>NC_068943.1:32207733-34903983 GCF_026419915.1 Harpia harpyja
AGGGTCTACAAAAAGACAATCGCAGGTCCAGAAAAGCCATGGGAACATAGCGAAAACAAGGGTGCAGAGCAATGGTAAGATGATCTGGACTAGTGAGGCGGGCAGCCTGTCGCTTCACCTCAGCAGAGCTCTCATCTTATCTGTGCATTGGTGCCCAGGAGGCTGTATCCTCAGTCCCAGGACTGCAGAGGAACAGTAGTAGTAGGGTCTCACAGAGTATGGGTCCATCCAGCAGACTCAGTGCTTCATGTGCGGCCTCATCTTCTCCTCTGTATAGACACTGTTTGCCCCAAGGAGGAGCAATGCTATAGCATTAAGTGCAACTATGTGAGATCCCAGCGATCTGGCTGGGAAGTACGTGACAAGGGCAACTTTACAAATCTGTGGTGACCCAGCTGCCACGGACGTGATTCTTCTGTTGGGCTATGAACACACATAACTTCAGCAACATTATGGTTTTTGATGGACAGGACAGCTCCTTCCATGTGTGGGTGACCCAGGGCCAAAGAAAAGAAAGTTTGCACCAGTAATGATCTGTAGGACCTGCCATGAGATCTAACGACCGCTATGGACAGGGCCACGTGCCAGCCAGGGAAAGGCCTGGAAGGCCAAGCGAGGAAGTTTGTGTTTGATGCAGCAGAAAAGGAGACAAAAGGACAGGTACAAAAACCTCCTGGGGCCTAAACAGAAATTTGAGACTATGACACTCTATGCTAGGATATATTGTAATGGAGGAAGACGAATTTGTCTTTAACCTCCCAAAGCAGGTATCCTAGCACAAGTTAACCACCTGCATCCAGCAGTTCTGGCAGTCTTGGGTGCTAATGGACAAAGCAAAAAGGAGTGATAATATCAGCTTAATAAAGCCTAAAAGACAAAAGATATTTGCGGTGTGTATTATTTAATGTATAAAAAGGGGGAAAATGGCATTTCTTGGGCCAGTAAGGAGAAGGTAGCAGCTGCTAAGATACTAGAGGACAAGGGCTTGCACACATTTTTTATTTCTGTGAACGGAAATGAAAGAAGGAAAAGAGCTTAAGGGAAAAGAGAGTGAGCCTTCAAAGTTATTCTGTGTCCTTAGCTTCCCTGAGATTTTTTTCTTCCTGTGTCTGATTTAGATTATAAAATCCCTGGAGCAGCAATAGTCTCTGAGTCTTCTTCAGGACTGGCCAAATCATTGATGCTTAATGAGCAAATCAAATGTTGATAAATTAATATAAAGGTTGTTTTCTTGCAGTCTGGCACTTAACAGATGACACCCAGTTAGAACTGAAGTAAAAACATTTGTATTGAACCTGAGCATGGGATCAGTTTTAAGAGAAAAGCATGAAGGTCCTTCCACTGCCTTCAAACGAGGAAGGATCTGGCTCATGTTGCAAATAATTCTTTGAAATTAAGAGCGTGCAACTGGATACTGTACACACAGGTACGTTTCTGCATATTGCATATGGTAATTTCCCACCAGACAAACTACCGACCCAGTCAGGCAAGCTGCTGTGTCTTGGTGGACTCTGGCGTTCCACGTGGGTGCAGAAGCTGGCCATGCAAAGCAGCTTGCTGGATTATGGTGTAATTCATTGCTGTGGTGCCACTTACACACTCTAATGGGCTTTATTCACAGCAGGGATGACTGAGGTGCCGGGAGGCACAAGCCAAGTTGAAAAAGATTTGTCAAGCTTATTTCATGCTTTGTTGTAGCAGCTACATTTTAGACAGATTGTGAAAATTATGTTATTTTTAAGATTTAGATTACAGTACTGCCTAGAGACTAATAAAAATTGGGGATTCTGCTGTAATGGTTGGGTCCCAAAATATGTGAGAACACCAACAGTCTGCAATCCAAACCATCTGCAAGCTAAAGAATGGCAAAGATTTATGTACCATTTGGTTTGCCAACTTCAGCAGGCTCTGGGATATTAAGAATATAGAGGCTGATAAACAGACTCATATGCCTTTTGATATGTTTTCTTTCCTATCCTATCCTATTTACAATAGCAAATGCCATCTTTTCCCTTCTGCTTTAGCCATCAGGAATTTACATTGTTCTTTTTGTTTTGAGTTCTTACAAGAAAGGTAGATTTGGAGGTGGCACCAGATTTAACTCAGGACAAAGCTAAAAAAATGCTGCCATGGCCATATTCCCCCATCTAACCAAAACAAACAATCTGGAAAAAAATTCCCAGATCCACACATCAAGCAATGGCAAAAAAAATTCCTTTTGCTGATAAAGTGTCATTCCCAGTAGAGGGTTTTGTCGCTGGAATTATACAAGTAAAACTACTGGTCTTACCTGTGCAATAACGTATCTAAGATTAAGTCTACTCATAGTACAAGTCTTGTGAATGAATTCAGGGATCAATCGCGCAAAAGGGACAGTGTGACAGCAAGTTTTTTGCGGGCCATTTGTCTAAAAATCTGGTGGATGAGACTTTTCTCAGGTGGAGCTGAGGGGGCTGTGCGGAGAAGGGGGGGGTGGAAGGCAGAACAGGGCAGAGAGGAAGAGCCAGCCATGGTGTGAAAAGCCTTGAAACAGTGTAAATGGATTTCAACTTCTAGCTAAGAAAGCAAGCTGAAGAAATGTCTGTCACAGAAAAAACTTTCACTTGTCTCCTCCCTCCCCCTGCCCCAAGAAATGAGAATGATATACATAGTTTGACAGAGATAGATATATAGATATATATAGAGACATAAAACTGGGAAGAGTGGTTGAGGGAAAAGTAAGACACACCATATCAAAATGTCATGCAGTTAACAAGAAATGAGGAGTAGAAGAAACAATCAAAAAACACCGTGACACCATATGGAACTTTCCACGTTCAGCTGCATTTAAAAGCTTTGTAAAAGAAACTTTAAAAACAACTACATTCTCCTCACCTCAACATAGTGTCCTTTGTTGGAAGACAATATCGTTATTTAAAACCCCCGCAGTTTTAGGTGTTTGAATCCGCAGATTATCTAGTACAGGCATTAGAAACTTACGACCCCGGTGTAGGAGACAGCATGTAGGCTGATTTTGAATTGTCGAAGGGCAAGTAGAGGTTTGGCTTGGAACATCGTGGCATTTTAAGAGAGGCATCGGAAAGAGGAAGCGACTCCCAGTCCTGATGGACGTAATAGCCATTTTCCACTCAGAGTAGACAAGGAATCAATGAGGTGCCCCCTTTTTAGTGTCATCTGAAACCATGGAAAACCTCTGCCCAAGGACACAGACACACAGATCTAAACAGCGTAGGTCATCTCTTCCTAGGGGGGTTCCCGAGATCCGATAAACAATAGGGCAGAGGACTGAAGGAAATGAAGCCTTGTAGGTGAGAGAGAAGGGGCAGAAACGTGAGAGAGAATGAGAAAGTCATCTGGATATAAACTGAGATGCACCTACTTGCTGTGGTTTTGAGAGATGTGATGGGCTGATTTAATACTTGTATCTATGCAGAAGTGGGAGGCCTTCCTCCCCACTTCCCCCTCCTCCCCGTTCTTGGCCTCGCAGGCCCACTGTTTACGCTGGTGCTGGTCCTTGTACCTCTCCGAACTGACATTACTCACCAACCCAGCAGAAAACTAACCCAGAAAAACTTAGATACGCACGGGTCATACCTGTAGCACAGGCACTGAATGGGATTGCTGGTGGAAGGAGGGGATTACAAAGAGTGAGATAAGGGGGAAGATGAAGAGCAAGAGGAGGAAGAAGATGAGGCAAGATTTCCTTTCGGAGGAACGGAGCCATCCGATCAGCTCAGCTGCCTGCAAAACCACAGCCTGAAAGCAAGCACTTAGAAGCAAAGCACGGTCTGGAAGTAAGCCAAGAGGTTCTCCTGGTGCTTTATTCTTACCCTGTTCTCTAATAGAAAGAACCCCAAATATCCTAAATTCTCCCTAATCAAAAGGTCAGATGTGATTCAAGAAGCAGACAGAGTACATTTGATCTGGAAAGATAAGGGTGTATGCTGCCTGGGGAAAGAATTAGATATACTTTGACTTAGATAATAAAATGCCATGCCTTAGCCTTGACTGCCTTTTGCATACCCATCTTTCTGTGCGGAATATCTGAAGATGTCATTAAGGAGAACAAAGCAAAGCAAAACTCTGTACTGCAGCCTTTGCATGCTAAATATTGTCCTGAATGCACAATGCGCCTGCACAGATTCCCACTGAAATGGGAGCAGAGGTGTCACCTGGTGCTTTTCTCAATCTGGGAGCGGGACAATAGTCCCACTTTTAAAAAGAAAAAATTAAAAATCCATTGTAGTAGCCTGGGAAACTGTAGCTTATGATAGCCTTATTAAAGTACTTTATGGTTTTCATGTAGAATGCTCAAATACTTTCTTTATGAAAGTTCCTACTAAAGCAAAACCTCCAGGATCATACCAAATATGGTTGGAAAGTGCCTAGAGAAATCTCTGTATTCTGTCTTCCTTGGCACCCACAACTTTTTATACTTCAGTGAAATACCTGCAAACAATTCAGTTAACCTCTGTTGAATTTTAAGGTAGTTAGACTGAATTCTTGGAATACCTGGGACAACTTACAGTCTTGGGTGCAAGGTGTACTTTCAGCTGCTTTATCTTGAGATCACGTAAAATCATCATGGTTTGCTTTGTGGATTTTATATCTTTATCAGAAAAAAAGATCCTTAAATTATCCATAGATCTTTAGGTGAAAATACTTTAGGGTGATAGCATGAACCAGGTAGCTTTTCTGTCAGCCATTTTAGGTCAACAATTGTAGAGGACACAGATGACCAGGCACGTAGCGTAAGGACAATTCAGTGGTGGTGCCATCTAACACCCTCGGGAGAAAGACCAGATTTTGCCAAAGTCAGCAGCGGAGCGCCCGCTGAGCTCAAGGACTGCGTTTTCCTTGCCAGGTATTTTACTAAGAGCGCCAGAAACATTACTCGGCCCAGCTCTTGCCAGGAAATCAACTCTACCCAGGTGAGTCACCAAAACGAAATCCTTCTCGGAGCAGACTATCACCATATCCACAACGGCCTGCATCGCGTGGTTTTACCGAGGAGCACCCCACTCGGGATGGTGCGTTGGGGTTCCCTCGACTTCTCACACCCGCTGCGTCACGTCGAAGGGGGAAGGTCGCGCCTCCGCTTTCCCCCCACTCCTCGCGTCCTTCCCGAGGGGGTTTAACAACCGCCCGACTTCACCTTCGCCCTGCCTGTCGAGCACTTTGGGGATTTTCCTCCCAACCGCTAACACCCCTAAATTCTAATAAAAACCAAACCCGAGAAGCGCAGGGTGAACCAAACCGCTTGTGCCCCCTCCCAACCCAGGGAAGGTGGCACCCCGACGCCCGGCTACAACCCAACAGCAGGAGCCCAGCACCCTGCCACGGCCCGCCAGCCCACCGCCGAGCCCGGGGCGAGACATCCGAGTCTCCGCCGAGAGCGGAGGAAAGCAGAGGCACCATCCCGACCCCGCCGCCCCCTCGTTTCCCGCCCGCCCTGTCAGGCACCACCTCCTCCTCCTCGTCCTCCTCCTCGTCGTCTCCCCGCCCCGCCGCAGTCCCCGGCCCGCCTCTCCTCCTCCTCCTCCGCCGCCTGAGGAGGGGACGGGGGCGGCAGTCGCGGCGAGGTCGGCGGCGGCGGGGAGGGGGGGGGGACGGCGACGATAAGGCAGGAGGGCAGTCCTCGGAGCTGCCGTCGGTCCGGGCTCTCTTTCTCGTCCTCCTTCTCTCCTACCGTGTCGGGGCGTTGAGGTAGTCGGCCATGGTGAAGGTATCGTTCAACTCCGCGTTGGCGCAGAAGGAGGCGGCGAAGAAGGAGGAGGAGAACAGCCAGGTGCTGATCCTGCCGCCGGACACCAAGGTGAGGGGCGGCGGGGGGATCGAGCCGCTGGGGCCGGACCGGCGGCGGACGCTCGGCTCGGCTCGGCTCCGCTCTGCCCAGGGGAGGTGAAACGCGTTGGGAATGATTTTTTTTTTTTTTTTATATGCTCTTCTTCCCCTCGGCGTTAAACCGCGGGCGGGCCAGCGGGGAAAGCTGCGCAGCGGTGTGCCCCGCCGCCCCGCTCGCCTCACGCTTCTAAAATGGCTGACAGGAGAAGGAGCGTTGAAGCTCCGCTTCTCCCTACTTTGGGGATTTTTGTGGCGGTTCGGGTTTTATTTTTTATTTTTATTTTTTTATGATGAGCCCGACAGCGCTTGGCCTGTGTCCAGCGCGGCTTTTAAGGCTTTTTTTTTTTTTTTCCGTCTCCTTTGCGGCGTCCCGTCCGGACCTGCGGTGAGCTGAGGGACCGGACCCGGTTAAGGCGGCTGCCCGTTCGGGACCCGGCTTCCCGCCCGGTCCCGCAGCCCGTCCCCAAACCTCTGCCTGCTGTGGGGAGGTCGGGACGTCCCTTCGGTGTTTTTGGGGTCGGTCGTGCAAGTTGGTTCGCCTGGAGAAAAGCGGGTGGCTCCGTCTTTAATCCCCCCACCCCAGGGATAAGTCCGGCAAGCTGCTAGCGAGCTCGCAAACCTGCGGTGCTTCAGGGCAGGCGAGGGTGAAGCTGGAGGGTTGGCCGTGTTTGCAGAGCCGGGTGATTGTGTGTGTTACAGCGAACTTCGCCTTGAAACCTGGGCTGGTTTAAATAAAAGGGACAAAGAGCTGCCGCCGCATCCCCCCCCCCCCCCCCCCCCCCGTCAAAACAGCACCCAAACTCCAGTCGCTGTCGCCTTACCTCCGCCTCTCCAAACAGCAGCAACAAGGAACAAAACAGCGGCCTCGACTCGAAAGTTTTTGAAGTGCAGAAGTGCCCAGAATATAAAGGTTTTTCTGGTTGCAGTTTCTGCGCTCCTGTAATCAAACCCAGTTTTTAATGAGGAGTAGGGTAATTTGCTCTAAGCTCTTTGAAAAGAGCATGAAAACTTGAAAAATGGCCAGCTGCACATAAACAGTGTGCCTTGCTGTTTTCATTTGCTTTCACAATCTTTTGTGCATCAGGCCTCTGAATTGCCAGATTGGATCTGCAAAAAAAGATAGTGTTTATTAATTTCCTAAATCTTTTTGATGAACTTCTGCCTGGGAAGACAATATCTGTTGAATTTTTAGCAGGAAGTTGTGCCCTGGTGTAGGTTTTGCTGTGATTTTTGATGGGGCCAGGTTCTTTACCTGCAGAATCTGCTGTCATTTCAAAGCCAAGGGCGTCCGCAATATGTTTTCTAGTGACATCTTCCTGGTACAGCAAGTGGTTACATTTCACACTTCTATTGCACTTATGAAACTCTGACCAAAGTATTTAAGTCTTTAGAACAGTGTGCCACAACAAATGAGACAGTATGATTACTCAAAGTGCTTGCAATTAGAGGAAATCCATTAGATGATCTGTGTGCTTAGTTGTTCCTAGAGTGCCATTCTCTAGAAGGTAATGGATACCCTGAGCCCATCTTGAGCTGTAGAGTTCCTTTCCGACCCCAGGTTCGGTGATCGGTTTGACACCAAGCACGTAAGCAAGACACAAACTACAAGTTCCAGAAAACAGGTTTTTCATACTACCTTGGAATCCAGATCTGCCCTGGATGATGTTTGTTTCCAGATAGCCTATCAATTTGGGCTTGTCCTTCCTACTGCTAAACAAACAAAATACATCTGGCTAATTGTACACTGGGGAGCAAATGCTCCTGACCCTCTCCAGATACTGACGGAAGCATGTTATTTGACTATGATTTCCTTAACGCAGAGCTGTAAATTTTTGCAGCTGAGGATGAGATAGAGGATCTGCCTTTAACTTTGCTCAGGTCTTAGTGCTGCTTTCCTTGCCTAGAAATGAAACTTGCAAACATTTATTAACCAGGTCAAAAGGTGGTCTGGTCTCACAGTAGCTACTTACAAGTTCTTGCACTGTTATCAGGGGATGAACGTGCCTGAACAAGGCTTAAAACAGTCCTAAAATAGCATGCTAGGAGCTGATGCTCTGTACAGATGAAAATTCTAAAAGCAAACGAGCACTCTTAAGGGACATTGAGCCTTTGACTTTCTCCTTGACACATTTCCATCTTCTCTCAGCAGAACTGCAGACCTACACCTACCAGTATGCAAAATTCTCTTCACTAAGCTTTTTTTGAGCTTGCATGTTTTAGAGCATAAATAAAAGCAGATCTGAGTACAGCAGTCACCTGTAGTTTTAGCAGAAAAGGCTATGCACTCCATGCAGGATTAACAGTATTGAAACAAATTATGTCATGTAGCTGTAGAAGTATTTGGATCTTCGAGTCTGGGCATTTATTCTCAAATCTCAGGCAAAAAAAAGGAACTGAGGACCATTGTAAAACTTGATACCTTTGAGGTAAGTGCAAGATATACTCTTTGAACTTTGCCTTCTTTAATAGAAATGCATTAGAAACGAATCTTTTTACCCCCTCCACAAGGAACTTCTACTGCCTGTGCAGTTCTTTGGAGGGCAGGGGAAAAATAAACCACAACTGACAAATGTGTTATTCATACCACTTCATTGCTGGAAAACAGTTTGCTTCAAGTGAGGTTTGAAGGCAATAAGAGAATGTCTATAGAAGAGTGAACTCTAGGAGACTGAAAGAAGGTCACACCTCCAAAACAGCATATATGGGACGGGACATTTGTTTTCCCCTCTCTGATATCTTTACAGATGTTGTTTCTGTAGGACGATACATAAATCTGGATCACAAGTATGAATATGTAAAATATTAACAACCTATTATGAAACTTTCTTTTATGAAGAAAGTCCTGGGAAGCATTCTGACCTCGAAGTAAATGGAGACACTTAAGAATGGAAGAGGATCAGCAGAATTGCACATTCAGAACTTTATTATCAAGAACTTCCAAAGATTTGAGCAAGAGATATTAGTAAACCAGTTGATACTGATGAATAAAGCCAAATACTCTGAAATGTCCAGGAAATAAAGATGGGTGGAATGAGCTTTTGGGCTTGTTCTTTGACGGTCTTGTTCTGCTGCTTTTTCTGGCACGGTGTCATGAAGACTGCCACTCTGTCTGCCATCGCAGGATTACTCTCAAGTGGATAATCTTCCTAGGGCTTATTAAAGACCGTTTGCGGCCAAAATATGCTGATGATGCGGCATAGAAATACTCTCATCTCGCCAAAATTCGCCTGATAACCTCTGGTGCAGACACTAATAGGAAATTAGTTGGGGAAGGGAGGAGAGGAAGATGGGAGACGAGTAGGGGTTGTATCACGGGAACAACAGCTTAAAAAAAGCTTTTGCAGAAGGCAATGGTCTTATGCATTGGAGTATGCTACTTAAAAAGGAGTTTAAAAATCAAGAGTGCTAATCCTGCCTCTGCATAAGTCACCTGTCAGTATTATTGCGTGTTGTGAAAGTGACTCCATACTTACTGTAGGCAACCGTTAACAACTCTGTTACTGCTGTTGGGATGATACTTCTGTGCCATAATTCTTGGCCAAAATACAGAATACTCTTAGTGAAGGATCTAAGGCTGCATTTAATTTTCCGCTTTGCTCGTTGTCAGTACAATAGGGTATTTTATGACCCACTTTCCCAACAAACAAACAAACAATGTGCGGTATTTTAACATTTCTCCCTACAATAGATCTTTGGAGAGCCAAAGATGGTTCTGAGCATAGTTGAAGTCTTCAGACATTTTGCAGAGTCTGTTCAATAGATTAAGTCCTCCCCAACGCTCTTTGGGCCCTCAGTAACTCTCAGGCAGTTGCTCCCTTCTGCCGGGGTAGGTGGCAACCTTTTTCTTCTTTGTTTTTTCCCCCCTTCTTTTTCTTGGGGTGCTCCACTCAGCACATCTTTACCAAATACAGCTTCGTGCGCGGAAGCTGTGGATTCATACGCGTATCATAGCTGACCTTTGGGTAGCTGTATCTGCAGAGATTTCAATGTGAAAGTATAAATGTTAATTTTAAAAGCAGCAGCGTCCTGCATTTGTTCCTTATGAGAACATTACTACTCCACACTCTAAAATTAATCTCTTTTTTCAGTTAGCTTAATCTTTTCTAAAGCATGCTAAAATAGGCACTTGTAACGGAGTAAGAGGGTGCACCTGGGAAATTCTGTTGAGCAACTAATGAGCGCTATTTTTCCATGTAGAAAAACCCTTAGATTTTGTGTAATTGGTGTTAGATGTTTCTGAAATAAAGGTGTTAGCTTTACAGTTGCTGTACTCTGTGTGTATATATATAAATACTATATAACATATTTATATAAATATGTTGGTATACACACTAATAAATAGTCATGTGCTTATTGTTTTGCTGTCAGGAAAGCAGGTTTTCTTGCTTTCTAGGACATGTCTGTAGGTGGATGTTTTGAGGTTGTTTTGTTTGTTCTTCATTTCTTTTTTTCTTGGAGAAGCTTCCTTATTCCCTTCATAGCCTTCCTCCAGCAAGTTTTCTATAGACCTTTCACCAGTTACTGTTTGGGAAAGAGCAGTCTTTGTATTTTCCTGTATTTTCTGTGATGGAACTAGGTCATTAAACCAACCAGCTTCTGCTGTCTGTGAGAGCATTCTGGATTAAGGCATGATTATTTAAAAGAGGACCAGAAGTAAAAAAATCCTAGCAAACTGAATTCTCTCCCCCTTCTCCTCTCTGACTTTTAATGAAAAGCCACCAAACCTCAGATGAAAACCCTCCAGTTTCAGGCACAAAGGGTATCCAGGATTCTCTTACTTATTTGGCATTATGGGTACCTGCAAGCATAAATTCAGGGAAATTGAGTTTACGTAAACAAAATTTGTGGCAAGGTTTGTTCGTGAGGAACACTTCCTAAGAAAAGAAGCCTTGTGGCTGATGTCGTCCCCTGTATCCTTTTACATGGCAAATGTCTGCTACTGGTTAAGTAGTGCAGCTTCCTGAAAATAAGATTGCTGTGGTGTTCAGGCGTGTGGCTCCCAAAGCTATTCCATGGAGGTTGCCAGCAATTCAGGGAACAATACTAAAAAAACAAGATCTTAAAAATTTGTGGTGCTCCTCCGAAAATCGCTTGCTGTTTTGAGTAAGTTTAGGAATTTGGAATCAGAAAAGTTCAGAAGGTGATCTGGAAGAGCTTGTGTCGTCCTCATCCCCCCAGCGATGAAAATGAACCGGTGGGACAGTGGAGTTCTGTCAGTGGTCCGTATCTCACTTCCTTTTCTGTTTCTCATCACTTCCCGACCTGAATAACAAGTACAAAGCTTTGGTTTGGAAACACAGGCATTTCCCAGAAGAATGATATTTAATATTTCAAACAGGATGTATTCTAACCAGACCTTTGTGATAACTGCTTCGTCAGTTGTTTGTATCATTTATGTTTTTCGCGGTCTGAGCAAGAGCTGGCGTCCGTACATATCATTACAGCTTATATGAATTCAGTGCAGGGATGAGCATAGAGACAATGCAAATACTTTACATGGTTCTAAATAGTTTCTCTTTTCAGATTAACAAACTTATACTTGACTGAGGCCCCTTGCCCTAAAAATGTATTTAGAGAACTTTTTTTTTCCTTAGCATTGTCATGTGGCAAAGTCCGTAATTAGATGAAGCTTTAGATAGTGCAATATCTAGAAAAACAACCCTGTGCTGTAATGTATTGTTATAGTTAATGCCATAAATACTTCTCTTAAGTTCACTCCTGTCTTTCTGTGATGCGATACTCTTTTCTTTCTGATAAGCTTCAAGAAACTAGTTTGGATATTAACATTGCATAGTTAAACGCTTAAACTGCACCACTTAAACAGAGGCTGTTGGAACCAAAAGTTCTGTTCAGTGGAAAAGCTAAATGAGTTCATTTCTGAAGATGTGGATCAAGATGAAATGCTGACCTTTCTTGTAAAAACAAACATTTGAAAGAAAATGTTCTTGGAATCAACAACATTTCCAAGGGAAATGGTTTAGACTCTTTCCATTATAATGAATATTTAATCCAACATATGAATGTCTATTTCAAGAAAAGTTTCATTTCAAAATATAATGTGTTTATATGAGTTTTTTTTCCTGTTAAGTATTTTAATGAAATGTTTACAGTTGCAAATGTAATCTAACAGTTTTGTTTTTACAAACTCAAATAAATCAGTTTTCTTTGTTATTTTTGTGGTGTTTTCCATTTTTTTTCTTACCAGCAATTTTGATGCTAATGGTTATCTGAGGGGGGTTATAAGAATGGTAAGCATACTTACCTCCAGTAATGTTTTCAGTTAACTCTTCTGCAGTTGCGACTTTGGAATATTTGTCGGCATTATACATATTTTCTGTCCAGTAGCTACTAGCTACAGGCACCAAATAGCTTACATACAAATCAAATAGTTCTCTCTGTGACTCTCAGGAAATATCTTCGAAGGCAAATACTGCATTTTTAAGCCCTAGTCATTTTAAATGTTCTTTATTCTGTGCTTCCAAAAACATTACAACATATTTCAAACATAAGAACTACAGCTGGGATAAGTAGTGGTGTGTTCTGTTAGCTATTGCATAGATTCCTTTTTTTTTTTTTTCCTGTTCCCCTCCCTGCCCCATTTATGCTATGACTGACAAAGGTTAGCATTATCTGTTTTTAGTCTCCTGATCTATATAAATAATACAACATTCATTTTCTTCCTATTTATGTACTGCCTTTTATCCTCAGTGGAAATTACTTTGACTCTACAGATGAAGAGCATGCTAATTTATAAAACTCAGATATCTGTCCTAATTTTACAGATGTGGTAAACCAAAGGAATAAGATAATTAATAAGATGGCTCTGCAGTGAAGCCAGGAATGGTTTTGCAGCAGACGTCACGTGGCGTAGGGTTTGGACCACAACGGACATGTAGAGACTCTAGCACCTATCTGAGTGATCCGTGCAGCATCTACAAGCAAGGGTCCTTTGTGCACCAGCCTTACAAAATTTACCATGAAAAAAAGGGCAAAGTAGTATTTGCCTAACAGTTATAGAGGTCGTGGAAAAAAAAGTTGGTATTTTGTTTGCCCTTTCCAAATAGTGTCTGTGTGTGTGTATACAAATATTTTTATAAAGTTTCTATATTATTAAGTATATAATGTATTTTTTTTATATATGCATATATACACACATAAAAATAAAACCCACAGGCATTTTAAGAGTATAGAGTTCCTTGAATGCAGATCCTTGGATAATTTGTGGTTGTCTTCCTCCTAGGGTTCAGCAAACTCCTGCTTTTGATTGCGGCTTTCTGCTGTTTTGAGAGTAGAATGAGACGGTGGAATGACTGTGGAAAGACCGTGGAAAAAGAGTATGCTGGGGAGATCATAACTGGGGGGGGGCAGTGATCTCTGGGGTGGATCTTACATGGTTGCTGATTCACCAAGGTCTAGTTACTTATTTATTTTAAAAGATACAGTCTACGTAGAAAACCCTTGCATTTACACATTTGAAAATGCAGTACCCTTTGCAGGGCGGGAGGCTGAACATGACTTTTCGAGGCTGCTGCACAGTGCAGTGAGTTGTCTTGCCTAAGGTTTGCAGTTTTGGGAAGTTCTCTTGCTGCTTGGTGAGGTGTTTGTGCACTGGCCAGTGTCTGTGTTTCTGCAGGGTGCGATGCAGCCAGGTGCTGGGTACTGGAGTGGGTGCTCCACTTCTGGCTTTGAATAGTCTTAATTGCAGTGAAGCCCTTCGGATTGTTACAGCAGTTTCTTCTAGAAAGAGGGCGTAATTAAATGTAAGCCTTTCAAGGTCAGCTCTCCTGTGCAGATACTCTTAAGTGCTACAATTAAATGCTCTTCTGTATTTGCATGTAGAATGGTTTCCACTTGGAGAGCTCTGCTTGCTGTACAGGTACTGTGCATCTTAATTCACTAATACATATATTAGGAAGGTATTTTTTTGGAGGACAGGGCTGCCATTCAGAGGGACCCCAAAAGGCTACAGTAATGGGCTGAACAAAACCTCATGAGTTCCAGAAATAACAAATGCAAGGTCCTGTACCTGGGACAGACTTATCCCTCCATCGGGACGGGCTGGGGACCCCCTGGCTGGGAAGCCGATCCGCATGGAGAAAAGACCCTGGGCTCCTGGTGGACAGTCAGCCGGGCACGAGCGGCTGGGATCGCTGAAGGCTGAGAGCTTTCTGATCCGAAAAAAGACATTGGCAAACTGATGTGAGTCCAGTGGGGACCACCACGGTCGGGGGCTGGAGCACATGCCCTCTGAGGAGTGGCCAAGGGAGTGGGGCTTCTACAGCCTGGAGATGAGATAGATGGCTGCGGGGGGATTTCACAGCAGCCTCCGGGCACCCAGGGAGGTGACTGAAAAGGCAGTGGCCATAAACTGAAAAAGGAGAGTTTCCAACTGGGTATAAGCAAAATATTTTTCAATCAGAGGAGCACGGAATGCTGAGCAGGTTACCCAGAGAAGCTTTGAAGTGCCAGTCCTTGGAGGTTTTGAAAACTTGACAAGAGCCCTGAGCAACCTGGACAGGCTTCAGAGTCCACCCTCCTTTTGAGCAAGAGGCTGGACTAGAGACCTCCTGAGTGGTTTCTGTGATGGTAGATTCTACTTTTGAGACAAACTGAGACACACGGTGTTTGTAACTTGCTTGAGATGACATACCATCTGTGGCTGAACTGGGAACAGAGTTATTAAATTCTGAGGCTCAGTGGTGCATATGTGCATACTAATGAGATCTCCTGGGTGAAAGAGCCATCACCGCTTGGGAAAATAGCCTTGAGAGAAATCTAGGTTAAATCCACACAGCGTTCCATCATACTGATGTCTGAGATTCAGGCGGTGGTAGGAAAAAAGCAGAGAAATTTCAGACATCAGAAGCAAGCAGGATGAGGAAGAGACGGGAACTGGAACAATCAAGGTCAAAAAGATAATTTAGTATTGATCCATTTTAAGTGGAATAGGAACCTTCTAAGTTCCTGTTTTCAAACATTGATCTAATTCAGGATAAAGTCGAGAGAAATATTGCATTTAAAGTTATAGATTTATTTAGTGTAGTTTTTATAAGTATGGTAGAACACAAGTCAATTCTAAGTCAAAGAATGCAGGTGGGGAAAAAGGTTTATTTTGGCAATGTGTAAAAATGAAGCGTTTTTCAAAATTGGACAGTTTAATGACATGCCATGTTTGACATGCTGTAAGCATAAAGAGTGTAGTGATTTTGTTTTCTGAAAGCAAAATGTATTCTGAAAAATGTCGCATATAACCTCTTAGGTTTGGGGTTTCTTGTTTTAAAAAAATAAACACCCCTCAGGCACCTCTTGCCAGATATCTGTGCAAACTTTCATCTGCATGTTTTGGTCTGTGACTTGCAAACTGTTGCACCAGACCACTTCTCTTTTCTGAAAATACCTGAGAAAAATAGGTGTGGAATGCAGAACACATTTCCATCATTCTAATTTGTGAAAATGTGTAGGTAAGTTCATCAACATTTATATACCTCATAAAAAACCTGGCTTCTACCACCCCTTCACTAGCCAAACTTAGGAAAACTTTTGATATTCAGTACAGTACAGTGGCAATTGCGGATCTCTGTGGCTGTCAGCGGCACAAGAACTTCTGAATTCAGTGTCCAGACATTTAAAGACAACACATTTTCCAAGTGTTGTAGGTTTTGTTGAAGTTTCCTGTTGTGTGCAAGGAGGGGGGAGGAGGCAGATGAATCATAAAGCCCCAAAGCAAAGGAAATAAAGGATGTGTGGAGCTTTGTTCCTCGTCTAGCACAGTCTCCAAGGATGGAGACTCCACAACCAGTCTGGCCAAGCTGTGCCAGTGCTCAGTCACCCTCACAGTAAAAAAAAGTATTTCTTGATGTTCAGAAAGAATATAAGATGGTACTAAGATCCTGTTGTGCTAATTGCTGTACAGACAAAGAAAGGAGGGCAATGCTTGGCCCTGAGTGTTGACAGTGAAAAGGCAGGACAAGATGCACAGGAGTGCTGCCTGGTGGGGTGGGCTAAAGGGCTAGAGCACTGCTGTGGCCACAGCCTAGCTCCTCTTCTGAGGGTGTAGCACACTGATGCGGTGAATGGTTTATCTTGTAGCAGTAATGAAGGGAGAAAATGGAAATAATGTGTGCCCGGTACTCTGCAGGTGGCAGAGACTGGAGAACTCTCCTTTGGGATGGGGAAAGATACGGGGCGCATAGACACAGGCAATTATAGGAAGGCTTGAAACCGCTGGGTTTGGTGGTGAGCGAAGGGAGTTGGGAGATCTTGGAACTGGACAGAGAAAAGAGGAGAAAGTTGGGGAACACAGTTTGAAGAAAACAGAGTAAAATATAGCGTGTAGTTAGTTGTACAATTGATGTACAGTCTGGGATGAGGATGTAGTCAAAAGATGTATATGTGAATTGCCTGAGGAAGATCGTTGCTTGATCTACAAAGACAACTTTCAGACCGTTTAAGTAAGTGTGGTTGGGTTTGGTTGTTTTTTTTTTTTTCACTTTAGTCCATGTAAGACCAAAGCTAACAATAAAAATAACCGCTCTTAACAATACTGCTCCCAAATTTAATCAAAACAGCAGACTAAATAGTTACAGGCTTCTTCCTCTTTACCCGTCTTTAATTGTTGGCTGCTATCAAGTATTGTAATCTCTTATCTCAGAAGTTGAAGGCAGTGTTTAGGTAAATCAGGATTACTCACATGAGTTAAGAGTTGCAGGATTACTCTTCCAAGACAGCTTCTTTTATTGTCCATCTATCACATAGCTGTGGGTGAACTGCTGATTCATATCCTTCACATTCACTTTACAGTCGTAATTTTCGTTGACTTTCTGCAGAGAAATTGAACTCTTCATGTTCCACCATGTTTCTCTCAGTTTTATTTCCTGCTCCCCTTTTCTTGCCTATGTTGTGATTTGTTTTTGTTCTCCCTTCACCTCCATCTTTCCCGATATAAGCAACTTCCTTCCTATCCACCAGCACTGATTCCCTTTTTAACATGATCTTGAGCTGGCTGCTTATATTAATGTTTTTATTCCATGATGGTTATGATGTTTGAGCCATGAAATGAGTCATTTGACAGACACCTCATTTTTTAATGAAACACCCCCATTATTTGGTGAAAGGTAGCGTTCAACTAACATAAAAATGACCTTGGACTTTGAACTTCGGAAGTCTCTTGAAATGTATTTTCTTCTCGCTGCTGGATTTCCTAGTGCTGTACAACAGATTTGTATTTACAATATTATTTTAGAGTGCATATACAGATACTAGAAATACAGGAAGAGGTTAATGGTACCAACTGCCTAATAGATAATTCTAATTATTTAATCTCCTTGGTTATACAAGCTACATGACTGCAGCAAGCAACACCAGAACTAAGGTCTGGGTTTTATGCTGTTCTTTAGGCAGAGAGCCTTTGGCCAGATGGACAAGTCCCTGTCCATCTTGACAGAAGAGGAACTGGCAGTGCTGCCGCAGAAGGGTTTGCAGTGTTCAGCTATCAACTGCACATAAACAACCATAGCTTGTTTTCAGGCTTAATCATCTGAGTAGAAAGAATACGTCACTCCTTGTGATAAGCGAGAGATCTCTGAAGCATCTATTGTATATAGAGTCTGTTTTTCCAACTAGCAAGTTAAAAGATCATTGTACTTAAAATTTAAATTTAATTTTATTAGGAAGCATAAAATTGCTACTTGAGAGGCAGATCAGTATGATGGCCTTCCAGATCTGCAGCATCTGCCAAGTGAGGAGTCTTGCAAAAGCCTGCCTTAATTTCCCATCTGCAACAAGTAATAAATAGAATACCAGGCTTGGAGCAGCATTCAGGCAGGAATACCATGGGAGGAATGCAGAGCTCTTTCTAAATTAAGTTCATTTTAAATTGACTGTCTTTTGGGAGGATTTTCTACAGATGTCAGATTTACAAGTCAGAGCAGGTGAGCCTGACCGGCAGAATTCAGTTTATACAGCCGTTGGTCAGTATTTTATTTCAAGACTTTTTAGCCTCCCTCATTAAAAACACTTTTAGGGAATCATCATTAACTTCTCTTCTCTCCATTCCACTAATTAAAGCTGCAGTTGGTCAATATTTGCCTTTAGGAAGCTCACTCTGCCCCACTGCATTGTGTCCATCCATGTGAGCTAACTGGCACGCAAAGGACCTTGGAAGAAAACTGTTCTGAACAGCTTCCAGCCAGTTCTACCCACATTAATTCTAAGCTTTTGTATGTGTGTGTGTGTGTGTATATATATATAAGTGTGTGTGTGTGTGTGTGTATATACATATGTTAGATGCATAATTATGGACGGTTTGTGTATCATGCTGCAGACATTTTTAGTAATGTTTGTAATACTCAGTAATACTCTGCATCTGGTTTCTCTGTGGATCAAAGACTGTGTGTTGGTTCTGAAAGACATTTTCCCCTCCCAAAATTATTTTTATTGCTATCACATCTATTTTTAAATTTGGGCCATTATGTTTTGCGTAGCTGCACAATGATCATACAATATTCTGGACTCCCCACAGCATATCCATCGTATCTGGTTTAGGTGGATTCTTACCTAATCGATTCATATGATTATGGTTTTTTAATCATATAATTGATGTGTCCTTAATTTCTGCAAAGGAACAAGGTCTGACAATCTTCTCACCCGTTTTAACATGAACTAGACATATGCCTTGTAAGTTTTTAGGCTGCTTTACTTTTATAATGTTAAAGCAATTACATTCCACTATGTACAAAAAGCCACAAGGGGAAAATCTGAATAATTACCAAGTCTAATTATACACATTTGTGGCTCAGTATTGGAGCTTCTTAGAAGAATTTTGTCATGTTACCCCAAATGTGAATTTGGTCCTTCTGAAATTCAGCATTTATTTAAAGAAAAAAAGTAGCATTAAAATTGAACTGAAGAGAGCAAGAGAATGTATGGCCAGTAGCCATTCATAACTGCCAATGTTTGCAGGTTTAGGGTGTATTAACTTTTCTTTTTTTCTTTTAATCCACTGCAGAACAGTTAATGCTAATTGTCATAAATATGTTCTTGTGAAGATCTCTCTGTAGTTGAGAGGTGCTTTGGTAAATAGTTTGTGGTATCATTTGTCCATCTCCACAGTGTTTCATAGTTCCAGTAAGAAGACAGAGTGCAGCTTTACGTTAGCTGCTGGGGTCACTGATGAAGGGATCTTTACTGAAAACTGCAGTCATTTTTGTAACTTTGTGAGAAGATGACAGATTTGAATCTTGCCAATCTCAAATAATAGAGAATTTAATACTTCTCGTTTCCTATCTACAGGAAAATTGTTCCTGCAGAGCTTGAAGCTATTCAGGTTGGGAAGTTCTGAACCATTTAATTTTAACACTGTAGGATTTGGTGTACAAGTGGCAGAGAGATGCTTCTGTTTCATGTCTTGTCCATGGGAAATAGGCTAATCAAATGTTTTCCAATTAGAACAATCAGCTCATCAAGGAAACAAGCCAGTGTTGGGCTTGCATCCAGTTCCTCCTAAGGCATTTTGCATCAGAGAAGATTAGTTCTGTGGCATCATCTGAAGGTTGGGGATTCACCAGGGAGTTGGAGGTACACGGGGCAGGGATGAAGCAGAAGAGGGGAAAGAAAAGGACCAGAACAGCAATGATTAATTAATACTGCTCACAAAAGTAGAGAGGCATATTTTTAGACGTCAGTCTTCACCTCAAGAACACGATGCTTTCTTTTGTCAGATACCTCTGGCAGCGGAACGCTGATCTAGGGAAAAATTAGTCAGTGAGGCTGCAATCTCCTGGTGTGCTCTGGCTTCAGAAGCCAGCACTGCTATCTGGGAACAAAGTGCAGTCGTAACTGTGTGGGGAGAGGTGCTAATTCAGCACTGTCCCTCTTAGTGGGGATCTGCTTTCACTTCATTTTTTTTCTTTCAGGACATGAGTCACCTGGAAGGAGGGTGAGCATCCGTCGCGCTTTCTTCTGTTGCAGTGCGGAGGGTCAGAGTCTTACAGCGAGGGTTGAATTATTCTTTTGGGTCAATTCAGCCCAAACTAAGCTGTCATGGCAACAGTAGAAAAGTTTAGCCAGCTTAGCCAGAGGACAGCGACTAATATGGGTGTAATTTAGCTTCAGTGGGTTACTTACAATATTTTAATTTAAGGTGGTTTTAAACTGCTTGATGATGTACTTAGTTTTCAGATTCAGAAGAGGAAATCAATTGTGCGTTCTCCTTCAACGGCATAAATTGTTTTCAGTGTTACCTAACGCTTGTGGTTCCTCTGTACTGAGGTGCGGTACTTTCATGCACTGTCCTAAGCAAGAGGCTAAACTGGGCTTGAACTCTTGCTCTAAATTTGGTGTGCTTTTTTCAGTAGGCTGTGGACAAATCAATGCAATAGACAACTACAGATACAAAATAGTTCAACATGCCAACATTAGGCATGCCTTCAGAAATAGTGATGATAAAATCTAGCTGCTGGTAGAGGATAAGAGGGTTGTATTAAACCTGTTGTTTACATCTGTCGTCTCATATATCAAAGCAAAATTGTTTAGAGCAGAATACTGATAAACTTGTCCTTCAGGTTCCTCCTAGCATGGTAAAAGTGTAAAAATTATTTTCCATTTTCTGATTATTTCTGTGGCCTATGCAAAATTAACTTGATACTAATCCTCATTTCCAGTAGGTGTTCACACTGTGTATGCCTTCTGCACCATTTCCCAGATGCATATTTTGTTAGTCTTTCTGAACTTACAAAATGATGTAAAAATGGAAGAGGCAGTTATTCCACTAATGGATAATTCTGCTTGGAGTTAAAAAAGCAGGGGGGGATAAAAGCAGCACTGGGAAAGAATAATGATACTCTTTATATTCTTCACTAGGGAATATTTTGGCATTGTATCCCAGAGCCAGTTTGCTACCCGTTTTTCTGACATTAAGTTACAGCAGTTTAAATGACGGCTATTTAAAAAAGTTTCAATCGGGTGTCCTTTATGCTTTGAAATACCTAGGGAAATAGTTACCTAATGATATGGGGCAACATAAAAATAAAAATCCTTGTTTTAGCTGGTTTAGATTCATAATTGAGATGATTTATAGAATCCACAGTGAATCTTAACCTGACCTGAAAGTTAATT
Organism: Harpia harpyja; assembly: GCF_026419915.1. Taxonomy (NCBI): domain Eukaryota; kingdom Metazoa; phylum Chordata; class Aves; order Accipitriformes; family Accipitridae; genus Harpia; species Harpia harpyja. The sequence goes on from NC_068943.1 coordinate 32,228,692, forward strand.
AGATTACCATGGGTATTAAGTCCTACTCACAGTCTTTGCAGACAGCCAGGTTAAAAACCACGCAGGTAGTAATCCTGTAATTCTTTACACTGAATTCCTTAAATAATTAGTAATGTAAAAACTTTTAAAAGTTGTTACTTGCCTTTTCATTCTGCTTTTTCAGTCCATGACAACTGTTTTCCAGCCACTCTCTCTTTACCTTTTAATGTATCCCAGAAACGTTGGTTGGAAGGGGCCTCTGGAAGTCATTTAGTTCAACCTCCCCATAGAAATGGGATGGTTGCCAAAGCAAGATCAGCCATGGATTTGTCTAGTTGAGTCTTGAAAACCTCCAAAGATGGAGATTTCACAATCTAATTTACTGCTGTAGTTTGCAAGGTAACGTAAAACAAAATCTGTGAAATATCTTCAGTTTGACTCTAAATATTTCAGAATCAGATTTTGGCAGCCGTTGCCTGGCAGAGAAGTTGCATTGCCACTTCTGTATGAGAGATAATTGCAGTATGCTGCAAAGGTGGGTTTCACATCCCCTAATTTTAGCTACGTACGAATTAGCTACCTAGTTTGTTAACCAAGGAATTTCCCCCTATAATCAGTGAAAAGAAGCAAGTCCCTCCTAAAGACTAATTCTCCCTCTTGGGGGGTAGTTGGGATGAGTCATTCTCAGGAAGCGCCACTTTCTCCCCACCATTTACAGGGAGGGTCCCCATCCCTTCTGGTGTCAGACTTGCTCAGATGGCTTCGGCCAGATGAGGGGAGTTCCTTCCCAACTGGGCCAAGGCAGCGTGGGGACTACAGCCACAACTTTGTTCAAGTGGGGAATCATCCTAATCAGCAAATACTGCAAAAAAGCCCCCCACATGAGGCAGAACATCGACTGGTAACCGTAGCTATCAATGCCTTCTCAAGCGCTTCCCTCATGCTCTTCCTCCATTTTCTGGTTTGGGGTTTTTTGTTTATTTGGCCATAATGATTTTTCCCTGATCATCATTCTACCCTATTGTTTTTTTGGTTGCAAAGGGGTAATGAATTGCTTTGTATTTATTTGAATTCTGATATTTTCCCAGGATTATCATGGCTTGGGAGAGGGTGACTCAAAGATGGGGGTTTGTTTTGTTTTGTTTTGGGTTTTTTTTTTTTTTGGATGCGAGTTATGCAAACACTTAGGGGAGGAAAGAGCATTGTAATGTGGCTGATAGAGGAAAGATTTTGCAAGCAGCAGTTTATTGCTTAGGATGCCTGTGGGGACTGCATGATTATGCAAACTAGTGCCCCAAAGGGGAAACATCCTGTTATTCCTTTAGCATAACACGAACAGCAGATAGAGGCATGGCCAATGCTGTCTTAGAGCAGAAAGCTTCCTTAACAACAACTTACAAAGCATCTTTTTTTCATTCCCACTCTTTATTGTTTTGCCAGCAAAGAGGTGGTAAAGTCTCTTTTGTCCTGGTGCAACAACATAGGAAAGGATATATTTTGCTTTTCTTACTACCTTTGATCTTTTGTTGGTTCTTCAGGTTCACTTAAATTGCGTATACCAAGATAAAAAAGGATCTGACCTTTCTGAATTGCCTTCCTCGCCCTGCTGTTGTTGCACGGAGGTTACCCGAGAACAGATATTTTTCTGTCTGCTATCCGTAAAGTGGCTCACTGTGTGTTACTAGGTATCTTGGGAGATTTTGTTAAATTTTTCCTTAAGACTTAAGTCCACTGATTTAGTCAGTGACAGTGGCATTAAAAGTGACTGTTTGTACAAGTCTCCCTAAATCTCAACTTGAATAGGTCTGTTTTAAACTTTACCAAATAAAATACGTTTCTAAACAATTGTGATAAAGCGCGTATAGCCTTTTCTGATGGGTGCGATGTTTGTACTTGCTGGGCCTGAAGTACCTGCTGCCATATGTGTCTTGGGAACAGTGTGTTGAGGGTCTCGGTTTCTCTCTCATGCATTGCAGGACCCTGAGGATGCTGTGCCTGTTGGGCAGAGGAGGGCTTGGTGCTGGTGCATGTGCTTTGGATTGGCCTTTATGCTGGCTGGTGTGATCCTGGGCGGTGCCTATCTCTACAAATACTTTGCATTCCAGGTAAGTCAAATACATTTTTTTATGGGAGGGTTGCAATTTTCTCTTGTTATGCCCTAACATTTTGAAGAGGGAAGAGGAGCAACAAACTAAACCCAATAGCCTTGCTACTTCCATATGTATCTTCCTAAAACTTCAGCTTTTCTAAAAGCAAAGTGTATCGCCTGCTCTGAAGTTAACCTGTTGGCAGGGGAGGGCAGGCGCAAAGCTGGCAAATAGAAGAGAGCAACACTTTTGAAAACCTTGCTTTGCAGAGAAAGGTTTATATCTAAATAGGAGTAGGGCTTAGGAACCCCAGTCGCATCCCAGATTTTGACCTGCTTGCTCTCCTGCTTTGCAGTGCCGAATACTGGAGGTGGATTAACCCCTGGAAAGCCTCCTTGTTTGACCCCAGGTTTCCTAGAGGTGTGCAGTGCTGCTAATGCATGGGAAAGGGACTGCTTGTCAGGGAGTGCAGTGACTCTACTCCTTCCTAGCTTCCACAGGGATGAGAAATACAGGCCCTGCAGGGCACTTGGGAGAACCACAGTCAGCGTGGTTTAAACATGCTCTGTCAAGTCTAATCCACGCTGACAAGATTAGACCTCTGACAAAATGTATTTTCAGTCTTTTAACAAACGGCACTGCTGCAAGAGGAGCCCTGTGGAGGCAGTGGTGCCAGGGAAGTGGAGCATTTACCTGAAACGGGGGAGATCCCAGTTAAATATTTTCTTCCTCGGGGCGAATTGTCACAGGGCAGCACTGGATGTGCTGGTTGGTTGCCCGAGTGGCGTGAGCACACCTTCTGTCCTTTGGAAACTGCCGGGGTTGCAAGATTCACAGGGTCAGAAAGGGAGAGTAATAGCAAAACATGAATCCCTCTAGCCCACTGGTTAGTGCACATAATTATAAGGTAGAAATTCTGTGTTCTTGTCCCTGCTACCAGGATTATTTCCCCCTCCACCCCCCTTTTTCAGTAGCTGCTAATGTGGAAGGCAAAGTGATTAAACATGAGAAATTCTATCTGAACTTGCAGTTTATAGTCTCATTGGCTATCACGTTAACCTAATTTACAGGGGAGCAGTAGCATTGCAAATGATGCTTAAACAGCATAGCGTATCTTGGTGGAAATAGCAAGCTCGGAGTAGCTGAAGGCTTGCTGTATTACTAATGCGGTTTCATCTGTGCTCAGCACCACAGTGCTCCACCTTTCTCAAGCCAGCTAGCTGAAACTGAAAGTGCTGTTGAATTCAAACCTGTGGTAGTTGTTTATGAGTGAGATCTGGGTTGAAGGAAGCATTCAGGAATTGAGCTAACATTGCACTGGAGACATGTTTTCAATGTAAAACTTTAAATTGATGGCATGTGCATATGCGTAAGTTTTATGTTTCTAAAACTATCTGGCCTATAAATTTGGTGTATGACTTCCTCTGACTCAGGACTTTATTTTACACTTCACTTGGGTAACCTGCCACACGTACCGTGACAGAAGGACACAAATCAGTTGTTTTAATTTCTTTTTATTACCTTTTTGTCTTTTAAAACTGTTAAAATTGTTTTAGAAACTGACTTTCAAAACTCCTGAAGCCTTGCAAAGCTAAGCAACTTCACAGAATAATTGAGGTTGGAAGGAAGCTCTTGAAGTCATCTGGTCCAAACCCCTGCCGCAAGCAGGACCAAATTCAGAGTTAGACTTGCCTGTTTAAAGGTGATTTGGATGACCAGTTTCAGTGTTTTAAATTGTAATTATTGACTGCAGTTAAATCATAATTTAATAATAATATGCATGCAGATAGACATAGGAACTTCATTGTCTTTCTAAAAATAAGATGCAATGTACCACGGATAATGGATGCAAAATAGAAAACTAGATTTTAAGAACCTGCTTTTGGGATCCTGTTATCCTTGAATTCAAGGGAAGGACTCCCTCTGGGTTCAGTACAGTTGAAGGTTTTGCCCATGGTCCTGTTGTAGATAGCAACTGGCTCCTACTTTGGTGTATGAATCAAATGAAAGGGAAAACATCTCATCTAGTCTGACAAGTTTTTCTTCTCCACAGTGCTTTGAGAATATTAGTTTTAAACTTCTAACAAGGCTACTGATGTTTTTGTTGCTGGATTGTTTACTATTTTTAGCAGGGTGGTGTGTATTTCTGTGGAATAAAGTACATTGAAGACGGCTTAAGTTTACCTGAGCCTGGGGCAGAGGCTCAGAGTGCTCGCTACCACACGATTGAACAAAATATTCAGATCCTGGAGGAGGAAGATGTTGAATTTATCAGTGTGCCAGTCCCTGAGTTTGCTGATAGTGATCCTGCTGATATCGTCCATGACTTCCACCGGGTAAGAAATATTTCTGAAGAAGTCGAAAGCATTTAAAACTTGAAAAATGTTCCCCCTCAGTCATCCTGATAACTGTACTGCCTAATTATTGCGGTGGAGGAAAGCAGAGGGTGGAGGAGGCAGCAGAAAAGTTTTGATAAGCAGCAGGCTGCAAGCAATAATTAACTGGGCATACAAAGTACAGCATTACACAATCATCATGGGGTAGTTTGTAAACCACCATTTGCAAATACAGTTCTGTTTTTAAACAGGGAAATATCTTAGAGCTATTTCCTTTCCTTAGTACAAGGAAGTAAAGAGAACATAGTTCTTGCTGTGCTAAGTCCACCGAGCCAGAATTTGACCAACTGCTGTGGTGCCGAGGGAAGTTTAGAAAGGTGGGTCATAGCTTTGACCCCAGCTTGCAGGGGCTGATTGCGTCTGACGTCACGAGGTATGTTCAGGCACCCCCAGAGGTTGCTCTCGTACCGTAGCTCAAAAACCCCAAAGCAGCAGCAGAGAGGGAAGGAAGCGACCAGCTGACCGACCATGGAAGAGAGCTCCTTTTCCAGATGCTGTACGAAGCCTAGCAGAAGCTAAATTTTCCTTGTGCACCACAGGCTACTGTGATTCCTAAAGGCACTTTTAGCTGTTTCTTCCTTTATTTGTAGAAACAGCTTTGATAGGAATTGTGGTAATAAATTTCTGGTAAGGCAGTTGACAGGCCTGCAGCTCTCAGTATTAACGACAGAGCTGTAAAACAATTAGAAGCCTTTCTTTTCTGTATCAGCCTGACATAAGCTGTCTGATAGCGATGAAATATTCTACAGATGGTTTTCAGGAAGCTAAATTTCTGTGAAAATTTGAAGACTTCACTGAACAGCTTTTTTTAAGCAAGGCTGAAAAAGAAGAATAGGGAAGCATCCTATTTTTTAATGCAAACTTCAGAGTTTCAAGTTTTCCAGGCAAAATGGGTGCTATCTATCAAATATTCATAACCAGATTTGGAGCAAAACATTGCTTGCTTGCTTGCTTGCGCTATGTCATTTAAAAATATTCCTGAATATATTTAGGGAGCTTCTGTTAAGAGTTAGAGCAAAGCCTCTAAAGAGGGAAAATCAGAAAAAAAAAAAAAAAGCAGTAGGTAAGAAGTGAGTAGGAACAATATAATACTAGAAATTTACTTTTTGTTTTAATGAGTTAAAGGCTTTGCTCTAAAGGTCAGTGCAAGGATCATTTGCCATAGGCACAGCACTTACTCCCATGTAATGAGATTAGTTGCACTGGTGATTGCTGTCCTGGTACTATTTTGACTGTTGGGCTCTTCGTGCTCAGTATTTTATACATGTCCGCAGCCTTAGAGCTTTCAGCAGCTTGAGATAGTGTCGTCTTTAGCAAGAACAGATGCAGTAAAATACAGCTCAGTGAACAGAGCCATAGGATTCATCAGGATAATTCCCTGGGCTTTTATATCTCTGTTTTTGTCAAATAATGGCAAATTTTGCAGTTCAGGTACTATAAAGAGAATAATTCAGCTATGAATAATCATTAACACTTCAAGTCAGTAGTATTTTTGAAAAGAAAAGGATTTTTGTTGCATTATCTGCGACAGTATTTCTTCCATGTTTTGTTCTTACCAGCAGCATTTCCCCTTTACACTATAACAAAATACAGAAACATGGAGATTAGAGCAAGTTTTTTGCCCTGTTGTTTCAAAATGCAGGCACTAGGAATAAATGAATACTGTACTTGATTCCATAACAGCACAGATAAACCTTTGTAATTTCATTACTGTAGTGCATTTGAGCTACTTATTGCCTGCTGCCTTGCACAAATAGCTGTCATTGATCTAAACTCTCATCAAGAGTGCCTTTTATTTCTGCCTTTACCTACCCTCAAATTGGAGTTTGTTGGACAGACTTCGTAGTGAACAAAACAATAATTTGAACAACACGAGGCAATAGCAGTTTAGCAAAGTCTGTATGTGAATTTTCTGATGTTCTTGTTATTTTGATTAGAATAAATATTTCCTCAACAGAGACTCACTGCCTATCTTGACCTTAGCCTGGATAAGTGCTATGTGATTCCTCTGAACACTTCAGTTGTTATGCCACCAAAAAATTTCCTGGAGCTGCTCATCAACATCAAGGTACGGTTAAATTGTAAGCAATTTGTTCTTAAGACAGGGGAAAAGGAGAATTTTTTTTTTTTTTTGCCAGAACTCTGACATTCACACGTGTTAGAAAGTTAACTGATCACTAGAGATCTTTGCAAAGAGAAAAACGTCTATAACCTTCTTAGTTAATTAACTACAATCATGAAGGAATTATTAATTCAGAGGAAGGCAAACAAACCTGATTTTATTCTTCGACGCTACAAATTTGGCTGATAAAATTGTGTAAATGTGGTGTACCTAGACTCTTTCATAGTAGTCTGTGTGGTTTTTAATTTATAATCCATTGTGATTTAAGTTTCCATAAAGCATGTATGCGCTGGACTAAGGCCGGTTGGCTGAGAGGCTTGAAATAGGTATATTGGGAAACCCTTTTAACATGGGCATTGTTTAAGGCATAGGTCCCGAGGGTTGGCCCCTACTTTGAGCGGATCCCGTGGCTTGAGGGTCATGTATGTGAGGTGTGTTGGATCCGCTGTGCGTGCTGTATGATTAGCAAAGCCCGTTAAAGTAAGAGGGGTTTTAGTATAGCCAGATTCCTGATTTCTGCAAGCACCAGACTTCAGAACAAGATTCAGTGTCCTTAAAAACTAGGACCATGGAAAGGACTGAGATACCACAATCACTGAACAACCGAACGTGAGTTTTCAGTATACTGTTGTGGCAACTTCTAATCGCTTCCCAGCAGGGTTTGATAATTGAGCACTGCTGCCTGGCCGGTGGTGCTGGTGCCGGCGCTGGCTGGCTTATCGCTACCACGGGGACACGCTGTTTGTTAGTAGTAACGGGGTGAAACGTAATGGCCTGTGAAATTGAGGAGGCCAAAGTAGATAATCTAATGGGGTCTCTTACTAGTTTAATATGAATTGTCTTTATCTTTTTAACTCTTACCTACATATGCTTTTAATGCAGATTTAAATACTATTTACCTTGTTTTTCAGCCTTCTGGTTTCTTTACAGAACAGCAAAACACTCTGGGCGGGGAAGAGAGCTGATAAGCTAACTTGTGCTTAAGATTCGGGGAGAGTGTTTTAAATTTTATTTTACTGGGGTTTTGTAGCCTTAGAATTGTAAATCTCATCTTCGGGTTTGCATCTGTCAAACAAGGCTTTGGAATTAGGACTCCAGGAACCATTTTAGCCATTTCTGAGTGGTTTGTGTATATAAATAAACTTCATGTGAAAAATGGCTTCACAAGTAAGTCCTCTGCTGCTTTTTTGCTGCTTATTTTGAGACTGGCTATTTAACCACACTTTCATTTCCTGTACCTAAGGATGAGGTGGTGTCTGTACAACTCGGTGACCCCATATTTTTTTACTTTCTGTATGCTGTTTTGTTTCCATTTTTAGTTCACACAAATTCCACTGTTAAAATCTGTTAATTTCCTAGTTTGTCATTAGTACTAAATCAAGTATGTTTGGTTTAGAAGTAAGAGGATAACCAGGCATCACGCATTTAATTGAAAATCTGTGGAAAAAACTCCCTGTTTTGATCATTGTCCCCAACAGTGAGTGCCCTAATTTTATGAGACATCTGTTTAATTCTTATTGTATTAACAAAGCGCTGTGGGCATTTGATGTCTCGGAAAATTAGGCTAAATGTTTTGTAGCTGAAATTTGGGCAACTGTTGTGCAGATACACAAAGTGAGTACATTTCTGTTCACTGTCCTGCAGTCCCACTGGTTGCACGAGGAAAAGAATATATGAAATTAAAGTGTTCGTTTCATTAAAATGAGCTCTGAATACACGCAGAGAGCATTTTATGAAAATGGAGGTGCTCTGGTCTGTTTTGTTTTTAAAAAAAAAAAGCCATAATTTTAGCCTAAAGAACCGCATTTCTATGTATTGATAGTTTGCTTGAATATGCGGACAGTGAAAGACCTCTTTTCCTTGGGAAACAAGGCTGAAACCCGGGTTTATTTGTTCATCCACCTCGTTCCCGTTGTTGAGCCAACTGGCCGACTTAAACCGCGTGCGATGCACAGGACGTCTCAAAGATGACGATATTTGCGGCTCTGCTGGATGCCGGTGCTGGGTAATTGCCCCTGCAGCAGCTGGGCGGAGGAAATTCCTGCACTGAGCTCCCCCTCCTTTTGTGCCCCCCCAGGAGGGCCGAGAACGTTGGGTTTGGGGGCATCCAGGAGGTCCTGAAGTTTGGAGGGCAGGAGCCCAGGAGTGTCCTCGCAGGCTGCCCCAAATCCTCGGCACTGCTGCCCACCCTGCCCTCCTGCTTTGCTCCGGGGCTCCCTCGGAGCTCGCTGCTGAAATTGGAGAGACCAGGGGTTAAGATACAGTAATGTACAGTGATTTAATTACCAAATAATATGTGGCATGATTTGGGAGTGTGAAGTCTTCCAAGCTCTTCCTTAAAGAAAAAAAAAAATTACTGCTGTTTTCCTCATAGTATGTGCTGAAGAAGATTTTCGTAATTTAAAGTGGATTTTATACAGCCCTCTCTTTACTGAAAAGAATAGCATGTAATCAGCTTCTTCTCAACATGTTGCTTGGACTGAAAAGACAGTCTGGTTTTGCAATGGAAATTTCAAATTGTTTATTGTCAATAAAAAATATAGTGATCTTTCACCACAGAAGCTGAATTTGTGGCCATAATAAGTGATCATTTTATTTTTAGAAAGCAAACAGCACCTTCTCTAGTGCCATAAATTAGAATCACGCTAACAGAATTTCTTAAATGAAGTAATATTTCCAAAAAGTTGATGATTATTTACCAGCGGCAGTATTAGGAAATTGGCTGATAGCTAAGTAGGTGCATCTTCAGCTGTGTACAGCGCAGTGGGCACAGAGCCGGATTCCTCCATCGTTTCAGCTGTGGCAAAATAACACTGAAGGGACTAGAAAAGGCTTGGGAAGCCTTCGCGTGTCGTCACAGCTCTTCCCTTTTTCAGTGTATTGCCTTAAAACACCTGATAGACCACCATGGCTTTTGCATGCTTCTCCCAACTCCTGTTTGGGAGTAGTTCCCACTGAGGTCTGTTGGGCTGTTGTTAATTAAGTGAAAACTTTGGATGATAAGTGCAGGACTGATCTGTGACGGTGGGTGCTTCTGGAAGGAAATATTTCTACTCTGCTGAAGGCTGACATTACTGTAGCAGGAGGGCGGTGGACGTATGCATCGGTGGCAGTTTTGTCACCGTTTTGAATATAATCGTTATTTATTTCTGTAGCACAGGGCAGTCGTGTTTGCACATTTGGAATAAAATTCTGTGGGTAATACGTGTTTTGAAAGAATTCAAAGAAGATATGTCACAGCTGTGTTAAAGAAACACATTGCGAAGTGTTTCTTGTGTACTTGGACCATGAAGAGATGGCTTTTGACAGAGCTGTTATATTTTTGTTCAACAGGCTGGAACATACTTGCCTCAGTCCTATTTGATTCATGAACAGATGATTGTTACTGATCGCATTGAAAATGTGGATCAGCTGGGATTCTTTATTTACCGCCTCTGCCGTGGCAAGGAAACGTATAAACTGCAGCGCAAGGAAGCCATGAAAGGTAAGTGTTCCTCCTGCAATCTTTTGTGTTGGCAGAAAGTTCAGTGCTGCTCGAGTTCAATAAATAGGCTTGATTGTGTTGAAAGGAATAACTCTTATTAAAGCAAGGGTTGCTTATTGCAGTAACCGGCTCTGTGGGCTTAACTATGCCTGATATTTTCTGTGTAGGTATGGAAATAAGTCATTTTATTGTGCAAAAGCGCTCGAGGCCCCAGTGAGTGAGCTAGGAGCTGCTAAAATGTGTGTGTATGCATGGGTATGTTTTCTGGGGTTCAGGCTTTCGTTGATGCTTTTCTTTAATCTTGTTTCTTGACTCACCCCTCCCCAAAAGACCTTTAACATATGAGAAGCCATAGCCTTGTAGTCCAAGTACGGAATTGCAGGCGGTTCTTGTCATTAAAGCCACCTATAAATTGGTCCACGTCTTCCTGTTTGCATCAGTGCAATGTGAGTAAGCGTTGTCTTCGCAGGAGAACTGTAGTGCTTGGTACTCCTTCGTGGAAAATATTTGAAAAACATCATTTGGAAGAGTCTTGACAAGCTATTAAATACTGCCTTAAAATTTTCACTCAGATTTTACTCAGACTTGCTTCTCTCTCTTTTTTTTTTTTAAGTTGTATGTGGTGTGCAAGTGTACATGGAAGCAGTTTTAATTGCTTTAGTCATATTGTTGGACCTGACTGCTTGGGAAAACAAGGAAAAGAAATACCTTTTGTAAAAATAATTTAGAACAATGTTTAAAAATGAAAAGGTCTTAACAGCAAAATCCAGTTCAGAATTCAGTATGTTGATCCTGTGGTAATAAATGATGAGCATAGGTTGGCAGCGAGCATTAGTTTGGCCAGAGTTTGGTTAAATCTGTCTTTCTGCGATTCCAAGATGACGTTGTTTAAATACTACTAGTCCGCTCTTTCTTGCCTGTTGCGGTTTATTCCTTTGCTGCTCCCTCTCTCATGTCCCCACAAGCGTTTTTACAAACACACAGAGAGGGAGATTGGGTTAAAACTAACCAGTTGGGCAGGGTTGGCAGGTTGGTTTTAACTAAACCAGTACTGCGATTTGGTTCACCACACCTTCAGGATCATTGCCTGCTTGTTGATCTTCTACGTATGAACATGTGCCTGTGTGTGTTCCCTCTGAGAGGGGGGGCCAAGGAGGGGTGGTTCTGATTTCTGGTGCCATCTTATTATAGCAAATGTAAAACTATTATGTCTCTGACATACCTCATCCCCTCTTCTGTTTACCCTCCATTGTTCTTTGCTGATACAAACAGGAATTCAGAAGCGTGAAGCCGTCAATTGCCGAAAGATTCGACACTTTGAGAACAGGTTTGCTATGGAAACACTCATCTGTGAACAGTAATGAGGAATATTACTGTTACAGGAGACTTAAAAACTACAGTATGACCCCACCCTTTGTATTGTGTGCAGTGATTATTTTTTAAAATCTTCTTTTATGTAAGTAGTGGACAGGTCTTTATTGCTGAACACCTTCCATACTTTCCATCTCATGATACATGTAAAATCAATATGTTTTAGTTTTTTCCTTATTTTCAGGTGTGGTGTTCTTCTTATATTTGAATAGCAATTGTATAAAGACTTAGTTGCTAGTGCATTTCATGTGATGAATCTTGAATACTAGGAAGAAGAGAAAGTCTTTGAAATATCCACCAGTTTTTAATTAAGTAAAATTGAAAAGAATTATTAATGTAAAAACGGACTGCAAGAGCTACTTCTAACTGTAATAATACCTGCTATATAGTTTGTTACAGCATATAGACAAACCTGTATTTGACTCTCCCTAACAAAGTGCAATTTGTTTCGTTTTTAAAATATTGTCATATTTACCTTTTTAGATTGATTTCTGATTGATGTTTTAAAAAGGCAAGTGTTTGCTGTAACAGTCTTTTAGAAAATTAAGAAGTAACTTATGTTACTAACTTGTATATAATCCATGTATGTGCAATGGAAAATAAACCTTATAAACCTGTTTGTCTAAAAGTCTTGTGTTTTCTTTTGCTATTACTGGGGGGGTTTTTTGAGGAGAGGAGTACAGTTACATTCAAAGTTTAAAATTAATGCTTTTTACTTGCAATGCTATTTTTAAAAGCGAGAAGATACAATGGAATAGGTGATGGCTGAGAAATGAAATATGAACAGAGAAGCATGTTTTTCATTTTTTCTGTTCTTTTCTCACTTAAAGGCAATAGTGTGTTGCTTTGCTTAAATTCTGGGTTGGCATTTCCACAACACATACAATCAGAGTGGAGATCCAAAGCTGACTTAACATGTTGTTCATGTCTGAAATCCCTGTCTTGAGTATTTGTCAAATGATGCACATCATCTAGAGTGTGCTGTGAGTCAGGCTGACCCAGCCGAGAGCCGGGAGCGTTCCCTACGCGCAGGACTTCGCATTTCCCTTTGTTCGGCTTCATGGCGTTCCTGTCAGCCCGTGCCATTGGGCTTTGCCAGTTAATCTGGAGCTAGCTCGCATATCCCTAATACCATTCTGTGTCGTGCCATTTACACTTAAAACTGCTGTTCTTAAAGCAAGTTTGAATTTTTTTATGTGATTGGGATCTTTGTAACGGCAGCTTTTGTAGGGGAGAGTGCAGGGTCAGATGTATCGTAGTACCTGCCGTTTCGAAGCTGGTTGCAGGAAAAATTACAGGAGAGAAAAAAGGGGAGTAAGACTCCAAAACAGGCTGGAAAATCTCCCCCAAAATCCACTTCTAAGCTTCCACGATATGGGAACTGACTTGTCTTTCTGACCAAATTTTAAGCATTGATTCATCAGGAAAGTAGGAATGTTTACTAGAATATTTGCGTGTTTGTTTGCAAAAAAAATAGCATTTAAAATGATTTTTAAATAATACGCACCATAGCTGTCCAAAACTTTTGTCTTAGGTTAATGAAGTCAAGAGGCTTTGGGCTGATCTTATTTTTCATCTTTTAAAGGATCTTTTCTTAATATAGTGGGAGGATGCTTTACTGGTTTTGGAGCTATTATACAATTGTAAACATGCTATCATCCAGCTTCCTGCTATTGTGAATGTTTGGATCAAGATAAAATAATTTGTTTTAAAGGAAGTTTCTTAAATACACAATACTTTTTTTTTTTCTTCATCTGCATTTGGCTTAACTTACAGCTTAGTCTTAGTGTAGGTGCCTTTTATATACAAAATGAAAAGTCTAATTGTTATTTTCCGAAAGCTGGACTTTTTTAATCCATTCTTGATGGTGCATGGCAGTCATGAACATCAAATAAAACCTCACGTAGATATAGGTTAGATGCTTATGTATAAGTTACATTTACATAGCTACACTTGGGTATAGATGTAAGCAAGCAGGAAAACCCGCTGGGAAAACTCCAGCTACAGAGGTTCAGGATGTTGCAATTGTGTGTGTGCAATGAAGGTCAAATATGTGTCAGGACAGGGTTACTGCTGCCTTCTCTGGAGCCCTGTATGACATGAGATTCATGCTGAAGTACTTTTAAGCACGTTTCCTACCTTTTCATGAGTGTACCGTTCCTATTTTCCATCAGTTAACATGAAACTTGCTAATATTTAAGTAAGCCTGGCATTGTCTTTAACTTGTTTTCAAAAGAAAACTCGGTAAGAAACTGTGATCTTTAACGGAGACACCAGCAAATGAGGCTGCTGAAGGGGTGGCAGAGGGAGGGAGAAATAGATTTATTCTTACAGACGTGAGGTTTATATGATCATGCTTCATGCCCATGTCCCTAATAACTTTCAAGCCTGTTGGATGGCAAAAGGAAATTTATTTCTGTCAGTAGTGTGAAAATAAGTGTGAGGAAGGAGGGAGAAACTCGTGTGCACTGAGGGAAAGCTCCCAGCATGCGCTCGTGTCTTATTAAATGCCAGGCAGTTCGTATGGGAAGAAGACCTAAAACACCCTGAGTGCAGGAAAAGCTCCCATTGGAAATCCTGTCCTCCTAGAGAATAAGTTGATGAAGCATGGGACGCAAATCCATGAAAAAAACCTAGCTCTAGGAGCTGCTTGGGCTTTTCTCCTTTTTTCATTTTTTAAATTAAAAAAAGAGTACAATAAACAAACATAGCTGTGCTGTACTGAAGAAAATGACATTTCTAGCCCGGTGAATTCTGGAAAAGGGTTAGTGTAAGAATGACTTCATTGGACAATTATCTTTGCAAATATTTTTAAAACTCCTTGTAAGAAAGAAAAGGAATCCTAATGCTGAGACACACTTTGTCATTGCAGTAGCAAGATCAAAGGAGTGCCACTGTCCTATGCCACCGCGTTTATTTGGTGGAGGGGGCTGTGTTGCCCTCTCATGGGTCCCAAGCAGCCTCTGATGTTCAGTAGGTCTTTGCACGGGTAAGGGTCTCGTCACCAGCTGATGTGTGTGATCTGGGCTTGCAAAGCGTGAAGAAAGCACCAAATTTTCCCTCCTCCTCTAGGTGAAGCCTTGCAGCTTTGGGAAAGAGCCACGGGGTGAGTTTCAGCATGAAGAAAATACTGAAGGCCTGCAGGACAGAAAATGCAAGAGTTTTGTTATCTGGTACAAGGACAAGCTGCGGGGTTACCTGAAGCGACGCGCACTGATGTGCTGCGCTCGCAGAGACCAAAAGGAGGGGCTGGATCCATTTCTTTGAAGAAGATAGTTTCCAGAAGAAGCAGTATGGTGGAAGCCAACAGAGGTTTCAGCAAAGCCATCAACTGAGAGTAGCGTTGTCCTCTGGAAAGGTGGGTACACGCTTTTGTTGGTGTGAGTTGCATGGGAGGATGGAAGTCTGACACCGCTGTGTTAGCAGAAGCCTGCGGTTTAGAAATACCAGCAAAGCTGTACTCTTGCTGGCATTGTTTGTTCTAGCTGTAGGAGGATATTTTACTGTTACGGGGGAAGTACCATCAAAGAGCCTATAGTGTTGTTTTCGTGCTATGAGTTTTGCTGAAATACCATACACAAATGTTCTCACCTAATTAGGGTGTTTCACTGCCATGCCTTGGTATAAAGAATGTCATCATCTTAGGCGCACTCTTAAAAAGAAAAAAAAACCAACATCACAGGTAGATTTAATTCAGACAAATTCCTGACTGCTCACTATAGGCTACGGTTGCTTATTTTCAGTTGGTTTTCAGGTTGTCGGTTAAACTTAATCTGATTCCCGAGAACTGCTTCCAGTAGCGTGTATTCTGCTTCTTGTGGGCTTAGGAAGTCTTGGAAGAGGAGGCAAGGGAATCGTCCTCGCTGGGGAGACCGCCGGCAGCAGGACAGGGTGTTGCCCATGCCGGAGCACACTTTCTCACGCGGAGAGAGGAAGCAGAACCTGGGACCGAGCAGGACAGGAAGGGAGGGATCGTAACGGGGTCATTAATGTGGCCCCGTAATTACAAGCAACAAGAGGGTTGTGGTTGGTTTGTTTGTTGACCTTTATTTCGTTACCGGTTGTGGCAGTACCAACCAAAACGAACTGCCCTGCGGTGGGGGCGCGGGATGCCCGGGGTTAGGAGCGCTTTGCCTGCTGGGGACATGCAGGACGGCAGCTGTGTGACAAAGCACGCGGTGTGATGCAGCTGTGTGCGCAAAGGCAGGTTTTCTACTCGTGTCCGGACGCCTTCCACGAGCGAGGAAAGCTGTAGCGGGAATGATTGTTTTTTTTCTGATGTAATTGCACTTGTACTAAGGCTTTGTTTGATAAATTGCATCAGTCAGGGATTTTATTTTTTAATAACCTGGTCCTCAGTGCTAGCACAAATCTGGGGGTTTGCATATAGGTGCCATATACATGCAGACGTTTCTCCATCCAGCAGCAATAGTCAGAGTGTCCTTTCAGATCCCACTACCAATTTGGTCAAACGCTTTATTGACAGGGATTCCTGCCTTAAACCCATCACTGCAGTATCTGAGACTCTAGCAGTGCACTATGTAATGCTCTGAGAAGAGCAAGTCATGGATGTGTATAAATGTGGAGTGAAAATATTCTTTGTATTAATAATGTGTATATATAGAGAGAGAGGCTTTGAACTGTTAGAGGATGCAGCATCTAACAAATACCTCTCTGTTTAGAGAGAAACGGGTTGAGGTTTGTCATGATCCCTATGGATTTTACGTCACTGAAGAAATACTAACGTTCAGAAATGGTTTTTACCCTTCCTATTTTGAACTGAGTCCTTATGTAGGATACAATGATATTAGGGGCCAGGCTCACCAACAAGGGGTACAGCCAGCCAGCTTCACCCCATCACACCAGTAAACCATTTCCCGCTTCGAAGGCAGAGCTGATGCCGGTGCGACTGCAGCAGCGTTACCAGGGGAGGTCATGCTGGGGAGTGGGAAATGCCTGCTTCAAACCACGGCCTTAGGGTCCCCGGGGCGCTCCTGAAGCCAGACCATCACTGAATTCCACCCATTTCTCCAGGTGCTGCTCCACAGAAGTCCTTCGTAAGGCCTGGGGCCCATAGGGCAGCCGCTGGAGAAGAGCTGGCCCGCAGGGAGCTGGGGCAGGTCCATCACCTCCTCGCTCCTGTTAGTGCTTGTGCTGGGGCTTTGAGAGGGATGGACGGCTGAGCTCCAGGTGACAGCGACGGCGGAGGGCTGGTGGCTGCTGCACGGGGCGAGGGATGACCACGGGCAGAAAAGGCTGGCTGGGAGGGGTTGACCCCTCCCTGGTTAATTCTGCCTGTCACAGGCAGGGAAATGGGGTGTGATTCGGGCAGACGTTTTATAATCCGTGAATTTTACAGCCTATGGGCTTTACTCAAGCAAAAATTCTGCCAATATTTAGTACTTGGACTAATACCCAGAAGCTCCCAATTTAGTAGGTTTAGTGCATACGTTTCTGTCATGCATCTCCAGAAGAACTGATTTTATTGTAACTTCAGTGATAGAGGTCTGCGATAAGGTAGAAGTAAGCAGCTAGTCTTGGTAGACCATGAGGTGCACTGAAATCAGGTTTCCCCATCACAAATATTTCATTTTTATGAAAACTAAAAAAGTAGCAAGCTTCTACCATATCTGAGCAGTAAGAGTCAAAATGAAAAGACTTGGTTTCATTTGCAGTGAAAGCATGACTTCTATTCCCACCGGCAATTACCATGAAACTATAGCAACAGTTTCAAGTGAAAAAATTAAGATAATAAAATTACTTAAGATTGTGTAGCAGCTGGAAACAATGAGTCAGGACTGCCTGACTGGGCAATGTTTCACAGACTGCCATCTGTCTATGACCTACACTTTAAAAGCTGTTGTAGAAAGATGTTTCGAATAAAGATATTGTCAGGTCAGATGAGAAATTATCATTAATACTTTATTTGACCTTGCAGTGCTTACTTTGTTCCTTTTTTTTTTCTCCCCAGTAAGGGCTGCTTTTCTTCTTTCCTTCGTCATTTTATTCCAAAAGCCCGAAGGCTCCATTTGAAAGAAGAAATTTTAAAATACAGGATTAAAACATTCAAATCAGTATATCTAACAATGGGGGGGGAAAAGCGCAGCAATTTATAGTTTTACACATGAATGTGCCTTTCTTTGGAAGTACATACATACACGTTAAGTCTTTTTACTGCAGTTTAGATGTAGGTACTCCATTTGAGTCTCGGGGATGGAGGATTAAAGGTTTATCTGCTGCCTCCTTCCTTCTCCCTCCAGTTGTAACTTGAAGCATTCTGCGATTATTTTTTTGGTTGTACCTGCTTATGGAGGGGAGCCTTAAGTGCCTTGCTTGATGAAAAGGTGCATAAAATTTGACTTGAGAAGGTGCTTGGCGCGCTAACAGTTTTAGAAAATTAGTATTTACACTGAGGCTGGCTGTCAACTCTTTAAAAGGATATCAAGTTCCCTAAGCATTAACGCACAGGGAGTAATCAGAGCAACACAAATGCTTTGCCTATCGTTTGGATGATCTAGAGCCTGGCTCTAAAAGCAGCTAAAGCAGCTGTGAGGGAAGCTACCCAGGAGGGTGTGTTTCCTTCTTGCTGACAGCTGGGAGGGTCTCCACTGGCTGTGACCAAGTTTTCCGAGATGCTTCGCTCCCATTTTAAATTCTTCTGTGCTCTTAAAGCCGGTTGTGAGGAGAGGGCAATGGACTCATCTGTGGTTTAGGGTTTTAGCTTACTTTTCCAAGCTGGTAGATGTGCCTGGTTGTCTGTGGTTCAACTGTAGACAACATGCAGTCCTAGAGCATCTGTTATCATCCACAGCATCTGGTATCATCCGATTCCAAGAAGTATTTAAATGTGCTTAGAAGCAGGGTAAAGTTACTGTCGTAGTTTTACTAGAATCATAATAAGGAATGTCTAAATCCCACTACAGTCTACAACTCAAACATTTCATTTGGAGTTCACGTACTTGGATTTGCCTTAGAAATCCCATTTGTTCTGTATTCACTTTACTGTAATTGGTTTAATTCTAATTACGAACCAGAAAAATAGACTGTTCTCCTGTTTTTACGTAAGTTAATGAATGTAAAGAAAAAGCCTGAACAAATTAATGAAATGTGTGAATCTTAAAAATATTAGTGAATTTTTATTGTATACCATAGTTTACTCATAGTTTGTTTTGGGTTTTGTTTTTGTTTTTTTTTAAATCCAGAGCTTTGACAGCAATCTCACTAAAACCAGCTGCTTTACAGACAAATGATAAATATGTGCATGAGTAAGAGTCCTTACAAACAAATATTTTTGCTTTTTCTAAGAAGTTGTCATCGTAAAAATCTGGATATAAAAGTGCTCGTTTGCAGTAGTGATCTGCCTTCTAAACGTGGCTATGCGATTGCAGACAATAGAGCAGATTTTTAAGACCTGTGAATCGGGGCGCTGGGGATTTGAATTAATTGGCTTAAAATCCAGAAGATACCCAAAGCCTGGAGAATTTCTTAACATTAAGCGTAATTGTAATGCAGAGCGTTAAAAGCAGTATTTTAGTTAGGACTCGGATGAACGTCAGGTCATGAAGGATTTGCAATTTCTGTCCTGCTCCACACCCCTATAGTTAGTTATTTTTATGTATATAGGTCTATGGTTCTGCCCACATCGTAGAAAAGACGTATCGACTGCCTCCAGGTTGTTGAGTACCCGAAATATCAGAAATAGCTAGGCTATCGTCTCTGGAGTGACTGAAGGACCGTGGAGGACGCCTGACGCCGAGGCTGCAAGTGCTCGTTCTGTGAGGAAGGGGCATCGACCACCTCACCGAGACGTCCTTTCTCCCCCGGTCACCGGCTGGGACGGTCGGGATACCACCGCTCCTTCTCTTGCTGCGTCCCCAGCTTTGACTCACTCCAGCTGGGAATGGAAAAAAAAACCGAGTCCAGGAGGGCGAGAGACGCCGCCGTAGGCGTGAGGGAGAGCCGGCTCCACCGCCATCCCGCCGCTCCCTCAGGGAGGTAAACCCCGCCCCCCTCCTCCCCTCCAATTACCGGGGACGCAGGCAGCGGAGCCGCCTCCCATTGGCTAAGCGCGGAGGAAAGACGCGCGCTCATTGGCTGAGCGCTTAGCGCGGGAAGCTCCTCCTTCCCTCTTCCTCAGGCGCGCCGAGCCGGTTCGTGTTTGGGGCGGGGGGGGCGGAGGGCGCGGTCGCCGTTCCTCGCCGGTGGGTGGGGTGGGGGAGCGGCAGCCGGCCCGGAAGTGACGGCAGAGCGGTTGGCGGTGACGCAGTTTTCCCGCGGTTTGGGCGGCGGGGCGCGAGAGAGAAGAGCGGAGCGTTTGAGGGCGGCGGGGCCTCTCAACGGCGGCGGGGCCTAACGGCCGCCCGTGGGCCTCTATGCCGCCCAAGCCCCCCCGCAGGGCGGCGGCCGCCGCCGTGAGGAACCAACGCGTCAGCCCTGACGGTGGCTCCGCTCCGGCACCCACCGCCCCCACACGGTAAAACGTCCCCGTCCCGGGCCGGGACCGTCTTTGGTGGGGGGGGATGTGTGGCAGGCCCGGGCTGCGCTGCCGGGGGTCTCTGAGACATCCCGGGATGGGGGGGGACGACACGGGGGAAGGGGGTTGTGGTGCTTCCCGGGGGGGGGGTGGGTCGTTGTCACCCTGGGGGGGTGTCGTTGTCACCCCGGGGTGGGTCGTTGTCACCCCCGGGGTGCCCCTTTGGCAGCTGTTGAGGTGGGTAGTGGGTATGCTGGAGGAGGAGGAGGAGGAGGAGGAGGGGGGGAGGGGGTGTCCCCGCTGTTGACATCTTCTTATCCCTTAGGCTCGAAATCGGCGAAGCGGACTTCGTCGGGCTCTGCGATGCTCTGAAGGTGTCGGAGAGCGTGAGGGAGAAGGCGTGGAAGACGTACGAGAGCTTAACGGCTGCAGATGGAGCTCCGGTGAGTACCGGCTGCTTGGAAGTCAGATCTCCGTTCTGGGGTCTAGTCGTATGCCTGAGCTGAAATATCAACCCGTAACGTTGCAGGACTGGGGGCCAAGTGTCCCGCAGCCAAGGGTTGTGCGGTGTGGGTTTGTTTTTTCCAAGCGCAGTTAGGCTGAAGTTGGAGGTTGCCACATATGCATCTATATAAACCAGTTTCTAGATACCTCCCTTATTTTGTTAATGTTTTCCAGTAAAGGTACAGACACAAGAATTCTTTTAGGTTACTAATAAATGACACTAGAAAACAACACCGAGTCATCAGCTAATTCTTCAAACCGCAAGTTGTTTCAAATATGTCTGAGTCGGCTTTATGCAGGTCATCTCGTCGTGTGTTTCTCTGTATTTCTTCCCGCTGCGTCCTTTTTTTATGAGGCTGCAGAAAGGGTCCGGAGATGACTATTGCAGAGAAATCTTAAACTTTTTTCCTACTGCATAATGTTAATCTGTATGTACTTATCGTTGAGGTATTTCCGTTCAAAGTTAGTCATTGGGCATGTGTAAACAGAGTAAAATGTTATGCCCTTTTCTGATTTTTTTTTTTTCCTTCTTCTCAGAGTATTACTGCTGTCTCAACAAGCTGACTCAGGGAACAGCTACAATACAATTAAATCACAACCAAAGCTTTGTTATACAGACCTGAATTAGATTCAGAATACCTGGTTGGGGTATTATTCCCACTGTGTGGGCTAGCATCCATGTATTTGTTGCGACTTCTCCTTATTCTTCTGCAGCTTGAGCTGACGTGCTGCAGCTATGCTGTCACTAGTAATACCTTGTTGTCTGTGGGTTTTAAACTGCAGTGTGTGTATACCAGCTCTTGATGCATTTGAGTTTTGCAACACAATATGGTAACAGTGTGGGAGAGAGACTGTGTACAGCTTTTTCAGTAACAGATACAATTTCTGGCCATGGATGTTCCTAGGGAACGTTCACTTAAAAGCATAGTCGAACTCCTCTATATGGACTAAAACAGGAGCAGTCAGTTCTATTGAGTGAAAAAAACAAGGCAGGTTTCAGTGTATTTCTGCAAATTTCACTCGCAGGTGGAATTTTGTTTTCAGTGATCATTACCTAGCAGTGGCCAGATAAGATACAGGGTTTTTGAAACCCTTCCTTTCAGCATCTGAAGATGACCTGCTTCCTTTACCTGGCCAGAACAGGGCAAGGACTAGATCTTCATTGTGACATATAGATAATATTTATTGTCTTGCAATTAAGGCCTATGCTAAGAGCCTTTCAGTGTGTAGGAGAAAGTCTGTGTTACACTGTGGTTCAATCCAAGGCCTTTTCCTCAAACTTTTGGAGGTATCGGCAAGGTGTGGAAGTGAGGAAGCTGGCAAGCATGTGCCTCCGTGGGGACCTGGCAGGCACTGGAGTTGCTGCTTCTAGCTGAGACCAGTGCAGGCTTCACCTGAGTGTGAAGTCAAGCGAATTAACAACCTGGCTGATTGCTGCTGCTCTTTCTGAGTCAAGCTGTTATCATGGGGACCCCAGCTTCTCAGGGTGGCTCTGGTTCAGGT
Source organism: Harpia harpyja (assembly GCF_026419915.1). Lineage (NCBI taxonomy): Eukaryota > Metazoa > Chordata > Aves > Accipitriformes > Accipitridae > Harpia > Harpia harpyja. The sequence goes on from NC_068943.1 coordinate 32,250,611, forward strand.
TGCAGGGGCTCAGGAGGAGGCTGTATATAAATGCCCGCTCCTTTCTCCTCCTCGGGTAAAGGTAATGTGCTGGCTGGGCTGTCCCAGGGTTTGTCCTGCAAGCACCAGCTGCCTGTGTTTTAAACAACGTGGTTCAGTGCTAACCTGTTCGGTTCTGAACTGGAACAGAAGCTGCTTATGTAGCAGCTTTCTGTTCTCGAGCAAAAAGGGAAATAGCAGGACACCAGTTGAGACAAATACCTACCAGAACACTTCTGTTTAACCCTGTAGTTGGCTTGACTTGGGGAAGGTTAAATCATCAGGCCACCGATAGAAATAGCATCTAATGATCCCACTCTCAAGGCATTTACAGAGCATGAAGACCTGAAACCTTACTTTCCCTGGCACACTGGCCTTGTTCTTTGTGGTTGATGTCAGAATTGTGCCTGCCAAGCCTCTGAGGATGTAGAGGGGACTCACAGCGCTAACTAGGAAGCGGCGTGGCCCAGACAGAAGGTACGGTGGTAACTGGCAGAGATTCAGTGTGCAAATGTGGGCTTGGACCTAGTCTGAGCACCTGCTCTATCCTTTCTCAGTGAATATTTAGTGAGTTAAAGGGAAAACATCTACTAGTACTCTCCTTTTTGGGTCACTTAGGGTACATGTAACCGTGTGCAAAGAGACTCTGCAAACAAGGTATATGCAGCTTAAAAATACGAAGCAATTATTTTTGGCGCATGCACACAAAAGATTGCTCCTAGCAATGTAGTGACCTATCAGCTGAAGTGTGCCTGCACTTCAGTGAGACACCTAAACAGTCTTTGCTGGCCAGGTAGGCATCAGTCAGGAGGAGAAAGCTTGGTGTCTGCTGCTCCCTGGAATGAATCCTCTGTGCTATTACCCACTGAAGCCACTGGCACCACCAAAACTGGCTGATTTGCTGCTTTTTTTCCTTCAGCATGTCACACCTTTCCATGCTGATATTTTTTGTTTTGAATCTTTGAGCTACCAGCGATCCCACTTCTGTCTGAAATGTCACCTTTCATGTCTTGCATAGCTCTGCACTGCAGCTTTTCTTCCAGTGCTCTCAACTTACCTGTTTCTGCAGCAATTTGAGTCAAGGATAAACAGCTGCACCCTATCACAGCTGAACCCCTGTGAGAGGTGTGGAGGAAGGTGACAGGAGAGAGAGATGGTTACACGATCTTCCTGGAAAATTGAGGCTGACTTGTAGCTGGAAAAACTAGACCTGCAGAGAGAGATTGTTCAAACCACTATGTCTGTTAAATACAGTGGTAAAGTTTTCCTCTATGACAGCCAGAGTTTAATTACACTCTTCTACAATAAAATCATAACTTGAAATCTCTGAGACAAAACCCCAAACGCTGGTTCCAGAAATGCTGTACTGAATCAACGCTGTTGGTATACGGTGTAAAGGAAGGTACCCAATGCATGACCAGAAAGATGTTTTATTTTACATTCTTTTTGTATCTGGTGAACTCCCGTGCAAGTTTTTTGTAAACATGGAAGTGTATATATAAATAAGAGCTGCTGCATTAGTGACATACAAAGACTTTTGCTCTTTCTATCATATCTCTTGTTTACCAAACCAAGCTACCTAGATAAGCAAAATATTTGATTTAGAGTTGTAGATTTTACCGTCTTAATTTCAAAACTCTTCTACACCGACAGTTGTTGACTTAGAAAATTGGCTCTGATGCTTGCTTCTCTTGTACTTGTTTTTGTTTTTTTTTTTTATAACTGTCCTGAAATCTGTGTTATGAATCAATAGTGCCTGTAAAATCTAGATGGAGTAAATAGACTTAGTGGAATTACTGATGTGCTTTGGTGAGCAGCATGTGATTGTTGGTGTAAGAAAGACTAGGAGAGGTCCTGGAAGTCATACTAATACTGCTAGGAAAAGGTTCAGGGCTTTGTTGTGTTCTGCTACTGTTTGTTTTTGTAAAGAACATCAAAATGAGAATCTGAAGTAGCATATTGGGTGATGTAAGCAGGAAAAAGAAATTTGAGTGAATTGTTGCTTAATATATTGGAAAGAACCAACATGAGGAGCAGATGACATGGTGACTAAATTGGAACTGAACTTCTGCAACAAAAATTAAAGTGGTTTAGGAAATTGGTAGAAGTTGAAGTCTGCCAAGGACCTTGAGGCATAGGGTCTGGTGTGCTTCAACCTCATCAACCCAACTTGCTGTAGGATGTGGTGCATGGGCAGGCGCTTTGTTTTTTGTTTGCTGTTCATAGCACTGTTTGGGAAATGTGGCCCACTGTTCTGCTGCTGCTGCTCAGACTCATGAATTCCTGAGTCATTTTTATCAAGTGTCTGTCTAACCCACTATTAAAAAATTCTGATGATGAAAGATCTGCAGTCTGCATAGTTAATCCTTCCTAGTTTAACTTTCTTTGCTCATGATTTTTTTTTTTCCCAAGTACTATGCTAATCTGTTTCTGTGTTATAATTCAAGCCAGTGGTGATTATTCTGTGCCCCATGGACGTGAGAATGTATTAATTGCTGCCTTACTTCCCCCCCCCCCCCCCCCCCAAGTGTCTAGCATCTGAAGATGTTTCTCTCATCTTTCCTTGTTTGTAATTGCTCATCTTACATTCTGAAATTATCTCCGACTGGTGGCTTACACTGGTATGCAGATACCGCAGAGCACTTGATTCACGTGAGAGTTGAACTGTGTTCTTAGTGAAGAAAACTTAAATGATGAACTGTAGCTAAAGTGGAGGAATGAAATAATGAGTTCTTAAATATATCAAGGTTGCTCTCTATAGGCTGAAAAGTTAGTGATGAGCAGGTCAAATGTTCCCAATCCATAAAATTTCACATTTAAATTAAATCACTTCCTCTTGGTTGTAATTTCTGATGAAAAGGAAAACACTGTAGTTGGTAAACCACCTCATGCTCATGTTAAAAGGCACACAGAGGCTTCTTGCTTTTGTCAAAAGCATGAAACACATATGAGCTAATAAAGTCTTTTCTGTCTGTAGACCTTTGTTTCTTATTTATAGAACTGCAGCTAAACTGAACCTGAATCCACTGGAGCTTTGGGTGGATGAGCAAAATAACAGATATTTTAGGATCCTCTGTTATTAAACAAAACCAAAGAGCTACTGAAAGTCCCGAAGCAAACATAAATCATCACCGTGGCCTCTTGCTGGTTGTATTTGGTATCTTAGTAGCAGGTGCATTGCATGTGTGTGTTGTGCCCTTGCACTTTAAAAGCACAGCTAACTGGCATACAGTTTCTTCTTTTACTCATCATCTGCCCATCCTGGGGAAAGACTGTTGTCCCCTCCGGTCTTGCTACGTGCAAAAGAAGTGTAATGGGAAGTTTTCATATCAGAAGAACTGTTTTCATCAGTTCAATACTTTCCGTTGACTTCCATTACTTTTAGCTAGTGTTATGTTTGAATTTTATTTAATCTGTTGAGAACTAGTAGTAATCTTCCATTCCAGACAACAGTGTTCAACAGAAAATTTAAAACAGTTATTGCAGAAAAATGGAGGATCTAACTGTCGTTACACAGAGCTTCTTATATGCAGACAGTGGGTACAGTATTCACTTTCAGAATTTTTTTTCTATGAAATTTTTCCTACAAGTCTTAATTCTGATCAGTTTTCTAATGTGAATGCTTCTTGATTCTTTTTCCCTGCCATCTTCCCCCCCTGTAATCATAAACATATCTTTGAATGTGTCTTGTACCATCTAGCTAGTTGTCTATATTGATTAGGACGTGGTGGCTGAGGTTTTGGTAAGCCAGCAAATTCTACCTCTTCCCCTTCAAAAATCAGGGTTTTGCTATTTATGGTGTGACATCCTATATCCCATTTGATTCAAATACCCATCTGCGTTTGCATGTTTCTCATGTACATTTCTCTTGACCTTCTTTTGCACAACATCATTTGAAGTTTCTATTCCTGGATCACTTTCGTAGGCTGTCATCAAAACTGTTATCAGTGTTGGCAGAATAATAAACATCTCTAACTGCAAACTAGAGCTGAGACTTCCTGTGACCATCTCCTCGTGACTGGCTTAGCACTGGAGAACCTCTTGAGGTAGAGAACAGAAGTTATTTCTGTTACTACCTTTTAACACCTTGGAACATCTGGAAGGAAGAGAGGCAAGAATCGCATTTCACAGTAGTTCACTTTGATGAGCATTTTAAGCCTATGGCTCCTCCAGGTTGTTTTCCCTAGAATTAGGCAAACTGATGATCTGCTAAAAATAGATTAAATAGTAGTAATAGTAAGTCCAGAATGAGAGAGAAATATTTTGAAAGAGTTTGTGAGAGTTTTAAATCTTTTCTTACAGAAACCTATATTGATTCAACAGAACTGACCTACATTGCCTGAAGTTGCAGCACTGGTTCCCCAGAATCCTAAATTAAAAAAAGGAAGGAAATCTATGTAGACTACTAGGTGCTAAGTAATCTTTGAGTTAGCTATTGGTGGGCTTTGATTCACAGTAAGTTGAAATAAGATCACTAGAAGTCATCTTATTGGAACTGGCAGCCAAGGACAAATGTCGAGCCATTGTCCTGCCTGTTTTCTGTAGTGGTGCTGTATCAACAAAGATCTTGAGTCAGACTGTGGTCAAGAAGAAAACCCTCAGAAATGAATTTCTGGCTGTGAATTTGTCTTGCATCTATTCCCATGCCCTCAAGTCCATCTGGGATGGATCGTCTGGCTTTGGCTGTAAACAAACCGTTAATTTGTGTCATAGGATTGGCTCCCCTGGAGTTACGACACTGGCAAAATAGTTGAACGGGGTGATGCTGCTGCATTTTTGTTCTGCAGTCAGCATTAACTCATTTGTGTAGGAAAGAACTTGAAAAATGTTTGTGAGCTTTGGGAGAGAAGGGGTATGAAGAGGAGAATATTCAGGAGTCTGACTTGTCAGGAAGACCTCTTCTTAACTCTTCTCCTCTTCTCCTACCCCATGATGTTTATATTTTATGTATTAAAATCACTAAAATCTTCATGCATGGGTATGGGCAGATAGTCTTATTTTCCAAAGAAACCGCATTTGACCTGCGTCTTTGGGTGTTTTAACCAGCAGTAGCTGGTAGGATAGTCCCAGCCTGGTGTTCTTTCATGTTTTCCTCTCCTCCCTCCCTGCCTCAGCTGATGTTAAGAGGTGGGCATGCTCAGGTGCTGCTCACCTTTTCTTTGCTACTAGAAAAAAATCACAATCTATTTGTTTATCCTGGGTTCTGTGTAATTTTTGTGTTAGGCCAGCAGTCATCCAACATCTTCTGTCTGGTTGAGGAGAAGGAGCCCAAAGCATCCTGTAACGCTAGCAGTGGATATGGAGTTAGTCCTGATATCAGAGTTTGACTCACCGTAATGGTTTGAATCTAGTGGATTGACAGGCTGCCGTCTTGTTTAATGGTAGAAATAAATGAGTTGTTACTCCAAACCATGCTGGGTAAGGAGTTTAAAGATTGTTCTTGCAAAACCAGACCTCGCTCTTACCAGTTAAACTATTGCTATAGCCTTCAAGCATTCATCCTCCCAGGGTAGAGCTAAGCTGCCTAGGAGAGCTGGGCTTGTTTGGGTAGGCAGCAAACCAGGAACAATTTCACCACTTTCTAGCACTCGGTCCTCCTGCCCTATGAGATGTTGCATTTACATGTCATGGTCCGAGTTTGCAGGAGCATGAAGTGAAGGGAACTTATTTATGAAACAAGGTCAGCCGACTCCAGTGGCAGTGGTGCCCTCGGTAAGTGAGTAGTCATCCTTCTTCTTGGTAGCTCACTAGCTAGCCTTAACCTTCAAAATTTTTTACAATGTATCACAGACATATTAATGCAGGAAAACAGACATCCCTATCCCAAAGGACGTTTTTGTTCTTGTGTGCCTGGTAGTTTGTTGTACCTGTCAGCAAAGGATTGTTGAGATGGTGGGAGTGCATCTCTTGGCAAAGCCTTTCTTCTGTGCAAAACTCCCTCGAGAGCAATTATTTGCCTCACCTTTAGGTTGCTGGTGGTATACAATAGTACAGAAAATATCTGAAAACTGAGGGTTTCCAATAAACAGAGAGACAGTGACTACTTGATATTAATATCCGTTCCTTTACATATCATCAAATGCATCTCAGTCTGTTAATAGCTTCTTTCAAAATAATTTTCTGTTCTACAAGATGTCACCATTTGTAGAAACACTCAAATAGCAATGCAGAAAGAAAGTAGTAACATAAATAATGGACAGTTACCATGTTGTTGAAGGTGTCTGGTTACTTTAGCATTCAAGCCTGTACTATAACTCTTATTGATTGCACAAACCAGTGAAACTTTTCTTTGGAGGAGGCCCCAGCCAGTCTTCGTGAAGGTATAAACACTGGTCCCAAGAAAGAAGCAGAGCAATTGCAAAAAAAAAAAAAAAAAAAAAAAAAAAAAAAAAAAAAAAAAAAAATTTGACAGACCTAGAGCTGCTGAGGGACGTGCTCAAATGCCGCTCCTTTGCTGCTGCGGCCGTGGGCCTGGGTGGTGTTGGAGATTTCTTCGCAAGGATGCCAAATATCCGAAGAGTATTTTATGAGTTTGCTGGTTTAGGGGTCTTGCAGGGCTGCACCACACCTAGTTCTGTCTTCAAAATAGCTTTGTTTCCAAAACCTGTGGTATACCTGCTTAAGTTTTTTTTTTTTTTTTTCTTCCGTGCTTTTACAAAACATTGCTCTTTAGAGGTTTTCCCTTGAGATGCTGTTTTGGTGGAGGGGTACTGGAGTTGTAACTGATGCCTGGCCGGCTCCAAAGGACTCGGTTGTGAACCGTCAAGAGTGAACTCTGCGTGGGTGGCATGTGTGTCATTGCGGGATGACTTTTTCTTGGCGAAGGATGATTGGTTACGGTTCATACCTTACTCCTAAGCAGCAGAAGACAGACCTTAAGTGTAGATGTATGGTAGGAAAATGCCCAAAGGTGCTTGTTACTATCATGCTTTACTAAACAAAGAGATGGGTCTGTGGTTCAGCTGTGATAAGTGGTTGAGACCTAGCTGGAGAATAAAGTTGATGAGTATTTATTGCCTGTCCTTGTAATGATTTTATATTTCATTCTTCTGGCTTCTCTCCTGATTCCTTAACCTTCAGTGTCTTGTTATGGTCAAATATAGTAACTTTAAAAAAAAAACCACAACGTGGCTTCTGCTTCGCATAAATGTTCTGTGGAACCAAAGCTATTTCGAGGCTTTGCTGAATTGTATGGGTAAAATTGATCTTGCACTCTTATTCCTAGAGTTTGAAGTGCTTGGTCTTTCATTTGTAACATAAAACTTGTAATGGTTTTCAGTTATCAAATAATTGGCTATCATAGTCAAATGTTTGCTTGAGGGTGTTTTGTTTTACTGTTTCTAATCTAGTTTGGACAAATTAATGCTTTCCATCTATTACCCACTTTTATTGCATAATAAAAATAAAACCTGTTTTCTCTTTTTCTAAAAGGCTTATAACAAAAAGAAAAAGGAAACATGGGGAGTCTGTATCTTTATTGTAGCAATTGATCTGGATGAAATGACATTCACTTTCACAGAGCTTCTGAAAAGTATAAGCATAAGGTAAGTGAGTTGAAGCGTGTGAGTTTAGATTTCAATAGTTAACTAGTCAACACTTTTAAAAAGAGAATGTTTTTAAAGCATTGTGAATCTTTGTGCATATCAGGCTAGTTGATTTTAAAGTGAAGGCTACTTATGGGAATTCTCAATATTTCTGTAAACTAGGAGTCTTGCTACTGTATTTTAGCTGAGGGAGCAATGATACTTGTTTGATTCAACTGTGATTGGCTTTGATTGTATCACACAGCTGATTCTTGTTCTTGCTCAACCTAAAGTCTTCATCAATGTAGGTTGGTGTAAATTACACTTAAAATATTTTCCTTTCTTTCCCTGTATGAAGAAGATTTTCTATAAAACCTTTTTTCCAACATTAGGCCTGGGCTAAATCAAGAAGTGGAAAAAAATGTTACTCTTCCAATAGTTTGCCAGCAGGCTGCTCTTTTTCAAACATTTTAATGCCAGTCTAGATGATGTACTTTTGCACGTGCTTTTTGCTAGGGGATTGTTACTGTTATATTGTATATTCGCTAAGTTCATAATACAGAAGTTAAGATTATAGGACAGTATTTGCTTTTAAGGTAAATGTAGGTGGCAACAGTAATAGGCATACCTTGTGTTGGATTCATCTAAGGAAGAATTCCAGTGCCATCTGCCTAATAACTGTGCTGTGTGTCGAAAGCGTGTGCCTTTCAGTGCTCTAGGGTAGGAGGCTAAGGCAGAATGCTGGGCATGTCATGGACGTAGCCCCAGAATAGCCTTTTTCCTGGAAGTCATCTGTTTTGACTGGACTTCTTTATGCCTCTTCTACCTTGCATCATGTCCCAGAGCAGCGGTCAGGTCCTATGTTTCGACTTAATCTCTTCAGTCTTGACTGACTTGGAACCGCGTGGATGAAATCCAATTGCATTTGTGCAGCAACGTTCAGCGTGTTCCACCTGAGTACAGACCAACTTGTGCTGCAAGCTGAAAGACACTTTTTCCCTTTGGGTTTCAAAGAGTAAGCTATTACTCTGCTGATTTTGATTTTAGCAATACTCAGTTGCTTGTTAGCCCTGGGCTTTTTGTCAGCTATAAGGTCAAACTGGCAGAGATTTCTACCAGTCATGTTATCCTCAAGAGCCACACAGATATATTGGAAACATTTTTCATTCCATGGTAAAAGAACTCCTGAATGAACTTCTGACTGGTTTTGTATTCTGTTTTTTAATCTGACAAGGATCAGAAAGTATTTCAGAATACTATATTCTGATAAAGGATCAAAATATATTTGATACAGTTGAAAGAGTTGAATATAGTTGATAGCTTCCTCCTAATTAATTTTTAGCAATCTGCTCATTTTGGTTATGAACATAACAAGATGCTTTCTTGATGGCCATAAAATTACACAGATGAGTAGGGAAAACTTTGGTCCCCTGTGTAATAATATTTCCAAAGAGTGGGCATGTCCTTGCCCCCAATAGCTGTTGCAAGACCTGAAATTCCATATAATTCAATGCATTCATCTCAGTTTTCATTCCTAGGTCTCTCTTTAGCATGGATGGAGCCAAGGTTCGTGTTCTTAGGGTAGCAAGAACATTTCTAAAGTAGAACTTTTAGGTAGAACAGAAGAGTCGAGATGTCGGTGTTGGTTATTTGTGGTTTTACTGGCAGAGCACAGAAGAAATTGCAAATTCTGACTTCCAAAGATAGTGCTAGCCAAGAAAATTCTCTTTCTGTAGTAGAGCCCATATTGTGAAATACCTCTGCTACCCAGTTGAACAGTATTCCTACATCTGGAAAGTGTAAAGGTGGGGCTCGAGGTAAACAAGTAGTGTTTCCAAGACAAGGTTCTCAGTTACTGCTAGTTGTAGTAAGAATACTGTAGTGAAGTAAGGCAATGGGGTTTGGTGGGGTGGTTTGTTGTTTTGTGGGGTTTTTTTTTAGAGCTGTTTCAAAATACTCATTCTCAGAGTTATGATAACCTGTCATCTTTTTCCTTTTTTTCAGTGTATGCACATTTTTTCAGTTTCTGAAAGAGGTGGATGTTAACATGGATACTGTAAGCACTAAAGTTGATAGCACTGTATCAAGGCTGAAAAAGAAATATGATGTATTACTTGCACTATACCACAAGTTTGAAAGGTAGTATATGTTTTTAATTTGAAATTATTAATTCTTTATGGCTGTCAACATTTAAGTATTTAGATTTTTCAAACTGTATGTTAGAAGAGCCCATTTAAACTCTGTGCGCTAATATTTACAGAACAGTGAAATGGAACTGTATACGTGCATTGAATAAACACATCTTACATTTTACTCCATAACTATTACAATGCTTTGTTAAAAAATCCCCTTGTTGCAGTACAGACAATAGTAAGAGTAGCATGACAAATGGTTACTAGTCCCTTCATTAAGCTTTTTACAGATATAAAGAGGATTGTTTTACTATCTAATATTTTTTATTTAATGGACTTTCCATTTCTACCTGCACACCCTGCCCCAAATCCTCATCCAAGAGATTCTTTCTCAGGAGCTCTGGAAAGAAAAAAAGCACAAATAAGATAGTTTTGCTATCCCAGATCTGGAACTGAAGGCTGTTTGTTCCAGTGTCTAGGAGCATTGCAGAGCCTGCTCCATTAGCAGTTCTCACTTGTAATCAAGGTAAACCTTCCCAAGTGGTTTAGCTGACTATAGAATGAAAATCGAGGGGCGTTCTCTTTGTACAGAATAAGTCGAGCGTGCTTATGGCAGAGTGCCGAGAGCTTTCTGTATGTAACTTGAAAATCAGGAGATTCTCAAATGGATGCTGTTTTGAGTTGCTGTTACTCCAAGGTGGTAAGCTGCTGCACTCTATGCTTTAACATGAAGACAGAGATGATAAAGGCTTTTGATGCTTTTACAGGCTAGTATGTGCTAGCACAGATGCATATTGGCAAGATCTGATATCCTCTGAGGCAATTTGTAATCGATCTGTGAAATTCTCTATAGCATATACCAGTAGAAAACTGTTTCATGTTATTAAACATCGAAGCATCATTCCATGTTACTTGTATTATTTGATACCATTGCTTCAGAACACTGGTATTTTCATCTACAGGAATTTGAACCACTGTAACGTTTTGCCTCCCAAACCACAAAAGGCTCTCCAATATCCCTTATATGAGCCTTGAAAGGGGTAGCAGGTCACCCCTTGGTAGTTTATAGAATCAAGGCATAAATGTGATTTAAGTTTTATTTGTCTTTCCAAAGTCCAATCGATCACACTTACTGTTATCCTGGGTAACGTGTATATCACAATATTTTTGTAAAGTTTATAGTTGCCTTAAAGGTATGAAGTTCTATGAAAGTTGTAAGTAATTTGTTTTTACTAATTGCAAGGCTTTTCTGGGCTATAAAAGTGTCATTGCAGATTTACACAGGTGTGCTTTTGTTTTTGTCCCTCCTCTAACTCTTCTTCACTTGCTTACTTTTTTGAAACTTGAATTGCAGTAACAATCTTTTTCAAACAGGATTTGAAAGATTTTTTTTTTCCTGTTTTTGAATAAACTGAATTTATTTCTTGGAATGACACGTACTTAGAAAAATTAGGAAGCAACATTACGCCACAAGGCTTGCAGTGACACTGCAGAAATAGTAAAGGTTTTAAAACGCCCTTTTGTAGAGTATTCTGTGCAGCTGTAGCACATACTTTGCTGTGTTTTACAAGCCACTGAGTAACAACGTACGTACAAATCTTTTTCTGGAAGAAAACAATAACAGATGTTATTATACCAAATTAAAATTGTTTTGCTGTTTAAGCTTTGACATAAGCATGCAAGCAACAGCATTGTTTCAGCTCTGGCAGGGCTGTAGTTGGTGTGGTGTTAATCTGTTCTCCAAGAGTCAGCATTTGTTTAAAGTTAGAATAATGTTTTGTGAACTGGCATGTTTTTTACTACATTCAAGTCAAAGATATTGCATAGTTTGCTTTCAGAAAAGTGTTTAAAAATAAGAATTTATTTTTATTTTCTAGGACTTGTGGCCTTATTTATCTGGAACAACCTAGTAGTGAGTAAGTTTGACTTTCCTAAATTGCGTTTGTCAAGATAAGATGTAAAACGTGCCAGCATTTTATCTTTTAACCCATTAAGATTGACCTAAGTCATAGTATGTCATGTGTTTAATTTAGATTTAGTGGGGACTTTGAATTTCAGTGAGATGATGAGAGCCGCAGAAGTGATATGTATTTGATCACTTCCTCCATGAAGGATCACCACCCGATGGCGGGTGTCTCGGCATGGTGGAAACGAACATTTGGAGAGTGAGCTTCCTAATCGTAGCAACAAATGAGTGGATGAAAAGATGCCTTAGCAACTCCCAAATGAGCTTGAGTTCATGCTGTGACTGGAGAATAGGGCATTAGTCAAAGGCACAAGAGAGAAAACAGCTTGTAACAGTTAAGTGAATTATCTACATTCACTTTCTTTTCTGAGGGCAATACAGATATTTCCTGATGCTTGAATGGCTTTACAGAGACTTAATTTTTTTTAAATGTGTAGTCATAATTATGTAGGGAATGGAATGAGATTGTTAATAAACTATATGGGAAATGTTGCATGTTGTCTTAAATTGTTCTGTAGACTGAAGCACGTTTTCAGAAATTATGGCTTAAATTATTACAGAGCTGTTAATGCAAAGTCTTTATTTTTGTGTCTCTACAGGATTTCTGCTGAACTCAGTTCTGTATTAGTCCTAAAAAATTACTGGATTACTTTTTTGCTGGCAAAAGGTGGGTTTTCATTAAAAGACAGTTATTTTAATGAATAGTGTTGAAGTGAGTTTATGGCTTTGTTTTGCATGTCCAGTATGAGACTAGCATCCGCATTACAAATACGCATAGTACAGGCCCAGAATGTTTTGATTGTGTGGCTTTTTTAACTACTCAGTAATATTCCTTTTTATGAAATTTGGCTATTCTTTTAACTGGTATTACTTCCTGTATGTAAATATTTATATTCTTAAACTTGCTAAGATTTTTTTACTTTAAAGGTTGGTATTGTCTCTTTGAGTCTATTCTGAGGTGCTTTATAGTCTGCCAATATTTTACTCATGGATGCTTACCTCGAAAGACTGGCAGATTTTTTTAAAATAGGCTTATATATATTGTAAATATATATGAAATGAATAAAATAAATTTAATTATAAGATAAGTCCCTGAAATTGTCCTTTGAATGCTATGATTCTTCCTTGAAAAGGCAGAAGTTCCAGTTAAAGCTGTGATGAAACAATTAGAGTAGTCCATGCAGTCCTGTCAATGACATTACAAATGTACTACTCCTACAAAAAGGAATGAATCATGTATCTTAATTGCTGCTTACTCCAGGTCTGTTATCAGTGAAGTGTACACATCTCTGCCATCGAAACTGGTCTTGGATCTGCTGAGCTTTGTGGAGCTTTTTCACGAGAATTCTCCAAGCAGCATAAGCATAAAGCAAAACCCACGAAGTTTTTCTAGCCTGCCTTTTCATTGAGAATAAGGAAAGCCAAAATTGACCAGCAAATAGTTGAAGCCACAGGAGAGCCTGGATGATGCTTGCTAATTATGATAGAAAATAGTACAAAAATTGCACATGTAAATAGAACATAAGTAGTGGTCTGTAGCTGTTTTGAATCGCTCTCGGCTTTCCCAATTTTTCGTGGCGATGCATGCCATCTTGGAATGGCTGTCAATCTTCTCTGGCATATGAATCCTAATTTGGGAACAGCTGGAATAATGTAGTTTTAAAAGTGCTCTTAGTGCTAATATTTGTGTGACTTTTAAGTCATTTCATATAAATTAAATTTGACAGGCTGACCATACAGTGTGATAGCATGTTTTGAATTTCTCTTTGCTGTATACTAGCAACTCCTGCTTTCTGAATACTTAGCAGCTTTCACAAAGCTTGTGTAAGACCACAAAAAAGAAAGTGAGGAAGAATTGCACAGAAAGAAGAGGTTCATGTAGGTAAAATAGTCTACACAGTTACTCCACTGTAGTAAAATGAAAAAGAAATCAGGAAGGAGCACTGAGAGGTCGGACTTCTGTGCACAGTAAATTTATTTATACGTATGCTATCTCTAAAGCAACAAACCTCTTAAGAACTGCGAGTTTTAAAATTAATAGCCTTTAAAGAACACTAGCATCCTGTTTAGAATCATAGAATCATAGTTTGATGCTTTCTGGATTCTAGTTGTTGTGTTTTATTAAATGAACTTCCAAATCTTTATTTTTTCAAAATTACTTCCAAAACTATGTCAAACATCTCACAAAGGTTTTCTTTACCTTTTTAAACGTTTGCAGGTAAAGTGTTGCAAGTGGAAGATGACCTGGTGATTTCTTTCCAGTTGTTGCTGTGTGTCTTAGATTATTTTATCAAACTGTCACCTCCTGCTATGCTCAAGGAACCATACAGTAAGGATTTTAGTATTTTTGTTCACTTAAGTAGAAAGTAAATTGGTTTAAATTTCTAGTAGTCATGCTAACATTCATAATTAACATAATAAACCTTCTTAAACTTATTAAAATGGATTTTTTGATGTTTTAGTTCAATTTGGATGATAGTGAACTTGAATTAAATAATCTGAATGTGGCAGTGTATTTAATATAATTATCTTTTTTTTTTTTTTTTTTTTTTGCTGTTCCTACCATCCATTTGCTATGCCCTCTGCCCATACAAGTTGTTCAGGGGCTTGTTAAAACAGCAGTTTTACTTTGGTAAAAGAATTCAGGTTCTGGGTAGACGATGACTGAGAACTATTAATTTAGGTTTGCTTTGACTTGCAAAAGGAAAAGATGGTGCTCTGACTCAGTTATTTCTTTGACATACAACAGTATGATGACAACAGAAATGTACAAGATACTGGACTATACAGACATTTAAAAGAAATATACGGTGGATCGACAACCTAATTGCAGTGGTAGCTCAAAATAAAACGGTAGAGGTAAAACGTAGATAGCTTTGCTTTTATTACATCCCTTTTATTATTAGCAAGTGGCTCTTCTTTATTTTAAGTAAAAATATAATGGATCTTCACTATAGAAACTTCTGTTCAGCAGTAACTTTTTGTACCTTCAGTTTTTATCCCTCAGACCTGGAAAACCTCACCAAAAAGGCAGAGAAAGCAAACCTTTACCGTAACTTTCAAAGACAAAATTCTATTTTTGTTCAATGTTTTCTTCTGCAAGCTATGGGATTGATATACTAAAGTATTTGGAGCCACAGTACGTAGAAAACAATTTTTTGATACTAACTAGGTTTATCCTCTGCTGGGTTTGGATGTGAGACTAGTATTTACAGCCTAAATCTTGCTTTAGTTCTTTGTTTCACAACTGAATACCTGCTTGGGTTACAGTGTGATAGAATAGATGATGTATTCCCTGCTATATTCTTTAAATTCCATGTTTTGGAAGATATTTATCTGACCTAGTAATTATTTGTTGCAGATAAGAACAAATAACCTGGGTTTTTGTACCAAAACTTACTCACTTTTATTCTAATGCCAATGCAAATAAAGGGTGGGAAAGGATGGGCTTGTGCCAAGCAAATCCCTGCCCTCTTTCAGTACTATTTTTGAATTTAAATTTGTTGATTGTAGTAGGATAGATACATGCTACTGCTTATTTCAGATGTTATAAAGCCATAGTTGGCTTAAATGAACATCTCTTTCCAAGAACACTGAATTGAAACAACCTGGTTTTGAACTCTGTTCACACTGATGTATTTTTTTTTTTAGTGAGACTATGAAGAGTAGGAGCTCTTTATTGGAAACAGTTTGGTCCTGTGGATTGTATCTTGAAAAGAAATGCTGCTGCTTCAGGCTAAATTGCAAATATGGGTATCACTGTCCTAAGTGTAAACCATTTGATTTCTAACCTGAAGCTGTGTGATACGTGCAGGTGTTGTATAAACTGTTACACAGCGCTTCATTCTTTTAGGAAATAACACAATGCATTGTTCAAATCCTCGTGACCAAGAGGCTTCATGCTGTGCTAAATGATGTCAAGCTTTATGATCTGACTAAGGCTGAGGGGATTAAGATGCAGCCACCCAAGCAGTGTAGTTTGTCAGATTTTCTCAGAACAGTTATCAAATACAAATGAAGTTACAAATGAGACCAGCATGCTGATTAGAGTATCAGTTTTAAACCAACAATATTTAATGGTATTAATGTATGTTATTAATATAACTCATGTATTTCAAGCTGACACTATTGAAGCTACCTACTTTGAGCTTAACAAAATGAAACATTTTTACCTCACTGAATTAAGGTTTTTTTTCATATCTTCTTTGAGGTGAATTAGTTTTTTTTCATTTCACTTGTTTGCCTGGAAGTATTTGGGGAAAGGAGGAATCCCCTGCAGAACCATATTCCAGGTTCCCACCAGCACTTAAGCCTTCTGTGACTTCATTAACCTTCAGACACATAGAGTAAAGTTACTCTTTCAGCTCCTTGTTTCACACCTCTGTAAAACCAGAAAAAATAGTTATTCATCTGTGAAAAGATAAGGCTTTCCTAGCTTTGCAAAACAGATGCTTATTCAAAGCTACTTACAGAAAGTGCTATTACATTCTGTGTTGAATAGCTTTTTAAAAGCAAAATGTCCAAATACTGAGGCAGAAATTTAAAAATTAGTTTTCTTTTTATAAATGTTTCTGTAATGATGGTTTTTTACCCAGCTGAACAGATGAAAAGGGAAATATTTAAGAAGAGGACCTGAAAAAACAGAGTTTAAATCTCTTTAGGTTTAAAAATTTAAATCTCTTCTTTCTTAAGAAGACTCTAACCTTGTTGTGGTTCTGACTATCTTTCCAGAGTCTGCTGTGACTGCAGTGACTGTTAATGGTTCAGCTCGAACTCCAAGAAGAGGTCAGAACAGGAATACACGTACTTCAAAGCAAATTGATACCGATACAAAAGTTATTGAAGTCCTTTGTAAAGAGCATGATTGTAATTTAGATGAGGTAATGCCTGTGTTTTAAAGTCTGTTAGATCTTGCTGCTAAACCCCATCTGGAATATGCATTTATTTAAATGGTCGTCTTAAATCTCAATAGTTGTGCTTGCTTAACTATTTCCTCAAGGGGAGTAATGAAGGTATTCTACCATTCTGTAGTTTCTCTAGTAAGTAATTTAAAAACCCCAACAAAACCCTTTGGTATGGGTGATAACTTCGCCAGGGAAACTGAAGTGTGAAGAATGCAGTACGAAGTTACACGCTGATCACGGCGTGGAGCGTGTGGACACAAGGCTGTTCTGATGGGGTTTCACAGCTGCATCCCATGATGAGAAAAAGTACACAACAAGCACATTGCTTCTGTGTGGGATCTTAAAGATCCCATTCCCCTTTTCCTACGCTGTTAAATCTATTCCTGTCTAAAAAGGACTGGGTTTTGTTTGGTGTTTGTTTTGGGGTTTGTTTTTTTTTTTGAATATCCAAGCAGGTGATGGAAGTAGAAATACAAGAGGGCTGGGAAGAGTGCCGTTCTTTCCCAGTTTAGTCATTTAATATTCCAGAATGGATTATGTGTTGCATGCTTACATATCGCTACATTTTGGATATGTAGACAATTCCATTTTTGCTTTCTTGAAAACAAAACACAGTGCATTACAGAAACACCTCATTTAGTTTCCTGTTAAAGACGTGAAAGCAGTGTATGCATGGCTGCCTCTGTATATTGCTAATATTATGTCTTTTCTTTTTTTTAGGTCAAAAATGTGTATTTCACAAGCTTTATTCCTTTCTTGAATTCTATTGGTATTGTAGCTTCAAATGGACTACCAGAGGTAATTTAAGACAGTTCAACAACAGTGCTTTACTTCATGCCAGATTACTTAAGAATCTCTTTACACATTGATGAAGTTCTAAGAGGTTCTTCTAAAATCATCTAGCAAAATGTATTGTTTTTCAGGAATGTGGCTTAGCAGGGATTCCAGTATTCATGGAGTATATTTAGCTTTTACATTTGAATTTAATAAATTAATTTCCTGAGGCTGAACCAGTGCTTTTGCTCAAAGCAAAACATGGCATAAAAGTTGCATATCCATGATCTTAGTGAGGCCATTAATCTAAAATACAACTATTACAATGTGAAGTCTCTGAAGTCAGTCTATAAGTGCATACAGTCTTAAATTACACAGCTTAATTTAAATATAATTGAGACATGTTACTGTAGTCATGTTGGAGAGATACCCAAAAGATTAGGCTCAGTTTCACAACTGGCAGAGTTTGGACTGCTGTGTCCGTGCAGAATTACTTTCATCTTACTGAGCTGTAGCCTGGATGTGGCAGACTACCTCTATGCAATCACATGCAAGAGTGTGCCCGGCCTTAGTAGGTAACTTCTTGCAATATATTTACATCCATCATTCTTAAAAGAGTAGGTTTAGGTGTGTGAAACCAATGGATGTGGTAAGCTGAAAATAAGCAGCTCTGAAGGTTATCAGACTGAAGGTCTGCAAGATTCAGCCCAAGTGTATGTTCTGTTCGGTTTCATAGTGTGTTGGGTGGGGGACAAAATACAAGACCCACTAAAGATCTTACCCTGAAATTCATTTTGGAAGAGATTATCAGCAGTCTGTTTAGACTTTTATTTTAAATTACGGCTATATGTAGTTGGGAAGTCCTGCATGAACTTCTAGGCAAAGGTCATTATACAGCTTATTCTCAGATCAATGAGGGTTCTTATCCAAGGCTGCTCAATTTAAGCATAGTATCAAAATTACTGGTCTAAGAAATTCCTTGCTGGTGAAAATTGTATGAAGTGATGCATTTGAGGAAAAATCCAGTCACACGATCCTTGCTTGTGAAACTTGAGTGCCTGAGGGGACGTTCTGAAACAAAGCAGAAAGTTACAGCTATATTTCAGAGGCGGTTAGTTCATATATGTAATCCAACTAACCATCAGTCATAGCTGAGATCATCAGTACAATAGCTAGTAATACGGGACATTTAAATTGACTTTAATTTTCCTAAAAAAACCGCCGAGCTTTCGATAAATTTTAATGTTGTTTCCAAAACAAGAAAAGCTTTTGAGCTTTTTTTTTGTGTGTGGTATTTTTGTGGCTTTTTAATGTTGCTATTTCAGTTGTCTTCACTGTGTGTTTGATGGTCAGGCTTTATGAACTGATGAATAGATTGATTCAGAACTCTTCTTTTTGGCTGAAGGTTTCTTCCCAGTTAGCCCAGTGCAGCCATTTTGTTTAAGAGCTGCTGGTTTTTGCAGTGAGAATCTGAAGTTTCTAGATATTTATGAAATACTGAAATATTTTAGACAAAAAGAACACATAAGCCATTAGGAAGATAATGAACTTCTAAAATGAAACGAATAAAGCAACAATAGGAATCTAAAGATAATCTTTGATTTAATAGTTGTAATCTCCAAAAGTTTTAACCATGAGATCAGTTTAGAGCAAATTAATTTGGCAAAGGTAAAAGAAGAGGATGAGGAGCAAAGCTGCATGGGAGGTATTTGCAACTTGCTTTTTCTTGAGACTGGGAGGAGACTAATTTGTGTTCATATGCACTGTTGCATGTTTTTATAGCAGGAGTTTGCTAGAGCACAGCATCATTTGGTATGTTTAAGGGGTCACGGCACAGATAATTGAGGTGACTGCCTACTTCTGCAGGAGCACAGCAGCAGGTTTGAAGTTGAGGCTAGTATCTGGCCCTGATAAAAAAATTCCAGACTTCCACTTAGTTAGTCACTGAAGATAAAAAAAAAAAACCCAAACCCTCCCCCCAAACCCCCAAAACAAAAACAACAAAGCACAAAACCAAACCAAACAACAGAAAACCAACACAAACTTTTCCATGCAAAATGAAGTCATATTAATATGGGATCTAATCAGCTAAGAACCTTTTAACAGTAATTTAAAAACCAACAATGTGGATATGAAATAATGGTCTATGTTTTTGTAGAAATAGGCAGATCTCTTAAAAACTACACTACTACAAATATTAATATGGAATGGGGAAACTCTTCTTGCACTCAGAAGAAGAGGGTTTGAGTTTGGGTCTTGGCCTTCATCTCCAAACCAGTAGAGACAGGGACCTAGCAGATTGTCTGGCAGCTGTCTAAGAACACTCATGGTGTATTTCCTGCTCTTAGAGACACTTTTGTCTTCTGGAGGGGAAGATTTAAAAGGCTGGAAACATTAGTTTGATTTGCAGGTCTATGTCTCCCACTCAGGCTATTTTTAGCTCTTTTACAGTGTCAGGACCTACATTTCTTCAAAAAAGTCTCATGATCTTGTATTGTTTTCTCTTCCAAAAGATTATCTTTGTGCGTGAGAACGATAATTTTCCTCTGGCTATGTTTCAGCTATTTGCATAAGAAGTGACTTTGTGAGCTCCAAGGTTATTCTCTTAGCATTTCAGCATTGTATTCATGAGGTAGGACTAGCTTATATTATTCAGTAAACTGTCAGACTTGTTCCTATAAAATAAAGGGGTTTTTTTCAATGTTTTTTTTGAGGTTGAGGTTCTCTCGAAACAGTATGATGAGCTCTATCACAACAACAAAGATATAGACGCAAGATTATTTCTGGATCACGATGAAACCCTACAGCCTGATGTCATAGCATGGTAATATTCCCATTTACTGTTTTCATTTTATAATAGAAAATGTGAACTTGTTTTGATTTCTCCCTTTGCCCCCCTGCTGTGTGTTCTAAATGGAGATCTCTTTATCCTGTTTATCTCCTAGGTTTGTAGTTCAGCTAAGATATTTCTGGCAACGCCACCCTTGCTTTATGTTATAGCTTAAATTAAAATTAGAAAATGTATGACTGTGACTGAAAATGATTTGGAAGCTCTACTCTAATTCTTGCTCTGTTCAAGCCCCTGTTGTGCAGGGGAGGCTGAGGAATTGTGAGGAGGAGGAGGTGGCCGAGGCCATGTCACGCTAGTGGATTAGATATGCCCGAGGCGGTGTTAGGGCTCTGGGGCCAGCTGGCACGGAATGGCTCAGGTCCTCGGAATGGCTCAGGTCCTCGCTGTCCAGCTCCTCCTTCCTAAAACTGGCTGGTGGCATTTGGAAGCTGCCTGCTAGGAATGGTCCTCAGGCCTTTCTGACTTCTGACCTGTAGCCACACATTGTTTGGGGAATGGTAGTGTGCATGGGACAGAAATACGCCACGGGTGGTTTAGCAGAATAAACAGTTGAGTACCAGTGCCCAGGCACGTTCCTTGGTGCTGTTCAGTAATGCAGATGTAGTTGAATTCTTTTCCATACTCCAGAATTCCAGTGGTTCCTGGCAATTCAGCATTTCCACAGTTTTACCTAATGTGAGATCACGATGTGAGTCTGTGACTTTATCTGTGCTAGAAAAATACATATGTTTAAAATTGGATTAAAATGGACCTAATACCAGCTTCATATGAATGGAGTTGCTATAAATAAAATTCTAGAGAAATAATGAAGTTGGAAGGGAACTTTGGAGTTCATCTGGTCCAACATCATGCTCAAAGAAGATCTACTTGGTAATGTAAATTACATTGTTCCAACAACTGGAGTGGTTGGACATCTAGATCTTCTAAAAATCTGTTCCACAGTTTTTTTTCTGCAGATTAATAAGTCTTTATAGAAAACATTCTTTTTTGAATTACATTACTACTTCATAAGTTTGTTTTCCATTTCTGTAGCTCACAGTTGGAGAGGACACCAATAAAAAACAATCCAGATGAGGAACTTAATGTTGTACTTCCACAGACTCCTGTTCGGTATGAGTTTTTCTTTTAAACTGTGTTCTTTTGTGTAATATCTGAACTAGAAATATTCATCTTTAGAGTAGTTGTTTTAATTTTAAAGCAGCTGTTTCATTTGTCATAAAACATACTGTAGTTGTGGTCACTAATGAGCAGTGAGCATGTGCTGAGGGGTGCTTAGTGCCCTCAGTTCCTGGTGAAGTTGTTGGAAAACAGAGAAAAAGCTTTTTACTGACTTGTCTTAAGAAGTGCAAGATGTCTGTTAAATAGATTACTGTATTTGTTCTTGTGAGAATACAACTTCATACTTCCATGGGGGTACTTTTGTCTGCTATACTTCCATCTTCCTTTCCCATCTTTAATCTAGCTCTGTATCTTCTGGCTTCCTTTCCTGATACCAAATTGTATATGCACACACATTTCTTCTCCCATGATCTTTTTCTTCGTAGTATTGTTTTTTTCTGTATGGGAAGATTAACATTTCAGAGTACCAACTTTTTTTTTTTTTTTCCCGTATTGGGAAGATGAACATTTCAGAGTGCCAACGTATTTTGGTTTACCAGGAAAATGGACAGATGTGGTAGAAATGTGGTATTAATTGGAGATTGTTTCATCTACAATCAAATGCAGAAAAACTGCAAGCTTGAATTTAGTTAACCAAAGGAAAGGAGATTTGCATGTATTGTTTTTCCCTTGTGCCACGCAGTTTTTTGACAAAATCAGTATGTTTTTGCCTGATGGTGCTTAGAAATTCCTGGACGCTTAAGAACCAACCAGCTGTGTCACTGCAATGCCATGTGCTGTGTGGACAAACAGAGAAGTGTTTGTGCAGGCAGTCACTCTTAAGGTGTCAGGTTTAATAAAATTGGACAGTGAAGTTCTTGTTCCATGCTTGCTGTATAAATGCCTTTCATTTTCGCATGCTGTAGAGATGAGAGAAGATAAAATATTGTACCCTTAATTGTTACTTCAGTTTTCTCAAATGAGTAAAATTATTTTTGTTTTTATTAAAAATACTTCTACGGTGTTATATGCTTGTAGGCTTGTGCATCCACTATAAATCTACAAAATGCCACCTGCAGAAACTAATTGTTTTCTAGCCAGCAGAGCAATAAGGTTCTGAAAAGCTTCTTCATAAAAACAATAAAAGGAGACATGCAGCTGGGAGAGATATTGGTCAGTATATGAAAGAACTTTTAATCGCCTGTGACTGCAAAAGGTTTTATTTGATTGCCTTAGTGGCAATTGCCTTAGTAGGTCCCTTTTAGTCTTATGCTTCAATTCTTTAGCTGCCAGTGATGCTTTTTAGCCATGAAGGTTTCAGTTTCCCTTTCAGTTCCCAGCCTGAATGTGCCATATCAGGAACTGGACCATCTATAACGTGCAATGTATTTAACAAGAAGGTTATTGACAACAAATCCCATTTTTGACAAGTATAGATAGCTTGTTATTAACAGTTTTCAGTTATACTAGCATTTAAAAAAGCCCTCTAACACTGTGACAGT
Source organism: Harpia harpyja (assembly GCF_026419915.1). NCBI lineage: Eukaryota > Metazoa > Chordata > Aves > Accipitriformes > Accipitridae > Harpia > Harpia harpyja. The sequence continues at coordinate 32,273,379 of NC_068943.1, forward strand.
TGCTTCATTAAAGTTCTTGACACGTAAGTCTTACTAAGAAAATTCAGGAGCACCAAGTTTCCGCATTGCTAAAAATTTGAAATGTGCTAAACCACCTCTGATCCCGAGAGGGGGTCTAATGAGATATTTAGATTCTCTCCATCCACACTTGGGCTTCTCTCTGAGTTTTCTAAAACTGATGCCATTTACGACAGTTCAAATGAAGGGTGTAGGCAAACTGTTTTCCATAAAGCCACAGAACTGTCACTAGATGGCAGTGGCAGTAAACCTTTGATCACCAGCACAGTGGAAAGTGTGTCATTAACAATCCCTGCATTAAGTAGAACCCCTTACAGGTTATGTTGAAACCACCATACTTATTACTTCGAATCTTCCTATAATGTCTTCTTTCTGGACCTAGACACTTAGGATCTGCTCTAAAGCCCCCTGAAATTGTTGAGAATCTAATAATTTTCATCAGAGGATTTGTATCTGGTCGTTTATATAGAAAGCAGTAGATAAAATGAGTGTAAGTACTAGTTCAGAGTGTAATGAGAATGGATTGTGTGTTTTCATTTTAGTGTTTTCCACTCTCCTTATGCTTTTCCTAATCACTAGTGGAGTTTTGGTAGAAGTGATTTTACCAAAACCTTCTAAAAAGGAGATTAAAGAAAAATGCATCTTTGCACTACTACAGTTGTAATGATTGAACATATTTTTCTTCCTTCTCCGCTTATTTTCTGAGCGATGCGAGTCAAATTGAAGTTAAATAGCACAGAAATTTAAAACAAACAACAAACCCCATGAAAAACCACAAGGAAAAATTCAGAAAGTAACAATACCACTGGAAGAATCAAACTGTTTCTTAGACGTTAGGAGAGAAATTAATACACTAACCTTTCTAAAAGAATAGAAACTTAATGCATTGCTTAATACACAACTGGAAATAAGTTTTAAAAAAAGCCAGGCCACACTAGTACTTGTGGACGTACTGGATATATTATTAGTTCTGTATATATGTGTAAGTAATAAAGGCAGAACAATACATGATATCCCTAAAAGCTGGAAATGTGAGCTGTTTAGATGCTAGCTCATGCACATATCTTCTTGTCCCGTATGACAAGGTCATTATCATTCTTATTTTCCCACTTATGGATATTTCAGTCACCTCCTGGATAATACATGCTATTTGAGAAGAGGCCATGCTCTGTTACCTTAATGATCTCTCTGAAATTCATGAAACATGTTTGTCATCAGGATTTAAGTTCTAGAAGAGAAACTGAAAAATGCATTCTTCAGAGAGATATACACTCACCCTAACAAGGCATTTAACTTTGCAGAATAAACAACAGGATATTATGCACTTGTTCTAAGAATATTCTTTATTCTTTAAATTATTACAGCTTTTCTGAAATACTGCCATTACTTCTGTTAGCTTTTGTAGTTTTCTATGTTAAGACATTGGATATGAATCAATGGACATTACTTGTGGTTTTTAATCTGGTTTTAGCAAGAAAATTGTAGGCATTAAGTAGAGATAGAAATAGTTTTGATGTCAGTGTGGTTTGGTTTTTTTTCTTTACTCTGTACCTGTAAAATAATGCCAGTAAGATTGTACATGGAGGCATATTTCAATACTTCAATATATCCAAGTTCACAGAATCACAGAATAGTTTGGGTCGGAAGGGACCTTTAAAGGTCATCTAGTGCAACCCCCCTGCAGTGAGCAGGGACATCTTCAACTAGACCAGGTTGCTCAGAGCCCCGTCCAACCTGGCCTTGAACACTGCCAGGGATGGGGCACCCACAGCCTCTCCGGGCAACCTGTGCCAGGGTCTCAGCACCCTCATCGTACTACTAAAAAGCCTGTTCCCTTCTTTCTTGTAGGCCCCCTTTAGGTACTGGGGGGCTGCAATAAGGTCTCCCCAGAGCCTTCTCTTCTCCAGGCTGGACAACCCCAACTCTCTTAGCCTTTCTCCATAGCAGAGGTGTTCCAGCCCTCTGATGGTTTTCGTGTCCCCCCCTCCGGACCCGCTCCAACAGGTCCATGTCTGTCCCGTGCTGAGGACCCCAGAGCTGGACGCAGGACCGCAGGTGGGCTCTCCCCCGATGGGAGCAGAGGGGCAGAATCCCCTCCCTCGACCTGCTGCCCACACTGCTTGGGACGCAGCCCAGGACACGGTCGGCTTTCTGGGCTGCGAGCGCACGTTGCCGGCTCGCACCCGGCTTTTCATCCCCCGGTACCCCCAAGTCCTTCTTGGCAGGGCTGCTCTCAATCCCTTCATCCCCCAGCCCGTGTTGATACTGGGCGCCCACTATGTCCTTGATGAAGAGATTAAACAGCACTGGTCCCAAGTTAATAAAGTGTTATTCATATTTTTCATCTATGTTTCATCTAGACAATAAAGAATTTTTGTTCTACTTTTTTAAGAAGATATTGTTTGTATTTCTTGCGAACACTGAAAAATTTCTTTAATGTCCACATCCTTTTCCCCACCCATAATACTTTAGAAGTTAAGAAGATTTTATATTTAAGATCCTTCAAACCTAGCTATGGATACTGCAGGTAGAATATGGATTACAGAAATTGTAGCCTTTCTATTGGAAATAGAAGGCATTTGAGTTAAAGCAAGAATTTGAGTTTTAATGTGACTTTTGGGTTCAGATCCAGGGAGGGAGAAGACTCTGTGTTCTCATGCCATTGCCAGTAGGAAAGTTGACAACTCTGCCTCTGAAAAATGTGGGGTTTTCAAAGCATCTATGTTAAAAAGGCTGTATTTTCTTGTGACTGCTGTATTTTAACACATCTTACTTATTACACTTGTGAACAGGTGACTTGAAACATAAAAGCTGTCGCCTTTCACCAGTCTTGTATTATTTTTGTACAAAAGCCAAACTGGTTTTTTGTTTGGGAGTTGATTGATTTAACTGACTATTTTCATATACAAGGATTGCAATTCCACCATTTTATTGCTTTTTAAACGTGCTTGTTAGTTTTTATTACTTAATTTATGTTCTTTTGGTTGTTTACTTATGGATTATAATCATTCTAATACTTAGATGATTAGATGAATTAGATCATTACAATTCATAATGGTTAACACAGTACAGTAGTTTTTCCCAGCAGGTTGTTTGATAACTGAGTTAAGAACTAAAATAATTTATTTTTCTTTCTTTTTTTTGTTTGTAGAATTGCCATTCAGTTTCTGGAAACTGTCAAGCCAACCTTAATGTTTATTATGCATTTTATTGTATTTTTCCAGAGCTGCAATGAATAACATTCAGCAATTGATTATGATTTTAAACTCAGCAACTGATAAACCATCAGATACTCTCATCAGGTATTTCAATGTAAGTGACTAGAAGGAAGATTTATGAAAGATTCTTGGAATTATCACTCAAGTAAAATGTACACATAGAGATCTGACACATATGTTTTGGGAACTCCTTTATTAACCATTTTTGAAGAAGTACATTTTAATTGGGATGGTTTAAATGTAATTAATCATTTTAGAAAGCACTTCTATCTAATTGATGTGTACTGGAACCTTATAAGTTCTTAAATCTTTTTGTTACTGCGGTAAATATTAAGGTTTATTTATGTATGTATCAGATGGACAAAAGAAGGGGCTATAAAAGGAAGACAAAGAAGGGAAGGAGGATGTACTCACAGAGGATCTCTTGTGTCCACATTGAGCAGCATATTTCTGACTTTAAAGACATTCATGTCAGTGGTACTACTCACATATTGGGTTAGTTGCATGTGAGACATGATGTTGTAGTTACTAGAAATTGTTGAACGTATACAATGATTCTATCTTTTTTGAAATACTCCACTTTTATTTATGGTAACGAGCTGATTGAGAAACGTTACAAAGTGAAGCAGGACTAATGTGATTAAATCATTAAAATGTTTTTGAAGTAAAATGTCCTTTCCTTGCCTTTCCTTCCCCTGCCCTCCTTCCTGTACTTTATTAGAATTGCACAGTGAACCCTAAGGATAGTATCCTGAAAAGAGTGGAAAGTCTTGACCACATCTTCAAAATGAAATTTGCTGAAGCAGTTGGACAGGGATGTGCTGAAATTGGCTCACAGGTAACTAGCATTTTGGATGAGTATTACTCATTTGAACTCTGTTGGTACTAGCTAACGTGAGACCTGACTTATTGACTGTCCTCCTTCGGCGCAGATCAATAATGGTAAAAAGTAATAATATTCTTTTCAACTTGAGGAATGGGCATGTATTTTTTTTCTAAAGCTCTGTAAAGGTAGTATTCAACAAATTATTCTTAATATATAAGGAGCAATAGGAACTAGGTGGAAATATGTTGGAAGTACTTTCATGAAGAATGGGAACATTGCTGGGCAAAGTACATTTAATAAAACATATATTTGCATTCATTACTGTAACTTAGCCTAAAACGGCACCAGGTGACTCACTTCCTTATAAAATCAGTAGGCCAGCTGTGTTATACAAGGATTCTGGAAAGCAAATCCAACCAAGTTTTTACTCAGCAGTCTCCTTTCTGTCAGCACTGTTTTTTATCCTGTTAGTTGTGAATCGACATAAATTTGATTAATCAGTCTTCATGTGGCTGGGGTAGGCACAAACCGGAGTAGGCTTTGAGGCCTCTCCAGTACTATTGGCAAATGGAGCTGGGGACAATGACTTCTTTATGGTAGCTCTTCCAAAAAAACCAGAAATGTCCTGAATCATTAAAACATGAGAGTCTGCATGTTGGAGTCTGTTAAAACTTCCTGCAATATTCTTGAATTTCTTCTTTTTTAACAGAGATATAAGCTTGGAGTATGTCTGTATTACAGAGTAATGGAGTCTATGCTAAAGTCGGTAAGTTTAGTACTGGTAGCTTAGTACTGGCATTGCATTTACAAATACTAAGAATATTCACAAGTTTGATTTATATATTTCAGGAGGAAGAGCGCCTCTCAGTGCAGAATTTCAGGTACGTGCCCCTAACTTGTTATCAAAGTCCGCTATTTTAGTGTTAGGACAAGTATTAATAACTTTCTTTTTCCTTAGCAAACTTCTGAATGATAACATCTTCCACACGTCTCTTCTGGCATGTGCTCTTGAGGTTGTCATGGCTACATATGGCAGTAAGTTGAATCTAAAGTGCTAAATAGCATTGTTATTTATTGATAATTATTGCCATTTGTTCTAATACATACAATACAGTAAACAGCAAAAAAAAAAGTGCTCACAGAAATTTCTGAACTAGCAGTGATTCAATAAATAGAAAAAGGAAAAAATGTCGGAAGTGAAAGGATGTAGTACTCTTGATAATATTAGTCCATCTTCCCTGCAGGAAGTGCTTCACAAAGTGATGGTACCAGTGCTGAAACAGACTTGTCTTTCCCATGGATTCTCAATGTATTTGATTTAAAAGCTTTTGACTTCTACAAAGTGATTGAAAGCTTTATTAAAGCGGAGCCAAGCCTAACAAGGGAAATGATAAAGCATCTAGAACGCTGTGAACATCGAATTATGGAGTCTCTTGCTTGGCAGTCTGTAAGTAATGCTTTAAAGTAGTATTTGTCCTTATATAACGTGCATATCTAGAAAAAAGAAGTAGCACCCAATGCTGTAGAATAAGTTGTGGTCTTGCTGAGACTTATTTCTAACGAAATAAATTACAAGAGCAAAACAAGATTAGCTTTGGCATGTCTTCAGGTTTTGAAAAAAAGGAGTATATCAGAAGAAGTCGACATAGCTCTGCTGATTTACGTGACTGTAAGCCAACATCATCTTACTAGTCTGACATGAATCATTAAGGGTAATACCCTTAAACGGTATTTTGGTGCCAAAGACGAGGCAGTAAATTCTATGCTTTCATTGGTAGGTTAACTTTTATCCAGTTGCTCTTCCCACTTGGCAATACGGCCTTCATTCTGTGCATCTGATATATTTGTTAATAGTACTTAAAATATTGATTTGCATTGTCTGTTGCGCTTCAGTTACTTTGGTATTTTTGGATGCCGTTAAAATAAAATGCTGGGAGGTTGGGTTGTTTTTTTAGGCTGGATCTCAGTAAATCAAACATTGTTTCTGTATACGGCGTGTTAGTTATAAACCAAAAATATGCTGTTACAGCCACAAAACAGGGGACTATAAAGACTGGTAATTTTGACTAGAGACACATAAAGCAACCATTTAAGAACCCATCCCATACCTTACAGTTCTGGGAAGTTTAAAAAACATGGTATGCCATAGCTAATGAGACAGTTTAATCGTGAAGCAAACTTTCTTTTCAGGGTAATCTGCATTTGGTTTGTGTATGACTTCAGAGTGAAGAGTTAGCAATTTTCTAGTACGGGTGATGCTTTACCAGGCTGTGAGGTTGTACTCCTGGGTTCAAGGAGCTTTGTTGTGCCTGACAGTGGGAGCCCCATCCACCTTCAGGTTTCTAGCTCAGGAGAAGCATGCTGGTCCCAGGGTTGTATGGAAGCAATTGCCATGCTCCAAGCTGAATCTTGTACCAACCAGCCCTTGCCACTCGTTTTTTTTCCTTGCTGATGAAGTCTGTGGACACGTGTGGCTCTCAATGTGCCCTGTGATGAAGGTGACCTTTCTGCTGCGGGAGCCAAGGCTTTGTATATCCAGCTCCGTGCTCATCACCACGACACTGTGTGTGCCCCAGGATTTCTGGTGCAGTGCTATAGCTGCTGTACCAGAGCGTAAATTTTTCCCTCTGTAACGCTTTTGCCTGTTTGTTTGGTGTCTTGGGGAATGCACATGGCCTCTCCATTGCTGTATGAATTTCTTCACAGTTTTGCCGTTCTTTGAATAAGACTGCCTGAAAGCACTTGCGGCTGAGAGCCTTTTCCCAGAGCCTGCAGAAACAGGGAAGATGAGGCAGCATTTCATGAGGCAGGCAGTATTTTAAGAAGCTTGCAGGCATATAAAAAGTGCTAATTTGAGAATTGTAACATTCAGAGGACAAATGGCAGAGGTACGGATACCCAAGTTTCACTCTCTATGAGCAAAGAGTGGCTCCTGCTACCTTCTGCAAACCAGCTTGAAGTCAGCTTACTGATCAGCAATAAGCCATATCTACTTGTTTCTACCCAGTAATTCAAGCACCGCGTCTGATTTGGACTAGTGGTTTCAGACTGGAAAACCCAAAGCATTGTGTTTTCAAAAATTACGGGTGTAGCTGCAGACTTTTGTGAAACAAATTACAATGTCAATGAGCAGCACAAGGTTATTTCAAGTTTTCCAAGTGCTCTGTTTGAATGTATTTTGGTGTATTGAATCTATCTTCTTGAGTTTCTGGAGGTGTGTGTTTGGTACTGTCTTGGGGTGGCTTATATAGCTGATTTGAGCGTTAATAGAATAGAATAGTTCAATTGGAAGGGACCTACAAAGATCATCTAGTGCCAGTGAGATACGTGGAGTGCAGCACAGTGGAAGGGATAAAAAGAAATGTGCAGAACACTTATCCGAGGGTCCTTCTGCTGCATTGACCCATGTTGTCACGTCTGCTCTGGATCTCCCCAAGGACAGCGTGCGGTCTCCTCTTGCCGGAGGTTTGTCGTTACCGGGCACGGCGAGGTTCCCTCAAAAGCTGAGGGAAGCTGTGGCAGCCAGCTATGGACAGTTGGAACCTGGGTACAGGCACCCTCTGATTCTGCACCGGCCTCCATTGCCTCCTCCAGCTGCCTATCAGGGAAAGGCCGCGAGCTGTAAGCAGCAAACTGCATAGTGGTGGCTCAGGACATGAGTAACGAAATATTTTCCAGGCTAAAATGACTTGCTGAGTCTCTGGGTCACTGCAGTGAAGGACCTGAGGTCCATATGTTGTAAGGCTGCACGCAGAAACGTAAAGCCATGAGTCCTCTAGCGCAGAAAATCCACCCGTGCCTCACATCTAAATACTGGCTGGTTTAGTCTGAAAAGTGTTAATTTCTTAGCGACAGGAGGAAATGCTTCCGTGGCTGACTTGCAAGGCTGTTGAAGTCGGGTGTCCCGCTAGCTTTGTTCAGCTAGTGAACGAAGGAGTGCTTTATCATATTCTTCTGCAGTTCGTTACCTGGATATCGGCTCCATGTAATGAGGCACAAGGTTTACAAAGCACCTGCTTAATGAGTAATTCCCTAAAGAAGGGGTAAGAGGTTAGAGAAGTGTAGTTCATACCAGGAAATCTCTCACCTCCAAACGCTTGATAAAGGAGGAGAGAGAAGCCAGATGACTTTAGCAGAAGTCATAAAGAATATCTCACCATAGGTGATTGCTTTGGGTTAATATTAAACAAATTACCTGATAATCCAAAAAAGATGGGATCTCAAGAAAGTTCAAGTTTTCTAATATGGTTAGAGAGAATGTATTTGTTTTGGAGAGTGTTGAAATGAAGAAAAGCATGGAATGAGTAAAGTTTACACAAAAAAATTCTAGGTTGGTAAATAAGAATAGAAACATTTGAAAAATACTTATTTACAAATATTTGCATAATGCAACTCTGATTCCCCCAATTATTTGCCATGTATTTTTGTTTAGTTCTTACCTTCCCCCACAGGCAGTTCGTATCATTGCAAGGGTTGTCTGCTCTTTGGAAAGTCAGGTCTGTATTTATCCCATCTTTGCCCATTCCCCTGACTGCTTTAGGAAGCAGGACTTCAATATGAGATTTAAAGGGACTGAGCAATTGAATACAGAATAGCTTGAATTTGTCGTAGTTTTACTTGTCACAGAGCTTTTGTGAGGAAAAACGCCGTGCATAATTTCCCTGAAGAAAAAAATCGTGACTGAGTCTGACCTTTATCTGACTTTGGAAGCTGTATCGAATGATTGTGAAGGATTCTGTTTCTTACTGCTATCTGAAGATAATATATCACTCCTTTGCTAGTCATTGTGAATATGTTTATTGCTTTTGCATAGCCAGCTGATGTAGTCATCTGTACTTCAGGAAGGAGATTAAATTTTTCTAGGTCATCCTTTCTTTTAGCAAAAAAAGGGTAGCCAGACAAAATAAAGGGTGGAAAAAAGTTGAAGGTTCTTCTCAATAATTCTTCATTTTCAAAAGGGGCAAGTGTCCATACTGACAAAATAATGTGGAAAGTACTTCCTTTTCCTTAAATCTTTATTGAACCCTGAAGGGAGAAGCCGCATTTATCCACTCAAATATGATTTACCAGGGAGGTTATGATGCTTCCAGATGCAGATTCGGTGGAGATCAGTTTAGAATATGTTAATAATGCTATGTAATTTTTATTAGCAAAATAGAAATATACCGTACAATATTCTTTCTTTACCTTAAAACATTTGTGCTTCATCTCACTACAGTATTTTGGGCACTATTTTGATTTCATAACTTTAAATAAAGGGTCATAACTTTAAATAAAGGGAACTGAAATTATTTTAGACTCAAAATAAAGGTGCCTATAGCCTTTGCTTAATTTTTATCATACTTAAATAAATATGACCTAAAGCCTGGCATAGTTAAAATCTGTTTCCTGTGAAAAGGATAGCTTGTTACCTGCCAGCCTGGGAGTTCATGCTCAGCATTTTCTATAATTCTGTCAAATTGATCTCTCTGTGGCCAGCCAAAAAGGTAATTGTTTTGAATATCTCAGATGAAGGTTGTGTGAACAAATTCCAGAATCTCTGAAATTCCTTTAGAGAAATCCCTGTCAACTGCCATGTCACATATTTGACTAAAGTGTCACTGCTTGCTGCAATGCATTAGGAAGAAAGAAGGAAGAGCAACTTTTCAGTGCAAGCAAATCAAATACAAAGTCTACCAATTTTCACAGTCTATTTTAAGAGTGAAATATCTATAATATCTGAAACGCATTTGTTTCTGGGAACAGTGTGACTTAGTTTGGGGATTTTTTTTTTTTTTGCTGTGTCATTCAAGAAAGTAAACACCAATGGAGTATCCATCTTTGTTGCCTGTATCTGCAAAGCAATCCAGTTTTATTTCCCTGCCTCTCAGCTTGCAGTCTGCTCATAAGCTGTGAACGGGGAGGAACAAGCAATGTATTAGATTTCTTTCCTGCCGCTACTTGGAGAATGTGCTTCCTGCAAGCCTTTTCATACGTACAGTAGGTGGAGAGTGTGGCGTATACACATGTTCTATTATTATCACGTTTACCATACTTAAAATAGTTTGGGCAACGTTACAAAATACTTTTTCTGCAAGCCAGCCTTTGGTGGGCCGGAGATGTGATGTGTGAAGCCCTTCTGCTCTGTCAAGCTTCAGCTGCCCAGTACTGGGGTAGGGAAAGGGTCTTGGTCTTCTGCACTGGAGTTGCAGACCGGCTGCAGCCTTGTCCAAAGATAAGTAATGCGTGCCAGCCCAGTAAGGCGGGTTAGAGAAAGCAGCATGGCCACGCTTTCCTGGTGAGTTCTACAGAGGGTAAAATGTTCTGTTCTTAACTTGTTAACTCATCCACAGGAGCACTAGGAGTCCACGGGGTATTCCTCCATAGGACTGCAGTTTTAAAACTTTAACGTTCGTAGCTTTTGCTGTTAACAGGGGTGAGAGGCAGCCGCGTTGCCTTCTACAACCCCATGACAGCCCAGAACAGAATGGGAAGGCGCACTGCGGCAGGCTACAGGGAGTTCATTCGCAGTCTGATTCGGTCTGCTAGCTTCAACCGGTTTTTTTGGTGTTTGTTTATGTGTGAGGGACAAATGGATATTGAACCGAAGCAGTGCATTGCACTACAGCTGTTGACACTGTAGCCTTCATTGGCTGTATTGCTCTTTAACGCTTGCTATCCTAATCGGTGTTTGTATTTTTCAAAGGAAGAAGGAACATCAGCATTGATATGTGTTGTGATTTAGACTTGTAATGTGGTTTGGAGTTGTAATGACTGATGCAAGATAAAGGTGGCTTTACAAGGTTACTTCTCTTAATGGTTAAAATATGATCAGAATTAGGCAAGCATGCTTTGCTTTATTTATAACTTCTTCCATGCAGCATTGCCTAAACCGTGCTCCATAATGCTTCTCCTTTATCAGCTCCTTCTTCTCTGTGGTTTCTATTGTCAATTAAACATTTGCAATGAAATCTACAGTACTGTTTTGTCACGTATTGTTGATTTAGTATAACTCAATGTTTGTAATATTTGTCAACTAACTATGTAGTTAATGTTTATACTCGGATACCTCGTCCCACACCAAAGACTTCTGTTGGTTTTAAATTATGCAGCTCATTGTGGCAGAAATGCCTTCCTGAGGAAAACCATGTATTCCCAGAGAATATATTTTATTGCATTAATATGACAAACTCGCTGAGCTGGAATAACAGCAGACCTACTTTGACTGTGCAATAAGGAGAAAAATATTAAATAGGTATGTTTAAGATTTGCTTAAAAAGTGTTAACCAAATCCAGGTCAGGGTAAAGCTGTAAGAAGTTGCAGTTAAGCAAGTACTCCTTAGTACTTTGGTATGGTACAAGCTTAACAATGCAGCCTCCTAGTCTTTGATTATAGAAGGACACAGTTATTGTGGAGCTCACGGTAATTCAGTGCTTAGTGCCTGTTTCCTTGGATGCAATTTGAAATTAGGTTTCTGTGCTCCTTGTAAGGGGGAACTGAGCATCTAGGAGTGGGAGTTAGTATATTTTCTTGTGGTATATATCCTTCTCAGTAGTGTTTTCTATTAGGTTTATGCCTGAAGTCCTACACCTCTTGTGGAGGTAGGTGTCTACATGCAGTTTGAAGTCCTCTCTTTGATTTCAACGTCTTAAGTCATTCCTTTTAAAAGTGGAAGAAGTAGGAATGGTTATACTGTCAACATTTTATACAACAGGTTACTGGATAAATTGTATCGGTACAATACCCCTTGTATTGTAAAGGGCCGGCTGCTGACTGCAAAGGGACAATAGTTCAGGCTTGAATATTGCCCCATGGTCATCGGTGGTGTTTCATCAGTAACGTGTTCCCTGGCGTGTTTTGGCATTTGTCAGCACTCCACTGGACAATGCCCAGGCAAGATCTGGGACATGATGCAGCTCAGGGACTGTGTTCGACTGCTGGTATCGATTAGAAGTGGAGAAAATTCAGCTGCGCGGATGCGAGCCGTGCTTTGCCGCTTGCCCTCAAGGCCTTGGGACAAGCTGTGGCTCGCTGTGTTACTAACAGACATAGTCGTGGGTTCAACCACAAGGGATTTCAGCGCTGGCAAATGAGTCACGCGTTCCCTTACTGTCTCTCCTCTGGGCTCCGGAGTCGTGCGTGTTTCTGCACAGCAGCCAGTTTCCCTGAGAAAAGTCTGTCAGACATGCTCCTTTCATGCCTGCTAAATTTTGCCTTGCCTTAGATATAGGAATACCTAATTTGTGAATGAGGGGCAGCCTTAGGCACAAAAAACCGCTCAGCTTACCCAGAATGACAGCGTTTGCACGCACGCTTGCTGGCAGGGTACGAACCACCGGGGGAACTGCACTGGTGTAAAGGCAGGAGCCTCAGGGATTGCAGGCATCACCCATCTCCTGCGGTCTTCTGGATTTTAGGCATGGAAGTTGCTATGGACGATGATTTCTAATGTGGAATTTTCTAGGGTTTTTCTTACAGGAGAAAAAGTGTGCGAAGGGTCACCAAACTATGCCATTTCATGTGCTCGCCATGCTCCTTTCAAAAAAGTTACATTAGGAGGGTGCAGCTTTAACCTTAAAGAAGGAACTGAGAACTGATTTGAGGTTTTCTGTCTGTACATACTAAATATATTTCTGCTTGCATCATGAGTGTGTTCCAGAAGCGTGTGTGATGAGAGAGAGGTCACTGCCACCACTGCTGCTTGGCGTGATATTGCTAAAGGATCATACTGGTTTTGCTGCATGTCCTTGCTTTTTTATTTTTTTATTTTTTTTTTTTTAAGGTCATGAATTAGCTCTAACACTTCAGTTGTCACAGCTGTGGCTGAAAAGCCTTCTGTGATTTTGCCTTTTTTATACAAGGTGTATTCTTAGAAGTCTGTAAGATAGTTGCTTTTTGGGTATTTGTGAATATACCATAGAGTATCATATAAATACATACATGTTTAGATGCTTTTTTAGCCTGAGCATATATATAGACACACTTTTTAATAAATGCATAAATAAAGTATATAGTTTCTCCCATGCCTTTCTGGTACTCCTGAAGAGTTTCCTTTTATAGAAATCATACTGTGCTTTTTGAGGCTTGAAACTTTTATCTGCCTTAACAGCTGAAGGCAAATTGAAAAACCAGGAAGAATACCGAATGATAGTCTTCACTGTCTGCACCATCACTTTGAAAATCTTCCCTGCCACTCCTATTTTATCGTGAAGATGACTCAAGCTGTTATTCATGCTTGGGTGTTTCCATCTAAGCAAATCCTCTAGGCTACTGGAAGAGAAACCAGAACACTTAAAGCCGAGGTCCTGTGTTTCCTGCTTTTGTCTGTGGTGGCAATGTATTCAGTTCTTGGTAGGCACTCACCAAGTGTACAAAACACTCACTAGGTTTCTAAGATACTGGTTACATTAGCACAGTATTAAGGGATTTATCTGTTGCAGGTATACCAACTCAGCTCAACCCTTAAGATGCTATTTTGATTCAAGTACAAACATGACCAAAGGGATTACCTAAGACACAGCAACTATGCAGAGTTTTCGTTCTGAGAAATTTGAGTGCCATTCTTGAGGAAGGATTTAAGTTTTTCTCTACTTCATCTACTGCTTTAAAGTATAGAGTTTCTCTTATTAGGGGGGGATACGAGTCCTACATTGTTAGACTTCTATAACTTGGGTATTTAGGCTCCCTCTATACTTGAGACAGAGCTGTACTTCCAGAAAGCAATTCATTCTATATATCTTAAACAGGTACTTTACAATGGGATTATTCGCTTTCTGAAGGTACCTCTCTCCACTGAGTGTAGAGAGCATCTGTCTCAGACAAACCTAAACTACATGTGTAACGTTTGCCTGCTAAGGTTAGTAGAAGTGAGTCATATGGTTAATATTAGTTTTCATAACTGCGTTCCCCCCTTCCTTTCAGCACTGAGGGTACATTAGCAAGAGGTAGTTATTTAATTACACCTAGTTTTGCTTTAGGTGGCTACTTGTGCTGATATATCTCACCCATAGTCACCGTTGTGGAGTCTGTTCATGCAGAGGTTATGTACTGTTACCAGTGTGGCTACAGCAGCAGGGGATGTGTCACGATCTCTCTGGCTATAAATTTACAGCTGTAGTAGGGAGCTGGGTTTTATAGCCTGTGCTCAGGGGAGCTTGCAGCTCTGTTGCTGCAGTATAAAGGTATCTTGCCTGCGTCGACACTGGTCCCAAGTGCAGAGTTAGCCACAGAAATAAGACTCGGTTAACATGATACGCCTTTTTTTTAGTCTTTTTTTCCTTAAGGTTACCCTGATTATTAGGAACATTTTAACAAGAAATAGTGAAGCAGTTTTCTGGGAATCCTTGCTTTTCAAGTTTTTTTGTGTTTTTGTTATCTGATATTTTGATGGTCATACCACAGCTGGAGGACTTTCATTTTAGTCCTACTCTGTTTCTAGATAGTTCGAACTTCAAGTTTTCATCTTGCAGCTCTGCAATATTTGCATTGCAAATACTTTGTAGGAATGTTTAAAGGTTGGCCATGAGGAAAAAATATATTAGAATTCAGGAAGATATACTTGCAGTTCTTTAATTTTGTAAAGTCTTGCTGAAGTGGGGCAAATTCGATGTGGCTGTCTCCTTAAATACAAAAGTAATGCTTAGGTTAAATTCTGTGGCTGTATCCCTGCTGCTTCTTCCTTGGATGGGATTATGCTGTCTAACTTTGTAGTTTTGTAAATCTTTTCAGTGAAACAAAACTGGTGAAATGGGTAGAATGAAGTTTTGGTTTGGGTTTTGTTTTGGTCTTGCTTATTTTATGTGAGCCACAGTCCTGAATAACTGTCATAAGCTTTTATTGTTCTTTCTATCCTTATTGATGTGTTATTTGAGCCATTCCGTAGTTAACTTTTCTGTGGAAGATAGAATTAGCTTCTGTGTGGAAGCGACATAGGTGCCAAACAAACATTGTAATGTGGAGGTTTTTTCCAGCTATATGCTCAATTTTCAAGCTCTTAAGGGGATAACAGTATCTTGTCAAACTCAAACTGCCTATTATATGTCATTGGAAGTGGGGTTTTGTCTCTTTGCTTGCTGCATTTTCTTTTAAGTTATTGCATGCAAAAATGCATGGGTTTTGTTTTGTTTTTTTTTTTGTAGGCCAAGTGAGTGCTTTTGTGCCTGCTTTTATACTGTGTAAATGTATAGTACTTCAGTTATATGTTTGTATCACTGAGTGTATGTTTTACAGGACCTTTCCAGTAATAAAAAGTCCTTGTCAGGGATGAGGATTCTCCTGTTTACAGCAGTTGAGTAGGCATAGTGTTCACTGTCCTCCAGGAAGGTAATCCCTCTGGATTTTTTTTTAAGCTCTTCGTTTGGGTTGGGTTTGCTTGTCCGAATGGGTTAGGTGCAGGCTGCTCAGCGCCTGTGGTACAGCTGGGTGCTGTGCCACTAACGTCTGGACCTGCGTGCCTGGTGTTCTCCCGAACCCCTGAAAAGAGACTTCAGGCTTACCCAGTTAGGCTGTACCTAGTCTGAACTTGGCTTGGGTAAGTACCGGAGCTGTCATCACCCTGTCCTTCCCGTTTTGGGTGTTAGGCTGCCCAGAACAGAGCCTGTGCTTGGCACGCTCTCTCTGTGCCTGCTGCACCTTCCAGCAGCTCAGAGGAACTCGCAGATCTTACCTGGACAGAAACAGCTGCTGATTTTTTGCACTTACCTACCCACAGGAGCATGTAAAACACAATGTGAGCATGCGGTATATATGGTAAACTCTCTTTCACGCATAAAAATTGTTAAATAACTTAAGCAGACCAAGAGTTTTCAGATGTGGTTTCATTAACAAAAGATACTTTTGTTAGGGCTGAAAAGGCAGATATTTTGGTACTTGCTTCGCTGTCTGTATTCTCAGTTTTTTGCCATGTTTGCTATATACTTAACAAATTTCTCCATTAAGAAATAGCTGCAGTGTTGTGGGTACTTTTTTCATTACTTCATAAAAGCATCAAAGTTTTATTATAGATGCTTCCAACTTTAGTCAAGTGTAGTTCTTGATGCTGTGATGAATGATAAATTTTTTATAATCCAGTATCACTCCTTAGTGACCAGGAGTGTCTTCAGTTCTTATTACATCGACAGTTGCTTTTAGAAAGTGCTTACCAGGACAAACTTCCAAAAATTAGTAGATCCAATTTTGCATAATTTTACAGAAGGGTGATGACTTGCAACTAATGTGTACAATTGACTTCCTTTCATAAAGCAGCAATTTTTGCAGAATTCACGTGAAAAGCAGAAGAGTTAACATAGCACAGTTGTTTTCATGTGAGATAATATTATTCCCAAGATAATGGCATTAATTTCAGGTGCCTCCTGTTACTAGCATTGTTATTTAAGAATTTTTTTTCTTTAAGGCAGCAACTCATGCTTTAAAAAAGGTGGAGTTAAGGCAAATCTTAAAGCTATGTGTGTGGAAAATTATTCTTTTATCTCTTCATAAAAAGATAGGAACTTCTTGTTAGAGGCCTTTGTTGTTGCTTGCAGTTTGATTCTCGTGTTTAAAATGTAGAAAACTTACCCCTTCTTAGCGCAGGACAGCTTTTAGTTTTGTTACAACTGGGGTAGACAGGCTCCTTGTTGAATAGAAAAAATAATTTAAAATATAAATTCTCAGTTCTGGAATTTTTAGTTTTCCAACAAAATGGTAGGTATTATAGAAGACCAGATGATGTGTGCAGGCTTCTTTTTGCTTGTCTTAATTTTGTTGATAAATTCAGTTTTCTTACGGGGAAAAACTGGGCTTGCTTTATAAGCAGTTGTATAACAGGAACTGGATGGGCGGGAGGTAATAAATGTGCAAGGCTTCAGTGTCAAAGCAGAATTGGAGGATTGGAACAAACTTCTCCATCTAACTTCTTGCAGAAGTATTAGATTGCGCACGCATGGCTTTCTGAATTTGCAGTCATCTTAAATGAACTCTATTGAGTACGTTCTGAAAACTTGCTAATTCAGTGATTGTCAGTGGTATTTATACAATTTTTTCAGCACTCTGATAATTGGATAACAAATACAGTCCAGGCATTTACAACTGGAAGATTTAGATTAATTCTGATTTACATTTTGCCTTAGCTTTTGAAATGTATCTTCTTTCATTTTGTCAGTGATGCTCAAATGCTGGTAACCCTGAGGTATAAATTATAATAGTCTAGCAAAAAAGGGAACTTGTCGGGATGTACAGGTCTGCCCAGGTGCATGAACCTTATAATATTACATTTACTGCTGGAAAAGTATGAACAAATTGCTCTTCATTGATAAAACTCTTAGAAAATAACTTGGAAGAATAAATAGTGCTAGAGGATACTATTTTCAAGTGGAATTTTCAAAATTACCAGTCTCAAAGTGAACCTCGCTGAGTTCACTGTAATTTTAGCTGAGTTCTTTATGTAATTCTGAAAATCCCATCTTCAGCGATGATGCTGGTTGAAATTACAAATGAAAATCACTTTCTCATCTGCAAGAGAAGACAGAAGACTGTATAATCAGGAGTGATATGGAAAGGCTGAATGGCAATCAAGTGCTTCTTGCGTCTTCCAAAAGAAATGAGCAGGCAGTAATGAAACTAATGGGTTTGAAACAAAAGGTTTGGTTCTTTTGGTTTGGTTCCCCCTCCACACGCACACATACAATGTGAACTTTTTACTGCGGGATGCTGCGGATGTTAAAAACTTTATATGAGTTCAAAGGGAGGCGGGACGGGCTCACAGAAGAAAAAACATTAGCGTTGCTGAGCACACGAACACATCTGACCCAGAAGGTCCTGAGATACACCTGGTGAAGTGGGACAGCACTTGGACGAGAGAAAGCCTTCGTATGCCTCTCCTGCTGTTACCTTCTTCCCCAGGCACCCAGCCTTGGCCGCTCCGGGAGGCAGGACTGTCGATGAGCTGAATGTTTGGGGTCTGATCCGCTACAGCCATTCATACCTTCTACCCGATCTTGTGAGCTCTTTTTCAATCTTTGCATTTCTCTGACTGAGGTTACTTTCTTTAGAAATAGAAGTTTGGAGGTTGATTCCAGTTAAGGATTTCTTACCCGCCTGAAGTATCATGTATGGGGGTTTTTTTAAGCACTTCTAGGTGAAAACTATAAAGATGTATTTGACTTGGTATTTCTTTAAATGTCAAAGACACGTATACTGAGTGAAACAAATTTTGACTTTCTTTCTGTTTCTGAGAAAGCCAGAAATTAACATTTCAAGCAGAATATAAAAAGTATAAAATGGGAAATCTTTTGCTTTTAAAGTAGTGGTATGTTGAGGTACATCAGAGGTGTTGATAGCAAGTTTGTTTCTTTTTCCTTGTTTTTTGAAACTGCCGGTTAATTATCTAGTTATCAGTGGCTGCCTACCTTGGTTTAGATCAAAAAAATGCTCGGAAGCAAGCAAATTTCACTGCTTTTATTGTTATGGTAAGTGTACAGTATCTGCACTCTGTAGATGAAGAAACCAGACTACAAAGAACAAATTCGTGAGTTTTGATCCTGAAACTGAACTCCTAATCCCCCCTCTATAAGCATATGAGTAAAAATGACGTACTTCTAGGAAGTACTGGATGCAACACATTCAGATGCTCAGGAGCTCTGACAATATAAACCTTTTTTTATTTCAGATGCCTAGGCATGACTTAAGAGCATAACCCCTCATCTAGATTTAAATTTTGGCATAAGCTTTTACCAGAGAGACAGAACAGTCGGTATCAAAGGCAGGAGCAGAGGGAAGGAGTGCAGCTATTCAGGAATGTAAAGGTGAAAACATTGCTCCATCCACAGCTCTCCAGGATAATCTTGTTGCAGAACTGGAAAAGGTGGAGAAAACCTCATCCAGTCCTGAATAGCTGGTAGCTTGGCTTTATATCAGCTTGTTGCGGGAGGTACAGGTTCACCCCACCCTCTTCTGAATCAGTCAGATCAGGAATTTCTCAAGTAATGGTCAGATTCTCTAAATTACAGATGGTGCTTTTTTGACTGTCGTCTTTTTTGGTTTTGTGGTTTTGTTTTGTTGGGGTTTTTTCCCCTGTGAAAAGGGTGAAGTATGTTTAACAATAAAAAATATAAAGCTTTCTCAAACGTTTTTGAGATACCAAGCTGTTAACTGGTCGGAAAGCTATTGTACTGTGTTGCACTACGCTGTTGCAAAAAGCAGAAGCAACTGCCCTGGAGAGTGAGTGCACGGCAGAAAGAGCTACTCTTATGCCTCCCCAGGCTCTTTGAGCTAATACACACCAAGGAGAGTCTGGTTTAAAGGGGAGTACCCGTACATGCGACTTTATCTGCTTGTTCTGCTTTGAAGTCAGTGATTTCTATTTTTTTTTTTTTTTTTTTTTCCCCCTGCCGTTTTGTAATCTCAGAAGGAGCAGCTTCTCTTTATCAGGGTGAGGCTGTGGGGTGCTCGCTGCTGTAACGCAGAGGTGCTTGCTAGCGACAGATGGTGTCCAGCTGTCTCAAAGGGGTAAAAGAATCCTTGCTCATGAGATGGCAGGGCTCATAGAAAGGGCTTTAAACTAGGTTCGAAGGGGGCAAGGGATAAAACTAGGTGCACCAGAGATGAGCCTGGGGGCAGCATGCCGATGTTAGGGGTGGATTCAATGACCCAGCTCAAATGCATCTATGCCAACGCACGCAGCATGGGCCATAAACAGGAGGAGCTGGAAGCCATTGTGCAGCAGGATAGATATGACTTAGTCGCCGTCACGGAAACATGGTGGGATGACTCCCATGACTGGAGTGCTACAATGGATGGCTACAAGCTCTTCAGAAGGGACAGGCAAGGTAGAAGAGGTGGTGGGGTGGCTCTCTATGTTAGGGAATGTTTTGACTGTTCAGTGCTACACGATTCTGATGACAAGGTGGAGTGCTTATGGGTGAGGGTGAGAGGGAAAGCCAACAAGACAGCTATTGTGCTGGGAGTCTGTTATAGACCGCCTGACCAGGTTGAAGAGACGGATGAATCGTTCTACAAGCGGCTGGCAGTAGTCTCAGAATCGTGTGCCCTTGTCCTTGTGGGGGACTTTAACTTTCCAGACATCTGCTGGAAATACAACACAGCAGTGAGTAAACAATCTAGGAGGTTCCTGGAGTGTGTGGAAGATAACTTCTTGACACAGCTGGTGGGTGAGCCAACCAGGGGAGGAGCCTTGCTAGACCTGTTGTTTACGAACAGGGAAGGACTGGTGGGAGGTGTGATGGTTGGAGGCCGTCTTGGGCTTAGTGACCATGAAATGGTAGAATTTTCAATTCTTGGTGAGGCAAAGAAGGTGGTCAGCAAAACCACCACTATGGACTTCTGGAGGGCTAACTTTGGCCTCTTCAAGGCACTGGTTGAGAGAGTCCCTTGGGAGACGGTCCTGAAGGGCAAAGGGGTCCAGGAGGGATGGACATTCTTTAAAAAGGAAATCTTAATGGCTCAGGACCAGGCTATTCCCATGTGCCGCAAGTCAAACCGCCGAGGAAAACGACCGGCCTGGCTGAATGGGGAGCTTTTGTTAGGACTTAAGAAAAAAAGGAGAGTTTATAATCTCTGGAGGAAAGGGCGGGCAACTTGGGAGGAGTACAGGGATCTTGTTAGATTATACAGAGAGAAAATTAGAAAGGCGAAAGCTCAGCTAGAACTAAATCTGGCCACTATCGTAAGGGACAACAAAAAATGTTTTTACAAATATGTTAACAGTAAAAAGAATCCCAAGGAGAATATCTATCCTTTAATGGATACAGAAGGGAACGTAGCAACCAGTGATGAGGAAAAGGCCGAGGTACTTAATGCCTTCTTTGCCTCAGTCTTTAATAGTGAGTCCAGTCATCCTCAGGGTACTCCACCTCATGAGCTGGAAGGTAAGGATGAAGAGCATAACATACCCCCCTTAATCCAGGAGGAATTAGTTAGGGACCTGTTACGCCATCTGGACACTCACAAATCTATGGGACCTGATGGGATCCATCCAAGAGTACTGAGGGAACTGGCAGAGGTCCTTGCCAAGCCACTCTCTATCATCTATCAGCGTTCCTGGTCAACAGGGGAGGTCCCAGAGGACTGGAGGCTTGCCAATGTGACTCCCATTTATAAGAAGGGTCGGAGGGAGGATCCGGGGAACTACAGGCCTGTCAGCCTGACCTCGGTACTGGGAAAGATTATGGAACGGTTTGTCTTGAGAGCACTCACACGGCAGCTCCAGGATAAGAGGGGGATTAGGCCCAGTCAGCATGGGTTTACGAAAGGCAGGTCCTGCTTGACCAACCTGATCTCCTTCTATGACCGGGTGACCCGCCTAGTGGATGAGGGAAAGGCTGTCGATGTTATTTTCCTAGACTTCAGCAAGGCCTTTGATACTGTCTCTCATGGCATACTCCTGGAGAAGCTGGTGTCTTGTGGCCTGGATAAGTGCACTATTCACTGGGTGAAAAACTGGCTGGATGGCCGAGCCCAGAGGGTCGTGGTGAATGGGGTGAAATCCAGTTGGCGGCGGGTCACGAGTGGTGTTCCCCAGGGCTCGGTGTTGGGCCCTGTTCTGTTTAATATCTTTATTGATGATTTGGATGAGGGGATTGAGTGCACCCTCAGCAAGTTTGCAGACGACACCAAGTTGGGAGGCAGGGTCGATCTGCTTGAGGGTAGGGAGGCTCTACAAAGAGATCTGGACAGGCTGGATCGATGGGCTGAGGCCAATTGTATGAAGTTTAACACGGCCAAGTGCCGGGTCCTGCACTTCGGTCACGGCAACCCCATGCAGCGCTACAAGCTTGGGGAAGAGTGGCTGGAAAGCTGCCCGGCAGAGAAAGACCTGGGGGTGCTGGTTGACAGCCGGCTGGATATGAGCCAGCAGTGTGCCCAGGTGGCCAAGAAGGCCAATCGCATCCTAGCCTGTATCAGGAACAGTGTGGCCAGCAGGAACAGGGAGGTGGTTGTTCCCCTGTACTCGGCACTGGTGAGGCCGCACCTCGAGTACTGTGTTCAGTTTTGGGCCCCTCGCTGCAGGAAAGACATTGAGCTGCTTGAGCGTGTCCAGAGAAGGGCAACCAAGTTGGTGAGGGGCCTTGAGCACAAGTCTTATGAGGAGCGACTGAGGGATCTGGGGTTGTTCAGTCTAGAAAAGAGGAGGCTGAGGGGAGACCTTATCGCTCTCTACAACTACCTGAAAGGGGGTTGTAGTGAGGTGGGTGTTGGTTTCTTCTGTCAGGTGTCTGGAGATAGGACAAGAGGAAATGGCCTCAAGTTGAGGCAAGGGAGATTTAGGTTAGATATTAGGAAAAATTTTTTTACTGAGAGGGTTGTCAGGCATTGGAACAGGCTGCCCAGGGAAGTGGTTGAGTCACCATCCCTGGAGGTATTCAAAAAGCGAGTGGACAGGGTACTCCAGGGCATGGTTTAGGGGGCATGGTTAATGGTTGGACTTGATGATCTTGAAGGTCTTTTCCAACCGAAATGATTCTATGATTCTATGATTCTAAGTTGTCACTCAACCCAGTAACAGCTTTGCCAAGCACAGGGAGAGCAGTAGCCTGGGAGTGTAGCCCAGTGGTGACATTAAGGACTTTAGTCTCAGAGTCTTTGGAGGGAGTCTAATGTTAAACAGGCTCTTTAGAGAGAGGTGCATTGAGGAGACATTAGAGATGCATATCTGGCTTTTGAACTTTGGATGTCAGGGACTTTGGATCTGTCAGTGGCGTGTGGAAAACATACGCAATTTCTACTCGTGCTGGGGGTTTCATGCATTTTTCTGAAGTCAGATATGAATCAGAAAGTTTAGGATTCCCAACTAAGATAACTGCCTATTTTCAGATATTATGCAGACATATCTATGCTATCTTTGTAGCATAAGCTCATACTATTTGAATTTTCCTTTCATGAGTTGTGTGGATAAAGATTTAAAATGCTGTTAAATTTAAAATCCAATCAGCATTAGTTTCTAGCAGCAGTCTTTGAGTAACTCAGTCTTCCAGTAGTAGTAGGCAATGTACAGTTGATTTATAACAATTAAGCAAAAGCTTTGCAAAGGGAAGTAAACTCAATCAGATAACTTACCGTATACTCTGACAGCTCAATATGTGTTTTCTCCGACATGCTTCCATATACTGCCCTGAAGTAAAAATGCCTCAGTGCTGTATCTGTGTTGCAACTGACTGCCCTAAATCTAAAGTGCAAATTCATTTTAACTCAGTTCTTAGTCTTGACTCCGTTGTTTTGGGGGAGGAAAAAACAACACTTACTACTTACTTTTACCTTTTAAATATTTGTTTATTTTACAGTGATATTAAATTAATTTTGAGGAAAATGTACGCAATGTTCTAATAGCTGGGAAACATACATAGCAGGATGTTTTAAAGCACTTTTGTCTATATATTCCTGTTCATAACAGTAATATACATATATTTCTCCTTTTACATGGCTTTGACTTTTCAAAGTGTCTCAATTAATTTTGCCAGCATGTAGCCCCAAGTAATTTATTTTTATACTTTATAAAGTTTGCAAGAAAATAGCATTTGAAATTTTAAATGCCCATGTTAAAAATATTTCTAGGACACAAAAGATTGAGAGGAAGTTTCACTCTAAATTACTGTGTCTTGAATTTCTTTATGGGACACCAAATAGTTTCCTAGAAGAAATATTTGGGTTCATCCACATGCTCATTTCTAGTTAGCAAAGGTCATGTTTTTCTAAGAAACTACTACTTTGAGATTGAATTACCTTATTTTGCTCAAAAGTCGTGTTGAGTTGAAGTTCCCACGAAAGAGTTTTAATAAAGTGGTACTGTACCTAAAGCACTAACTTCAGTCATCAGCGGTTATTTTGTTATAATTACACAGACATCTGAGACAGAGGTGAGAAGAAAAACCAGTTTGTCCGAGTTGTTTCCAGATGCCCTGAACTACCAGAAGATTTAATTGCTTTATGGGGGCCAGGCTTGTGGAGAGAGCACGTATTTTATCAGATAAACCTGGGAGAAACAAAGTTCTTGTAGCCCATTGATCGAAGCCTCCTATGAACGTAATGGTCCTTAAGAAGGAAGGTGCGGGGAGAAAGACGGGAGGGAGGAGTAAGAGAGGGAGAAGAGGGAACTTCGGAGCAGGCACAGTAGCTGAGGTGATGTGATCAATACGGTGCTGTTTTCCTCAGCAGCTGGGTCGTGCAGTGTAAACCAGGTAGTTTCACCCCCGTCCTCCGTAACTTGGAAACCAATATCATTATTAAAAATGACCAATTGTTTTAACTTCAGAAAAAACACACCCACTTTTTCATTTGTGTTTAACTCGACAGTCTTTGGACTTTGGTTAACCTAATCCAAAACCAAAAGTTCATTTCTAACATACGACCTGTCAGAACAGACGTTTGACATAAATTCTTAAAATACTTCTTCTGTGTACTATTATGCTTAACACTTTTACAGTCTTATCATAAACTTTTCTGATGTGAAGGAAGCATAACATATACGTATCAGAATATATTTCCGCAGCTGAAGAAATGTGCAGGCTTCTAATTCCAGTTTAGTCCCAGTAGTCTTTTAATACAGTTTAGATTGTAGAGTCACTGTCAAATATTTTCATTTTTATGGTCTGAAGGCCGTGTTGAATGAAGTTCTCTGAAACTGGCCTTTCGGAGAATCTGATGTCCCGTGGTCTAGTGGACCGGTTCTTTTTTATTGAATTTTGAATTGTATCCGATGTAAAGTAATAAACTATAGGGTCAAAACAGCAGTTTGAAACGGCGATGCACAGGGTGACGGGGTACATAGTCCTGACTGCAGTTACCACTGAACAATTAATCCAGGTCTGCGTTCTCATAAGGGAGTAAAGTATTAAGGTAATGTTATAAGGCACAAAGCAGAAGCAGAATATCACCAAATGGACAAAAATCATTTTGAGTACCTTTTTCTTGCTTAATTTATTCCGACTTAATGTAAGTGGTTTATTCAGAGTCCGTAAGACCATAGTAGAGCAGGTCACGTTCAAGATGAGTGGAATAAAAAACCCAACTATTTCAATGAATATAACAATCCGGGATAGGTAGGTTTTCCATGTGTCCTCCGAAAAGTTTTCAAAGCACGTTCTTTGTTCAGTATTATTACGGCGGTTTGTAGACTGGAAAAAGCTTGCTGGTGTGCTGCCTGTTAACACGGTTATCCATACTGCAGCGCAGACAATTTTTGCGTTCCTTTTGGTTCGGAGAGTCTTGGATCGAAAGGGGTGTACTATGGCTAAAAAGCGATCTACGCTTATGCAAGTCAGAAACAAAATGCTCCCATACATATTTGTATAAAAGAGGGTGACAGAAATCTTGCAAAGAATGTCTCCAAATGGCCAGTTTCTCGCTACAAAGTAATAAATCCTGAAGGGTAATGTAAACACAAAAAGCAGATCCGATATTGCTAAATTAAGCATGTAAGTGGTAGTCTCGTTTTGCACTTTTAGTGTACAAGTAAAAATGTAGATAGCGACACAGTTTGCTATGAGGCCGAGAACAAACACCATACTAAAGATACACCCATATAAAGTATATTTAAAGGAGTCCTCAGTGGAACAATTAGAGCTTACCATTATAATGGTATATTTAAAATTCCTGTGATTTGGAGGTTTCTCTGGTATTTTTATTGCAACTTTTTTTAAATTCCAGAATAACTTGCAGATGTATTTGGTTAAGTTGGTTGCAGAGTACAGCTTCAGAGAAGAAACACAGGCTGTGCAGCAGGGGAGTACATCTCCAGCAGCAATCACCAGGACGTTGCTCTTCTCTTCCAAGCGCTATTTGTAATCACATAGCCAGTCTTTGAAAGTCAAAAACCCGTATCATTTGTGGCGCATGAGGTCATCCCAAAGCTTGCTTAGTTCCATTCCCCCCCCCCTCGATTCGATGAAGCCGTCGTAGAACTTTCTGCCTTATTCTTGGCTGCAGATCACGATGGCGAAGCCTCGTCCATCCGAATTTGCTGGGAACGTATGCTTTAGAAAAGGATTTCCGCAAAGCGTCGGCGCTCGCGTTTCTCTCAGCCTTCCTTCTGTAAAAGGAGCTTTCGCGGGGTGGGAAGCAAGCCGCTTGCGAAGGCAGAACCGAAATTCCAGAGCGTGTTTGTTCCTGCAGAGCACAGCCCTGGCGTCCCTCTCGCCAGCCTGGCTCCTTCTGGAGAGGAGAGAAAAGATCTCGGGCAATTTGTAGCATGACATCACAGGAAGAAGAGGTCGGACTCGGTTTGAAGAATGGTTTCAGTTCGGTTTGTTTGCCTTCCCCCAATCTGATAATGTGTCTGCTGGGACTGTACCTTGCAGGCGTGCAAATGGTCACCAGCAGAGTGCTGCAGCTGCAGCCTCCGGTTAACTCTTTCCCTACTCCCTGAAAGGTCCTGGAGGCCGAAAGCTTCCTTGCAAAATCTTTTTCTTCAGTTAGGAAGAGACTTTTCAGTGTCTGAATAACGCGCCTTGAAATTCCTGTTCTTCTTTGGAGATAGTAGTCGTTCTTTTGTATAGGATTATTTTACATTTTATTTGATGGAGGATACATCTTTTGATAGATATCTTTGCTTGTGACAGATAACATGTTAATTGCCAGAACTCACCTGAGCAGTTCTGCCTCGATTCCCTCAATACACCAGTACAAACCTCAGGAGGGACAAAGTAACGCTGATAGGTAATTAAATCATTTTGCCAAATAATTACTGAAAGAGAGAGGCATAAATAATATGAGCCTGTGGGTTGCTCGTGGATATTCCCAGGACTGAGATGTGTTGCAGTGCAAGGAGAAATTTTTAACTTGTTCCATATTAGAAAGCATATCCCAAGCTCTATTCCTAATCAGAAAGATGGTGGTTCTTACAAAAAAAATGCTTCAATTTTTTTAAAATTCTGTGGTACAGAAAGCATTTTCTTCAATATGTAAGCACAGAATTAATATACCACAATAAATACTGCACTATGCAATTGTTTCTGATAATTTAAAGGGGGCCAGTTATCACACATGCACAAAATACTCCCATTAGTCACTGATTAATGAAATGAAAACATGTTGTAACTAATTAAATTGTTAAGTAAATATTAAAAAAGCAGCTCTTACTGCCTTTAGGGGCAGATATGAGATAAATCTTAGTTTAGACAGACTCATTTATTTAACAACAGCTTGGATAGACTCACTTCTGGCATCAAACGCAGTCTATTTCTAAGTCTTGGAATAACAAATCTCTTCATATCTGGCTGGGTGGCATGGTTCTTTTGAATGAGATTTTAATCTGTTGTACCTAAGCAAGGCTCTGGGCAAAACCTTTCTAGTCTGCTGTAAAGGAGAGTAAATAGCAGCACTTCACAGGGGTTTGGCGTAGTTTCTTAACGTAAGGTATGTCAGACAAAATTCACAAACATGCAAAAATGGGTCTTGCTTGTTTTATTTCAAGTTTCCTTGATAAGTTTCTTCTGTGAAACTCTTTCACCTTGATTTTGAGGTGAAATCAAGCAGTTTCACTTCTACAAGAAGAAACTACAGGAAACCTTTTCGACTATTTTTGAAACTCATACCGAACCATAAAGCGTAGTGCGTTTTCCACTTCTAAGTCGGCAAGAAATGAAAATGTGAGCCTGGCAGAGTCTCTTGTGGGTCCAACTTAACTTGTATCTTAGCATAAAGTTGCCTTACCTGGCTTTCCTCACAAAAGCAGTCGTGACACGTGGTTAAATTTTGTTTCTACTCCCGGCAGCCTTGCACAGTGAAAGGGGAGTTTTCCTGCAAGAGTTCCCGAGTTCTGCATCGGGCCGTGGGAGCTCCAAGCTCGGTTTTCCTGGTCCGGCTTTGTTTGCACAGGAAAACTGTGTGGGGCAGGCTCAGTTACTGGAATGAAAATCCCTGAAGTACAGAAATTTGATGTCACATGTCAAGACCTCAAGCAAGAATTCACTTTTAGAGAGAGAAACTAATTCATGAGTACTTGGAATTTCTGTTTGGGCGAAGGTGTGGGTGCACAGAGACAGGGTGGGGATGTCTCAGGAGCACTTTTCATTTTACCACCATAAATGTGCTTTAGAGCAATTGTGAGGGTGCATCCTCAGCCTTCAGTTGGCCGTCAGAGCCCCTGCCTTGCTGTGGCCAGTGTTGTTGCTCCTGTTACGAATGTGGGTGCTGCTCAGTGCTGTATTTTAGGGGCTTGGATATATGCTTCTGTTGTCTTTAGGATTTTCTCTCACCCTTGCAACTTTTTGGTGCAGAACAGTACGTGCACTTTACCCTAATTGAAGAACTAGGAGATATTTATATACTTCCAGAAACAGCATTTTTTTTTTCCACCTGCAGAAGAAAATTTGAAAACCCCGAGTTGAAAGGTTTTTGCTTTGTATCGTGTTTCAGTGAGGAGGTATATGATTGAGCGGGCGGTCTGAGTCATTTTAGTGTAAAAGCGTGAAGGGCAAAAGTGAATTGCACACCCATTTTCTTAATTTAGAGGTGGCTGATTGCTATCCAGCAGCGAGCTTCTCCGAGCTGACGAACCTGCGTTAGCGCACCACGAGCCGTGGGAATCGAGAGCAGCCTCCCTTCTGGCTGGGCTCCGGCACGAGCAGGCAGGAAACTTCATCACACTTTCCTTTCGTTAGGTCACGTTTTAAGACGTTTGGCTCTGCGCCATCAGATTTGGGAGAGCCTTCAGTAAGCCCCAAAGCTTCAAAAAAAAACCAAAAAAAAATTTAAAAAGCTGTATCGGTTATTATGGAGGAAGAATTGATGTGGTAATGCCCTTGCTTATGCTCCTTCACTATGGGCAAATTTTCCTTTGGGATGAGGAGGAAGAAGCAGCTGCGGCCAGGGCCCTCTACGCTTGAGGGGTTTTAATTTTTTTTTTTCTCCAAAGGAAACGCCGCTGCCGCTGCAGGGAGATGCGTATGGAAGTCTGTCTGCCTTTCTGCATCAGAGACGGGAATGGGTTAGGACTTGTCGTTTGCTAGATGAGTGCTAGATGAGCAAAGATTGCGTTTCCATCAACAGGTTTCCTGTGGCTCTTGAAGAGGCATCGGAGGCAGAGTGAGCATGGGCTCCTTAAAGCTAAGAGCTGGCGAGATGCTTGAAATCGTCTCTCGCTTCAGCAACGAACAGATTTTTGTACGCTCCTTCGGACGGTTACCGCTTAGCTCTGCTTACATGAGTTGAGATACCCGAGTTTAGATATCTAGGACTCTTTATGCCCTTGAGCGATCTTGGATTTGTGAGGCAAACCTATTCCAGCGTTGAACAGGGGGGTGAGAAGGAAAAGTCCTTCTAACCCTAGCAGTGTGCTAGTACAGAGCTGTTTGCTCTCATTTAGGACACAGGGGCAGAATCCCTGAAGTTCAGAAGTCCAAATCGAGTGGTAAAGAAATATTTCACTGAAATAAAACAAGTACTGGAAGGCTTTCCAAGCCTTTGGAGTTGTTTTGACCAGTGTTGTGTGTTCTTCTGGTGTTACCCTGGTCTTCAGTGCTGGAATCAGACAGAAGTTGTAGTCAAAGGCGAAATGACTTTTGAACTTGTCCTGTGTACCACATTTAGTCTGGCGCTGATGCTGCTACTGAAAGCTCTTACTTTAGAGGAAAAAAACCCCAACTTTGCCATTAATAACATTGTAATAAATTCTTACAGTGCTTCCAAACCCAGAGTGTGCACTGTTACACCGAGGTTGTCAGATGCACAAAGCGCTGTATGTAACTCCATTATTCTATAACTAACCTTACTGCTTTTAGAGGCACATCTGTATCACAGCACAGGCATTTGTTCTCACTTTGCATAAGCAAACTTATGCAAAAGAACTTGTGCTATCTGTTGCAGTGAAGACAAACCTTGGCAGGACAGTATTTTCTTTGCCCTAAGTATTATTATTTATCCAACCATTTTCATGGGTTTTAGCATTTTTAGCCTATCTACTGGAGTTTGTCTTTGGGCATGTGTATGTACAGGAAGGAATTTATTATGGTTGAGACATAGGGCTGGGAGCCAGGAAGTCTGTTTCTGGCTCTGCCACAGATTTTCTGTTCCAATCCTGGCAAAGTTTTCTATGACTTTGTGCTTGAACTTCCCTCCATGTAAGAGCTCGTTCACTTCCTCACTGGGATGCAAGGCCGTCTTAATTGTTAAATATAGTTTGAAGTCCTTGGATGGAGAACCCTTTATTAAGTATGATATTCAGATAATTGCAGTGGCTGGTGAATGCAATAAAAATGTAGGAAGATTAAAATTTTGTATTTTTAGGTTAGATTCCTGCCAAGCAAAAGGATCTATTAAGAGCCTTAATTCCGTAAGTCTATGGGGAAGTAGGTACAGAGAAAGCAGGGCCGGGAACTTCGACCTTCTCAACTACCTTTCAGGATTTGCCTGCTCAGACACTCCTAAGTCACTAAGACTGCTTCTGGTAAGTGGCTTACTGCCGCCTTAAAACGCAATGATGGTGTCCACCTACGGAGACAGTGTGAAGTAGTTAGCAGACTGAAAATTCCCTCTTTTCCCTCCTTAAAAATTTTCCTGTGTAGTAGGCAAGTCTTTAAATGAACATTATAAGATTTATGGTGAACAGACTATTTTTACCTAGTCAGACTAATCCTGCATGACTATCGCATAGCCACTTAAAGACTCCTCCATATCAGGAAACTTGTTAGCGTAAATGCAGATGAAAGTACACCTACAAATTACAAGTCAAAGTTAAAAGAAAACTGTAAATATTTTCCACTGAAAGTCTGACTGACCTTCTAGAACCAGTTTTCCCAATTAGTTTTTGTTTTACTAGCTATGTTCTAATACATAGCCGCCAAAAATCTTTCAAATATTTAAAAAAAAAAAAAGGGGCAAGAGAAGCTGATGTGTTTGGGCTGTGAGTCTGTTAGGTTGTCTAAGTTAAAATAATGTCTCTGTGTATGTTATTGCTTAAAAAGGGAAAAGGAAGCTCAGAATAAAATGAGAGTTCTTAATTCCTGTGCATTTGAAATGCTTCTCTTTTCAATTGTTTCAATTTCCTTTGTAGGAAACACAACTGCTCCTTTCCTCCTTGCAGAAGGAGGAAACAATTTTTCTCCTTTTGTATAAATTCAGGCTGCTAGAGTCCTATTTTTTTTTTCTCTACTCTTGAATTCATGGAGAAGAGGGCTTTTTAAAGCCAAATATATGTATAGCAAAGGTATTTTATTGTTGCAGTTTCTCTAAATAATGTGAGAACAACAGATTGCTTTGGTTCTTTGTTCTTAAAAATGTGCAGTGAGTATGACAACCATACTTTAAGAAGTGCCAGTTTTAGTCAAATTCTAGTTCTGAAACACTTCTTTACAGTATTTGTTGTATGACCCTGTGTCGGTAAGCAGTTTTTTTGAACCACTTCAATTAGTTATATGAAGTTCCTTCCTTGCTGTTTCCTATACTGTCCTTTATATACCTAGTGTTATCAAGAGAAGTGGACTACAGAGAACATGTTTTTACTTAAGGAATGCTACGTAAAAGCTGATACAGGCAGAAAGGAAAACCAACATGTGTTGATTAATAATTTTTAAGCAACTAAGAGGCAAATAAGTATATTCTTTTGCTTTCCTAGCTGGAACCCTCTCCTTTGAAGTGAAATTTTGCCTCTAAAGTGCTGCTGTTGGGACTGTGTTCAGTCATCGCAGTATCCCTTGGCGTAAGATAATCCTTCAGAATATTTACAAGTCTACTTGAGGCTTTCTAAAGATGACATTCTTTTTCTTGTTTCATTTTGATTTTGCATAAAAGTTTTTTGGGGCAGGGTTTTGGGGAAAGTTTCCCATGTGCAGTGATGGAGAAAAGTGCAGAATTATGTTCTGGAGTTTGTCATACAAGTTCTGAAGGTAGTTTTAGAATATTTCATTTCAAAAAATGTATGTCCCCTCTGCTTACATTTTAGAGCTTGTTCTTGGCATTATTTGGTTTGTTGACCACAATAGTTGAGACAGAGATTGAAAATATGGGATTAATTTTTTAAAGTACAATACTGCAAGTTTGAAAGTCATTTTTGTGATAGCACTAAGAGAAGTGTGCAGTGTCTAACGGTAAAAGGAGCTTTGTTATCTCAAAGGTCCAGTTAATGCTAATGAACACGTTAGGTTTACCTGGAATTATGTAAATGGTGTCATGGAATATGCAGATTGGTTGTTTGCATTGTAAATACACATGAGCAGTTACAGCAGTGTTTTAGGCCACTAACAGATGGGTCTAAAATACTTCCATGAAGGTTCTTGAGTTGCACTTTTTGTGTACCTCACGGCAAGTACCAGCAGCAGTTTTTGCTTACGTTCTCAAATGTTTTGATGTGCAAAGTAAATTTTTCTGAGAAAGCAATTATAAAGATACTCAGAGCAAGCAATAATTGGATAAGATATTATCAACATGTCCCTTTGTTATCTGATACATTTAAAATGGTGGCCCCCACCTCCCTCTAATATATGCAGCAAGAGCAGGTAAGAAATGCCACACCTACTTAGCCCTCCCCGCAGCCTCAACTTTAAATTTTTCATTTTCTGTAGTTATGAACAGTGTGTGTGTGTGTTAGGGGTTGCTGATTTAATTAAGCCTCTGACCCTTTATATAGTCTCACTTTGAGGGAGAAATTACTTTGCATGAAGAACAAAATCACCATTTCCATTGCATCTTTGGAGTAATTTAATGAGCCACCTTGGCGAGATAGGAAACTCTTGAAAGACGATCGAAAATGGTTCTGCTGCTGTGTAGTACAGTATTTTTCAGAGGGCCTATAGCATATGTAGCAGGCATTGTACAGGTGTTCGTTAGGGACAGTGACATGGAGAGTTGGCAGTTTGTAACAGGTATCCAGATATATCCTGAGGTGATGTTCGGAGTTGCACTTTATAGATTAATTCAAGAAAACTTTATGCATACTGCAGCGCATTCCCTGGAGAAGAGGCATCATGGCATCGTGCGTTAGAAGTGTGTGTTGAGATCAGATGATTATGACGTGTAAGTAAGTCTAGTTGATCTTACAGTAGGCTAGTAGAGGTTAGATAATGTGAAATCTTTTGGAGCTTTAATCTATGGATTGGGTGGTTTAAAAGGGATGGGCTAAAAAGCAAAGTAAAGGATCATAAAGATGAAAAGCTTGAAAAATGGACATTGACATTGTTCAGAGGGAAGGAAAATGGAAAAAGGATCAGTAAACAATCTTAGCAACGTGATTTTCAACGGATAGGAATAGGATGAAAGGAATTTCTAAAATGTCAGATAGGAAGAGAGATGCCTTAATGAGAACAAAATACCTGAGTTCCTGAACTTTCATTTACTTTTTTTTGAACTTTAAAAAAAAATATGTGTTTATTGAATCATTCTGCAAACTGATTGAAATAATGTCAGTATTTGAAATTTCTCTCCACCTTATATGCAGGAAATAGGTTAAATGGCTTTCCCTAACACTATGGCAAATTCTGGCTCTACTCAAGCTTATACTTTCTAAATCATAGGATTAGAAATTCAATGTTTAATTGTAGTTGGCAGAAGTTTGTCCAATGTTCCATGACTAAAAATTCAAAATACTTTGCAAGTGCAAAACATGACTGTTTTATGTAAAAAAAAAAAAAAAAAAAAAAAAAAAATCAGCTGCTATAGTAAGCAAGTACTAGAAATGATAGGAAGGAAATGGAAGAAGCTTCATGAATTATTTTCGAAGCTATTCCAAACACACAGGATGAAATGGGTCAGGAGGACAGAACTTGCAGAAAGACATTTCTAATTTGTTTAGTTCTAAGGCAATTACTTTTATTTTTCAGATTTTTAGTTTAAGTTTTTGCCCAATGTGTATTCTCTGGCCAGGATTGAGGTAGACTGGTTCCATGTCAGAATTACTGGTGTTTATCCATGTATTTCTTGAGGATGTATTTCACATTCATGCCAAATTACTTGCAACCACCACATCAAGTGCTTGCAGCCTCTTGCAGTTTTGGCCGAATGGAGGCCTCTGACTTTGTACGAGAGGATTTTAACCTCTACATGTCAGAGACAGCACAAAGCCCGCAGTGACATTCCTATTCTCTTTTTTTATAAAGGATAACATAAATAAGTTATTGAAAGAATTTACCATAGTCATTCAATAAGATTTATTTTATAGTTTAAAAAAAAATAAACCAACTATGGTATTAATTTGCATTCCTTCACAAAACTGGAACGTAAGAAGTTCAGGAAGAATAAAGTTTCATAAGAGTTGTTCAAGCTGGTAAGCTAATTAGTATAGATAAATACTGACATGAAAATGCTTGTCAGGGGAGAACTACTGCCAAAAAGCAGAACTTGGACTTGATTAATGAGAAGAACTATTACTTTCTAAATGTGTAAGTCAGCAAATAGCCTCTTTAAATTCTGCATCATAAGATTACTTAAATGATTATTTAGCACTTCATTAGGACTGGGAAACAGCAATTACAAGTACTTCAGTTGACACACCCCCCCCTCCCCCCCGCAACTGCTCTTTCCTTCCAGACCATATCCTGAAGTTTTATGAAATAAATTCAGTACTTTATGAACTTTTTTTATTACATTGTTGACCACATTTAGCAGTTTTATTTTCAATGTGGCTATCAGCTAATACCTAGAAGGTAAGAAAGGAAGCGTCAAAACTTTGGAGGAGGGATGTAGGACATGCTTCTGTCCTGCACCCCCCCGTACTCGCGTTTCTGGGCTTTGTCGAACTTTCTCAGCTGCCGTCTTGTGGTATTTTAGTGGTTCAGTGGTATAGATGGAAAAAGCGAACTTTTGGCTATGCAAGTCCTTCAAATGTGAGGTAGAAGCAGTAGTATTGAAAGTCCTCTGCTCTAAGTTTCCGTAGTTATCCGTTACATCGTCTCTGAAAGAAAAAAAGAAAATGTTGGTTGACATGGGGGCATGAGATAAGAGTGAGCAGATTAGGTACCCGTTATTTCGGAAAGGCCACGGAGGTCCTACTTCTGCTTACAAATACTACCTTAACTCTCTCCGTACTTCTTGAGTTCATTGGGTTCTGATATGGTTTATATGATTGACTTAAACAGTTTAAATGCAGGCTGTTGCTTGAAGTAACCCTACTGCCGTCCCTTCAGGCCTCCCCTCTGCTTCTTCCCTTGTGCTGGGTGTATATATGCACTCAGCTGAATGAGGAGAACTATTTGGTTTAAAACTAATCCTAACAAATACATCATTTCCACAGTCGTAGCTGTGCTAATGCTGAAGCAAGGGACGAAGCAGAAAGCGCAGGTGTGTAACTTTGAGGAGCACCAGTGCACTTAAACTGATTTAAGCCAGTTGTGAAACTGTGCTGTAAGTGTTGTGGCAGAATGTTCACCTTTGAGGCTTTCAAATTTTATTGTTTTGACTCTTGGCCAGACTTTAACTTAGTGTTGGCTATATGAGGTTTAAAAGCCTCTGCTAAGCTCAAGAGCGAGATCTGTGGTTCTGGTCTACTACCCTATAATTTATTTTCATGTAAATGGTTTGAAACAGTGATATTTGTAACAAAAAAGAGCCATGTATGCCTGATTAGTTTTTCCACAAAGGAGGATAAAAATGAGCAGCAATACAGACTCACTGTGCATAGTCATGCTTTCCTATTTGAGATGAATAGGGGTGATAAAGGGCGACAGCTTTGTAAGGCAAATATTCGATCCGGATTCCCTTGAAGATGCTGTAAGTTTTCTTATTGACCTCAGGGTGGTGGATGCTTTGAGCCAACTGTCTTCAGTATTGGTATTGGTTTCCATTTTCCTTGTCATGTTACAGTCTAAAGACTCATGTCAAACAATCTAGAGAATTAGAAAATCGCAGACAAATATGCTACAGGTACCTCATGTCACCTGCAGTTAGACAGAATAGAGAGTCAGGTAGCAGAGAGATAAATTCAGGTTCTTTGAGATTGTCATTTGTGGATCTAACTTCAGAAATGCCTTCATTTGCAGCCTCTTATTTCATTGGAAGTGAATGGTAAAACCTGTCTTGTTTTTGCTATGGCTTAAGCATATGCTTCACAATAGCTATAGAAAATGCCCACTGAATGACAAATGAGGAACTTGTTAGATACTTAAGTTAAAAAAAAAAACCAAAACAAAACAGAGAAGTCTACATAGCAGAACTCCTACTGATGGTTTGTTGCATCTGAGTTGTGGTGCCTTGTACGAGCTTTTCTTAAACAGGGATGTTTCTACGTAAGGCTTCTGTCTGCTGTTTTGCTGTACTTGTGAGCGCACGTTGAACTGTAGTACTTTACATACTTGCTTTGGTTTCTGTGCGAGTTTTACATCAGTATATTTGTGGTGAAGTCAGTGGAGCTGCCCATAACAGATACCACACTAAGCAAAAGCAGAAATGGGCATTTTCTCTACAGTGAAAGTGAAGCCAGCAGAGTAAAATTGCATCCCAAACAAAGTAACTCCTTTTAATTTGACAGCTATTTCCATGTGTTCTTTGTCTGTCTTCCCCTGAGATAGAAAAACACAGGAATGTATAGATTTACAGAACAACGGAAATGTATATTCCTAAGTCAGTGTGAAAATGGGCTGTTTCCTTACCAGAAGCAATGTGTTGAAATGTCAAGGTCAACTCAAATTGTGGTTTTTTAAGTCTTCTTTTTATTCTCTAAATTTTCAGAGGCAGGCAGGTTTTCCTTATTAAAATACAACAGAATTCTATAGTAGCTATGACTTTTTAATTTCATAGGGATTTTACTTCTTTTAAGGTAATCCTTTCAGAGCTCACCTCTATAGCAGAGTTGATAAAATGGATCTTTTTTAAAATTTTTTTCTAAAGTGAATACTTTGTTTCTATACCCCAGCCTTTCTTAAAAATTATTTTCAGTTTCTGGTGGGTGGAGGAAGTTGTTTGGAGATCTGTATAACTGGGAATGGAAACTGTTTATGTAATCTGTCTGACCATGCTGTGCATCTGCACTGTTCTTCTTGCACAGACCTGTCAATCAAAATGCACTTTTTAGTTGCTTTTTCCGTAGCTGTGCTAGCTGTGCTCAAGGCCGTAGGTGTGGCCGAAGTCTTCATGCCTGCGAGAGGTAGGATTTACTCCACGTCTATACAGCTCGACCATGCTAAGCTTCGGTATTGCACCATGTGCTGACGGCAGAAAATGATCAAAGTAGAAAGTATGTGAAAGGTAGGTTTAGCAGAAATGGCTAAGCTGCAGTTCAGGTTTGTTTTTCTAGTGCAAATAATAGGAGAAGCTGTAAAATTCAACAGACTTCAGATTGCATCATTCTTTACGTAATGTGCGACCTTTACACCCTCTGGAGTTTGAGAGCTAAAGGGAGACATTTTGGGGGGCTTCTATAAGCCTGGCAGTTTAAAATTCCTTAGACGGAGAGGAAAGCTTCCAAGTTATCCCAACCTTCCCGCATTTGCTTGAGCCACAGAAAGTAAACAGTACCAAGTTCAAAATGGTTGTATGCAACTTCAGTAAAACAGGGTTCAAATATTTCAGTTAAATCATGCACGATGGTAGTTTGTGGTATGATCAAGTTTCAAAATTAGTATGATGCCTTTTAAAGCACTGATCAGTGAGCTTCTGTTTCGCCATTCCTCAAAGAGATACCACAACCTGATCGTAGTACTAGCAGAAAGAGTTTGAAATGCTTTTTGTTGGAAAACATTGGCAAAATGTAAGATTTCTGTGGCAGTATGTTTCAGTGAAATTTCTTCCAAAAAGGCCAAGTGAATTTAAAAAGAAAAAAAAACGACATTTTTTTAGAAGCTGATTTAGTTTTCCTTAAATTTCAGGAAGTAAAACTATGAGCAAAAGACTTCAATTTTCTCAAAATAGGATGTAAAACATAGTGCTTTCATCAGAAACATTGAAACTTTGGGTTTGCTCTGTTTACAAGTGACTAAGAGTTTCTCACAATAAAAATTCAGAGAGCTCGAATAGAAAAGCACTTTGTTACTGAAGGATTTAGTGGTTTTTGTGTGGAAACGGTAGGATATTTGTAATCTAATGAGATCAAAGGAAACATAAGTTTTGATCACTTGGTAATTTAATGTACCTTGTCAGCTAAGTCAGTTTTACTGCTTTGTTGATAGGTGCTCTTCAGGTATTGCCTAATGTCACTGATTTATTGCTTCAGGGAGAGTAATTTCCATTCTTTTCTGTACATCCTGCAGTCTTTAGTTATATGCCCACAGAAATACCTTCCGGTTGTAAGTGGTCAAAGAGCAAGTGTTGAACAGAGGAAGGAGACAGCAGAGGCCATGCAAATATCTTGATTTTCATAAACGCATTTGCTCCCTATACTCAGGAGTATCTGAGCACAAAAAAAAAAGCATCCAAAGTGTTCTCAAAATTTTGACATTCTTTTAGGATATGTTACTTTTTTAATTTTTGTCATTTTAAAAGGAGGGTTGGTTTCCTCATTATCTTGATGAAGACCCAAGACCCACATGCCCACGTCTCAGCTGGGCAACCTTGCTTTCAAGTCGGTGGTTGGGTGCGTGTTTCTCGGCCAGCACGGCTTTGGTTAGGTCCTTCTCCTGAGGCACCTGGTTGCCCTCATGGGTCTTGCAAGGAGCCTCCAAACCCAGTTCTGGCTTCAGGTTCCAGAATTGGGTGGGCAAAGGGGCTGAAGGTGGGATGCTGAGTATGGGTCCTTGGTGTGGGTGTAGCACAAGACCTTCCCATAGGGAGGGAGAGAGGTTTTTGCATCGATGCTACTCAAAAGTGAAGTGAGGGATCTGGTATGTGGTACTTCAGAAAAAAAAAACAACCCATGATCTTTGTCTTTTTATAACTGTTGATTTTAAAACTTGAAGATGATTGCTTTCCTAGGTCCTGGTGAAGTCGTCCAAATAGAAGCGCTCTGAGTTTTAAACACAAATTTGTGTCGTTTCCCTGGGCGTCAGCAGGATCTAACTTGCTTTTTTTGTACTTCAGCACTCGGGCATTTTTGTCCAAAACCATGTTTTCTCTGAGTCACTTACCTTTGTGCTCTACTCTGGTAGTTTATGTAATTCAGACAGCTAAGGAAAAAAAAAAAGGCTCGGTCCAATTTTTAACAAGGAAGGAAGCTAAAAATGAGAAGGTTGAGTTGACAACAAAAATTTTATGGTGCAGTCACCTGGCTATATTGCAACTCTCTACATATCTGTTATTCGTTAGTCAAATAGTTCAGAATGACAGCGCGCCATTATTTCCATCCGTTCTTTCTCCTATCCCCCAAACTGGCAAGGTGAATTAAAAGAGCTCATTTTATATGAAGTAGGGATCAGCAATTGTCCTCTATGATATCCAGTAATCAGACGTTGTATATTAGGCCATTGTATTTACACAGAAGAGCATTTAGGCTTGACCTTATAGTGTAAACTGGAACCAAAGCGTTTTAAAGCACTATAAATCAGTAATTTCCTGCATCATTTTGCTCTAAATATCTAAGGGGGAAGTGTTCTGCCTTCCAGCATGTTTTTCCAGAGCCTAAGCTAGCCTTCACTGATCCGTCTTCAAGAAAGATTTTTATGCATGGCCATGAGAGAAGGCACTGAATATAACATCTTACATCATTTTCTGAAAAATAATACTGGCCTAATTTGGGGAAATGTTAGCTCGAGCTTCTTGCAGATGTTGCTGAGGTCCAAGTGACCATAGCTGTAGCTATAGTTTACCACAGAGACACAGTCACTTAGATCGTACATAAATTGTTTAGATTTTTTTGCCCCTTTTTAGTGTTTTTGCCCTTTTTTGCTAGCTCAACTACATCTTTTGGTGTTAGAAAAGAATAAAAGCAGATATATTGCATTGTATTAAGGTTTTCTTAGTCTTTTTTAAAGATCCTAGAGTAACTCCATGGGTACCCCACGTGTTTTAGCATAAGATACTTCTGACTCCCATCATTTACTAAGGGATACTCCTGTGTTTGACAATATCAGTTATATTTTTTCCGTCTCAGATCTATGAAAAGCTAATGCTGACATACTAATTTTAGAATTGTTTCTCGTATGGTTAGATGAATTTACAGTTTATAGCGAAGGAAGCCAACTAATGCCGTAGATCAGTGAAATTGCCCTCAAGAGGAGTGGGGGAGAGTGAAGTGATAACCAGAAAAAAGCCAGGATGATAACATCAGCACTTGTTTTAGCAGAAAGCACTGTAATAACTGCCTCAGAACTAGCTGCAAAACTTTGAGAGAAAACAGTAGGAAAAACACTTAGTAAATGTTAAAATACTAGATTTGTAAAATTACTAAAAAGTAAGTGTGAAAAGGGTGTAACGTCAAAAAATATAGATGCCAGTGTCTTCCAAGTTTTTGTTTCAGATCTGTTCAGACAAGTTATTGAAAAGTTTGGGGTGTTTTGAGGGATTCTTATACTTGAGGGGTTCTGTATCACACTGTCAAAATTCAATTATTTATTTTCAGGTTGGGAAGAATGTATTTTTAATGAAGACTAAACAATAGCCCAAGCCTTTTTTTTAATCTTCTCTTGTTAAACTGATTTCCAGTGCACTACTCCTTACCTCTATTATACTGTATTTTGTCTGATTGTTAAATAACTGCTTGTAAGGCAGAAATGTTTAATTGGAGACATCTTAAATTAAATTCTGTCAACGGAGCGCTCAGCAGCTCTGCATATGCTTCTGCTTTGAAAGCTAAGCACAACACAACGACTGCCAGGTTTTGTCTGCCTTGAGCAAATACTAGGTATAGACCGAGGTTACTGAGCTTGAGATATTCTATTATGGTAATCACAGAAGTATGGGCTCAAATTAAGATCAAAACTCTTCTTAAGGGATTGGTTTGTGCCCAAAATGTTGTTAAACTGATAGTTTTGTTACAACTTTAGTTTTTTCTTTCTTCTTTGTCATGTGTAATTTTCTTCAGACCAAAATATTTTCTAAAAGTGGTTGTTAAATCCATTGCATAAAACAGTTTTCATGCTCGTGTTGCTGTATTTTGTTATGAAACATGGCATATTGTTTCTGGAACTCCAATTTCTTTGCCCTGTTTCTTTTAGATTATATAAAGCACATTGCAAGATACTTATAGTCCTTTTTGCTTTTAAATATCATAGAGCAGTCTGCTCGTAATGGTTTCAGGGCACGTACCATCCCCTAGCTAATATTACTTTTTCTAGAGAATTGTTTTTTCTGTACATGCAGCTCGTCCACATCCTCTACAGATTACCCCTTGTATCCTTTTTTGTTCAATTCGTAATTTGTTGACTACTTGGTTTTGTTGGTAAAGGATACTGTCCTGCTCTTACAAAAACTGCTGTCTACAAAGTTTCCTGGCACACTTAACCGCTTTCAGCTGGATTAAGAGAATTGGTGGTGGTACATTGTACCTGAATTTGTCCAGCTAACGAGAAACTGGAAAGAACACGAGACTTGAAACTCAATTACTGGCTTTAACCAAAAATCTTAGAGGCACTTTGTTGTCATGTCTCCACTTGTACTTGGAAAAGTAATTCCTGAACTGCTCTTAATTGTTGTTCTGGCAACCAGAACTGTGTAAGTTAATTAGAAATGAAACCGCTAGAAAGCATGATGTGGTACTGTGAGAATCTGTTTGATTATTACAATAGTAATTACACAAATAAATTCTCCTTACTGAGATAGGCATTTTGTGACCCAAAAGTTCTTCAGAAGAAAGAGTGCTGTTTTGCTCCTGAGTGTAATAATTTTACATATATGGAAATAACTGTAGAAATGTTGTTCTTAACACCGTGCAATGTCAGTTAATGTAATGGTCCTTTAAAGCATCTCTTATCTCTTTCCTGTGCTGAAAAAGTCTTCATACTCTGTAGTGTTCTCACAGTTTAAAGTTGTTGATATAATTCTCAACCTCAAGATTTTTGGTTGCTGACTGATATGTTATCATTTCCGACAGTCAAATGATTCATCTCAAGTGGGTTTTAGTTTGTGTTGTATACGATTTCTTGTGCAGAGAGGGAGGAAAAACTGGTATCAGTTCAGTTTGTCTTTGAGACCTTTTGGCTTTCACCTAAAAGTCTTGAGAAGTAAGGTTTGTCCAAGACTTCGTCATATTGAAGCCTGGTTACACTGGGGAGCTAGGTAATAAACGTGCTAATTACTTCAGACATACAATGTTTCTGTAGCATCACTGCCACTGCAGACCGCAGATCCATCTGGAAGAGGCTCGTAGCAATCGCTTTGGGGAAAAAAAAATGTGGAGGACAAACCTACAATGCTATTTCCTTGGATAATGTTCAGCAAAAAAAACCATAGTAAGGATTATTGTATTCTGTAGTGCTTTGTGGACCTACGTGTGCAGTTGTCTTTTGAAGCAACGTGGATTTTCCACATTCACATTTTGTAGCGGTTGCTTCCACAGCTGAACACTCGGGCTGTATGATAAAGTAGTTGGGTTTGGCTTTCAGTCCTATTGCCTGATAATTTAGTTTGGTGACCGATAATCCATGGGCTACTCTACTGGCTTAATGATAACTCTGTTTTATTATTTTGCTAATAATTCTTTAAACTTTGACTTTGGAGTGTTGGGTTGGTGTTTTCAGAATTACTCTACTAATTCTAAATTTGTTCGTTTGTTTGTTTGTTTT
Organism: Harpia harpyja; assembly: GCF_026419915.1. Lineage (NCBI taxonomy): Eukaryota > Metazoa > Chordata > Aves > Accipitriformes > Accipitridae > Harpia > Harpia harpyja. The sequence continues at coordinate 32,315,925 of NC_068943.1, forward strand.
AAATAACAGTAACATTAAAGCCCTTTTTAAAAATGTAAAGTTAAGGTCATTTTCCCCTGTTCATTATTTCTGCTTTTATCATCCTTGACTATTGCAGCTATTTTATTGCCTACTCATTGAAAGTCGTGAGATCTTTTTGCAGTGAGTTTATTTTTCCTGAAACTGAATAATTTTGTGACCATGTTTCCCTGTCATTTGTCAGTGTTAAACAGCAGCAGTCCCAGCAGGGAGCATGAGACTTCACTGATAACCTCTCTCCACTGTGAAAATTGACCATTTATTCATACTTTCGATATCTGTCGTTGACAAAACGCAAACGCTTGCGTTGCCCTGAGGTGATCTGGGATGGGGAGCTGCTCTGAATGTAAAACTGAAGGCCTCCCCTGCCAAACGTGCTTAAGTAAAACAAGGATAAACAAAAACAACAGCAAAACCTCAGTTCCCTGGAGCAGAACTCTAGCTCTGGTGATGGATGAGGGATTGGGGACGGTGGGCAGGAGGGAGGCCGCAGGTAGATGGAGGAGTTTGGGCGGACTACTGGTTTGTACTGGCTTAGAGTATTTGTGTAGTTAAGGCTTTAACGTGCTGAATAGTAACTCCTTAGTTACTCAGCGAGCCTTCCTTTTTTTTTTATAAAAAGCACTGCGAGTTTTGCGAGTCTTGAGCAGAAAAAAACTGCTGAAGGAAGTGGTGCAAGAGCCTACTGCAAGCCGCGTAGTAGCAGTCTTCCCAGGGTCATCCTGAGTAGTTTAAACAAAACAGTTGAATAAAAATGTAGTTCTGCTTGTAGACTGTCTTTCAGAACTCCTTTCAAAGTGATTTTGAAAAAGTTAGTCTCACAGGCTTGGCAAATAGGAGCAGTCCTGATGACCGTGGTTCATTTTTTCTCTTCAATATTCGACTGGGGATTGGTTTGCAGAGCTACAAAGCAATAACTGTGTCAGTAGTTTCCCTATTTGCAGAGTGTTATCATCAGTCTGTGTCATATTTTTGAACATACCAATAGTATTAGTCACTGTCTTAACACAGAAAGAAGGTCTATAATCTTTATGGTTAAAATCTAAAAACTGCAGAAAAAAAATTGAAGTTGCTGGAATCCCTAGGTTGTCTTTAAATTTGTTTCACTTTTTAATTTAGCTTGACTTCGCTGCTGCTGTTTTTAAAAGCAGCTATCACCCCAAATATCTCACTGTGCCTGCCAACTCTTTGTCTTGCTGTGATGTGCTGCTTGAGGTTTGGTTTGGTTTTTTTTTTTTTTCCCCACCTGTCCCCACACCTTTCCATAATTTCTGGGAAGACACGTGTGTGGTGGGCCTCTCAGAAGTTTGATGGCTGTTTTCACATGCATCCTTCTCCATTGCTAGGAAGCATATTTTGATGATGCTGTTGTATCCTGCAGTGAGGTGGCCACATGGACTTTTGCCAAGAGACCCTGTAAAACAGATAATTGGTTAATATAAAACCATCTGGTGAAGAGCAATTTTGGGAGCAGGGGGGGTTGAAAATTGTGGTATTGATTGTTCCGAAATAATTTCTGAATTCTACCAAGATTTGCCAGGTCTCTCCAGAGGCTTTTGAGGAAGACTAGATTATTGCAAAACTGCAAAGAGAATGGATTTGCAGCATTATTTAGAGCAACACAAGTTTAAGATGCATATCCATGCTGTGGTGACCTGGCTTTCTTTCTCTGACTGAAGGGATATGAACTCCTTTTTTACTAGGCCTTCAAGTAACTTTTGATAGGAAATCTCTGTTTCTCCCATTAGAGATGCTTGATTTCATATTAATATGTATGTATATGTATTAACATGTATGTATATATATACATTAATATGTATGTATGTACACTGCCTAAATCGGTTCCACATTTCCACAATGGGTCCTACGTGCCAGAGCAGAGAACAGTTATTCTTTTTTTGGTGCAATAGCTATTTTATGAGAGACTGGAATATGAGGGCACTGAACATGAAAACTCCTAACAGGCTTGAGGCTAGGACACCCGCTTTCAGGTCAGCAGCTCACATGCTTTGTGTCAAGGACTTCAAATAATCAGAGTTTTCATGATTTGTATGTGTATCAGTATGTGCTTGTCACTTCCTCCATAGCTGATGACTTTCTAAGCATCTGTGAGGAGGAAAAACCTCTCAAAATACTGCTCCTAAATGACCAGAACTAATTAACAGTCACTGCTGCTTTTCTGCTTTTTTTCTTCCCCTGCATACTACGCATTTAGATAAAAGGAGATCTTCACAGAGCTTGATGACAGTAAGGTAGGAATAGGACTTGTATTAAACATACATTTGCTCTAAGGAGGTAAAAGTAGATCTGACAGCATTCTTATATGAATTAAACTGTTAACACTGCAGTTGTTAATGTTTTTCTTTATAATTTTGTAAGAACAAGCCCTAATAGGATCATAATTTATATAATAGAACTAATGTTTGAAATTAAAACACAGTCCTTAATCTTACTGTTTTTTCATGGTAAATACTATTTAAATTTAGTCTGTGAAGTATATTTTTTTTCAGCAGGCCTAAATTATTTCACAAATCTGTATACTAATTTTCGTGTGAAGCTTCTGAAAATACAATTGCGAGCAAAAGTCAACTATTTGGATGTGCAATTCTGTCATGGGAAAGAGGAGTGGAAATAGCTCGTGCTGGTCCAGTCCTTGCACTTCCATTCCAGAGCTGTCGATCCTAAATGGGCTTTGTTTTGCCTTGTGAAATCACAGCCACCGTTTAGCATATTATGAAGAAGAACATTTCTTAATGTTCTGTATTGTATTGACTGATTCAATAATTTAGGTGGTGTTGATTATAAAAAAACCCAACCCAAACCAAAAAACCCAAGGGAGCTTGGCATTAAGATATACACTGAGTTTAGTGATAAACACCGCATTGAATTTATTGTGGACAAATAACTAAAACCTGAAGATCGATTAGGAAATTATGATGAAGCATAAAAACATAAAGCAGTAGAAAACAAAGACAAAAGCAGTTTTTAAAATACTGCGAACTGCTAATTAGCACTGCTGAGAGTAAAGCTGCTCAGAGACTTCCTCTGTAGTCAGTGGACTACACCCAAACCCCAGGGTAGCTGTTCTCCATATTTAAAGATTCAGGTCTTTTGTTTAATCTTTTCATGAAACCCAAAGTCCAGTTAAACATTGTTGGGACAGAGCTGATGAAAAGATCAGGAAGCTGGGAAGCACCTGTGTGTCCTGTAGTTTCACCATAGCCAAATAAAGATTAGCCAACAAGAAATTCTGCCCGTTTTGTCCATAAAAGGAGGTTTTAGATTGCGGAAAAATCACTGCAGATGCTTGCGATGGAGGGAGGCATCCTGCAGAGGCTCACTTAATGGAGTCCCGCTTAATTCACGGAGTTCAGTGTTGCAGAGTTATAATTAGCCCCGGGTAGTGTGAGAGGGGACTGAGTCAAATTTCAGTCTTATTTTTCATTCTGATGCCAGTGGCCATTTGACCCTGAGAAATTTTAGGCCTTAATTGCTTTCTCCCTTTTTGCACTAATAAAATGGGCCTTCTCTAGCCATCACAGGGAAGTCTTAAATGAAAAGCAACATTTCACTTAATTAGTAAAATTTATTCTGTGGCTGCATCGAGTAACATTAATCACTTACTGAGCATTAAAGTAAAAACTGCAAAACTCCTTTCATGTGAAAGGAATGCATTGGGGGTGACCTGTGCACCTGAAGTGCTGCTTAAAAGCTTTAAAAAGCAATATAAAATTTGTAAAAGGTAGTGTGAATAATGTTGCTTTAGCAACAAGTTACTGATAAACATTCCTGTTCAATAAAGCTGGACCCAGGGGTTAAAGTTCTTTTGTGACTACTACTTAGAGGACTGGTAATTGTCTGGTTAATCGTATATTTTGCTCATTCAAGCGAGAGGTAGTTTGTTGAATACCAAATAGTGGGACCGAAGCCAAACAGAATTTGCCCTGATAAGCTTGAAAACTCCCTGCAAGCTGCAGAATGTGCTTCAGATTCACTAAATAGAAGTCTTTTTCATGTTTAAATATAAAGACAGGAGGCAAGGTTGTAATTAAACCCATCAGTTTTGCAGGGTGGGGGGTAGATGCATTTGAGAAAACTTGGCTCTGCATATTTCTGCGTTACGGCATACTCATTTTTTTTGCGAGGCACCAGTCTTGTCAGCATAGCACCTTCTTCTCAGTGTCAATTAGTATTTGTGGGAGCCAAAAAAGATGCATTGGACTCACTGCGTCTTGCTATTCCGTCTCGGTAAGTAGATGTTTCTACACAAAGAATATCCTCTTGCTAACTGTGGTCCGTCCAACTGATGGAAAGCAGCAGTAGGTTTCATAAATTCTTGTAGGGTAAAGTTTCACGTGCCAATCAGCTGATTGAGCAGGCTGTTGTCAGTAAATGGGGGACATCTCGTGCTCCCTGTTTTCTGCTCTTCCCTGCTTTGCTCCCAACCTTCGTGGTGTTGCTGCCCTGTCTTTTCTTAACGCTTGTTCTGGCTCTGCTCGTGATTCTCTGCAGAGCTGGCTTAAATCTGGTTTTGCTTTTTCTGGTAACTTTCTGCTGGTTCAATGCATCCAATTGACTTGTGTGGAGGTTGACTGGTTGTCAAGGCTGGCAGGTAGAAGAGGAGGAGTGGAAATGATGCAAAAGTAGGCAGATCCCTTCCACGGATAGCAACCTGCTGTGTCCCCTCGCCTTATCTAATGAAATCACACTCTGTGTAGTGAAAATGGGAGCAGGGTTGCGAGAGGACCTGGAACTGCTGGTCTCAAGTGCTAACTTCAAAAATAGTAACTTTTGCTTCTATTTCTTGACCTCTCATTCCCCTTTATCAACCTCTTTTCCTCCTACTGATGCTTCATTGAAAATATTTTCCCAGTCATTAATAGCTAAAATGTGAAATGAATGAAGCAGGATTCACTCTGAGTCAAGGAATCAAGAGATGTTTCAGCAATGAATTAGTGATTGCTCTGGGAAAGAAACTCGGATTCTTCAGGGCATAGTGAAATGCTGATGGGAATAATAAAAAGGAAGAGACCAAGTGGCCGGAAGAATGAGAAATGGAGAAGGTCATGTCTCTGCATTTCCAGCAAGGGCAGCGCTGGAAGAAACAAGTGAGAAACGTGTTCACTCCTGAGTACAGGGAAGGATGATGCAAACCAGCCCAAGAGCTGATCTGGTTGAGAAATGATGGAGAAATAAGTATGTGGTTATGAGTCAGTAACTGATGATTTTCTGTTATGGATGGAACAGCTCCAGTATTGGCAAAACCATAATTTAAAAATTACGCAATATGAAAAACTGTAAATCTCAAGTCACTCTTGTCTTGGTGCTTTGAATTTTTAGTTGATGCACTTCAGAAGAAAGGTGATCTTTTTTTAGAAATAAGGCTAAATGAGGAAAGTCTTAATGCTAGTTTTAATTCTAGTAAATCTAGTCTAGTTCTACTAGGCCTTTTCTTACTGCCTTAGCCAGGTGACGCAGCTTGCTTTACATGCATGCTGTGCTCCTGTTTGTTATTGTAGCTACAGATTTGTCATCCGTGCCATCATATTAAAATATTAGTAACATGCATTTGTAGGATGAAATAGACCTTGGACAATCAGACGATGCGTTATGTACAAAGTGTTGAGCTGATTGATTTTACTGCTGTCTTTTGGGGGATCATTTGGAGGAAAACGCTGAATGTTTGGTTTTGCCCACTTCATCCTCAGTCTTATGGACACTGCTTTCCCCTGGAGAAGGCAGATATTTGCTAATCCAATGTTCTTCTGTTGCTTCGGGAGTTCTGATGCTGCACTGTTGGAAGGCAACATTGTGCTCAAGGATGAGTTTCCTGTTTAAAGAAAATAAAAAACCAGAAGCCAGCAACCCTGTGTTTTCAAAATTAATTATAAATACGGTGCCAAAATATTTTCCCATGCAGTCTTGCTGTCTCAGCATAATTCTTCTCTGTATGTGACATGCAAGCAACAAAAGTCTGAGATTTTGTTTCTGCCAGACTGCTGTTTATTACCAACATCAGCAGTAGTACTAATGTTGCTTCAGCCAGAACCTTCTCCATTCCGCTTACATCCTCTCTGCATCGCCTCCTACCTCAAGCTCTTAGTAGGTTCAGATTTATTCCAGCTGCCTTGCCTAAAGTACTGATAATTGACCTAAAATCAAAGTGGGTTTTGGTTTTGGGTGTGAGGGCAGAGACTTAATGTGTCCAGAGTGATTATAACTCTTGCCAGAGGTAGTTCTGGAACATGACACTGCAGAGATCGAAGTAGTCCCCAGTGCACTTAGATGAGTTATGACCGTGGTTTGTATATTATAATATGTAAAATACTGGGTGGATGTTGTAGCAGAAATGGATTGACAGGACAGGAACTTTCAGTCACCAACGGGTTTGGGTTTTGTTTGGTTGGTTGGTTTCTTTAAATGTGAGCTTTTATGTATTTTCTTGTATGGTTTGTTCTTCTTTCCAGGAATGGCTATTTAATAGGAAGTAGTAAGAGACTCTAGAATACAGTTATGTCTCAGTACTGGAGTTAGCCTATATCTAACGGACTGCTATTGAAACAGAAAAAGTGTTTGGTGTATTTAATAGTTAAAACTTGTCAGTTAAAGAGTTAAAATGTATTGGGCAAAATATGAGTGTTCTGAAGTATTTCAAAGCGTTAATCTTTTATCTAGGATCATATTTTGGGGGTTGTTTTTAGGGAAGAAGGAACAAAATCCATCCAGTGTAGTTGTCTATTCTCAGTATAATGTATTGTTACTGTCATTTTTCTAGGGGTCACCTCTGTTCGATCTTATCAAGCAGTCAAAAGAACGAGAAGGCCAAACCGATCAGCCTGAGCCCACTTCCACTCTCAACGTGCCTCTCCCACACAACCACACTGCGGCAGACCTGTAAGTGACATGCGTGCTTGAGGTCTAGTAAAATGTTAAATTAATATCGCCCTTAATATTTAAATCCACGTGTATTCTGTTTTCCTACTTGTTAGGCTTGATACTGAGGTTATGATGAACTGTTGTATTAGCTGCTTCTTATTATGTAAATTTAGCTAAACCAAATTCTGAAATATTTTTTTCCAAGCCCTATCAAACTTGTAATTCCAAACTGTTATCTTACTTGCCTAGGAATAAATAAATCCCTTTATCAGGTATTTGATCAATAACTGGAATTTTTTAATTCCTGATACAGGAATAACAGGTTACAGTAGCAGTTGATTTCTTTAATTTCTTCTGATGGGGGAAGAGGGAAGAGTTCCTGCAAGTATTATTCATATAAAATTGTTCCTTTATCCCGTGATGTTAAGTGCTTAATATACATTGAATCTCCAGCTATCTTTCTCCTGTGAGATCTCCTAAGAAGAAAGCATCTGGACCTTCTCTAAGTGCTACTTCCACTCCAGATGCTCAGCCAGGTGTGACCCCCCAAACACAGAAACCACAGAAATCTACCTCCCTCTCTCTGTTCTACAAAAAAGGTTTGTTGCTTCTGTACATGCTGAAATCACAAAGTTACCTCTTGTTATTTATCCTTTTTGGGTTTTGGAGCTCAACATTTCTTAAAAGATGATAATAGAACCTGTAGTAAACACCGTGGAAACCCTCAGCTGCCTCTGGAAGAAACAGTAAAATGGTGCCAGCAGGTTAATGCATGCACTCTACAAACTGCAAGTTTGAACTGAAAACTTATGTACCGATGGTAAGAATGGCCATATGGGCTCAGACGGAGGGTTCTTCTATCATAGCATACTTTTTCTAGCAGTGACCATAAATAGATGTCATGGGAAGCTTAAGAACTGGGCAAGCATATATGGTGCTTCCCCTGAATGATCTCCCAAGCTTTGACTTTCTCCAGCTCGGGGGTTTTCCTGAGCCTTTTGTGATGTGTGTGCTTAGTAACTCTCAGTAGATTCATGTTCCAAATGCTTGTTCAGACTTCTTGAATCGACGTAGGCATATATGCGCAGCGTTGTTTGGTGCGGACTTTCGTGTGTCCAATGCCTGTTGTGTGAAGAATCTTTTCCATTTCTTTTGAACTTGGCTTCTACTACCTTCGTTGGATGGCTTGTAGTTTTTGTAGTGGGAGATGGTGAACGTTTAATTGCTGTCCATCCTCCATCGCGTTCCTTTTATTTTGTATACCCCTATTATTACAATTTCAGTTTATTTTTCTTCTCTGTTTCTGAAGTGTATCTACTGGCCTATCTTCGACTACATACCCTGTTTTTTCGGCTTCTCTCTGAACATCCTGACCTGGAACCCTTGATCTGGACCCTCTTCCAGCACACGCTGCAAAATGAGTATGAGCTGATGAGAGACAGGCACTTGGACCAGGTAACGTTAACAAAAAAGTTTTTAAAAGTTTAAAAAGGCTCTCCAGAACAAAAATTCCTTATACATTCTTTAGCCATTAGAAATTGTAATCTGAGTTTTTATTTCTCTATTGATCACTCAAAGGAGAAATTAATTTAGAGTGAAGTTGATCATCTCAGGTTTTTTAAGTACTGGCAGTTACTTACTATGGGATCTTCAAATACCATTTACAGCTATATTCAAAACAATGAGGACACACTGAATTTTCTAATAATTTGTATAAGAAAATACTGATTTTCTTTGGGAAGACAACATGTGTGGCTGATAAATGTTTTGTTATTCTACCCTAAAATTGCAGCATGTGAAATGAGTTTGAGAAGATATTATCAGCTCCAATTAGTTTACTGTCATACTGAAATGGGGAGAACAGTAGTTGACTTATATTCTGGAAGTTCTTACGAAGTTCAGTTGCATGCTAGTTTACAGAGCATAATCAGTAATAGAAAGCTCATCAGTTGATTTCTTAACTTGAAATGAAGAAGCTGAATTCATTTTCTGCATTTCCAGTTGTCTTGTCTTGTTTCTTTAATAGATCATGATGTGTTCCATGTATGGCATATGCAAAGTAAAGAATGTAGATCTCAGATTTAAAATAATAGTTTCAGCATACAAGGAGCTTCCCAACACAAATCAAGAGGTATGGAAATTCTTTAATGTTATCCCTCCATTAAAATGTTATAAACTAATTATTTCTCTCTTGTCTAAAACAAAAAAAACCCCACCAAACTACACTTGCACGTGCAAAAGTTTTCTGCTTCACTGCATCTGCATTTTGTGGAGGTAAAAACTGTCTCTAATACTAAAAGTCTCTTTAAACATCTCACAGATAGCTTGGTAACTCTCCTCAGAAAGCAAACTTCATTCCACATTTTTACTTAAGCTAAATAATGGTTTATGATTCTATTTTGGAGACTAGATGAAAGATTCGGATCTAGAGCTAACAGCATTTTCAAAAGCAACCCAAGTTCCTTCAACAGTTACCTGACTTCCATGGAGCATTAAGAGAAAAGCAGCAGATAACTTTCTATAGAAGCTTTCAGTAGAAACATGGCTAGATATCAAATGGAGATGTATGGTTAGATATCAAACAGGTGTGTATGTATTAAAGTTGCAGGCTTAATTCTAACATTAAGTAGTTCCTTTCTTTCTAAGGGCCTTACTGTACTTAAATTTTTGCACCAAACAGTAATTAATAGGAAAAAAACCTCACCAAACAGCTAATTGAACGGTAGGCATCCTTTTAGTAGCAGAATTTCTCATTGTGTATTTGTGTGTCTTGGCTAAACTCCAGACTTTTGTCTCCAAGCCTAAAGAACTATTTTATCCACATCGGGTCAGTAATGGCTTTTGTAGCCTTGCAAGGCATGCACAATAGCAAAGCCTTTTTTTTTTTTTTTTGAGAATTGCATGTGTGAAAGCAAATGGAGCTTGAATTTGGAAAATGTTATAGTACTGATGAACTGCTTTTGCACTAGGGAGCTGTGCCAGTTAATTAAGTAGGTACCACTATTGATGCTCATACATGTTTGAGGAAAAAAAAACCCAACAATTTAGAACAGTTCTAAATAGTAGTTACAATGGCTTGTATAGAATACCTGTGCCATCTTAACTCTTATCTAACACGGATTTTTTTGCATGGCTTTGAGTTTGTCAAATGTAAAATTCTCATCCTTTTTTGTTTGTTTGTTTTTAAACTGTCTATGATTTTCTTGCCCTATGTAGACTTTCAAACGTGTTCTTATCAGGGAAGAACAGTATGACTCCATTATAGTCTTCTACAACTTAGTGTTTATGCAGAAGCTGAAAACAAACATTTTGCAGTATGCCTCCAACAGGGTAAGCTGTTAGTTGTGTTCAGTGTTAATTATTTAGTAGAATAGGAATATATAGACAACAGAACTTATGATGATTTTATTATTTTTATAGCCTCCCACTCTGTCACCTATCCCACACATTCCTCGCAGCCCTTACCAGTTTTCCAACTCTCCTCGGCGTGTCCCTGCTGGCAATAACATCTACATTTCGCCCTTGAAGAGCCCATACAAATTCTCCGACGGGTTTCAGTCACCCACAAAGATGACTCCAAGGTCTAGGTAGGTTGTTGGCAAGCAATTCTTTGACTAAATTAAAGGTATTTGGGGGATTTTAGTGGAAGCAAATTAGACAACTGCATAGTCTAGTTTGTCAATAGTCTGCGGTAATTATCTTTTTCTAATTAAAAGTTTGTGTCCTGTATTTGGATTCTTTATTCATCTTTGAGCGCTTTTCTGTTTCAGTTGGGTCAGTGTGCTCAAGGAATTTGGGGTGGGGTTTGTTTTTTTTTCTTTTTTTTAGAATAGTCACATCTAAGAGGGGTTTTCTGACCTAGTTACTTAAATGTTGTTGGCTTTGACTGTGGTTCACCCTCCTGAAAAACAGATGAGCTTTGCACACTTGTTTAAGAGAAGATACTTTTTTGGAACAAAATGGTTGAGAGTAGTTGACTGAGCAGAACCTTTCAAACTGTTGGTCACTAGTTCATAGCAGACGAGGATGACAGCAAATGTGCAAGTCTCCAGTGGGTTTTTCAAACTAGGATCAAGTGAGTCCCATTGCACCTGGCCCACTGTGTACAAAAGTTAAAAATATTACTGTATATTTTAGGTTGAAATCCAACACCTAAATGTACTGATGGAGGGATGATTATCTGGGTACCCAGCACTGAAGCGTCTTCCTGCAGATAAGGGCCGGCCTGTGGGGGCCTCTGATTCTTACAAGCCACAGTTTCTTTTCGATCTGTATGGTACAGTTGATTTGGCGATTCAGCATCCACTGGCCTGAACAGAAACGTGAACGGTCTCAACACAGTAAAGCGTAGTAAGGGTTTGCACTGTTAATGCAGAGAGAGAGGAAGAGACTTTGTTAATGCCTTGTGCTAAGCTGTGCAAATTAGTGGATGCTTCTGTCATTGTAACTTAATCTTAAACACTTCTTTTCTTCATTTGGCAGAATTTTGGTGTCAATTGGTGAATCGTTTGGGGTGAGTTTTAACATTTTTAATGTCTAGTCTTGAATGCATGTAACTTTTGGAGGAATGGGATAGACTGCTAACACCTGTAGAACTGGCCAGGGAGTGTCTCTAATTCTGCAAAGTATTTTATGGAATTTGTAAGCACAAAAATTACAGGGGTGCCCTGTTAACTCCTTTCAAATATCCAGATTTCACTTTTAAAACGTTTTGCATTTTCTTGCTTTGACAGAAGGTAGAGCTCTTAAACTGCAGAGTTCTAGAACTCCTAATTGTTGTAGTGGATAATTGGGAAAGTTTGAGTAGTTTCAGGATTTGTTGGCAGTTCTTTCCCTACTTTCTTGTCATTTCAGACTTCTGAAAAGTTTCAAAAAATAAACCAGATGGTGTGCAACAGTGACTGCCAGCTAAAACGCAGCGCAGAAGTAAGCGCTGCTCCTAAGCCACTGAAGAGGCTGCGCTTTGATATAGAAGGGCAAGATGAAGCAGATGGAAGGTGAGGGATTGTTCGTGGCTTTTTGGTAATCTTACGTGTATTTGGTTCTCGGGGCCTTCCATCCTAACTTCTTCCTGACATCCCAACTTCTGTTAATTTGTGAACTTTAGTAAATATATTAAATGAGAGATGGTAGCATACTACTTCTCAATTAGACACTTTGATGTCCAAAGCAAGGATTTATTCAATGCCTATACATCCCAGCATCCCAGTGTTACCGCTGAGTGCTAAACAGTGCTGTTGTCTTTAGTCAGCATTTTAAAAAACAAAACCCGAATTTTTTAGGCGTATGAGAAATCAAGCAACTCTTGAGTTTAGTGTGGACGAAAAAAGAGTTAGCATCTTTGTAAGAGAAGGCGATAGCACTCAAGTGAATGAACCTTGATTTAAAGTTAGGTTATGAGGATAAAAAGTTGTTGGTTTTTTTTTTAACTTGCACTTAATCATATGTTTTCTGTCTGCAGCAAACACCTACCCCAGGAGTCGAAGTTCCAACAAAAGCTTGCTGAAATGAGTGAGTATTTTTTTTTCCATTAACTGCCCAGCAGTGAGTGCCTTGGATAAAACAGTTTGTGCCCACTCAGATAAAAACATTGCTCAACACTGATGTAATTTTGGTAACTTGTTCAGTTTTTTGTACTTGCTCCATTTAATCTTGAAAATGCAGCTTATAAAATGGAAATCCTCAAAAGCCTTTTTGAGGATGTTAAATGGCACAGCAGCATAGGAGATGCTATATTACATGTGAATAAGAAAATGAGCATGACACATTTTTCCTAAACGCTAGAATTCTTGAAACGGAATTAAATGCTTGCCCATTAAAGGCTCTCCCATTTATTGTCATGACAAACCCTTAGCTGAGAGCCTGTGGGTAGAGATCAGTAGTAATTGCAGCAGCATTTCGTTGACCAGAACACCTTTTTAGGCGATTGCAGTATATTAAAGGAAAATTATGTACACAGGAAAATTGTATGTAATTTTGTATGTTGCTTTGCTGTCTTTTATACTAAAATGCCCGAGACTGGTGCGTCAGCATTTCTTTCAGACTTTATGGCATCGCTTTTCTGTTTTTCAAATGAAACTCAAATCTAGCTCAGGAAAAGCAAAACGGCCACATCCCCACATCCGAGCTGTATTTTCCACTCCCGAGAAGGAGCACGCTTGGCCTGACCGGGCATTCTCCCTCTCTGGTGGAATCTGAGCTCCGTAGCTGAGCAGATTTGCCCGTTAAAAATTCTTACCTAGCAAGTGTTTGCTCATCAGGATAGGTACGAGTACGGATCCAGGCACCTCTCGTTTATTATTTTCGGGTGGGGGAAAGGTTTGAGTGTTTCCTTGTGGCAGAGGTTAAGAAGAGACGTTCTGTCTCACATCCAGTTGTGTCAGCGTGTGTCACTGCGGGGAAAAGGCGTCTTTTGGGCAGGGTGGCTGCGGAACATGGGGATGGCTCGGCCTGTAGCATCTGCCTGGCAAGACGACGAGATCCCTACGTGGTACAGTCCATCTGCCCGCCGTGAAGATGAAAACAGACAAAGTGAGGGTACAGAAGCAAGGAGAACTTCAGTGAACGGGTGGAAGGAATTTAAGATGTGTGAGATTGAGCAGGAATTGCTGAAGCAACTCAGAATTACTTTTAAAATGTGGGATTTGTTTTATTTAGAGTAGTGTAATTCAATTGTGTCATTACCAGTTTTTACAAGAACTAATCACGTCTGAAGCAAGTATTTAATTTCTTTTTTTGTTTGTTTTTATTTTTTTTAGCATCTACTCGAACAAGAATGCAAAAGCAGAAGCTGAATGATGGAAGTGATACCTCAGCCAGTGAAGAAAAGTGAGATTGTTCTCAGGACCAGGGCCTGCACTGCAGGCCCTCTTAGATTGTTTTTCTTCATTAATTGAGTTGCTTTTTTAGGTGCTTTTTATTCAGAACTGCTAGTTGAAAACATTTGGACTTTTTGAATTTTTAAATGTTTTTCATGATACTTTGCCTTATGATGTAGCATATATACAATGTAAGCCACTGAATTTAATTTATATATTTTTTTGAGGATTTTAAAAACAGACTTGGAAGGTGTCTTGGCTTCCTATTGCAACATTACTGATTTAAGCCAATTCAGTCTACTTGGACTGATTTTTTTCTGTCTAAAGACAAAACGTTAGCTAGAATGATTTGAAATGCACTAATTTTGTTTCTTAGATTTCATTTTTAGATTTTCTTTACTTGCAAATTTTGAAAATGAGGGGCCAGATACTGCAAAGATTTGTCTCTGTATATAATTAGCGCATCAAATTCCCATTAACTTAAACTGCAGAGCAGTCGTAGACCTTGCAGAGTCAGTACATGAGAAGTACAACCTGAATTCAAAGGGAACTCGTTATGTAGCCGTACTACTGAAACCAATACTTAGCGTTGTGTAGTTCTCCTTCCCCAGCTCTTGCCCCCCTGCAATTTCAGAGGGCACTTACGCTGTCCATCAGTTTGAATTTCTTGGAACGTGAATCCCACAGAGAATCTTCCCAGAAGCCGAAGCTTCTTCCCATATGCAGAGTACTTGATGTGCACTTTCTTATCTTGGAAAAACCTCAATTATTTAAAAGAAAAAAGAACCCCAAACCTAAATCCCACCTGGTACACATAAGATTTTGAAATTCTAATGACGTAGAATTTTCTTGATTTCTTCAAATTTTCCCCTAACTGTAGCCAAGCCAAACAGCTTAAGAAACAGGCCCCAAACCTGTTTCCTATGGCTGAAAGCTGAGTCTCTCCGGTTGGGTTCCAGGTACGAGTGGCCTGGTCTCTAAAAGCACAGGGCGTCTCCCACTGGCCTTACCGCAGCGTCTGCACAAAAGCCGAACTTGACGAGCCCGCGTTGGGAAAATCAGTCTGCCTTATTTTGCTGAAAAGGCAGAGTTTAATAGGCAACTTGCAAACTGTCACAACTAGCAAAAACAAACAAACAAAAAAACCCCAAACTTTTTTCAACTTCTGTGTTTGTAAGTTACTGATTCAGATACTAGATTTTTTTCTTGCAATGATAAAGGGTTTGCAAAATAGCCAGTTAAGGAAAGCACATGTTTTACTTCCAGTGGATTAAAACATAAGCAAATAAATGAAGTCCTGCTTTAAAGTGACCCATTTTTATGAAATTTAGCTTTTGCAGCTACTTGAATTAAAACAGCTACAGTAGAAAAGCATGCTGTCCTTACACAAACATTTTAAAACCACATCTTCTCTGGATAGGTTATTTAGAAATGGTTTAGCTGATCCTAGAATACTTACAGCAGTACATTTTAATGATCAGTCCTTGTGTCGAACGGAAGCTAATCCTACAGCTACTGAAAATTCTACGAACAGCACACTGATTTGTCAATGAATTTTAAAATAAAATGGAGTTATTTTTTTAGTCACAATATGGCTTCAACTTTCCTCCTGAAAAATGTACAGAAGTGCTGGAATACCTTATGTTTATTTTCTCACTGTTTGCAGAGTTTTACAGACAGAATATATGTTAACATTGGGGTGCAGTGACTGTAAGCTCTGTTACAGCTGTTGAAGTTCTTCCATGATCCTTTGGCTAGAGGGGTGACAGTACAGAGTCCAGTGCCTAAGCAGATTTATTATTTCCTTACTGTGACAGTGTATTTTTTTTTTTGTTGTTTAAAGACTGAAGGCTTTACATCAAATGTATGATTGATAGTATTTTATACAACTAATCGGTTTCTTTCCTTCAAGGTAAATAAAATAGCTTTTAAAAGATTCCTGGTTAGTAATTTCCTTTTAATTAGATGAGAAGGTGACTTCATAGGGTAATGATGTCCTGCTGTATCATGCTTCCACTGTGATTCTGCAGCTGGTACAAGCAGAGGTCACTCCCATCTCCAGCGATTCCCTCTTGGTGCGGAGGTCCAAGGATTCGTGCTGTCGGGCTTGGAGTTACCTTCAGGAGTTTCGGGAAACGTTCTCGCCAGAACTTTTGTTCCAGGGTCACTGTTGGTGACCAGGCTTCTGGCAGAGGCCGGCCCGGGTCGCTGCCAGGGCCCTTGCAGAGGTGCGTGAGGCAGTCCTTCAGAGATTTGGGTGTCCGCATTTAGAAGCGTTCCCATCTTCAATTCTTTCGCGTTCGGAGCTGCTGAAAACAGCCCGGGATGTCAAAACTCCAGCAAAAGCCGCTGTGGCTTTTGGGGCCAGGTATGTGTCTGTAGGCAGGTCAGCCTCGCAGGCTGCCTGTTGCTGCGTTGCTGGAGTCCGTTGGTGCCTGTGAGTTGTGATCCACTCTCCTGATCTTGCAGGGCTATTTATAGTGTTGGCGTTCATGACAAAGCTTAGAGCACAAAGTGCACTGGCTGACTTACTTGCCAGTCCTTGCCCCCTCTGAAAACACATTTTCAGAGTCCTATTTTTAAGTAGATACGTATGTAAATCAATGTGTATTGAAACTGAATGGCTTTTTGTCAGATTTGGAAATTTTACTGTGTTTGAGAGTACTTTTCTTACGGCGAGACCTTGTTGCGTTCAAAATGGGCTAGGATATTGAAACTGTTTCAGGAAAGCAACAGAAAATTAGAATTCAGAGCCAGGAGAGTTGGACAGAAAATGGGACGGGTGTTTCAGGTCCGTAATGGTAAGGATTGCACCACTCCACTGTGCTTAGGAGAGTTTGAGGAGAAAACATGTCTCTGCTGAAGCTGTATGTGGGAAATGAGGGCAGGGGAATGGCATCTCAGAGGCCCCTTTCTCTCCATGGACATTGTGGGGAATTTAGTCTGTTGGCTTGGCTGTGTAGCCATCTCGAGGCGTATGAGCCTCTTCATTTGCAGTTTTATACGTTAATCTCTTGCTGCTGTCCCCTGTTTCCAAATGCTGTTTGTTCTTACATGTCACAGAATGTGTGAACTGCATGTTTTTGGGTACAGGAAGATACCTGTGTCAAATGTAGAACAGCTGGAGATACTGGTGCAAAGTACAAGTAGAAATATTTTAAAAAGTAACAAGCAAGCTGGTCATAATGTACTTTTGCTTCAGAAACAATGCTTGGTGTTTTGAGGACAATTTTATTAATCACTAAGTCACTAGGGCATTAATTTCTTTGAAAGGTGGAAATACAGGTATGCAAATGCTCCAGCTCTTTTTTTGCAGACTCAGTTTTCATTCTGTTTATAAATACTTATAGCTGGTGGCAGTTATTTCCTGAAGAACACAAATAGTCTTTAAAGTATCTTTCTGAAATATTGTCTCTTTTATTTCTTTTTGTCCCACACTACTGACTGCACAGTCAGCTCTGTTTACAAGCATAAGACTTACTTACTTACTTTCTTTTCAGTAAAAGTGAAAAATCCCACTCATATTTTTTAAATATTATGGCATTTTTATTAATGGTCTATTAAAACCAGCCAAGTTTATAAAGAAACAAGAAATCAAAACATAATTTTATGTTCACGCTGTAAAGTTTCTACATCATTAGGTGGTAGCCAATGAGTCGTGTCTTTATGGGGTAAATAAATGCTTTGTTTTACAAGGAAAGCCCATGGAAATTGTTCAGATTATATAAAACCAGCAATTTACATAGTTATCAGGTGTCATAACAAAACTCTAGGGGTGGGTACCAGGTGACAATGCAATGCTGGCTCTTAGCTTCAGTAACTTTTAAGAGAACCTTTGAATAACCCTATCCCTGTCATTTCTTTTTCTTTCACATTCCATTTGATTCAGAAAGTTATCCGCCTCATTCCCTTTCTGCAAAGTGGAGCATCCCTCTTTATTTAAACCCCAGATACAGTTTATGCTTGACTTTATTTTCACTTTTTAACAGATAACCTTTTTGTCTGTGGTATCCTAAAACAGAACACTATTTACATACTTAAATACTTCATTAAGTATTTAACCTGCAAGATCCACAAACATAAGTTTCTTGCAGACCATCTCACAATGGTAAAATGCATCCCTAGTTTCTTCTAAAATATCCAATGATCAGGTTTCAAGCATATCCACATTTAACCACCTAAGCCAGTATGGTTTTTTAAACATTGACATTTGAGTGCCAAGGAAAGTGCATGCAAAGAAAGTTTAAAAAATTAAATAAATAAATGTCTCCTCTATGAATGTAATACTGTCACATCCAGGTCAGATGATACATACTGCATGAGTAAAAGCCAGAGCTGACACACTGGAGCTTTAGAGTCACCCTCATTCAGTCCAGAGATGCTTTTTCTCAAAATTACAGGCTTTGTCAGTTACTCTGAAATTGTAACTAGGCTTTAATGTGTATAGTAGGTTGGAAATCATGAGCAGGAAGGAAACAAATTGAAAAAAAATGGCACTATTGGTTATATTAAGCCAAAAATACCTTACTAAGAAAGCATGCCATTTTGACTACAGTAGTTGTTGAACTACTGTGTTTTGCACTTGAGCCAGCTTAGGCGAGTTGTGCCCTACCATGATACTGGTTTACTGTCTGCATTAGCCTCAGTGTGCCTCAGTCAAGTGCTTTTCAACACAAACTTATCAAAACTGATCATCTCCCCCCAGGGAAGGTGTGGTTTTGATGAAACTGCCTTATGTACTGTAAAGTTTTTGACCAGTTCTGTTTGAATACAAAACACTGGTACAGCTGCTGAAGTATAGACTTACTTATGCTGCTGGAGAAAGTAAGTTGTACTAATCACTGAGGAGGTGGCAGAACATGCTTGTTAACAGTAGGTGATCCGATATAGTTCTAGTGAGTCTGAGGCAAATGCCTCAAACAGCTTTTTCCAAAATAACTTGCTTCTGGCCCTTTTCCTAAGTAAATTCTACTGTCTGCATGCCTCATCCTTCCACTTGCACCCACAGGGACTGCTGTGAAGAGAGACACTACTCACTGCTTCTCATCTTCTTTGAGGATGTGCTTCTCCTTTTCTTCCTCCTCAAGGAACAGGACTGTTTGAGAAATGATCCTCCAATATAACAAGGAACAGTTATTTCTACTTTAGAAATGAGGAAATAAGGCTACAATCATTTAAGGGAATTAGGTTCTTAGAAACCACATTTGAGGATTAGAAAAAGCCATCGAAGGATTCTGTGGCACAGCAAGGATCTGAAGGAAGGTTGCATGACTAATTATACTAGTGTACTGAGCCTGACCATCCAGCTTCTTGCCTTCACCCTTTGTACAATACTACAAAAGGCACTTAAAGCCACAACACCTACTCAAAATTTTACGAGAAATAATTTCTCAGGGCTAATTCACAGTTGCCTATTAAAGTGAATGCTTCATGAGCTCAGCATCTTCTGTAACAGGGCAAACCTCTCTGTGCAACACTGGGTGGGGTTTCATCTTACCTCACTTAAGTCAGTTAGTTAGAAATTAAGCATCTACTCTACCTTAGCCATCCCATCCCCTCGATGGTCAGTGATGAGAGGGAGGCATGTCCAGAGGGCAACTCCTCTCACCTAAACCAGGCATGTAAGGTAAGTGGTGTGGTCACCTCGCAGCACCAACCAAAGGAGAACCTGAAACAGTGCATTTGGACAAGAGGTACTATTGCCACATGGAAAAACAATGCGAGTTTCACTCTCATGATTTAATGGTAAGACCCATTTTTATCACTTCAAAACTATCTTTTTCTCCATTTTTCTTAAGGTGATCTATCTGGGGTTAGATACTAAGACGGGAATAAACAAACCTCAAGTGGAACTTCCCTTTCCTTGAGATTTTGTTTAGATTTCTTTTTCTTGGTAACAAGCAACCAGATGGTTTTCTGAGTACCAAAACACACAGCACAATAATTCATGCCCAGACAAATACTGTGAATGCTTCCTGGCCCACTGGGGTGCCAGGGAAGGTGCTGGGTCTAATGGAAAGGAAGATTTTTTTTTTTCATTCTGTCTAGAACAATGGACGTAAGTGCCAGGAACTCAAAACTGTAATATCCAGCTGAAGCTTTTCAGGGCTTACATATTTATACTCCCAATAAACACCAAGTGAGACATATCTTCCTCCTACCAGTCAGAAAGCCTCTCATCCTAAAGAATTTATTACTTCATTGCATGTTCAGAAAAACAAGTTTGTATCTTCACTGGATGGTAAACCAGGCACAAAGCAGCCAACTATGACACACTAACTTTGTTTGGTGATAAAAGTATACTATGAAAGTTTTAGCAGCAAACAGGCCACTGTCCCAAATGCAGGTTGTTTAAAAAAAAACAAGAAAAAACCCTCAAACCAGACAGACAAGATAATGATAGCTTAGTTTGCTTGACTTTAAGTGGGCAAGGGTAGTTACTGCATTGGATTTTTGTTAAATTCTGTTGGCTATGAACTCTCACCACACATCTGTGCTGTAGCCATCTTTACAAAACCTGTACATTAACAGACTTCTACACATTTCCTAAACTGATGGACACTGAGTGTTTCTTTCCAAACCTTAGCACGCTCTGACCATGGATAAGTTCATTCTCCAAAGCAGAAGTATTTTTGGGAGGGAAGAGGACGTGCTCTTCAGCTTGGTGGTAGTCAGACCTCAATTTCGGAATGCTCCCACTCTGCTTGCTTTGCTAATGAAGTTTTTCAGGAGGTCGTGGTCCATTTCTGCAAAGCCTTGAGTTTGTGTAACAACAGTTAAATGGTTTATGCAAAATCTGAAGCAAAATTCTTCCAAGTCCTAGAACAAATTGAGGTAATTTTTAATATGACTGATTGATAGAAAAATTATTATTTTTTGTTTCAAATCTGTCATTTAATTAGCAGAGAATATACCAGGTTGTTCACATTACCAATCCCTTTTCTGATCAGTTTGATTAGATCACAAATGATAGGATGAAATTTGTTTATACAAACTATTAAAAAAACCCAAACAAACCCTCCAAGAAAACAGGAGTAGCCACCTAAATCAACTCTAGAACTCCATCACATTTACTGAGCTCATTAGAAAAAGTTACAAATAAGTGAAACCATCAACTTTCCCCACATACAACTACTAGAGCGTCAGTAACTCCTCTCTCTTCTTCCCTGCACTGAATTCAGTAGGGGTCCTGTATAAACCAGCAGGTATCCTAGTCTTGCTGAAAATAAAAGCAAAATATAAGGTAACATTTGATGATGCTTGCTGAACACAAACTGGATGTTAGAATACATGTGTCTTTCTTTTGTGGCAAACCTAGGAGTTGTGTCCCCCTGTCTAGGAACTGGGATTCCTAAATAGCAAAAATGGTTCTGTCTTGCTGTAACAGGATGTTCGGCTATTCAGCATAGGATAGGTACAAGCCATTAAGCCATACAACCATGATTTCACACAGCAAATTTTGCCCACTCAAACTCCTCACAACAGTGGCAATCCTTCTCTCCATGCACTGGGTCAGTCCCCTTTAGCTGGTTCCTATGCAACAACTTGCTGTTGAAGGAAAATTAATTACATTCTGCAGCAAGCAGAGCTGGAGCCAGCAGCAAGGTGAGTCTAAATTGGCAGTACAATCCATGATCTGTAAACTCTTCAAGGGTTACAGTAGAAAGAAAGAGGTCTCTTAATCCATGCCAGTTTTATTCTATGTTAACCACACAAACATTTCAGCCAGGGATTAATAGTAGAAGTAAATTTAGCAGAATACCTGTGCATTTCCCTTTGAAACCTTTTCCTTAGATTGAATGTTTCAAGTCTATTGCTCCAGCAAGATTTAACTAAAGCTTTAACAGAGCAGCACAAAATACCCTTTAAAAAGAAATAACGTAGCAGCAATGCACAGAAGTAAATTTTATCTCTCATCAAGTACTGGAAAAGCAAGAAAAGGAATGAGAATAGAAGAAGAAATAAAAACCGTAGAAGAAATAAAAAAAATGTAGAAGATCAAAGGCACTGACAGCTTAAGCCTCAGCAGACCTCTGAAGTGGTAACTGCCAAAACCTGCGTTGCTTTACAGTCAACATGCAAACTTTTACACTAAACAAAATGAACAGCAGCTGCCTATTCTGGTACTGATCTATGAAAAGGACCATAGATATAGAATCCTGGTCACCAATTTTGCCATTTCAAGAAATACTGGCTTTTAATTCTGTTATATAGAAGATGATTAATCTAAAATTTGTTACAGTGTATATTTGAAATATGCTTTAAAATAACTTGTAGCATCAATTCTTTGTATTTTCTGAGGACAGGACAAAATATTTTCAGGCATTTTTAGTCCTAACAGCCATGCACATTAGCCAAGTCAGTCTTCAGTTAATTTGATATGTTAATGGCAGATGACACAGCACTATAATCTTGCACTTGCAGTGGTGACATTTAATGACAAAAAATTGAATTAATTCTACCTTTTCAAACTTCCAAAATATGAGGCCTCTTTCATAACCCTTCTTTGGACAGTTTTCTGCTGAGGTGCTGATACACTGCACATGGTTCTCAAACAAATTTTCACTGTACTAATGTAGTACGCTAAAAGATCCTGGCCTACTTCACAGTTCCTTAGACAGAGGCTATCCCCTGTCTTTGACAAAGAAGTCTTTGCTGCACTTCTCTGAAGCAGTTCTACTATATCCCTTTCTGAGCTGTGGGTGTGGGTGGGAGGGCAACAATCCCCTCTCCTGAGTTTGGCACATGCTGCACCCAGGGCAGGTAAACCAATTTATCATCTGATGATCATGTTAAAAATATTACATGTTTTGAAAGAATACTCACTAGGTATACAGAATAAAACATAGAATCATAGAAGGAAGAGGAGGAGAGTCATCTAGCCAATCTCTTTCATTGTGTTTCAGCCATTATAAACTCTAGTGCTTTGTCCAGGCTAGTTTTACTACTTCACAATACACCTAAATGTATCTTTAACTACTTCACCTGACACAGGTCAACTGAAGGTATTTCTGCCTTGAAGATGTTAAAAACTATTGAAAAGCTTGTAAAAGGAGAAACTCCAGAGTAAACTTTTCACAAAAACTTCTGCTGTTAGGAGAATCAAATCATTGGTTCCTCCCTTCCTGTCCAGTCTTCCATGATATACTGGGCTTCTACCACCACAACGCATTGAAAGTACAATTCCTCTTTGCCTCAGCTGTTCATGCCTTCTGTTACTGATACCTTGGTTACAACTGCCTTGTAACCGGCAGCTGATAATCTTGTTATCTACTGATCTAATAGTATCCCCTCTTTTGATTTACAAAACTCACTGACTTCTGGACTACATATTTTGGCTCTTCTAATAGGTAATCTTCTGTTTGGTTATATTAATTTTATTCTTGTAAAGCAGAAGTAGTCTTGGAACAGAAAGATGAGGACTTCTCAACTAAGATGCTCAGTTATAACAATGGTTACTAAGTCTAAAATACATACACAGACTTCTTGAATAATAAACCCCACCACATCATTATTTCCACAATCAGCATAGCACTAAGAAGTTGAGAAAAGGAAAACACCTTTGAAAGTATTTGTCTGTTTACAAAAAAAGCACTTGCAGTACTGCTGATAACAGGTTGAGTGCTAGTGAAACATTCCAGAGCTAAGGGCAGACCAGATGACAGGATATGTGGAGAGGAATAACAATAGGTCATTTGTTGTATGTCAGCAGGATTCATTGTAAACAACATGGCAAACCTGCATTTTTTTATATAAGCACAAGGGTAAACGGGGAGGGACTTTACAGGTAAATTCTCCCACTGCCTGTAAAAGGCAGTACCAGAATGATTGTACCAGACACCGGCAGACAAAATGATCAGGTGGAGAAGTCAGGAAATGAACAGGCGGTGCAAAATCCAAAGGTGGAGAAGTAAACAGCAGTGAGAAATTTGCATGCCATGCCATGCCAGATGACAAGGCAGGAAGCAGATTAAGAATCCTGACTCACAGGTGCAAGTCAAAAGGTCAAGAAGAAAACACTAGTAGCTGCATTTTTTTTTTTACAGCTAAAAAAGGGAAAAAACATCTGGGAGTCCAGAAAGGGAAATTGCACTAATCATGCCTCATCAGTTAAATGCAGTTATGTTTATATTAAACAGTTTCATTTCTCAGAAAACAACTGTTTGCCTGAAGAGAAGTTCTCCTTACCTGAGCTTCATATTTGACAGCAGCAGAAAGAAGAGCAATGGCGTTCTCTTCACAAATGCCTTGTTTGATCGTTTGCTGGCAAAGCTTTTTCAATCTGTTTTCTCTATACAGTGTTGCCAAATCTAGCAGTCCTGCAAAAATTCATACAGCTTTAACTATCCTGGTGCAAGCATATTAATTTTTTTTCAAATGAATCAACCTATTGTTTTAGGCTGAATTAATCAAAGACTTGATCTATTTTTTTCCCTAAACAATGTGTGCATTTTTAAAGGTCCTCAAAAGACATATCAAAAAGGGATCCTTTTATTACTATGCAAGCGTTCTATCGTCTTGTTCACTGTATTGTAGCTCATTCTAGGCATCAACTAGTGACTTACATGCTCTTAAATTCAAGCAGGGAACAGCTCCCTTTTCATTCATGATAAAATCACCACAGCTATTCAAACAGAAAAGTTTTAGGATGGCATTAGTGCCTTTTTAAGGAAAAAAAGAGTTCTTAATATGAGAAACAATGAGTTCTTTTTGAACATTTTGCACCTTTGATCTTATTGCATCCCCACCACTTATTCTCCTTGGGCATGTTTCCTGCTACTGCATCCCTTCTTCCTGACACCTACCAAACTCAAGATTTAAGTGCTAATAAAACTAAAATTAACAAGCCCTGCTTTCCTCACCCTGTTATGACACACAAACTTTTCAGAAACAGTAACCTAGAGATATTCCCATTTATGGCAAATACCTATTGCATCTTCAGGAGGGAGCCTAATGTTGTCTGTATACAGGTATTCCAGGAAGGCTCGGTAAACAGGATAAGAAAATTCACTCATTTCTATAATTTCATCATCATTATTCAGTATGGAACGAAAATGTTCACACCTACAAAACATGAACAAGGACTTTTACTGTAAAGAGTTAAGCTTGAAAGATGAGCTGCAGCAAGTTGGTACAAAAAAAAAAAGATTAAATCAGTCAGACTAAATACACAAATATAAACTCTAGCTACATGATTTCTTAGCTTGAACACATTAATTTCTTTAAGCCATATATATATATATACATATATTAAAAATTCAGAATTTTCCTTCTACTTTCAATACCTTTAAGGACGGTTCATGTGGTTTTGATGTCATTTTCTTAAATAGGTTACACATTAACTATGAATTTTATTACCTGGCTCGTAATAGATAACATTTACAATTAAGTATAGACAATTCTCACAGTTCAACCTGCTTTCTCCAACATGATCTAGCGAGGAGGGAAATTTATTAATATTTTAGATAACATTTATTCCAGTGTCAGAGTCCATACACAATTTAGCATTAGATTTCATCATTATACTCAAGGATTAAAATATTTAAAGTGAAGACACTCTCACCCAGATCTTTCATCACCTTTTTCTTATAAGTCTGAATACTTTTGTAACAGACAAGATACAAACAAGGAAAAAGCATTGCCTTTGATAGCTGTACTCTGCAGCTTACAGTTCACAGTAACTTACAACTCACTGTAACTTACTGCTCCCTAAAAAACATCCTGTAACATTTGAATTGTTTACAAAATTTTTGCTACTGGAAATGAACATCACCACCTCAGGTAACTTTTCCTATAACAGCCACAACTTAATTTTATACTACACTACTTACTTTCTAACTCTCCCACATCAGAATTTGCTTTTTTTTTTAGTAAAACCTTTATGTAAAAGGTAGGTTGGTTTCCTTTTAATGACACTGGGACAATTCTACATCATAAAGACAGCGTAACTTAGATACAAATGAAAAATAATTATTTATTTAATCATTTAATTTACCTTTGTCACATTTGATTTTACTGGTCATTTAAAGAATTTTTTTCTTAGTTGTTTGGTTTTTTTTAATAAAGTAAACAAACATCAAGTCAAATTCATAAAGAATTAAAAAGTCATTATCTAGCTTCTGCCACATCTTGTACCAGATTCTGGCATTCGAAGAGGCACATCAAACCCCACTGCTTTGTTTCCCATAGCCTCATGTTAAGTGGTGGTGACCATGCTATCCATCCAGCTGTGGAACAGACCTTGGGAATGGTCTGTTGCCCCAGTGGCACTACACAGAAGTAAAAAGTCAGAGAGAAGGTGGTGCACATTGTTCCCTTAAAACTAAATAAGTAAATAAATTAAAATCGGTTGGTACTCATCCTTCAGTCTCCAAATACCTTGGAGTGACTTATCCTTTGGAGTGCCTCTCTCCCTCTCTCTCTCTCTCTGTAGAGACAGACCAGATGCTTAATTTTGTCTGGCTAAATGCAGTGCAGACAAATCCCACCCACATACTCATCTGTATCTGTTTCTGCAGGTAGTACGTTGCTTGGCCAGCCTCTCACTGAGCTGCACGTTGCCCTGTCATTTCACCACCATTGCAAGCTAATAGCCACCAACAATATGATCTAGTTCAACAGCAGGCATAAAACAAGATGGAAAAAAGTCTTCATAAGTACTAAAGAAATGACTAGATAATGAAAAGGAACTTTTACCAGCACTGCATTCATGACAATGCTCTGGAACAGGCTGAATGCTGAAAAATACCACATTAAATACATTATCCTCTGATCCAGTTGCATCATGAGACTATAAGGCTTAAAGAAAATATTAATTCTACAGACTGTGCCTGATGCTTTAGTATTCCTGCATATTATTTTGATAATGCTATACATTTAAATCCATTTTAGAACTAGACACATTTCCTTCCCAGAATGCCACACAATCAGAAAAGTAGAGCAAGAAAAAAGAAATCAGGAAAAGTTACATATAGTCTGATTATCAGGAAAAACAACCTCAGAAACATTTTGGGCATACACAAGATTTGAAGTTGTCCTGGTTTCAGCTGGGATAGAGTTAACTGTCTTCCTAGTAGCTGGTACAGTGCTATGTTTTGAGTTCAGAGCGAAGAATGTTGATAACACTGATGTTTTCAGTTGTTGCTCAGTAGTGTTTAGACTAATGTCAAGGATTTTTCAGCTTCTCATGCCCAGCCAGTGAGAAAGCTGGAGGGGCACAAGAAGTTGGCACAGGACACAGCCAGGGCACCTGACCCAAACTGGCCAACGGTGTATTCCATACCATGTGACGTCCCATCCAGTACAGAAACGGGGAAGTGGGGGGCAGGGTTTCGCCGCTTGGGGGACTGGCTGGGTGTCGGTCGGCGGGTGGTGAGCAATTGCACTGCGTATCATTTGTACATTCCAATCCTTTCATTATTGCTGTTGTCATTTTATTAGTGTTATCATTATCATTATTAGTTTCTTCCTGTCTGTTCTATTAAACCGTTCTTATCTCAACCCACGGGTTTTGCTTCTTTTTCCTGATTTTCTCCCCCATCCCACTGGGTGGGGGGGAGTGAGTGAGCGGCTGCGTGGTGTTTAGTTGCTGGCTGGGGTTAAACCACGACAGTCCTTTTTGGCGCCCAACGTGGGGCACGAAGGGTTGAGATAACGACAAACCTGACCAGAGCTTGTTAAAACAAATTTGTTATAAGCATTCATTATATCGGTCTAATAGTTGCTGGTCATTATGTTGATTTATGTGTTCTTAGAGTTGTTGCTCTGGTTTTTAAAGTTCTGTTATGTATCACCTCGCTTGCTGTATGTAGTCCCTCTTCTGCTGCTTATCATCCGTGGGAGGTGGATTAAGGTTTTCGCTTTGATGTATTGTATAACACTGGTTTATGGTATGATAAAGTCGTCGGCTGTGGGATTAATCCGGTACTTGCACCCAGCATTGTCACCTTTATACTGTGGAAGCCATCTGTGGGAAACTATTAATAATTATACCATTTACCTTTCCTCCTTGGAAAACCAGTCTATGGGTGGGATACCTTTCTTCCCCTCTCCTTTCTCCTTCAGTCCAGTTACAATGGTGTTTGAGAATTTTGAAAAATTTGAATACTCTTGGGATGTTGGGACCAGCACGGTCCTAGCCCTACTGCTAGGAATTAGCATGCTTCTGAATGTGGTTCAGCTCTCATTTAAGGTTAAACAACTATTTAAGAAAATCACCCAGAGATCTGCCCCAAGGCTGGATAATTATGAGTGGCAGGGTGTGTGGGGTAGTATGGGCAAGTACCTAGAAAAGTGGGCACCTCCAGTGTTTTGGAAATTCACCCCTGAACAAGTGCAGAATCCAGAAGAACTAGTAAAATATTTGGAAAAGGTATGCTGTCACCCCGGCAGCTCCAGAGAGATACAAATTACTGCAACGTGCTGCGGCCTGGCCCATGCCTATCGAGTCCTGTTCGACACCACTCAGTACCCTCAAGGGGAAGAGAAGGTCTCTGGACCTAACAACAAAACGATGAGCACTGTGGCTATCCAAACCTCAGCGAC
The DNA here is from genome assembly GCF_026419915.1 of Harpia harpyja. Lineage (NCBI taxonomy): Eukaryota > Metazoa > Chordata > Aves > Accipitriformes > Accipitridae > Harpia > Harpia harpyja. The sequence goes on from NC_068943.1 coordinate 32,344,181, forward strand.
AGGCACTGCAGCCCCTCCAGCCTCGGCAATGAGCACGGCAGCTACCCAAACCTCGGCAACGGGCACTGAGGTCCCTCCAGCCCCAGCAACGAGCACAGCAGCTACCCAAACCTTGGCAACAGACACTGCGGTTATCCAAGACCCGGCGAGCGGTACTGCAACTGAACCAGTGGACCAACCTGCACCAGTATCAGTTGCCCCCGTACAGAAAAAGAAATATACAAAAAAATCAGTTCGCTTAGCGAAGGATGAAGGCGAACCAGGGTCATCACGGGAACAGGAGGAAGAGGCAGAACCAGAGGTAATAACCCGGTCCCTATCCTTGAGTGAGCTGCGGGATATGCGAAAAGATTTTGGCCGCCGTATAGGTGAGCATATTATCACCTGGCTCCTCCGATGCTGGGACAATGGGGCTAATAGCTTGGAATTAGAAGGTAGGGAAGCCAAGCAGCTGGGATCGCTTGCCAGGGAAGGTGGCATTGACAAGGCAATTGGAAGAGGGACACAAGCCATCAGCCTCTGGAGGCGACTCCTGTCAAGTGTGAAGGAAAGGTACCCCTTTAAGGAAGATGTTATATGTCAATCAAGCAAGTGGACAACCATGGAAAAAGGTATCCAATATCTGAGGGAATTAGCTGTGCTAGAGACAATTCATCATGATCCGGACAACCCACAATTACCCAAAGATCCAGACGAAGTCCAATGCACACGACCCATGTGGCGGAAGTTTGTACAGAGCGCACCATCGTCCTATGCCAACTCACTGGCAATAATGACCTGGAAAGACGAAGAGGCACCGACAGTGGATGAAGTGGCTCGCCAACTCCGTCAATACGAAGAAAATCTCTCCTCCTCCCTACAAGCCTGCATTTCGGCTGTGGAGAAGCTGTCCGAGGATTTCCAGCAATTCAAAGAGGAGATGTCCTGTTGCCCACCTGTAAGGACCAATGTCTCAGCTATTAGGAGTGAGCGCTCCTCTGCCCAAGAGAGAGAATATAGAAGGTACACACCGCGAGGTGCCCTGTGGTTTTACTTATGTGATCATGGAGAGGACATGAGGAAATGGGATGGAAAACCTACCTCGGTCCTAAATGCACGGGTACGTGAGCTGCGAGGAAAAAACACCACAAAAGGGGATTCTACCAGGAAAAATGCCGCTCCGGTTTCCAAACAGAGTAGAAGGGCTGATCTTATTTCTGATCCTCTTGAAGGGACTTCTGAGCCAATTTTACGAGAAGTGAATACTGGATACTCTGACCAGAATTAGAGGGGCCCTGCCTCCAGCCAGGTGGAGGAAAGGGATAACCGGGTCTATTGGACTGTGTGGATTCGATGGCCTGGCACGTTAGACCCACAGGAGTATAAGGCTCTAGTAGACACCGGCGCACAGTGTACTTTAATGCCATCAAGTTATGAAGGGGCAGAACCCATTTCTATTTCTGGTGTGACAGGGGGATCCCAAGAGTTAACTGTATTGGAAGCTGAAGTAAGCCTAACTGGGAATGAATGGCAGAAACACCCCATTGTGACTGGTCCAGAGGCTCCGTGCATCCTTGGCATAGACTATCTCAGGAGAGGGTATTTTAAGGACCCAAAGGGGTATCGATGGGCTTTTGGTATAGCTGCCTTGGAGACGGAGGGCACGGAACAGCTGTCTACCCTGCCTGGTCTCTCTCAAGACCCTTCGATTGTGGGGTTGCTGAGGGTTGAAGAACAACAAGTACCAATTGCTACCACGACAGTGCACCGGCGGCAATATCGCACCAACCGAGACTCTCTGATTCCCATCCACAAGTTGATTCGCCAACTGGAGAGCCAAGGAGTGATCAGCAAAACTCGCTCACCTTTTAATAGTCCCATATGGCCCGTGCGAAAGTCTAATGGGGAGTGGAGACTAACAGTTGACTATCGCGGCCTGAATGAAGTTACGCCACCACTGAGTGCTGCCGTTCCAGATATGCTAGAACTTCAATACGAACTAGAGTCAAAGGCAGCCAAGTGGTATGCTACAATTGACATTGCTAATGCGTTTTTCTCAATCCCTCTGGCAGCAGAGTGTCGTCCACAATTTGCCTTTACTTGGAGGGGTGTCCAGTACACTTGGAATCGATTGCCCCAGGGGTGGAAACACAGCCCCACCATTTGCCATGGACTAATCCAGACTGCACTGGAAAAAGGTGAAGCTCCGGAACACCTGCAATACATTGATGACATCATCGTATGGGGCAACACGGCAGAAGAAGTCTTTGAGAAAGGGAAGAAAATAATCCAAATCCTTCTGAAAGCCAGTTTTGCCATAAAAGAAAGTAAGGTCAAGGGACCTGCACGGGAGATCCAGTTTTTAGGAATAAAATGGCAAGATGGGCGTCGTCAGATCCCAATGGATGTGATTAACAAAATAGCAGCTATGTCTCCACCAACTAATAAAAAGGAAACACAGGCCTTCTTAGGTGTCGTGGGGTTTTGGAGAATGCATATTCCAAATTACAGTCTGATTGTAAGCCCTCTCTATCAAGTGACCCGAAAGAAGAATGATTTTCAATGGGGCCCTGAGCAACAACAAGCCTTTGAACAAATTAAACGGGAGATTGTTCACGCAGTAGCCCTTGGACCAGTCCGGACAGGACAAGATGTTAAAAATGTGCTCTATACTGCAGCTGGGGAGAATGGCCCTACCTGGAGCCTCTGGCAGAAAGCACCTGGGGAGACCCGAGGCCGACCCCTGGGGTTTTGGAGTCGGGGATACAGAGGATCCGAGGCTCGCTATACTCCAACTGAAAAGGAGATATTGGCAGCATATGAAGGAGTTCAAGCTGCCTCAGAAGTTGTTGGTACTGAAACACAGCTCCTCTTAGCACCCCGACTGCCAGTGCTGGGCTGGATGTTCAAAGGGAGGGTCTCCTCTACACATCACGCGACTGATGCCACGTGGAGTAAGTGGATTGCACTGATCACACAACGGGCTCGCATAGGAAACCCCAGTCGCCCAGGAATTTTGGAAGTGATCACGGACTGGCCAGAAGGCAAAGATTTTGGAATGTCGCCAGAGGAGGAGGTGGCACGTGCTGAAGAGGCCCCGCTGTATAATAAACTGCCAGAAAATGAGAGGCAATATGCCCTGTTCACTGACGGATCCTGTCGCATCGTGGGAAAGCATCGGAGGTGGAAAGCTGCCGTATGGAGTCCTACACGACAAGTTGCAGAAACTGCTGAAGGAGAAGGTGAATCGAGTCAGTTTGCAGAGGTGAAAGCCATCCAGCTAGCATTAGATATTGCTGAAAGAGAAAAGTGGCCAGTGCTCTATCTCTATACTGACTCATGGATGGTGGCAAATGCCCTGTGGGGCTGGCTACAGCAATGGAAGCAGAGCAACTGGCAGCGCAGAGGTAAACCCATCTGGGCTGCCGCACTGTGGCAAGATATTGCATCCCGGCTAGAGAATCTGGTTGTAAAAGTACGTCATGTAGATGCTCACATACCCAAGAGTCGGGCCACTGAAGAACATCAAAACAACCAACAGGTGGATCAGGCTGCCAAGATTGAAGTGGCTCAGGTGGACCTGGACTGGCAACATAAGGGTGAGCTATTTATGACTCGGTGGGCCCATGATGCTTCAGGCCATCAGGGAAGAGATGCAACATATAGATGGGCTCGTGACCGAGGGGTGGACTTGACCATGGACACTATTACACAGGTTATCCATGAATGTGAAACATGTGCTGCAATTAAGCAAGCCAAGCGGTTAAAGCCCCTGTGGTATGGAGGGCGATGGCTGAAATATAAATATGGAGAAGCCTGGCAGATTGACTATATCACACTCCCACAAACTCGCCAAGGCAAGCGCTATGTGCTCACGATGGTGGAAGCAACCACTGGATGGCTGGAAACATATTCTGTGCCCCATGCCACCGCCCGGAACACTATCCTGGGCCTAGAAAAGCAAGTCTTGTGGCGACATGGCACCCCAGAACGAATTGAGTCAGACAACGGGACTCATTTCCGAAACAACCTCACAGACACCTGGGCCAAAGAGCATGGCATTGAGTGGGTGTATCATATCCCCTATCATGCACCAGCCTCTGGGAAAATTGAGCGATACAATGGACTGTTAAAGACTACATTGAGAGCAATGGGGGGTGGAACTTTCAAACATTGGGATACACATTTAGCAAAAGCCACCTGGTTAGTCAACACCAGAGGATCTGCCAATCGGGGTGGCCCTGCCCAGTCGGAATTTTTACATACTGTAGAAGGGGATAAAGTCCCTGTAGTGCACATAAAAAATATGTTAGGGAAGACAGTCTGGGTTACTCCTGCCTCAGGCAAAGGTAAACCCATTCGTGGGATTGCTTTTGCTCAAGGGCCTGGGTGCACTTGGTGGGTGATGCGAAAAGATGGGGAAGTCCGATGTGTGCCTCAAGGGGATTTAATTTTAGGTGAGAACAGCCAGAATTAAACTGTATATTAGTTGCTATATAACCCTGCTACTGTATATTATCCTTACTATAATTATGTGCTATATCCATAGTACTATAGTAAGAATCACTTAGATCAAGCAAGGAAAGAACTGTGATAAAACTGAGGAAAGTGCAGTAGTGATGGAACCAGAACGGACTCCAGCATGCAACAATCCAACGGTGCACACCATCCTCCTGCTGCGCCAAATGTCACCTGCTTGTCACACTGCACTGAAGCCCAATTCTGCTCTACCGACTGAGAGGACTTTGCACCATCCCTCCTGCCCAGAAAGACTAGTATGACAGATGGAGCCCAGAGTCGGAAACTAAATGAACTCAATGAACATTTTATGAACATGACCCATGAACTAAAGGAATGATATCTCTGTGTGTGTATACATATATATATATATCATTGCTCATATGTCTTAAAGGGATGGAAAGGTGATGATTGATCAGGATGTAACTAAAGGTATGGGAACTGTGCATGACGTCAATGGTATAGAATAAGGGGTGGATACTGTCCTGGTTTCAGCTGGGATAGAGTTAACTGTCTTCCTAGTAGCTGGTACAGTGCTATGTTTTGAGTTCAGAGCGAAGAATGTTGATAACACTGATGTTTTCAGTTGTTGCTCAGTAGTGTTTAGACTAATGTCAAGGATTTTTCAGCTTCTCATGCCCAGCCAGTGAGAAAGCTGGAGGGGCACAAGAAGTTGGCACAGGACACAGCCAGGGCACCTGACCCAAACTGGCCAACGGTGTATTCCATACCATGTGACGTCCCATCCAGTACAGAAACGGGGAAGTGGGGGGTAGGGTTTCGCCGCTTGGGGGACTGGCTGGGTGTCGGTCGGCGGGTGGTGAGCAATTGCACTGCGTATCATTTGTACATTCCAATCCTTTCATTATTGCTGTTGTCATTTTATTAGTGTTATCATTATCATTATTAGTTTCTTCCTGTCTGTTCTATTAAACTGTTCTTATCTCAACCCACGGGTTTTGCTTCTTTTTCCTGATTTTCTCCCCCATCCCACTGGGTGGGGGGGAGTGAGTGAGCGGCTGCGTGGTGTTTAGTTGCTGGCTGGGGTTAAACCATGACAGAAGTGGTATCTGATGAGGGACACACGGCATTCCAAACAGAGAGGGTAGACTATAGGCACAAGTGTAACGTACAAGCAGTGAAATCAGCAAAGGCAAGAAAAGAGTAATACAGGTAATTGGAGTAGTAAGAGGAGAGCAGAAAAGACCAAAAAAAGGGCAGGCAAGAATTAACAAGGAACTTTAATTTTATGCAGTAATATACAAGAAATCAACAACGGGACTCAGGAGCAAAAGTAGGAAGACGAAAGTGGTGATAAGCAGGGTGAGGTAGCTAAGCATTTTGAGAAAGAAGATAGCAAAGAGAAAAAACTACTGTAACAATGAGGAGGATGGAGCAGAAGCAGTTAGCAAGACAGAAAAGATCTAAAGCAGTGTCTCTAGAATATCCTAGTAGCAACTGCATCAGCAGTAACAAACTAATCTCTGTATGTTAACAACAGTGTGATTACTCTGTAGATCTGCGTATGTCAAATCTCACTGTAAAGTGTTTACTTGCAAAAAGCTGCGAAAACAAAACCAGAAGCCAGCTTAAAATTCAAATTCACTGATAAGAAAGTTTAAAACAAGTAGGATAAGAAATCTGACAAAAAATAAAAAAAAAAAGATAATCTCAAGAGCATGTACAGAAGTTGCTGAAACAACTGAAGGGTCCTGTGGAAGGAAAGAAAGGCAAGAATAAACACAAAACCCTCAAATCATCCGTGGAGGAAGCCCAGCATGTAAAGGAAGAAAAACTGATTCAAACTACTGGGAAGGCAGCAGAAAGAAATGAGCCTTTTCCTCAGCAGAAAAAGGTTATTAGAAATCAGGGAAATTAGGTAGCACGAAGGAGGATACACATCAGATGGAGGGAAATGATGAAAAGTCTGGTAATTCCAAGCAGTGAGGAAATGAGGAAAAGACAGTAACAGTGAAGAATAACATGTGAATCCAATGGCTGTGGGAAAACAGAGTTTGTAAGAATAAGTCAAGAACTTTGAGCCGTAATTACTCAGCACAGTGGACTACAATATACAGTTTAGTTTATATTAAACTATACAGTTTCTGCCTTACCTGATTTTGAGAAGAACTTTATGAACATGAATGTATTTTCCATCCACTAGAAATTTCAGGTCTGCAGTTTCAGGGTTGTCAAATTCCTTCTTTAGTGACTGGGCTACTGTTAGATGGTCATCAGGCTCTAGAATAAAAAGAAGAATTAATAGTAAGTAATATAAGTACCTCTCATGATAACACCCTTGGTATCTGTCAGCAATTAACACTCTTAATAAATACAACATCTCTTTAACGCTAGCAAAAAAACCCCAGCAGACCATGTGTTCAGTATGAACCCCCCAGAAAAACAAATAAAGGGCAGCTTTCTTCAGTCCTTACTGGTTTCCTACTTCAAATATCCCTAGTAAAAAAAGAAAAAAAACCCACTAAGTCCCATTCCACTAACTTATATAGATAAGGCCAGAAAAAAAAAAATTAACACAGTCTCAGAAGTTTAATGCTGCATCTGACAGCAAATGCTATCAGTCATTACTGGGTAAATTATTCTAAATGAAAAGTGTTGGTTATTATAAGATACCCAAAAGGTCAATAAAAAAATCACAGTAAGATTTTCTAAAATACTCCCACGAGGAGACGTTATCTTACAGCAGAAATAAAGCTATTACGTAACCAACATATTGGTTGCAGTGAAACTGCCCAGTATAATATCCCTAAAGGTAAATACCAACAGTTACAAGTCTATTCAAAAAGTGTTTTCCCTAGACTTATGGTGTTAGAAGCACTCTGAGTGAATGTCTGCATATTCCTGTTTGTGTCATATGTACGTATATCCCACTATGCACGTGACACTTGCATTATAAAGTTACCAGACAGCCTTGAAAAGTCATCCATTGTCTGCATACAAATTTTTATCTCCTGAACTGTTTCCAAATCTCCATCATATTTGGTAGCCTCAGAGAACTATCTTCTTTAATACTACTAAAAAAAATTACACCCCCCCCCGAAACCTCATTCTTAACCCAGAAAACATTTTGTTTTCTTACCATATAAATATACATTATTGGTTTATACAAATTTTGTGGGTCAGTAATAAACTGTTCTCTACAGAAAATTACATAAATGTTAGGTCCTGTAACCTACGAAGCTAGAAATAAGAATAGTGTTCTGCTGGAAATGGAAAGACCTTCACCAGAAGCTCTAGAAAAAACTTAACACACATAGTTTGATACTGTTACACTTTGTTTAGCACAGTTATTTTTCATTTCCTTTAAAGGATGTCATTTATGTTCAGGTATACCCAATTAGGGCAATAATTATCAAAGTGTGTTGGATTACAGGTAAAAGGATTGGGGGGGTGGGCAGGGGGGCAGAAATCCAATGTAGTGATAATAAAAATTCCTTCTGAAATAATGATACTGTAAAATACTTTGTTAATTCTTATTTTGTACAATGTGGTTTATTTATTCAGACATCTGCTATCTGAATAAGTAATAATTTTAACAATCAATGCAAAGCTTCTTCAAAGTTAACTGGCAATTCAGATGTCCGCCAATACACATCTCCACATGACTTCTACAGCCAGCAGAGATAAACTGAATATAGTGGGGTTCGGTTATGAAATTCTTAGAGGGTAAATAGGTGCTTTTATTTGTTACAGCAGTGAAGGGGGAACCAGGGGAAGGAAATGAAGAGGCAGTTCACACTGACACGGCACAAAGCCAAGAAAACTCCTTAGCAGCCAGTGCTAAGAATTGTAATAGAAATGTTAGAACTGCCACAAACGGGGAATGAATGGGAAAGCCTGGGTGTGGAAGCACCAGAATACAACAGCCAGAAAAGGGCTGTAAACATGGCAGATGTCCATGGCACCTAGTTAAGCGGATGTTAAGATCCTAGGATGCAAGCTGCCTGATGATTCTCACCACACCTAGATCAGGAGACAAACAACAGTGAGTCAGTCCTGACGACTCGCCAAGGTGGGACAGGATGAAGAGAGTAGTCACTCTCAGCTCCTAGAGCGTGCAAAAACACACTTCTGAAACCAGCACAGAGTCACCTAACTAAAAGGAATCCAGGAGACATGATGAGGGCCTGACAGCCAGCATCCTTTAACCTTTAACCGTCATCACAAGGAACCCTGCTCAGACCACCTGAATACATATTTTAGTGCTGGGATGCTGGACAGACCACTTGGCACACACAAGAATGTGGGTTCAAAAGTGCATCTGAAATTACTTTTATTTAAAAATAAAATAATCTCTTCCTCCTGTAGGGTTTCACCTTGTGCTTCGCTACAAGGTTGCTACAGTGCTGCAGCATCTTTCCAAAGGGACCAAGAAGTCAAGGTCAAAAAACAAAGGGAGCTGCTACAGCCAAAAAAGACTCCCAAGGTGTGAAGCAGTACAAGGCTGGGTGTATTGTTCGTGGTGACAAGGAAGGTGGGGATAAAAGATGTGCTGGGAAATAGTTATAAATGTAGTCTTAACCACGCTGTGTTAAAGAGAGTGAATATCTGAGTATTAATGAGCAATATGCTTATTAATAAATGGGTTGCTTGGAAGTCTTTAGCATAAAGGTGATAATTACAAGAATGATCATATATAATCCCACTCAGGACTCTTTCAGCTGACCTAAAACAGCATTTCTGACCTAAACCAGCATTTATAAAAAGATAAGAGAAGGTGAATTTGCAGAAAGGAGCACTGAAAAACTGTAACAGACAGTTTCAGTCTCACTCAAGCAGTTGTATTCTCTGTGAGGAACGAAGGAACGAGGCAGGTTTTGTTTCTTGCCTTCCTCCACTCTCCTTTGAAAAATTGCTCAATATTCTGCACTAAACTGAGAAGAAAAGGCAAGAGGAAAAGTGGAGGGGAAATTCTGACTGCATGAAGTAATATTTTAACATGGCAAGAAGAAATGGAAGCTGAAGGTGTTGAAAATATTTTGATAAAGAAATTAAAATCCAATTATATATATAAGAGTTTGGTTTGATTAAGAAGTAGAAAATTGTGAAGCATAATGTATAGCAGTGTTAAGTTTGAAATGTAGTCATAGAAACTTTAGGAACTGTGTTATGTGTGACCATAGGAACCTTAGTATTGTTAAGTTTGAAATAAGCAAACCATAGAAACCTCACCAGGAAGATACTGGTCTTTCTATGTTTTGTTTCAAAAACTAAGGAAACCATCATGGACACCAGTTTGCTGCTTGGAAACCCCCTTATCGAGGATTCCAATCAGTAGAGTTAAGTGAAATTGACCAATGATTGTTTTAACATAAGAATATTAATAAGGTGGTATGATTAAAAGACCAATCATTGAAAAGGAATTAACATTTTGTTTGGAAATCTAGTGAATATGTATAACAGGTGTGTATTTAACTGTATTGTTAGACAAGACAGGTGCACACGATAGGTGGAGCGATCCCCCGTGTGCCCAGCGCTGCAATAAAGGAGTGCCTGCTTCTTAACTTCTCATTGCTGTTAAGGAGTTTTATTCCGGATTTCGGCAACAGTTTTGGCGACCCAGATGGGACCTTGCGAGTGAGACTGGACAAGATCGAGTGGTGATCGAACTCCAGCCGGCACCGAGGGATTCTCGGGGAGGAACCATCACTCTCGACTCACAAAGCTCCTCGCAACGTTCCCTGGAGAAAGGGTAAGGCACCACTTCTTTGGAATCTGTTTGGATAGCCTGCCCGTAAGGCGCGGCGAAAGCTTCGCAGGGTTGGGGCTCAGAGGGTACCCGTTTGTGTAGAAGCCTAGGCGTCTGCCCGTAAGTCATAAGCAAAAGCTATTGCTGGGTTGGACATTTGTGTATTTGGGACAATTGTCATTTGCATTTGTTTGGTATTTGATACTTGGCATTTGATATTTGGTTATTAATATTTGGAACTTTGATATTTGATATTTGGTGCATTTGGTATTTGATATATAAGTATAATGGCATTAGCCAAATTATTTAAGTGTAAGAGTATGGGAAATATAACCACTGATGAAAAGATACCGAAAACATCACCATTGGGATGTTTATTGGCACATTGGAGTGAATTACATGATGATTTACGTAAAAGTCAAATGATTGAATATTATAATCATTGGTGGCCTTTGTATGTTTTGGAAGATCAGGAAAAATGGCCGACAAATGGAACTTTAAGTTATAATACTATATTACAGTTAATGTTAGTTTGTAGGAGAGAGGGTAAATGGAGTGAAGTGCCATATGTGGATCTGTTCTTTTATTTGAGGCAGAGAACGGATTGGCAAAAGGAATGCAAGTTAATTAGTCGAGACAATTTGGTGATGACATTAACTTCAGAAAATAAGAAAGCTGAGTTGTTGTTCGGCTTGTGATATTGGAAGGAGGTGCATTAGATGTACGGTACCAAAAGAAGATGAAATGGAACTAGAATTAGAAATAGCCCCACCAAGGGAGGAGCAGGATCTCTCTCCCTCACATTCATGGGAAAGGAGTATTGAGTCAGGGAGAATAATTTATTGGATAGTACTGAAAAACAGATGGTATTAAAAACTGGAAAAGCACAAGCAGAGGCAGCACTTATGAATGAAATGCTCTCTGGAACTTTGGAACAGAGTTTTCCTTCGGGAGATCCCCAGTGGGATCCAAATGACCCTGTACACAGGAGAAGGTTAACTCGATATCAAAAATGGGTATTGTATGGAGTAAAGCATGCAATGCCGAAAGCTTTGAATTGGTCTAAATTATATAAGATAAAAATGAATCTCCCTCTGTGTTTTTGGAAAAATTGAAGGAAACTGCTAAAAAATATACTGATTTGAAATTGGAAACAGAGGCAGAACAACAGCAATTGACTTTGATTTTTATGGGGCAGTCAGCAAAAATGATGACTTTAAATGAATGAAGGGGACCGGAGGGGAACCCAGTTGAACCTCTGGTTACAATTAAGCTGGGAAATGATAAAGTTGAATTTTTAGTTGATACGGGAGCAGTATATTCTGTTTTGAATACTTATAAAGGGAAATTGGGAAATAAAACAGCTAATATAATTGGAGCGACTGGGAAACAGGAAAATAGACCATTCTTTCAACCCCTTGATTTAAAATTTGGAAATAAGGCAATTACACATGAATTTTTGTATGTGCCAGAATGTCCGATACCCTTGTTGGGTCGAGATTTGTTATCCAAATTAAATGCACAGATAGCTTTTGAGGGAGGAGAAATTTTTTTTAAAAATACCAGAATCAAAGACAGGAGAAATATTGATGATACAGGAGAAGGTTAAGTTTCAGAAGATGCCACAAGAAGTTGATGATGCTGTGATCCCTACGGTTTGGAACACAGAGATACCTGGAAAATCTAAGATGGCACAACCTGTAAAAGTAGAACTGAAAGAAAATGTGAAGCCAGTGAGATTAAAGCAGTATCCAGTTAAACCTGAGGCTAGATTGGGAATCAAGAAATTAATTGATAAATTTTTGGAATATGGAATCTTAGAGGAGTGTGAATCTGAATATAATACTCCAATTTTACCAGTGAAAAAGCCATCAGGAGAATATAGATTAGTACAGGATCTGAGGGCGATAAATCAGATAGTGAAAGACATACATCCTATAGTGGCCAATCCATATACACTTTTAACAGCTCTAGGGGAGAATCACCAGTGGTTTACAGTGCTTGATTTAAAAGATGCTTTCTTTTGTATACCCCTGGAAGAAGGAAGTCGAAAATTATTTGCTTTCGAGTGGGAAAATCCAAAAACAGGACGAAAACCACAATTGACATGGACAAGATTGCCGCAAGGATTCAAGAACAGTCCAACAATTTTTGGAAGCCAATTAGCAAAAGAACTTGAGATGTGGAAACAAGATGGTCCCAAACCTGGACATTTGCTCCTACAGTATGTAGACGACATATTGATAGCGACAGAAGCGAGACCAGCATGTATAAAGGTAACAATTGATCTTTTAAACTTTTTGGGGCTAAGCGGATACAAAGTCTCTAGAACTAAGACCCAGACAGCAAAACAGACTGTGATATATCTGGGTTTTGAAATCTCACAAGGGCAAAGACAGTTGGGAACAGACTGCAAAGAAGCAATTTGCGGTATCCCGGAGCCGAGAAATACCCACGAATTGAGAACCTTTTTGGGAATGACTGGGTGGTGTCGGCTATGGATAATGAACTATGGTCTGTTGGCTAAACCATTATATGAAGCTCTTAAAGGTCCACCATTTGAATGGGGTCCAGATCAGCAGAGAGCTTTCAAGAATCTAAAACAGGCCCTGATGACAGCACCAGCCCTGGGACTTCCGGATCTGACTAAAGACTTCCAGTTATTTGTACATGAGAAACAACACATTACACTGGGAGTGCTGACTCAGAAGATGGGAAGTTGGAAACGACCGGTTGGATATTTTTCCAAACAATTGGACTTTGTAAGTAAGGGCTGACCTGCTTGTTTGAGAGCAGTAGCAGCCACTGTGATGATAATACAGGAGACCCGAAAATTGACTTTGGGAAGGATGATGGTGGTATATGTACCACATATGGTGATATCAGTGTTAGAGCAAAAGGGGGGCCATTGACTCTCCCCAAGCAGAATGATGAAATATCAGGTAATTTTGATGGAGCAAGATGATGTAATTTTGAAAACCACTAATTTAACTAATCCTGCAGTCTTTTTGAGTTCTATACAGGAAGAAGGACAACTGGAACATGATTGCCTGACTACCATTGAGTATGTATATTCCAGTCGAGAGGATCTGAAGGATGTACCTATGGACAATCCAGACTGGGAATTGTACACAGATGGTAACAGCTTTGTTGAAAATAGAATCTGCTATGCAAGATATGCGGTAACAACTGAAAAATCAGTTATAGAAACCAATGCTTTGCCAAACACAGCTTCAGCTCAGAAGGCGGAATTAATAACTTTGACAAGGGCTCTAGAATTGAGTGAAGAAAAGAAAGTGAATATTTGGACTGATTCGAAATATGCATTTGGTGTGGTCCATGTCCATGGGATTTTATGGAAGGAAAGAGGATTATTATCCTCTCAGGGGTCCAACATTAAATATAAAGAGGAGATTTTACATTTACTACAAGCAGTTTGGAAACCAACTGCAGTAGCAATCATGCACTGTAAAGCACATCAGTCAGGGAATACAAAAGAAATTATAGGGAACAGATTAACAGATAAATCAGCTAGGGAAGCAGCCAAAAGGAATGCCCTACAAATGACATTAATTCCTACAAAAACTATTGCAATACCAAAGGAAAAACCTAAATATTCAGAGGAGGATGAGAAATTAGGGAAACTATTAAATGCAAGGAAAAATTTGGAAGGATGGTGGGTGACATCAAAAGGACAAGTAGTAATTCCACCATTTGTAATGAGGGAAATAGTACAAACAAAACATAAGGAATGTCATTGGGGAGCAGAAGCATTAGTAACTCTTTTAAAAAGGCAAGTAGTATCAGTAAAAATGCTAGAAATAGCTAAAATGACAACTGCGAAATGTGAGATATGTTTAAAGAATAATCCAGTTGTAAAAAGGAAGGTTCAAATGAGAATGTTGAAATCAGGAATGGAACCAGGGGATTATTGGCAAATAGATTTTTCGGAGTTACCTCGACAGAATGGGTATCGATACATTCTGGTGGGGGTTGATATGTTTACCGGATGGCCAGAAGCCTTCTCCTGTCGGACCAATCAAGCAAAGGAAATCATTAAATGGTTATTACAAGAAATTATCCCGAGATTTGGAGTACCAATTGGAATCTCTTCTGATAGAGGTTCCCATTTTGTTGCGGAAGTGGTCCAGGGTGTTAGTAGAATTTTGGGAATTATATGGGACTTACACACACCTTGGAAACCACAATCTAGTGGGAAGGTGGAAAGAATGAATCAAACATTGAAAAGACAAATTAGTAAAATATGTCAGGAAACTAATTTGAAATGGCCTCAAGCACTCCCACTGACCCTTTCACGAATTCGGGTTCAGCCAAAGAGTGGGACATTAATCAGTCCCTATGAGCTATTATATGGTAAACCTTATGAATCTCTTGAACCAAATCTGAGCATACATTTAAAAGGAAAACAAGATGTATATAACTATCTGCTTTCTTTAGGAAAAACTTTAACTACACTTCGGAGTGTGGTTGTTTGGAACAGACCTCTGTCTTTGGAAAATCCAGTACATGATTTCCAACCAGGTGATTATGTCTATGTGAAGACATGGACTTTTGAACCTCTTCAGGAATGCTGGAAAGGACCCTTTCAAGTATTGTTGACTACTTTCACCGCTGTCAAGATTGCTGAATCAGATGCATGGATCCACTATACTCGGGTGAAGAAAGCTCCATCATCTTGGAAAGTTATATATAGAGACCCTAGAACCTTAAAACTGACTTTGAGGCATGCCTAATCTTCCATATAATTTTGAAATCTGGGGGAAATGCATTTTGATTTGGAAAATAATATTGGTGGGGGTCTGGTCTGAGATTGTGGCTGAACAACAAGTAACAGTGAACTATGGAGGTATTCTGGGATTGGGATGTAACTTTACTCAGATTCCAGAATTTGATCCTGACAAATTAGAAATTAGTTGGATGAAAGATAAAGGAAAAGGCAAGTATCTACCAGGACAAATTGAACTGAAGAAAAAGACAAGAAATAAGAAACAAACTGAACAATTAATTTACCTCCCAAAGAAAACTCAGGAAGAAAATTTGATAGTAGGATTGATTAAGGGATTTGCTAATTTCCAAAATGTGACATAAATTACTGCCTGTTTACCAATACCAAGGGCAGTTGGTGAATCCGTTCCATGGGGAATTTTGACAATGAATTTAACTAATTTAGAACATAGAAATGTGACTACCCACTGTGAACAAAGGCCAGTAGTTGGATGGCAAGAACAAGTGACAATTATTAAGAAGCAATGGAAGTCTCCAAGGAGCAGGGCAGATTGTGAAAAATTATTAAATTCTGTTTTTATTAAAGTTGGGAGATTTCATAATGTAGGATATTGTACTTATGATGAACAAGTTAAGAAAAATACAACTCGAATGATCATGGAATAGAAATGTAACAAGGCTAATCAGACAATGTTAGAAAGGACAATTAGTTGGGATTCAGTGTGGTCTATGACTATACTGTCTCAATTCCAATATATGGCTAAAGCTCCTTGGTGTTTTACTTGAGATGGAACCTTTTTTTTACAACTTGACCATCAGTAAATGACAAAGAGGGTACATTATGAGGAAAGGAAAATTCAGTACCTTGGTGGAAATGTGAGAAAATATACAATTACAATACTAAAGACATGACAATCCAAAGAATTCCACCTTTAGCAGCAACTGTGAAGTATGGCTGCTTGTGTAGAGGACTTAAAAATGATCTTCAATTGACTGAAACCTTTAAACCTAAAAGAGGAACAATATTTAGTTGCAGAAAAACTACTATTCAGAGTCCAGGACACTTAGTTTGGACAATGAGTGATGGAACCTGGACAACCCACCTGCCTCTTGATGGGAAGGTAAAACAAATCACTTTGAGAATGCCAACATTATACCCAATTTGGAAAAAGTCTCCTTTTAGAGGATCATTAGAAAATTTGAAATTGGAACGGGCAAAAAGGTCAGAAATAGATGATGAATGGAATGAACCCTCCACTGGAGTTAGAATTAGTTAGACCCTAGAATCTCTACTAACCCCTTTGGCAATATATAGGAATCGAGACTGGCTGTACCAACTAACAGGACAAGTAGAGAAACTGGCCAATGTGACCAGAAAAGGATTTAGAGATCTAAATATACAATTACAGGCCACTTCCAAAATGACTCTGCAAAATAGAATGGCTTTAGATATGCTTTTACTCAAAGAACACGGAGTGTGTGGATATTTAAAAGACAGAATAGACCATTGTTGTATACACATTCCAAATATAACTCAGGATGTGGAACATGATTTGGAATTATTGGGAAAAATTGAGAAAGACACTCAAGAGTTGCAACAAGATATGCAAGAGAGTTGGATAGACAAGATCTTTAAGGGATTAGGTTAGAATCTGAGTTCTTGGATCAAATCATTGATTAGTACAATATTAACCTTGTTGATAATTTTTGTAATGATCATTTTGATTTATTACTTTTTGAAAAGGCAAATTACTCGTAAAACTTTTTTTAATCGCATGATCATCCAAGCTGTTGCAAGACAGCAAGATGGACAAACAATCTCAGAGTTTCCTCCACCATATAGTAAGTGATTAGTAAAATGATAGTGAAAGTATTGAAATGATTTTCAAAACTTTCAAAGGGGGGAATGTTGAAAATATTTTGATAAAGAAATTAAAATCCAATTATATATATAAGAGTTTGGTTTGATTAAGAAGTAGAAAATTGTGAAGCATAATGTATAGCAGTGTTAAGTTTGAAATGTAGTCATAGAAACTTTAGGAACTGTGTTATGTGTGACCATAGGAACCTTAGTATTGTTAAGTTTGAAATAAGCAAACCATAGAAACCTCACCAGGAAGATACTGGTCTTTCTATGTTTTGTTTCAAAAACTAAGGAAACCGTCATGGACACCAGTTTGCTGCTTGGAAACCCCCTTATCGAGGATTCCAATCAGTAGAGTTAAGTGAAATTGACCAATGATTGTTTTAACATAAGAATATTAATAAGGTGGTATGATTAAAAGACCAATCATTGAAAAGGAATTAACATTTTGTTTGGAAATCTAGTGAATATGTATAACAGGTGTGTATTTAACTGTATTGTTAGACAAGACAGGTGCACACGATAGGTGGAGCGATCCCCCGTGTGCCCAGCGCTGCAATAAAGGAGTGCCTGCTTCTTAACTTCTCATTGCTGTTAAGGAGTTTTATTCCGGATTTCGGCAACAAAGGGTCCCAGAACCCTGCTAATATACATAAGATGATACATATAACTGAATTTATGATTAAGCTACATATAATAAAAATGTCCCACTTCCTTCATAAAATAACCAGTTCTTATGGAAGAAAAATCTGAACATAATACAGATACTTTTGTGTAGAACACCCCATTGCCTGGGATTTTAGTGCAGTAACACAATTTACATCTAATCAGTAGTAGGCAAATATTAGGAAAATTAAGAATTTCCACAGTAATTAAGTGTATATCTTACAGTTCTGAACAAGCCACCCTAGAAAGCACAAGTGCCTCAACCTAGAGAAAATGGGGGTCTTTGGACTGTGCCCTAAAACATTAATTTTGGCAAAGCAGTTTCCTGAGAACAGGATTCTCCATTTAATCCTCTGGTTTCTCAAAGCTGAAATGTGAGTACTATTAACAGAATTTCCTTACCTTGGCATCCAGAAGGCACCAAGGGAGCAAAAAGCGTTCTATAATTGTCAGGCAAAAGCACAGAGCAACACAAAAGCCATTACAAAGGCAGTACAGAAGTGGAATGGAAACATGATGGACTCAGTACAGTTCAAATTACAAATTAAGAAGTTGCTGCATTCTAGCTTTTAGCTTAAGCTCCCAGATGACACCTACAGACAATCCCAAGAGTCTCATCTTTGACTAGGTCAGCAAAGCCAGTAACTTCATTAGCAACCAATAGGGAATTGAATTTGTAGCTGAAGAATGAGCTCTCTGTTAGACAATGCTATATACCTAACTCTTTCTAGTCAAGGCCAGCAAGACAGACCTTAACATTAATCAAATATCTGAGATCCAGCAACTTGTCTCTTCAGAAGCCCAGGTCATGATCACTTGTGATAAGATTCTAAGTGCCTGTGGCCAATTCTGAACATGGGAATTTGGCTCCCTCAATTCTTAATAGTCTACTTAAGGGCATCAAAGAAAGCTTCAGGGTTCCTAAACATTCTGCATGGCTCCCTCAAGCCTCCAAATTCAAACTCAGCTTCTCCACCCATGGCCATTGTACAGTAACATTCAGTGGTTACACAAAAATCCCCTCCCCAAACCCAAGGCACTTCTCCATAGAAATAAATCATGTCAATAAGAGAGACAATCATTTAGCACTGCCATCAGGCCTTAGCAATTTTTACAGTTCCATATTACCATTTACACATATGTAATGTATGATTATGATTATGCTTCCCAGTATAAATTTTTGCAAGAAACTAAGCTTAGGCTTCAAATACATGCAACTGTTTTATGCACTAATGATTTTATTTAGAAGATGTCAAAACAAAAGATATTTAAGCTCACCTACTGATAGAAGACGCCACATAACAGCAGGGGTAGCAAAGCAAGCAAACACATCGTCAGTGCAGGCAAAGTGAGTGAGGTGGGGAAGGATCACCGACTGCCCACGGCATTGGCCCCACATGTACACCTGGCCGCTCTGGGTCTTGGCAGCCGACGTGTGAGCAGAGTGGCAGGCTGCAATCTCTATAACTCTGAATTTACAAGCAGAGAAAAAAGCAAGTCACTCTCATAAGAACGAAATGCAGTGAAGAAGCTCACTACCTCCTGTATTTCTCTGGTGCAAATCTTATTTGTAAGCATGCATGCACTTCCAATTGCAAGAATGTTTTCTGATCACATATAGCAAAATTAAACGGGCTATCAATGTTTCTTCAAATAGCAAGCACTCCGAAAGTTTTTCAGTGAAACAGCATCTTGGGAGTGAGGAGACACTGTTGCAGCAGAGCAGTGTATCTGCTGCAGCACATGCTCTACTAACCCCCTTGGCTCCCTCAAACAAAGCTATGATGAGTTTCAAGTCTCTGAATGTCCTCAGTGGTGCTGGGCAGTGAGGTGAGTGGCTGCATTAAGCTGTAGAGAACAGGTACTTGGAGAAAATGAAGAAGAAAATGAGGAGGCGTTTCAAAAAAACCAAAAAAACCCCACAAAACAAAAAACCAAAAAAACCCCACAAAACAAAAAACCAAAAAAACCCCACAAAACAAAAAACCAAAAAAACCCCACAAAACAAAAAACCAAAAAAACCCCACAAAACAAAAAACCAAAAAAACCCCACAAAACAAAAAACCAAAAAAACCCCACAAAACAAAAAACCAAAAAAACCCCACAAAACAAAAAACCAAAAAAACCCCACAAAACAAAAAACCAAAAAAACCCCACAAAACAAAAAACCAAAAAAACCAAAAAACCCAACAGAATTTGTATTTTGGTTTATAATTGAAAGTTAATGAAAAACTTTTTCCTGCTTGCTTATTGGTAATAGTTATAAACCAACAATTTAAACATACTTCTTTTGATTAAAATACTGAAGTGTCATTACTCATACAATTATTATTACTTACATTTAATGGGCTTTCATTTTGAAAATTAAAAATTAGAACCAAACAGCACTAAAAGCTGTTTCTAAGTGTATTTTAGCTATGTTAAGCTTTCTCACTAATGCTAAAGTTTATTTAGAATTTCAGAACTCACACTCTGTACAACATTACACAATCCACTGTTTTGCAGTCTGAACTACTGCTTGTTTGCTTATTTTCCCAGCTGTGTGGGGAAAATAGCTGGGAAACAACTTGTTTAAAGCTGTATGTACAAATCTTGGAGACTTTAGTGAGTTAATACTCTCACTGACACCAGGAATGCATAATTCTGGCCAACAAAAGGGAAAGGCAGCATAGAACATTAAAACTTGTATTAAATGTGGTAACATTGTAACTGCAGCCAAAGTGTCTGGAAAAAATTCAGTTAGTTACATTTTAAGCAAAAGCACAAACACACATAAAGAAATTGCAGTGTTCAAAAAAGGCATTGTCTCATCACCAAAGAGGAGTTCCTTCTTCCTTACAATAATGTACACAGACACAAGTTGAAGAGGGACATCTCACTTTTCTTATTATTCACAACAGGAGGCCAAAATCAAGACCTCAGTAGTAAGGAACAGACTCAAATTTCTGGCCACATATATACATGGCTTTACATCAGCAATAGAAATAACTGCCCCACTACCCGTCAAGGACTTACAGGAAAATACTTAACTTGCAAAAATCTAAGCTTAATTTTCAGGGAATAAGACCAAGAAAGAACTCCTCCCTTTCTCTCTCTCCTGGGTTATGAGCCGGATTTAATAGCAGAAATAACAGAGATTGCAGATGTCCACTCTTCGCTTTTTCTGTGTGTACTTCTTGTCAAAAGTAGCATATTAAAATACAATTTGTATTCAGACACAATAAAGCTTTTATCGTTGATTTCAAACAATGAAACTATACAACCGAAGAGAAACTGCAATTAAGGCCTATAAAGCACAGCGTGAGCTGAAGGAAAAAATAGCACATTCAGGCTCAGAACATTCAGTTTCTCTTTCACAAGGATGGCTATGGGGCAGATACAAGCACTTTCAGTGAAAATTCTTTTCACATTTAGCAGAAGAACCATTGCAAAAAATTATAGGCTATTTCTTCCAAAAAATAGATTAAAAATGCCATAATTTTCTGTAGTTCTTCTGAGAATATGCCAGCTAACGTCTGACTGTAAGTATTACCTGTCCTTATCCACAATAACTGTTGTAGGGTAAGACTGGTTACTTTTATTCCCAGTGCCTAACTGGCCATATGAATTGGCTCCCCAGGCATAAATCTGACCTTCATCTGTTAGCACTAACGTATGCGCATAGCCACAGGCAACCTATAAGGAATAATAAAAAGAAAAATCTCATTTTTATGTAACAGTAAGTTAATACAGATAGATACATGTTATGCTATACGTTAATGATCCTATACCAGTATAAAATTACAAAAATTACAAATACAGATAAGTTTATTAAAAAGGGAAGCAAAGTAGATGAGGTGACTTTGAGGAAAAAAAATGTATCAGTGAGGAACCCTGACAGATAATCTCAAGACTGAAGCAAAATAGCTAGAAATTGAGAAAGAAGGAAAGCTATATGACAAATATGAACAGCATGCAGAAAAAAAACTGCAGAAAAAGGCAGATCATCTGTCTTGGCTTGCCTTGCAATATGGGCAACTGCTCCAACGTGAACAGCTTACCAGTGTAAAAACAGGTGAGGTCTCCCTCTCTGCTCCTCTCCTCCCTGACTGCCAGCCACGCAAAACTGTCCCCTCCCCATGCAAGCTCTAGCGCTCACCAGACCCTCTGCTGAAATAACTTACATCACTGGAAGGAAACTCTCCACAGCTGGGCCTGAGGGCCACCAGTGCTCACACAAGGTAAGCAACAGCCAGCCAGGAAAGAGAGGGAAGAGATGAAACTCTCCATCTTGATGGCAGCACGTGACTGCGTCTGCTCATACCCTCTTGTGGAAACCAACTCGGTCTTGCTGAGCTGCCTCCTCAGGAACTCCACGTAAGGTTGCTTGAATATCCACTTTACAATCTATATATGCAGCACATGCTGCACATACAGATACACAGTAGCAAAATTACCAGCAACAGCCTTGCTCTGCATGAGTTAATGTAACCTATTATAGCTAGATGGCTATCAAGAACCAATTTACGTCGTTCAAAACTAGCTCACATATCTTTATATAATCTGCAAAGCAGATATACCATAAGTACATATAGTCCACTGACATCCGTGAAGCATGTGATGTGCTTTAAATGAAATAAATCCTGAAGTTATTTACTGATTGGAAGTCTACGACTTGGCATGAATCGATATCAGGCAAATGAAGTGGATGGAAATAGGAGCGCTCACACTTTCTAAACAGGAGAAAAAATACAGTGGAAAATAATATTCACTTTATTATGTTATTCTCCAACAGCAGTTGCTACTAGCAAAGCTACTGTCTACATCCTAGGAACTGAATGTAAAACTATGTAATTAAATAAGTTTATTTTAAAAGATTTATAAAATCTGTAACTTCCCTGAGTAAATGTAGTAAATGGGATCCAAAGTTCAAAACACTCTTGTAAATTTTCACTAAGTTACAAAACCAATGTTTTCTAGCAGAATGTGTTGTTTTCCTGACAATATCCTCTATCTTGGATAAATAATTAAAAACCTTCAGTATCAGTTCTGCAGTTACTTTAAATATTTCTTATCAGTCAGAAGTTACCAGTCTGCTAATTATACTGATGGCAGCCCAGCTATCTGGTAAAGTGTAATAACCACCCAAGATCAAGACTAACCATGGAATCATACCAACTGATGACCAAAAGCAGTTGGAGACAATTTGTTCAGACTCCAAACAGCAGTTAGTCACTGTGGCTGGAGTGTGATTCTAAAAGTGATATTCAGTCCAGTCTGCCAGAAAGACAAAATGCTAAAACTGTAGCATTTTCCCAGAAAAGACAACAAGGGTTAATGAAGAATGGGGTAGCCTATGAAGACTTTATTATTTACTAAAATAACAGGAAATTTCTTTTTATTAAGTTTCATGGGAAAAAAAAAGACCAAACACTTCTAATGGACTAGTCCTCTTTAATAAAATCCTGACCTCGCTGAAGTCAATGGCAAAATTCCCACTGAACTCCACAGTTTCGCCCCTACTGACAGAGCTCCAATTTAAGATACATGTTTTTATTCTGATAAATAGCACTTTAAACAAAGAGATAAAGGACTATCTCCTTTAAATGTAGGCTATGCCTTATCATGTTTTCAGTTGTTCAGAAAGGGTCTGACATGGAGCATCACACACATACCCGCTGTACACGAATGCCTTGCAAAGCTGCTATTCGGCATGGTGTTGGCTGATTGCCGCTGCTGCCCAGTCCAAGCTGGCCATTACCATTGTAACCCCAGACATAGACCTTAAAAACAAAGACAGGGATTTTAACTGTTTGCTACTATCTACTTCTTTTGAAAGCAATGTAACTGCTTCAGAGTTACAATAACAATTTTCTTCAATATTTCCTGTCCCTACAGCTTAGGATCTGTACTTTATGTGTAGATACACACAAACACCTATATAAACCTACATGTATACATATACATATATACACACACACACACACACAGAGACACGTATATGTTTTTCTACACTGCAAATTTTGGATGCTGTTTCTGTTTAAAATACCAAATGCATGCTCATCTAAAATTCTAAGCTTCCATATTCATGTTTCTCTTTAAGAGTTAGATTATGTAAGACTACAATATGTTAATATGAAGAGTAGAAAATAAGTGATTCATATGGCTGTTTCCCAGCACAGAGCAAATTCAGCATGAATACTTCCCTTTTTCAAAGAGCTAATTTCTCATTCAAAAATCCTCTAACAGAAAAGAAAACATGCTAAAACAAGTATAAACTGGAAGCTATGCACAACAGTTTGAGTAGGCTGTTAACAGCTTTATGCTGAACATAAGAAAAAGGGAAAATACTGAGCTCTGATAATTTCAGTGACATATGTTTTACTGCAGTCAATAGCTACTTAGGTCTAAACTGAAATGCTTGGAGCAATGGAGCTAGAGAGGATGTAGGCTGCCCAAAGTGTTCAAGCTCTATAAACTAAAACAAGAACACTACAACCTCTTTGTATCTTTGCAATGAGGATAAAAAAGCATGAGAGGGATTCAAGGGGGACTGCAGTAGAACAAATATATGCAATGTACTTTTATTTTCTCTGTTTTCCCTTGCCATAAAGTGTGCATATATGAGCACTGAAAATTAAAATAGCATTCACTGATTATTCTCACACTCTTGATGCTTAAGATTCTAGTATAGACAATAATTTATTTTTCTATGAATGCTAAAGACAGCAGTGGGATAATATATTAAGCAGCATTTTCATTTTTCCTAGAATATAATACCAGCTCTAAAAATCAGTAAATCAGTGACACAAACTTAGTTATTTTTACATATGAGAAAATGAAGCTAGCATGAAATGCTAACTATACATATATAGATTCAATATGATTTAATCCCAAAATTTATAAAAATCCCGACCTTCACAATGCTATTTTTACTTCAGAACTGTATTTTTAAGTAAATTTGAAATTTGATACTTGAATTCCTTCAACACAAAGCCAACTTCAATAGTTGATACAAAGTAACAGCTGCTAAATTTTATGAGTAATCTCATAAACCAAAAAGCCATAAACCAAATGTTAGTGAACAATTTTCCCTGTTTCACTCTACCTCCTTTCTAAAGGAGAAACCATAATCAGCATGGATAGAAAGACATGCTTAAGTATGTCAGCACATGCAGGACAATTTATGAGAAAGGTTTTTATAAGCAGTATAAGCAGGTAGATTTGAGGGAGTCTGGAAAGGCATACTTCTTTTCTGAGTAGTAGCTCATTACTGACAGGTTGGAAAATATCTACATCCCATGATATTACATAAAATAAAATTCAGTCAGAAAATTCACTTAAAATTTCTTACCTCTCCATTTTCCACCACAGCCATAGAGCACATCTGTCCACAAGCTATATTAACTACTATTTTATTTTGTAGGCAGCTGGTAACTCTTCGAGGAATTGGTTGATTAGCTGTTGAACCAGATCCAACTTGGCCTGAGTTATTATAACCCCATGTGTATACCTGTTGTAATAGAATTGCCATAATAAAAGGCTATACAACATACAGTTCAAAGAACATATTCAAGAGAGGAAAAAAAGATATATGCATAAAAAATTACATTTTGAGTTCAAGTCAATGTATTCTTTTAAAGATGTAGGAAAATACATAGGTTTACAATTTATATGTTTCTATCAAAAATATGCCACTCATAGTATTTATATATTCCATTCTTTTATGTTCCTCCAATCAAAGGTAAGAGGCAACATGACAGCTGCATTAATGCTGGAAGAATCCATTGCTAGTTTTCCAGAACCCAAAGTAGAATGGCTAACTGGGCACAAATGGCACCTCAAAGTAAATGACAAAACTTTTTACTTTGGTGGATAGAACTCCTTACATGAACGTGATTTATATTAATGTCAGGTTTAACGCCATTAAGTATAGCATAGAAAGGAACGGGCTGCCCTCTGCAAAGAAATTCTTATTTGTTATTACAAGCAGATGTGGCACAAAAATCAATGTTCTGCATGTACCTCACAGCAGCTAGACCCTAACATGTTTTCCATTTTTATCAAACATTTATTTGTGTTGCATCAGCAAGAAGCAAGGTCTAATGCTCTAGGTGCAGAATGTTTTCCTGTTTCTCATATACGTAAATTTCACTAAGAGAAAAGAGAGATTTATTCCAGCTGTTCTCACCTCTCCATCAGATGTTAAGACCATAGAATGATGAGAGCCACAGGCAACTTCAATGACTTTCTTGTTCACCAAGTTAGTAGAGACTTGACATGGAACAAAACCATGATTTGTTGTACCATTGCCCAACTGACTATAAGCATTATGACCCCATGTATACACTTCTCCTTCTGTAATAAAAATGTAAAAAGCTGCTTTAAAGTCTCTACTTTTCCAATGAGTACCCAACATAAAATTACAAAATGAAAAGTCAAATTCAATAACAATATACATATTTAAGTGTGTGTATATATATATATATATGCATGCCCTTTGGGGCTCTTAAGCCCATGGACATACCAATGCTACTTTTACATAGAGTTGACCACAAATCCAAAAGGATAGTATCACCATAATCTTAATAAAGGAAGTCATATAGCTAAAAAAAAGGAGATAGCACAATACAGATGAGAAAAGGATCAAATGACAGTCAGGAGTCCCCATTTGAATTTCTTTGTCACTGACAATCAGTCAAAATTTCTTGTCTATGCCCTGGCACTGCTTCCCACTTTGGAAAATTCAAGTAACAAGCTTACATTCCTTTACAATATACATGAAAATACTTGTAAGAAAAACTTATTATTACTTATTAATAAACATACTATTATTTACTTATTATTAAAACATACTATTCATGTCTTGTATTTTGAGAAACATGCTAGTAAAATTAAGAATACAAGAAATGTCTGCCTGGGTTAGACCGATGATTCACCTAGTACAAAATTCTGTCTCCAAGTGGCAATAGAAAAAAGCTGCTGTTTAAGAGATACATGAGCCTGGTCTCTTTTTGCTGTTCCCAAGCATTTACAATCACTAGGCTACAGGTATTATCAGGTACTTCAAATTCTTCTTAATGTACATATATTGGCCCGTTATCCATGAAGCTAACACCTTTTTGTGCTTTCTTTCATCTGTTTTAAATCAAGTGTCCTTTAGTTACGGTAGTGCAGGACTTGATGAATAGCTGTCCTACATTCATCTTTTCTATCATCATCATCATTTTCTAAACCTAAATTATGTCGTTATTGCGGGAGAGATAGGTTTGACGTACAACTCCCTCAGATTTCTAAAGAGATCACAAAACTCGCTATCCCTAAGAAGGGTTCCCTCAGAACTACAAAGGCAAAGCGTGCTACACTAAACCAATAGTTCTCTACAATAACAGGTTAAATCTAATGACTTTATCCTGTCAAAAGCAAACAACCTTCTCTTCCTTTCAACAACATGAGAATACAAATTTCAGTAAAGAGGTGAAACAGCCACATAAAAACATACAACATAGACTGGAAATTACAGTAATTAACCCAAGAACTGCAAAATACTTAATGGCTGTCTGAAAGGTAGGTTAAGAGAGGCTGTGCTGAATGGAAGTTATTCATGTGAATGGAGTTATGAGTAAAAATCATCAAGGATCAGTTCTGGACCTGTTCTTTTGCAATACTTCAGTTCATCATCTGGGTAAGGAGTATGAGCGTGTCAGTGAGCTGTGCCAGCAACAAAGCTCAGAAGAATACAGATACATATATAAAAAGCATCCAGAATGGTCTACCCTGAAGACTGGAGGAAATGGTGGAAGGTAATTGAATATAAAGACCAGTCGCACCTCTACAACACAATTCCCCTCACCTACCTTTAGTGATCTAATCTAGACTACTCAAAAAGATTTCTTCTTATTAACGGAGAAAGAGAGACAAATGTTAATCATCAGTCAGGTTCTAACAGAACCTCACTTGGGAACACAATATTAGTCGTTTGTCTTTGAGAATAATGTACTTAATTATGAACAGAAGGGCCACTAGCATGATGTGGATAATAGAGGGTCAATGAGACAACGGAAAACAAAAGGCTAAGAGGCAATATAACTGGACTTTAAAGCACATCCCAAAGTAGGTACGGGAGGGAAAAAGACGCATTTTAGCTAAAGGACAATGTTGGCACAAGAACACATGGGCGTAATGTAGCCACTAATGCAGTTCAAAAGCAATCAGAAGGTCCAAACTTAATTGCAAAAGTAAAAAAAAACTTCCAAAAGTAGTAACAAGATCAGAGCAGAGCTTCAAAAACTTTTGAAAAGAACAAGCTATGGACAGAGCTAGCTGACATGTCATATTCACCAATGAAAACACGTTGGACTTGATAGTCTGGAATGTCTATCCCAGTTCTCTCTTTTATCTTACCAGCACAGACCTTTCACACCTACTGGACTAATTAAAGTGGACTATCTGAAAAAGCAATATTCAGATCATACTTTACCTTCTGTAGCAAGAACAACATGAGGGCCACTTCCATAACTCAGACAGGCTATCTTTTTGCCACATAGAGAATCTAACCTCCTTGGTTCAATAGTGCTCTGCATGTCACCTGTTCCCAAACACCCACTGCAGTTCATACCAAGCACAAAAACCTGTTATAAAAGAATCACAGAATCACAATTTAGATTGGAATGGAGGACCTCCTCCAAAGGTCAACTAGTCCAGCCCCCTGCTCAACAAAGGTCTAAATAGTTCAGTTGACTCAAGGCCATGTCCAGCTGGGTCTTGAACACCTCCAAGGAAAAGATTTCACAACCCCTCCAGGATTTAACCACTCTCATGGTAATTTTTTTTTCCCTAATACTGAATCAGAATTTTCCATCTTTCAGCTTGTGTCCACTGCCTCACAACCTGTCACTATGCACCTTCAAGAAATGTCTAACTCCATCTTCTCTTTATCTTCTGATTGTGGTACGAAGCCATGAATTTGAATTGAAAATGGTTTAGTAGCAATCAAAATGATCAGACATTTTTGCATGCAACTTTTTCTAGGTATACTATCATAGTACTGGCTTACAGAATAACTCGATACATGAATGACTAAATATGTCATGTTCACACACACTCTTGGACAATTACCTCATCATTTTCAGTTGCATACAAGACTTCATTACCAGCACTGCCAAATACACAGGCTTGACGAATTAACTTGAGCTCTTCTTGGGAACAGAGAGAAAAAATTGGCCATTTCCCAACATCCAGCATCTTCAGGGCTGACAATAATGTTGCCTCCAAGACCTGGTATTATAAAAAATGATATTAAATACCTAGACAGAGAGAAATGTGTACCTTTGCACAGTATAAAGGAAAAATTTAGAGAAATACCACTGTCTCCTTTTTCAACCACAAAGCAGTATTTTAATTCTAGAACAATAATTGGAGGGAAGCCATTAAAATAAACAAATAAAATATATCGTGATCCAGAAAGAAAGGATCTATATGCATGGAGAAAAGTACTATATAAGAAGTTAAATGGTGAGGTCGTATTTTCACTATATCCATACAACGTAACTGCTAGCTTATAGAATTCAATGTATAGGATTCTAATATAAAACATAAAGTATACATTCAAAACTTGAAAATAATTTGTGTCTTTTCCTCTGGTGCTAAAATTACTGTTCAAAGAAAAAACCATAAAAAAAATCTGCCCAAGAATAGATTTATCTTTGAAAAATATACACATTTGTTCTCACGCGTTGAAAATGGAAACTTGAGAAAACTCGAGAAACTTTTTCCTTTCTCCTTTACTTCCGAAATTTACGTCTGTGTTTCAACAATTACTGAATCTTTGGGAACTTTCTAAGAATATCTGCATTTTATGTAACTAGACATATAATAAAAGAAAAAAGGTAATTGAACATTTTCCAGCTTATCCAAGGACAAATAACAAGTTTATAGTTAACAGAAAAGAGTAACAGGTCTCTCCAGACATTAAAACTAGTCAAGCCAACGTCCAAGTCTCATGCAACATTTCTACTGCTTTAGTATAGCATAAATCAGAAAAATGTTGCAGTATCAAAATTTAATAGCAAATTTCACATGGAGCATGCATCAAATTTTCTTTACTGAAAGTAAAACAGGCTTTGGACATGAAAGAAAAGCTGCATTACTTGCCAGATCAGAAGGTAAGTAAGAACAGATTTTGCCTATCACAGGCATCACGTAGTTCACCACGTAACAGTTTATTTCTAGCAAGTAGCAGACTTATAAAGTGATCTGTCACAGAACATAATTTTTTCTACCTCTAACTGAAACAAAGTTGTGAATAAATTCTAGTTTGGAGTCTGAAGCACCTTAAGTCAGTTGTAAGGATATTGCTTTTTTGATTAGTATCACTTACTATGAAAAAATGTACACAGAAACATAAATAATATTTGAAGCTACAGAAATAAACCCTAAATTAATCCTGAACTAAAATCTTTAAGCAAATAGCAGTTAATCACACATTTCTTTATAATATACTTCTGAGGAAGGCAAAGGAGGGTTGGTCGTCTTCACTAAAGAAAAGTTGCAGTTTTGATCACACCAGTCCTTTCCCCATCTCCTCACATGAGTAACTGACCAATTTCAGCCAAATTTGCAAGTGAAAGGGAAGTAAGATCCTGCTGACACAATCCATTTGGCAGTAGGCAGCTGGACAATCAGACATATATGTTATGAAATAAGTCAGCAAGCAAGTAGGTCCTAGCAAATGCTTTCCTCCATGACACATAGCTGGGTTATAAGAGACAAAGGACATAAATCCACATGGAATCAGGCTTCATTTATCTGCTGTTTGCAGAAGAATTTGTTTTATGTCAAGAGGTTAGAATTCTATGGAGGATTTGAGGCACTTTTAAAATATAATAATGAATACTGAAAGGATCACAGGCTACTCCTTCCAATCACATCGAGAAAACTGCATCCCACTTTTGCTCAAGACTGATGAAGCCTGAGGTTCAAAAGAACAGTCAGGGTGTCCTTCAATTGTACAGATTCCCTTACTGGAATAACATATTGGGTTTTTTATAATGTGGGCTCTAAATTCCAAGTGCACAATGGGTCAGAACCCATTCATCTTAAATATAATTTTTTTTTTCCTGTAACCTTCTACAAAGCACTCATGTTCTACCCTCATAATTAACAGGTTAAAAATCCCCAAACTGTAGCATTTCTTAACACTAAAATAATACACTGAAGGAAAAAACGCAAACTACAATTATAAAAAGCACCAAAGGAAACACTTATGATACTGATTTTTTTTAACAGAAGAAATAACAAACTTTATCAGACTAAAAATATCCATAATCTAAATCTTGTCTCTGGAATTATTGGTTACATTCAACTCAGTAAGAGATACTCTCTCACCTTTCAAGATTTTCTCTCCTCCCACACTTCATTATATTTTGTCCCAAAAATATGAAAAACAGCTTGAACTATCAGCCTGCCAATATTTATGTCCCATAAGTGGTCAGTTCCCTCATTATATTGCACAAAGTCATGAAAGACAGAGACCAGAATTTGAGATTTCATATGGTCCAGCTACCTATCCCAAAGGTATATCAGTCATACCTCAAGAACTCCTAAAACTTCTACACTTCATTTGACCTCAGCAATCAGTTTGAAAGCTGGTTATTCAGTTTTATTTGTCATATAGCACCTTGAAAGGCATCATCATTAAGCTCAAAATCTGAATGATTTTTCATTACGTTTTACATGCAGAGTGTTCAAAGAAAATAAAAGAGGAAAATGGGAGGAAGTTTTTGCTTCAAATTATGCTACAAAAGTTACTTCTAACAAGTTTACGTTGTTGAAACATTAGGCTGGAACATGGAACTTTAGAACTTAATATTAATTTAAATCAGCCTTGTAAGCCAAAGGAGCAATTCAACCTAATTAAAATGAATATATTGTTCTTCTAATATCTTGTGGATCACATAAGCAACATTTCTTTTGCTAATACCATTTTTCTACCTATAGCTTTGGTTTTCTGTTTATCTTGAAAGCTAATAGCGTGTACTAAGCTACCGCTAAATAGAACCAAGCTTCTTCCTTTTAAGTAGAGCAGTACAGAATTCTCAATACAAATTCACACTCTGACCTTGACACGGACTCCTTGAGGAGGAGAGTCATCGTCCATATGGATTTGCCCTTGTGTCCCCCTGCAAAGAGAGTACTGTGGTTAAAATCACCATACCATATTGCTGCAACAATACTTTATGGAACTATACATGCTTAATATTAAACCAGAACTATTTGCTTCTCTGGGGTGACAACACAAGAAACATAAAGCTCAGTCAATTTTGTTTTTACATTCAACTGTACTGTGATCAGTTAGACAGACTCTGCTCTTCTGTATTCTTACCTAAAATAATAATTCTTGGACAAAACTTTTTTTTTTTAAAACAAGTAGTAAAATTAATCAGACTGTGATTGGAAAGGAAGAAGTTTTGTCAAACACAATACTCCAATGTCTTTTTATTGCAGTAAAAATAAATTTAGAACCTTGCTGACATAATTTTTCAAGACATTTCTTTCAGCAAAGGAAAAGGACACTGGTCGGAGCTTTCCATTTCTAGCTTAAGCCTTCAAATGCTTTTATTCCAGTTTCATTCTGAAAACCAACGTTAGAAAAACATCTGGGTCTTTTCGGGTTTACTGAGAATTGTTAAAATATTCACTCTGCTTCAGAAAATGTTGCCAAACCTGTAAATTACTTGTATAATTTCTATGACATGCATTATCAATAGAAACAGATTTTCAGATTGGATGTTTTCTTCACAAATAAATATGCACAAATCTAATATCCTTAAATTATTTCCTAACACAAAGCCATGCAACTCCATTTTCAGTAACACTGCAAAAACGAGTAAGCAGCTCTGAAGCTGTGCAAGCTTCTTTTACTCAACAAGTGAGAAAGTTGTACACATCATTTTCTTTGAGGTACATTGGTTCAGCCAAGGCTAAAAATCTGTTTACTTACCATTTAAAATTAAACGTCTGTAAAATTCTGACTACAGGCCAAATAACATCCAACAAACAAGAAGCTACCATTTTACTTAGCTACTTTTCAGAGGAATACCACACCAAAAGAAGTATCAAATGTAGCTTTATAAAACTACCTAACTTACTACTAAACAAGCCTCTTATGTAAGACTTCATGCCATAAGACCTAGGCCAAGGACACAGAATACATGAAATTCATGATTTAAATATTATAAATGTTAATGATTTAACAAATATAATTTAATTTACTGAATAAACAAAAATTATTTTTATTTACTTAAAATGAATTAAAAAACTGAACAACTGCTGCAGCTCAACTATACTGAATATGCACGCTGTTAAGCTTGTGCTTTAACAAAACCCACAAATCTACATACACAGTGTATTTTATACACTTAAGTTTGAGACATTAAATGATAAATTCAGGTCATGTGTGAAAGTCTAGCTACTCTTTTGTCCATGTTGACTTTGAGCTTAAGGCTCAAACACACAACCGAACTGAAATAACTTGAAGCTAAGTTATATTCCCTTTCAACTAAGAAAGACTAAAAGGCTGATTCAGTTGCCCACACATTAGCACCTACTGCTATTTGAGGTGACCTTGGGGATCCCTGACACCAAATGGTGCTGTCACATGTAATACAGGACCTATAGGGTATCCATGCCATGCTGGAGCAACAGCTAATAACTAAATGGCACTAGACAGTTATGCATGTGCAACTCAACAGAGCTCTGAACAAGCAGGCATAGCCATTCACCACGCTTTACAACTTAATGGATACACTGTAACTTGTTTAGCTCTTGCTGTTAAGCGATTTGTTATTTTCTTCAACATACTTGTTCAAACAAGAAGGCAACCAGTTGATTTTGTGTACATTATCTCTATTTAAAATAGAAACAACTCACCTAATTAAGGCCTTTGGCATGACCACAGCCTGAGCAGGACTGTATTACTGAACTGCAGTTCTGAGACGTTTAATTTCAAGTATGTGAGTAGTCCTACTGTGAAACTGATTATCAAGGCTATCCAATATTTTGCAGCACCTATTTCCAGCACTCCTTAGCAATGCTGATACATGTTACCCACTTCTTGGCCATCCTTAGCCTACACTCAGCCCACAGGGCTGACATATCCCCCAAGAGAGTAACTATTAACTATGAATTTTCTAATTGAAATAAATGTAGAATTCTGTATTTCCTTCCCCAGGCCATTCAATACATAACTGATACCCATGATTCTTCAAGTTCTAATACTTCAATTCAATTGCTTCTGTTTAGACCAAAGCATAGTTTGATTTTAAAAGCAGTTTATTTGTTAGTATAAAGAAAGATACATTAGGATCTAACCATCTCAGTTACCTAACAAAAGGTTCTCCAGCCCACTGCTTTTCAGAGTCCCACAAACATGCTGACAGTTTTGCCCTAACTTTTCAAGAACAAAGATCACTTACATGTCCTCACAACTCAAAAGCTGTAACATGTTTTAGCTTATATACAACGAAGAGAAAATGACCTTGCAACTCCATTCTTCAAGCTGTTCTGCAAAAATATACACCTATTTCTGAGCAGCCTTATAAGAGTATATGGGAAGGCTCAAATTACACCAGTTTATTCTCTTATCCAAATTCATGTATTCTAATGAAAGTACATACTGATTGCCACATGTCTGCATCTGCAAAGGTGTTCTTTCTAAAAACCTGTAATTGATTTAAGAGTACATATTCACCCTGGGATGCTGAAAATAAAGACAGACAAAAAAAATATTATTAAGCCTGTCTAAGAATCATTCCCTTTAAAATACTAGTGATGATTCACATTTGCCTGCTCCTAGGAATTTTTCCTCAAGAAAAATAACCATTGTATACACAGTGATGCAAAGAAAAAAAAAGAGTATTTTCATCAAAAATTAAAAAATAAAACCCTGTATATTTGAGTACTTCAGGTACAGAAGAAAAACATACCCTAGATATTTCAGACAAGTTATTGGGGTTGCTCATGTACTAAATCTTATAATATACGTATAATTGCTAAGAAACCTTACTTTAAAATATCTAGCTACTACATTTTTTTCAAAAAATGCAATACTTACTTTAGAAAGTAAAAGGTAAGCAAGAAATATTTCTCATGTATTAAAACTTTATATACATTTTCACTAGCTGTGTTTCCAAAAACAGTTCTCAAGTGCAGATGTAACGGAGAAAACTTCATTGTTGTAAACATCCATTTCTTGAGGAAGTGCACAGCATTTTAATACAAAAATATTTATATTAAACTTTCACAATCTCTTATCTGGAATCCAAGTACAATTAAGAATCAGGACAGCATACTCTGACAGTCTGAGTTTAGGTCTTGGAATTTGAAAGTTCTGACCCCGGTTTCAGTCCAACCACAGTAGGTCTTTGGATAAGGCACATATGCTTCTGCAGTACAGGTAAGATTGAGTTAAGAAACACAAATACCAGTTCTAATAGCCAAGTTCTATTAGAAGTCTAAGACCATTTAATCCTAAATATTTAAACAGGTTCACTGACTCATTTGAACATAAATGTTCTTGTAGATTCTCTTTCTAGGGACTTGGGAAGCAAATAAAAATTCTCAGAACTCCACTTAGTGTTTCCTCCCACTTAATTTAAGCATTTATGAATCTCATCTGCTGAATCGAAGGTCTGTCTGGAGCTTCTTCCCCAAGGACTCTAACCACAGGCTTAGGAAAGATTAGGAGGAAAAAGTCACAGAAAAAAAGAGACTTGCTGACACCTTTAGGAAAGGAACCTAACCTTCTCTGATATTCTTGATTCCTCAGCAGTTTCCTACTGGAGCAGTCACGAAATGATGCTAACTTGTCCAAGCGATCTTGCAGGAGAGGACTGACCAGTAATATTGTCAACAGTTATTCCTATTGAACAGGTCACATACCCGTTATAGGAAGACTATTTTCAAAATTATCTTCCTTCTTCATGTACAATGAAATGTCACTACTCTCTTCAGTGCTGACAGTAGGCAGAACTCAGCTTGTCATTCATTCTTCTATTGATGCAGCGTTTTCCATTACCAAGAAATTGCAGACCTTGAGAAACAGTAAGTAGTTGTTTGAAAAACTGCTAACTCCAACTAAAGCATAGTCATCTCTCCTTCCCTTCTTGCTTCTTGACACCAGACTGTGACTTCTCAGCTCCTGATGCAAGCTCCACTGGCTGCCTACTAATTGCAAGAGCAAACCTACATGCCATTCAGAGGCAAGATCCAAGAAACTCTGAAAGACTGGAGTATTTACAGCCTGAAAGACTGACATCCTTGACCTTGCAAGGTAGGTAACTGCTACAGAAATTTCTAATGGAAATGATCTGAGATAAGACAGCTTTATTGTCTCAATCTCCAGAGACAAAACTCTAGCCAAAAACATCTTGTCAGACGCCACCTCTCTTTTGGCACGACATCTAGTTCTACCTGTTGGCTGCAGGGATGGACTTCCAGCATGACCCCACTGAAGTTTTCAGAGGTTCATCTACATGTAGCATGGTGCATTACAGCTAGATGCTTGAAGCCTGTTCACAAAGACCTTTTTTTCAGTAACATCATCACCCCAAAAAGAAACTGGTTTCCAAGAACAAAAGCAGTGAAGAATAAGGTGCAAACAACACACAAAAGAAAACATGGGCACACAAAAAGCAAGGAAGATCGTGGGAATACTGTTCTGTTACCCGTGCTTAGCACCATCCTTCGATGCAGGTTCAATACCGCTGCGATAAAGAGCAAATACATCAGAGAAAAATGTTTTGAAAGAAGTGAGAAGACAGGAAAGAAAACAGAGGGCGTTATTTTTCAACTCTTCAATGGTTTAAAAATAAGTGTTAGGGTCTGGTGTGAAATTTCTGCCCTAAGTGACAAAATTGCTTTGAAAAATCATATGTAGATTCCCGGGACACCTTCCCCTCACCTCCAGAAAACCCCACCGTGGGCTTTTGGGCTAGCAAGATGATTCAATTAATTTGATTTTTATAAAAGCACCTAGCACTTTTAAAAGTCCTATTATGATGGTAAGACACACTGCTCATATTAAGTTTATTTCTCCCATTCCTATTCCAATTACTTTTTTTCCCCTTAGAACTGCTGTCTATCATCACCACTGATGTAGAATGGTGTATTGTTTACCAGCGAGCAACAAGAGTGGAACTGACTGAAAAAATGCATCATGACCCACCAGAGGGAAAACGTTTATAGCAGAAGAAAAAAAAATAATAATCTCAAATTCTTTTCTCATTCCACAACCCTCACAGTCACCCTGAAAAAATAATGTCAAAGCTTCGGCTATCCATCTACGTGACTGAAAAAAATGAAGATTTGAATAAAGCGACTAACAACTAATAAGAAAGAGGAACTATGTAACAAACTAATGAAATCCAGAAATACAACGACTAGAAAATAGTAATTAAGTTTATACTAAAATTATGCCTCTAATAGACCTACTGAAATGTCAAGGTCAGCAGCTAAATAAGCCTGATAAGAAGGTGTCAATCAAAAAAATATTTTCACTTAAAAATATTTACACTTCTTTCTACAAGTGCTAAAATACCTTTTGAAGGCAATCAAGTGTTTCAGATCATGGAAACAATGCAAGAACTACCTTCAATGCTGAAGAGCATTATAGGAGGATGCTGGAGTCATTTTCACATAATTAGTGGCTTACTTCTGCAGTAAAAGAAAAAAATATATAGTAAGCATTATCTCCAGACCTTGAAGTGTATTAAAATAATCAAACACTTTGTTAGACAGTCTCTTGGGAACAGGATGTCATTCCTGTAACAAAATCTAATCTAATGTAGCCTAACATAGTGGCCACTAAGTAGTAGAACATTTGTTCGCATTTTTTAATGTGGCTGATCCAAGATTTTCAGAAAATTAACCTGAAAAGCTCTTTTTCTTTGCTGAATTGTTAGCCAAACTCTAAACACACTTCAGTTCCTGTAATCTGTACATACACACAAATGTAATAAAATACAACTGATGCAATTGCTAGCTCTTGTCTATTTTAAATGCTACATAAAATTTAATTTACCATATAATTGATTTGGTAGAATTGAAACTTATACTTATTCTTCATCCTGACCTTCCAACATGAGAGTTCAGGGAACCAGCTTTAGGGAAACAAAAGTATTCCAAAGATTGGGTTTTAAAATAACTTTATTAAAAATATTAACCATGTAACAGAGCAAAATAATTCAAAATAATGCAATGAATACTTGAAAGAAACACCTATTATATTTTCATAAACTTACAGAATCTTAGTACAGAAAATATTAAAGCTTTAAGGATTCAAGAAACACTAACAGGTCATCAAGTTGATCAGGATAAACCAGGTACAAACTTCAGATGTTAGGTGGCATTGCACCTGCACGTGGGAGCCTGACTGGACATCAGTTCAATGCCACAGGAACAGCATGCCTGGGAAAAACCCTTCTGTTATTATGTAATCATAAATACTATATTGCATTAACAGAAAACCAGCACGCAAATACACACATTTTGTAATGCCCCCTCTATGTAGATCTGACCTAGCCTGATGTGGTAGCAGTCTGCAGTTACCTGACCCAGCCAACGGTTGAGTCATATATCAGGTCTAGCTGTTGGATCTTTGACCTCAGTCTGCTCTAGCTGTTAAATAATAAATATTCACAGCTTCTACAGTTCTAATCTTTAATCACTTCCTTAGATGTCCAAGGAAGGTCATTCTAGCCTCCTTTAGACTAAAAGCTTTAATTTATAAAACCTATCTTCTAAAACATTCTAAGCCTTAACAAACACCCTAAACATAAGCATTACTAAACCACACCTGGCTTTCTTTTCTACGTTCCTTGCTTACTTCAGTTTAGCACAGTCTTTCTGAACATCGGAGCCCCGGTCCATGATAAGGGCTCCTGCGTACAGCTAAGAGGGCTACACGTTGGGTCACCAAGAGAAAAGTTTTTTGAAGGTGATGTCTAGCATGGTTCCAGCACAAATCTGGCTGTAGCTACACTTCCCTGTAACATTGTGCACTTGCCAGAGCACTTCCCATGAGTCCAGCATGCAACGCCTGGGTAGCTGGGAGGTTGGTGCAATCTTTCCCTGACACAAAAGTCAGAATTTGCCTAGGTATATACATCAAACACATATATATAAATGCATACCTAAAAAAAATTAAATATATACACATACACACATATAACAGGTATTATATACCTGGAGCTGAGAATTCTGATAGTTTAAACTTTTATAGTAATAGCTGTCTGCATAAAAAGATACCATATGTTACAGAAGAGAGAGATACAATAGTAAGTAGAATGTGTATATGAAAGAAAAGTTAGCCCACTTCCTCTGCGAGCAAATGACTGTGTAACTGTCCATTTGGGTATTTCTTTCAGTCTTCTGATACTGGAACTGACCAACATCAAGTGGCAAGAGCATTGGATTAGACATAACACATAGAGGTTTCCCAACTCTTAAAAAATAATTAAGAGACAAAATGTTATTCTTTGTGGTATAAGTTTAAGCATCTAATATTAAATCTACCCACTGCAGTAGCCTCTTCCAAACTGCAAGAGATCAGATGCATCATGATGCCAAGGCTTTTTTTACCTCAACTTTATCACTCAATGGTCTTACTTCTATTCTTATTTTTACTTAGATGATTAAAGAAGCTCTAAAAAACAATTGTCTATAACTAACTCAGAATTACTTCTGCCAATTCTCACTTTAGAACTGTACTTTCTCTCTTATATTTTTCTTGGCTTAGCCATCCTTTTTCTAGTGTTTATTCCTAAAATTCTTTTTGAGATGGACAAAAGTTCTTTTCAATAGACCTCTACTCATTTTTTGGATATAAATTCCAAATAGAGTCTACCTTTGGCATAAAACAACTTCATACCTTCTTTACTTCTAGGCCCCTCAGGACTCCAGTACAACTAACATCGCTAATTAATCCTCTTGATTTTTCAAAGTTTGCCCTTCTGAAATTGAGAATTTCAAACCTGTCTCTGTTTAGTCCTCTGTTTTATTTCTACTTATTTAATCTAATTAAAAATGGGATCCAAGATCACAAGCTGACTAATAAACCAGATCTTCTCAGAATTTTTCACACTACTTACTGGGAGCAAGTCTAAAGCAACTCAGTGCTTATTTGGTAAGCTTACAGCAGTTGTATGTAAGAACAACTGGATTGCTCTATGTCCTTAGAAATCCACCTGTGACATAATTCCTGTTAGTATCTCTCAGTAAGCAATATCCTTATCCAAACCCAATTCTTGTGGTCTGTGGCAGACACCATCAAAAGCTCTTATAATTTTCTTTTCTCAAAGCAATGATACGCTTGACTTTTTTTTTTATCCACACAATCTCTTCCTGTTACTTTACAGCCCATCACATCGTTCACATCCCGTGTCATTCTGTGACATTTATGTCTCATATCTGGACAGTCTGAGCTCTCCTACCCCACATTCAGCAGGATCGTTATTTCTCCACGTTTCCCTTACCCCAACGTCTGCTTTCACATGCTTCAACATTAGTTCAGCCCAAATGGTTTCTGGCGGTGCACAAACACAACTGTCTACAGGCCTTATTCAGTTCATAACCTGAAGTAAAAACTCCTTGCTAACCGTGCCCTCTCTTTTCATCCACCAATATTAGAAATTTCATCTCCACACACAAGGAAATACAACACAGTCCTCCCATCTCCCACACATAAGAACCCTCCGTTTCCCGAATATTCTTCCTCTGCCTTAAGCCCGCAACTGGCCCTCAAGCTCAGCTTGTCTAACGCGCCGCGAGCTTCGCACCTCCCCTGCACAGAGCCCTCCAAAGCTACACACGTTTAACTCCCGAGAAAAGTTGCAAACCCCCCGTTACCGGCCATTTATAAACCAGGCGCCTGGGAAACGCGACACCACACCGGCCCAGCACACGCAGAACAGGCCACAGCACCCTTCCCTTCCCTTCCCCAGCTCTCCCTCCCCACCTACGGCCTCCAGGTGGGGCGGCTAAACGGCAGCACGGGGAAAGAAAAACCACCTTGCCCCCCGCACAGGCGGCCTTCCAGCTGAGGCAGACCCGGGCCCTTACACGCCCCAGACGCCTGCCGGCGGCCCGCCTCGCCTCACCACACCGACACGGCCGACGCCGGCGGCGGCTGGGCGGGAAGCGCTCCGCCCGCCCGTCCCCTTACCCCCGCCCGCGGCTGGCGTGAGGCGAGGCGAGGCGGGACGGGGCGGGAACGTCCGCCAAGCGCTCAGCCTAAACGCTCTCACCCGCAGGCAGGGGCGGGCGGTGTGGCGCGGCGCCTCCGCTCTCCTCAGTGGGGAGGCGGGAAAGGCTCTCGCCCGCGGAAAGCGGGGCGGGTGGCGGCAGCGGCGAACCCCTTCCTCCGTCGCTTACCTTCCCCGCAAGCGGCGGCTCCTCCTCCGATGAGACGAGGGAAGATGCCGCCGCGCTCAGGCGCCTCCTCAACGGCGGAGGGAGGGAAGCGGAGGAGGAGGGAAGAGGATTAGCACCTCCCAGGGACCCACCTACCGCGGCGGCCTCTGTCCTCCCAGCCCAGCTGTGGAGAAGGCAGCCCCGCGGGGGTTGGCTCTAACCGCAGGGTTGCTTGCTTTTTAGCAGAAAGTGCTTCTCACCTGCTGAGCTGAGGCGAAGAGAACCCCTCCTGGATCTTCTCTGCCAAAGGCCCGTCTCTGCGGATGACATGGCTGCCCTGGGAAGGCCTAGATGCTCAGGGCGAGCGCGGCATTGAGGGAGAGAACGCCGCTTTTCGCCAAGCCTCAAGCTGTTGCCTGGGCCTAAACACATGTGAAGACAACACATAATCAGAGGCACGTGGTCAAAGGTGGCTGTTAAGGGAATCTCAGATATCGCTGTGCCGTTCCAACCTGCAATCATTTATTTTTTTTTCCCAAGGGAAGTGAGAGGATATAAGTATTTTTCCACTTCTCCTGAGATTTATGTTTAAAATTAAGCTCTCCCAATGAGGATAGGCTTGAAAAGTTTTCCCAAAAGCAACAGCCTGGCTGTTTTGCTTGGTTATGTGTCTTACCTTGACTGTGATAATATCCTGCTGTCTTGCTGTGGTACACCTTCAGAGACCTTTGCTGTGGTATCCAATGATACCGTTAAGTTATTGCTGTGGAAACCTTATTCAGAAAGAGAAAGTTTGCTCTGGGGCTAAGGATCTAACCTTCTATTGAAAATGAAATTCCTTTATCAACTCGGGGAGGTCTCAGTTTTTCTTGTGGGAATGACAGGCTCATAAGGATGTTCTAATATTTTACAGACTGATATACTTGGATACAAAACTTTGGATGTCCAAAAATGAAGTTTGTATAAATACCTAAAGTAGCAAGAGCTTGTCCTTAGGGTTACCAAAGGTGTAGATATGGTGGTACCTACCATATTGTAGGTACCAATATGTTCTCCATACTTGCTGTGTTGTATCACACTCATGTGATATGCTACGCATGCCTTGCATCCTGTTCTTCACATATATAACACATGAAGTGCCTGTATTGCCATACCAACTACCAATGTTCTTTCCTAATGTGCTCCCCTAATGCATGCATGTTCTCTGCCACCGACTGTAGTGTTCTGTGGAGTCACTATCCCCTTTTAGTTTGTCAACTATTTTTTACACTTCAGAATGCATTAAACTTCCTATGCATGCATCCTGAATGCATTGTAATCTGCAAACGGTATGTGTTTTCTGTTTTGTTGGCTCAGTCACTTTGGTTCTTCCAAAAAAAAATTAAGACTATTTTTTGCTAGGAGTGGTTTCTTCATTTGAAAGAGATATCCACAATGATTTGTATAGAGTGTGCAATGAAAGGCAATGAACTTTTGGGGCACTGGGCTCAATAAGGACTGTATGTGATGCCTGATAGTTTTGTTTTCTCTTTACGTAGAACAAAATGATCACTATATAACACAAAGCCACTTTATTGTCTGTTACCACATTCCCTTCTCAGTTTTCTGTTTTCTTGAATGCAGTTCAGGGGGAAAAAATTTCCTGGATCTCAGATGCATGTGTAAATATAATAACATACCTGATCATTTCAGTCAAGCAGGCAGTGGTAACAAGACCCAGTGGAAGTTGAAGCTATTAATTTTCAGACTGGCACTAAAGCAAAGAGTAATTGTCCCCTAAAACAAGTTTCATCTTGTGCTGTAAGCTGTTTATTAATTCTTCAGTGCACATTTTAAAACAGTACTGGATATTTTTCTAAAAGTTATGCTCAATTTAACTCAAGGAAGTGCTGTGTACTGTGTTAGGCTGAGGGTCACACTTAGAATCAGTGGAACAGATGGTGTATTTGACCCACTGAAACAAAGTGCAGTTTAATATGGTGAAGTCCTTAAATCTAGGAGCAACGGATGTAGATCTACAAGCAAAGAAACTGTGTTCTGGAACATTTAGCTAAAGGATTGAGGTCAGTGAACAACAACCGAAAGTGTAATGTCAGAGGATGTTGAAGTGAAAAAGGCTAATGTCACTCCTGAACGTATAAAGAGAGGAATCAACAGTACTTAAAAGGTAATTTGCCTCCAGTAATTAGTATTTTAAGCTAACTACTGGGACACTGCATATAATGCTACTTACATTTTGATAGAGAAGTTGAAAGTTGGATAGGCTGCATGAAGATGATCAGTGGTTTGAAAATAAGAGATCATTAAAGAGGTTGTTTGTTTAGTTTATTAAAAACAGTTTAAAGTTGATTACAGTTTACAGGTTCCTTACAATGAGAAAATATTAGGTACCGAGTGGCATTTTAGTTTAATGGAAAAAGCCATAACAAGAAGCAATGGAGAGAAAGCCACAGGAATTCAAAGCAGAAATGGAGCACAAATTTCTGACAGTGGAAGTGGGAAGTGGCCTCCATTTTTTATTCCTTCAAGTAAAAACCTGATCCAGTTATTTCTGCCTTTCCTTACATGCCAGTTGTTCTACAGCCGTCTCATTTTCTTCCTTTCATTTGAGCTGCCTCCAGTTTGTTTTT
The DNA here is from genome assembly GCF_026419915.1 of Harpia harpyja. NCBI lineage: Eukaryota > Metazoa > Chordata > Aves > Accipitriformes > Accipitridae > Harpia > Harpia harpyja. The sequence continues at coordinate 32,387,682 of NC_068943.1, forward strand.
CTTCTTTCCTAAATGTAATGGCAGATTAAGAACTCAACAGCACTGAGTGGAAGGGAATATGTGCCTCTCTCATCTTACAAACACTCTTGTGAGTAGGTACCAGGATTGTATTTTCCTGTTTTTTCCACCAGCAAAGTATTTTTGGCCTCTGCAGTTTGAGCTTCATATCTCTTTCTTTACTTTTCATTTGACTTTCTGCATTTCCCCTTGGTCTCCAGAATAACTTGATTGAAGTTGACCTAATTTTCTTCTCTGATTAACTGATGTTTATTTTACTTTAGTTTGGCAGGACTGTTTTGTACAATGTAAAAATTTAAAACATCATTTAATGTCTAATCTCATTAGACATTAAATGAGAATGTAGCAGGACTCACAAACAGTTGTAAATCAGTAAGCTGACTTAGCAGTCCAAGCACCAAAGTACTCCACGCAGGATTTCAGTTGCTTCTCTTCAGTATGATGTCTTCAGTATGAAGTTGTTTATTTTTTCAATATCTGAGCACCAGTTCAGCACACCAGTGCTAGTTCAGGATGCAAGTTCTGCAAGCAGGGTCCGCTTGCCTTCACAGAATTCTGCAAGCCCTCCGGGAGGCAGTGGGCAGATCTGTAGGCCGGCCTGAGCTGTAGTACATGAGTGCCACAGTGCAGTAGTCTGGAGCCTCCTGTATGGGACGCTACGGAGAGATGCCTGGTGCTTTTGGAGATCATACTTATCTGTGACTATGACACTAGAAGCAGCACAGAGCGTGGCCATGTCCTTTTCCAGGACTACAAAGAAAAAGAAGGGCTTAGCCCGTGTAGTTCAGACAGGGAGAGATTTTGCACCCAAACACTTGGCTTATAGTTGTCAGTCTGCTACACCTTGGTATAATGATGATACCACAAGGAGAAGGATGGAGGGATTACTACTAAGGACCAGAGGAAGCCAAAGAGGGGAAACAGGGAGCGGATCAGCTATTTTTAGACACCCAGTTAGTAAAAGTGGAGATATCTGGAAGTAGTAATATTTTTAAAAAAAACATTTAATAAAATTATTATCTACAACATCTAGATGGTAGCTCTGTATTTTTTGAAGCATCATCTCTTCTCCCATGCAAACTGTCCTCCCACAGTAGCATCCAGACCCGTCACTTGCCCCTGTCATCTTAAACTCCTAGTAATCTGATGTTCAAAATGAGCTACAGAATTCAATAACATGCAATAACATGGAATTCTGTAGTTGTCATTCAGTAGTTACAATTTCTGTGCTTGAGCCCAACTACTGTACTGCTGGGCAGAGGCAGCAGAGGTACAGACTTACTTTGCTAAACTTGGTTGCAAAATAAAGGTGTTGAGGAAACCTTTTGTTGTGTTATTTCTTAGAGAGTCTGTCAGCAGGAAGGAAGCGAGAAAGCTAGGAGTCCTTTCAGGTCAAAATAAAACCAGCTTCTGACCCCCGTAGAAGGGTTCCCATTACCTGTGTTGTGGCTGTGGGGGATGACATTTCAGTTATGAACATCAGGGGAAACTGCTGTTGTCTGCAGAGTTATTAGACAGCACAAGAGACCCATTTTAACCATTGTGGAAGCAAAATGATGTAAGTGGAAGGCAACTGTAGGCTGACAAGTTCTGTCAACAGATGCAAGATGGGAGGATGTTTAAGAGATTTAGGGCTGGGTTTATATAAGGTTGTTAGAACTGAAGCAGACAGAGCAAGTTAAAGAAGGGGGAGGTTGCCAAGGAACAGCTGCTTAAGAAGAGTTGCCGTCTTCTGTTGGACAAAAGTCCAAAAAAGCAATTAAACATTTTAATGTGCTTTGGGGTTGGTTACATTCCTGACAGTAAAAAGCATCTTAGCAAAAAAGGGCTAAGAAGCCTCAGTTTTGCTGGTGGATCCATGAATTTTCAAACTCATGAAGTTTGGGTTTGTGTTCTGACCACATCCCTGCTTCATTTCAAGAGAAGACCTGGGCATGAAGTACCTTATAGTCGCTATGGATCAATACATGAAGTCATTTTGCTGTAACAAAATGATTTACTGTGGTTAAGTAGCTTTATCTTGACTGTTTTGCCTTTTAATAGTTTTTTTCTTCTCAAGCTGACCAAGATCCAAGCAATCCTTAAAATTCTAATTACCTTATCTTAGTGCTGTCCTGCTTTGTTCCTTGCTACTTGCCTTGTTAATCTCTGCTTTATTAATAGCCTACTACCATAAACTAAAATAAAATTAGCAAAAATATTCGTAGTGTAAAATCAGTAGTGCTAGCCTTTCTTCAGTTATTTTTGCTTCTAACCTTCTAACTGATGGATGTATACGATTTGACGGCTACACCAGTCAAACACAGAGGAGAGGAGATATTTCCTTAGCTTCTGATAATATGTGGGACATTTCACATCAGAATGTTTTTCATTATAGACACTCATAGCCGTGGATCTTACTCAATAGAAGGGAAAAATTCACTGCCATATGTGTTGACAACTTTGTTCATAGTAGTTAGCAACGGTTCTCTATCCAAATGAATGTATTTAATAAACGTCTGTAAAGTCTGTCATGGGTCCATTTCTTTCCAATATTTTCATTAATGACCTGGATGATACTATTACATTTTTGGTTGATATGAAGCTGGAAAGGCCTGGCAGTGCACTGGAAGGCTGTCTAATTTTAGCTAGTACAGTAGCATCACGTCACTGCGAAACAGGTAAACATCATACTAGGATGTTTAAAAAGAGTATCTTAAGATAGAAAAGAAACATTGCCCTTTTCTTGGTTCTGAGAAAGTTTCAAAGGAGTATTATTCCCAGTTATGGGAGCTCCAGAAAGTTGTGGAACAGTTGCGGAAAGTTGTGTTTCAAGAAAGTTGTAAGGCAACTAAGTAGTTCAAGGAAAGTTGAACTTTCAGTAAACAATTAAAACGGAGCTGGGGAAGGACTGAAGGAAGAGGGCTTCTTAGATTGAAGAAGAAAGGATGGAGGGAAAAGAACATTTTGAAGAATGTAAAATGCTATTGCAGAGAGGAAGGGGAATTTTTTTTCCCTGCACGATCAGGAGAAAAATTGAAGTAAAGGAGATTCAGCTTTGGCAATAGGGAATACTGCTCTCACAGTAATAATAAGGAAGGTGGGAATGGATTGCCCAGTGAGGTTGCAGTTTCCATCATTTGAGATTGTATATCAGAAATAAAATAACTTTTGTTGATCCTAATTCAGGTCATGGAAGTCAATCAGATGACCTGTTGAGGTCCTTTCCACTTTTAGGATTCTATCATTAGTTCCATTTACTGTACAGGAAATTACAAAATATTTGCAATAAAAGTGATACAACCTGTAATTAAAATAGGAACATATAGCAGTTTTTAATCAAAGCAAAATGTCTTTCATGTAAATGTTGATTAATAAAAAGATTACTTCAGAATAACCTAATTATTCAAAATACTCAAGCAGTTTTAGTGTTTGAATTCCCTTTAAAAATCCATTGAAGTTCATTATTCTTTTTTTGGGATAGAATGTTTTAAGAATGGAATAACAGCCTACAAGTTAGTGTTTACACAGCTGATAGAGCAACAAATCTAGAAAGAATCATATATTTTGCTTCCATATTCAGTAATGTCTTACAGGTTGGTCCTGGCAAATCTTTGTTTATATCAAAATGTCAGTTTTGTTGTGATTTTGTGATACTACCCATTATGTTTACAACAAATTGGGTTTTTCCTGGTTTTGAAAAGTCATGGTTATGGAAATATAATTCTTCATGGTTTTTGTTTTGAGTCAACATTTCAACAGATAATCCCTGGCTCCTCTTATATAGGATATAGCTCTTTCGATATCTTCAATAGTACTGGTTTTCAGTCTAATTAATCCTTTTTGATCTTTTCAAGATATACTAACAGAAATAATGTTTCACTATCAGTCTCAGTGAGAGAAGGAGGTGGGCTTCCCTACCTGCATGATAACATCGCTTAGATACTACACATGAAAAATTTGCTTTCAATTATTTTTTAATGTTTGAAATTCAAACTTGAATGAATGCCATGTAACTTCTGAAAGCAGTTTTCTTTTCAAGTTACTTCATACTATGTACAAAGAAGAAAACAGGACAGAAACTAGAACTGTGACTATTACCATTTTCTATAAGTACTGTTATCTAATTCCTTGCAAAGACGCTATTCCTAGCACCACAGACATTCTTTTTCCCACAAAAAATGTTACAGACAGGAAATGTTTTGGATAGCGTAACAACATTTCCTGATAAACATTTTATCATCACAGCTTAATAACCATTTCCTGTTGGTGGGCTTTGTTTTAGCTCTTGTCATTTTGTTGTCTTTCTTGCTAGAATTAACACACATATGTGATCTGGCTAAGTGTGCTCATCCTGTCAAACAAAGGTTTCAGCAAGTCAGACATTTAGTTATAATGTGATGTAGGATTTTATATTGTCCACTTCCCTTCATTTAAACTTTGTCTGCAGCAATAAATGAAATAGCAGTACCCGTGCAGTGTTCTGGGAACAGGGAATTCCCAGAAGGGTGGAGGTTCCTCAATATTTCCAATACAGCATTGTCTGCTGTGGTCTCAGTGATTTCAGTAAGCTTCTAAAATAGCTTTAGATGAGAAGGTGGGACTTCATGTAGGATCTAATTGTTCAATGCAAACTTGGACTTGAATTGTCCTGGAAGGGTATCAGAAGAAATTTGGCATTTTCTAAGGAGCTTTAAAGCATTGTCCTTGCAAACTAATATTAAAATGAGACTATGATCAAGAATTTTACTCTATTAAAATGTCATGTTTTCAGTCAACAGAACCACTTTGGGAGTTACCTACTCACTTTGGTGATAAGAGACGGGCAGTATCACTTACATACAATGGAGGATGGTTCTCATTCACACAAAGATCACAGGTATATTTGAGTATGCTTCCACTAAACAGTAGATGGCCAGGCTGCAGCCTCTGGCCCTGAAGCCTAGAGGCATAGCCTAGCTCATATCCGTATTATTTAGGGCTGTATTTCCCGTAAGATCTGTCTGGCCAATTGACACTACATAGCTCTTGGCCCTGGAGCTCCTCTGTGCTGTTGTAACACCCTGTGGCCTTCAGACGTAATACTTAAATAATCTGTGGGGGTTTTTTCAGTTCATTGTGTTTGAAAGTGACTGTTTATTGCCTTTTGTTTAAAAGTTTGGACTCCACAGTTTTCTTTCCCACAGCTTTTCAAGAAAAGTAAAATTAAGGCACATTACTGAAAGTGTGTAATATTTGAAGGTGCAAAGCCTGCTGAGATAGCATCGAGGGAGTTTGTAGGGAGCAGACTTGGAGCAGTGCTGTCCATGGAGCCCACTGGAAGCAGTGCTTGGTGTGCACTATCCCTGGGCTGTGCTGGTGGGCACAGGCAAAGTCTGCTGGGATGTCAGCTAACAAGCAGTCTGGATGTTCAGAGGTCAAGCGTCCAGGCTGCGCGTCAACTTATGGTGGGTTTATGGAGTCCAAGGCTTTGCCTCAAGTTTTCTTTCTATTGGAAAGGCCTGAGGAAAGAAGAATGTGGAGGTCAAGGCTTTAGGCAAAGGTACATGAGTAGGGCTGAATTTGAAAAAAATATTATTATTGGTGTATTGTGGGTAGGTATATTTTTCATGCACATCCTGAAGGTATCCTCAGAAAAACATCCGAGGATTCAGAATCTGAAACAGAGTGAAAGTTTTTCGATTTGTTGGTTTTGGTTTGTTTGTTTGTTTGTTTTTTTAAACTAGGCTGGAAGAGAGTGAACAAAGTATTCTTGCAAAGAGCTGATCCAATTCATGCTACCCAGTGCTGACTGCATAAGCTATTCAGGCATCTGAAAGAAGGTGACATTGATGTAATCATCTGTGTCTCTCACTGACGATGTGTGTAAAAGTTTGAAGTGTTTGTGGAACAGGAAAATGAACTCGCATCCTTTTTTATAATTCCAAAACAAAACAAAATCAGTTACACTGAATCCAGTAATGGCCAGGATAAAGTAGATTGATTTTCCATTACCGGACTCTAGCAATAAATAATAAGTAAGGCAGTGTGAAAGCTATATATGGATAGTGTACCATATCCATTATCATCATCTGCTTTCTATAGAGCAGACATCTTAGAGGCCTTTCCTTTGACTTAATGAATAAAGCAGTTTTAAGGTTCTATATTAAAAATGTAAAAATTACAGCGGCATATATGTGATGAGGCGTAAAATTTTCACTAAATTGTCTTTGGTTCTGTAACTGTGTTATTAAAAGACAAGGTAATTGCTAATTCTAAACAAATGCTTTAGCATTGGTCTTTGATAGCTTTCTGACAAGGAAGATATACAGTAACCTTGTAACATAATGACATTGATATCTCAGGTTTTGTGGGATTTATATTACCTGACACAAATGTCTTAAAACCAGTATGCACTTTTTTTCACTAGCAGTAATTTGCAAGTCACTATATGGGCTGTTGAAAAGCTAAATAAAATCAAGCAATTGCTTTTTGACTACATGTTAAAAAGAATGATATAGATGATAGAAGCATCCCATTTTATCAGAAGCCAAGAGCAATATTATATTATTTATGATTGCTATCAAAATGTGAACTTGTAAAACTAATTGTTGGAAGAATAGAAGACTTTTTTTAAGATTCACAGCATTAGTCCTTAGAGTTCATACAAAAAGGTTTTTCTCTTGCAATTCAAGCCACAGAGCTTCCTGTTACAAGATTCTGCAAGTGCTAAAAGTTTGCGTGAACAAGTCAAAGGAGAGCAACGAACTGAGATTGCTCAACAGTCTCCAGCTCAGGAAGTCTCTGAGCTACAAATGTTCAAAGGCTAGGATAATATTTAAAGGAGGTTTCACATTTACTTACCCCGTTCTTTTCTAACACTCTCTGCCAGGGAACAGATTTTGTTAGTGCTGGAGAGAAAGCGCTCGCTTTGGTAAAACTTTGGCCTGACCCCTTATGGCTCTTTTGTCATTTTGTGTCCTTATGTAGAGGATGTTTAATTATGCATCTAGCTTTTGAGATAACACTGATAGGCACTTTTTACTTCCTGTGAGGAAATGCTCAATGCTTTCTGGGATTGGGGCTTTTTTGTGTTTTGTTTTTAATGGAAGCATTGTTGCTGTTTGTTGATGTGAGGACTATTCTCGATTAAGGTCAGAGGGACTGAGGATTTTGTACTAGTCTAGGAAATGCGATGCAAAACTAGCTGGGCAGCCGGGCATGCTCAAACCCACACTGAATCAAACATTGAATGTGTTTTATATATACTATACTAAAACATACAGAAATGAATAGCTTAAAAAAGGAAGCATATAATATATTCTGTATAAATGTAAATTATTATATTGCCATTAGAAATGTTGTGGTATTATACTATCTACACATTACAGAGTATGTACACCATATATAGATGTAGATAGATACACTTAAAATGCCATACTAATCTGTGATATATCAGCTCTAAAGATGACTTACAGAGTGCCATACGTGAGAGAAATAGATGGTCATATTTATTAAACAACAATGTCAAAAAATAAAGCAAGAATTTGAAATGAAGGTGAATCAATTAAGCAACAAGTCCAGGTCCACTTGAGGAAGTGAACATCCCTAAAGTATCTGTCTTTATTATCAACCTGAAAGTTGTTTTTATTCAGCTTCTCAGAAGCCTTATTAACTGCGTTTTGAGAACAAGTGAACAGGCAAAGAAGACTTACCTGCTCTGTTACCTTTCTAATTTTGTATACCTTAAGCATGTGCCTTGTTATGCACCTTCTGTTTATGCTTCAGGATCTTAATATATCCAATGTGTACTTATGTTACAATCTTTTCATCCTTTCCATCAATGACTTCAAAATATTTTGTTAATTCAAACAGTCCAATGTCAGCAGGTGGCTGTTGAGTCAATGTCTCTATATATTATTTAGCACTCTTTGGAGGAAATGTGATATAGAAATAGAATTTATTATTTGCCTTTAAACTCCTGTTATGTTTTCCACAAAGTGGTGTGTAACCATTAGTTCTTACAATATATGGGGAAAGGAAAATAAACAAATTGCTCACGGGAAAAAGCTGGAACTATAAAGCTGGAGTTCCTCGAACCAGCCACAGACAATTTGAATTCTTAGCATCATTTGAAATATTCCTGAAACCCTCCATCTTTACAGTGACAGGGGTCTCTGGACCACTACAAGGTTTTCAATGTTCTTTTTTGTAGACTGGCGAATAGCTCACACTGCGCTTCACAGCTTTTTCCTATGTTTCAATAACTGCAAGTCACGGTGTGTGACAGTTCATCAATCACCCCGTCAGTTTCTCTTCCAAAGGAAAAATGAAGATGGCTCTAAAAAGCGTGATGGATGCACTGCCATTCAGGGGAGTATTTACTATCAGGAAGAATAAAGAAGCCTTGCCAAAATCCTCATTTTGTTCTAATTCTAATATCAAGACCCTTTAATTTAAGTAAAATTAATTTATTGGATTTGTAGATATGAATTGTGCTTTACAGTTTAGCAATGGAACAGAATATTTCATCTGACATTCTTGATTTGCATGAAAAATGAATTCCATCTCTTTTTTTATTCCACTTCTGTTTGTCTTTTAGGGCTATGGTTTTTCTCTTTCATTACTGCTACACATTTTATACACCATATGTTCTACAGTATGCCTTTCCTTCTCTCTCCCCCAGCCCCCTTCCTCTCAAGTGTTGTATGTCTTCCTTGAAAATCTCACGGATGGGGTGAAATTGCTTCAATCCAATCTTGCCTGCAGTCTAGTCATTAAATGCCCAAAGCAGAGCTCTGGCCACTCTACTATAATACAAAAACCACTTCTTAAAAACGATAGAAGCAGAAGTCCAGGAAGACCTTTTGATATGTAAATCACATTCTTCAGTAGAGTGCCTAGCCCAGACCTGTAATTAAGCACCAAGACAGAGTTACTATTTCAGATGTCACTCCTCTTTGCTACTTTCTCTTGGTCTGAGCGTCATGTGTAGGCATAAGCATGCTGTATGGTATAAACCTCAAGTTTGCAGCACAAAACTCTCCTCAGTCAGTGTTCAGAGAATACAAGTAACTTCCAAACGATGGTCAATTCCACTTCTTTCAGTACCAGAGGTCACACAGCTTTGCATACATCACAGCTTTACTGGCGGTTAGTGGTGTTCTCTCCCTAATGGTTTTGAGATAAAGGCAGAAGGGTCCCAACTGGTCCTGACTGTTCAAGAAATGTATCTGAATTGGGATCCTCTGGAAGAAGTCTGATCACCCTAAGTTAAGTAACTTATTTTCCATCAGTGGATTAGTAGTTCTTGTTACCTAAAACGTTTAGATTCCACAATGTTAGACATCCTCACTGTGAAATATTTCCTCTCTCTTCTTTTTCAAAACTGATACAGAGACTAAACTACAAAATGCATTGGACGAAATCACAGAGGGTTTCAGGTACAGCCAAGAATGTAAAAAGGCCTCCTGAGGAAGAGTTCAAGCCTTAAATACAGACTGTTCAGTCTTCCCTTTGTTTTCTAACTTCAGAAAAGAGTTATCAACATCTGGCACACTACTTGGTTATGTGGATGTTGGTTCTACATATTAATTTGTAAAGAAGGCTAGCAAAGTAGTACAGTTTGGGGTAATGGAGCCATTCAACTTAGCACAGAAATCCTTAAGATCTCCTGCATAGATGGATTCAGAAGTTCATCTCATACACATGCATTCCACTGACTCCATTTTCGAAGGGCAAACTTGTGTCACTGCTCCATGCCCAAACCCTTCTTATCTGCAAATCAGGTGTACCATCACTAGAGGTATTCTGTTCATGTGAAGGAGGACTTTTATGACAGAACAACCTTTTAGCCCACAGCTCATTAAATAATTTTTAAGGGGGACTGATAAAAAAAAAACCAAGTACCCTAAAAATATATGTGTATAAAACCTAGCATGTGCAACCAGATGGTAGGACTCCAGCTGTTAGGCAACTGGGTGCAACATCATGGCTTTGTGTTAGTCCTAAAGTTACTTAAGCCCATCAGATAGGAACAGCCCCGTCCAGGAAAATCAGGACATAGCTGGAGCACATCTTGATTTGCTCCTTCCTGCCAAGTACCAGGGTCTGGGTGGATAAGTTGCAGCAGGATCAAGTGGGAAAGAAATGCAAAGTTCTCATTTGGAGGAAAGGGGATAAGCAACAGAGCTGTGCCCCACTCCAGCTGCTGTGCTCTAGCCAATGCCACCAGGCTCTTCTGGGCTCCATCCTCGTAGGGGATGGAAAGTATGTGAGGAGAAAGGCTCACTTGGAGAACTGCCACTAGCTAGGAAATGCTGGGGCTTCTTTGCATATTCAGCTAGAGAAACTCTGAGACCAGCGGTTCCTCCCTGAGGAGCCTTCTCTGGCCCCAGGCAAGGGAAGAATGCTTTTTGCATCTCAGTAATGTCTCGATGTGCACAAAGATCTATTTTCTCAAGGGCTTGACTGTATTTCCCAACCTGTATCCAAATGCTATTTCCAGATCACCAAGTATGCCTGCGGGTCCAATGGCTCTCAGTCCACCTACACCTTGGCCAAAGCAGATCCCAGACCTAAGCTTTGTGCGTGCACCTGAGAGAAGGAGGTCTGCTTGTGAGCAGTGTAGGGCAGCACAGGCTGGAGACCTCTTTCCCCATGTCAGGGAGCCAGACTTTGTCCATCTTTCATGTCCATTGCTGCTTCCCTTTTGGGACGAGATGGACCAAGCAAACACAAAGGACCCCCAAAATGACCATCTGGAAGTGTGCACAGCACACCAGCCTGTCTCTGTCTTTGTGAGCGCTGGTTGGGATGAAAAAACAAATGAGAACCCAAGCCTTTCAACAGGGTGTGGATCCAGGTGAGCTCATTCCCCCAGGACACTCATGTCTGAAGCTGGGCAGTGGCTTTGTGGCAGTTTTCATAACAACTCGGAGTCAGGGACCTACCTTCCACCCAGGTCCCAGTTTCGGTACATCAGTCCTCTGAGGTTCTCAAAGTTAAGGGCTTGTTACTCTTTCCCATGCATCATTAATGGAAGCACTGTAGTTCTATGTTTCTTCCCGCGATAGTTTAACTAGCCAAGAGAATAGAATGAGATTATATCAGCGTTGCAGGATTTGCTTAGTGAACAAAAAAAAATACTAAGATGCCATCCATTTTTCTAGACAGATTTATGGGAGCACATCAGTAATTAGAGAATAGAACCACCCTCAGCACATTTTCAAAAGATGGTTTTTTATGTTTTGGAAGAGTGATTTGTGGGGTGTTTATGTTGTACTGCTTATCCATAAAAACACAAGAACTGCCCCTCACACCCCTTTCCAAAAAAAAGCCCCCACCTGAAATAGAAAAAAGGAACAGGCTGTTAATGGAGAAACACAGTGACACTGCAAGCTGCGATTGGTATTTTCACTGTGATAGGAGCTTGCGTTGGAATTTCACATAACAAGTATTGTGTACATTACAGTCACATAAAAATGCTAAGTAAAAAGTATTTCTAAGTCATGACTCCGATCTACGAGATGCTGAGTACCATCGGTTGTCAGATATCAAGTTCTGATCACCTCACAGTTGTGGCCCCACTGACATTTTAGGGGAGATAGGTAGAATATACTTGAAGAACGAGGTTGGATTAAGAGGGTTAGGCACAATGTATTTATGGTACCTAAGTTTCAAGGTTAAGGGGTGCACACCAAACCACAGCCTTTCAAAGCCTTAAAAAAACACTGAAGATCTCTTAAGTTTCTGCTGCAATGCTGAAGCTTAAAGCATTTCTGAAAACTCTCCCTGAACACCCACGTTTCCCCCATCCCAGCTGAAGGCTGCTTATGCTTCCCATCTGCCCTGGCTGACAGCAGCGTCAGCGTTCCTCCAGAAAAGACCATGGACTGGTTTGTCTCTTGGCCATGAGATCTGAGATGGTTTGGAGAAGTCAGGCACAGTGGGACTGGTTCATAGGGCTTATAAACACCTCAAGAACACCCTGAGAAAGTAGGTATGGTTTTCCCTGGACGTACAATTTAGGCTGCCTCTGAAGACTTCCACAGGTTATTATGAAGGGGCAGTAAATGCAGCCCCAAGTTGGGTTGAAGTTTGCTCTTGCAGAGCAGTGCTGACTAACGGGGTAGGATGCAGCTCCTCTCACTATTCTGACGATTCTCACACTGGATGCTAAAGTGTCCCGCTACTTCGGTCTCCCTGCATCCATCATGTTTAACACAGCTTTAAATCACCCCAGTGCTTGTCAGGTTGCATGCAAATGCAATTGTGTAAGTGCTACTGGAGTTAAATTGGAGTACAAACAACATAACAGTGAAGAATGAGAGTACTTAGGTTGAATACTGAAGCTTCTTTCCATAACTTTGGCTTTCAGACGATGAACAGGATTGCATAGCCTGATTGCCAGCATTTTCAAGATGATTTAGTAAATGAGGAGGTCCTTCAAGACTTCCAATCTGTGGTTATAGGATGACCTTACTTCATGCATGAGTGTGACAGGTAGGGTGGCCATTCTGCAGCTGCTCCAATGTAGCATCCCACACACGGAACACCGACGTCATGGAAAGGCTGCAGTCAGCTCAGTAGTGGAACAACGCTGAGTGTGGCTCAATCTTATTTAAGCACCCTCTTTATCGTCCTGACCAGTGTTATGTCTTCCAGATGGAGCCAGTCAGGATGCTTCAGCCATGAAAAACAACAATAACAGGAGAAACCCAAAAGCCAGAACTTATCATAAGCAAGTCTCACTGAATAAACAAAGAAAACTTTGGCTTTATTTATAACATGTAACCTGATGTCTCCTTGCTGGGTTTTTTCTCTTGTGTCTACCACAGCCTATTTGTTAGCCTTCCTCCAAGCACCTCTGCAAAGGCAATTCCCCAAAAACCTTTAAGCCAGTGAGGCCATTGTGATGGGTTAACCCTGGCTGGATGCCAGGTGCCCACCAGAGCCGTTCTATCACTCCCCCTCCTTCTCAGCTGGACAGGGGAGAGAAAATATAACAAAAAGCTTGTGGGTCGAGATAAGGACAGGAGAGATCTCTCACCAATTACCGTCACGGGCAAAACAGACTCAGTTTGGAGAAAATTAACTCAATTTATTACAAATCAACCGGAGTAGGGTAATGAGAAATAAAACCAAATCTCAGAACACCTTCCCTCCACCCCTCCCTTCTTCCTGGGCACAACTTCACTCCCGGATTCTCTACCAACCCCCCCAGCGGCGCAGGGGGACGGGGATGGGGTTTACGGTCAGTTCATCACACGTTATTTTCTGCCGCTTCATCCTCCTCAGGGGCAGGACTCATCACACTCTTCCCCTGCTCCAGCGTGGGGTCCCATCCACGGGAGACAGTCCTCCACAAACTTCTCCAACATGGGTCCCTCCCACAGGCTGCAGTCCTTCAGGTACAGACTGCTCCAGCATGGATCCCTTCCACGGGGTCACAAGTCCTGCCAGAAAACCTGCTCCAGTGTGGGCTTCTCTCTCCACAGATCCGCAGGTCCTACCAGGAGCCTGCTCCAGCGCAGGGTTCCCACGGGGTCACAGCTTCCTTCAGGAACCCACCTGCTCCAGCGTGGGGTCCTCCACGGGCTGCAGGTGGAGATCTGCTCCACCGTGGACCTCCATGGACTGCAGGGGGACAGCCTGCCTCACCATGGTCTTCACCACGGGCTGCAGGGGAATCTCTGCTCCGGTGCCTGGAGCATCTCCTCCCCCTCCTTCTTCACTGACCTGGGGGTCTGCGGGGTTGTTTCTCTTACATGTTCTCACTCCTCCCTCCGGCTGCCGAATACCTCCGTCCCAACTTCTTTTTCCTTCTTAAAAATGTTATCACAGAGGCGTTACCACTATCGCTGATTGGCTCGGCCTTGGCCGGCGGCGGGTCCGTCTTAAAGCCGGCTGGTATGGGCTTTTCTCAAACACAGGGGAAGCTTCCAGCAGCTTCTTACAGAAGCCACCCCTGTAACCCCCCCCGCTACCAAAACCTTGCCACACAAAGCCAATACAGCCATGTACAGTTTTCTATAAAAGCATAAAAGAAGGAAGAATGAAGCATAGAAGTCTCTTCTATGCTATAATGACATCAAGTCAACCATAGAGGATGGTCCACATATCTCAGTCCCTGGTAATCCTTGGTAACCACCATTTTTGGTTGGTCTTAAAGTCCCTTCTGTCCTTTCCCTTACAGAAAATGTTCAGGGAAAAGAAAGTTTGCCCACTGGTTCAGTGCCTTGGCGTTGCCAGGACACAAGTCTATGCAAACAAATGTTAAGCTCTTTAGGGCTAAGCAGTAATTATCCAGCTTTGCCAGCTGACTGGTTGACTTGCTGCCAGGGGACTGAAGCAAGGCTTGCAACTTCTAAGTGTACTGCCTGACAAGTGACAGAACATGCAGAGGGGATAAGGGTACAGATTAGCACGGTTCCATGAACAGAAAAACAAGAAAAATGGGGCTAAATGGGGTGTGGTCAAAAGAGGTATTTGTTCATCTGGAAGCCATCTGGACTTCTGGATGCAAGCTTCATATTGCAAACGCCAGGATGGAACGATTCAAAATTTCAAGAGGAGTTTCTCCTAGCTCCAATTTACCAAAAGTGTTTGCTTTTTTGTCTCCTGCAGGGCCTTCGTATATAGAGAATTGTTCTTCAGAAGCTCTTTCTTTGGCTTTTATTCCTTCTTAGTGGAATTTCTTTCTTTCTGAGGAGGAGCTAGAGTTACAATCCTATCTAACCCGGTTCTCTCTACCTGGCCTCTGAAAAGAAAACCTTAACCTTTTTTTACTTTGTCCTCCTGGTTCTTTGATTCCAAATGGCTAATCCAACCTGTAAGTTAACTGAAAAAAAATCAGTTACAGTGAAGCAAAAAACCAATCTAATATTGGTTTGCCCTTGGAGATAATAAACTGGGGATGCAGCTGAACTTCAGTATCACAGCCTAAATTAAGGAAGTTTTAAATGATATTTGAAGCTTCAGTTTGCTCATTGCTCTTCTTGAGCAACAAGAACCTTGATAGGATGAAGTTCTATGAAGCAAGATAATTAAGAATTAAATTATGGACTAAAAAGTACTGTTCAAATTGTACCTTAATCTTCCCAGCACTTGCATGCTTTCCCATCTACTCTATAGGAAAACAATTCAGAGACAGACCTAAAAATTACATAAGCAAATAAATGTGGGTAGAAGTAAACCTATGTGAAGAATGCCAGGCTAAAAGGCATCTGTCTTAGTTCCCCAAAAGCAAGGGGCTTCACAGAAGTATAGGTATCTTCCCTTTTCAATGAATCGAAAATATTCCTTCTCTGATGCTGTGCAAAGCTGTGACCTCTTAAGCAGGGACTGGAGTTTATAGTGATGTGAGCTGAGAGAAATGTCTGTGTTCCTCAGTGAGGCCAGATGCAGTTCCCACGCAAGCAGGCATCATGGGTGGGAGCATCTTTCCTGCCTTTAGGTATCTACAGGGTAGACCTATACACTCACCCATGTACCCTTTATAAACAGTGGAGAATAATCATCATTCTGAAGGGTGATTTCCTTTGGTTTAAATGTCTGCTCTAGGAAAAGATTAATTAAATCCTGGGAATGTCTTTCTCTCTGCTGATTAGAATAGGAATTTAAGATGGTGACCGGCATAGAAATCCTTGTTTGATGGAGTAAATCCATCACTGGCTGCTGGGCTTTCATGGGCACATGGCTGCTTACAAAACAACAGCAGGATAACCTGCTGAAATGTACTGAGCTATTGGATGATTTTTTGGAAATTATAACTTGAGGTTGTCTATTTGGAGGTGTGGGTAGAAACACCGTAATACTGTAGTGAACTACATATGATATCTGATGTTTTCAGTTGATTTTCATCAGAGCAAATAGCTTCCATTCCCACTTAATTCTTTTTTTACTTTGATTTGTACAAAGAATTAGAAATGTTTGTTCTCTGGCTCCATCAGGAAAAGCTGAACACAGTCTTTGAGCACTTATGTTTAAATTTAAATCAATAAATTTTCTGGACATTTAAATTACAATTAAGGTATTAAACAACATAAGTAAAAAAAGTCTTGATCTCTCTTTAGAACAGTGACATCAAAAAGAAAAGACATTGGATATTATTAGTTTCGATACGTACTGGGTTACTTAAAATGCAAATTGCTTTCTGAATCCTTAAACCTGAAGGTCTAATTATTGGTATCTATTCTTGTTACTGACTAACTCTCTTTTCCGGTCATGCTAATAATAATCCTAATGCTATTTCTCTCAGTTCCAATTTTGTGGGAGTTCCTCACTGTCTCCATTTTCTTGGGTTTTTAAACCAGCTTTTCTTAAAAAAAAGGGGGTCCATACGATCACTTCATTTGCTGACCTCTCCCCCTCCCATCCCCTCAGCAAATGACTCTTAAACTCTTTGTCCTGTTTTGACCAAATGAAACAGAGGGATAGAGGTTTTCAAAATAATGACGCTCCTACCAGATTTGCGGAGGCTGACAGCTAGATAGAGGAGAGCTGAACAAAAGCCCCTGCTGACGGACAAACGAGCAGACATTGCTTCTCCCCCAGCGTGCACTTTTTTGTGGTCCTTGCAGGAGCCCAAGGGGACCTGGGGGGGGATTTGGGTTACTGTAGGATGAGTACATGGGTGCAGATGAAAGGAGGGGACTCAAACCAAGAAGCCTGATTTACCTATTAATTGTGTCATTCATGAGGCAATTTGTCTGTCTGCCTTCCCCCCCCCCCCGGTTCGTTTTTCTTTGCTTTACCCTCTTTGAATGAACTGGTAAGAGCTTTCTAAACTTGTCCAAATGTACAAACAGACTGAAAACAGAGTCCGTTTGACCTTGGTTCACTGCCTCAGACTAAGCTTTTCAGGGTGTTTTTAAGAAAAGTATGTAAAATTCCAGGAAAAGTGATCTACGGTCTCAGAGTTTTAATCTGACCTCCTTGAACTCAGAAGCAGGGCTGCTATTTCTGTGCCGGATAATGACACACACTTTGTATGCACCACAATTAGCGTTACATTTCTTCACATGTAGAAGCCTCAAGTGGGATTGTGACTTCTTTGAGCTTGATGTTTTACAAGTGTGTATGCGCAGGAGAGAGAATGAAACACAAACCAAAAGCAAAAAACATTCAATAAAGTTTTCTATGAAGGTTAGAGATGGCCAAGAACTTTTCACCAAAGCGACTGTCATCACAAAATGCCAGTTATTTGAAATGAAAACTCCTTTTCTACAAATGCATTCGTTTCAGCTACTTTTTTTTGTATGAGATAGGAAGAAGTCCCAGGCTCGGTCTGCCCTGCGCAGAAACCTGTTGCTGTCTGACAAAGCACCAGGCACAGGCACACGTCTGTAAAGAGGGTAAAAACCTCTCTGGAAATTCAAATACTGGGTGCTGAAGCTCTTATGGTCAATCCTGAAAGCCTTATCATGACCCCCTGCCCAGATATCCTGGGGTGATCCATGTGAGCCTGGTCGTGGGAGCTGCTCCTTGGCAAAGCGTGGGGTAAGCTACCCACAGCTCCTCGAACGGGCTCATCAGCATCTCCGCTCTGGGGCTCGGGCTCTCACTGGGAGAGGGATTTCCCACTTTGTAAGGGGGAAATCATGGTGCACCTGGCACTCTTACGATTTTATACAAACCATTGGGTAAAGCCTGAGCTTAGGTACAACTTAAG
Organism: Harpia harpyja; assembly: GCF_026419915.1. Taxonomy (NCBI): domain Eukaryota; kingdom Metazoa; phylum Chordata; class Aves; order Accipitriformes; family Accipitridae; genus Harpia; species Harpia harpyja. Next base: position 32,405,332 of record NC_068943.1, read on the forward strand.
TCATTAACGCTCCACTAACAGAATGTTTGTTACCCCACCTTGGCTGTGAAAATTAGATATTTTGAAATTCCCACTTTGTTACACCTTGAGGCAATTGGAAGAGGCAAATAATATTCAAAAAGAATATTTGTTAATCCTCCTCGCATATACAACCATGAAACTTATTTCTTAAAAATTTGTACTCTGGTATTGGGGTGTACTGAGTTATTTGCTGAGTAGCATCAACACAATCTCTCAATAAAGTGCTGCTGAACTTTGAAGGTTAACTACTGTTTTTTTATTGTTCTTTTCTATGAGTACTTAAAATATATTTAAACATAAAACCCTGGGGTTTTTTCCATAAATGGAAATAAGCTATTTTTTTCAGACAGTTTCATATATTGCAATTACTTCAGCCATCACAGTCTTTTACGTTTTGAACCACAAATTGTAAGGCAGATAGTTGTGTTTGGACTGATGGACACCCAAACTTGCAGTGAATCAAAGGAGACAGTGTGCTGCGTCCCACTTGCTGAATGGGTTTCAGACCTCAAAACTTACATCTTCTGGATTAGAAAAGAGAGCCTAAGGCAAAATTAGAAGAAAGAGTTAGTGTGGATTAGTCTGTTTAAAATAGTGGGAAGATTTTGGAGAAAACTTCCTAATTCAACACCTCTTTGTGCTGACCGTTTTATTTCAGGGAGTGGCAGAACTGTGTCCCACTCCTGCAACGTACAACTGACATTGGCTTATTACTGCAAATTAAAGAAGTCTACAGACGAATTTTAGATGTGTTGAGAGTGAACCAAAGAATTAGGAAGTTGTTGCTTTCAATTTTGTTGCAAACCTATTCTCTCTTACGTACGTCAGGTTTGGTAGGGAAGAGAATCCCATGTTATTTATTCATTTATTTGTTCATAGCAAAGTACATCAGATACATCATGGTATTTCATCATCTCTGGTCTCACAGGCCCCCTGCCAGTGAAAAATAATTACAGAGATTGTTTTTGATGGCATTTATGCCCAAGGTGCTAGGCCCAGTCGCTTCAGATATAATGGATATATGCTGACAACACCCAGGACTCTTTATGCTTTTTTCACCCCAGTGACAAAATGTAGCCATTAAGCCAGTTTAACAGTGCAATTAGGATTGGTTTCTGATTATGTTGGATGACTGAAGGTAGAAAAGCAGATGGGGTGTGTTGGGAATCTGCCCTGTGGCTGTCCACCTTCTGTCTCTGTTGTCTTCTTTTATCAACACACATCAGCTCCAAACGCCCACCTGCAAGTCAAACAGCAGCAGCTATTACCAGGCTCGCAGGGCATGATATTACTGTGAGCAATTTCACTGACAGACCCTTTGCCTTCCAGGGATGCATCTATTAAACTGTGCCATAATGCAGGAAAAATATGCGTTGCTGGAAAGTATTACTGGACATGGTTTCCATATGTTTCTCCAAAGGAAGAGATACTGCAATGTGTGGAAAATATGATTAGGAACACATGCTGACTAGTTGCAGGCAAGAGTGGTCACAGGGGAAAGATTATTTTGGCAGCTGCTGAGAGCTTTCCTCTTTAAATTTTTAATTGGTCCTAAAAATCAGGCTAGGTAAATCTGCTTTGTGAAGAAAAGGTTTTGAACTGGCGATGATTCTCAGAAGCTCTGAAACCAATACCTGGTTTGAATTTAGCAATATAGGGTATAAGAACGTGGAGATAATTTTTTACTGTTAAACTCCTCCAGATAATCCAAGAGAGGTAATGGTTTCTTCCTGCAAAACCATAAACCAACATAAAGAAAAGTAAGACCATGGCTGTAGCAGCCTTTCTGGCTTTTCTGTATTTTAGGCCATGACGTGTGAGTGATAAAGCTGTTTACACTGCTGAACAAACAGGCAGGGAGGGATGGAAAGGCACATCTCATGGGATCACACAGCTAAGCAGCTGTGGCACCGAGGAGAAAAGAGGGAGCTCGTCGCGTCCTTGCAGTCAGGAGCAGTCCTGTCGACCGCAAGCTGCTCCTGTCCCTTGGGCTCTGCACCCACGCTCTACCTTCACTCTCAGCAGGTTGTATAGGCACAATCAAGCCCTTATTTTCATTTAGGTATATGCTTTTGATATACTGACTTTTGGGGTCATCCCATCCTTTTGGGTAGGATCCTACTGATTGAACTGGACAGCATTGTGTCAATGTCTATGTCTAAGCGGGTGGTAATATAGAGTCACTAGAGATGGACAGTGGTGTTGGGGCATGATTCCTTTTTAAATGTCTGAAATAGGTCAGATACACTGCCTTAGACATACCTGCTTACCTCCTTTTACTATAAAGAAAGCATGTGATGTAAGTAAAACTACACAGATTGTAAATTATGTACAATTTGGCACTAGCAGGAGTGCTATTTCAGTAATAGTGCCACCTTACTACCAAATTATAATTTTAAGTATTACTATAATAGTGTCTTCCCATTTGCTTGGAATTCACAGCAAGATGCTGTTTAGATAGGAGTTGCCACTTAGAATTAAAAAGCACAATGAACATTTCCTCTGACCTTAGCCAATGCTATATAAATGGAATCAGATCATGGATGTAATAAGGTATTCATTTGGAAATGACTGAAAACAAGAGAGCAGTGCCCACCCTGAGAACTACTACAGAGGAAGAAATTACTGAGTTGGAGCAAAATGGTTTCAAAGTTTGACTTCTGGCCACAAACTAGCCAGTAATTAGACTGTGGAGACAAATTTTGGCAGACCATGGATGGATGTAGATTTGGAAAATAAGTAAAGGAAGAAGGCAGCCTTAATTTTACTAAAGCTTCAAGTGTATAATTGATTCTAGATCATATTGTAGATTGCCTGTAATTAATTACCTGCAGTTTGCAGAAGAGGCACAGTAGTGGTGGTGGTAATTTGATAATACCTATTGTGTTCCTGAAAGCACAAGAGAGAGCATAAGACAGGTAGGTTGCATGACACTGAGCATGTTGGTTTTGCTTTGTGAAACATGGCACTGTTTGCTGTACCAATCTCTGGGTGTTGTCAGGTGTCAATAACCGTAACTTGTAATTCTGTTCACTTACATATGATGGGAGATGTTGGAAATGGGAGCAAAATCATCTTTCCTAAAGTATCTTTTATTCCAGTAAAACTTCACCAGAATAGCTTAGTATAACATGGCTGTTTTCCTAAAATAACGTCAGTAACTCAAAGGTTTAACTCAAATATTCGTACTCAGGTGTATAAATCATCGCAGCAGCTAATTCCCTTAGTAGAGAGGACTATAGGAAGAATGATGCTGTATGCAGTTCATGCCAAAGACAGTGATACTTACATAATTATACTCTACAAATAGTTGCCATATATAATTGTATATGTTCCAGATATGCTGTGATGTGGCTTTTCCACCCAGAGCTGCAGGAAAAGTGGACAATGAGAAGTGGTACCTCGTGGGCAGCTCTGGCCAAAGGCATTTTGCTGTGAGGTGCTGCTGCAGGCTGAACTTTTCTGTGGCTCCTGGGAAAGCTCCCTTTGAAGCTGCTCAAGACCACTTTTTAGAGATGTACTCTACATCCTCTCCAGAAACAGCCTGTACTTGAATTAGGGGGGTTGCCTGTAACCTCTTTTTCGGCCACACACAGGGTGTATCTGGGTTGCCTTTAACACAGGTGCAGAACAGGGGGAAGGGGAGCTGTCAAAGACATATTCCATCCTCTCACACAACCTAAAGGAAAACCAGAATCCAGACATGGCAGAGATATTGTTATTACCCCTAAAAAACCCTGCTGACTTCAGGTATGTTTTGATTACCTAATGCTCCTCCTAAATACGTATTATAATATACTTGTGTATATATATAAGCATACTGTATTTTAAATAAGAGATTGCATGATCTAAAAGCTTAACTCACAGGTTCGTTGAGCATTTCTGAAGTTTAAAGAAACCCCGTATCCAACCTGAACTGAAAATGGAAAGGTAACAAAAAGAAAAAATGCTAAGTACTATTACCAGTCTTTGATCACCATTTTGGCCAAGAAGCTGAGACTATCGCCTTTAGATCTAGCAACAGGAGATACCCTGAATAAATAAGATCTATCTGCACATCTTGCACACCAAGCTATGCTAAAAGAGCACGAAGGCTTTGGACCCAAGCTCTCAAATTTAGGAAATGCCAGAAAAAAATTACACAAGACAACCTTAATTTTCCCCCCTGGTACAGACATGTTCTAATACAATCTTTAGCTATTGGTTCCCCGGCTATTTTTGCTCCAAAGAATTTCTGCCTTAATCTGCACGAAGAGGAAGAGTACCGATTGTTCAAGAGCTGCTCCTCAGCAGTTTGGTTTATCCCTCTTTAGTCTTCAGCCTTCAGCCTAGTTTACTGGCACTGAAATTAGGGGACAGATGCCCAAAGGTCCCTCTGGAGTCAGTGGAGAGACATTAGCGCTTAGTCAGGGTTTTTCAGGTCAGTGTAAAATCTGAGTTACTTTCTGGAAGGGTTTCTTTCTCTCCTTTCTGCAGCAGGGAGCCTAAGGTGAATAAGTGCTTGTATCACGCACTTTAAGCGAGTATTTATTTAGGTGAAATAAAGCTGGTCCGTAAGCCTTGTTTACAGCATCTTGTTCTGCTCCTCTTCTCAAAACAACGCTTAATTTCCTTATGTGATTTGCCATGATACATGTTACTTCAGTGTCTGAATGCTTCGCAAATTATAACTTTTTTTTCAAGATCCTCTAAAATGAGGGGATAACACAACTCCAGTTCTTCTGTTGAGAGCTGAGACCCTGAGTAACATTAAAAAAAAAAAACCCTGCTAATTTTGATTTTGGTGTAATTTGCATTATATATGGGTTAAGAGGGAGCTGTCATTGCCTTTGGCTGTAGCTCTGTGTAGATACATGATCAGCTCACGGTATTCAGGACAAGCCCAGAAAAATGCACTTCATGAGCCCCTGTGAGGGGTCCGGCGTAGGTGACGAGCCCAGGACCTGGCAGGATGCTCCCTCCTGGAAAAAGCAGAGTTTCCTTCTCCACAGCAGCATTCGGTCAGCTGAACTGCACAGCTATCTTCTCCTCCCCTCACCTCATCCATCAGTCTGGCTTACGATTCCTATTAGTCCGGGTGCTCCTGCTCCAGGTCTCCCTTCCCCTTGGCTCCCTTCACTTCCCCAGCTCCCTCAGTCTGGGCTTTCGTTCCCCTGAGCCACACCAGGGACCTTCCCTTGCTCGACTACTTCAGCCCAGCGGGAAGGTCTCCCAGGAATAGCTCGTTACAGGAATCTCCTTAAGGAAGATGTCTTGGCAGTGGGTAACCGTCCTGGCTCCTGTCTGAAGCTACAGCTGAAAGATAGCACATCCAGCCGTGCGTAGGTCAGCTCCAGCGCTGTGGTGGGACTCTGGTTCAGATAAATTACCTTCCGCTTCCAGTAGTTTTTCTTGTAGCATTTTGGCTTTAGTTGTAGGTTTCTCATCCAAAGAAAAGCCTCACCACATTAAAATATCGGCCCTATAGACTTTGTGTCATGCCATGAGTGCTGTTACTTATGCTTACCACAGGGAAAGAAGCATGCTAGCCTTCAAAGTTCAGAGGTAGAGGCAAACATGACTGCCAAATTTCCTATATTTCAGGTTTTCCGTATCAACATCTTGACTGAAATCTGAATGTTTTGAAAATTCAGAGGCCAGAAAGTCTGGAGTCCACTTTTGGATTTTAATTCAATCCCACTGCTCTTGGAATCAAACACACAGTTTTCCATCTGATTAGACTGAGTTTGGACAAATTCCCAATAAACACTGGTTATTTTATTTTAGCTAGGATTTATTTGGATCACTCTCCCTAGGAGTGTAACACTGAAGTCATAAGCTTAGTTAAACAGAAATCAGGAAATAGAGTCAATGTCTATAATTGCTAAAATATGTATTAAAAAAGAAATCACAAGGAGCAACTTTGTATGAGCTGCTTATGTTTTTCACGCTCACAACCCGCTTTTCTGGCCGGAAGAAGAGAAAGAGCAGATGTAGTGGCAATGACCTTGGGGGACATTTCCAAAAGCATTCCTCAGTCATTGCCTTTTAAAGCCCAAATCATCTAATTTACAGTACATTTGGTTCCTGTGTCCCACTGGTCAAGCATGAGTTAACTTATATCTGTGTCATTATAGCATTGCTATACCAAGATCTTGAAAGATCCCGGTGACCTCACACATATCTCATCAGACCTGCCGGCGCAGAAGCCACCCCAACTCTCAAATGCCTTATCACAGCCTCCGTATCACTCGGCATCAAACATTGTGATCTCTCTCTAAATCCACCCATGCTGAGAAATCAACACATCGCAAAACTTTCTTGCCCTTCATCTGACAGACGCCTTCCTCTCTTTCAAAGATAGATGGTTAATACTTCCCTTACAACAACTGAAGTAAGCTCTCGGCCACCTTGGCCTCTCGAGCTACGCTGCACCACAGCACAGACCAGCTGGTGTGGTCAGCAGCACGCAGCTCAAAACCACAGCCGTATCAAGCCAGTCATTTGGCAACCGCAGCGGCAGACGCATCTTTGGTTCTGGCACTCAGCTTCTCCCAAAGTGCTGGTAAAACCAGCCCTGGTGTTTTTCCTAGTTAACCCTATGAGCCTGTATGATCCTATGATATGACCTGGTCCAAGGCTTCTGCCCTGGGTTTTGCTGGCTCCCCCCCATGAATGAATCAGGCACACAAATCCCACGTAAGCCCTCTGTTAAATAGGCATTGAAAGCGGTCTCTGTTTAGGATCATCTTGTCTGGATGTTCTCTACTGGAACCATTGATTATAAAACTTGAAGTTCTTATGTTTTTATTTCCATTTTTTAGTTAATTTTGGTGGAACAAGTATTCTCAGAGCAACATGGGTGTGCAGGCAGGTTTTGAGCTCAAAAATCATGCCCTGTCTAGTCCTATGGAAACATGCTAGAGACTTTCTACCAAAGGTATGAAATTTGTTGAGTCAAGCCCACAAAAGAAACAGAATCAAACCAAGAGTCGTTTGAAGCCAGGCTGATGTCAGATGGAGTTTAAACCTTAGAGAAGATCCTTTCCTGAGAGAGGGCATCTGCTGAAGTCTCATGCCCTTGAATAGTCCTTTATAGTGGAAGGGCAGGATAGTTTCTTTATTGAAGGTGGACCTAAGAACAGCAGTCAGTTCTTCTGTCTTTAGCAAAACAAGAGATGAAGGAGAAGGGATTGCAAAATTAGAGAGGTGTGTGTAGAAACACAGCTCAGGTAGATACTTTCAAGACACGGCAGTCGCAGATGGGAATACCCAGCTCATGGCATGTCCTGGATAGCCGATCCTCTGGTTCCTGAACGTTCATGAATCCCAGACTGCAATAAGGGCATCACGAAGAGTTACTTCTCAACATGCCAGCAAGACCAATACAGTTCTCCCACCTTTGCTCTCCCATCTGGAAATGGTTCCCCAGCTGCCCTAAATGGTCTTCTGCATGTGGCAAAGGAAGAAAATCCCCATCATTTTTTCCCCGCCAAAGCCTACCCAGCAGCAAGCCACAGTCAGACACACCGCTGTAATTCGGGGCACTCCTGTCAGCCACGCGCAATGCCTCGCTCCATCCCAGAGGCAGGGAAAGGGTGAGCGGCAGCTGCCGAAGCCAGCCCTGAGAATTCCCGCTTCATGGGGGGACTTCATTCAGGGACTAAATCATATGAAAAATATGAGTAAAAGCAGGGTAAAAACACTTTAAAGTATTTTTAGTATCACTGAAGCTTGGAAAAGTGGAGAACGCTCTTCATTGAAATGTGTCCCTGTAATTCATAAAAATCCTGTGCATGAGAAATGCCCTTTTACACTTTGTAAATTAGGTTGATCTGCTTTTTATGCTCCACTTCACTTTTTTGGGGTGTGTTTTTTATTATTCTTCTAGATGGCGCCAGTCTCTCATCACTGAGACGATTCCTTTCTCTTCATGGAGCTTATTTTCACAATTTTATTTTAATGACTGCCTGTGTAAACCACTGAAAGAGGTATTTGTCAAGAGCCAGGTTTGCATCCCTTTCTGCTAACTTTTGCCACTTTTTCCCCCACTCTCTCCTGTGTTTTTTTTGTTGTTGTTGTCGTTTCTTCCTAAAGTAGCTTTCAGCATTAGAATGGATGCAGCCATCAGCTGCAGATCCTGCAAATAAAACTGCATGTGCACCTCTGAACACCCTTGGTGCAACATGGGGAAAGTCTTCTGCCATCCTGCAGTGACACTGTGGGGTCCCTAAAAATAGCCCACGTGCTTCAATCCTATGACTTAACAAGACTCCCTGGTCTCTCTTTTAATGTATATTATCTATAGAGAGAATACATATATATATAAAAAAGGAAGTTTTGAGTTCAGACTGAAAACGGCTTCATTTAGGGATTTTATTCCCAAAGCCACTTCAGTAAACAAAAGGTAGTTTTAATCCAGATGACTGCAAAGTGTCATATGAACCACTTTACAGGTAACAACTTGCTTTCTTCCTTTAGCAGGAACTGGCAGGGACTTGAGCAAACTCTGTACATATAAATGGAGATCAAAGAACGCTCACACCCACAGCTCACACAGAATTCAATAGATTACTGGAAAGGTTAAAAACCCATTAATCAAATAGCAAATGGCAAAATTATATGACAAATAGGCATCCAAAGAACTCATTAAGAGCTAGTGCAAGAACCCACGTGCCCGAAATTCTGCTCTCCCTATTCACACAAGACCAATTCACTTTGCAAGCAGATCGACACCTCTTGGAGAAGTAATTCCAAGTGACTTTTTAGGTATTTTTAGTATTTTTATAACACGATCGCTCCTTTTTCCAGAGACACAAGGGAGAAGCCTGACCTTTTCAAAGACGAACTGAAGCTTCGCTATGAACAGGTCTGTCTAATAGAGGCTTTGCCATCCTGTGGCTTGCATTACATGAAATCTGTTGAGAAAAGCTATTAAAGCCAGCTACAAGAAGGGGGAGGAGGTTTGTGGCTGACGAATTATCCAATTTTACGTGAGCTGTTTAAGCTTGTGGGCACCGTGGCTGCACGTGCAGGCATTCCTGCTGTATTTACACCGGTACCACGCTGCCGGCAGTACCCCAGACCAAACACTGTGCCATCCCTGCTGTCCCAGTGCTGTCGCAGACGGGGACGGCTGAGCTCCCCGCTGCTGTTGGCAAAGACAGGTTTTTCCAGGCAGGACACAGCTGGCACATCTGGCCTTGCTCAGACTTTGCACCACCCTGCCAGGGCATCTCCTGCCTCAGCGCTGCTTCAGTGCCAAGGGACTCAAATTAACCTTACGACAGGTATGTGCCTGAAGAGATTTTATGCATGAGTAGCTGCTGTTCACAGTCACAGCCTGTCCTGGCTTGAACATGTGTCGTCACCCTCTCCACGTCTTGGCAGGAGCAGCCCGGATCGACAGGCCCTTGGGGTGCAAAGTATTGCAGCACACAGTCAGATTTAGAGGACAGACGGAGATAGAAAACCCAAACAAGAGCAATCTTAACAAGAAACCCTGGGTTTGCCCTGGTGATTTCCCCTAGAGTGTGGGTTGGGGTGTCCAACTTCTCCTGCATGTCCCACCTGGGCACGCGGGGAAGCGTGCATCTCTTTTTGGGGATGTTCCTCGTGCCACGGGCCGGGGGCACGGCAAGGTCTGAGGGGCCATAGCCATCAAAGCTTCTCTGGATGATTCTGCTGGCTGTCTCCTGCCGAATTGCCCTGGGCAGGCTCCCCTCATGCTCCCGGTGACTGAGGATGCCAGACTGCACGCAGAGCCTTGGGTGACTTCTGCAGGGCTTTCTCAGGAGACCGCCTGGGAAAGACCCGGCTTTGCCCGCACAGTCAGTGAGTAAGGAGAGCAGAGGTGTTAAGTGTGGCAGCAGAAGCAGAAATAAAATGTGCGTTGCCTGACTACGCGTGCCTCGCATCCCAACTCCTTGCATTAAAGCTCCCCGATCCTGCCCCGCTCCTTCCTTTTGTCTGAGGCTCGCCAGCTACTTCTGTGGAAGGCGGCGTTCAGGCCTTTACTCCGTGCCAGAAGAAGTCCTCCGTGTGCTGGTGGTGTGAAGTCTGCATCATCTCATGGCCAGATGCTCTTGTTCTCTCTTCTTCTGTGACAGGAGGAAGCCACCTCGGTGAAAACAATGATCTCGGACGCTGAGGCACAATAAGAGCTAGTGGGGATGGAGTAAGCCATTGCCAGCACTTCCAAAATAAGTTAGGGATTAGAATTTTACTCGGAAGCTGTACGTAATTTTTGTCAATGGTGTTAGTAGATGCTGGACAAGAGGCACACTTGACTTTTAGATATAGCATGGACAGCCTGGACTAAATTTACTTTCAAACATTGGCGTTATAAAGTTCTTCAGAAACTGCATGATGGTAACAATCCACTCTTAAACCCGAGAAAGAAGAAATATACAATGACAAGTGGAAAGGTGAGGAAGGTTTGTATTCTTCAAGTCAACATCTTTTCTGAGACAAAACCGAAACATGTAATAGCTGCTAGGTTATAATGCACTTATTGATCAGGTCAGGAAAATGAGAGTTCTCAGGACCACCTGAGTAATGCAAAACTGTTTTAGTCTGTCTGTTCAATTAATCAGAATTAACTGCAGGTATAAATTATTTTCTTTTTCATTTCTGGTTCCTGTAGGGGGTGTTGCAGTACTTCTTAATGCAGTCTCTGCATATCTTTATTTTGCTGCTTCCTGACACTGCAGATACACTAAAATGCATCTCCTGAAAGCATAACCCTGCTTCCAGTTCTTTGCTCAAATCAGCATGGAGACTTGGTTTTCAGATTTTTTTTCCTCCATCTACAAGGAGATATTATTGAACTGGAGACCTGAAATGCAAGGAGCACTGTATTAAGAAGTCCGCCATCCACATCTTTGTCCTTTTAAAATTGAACTGCCACAGTCTACTTTCTTTGGAGCACTCCAGCTCTGCTGGGCTGTTCAGTTCAGGGGGCTGCAGCACTGCTGGGCTCCTTTCTGATGCCAGCAGAAAATACTGGCTTGAAGAGTCTGTCCCTTCTGACTGTCAGGGACTTGCCACCTCTCAGATCATCCTTGACATATGATCTCTCACCCACAATAAAACCAGCAAAGCTCATCACTTTTCATTAGCACCTGGCAAGGAGAGAGACCAAACACGTAATGAACCTTTGCGACATTGTCCTCAAGCCTCGCTGCGATGGCTTGGGAGCCAACGTGCTGGACACAGTGTAACAATAACTTGCAATAGAATGGTACTGGAGGGACTGTTTAAGGTGCCATATAATTTACCCATAGTTAATAACCAGAAACACATACATTTAAAAAGAAAATACTGCATCTGAGAATCAGTGTCCATTTGCCTTAACTAACACTTCTGTATTTTGCAATCTTCATCTCCCTGGGCGCTTCAAGTAGGCAGTGCTATTACCAATACACCAGAGTGTGGGAAGGAAGCACTCTATGTGAAAACTCTTCTAGGTACTTCCCTAAATAGATATATTTTAGCTATTTCTTGGTATTTTCCAGACTTGTTTTCTATACCTTTATGAAGATGACCACTTACCAGAAGTTCCTTCCACTGGTGGACTGGAAAGGCAAGCTCGACAAAGTGCCTCAAACATTACTTGTTTCTGACATACAATCATAATGAGACAACAGCCCAAACTTATTTCAAAATTAATAACCTTAGCTTTTATTCACTTTCATGATTTTCTCACTGGTGAGGCCATGATGCTCATGTGTACCAGAAATGAATACATACTGATTCACTTCAAAGAACCTCTGTTACTGCATAGGTAAGTAATTTTGCCTTAAAAAGAGAACCTTTCCTATTCGGCCACGCATAGACTGGACATCCGTAGAGTTTTAGCTTTCTGATTGCTTAGATCAGAATCATTAAGCTGTTTCCTGAAGGCTTTCTGTTGCTTTTGCTAATAAGTTGCTAAGGACAACCAGCCTTCAAACAAAAAACATCCAGGTGGATTTCAGTAAAGATTTGGTTTAGCATAGGTAGCTCAGCTCCTCACAGTCAGATGCCCTCTAAAATAACTCAGGCTGGTCCTTCAGCTTCTTTTGGGAGTTTTACTATAATTTATGTAAGAGAGCCATTTGCACTTTGTACACTTGGGTTTGTGCACATATCCTGATTAGTGAAATATCGCTCCATCACCTGACAGAGGTGCAGTCGCAAAGACAAAACACAGAAATGTCAGTTCAAGCCTTGCTCTGAGGTCAAAATGAAGGTTACACAAATAAAATACCTGGTCTTTCAGGCTGGAGAGCCAAAGACGGGTGGGTTGTAAGACTAGCCATCACTTTCCTTTGCGCACTTTTTGCTAGTACTTCTGGGATACCTTACTCACCCCAGCTCCATAGGTTACCTTGGCTCAGGCAAATTATTCTTTAACTAGACTCCAAGCAGCGCCCTATGCCAACAGACAAGTGTTTGTGCATCCCCAGAAACGACGTGTAAACAGGCACCCTTTATATTAACTGGAATATTGTCTATCAGTATTCTGATGTTGTTTTCTCTGCTGCAGTGGAATCAAACAAGGTCATAGCCCCGATAGTGTTCTCTGCACGTTCGTTGCTCTCAGGGTAAAAGGGAATAGGAACTCACTGGCTAATTCATTCATCACCATTGATTTGAGGTACAATTTAGTAATGTCTCCCAAAAATGCAACTCCTCTGGCAGAGTCTCTCTTCTCCTGGACATCTCCATATAGTTTTTTTCTCTTTTGCTTTTAATGGGAAATATTTCAACCCCTGTTACTGCTGCATCAGTATGCATGCCCTGCCATAGTGGCAGTGGTTTTGTAAAATCTCTTTGTAATCTACTCCTTGGGCAAGACATTTATACTAAAAGTAGGAATGCTTGGTTCCTTACGGTTAGTGTTGGTGCCTTTGCTTGGTAGGCAATTGTTAGCATGTTATTCAATATCCTTTCCCTGCTTCAGGAGCCATCCTCAGTTGTTTTTGTGACTAAGGAGCCTTTCCCATATCTGTCTGTTTTCCCATAAACTCATTTTTTATTTACTCAGAAATCTGCGGTTTACTGACGAGATTGTGCTTCAACTCTTGTCCTGAATCTCTGAATTACCAGAGAAGATGAGTGTGCTATAATAGGTTTTAGTCATTCCTATTCTTCAGCTCATTTCCTGGCTCTATTGCAATTCCCACAGCTACAGCTATACTAGTAATAAGGGTGCTGAAGCATTCTCTCACATTGAACTGAATGGCTCGGTCCATATTGTAAATCTTTGACCCCTTCAAACTTTCTGACCCTCTGTCTTTTCCAAACAACCTACTGCAGTAACCCTGGTAGCTTCCAAATCATGCATGGAAATCAGGAGAGCACAGATTGGCACTCCCAGTACCAGATTGTTTTAACCATTTAACGCTGTACACCATCTGGGAACATTTCTGGTGTATGAGAACATCTCTGCGCATGTGTTATTTCACTCTTAAAATTGTAGCCTGTATTTCTTAAAATAGCTGTTTCAAAGACTCTTGCTCTTGCCAAGGATCTCTATTTGTCAGATTTCCCAGTGGGGATTTTTCCAGTAAATAACATCTAAGGTTTAAATTTTTTTTCTACTGTAAATACTGCTGGTGTTTACTGCTCATCTCAAATCTTAAATACACAGAGCCATTTGGAATTGCTGTCAGAACTGCCTCGTCCCTGTATTTGAGAAGAACCCAGGGATGGCTTTCAGGGGGCACGGTACGCTGATGACCCTGTTGCCAGTCTTCCCCTGTCTCAGTAGCTGAGGATATTTCTTTTCTCCTTTCTCCAGCTGCACGGCAGCTATCCTTCCCTGCTAGTCTCTGCCTAGCTGCTATTTTCTTGCTTCTGTCTATCTGTTGCAGACTTTCTTTGATACCCTTCCCACAACTGGATGAAATCTGTTAAGAAAACCATTCTTTCCTTTGCTTCTTGATTTAAGAGGTCACCAACAAGAATTTACATGCCTTAGGGCTTGTCCTCCTGGGGGCTGAGTTTTACCTATGCAGCAATCGGATGCTCAAACCCAAGACAGCCTTCAAAGGACCTGACTCTTCCTCCTTATGAATTAATTTGGGCACCAAAATTCTCCCCAGGACTATAATGAATGATAGTGTCCAAGGTTTTCAAAGCCCAGCTTTACCAGCCTAGGCCCTGGAAAAGAAAGAAGCTTTCGAAATCTCAATATTCTTTCACAGCTGTGTTAGCAGCAGTCCACCTCTTTCTATTGCTGTCCACATTTTATTAATACTTTTCCAAACATAAGTGGGTATCATTGCTGTGAATAAAACATAATTCCTACAAAAGAATCCCTCATCTCGGTCAGTTCAGGTCTTAGTGTTGATCTGTGTGCTTTGCTCTTCAGCCTGTCTTTATCTATTGATTAGTGATGCCACTGGAAGAGATCTCTGCCTACCTTCTGAGCCCTTCCAGTTACAGTCTGACAAGCACTAAACGTCTGAATTAATCGTCTTGTGCTATTTAAAAAAAAAAAAAAAAAAAGCACCCTTTCCCCTTGATTCCTTTTGCCTCTTCCTGCACTTCAGGGAGACCCCTTGCACCCTTTCAGAAATCTTTCTTAAAATTTCCCTGTGGCTATCTTCTTTTATTTCCATGGAGTTTTAACCTCACTTAGGAAGGCATTTCATTTCCAGCATGGACCAGGTGTGGCCTACTAGTGCTTCTATAAAAACAGATTCTCCTGCATCAGACATATATCTTTCAGGTTAAAATTCGTCCCCTGGTCTTTAAGTTAAGGAATTAAGTCCTTATTAAATCCTTAAATAAATCCTTTGGGAGTAACGTAGTACTGAAATATTTCTACCTTAAGGTGGAAACCACAAGAAGTTGAATCTTTTTCCAGGGGTGCCCTGATTTTGTTGTATTTCCCTTCCTAATCAGAAGGAAGTAGGTGCCTTCCAATAATTGCCTGAGAAAATGTTATAAAGGGGAGGCATAAAAATTCCTTGGGAACAGAGGATACTTCTAAAGTAGAGGGAGCACATACCAGATGGATGAACTTCATTTGAACCACAAGGTAATCATGCTGTTGGCACTTAAGTTAAGAAGGTCACAAATCAGTATTTAAATAGAAATGCACGTGGTTTGAGATGTAACATCCAGTAGAAGAAAAGTAATGGAAACTGTATTACTGAGAAAAGGGCAGGGCAGAATATTGCAGTATTTAAATAGGAAACATGGAAGAACAGCTGAAGTCTGGAAAATGGGACAGAAGGATTAGAGTGGAAAGCTTCAATGAGGATATCAGTACAACAGGTATATTAGAAACCTGATGGGACTCATGATGATATGGGACGCAAAGTATTCTTGAAAGATGAGGAAACCTGAGCTGATGGAGGAAGTCTGCTCTGTGTTACAGAAAACTTTAATCATGTTAACTAAGTGTTCACAAAGGAACATGGAATCTTTGTGGATTGAAACCCAGGTTTATGAAGGAAAAGTATAGTATTAGCATGTAATATTATATGATCGTATTATGAGTGTGATTATACTCATATTACATTATTTTCTAGTGTATTGTTGTTATTACATAGTACTACATTACAAAATCATGGAACAGTTGTGGCTGGCAGGCACCTCTGGGTATTGTCTAGTCCAGTGCCCCTGCTCGAGGCAGGGTCAGCTGGAGCAGATTGCCTAGGGCAACAATATTAGCATTTAGTGACTGTTACCCTCAAGAGCCATTTTGTAGTCATGACCATGATTTACTTGGATTTACAACATTTTCAGGATCAAAAGAAGCAAGAAAGCCCAAAGGAACAAGTAAAACCCCCTTACGGCTATTCAATTTTACAATGGGGAACTATACGAAGTTGAGGATGTTTATTGAGAAGGTGTTTACAAGGGCATTGAATCTCTGCACACAACTTCGGGACCAGTTAAGGGTACCACAGTGGAGGAACAAAGCAAATGCTTTCGGCTAATTGAAAAAGATTTGAGAAAGCACAGAAGGAAGGCAGCATGGATAAACATAATTGAAAGGAACGCTATTAAAACCAAGGCAGCTTCCTTTGAACAGCTGAAGTCATGCCCAAATAGGGTGAATGGAAAGATCTGTAAGCTGTAATTAAGTGCAAAAATGTAGCAAGGCAGGCCAAAACCCCGACTCCTACCCTCCCCCCCAAATCCAAATAATCCAGGAAATTATTAACTAAAAACTATTAGTAAATCCTAAAACCACATCAGGAGCAGGAAGCCTGCCAGGGGATAGTTAGGGTAACTCAATGATTAAAGTCTGAAAGATAGCCAAATTACTAGTAATGCTGTTAAAGAACCGTTGAGAATTAGTGGATAGATGCATAAACTAGACATAGTGAGGAAGAACTTTTTTGTAGTGAGGAAGAACTTTTTTATAGTGAGGAAGAACTTTTACAATGGGAAATTGTGTCGCACATATATTGGAGTCCTCTGAAAGAGAAATCATGTGAATAAAGGGGATCTGGATTCAGCATATCTGGCGATGTTCAAAAGACATTAAAGAATCTAAATCTAAAGGGACCTTTAAAGCAATTGAGCAGCTATTGGATAGAAGGGAAGATCCTTGTGTGAATAATCAGGAGAGAGAGGGTAGAAGCAAATGATCAATTTTTAGAATGAAAAGAGGTTGCTACCGGTGTGTTTCAGAGGTCTTTGCTGGGACTTTATTGTTGCACATAATTAAATAATCTAGAAAAGAAGGTGGAAAGTGAGGAGATAAAATTTGAAGACGATATGCAGAATACTTTGCTATTCTGCAGAATAGAAAAGACGAGGGCTGACTTTCAAGAACTGCAAAAGCACCATGTGAGTATGAATAACAGAGCAATTAAATGACACATGAAATTTAGTAGAGACATGCAAAATGATGCACATCAGAAGCCTCCTTGTCCAGCACTTCTTCTTTTATAAATAAGATGGGGGGGCCTCTGAGCTAACTGCTAGCTCTCAAAAATAAAAGCTCATTGTATGAAGACTTCAGCTTAATGTTCAGGAGCAGACAAAACAGCCGTGTTCCTATACCACTGTGTAAATCTATAATGCACCAGTGTTTTTAACATTCTGTGCAGCATTGAGCTCCCCTGCTCGGTGGATATTACATCGGTTTAGGGTTCAAAATGACCAAGGTGTGCAACTCAGCTTCCATGCATGGAATGAGTGTGTAGGCTGGGACTCTACAGCCTGGCAGAGAGATGACACAGGAATGTGGCACGGAAAGGGTAAATACACATCGACTGTACTCACATTGAGTGTGGAAATAAAAGGAAAGCTTTCACCTATGGTAATGCCAGAAAGCTGTATGTTGTCTTCCAAATGCACCACTTTTTT
The DNA here is from genome assembly GCF_026419915.1 of Harpia harpyja. Lineage (NCBI taxonomy): Eukaryota > Metazoa > Chordata > Aves > Accipitriformes > Accipitridae > Harpia > Harpia harpyja. Next base: position 32,422,651 of record NC_068943.1, read on the forward strand.
CTGTACAGGATCGAGGGGCCATCAAACGAAGTCAGTGGGAGCCAGATTCAGAATAAACAAAAGAAATTCTCTCTGCTAAAAACAGTTGCAAGGTGGGAGAATGCTAAGGGGAAGTACCATGTAAGTTTGCCTTGTTCCGACACTTCTCTGTCAGCCCCTGTCAGAGATTGGATGCTGGCCTAGGTTGATCCTCCTTCTGAATCAGTCAACCTTTTCTTCATTTGTAGGGAGAAACAATGTTTTCCTGCTCTTTTTCAATACAAGTAAGGAGTACCAAAGAAACCTAGCAGGCAGCAGGTTCAAAAAAGGTGAAAGGATGTGATTTTCATGCAGGTAGTTCTAATGTACATATGTACATGTGTCTAATGTACACGATCTAAATGTGCAGCAAATATTTTCCATGATACGTACTTCTGCAAAGGAACACTTCTGTGCAAGATGTCGTGGTTGCCAAAGGTTGACACGGGCAAATTCATTGAAGGAAAACCCGTCAAGGGTTATTAAATCTCCAGGCAGTTCTCCTGCAGCAAATCCTTAAGTGAGAATTGTTGACAGCTGAAAGACTATTCTGGGGAAGCATCACTACATCCTTGACTTTTTATTGAACTGCTCCACAGGTGACCTTCATTGGTCCCTGTCATAGGCAGGGTGCCAGGCAAAGTGAGCATTTTGACTGATTTTGTGTGGCCTTTCTTGGCATCTGATTTTCTCTTGCACTGATGTGAAGAACATGTGTGTACAGCTGTAAGTTTGATCTTCCAAAACCTGGCCTTCAGGATAAAGCTTTTTTTTTTTTTTTTTTTTTTAAACAGCCAACTGACAGTGGTATATTGGATACATCAGCTCTTATATTTTCATGTCTGGCACCAGAAAGAGCTTTTTCCCAGGCAAACACAAGTGACTGAGATGCAAGTCTAATTCTTATTGTATAGCTTATCATTCTGCATAATTTAAATAAGGCTACCATTCTGCACTACCAAGGAGATCACTGCTTTCTAGCTATGGTCTCTCATGTTGCTGGTGAGCACAAGCATGGCCTGACAGTCACCCAACAGTGTTGATACATATTGGCCAGCTCTTCATCACTAGTTCCATTTTTTTTTTCTTCCATTGAATAGTTACATAAAGGCAAGTAAAATATTTATGTTTCTATGGCTATGGCCTGCAAATATTGTGTATTGTATCTCAAGAAACAGTCAAACATAGTTTGGATGGTATCTTTGTAGATGTGGATCCTAGCTGTGGCTATGATTTCTTCTGCTGAAGCAAAGGAAGCTTTCATTTTAAAATACTGTGTTAGCTTTACTACAATTTGCCACATCAAACAGAAAAGAGCCTCTACTGCCCGTTTGCAAACTCTCGACATAGTAAAATTGTGCTTTCAGCTTTTAGCTAATTTTAGCACTTTAGTCTCGCAATGCCAGTTCTAATACGTTTCAGCAGTACAAGTGATGGATCTGTGCACTAGAGAGATGAAAAATGAAAACCAGAAAACACCCCTAAAGTGGGGGCATGCAGTTCCCACAGCCAATTTGCTTACACTGGCAGATGTTTTCAGGATTGCCTGTCAAAGGGAAGCGGAATTTTCTAGGGATGTATCTGGAGGGTATTGTACATAATGCTGCTGACCCTACTGAAGTACTTAAGCTTTGCAGAGATGCAAGCAGAGGATACTTAGGCCTAGGAAGTTTGCCTGACAAAAGGGAATAGCGCTGCTATACTGGTATGTAGAAACTACTCTATTACCTACAGAGGTTATAGTGACCATGCTTGACGATTAAAAAAGACAGACATGATACAATTGTTAAATTAGAACATTTGGGTTATTTGCTAGAATTGCCTTTGATTAGTGGTGAAATGAAAGGTTTAAATTATAACATAATGATGCTAATACAATATAAGTGCTGATACAAATTTGCTAGAAGTAATTTAGCCAGCTCATAGGAATTATACTTACTATCCTACTGAATGCACTTAAGAGATGCCTAGGAAATTCAAGTGTAGAATAGAGCAAACGAAGTGCAAAAGACATATTAAAGGCGGTGTTCTTTGGAGCTCTCCTCGGACTGATGTTTTTTAGAGACTGTGTCACATAGTTCTATCAAGTTATGTTAAAATCCAAAAGGTAGATAGCTGCCTTGATTTTAAAGCATATTAACTTTATCTTGTTTCCTCTTTACATAAGCCTGTGACTTTCTGTAATAACTTTAGCATCACAAAATAACCTGGCAAAGTTTGAGCATCTCAAACATGCAACGGGCCTCAGTCCCACTCCTGTCCTGTGCATGGGTACGAGTGATTGTAGCAACTAAGAAAAGTTACATTTCTCAGCACTGAGAAATGCAAAAGATCAGTTTGCTGGTCGGAGACATAATTTACGCTCGTAAGAGCCTTCCTCACCCCAGCACGGTGCCACACACCCCACATGTGTGGGTCAGGGGTCCCAGCAGATTTGGGAGGGAACCTCTGGATTTGCTGGAACTCCCTCCCCATCTGCTCGGCAAGCGATGTTCTCATCGTAGGGAAATCGGTCTAACACATGAGAGATTCCTGCGGCAGCAATGCTTGTCTGATGCATACAAGGGTCTCATTGTGGGAAAGCGCGAGATTTGTGTGAAAAAAGGTGTGAGATTTCATCTGAATTGGAAATGTGCTGCCAGCCTGCTGTGTGTTTTGCCTCTTGTCTATCAGCCAGGCGAGGCGTTGTTAAAACCAGTCTAGCACGTGGAAAGCAAGAGCGGGGAGAAACGCACTAGGCAAACACAGCCTTAACCTAGGAATCTAGTAAGCATCAGCCTTGTTGCTAGCAGAGTATGGCACGACACCATGGAAAAGGGATGGTTACTGAAGATGTCACCAGTTGGGCAGAGTACGCAGACCCTTCCCATGGGAACCACTTCATCTGCTTGGGGACGTGGTTTTTATGGTGATGCAACACAGGTTCAAAACCTGACGGAGCCACACAGGCAGACATTTTGGCCAGTGTCCCCACTTTGGAGCGGCTTCTGCTTTGCAGCCACGAAAGCGCGTTGCTGAGCTTGTAGGATGCCTGGGTAGAGGGGAGGAGGCTTCCTTCCATTCACCAAATTCACTAATTGTAGAACGCTTAGCCCCCTCCTGGCCTGGGAATTTGACAAATTCCTTGTCTTAAAATTAGCTATACCAAAGCTTCATTTGCCTGGTTCTGTGAAAAGTCAGGCAGAGCTAATTGCGGTATAGACAGCGAGTCCTGCTGCAGCTAACTAGGGCTAGAAAAAGGACATTTGCATTGTGTCATTCTTTTTAATGAGAAGTGAAACAAGAGCTGATGCAGGAGATCCTGGGCAAGAGAAATCTTTATTATATACAAAAACTTCTCTACTTTCCCCCCAGTCTATTATGTGAAAAATGAGTCATATTTTTGACAGTAACAGATAAGAAAAGTTGTGGCTGAGGGATTGGGAGTACAAAGGGAGGCAGATGGACGGGTGTTGGAACATGCTGAACAAACAGCTTACTTCATTTTGTTTATTCCCTTCTAAAGCACTCAGTTGCTGGGTATCGGGAATGTTACATAAAACTAAAACCATTGTGTTAATTCTTCTCTGGTGGCACACGCCAGATTTCAAGAGAATTACAGCTTTGGTCTTGTAGCAACAACAACGAAGTGGAAGAAACATCTCTGCCAAACAAAACTTAATTCAATCATGTATTTCCCTTTATTTTCTTCCTGCAGCAAAAGACCCATTAGCCTCTGCCCAGCTTGTCCTCATTGCACTGAGGACTCTGAAAGCAAAACATGAGGCAGTTTAATCAAGACGGAGTGAGTTATATCCTGGTTTTGCTGTAAAACCCTGTGCAAGCTTGACTGACAGTCACTCGGTTGTGTAGCCAGCCCACATCTGGCTGCTCAGACCTTTCCAGACTGGTCCCAAGCACTAGTTGTGCTGGTGAACAAGGTCACCTGGTGACAATCAACCACAAGGATGGGTGCTGAGGTGCCCCTGGACTTGGTTCTCAGGCACATGGGGGTGACTGCACACCCCGGTCTTCCCTTGTCTTCTGCAAAGAAATCTGGTTCATACTTAAACGCCTAAGGTAGAGGGCAAAGATTGCATTAAACAGCTCAGCACAGCGGCTTCCCAGTGCGTGGCGGGGTGGGATGTGTGGGTGAGGGACTCCCTTATCACCGAACGATCCCCGTCCTGTAACAGCAGAGGAACCCGCTGCTGCAGAACTTCCCCCTCCCTCTCCCACCCTTGTCACCACCGCGTCCAGCCCTCCTCAAACAGTCTTGTTTTCAGTATACGCCAGTAAAGAGGATTTCGCTAAGTTATATCAAAAAAGCCTGTAGTCTGCGACAAAGACGAGCTTAAACTAATTCTCATTTTTATCTGGGGGGACACTGGTTGCAAACTAATTGCAAAAGAAATATGTAATCCAAGCAATTTTCAAGGCTGGAAATTTCATTTATAAATGGACATTTTTCACAAGGTATTTATGACCCATCATAGACACTTAGATATTTTCCTAAAATTCTGAGTAAAGAACTGGGACAAAAGGTCATGTTATTTTCTTCAAAATCACATATATAGACTATATGGTATTTTAAAATACAGTTTAAAAACTATCAAACAGCAGACAATACCCGAAACCATTTCCCAAAGCCAGTAGAACAGAAAATGTGGCCACTGAGCTATAAACCCACCTGAGTTTTATCTGAAGAAACATCATTAAAATCCAGACAGAGGACAAAATTTAAAACTTACTGTGTCCGCTGTGGCCAGTGCCTGGAGGAAGAACCTCCCACATGCTCTGGGAAAAGGGACCTCCAGCAGACAAAAGCCATCAGCCTTGGATGAAAAGAGTAGGGGACTTGTGTCCCACACTTCTTCCCATGGCTCCCTAAATTCTGGCCAACGCAGTTTAGCCTTGACACCCGAGTTCAACCTTTTTATCGAGCATGTTTATGTACGTATGCATTTATATTACAAATACACATGCACACAAATGGGTTCTCTGTGAGTGCATGCATACCAGTGCATACGTGTAGCTGCACTTATACTTGTTGTATATGGACATACACACACCCCACACACATACAGAGAGACCATGAAATAGCACTGGAAATACATTGGATAAGAAAGCAAAGGGACTACAGTTAAAAAAAAAAAGAAAAAAAGAAAAAAATAAGATAATTGCATGAAGATGCTGGGGTTGGGAAATGGAGCTGCAGCAAGGCATGGTGTCTGTGATGATGTTTTTGCTAAGTATTAACAATGGTTACATTGACATGAAAGTGGATTTGGTGGTAGTTGGAATTTACGTGGAAGGACTTGCAGGTTGTATCTTACAGTAGTGTTTAGCCATTGAATATAAGATGTAAGGCACCTAAATCTCACCATTCTAATTTTGGAGCATTGTTGTTGGTTTTTATCTAGCTGTTGGGTCAGGACATTGTAAAAGAGTCAGCAAAAAGAGAAGAAAGGAAGCTTGTTTTGCTTCGAGTTCCTATATTTGTATGAAGGCAGAGTTCAACAGAATAACACAGGATTCACAGGACAGTTATTATGGGGTAAACACAGACCAAAACGCAGCGCTGTTTGCTTAGGGAACTGTAGAATTACATACATGTGCTGACACATACAAATGACAAGTCTTTAGGAGACCAAATCTTAAGATAGAGATAATTAGATTCATTGCCAAATCCTTCAGACTCTGCATTTTCATAATCCCATCAATTTGCAATGCTGTAATGTCTAACACACAAACCAGAAATAAAAGAGGTTGCAGTTGCAGACTGTGCAATTATTCAAAACGCATAATGCAAGCAGAAAGTCACTTCAGCATCATGGTGGTTAGTGCTAGGTAGAGAAATGGCTGCAGAAGTAGAGAGAGATTTTGAAAGGTATGCTATGCAGCAGAGAAGACAGAATATACCTGGCATGCTGACAACCTTGCCCATGTTAGAACTGAAATGCTTTTAGCTAGTTGAAGAGAAAAAAAAGAGAGGTTTTCTTTCCAGTCACAGTTTCTGAGGCTGTCTTATTTAGGTTTTAATCCAAAAAGGCATTATTCTTTCCAATGACTTCAATGGGCTTTAGATGAAGGCCTTAAAAAGTGTTTGGTGTTTTGTCCTGCTCTGGTTCAGTCTTTTCAGAGTCAAGGATTGGATCGATTATTCTCCAGGAAGAGCATTAATGCTCCCAGCCGCTATCAGCTCCATCGCTTTTGGAGACAATCAATTCTTCCTAAGGCCCACAGCCACCTTTGGAGGGGCTGGCAAAAAACATTTCCAGTTTTAGTGCTTCATACTTAAAAAAGAACAGTTTATTTTACATAAAGACAACATTAGAAGTCTTTTTCAACTCCAGCTATATGCTAACATTCCTCTGCCCTCATCAGTATATTAATGAGGAACAGCAAACAATTAAGAAAGCACCACAGGCAATTAAAAAAGTTGTCATTACTAATGTTGCAAAAGAAACAGCTTGAAAACCTTCTGTGCTTTTCCCTTCTGAATAATGCCTGTTAAATCTGCCCCTACTTCCTCCCCCTTCTTCATGCATGTCGTGGTTTAAGCCCAGCTGACAACAAAGGACCAGGCAGCCGCTCGCTCACTGCTCCCCACCGGTGGGATGGGGAGGAGAAAATAGAACAGAAGGCTCGTGGGTCAAGGTAAGGGCAGGGAGAGATCACTCACCAATTACCATCATGGGCAAAACAGGCTTGACTTGGGGAAATTAATTTATTGCCAATCAAATCAGAGTAGACTAATGGGAAGCAAAAGCAAATCTTAAACCACCTTCCCCCCACCCCTCCCTTCTTCCCAGGCTCAACTCCACTCCCGAATTCTCCACCTCCTCCCCCCAGCAGCACAGGGGGATGGGGAATGGAGGTTGGGGTCAGTCCATCACACCTTGTCTCTGCCGCTCTTTCCTCCTCAGGGGGAGGACTCCTCACTCTTCCCCTGCTCCACCGTGGGTCCCTTCCATGGGCTGCAGTCCTTGAGGAACAGACCGCTCCAGCGCAGGCTTTCCCACAGAGTCCCGGCCATCTTGGGGGGCATCCACTCCCCCACTCACCTCCATGGGCTGCGGGGGCATCCCCTCCTCCCCCTCCTTCTTCTTCACTGACCCCAGTATCTGCAGGAAAAACTCCTCTCACATCCCAATCCCCCAACTCCCTGCAGGTTTCCCCTCTTAAATCTGTTCTCCCACAGGTGTTATCACTGTCACTGATGGGCTCCGCCTGGGCCAGAGGCTGGTCCGAGCCGGGGAAGCTTCTAGTAGCTTCTCACAGGAGCTAGCCCTGCAACCCCTCCCCTGCTACTAAAACCCTGCCACACAAACCCAAAACACTGCAGCAGTCACTTTCATCTTCCCATCTATCCAGCCTTATGGCTGACAGCAGATGAGCTACTAACATTGGATGCTGTTTTTTTCTGGATTGCACAGAAAATGATTGTAGGCTTTGTAATTTTAGTCTCTGGAAATAGATATGTGTTAGTAGGCTAAGCTGTCGTGTTGAAGACATGCAGCGCTAAAATCTTCAATGGAGGTAATCCCTTCTGTTTGTTTGACAGATCCATTTTTACCAAAAATCTCCTGGCGTGAAAAAAGTGAAACTCTGCCACTGGAAGTTTGTGCCTGCAGACAGCAAAACATTGACTGAGCAATGGGAAAAACATGCAGACTCCTTCATCTGGCTTGCCTGGGACACTTGATGTCTCATCAAGTCTGGGGATTCCGTGTCTCCCATCCACAGTCCCCGCTGCCGTGGGGCTGCCGAGCTGGTGTGCAAATGCATCCATCCCCCATGAGCTGATGGGCTTGCACGAGTCCATTGGGCTGTGCACATGCATCAAGACCCAGGTGGGTTTCAGGCAGCCCTCGGCCCAAATCTGCTGAGGTGTGAAGTGGACAACCTGCCCGGTGAGACTGCAATGACAGAGGGATGCACCAGACAACGGACCGTCCTCAAACAGGAGCTCACCTGCCTTTAGGGTGACACAGTACTGCAGTCCCTGGAGCATGTAACAGCATGACGTGTATTTGGGATGTCCAAGGCACCCTATACAGGGAGTATAGGAGACGGGCTCCTTGGCTGGCACTCCCACCAGGTAGCGCTCAGCCCATGAGGACACTTGAACTAGCCTATAGGAAATGCTGAACAGGGGAAGGAGAGTCTAAATTTTTGCTTCTACCTGGCCTGGAGGGCTTATTTCAGGTCTAAAGTTTGGCTTCATCACAAATTTGGAGCCTGCGGCGGTGGCTTTGCTTGCCAGCGTGGGCTGGAGTCCTCCTTTGTGGGCAGTGCCCCTGCGCAGGGCTGGAGGGGACCTGAGTTTGTGATGAAGGGGAAGGAAACTTTTCTGTCTTGAAACTGGGCTGTCATGGAGCCAGACATGCAAAAGGGAACAGAAACGGAGGCAGGACGGAGAGTAGCTGCAGCCCAGAGGGGTGGTTTGCACTCTGCTGCGTCCTCCATCATCTACACATTTTATGGGACTCAAAATTCAGAAATAATCTAGGCTCTTAACTGTTGAATATGCCATATACACGCACCATCTTGTGATGAAAGTCTGATTCTTCATGATATTCTGGGATGTATTCTCCAGAATTACTGAAGTTTTTAATAGTAAGGAATGTAATAAACTGCCCTCAGAAGCTGAGTCATCCAGTGACTGTTTCTAAAAAATCCCAAGCAGTCACTCCGGATCTAGCTCATCAGGTGCAGGGTGAGTTGGCAGCCAACCCGTTTGTTCAAAGCCAGGGTAAACGCAAAATACAGTATTACTTTATAAAAGGGAGGAAACTACTCTCCAGAAAGCAGGGTGTTTAAGAAGGTCAATGTGGGAAATCATCCAGGCGACAAAGATAACCATATCATTTGGTGAAAGAGATGGTCTCAAAACACATTCAGGAAAATAAAAAGTGATCAATGTCTAACTTTTCCGCATGCTTCAGTCTCTGATCTCGTATATCTGAGAACAGCCCGCCTATCAGTCCCAGAGTGATTATCGCTGCGTGCCATGTGATGGAGATGTCATTGGACTGCTACTGCAATGCCTAAATTAGTCTCTGCCGGTTGCAGATAAGATGCAGTCCAAGTCACCGGGGCATCTCCCAAGCGAACACCAAGGCCATAGCTGTCCTCGGGCCGTGGCCTTGCTGGCTGAAGCGGTCGCACCCCTCGCTGCTCCCCGCAGCATGTCACGGCTCCCTCCCAAAGGGCTCTGCCCCTGAAATCTGCCCACCAAATCTGCCCACCAAGTGGGGTCACTTCTACCCTCCTGCAGTCCATATGGGCTGGGTGAGCAGAGACCTCCCGTTTCAGGGGTCTACGGTACCTGCTTCCATGACCGAAGGGGCTTAGGGAGCTCACAGGAGCCGCTCTGCTCCAAGGCAGATCTTGGCAGATAGGCTGTTAAACAGCTGGGACGGTAACCAAAGTGGCCGGTTGCAACCACAGCTGGAAAAGGACACCTCTCCAAGGGCTTAGGTGCCACGAGAGTTGGCAAAATCCAAGTTAGGCACCAGTGGTCTCAGGAGGGTCCTAATTCGCCGTCACACTGCACCTTGAAAATTCACTTGATGGGGATCTCTTTCAGGGAGCTTTTTAAGCTCACTTTGCTCTGTCAATGTGAATGTAGCCAAATGTTCGAAAACACCACTCATGGATCTTGTGCTCACCCCGGAGACCAAAGGTGTTAGACTAGTTCCTAGCTAAGCTGGTTTTCTATGTCCTTTTTTAGCTGTGTGCTAAAAAAACCACCCACAGAGCTGCTTGCAAGCTGTACGTATCTCCTCCGTGGGCACAGGGATTTATGACCCCGCATGGGGAGCACGCCCAGAGGACTATTTTGCTTGTTCTCAAGCCACTTGTGCAACCAGAGTTAAGAGTGATAAACGAGAATCAGGCACAAATGGCCAACAGAGGAGAGATTACAATCATTATCCGAAGCACTTTGGGGCATAGGCAACTATAAATGGGGGTGGTGAGAAAGTTTTTTGGGAGACTCCGCATCTGCTGAGCTGTGGGAAACAGTCATGTGTGGACTCCTAACCTGCTGCCGATATGAAATACAACACAGCAGCCAGAAAGCACTTCAATGCGTCTGGTCCACCTGCATGTGCTGACAGCACAGAAGAGGAATAACCTATAGGATGTATAGATACCTATTTCACAACTGCAGTGGGCTCGGAACACCCATCTGTGCAGTCAACTCCACTGAGAAGAGGTAAAGCGTTAAGGGGGAGTAAGGCATTCCCTGCAGCCACTTGCTGATGGCCTAACAGAGCTATGTATTCTGTTCCCATCAAAATTCAAGGAAAATTAGTCCAGCAGCTCTGTAAACTCAGCCTCAAACTATGAACTGAATGAGATTACACACCAATTCATAGCAGGCTGCTTATAATTTTGTTCTTCCTGTGATTTCTGCATGAAAAGCTTAGGAAATAAGCCCAGTACATGTCCTCTCCATAATTCCAAGAACTACATCTCTAATGATCCATGTGAAGTTTATACAGGGATCTCCTCTAATATTCTAAGCAACCCTGATTATTGAAAGCATATATATAGAAGTGTGGGCTCAAATACAGAAATCCAGAAAGCTTCCCAACATGTCACGTAGCTGCAGAGCCTCTTTCATTGGGTGAAAATTATGAAAGATTGCCATGTGATTGCTAGCACCACTCCTTGAGCTGAGAACATTTCTCTTTTAAGATGTAAGATCTCTTAATCAGGATTTACTTCCCTTTCCTACTGCTCATTGCTTTTCCGTGGCTTCTGCATAAATAGCATTCGGGTTTTGCATCAAGTTTTTGTGTTTTTCCTGTCCACTAACAAAGCTGAAAGTTGTGAGCAAGAGCAAGCAGAAGAAGGAAATACTGAACACACCAGAAGGCACACAAGCTGAGGTAAGACAAGATTTGCCTGCTTTTTCTGAAGTAGATAAACATGGTTGCAAGGATTAAAATACAACCACTTATAGTTCTTATTACTCTCAGTAAGATTTTTATTTGTCAGAAGCTGTGATCGTTGACTAAACTTCTCTATGACAAAGCTGGTCTTCAGAAATTGTTTTGGCAGAAAAAAGTCTGGATTTATGTAACTAAGAACATTTGCCAGACGGAATATAACAATCAAGTTGTGGATCTGATTAAGTGAGTCTCATTTTTTAACTAGATGAAAAATATATATGTGGTTTATGGCAAAGTTTTAAAATAAAAGTTGTTAAATGTCAGACTCTCGATACTTTTTTTCATTATTGTGCATGTAGAAAGGTTAATAAAATGCCATGTTTTGATGAATTTAGTGTTAATTCTAAATATCACATTCTGTTACATTTACTCTTGGTAATGTTGCTCCTGAAACACAAAGTGAAGGCTAGAAAGAAAGCCAATGGGAACTTTAAAAAAACATGAGAACTTTTGTTTTTCTCAAAAGTGCAGTGGCAAATGCAAGTGATCTCCTATATAGCAGCGATATCATAACTGCCTTCCTATTTGGGTAATGAACATGAGACTGTGGTGTCTGGGGTCCTCTTCAGACAAAGGGTTATTGTGATAGATGCAGAGAGTATCTCTTTTTCCTGGCATACAAGAGGATCTATGTATTTATCACTTAACATGGCAAAGAATTACATTTTGAATGAACAGCCCGATTTCCCTATTTAACTTTGCATATGCAGAACACCTTATTAAAAATAGGTTCTTTGGTAGTTCCTCATGTTATAGCAAATGCAGTGTTTCAGAGCAGATCTGAGATCAGCAGTTTGGAAACAGAGACTTTCGTGTTTACACCTTCGGAGACAGTGGAGGTTTCATATTTACACCTTTAGCAGCAGCACCCCTCCACCACACCTCTTCAGAAGGAGCGTCCTTCCACCCAGGCATGGCAGAGAAATCGCTCCCCTTGTCTGCTGAGATGCTGGATGACTTGATTGACTGCCCTCCACTAGAACTGGGGGTAGCCCGCGGCTGCTGACTACTGCCACTTTCCCAGTAACAGCTTTTTGACATCCAGGGTGGAATCTCTATATTAGTATCGCTACAGGCATTGGTCTCACTTCACCAGCAGGAATTAGGGGTAACACGGTGAAGTCAGCTGTGGTTGTTACACTGCCAGGAACTAGGAGCAAATTGTGACTGTAAGAGATGTGCTGGCAGCTCAGACCAACGTCCATCTAGCCCAGTATTCAGTCTCTCATGGTGGCAATAGGAGAGGCTCGTTAGAGACAACGTGAGAGCCTGATCACCTTCCAGAGTGCTTTCCCCTTGCATTTCCCCAGCTTCCTGACTGCTCTCCATGGGCACTGGGCAGTCCATCCCTGCCCAGTCTTTTGTTTCCTATTTATTGTCCTTGCATTTGTCTGAGCCTGTTTTGACCCTGCTGAGCCGCCTGCCTGCGCTGCCGGCTGCAGCAGCAAGCTCCCAGCACTGCCCGCTCCTCGCTGCGCAGAGGAGCACCCTCTTTTATCTGTTCAAAAGCAGGTTCTCAACAGCTCTGCTGAGCACCCCAAGCCCCAGTACTGCAGGACGCTATGAATAACAGGGCGCATTCACACTATCCACCACCTTCATGACTCTGTACACCTTGACCGTATCCTTCTTCAGCCTCCTCCTTTACTGTACCAGAGTCTCAGCCTTTTCAGTCCTTGCTCTGCTCTCCTTGATCATTTCACTTGCTCCCCTCTGCACCTTCTCTAACTCCATAATCTCTTTTTTGGATGTAGAGACCAGAACTGCTTACTATGGGGATGCATGGAGATTTTATACAAGGTGATACCCTACTTTGTTCTCCATAGCCTTCTTGATGATGCCCCTCATTTTGCTGACATTTTTGGTTGCTTCTGCTGCTGCAGCCAATGCAGAAATGACTTCGGTAAATGGTCAATGATGCCAAAGCAAAATGTCCTTTCCTGAATGTAACAGCCAGTTTCAAGATCACATCATGCAGGCGTGGCTTAGATTATTTTTCCCAGAATGCAACACTTTACATTAAAATACACTGAAGCTTATCTGCCACCCTTTTGCCATGGCATCTGCCAACCCGGATAACTGTCTTCTCCAGGTTATTGGTAAAGATATTGAATAAATCTGGTCTGAGTACCAAACCCTAGAGGACCCCATTGCTGATTCATTAAGCCCCACACTTTGCTTCTTACCCTTTAGCCAGCGTTCAGCCCACAAAAGGACATGCCTTCCAGCTCTCTAGCAACTTAGTTCCTTAAGAAACCCTTGGAGCAGATCTTTGCCAAAGGCTTTGACAAATGCGACTGTATAAATACATACATGTCCATATATGCATATAAAATGACCACTGGAGCCGCTTCATCCATCATCCTCACAGCCCTTCAGCGGGTGAGTGGGGCAGGATCTCCTTTTTCAGAAGACGTGCTGACTCTTTCTCAACAGACTGGCGTTTCAATGACCTCAGTGCCTTTGTTCTTCATTACAACCCACCCCCCCCAAATGTACCAGAGGTGGAAATCGGTCTCAGCGGTGGGTTGCTCCCAGCACTGAGATGACCGATTCGTGGCCCTTGAGCTGCCCTCTCAAGCCCTTCTTGTAGACAAGAGCTGCCCTGGTGGCACACCAGTCCCCTGGCATGGCGCCTGATTGTAATGGTGGGTTACGTGCCTTGGCCGGCAGTCTCACAGTTGAGCTCCTTTGGGATACTCGTAGGAATGCCATCTGGTCCTCATTACTTATTGGCCTCTCACTTACCTGGTCGGTTTAATATTTCCTGGGCACATCGTTGAGCGGAGCTGGCTCCTCTGACCTGTTTGCTGCATCAGGCGTGAAAATACCCCAACATCTCTGGCGGAGAAGAGTGAATTCACTGAGTTTCTCTGCTATGATCTTGCTGTCCCTAAGAGATCTTTTGCCACCAAGCAACCCTGACAGTTTCCTAGCACTCTTTCATCTTTCAGTGGGTTTACAAGGCTTACTGTCAGCCTGAGCATCCTTTACCAGGTGCTCTTCACTTTTTTTTTAAATGCTCTTATTTTCCTCTCCATATTTGATCTGCCATGATACAGGCTTTCCCATTCTCCCCATTCAGACAAGCCTTTTGCTTTCTAAATGGTGATCTTTTTCCTATAATAGCCTTGCTAACTATTCTACTGATAGACATCAGGCTCAATATTTATTAAAATATCTATTTCTTTTGGAATGTAGGCTTCTAACAAAGGTTTTGTTGAATTTTCTGTTTGTTTTTCTAAACAGCCCCCAAAATTATGTAGGCTTCTTCCTTCTGGGACTGCTTCTCTGTCCCACAACGCTGCCGAACCTAGCTCTACTGTGATTGCCACTACAGGGCTCCCTCCACCAAAACCTGCTTGAACTAGGACCTGTGCAGTGCTAAAAACCAAATGTAGAATAGCATCTTGTGTTGTGGATTTGTTTGCAGGACTAATTATTCTAGGAATCAGGCATTTGTTGCATATGGACACTATATCTCGTTCTGCTGCATCATCGCATCTTTATAAAGGCACCCAAAATCTCCTGCTATTGTACCTGCTTTCAGCTTCCTACTCTCACTTAACATTTTCTGATGACTGTCATTATCACGACGAGGAGTTTGGTAGCGCATTCCTAGTACTATATTTTTATTATTAGAGAATGGGATGTCTGCCTACAAGAGCTCTGTAGTGTTTCTCTTCAGCCATAATATTTTTATGCTATTGCAAGTTATATAGTCCTTCATGTACAGTGCCACTCCTCCACCTGTGCATCCTACACTACCATGACCATAAAGCTGGTAGCGTGGCAACACAGGCAAGTCCTGCAGGTCTCTGAGCCTCCCCTTGCACCAGGGTTGCTGTCTCATGCCAAGCCTGCCAGCTCCTCTGTCTCATTTTTGGCTTTGAGCATTGGTGCAGAATTACATGTGAGGTTTGCTTTTGATCAGTCACTCAAGATAGCACGTGACAGCCAACTGGATTTGTGGGCAGTTGGATTTGCCTTCCCTAGTTATTGCAGTTGGGCTTTATTTCCCTCCTATCCTTGTCAGAGGTGCGCTGGACATGAGTTCACTGCCCTCCCAGGTCTCATCAGTCCAGCCCCCTTGCTCTCCCATGCCCGTCAGCTCCCCTGCTGCTTCTAATTAAACACTCCTCTGCAAACCTTTCAGTCTGCAGGGCCAGCAGCCTGGATCCACTCTGGGTATGGTGCAGTCTCTCATTCCTGCCTTGCTTGCCTTTATCCCAAAAGATCCCTCTGTTCCTTACATACCTAAGTTTCTCCTCTCTGCTGCCTCATCCATGCAATGAAACACTGGGTCTGACCTGAGCTTCTCTCTTACCTCGTAGCTGAGCCCTGAAGATCCCACCTTCATCTCTGGTGCCCCCCCCAGTTTATATACTGGGCGTGGTGTCACACGATATGCAATACCCCTTTGGCCAGTTTGGGTCAGCTGCCCTGGCTGTGTCCCCTCCCAATTTCTTGTGCCCCTCCAGCCTTCTTGCTGGCTGGGCATGAGAAGCTGAAAAATCCTTGACTTTAGACTAAACACTACATAGCAACAACTGAAAACGTCAGTGTGTTATCAACATTCTTCTCATACTGAACTCAAAAACATAGCACTATACCAGCTACTAAGATGACAATTAATTCTATCCCAGCTGAAACCAAGACAGCACTTTACAGGGTAGCCCCTACTCTGCTGCTAGACTGCATCCCAAGCTTAAAATATGATGGTTTGGGGGCACTTTTATTAGTTTAGTATCTCCTCCAATTAAACAAATCTCCTCTTACTTTTGCTCTATCAGTTCCCCACTTGGCTTGCACACCCGTCTGTGTGTTAAGGGTGTTAGCTTCACCTTAGACAAGGAATGTGTTTCTGTTATCCCCTTACCTTAAATCACACTCAAGCCAGGCTGGGATAAAAGGTAAAATATTTCTTCATAATGAATATATATCATTTATAATATATATGTAATTTATAATGAAAGGTAAATATTTCTTCATAAGATCCATACTAATCAAGCTGTAAATAAGACTTCACAGATGTGAAGAAAAGACAAAAGCCCACCCAAACTCTACATCTAATCTACTTACACAGCAGTTATTTCAGAAAAGCCTTCCTTTTTCTTCCTCAGCTGACGTGCTCTCTCTCTCCTGCCAGGGTGATTGTCAGAGCCTTGGGACATGTGTCAGCTGCTTCTACTTGATAGCTTCTGTCAGGGAAACTCATATATAGAAAAAAAATCTCCTGCTAGAGGGTTTCCATCAGAGAAGCCTTGCAGTACCACTTAAGAGAGATTCCCATTCCAGATTGTCCTTTTCTCTCCCTCTTCTTTTTTCAGAGGGCTGTTAGACCTTACCACCAATCTCCCTTCTTTTGGGGGACCCTATAGGTCCAGTCTCACCCAAAACCCAAACCTGACCCAGGAGACTGTCTGGACACTCTTGCTGAAAACAAAGTTTATTGCCTGTCCTTAGATATGTCATTCTTTCTGTTTATCTAGGAGCCATCTCCTAGCCTTAAGCTGGCTAGTAAACAGCTCTTGCCTTCAACGAGGGGTAAAATTCTCCCCTTCTCCTCTGTGGTTGCTTGAGGTAGTCTTGTGTGAAATATATCTTTCACTGCACCTTCCTTTCTACATTGATCTGTGTGTTAAAACACAACTAATAGGAGCATCTACATATCATCGTTGCACGGGTCGTTCCTGGTCCTCACCATGGTGGTTAACAGCTTTCAGCTGACTTTTCTCCAGCCTCTTTCTCTTAGACATCCCATAACAGCTTGAAAGTTTTGTTTAGATCATTTGGAGAGGAGTCTGAGTACTGGCTTTCTTGCCAGGTCCAAGGATGCCGAGTTTTCTCAATTGCATATGCACATCTAGTTTCCTAAAGGTCTTTAGCTGGAAAGACAAATGAGGAGCACAAAACAGCTTTAATGGTAGTTGTTAGCTAGATAAACTCATATGAAGAGCCTAAGCAAAGTGCCTCAGCCTCTGTGCTTGTAGTGCTCTCCCTAGGGTGCAGGGACCCAAGGGCTTTTCATCAGCTGAATTTTTACTGCCCTAATCCTATCCCTCAGCAGTGTCTGGCCACAAGCCATCACTTGTTGTGCTCAGCAGGGCTTTGAATTTTTCCATGCTCCAAGTTCTTCGTCCTCATTTGACTCAGCTAACTCATAGGTTTCGCACACAACAGGAATGCTTCAACAGGTGACAGATCTGTTAACTGATACTTTCTTGTGTTTTGGAGTTTCTAAAGGCAAGGATGCTTGGACCATAGGAAAAAACAGTCAAAAGGGCTCTTCCCTTTGCAGTACCTCGGGCTGTGATGTTTCCCTGCAAAATGGGGAGATAAGATTCAATCGGGAGAAAAGCTGGTCCTTGATCCCACACAGAAAACACGTATGTCAGATAATCACTTTGTACAGAAAACCAAAATCATTCAAAACTCCTCTGATTGCAAAAGGTTTGTTCTTAGGAAGCGTACCTTGTCTCTCCCCTCCCTGAGGAAAGAGGATCTCAAATGAGGAGGAGATTTCCTTCAGGAGCATGTGTTTACTGAGTCTGGGGCTTTGCTGAGCCCCCATATCCAGTTTGCCCACTTCCAGTCTTCAGCGCTCCTCAGCTCAATAGATACTATTATCTTTATTTTGGGGAGGGATAATTTCAGGCACTGCAGGAATGTGTATGAGGTTGGTGTGAGCGCAGGTCCCCTTTCCCCAAGCCACCACGCTCCCATCTCGTGACGGGGGGTAAATCCTGCTCCTTGGAGCCCAGCCCCGGGGTGGCACTTCCCACGCTCCTTGTCGCAGTGGGGGCGGTTAAAAGGTGACTGCTGGGGCACATCTGGTTGTTATATTAAGGGATCCAGAGGGACTCTGAGACACTGCCCTGAAGAAGCAGCCCACAGGCTGCTCTGAACACAGCTCAGGCTCCCACACCATGACTTGAGTTTGCAAATTAGCTCCTGTTTACAGCACACTGGGAATACTGCACTGGGTAACTGGGAGTCCAGAGCACCCAAATCTAGAGCCCACTTTTCCCCTAGGGAGACTCCGCCTCTGCAAATAAATTAATTTCAAATTGTGAAGCCAGTGAGGTCCACAATAAGAGATACAATGGAGTCATCTACTATCAACCTGTTATCACTCTCACTGGGGCAAATTAAAAGCTTCTCTTTCATGCATCTAGAAATGCCATGTAGTTTTGGGCTTTAGACTAAAATTTTCCATGTTCCATCTCTAGAGTACATTGGCAGATGCAGAGAGGGAATTGTTCCCACTATTAAGCAACAATACTGAAACCTTCCTTTCAAAATACTACAAAGCTGCAGTTCAGCTGAGAGAAGAAATACAGAGTTCAGCAAGGAAAGAGACTCTAATGAGAAAAAAAATTATTATTTAGAGCGTTTTAGTGATACGTGGTTTTGATTTGCTTGAATTAGAGCCTCATAGGAGGAAAAATGCCACTCTCTGTGAACACAGGCCATTTTCATTAGGGCTGCGAACGTGGGCTGCCCTGGAGCCGCAGCGTGTGTAGATGACTGTCTGGTGCAGAGCAGTTGAGCACAAAAGAGGTTGAGAAAGTGGTAAATGAAGCAAATGCCCCACAAAAAGAGACACAGAAAGCCATCAGCAACTTACAAGAAAGAAGAAATCCAGTGTAAGGAGGAGGGAGTTAAAAAAGGAACTACGTAACTAGCACAGTATTTACGCAGTGTCTAAGGTCAAAATGTCCTTAATTTATACATTCTGATGTATACCAATATGCCTCTGGTATTGCTTGGGAAAGTTCAGTGACATGCTGCCAACAACATACCAGAAACATTTCACTAGTTCCAAAAGGAAAATTCAGTTCTTTTGGCTTTTCATCCTAATTTGAAATGCAGACTTACCAGTGGACTGTGATTTCTTCTCTGATCAGGTTTTGATGTTTCCATGGTAGATAACTGGGGACTCAAAACCTCCCTGCTACAAAATGGCTGACAGCAAGTTGGCTTGTTTTGCACAGAGAAGATGAGAGAATTGCCATTAAAACGCACACATAGCACTCACCTTTAAAAGGCAGCACTTCCATAGGGTGAGACAACAACCAGCTGCTGTAATACTGAACCTGTTCAGAGATGACTTGCGGCTTTACGCCTTGAGATGTGTAATTACTCATTAATGAACCTTTACTTTCCATTGCCCTCTGCATCTTGCAATCTCTGCCCTCAGCGAAATAGCCGCGAATAGCTGAACTCCCTGCCCAGCCTGCAACCCAGCACTCACACTACTTCTTTTTTACTTTGGCAGAAAGACAGAGAGCCTGGCTCTAGACCATGAATATTTCTGAGATGGCACTAGACGACAACTTCATGAACAGCTCCTTCAACTGTACCATTGACAGCTTCAAGCAAGTAATTTATCCCACCATGTATCTCTTTATCTTCTTCATGGGTGCTGTTGGAAATGGCCTCTCCATTTATGTTTTCTTCCAGCCTTCGCAGAGGAAAACCTCGGTAAACATTTACATGCAGAACCTGGCTGTTTCGGACCTCATGTTTGTGAGCACTTTGCCCTTTCGGGCCACATATTTCCTGTTGGGATCACGTTGGATATTCGGCGATATCGTCTGCAGGATCATGACTTACACCTTGTATGTGAACATGTACTGCAGCATTTATTTTCTCACCGTGCTCAGCGTGGTTCGTTTCATAGCCATCGTCTACCCGTTCAAGCACTGGAAAGTAACCAACATGAAGTATGCCAGGATAACGTGCGCAGCCATATGGGTCTTCGTGCTGGCAGCCTCCAGCCCTCTGTTAAGCAAGGGGATCGCTGGGTACAGCAACCCAACCAAGTGCTTGGACCTCCACCCCTCCAGCACGCACAGGCTCCTCATGATGAACAGCTTTGTCCTCGTCGTGGGCTTCATTCTGCCGTTTTGCACAATTATTGTCTGTTACGTCTTTGCAATCAAAGCATTGCTCAAGTCCAAGAGTCCACAGCGCAAGAAGGTGGTCTGTCACAAGAAGGCTCTGTCAACCATCATCATCACTCTCATCCTCTTCCTCCTCTGTTTCTTGCCGTATCACGTACTGCGAACGGTCCACTTGCTGCGCAGCAGCTGCAGCCAGGCCAACCTGCCCGTGCACAAAGCGCTGGTGGTCACGCTCTGCCTTGCCGCCATGAACAGCTGCCTCGATCCCATCCTCTATTACTTTGCCGCTGAAAATTTCAAAGCCAGAATCAGGAGTTTGTACCGCAGGTAGCTGGTGCAGAATTGCAAAGTTATATATATATGGTCCCGATGGGACATCTGGACCGGGTCCATCCTATTCGACGGCAGAGGCTGTGTGGTGCTAGCCAGCCTGCAGCCACGCTGCTCAGTGCCAGGCGTCTCTGGAGCAAAAGCGTCTTGGAGAGAGCTTGTTGGGGATGGCCAAAACCGAGGCAGGACGATCAGAGGTCAGGTGCCTGGCTGTGATCCCTTGTCCTCTTCTATTTAGGAGTGGAGATATACCCCTGGTGTTCACCCTCCCCAGGGCGAGGGTTTGAAAGGGATTTACCTTGCTACTAGAGTCCGTTTATTTCATTTCCCAGTGCTCAACCAGTGACTTGAAGGGAAACTGCTCACCTGACCACCTCGGCGTCTGTGTCCGAACCTCTCTGTGCTCCGTCTCCCTGCGTGTGCAGAGGTGCGTGGTTCAGACGTTCACATACCCAACAGACTCATAGTGCACTGTCAGTTCCTTTTGCAAACACCGGCCAAAGGTCTGCACATAACAGAAACGTAAAGCATCGCTGATACTTTCTGCTGAGGCTGACTTACAAAGCGGGCAGAGAGCCAAACAGCAGCCGGCGCCAGCTCAGGCTGTTCAGAAGGCATTAACATTTCTAAATTTTCCCCTCTGAGGAGGCCACCGAGGTATTTTGCTTAACATTTCACTGATTGTCAAGCGAGATAATGATTTCAAGCAAACAGCATCGGCGTGGAGCACTATGAGTAAGATGCTGCTGGCAGCGAGGGCGGGATGCGGGCACACGGAGCACCAGGCTGCAACCTGCAGCTCTTCTTCGCATGTGCGCTCTGGGGTCATTGCAACGCTTGTTTTTACGCTCAGCGTTGGCAGTGCTTTTCTGAAAGCCGAGGTTAGGCAGCTCGGTTCCCATGCGGGGATCCAAAGACAAACTTTTTAAATGATTTTGGTCCAAACAGGTAGCTAGGGAGTGGTTTCCTCCGCACAGGTAAACCAGTCTGACGGCAAACTGCTACCAAAAGCATCCCTAATCACTCACCTCCTGCCCGCTCTGAGGAGGAAACTGGTCCCTTTTTTCACAGGATTAATTTCCAGTTGCTTTGAGCTCCCTGACATCAAACACGCACCAATGCAACAGGGAAGCACTAAGCCAGGAGCAGGAGGGAAGACAGGTGGCAGAGGAGGAGGAGGAGGAGGAGGAGGGCAGCTGTTTTAGAAAGCAGTGGGGAGCTACACTTATGTGTGCTTTGGAAAAATCTCACCAAATGGCTGCCTGCATTTTTAAGTCTCTGAATATTTTCTAAAATATATTTCCTAAAAATCACACCTCTCACAAGTAGGCGAAAACAGGCTCCAAACTCAGTTTGACCACATTTCGATATTGTTTTTAATTACCTAATTTTTTAATAAAAAAAAGACAAAAAAATTTTGTTATATTTTCCAGGAAAGCAGCCTGTCCCATACGAACACTAGCAAAAATGCTGAAAGCCTTCACTCCCTGTGAAATCCACCCAAAGGAAGGTTTCTGTCAGTGAAGATACTTTCTCAATGCTCAGAACTTTCTTGGAGAAACCACTCTATAAACTGTATGTTATTACTCCCAAACAAAAATAACCGCAGCAAGCTATTTTCAGCTCTGTCTGAAATATGCAGAATATAAATCATTGCTGGTCAGGTGGAAAAGTACTTGGCGAATCACTGGGAAAGCCACATTTTTCTTGGCTAAGGGTTATGTTCAGTTGCAGATTCAGTCTATTTTGGTCACTTTATGCTGCCTTTGATATAAGCACGGAGTTTTATCATAAGTCTTCACTAAAGTTCATGCTCCAAATCCCTGTTTCAGTAACTCAGTGGCATACCTGAGAGCTGACGTAACGATGCCATGTGAACCTCTGCAGTGCTTGGTCC
Organism: Harpia harpyja; assembly: GCF_026419915.1. Lineage (NCBI taxonomy): Eukaryota > Metazoa > Chordata > Aves > Accipitriformes > Accipitridae > Harpia > Harpia harpyja. Next base: position 32,444,751 of record NC_068943.1, read on the forward strand.
CATGCTATTGAAGGAAAAGGGGATATTACCACTGGTTTGCAATAGGAATGGGATCGAGACAGTAGCCTGTGCAGAGAGTGGACAAATAATTGGAAGGAAGGGGGCAAACTCTTTTTCCGTGGTTTTTCCCTGTCAGGAGTAGACCTGAGCAGGGACAACTGACAATCTTGGAGCCTCTGATGAGATAATGCACACCTTAAATACTACAAGGGAATGGAAAAAAATTAGCCACGGTCTAATCTCACTAACGTGTTTTTGTCTGTATCTATCCAATGCACCCTATTATCAGATAATTTTGCATCCAGAGGATATATGTATATCTCACTTATGAGGTCACTTTTTTTTTGTATTGACCATGCTACAACTTTGTTATCAATTGAATTAACTGTCAAACCTGTGTTTTAATAAACTAGATTTACTAGTGGCTGAAGATATGTTTTTTATTGATTGCACAGCTAACAAGGAATCTCCTCAGAGAGCAGGGGGAGAAAGACCAAGAAACAGATATTGAGTTTCTGTAAGTGGGTCATCATTTCACAAGAGAGAAATGTCTTTGGAAGTGTGAGAGCATCCTGCTGCCTTCTTCACTTCACCAGCAAAATAGTGGGGAACATCAGTCAAAACCTGGGGTGCAGATAAAGTAATAGATTTTTTTTTTTATTATGATTTACTTGCAAAAGGATTCAAGACCGTCCTTGTTAGGGATCCTCACATGCAGCTTTAACAACACTTGCATAATATGCCACATTCCCATTTACTGCTCTTTCTCCATTTGGTATCCTTGCATGTCTCTACTCACAGAGCTGAAGACCAGGGTTCTTCGCTGTGGAAGTATCATAGTAAAAAATGTAGTAAAAAAAAAGACACCATATTTATTCTGAAAAATAAAGCTCCTGACAGTTAAATTACTAGCAATGCCTCTAGGTCCCTCGAGGGACCATCTACCCCTTAAAAAGTATTTTGATATGTTTCCTCAATTTTCTGGGAGACAAAATCTAAGAACAGCTACGTGCATAGAAAGTTAAAGCAAAAGTAAACTTTTGAGCTTGAAAGAGACATAAGAAGAGGAAATGAAGTCTTTAAGTGACTGGTAGCCTTAAGCAACAGCAAATGTTCTAACTTCATATGCATGTTTTCCTGTCATTCAGGGAAACCCTGGTATTTCTAGACAAAGGTCATTTTTCTAGTCCAAAGCTACACCAGATACATAGAGAGATTTTTCTGACAAAATCTTGCTACAGCCTGAACCACTTGACCCTCAGCACAAGGAAATCCCACTCTTCACATTTGCTTTTTAGCCCTGGTTCAGGCCCACGTGTCACTATGTTTGCCTGATGGAGTGGTGTCCCAGCGGGCAGGGGAGCAACACATATTTATTTTAAGCAATGCATTATCCCATTCATTTTCATGATATACCCCCTGCCTTTCTCAACATATATCCTGTTGCCATAGCTTACATTTTGCTTTAGCTCCTAAGAGTGCCTGGAGAAAGGGGTGCACATTTTGCTACTCAGCATCTCCTTAAGCGTACGTTCCTCTATGCTACAACAGCATGTTGTGCTGGCAGCAGAGAGGCATCAGACTCTTCCCCCTCTTTTAGGGCTGTTGGTGCTTCTCTTGGTCCCTTGGGATAGGCAAGATAGAAATGACCTGCTGCCCCTCCAGCTGATAGGAGTGGAAATAAGATCCAGCCAAAATAATCAAGTGTAATCGTGGTCAGGAGGAGTCAGATGCTGTTTCAGTAGTGACACCATCCCTGGATTAACGTTTTGATTTCCTGTATCATATCTGAGCCAGTTTAAATGACAGCCTCTTTGAAAGACAGCAGAAATGAAGTGCAAGCGCAGATTCCCTGAGAGAGTCCAGTCTCATTTGAGGTGTTTCAGCTTTCCAGACAGCACTGACCATGACCTGCCACATGACACGATGGTCCTTGCGTGGCTATGCAGTCCTGTACCTCTTACACAGTTGTGCTGTGTATATACAGGAATCTTTCTGGACATCTGCAAAGACGAGCGATATATTTAATTGGATGCAGCTGATGTTATGCATTTACATCTGTTCGTCCACCAGTCAACAGCTTAAGGAGGCCAAAGAAATTAAATAGCTTCCTTTGTCCCAAATTCCCTTTTTGCCTTTCAGAAAAACTGACCTGATTTCCACCACCACTTCCCCTCCTTTTGATTTTACAGCTGAAAGGATAAAGCTGCCTAACGGGGGGGGCTAAAGACCGGTCGCTCAAGTCACATTCCTGCTCACAGGAGCAAAATTCGAGCCTTTATTTCTGAAGCTGGGAAATAAAGCTCTGGACCTTGGTCTACCACCCATATCGCCTCACATAGGGCTTGAATGTTGGGTGATATTATGCTTTCTTCTGAGCAACCGTAGCAGATGCAACTGGGGATGATTCCTCAGAATGGAACTGTGTTTCATAACACACAAAATTTTGGGGAAGGAAATCCCTGAAGAAGGGATCTGCGCTCCGTGAAGATGTTTCTTACATTATTGCTGGCTTTCAATTCTGGAGGCAGGGAGACTGACCTTCTCTGGCAGGCAAGCTCAAGGCCCCTCCTGAGGTTCAGCCCAAAAAGCTCTCCACGGCAGAGAAATCCCTGCTTGCGCTTGGTTTCTCCTTGCATCTAGTCTCTCAGCAGAGCTTCAGGATGTTTAAAGGTGCTTTGCTCATTGCTGAGATACTGCTTGCATGCTGCAAGTCAACTTATTTTCTTGGCGACTACAAGGACGAACAATCCCAAAAGAATGAGAAAAATAACCCAGCTCGAGAGCCATCGTACATCTTCTGAAGGCCTTTATTACTGCAGCTGGAGCAGTTTCTTCTGGTGGTCCCTCACCACTAAAAGAAAATACAAACCCAGGTCAGGAATGTGAGTATGCTCTAAAAAACAGTGCTCTCAGATTGGCTTTTTTTTTTTTCTTTTCTTAATTTTGAATCTCACTGAACCTAACCATTGAAGACATTGAAGCATGGAGAATTCCCTTTACAAAGCTGTGGACCTAGGCAGGAGCACGCACGCCAGCCACCCATGTTCGTGGACCTTCCCGTTCCCTGGGCACACTCTGGCTACACCTGACTCCATGCCAGCACAAACCCAACCCGTGCATCAGCCCTTCCCACACCTCTGTGTCCTGGTTGCCACAGAAAGGAAAACCGGGTGCAGAAACCAGGTGGGAAGGACATGCTCCAGCAGGACACCGACCTGCATGACAAAGGGAGCACACCCAACCTGGTGTGTTTGGCCATGCCACCTTCACGGAGTCCTTAGTACCAGGTAAAATTCAAGGTTGGCCTCTTCCCAGTTCCTTTCCCTTCAAATTTCTGATTGCACTTAGGTAGCGATTTACGTTTGAGCTGGCTGGGCTGTGTCGGTGAAGGTTGCCCTGGGAAGTGTAAGAGTGGATGGGCAGATGACCCAATTGGGCATGGCATAGGAGAGCGTGTTGCCCCATTCTCAGAGGAACGGGACAGCCAAGCCAATGCTCAAAGACAAAGAAGGCGACGTCCACCTGCAGACCCTTCTCCAGGGTCTCTCATTTTACCATTTACTTTCAGGGCCGTGGCAGCTCGTGCTCTCACGGGGAGAATCTACCTACACTTGCAAGGAGCAAGAGGAACTCAAGGCCTACTGACATGGTCTGGGCTGCCTCTTCCTATTTTCTGACCATCTGGTCAAAAGCTTGCAATGCCCTGTCTTTCTGGAGGGATCTTGCAGACCTGACTCAAAATCAGCAAAGCTCGGCAGGACGTGAGGACGTGACATGGGCAGCCCGGCAATGGGGAGAAGAAAGTGTTCATTGGGTTGTGCTATGGGAGGGGATAAATGTGGAAATACTGGACTTTCCTCAGACACCGATTTCAGTGATGGACTTTACACTGGCAAGAGCCAAAAAGTGTTATTGTTGTCTCCCCCCAAATTATCTTGGGGTTCTCCAAAGCCATGAGCAAAATGCAAGCCCTCAAAGCCACCACCCACCAGAGAGCTCGCCCATGACCTTAAGCCAAGGAGGGACTGCAAACGCCCTTGGGTGGACACTACTCTTAACCCGTCATCAGCTGTGCTGACATCAGGGCCACCAGCGTGCTGAGGCAAAGTTCGGCAGCATCTGAACAAGCCTTTCCACATGCCACTCCCCACGTAAGACCTTTTCCCATGAATAAGCCAGCAGTAACTGCCTTTAAAAACCACAGGATCTCTTAAGTCATCTTCTAAAGCAAGACTGCACACACAGCTACTCATTCAACCAAACCAGTTAAGATCAATGCAGAGAAACCCACTGTCCTGGTTTCAGCTGGGATAGAGTTAATTGTCTTCCTAGTAGCTGGTATAGCGTTATGTTTTGGGTTCAGTATGAGAAGAATGTTGATAACACACTGATGTTTTCAGTTGTTGCTAAGTAGTGTTTAGCCTAAGTCAAGGATTTTTCAGCTTCTCATGCCCAGCCAGCAAGAAGGCTGGAGGGGCACAAGGAGTTGGGAGGGGACACAGCCAGGGCAGCTGACCCAAACTGGCCAAAGGGGTATTCCATACCATGTGACGTCATGTCCAGTATATAAACTGGGGGGAGTGGGGCTGGGAGGGATCGCTGCTTGGGAACTAACTGGGCGTCAGTTGGCAGGTGGTGAGCAATTCCATTGTGCATCACTTGTATATTCCAATCCTTTCATTATTATTATTATTATTGTCATTTTATGTCATTTTATTTATTGTCATACTGTTACTATTATCATTATTAGTTTCTTCCCTTCTGTTCTATTAAACTGTTCTTATCCCAACCCACGAGTTTTACTTTTTTTTCCCCTGATTCTCTCCCCCATCCCACTGGGGGGGGGGGGGGGGTGGCGAGTGGCTGCATGGTGCTTAGTTGCTGGCTGGGGTTAAACCACAGCACCCACCTATAAAAGGGAGCTCCCAAACCAAAATACCCCCTCTCCTATGTCCTCTCTTGGGCCAGCACACCTTGCTGTTTCCACCCCTGCAGTTTATACTGCATCTAAGGACAGGGCCCATGGGAAGACATGGCTTTGGAGACAGTCCAAGGCGTGTTGGCAGAGGCTTTGTACCTGGTCAGAAGAGAGAGGGAAGGATGGCAGTCATTCCTGCACCCCCTGGGAAGCTTGGGGGGCCAAGGATACCCTGATGTCTGCCCATCTTCCCTGTCCCCCTCCACACCCAAACAGGGACGGGACAACTTTCTTACCTCAGCAGCCCAATGGGTGGGGAACTAGAGGGAAAATTTTAAGCTAAGCGTGACTAATACTGGCACACCCAGCTGCGTGTTTCATAAGGAACCAGGGTCATGGGGCAAAGAGAAACCAACAGTGAGGGGAATAGTGCCAGAGACTTTCTCAGAAAACAGCAAAAAGCAAGGAACTTATGAAACCACTGCCAGGAACACCTAGCCATGGCAACATCTCCATTTCAGAAATTCATCTAGTTTGAACTAGTATACCAGGAAGGCATGTCAGAAATCACAGAGAAGTATGCCCCAGTTGCTTGGACCGTGCCTCAAAGTCAAGAACTTTCTTCCTGTTTCATACCTGGTCCGTTTCAAGTTGTTTAATTTCTGGCTTGTAATGGGCATTATCATTGCCATCACATGGTGCTATAATATACTTGCCTTTGGAGTCCCCATCCTGATTCCTAATTCCTCAGTACACATTTATTAGTCTTGGATTTTATATTTAGCATCCAGTAATTAAAGGCAGCAGCAGAAAATTAAAATACTTTAACCATAACAAGTAAGAGGGTTAAGTATTTTCACTCATGTAGTGCATTAAGAAAAACCATGTGTATATATCTATATCTATCTCTATATATACACACATATGCAGGCACAAACACACTCTCGCATTTATTTATTCATTTATTTTTATATGTTTATATATTTATAGTCATGACCATAGATCTTAATTTGCAAAGTCAGTGAATACATATTTGGTAATCAGTGCCAAACTTCTCAAAACTAATGTCTTGTATAACCCTATTCCATTAATATCCCAGTAATGGATTTTAAAAAAGAACACATTCAGGACTAGCTCACCATCCCTACTCCACCATGAAATTGCAACATAGATCTGAAGTATAAGACAGCAAAACTTCGGTCCATAAGTGTTGTATCAAAATTCATACCTGCTCTGGTGAAACCCATTCCTCACATGAGGGAAAATACAAAAATGAACCCCAAACCCTCTTGTCCTACATATTGCTAAATTTTGCTTAACATCCTTATTAGGAGAAAATTTCTACTTCCAGTTTCATTGGGACTCCCACTTTGGCCTGAGGTGATAGGTAAAACCTTTGCCATGCTGCCTTTTTTAAGAAGTTGACAAGCTGTCTATTTTTCACACACGTGAAAACCATGTGGAAAAGATTTTAAAAATCTCTACTAACAGCTGTGAAATTAAGAACAGATTTTTGGCCTGATGCTGGTATAGTAAAGCAATGTTTCTTGCCCTATGGTGTGCAGACCATTGGGGTCCATAGACCCTTCTAAGAGACTACAGTATGTAAGAAAAACCATCAAATCTGCTGTCAATCAGATTAAATTTGCTATTGGAGGGTTCACACCTCCAGAGGAAAGCAGAAAGCTGTCACGAAGCATCATTCCCAAATGTGGACAAGTTGCTTCCCAAAATGCAAATGTCTGTGTTCAGTGCATGCATTACCAGTATGCATGAACAAGAGTGTAAAAGCAGCAAGGCTGAACATCAGATTTTGAGAAATTCTGCACAAGCTCCATTGGAGCATGCTGCACACTGGCTGGGTTCCTGAGAACTTCCATTTACTTGAGGAAAAGAAAGAGGTCTAGCAAAAATTCAAACCCTTCAACACCACGCTGAAGAAAGTAAAGGGATTCTATTAAAATATTTAGGACTTTTAACCTAAAAACCACTCTCTTCCATCAAGAGCAATGTTCCCCATTACAACTAATTTATCATTGTGGAAGGCGTCAGGAGAATTCCAATTTTTAGAGTGAAGCAATGAAAATGTAATACCCCAAAATAAAGATGAAATAAAATTATATTGAACACTCATGAGAAATTGAAATTGATTTGAAGGCCAATGCAATCTTCCTCCAGTAGAAGACAGTATTATATCTTCTTCCCATACACAAATGTATAAGAAGCAATCAAGTTTTATTGTTTCAGAAAAGATGTGCCATAAGCGGAGGTGGTAACAGAAAGCAGTCAGATTGTTCTGCTGCTCTGGGGACTTTTGCTCATACACTGTGGGATTGCCCAGCTGCCTCGAGCATGTGGGAAAAAAGAAAATAAGATGCAAACCGCACTGATGCTGTATTTTCGAAATCCAAGCAGGGTATTTAGTAAGTGGCCCAAAACAAGCAACACAGAAAATGATGTTAATAATTATCTTAATTTCTACAGGAGGAGACAGGTAAAAAAGTAAGTCTGAGCAGGGGGAGAAGTGAGTATGAAGACCATAACTATAGGAAGGTCAAATTGCTGTTTTGGAATGGAGCTGCGTCTTGGTGTGGCCAGATGCTTTCCTGGCCCAAGCAAGATTAATTAAAATTAGTCAGATTATTTAGACCTCAATATTTCTGTACTGTATTGTGGTGTACAATACACCTGCATGGGATGGGTGTGGAGACAAAATCCGAAGTTTGAACCAGGACTGTGTGGCAATCAGCAAGACACTACCTTAAAGAACAGGGTTTTCCATCTCATAAACCACAGCAGGACAGAAACCATAACAGTGCAAGGTTCAGAGAAACATAAAGAGGTCACATAGTGAGGATGTGCATTTAGAGCATCCCAAGTACATCTGTCTACGGTCAGGTATAAAACTCCAGCGCAGCAGATTCACCTCGGAAAACCTTGGCTGGCGACGCATGTCCCAAGCAGGAGGGCTGTCAAGAAAGCCCCAGTATATTTTAAGAAAACACTCCAGTGCATGAAACATGGTGTCATTTCTTCCCATAAAATATAGCGCATAAGAAGGCAGAAATAATTTCCCCCATATTTGCGACGTAAGAAACCAGCTCCAGTTCCTCGACGTCTCCCCACCGTACCCCGTTGCAACAGCTGCTTCACATTGGTTCTCTCCCTCCAGGCGGGTTTTTCTTCATCCTTCCAAAGGTCGACTTCTCCTTCCTCCACCCTCCCACAGGTGAGCTGCCCGCCGAGCCCCCCCAGCACCTCTGCAAAAACCAGCTGCAAGGGACAGGTATTAATTAGGTCAGCACTAGCGTCCGTCGAGATGTCTCCACCTGCTCCGTGAGTCACCCTGCAAGAAGGAGGATCAAGAGTGGTCTGCATTTCCAACACTTGCGGTTGCTGATGGTTTTCTAATAAGCTGAGTAGTGGAAAACCAGCGGCGCTATCTCTGTTTGGCTGTAATTCAGAGAATTCCTTCTGGAAGTGTTGTGAAGATGGATGACCAAATTTGGGCATGCCCCTCTGTCCTGGTTTTGGCTGGGACAGAGTTAATTGTCTTCCTAGTAGCTGGTATAGCGTTATGTTTTGGGTTCAGTATGAGAAGAATGTTGATAACACACTGATGTTTTCAGTTGTTGCTAAGTAGTGTTTAGCCTAAGTCAAGGATTTTTCAGTTTCTCATGCCCAGCCAGCAAGAAGGCTGGAGGGGCACAAGGAGTTGGGAGGGGACACAGCCGGGGCAGTGACCCAAACTGGCCAAAGGGGTATTCCATACCATGTGACGTCATGCCCAGTATATAAACTGGGGGGAGTGGGGCTGGGAGGGATCGCTGCTTGGGAACTAACTGGGCATCAGTCGGCGAGTAGTGAGCAGTTGCATTGTGCATCACTTGTTTTGTATATTCCAATTATTTTATTATTATTATTATTATTGCCATTTTATTATTGTTATTATCATCATCATTATTATTTTCTTCCTTTCTGTCCTATTAAACTGCCTTTATCTCAACCCACAAGTTTTACTTTTTTCCTGATTCTCTCCCCTATCCCACTGGGTGGGGGGAGTGAGTGAGGGGCTGCGTGCTGCTTACTTGCTGGCTGGGGTTAAACCTCGACACCCTCTTTATTCCCTACATAATTAGCAGAAGGACACGGGCATTTCCCAGCACTGGCTTGTTCCACCCTAATGCAGGGGATGTATGAGTTGCCCCTGTTGACTTTAATGGCAGCTCAGGGTGATTAGCTCAGTCTTTTTTTCTATCTTATAGACAGCTACACTTGGGCAAGACAAATCCCATCTTAAATCTCTCAGTTCTTGCTCATGAATACTGCAGGGACACAGCACTGGAGGAGATCTTGTGGGAAATGGTGCTGTTTCATTACTAGCAACATCACCATATGTCCGTGTATACAAACTGATCAGAGGCACCTGAAAAGCAGTTAGACTACTATAGAAAAACATTTCTTTGATAATCCTTTTCCAGATGATGGTGCTTTGATGGCAAAAAACAATTTTTCAGTTTCCCCTCTACATGCAGTCATGGATGCTTTGTTCGTGCATCGACGCTCTCCTGTGCTTTGCATAGTTGTTTTTCTCCATCTGGAGGTTATCTGCCGGATATATTCTCGAGGGGAAACATTTTTGCTTTAGTTTTTGCTAGGTTAAATATGTCACGTACTCTTGGCACAGTGTCTCCAGTCGCCTGATTGTCCTGGTCATTCTTCTCTGCACCTGTTTGAGGCTGAGTGCATCTTCCTGGACATGCAAGTTCAGGATTGTACATGCCGTTTCAGCTCAAGGGAAATAAAAATTAACAATGGCATGTTTTCCTGCCTTTACTGGGATGAAGGATCAATTACTGGACTCAGACATCTCCAAACAACACTGGATTTTTTCATGGTTACATAGTGCTCCAGGGGCTCATATTTGCCCTGTGGCTAGCTCGTATACTTCTATCCACCACCTCTTTTGTTTTTTCCACCAGAGGAGGGTCATGCATCTGCTCTTTGTCATGAGTCTTTATGGCAATGCCTACGCTGCTGGACAAAGATGAGGCCAAGCAGCCTGGACCAGCTCACACCCATGCTGGCGTGTAGAAGTGCACTGGAGAGGACCAGCTGGAGCCCTCCAAAATGGAGCTGGGAGTGAAGTAACAGGCTTGCAGAGAAGCAGATAATCAGCTTCTGGGCTTGGCTCGGCTCTCTTTTATCCAGCAATGTGGAGATACTCGAAGAGTATGTGGTCTCATGTTTTGCACTACTGAAGTTGCTCCTTATTTCCATTTTCCACAGGCTTTTCAACATGATGCAGGAGTTCTTTGCTTCAAATTCTCTATCATGTGCCCACTTTTGGTAATAGGATTGTCAATAACAAGGTAAAGACGGGTGAGTTTCAGGTGTGATTCTGGAGGACCCACAGTACAAAGCTCCCTCCAGCTTCCAGCTCTTTCCTCCAGCACTACTTGCTGTGACCTTTCTTTAGAGAAGGATAAATGACTGTTAGGTTTTTTTTGGGCCCATATACCTGCATCTCTTTTTCTCCTTCTTAAGTAGCAGTACTGACCAAGAGCTGGTCAGTAGGTGCTCCCCAGCTTGAGGGAGATGCTGAAACTTTTTTCTTGCACGTGACATTAGAGGTTGTGGATGTCATGCCAACCGAAGGAGCCTGAAATGGGTTCAAGCAGGGATAGATCTAGAAATTAGTTGGCAGGGAGCAGCTTTCTGGGAAGACCAGCATGATCAACCTGGTTGAGGGGGGGAGTCTCCCATCTGCTGTACCAGCATGCATACAAATGAAATAATGCAAAGAGAGAGAAGCAGTGGACAGCAGAAGAAAAGAGAAAGAACAGGCAAGGCAGGAAAAAACAGTGGTGAGGAGAAGGGGAACTAGGAAAGAAAACAGAAACAGAAATTTGTAGAGGCATAACTTATCACAGCATGAGCCAGCTTGTGATGCCAGGCCTGGACTCTTCCCGTGGGACAGCTCTCTTTGGCTTTTCACATTTCTGCCAGATGAGACATGGGTGTCAGAGGCTGGAGCAAATGGCCTGTCCCAGGAGAAGAAGTGTGAGGAGTTGGCCAGGCAGACCCAGGTTCCTCACTGCTGCTGCTGGGAGCATGGGAGATCCAAGGGTCAGGACCTGGCCTCGATGAGGAGGATCAGGGAGAGGTGATATTGATGAAATTATTACCTTGGTGAGTAAGTTCTTTGTACCAGAATGGATGCTGAAAGGTGCCCCCGGTTCTAGGGGTATAGTTATAATTGTGTTTTGGTGTTAACTTCTGGCATCACTTAAACTTGTCACTTCTCCAGCCACAGAAAATTGGAGTGGGGGCACAGACCCAAGGAAAGGAAGAGGGGAGCAAAGGCAAGGAAAGCATACATGGGCATGGAAATGAGAACTAGGGAAAAAAGGAGAAAGAGTGGGTGATACAGAAAGTATGAGCAAAAGAAATGAAAAGGGGCAGAAGAGAGAGGGAAAGGGAGACAGAAAGAAAATCTTATTGCTGAAGTCCAGGAAGGAAAGCCATTCAGCGACAGAGAGGAAGACGCATGTTGCAGTTAGAGAAGCTGTATAGAAAAGCTTAACATACATCAGTCTCACTGTAACTGCTACATAAACCCAGTACAACTCAGCATTTGCATGATGGGAAAGGGTTGATTGGTAGAGAGGGCAGGAGTCTGAGACACTAGTCTAAAAGGGTTTGCTCAAATAGGAGCAAAGAGGAAGAGATTTTAAGCATGTGGACACAAGCCATGTTGCACCACTTGGTCTCAGAGTGAAATAAGAGACCCTGGACTGTTCTCTTTACTGGTATAGATGTATAGCTGGTGACATCTAGGGAAGCTTTGGGTTGAGGTACTGATTACAATGGAGATGTCTAAACTAAGGAGAGATGAAGCTGCCCTGCTGCACTAGCAGCCTACTTTGGACTATCTCCATTGCTATTCTGCACCGAGCAAACTCTGCCACTTCTCCATTGTGTGACCTTGAGCCACTCACTTAAACTTGTAGTGTTTCAACTTCCCCACAAATAAAATGCAACACGTACTATGAACAACTGCATCACTTAAAACAGCAGGTGTAACAGTAATATCCCCATTCTTAATCTGCAAGTGCGGTGAGCAGGATTTTGTCAGTGTTTGGAGAATTTCAGGTGGAAGTAGGGCCCTGAAAGTACGAATAATTTTGCCTTGTCACACCAATGTATAAACTCAGTGTAGCTCCACAGAGGTCAATGACTGCTCCAGATTTCTACAGGTGGAACTGAATACAAAATGTGAGCAGCCTTGCAGAATTGTTCATAAAAATGAAGCAAATCCTACTCCATCACTTCGACATTTAGATAGACTTCATACTAATAACCACTGCATGCAGTTTGGTGTTTCTAAATATGATTTTTCAATAAAGCAATGCAAGTTTTTAAAATGCAGCCATCACATAGCAGCAGACAGAGTGAGCTCATACAAGTAAATCCCTAGGTACAGATGACATCACCAAGCTCTTTAAATGATAAACTTTCACCTTTCTGAGTCAATACAAAAGAAGCCTATCTTCTTGCTAAAAATACTGTGATGGGTTAACCCTGGCTGGATGCCAGGTGCCCACCAGAGCTGTTCTATCACTCCCCCTCCTTCTCAACTGGACAGGGGAGAGAAAATATAACAAAGAGCTTGTGGGTCGAGATAAGGATAGGAGAGATCACTCACCAATTACCGTCACGGGCAAAACAGACTCAGTTTGGGGAAAAATTAACTTGATTTATTACAAATCAACCGGAGTAGGGTAATGAGAAATAAAACCAAATCTCAGAACACCTTCCCTCCACCCCTCCCTTCTTCCCGGGCACAACTTCACTCCCGGATTCTCTACCACCCCCCCCCAGCGGCACAGGGGGACGGGGATGGGGTTTACGGTCAGTTCATCACACGTTATTTTCTGCCGCTTCATCCTCCTCAGGGGGAGGACTCATCACACTCTTCCCCTGCTCCAGCGTGGGGTCCCACCCACGGGAGACAGTCCTCCACGAACTTCTCCAACGTGGGTCCTTCCCACGGGCTGCAGTTCTTCACGAACTGCTCCAGCATGGGTCCTTTCCACGGTGTGCAGTCCTTCAGGCACAGACTGCTCCAGCGTGAGCCCCCCACGGGGTCACAAGTCCTGCCAGAAAACCTGCTCTGTGGGCTCCTCTCTCCACAGATCCGCAGGTCCTGCCAGGAGCCTGCTCCAGCGCGGGGTTCCCACGGGGTCACAGCCTCCTTCGGGAACCCACCTGCTCCGGCGTGGGGTCCTCCACGGGCTGCAGGTGGATATCTGCTCCACTGTGGACCTCCATGGACTGCAGGGGGACAGCCTGCCTCACCATGGTCTTCACCACGGGCTGCAGGGGAATCTCTGCTCCGGCGCCTGGAGCATCTCCTCCCCCTCCTTCTTCACTGACCTTGGTGTCCGCAGGGTTGTTTCTCTTACATGTTCTCACTCCTCTCTCCGGCTGCCGAATACCGCCGTCCCAACTTTTTTTCCTTCTTAAAAATGTTATCACAGAGGCGTTACCACTATCGCTGATTGGCTTGGCCTTGGCCGGCGGCGGGTCTGTCTTAGAGCCGGCTGGTATGGGCTCTGTCGAACACAGGGGAAGCTTCCAGCAGCTTCTTACAGAAGCCACCCCTGTAACCCCACCCGCTACCAAAACCTTGCCACACAAAACCAATACAAATACACTGCACCAGCAAATCACATACACTCAAACTACACATTAAAATGCAGAGAGAGCCCTCTGGGATTTGAGGACAAATATAGTCCTGTGCCAGCACCGACTGATTTAAGGCTGTTAAAGTGATGTTCTTAAACAATTAAAAATATCTGCCAGTCCTGTCAAGAGGTTCTGCTGGGCTCTCGTGGCTCCCGCTATGTTAGAGCAATTCCATGGTGATGGGATGATGCTGATGCACAGTGACATATGAGAGTGGAGGTCTGAGCTCTTACATTTCCAGTCCCCAGCACTCCAGAGAAAGGACAAGAAGAGAGGTGGTTGCCATCAACCAGAGTCCTTGTACAGGGCAAGGCTTGGAAATGTCAATGCACCCAGAAAGATAAAAAGAACTGAAATTCACAGAAAGGACTCAAAACTCACACCATGTTTCGAGAAGATAGGTCTTTCAGGATGACTATCGAGTATCACCGTCTCCTGGGACAGAGCATCAGCATGTGTCGGCTTGGATTTATAAGCTCCTTCCTTCAGAAAATTATCCCAGTTAAGTTCTCAGGGAACAGGGACCCTGTGCAGGCATACCCTGTAAAAATGGTCCTGCGCACCAGCAGGAAGGTGAGATGGTGTGATATTATCCAGCAAAAACATTCAGAGCTGACCCTGGCGGTCTAATCCACGGCTGCCAGGTGCCATGGGGTTTGGACCCAAAATATCTGGGTGAGGGTGCTGCAGGGATCCTGAAGAGCCCAGGTTTCCCCGTCGTCTGCTTGCATTTCCAAAAAGATAAACTCCCTGAAGGCTGTGAGACCAGAGACCACGTCATCAGCCTGTCATTTCCCTGCACTAACTTCTGAACATGCAAGCCAGTTTTCACCACCTTTGACAATGGGGGATGAAGGTTTTTAAGAAATAGGTCTTTATAATAAAGGCATGTATGTTTTATAATGGTGTTGGGGAAATAAGAGACTCCCAGGTTCAATGCCCCACAGAGCAAAAGGCTGCAGCAGAGGCTGAGCAATCACTTGTCCTGCCAGCTAGACCATCAACATGCTGGTATAGTAAGGGACACAGAAGGCTGTGGGATTTTTGCACTGGGAACAGGAGCAGGGTACAGGAATCTGTAGGTGCCATGGGAAAAACAGAGATTCAGTGTTTCTTCCTATTATAAAAAATCTTGTTTTCCCACAGTACAAGGAAAGGTGATTTCCTGGTAAAGAACAAATGAGTGGAAAGTCAGGATGTGTTCCTGCTTATTTGGGGATGCCACTGGATTTGCTAGGTGGAGGAAGCCTGGAAGGGTTTCTCTATAGAGGTAGTGTGGTAAGGTCTCAAATCCTCCCCAGCGTATACACACACATACACATACACACACAGAACTACGGACTCACGAGTGCCAGTTCAAAATGCTTTTTTCATTTGTGGCATCTGGTTGGAGTTGGACACATCTCCATATGCCTCATCCATCCAGCATGTCTCTGTGTGTTCCAGTTTACAGAGACCTGCCCGCCTACCGAGGACCAAAACTCAAGAATTCAAGAGAATAATTTGTCTGTGGTCTAAACAAAGGAAGTAATCAATAAGATCTTCTTAAAAGGAAAATGCCCTGATTCTTAGAAATGTTTGTATATAAGCCTCACAGCTATTTCTCTCTCTTTTTCTTTTGCCACACCTGTGTACACACATATAAGTACCCTGGAAGTACCTGCAACGGAGACTTGCAAATTCAATTTATAAAGCAGGATTAAGAAGCACTAACCTCCCAAGGAAACATCTTGTTTGTATAAAACAAGCAAACCAGGCATCAGCAAAAACAAAATGTCCAAATGAGCTCAGAAAAGCTTTTGCTATAGATACTTATACCCAGCTAAGTTCTCCACCTATTATGAACAGGGTACTTGATAATTTACTTGATCATTAGCTTGAAAAATTGCTATATGCTAAGGAAATTGAAGCTCCAGATCATACCACACCTGACAGATGAAGTGACACCTGAGTTGAAAAGCTGCTGCAACCTTGCTTATATATTGGGATTTTCTAGGTGCTGAGTGAACTCATATACATGTCCATACATGAGTGCATGCTACCGCCTTGCACCAGGAAAGTGCATCGCCAGTCACAAGGGATGGGAAGAACACAGCACAGCAAGCCGTGCCACCGGCACGGTCAAGCACTCCAGCTGCAGCCAGGTATTTCCCTGGGCACCTACCACCCACACGGAGTGAGCTAAGGGAAGCCTGACAAGCCTAGGAAAAAGCTGTTGGGGAAAAGTTTCCTCACAAGCATTTATTTCACTTCTTATTGCACAGCCATCTCCAAACTACCAGATCTAGGACAGGCATGGGACAAACCTGGTTTGCCAGAGAGTTTTCAGGGGCAGGAGAAAAGTCTCCGAGGCATGAACCCGTTCCCAGACGAGCCTGATGGTGCTCATCTGCTGTCGTGTGGGGTTGCCAGATTTCAGGGCACAGGGAAACCCCTTTCTCAACAGCTCCACACACGCTCAGTGCTCTCCTACTCGCACACGCACCTTGGGTAGGATGCAGATCATTAACACAACCAGGGGAGGGTGTCTCCATGTCCGTGAGAGGTCTAAATTTCCAACAGCGGTGATTCAAGGCTCAATTTAGTCACTCACACATAGGGCTCTAGTGCCACTTAGAGGTCTTTCAACATCATCATGGGGCTAATAGTCTTGACGATGAGTCTCGGGATACCCGAGGGCATCCCAAATGGCACCAGGCATGATGGATGCAGAGACTCCCCTCTCACAACTGGTCGGCTCAGTGACTCATTAAGCTCCTCTGGCTGTACTGACATGGAACTGGGGTTCAGCTGTCCAAACATCCCTATGGAGTCATTTGTGGTGTCAACCTGGCGCGGATATCCTGCCTGGCTTACCAGGGCATGGGTCTACTGTAATTACTGTGTTATAGCTGCCATCTCCGAGGAGGTGTTGTGGGACCACAGGGCATCTCAGATGGCACCAGGTCACTCCTGCACATGGCTGGAGCTGGTACCACAGACACCTAGGCAGAGGAATCTAAGCTGGACCTGGATCCCCCCCCGAATATTTAAATCATAAAGAAATTTGCAACTTCTGTCTGCGTTTTCAGTACAGTTTAATCGATATCAGCAGGACCTCAAATCAACCCAGAAGACACTCAGTCAAGTACTTTTTATTTACCCCGTTCCCAAATTGAGATCCACCAAATCAGACTGGTAAATTGAGCTATTGCCTCCTAGGACAAAGGCTGAACAGAGAGTTTGGGCATTTGACCATCCAGGATCCTTCCCTAGTCGTTTGACAAGATGACTTGTAATAGCAATATAGTCACACTTTATATTTCAGTCACTATAACAAATCACTGATGCTACATCTGTATAGGTAATTGCTTTAATATTGATGAGTACAACCTAGCCTGCTCTGCCTGTACAAACTCTTACTGCTTTTACCCATACTTTATTCCAGGTAATCAAATAAACAAATCTAAAATAACTTTTGCCACACTGGTCCTGTCTTCCTCCCCTGCTAACTCTGCAGTATCTGTTACTAATAAGCATATATTGGCTGTGCAGTAATAGCAGGTTTTTTGCTTTTATGAACCTTAGGCTTTGTGCTGAAATTTTGGTCCCGGTACTTTGTGCTAGTTACCTTGCTCCACAATTACTGCCCAACAGCGGGGATTACTTCAGAATTTCAGCACAGTCAAAATCCAGTGGGAAATCTTTATGTGCACCTGGTTTTGGCAAAATATCTGTCCTCCAGTGACTTTCTGTATGGCTGAGTTATGACTCTGACAAGCTCACATAGCAAAACCATTCCTGTCTCATTTGGGGTGCTCATAAGGACTTACAAGCCTGCAGGAGCATGCACTGGGACAGGCCACAGTGGCTGCGCAAAGCTCTCTAAGGATGTCTTTAATATGGGGTATGACAAAAATGTACATGGGGAAAAAAGTACCACAGTCTGGCCTGCATAAGGACAGACAGCCTTCCATTTAACTGCCTCTGTGACCATACCTAAAAGTCCTTCAGAGTCAGAAAGGATGGGCCAAAGTATTTATGTAGGAATTTGAAGCAGTGGGAGGATTAAAGTGAGTGTCTTTTCCCTCCGATAAGAAAAAAAAAATCTAAAAAACCCCATACAGCCTGAAGAAAGCAGAAATAGCCCACTGTCTTTTCTCATGGTACAGCACGAAGGATGTGTTTTTCCCTTTTCGTGTGGGACTTGCCACAGTTGTCTTT
The DNA here is from genome assembly GCF_026419915.1 of Harpia harpyja. Lineage (NCBI taxonomy): Eukaryota > Metazoa > Chordata > Aves > Accipitriformes > Accipitridae > Harpia > Harpia harpyja. Next base: position 32,462,626 of record NC_068943.1, read on the forward strand.
TCTGCCGCCTCCCAGTTGGAGGATGCCAAAGAGCCTTGTGTGAGCGTGCCGCTGAAGTCACATGGAAATTTCAGTTAGCGCAGGATGTATCTCCACGGCTGATTAGTAATGTTTCCCAGCTGGTGCCTTCATTATTTGCTGTCTAAAAATGGGACTAAATCCTGCTGCACTTTGAGGTACAGTCCAACCAGCTTTTTTTTTTACTCTGGCCCTTTCTTGTTGGTGTCCTCTCTTTCTAACAGCTTACCTCCATATTTAAGAAACATCTTAGGTGGAGACATTGCCAGATCATCTGAATGGCTAGAACAGAAAAAACCACAGGGCTTCTTCCTCTCCTCCTTTAATGGCTCCATCTTCCCTTCTCCCCACATATTTACAAATTTTTACTCCCTCCTGATTTGTCCTCTCATTTCTCTGTTTTCTCCTCTTGTATATTCTCTAATGGGAACTGTACTTTCTCCCAGAGTTTCAGATACTGCCTCACACCCAGCTCAACTTCTCCTTTTCAGCTTTGCATTTAATTCCTTTAACATTTGCTTTTGCATGTCTATCCACCATCCCAATGCAAGTTCTTTAAGATGAAACCCAGATCTTTTCCCTTTGGCCTTTACTGCATCATCTATCACTGTGGACAACTCCATTTTCTTCTGTCTTGTAATCTGGACTCTTTTCTCTCCTTCAACCACACTAAATCTTGTCTCATTAAATCTTGTCTTTTCTTTTTAATATAATCAAGATCAGTCTTTTCATTGCTATCTCTAGTCTTAACACCTGCTTCATCTTCTGTCCTTGTGACAATAAATTCCTGTAACAGATAGATAGCTGGAATGCTGCTAGAATATTTCAGTAAGGTAATAAATTCTGCTTGTCTACATTTTTTGTTCATTCTGAGGGATTTGTTGCTCCCTCATAAACTGACTTGACTTCATGGACAAAGCAGACCTCAGATGTAGTCTTGTTTGGTGTGCGGCTAACTGTGTGGCCAGTACCACTTTCAACCTGAGCTATTATTGAACAAAATCTTGTACAGTATCGTGAATTTCCGTTGCTACTCCATTGCAGGGTCATCTGATCTGTCTTCTGCTCTACAGTAATTATTTCATGCCACTCCTTATAAGTGAACAAATGAATTCAGCTTGTAAGCTCTGACTTTTCCTGTCTAAATATTTTCTCCAGTGGACTGTTTCCAGCTTGTGTTCTTCTCTGAGCCACCAACAGGACATGCCTACACTGGATGGCACGAAGAGAAAGGTCTTTTTTCTTTCCTTGCAAAATGATTCAGTGCTAGCCCTACTTGAATGGGAAAGATGATGATTCCTCTACATTACTTCTTTATTTGAGCTCTTGTATTTGCACAGTCTGTCTCTCTTCCTCACATATTTTGTGCATTCCCAGTTTAAACCCTGACTTATCTGAAACTCTATTGCTCATGCTCAGTGCATTTGCAATGTCTTCATTAGGAGCCACCTGGAAGATGTGCCAGTCATCACAAACACCTTTGCTTTTTAGTCACATTGGTTACAAGCCAGGTCTTTAGGACCCCATTGTCACCCTTCAACTCTTAGAAACCCAAAGATCCTTGAATCTTCTACGTTTACATGTGTATGATGCTATATCTTACAGGAAACAGGTAGAGATGCTTGTCTTTAGGAGGTCTAAGTCTTCCTTGCTGCAAAGAAAATTTCTTCTTGTTAGTACCGGGATGGATTTTACTGTTTTGCACAGCTTGGCCTCCTGGGAAACTGCAGTAACAGCAAGGATAGAAGGTGCATGCTGCTGCACTTAGGTGTGCATATATATATATATATATATGTGTACATATATACATATATATGTGTACATATATACACTCATGTCTGCCCCTGCCAAAGGAATCTCCACCACATCTGAGCAGCACATGGCCCATGACAGAAGCTGAACATCTCTGCTCCCAGCAGAGGTCAGTGGTATCTTAGTTGCCAAAATTTCTCCATCCATACAGTCCAGCGTGCACACACGTCCCTGTGTGGGGAGAAGGCACGCTGCAGAGAAGGGGCTCAGGCAAATTTTTACACCCCATGTTGGGAAATTTCATATCTTAGTTTAGGGCCATAAGCGCTTTGCATATACAATACTGCCTTAGCTTTTTCCTGAGAGGTGTATCAGACTTCTCATTTTAGTAAATAACACTTGTGGCTCACAGCAGCTTCCCTTTCTCATTGGTTCTTTTTTCCCCTTTAAATCATGTTGTAAATAACATTTGGGCCATTGTGGCCAATTTAATAAAGTTAAGAATTCTCAGAACAGTTTTATTTGCTGCTGAGAGTGCATAATCTATTAAAAAACTGTTTCATTTCATGTTTTCTCTTTTGCTGAAGATGAGAACTATGTAAAATACACTCCCTCTTTCATTGGTTTTTCCCTACCTTTATCCTTCACCTCTCCTCCAAGACTCACGCTGCCAATATAAAGTGTATCTATCTCAGATATAAGAGGCTAGAGACCTTGTTTAACAAACTCCACTGCAGAAGATAATTGTGTATTGTATTTTCCAGCGCATTTTTTCTTCTTTCTGAAAAGCATTGCAAGCTTTATTTCACATTAGCTTTCAGTTCAGCCCAACCACCAGCTCTACAACAGAAACAACAAGATACAGGTGAATGGGAACAAACTTCTAATTAGAGCTCAGTTTGCTTCTGTTAATTTATTTCAGATTTACCAACCCTGAACCACTTGATATATGACAATGACACTCCTGTAATTCACAGTCACTCATCAGTTAAACAGCAATAAAAGAGATGCAGAGCATTTCATAGAGATTAATGACCGCCTAGAGACCTGCTGACCTAAGGCCAAGGCCCAATAACCTCGATTGATCATGAATTCCCAAACAACTGCTTTGGCCAGAGCTCATCATCACTATTGGAAGCTGAAAGGCACAGAACGAAATATAAGATGTCTGTTTTCTCCCCACTGCCATGTTCTGCCATGTGCATACCCTAAATTGCCCTGGAAATATTGGGAACTGCCAGGGAATTGACTTTCCTCGTGTTAGCTCACCATGTTCCATTTTTGTATCCTGACTACCCCGTTTCTCTAATTAAGAGAATAAGTTCCAGTCCCCTGCAAAATTATTTCATCCACAGTCTTTAATGCATCTTTCCAGTGGCAACATAAGGTACATGTAGTGAATGTGCTACAGTCCTAATGTTAACACTAAAGACGCTGAAGCCTAATCACATCCAGGTTTTTCTGCTTTACTTCTTATGTATATTTGTGCCACAGCTTCAACAGATGAGCTGTCCTCCCTCAAGTAATGAGAAGACCCAAGGCAGAGCAGCCCAGGGCAGGACACAACCCTTGGGGACCGGCAGAAGCGATGCTCACAGCTGCCACAAAACACATTAAGCGACCTCCAAATTAATGATGGTATCAGAGCCATGAGGGAATCTAAACACTTCCTTATAATAGAGATATCAATAACTCAATCGTGTGGTTTCCCAGGAATAAGTAATGGGAAACATCCTGGGTCACCGTTAGGATAAGGGAGCAGCCCAAGCTCAGGATTGTGTTGTGGCGTGGACCGTGCTGATTTTGGTAGGGATGGTCCCTGTGAGGTTACGCCTAAACAAGGTGGAAGATCCCTTCTACGGATCTGCCATCAAACACTTCTGTGCTTGGCCCAGCCACGACCTCTCCCAGCAGAGGCTTCGGAGGAGGAAATTCCCACCAGCAACCTCCCTCGCTTGCTGTTCTTCACATCCTTCCTCCCAGTCCTGCTGGACCCCAGGGAGAAGCAGAGACCACCCAAAGGGAAAGAAGCTTTCAGTGCTGCGTGAAGGAGCTGGAAGAGCAGGGAGGTGGCTGGGCAAAACCCGTCGAGCGAAGGGGCAAAGGGCTGGTGAGGGGCAGGGTGTGCAATACCATTATTTTTTGGTCATCCTTTTGGGGGAGGTGAGGCTAAGGAATGATGAGGCTTGCAGGGAGGCAAGGGAGAAGGTGAAGGATGCTGAAAAAAAATGGACAATTTTATAACAACAACATTTTTTTGGCATTGTTTCAGTGTTCTTGGGGTATCCCATATTTTATCACAAACTTGCAACCAGTCAGGCAGAAGGAAATGTGGGTCAAGTGGAAAGAAAAGACATATCTTTAACATCTTCACACTAAGATCTACTGGCCTGTGGTGCCAAAACCACATGAAGGAGTAAATGTGCAGAGTCTTATTTAAATGTTTCTCCTCAGATATACTAATTTACCAGACTCAGACTTAATTTTGTGTAATCTCTCCTGCATCTATTTCTGACTACTGAAGGATCGCAGAAGTTGAAGCTGGAAGATTGAACCAGATAATCCACCTGAGCATTACTGCAGAGCTCTTCCCTCCAACAGTTGCTAGCACCATCTTAATCCTAATGACACATATCCTGAGGAACTCTGAGCGATGTATCATGTCATCAAGATGCTCTTTTCTCTCACTTGGCCCACAGTTTCATCTTCTTCATTGGTACAAGCTTGGGCTAGGATAAAAATTCAATAACAGTGTTTGAAAACTCAACAAATTTCAGCAATGATGGGAGATTGATGGACAGAGACATCTCCCTTCCAAACCCTGGGCTCCCCAAGGTGGTCCAGCAGTGTATTGGGGAGAGTTTGGCTGCTTTCCATAATAGTCACCAAGCTGTAAGAGCAAGTGAAAAGATTACTCTTTTATCCATGATCAAAACTTCATCTAGGTTTCTTATCCGCATGACTTCTGTTAGAAAGCAGAATTCTCTTCCTGTTATTTAATTCACCTGCTTGAAAAAAACACACCAGATGAAAGATTTCAGTAGAATTTCTCTCCAAGTTATCTTTTCTGACCACTTCCCAATATTTTAGAAGGTAAATAGCAGCACTAAAACAGTTTTTTAAAACTACTCAGCCAGCAACTATGTGTTTTCTTCATATAGTTTTCCCATCATAAGTATACTGGCATTACAGCATAAATCAGAGAGGGATGGGTTGTCAAAAAAAACCTTAAAATAGGGCTTTCTATTACCTACAGTTTAATACAGTTGCAACTGTACCCCTTTTTGGTTGTTTTTCTGCAAATATTTTTATGGAGGTTTTCTGCTTGCATGGATGGATGGGTAGTTGGATGGATGGGTAGACAGATGTCTGGACAGGGAATTTTATTCAAGTAAAGGGGGATTCGGCATGTGAACAAGTATATTCATGCCAGAATTGCTTTCTCTCCTGTCATGGATAAGGACATAAAAATAAATATAGCTATATATATGATTATTGGCAGAAATGTGAGATGAAAATGAAGGGAGTATCTTTCAGACTGATAGCATTTCTGCTTTGTCAGGAGGGAAAACAGCTATTTAAAAACTGGGACCAGCATACCAGGGAAACATAACACTCTTTGTTAGGAAAAAAAAACCAAAAAAGATGAAAACATTGTTAAATGCTTTGATTTTTCCTAGGCTTATTTTTCAGCTGTCTGTATCTGAAGCTGCAGGGTAAACCCAAGCACCAACATGATTACTAGTCCTTCGGGGACCACGGAGAGGGGAGACAGTGCCTGTAGTGATCCCAACGGGAAGAATCAGTGATCCACACATACGATTATGCATGGCCTCGCCTTTATCTAACAACGCAGCAACAAGTCCTCATGTGAACGGCCTGTCTGGACAGGAGAAATGATGAGCAGAGTTTTTTCTTGGAAGAAAATCCCAGAATAGCTTGAAAGACCAAAGTGGGGTAACCCTTTCTACAGATGGGGTGTGCATGGCATGCTGTGCCCCAATGGGAGGCCAGTTTGATGCTGCACAATTTGGGGCTCCCAGCATCTAAAGGGATGTTAGGTTATCTATACTATTCTCTCTTTCTTTATACTATTAGGCCTAATAAATGACATTTTGAGTGATGCTTTGCAGAGTGCAAGTGCGTTTCTTACGGGGATCATGACAAACCAGCTAGCGTGCAGGACAGACAGCTGCACAAAGAAGCCGCTGTACGTACACTTTGATAAATGCACCGTGCCGGGGTGAAAGGGGCAGGGGACGGGGGGCAGCTGCCTTTGCTGAGAGCTGGGCTTCACTGTACGTTTGCAGCCATGGGGAGCAGCGAAACCAGGACCTGGGTTGAGAAGATTGCTTTGCCATGGTCAGGTCATGTCCCAGCAGCTGTCCTGTCTTCACCATCCACCCACTGTGCTTAGGAGCAAGAAATCCTCCATCCTTTTAAGCATGTGTAAAATACATATTGGCATTGCCCTCTGCTGGTTAGTGCTGGCCCCATCGGGGGGGTTCACGCCGATGAACACCGACGGACCCACAAAGGACCCTTTGCTCCCAGCCCTCTGCCTCAGTCTGCTGCAAACCTGGGCAGGTCGGCGGTGGGCGGCCACCAGGAACTCTGTGGAGAATAAAGCCCTCTGCATTTTGTTAATTTATTCATTTATTTTTCTGTATTTTCTTATTTATTCCAAAGGACATCTTTTTTTTTTAATTTATTCATGGTTCACATTTGCTTAATCTGCCCAGGGTGGCTCCTCAAGGGATGGAGCCAACTGCTCCCAGTAAGCACTGGGGAATCTGGGCTGTGCCGGCGAGTTTGGTCAAGGGTGTTGTTCCCATTCCTTGTTGGAATCAGGAAAACGGCTTGAGGCTTCACAGAGGGACGGGGATGATTGTCCCGCCAGGAGGAAACAGAACAAGAAGGTCAGGGAGATTTAGAAAACAAAGACTTAATTGAATGGGCCTCAGTTTAAGCTGCAACTTCATCCAGCCCTGTTCCCATATGGTAAATGCTTGTGTGCAGACATGTATCAGACGCAGCGGAGAAATGGTCAGATCTTGTTATTTTTTATATTGTATTATTTTTATGTTATTTACTTATACTATTTATATGTATAGCTATAGTATTCATTTATACTGTTGATATTATTTATAATATTTATGTTATTTATATTATTGATATTATAATTATATTTATTTTATATTATTATTTTATATTTTTCTATCATGGCTTGGAGGAATTGTTCTGAGAGTCCTGTCTTGGCTGTACCCAGCAAAGTCCAAGACAATTAACAAGGCCAGAGCTAATACCAGTGCATCCACTTCCACTCAGTCACTTGAAATGCTCGTGGACACAGAATAGATAAGGACTGGAAACACATTTTGAATGAAACAAAAAAATGATGAGGTAAACAAACACCTGCGTTTTTCTGCCAGCTTCCACACACAAGCCGAACAGGGTGTCGAGCTCCCCAATGCACAGATTTCATGAACAGAACCGCCCCGACCAAAGAAGCAAAGCCAAAACACGAGTGCACCGGGCCAAATGCAAAATGCAAACGTGACAGCAGCCACAATGTGTTTTAAGCAAGTTATACTGACCTGCGGGGCTCTGTGACGTTGCAAAACTGGCAAGTGAAGAAGATCGTCTGCAAAAATGGAAAATGGGGAGGAATGAAGGGATTCACCTCCTGATCTGCGTTCAAGGCTTTGCACCCATGCAGCCCTGGGCAGGTCTCTTCCATGCTCATGTACTGAGAAAATATGTATTTGTAGGGATGTACTTATGCTGGGGAACACAGTTTACACCATGTTAATGGCCTGCATGCCCTTGGATTTTACCAGTTCACCTGTATCCTTAAGGGAAGAGGCCTTTGAGGCCAAAAGTGATAGTGAGGTTCAATTTTCTTAACCTGCCAAGAATTTTTCCTCAAACTCAGGCAGAGGCCATCAAGGAAGATCCCGGAAAGCTAAAAAAGCAGTTGCTGGTGCAATATCTGTCCAGGCTCATGTTAAATCTTTCTTTTGATTGCAGGGTTTAAGCACTGTGGGTGCTACAGCAAGCCAAGGTCTGAGAAGTGCTCATATTATTCTTTTTTGTCCAGCATCCCATGAAGCCCAGCTAGGAGACATGTTCAGGTTATGGGATGCTGTGAAAAACATGCTGCAACCAAATGCCCCAGTGCAATTATTACAAACAAGACTGCAGGCACAGGCTTTGAAGGGGTTTCTGATGGATTTTGGAGCAGATGTCCAACACTACGCAAGCTCTGCAGTCACAGGCAGGGGGGGCTGCGAGGCTCATTCCCGGTACCTCACAGGACACCTTTTATTAAAAAAAAATCCAATAATAGAAAAAATTAACACTGGACATAGTATTCTACATGCTGATCTTAAAATTGTTCCTAGAAGACACTCACGTTTGCTCACTGGGGTCTTGCATTTGCCTTACAAGTGCAGATTTCTGAGCTCACAGGCTCACACACATCACTTTGTGCTAGGAAAAAGGTCTTGGCGTGGTTTACTGCGGAAAGCACGGGTTGCAGAGGCCATGTCTTTGCCTTCTCAAGTCTTTTCAGTAGCTTGGGGACAAAACCCACCCTGATATCAGGGGCATTGCCCTTCGTCTGCCGGGATAGCCCCCATTTAAAGCCCTTGTGCCTAACAGGGACCTGCTGTGTAAATCTGTTTTTGAGCCTCTGACATTTTACCCTCCCTAGGGCTAAGCCTAGGGGAGCAGGCTGGCACATTTGTCATAATTTCCTTTAGTGCTGCTAAAAGAAGTAAAGAGGGAGATTCATAAAGCAAGCTGATGCCCAAAGGGCTGTGGTTTGCAAGGTATTTTGGTGCTGCGGTACGTGGGCATTTTGCTCTATGATGCAGCAAGAGCAAGGAGCAGGTACTCTGCTTCAGGGAGAGTAAGACAGCTAATACATTTTATACAATATTTTGAGTCCAGGTGCTCCTTCCGTATAACTTCATGCTTTCCAAATACAGGACAATAACACCCAGCAATTTCCCTGCCAGGAAAGGTCTTCTTTTTATCTCTGTTTTAAAAGCTGGGGCTCAATAGGTCAGCGTTTGAGATGCCCCAATGAACCAGACCTGCCCCGTGACCTGTGCTGCTGCTGTCATCCCAGGCAGACATCTCAGACACGCTGGGGCACTGAAAACAGGACCGGGGCCCTGTGTTTAGTGCAGGTGGGCTAAGCGGGGTATTCAGCTCGAGAGCACCCTAAGAAACATGGGGCACCCTGAGAAGCAGAACTGCCCGCCCTGCTGTTCCCAAAGGGGCAGGGGCTGTGCTGGGACAGCAGGCAGTCCCCAGTAGAGACAACCTCTTCTCCCAACCCAGGGCAGCAAACCTGCCTACCCAGGCAAGCTCATTTCATCCGCCTCCTTTGGGCACCAAAATTCAGTTTTGTGTAGACCCCTGCGAAGCCTGGAGCCAGCTCTGGAAAGCAGCCCCAGATGTACCATGCAAAGGCACAGGAGCTCACAGCAACCACCAGCTTTTGCCTTCCATCTGCTCTGATTAAACATGTTTGTGGCAAACTGGCTATGCATTCCTCCAGGAAAATATTTTTTTAAAAAACTCTTGAATTGAAATAAAACCCCAAATGACTAGGCAAACCTGTTAGAGAACTGGGAGTTCAAAACCATGTCTTTTTGAGGACGAAGTCCTTTTCCCTTCCAACTTCCCCCCTCTGCCCTCTGCTCCTTTCTATACAAGGGGGAAATTATCTTGGGAATCAAAATTGCCCAGTTCTTTTTCAAACGGACACAGAGTACGGTGCTATTTTAATCTTTCAAGGCGTGCATGGTGAGGGGAAGGCAGGCAGATGCTGGCTACCGCCTTGGCTGGTCCAGCAGAGCCCCGGCTCCCACCTGAGCCAGCAGCCCCTCTACCCACGAGAGCAGAGACCTCCCTGCCTCCGGCACAGCTCAACCCCACCGGCACCCGGCTTACACCGCGGCCAGCGTTTTCAGGAGGATGCCAGAAGAGGCTGTGGAGTGGGTGGTCGACCATCCCCTAAGCTGTCTTTCGTTGCTGATACCAGTATCGGTGAGAGCTCAGCCTTGAGGGTATATGAAGAGGAGCAGCGTTACACACGGCGAGCCCCATGTGCCTTAGGTAGGGATGCTGTATCGCTGCTGTATATTAGATATCAGGTAGGAAATGAACATGATCGATCGTTTCTAAATCAGGCATCCTCTGGGAGCGCTGCTCGCTGGCTGCGATATACGAGCCCTGATGTGGCACAGAGGTTGTCACCAGTCCGCTCCAGGGGCTAGTGAATGCCACCGGGCTTTGTGATGAGATGCGGACCTTCGTCTTCTCCTTCTGTCTCCAGCCCATCAGCCCATCCACCGGTAATTGAAAGCTGCCTGGAAATTACTAGTCAAAGTTTCTGCAGCGGAGGAGAGGCTGCTCCTGTGGATTTCCTCCGTGGTTTCCAGCAGCCTCTTGTTATGAATGTCAAATCCCTGCATTTCCCATGAAAAGAGCTAACAAAGCCTTCACGCGGGCTGTTTGTTATTCCGCTGCTTTTTACATCCTTTTCTCCTGCCCTTTTGAATGGATTAAGAAACCTTCCGATACCGGTACCTGAGGGAAAACTCAGTAGCTCAGCTTATATGCAAATTCTGCATGTTTGTAATTCAAACTGTGTTGATTAGGTACAGTAAATAAGTATTGATTCTGACTAGATGGTTTATGTAACTAAGGAGCGCAGCAGGAATGAAGCATTACAACTGTTACAGCTGCATGTGCAAATTACAGAGCTCTCATTTATCGGAGTAGTTGAAATGAACTGCTCCTGCTGTGCTGATTAGTTAAATAAGCCATCAAATCAGGGAATATAACCATGTGCCGTAACACCGCGTGCAATCTGGAATTATGTATTGGACTGTAACATTTGTGATTCATACTGGCTAGTCATCCGTCTAACCAACTCAAGGCAAAGAGCAATTTTTCTTGTCCCAAACACATAATGTGATATTTGTTCTCCCCAAATATTTAAAGGCAGAGTTAGCCTGTGGTGACTGGCTAGGGCTTTAGAGTGTTTGTGAACATGAACTGCACAGATACTAAATGTTAGCAGAGAGCAGGCAGGGAAGATTTTGCGAACAGGAGCCACATCTAAATTCCAGGCAGGGCTGGCCGTGACCCTCATCTCCGCCAGATCTGAGTGCCGTCTATCGGTGCCTTGGCAAAGCGACTCGCATCTGTCAGGTGTGGCTGGTCCCCTCACCCAGCTGGTCCCGCGGAGAGAATTGCACTAGCGGCCCCACGGTGATTTTTGTGGAGGGTTTACTTTCAGCATTTTTGTCGGGTTTAGGTGTTACACCCGACACGGCATGTTGGAAAAAAAGGCAGCAATGCAGTCTGCATGCAGGGGTACGAAGATTTGTGATTATTCCTACTTTTATGGTCTTAGATGGTTATTAGCTGCAGTAGGCTCACTATGGTCTGCAGCAGGGCAAGCCTGCCTTTGGGAAGGGGCATGAGGGGCCGGCATGCCGTGCTCCCACCCCGTTTTTTTGCTCTTTCCTATGGGTCGACTTCCTCCTCCATCCAGAGACCATCAGAATTCCTGCTTAGATGGACCTTTGGCCTGGCCCAGTAAGGCTGTCCTCATTTTCTCACCTCTTGAACTGTCCCATCTTAAAACTGTCCTCTGCCTCTTACAAAATTTCCAGATAGGAAAACATGGAGAAGGGATACAGGGAACTGTAGAGCTCTGCGTGGTTGGGTGACATTGGGCTGAGGACCGTGGGTCGCAGGAAGGACCAGGGATGGATGTGAGTTGATATTTTAGGCAAAGCTGGTGCAGAAAGCAAAAAAGCGACCTCACGGGCTCTGCGGCAGCCCTGAGGGATGCGCTGGGAAACGCACTGTCATGGCACACCGCCTAATACGTGGGTTTCAAAGTGAAAAGCTCCTCCTTCGAGCATATCCTCCCTGTTTATCCTTCACTCTGGTCTGTGTATTCCTCCCGTCAGCAGAGGATGGAGGGGAGGGCTGGGGTACCGCAGGCAAGTGCCGGTCCTGCTACAGGCTCAGCGCTACAGAAAGCTACTCCAGCAAAGCTGAGTAACTCATTCCTTCACCTGGATATACGTCCTTCTTTCAGACATGCAACAGGATAGCCCGCGACATTAAGCTTGGTAGCACGCTTTAGTAGGATTTGGGGGTGATGCCCGGCGGTCCTCGCACAGCACATGTGAACGAGGCACGGTGCTGCAGGGCTGGGGAGCAGCACACGCCAAGCCACAACAACAAAACCACGAGGCAGCCGTTAACAGGCTGGATCCGATTTTGCAAAATCTGCCCAGATCTTTGGCTTAAGCCTTGCAGAGATGTGATGCAGGCTGAATATCAAGTAGAGCTGAGTTATATAATGTTTTACAGTGGCTGGTAAGATTGATGACCTGGAAAATAGGATTTGGCACCGCTGCCAGCAACTGATGAGCGTGCTGCCGCTGTGTGCAGGTGGTGGGGGTCTCTCGGCCAGGCTGTGTCTACCTCAGGTCCTGGCTTGGGTTTGCTCCTTCCCTACGCTGACGTACCTCCTGACTTCAGACTGACCTCCTGTCCGTGCTCGGGTGTTTTCCCACTTTCTGTAAGCGTCCTGTTGGATACCTCTCAGTGGCCTGGAGAAGGGCATGGACTGCACCCACATCAAGTTTGCAGATGGCAAGGAACTTGGTGGAGGGATGTGCTCTGGAGGTCCCTCCCAGCCTGAGCGCTTCTCTGGCTCTGTGAGTCAGTAATACCACACTTGCTGTGCAAAATGAGAGCTTATATTTTGCAAGGCAAATCAGTCCTGTCCTAATTGGAAGTCCAGAACACCAGGGAATAGGTAAAGCTTTACTTCTGAGATCCTCTGGGAAATTCTGGGGTTTGCCTCCCATTCCAAGCGCATCGCCAAAACAAATCAACTCAGGCTTAACCATGGGTCTGCATCCTAAAGTTGACACGAAATGTTAACTCCTGATTTACATTGCCATGAGCAAGAACAGGATCACACTTTTGGTCTGCCAGCCAGGCTTCATGGACTACATCGGGACCAGATGACTTCCAGAGGTCTCCTCCATCCTCAACCATTCTGTGATTCCCCAACTGTATTTATTTAGCACCTTCTCACAGAAAGCACTCATGATATTGTACAATACTCTGTTACAAAAGCCCAGTGCAAATACCAACTCCTGGATTAAAAACCAGAGGAACAATTGAAACAATAGAAGAGAAAAAGGTGGGCAAGATGGTTTGTAAAGGGCTCAGCACTGGCAGATGTTTCAATGACAGTGAATTTCTATTGCTCATTCTCAGTTCAGGTCTGACACCCTAGCAATATAAAAATGCACATCAAAAATCCTGTAACTGTACAGTTTTGCAGTACCCTTTCGAGTGAGCTTTAACACAGCTCCATCTGTATAAAGAAGTTGTTACAGGAGCACGAAAAGTTGGAAGCAGACAGACCATTGTAATTAACCCCTAATTATTGCCATGAATAAATAAATATTACAATGAAAATAAAGAGTGATTTCTATCTAAAAGCATCCTCCAATTCCTTTTGGCCATAAAAGTATATTACAATCAGGAAAATAAATATGTAAAGGCAGAAAACCTAACTGGACCTTACGGGGAGCTCCATCTCCTTGGGACGCTCTGCTGAGGCACCGCAGAGCCCTTCTGAGCTGAATCGAAGCCAATGTTTCCCAGAAAGCATGCAAAAAAAGTCCAGTCACGTTTGCCTCCAGGAAGAAAAAAAGAGTGGCTTTAGGAGTGAACTTTTCGCTGAAGCTAAAGCTAAAGGGAACAACTTGCTAAGGAGGGTTATGTGAGGGCATAAAGCGTTCGGTAAAACACCACGGGCAATGCATGAAGTCAACAGACTTATTTCAGGTAGCTAAAAGCAAACCTTGCTTTTGCCTCTAGGCCTGGGCTGCTTCCCATTTCGAGGAGCGTGGAGGAAAGACGTGACTCAGCTGCTCTCATCTCACGAATTGCAAAGTCCATACTATTCAACAAGGATGTCACCAGAGGAAAGAAAACAGAAACACAGCCCAAGTAAACCCTGGGCGGGGTTTAGAGGTGCAGGGGCTTGGAGAAGCTGAGGCGTTGAGGGGATCACGTCCGAATGCCTCCTACATGAGCCCAGGGGCTGCCTGGGCAAAAACAACCATAAAGGATGCTGCCCACATCAGACCACTTGCCCCTTTCGTCCCTTTCCGAGCCAATTTTTCACTGCCTTTTCACTTTTCACTGACTTTTTCACTTCTGCTTCTCACCACGGGACCTTCCTGTGGCTCTGCCCGCTGTACTGGATTTCACCATCTAGGCACTGACTGGCTGTGTCAAGCTGCCATCTCTTGTAAAACTGTGGTCCCTAAGCCCTGCTGTAAAACGGTGTTACAAGATACTGTATTTATTTAAAAAAAAAAGAAAAGGAAAAAGGAGCAGAGAATATCACAATCAGGAAAATAAATTCAGAAGCGTATGAATTCCTCAAGAGGAAGGTGATGATCATTTCAGCTTTACTAGTGTTGCATATGCTTGCTGGGTCTATTTAGAAAGTGGTAGGGGGTTGCCTCGTCCGTGTTGCTATTCATATTACCCGAGCATTTCCCACAGAGCAGACGCGGTTTTGCAATTTCATTTGACTTTTCATTTTTCCTCCCCAGCCCGCTGGGAAATCACTGCAGCAAGCACGCAGCTGCACACACGCGTGCCCGAGCACAGTGCATGGCAGGCGGCCGATGCCAGCCCTGTCCCGGGGACGGGGAGCGGGGACATCCCTGAACCAGGCACCTGCTGCATCCCGCAAGGAGTCTGCGTGCAGGGGGATTCACACCGGAGGCTTCACCACTAAGAAGAAGGTTCAGTGGCAAATTAAGTTCCAGAGATGGCAGATTTAGCCAAATACCGGCCCTATTTCAAATGGCCGCAAGAAGATCGTGCAGCAGCTTTCTTTTGGGGGAGTTTTGCGGAGCATCTTCCCAACAGAGAAGGAGGAGCAGTGTCTTTTGGCTTCTCAGGTCGGCCGCTGTCCCTGGGAAAAGCAGCTTGTCCTGGACCGTGGCACCACTTGCAAGATTAACCATCCCGCAGAAGCATGTGCCAGTTTTGCCGGGCAGCTCTGGCACCCTCTCAGCACCAAACCTCGAAGATACGAGGTGACCAAGACTACGTGGGTGAGGAGCGAGAAGAGAGAGAGGTCCACAGAATGGTAAGGGTGACATCCGTGGGGATCAATGGCACGGTCACTGCTGTGGCATCCTCTGAACACTGGGCTGGCTCTGGGAAGCTGCTAGGCAGCAAGGCAGCGCAAGCACCGTCAGCAGGTCTTCTGCAGTCCTCTTCCAGCCTCGTCCCTCAGAAGCTATTTCTCCACAATGTTTTTGGACACCACCACCTCCTACTTTTCTGGCAAGGCACGCCATGCCCGTGTTTCCCAGCCTAACTTACGCCATGCACGCAGCTCAGGACCTACGTGGTGCTGCGCAAAACCAGACTCGCTGCCCAAGCCCTGACTCAGGTGTGGTTTTGCTTTTGAAGCTATTCAAAATGATCGCTTCAAATGCCACCTGTGCAGCTGCAGAAGGGAAGTAATATGGGACGAAAGAGGCAATGTGAAGTCCAGGACAGGAGGTCCTGCTCCTTCACAAGGCTCCTGCTATCTTGGACCAAAAGCAGCAGGCTAGTGCTTTCTCCTCCATCTCTTTTTCCTTTAGCATGCACTCTCCGATGGCGCGGGCTCCCTGCCTCTGGCTACCCCAGCAGCCCTCAGGAATCCCCGCCAGCCACAGCTGGCATCTCCTGACAACACCTAAAACTCCAGATCCATATCTGCCGGCTTTTATTGATTCTTCCAGCACTGGGGCCCCAGAAATAATTATTGTGACTTGTCTGTGAGCAAAGGAGCGGTGCGAGGACTTACGAAGAAAAACATTGAAAACAGAGGCCAAAAAAACCAAAGCCCAGGATGTGTCTCCCGGCATGTAGGAAGGAGCAAGATCCATGTGGAGAAGCATGGAAAATCACAGTGGGAGCTGGCAGAGGCAGCTGCAAATCCTGGGGCTGCAGGCTGTGAAGAGACTGAATGTGCTGAGGATGGGCATGGAGGACGAGGCGGACCGGGTCCCCATCATCTGCGCTGGCTCCTGCCCCGTCCTTCCCCAGTTCATGGGTGCTGAGGTCAAAGGCAAAGGTCTGATGCAGAGACCCAGACTTTGGGCACCGTTCAAGTGACAGACATGCTGCACGGGCCCCGGCTTGTATAGAAGGGTGGGGGGCAACGTGCGTGAAGACACACCACGAAGAGGGAAGGAAAATGCAGGAGAAAAGCCTGTGGTAGAGCTGCAGGAGGTTAAACTGGGGAAAGACAGGGTCTGTAACAGCAGAACTGGCCCAGGCTCAACTGCAGAAAAATGAGCTCCCAAAAAAAAAGTTATCTGCTTTGGGGAGCCACAGTCCTTGGTCCAGTGTCATCTGTATCACTGCATTTAGGGACAACACTTGGGTCCAAGGACCCGCATCTTTCCTGCTCTGATTTCTCTTCTTTATAATTAAATGTAAATATAGGTGGATGTCTGGTTAATTACTCACGTTACACGAGTGCTTTTTCCCACGGACTGCCTGACATCTACTGCTGACAGTGAGTTGCCCCCTCCCCGATCCTGCTGGTATGGGAGCGAGGAGGAGATTTTGCCTCCGCTCACTTTACAGCTAGGGCAGCTGGATTTTGTTGGCTTCTGGCACTCTTGGTGTATTCTCAAGGCAAGGCATTTTTAGGGCCGTGTTGCCTTTGAGTGGGTAAGCATTATGAAAACTTTCATTCTCCCCTTTGGTAGGGACTTATTGCAACGCAGGGCACCCTGACTTTCAAATAATAAGGTAATTGCATCATCACCTAATCAGTTGCCTTAGTAACAGATTTCCTAAATTTCCCTGTTGCATTTGCATGTTCATAAGTATGAAAATCAGATGTGGGAGAAGGAAAGGAAACAGAAGAAAATCCAAGGCTTTGTAGGATGTGCTCCATGATGGGAAGGCACCTGTAAGGCTGCTTGCTGATCAGCCTGCACTTTGTTTACTCACCTTTGTCATGTCTGTGCCCCCCCCAAAAGTGACGCAGCAGCAGCTGGTGTCAGCTGAACAGAGCAGGCAAGCCTGGAAAATTACTGGCACCCTCCCTGCAAGGTTTGGTGGCACGGAGAGAAATAGATTATGAACAAATCTTTGTATTGGTAACTACCAAGGGAGAGCTGAGGCAGGGCTGGGAACCCAGGAGATCATGAAATTACAATTTGAAGAAAGCTTGAGGTAAACAGCTTGGGTGTTGGAGTGCTGCTTATTCAGTGATGCTCGATTCAGCAAAGGTTGCCTCAGCAGAGGTCGTTTCCCTGGAATTTGCAGCAAGCTTTCCAGATCAGCTCCCTGCTCAGCCCAGACTCAGGTGGCCCTGCTTGCACGCTCCGAGGAGGCTCTGGAGGTGATGCTGCTTGCCATTTCAAGGGCTTTTCTCCAGGCAGATCCACTGCAGCCCAGTAACCAGCAGCCTCTCGAATCTAACACTGAGCCTCAACAAGCAGCTTCAGCCTTTCTTGAAGTAGCAGCAGATGAGGGACCGTCCCAGACCTGGAAAGGCTGCTTTCCTTCTCCTTCTTGGCAAGCTTCAGAGTAGAAATGTGAATTGGGGCTGACCTGGAGATAACGGTGGGGGAGAGGGTGAAGGTGCCCGGGGTCAGCACTGGCTGCACACAATACCGGCAATGGGGTGCCAGCCTTCTCCCTGCCCTGGACACCCACAGCTCCAGCCCCTGGGGTCTGCGGAGCCCCTGCACTCCCCTCCCCTGCTTGGCCTTAGGGGACACACTGGGGGGGGAAATGGTTTTTTTAGTACTCTTCACAATTTTTGGCCTAATCTGCCTTTGAGGAAGGAGGTAAGGGCACCAGTGAGGGGGCTGAACTGGCCAGACTCCCCACCTCTCCCAGCGCTGCCAGCACTTAGACATCTCCCCCATCAAGAACGAGCAACTCGCAACAACCACAGAGGTATTTCTCGTTGTGTAAACACTCCCCGGTTGATGAGGCTGAGAACGAGCCCCAGTCACACATTATAAAGGCCAGCTCGAAGATGCCATCTCGCTGCAGCCATCCTGTAGCCACCCAGTGCTGCTCGTGTATGGGGTGGGAGCAAAGGAGACAGTGGGAGGTCGGCAAACACAGCAGATACTCGGCCGGTGCGATGTGGCTGTTATATCAGGAGTCTTGTTTTCCATTCCCATGTTTAGTCTCGACCGAGTAATGTGCACATGAGAATTAAAGCGTGCCTTGCTAAAAGGTGAATGTTGAATACAATGAATTAAGAAAGCACAGTATACAGAGAGCACTGTAATTATATCATCGGGGATATCATGTACACTGTGCAACGCTGTGATTCATGATGTTACAAGTAAATAACAGGAGATTAAAAATGTTCTTGGGTTCTCATCTGTGATGTAGCCCAGTTTAAGGTTATACTTATCAAAATTATCAGTGGAAAAACACTGTATTTCAGAGCTGAGTCACAGACGGTCACACCAAGTCAGAGATGAAGGTCTTGCTGGGAGAGCTGGGTGCTGAGATCACGAGCAAGGTCCTGGGCTATCCTCAGGGACTTCCAG
Organism: Harpia harpyja; assembly: GCF_026419915.1. Taxonomy (NCBI): domain Eukaryota; kingdom Metazoa; phylum Chordata; class Aves; order Accipitriformes; family Accipitridae; genus Harpia; species Harpia harpyja. Next base: position 32,481,066 of record NC_068943.1, read on the forward strand.
AGAATGAAAATACTGGGGAAAATGTTACTGGGTCTTTTGGGCACAGCTGTGGGATGTGGGATCTTCCCCATTTTACAGATTGGTTACTGGAAAAGCAATTCCTCAAGGGAAAATGGCGAGCTACTCCCTGAGCCAGGAGAGCAGTGGGGCATATCCCTGCCCCTTGCTCGCTCTGGCAGAGCACGCTGCCTTTGGTGGGCACCAGTACCCTCCGCTCGAACATGCAGACCCCTCTCTCACAGCAGCACTTTTCAGACCATGCCAGACAGGAGTGAGTTTTCTTTACGTGTTTTTAAGAAAGGCTTCAACAAATACTCAGTGGGAAGTGGCAGGAATCATCATCCTCGGGAGTTGCTTTGGTAACTCGGGCAGGTAGGCGGGGAAGTCGCCTTACACAAGGGCAGAAGGTGGGAAGCAGAGTCCTGAACCTACTCACCTATTTCATCTCCCAGCATTGGAAATTCTAAGAAATCATTTCAGTAATCCAGGCACAAACTTGCCAAATAAAAAAGACAAAGTGCAAATGCAGGAAACCTTGATGGTATGGGTCAACATTTCCCTGCATATTAAGCTGAAGGAGGATGCTATACATGCAACAATTAATTTCTGAAATAAGGCCAGAAATGGATTTGAGTGTAAACAAAGGGAATATTAGTACTGGATGTTTAAAGACCTTAATATTCATATGAATTTTCACAGCTAATTTGAGAGGCAAAAAGCCCCAGCTCTCTGCTTTCCTCCATGACGGCAAGGCACGACACTGAGAAGGGGAGGCAGGGAGCTGGCACGCAGGTGGGAGCACCTGCAAGAAGTCTCATGAAGAGCCATACCGGCAGCGAGGCAAGTACCGATGAGCTCTTCACAGCAATTCCTATGGGAGAGCCAGAGCTCCCTGCCTGCGCTGTAGCATCATCCCTGCGGTCACTGCACGGTGGCAGAGCGCCCTGCTGGTGCTCGACCTTCCCACCTGGTAGGGGAGGCACAGCGAAAGAGGACCCTGTCTCCACGTTTGCCAACATTCAGATTTAGACATCTGATTAAGAGTTTTCTTACTGCCAGAGGTGCTCACTACTCACTAATCCCCATCGCACCTCTCCGTATTAAGTACCTTTAATAAATCTGAGCCTTTGTACAGATTCAGGGTGCTTCGTGGCACCATTGGGCCAGTAAAATGATTTCCCTTAGTGGCAAAGCTGGCTGTGGATCACTGGGTCCCAGCCCCCTTGATCTGAGGTCTACCAGAGCTGACGATTGAGAAATTCAGTGGGGTTTTGACCAGGTCCCACCATTGCTATTGCCAACACGAGTGACGGATATTAAACTGGTGAGGTGATACACTTCTAGCCTGCTTACAGCCATGGGTGATGTGTTCATCCAAATAGGCCATAGGATTTGTGGACGTGCTAAATCCATGAGGAAAGATGCTAGCATAACCGCGCACGTTTAAACTAACAGCTGAGACGGTGTCCTTCCAGCCAGCAGCTGGGTGCGAGGTCTGGGGCCAGGCAGGTATGGAGGGAGCAAAAGTTCTTTTTTTCCTCCTAGATCTGAGCTCGGCGAGAGCCCCCCAGAGATTGTCCAGGAGAAAGACAGAGCTGTCTTCCCGAGGGCAGCACCGGGATCGGATAGCCAAGGCAAAGGTGTCCCAGATACAAAAGCCCTTATGGGCTTTCAACTCCACACAAAAGCTGTATTTGACTAGTCTTGACCCGAGGACAGCACAAAGAACAAAACAGCAATAGATTTCCTCGGGCTTGGGTGAAAGCTGTCGCCATGCTTTACTGACAGAAACCAGGCAAGTTAACGGTGCTACAGAAAGGCCAGTAGTGCTGGCTTTTATTTAATTATTCATTTAATTAACCTCCAGGTTTTTATTTCAGACACTTCTTGATGTGTTGCTACAGCTCTCTCTGTTGATAAGAAAGGACTCGGGGCCAGCCAGCGCTGCCAAGTGAACACTGAAGCACAGTGTTATTTGACCACCACTGACCCAAGACCCTGCTCCAGCTCTCTGTTATTTCACCACAACCCAGTGATGACTCTGAGGAAAATCCTGCTTACCAGAGACCTACCGAATCATGCATGGGAAACGTAAAAGTGTTTGTCCTTCATGCTATTAAATAATTAGGGGAAAAAACTCATTTTGTGCACAAGGGAATTAATAGTTGCTACATTAAACCATAAAATAAAACAAGAGCTTCATTACTAAAGTAATTTACCAAAGCCCGTTATTGTTTCACATACAATAAAGGAGATCACCGTAAAACAAATGCCAATTTGGAAGAAAAAACAGGAAGGGATGGCTGCCTCTTGGTCATCCTTTGAGGAATGGCTGGGGTGAATTGGCTATCTGGAGGTGCCCCAAGCCTTCACCATCACCCAGATGTGGCTGCTTTTGGGAAAAGACACCACAAACAGCAGAGCTCCAAGGCAGAGCCCAAACGCTGCTGGGACAGTGCTCAGAGACAGCTCTGGCATATTGTAAAAACCTTCCCCAGCAAAATAAAAATGACCCAAGCAAGGAGGAACCAAAGGTGGGAAAGGGAGGGATCAAGGTCACTTGGCGAGGAACAAATGTGGGAAAAGAGAGGGATAAGGGGATAAACCAGCACTGGTCACTGTGCTTGACTGGCCACCCCCTGCCCTGCCCAGCGCAGGCTGTCCTCTCTCCTCATTAAATGATGTTTCTAACTTCTCCTGGCCGAGGGATCCCATTCGGGGTCCGTGGGGTCTGAACACAGCAGCTGGAGTGGGAGCAGGGTCAGAGGGACGCATCCCTGGGGTGCCACCATGGGAGAGACCAGAGAGGCAGCCTTGGGGACTCACACTGGCCACTGGGCAGACTGGGATCCAGGGGTGGCCACTGGGCAGGCTGAGCGTCTGAGCCCAGCTGCTGCAGGGATGCACACCCTACGTACGTATATGTATAATTTCCACTGATGGACTGTCATCCTGCTCAGCCGGAGAGGGGGAACAGGATAAGGCCACCAGTGCTGTTGGTGTTTACGTGAGTGCTGGCCACATCGGCCTGCGTAGATCGGTCTGTCCGGCCACGTGTACGCGTGTGTTGCATACGTGTGCGTTGTATACGTGCGCTTGCGTGCGTGCCTATGGGGAATACACACTCAACCTCGTTACTGGGTGGACCTGGGGGCTTGGAGCTGCGGCAGCCTCACCTCTACGGGGCTTCTCCCCAACAGCTTACGCGTTCCCCTTCAGCCTTCCACGTAAAGGAGGGGACTTCAGCGTCCCCGTTGGATGTCGTACGTGGTAGCTACGTGTCCTCCAGGAAGAAAACCACTGAAGGTTTCCCCAGCCGAGGGGAAACCTCAGCAGCGTGGCAGGCAGGCGCCTTCGGATGCCTGCCCCCCCTTTCTTGCAGGGAGCATCCAAAGGGGGGGGGAGCAGCCCTTGCCTCGGCGCGGCAGGCTCTCTGGGCCCCTCCGAGCAGCTCATTTCTGACAACCAGCGAAGCCCGTGTTTGGGGATGGAAGCGAAGCTTTAACGAGGTCAGGACGCGGCGAAACTGCTTTTCTGCTCCACACCGCAGAGATGCAAACTGACACTTGCGCTGCAAAGGATCCTTCCACTTTCCCCTGACTTTTCAGTGCTTTCTGCTAGTTTTTATCACCTAAAATAAAACTCTCATGGCAGGGGGGGACGTTATCAGTCCTATGCCTCATAAACCAGGCCTCCAATGTTGTTTGGAGCCATTCCGCACCATGATAAAAGCTGGGCTGGATATTTTATTCATAACAAGCATGTTAGGCTTTTTCTGTGATGTTTGTGCTTCTCCCTCCTCAGGCCCTCCCCCTTCAGGGCATTGACGTGGGTAATGATTTCCTCTCTGCAGGAGCAGAGTTCACAGCTTCATACTAGGAATAAACATGCAATTTAGCCAAGGGTGAATTCATGACTGTAATTCCTATTCTGAAACAGGGCAAGTCTTTTGCTTCTAGACAAGCAGATCATGTGGTTGCAATTGAAATTTAGGCATCAAAACACTAAGCGTGACATTTGCAGAGCAGGATCCTGATAGAAGTGGCGAAAAAGGAGCGGGGCACGAGCTGTCCCCCTCTGGCAGCTCCCTGCTCGGGCCCTGCTTTTGCCATTAGTGTCCTTGCCAGGATGTAACCCTGCACTGTTTTCCATGTTAAACATGTGGACTTTATTTTGGTAAGTTTAAAAAGGCATGGAAATGAGACACACTCCATTTGGGAGGGAAGCTGAGGATCTGCGGAGGCTGTTGAGTCACTTTGTTTGAAGAAAGGAAGCATGAAAATGAAAAGACAGGATCTTTCATCGGCTGCCAGTCACACAGGGATCCTGGGAGCACCTGAGCAGGATTACATCCTTCACACCTGCAAACAGGCAAGGCACGCGTGATGCACTACAGAAAGACCTGAGAAGGAAGGAAAATGCCCTGCAGGAAAGGAAACGTAGCTTTGTCCTGATTATTCAGCTTATAAAAAATGAAGAGTAAGAGAGTCTGCTAGAGGGAGGACACACAAACAGTCTTGAAAGCTTTCAGAGCTATGAGACTGTTGCACAGAGCAGTCTCATTCCTGCAAAGACACGCAGTTAACGTTAGAGGTTGAGCAGCCCCAGCAGACAAACCTAAGCATGCATTTATATTCCCTGCCAGACTACAGCATCTGTTTGCATGCTTAAATGCTGCCTTGGCAGTGTGGGAAGATGGACAACGGATCAAGTCAGCATCTCTGGACATCTGGGGTTGGGACTGATAACTCTGTGCTCCTGCATGGATGGCAAAGCTCCCCGAAGAGTTCTTGCTCTCCTCTCACACTTGGGTAGGTGCGCAGTATAAACAGAGGCACGCACAGCTTCAGGAGTCACATCAAATCCATGTCTGAAGTAACTCACATCAGGAGGTAGCTAACACACAAAATCAGCCACATAGCGAGAGCTGAATCCTTTACCTGGAGAGTTACCCAGCATTAGGGATGCAGGTGTTGCTCGGTGAACTGCAGACATGGGGAAGGCCGGTTTATCCAGAGAAATGTGTCCTTCATCCCCTTGCCTTTGCATGGCAATAGACCAGCTGCCTTCTGTCCTTTAGGACAGAGACAGCACGTGTTATTTCAGGTTTCAGGTGTCCTGTGTCCCGATTGCCTGATGAGTAAGTGGATGTCCGCCACCCGCCCGGCTGCTGCCACGGACGGGGTACCAACATCTGGATTCACCCTGCCCTTCCCTCCACCAAGAGCTGCATTGGTCCTTACCTGAGGAGCAGCCAATTTTCATGGCACGTGTAGGATAATTCACCCCGAGACCTCCGTCCCGCCATCAGACTGGACTGAAACAGGCCAGCAGGTTCCCAGGGGTTTGGGGAGAAGAGACAGATGGGATCAATAGATAGCCAGGCAGATGGGCAGCCTCATCACATCAGCCTTGATTCTTTAACAAACCAAGCTAAAAATAATAACAGTAGGAGACAGATGTTTGAGAGGCTGAAAATAAGGCACAAATGTCATGTGAATCATAGGGCCTAAAAGGATGCCTGGGCTATCTCAGGCAACTGCATTGTGTTATTCCTTTCACACACCATCCTCAAGGATGGTTTGCTCTTTCACTCCACCTACTCAATGGAAAGCTTGAGTTAGTTACCCTTTATTCATCTGGTCACTGAACACATCCTCCTAACTTCCAGCCTGAATTTGTATTACTACCTTGGACAATTTCATTGAAACAAGAACAACCCCAATGAATTTTAAGTTAAAAGGAAAAGTATGAAGTCAGGAAAGATGATGCCAGATATAGAATAACCAAGACTAATGTTTGGGAAACACAAGACTGCAAAAGGCCTGTTGGTCTGAATGTGTGTGAATGATGCTTCTTTGTGTTTGTGTAATGCCTCTCAGCCAATGTGCTCAGGAAGCCAAGGCTGGACTACCACCCACGTTTCTGAAGCCCAGTCTCATGAACATTGGTTCTGGGGTTTCATTATCCCTGGATCTGATGCTATTTCTAGTGTAACAGTTCACAAACCCCTTGCTCTGCAGCGAGCTCCTGTTCTGCATGGTGCTGGGGTTAGAAAAAGAGAAAAAACACTTCACTGGTCAAAAATCCTTGGCTGTTGCAAGATGGCTTAAATGAAAGTGTAGTGAACGCACAAGTTGCACCAGCCTGTATTTTGGTGTGCACCAAGTGAGGCACCTTTGGGCCACATACAGCAGCAGCTGGACCTTGCTTTCTCCCTTAGACTCCGCAGCAGTTTGTTCTGTAGCAGCCTCCAGAGGAAACGGTCAGGGTGAAGGAGCTTGTCCATCGGGTGCTGTAAAAACACAAATAAAGTCTGTGCTGCGAAAAGCTCACCAGTTAACACGTGATGGATCCAACTACAGACGGATGAAATACAATGAAAACGAAAAGAAAATGCTGAAGAGACAGTATAGGAGCAGGAGCAGAGGGATTAATTTACTCTAATTAAAGCATTTGGATGAGGAGAAACAGATATGTCCAGAGTAGTCCTCACGTCCTAAGGTACAACATACAACATGTCACATGAAACACTCTCTGGGCAGCCCTGTTGAAACCAGCCACCTCTAAAAGGAGGTCAGGATGCCAGACATCTGCCTGAATTAGGTGTGACGAATTACACCTGAGAAATCAAATGTTTTAGTTGAGGGCACGGTGTGGTGGTTTCAGTCTTGTGGGATTTGGGGTGGGTTATTTAAAAAAAAAAAAAGTATAAACAAAGGATTTCATGGTCCCATGACAAATTCCTGGTCCAGTGTTTAGGTATGACAAGCAGGTGCTGTGTTAGTCGAGGACTTTCCCAGGTGGAGCAGAGCCACCTGAGGAGACTGAAGAGGACGTGCCATGAAGGAGAACGTGGTGGGGGAAGCCCTGAAGGGTCCTCTTGAGCCCATGTCCACGTCAGCAACACCAGTCTGGACCTGCTACAGTGGACACAGCGGATATATCTGGCAGTGGATACAAACCCAGATTTGCTCAGAGTCTGAGGTTTTCATAGAAATTCTCTTCTAGTTCATAAAGTGCCCAGGACTGAAGCAGCAGTCCCTCCCCAAGCCACGATGACTGCTTGTGATCAGGAAGGGCATCGCACGCGCTTCCGAGAAACCGGCGTTTCCCATCAGAAACAAAAGACCCGCTTTTTTCGTTTCAACGTCCCAGCGGGATGTGCATGGGGAGCAGCAGTAGCGCCGGCAGCAGGAGGTGGGGTGGAGGGAGCAGCCGGGCACAGATCCCGGGGAGAAACACGAGAAACCCGTGACCTTTCCCAGACTGACTTTTGTTTGCGTGATGGGACGGAGGAGACGGGGAGAGGCTGCGGTGACGTGTCGGTTTATTATCACCAGGGTGTGAAGGGCCCTCGGAGAGGCCAACGAGGTGCTTTGCCAGCAAAGCTAGGTCAATGTCTGCGTTTGCCCTCGTTTTGTAACCCATTGGCATCGTTGCCCCTCCCCAGCTGTAAGTGCCAAGCTGGCCAGGCAATATGCGGCGAAAAGGCCATTTCACCCCAAATCGGGGCATGTTGCATCTGCCTCTGGCACACAACCTGCCAAGGAGGACTGGGCACCCTCCCTGGACTCCTTGCTTGCAGACAGGGCATGGGGTGGTTACCCCCAGCTCTTTTGGGAGTCAGAGAGTGCTTTTGGGGTGGAACAGGTACAAATGCATTTGGAAGGTTACCTTAGGAGGAGAGGACCTGCAGCCTAATATTGCATTTATGTCTAATGTGAAGGGAGCTGATGGGCAAACCCTGCTCGGGGCAGGTGCAAGGAGAGAGGTGGGTCTCAGATGCTCAGATGTGGGTCTCACCGGTGACCCCCACGACCATCCACCCCTGCAGCGTAATCCCCACCGATGTCCCACAGCTCCGACACTTCTTCCTCCACCAGCGGACCTGCACGTCCATCGCTTCGCCGCAGACCCTTACAGCTGAGGAACCCAGAAACCCTTCACCTGGGATCTTCTTCTAATTACGGCATTGTCCACCTGAGGGATGGGAATGTGACTGACCTACGCTGTACAGTTTAGTAAGGCAAGGGGAAGAAACAGTCTCCGTATTAGCGAGATTCTGCTCTTCTGCGAACAGAAAAATGAAAATACCCCTGAAGGCCTTTCTTTGGTCAAAATGCTGTGATTCCGAAAAATAATTAGCCACTGTGAGTTCCTGAGTTTCTCCTTTTTTTCTTTTTTTTAATAAGAAATACAGCTGATTCACTTAGATGTAATTTGGGATTTACAGAGGTGCAAGAGAAAGTTTTTTCTTAATGGTTCCTGCATATTTTTATATCTCATTGTGAGGATGTCTTCTGCTTCAGCAGTAGCTATCAAAGGACGTAAAGCCAGAGATACAGCAGCACAGTGCTTTGTCAGTTCTGTAACTCTAGTTAACCTCGGATGAGAAGGACGCGATTGCTGAAATATAATAACAAACTACTGGGCAACATGATCTCCTGTTTCTCAAGTGATCAAACAAATTATTCATCTTTCTAGACTGAATCTAAACTGACAGCAACCTTTTCATTTAAAGCAAATTAAGGATCTCAGACTATCTAACATGAATGATGATTTTTTTTGTTGTTTTTTTCCCCCTTAATTAAATGAAAGTGGGTTTTATAATTTAAACATTCCCACACACTGTTGAATGAATGCGAATTTTTTCCGTGATTATTCATGCAGCGCAGCAGCAGGCTGAAACCAGCAGTGTTAATTCCCCAGTGATTCCTCCTGAACATATAGGGTGCATACAGAGAGTTACAGTAGCTCCTGGAGAACTGCCACGGAGGGCCCTATTGTGCCAAGTCGTGCACGGAGTAATAGGGAATGGCAGTGTGTGCTCCAGAGTTTCCACTCCAAAGCAGAGGCTTAATGTGATGGAGAGGCTGGGAGCGACGAGGGGATGCCCTCCTTCTCCAGTCGCCCCTGCTTAGCAGCGGGATGAGGCAGGGCAGAGGCAGGAGGAAGGTGGAGGAGATGGATAAAGAGGTCAGACGTGCCGTTTTGAAGGTGGTAGCTCTGCCGGGTGCAGCTGTGAGAGCCTGGGAAGCGTCTCGTAGCTGGCACATCCCGGAGGGTCAGCCATGAGCAGCGTGCACCTTGCGCCGTTGCCACCGAGTGGGTTTTCCAGAAGAGGTGGGACTGGGAGGACAGTGTGGGTGCTGGCACTACTGGTCTCCTCTCATGGAGACATGCATGGTGAGACACCGCAGACTACACCAACGCTGGTTGCCTGAATGGGATGGGGTGTCGAATGTCCTCAGACGCAGATAACTTGATTTTCCCCAGTGCCACGCAAAGAGATACAAACTCCCTTTACGGGCAGTGGGAGACGAGGGCCAGTACGGGTGGGTGGCTGGGGTCTCCTGCAAGGCTGGTTCTCTCCAGGGTGCCCCAAGGAGCCTTGGCTCCCCATGGTCCTTCCTTTATCATGTCCCACCACCCTCAGGACTCCCCACAATGCCACGTCCACCCCGGGGTGCGGCCGCAGCCCTGGCAGGCATGGCCACCTCTCAGGTAGCCCCGTGGTGTCACCCAGCCGGCAGCAGGCTCTGCTCCAGCACACCACCGCACTGCCCTGGCTCTTCACATCCCAGCACTCCCAATTCTGGCCCCAACAGAGACACCCAGCTTTGCCTTCGCTTGTAGCTTCGGAGCATCCACCCGAGGCAGAAGAGCGCACGCACACAGAGGTCGTGTACGTTGTGGGTGAAAGGAGTCCATTGCTATGGGCAGCAAGGATCCCAAACACGGCTCCATCTCCTTTCCTGAAGAAAAGGATGTGGTTCGCTAAGAAAATAATCCTGGTGAGATTGCCCAGACAGCATTTCCCTTTTCACTAGCCAAAATCAAGGTTTCATGTGACCACCTGGTCCGACCTACCTGAATGACATCGTACCTCTCATTTCTTTCATTTCCTAAGAAAGACACTGTTCCTTGCCCCATGCACAAAGGCAGACTCGTGCAGCCAGAAGTAGGAGCTCTCTACAGCTGTCCTGTGAGCACAGAAATCTGCAACGAAGGGATCAGAATGAGGGGAAACACAAGGATGTCCATAAAAAATGCATAACTGCCTTCCTCAAAGGCAGCTCCCCCATAAATGATGGTGGGAAGTGGGGAAAATATGTGAAGAACAGCAGAAATGGGACCACGTACAAGCAACCTGTCTTCTCGGTGACTTCTGCCAAAGGAGGGGTTGGGAGTCCTGAGCAGGAGGTTGTATCTGCAATATCATGCTTAATAACCACAGTCGGAGGTAATTTGTTCAGTCTGTCTTGAATATCTGTATGGTTTCCACCTTCACAATTACCGCAGCAATCAGTTCCATCATTTTATAGGTACTCTGCAAAAACGTACTTTCTTCTGCTTGTGCCAAACCTGCTCATGGCTGGAGTCCCTCTAGTTCTTACAGTGTGAGAAATAGTGAAGAACGTCTACTTCTTTCACGTCCTCTGTGGCATCCCAAATTCAATGGACCCCGATGGGATATATAGGTCTCTATAGACCCTCAGCTGCCTGTATCTCAAGGTAGAGACTCCTGGTCCACTTCGCTTCTTTTAGTCAGGAAACCATTTTATACTCATGATTGTCCTTCTCTGAACATTTTCTAGCTCTGAGATGGGGGGAACAGAACTGCATCCTGCATTCAGACACACTACTCATTACTTAGAGACATAATGACATTTTCTGCCCTATTCTTGATTCATTTCCTAACAATTACCTTACAAAATCTTCAAGCCCTTTTGCAATAGCACTGCCTTACCTCTTGGCTAACAGTTTCAAGCCATGTTGCCTAACATTAAACATCTCAGTCCACAGGAAACTGTGACCTGACTTTTCTGTGCTTCCCACAATTCCCATTGAAGTTGTTCTACCCAAATTTTCCCTGAAGTGTAATCAGATAAAGATACATACATTCCTCTGGGGAATTAACCTACATATTTCTAGTGAGCAAACAACCATCTGTCTCCACCTGAGATACGTACACTCCAGAACATGCCTGACTAAGCCCCAGGGTTGCCCACATCTCCCCTGTGATGGTCCTGAGCACTGGATATTGCCGCACTGAGGACAGAGCACTATTTTACCCCACAGATACCTGTTGGCTTCAATAAATGTTAGCCAGACTTTAAAAGGAGTCCAATATATTAGAAATTATTAATTAAATTCAATAAATGTATTTATTCATTCATTAGGAAAAGGAATGACATGTGAGAAAATGCATCACGCGTTGGAATTAGGCTTAATTGTAGTGTTAGCCTTGGTGATTGACATCTGACTTATCCTAGCACGTGGGAGAGCCAGATCGAGCTTGCTGTGTCCACATCCATGCCTGTGTTTCCTTGTGTGCTCTGCTAGGCCATCAAAAGAGATAAATCCATGTTTTTCTGGGCTTCAGCAGCTGAGCACCTCTGGTTCTTCCCCATCCAACTGCAGGAAAATGCTTTTGCCTTCCTGGGTAGAGGAGGGAGTCATGGGGAGGCACTGGAAGGCTCTCAGTGGTCTCTGGTGAAATATTTCAGTCTCTCAGCACTGGAAATCTTGGACCTTCCCAGTCTGAAGTCAATGTCCTGTCTCTGAGAAGAGCTGTCAGGGACTTTAGAGGAAGAAGCATGAAATCACATCAGACCGTTATGGAAATAATCTCTCTAACAGAAACGTCTGCTTTGCTCCTATTTTTTTGGAGCATGAACACGCCTTGTACTGAGGATCCTCAACCTTTCCAGGACTCACAGAGGTTTTATTTATTTTGCAATCTTTGCTAATAAAACTGGGTATTCCCATTATCCAGAAAAATATTCAGTTTTCTTTTGATTCCTTCTAAACTCCTGGCTACAGTGATATATTAAAGTTCCTAGAACGACGTAGCACAAATGTTGAAATTAGCTTTGGGGTAGAATTTTGTAGCAGGGACTTACCTCACACAAGCATTTACAAAAAGCCTATGCAAAATGACGTCTAGCTCTTACACAGCACTTTTCCATAGACCTCAAAACTATTTGCAAAAAGGGTCTACATCATTTCACTTTAAAACTGAAATGACTAATTTTTATCTAATAAATCAGGAACTTAATGATGTCAGACTTCTGGTCTTACTCCAGGGATCTACCAAATAGTCTATGCAGTCTTCCACAAAGTGGATGAAATTATGGACAATGTGACCATATGTAGATCTCCTAACATACGCAGATCTCCTGGCCGCCTTTGTACTGCTCAGCCGTACGATGCATCTGCACCGACCCCGTCATGTCACTGCTGAGTACTCTTAAGCAGCATGGGCCCTTGTAGCAAAGACCAAGTGACCAAGAGCGTAGCCCGTCAAGGTCAAGGGAAGGGATCATTGCCCTTTATTCACCACTTGTGGGGCCACATCTGGACCACACACTATGTCTGATTTTGGGCTCTCCCATACTGAAAGGCATGGGCATAGCAGAGCAATCCCAGTGCAGGGCAACCAAACTGGCCAGGTGGCTAGACCGCATGGTGTACGAGGGGAGGCTGAGAGAGCTGGGCTTGTTCAGCCTGGAAAAGTCTCATTTTTTTCCTATGGTTCCATAATTTTGAGTACTGAAGACCCTAGAAATTGTACCAGTTCTGCAGTGGGTAATAAATTCCTGGAAACGCTCTGTTTACCAGTTGGTCAAACATCTGAGAAGCCTTTGGGATGAAAGTCACAACACAGAAGTTAAGACAGTTATCAAGAGCTTCTAAAGTCAGCTGTAATGTGAGTTTTGTGATTTTCCCAGCTCCTCCCTGTTAAAGATAATAACTTCCGTGCTGAACTGAGGGGCACTCAAAATACTTCATAATCTAGGCAAGGTGCCTGATGCCATATTTAGCACATCACTTTAAAGGGAGCTTGAGCCCAATCTGTCTTTTATATAACCCATTGTACTAAATCCCGAAAGGTGGAATAAGGCTACTAGAATCAGCTGATACTAAGTGAAAATGTGAGTAATGCTTGAATGTTTCAGAAAATATATTTTTTCTCCATAGTTAGCAATGTATGAGTCACTCAGGCTCCCTAGCTACTGCACCGCATGAATGACTCAAAACTCCACCGAGAACGGAGGCACAAGCCGTTCTCTCTTTGTGCCAGATTTTCTCCTTTTAAATCATCCTTGCTGTATCTCACCCACTTCAAAAAAAGAAGAATCTCTTTCCCTATTACTTCCTTCCGCCGTCCCCATGCAAGCCCAGATAAAACATCGTGCACAAGGATGGTCAGTGCTCGTTGTGATTGAAAAAAGCACAGGATATGATGCATTAAAGTGAACTCAGTCAACCATTTTTAAGAAGCAAAAATGTACATAAACTAGTTGCTTTGCTGAGCTCCTCTGAAGCTCTTGGAAGAGCAAGGACACTGCACTTTTAAACATGTTGGACCCAAATGTCCTCTATGGAATTTTCCTGTGCAGCAAAGCTCAGAGTCTGGGGTCTTGGAAATTTTAGCCAATCATTTATTTGGGTGCAAGTTTTGAATTCAGTTAGTTGTGCTCCTTGAAACACCTCAGTCCCTGGAGACCTGTATGGTTTTACAATTTAGTAGTCCCTGCTTAGTTTAAATGGGATAAATTGCTGCTGAGAGGGTCCATTTTAATTTGTACTAGGTATTTCCACCAGAACAACACAGACATCCCCATGTTTAGTGATTGCTGGCCTCATCCCTGAACCCAGGTTCCCTCTGCAGAGCTCTGAGCAGCTCTTTGGAGTCACAGGCAAATCTGTCTTTGGTGTCACGTTCCCCCTGTCTCATCACTTCATGCATCACATGAGTCATTTTCCAGGGACTGAAAGATAGAGAGGGAGAAATCATGCTGGTCTGTATATTAGTTGTCACTTGAAAAAAATATGCTGCATAATCTGGCTATTGCCTAACCCCATTACCTCACCCCTAGGCTGATCACCATCTTCTTGTTCTCTGGATCCCAGCTCTGTTGCAATGACCATGGGGTATTTTGGACAGCGATCATTTCCTCTTCTCAAAATCCTTCCGCCGTAAGACCAGTCTCACCCTCTGGTCACATAATGAAAAGAAGTGTACAAGGTCATTTGTTAGAGCAGATCTCAGTAAGGCGAGCCACTGGTTTCAGTTCTGCAGTTTTTTTCCTACTTATGAGAAAGTTACCAAGTTCAGAAGGAATTACTGTGATTTGTTTCTCTAAGCCATTCTTCCCATTACACATTTTTAATTCAGCTTTTTCAGAAGTTATTTGAGGTTAATTCTCTTTGACTCTGCTAATCTTCAATGGAGCAGATACCTAGTGGTCCCTCCCACCAAAAGCTGCTTCGTGTTTCACCGGTGTCTGAGGAGCTTGTGCTGTCATTGGAAAAGAAAGGTTCCAGTCCTCAGGGCTGTAGGTGCAGCCTTCTGGATACAACACCTTCATACAGACAGAAGTAACAGCTGTCCAAGAGTCATGAACTCTTAATGCTGTTAACACAAAGTCTGTTTGCTAGAATTTCTCTTTCAGGGTTAACCATTTTACCACTGGCCACCGTGACCATCCGGAGCCAACAAAATGATCTAAGAGTGAGGAACTCTGCTAATTAGGCAGAAGCCTTGACTACCAGAAAAACTGAGTCCCTTCAGCTTATCTAGAGCCTCTTCTGTTGCCACCATGAAACACAGCATCCTTCTGGGTCAGCCATTCTTTCTTTTACCCTGGGGCTTCTGAAACAGTTTTTGATCACAAGTCTCAAATTATGGTCAAAGACTGTCAACTTTTTCCCCTCTCTTGGCTGACCCAGATTCATTCCATTGGTGTTTAGACACCTAATTCAGGAATCCAAGTTCTGCTCTAGCCAACTGAGAAAGCAGATATCCAGAAGAAGGATGTGATATATGAGGAGCAGGAGAGGGAGTTGGACTTGTTCAACCTGAAGAAGAGAGAGGTTGGAGGATCTCACTGCTGACCCCAGCTACATAATGGTATGATGCAGAGCAGACAGAGACAAACTCTACTCGGAGATGTACAGCAATTGGACAAGAGGCAAGAGACACAAACTGCAAAACAGAATTCCAATCAGATTTTAGGAAACTTTTTTTCACCATGAGGATGGTAAAATATTGGAGCAGGTATTGGAGAGGTAGTGGCATCTCCATTTCTGGAGATATTCAAAACTCAGCCAGAGAAGGTCCTCAACAACATGCTGTAACTGGATGTGCTCTGAGTGGGGGATTGGACAAAAGGACCTCCAGAAGCCCTTTCCGACCCAAATTTTCCTATGGCTTAATAGTTCTGTGGGTTTGCAGGACATCTCAGATATTGATCAAGAGTCAAAGCCACCCTATTAAGTTGCCTTCCACTGTGTAGTTTACGAAATTTTACACTGGTAATTTCCACACCACTAATAATGAGTTCTTCTCTATTCTGACTAGTTCATTGAACTTTAATTTTGTTTCAGGTAGGGAACTATTTATTGTATAATAAAAGTACTTTAGCCATAATGCTACCTGAAATCTTTTGGACATTGTCTAAAAATACTCATTTCTTTCTTTCTTCTTAGCTCCACTTAGTGGGTCTCATTTTTTTCCTTGCTCATCATTTTACCAGCTGAATTATTTCTGTATATAATCTCTTCCATTCATTAACTTCTTCTTGCCTGTTGGCAGCAAAGATATTTGGCATTGAAAATTGAAAGAATATCAGTACATGTGGCCTTTTAACGTGATTAATTAGTGTTTGGAAAGAACTTTGTAATCAGTCAAGGAAAAACTGCAAGGCTGTGAGGGTTAACAGAGAGGTCTTTTCCCTTACTTTTTGCTTGATTTGTTTTATAAACAGTGACGCAAGCAAATACATCAGGACGCAAATTGGAAAATGACTTCTTACTATGTTGGATTAAAGGAATAGAAGATCAGTGGAAGGATTTTGCTTGCATTTTGAAAGATATGACAGCTCTGGCTTGCTCTATGCTTTTGCAGGCAGCTTAGTTCTCCATTAGCCTGTATTTTGTCAGTTAAATGCTTATCTGAAACCCTTGCCCAGCAATCTTACCAAATTATGGCTTTCTCACTACTGTTGCTTTTAAAGCAAAAACTCACACAACCTTGTTTGGCATGTTATCTCCTATCAGCTCTTACTCAATTGTGAAAAATGGCTTGAAAAACAACAGGAAACCCAAGAAAATGTGATAACAAACAGCAGTGTGTCAGGGTTTAGGAAAGTGTGATTACAACCACCATGGAGACCATTGTCAGGTCAGATCTGTCTTTTTTAATTAACTGAAATAGAGGGAAAATAGCATGTTAACAAGATTAACAAATGAAATTACCAAATTATAGGTGTTAATATTAGTAAGTATCATTCCCTGTATTATCTCAGAAGATATCAGCCTAGGAAATAATTTTCTTTTCATTTTTAATATCTATGTTTTTCACTTTTTTTTTTTTTTTTTTTTTTGTCTCACAGAGGTTTGAAAAATGTTCTGTGGGAGCCTCCTGAGGACTGGACTGGTTGTACATTAGCTCAGAGATCAAACTCTTTCATCGGGAAGAAAAACAGTGCTTTTGGCTTTTCCCTTTTTCCTAACATACAAACTTAAAGATGTCCATACTAATTTGTCTAGGTCCCTAGAGAAAAATTCTAGGCTACGTCATGAAGCTTCTCTATTTCCTTTTGATGTTTTCAGAATCAGATCCTGGAAAATTAATTTAGGGCCAGGATTAATAAGTATGTTTTTATCCCATTTTAAAGCTTCTTAGGATCTTCCTCCAGAAAGATGGAAAAGAAACAGTCTTGGAGAGAGAGCACAGATACACATTTCAGTGCAAAGGGGGGGGTGGTGCAGAATCTTTATCGGTGATTTGGAGGTATCTAAAGTCACTGTTGGCAAAAATTGTGACTAAGCTAAGCACTGACTACAACGTAAAAAATGAGGAAAACAAGTGAGTAATGAGGAAGACAAAGCCTGCCATAAGAGACCAATCTGGATTGATCAGCACATCAGTACCATTAAAACATAGTTTGTAATATACTGTAGTGAAATTAAAAGCTAAATGTGCGTTATTCAGTAAGACGACAGATAAACTTCTTTCTATATTGAGAAGTTCTCCAGTCACTATACATTTACTGGTAATGTTCATGCTTGTAATGAAAACATAAAAGATGCCACTTGTAGCACTGTCAAAGACTGCAGTCTTGCCAACATTTATATGAGCCAGTGTGGAAACATTGAAAACCACAGAGAAGGAAAGACTCCTGCCCCTTTGATGTCTGCGCAGCCTTGGCCACTTCCTTAAGCATGTGTTTTGGTGGGACCTTGTAGTCAAGAGCAGCAATTCTATTTCAGTCTCACCCACCCTTCCTATTCCTTTATCCCAGATGGAAACGACTGGCAATTCATAACATCCTAGAAAACTTTGGCAATGCCCATACAGATGCTAGTAACTGCTCCTTCCATACATGCAGTCCTGTTCCAAGCACTCTCCAGTAAAAATTGACTTTCCCTGCGCTTTTTATAGTGCACCTCACAAGGGCTTATGCAAAGAAAAAGTAAACAGCTATGACTACAAATCATACAATTCCTCTAAACCAGAACTCTTTTCTTCTAACTGGTTTCCTAGGACAAAGGTATGCAGCAGGCTGTTCTCAATATCAGAGAGTTAAATGCCTTCCTCCATCATGCCACACTCCCAGTTCTCAATATAAGAGGGACGCAGAACAAATACAAATACAGCATGCAGAATGTCTCACTGAAGTCACTATGAGTATAAGGAGTTCACATGCCCCACCAGTGTTTCAATATTATTCAGAGTGCTTGCAAATACTACAGCAACAGCAATGCCAACCCAGTGCCAAAAGATTACAGAAGTGTTCTCATAGCTGGAAGATTAATAAAGGCTGCCTCCTTCAAATAGATTCAGTGGTTGGCAAACGCAATACCAACCCTTTTGCAAGCACTAAACCTCAGTATAAACAATGAAAAATACATTTTCACACTATCTTCTACTACACAAGTGGGTTTGAAGTAGACATCCCATCCCAGCAAAAAGATCTAAACACGTTCATCTGCTACCTCCCTGGGGCCCCGGTTAAGGACATCACTAAGAACTTCCTAGCCTGGTACGGACCTTGAACTATTACCCATTACTTCTCTTTCACATGGGTGGCTATGAAGCTGCAGCACATAGTCCAAGGGCGATCAAAAGAGACTTCTGGGCCTTAGGACAGTTGGTAAGGGAATCTGGAGCACAGGTTATTTTTTCCTCTACCCTTCCAGTTGCAGGCAGTGATACTGGAAGAAACAGTCGGACCCAGTCTATTAATACTGGGCTCCGTGGCTGGTGTCACCACCACAATTTGGGTTTTTTTGATAGTGGGATGGCTTACATGGCACCAGGCCTGCAGGCGTCCGATGGGATTCACCTTTCATCAAAGGGGGAAGTGGGTCTTTGCTCATGAGCTAGCGGGAATTATTGACAGAGCTTTAAACTAGACTTGAAGGGGGCAGGGGATAATATCAGGCTTGCCCGTGGCAAGCTGTGGGACAACACGCCAAGGTTAGAGGGACGGGGTGCTAGGGAGGGCCCTTAGCTCTGAGATGTGCTGTCTACGCTGGAGCACACTTGAAGTCTTACAAAGATGAGCCAGGGGCTCCTGAGGTAATAGGAGCCAAGAGGGAAACACCAGTGAAATACCCCAAAGGAGATGTTCCTCTAAGAAGGTGACATGGCCAACAGCCCAGCTGAAGTGCCTCTACACCAATGCATACAGCATGGGCAACAAACAGGAGGAGTTGGAAGCCACCATGCCACTAGAAAGCTACGATCCAGTTGCCATTACTGAAACTCGGTGGGACAAATCCCATGACTGCAGTGTGTCTATTGATGGGTAACGGCTATTCAGAAGGGACAGGTGAGGAAGGTGTGAAGAGCTGCCTCTGAAGAATAGCCACGAGCAGGTTGAAAGCTTATGGGTAAGAAATAGAGACCAAGGCAACAAAGGGAACCTTGTGGTTGGTGTCTACTACAGGCTGCCCGACCAAGGGGAGCCTATTGACAAAGCCTTCTTACTCCAGCTACGGGAGACACCGCGCTTGCAGGCTCTCGTCCTGCTGGGGGACTTCAACCACCCCAACATCTGCTGGAAAAGTGACACGATGAGCTGCAGGCAATCCAGGAGACTCCTGGAATGCATTGATGATAACTTTTTAAGCCATGTAATAGACAGCCCTATCAGAGGGGATGCGATAGTGGACCTGTTGGTCACCAATGCAAGTGAGGTAATGGGTGACATCAAGACTGGAGGCAGCCTGGGCTGCAGTGATCATGCACTGGTAGAGTTCACAGTCCTGAGGGATATGGGTCAGGCAAAGAGTCAGGTCAGGACCTTGAATTTTAGGAAAGCAAACATCCAGCTGTTCAAGGGGATAGTCAATGGGACTCCCTGGGAAGCTCCCCTCAGGGACAAGGGAGCAGATCAGAGCTGGACGATCTTTAAGGATGCTTTCCCTAGAGCGAAAGAGCTCTCAATCCCCAGGTGTAAGAAATCAGGAAAGGAAGACAAGAGACCGTCATGGATGAGTCGAGACCTGCTGGTCAAACTAAAGGACAAGAAGGAAACACACAGGCAGTGGAAGCAGGGACAGTTATCCTGGGAAGAGTATAGGGATGATGCCCGGTTGTGTAGGGATGGGGTCAGGAAGGCCAAAGCGCAGCTGGAGCAGAACTTGGCAAGGGATACAAAGAATAATAAGAAGGGCTTCCACAGGTATGTCAGCCAAAAAAGGAAGGTCAAAGAAAGCATACTGCCCATGATGAGCAAGGCTGGCAAACTGCTAACAACAGATGAGAAGGCTGCTGAGGTACTCAACAACTTTTTTGCCTCAGTCTTCACTGATAACCTCTCTTCCCACACCTCTCGAGTGGATGGACCGCAAGACAGGGACTGGGAGAGCAAAGTCCCTCCCACTGTAAGAAAAGACCAGGTTTGTGACCACCTGAGGAACCTGAACATACATACGTTTGTGGGACCTGACGGGATCCATCCCAGAGTCCTGCGGGAATTGGCTGCTGTAGTTGCCAAGCCACTCTCCATGGTATTTGAAAAGTCATGGCAGTCAGGTGAAGTCCCCGGTAACTGCAAAAAGGGAAACATTTTTAAAAAGGGTAGAAAGGAGGACGCTGGGAACTACCGACCTGTCAGCCTCACCTCTGTGTCTGGGAAGATCATGGAACACATACTCCTAGAAGCTCTGCTAAGGCACATGGAGGACAGAGAGGTGATTCGAGACAGCCAGCATGGCTTCACCAAGGGCAAATCCTGCCTGACCAAACTCGTGGCCTTCTATGATGGAGTGACTACCTCAGTGGACAAGGGAAGAGCTATGGATGTCATCTCTCTGGACTTCTTAAGGCCTTTGATATGGTCCCCAAAACATCCTTCTCTCTAAATTGGCAAGAGATTATCTGATGGGTGGGCTGTTTGGTGCATGAGGAATTGGCTGGATGGTTGCATCCAAAGGGTAATGGTCAACGGCTCAATGCCCTGGTGGAGATCAGTGACAAGTGGTGCCCCCCAGGGGTCTATACTGGGACCAGTACTGTTTAATATCTTCATCAAAGACACAGACAGCGGGATTGAGTGCACCCTCGGCAAGTTTGCAGGTGACTCTGAGCCAAGTGGTTCGGTTGACACGCCTGAGGGACGGGATGCCACCCAGAGGGACCTGGACGAGGTCGAGACACGGGCCCATGTGAACCTCATGAGGTTCATCAAGGCCAAGTGCAGGGTCCTGCCCCTGGGTCGGGATAACCACCTATATCAATACAGGCTGGGGGATGAAGGGATTGAGAGCAGCCCTGCCGAGAAGGACTTGGGGGTACCGGGGGATGAAAAGCCGGGCACGAGCCAGCAACGTGCGCTCGCAGCCCAGCAAGCCGACCGTGTCCTGGGCTGCATCCCAAGCAGCGTGGGCAGCAGGTCGAGGGAGGGGATTCTGCCCCTCTGCTCCCATCGGGTGAGAGCCCACCTGCGGTCCTGCGTCCAGGTTGGACTAGATGACCTTTAAAGGTCCCTTCCAACCCAAACTATTCTATGATTCTATGATTCTATGATCTTGCTGGACTGACTGAAACTGAGAGGTCTCCAGTACAATCTCATCTTTGCTCTCCATGTCACATAGTTCACGTAGCAACTTACACAAACACACACCTCACGCAAAGCTTCATGTCTGCTACTTCCACACCTCTGACGTTTCTCTACTTACATTCCTGACAATTTACATTTCACTTATTGTGCTTCCCATCCTAATTCCAGCTCCGTAGCAGTGGAAGAACAGGAGCCGCTTGGCACGGGAGCCTCCCTTTCATTCTTAGTCTCACAGAAAATACAAGTTGCAGATGTTTCTCAAACTGCCTGGGGGGACCACAGGCTCCAAGGGTAATTCCGGGCATTGGGTCCCCACAAAAGTCACTATACTATATGAAAGTGATATAATAGAAGAGATATGAGAGCAGTACGTTGAGTGTATGGGGACTTCAGGAGCCGTGCATACAGATTATGTCATTTAATATGACTGCAGTCACCACCAGAGGGGTGACCCAGTGCACCCACTGCCCCCGGGGTGAAGGAGCAGACCCAACACACAAGGTCATCAGGAGAGACAAGTCCTTCATCCCAGAAGAGGAGCTGTTTGAAACAATCGCTCCTCCATGCCCTTCACTGATAATCTTCTTCCTCTTCCGTGGCTGCACGAAGCTTAGCCTGGGATTCACAGAGAAGCCAGAAGGGGAATGTGCTCATCTCCACACTGCAAACCATCGGCTTGGTACACAAGGACTTGCGTATGGGCGCATGTAAGGCGTTTGAATGCGCCAAGAAGACACTCCCAGCAGTTTCCAAGCTCAAGCTCACAGCATCCCAGGGAATGACAGAGGAGGAGGAGATCTCCCAGAGCTCCAGCTACGCAAACACCAAGTAGTTTTTCATGGGTGGATGACTTTCAGACAACAAACGAAGTCTACCATTCTAGTTTTTTTCTAGGTGAGTCTTTAATGATATTTAATCTGTCTCCTCACAGACTCACACAGCATCTCTGCTTTAACTTGATTCATTCTGAGTTTGTCAGCAGCGTGTTTTTTCTTGGTTTGAAGCCATCATTCTTATCTTCTCGGTTATTGTTGCCCTGGGACTCCATCACTGGCTTAGCTCTCATCTGGTGCTACAAAGGCACCAACTCTACATGGCTCTATGGAAAGGAATATGACCGACAGCTGCTTCCTCAGAGGCATTTTTGTTTTATGCAGGCTGCGGAAAATTTTCCGAGACAAGCACTCATTTCTTTAGTAATAAAGTCAGCCAGTAAGTTAAGTGCCTCTGCCAGTAGCTATCTCCTTATTTCAGAAAAGAAGGATTTTAACTTTGACAATGAAATTCCATGAACAAAGCACTTTTTTGGAAGCCTCATCTACACACAGTCTTCTCAGAGTAAAGCTTCATTGGTTTTTTTTTTTTAAATAAAAAGGACCAAATTGTTCTCAGTTCCATAATTGCCAGCTGCCATTAAAATCAGCGGGAACTATGCATATATACCTGAGGAAAAATGTGACTGGTAGTTCTTAGAAATGAGAGAGGAATGAATTAAAAATGGATTTTGGATTAAAAATATCAGAGGGATCAGCTGACTATGTGCTACGGAAAGGAAAAGAGCTGACTTAGAAAGCCTTAGGAATCAGGGTAATCACAGGAATTCTGCCAAGGCATTTATCTATAGTGGTAGATACTGCTATTTTGACTTGCAAACTGTTAGAGAAATATAAACTGCTTTATTCCCTTGTCCCAGTTAGATTAGTCAAGTACTTAAGCACTTTATCTTTTAATTAATTGTATCAGCTAAGTGTGTATTTAGAAACTGAATTTCTGCGCAGAAATCCCCAACATATTCATCACTTCTCGTACACCCCTCTTCTCCACAGCCTGCCAAGCACTGAGTCATGGCTCCATTTTATTCTATTCTTTCCATTGCTGCACAACAATTACACAGTCTATGAGAAAATTATATTTGTTTTTTAATCATTCGGGGGACCAGCCATTCATAAGAGAAGGACACAGCAGCCTGTGCAGAAAGAGGATGATTTAAGGGAGGATTGCAGAATGTTATCTGGTTAAAAGTCAAATAAACTTAGTAAATGGAAGATTTGGAAGCTGTGGTGGAAGGTCATCTCTTCCGGCAGTCTGTTTTAAAAGAAAAAATGTAAAGGAAGAATACAGCTGCTGGTTTCATGTTCATCGTGCCAACCTGCAAACTTTTTATTTTCCAAAACTTTGCTAATCTAGAAGAAACAGAAACTGCATGTGACCTTTGCTGTGGGTTTGGATTGTAAAACAAAACTCAAAGCAAGGCTTTCCTAACCACATATTGTCTTATGTGCCCATTGTGCCTGGAGCAATACCAGTGGCTAAGCGCAGGGATGATTCAGTCAAATCACTTCTCAACCTCATCCACGCCAGTGTGGGTCTGCAGCAGCTACGCTTCCCCAGGCAGCTTCCCCAGAAATGCAACCCTGAACTTAGCCCTTGTTAGCACTGCAGGGCAATCCCTCCTTCCCGAGTGCTCAAACAGAAAGAGAAAGGGACATAGGAAAGTTTGGCCACACAATGTTTGTTTTATCAAATGTTAAATATATAAAATCTGATTTCAAAAGCTCCAAGGTTGGACAGATGAAATCACAACGATCTTCTACTTTAGGAGAAGGGCAGATTGCCTTGATGAAAACGTAAGGTTTCGGGTTGTGTTTCACAGATACAAACATTAATTCATCCTGAAACTGTTCCTGACTAGACAAATGAAATGCCCTCAGATAATGGCCCAAAGCAACATGCCCAAGTCATTCTGCATGGCTGTGCAAGCAAGTAGCATGCCTTGAAGGGCTGTGCTCAGGGTGTACTTGGTCTTTTATGAAGCACACTCAAAGGACTGTACATGACAAACAAATAAACTCTTTATCTGGAAATTTCAGCGGAGTCACATCTGGGATGTGACTGCTCTCTTCCAGCTGTTGGGACTGAGCTTGCCAGACCACCTGCACCCACTCCCAGATGGGAGGGCGCGATGGAGAACGGGCTTTCAGTGCATGCTGGACGGACACCCTGCCCGGGTCAAACCCCTGCGCCTGGGAATTCTGCGGCAGATCGGTAGTTTCTTCAGGCGCTGGGGTCGTGCAGGTTTAAGGTATTAGAGGTCACACTGCTACGGCCGGTTTCTGAAAGCACCGAGTTAGGACTGCGGTCAAGTCAAACCAAAAGGGAGGCATCAGGTGACGGACTAAAGCTCTGGCAGCCAGGGGCTTGCAGATAGAACTTTAAGCCAAGCTACTGACTCACACTGGATGTGTGAACATGAGCAATGCAGTTGGCTTCTTGCTACCTCAGTCAGCTAAGCTGGAAGATTGAGTCATGGCTGGACCTCCCAGAATCCCGATACAACGTCTGAAGTGACCTTTCTAGAATAAATAAGTACAAGTTTGCCTTTAAACTCAGCATGGAAGTGTTAGACTGTGCTAGAGAGCTACAGTGAAGAGGATGGGGGAGAGGATGACATAAGCTCCCCCTTCCTCAGCACACTGGGGAGCTTCTTGCAGAAATGAATGGGGCCTTTTCTCTCTCACGCTGTGGGAACGCTGCTTTCCAAGGGGCTGGCGCTCAGCTTGCCTAAATATACACTGGTCCATAACACAGAGCACACGAGTGTGTCCGGGATATCGGAAACAGAAAAACCCATAGAATCATGCAAGAACGGAGGCTGAAGTCACCTCTGGAAGTCACCCAGGCTGAACTCTTCTCTCCTCACCCCCCAGAGCTATCTTCAAAGTTCAAGCAGCTGGCTCAGGGCCTCGTCTAGTCAAGGTTTGAATATCTCCAAAGACAAAGATTTAGTGGGCTTTTTGAGCAACCTGCTTTAGTGTTTGACTACTCTTACTGAATATTTTTTCCTTATGTCTAATTAGAATTTCCTTTGCTGCAACTCAGTTCTCATCTTCCTCTGTGTACCCAGAGAACTGTTTGGCTCCATCTCCTGTGTAATTCCCTTTTAGGTTACGAAAACAGCCCTTAGCTTTGTCTTCTCCAGTCTAATCCCAGCCCCCTGGCTATTTTAGGGCCATCAGCTGGAATAGCTCCAGCTTTTCAGTATCTTTCTTGCCCTGGGGTCCCTAAACTGGACACAGTAATCGATATGCAATCTCACCCCGCCAAGCAGAGGGGACTAGTCTCTTCCCTTGGTCTGTTGGCTATGCTCTTCTCTTGCTATGTAGTCCAGTACGCATCCATCCCTGCAGGGGCACACTGTGGACATACTCAACTTGGGGTCCCCTAGGACCCCAGGTCCTCTTCTGAAGAGCTGCTGTCTAGCCAGTCAGCCCTCAACTTGAACAGTGATATGGGTTTTTCTCTCCCAGGTGCAAAACCATCAGGGATAAATCCATGCTAGTCAATATACCTATTGCATTGGTCAGAGGCAGTCCACAGTCAGAGCAAGCTTTTGGCAGTCAAGACAAGCAGTTGTCCAGGACAGCAGGCTGCAGGGAGTAGCAAACGGCCATGATCCTGCTGCCCGTTTTGCTTGTACTAGAAAAGCTTTGGAAACCCAGGCTCACTGCTGCTGAAGTTTGAGACATATACGTATGTGTGGATGTATGGCTATTGCTAGGCAAGATGGGACTCCTGTAAAGCTATCCCTATTACCTCATCTCCCATATGCCTGGTGGCAGCAGGAAGAATAAGTCCAACTCCCCAGGGCTCTGCAGCTGGGACTCCATCCCAGCTCGGCTCTTCCCTAAGAGGGAAGACTCTAAGAGGGGACTCATTCTCCCCCGGGCTTACACAAACCTGGGCAAGTTCTGTCCACATCTTTCAGCTACATTACTGAGATTCTTCCTGTGTAAAAAGCTATTCAGCAAACTATAGTGAATCAAATTATTATCATCCAACAGTACAATAATGTCGTGGTTTAACCCCAGCCAGCAACTAAACACCACGCAGCCGCTCACTCACTTCCCCCCCACCCAGTGGGATGGGGGAGAAAATCGGGAAAAGAAGCAAAACCCGTGGGTTGAGATAAGAACGGTTTAATAGAACAGAAAAGAAGAAACTAATAATGATAATGATAACACTAATAAAATGACAACAGCAATAATGAAAGGATTGGAATGTACAAATGATACGCAGTGCAATTGCTCACCACCCGCCGACCGACACCCAGCCAGTCCCCCGAGCGGCGAATCCCTGCCCCCCACTTCCCCGTTTCTGTACTGGATGGGACGTCACATGGTATGGAATACACCGTTGGCCAGTTTGGGTCAGGTGCCCTGGCTGTGTCCTGTGCCAACTTCTTGTGCCCCTCCAGCTTTCTCACTGGCTGGGCATGAGAAGCTGAAAAATCCTTGACATTAGTCTAAACACTACTGAGCAACAACTGAAAACATCAGTGTTATCAACATTCTTCGCTCTGAACTCAAAACATAGCACTGTACCAGCTACTAGGAAGACAGTTAACTCTATCCCAGCTGAAACCAGGACAGTATCCACCCCTTATTCTATACCATTGACGTCATGCACAGTTCCCATACCTTTAGTTACATCCTGATCAATCATCACCTTTCCATCCCTTTAAGACATATGAGCAATGATATATATATATATGTATACACACACAGAGATATCATTCCTTTAGTTCATGGGTCATGTTCATAAAATGTTCATTGAGTTCATTTAGTTTCCGACTCTGGGCTCCATCTGTCATACCAGTCTTTCTGGGCAGGAGGGATGGTGCAAAGTCCTCTCAGTCGGTAGAGCAGAATTGGGCTTCAGTGCAGTGTGACAAGCAGGTGACATTTGGCGCAGCAGGAGGATGGTGTGCACCGTTGGATTGTTGCATGCTGGAGTCAGTTCTGGTTCCATCACTACTGCGCTTTGCTCAGTTTTATCACAGTTCTTTTCTTGCTTGATCTAAGTGATTCTTACTATAGTACTATGGATATAGCACATAATTATAGTAAGGATAATATACAGTAGCAGGGTTATATAGCAACTAATATACAGTTTAATTCTGGCTGTTCTCACCTAAAATTAAATCCCCTTGAAGCACACATCGGACTTCCCCATCTTTTCGCATCACCCACCAAGTGCACCCAGGCCCTTGAGCAAAAGCAATCCCACGAATGGGTTTACCTTTGCCTGAGGCAGGAGTAACCCAGACTGTCTTCCCTAACATATTTTTTATGTGCACTACAGGGACTTTATCCCCTTCTACAGTATGTAAAAATTCCGACTGGGCAGGGCCACCCCGATTGGCAGATCCTCTGGTGTTGACTAACCAGGTGGCTTTTGCTAAATGTGTATCCCAATGTTTGAAAGTTCCACCCCCCATTGCTCTCAATGTAGTCTTTAACAGTCCATTGTATCGCTCAATTTTCCCAGAGGCTGGTGCATGATAGGGGATATGATACACCCACTCAATGCCATGCTCTTTGGCCCAGGTGTCTATGAGGTTGTTTCGGAAATGAGTCCCGTTGTCTGACTCAATTCGTTCTGGGGTGCCATGTCGCCACAAGACTTGCTTTTCTAGGCCCAGGATAGTATTCCGGGCGGTGGCATGGGGCACAGAATATGTTTCCAGCCATCCAGTGGTTGCTTCCACCATCGTGAGCACATAGCGCTTGCCTTGGCGAGTTTGTGGGAGTGTGATATAGTCAATCTGCCAGGCTTCTCCATATTTATATTTCAGCCATCGCCCTCCATACCACAGGGGCTTTAACCGCTTGGCTTGCTTAATTGCAGCACATGTTTCACATTCATGGATAACCTGTGCAATAGTGTCCATGGTCAAGTCCACCCCTCGGTCACGAGCCCATCTATATGTTGCATCTCTTCCCTGATGGCCTGAAGCATCATGGGCCCACCGAGTCATAAATAGCTCACCCTTATGTTGCCAGTCCAGGTCCACCTGAGCCACTTCAATCTTGGCAGCCTGATCCACCTGTTGGTTGTTTTGATGTTCTTCAGTGGCCCGACTCTTGGGTATGTGAGCATCTACATGACGTACTTTTACAACCAGATTCTCTAGCCGGGATGCAATATCTTGCCACAGTGCGGCAGCCCAGATGGGTTTACCTCTGCGCTGCCAGTTGCTCTGCTTCCATTGCTGTAGCCAGCCCCACAGGGCATTTGCCACCATCCATGAGTCAGTATAGAGATAGAGCACTGGCCACTTTTCTCTTTCAGCAATATCTAATGCTAGCTGGATGGCTTTCACCTCTGCAAACTGACTCGATTCACCTTCTCCTTCAGCAGTTTCTGCAACTTGTCGTGTAGGACTCCATACGGCAGCTTTCCACCTCCGATGCTTTCCCACGATGCGACAGGATCCGTCAGTGAACAGGGCATATTGCCTCTCATTTTCTGGCAGTTTATTATACAGCAGGGCCTCTTCAGCACGTGCCACCTCCTCCTCTGGCGACATTCCAAAATCTTTGCCTTCTGGCCAGTCCGTGATCACTTCCAAAATTCCTGGGCGACTGGGGTTTCCTATGCGAGCCCGTTGTGTGATCAGTGCAATCCACTTACTCCACGTGGCATCAGTCGCGTGATGTGTAGAGGAGACCCTCCCTTTGAACATCCAGCCCAGCACTGGCAGTCGGGGTGCTAAGAGGAGCTGTGTTTCAGTACCAACAACTTCTGAGGCAGCTTGAACTCCTTCATATGCTGCCAATATCTCCTTTTCAGTTGGAGTATAGCGAGCCTCGGATCCTCTGTATCCCCGACTCCAAAACCCCAGGGGTCGGCCTCGGGTCTCCCCAGGTGCTTTCTGCCAGAGGCTCCAGGTAGGGCCATTCTCCCCAGCTGCAGTATAGAGCACATTTTTAACATCTTGTCCTGTCCGGACTGGTCCAAGGGCTACTGCGTGAACAGTCTCCCGTTTAATTTGTTCAAAGGCTTGTTGTTGCTCAGGGCCCCATTGAAAATCATTCTTCTTTCGGGTCACTTGATAGAGAGGGCTTACAATCAGACTGTAATTTGGAATATGCATTCTCCAAAACCCCACGACACCTAAGAAGGCCTGTGTTTCCTTTTTATTAGTTGGTGGAGACATAGCTGCTATTTTGTTAATCACATCCATTGGGATCTGACGACGCCCATCTTGCCATTTTATTCCTAAAAACTGGATCTCCCGTGCAGGTCCCTTGACCTTACTTTCTTTTATGGCAAAACCGGCTTTCAGAAGGATTTGGATTATTTTCTTCCCTTTCTCAAAGACTTCTTCTGCCGTGTTGCCCCATACGATGATGTCATCAATGTATTGCAGGTGTTCCGGAGCTTCACCTTTTTCCAGTGCAGTCTGGATTAGTCCATGGCAAATGGTGGGGCTGTGTTTCCACCCCTGGGGCA
Organism: Harpia harpyja; assembly: GCF_026419915.1. Taxonomy (NCBI): domain Eukaryota; kingdom Metazoa; phylum Chordata; class Aves; order Accipitriformes; family Accipitridae; genus Harpia; species Harpia harpyja. The sequence continues at coordinate 32,510,447 of NC_068943.1, forward strand.
ATCGATTCCAAGTGTACTGGACACCCCTCCAAGTAAAGGCAAATTGTGGACGACACTCTGCTGCCAGAGGGATTGAGAAAAACGCATTAGCAATGTCAATTGTAGCATACCACTTGGCTGCCTTTGACTCTAGTTCATATTGAAGTTCTAGCATATCTGGAACGGCAGCACTCAGTGGTGGCGTAACTTCATTCAGGCCGCGATAGTCAACTGTTAGTCTCCGCTCCCCATTAGACTTTCGCACGGGCCATATGGGACTATTAAAAGGTGAGCGAGTTTTGCTGATCACTCCTTGGCTCTCCAGTTGGCGAATCAACTTGTGGATGGGAATCAGAGAGTCTCGGTTGGTGCGATATTGCCGCCGGTGCACTGTCGTGGTAGCAATTGGTACTTGTTGTTCTTCAACCCTCAGCAACCCCACAATCGAAGGGTCTTGAGAGAGACCAGGCAGGGTAGACAGCTGTTCCGTGCCCTCCGTCTCCAAGGCAGCTATACCAAAAGCCCATCGATACCCCTTTGGGTCCTTAAAATACCCTCTCCTGAGATAGTCTATGCCAAGGATGCACGGAGCCTCTGGACCAGTCACAATGGGGTGTTTCTGCCATTCATTCCCAGTTAGGCTTACTTCAGCTTCCAATACAGTTAACTCTTGGGATTCCCCTGTCACACCAGAAATAGAAATGGGTTCTGCCCCTTCATAACTTGATGGCATTAAAGTACACTGTGCGCCGGTGTCTACTAGAGCCTTATACTCCTGTGGGTCTAACATGCCAGGCCATCGAATCCACACAGTCCAATAGACCCGGTTATCCCTTTCCTCCACCTGGCTGGAGGCAGGGCCCCTCTAATTCTGGTCAGAGTATCCAGTATTCACTTCTCGTAAAATTGGCTCAGAAGTCCCTTCAAGAGGATCAGAAATAAGATCAGCCCTTCTACTCTGTTTGGAAACCGGAGCGGCATTTTTCCTGGTAGAATCCCCTTTTGTGGTGTTTTTTCCTCGCAGCTCACGTACCCGTGCATTTAGGACCGAGGTAGGTTTTCCATCCCATTTCCTCATGTCCTCTCCATGATCACATAAGTAAAACCACAGGGCACCTCGCGGTGTGTACCTTCTATATTCTCTCTCTTGGGCAGAGGAGCGCTCACTCCTAATAGCTGAGACATTGGTCCTTACAGGTGGGCAACAGGACATCTCCTCTTTGAATTGCTGGAAATCCTCGGACAGCTTCTCCACAGCCGAAATGCAGGCTTGTAGGGAGGAGGAGAGATTTTCTTCGTATTGACGGAGTTGGCGAGCCACTTCATCCACTGTCGGTGCCTCTTCGTCTTTCCAGGTCATTATTGCCAGTGAGTTGGCATAGGACGATGGTGCGCTCCGTACAAACTTCCGCCACATGGGTCGTGTGCATTGGACTTCGTCTGGATCTTTGGGTAATTGTGGGTTGTCCGGATCATGATGAATTGTCTCTAGCACAGCTAATTCCCTCAGATATTGGATACCTTTTTCCATGGTTGTCCACTTGCTTGATTGACATATAACATCTTCCTTAAAGGGGTACCTTTCCTTCACACTTGACAGGAGTCGCCTCCAGAGGCTAATGGCTTGTGTCCCTCTTCCAATTGCCTTGTCAATGCCACCTTCCCTGGCAAGCGATCCCAGCTGCTTGGCTTCCCTACCTTCTAATTCCAAGCTATTAGCCCCATTGTCCCAGCATCGGAGGAGCCAGGTGATAATATGCTCACCTATACGGCGGCCAAAATCTTTTCGCATATCCCACAGCTCACTCAAGGATAGGGACCGGGTTATTACCTCTGGTTCTGCCTCTTCCTCCTGTTCCCGTGATGACCCTGGTTCGCCTTCATCCTTCGCTAAGCGAACTGATTTTTTTGTATATTTCTTTTTCTGTACGGGGGCAACTGATACTGGTGCAGGTTGGTCCCCTGGTTCAGTTGCAGTACCGCTTGCTGGGTCTTGGATAACCGCAGTGTCTGTTGCCAAGGTTTGGGTAGCTGCCGTGCTCATTGCCGAGGCTGGAGGGGCTGCAGTGCCTGTCGCTGAGGTTTGGGTAGCCACAGTGCTCGTCGCCGGGGCTGGAGGGGCTGCAGTGCCCGTTGCCGAGGTTTGAGTGACCGCAGTGCTCATCGTTTTGTTGTTAGGTCCAGAGACCTTCTCTTCCCCTTGAGGGTACTGTGTGGTGTCGAACAGGGCTCGATAGGCATGGGCCAGGCCCCAGCACGTTGCAGTAATTTGTATCTCTCTGGAGCTGCCGGGGTGACAGCATACCTTTTCCAAATATTTTACTAGTTCTTCTGGATTCTGCACTTGTTCAGGGGTGAATTTCCAAAACACTGGAGGTGCCCACTTTTCTAGGTACTTGCCCATACTACCCCACACACCCTGCCACTCATAATTATCCAGCCTTGGGGCAGATCTCTGGGTGATTTTCTTAAATAGTTGTTTAACCTTAAATGAGAGCTGAACCACATTCAGAAGCATGCTAATTCCTAGCAGTAGGGCTAGGACCGTGCTGGTCCCAACATCCCAAGAGTATTCAAATTTTTCAAAATTCTCAAACACCATTGTAACTGGACTGAAGGAGAAAGGAGAGGGGAAGAAAGGTATCCCACCCATAGACTGGTTTTCCAAGGAGGAAAGGTAAATGGTATAATTATTAATAGTTTCCCACAGATGGCTTCCACATTATAAAGGTGACAATGCTGGGTGCAAGTACCGGATTAATCCCACAGCCGACAACTTTATCATACCATAAACCAGTGTTATACAATACATCAAAGCGAAAACCTTAATCCACCTCCCACGGATGATAAGCAGCAGAAGAGGGACTACATACAGCAAGCGAGGTGATACATAACAGAACTTTAAAAACCAGAGCAACAACTCTAAGAACACATAAATCAACATAATGACCAGCAACTATTAGACTGCTATAATGAATGCTTATAACAAATTTGTTTTAACAAGCTCTGGTCAGGTTTGTCGTTATCTCAACCCTTCGTGCCCCACGTTGGGCGCCAAAAAAGGACTGTCGTGGTTTAACCCCAGCCAGCAACTAAACACCACGCAGCCGCTCACTCACTTCCCCCCCACCCAGTGGGATGGGGGAGAAAATCGGGAAAAGAAGCAAAACCCGTGGGTTGAGATAAGAACGGTTTAATAGAACAGAAAAGAAGAAACTAATAATGATAATGATAACACTAATAAAATGACAACAGCAATAATGAAAGGATTGGAATGTACAAATGATACGCAGTGCAATTGCTCACCACCCGCCGACCGACACCCAGCCAGTCCCCCGAGCGGCGAATCCCTGCCCCCCACTTCCCCGTTTCTGTACTGGATGGGACGTCACATGGTATGGAATACACCGTTGGCCAGTTTGGGTCAGGTGCCCTGGCTGTGTCCTGTGCCAACTTCTTGTGCCCCTCCAGCTTTCTCACTGGCTGGGCATGAGAAGCTGAAAAATCCTTGACATTAGTCTAAACACTACTGAGCAACAACTGAAAACATCAGTGTTATCAACATTCTTCGCTCTGAACTCAAAACATAGCACTGTACCAGCTACTAGGAAGACAGTTAACTCTATCCCAGCTGAAACCAGGACAAATAACAATGTATAGAGGCAGTGAGAAAATACATTCCAGACTTAAAGTTAGTTCTTCTAAATCTTCATTAAACAACCTTCTCAGCAATGCTGAACACTGTAAGCCTACTAACCTTGAAAAGCGCTGCCTCTGCTCAGCTCTCTAGATAAACTGCAATATTCACTGAACTGTACACAAAGCAAGGCATGTCATGATGAGCTGCATGTGGAGGGCAGGGAGACTCAAAGATGCTTCTCTCTGCCATTACTAGGCAGGGCACAGGGCACTGGAATACAAGGCTCTGTCTGGCGAGTGGAGACATATTTGACCCGTGATCACAAGAAAGGGGACAACAGGTCAGCTGGATCAAAGATTTCCTGTTTTACTGGTCTGGCTGGCTCCTCACTCTAGGTGGGCTCCTGAGAACAGCCCTGAGAACTACCTGCGGCTGAAGCTGCTGCTCGAAAACAGGAGGAAAATCTGGTTATCACTGTATATCTGCTCCCCTGGAAGCTGAAATCGCTGTTTTACCCATCCTCAAATGAAAACAGCAAGTGTGTTAGAAGTGGAAGAAATCTCTGGTTACTGCTGTGACCTATTACAAACCTCCGTTTACATGCCCTGTAATGATTCAGCTGTAGAGGGGGAGCAGAAGCAGGCAGAGGTTTGACACCTAGCCTGTGGGCGTCCTAAGTGGATACAGATCTCAGGATACGGCCTCTGCCGAGGGATATGCAGGAAACAAGTGGGCATTCAAAGATGGGAGGCTACCATGCACTTCTCTGAGAATTATAGCCGGCTTTCAGCATCCTGGTGACCTTTAAGACAGAGAGGGGAGTTGTGGTTGGCTCAGCTGAAGCAACATGGCAATTAATTTCTGCCGCAAAAGCCGGTGAGCACGTCCTGCCAGCACCCGGTCAGGGATGACTTGAGGAGAGGACTCTGTGCTGCCCATGGAGCACGAGATAACGTGAAGATGCTGCCTTTCCCCGCCGGACATCATGAAGGTCTCCCTTCACCGCCTCCATTTCTTTCCCCTGGAGTGTCTCGCGTAAATCAGTGTTATGGTCCTGCCACATCCTTTAAGTGTCACAGCGGTGACATCCAAGTTAGATTACAAGCGCCTGGGGCAAATTCACATGAGCCCTGTTCCTAATGTGAAGTCAATTAAAATCAAGTAATGCAAGGAACACATCTGGTCCTAGATGTTCATGATAATAAAGAAACCCCATATGTTACTCATGAGATATAATTACTAAATAGCGATTCTTGAGATCTCCATGTCAGGAAGTAGCCTGAATCACAAAACTGAGATATTTGTTTTAAGGTGGATTCCGAGCCTTTAGGGTCTGTAGATAAATAGACTCCATTTTCTGTTCAACACAGAATTGAACCATACAGTCAGGTCTGCACTTTGACCATCTCCTCCCCAGCAACTCTACCAGAAACCATTACGAAGAAGGCACCTGCGGTTCTGGTTTGGAGGAACAACAAAATTAGGAGTGTGTGGAAGGTTTAAAGCTGGGATCCATCAATTCAGTAACACAGAGCAACACATCAACATCTTAGTGATCCGAGGCAGCTAGCTCAGCCTGATTCTTGTGAATTTAACTTAATTTGCTCACTTTGAGCTTTTTTTCTTTTCTGTAACATCTATGAATCATTGTGCTGTCCAGAATGAATACTGACTGAATGCTTCCCTGGCTCAGAGATAGCAGAGCCCCTTGCTTAGTCAGGAAAATGATTTAAGAAAATCAATGGCTTTGCTTTGCTTACAAAATAAATTTTAAAAATAACAGGGTAAGAGCGAAACAGTTGGAATGCCAGCAGAGGGATGTTTCAGTCCACTGCCGTTTCATACCAAGACTTCACCTGACAGCAATTAGATAAATATGTTTCTCAGCAACATCAAATCTTAGGCAAAGTCCTATAGTTGTTACTTCGTCACTAAAATATTATGACCAAACACATCAGGGACTTCCCTTGGGTCAATAAGAGAGCCCCATGCACCCTTGCCATAAGCACCCTAATACAGGGCTGTAGCTAGGACTGGCCTAGATCTTAAGGCCAGATGATCTTGATAGAATGATGCCATTAACTTCCAAAATGCTTGAAGTCATCTACAGAGTTGAATGTGGGTGTTAATAATTTTTTAGGCTGAAGCAGAGTTCAGTCCTGCCCATAGACACTGAGCTTGAGCAGCACATGCAGTAACTCTGGGTCTCCCAGGTCAGGGACTCCCATGCTTGTTTTTTGGGGTGTCACAGCACGGTGGTGGCAACGCAGCAGTACTCCCTATCCTCCTCCTCCTCCTCCTCCTCCTCACTTTGTTTGATTTCAACTGCCAATGTACCGCAAGAACATATCTGCAACACACCTTTCCCTTCTCCCCTCTGTAGTAGGACCCTGCTAGCGTTTGGTTTTGTCACACTGCTAGCAACAGCAAAGCCTGGTGGGTTGTCTCTGCCTCCTGCCTTCTCTTTGGGATTAAATGGTGCTAGGAAGTTGTTCTACTTCCTCAGTACATATTGATTACATATATTGTTCACGAGAGGTTTTCTCCATTCTCTCTGAGTTTAAACTGTGAGTCAAAATTGCCTCGTACTGTATGCAACCTGGAGGAAAATACTGGGCATAGAGTGAAGGTCACACAGCTTAGAACAGGAGCCACTGCCTCCTTTGACTCTTCCTGGGACAGGTCTGCACAAGTGTACGTGTGAGAACACTTAAACCAGCACAAAACTGGTGCAACAGAGGAGAGGAGACTCCACGTGCAAGCCCAGCAACTCCAGACACTCCTGATGCATGGGATTGCCTTTCCTTGCTGAGTAGATGGGCCCAAAATCCTTAGGAGCTGGCGTATAACAAAGGAGACCCTAATTCCCTTCTTTCCTTACCCACATACAGTCACACATGCTCAGCTGCATGGTCACACCTTTGCTATGCACACAAAATAAAAGTAGATAAACGGTGCAGGGTAACCTACCCTAGGGCTTAAATACCTTTAAGAAAGAGGTCCAGGAGAACTACTGAGTAATACTTCTTAGCATCAAAGCATTGTGAGAGTTAAGGTGATGAGTTAAGCCTAGATGAAGCTCTGGAAACTACTTGCTGCAGACAGAGCCTCTGTGAAGCACCTGAAGAAGCATCCATGACAAAGTAGAGCAAATCCTGGAGCATTCAATAAAGATCTCAGCTGTCCCATAGCTTAAAGCAAAATCTGTCATTTTTAAGTTGATTCTTTTTCTAAGCAAAGACAAACTCCAAACTTATACAGCAAAATAAATCCTTCTGTATTCTGAGTAATCTAGCACGCAGTTGGTACAGAAGCTGAGAAAGGTCTGTGTTTCCCACGGCTCTACACTGTGGCAGGCTACCTGCAGCCCTTGACTGGAGGTCAACTGAATCACCTACGCTCTTTTAACGTAACTCACTGAGCAACTGTGGCTTGGTAAAATGTTCAGTCACAACAGATGTGGGCAGAGTTTGGATTAGTCACATAGGATGAAAAGGCTTCGTCAGCCACTCACCCTTAGAAATGACATTTCCATACCAAATAAATGCAATTTTAAAAGCAATTGATTTCTTCTATATGAAGGAAAGCCTCCTTCTAACTGAACTTTGTTCATTGTGAGCATCAGTGAAGCCTTCACTGAAAAACAGCCTGCTTCATGCCCAGGGCAGCAAGCACCTGTCTTTGAGAAGGTTTCTGATTCCCTGTGGTCATCTTCTGCTTCCAGTGGGTCTGTCCAGGCGAGGCAAAAGGGAAGGAACTGCTTGGTTCCCTGACAGTAACCCAGAAAGAGCTGCCCTCTCAGGGAAGCGACAGCTGAGCTAGCGGTGGTCGGTCCCAAGGAATGGTTGTATCCCCACGATTTATCCTCTAGAGGAAGCCCAGCAAAACCCACCGGGGTTCCCAAGGACAGCAGGCTTTTTGGAGGAATGGGAGGACTGAAGGGAAACAGAAACAAGCCTGAACACGCAAACAAACCCCCTTAAACCTTGATGCCCAGGTTGATGCATGACTGAAGATGGACATCTGCAGCACTGTACTCAAAAAATGGAGGAAATAATAATAATAAAAAAAAACAACCAAGAAGTTCCACATGAAGTCTTGACTGAAGTAGTTGCCAGCTGCCCACTCAATACTGGAATAATTGCTCCTGGCATGCCTCAGGCACAAACCCCATCCAAAGGGAACTGCAGAGCCGGGGCCGCACAGTGCGACGAGGCACTAAACTTCACCACCCGTGTCCACCCGACCGTGGACCTCCTGCATTTTCAACACCCCCGTTGCTCCCTGCCTAACACAGAGGTCATGGCACAGGGGCTGTCATTTCTATCTCCGAGCATCTCTCCGTCACAGCAGCTCCCGCAGTGGTGTGACCCCAACTCATGCCCCGGGGGAAGGAAATCGATGGTTTCCACACAGCCCACACTGACAATCATGGTGTGGACCATGGAGGAATTTCATCTGATCAGCAGCTTTTGCTCCAGAGGTGTCTAAGGCTCAGCTTTAAGTGGATTTAACTGTGTCTCCTGCCATTAAAAAAACAAAAAGGACCGCGTGAATTTTCCAGGTTCATCACTGCAAGCTGGGTCCTGTGAAGAATTCACCGGAGGCAGGCGGACATCTATAAAGCAAGTCATGGCTAGGATCTCACTCTTTGTGACCCAAATATTCAGCTAAAATATTTCGAACGAAAAAAGTTAGTTGGCTTGCAGTCATCAGTCCACTGTGGGTTGAGGAGAATCTCCAGTGGGAAAAAGAAGCTTATTAAACAGATGCTACAGAATAGAGCAATATGGGGCAGAAAGGAAAACAATATTATGAAGTTACTTCTGTCTCAGATACCCCGTACAGTTTTTATTAAAGTCAACAGGAATTGCACACACAGCTCCAGGAGCAGGCACAGCCCATCAACAGAGCATTAAAGCACAAGCTATGGGGAAAATTAAAAGGTTTGAACTCTATGATGACTAAATAATCACAGGCCTCGCTGCTTTTTACAAACAGTAAGACTTGCAGGTCTTATGTGTGCAAAAACCCAAGTCTGAGATCTCAGGCGCAGAGGAATTCCGCACCTTTTCCTGCATGGAGAGGTGCAGCAGACACCCCACAGGCAGTCCCAGGTGGAGGAAGCGGTTTGGCACTTCCTCCGCTAATGGAGAAACAGAAGCAACCATGTAGATGCAAGCAAGCAATAAATAAAACTTGCTGAGATTTTGCACCTCAAACTGGGAGGATTTATATTTCATGTAGTGACAGTAGATTGCTTTATGCACTTTCTTTTGTTTTTTTTCCCCGAGACCAGGTGAAGTATTTATGGAACTTTTGAATTTAAACATCCATGGACTATGCCAAGTGACTGGTCTGCATTGGGCAGCGTTCCACAGCGCTTTGCAAGATTAGCTGCACAAAGAGATCCTTTCACGTACCGCTGAAACGCAGCCCTCTTGCATTTCAGCTGCTTAAAAGGGCAAGGGACGTTTCACCATGACCTCGGACAAGAAATGAAATGCACTTCTGTAAATCCGCCAGTAGAGCTACCAGCATTTCCAGCAGAGCTACCAACATCTCCAGTAGAGCTACCAGCATCTCCAGTAGAGCTACCAGCATCTCCCCACACCACTGCACAGCAGGAGAGCTGCGAGACCGCAGGGTGCTCCCAGCCCACCTCCATGGCAAGTAATGCCACCCAGCATGACCTACAACTAGGTCACATCACCTCACGGCTGAAGATGACAAGGTCATGGACATAGCCATGCGTATAGATGATGTCAGACCAGCTGATACGCGGTAAGATATCTGTTTGAAGAGCCGCCTTTCTGCTCTGTAGGGAAACACTGGCCCAGTGAAAGGTCTGTGGAAGAGGCAGGGAGTTAGATGCCTCTCTCTCCCACGACAGAAACTGGAACAGCCTTGAGCTTACCACACTGCACAAAGTGACTTCATGAGTCATTCGGTGCTCCTTTTCAAGGACTCCCACCTATTTATGCAATGAAAAGCAAACAGAAGTTCTCACTATCGTTTAATGATGTCACCGCACAGCTAATTTGTTAGCTAAAAATCCTTGTAGGCTTTACATTTGCCGTCTAAGTTCATACCAGGTTTGTAATTTACACTGTTGAAAGGCAGCACCAAGTCATACCAGTCAGCTAAGTGTGTCCCAAATGGCGGCCTCCTTACATGTGACAAAGAAAAGATCCCATTAACACAGGAAACTTCTATTGCTATGGGATTTCTTGCCTCTGGCATAAAGGGCTTCTTCCTTGGGAGGGTAGCGCGGCACTGGAACAAGGACCCAGAGACACGGTGGCATCTCCAGCCTTGAAGGTTTTCAAGACTTGACTGTACAAAGCTACATCTGATGTGAGCCAGCATTGATGATATTCCCACTTCGAGTCAGAGGTCAGACTGGAGCCCTTTGCAACCACCATTTCTATGATCCTGTGAGCTCTTCCTGCAACCTCAGTGTATTTCTGATGCAAAGAATTTTCCATACTAAAAATGAGAGGGCATGCAGATTTGCATGGGATGAAAGTATACTTGATCTTTAAATGATCTTTAAATGAAAATGATGGACATTTGAGAGGGACGTATTAATGGACTCGTGCAGCTGTGCACAATACTGAGGGCTATTTAGGGGCAGACCCTGAGAAGACCCTGACTGCTCCCACATGCAGTGATGCCAGCTCTCTTATTAAAGAAGGGAACGTTAGAGAGGGACAGTTGACCTTTAAGATGCCAGCACAGTTGTGTTAAATTTCCCTTCACAGTGAGAAGCCAGTCAAATGTCACCATTCATTGTAGAACTGGTCAAAGCACAGGGCAAAGCTGCTGCGTTTTTCACACTAGAGCTTTGAAACAAGCCATTTTTATTTTTCATCTCTCGTTCAGGCCAGCAATTTTAGCATGAAGGCTTCCTCCGCGAAGCAAATCGAGCTGTAAAGCCTTTTATTTATCTTTCCCAACTTCACGTGCTTTAAGATTTCCATAAAGCAGAAAACATCTGTATGAAGACTCTGTCCACGATGGAGATAACTGCCAACATCGAGTCACATGTTATTTCACATGATGATGGGCACTGTCATCTTAATTCAGCTTCATATACCACAAATAGTTTTCTTTGCAGGAGAGGAACAGTTGTTAAATGTTGCGTACTCTTTCATGTTAGAGCTGCCCCTTTTACCTTCTCATTGACAAGTATCCTCTGTTGATCCAGGTTATGAATCAAGCCTCGTATTAGTCTCAACACACCAGCATGACTAATGCTTGCCCTTTAAACCTCCTGTAACTCTTCTAACAAAGTTGTCTGGTACTGACCAAATCCAGTTTGGGAAAGGCAAGCCTGAATAGCCCTCACGTCATAAAGCTCTTGAGTACTTCTTCGGTTCCCTTCTCATTCAATTCTAGGGTTATTTAGGTGTGGCAGCTCCCAAAAACTGATGGAGGGGGGATTCCTGAGGAGAGCAGCAGGGAGCCAGAGGCAGCGTGCCCTGGGGTCCTACAAGCCAAGGCACAGGGTGCAGGACTGCTGGACTTATGAATCTCTCTAGGCTGCACAGACACACATAGGCAGCTCCTAGCAGGCTGAAATATTATTTTGCTCAGTGTGGAACATGCCTTTAGGGAAATACAACAGGAGGGAAACAGAACAGGACTTGGATGCAGGTAAATCCTATAGATATTCTCCAGCCTCTGACTTCTTATTTCATTAGCAAATAAACATAATATTCTTTCAAAAAACTCTTGCATTATTTTCTTTTCTAAAAAGCAAAGTCTCTCTTTGTGTTGGCTTTGGAACGACCTCAAAATATGAAATGTGGATGCCTGATGCAGAAATAGCTGGAGTTTGCAAAGCACCTGGAACTACCGTCTTTGAGTTTTAGTTTCAGTGGGTTCCCAGTCAGATGCCTGTGATATTGATTTCATTGTCAGTGTTGTTAACAATTTCACAGCTCAGAGAAGGGATAAGAATTATAACATTGAATTGCTCTGCTAGTCCTCAAAATGTGAGCGTGCGTGTGTGTGTGCATGTACATGTGCGTGCAAATGGGTGCGCAGGGATAGAGAAAGAGAGGAAAATGAAATAAACCATGGAGGCCACCACCATACATATAGTGAGTTCAGAGGGTGATCAGTTTACTTTTCTGTAAGGAATTTTCTATAAAGAAGGGGCTCAACATTTAAGAAGCTGGCTTTTAGGCAGCTTTGCCATTCACAAAATCTGGCATGAAGTGAAGAGTCTCAGCAGAGGTTATGAACCAACTACTTCAGAGTGGGTGGTAAAATTAGACAAAATCAATCTTTCCATCCCTCAGAGCAGACACAGCAGCAGGTGTGGGTGGGGACTGAAGGTGCACCGCAAGGGAACACAAACAGCCTAAAAAAACCACCTTCCAAGGAATAATGATATCATATCTTTTTGCCAACACTGACATAATACTCCTGCTGTCTGCAAAATCATTATGTTCCAAGCAACACCTCATGAAGCCTAGAAAAGAATAGGCACTGAGAAAAGAGACAAACTTTTCTTTTAAATTTCCTTCTGTGTGGAACTGGCTCGGTTCTAATGTAAGTGCGTGCTATGGAAATAGCCAGGTCTCATTGAAAATTTCTAAAAAGGAAAAACGTCACCTCCAATTATCTTGCCATGTACTGAAAATATCTTGATCCTAAAATATCTTGAGAAAGACCCTGAGACTGAAAAAGTAATGCCTTTGCTCTCGCCATGTGTCGGTGGTGCTTCTTGTCCCTTACTTTGTGAACTCCAAATTCAAAGAGAAATCTAAGAAAAGAAAAATTATGACAAAGACCTCAATACCCTGAGACTCATCTCTCTGCTCCTCAAGGAACATCCCTGCGAAAATGGCCACACTGATGTCAACTCAGAAGAAGGTAACAATTATGTCCTGTGTTTTGGTGCTAGCAGCTACCGTAGTGAAGAAATGTAAGCTCATTGATTTCTGGTGTGAGATATCTTATCTTCCATATGCATTAGTGAAGGTGGTTAAAAAACAGCGTATCTTCACAGCATCCTTTCTGTAAGACAGGTTATTATTCAGTTCCTACAAGGCCAAGAGCAAATCATACTAACATGACCAGATTACAAAGAGTCTTAAATCTTTCCTGTGATGTAGCAGCTCATCCTTAGGTGTACACACCAGCAGCACATCTACTGATCTGCCTGTAGGAAATCCAATCTTTTTCTTTGGTTAAAGATGATCTTTTAGTACACTGGACTATGCAAAAAATTGCGTGCAATCTCATACCTATCTCCCCCTGTATCTACCTTCCAATATCTCTATTGTGAGCATTTTATAGTGTTCAGAAATGTATTAACTGGACCACAGGAGACAGAGAATTTGGCTATTTCTGTAACTTTTTGAGAGCCTGCTAAATGCATGTAAGTATTTTCACAGGGAGAAACTGAAGACCCCTTTTCTCATTGCTTGGTGGGTATGTGTGTGCCTGGTGAAAGGGACATCCCCGGTCAGACAGGGCTGTGTCTGGCCTCACGCAATATATCAGCTCTTTAATCTAATGGTCCTCCTAAATCCTCTGGATACAGCTTCATTACCTGGCTTTGCAAGATCCTCATAAGGGTTAGCGGCTTTTTCTTTGGCCAGCAAGAGCTCTGGCTCCTACGTTATGAGTTGTGCACTGAAGTGCAGAGAAACTTTGGTAACGGTCAAAAGTCACGGGAGAAGTCGTAGGGAAGTGGAACCGAACATGACTAAATGAACCCAGCGTCTGGATCACAAGGCACAGCCCTAAAGAGCTTACACAGCTCGTAGCAAAACAAGCGAGGATGACAAATATTTATGTAATGGGTATTTGGAATGCAAATGGTATGCATTGGGTAATGCAGTGCAAAAGTTCCCTGTGATAACAGCAGCGTTTGCTTAAGGGTACAGGGATATTCGTTCCGTAAGGTAGCACCTACCACAATTTTATTTCACGTGCATTCCCCTACCCCCTGAGGTGCTCCCCCAGGCACATCTGGCTGTCAATATAGAGCTAGTAGGTGAAATAAAAGCTCAGCCTCTCGTGGCTACTCCATCCAAGGAAATTGTTTGGATTTGGTCGTTGGGTTTAGTTGTTTTCAAAATGATGATGTGACTGTTATTGGAAAGATGAGTCAGTGAAATGAGTTTTGTTGTTCTGGAGGCGAGGGTTATTGGCTGCTTTTTAAAAAATGTAACCCCAAGGGGCCTCAGGGCAGCCTCTGAACCAAGTTTTGGCTCCACGCTCTAACATTATCCTCGAAAAAGACAAATATCTTGAGTCATCTGGTGTCTGTGTCTCTGTTTAATAGACCTTTCCCTTACCTCGAGTAAGAGGGTTTCGTTTGATCAAAAGTGGGAGAACCATAAATATATGACACTAAACTGTATTATTTCATAGTAAAAGAGTAGATAAGCAGCAGCATATTTGAGTGTAAGGTAATGCTAAATTTGGCTGGTGTACTTCGCTATTTTCAGTCTCCACAGTATCAACCATGTGATAGGGCAAAACTTCCTTTCCCTCCGAACAGCCCTCTGGAATCTGAGAAAAAGGAAGCAGTTAAATATCAAATGAGAGAAATTACTTCTTAAGCAGGCATAATTTTTAAACTGCATGCTTTTAGACTATTAGAAGAGTGTTTTTCTTGGACCGGAGTTACAACGCTGAACGCAGTTATGCTAAAATGGAAATGCCTAGATTTTGAAAGTTTAATAACAGGGTAGCTACAGACATTTTTGAACACTTGCACTTTCTTTGTAACCTTCAGCATTTTTTTTTTTTTGCTCTCACACACATAAACTCCAAAGCCTGTGCATCTGCTGCAAAACCTCACGTGGAGTACTGTGTGTGATTTCAGGCTTCCCAGTACAAGACAGACACTGATATACTGGAGCAAGTCCTGCAGAGCACCACCAAGGTGCCTGGGGTTGGAGCACCAGTTGTGTTTTGGAGGTGTGCAGAGGCCCCTTTCCATTTAAATTATTTTGTTATTCTATCCTTTTCCCCTTCTTTTTCCTTCACTGTGGCCAGTACCTACCATCCTGGTAAGCCTATTGACTTCATCCCACTCTGGCAAATAAGGATGTACAGCCCAGGCAGTGATTTGACATTAACAGGATTCTAGGTGTGGTTTGAGACAGTGGTTTTGTACCTTAAAAACTGAAACCTGCCCCCTGTGTTTGGAGAGAGGGCCTGCTAAAAGGCCCTACAGAAGTTTGCAAAGGTTGGTGAGACTTATTTGCGGGGGCTGCCAATTCAAAGCCACGATCTCCCCTTCCCATTGCAGAGCTTCAGCCAGCACCACTGTCTTCTAAGGTCAGGCAGATTGGTTTCCCCAGTTCCCCCAAAGTTGCCCTGGTACTGTCTGTCCAATATATATTAAAGATATTTTATATCAAAATAGGTCAGAATCAAGCTTGTAGAGCATAAAAATTCTCTCCTTTGACTTTGTTCTCCTTTTCTCGTTTACTCTCCTTTACTTATTCATTTTCCTTCTGGAACTTTCTTTTTCACTCTCCCATTTTTCTTTTTAATACTTTACTAAATTTACTTATTGTTTCATCTCCAGGAACATTTCTTTAACCCTACTTTTCATACAAAATCCGTTTTCTTCTAACTCTGTTTCTGATTTTAGCCTCTTTCTTCACTGCTACCATTTCCGCTCTTATTGTTTCTTCTCCCTCTTTGAAAATAAATAACCATCTCTTAAGTCCCTTTTTCGTACCTTCCCCATCCTCTCATATTTTCTCAACTGTGTCTTCTGTCACCTTCTGTGCTCTAAACATTTTTTTCTTTCACATGGCTTTCCCATCACTCCATACTCCAGGCTGTTTCTCCACTATTGCTTCCCAGTTCATTTTCCCTGGCATTCACCATGTCCCTAAATAACTGGCCAAGAGTTTGAAGCTTTTTCCTCTTTCCTCCTCCATGGAAAAGGGTGCAGAGAAAAACCTATCCTTCGTCCCACCTGTTGGTATTGGCCTTGTCACATTATACTTTTGCCACAAAAATACTTCTAAATTGTGAGCGAAGTTGCTAAGACATCCCAGAGGTCTTTCCCCTTCAGGGAAAGTGTCTCCACTCCAACTTTATTTCTCTCTTTCTACCTACGCTGGTCTTGTCAGATAACCTAATGGTATTTCCATCTGTCATCTCCTTTTAGAAGCTGCTGCTCACCATGTTCCCAGTGGCCACCTTTAAATAATAATTAACGTTATTTAAAGCCTTCCCAAAGATGCCTGAGCAAACCACACAGTCCCCTCTCCCTGAAATATGATAACAACATCTTGAAGTGGGTTTTCCCCTGACAGAAGATGAAAACACCCATGTCTCTGTTTCCCTGCAGGACAAGCCAAACACGGCACTTCAGCGCACGGTGGTCTGAAGGAGGGGCTCAAGCCGTCCTCTCCATATAAATCACATCTCAAATGTTTTTTGTAGCCAGTCACTTAAGTATATTTCCAGACAAGCACCTCAGAACATGAAAGAAAAGACACCAGAAAAATAAGCATTTAAGAGCTGTGCTTTGCTTCCCGTCCAAGGTTAATTTTTGGATTCTCTGAAACTACAGATGGGTGACAAGAAACACAGAATATTGAGAGAGTGTAATAATCTTGTGCAAACCTCTCACACCCACGCACTCTCCCTTTTCTGGGTCTGGCTGACTCATACAAGTCAACTTCAGGGAAAAAATTACTTTAAAAAAACACACCCCCCCCAGCAACTAATCTCCCCTGGCTATAGGGAAGGTGCTTCTTTGATCTCACCTTGCTAGGAGAGCCAAAATAGCACTGGCAGGTGCAAATGCAGAATTAGGGAAAGACAGACTCGCTCAGTAGCTGATCCCTCTTCCTCAGGGGTATTTGTTTTAACATGAAGTCAGGGTTCAGTGGCTGCAGTACAATGAGAGGGTGACTCAAGAGTAAAGGTTCAGGGGAGTCTCTAGACCATCTGCTGTGTACCTTTTTATACCAGCTGTCTTAGGCTATCTTTACCCACTCTGGCAAGATCTGTGAGCAAGTTCCCTTACGCCAAGTGTGAATATTTAAGTGGCTGGATAACTCCTGTTAAAATTTGTTTCCATCTCTTAAGGAACAAGGCATCGCTTTGAACCTGATAAGCCACTTTCTGTTAGCTCCTACCCGACGGTTTTACATTAAAAACCCGGGGATAATACTTCTGCATGACGGGGGTACATGCACAGAGGATTCTGGTGCTGCGATCACCAAACCAACCCTGAAAACACCAGATCTGGAGCCAGGAATGGGGTAGCTGCACCTGCAACCTTGCTTCCAAAAGATGGGCAAGACACCTTTGAGGTAGCACTGCAGGCGTTCTGCTTCTGCGACTCAAGCTACTGTCTCCCCTTGGCAACACACTGGTCCCCGTGCTCGTATCCAGCTACACAGATCTAAGGCAGGGATTTTTAACACCATGCACAGCCCAGACATGCCCTCAGATGAATCCAAACCCCTTGGCAAGCTCTCTTCCTCTGAGTTGAAAATTCTAGTAAATCCATGTGTGTGACCTCTGATCTTAAGGAAAATATCAGGTCCAGTAATAGCTAATTGTAATCACTTACACAGACCACCATTTAATTATATTGTGAGAGATTCAGAGGAAACTCTCAGTAAAAGCAGATTTTAATATTCATTAAAGTCTCTTCAAAGACTCTTTTCTCTCACAACCACAATGAACTTTGCAGGGTAGACAAGACAGACTTTCTTTTTCTTTTGCAGGAAAACACAGCTTTCAATTAAGAGAATATCACTGTCATACAGATTTGGACATGAAAACGACAAATTGCTTTCCATGTTCATTTCTTAGTGACATCTTCCATCCATCTCTGTGTTTCCCCGCAGTAACGGAGATAAACTAATTCCTTCTGCGCGAGTTGGGTAACCTGAAATTGTGGACCGGAGCACCTTTTCCCTACACGGCCCAAGAGCACCCGATCAGTAAAGCTAGGACAGGATGGGTGTATATCTTGCTGCATTTTGCCCACAGGGGTGAAATACCAGTTCCAGTGATTCAGTATCTAAGAGTTTGGCGGCACCGAGATGTCCGCTCCAATTTCCTGCTCGAAGCTTGATGATTCCTCATCAACACCACTGTCAGTAAGTATTTACTGGCCAGCACATCTCACAGGCAAATTCACAAGAACAAACCCATTACTGTGTCACCATTCCTGTCCTACCATTTTTTGGTACCTGACTTAAGAGCCTAAATTAGAAAACCAGCCTCCCCAGCTCCCTTGGGGAAAGTCACTCCCAGGCACAACTCAGAGGAAGGAACTAATACTCGGGCATGTTCTCCTCCATTAATTGTATAGGAAGATGAAGCTCTTGTTCAGATGTCCACACTCAGGTTCTGTACCTCTCTTCCCTCTGCTTCTAATTTCTTATCTAGAGAAGAAGTCTTTGCAACACCAATAACCTGACAACCTGACTGCTATAAACCACCGGCACTGAAAAATTATTTGAAAGAGGCAAGACTATTTTACAGTTAAAGCCACAACTGGTGTCAGTATTGATGCTCCCATTCACATCTTTAGCAGCATTCCTGCACAGCAGCAAAGCACAAGGTCTGAAAAATTCCCAAACCTTTCTCTCTGCAGTAGGATAGGAGAATCACCTGGAAGCCTTGACCACGCTCTATGCAATCAACAGGGTGCAGCTGAGCTTAGCTTGGACTCATGCATTCCTCATAACTTGTATCTGCCGTTTACACCCAAAATGGACTGCTTTAATTAAACATTCAGATAGAACAAGGAAAATACAAATTAGAAGAAACAGAGTTTATCGTAAAATCATGTATGACTTAGCTAGTGGACAAATGTATTTAATTAACCAGTTGCTAAATCTTAAGAACACCATCTTGCCTGTTAATTGCTATATTTTAGCCAAATAACTCTATCAAGTATATTTTTCACTGAGAGAGTCTGGACTGTAAAATCAATATGGGAGACTACAAGCAAAAGCATTGCTTGAAGAAGTAGAGAAGGGCCATCAAAATTTTGATTTTTTTTTTTCCCGCTGGGAGAAATTTTCCTCCATAAAAGCTATGAAGGAGAAAGAAAAATATCACTGTCCCATTTTAGAAATTCCTGGGAACCAAACCCACTATTTTACCTATGATTCTGTCAGCAAAAAATTGCTAGAAGGACTGTATAACTACATTTGCACTAAAGCAACTGGGGAGTAGCTATTTTGTCTGCAAGACAGAAGATAGTTGTCTGTTTAGGAGACCGTTTTCTACAGAGGTTAAGCATTATTTTCCTCATACTTTCCTAAAAGGACAACTGGAGAAAACAATGATTTACACAAGAAGTAAGATGAATAAAATTTTGTGGATTTAAATCAGATTGGGAATATATCAGAGATTCAAAGCAAATAAAGAAACCTAACCAAGAATGATTTTACAAACCAGAAGTAATAGAAATCAAAGGAACTTGGTTAAACTTAAAATGAAGAAACGCATTTCAAATGCTCTGTGCTGGTCTCACAGCAAACATGATTTATGAAACAAAATTTCAGATGCAACTTAATTTGCCACAACCGACCATATCAATACATCAGTGACCACGAGAGAAGAGAACATTTTCCTTTTAATTATATGGTCATCACAAACAACTTTGGTCTTCATTAAATCTCTAGAAGAAGATACACTGGGCAAGTTCGCATTAAATAGCACTCTGCAAATCAGTATTCTTATTCCTCATTACTTCTTATTCTTCATATACTGTGACTGCGCATAGTTTTATAAGAATGACTAAAGCCAGAGTTTTTACATATGCAAATCTCCAAAGTCTGGGAGATCACACAACGGCACTGACATGAAAAAGCAGAGGCAGGTGGGATGAAAAACACTGCACTTCCAACCAGTGTAATGCACGCAAGCATTTACATTTAGTCTAAGCACAAGAGCATCCCTACATTTGAGCATACCCATGGTGCAACGCTTGGGGTGAAGGAGGAAGCCATGAACCCAGTGAATGCAGCCCTGTAACGATTCCTTGCAAAGTGAACAACATCTATTCCCACCCAGTAGGACGTCTGGGCATTGCACCCCAGTCACTTCTGGCTGCTGTACCAAAGCTGTAGGTAGGTACCGCAGCTCCGAGAAGTTTTGAGCTATGCCAGGAACCGGGCAGGGATTGACTTCAGGACCAGGGAATGAGAGAAACTCCCAGGTGGAGGACTCTTGGCTTTCCTCTTACAGTTAGAATGCAACCCATCCACATCTTTTACACCTTTCTGTCTTCAATGTGGACGAAATGCACCCAAGAAGTGCCCATTCCTCTCCATTGCCTACAAGGAAACCTAGAGTGCCCGGCTGGTGCGTAGAACCTGCACAGCATTGCCAAAGGGACCCCATCAAAATGTCCACGGAGACATGACCTTCACAGGCATCAACCCTCCCTATTCATTATTGAAAGGGACTGCCCAGCGTCTGCCAGGGTAAGGAGCTATGTTAGTTTTTATAGGGTTTTTTGGGCGGAGAATCTACAAGAAACAGAACTTTTTCAGGAACAGTGGGAGGATAAGTATACGTTTAAAATAGTAACAAATGAGGAAATGAGTCTCATATGTCATGCTAACTGTGAACTCATTCATTGAAGAACTCTAAAAAAAAGTCACTTCCCTTCCTAACAATGAAAATAGTCTCAAAAGCACTTTGAAATCCCTAATCCAGATATAACAAAGACAAAAAAGTATGGAGTTTGCTTATACACTCAACCAAATTGATCAGAACTTATTTAGCCCTTTCACACTACAGGAATTAATCTAAAACTTCAAAAATGGAACAGAGAAGATAATTTCTAATAGCTTTTACGTATCTTCTTACAGAATTCTAGCAGAAGATAAAATAAATATTATCTTTTATATCTTTTAAAGGGTAAAGTATAGAAAAAACTGACAAAGCATAGAAAAATATAGAAATGCTATGTACAGCTGTATTACATCATCTCAGAATATTGTCTGAGGGTGACAGACTGGAGCCATAAATAATATGTTTCAAAACCTTCTGTGGCAAATGACTTCAATAAGTTGGCTGCAAAGTGAAGAAAACATTACAGCTGAAAGACAATATAGTGGAGATGGAAAGTGTCACCATATAAACAGATACTAAGCTGAAAGCCAGATTAAATCATCTATCCTATGAAATTTATTTATTTTTTTTATAACATGGAATACCTAATACATGAAACCAAAAGTTTTCTTTTGGGCTCCAGCAATATTTGTGCGTGCTTACATCCTCCAAAGAAGAGGAAGACCACCAAGTGCAGGCAGGCCTTGTCCTTCACCAGGTCCAGTTATGTACCTGTCGCCATTTCAATTGTAATTCATCTGACTGCAAATCATCTGACTGCTGTTCTACAAATCAGCCAGTCGTTTTAAGTACCCTTTAAAGTCAGTGAGAAAACAGGCATTTTTTGGGTGTATCTCGATATACCAACAGTCAGGGGGCAAATGCTGGCATACAAACAGGCAGCACTCCATGACAAATGTCACATTAACATGTGGGCAAATGACCTAAAAATGTTTATTACTGATATCTATGCTCTTTGCAGAACTTACTGACCTCAAGTAGTACTAAGTAGGTATCAGAGGTAAAGGATGAATCCTCCTGCTCCAGGGCCCTGCAGATTAGAGGCATCTCTACTCATAAGTTATGGCTGGAGCAGCAAACACCCCCATTGAGAAATGAAAATTGCTGTTACAGCTAACGACCAGGCTCAACGCTTTTTGGACAAGTGCTACTCCACACTGAAGAGACATTGGTTGGAAATGAGTGGGAACCCAATGCATACAAACCAGGTAAGCAACTTCTTCTCTGAGTGTGAAAAAAGGCCATTTTATTCAGCATTTCGAGTGATGAAGTAATACGAATGCACGTACACATATGAAATCATGGCATAGCCAGACACGGCAAAAAAAAGTCAATCCGATAGTAAAAAGGAGGTGAGACAACATTAAGAATGTAAAGAAATTCACATGGTACTCTCAGAAGAAACTAGCAGAAATATTTCATAAAAGGGCCCATAGACCATGGGTGGGCTCCATCCGGCACCCCGGGGAATGGACCACAGGGCTCTGCTGTGCCCGGGCCAGAAGAAGGGTCATACGCTGTGGGAAGTCTGAGCAGGGCGATGCTGTGAAAGTCTCGTGCCTCAGCACTGGAGACCAAGAGGTCTGTGCAACGTCATCTGCAACCACTATAAGGCCTCTTGGCACAGTCGTGTAAATGAGAACCAGATCCTTTGATTTCAAAATCAGTATTTTTCAAACGTAACAAAGACCCTCTGTGGGAATGACTAAGTCCACGATAGCTGTGCTGCGGTATACACAAGCTATTTTGAGTTACTGGCTGCATAAACCCTAGGAATATATCTATATTTTTAAATAGATGCTACTTCTCCGAGTAGCATAATGGTTCAGGGGAGTTCATTTTAATGTTCCACATGGAAAATAAATTCACTCTGAGAGAGAGATTTAAGTATGGAGAGGACTGAGCAAGAGAGTGAAAAATAAGCAAGACTCCTGTGATTTAACTGTGGAGTGATAGCTACAGCCCTGTAATTAATCTACCTAATAAAATAAGAGATAAAATCCCATATACTTTTACCACCCAGAGATACAGCTTTATTGGTGTACCAAAGCCTTTTTCTATACCGCATACCTCAACTTTCACGACTCGAGCTTTGCCGTACAGCCCAAAATGTGTGTGTCATTTGCTAACCCAGTGATGGCAAAAAGAGATCATCTAGTGCAGAAGATCAAGGAAAAGAGGATGCTTTCCTCGTGAACGAGACTCTTCCTGCCAAATATTTCAGGGAGGGTGCACAACATAGGTTTCACATTTACGCTTTAAAGCAGATCAGAAATGAGCATCTCTGAAAGACTGCACTTACTTAATATTTTACCGCTTAAAAAACTGGCTGAAGCAATTTTCAGTCGATTGAGGTTATTTTGTGGAAAATGACAGCAGATTTTCTCATACTTAGAGGATTAATTGCATTTTTCCGCTTTCTGCACTGATGACTGCTCGATGCCCCGTTAGTGGGTTATCAGGAGGCGTTCACTCGCTGTTGTCCATTCTGACAACGTCCCATCCACTTTCTATCTGCCCAAGTCAGGGCAGACAGGAAGGTGAGTCAGTAACGCCCTTAACTGGCAGCTTGCTCACTCACGATAAGTACCATAGCAAAAACGTAGGAGTGTTTTATTGCTCTCAAATGTTGTACAAATACACTGGTACTAAATTAGGGATCAGTGCTTCAATTTGGCTTTTGTTACCTGGGGTGGAGAGAATTCAGCCTACAATATTCTAGGGAAAAGAAACTACCAGAAAACTGCCTCCTCTACACACACAGCTAATTAAACAAGTTAGTAAATATGTATTTTAATAACCAAGGAAATTATTTCCTCTTATTTCTTTTGCTCGTGTACGACAAAGAAAAAAACAATAGTTTTAGAGCAGCATGGTCTGAGACATTTGAAAATGGGGTTTCAATTTAGAAGAGAGTAGACCAGCAGTTACCAAACAGTGTTTCATCTGGCAAAACACTGTCACTGACAGTATTTGAACTGAGATATAAAGCTAAAAAATCCTGTAATGGACAATCCTTAATAGTGTACCTCCAGGGGAAGTGTCTTCCTGACCCTAAATAGGAAGTGGCTGACTTTCATCCTGGAACATGAAGTTTTATAACCTCTTGTGTGTTATTTTCTATTTAAGGTAACAGCAGAAATTCTTATTCGACTCCTCCTAAAACTTTTGCTTGAGTAATGAGTTCTGAGAGTCTGTGTGCTTTTTGGAGAGACACATTTAATCAGCTTGAGGTGTATTGCCATTTTAACCTCACAGGGAACTCCCCCGAGCTTATGCTTTTGCAGAACCTAAGGAAAATTTTGCATATACCTATTGTATCATCCCTTGTTTGTTTCTTCACAGCATCTAATAGCCTGACCTTTCTGTCTCTGCCTCACACAGCAGCCTATTTTTGTTGCTTCCTCTAAACCTTTTTTCTGCTGTATTCTTATTTCAGAGAGGATCAGAATTCAATGTGGTGACTCCAGCTATAACACTTTCCAACAAGGTTTTCTAAAGTGCTGCTGGATATAGTTTCCCCTTCCACTAACATAAGACTCCTTGGCTGACTGTCTGCAGGCAACAAAAATGTGCCTGGAAAAGTGAAGAAGTGGTCTAAGAGGTGTGTGTAAGACTATATTACAGGTTCTCCGTCTAGCAGCCCACAAGTCTAGGCTTGTGGATATTTGGGGGTTACTCTCGTGGTATGCGCAAATCTATCCCAAGAGAGGCACTGATAGATTCTGCAACAACGTAGTATCATAACATGGTCCACATTAGCCTTTAGCATTGCTGACATAGCCCCACATCTTTTTGACACACACCTTGCATCAAATGCCCCTGCAGCCTGAAATGTCAAAACACCTGATACTAGAATAAACATAACTTCTTCAGCTATTGCACATTAACATTCTTTAGCAGGAATATGGAAAGTCTTCCTCCACCGAAAAAAAATGTCTTCAGTGAGGCTAGCAGCCCCGAGCACAGGACCTAAAATCCCAAACAAACTAGGATTTGCAGGAGGTTGTAGGGGCTAGAGGAGTCTGATTGCTTCTCATAAAAATCCTTGAAGAAATAGGATGTCATCACTCAAAATATAAACATGCACTAAACGACTGGGACAGAACTTTAGATAGGCAAAATAACCTTATCCTGTGTGCTGAGACAGATCTGTCTAGACTTCTTTCCTTATCTTGCAGCCAAACTGTTCTCCCTGTAGCAGTGAGTTACACCTTTCAGTGGGCTCTGTCCAGACACACAAAAATATCCAGGGGAGGAGTTCTGTAAAAGCCCATGTTCTGCTAGGCAAAAGCTGTTGGAACTGTGTCACCAGATAAAGACAACTTCTTTCGAGCACCTTGGGTTGAAGTGGTTAATGAACATGCCATTGTGCCAGCAGCAGAAAGAAATTAAAGAAAATAATCTTAAGTTGAAGAGTAGAACAAGTGAAAGTGCCAGAGAAGCTGAATCCCTACAGATATACAGAAGGCAACAAAAAAAAAGATTTATACATTGCATCATTCTATATCTTCAGTCAGTGCCAGCGGCAAGAAAGATTGTAAGAGACTTCTATGTCTGACACTAGCCCACTTGGGTGGACTTGGTCTCTACCCATTTTCATTTAAAGTCAGAGGGAGATAAAAAACATGGAATAGGAAAAAAAAAAGGTGGGCTGCACCACACTGAAAATAAAACATAAGAATAGTGTCTAAACCAAAGGTACAATAAATTATACCAAAATGGAAGGATCTGTGTGAGTGATCTAAGACTGAAGACCCAATATCCTGGAGGAAAAGAGGAGAGTTAACCAAGTCTTCGATGACAGCCCACACTGTGACTGGAGTCTGAAATGGGGAAAAAACACATAAATCTCATGCCTTCTACCAGGAAACCTAAAATTAACATTTCCCCAGACATCTCAAATTTTGCATGAAACTAATTGCTCACTCCAGGATAATATTTCTGTAGTAAGGACCACGCTTTAATACCCTCAACAAGATGAAAACCCAAAACACTACATGAAAAGAGGTCTGAAGCAAACTCTCTTTTTTTCAAGTGTGACACTGATGATCCACATCAGTTACTGGTATGAAGAACACAGGCTTACACTTAAACCTTAAACCTTAAACTCAAAAGATGATGAAAAGATGAGGGAGGGGGAGAGAATTAATTAAGAGGCATTATAATAATGATGAAGTTCCTATGTTTTTGAAGTTCCTATGTCCATATTTTAATAAATGCTCAGAAGATTGAAGTACTTACCATAGAAAGAAAACACTCCTGAAGAAAATGTGTAAAAGATAATTGCTGTTTCTTGTGGGTTTGATGCCTGTTTCTCAGGCAAAAGTTTCAAATCACAGCTTTGCCCACAGGGAGCTCCGCTACCTCCCGGGTTTCATCTTTCCAAAAGAGAATCTGATCTGCAAACACAGACAGGTATTTCTTGCACAATCCAGGGTGAGACAGTGGTGGAACTTCCCACCGTGACACAGAGCTTAAGGGCTGTCTACTGAGGCAAGAGGGTTATGCTGACTATGCAGATTGTGTCCCTGGACTTTTCTCACTTGCTGGGGCCTTTGGAGTGCTACTCATCTACCCTGGAACAAATGGGGAGTGATTCCTAGAAGACCAAAGACTATTCAGAAAACATATCATTTTCTCTTTTTACACCGTCAGCAACATTTCAAGCTGCGTGACCCTCATTTCCAAAGATAGGTCCTTCCAAGAAATGCAAGGCTGCTATCATTGGGAAGGTCAGCATACAAGAAATCTGCTTGAGTTACGATCCCTGAACATGCCCATCGCTTGAATTCAAAGAACCCTCGCATTAAAAAATATCAAATAGAAGCTCAGACTATTTATTTTTATTCCTTTTTGTTTCTTATTTTTAATACTTTATTAGGGAGCACCTGTCAGTTGTGTATTTGTTTGTAGGAACATGCAAAAATAAACAGAAGCTGCTCACTTCTACAGTCAGTGGAGTCTTCCAGGTTGCACAGCAGTATCTGCAGTAGTATTCAGAATCAGCCACACACATCTCTGCTTGAAGTGCGTAGAAAGATTACAGGTTACATGGGAGAAAATTAAAGCAGAATTAAATAGTTTTCAGTGTTAAAACAGTATCAGCTAGAACCAAAGAGATGCTTCAAAGAAAACAAAAGGATTTCACTTCATTGAGCATTTTTTCCTGGCAAGAATCTAAGACCATAGCAGGTACTTATGTTTTCTGCTCATGCCTCACATATATTAATGTTCATCACCAACTATATCAACATACAGAACTGGACAAAACCTTGGCTGGGCCTTTGATTTCAAAGGGGTAGTTTTTCCTTACAGAATAACACAACATAATTTAATTTCTTGACAGCCTATTCTTTGTTACAGTTTTTTTGCACAGACAAAATGTAAAAGCAGATGTAGATGAAAACAGGCATAGTGGGTCAGACCAAAGAGCAGTTCTTTGTAAAAGCCCAGCATCCCGTCTCCAGCAACGGCCAGCAGCAATGCAATGGGCAACTGCACAGTAATACTTCCCCCCAATATTTTTGCAGCCCTTAGCAATTTGTGGCTCAGAGACTCCTAAGCCAGAGGTGGTGTCTTTGTTTTTAACAGCCCTTCATGGCACAGGCTATTCCTCTTCTTCATCCTGCCATGTTCCAAACTTTTCTGCAATAAATGCAATTGCATAAACAAAGTGACCAGCTGAATATTTCAGTTTGCCCAAGAGTTGTGTGTACATTAGCCACTACCATTCTTACCAAACGAGCAGAGGCCACACAAAAGCAAAATATGCATTCTCCAGAGGCTAAAACAAATTCGCTTACAACACATGATGATTAAAAACGAGGAAACTACAATTCCAACGACAATAAGGACAGCTTCTACTGCTTGTAGCGCTGAGCTGCCTTTGCTATTTCCTGCCACAGGAACCAATTGCCAGTTGCTTGACACTGTTAACATTTCTGAGACACCTCATCAACCATGACTTGAGCTTTTTCCTGCACAGAACTTCAGAAAACAAGACTGTTCTTTGTGCTCATCCTGGTTTGAAGATTTCTCAATGGCTCCATTATTCTGAAGCTAGTGAAGTATACTTGATTACCACTGTCATGGAGTTTTTAGGTGCAAGCAGTATTTGTCTAAACACACAGATGATGCTTTCACATCCTCTGGATACTTCATTTGGAAGAAGACGACTTGAAATAAATATGAAAGGAACCAGCTTTCTCCAAGCCACCATGAAGCAGTTAAATTCTTCCAGAAAACCACAGAGAATGTTGGTGACATGCTAAATATTCAGTCTTCTTGGGGGGGGGGGGGAAAAAAAAGAAGAAGAAGAAAACAGGAAAATCTGAATGAAGAGACTAATTAGTATTCCATGAGCACATTGAACTCAGGCTGTTATCTTGCCAGACAAGGACTTGCACTGCGAGGCCTTTTTACTGAACAAGCTTGAAATACACCCTTATGTGAAGAGGTTGACGAAAACTTTCTTCAACTTCTTTGTTTGCAAGCACAACATGAGCCTGGTATTTCAAAGGGCTGGAAAAAAAGAGTCACAGCAGAAACCCCAAGCCCAGCATTTCAGGATGAGATAATGGAAATCTCGTGTGTCTCAAAACTCCTCAAGTTAGAGGCAGAGATGCTCAAATGGGACAGGTAACTTCCTTGCTACTCAACTAGGTCAAAATGTCCTAAGCACAGTCAGTTCATCCTAAACTCTGCCAGGTACAGCTCTTTCACCAAAAGAAAGCCGATCTTCCAGAAAATTCACACTTAAATCTCAGTGGTCCATCACATGAAAGCTACCATTTATCCTGAGAGCAAATCTGGAAAAAATCTAAACTTGGGTATGAAATTCCTGAATATTCAAGAAAGAAAAAGCTCCTAATTAAATGTGGACCAGTAACCTAGCCACTTAAATTATGCACATGAATTTTCTAAGTCTTTCTGTTTCCATACAATTGATCTTTTAATGTCTAACTTTTCACCATGGTTTGAAAAGGAAGGCTACAAAATTATTTCAAACCAACTCGAAGCAGAAGCACAAATTCAAAGTATGCTTCTGGTAAACATTTTGATTACAACCAGGGCTGACTGATTATTCAGCTTTATCTATCACAAGCCAACCGTTAACTAGGAGATCACTAACGACAGTTCAGAAATATCTCAGCTCACAAAGCCAAAACAAACATCAGTGTTTTTTAAAAGTGATGAGGCCAATAAATATTGCTTTGTTGGTGTCTACAACCACTGCTTTAAGTATCGTTTCAAGGCAGTAGATAATGTGAAATCATAGCTTTAATTCATGATGGGAAAATCACAGTTCAACTAGTGGCTCATTTCAACAAATAAAGATTTGCAAGGTACAAAATGATCAGTTGCAAGAATGCCAAGGTGAACATCATTGTTGGGCATTTTTCACCATTTCTATTTTGGTTTTTTTGACTTGAGTTTGAAAAGTAATATTATAACAAGTAGGTTTGTGCCATTTTTTTTTTCATTTTAATAAAGTAAGATAAATGAACTTGGGGTCTAAACCATGTAGTTCCTCTTCCCGTGCATGTAATCCCTGACTATTTTGCTTTTCCAGTTGGCAAATAAACATATCGGAAATGCCACACAATTAGACTGTTCTGTCAGCTGGGCTCCAGCTAATGTTTTTGAAGTCTGAATCTTGGCACCAAGTTTGAAATTTTTTGACTAGTTAGTATTTTTTATAGAGTTTGGTTTGGTTTAGTACCTGAACATCTTAAGTGAACAATCTGCCATGCCTGTTTTTATTAAGCAACACCCAGTTCTGTAAGTAATCCCATTGAAATCGGTGGAATTTCTTCCAGAAAATGAGACAAATCAGTAAGCAGGAAAAGGCAGATTCCAACTGTCCTCTCAATTTAACAAACTGCAGTTTCCCTCAAATTCCTGATACTGTGTTAGAGTTACTTCTGTAATGCAGGTTGAATTTTGTTGTCTCTGACGGGATTAGCATTTTTATCCATTTAATCCTCCCATTCATTTTGGTACCATCATTCTAAAATTTCAGCTGGTTTAATCCGTTCAGAGAATGATTTACTTCATCATCCATGTCCAGAAAAGCATGTAAAGAAGCCAAAGAGTTGTGGATTTGTGTCTTTTTAAGGTGTCCATCAGCATTTTGAGAAAAGTATGGTAAAATATATCATACAATAGTTATTCTTTAACAAGTGTCAAAAACAGTTATAGACACAATAAACATTTTATCATATGCCATTGCTCAATGTGTTTTGAGTTCTGCTAGTTTGCAAAATTATGTAAAAACACAGCTGATCATATCAGTTAAATCTCAGACTCCTTTTTCCCCACAAGCATGTATTTTACCATTGAAATAAATCATGCCTAGCATTAAACAGTTCTCACCAAACTTTGATTTTGATACATCATTCTGATATTAAAGTGGGACTTTCACAATTCAAATCCTTTCATACAAATCAGAAATCAGCAAATAATATATGCTGATTGGCAGCCTCTTTGAAAGCGATCTGGACAAATACAATGAGTGTTATGCAGCTCAGGTGAAGACACAGTATACCTGAGATGACATACAGGAATCAGTAACTCAATTTTGTGATAACGAAGCTTTCTGCAATTTTTTACCAATACATCAAAATTAAACCTTGCTCACCTTATAAAGCTGCTATCATCTTATAGCTTATTTATTTTAGCGGAGGTATATTCATGCATCAGTTACCTGTTTTAGAAAATGAATACTGGCTGTATTTCTTTAATTGTTTTCTATTACACAGATGCTACTTGTCTGGTAGAAGACACCGGTGCTACTGACCTCAAAGCTTTCACAGTCCATAGTCCAAACTGCTGTCCTTGAGGTCTGTGAGACCACGGTAAATGTTCCCAGTAGTGTTTTCAAATGAAGTTTGGATGATAAACCCATTTGTTGGTGGTACACAAGACGCCGTAAAGTTTGACTGCAGGTCTGCTGATCTGCATTTGGCAGGCACTGCCCTTGCAGGCTCGGGGAGCTCCATGTGACAACAGCAGAGCTGCCACTACCAAGACTGGTCACTGTTCTCCCTTCTGGCACAGGTATTACAAGTGACCTACAAATTCGGCTGAGGTGTAAAAACAGGTCACTCACTATGGAGGGGGGTGCTGCTTGTAGGAGACATGCTGAACTCTCCAACTTAAGCCATTTATTTTAACTTTACAACTAGAGGTTCTCCCCATTTCATCACAGAATGGTTTGGGTTGGAAGAGGCCTTTAAAGGTCATCTAGTCCAACCCTCCTGCAATGAGCAGGGACATCTTGAGCTAGATCAGGTTGCTCAGAGCACCATACAACCTGGCCTTGAATGTTTCCAGGGATGGGGCATCTTACAAGGATGGAGAGAACTGGAGAACTGGATCAAGTGACATAGATTTTAAAATTAGTGTGAGTTGCCCAGTTCTGATCCCAGGCACTACATTGCTATATATTTTGCTGAGTAAGTACAACATAATGCAAACATGAAATAATGACTGTTATAACATCAATTCTTCACAGTTCTCTGGAGACCGTACCTTCTACCTTTGTTTGACTGAAGAAATGAAAGCCACAGAAGGGGGGCATTACTATACAGTCAAGACTGTGTCTTAAGAGGGTACTCTGCAAAACATTCCCCTGATGGATTTCTCTCCTCACCTCTCCTCTGGTGGGTTTAGCTGCAATATCAATTTCATAAATGTTCACCATTAGCACTTCGATGTACATCTGGTATGTTACTGTAAAGAAATTCTGTCTCCATGGGTCCTTCTGGGAAGTTCTGCAATGGATGAAAGCAAGAGCATTTGGTCAGTCATCTAGAAGTAGCTGAGATGTGTATAGGCAATTTAGACTGGTAAATAATTCCAATCTAGTTTAGTTTTGTTTAGAAAAATCCATTTATTCACATGAGCCCCTAAAAAGAGATAAAGCGGTCACTGTATTGGTTCCCCCACACCTTCCACCCACTTTTAATATTATTCAGAATGACTTCCAGGTGACTCTAATTGGTTTTCCAACAGAAAATGGAATTTTATATACAGTTAATTTATCTATGGCATAAAAAGGAAGGAAGCAGATGAAGGACTGTGTCATGCAATGCAAACTTATACACCACCAGGACCAGCGTTTGGATGGGGAGAAGAGCCCTAAACACTCTCATCTTTTCCCTGTCCTAGCTGTGTGTCTGCACCCACACACCCAAAACATTGCAGATTTCTCAATTTCACCTGCAAGGGATGTGAGGGAGCAGCACCCCTGGGAAGCCAGAAGAAGGCTTGAAGGAGGGTCTCTCCCAGGGCTCTCAGGCAGTGGGGCACATACAATCAGTGCTGCACACACAATCAGTGCTGCACACACCAATTCAAAACTGCATGGTCTGACACAAAGCCAGGATCTGTGGCTGCCTACAGTGATGCCCATTGCCACTGCTGTTCCTGGCCCCACCACCGCCACCAGTGAGTGGTGCCTGACAAAAGCAACTGTAGAAACCCTTTGCTAGATTCCACCAAAACTGCTGGCTAATTCTGGAAACCCGTATTGAAACTGGAGTAAGGTAGGAAAATCAGTGATCTCCTCAGAGCTGCAATTGGCAAAGATCTCCAGTTTTATGCCCCTGGATGGTACAACCCACAAGTGCTGTGCAGTGGCATTTGTTCAGCCCTGACTCATAGACAGACGAATGCTACTGAATGAATCACCAGCAGCACTTTCTGCAGTGCTTAACGAGGTAGCTCATTCAAATATTGATCAGGCCCAAGTCTCTCTAGTTTTTGAGATCTGACATACCGTAAGCTTCAGATGCTATTCACCAGTGAAATTATGAGTTTTGGAAAGGGGGCCTATAGTGAGCAACCAGTATGACAAAACATCGGTTGGTGCATCCTGTCGATAGGAGCTATCTTCTGCCTGCTGGTAAGCTATAAAAATGATCCGAACACTGCTGAAATGCAAGAGAAATAGCAACTTACTAACTTAGTAACAGAGAACTTTAAGGCAAATTAACAAAACCACTTTATAAACCATCTCATTCTGTTCAGTCCACTGCTGCAGCAGGTCGTTAAGCCAAACACTGTAATAAAATCATTTTGATCCATAACAGTTGAAAGGACAAACATTAAGCAAAGGATAATCACAAATTAGCATTCAGGACATCAGCTGAACGCTGCAGGTGTTGAGGGAAGATAGCTCCTCCCTGCATAAGGCCTGGAAAAGCACCTTTCTTCCCCTTTCCCCTCGGACGTTGGACACTACGTGCTCAGGCCATGGGACGCCTCAGGCGCTCACAGTCACGGGGCCTTGCTCCTGGGGCTCTGCTGGGCCTCCGGGCAGGTGGGCTGAAACTCCTTTGACTTTTCCCGCGTTAACGGCTGCCTCAGTGATTAGGGAAGCGGCAGCCCTTCCTACCCTTCACTCCGCCCAGCCTGGGCCAGGCCCCACTCCCCAGACCGGACCCCAGGACCAGGGCCAAGGCCAAGGCCAGGCCGAGGCCCCAAGCCCAGACCTCAGCCCCACCGCCCTCGCCCCGCCCTCCCCGCAGGCTCCGCCCTCCCCGCAGGCTCCGCCCACCTGTAGCTCCCGCCCCGCCCTCCCCACAGACCCCGCCCCTCCCCGCAGACCCCGCCCCTCAGGGCTCCCTCAGCCCCGCCCCTCCCGCCGACAGACGAGGCTCCCCCCCCCCCTCCAGGAGCTGTCCGCGCAGGCGCACCGCGCGCCGGAGTCAACTGCCCTCCCGGCGGCCCCTCCCTGCCCTCCACAAAGATGGCGGCCGGGCGGTGGCGGGCGAGGCGGAGGGGAGCGCTGAGGCGGCGAGGCGAAGGTGGCAGTAGCAGCGGCAGCGGCCGCGGGAGACAGTGACAAGTGCGGGGAAGGGAGGGCAAAAGGCGGCCGAGCGGCGGCCGAAGCGCAGGTAACCTCGAGTGGGCGGGTAAGGGGGTGGGGGGAAGCGGCCGGCGCGGCGCCGCCCCTGCCCGAGCTGCGCCATCGGGAACTCCCCTCCGCTCCCCGCCGCGGTGCCGCTGCCCGCCGGTGTCGGAGACCGAACCGTTAGCTGGGAGAAGCCGGCGGGGCCATGGCGGTGAGTAGGCGCGCTCGCCGCCCTGAGGCGACGGGCACACCGGCCCCTTCCCCTCAGGCGGGGCGGGGAGAGGGGCGTGAGGGGACGGCGGCAGCGCCTCTACCTGCCCCCGGTGCAGGGCGCGGCGGAGGGCAGCCCGGCCCCTGAGGAGACGGCTGTTGCCTGCCCGAGGTGGAAGAAACTTTTTGTCTTCCTTCCCGGGCTTCTCCGCCGCTGGGAGATGCCTCTCCCCTGTCAGCGCCGGGCAGCGGGGGGCTCCCCCGGGGAGGGCAGGGCGGCTGCCGCGGAAGGAGGGCGGTTGTTCGGGGAGGAGAAGCAGATGCGAGGCGCGACCAGAAACAGCTGAGCCGGCTGTGACAGGCGGGGAGGAAGGAGAAGGAAGTGGCGGTTTTCGACACCTCTTTCTTCTTGTTGTTGTTGTTGTTCTCCTGCTAAGCCGTGAAAGGTTCCCTCGGACTTCCCGGCTAAAGGCAGTGAGCGTGTGTTTCTGTATGTCGGTAAAAAAAAAATCTTCCCGAAAACACCGTAATCATCTCGCCGAGTGCTGGCAGAGGTGTTCTTTCAGCTAGATTCATGCCCGAGTCCTCCTTTCCTGAGTATTACCCGAGATTGGTTTTAACCTAAACAGAAACTTTTTGTTGCTTCCAGGCGACTAGAAAGTGAAACCAACTAAAAGCAAAAATGAAAGTTTTCAGCTGATTTTTATTGTGCGGAGGAAAGAAAATAAGCAGTAGCAACATGGGAAAATACGTTGGGTAGGAGCAGATCGGGCTTTACGAGTGGCATCTCAAGACGTTTTACTAATTTGTTTAACCTTGTCAAAGGCAATTTATTAGCTACCTTGGATGTCAAGTGTTATTCCAGAACACCTCGCGTCATGAAGTAATTTCTGTGAAATGTTCTTTGTTTTTAGAATTTAAGTCTGCATTTGATCCAATACATATCTGGTTATAAATGTCTTAAATTATTATGAAGACTTAAAATATCTTTATTTTTTGCTGCTAACTACTTGGTACCTTCTGTCATAGAAGCTCTAGGTCCCAGTCCTGCTAAGCTTTGAGCTTAAAAGAAGCTATTTTGTTGTTATGGCAGTGGGTAACTTTCTGCTTTAGGCAGCATAGAAATTTAACTGTAGCTGTGATGTGAATCTGCATCCATAGATGTGTTTATATTCTGTGTTGCAAAATAGTACGAATCACAGCAACTCAGCAGTCCTTAAAATTCAGAAAGTACAATCAGTTAAATTTTTTCTCCCACCTTTTTTTTTTTTCTTTTTTTTTAAGGAAATGGTCTCAAATAGTTATGAAACTTAATCACATGATGAATGGAGAATTAGCGAGCTTTCAGGTAGGGAGAAGGCTGTGCACATATGTGAAAGTTGGAAATAGCTGAGTATCTGTAGTATTCAATGTGGCAAATTGGGTAGAGTTCTTAATAGCTGGTGTTCCTACTAAGTATGGGGGAGCAGGAAGGGTGCTGATCAAGTTTGGAAACACTGCATCTAGTTCCAGATTCACTGTGTATACAGAGTGTATGCAAGTCATCTTGATGCATATGGATTGAATCTGGGACTTGTTTTGGCAAACTATACCAGAATGGTTTTTCTGGTGACTTTGGGGGGGGAAACTGATATGCTGAATCAGTTACATCAGGGCATCAGACACTGATGTTTGGCAGATGAAGCCTTAGTTATGAGAGATGCAGATCCTTGTGCTCAGTAAGGCCAGGACTTGGTGATCAGTTGTTTAGGTCACTTGGTCAGGATTAGAGCAATCTGCTTTGAGCAGAGTCACAGGCTGACTACTGTAGATGATAATATTAAAACAGAATTAGATGAGTGTCTTAGTTTTTTCAGAGCAGATGGAGGTCTTCTGAGGCTTTTTGCTGTATGACAAGCTCTAGGTGTATGAGTTATGTGAGGCTGAGGTCATTACAACGCAAGTTATCCGATTTCAATCCGTTAGTGGCATTTCTACCTTTTTGAAGTTGGAGTTTCTACTAGTTTGTGAACTTAAAACTCAAAAGCTTTTGATTTTTATAGGCAATAATGTAATGCAATTGCAGAAACTTGAATTACGATTCAGACTAATAACTCATTTGCTTTGGGCTGTGAGTCCTGTGGATCTTAGGATGCTTTTGTTATTCTTTGCCTTGCGGCCATTTAATTTTACTTGAATTTGGACCTACATCAGCTAACTCAGTGTTATGCTGATGATCATTTTGGCTCAGGATATCTCAAAGAGATCGTTTGTAATTGTTATTGCAACTTTAACTACTTAACTGAACGTGCTTCTGCAGTGTTCTGTCTTAGGGCATACTGGGAAGCAAAACCATTAAAGCCTGAGTTCAGGAGAGGTACAATTTTTCATCTTTGCCAAGACTTTCTCTTAAATGGTTTTAACTTCTAAATGCTTTTAGGCAACACACTAGTTTACCTTGCTGGCAGGTCACTTCTGAAATAGTGGATGCTATTGTAAATGTGTTGGTCGCCAGAAATACTGAATGCTTGGAAGGTGTTAAATGCTGGTGTTCTGATTGTCCATTGATACCTCTACCAAAGTGGCAAATCCTATAACCTAGTCCAGTCCCCCTTTTTGGGTGGATGGCGGAACTGGCAAAGATATGGTCTTGTTCATTCCCAGACAGACAGATACTAGAGAAGACAGGTTTTGTGAGGCTGCAGGCCCACTTCCCAGACAGCGTTGTTGTCTGCAACCGTTGATGTTTGTTGTGGGTGCCTCCTGGAACCGGAGGAATTCTTATCTTCCTCCAACATCCAGTAGCTCTGTACCTTTTTTTGACCTCCAGCTTCTAATTGTTACGGGATTTCTAGTTCAGTCTGCTAAAATGTCTACAGGTAACATGTTGTGTTTCATTGGTGTGTTTCTGTGATCTAAAATATGAATTGGATTCTCTCCATTATATCTGTCAATAACACTTCTATATTTTATCATCCATTTCTTTAAGACTGTTGGCTTGGGGAAATTCCCAGGCAATTTGTAGCAAAATTCAACTTGGCTGCAGTTTATAGTGCACAAGTTGAATTGTGAGCCATTGCTTTTCCTGTAGGACCAGATCTAGTAAAAATAGATTTGACTTGGACTGTCAACTCTTTAGCTTAACTAAAAGATACTGTCTATATCTCAGGAAAGCGATAATAGTTCGGAATGAGTACATTGCTGCTTTTTCTGTTCAGCAAACACAAACAATGTTTATTTTGCTCGTGGGGCCAATGTTTCCTCAGCTACAGAAATGACCATTTTTTTCGCTCGTTCTTTGCCATATACAGTAAACTTTGAGCTTCCTTAATGCTGATGTTCACTTGATGCCAGTAGAAAAACACCATTAGCCTTTTTCTTAAACTTGTCTACCTATAAAGTTTAGAGGTTTTGTTTATGTCCGGTAATATTTTGGATTGTCGTCCCAGGGTCTGTATTTTGTAGGGCTGATTGGGTAGAAGGATGTTTAGAAAGTGTCTGTAACACTTAATACTATTACATGTTTCTTATAGGTTGTCATCTTTAGTTGTTCCAATTAATTTACATTTAGTTTCAGATGGAACAAATATTTTTGAAGTTGTTGTTGTTCCATCCGCCCCCCAGAGATCTGGTCCTGTTCCAGCTGCTCACATGCTCTTGAGCCTGTAACCAGTGAAAATCTTCAGACTTTTTTGCTAAGCTGTCATGGATGACTGTAACAAAATGGAAATGGAATTTGCTATGACCTTTTGTCAATAATTAAATAGAATTTTTAGCTGTTGTTTTCATGCTGGACTCCCCTGTATAATGAGAAGTCTTTTTATACTCTACCTGCTAGGTCATGCACCCTTTCTTGGTTGTATTAATAATCTGGTTTGGTTAGAATACATGCTGTGGAAACTGTTGGTCTTCATTTTGATGGCACAGCTGTGTAGAGGACTGTGTTACTACTCCTCTTGGATGTATTGGTTTAGAATGCTTTTCTGTTTACAGTTGTAGCACCTAAGGAATGGAATATCGTTGCATTTTCCAAACCCTTTGTTAAAGCTTTAACACCACGTTCATTGGCAGTGTCTTTGCAGCACCTCTCAAACTGAGTTAGACTGGACGTACTTTGCCTTCTTTATGTTCATGGCTCCAAATAAACTTTCCCCATTTATATCTAGGCAAGCACATTTGTTGGCCTTGGTCTCACCAGACCTACATCTGTATCTACCAGTTTGCTTAATTGAATTTATATTTTTGTCTCGCTGTAAGTTTTTGCTTTTTCAGGATGCATGGACCCTCTTCTGGTCATACTGTTCCGCAATCAAAACATCACCTAGGTTAACATTAGTACCCTTTCGTTCAGTTAAGTATCTTGGGTGCCAAATACCATGCCGACAGCAGTTTGCAGAAGTTAAATAGGAGTGCTGAATGTGCCTATAGTGAACGTTCCCCCCCCAGCTTCGCTTCCAGAATTGTTCTGAAACATTTACGACAGATTAAAAGATAGGCTGCACAACCTCTTCATTTATAGGCAATGGAAAATGTTGTACCTTATTACATATGTAATTACTTTGGGCATAAAGAGTTGTCAAAAATGAAAACATCTACAAGTTTTCAATCCCAGTTTAACCAGTAGACCTCGTTTTTATGATCCGTTAGTAAGAGAGAAGCACAGTGCTTTCTAAGGTGTGATAAATGTCTTCTGCTTTCCAGAAGCACTAAAACAAGTCCGTCTGCTTCCTGGCAACATACAGGCTTCTATAATACAGTGTCAAAAAAAACTGTTTCACAACTATGAAAATTTACAAAATTGAACCAATGCACTCCATGATTTGAAAAAAAACTACTTCTCAAAGTCTGGGAAATTGTCCGCAGGGAAAGTGACAAGGTCCAAAAGTATTTATACTGTGACAGGTGTGGATAGTAACTTGATTCAGTAACTGGGAGTGAAAAGGAATATGTGGCACACAAATGTTAACATTACCTTCTGCGTGACAGTTCTTTTTGAATTTACTTCATGTTTTTTGTACATCGGTTACATTTAAATCTGTGAAGCTCAGTTCTTCATGTCTTTTGATCTTGAATGACTTCAGGTGAGAATGAACTTAACAAACCTAGAACTTTACTGTTACCTGCAGTATAAAGTAAAAAACCTCTGCAGTTCACAAGTGTAAATACTTCCTTGTAAATGCTATTGAGTTTCCCCAATGTACAAATCCAATGTCTGTGGTAAACAAGTTCTGCTTACACAAGATCCTACAAGCATGGGCTACTGCCAAGCTGCTGTCTCATTTCCCCTCGCTAACGTAGTATACTCAATACTGTATCTTACTCCTTTGATTACAAAAGAAATCCTTCTCTAACTTCAGTTTTCAAACTGCAGGGTTTTGTTGTTCAGAGTTCGTTCTTTTAACTGGAAGAACCGTATCTGCTAGATGACTTGACAGAAGGAAACTGAGACATAAGTGAAAATATCAAGTGGATTAGTTTTACTTTGGGGCAGAGGAACGCATTTTAGATGGTGGTAGCAAATCAGGTAGTAATGGTCTGCAAAAAGTGTGCATGTAGCTCAGAACTAATCTGTAAGCAAAAATTGAATGGATGAGAAGGTCCAACTTTGGGGACTTGCAATGTCTTGGCAATGAGAGAGAACCATGACTGTAACTATTCACTATTTCAAATTATCTGTTGATAGGCTGTTAGGGGACTTTCTACAGTAAGAGTAAATATCATAAGCCACAAGAGTTGCCATGCCTCTGCAAATCCTATAGAATCTATTAAAAATGTAAATGGGGAAGACCATACTTTAAGAGAACTTCTACTTTACCCATTTAGCCTAGTGAGAAGGTAGGTTGAAGATGTTGAAACAAGGTACTAAGAAATGAGGACTAAAAGAAACCGCAGAAGCGAGTAGTGACTGTTGATGATAATCAGTCTTAGATGCAGCTGAAATGTAATTTGTTTTAATTTCTTCAGGCTTGCTAATAACTTGACTGCCCACATATAATGATGTTAGTATATATGCACATTCCACTCGATGGCATTTCAATGGTGAGGATAAATTACCATAATTCAGGTAATATATCTTAAAAGTACTCCAGTATGTTTAATTATGTACATCATGGCAACACAGCTCCAAGCAGATTAGTTTCTGATTTTGTGGCTTTATTTTTAATGAATTGACAACTATTCAGTGTTGCAAATTCATGTATAAAATAGGAAGCTGAGAGCACCTTTGTCCTCTTGACTTGATTGGGCAATCAAACTAGTTGGTCCCATGGTGTTTTGACTGACTTAAACTTTTCTTGGAGGATGGGGTGGAACTTGGGAGAAGGGAGTGCTGGTATAATCCGAGAAACCTGCTCTCGTTTTGCTGGTCTTCCCCTTCGGTAGTTGCAGAGACTCCTCCATTGGAGAAATCTTGCATGAGTAGCATATTCAGTTTTCAAGAGTTGCATTCAGCTTGAGATGCTGTTTGACTACCCTGCTTTAATTTTTTTTTTTATATGGCATGCAAGTAACTGCTTCAGTACCATTGTGACTAAGTTTAATATTAGGGAAGTGAAGCACCTGCCAGGGTGACTGCCTCTTGACCTTTTTTACTATCGTCGTCTGCAGCTTCATGAATGCTATGCATTGACACTGGAAGAAGCAGTTCCCCTCTGCTTATTCCTATGCTTGGCATTCATTTTTTAATTGCTTAAGTGAAATGGATCAGGCAACTGTTTTATGTTAAAACTAACCAATTTTTGTAAGATTAATGTTAAACTACATCTGTCCTACGGTTTAATTTGCTGTGTTGTTGACCAGTTGCGGTTGTGCAAGTGGGAGCTGCTAGTACGATTTAGCAGAACTGACTTATAGCAGTTTAAAGTCTTAATACAAGAACATCTTTCGAATGTGTTTGTTAGGCCTCAAAACACCTTCTCTTTTGGTGGATTTTTACTTTTGGGAAGTTGCTCCCGTATGCCTCTCTTGACTTGTCATGTTCTGTGCTATTATACTGTTTCTTATGCAAGCAGAGGCCTACAGGTTTTCCAAAAAGGATCAGTGGAGAGAAATTTTAAAATCTGTTAGACTTGTAGCCTTATTGATCCTGTGTCATCATGCATTTGGATAGCATAGTTTTCATTTTTTGGAATGAGCAGTAAAAAGCTGTTTCATAAGAGTTTTTTAAAAGCTGCTCCTTCTGCTTGAATCATGCACTCTTTGTAGCTCCAACACTGGCAGCTGTCTCTGCAATAAATTTACCTCACTGACCAGTTGCATCACATTAATAAAAATATATCCATGTTTTTAGGTTGCCTTAAAGGAATCATATGAAAAATTATTTTGAAAATTTGTCCTCGCTACTCATAGCTACTGAAAAGGGGGAGTCAATAACAAATGAGGAAGTAGCTTGATTCTTGGCATTGAATTTGCTTGTTTTCTCAAAAAATAAGCATGTTCTTAAACAGAAATGCAGGCAAGAGTAATGGTTAACTGGGAGAGGCCAAGTTGTTTTTCAACCCATGTGATTTTCAGAAAATAAACTGAAGGAAATCCAGTCCTGGCAGAAGCTTAGAAGAACCTAATTTAGCTGGTATAAAAGTAAAACTCGGAGGGTTTAAGGAAGTTCTTGAGAGTAACAAGAGTGTGAAACAGAACAGCCCCATAGTTTAGATCAACATAGCATGAACAAAGTAGAATTGCATTGGAGATCTCTATAAGTGGTGCAAAAAATACACTATGCAGTTCACTCCTCATTTCTTTTTGAGGATGCTTCCCAAGAGTACCTAAAAGGAAGTTGTTCCTGTGAGATGGAGGCAGCCATGGTATAGCTCCCAAACAGTGTGTGGCAGTAAATCAGATTGATGTACCTGCTAAAGACAGGTGCAATAAGTTTACACCCAGGTGCTGACAGTTTACTCATTGATTTTAAAATGCACACTATCAAATTAGTTCTGAGTAAAATGAACAGATTAATCCTGATGTGTGATATGGTTGCACTTAACTGCTTCCTAAAAGTTACAGAACCAGTTTAGGCTCCTTTTCTTTGAAGGTGTAAGAGGGAGGGGCAAATAGTTGGACAGTACTGAATTATTCTTAAGCAACAACTTCAAGTTATATGCACTTCATCCAGATAAGGACTGCGGATATTTTTTTAATAATCTAGTAATAATAACAACATTTAAAACCAGAATGTGTTCTCCATTGCACTGGTCGTGTTACGTACAGTCAAGCGTTTAACAGTCATGCTGGACAAGATGAGGTAAGTGTCCATGAACATATTGTGCCTTTCTGGATGACTAGTTTATCAGCGTCTAGTTCTTCTCTATGTAGTCTTCACCTTCAAAAGCTTGGTTTTCTACATCGGCTGCCAGTAAGAGCTTAGCCTCTTCGGCTCACATTCAAAAACCACTGGCTTATAAATACAAATGCATTAAACTTGAACAGCTGGAGTGTTTCCAATTATCTACTATGCATTCTTGTATAGGTTCTAGTACCTATGACATGAATGCATGAACTGCATTTGAAACTGTTCCTAAATCATTGCTGTTCACATCCTGGAGTATGAAGGTAACCTAAAGTAAGTATTCATTTACTGTAATACACTTAACTCCACCAATGCTAAGGTTTGCCATTGTGTGGTTTGGCCATTCTTGCTTTGAGAAGAACACACAGTAACTATTGGGAGTGAGTTAGATCCAGTAACCATTTTGGCTGTTTGAGTGCCACTTGCATTTGCTCATCAATCAGTATTTTCTTCATAAAAGTCTTGCATTCATTTTACAACTTACAGTGTTTGCCTTCCAGTGGTGACATAGTATGAACAGAGAGATATATTGCATTTCTCAGACTTCTCTGAGAATTGTGTGTAGTGACTGTCTGTGACACCACTTGAGAGCTACAGCTGAAGTATTTCCCTATGTATGGCGGAGGTTATAGATTCTTTTTTCCTAGAGGGAGTTCCAGTGCTGATTAAAACGTTTTGCATATCTTCATTTTTAACTATTTTGATTTACGGTTTCTAGTGAATGTCAGACTTTGACTTTGTTGATTTACTTTACGAAACTAGACTTTTTTTGTAATTTTCCTGTATTGCCTAT
The DNA here is from genome assembly GCF_026419915.1 of Harpia harpyja. NCBI lineage: Eukaryota > Metazoa > Chordata > Aves > Accipitriformes > Accipitridae > Harpia > Harpia harpyja. The sequence goes on from NC_068943.1 coordinate 32,552,802, forward strand.
CTGCAACTTTAGTATTATGAACAGGACTGAAGGGAATAGCCATTTTGGTTTCACTTTACTTAAAAGGAGATTGTCAAATTAGTGAAGTAGAAATGTTCCACAGAATACCTTTCTTCTAATAAAATCAACACTTCTCTGTTTTGTTGGAAAATGTTTTATCAAGTTTTCCAGGAAACGCTTTTCTGAAACAGGAAAAATACTTTGAGGAACAAAGCACATCTTTTAAATAAGCTGCATGTTAATTGAAATAATTATTTCAGAACCAAAAAAGAAAAGCTGGTATACCCTAATTGCCACAGCCGAAACTGTGTGACTAGAAAATATGGTAAATATATGGAGAAAAAAATAAAATAATTCTACTCAATTCTGATTCTTAAAAACAAACACAAAACTCTTCAGTATGCTTCCTAACTTTAATAGCTCAGCTACAACCTTATGGATCTATGGGTAATTATATTCTAATACATTTCTACACCAGCTGCATCACTGTATCTGAGCTTTTTCCAGTAGTGCATTAAGTGACATGACTAACATCTATTGCATATGCTTTGTTCTTTCCTCTTCACCCTAGGGATGCATTGATGTATTTTGTTTTTAAAATTTTCCCTATTTTAGCATATTTGTACATCTTGGGCACCTGTATTTGTCTGCTCTTATCTGATGACTTCTGAACTGGATGGCTGATTTGACACATTGGAAGGAATCATGATAGTAATTTTTACAAGTCTCAAATTGGCAGGCAGGAGAGACCTTTTGAGGACTGTAGGAAATAATAAAGAATAAACTTCTCTCACAGTAGGCACTAAAGAATGGACATGGTGAGTACTTATAAATGCCTCAATCGCAGGAAAAGTTTAAATAGTAGCTTGTATCTTCTTGAAGAGTCACTCAGATGTGAGGCTCTAATTAAATAAAATAGGGCTCTATTACTTCAGCTGTTTGAAAGATGCTTATTTTTAAAGTGCACCTGCTGCCTTCATGTTGGAGAAGGCAAAATCAAAGCATTTCATGCATTAGGATTGGGCGATGGTTTTTATGGTCTTTCTGGTTCTGTAAGTTCACTCCTTGGTCTTTGGCAAAGCCTAGAAAGTGTTGTATCCTGTTCAGAGAAGCTTTTCCTTCTTAATGGAAGTTGTCCGGACCTGAGGGTGAGCCTTGGCTGTGGTTTCTGGGGGAGTGTAGCTGCAGGAGGACCCAGGTGAAGGAGGAATGCACACCTGCTCTGCTGTACCGAGCCCACTGGGAAAACACACCTTATGGCAACCTCAAATTGGCAGCTGTAATGTTATACAGGCTGAAGCATGTATCAAACTGCACTACTGAGAAAGAAATTGTGGAGTGGCCCTGTTTTTGTCACTTCTCATTTAATAGCAATGTGTGATTTGGAAACATTTAGTACTGATTTCACTGAGCCTGTTCCTTACGCTGTACCTTTCTGTGTTAGGCACTTTTGCCTTGTCCCTGCTTAAACTTCTGTCCTTGTGTTGTATAGGATCAAGACCCTTGTGTGTAGTCCTCTGTAATAATGAATGTATCTGTTGGTCACCAGATTTGACTGAATTAGGATGTGAAAGAGTGTTAAGTTACTGCAAGTATTGTTATAATAAGTAGGTAGGTAGAGAAGAAGCACTCTGTAAATCACAAAAACTGAGGAAAAAGCAGTGATGCAAATTTCTCTATCAGTAAGCACCAGAGAAACCACTGTGGAGGGTGGCCTTGTAAGTGCTCCAGTTGTAGAAAAAACAATTAATTGTACTTCGTATCAAACTCAATAACCAGAAGTAGTGAATCTGTAGGAAAGGAGTCGTCCTTAGTTGTGGGGGTTTTTTTGTACACAGCAATGTTACTGGCTGTGATTAAGTTTATAGTAGTAGTGCCTACCACCCATCCAAAATGGAAAACATGTTTGTGCTGTGTGCTTAATACAAAAGTATAACTTTTTAATTTGTGGTTATCTTCTAATGCAGCTTACCTCCTTTTCTTAGGAGAAAGGCCAGAGTATAAAGTAATTCTGTTACAGACAGTGCTATGGGTATGTCTTCCAAAGTTTGAACCTTAAGTCTGCAAATTTGAGTTTTGATTAGCGCTGTCACTGTTACTTTGAAATTCTGGACTGAGAATCTGAAAATTAATGATAGCTTTTAAGAGCTCGGGAGACAAAGTACAGTCACCTCTCTAGGTTCTGATCTACTGAAAACCATTTAACTTTGGCATTACATGTCGTATTTTGATTGACTAATACTCTGGAATTCATAGAATAATTCAGCTCAGAAGGGGCCTTTGGAGATTGCCCTCTTCAGCCCCTCGTCAGGACCTTGCGTGGTCAGGTTTTGACAGTGGTCTGCAAATTTTTTTGATCATGAGCCCCATCAGTAAAAGTTCTTCGAGCGTGCACCTCCAATTTACATATTTTTATTTTTAAATTCTGTGCATGTACTAATGTATTGATATATGTTATGCACACTATAAAGCATGCAAAAAAAAAAACCGGAAAGGATGAGATAAAGATGAAAAACACTATTTAAAAATATTTTTATATTTTAAAAATACTTTCTTCACACACTCCAAGGGGATTGTCTTGTGCATCCCCTGGGGTGTGCGCACCCCACCCTGGAGACCATTGATCTACAGGGTTGAGATTTTGCAGCCTCTCTGGGCAATCGATGCCAGTGCTGCACCACTCTCATTGTGAAGATGTCTCTTCGGTGCAATGTCTTTTCTCCTGTGCCTCCAAGAAGAGTTTGATTTAAGGCTCTTGATAAGCATCCTTCAGGTAGTGGGATCCAGCCAGTAGGTGACCCCCTGGCTGCTTTAGTGCTCTTAGCTTCTCCTTGTCTTTCATGGGCTTAAGCCCAGTAACAGCCTTTGTGGCATCCCTCTTATACTGGGGAGGAGGAGGTGGCTGGGAAGAGCAAAACTGGATGTGGTATTTGAGATGTCACCTTATAAATGCTGAGTAGTGGGGAATAATGACCTCCCTCAGCCCATCAGCTGTGCTTCTCTGCTAATACAGCCCAGTATGCTGTTAGCCTTCCTTGCTATGAGGATGTGTGCTGCTGACTCATGTTGTTTTACCTTGGTGATCCAGCCGATTTAATGCTGATGTGTTTTCAGAGACTATCGTTAAGATCAGCTGCTAGTCTCTTGGAGATGGAAAAGCTGATCCTTTGCATGTGCAGAGAAAATGCACTGCCTAATGATCTCAGCCTTATAACGTTCCTTAACCCTTAATGAACAAGTGACTGAGTAAAAAGCAGAGTTGTATATGTCTTTAGAACATGAGAGTAATGCCACAGAAACATTAAAAGGACCAAATCTGAAGGCATTTAAGGATTGAGTTAAATTGTCATTACAGTTCAGAGTGGCAAACTTGCTTACTGAACTATTGAGTGGAACTCAGTCTTTGAGTCTTAATGTCATTTAGCCTTTTGCCTTGTTAGTGTAATGCATTCCTTAACAGTTCCTCGGGCATAAGCCCTGGAGTCCAGTAAATTTAGATGCCTTCACTTTGCTTCAGCTTTGATAGCCTTCAGAAAAATCTTTCAAAGTCTTTTCAAATTCATATGATAAGGAAAATGAATAGCAGTTCAGTTAGGGGTAATGGGGAATAGGTAGCTTGCTACCTAAGTCTTGTACAAAGCATTAACCTACCCAATGTGGTTGAAGTCTCAGGAGACCTTGTACTTCTCTTGTATCCTAGGACAGACTCAGTGCAGATTCTGAAAGAACAGTGTCAGCTGAGTTAGCAAACTTGAATTACACTTTGAAAGTCTACTACTAGTTCAGTATATTCAATAGCAAGACAAGAAATGAGATAGCTGTTCATGCTGCAGTTGTTGCTGTGCATGAGTCAGTACAGATTTCTAAATAACCATGCCTTTAATGTGCCACCAGTAGAAAATTACTTCTCAGCTGCTTCTGTGCTTAGCAACACTGTATTACCTATCCATCTAGTGTGTTATCTTCCTTGTCTGGTCCCTTTTAATGTGTCCGCAAGAATGGTGCAGTGAGTTGGTCTTAAATAAATATTTAGATGTATCCCATGTGTTACTTTACCCCTTCTGAAGGCTGCTGCATGCATCCATTAATTTTCAGTGGTGCAGGAAATCTGGCAATAGGCTAGTGAATTGTTCTTAGTGGCTCCGCAGGCTGAGCCTTACCTGTTGTCCAAATGCAAGTTGCTTTTCTTGTGTCTTTTTCAAGACATCACTAAATCCTGAGTATATTGGGAATCTAGATGGAGTTGGAAGTTGGTTACATCATCCAGAGCAGGTGTACGTGGAGTGAGGCTGAAATTATGGTACGCACATACTTTGCTTTCAGTATTTCCCATATGGAACAATATTTTCAAGAAATTGTAGTCACTTGTACTACTCTCTTGAACAGGTATCAAAAATTTTAAGCCCACAAATTGGAGACAGCTTGTTATGTTATTCCAGTAGAGATTGTAGTTATCTGCAGCCAGAGGCAGGGAAAATATCCTCCTTGTTGCTAAGTGAAGTACACCTGTTGATATAACTGATACAGCCTTTTGGGGAGCTTGTGTTTGGCTGTCCATTTTTATTATTCTATCCTTTTCAGAATCAACCCTTCACAGGATTGAGTTCACTCTTTTTTGGTTTAGAAAGAATAGCTTTACCGTTATGTATTAAAACCTTTTGTTATGCCTAGCTTTTTAAGCTATTCATGCCATTTTAGTGGAGTAAAATGACTCGATCTCTTATCTCTGTCATGGTTTGTCATTTCCAGACTTCCTTCTGACTTCCTTTTTTTCTTTTTTTATTTATTTTTTTTTTTTCCTCCTGAGAGCTGAGTTAAAAACATGTTCTGTAATGAGAAGCCAAGAACTGATACCTTCCCTTCCTAGTGGAAACTCACATGCTCAACAACTCTGTATTTACTGTTAATATTCAAGGACTGTCTGTCCAGTTGTAATCCATGTAATATCTGTTCTGTGTTTTTGTTGAAGAGAAATGTTGTGTAATGCCAAATAAGGTTTAAGATTGTTTTTCCAGTTCTCTTATTGGTACCTTTATCAGCAATATCCATCACCAGAAGATTCTCGTCAAGTTAATTGGATAAGCTTTTTTTCCATTGATCATACTTGTCTTTTAATTCTTTACAAATAACATCCAGTGTTGACTATTCACTTTTATTTGGTCTCAGATCGCTGTTTGCTAATAGGCCTAGATTGTCCCATTTGCCCTTTTACAATTGAGTATTTAGTGCAAGACTTCTAGTCTTCTTCCAGACCTCTGAGACTTTCCCATGACTTAAGTTATTTGCAAGTCTTTTTTGAATATCTAGGTAGATCTCTTCTTCTAGAAGTCTTGAATGCAAGCTGTCTGGGTTTGCTGATGTAAAAGCTCTGTCTGTGCCCATTTGATATCTTTGTATCAAATGTGATATAATGGCATTTATTTCCAAGATGCTTATTGAGCATTTCTGCTTATTTTGATGCCAACCTTTTCTCTATTTTATCTGACTTCTTCTGCCACACAGTACTTCTCCCTTTTCAAATTCCTATCTGTCTTTACTTGTCCTCATAGCTAAAAAGAAAAGGCACTTGCAACTGGTGGACATCCCACATCTTATGTCTGACCAGGTTACACGCACTGACTTGTACAGATTGCTTCCTCTTGACTGCTGATAGGTAAAAGGCTTTTAATGATACGTGTAGCATAGACCCACATTGGAGTGAAGTTTAAACCTTTAGTCTTCAAGACTAGTTCAGTGGCATTGGAGAGAAATCTAATATTGTATTGTCCAGAAAGCATTGATTTATTTTTTTCCCTAGATTGATTACACAGTCTGACAGGTAGCACTTTTATTATTGTTGTAGAGAGTGTCAGGAATAACACTATACCTAGTACCTCCTGTCAGGGTTTATTGATGAGCAGTGTGCTTTGGCCCCAGAATAAATCAAACAGTTGGATCCAGATGTGGAATTTAGCTGTGTCCCACTTAAGGCACTGAAGGCTGTGTGCAAAAGGTGGACTACCCACTTAAGCACTCAGGTGCCTGTGGGAAGCTAACTTTTGTACAAATCGAATCATTAAACACCTGTGTGAGAGAATGAATGAATGAACCTGAGACTAAGGTTAGGTATGTCCAGAGCTGCTCCTGTCTTGGAAGGGCTGAACATGTTGTCATGACAGTCATATTTGAGTCAGTTTGGGTTATGCTTAATTCTCACTGGTGTCCAGTTTGATAGACATGTTTTGATTTATGCCTAATAAATGGTGATAGCACTGAGTGCATCATAACTTATGAATTCAGTCAAAAGTCATTGTGTGTGATAAAGGAGATTAGTGCTTTTTTTTATATAAGAAACTAGTCATTAGCATGGTGGCTTCCGTTAGCATGGAATAACAAGCTGGATTCAACTTAAACCTGAGGAAATTCAAGCCAGCTTACTCGGGGGAGTCTGTTTTGTTATAGGTTGAAGTACTGGAATTACCTTTTTGTCTGTGACCCTTTAGATAGGACCAGAAAATATTTGGAGCTGTAAGATCAAGAGATGTCACAAGAACAAGCCTGGTTGTAGCTACTGAGGGAGGAGGGATGCCTTGATTCTAACCTCTGCTTCCAGGCTGTGCATTCATTTTACATTAAACGGTCATTGGATAATATCTTGGGAAGGTTATCATCAAACTTGCTAGCTTGAAAGATGATCCAAGTAACTTTCATCAGCCCTCTGCCACCTGCAGAAGTGGTGGGGACTGACTGTAGCCTGGAGGATTTTTTGATGAGTGGGAAAGCTTTTAAAGTAAGGTAGGATTATAAAACTCTGTCCTCACTGCTTGAGAGACTAATTAGTCTGGCTGAGCAGGTATAAATGATGGCATAAGTGGTATTGAATTCTTAGGTAATCACAGTTAGGTTTCAAAGTCTTTTAACCTAGAGGGATTTTTATTCCCCCAACTTTAATTTTGCAGAGTATACCAGGAAAGTAAATGAAACCTCTAAACTAATTTCAGAATGCTTTTTTTTCCAAGTTCATAGTTTTATAGTAGGACAACCTTCAGTATGGGAGTAGCTAAATCATACTGTATATGTACAGCTGTATGAGAGGCTTATAGTGCTTTGTTAATGCATTCTCTAGAAAATGTGAAGTCTTTGTTCTGCATGAGTCTTCTTGTACTGACAGTGCTGTACTACAGATTTCAACCCACAGCAGATGTACAACATCTGCCTTAGAGGGGCAAACAAGTAAAAGCAGTCAGCTGGGTGGGATGGAGATTGTTTTAGAGAACAATAGCTCTTTAAGTTAACCAAATACGATCTCCAGAATTTGGTACCAAAGTCAGTATCATTAAACTGACTTTATCACTCCTTGAATTGTATTGGGTATCTCTCCATTTAAAGTAATTTACATGCTATAACCAGTAGGCATCTCTGTTTATAAGCAGGCAGTATATCTGTGTTAGAAGTTTAGTAGTGTTTGTAGAGAGTTTCATTAGCCAGATGATAACAAGGCAAAACTTTAAAAACCTGTAATGTTACTGACTGTTGGGCTGTGTAACTTTAAAACTGTACCTACTTATTTTCACCAGGCTACTGTAAGTACTGGCTAAGAGAGGCAGTTCTCCTTCAGAAATACTATACAAGCTTATTCTCAGCTTAATCTTTGTCTGTTTGATGTTAAGCACTGTTTTCAGATACAAAATGTGATTAACTTGTGGGAATTGTGAACGTACCACTCGCCTCTAGTGAATTCTTTCCATCTGTCTTTCTGTTTTGTTAAGAAATATCAATTTCTCAATTCTTGTTGATCTAATTCTTTTTTTATTTCAAAAGCTAAGTATACTGAGTTTAGCTGGGATAGAGTTAAGACCAATACACTAAACCAGTATAACTTAATGTTTTGTTTTGTTTTTTAACAAAATGAAATACAAAATAATTTCAAAAGCAGCTTGTTAGACTTGCAATTCGTATTTCTAGCATGGAAAAATGGTAATCTTCAGCTTTTCTGCTCTTAATTCTTCCATCCAGTCTTTGTATAGCACTTACATGCAAAACACCATAAAACACATTACTTATGACTTGTTAATGTAATTGAAAGGAACGCTCAGCTGAATCCTGCTTTCTGTTATGCTGTTACTTGACACTCATCAGGGTTGAAGTGGATCATTGCTTTCATGGACCTCTTGCCTGTGTGGCTTTTTTCTTGTCATCAGATTTCATGTAACTTTACAGTGTGTGCTAGCGAGGGCTTTTTTGTAGCATGGTTATGAGGATTATAATTTTGTGTGCAGGCATTACCTCTTCTTCCCCCCCAACCCCCCCAAGTTTTAGCTGCTGGTAAAGCCATTAAAGAGCCACTGGTTATCAAAATGACACAGCTTTACTTCTGGATGTCATACATTTAAAAGTAAAAAAAATGTCAGGTTGTGCAGAAGTTTGTTTTATTTTTATTCATTTGTGTCTCACTTGGACATTTCTCTAGTAACTAGTTGTTCCTAAAATAAGTGTCTTGTTCATTATAATAGTAGAAAAAAGTGGGTTGGTGATTAAAAAAAGAAAAAAGAAACAGTGTCCCTGTTTGTAGATCTCAGGTTTTTACCAGTTTCATAAGAACAAGAACACTATATATGTAAGTTCTAAGGCAACTGCTTCCCCCCCGTACGCATTTTGTCAGCAGTGCCAGTCAAACCTAGACAAAATCTTGGGTTATAATTGAAGTTAAAAGATTCAGGTTTGTTAGCTCCAAGGTTGTGATGTATCTTCTCCTAAGGTTCAGCCGCTAGAGGGGGTCTAAACCACCCTCTGTATAAATAAGGCTTATACTAGCTGGCAAAAAGCATCTTCAAGTTTACATGACTGCTGGAATGTTGTGGAAACATACTTTCCAGAGGTGTCTAATTTAATAACTTTTTTTAAGTGAGGCTGTTTTTTAAGGGCAATTATTTAGAAATATTTATATAGTTTAACCATTTGAGTAATTTTTCTTTGCAGGTGATCTTGTGAATTAGTGTACCATCAATGATGGCAGAACATCCACCGTTACTGGATACCACTTCGATTATAAGTAGTGAAATCCCTCTTCTAACTTCCCCTATTGTTAGTGGGGATGGAGCACAACAGGTAAGGAAACTTCAGTATCTTTTTTTTTTTCTTCCAACAGCATCATTGACATATTGACACTGTAAAAGATAGTAATCCTTCATTTGGAATATTTTTGTGCAGCTTTGGTCATGCATATGTTTTAGAGATTGAGGTGAAGGTAGAACTAACTGGTGCAGAGAAGAGATTTGTAAGAAGTATGAAACAGAAAACCAGTCTCGTGAAAGAACATCTTCATAGAAGGATGGGACCAAACAGCTGCCAAATTGTCTAGCCATGCTCGAGTCTTAATTTGGAAGCTATATATTTACATTACCACGTGACCTTGTTAAGGTTAATAAACCTTCCCCTGTGGTAGAGCTTACTGGCTCAAGCACAACACTTGCTAACAACTCTATGGCTTCTAGACTGACACTTGCTTTCAACTGGGTATCCTGAATGGTGAGATTTGCTTTTGTATGTTAGTGTCTGCCTGGACACTTCTTCAATTTTCTTTTCTATCACCTTGGCTGGTTTAAAAAAAACCTTATGATTGTGGCTTCAGAACACTTGAGAAAGGTCAGCTCCAGTGAGGAAAAAGTGTTGGCAAAAACATACATTCTCCATATCTTTAACCTAGGATGAATATTTTAACCCCTAGATAAGCACAGTTCTCGACCACCTTCCAATGGGAGAAAAGGTGTGAAAAATGGTTTGAGGTATCTGAATACGTTGAGAGATATCTGCCTGTGATAGCAAGAGACTGAACTTGATGGTCTAGGGAAGTCCCTTAGAGTCTGCTGTTCCCATGTTTGATCTTTATGCAGAAGAAAATAATTATTTATCATAAAGAGGAATTAATTTGTAGGGTAAAAACACAGACAAGAGCTCCAATATGAGACTGGAGAATGGATTGCAACAGTTCATGTGATAAGGTTTGGGCTGCAGTGAGATGTTCACAATATAGGGGAAGCTTAAATACAGAGAAAGAGCTGATAAATCTTTTTTAATAAATATGTGGACAGAACATTCCGGAAAAAGGGAAAAAACACTATCCAAACATGCTTTCTCTTCCAATTCTTCTTTCAAACACTGATGTTTAGAAGTAGTAATCAATCTGTAACATGCAAGAGGAGAACTGTTACTGTTTCCTTACATGTTCTGCCTTGAAATTCTAAAGCCTTACAAACAAAAAAGAATAAAGCATGCCTACGCAAAGTTAAACATACCACCAGCATTTCTTTTCTTTACCTAATTGTGAATATCCTTTCTTTTTACTATTGTTGTGTAAAAATTCTTATAGGTGTATCACAGAACCCTTGAGGTTGCAAGGGACCTCTGGAGATAATGCAGTCCAGATTTCCCCCACTCAAAGCAAGGTCAACTAGAGCAGGTCACCCAGGACCATGTCCTGTTGGCTTTTGTGCATCTCCCAGGATAAGGGACTCCGCAGCCTCTCTGGCAGTCTGTTCCCCAATATTCAACCCACCCTTACAGTGAGATAATATCTTATATTTTAGCGGGACTCCTGTATTTCAGTTTGTGCCCATGGCCGTTTGTCCTTTCACTGGGTACCGCTGAGAAGAGTCTGGCTCGGTTTTGTTTATTCCCCCCCACCTTCAGATATTCAGGCACACTGGTAAAAAGATCTCCCCTGGTACATCTATTCTCCAGGCTGAACAGTCCCAGCTCTCAGCCTTCTCTCACAAGTCAGATGCTCCAGTCCCTTCCTAATCTTTGTGGCCCTTTGCTGGACTCTTTCCAGTATGTCCATGTTCTTCTTGTACTGGGGAGCCCAGGACTGGACCCTGAACTCCAGATGTCTCACCAGTGCTGGGTAGGTGGAAGGATCACCTCCCTTGACCTGCTGGCAATGCTCTTCCTAGTGCAAGCCAGGGTGCTGTCGGCCTTTTTTGACTTGAGGGTGCCTTGCTGACTTGCATTCAGCTTGTCCACCATTCATTTTCTGAAAGGCTACTTTCCAGCCAGTCGGGCCCCAGTGTGTACTGGTGCATGGGATTATTGTTCTTCAGGTACAGGACTTCACATTTCCCTGTGTTGAACTTCATGAGGTTCCTGCTGGCCCATTTCTTCTGTTTGTCAAAGTCCCTCTGGATGGCAGTGTAGCCGTCTAGTGCATCAACCACTCGTCCCAGCTTTGTATCACTTGCAAACTTGTTGATGGTGCACTCTGTCCCATCAGGTCTCTAAAGAAGATAGTAACCATTATCTGTCCCAGTATCAACCGCTGAGGTAGATGACTGGTGAATGGCCTCCTGCTGGACTTTACACTGCTGATCACAACCCTTTGAGACTGGCAGTTCAGCCAGTTTTCAGTCCACCTCAGTGCCTATATTGTCTGTACTTCATCATTTTCTGTGTGAGGATGTTATGCAAGACAGTGTCAAAAGCCTTGCTAAAGTCATGATAAACAGTATCTACTGCTATCCCCTCATTCATCAAGCTAGTAATTTCATTGTAGAAGGCCATCCAGGTTTGTCAGGCGTGGTTTCCCCTTTGTGAATCCATACTGACTACTCCCAGTCACCTTTTTATCTTCAATGTGTTTGGAAGTGGCTTCTAGAAAGATTTGCTCACTCATCTTCCCAGAGCTGAAGGTGATGTTGACCGACGTGTAGCTCCCTGGATCTTCCTCCTTGCCCTTTTTTGAAGATTGCAGTGACATTTGCTTTCTTCCAGTCCTTGGGAACCTCCCCTAATCACTGTGACCTTTCAAAGATAGTTGAGCCTGAGTTACTTGTTCTGCCTTCCCCAAAAATAAGACTATCAAGCTGTGCTGTCAAGCTTACTCTGTAATGTTGCAAAATTTTGAGTCAGATATGATCTTAAATGTTCTTTTGGAGATACTTTTTCATTAAAATGTTGTCCCTTTTTCTCCTGCCAAGCAAGATTAAAACTGGAAAACAAGCAAAGAATTTCTTCAAAGAAATGAATTGGGGGGGGGGAGAGGGGGCTCTTTTAATCTTAAGGGAAAAACATCATACTTGCTGTTTATTTAAAAAACAAAAACCAAACAGCTCATTAAGAATACTGTCTAAAGTGGAACTGGTAGTGGTAGTGTTTGTTTATTTTTTTTTTAAAAAAAGAGAATATTCAGAAAGCATTGGGCAGATTCTTGGTCATCAATAAAGTCAGTTTCTTTGTTAATTTCTTGATAGCTAGCACTTACACCACAATGTTGTCTAGTGTTCTGTGTTCCACAATGTCTAGTGAAAGTTGTGACTTTCGTTTTCTGTCCTTTGCATGTGATACATGACTCATGAAGAATCTGCAAATGCATTTGTTCAGTGGCAGGAAACTTCACTGGAAGCCCTTTTTGCATCTGGTCATTTAAAAGCCATCGCTAAATAGAAAATACTTTGTATATCTGAAATATGGGAAATCCAGAATTGCAGGTATTGCTTACTCTGTCTAGGTTGCCCAATTAAGACTTAGGCCACAGAAAGGTCAGGCAGGCTATTATTTATTTATAAGGGTCTTAAAATTGTTATGTTTGTTTTATATGGTACACATATGGCACACTTCAAGTGAAGTGTGGTGTATTCAAGTACAAAACATTGTAATTCGGAGCCTTTTTTCTTATTTTTTTTGAAAAATATTTTAACCTGAATATTAGTTCATTGTATTCCTTTTTTTTTTTTTTCCTTGTAACTTTGAAGCTACAAGAAGTGTGGAGACTTTTGCCTTGATTTTTCTGCTCGTTTTTCTGAAAGTCTCCTATTTGCTTAGCTACAGTACACACATTCTGTAGGGGTTACCTCCTTAAAATATGAAAACTACTTCTTCAGTTTCATAATAGCATTGTGGTGTTGGATTGCATAATCTATAACATAATCTGTAGTGTTTACAGAACTTGTGTTCCCACAATCAAAATTCAGAGCTGTTCTGTCTGTGTAAATAAATGTATATGTTCTTCTGTTTTCATAGTGTAGGTTGGACTGTAGCTGTCCTAATTGATTTTAGTCAGTCCTGACTGAAAAGGTATTGAAAACCTAGTAGAAAATTCTTTATTTAAATATTTTGTTTATATGTCAGTATTTCCTATGTTAGACTAGTTAACTGTATCCTAAACTTGCACGTTTTTGTTCAGCTGTAAAACGTGAGGATTTTTTTTAATCAGTTCCCCCCTCCTTGCATCTCACCAGGATTAACTGTTATAATTATTGTGACTTATGTTGTATATACTGCATAACTGAGTTACCAAATGAATATAGACCATTTGGTACTTTCCTGGAACAGTTCCTATCTTCCAAGATAATCTGTTTCAAATACTTGAAGTTCTGCTAGCAGTTTAAATGTGAAATAGCAGTGCAAATATTTGAACATGTTAAGATGAAAGGTCGTATGCTTCAAATAGTGGAAGTGCCTGGTCAGGTTAAAGCTGTAGCTTTCCACCATGTTTTAAAACAAAACAATCCACAAAGTTAGAGGAATGTGCGTGTTCAGGCAGAAAACATGGGGAGCTTAAACTGTGTGGATGTTGCTACTCAGTGCTGCTGTGGGAGACTGCCTCATTCCCACAGAACAAGGGACTACTGTTAGTTTCATAGGACAAAACTGGTGCAAAGGAAAAGCAAAGGCCAAGCCCGTTAGCTCTTCCCTCTCTATTAAGCGCAGAAGTACTGCTTTTGCACCATCTCATCACCGTGTTCAACCTGAGTAGGTAATGTACTTCTTACATCTTGGTGGTGAGTAAGGCTGTGGTTGAAGTATGGAGAAGATCCATGGGAGTTGACAGAAACCAAGTGACACTGAGAAAAAATGGTATGAGGACAGAAGCGCTTGAGGGTTCTTCATGTAAGGGTAACTACTGCAGTGGGGCTTTACTGATTATTGCTGAGGCTGTACAGGAAGGATGTGCTTGATTATGTGAGTCCCAATTTGGTGGGAGGAGGTAAATTTCATGATTGAGAGGAAAATGAGGAGGCAAGAGTTCAAACTACTTTCTTTAACACACTTTGTTTTCCTGATATTAAACTGATGTTAAATTGTTTTGGAAAGTTTCTACAGCACCCAGTGCTATTTCAAGACAAATCAGTAAATTGCTGACACAAATTTGCAGAAGCCCTGGAGTTCTGGACTGTCTCCACACCTTCACACTAAAGCTAACAGTTGAAAAGTGAGACATCCCTATATAACTTTGGTGTAATTTTTTACCAAAAAGGTAGATAGCCCTCTCAAAGTAGCCCAAGCAATACCTGTTAACGGTTTCTTTTTCTTTGGGGAATGGGACACATAGTGTTTGACCTTCAGTCAGCTTTATTTCTCAGCAAGTTATAGTGATAAAGTAATACTTCTAGCTTGGGAAGCTGGTTGCTTATCCTCCAAACTTTATTCAGAAGTTTAGATGCTTAGTGAGTTTTCAAAGAATCCCACTCTGTGTGTGTGTGTGTATATATATATATACATATACACTGTGTGTAAGTTTAAGTGCAAATTCTCTGAACTGAAATGGATCTTTAGCATCAAATCTACAAGTTAGTATTTCCAAAACGAATTTCTTCCTTAAATATTTAAACCTCTGATCTTAAAGTTGTTATTATTAAACTGTTATCATAGGAGGAAGTCTTCAGTCAGCAGAGTAATAGATGGCTATAAAAACAAATAAAATAATTCTGAGAATCCCCTTTTTTGGCTTTCAGGTTGTTTACATATGTGAAGTTGCAGCAGAAATATAATGGTGAAGATGTAAACTAGATTACTAAATGCTTTTCCTCAGTTTTAGTTCTGATGCTTCTGTTTCTGAAGAGCATATGGTACATTATCAAGTTCCAGCTTGCTTTGGTTTTGCCTTGCTGCTGAAAATCAAGCCTAGAATTGCATATGTTTCATGATCTTTGCCTCTATAAGAAAAAAAATACCCATGTTAAAAGTTGTTCAACAGCATACACTGTTATAACTGTTCTCACTGCTTTCCATACTGTGCTGTTTTCCTTTCTTTTATGTGTTTTGATTTCATAGAGTACAGAATACATGCGTGGCTGCTTCCATCTTCTTTTTGGTTGGGTTTTTTGGTTTTGTTTGGTTTATTTTTTTGTACTTCCCCTTTGGCTCTATTGAATTAGCAGATACATCTAATTTTTCCTTTCGGAGATTCATTAAAGTTTTAGTTGACAATTATTATTCCATCCTTCAGTGACTTCGTAGCATTGAAGCGCACCAGAACTGTGTTCACTGGAACCATTGGAACTCTTCTGCATGTAATGCTACAGCGCCAGCTTACAGAAGCTGATTATCAAGATGTATTTTTTCCAGGATTGATTAGTACTTTGTATTTTCCAGTGATGGTTGCTACACATAATTAAACTTATATGGGAAATTCCAAAAAAATCTTATCCATAAAAGTTTTTAACTGGTTGATGGCTATGATTTTTAAAAAAATACCACCACAAAAAAAAAACCAAAAACCAAGGATTTGAGTTTTGATGCCTCAAGGTTATTGGATCCTTTCTCTATCGTGAGTTAACCATATTTTTTGTTCAGCAAGAGTGAAGTTTTATCTTAGTTAAGTGTAGATTTTTTTTTTTGGCCTTAGAAATAAGAATTTTCTCCTATGTATTTAAACTGTATCCTTGATTGCAGATGTATTGAAAACTTGCCTTAAATTTCCTAGAAGAAGCCATCGTCCTCAGCAGAAAGTGAGGATTCAGAATTCTTTGGTGTATAGTTAACTATGAATACTATACTGCTTTTGGTTAGCAGAAAGCAACATCAGATTTGTTGCATGATTTATACTAACATCCAACTATTTATTTTAATATTTGCTGTCTGAAAATAAATGTAGAAACAAGAGTGAAGGCTGTGTAGTTCATAGCCTTTCCTACTTGTACCCAGTATGAAAATTCATGGAATGAAGTACCCTCATAAAACTTCTCTGAGTAATCCTCCTTTCTCTCTAAAATGTCTGTTTTCATTTGCATGGTATGAATCCTAGATTAATTTTGGTCTCTGATACAGTAGATTTTTCCCAAGATACTTGAGGCAAGATTTCCCCTGTTGAATGAATCTCTTAGAAACTGACGTTTGGGAGAATTGGATGACATGTGAAAATCAGATTTAAAGTCAGTTAGTCACTGTGGGTTGCTAATACAGTCAATGGGGAGAAATAAGCACATCCAGAAGATGATCTCTCATGTTTTAGGAAGGTGACTAAGGATCTGTACTTTTTTTTTGTTGGGTTTTTTTTTTTCTTTTTCAATGAGGTAAGAAGGTGCAAGTTGCCTGGAGCTATAAGCATTGAGGTAGTTCTTCTCTGCAGTCTGTTGCAAGCGGGCCCAGTTCCTGAATCTGTGTGCTTCTCTATCAGTAGGGTTTGGAAGGGTACAGTTATGTCCAAGCAGTGTCCTGGACTCGGGCATGTTCCTTGGTCCCCTTATCTCCCCTTCTCTGTGCCATGGGACACTTAATGCCGAGTAAGCCAGGACCTGAATGCCAGAGTCCAAGACCTACGAAGTCACCCTTATTGCTTACATACGTTTCCTCAGAAGGCAGCCTTTGTAATCTCTCTGTAAGTTGTGACAAAAACATAACAGCTTTGCAAAGTCATATTTTTAACTACAGAAACTCCACTCTTAAAATATGTGAGAATTACACACTTTGCGAACAAGTAATCTGAAATGCATCCCCTGCTAGCTGAAGCCTGTTTTTTTTCCCTGGGAAGCATTTCTTTACCAAGAGGGTGGCCAAACACTGGAACAGGCTTACTGGAGAGGTGGTTGATGCCCCAAGCCTGTCAGTGTTTAACAGATGTTTGGACAATGCCCTTAACATGCTTTAAGTTTTGGTCAGCCCTCAATTGCTCAGGCAGTTGGACTAGATCATCATTAGGTCCCTTCCAACTGAAATAGTCTGTTCTATTCCCTGGTGATTGAGAGGTTTCTCTATTTATAACTGGGCAAAGTCCACCTAACCCTCTGCGTGTTACAGAATTATAAACTTTATAGAGCAGCCAGAATTACATTCTCCAAGAAGAGATAGACCCAGGTTTACACACCATAGTAAAAATGGCCCTTGGCTCTAATTTTTCTCTCTTTCTTTTTGAAGTAGAGGAGAACATACATGGGAAAGGATTGGGGTTGTAGAGACTTTTCCCACAAAGCCCTTGGTCTGGTACTGACTGAGCCTCTCCAACCTGATCAAGCTAAGGATGTAGCCTTTAATTTCTCTTCCAGTTCAGGTTCATGTTGTCACACGGTGTTTTGGTACACAGTGATACCCAGATTTGCACAAAGCTGGGTGTGTAGGATACTTTATCAGGGGAAAACAGGCTACTTCAGAAGTGCTATTGAAACTCCTAGCATTCTAATTTTTTTTAAAATGAAATGCTATTTTGAATAAGTACAGAATACAGTTCTTCTTTTGGCACTTACTTTTGTGCTCTGTTTAAGGTAGAAATGTTACAGAGACATCCATCAGTCTTAAATATTATGGGCTTTTAACTAGCTATATCACCAAACAGGAACCTGAGCTGTCAGAAGCAATGTTGGGAATTCTTCTAGTCCATATACTTTCTAAACAAACAGCTTATATGTTTCTTAAATCTTCTAAAGTCTTGAGAAACTGAATGTCCAAATTCAGTTTCAGCTTGCTTATTTATATTTTTCTCTTAATTGTTACAATTGCATTGCAGGAAGGGTATTGTTTTTAAAGGATATTTATTACAAATTTTGATTTGAGTTGTTGTTCAGCAGAGTACTTCAAAAAAAGGAAGGCGGCTCCCATCTGCCACTTCAGCCCTTGAAACAACTGTACAAATTACAGAATACTGCACAGCCAGAGTGAGTTCAGCTGCTGCATGCTTGGTGAGGATCTCCACCAGTAACCTGCTGTTCATGGCACTTGCTGGTTGTAGGGGAGAGAAATAGAGTGTCTATCCTGCTTGCTGGGTCCTCTTTTTGTACTTCAGAAGGGTGAAGGAAGTCAGGACAGGGTCTGAAAGGGCTCTGCCTCAGCCTACAGAGGGGGAATCAATTGTAGCTTTATAACCTTTCTGAAATAATGTATTCAGCTGTTAGGCCAAAGGTTGATCATGACCACTTTATAATGTTGGATATTGTTGCTCCGTGAATGCCTAACTGGTTGCACACACTTTCAGACATGTCCAGATATTACTGACAAAGAAGTCCTTTGAAGTGAAGTGTCATTGACTTGCGTCATCATTAGCAAATCTGTTAACTGTCCGCCTCACTTTGTTCATCTTGGCTAGCTTTCATAATGTTTGTAAGATTCTTTTTTTGTATTTATCACTAGGTATTATATGGAAGGAAAATACTAGCAAAGCTCTCTAACAGTGGCACAACTGTTCAGCTTGCTTCAAATGTGAGCTAAGCAGCAAACTAATTCTTCCCCTCTTCTCAGCATTAAGATCTTCACAACAGATTCAGAGAGCCTGGAAGTAGGCAGTCTTAAGTATTTTTTTTTTTTGCATAGGGAAACACCAAATGATACCTATTTGACATAGGGTACTTTGTAGCAACTGCTGGTGCAGCCTGCAGTCAAAGCATGGGAACTGCAAAGTACATACAGTTGAAGTACAGCTGAAAAGTGTCTTCAGTTTTGATGCTCAGTTGAAATAATTGCAAGGGTGTTTTGATTCCACAAGTGTTGTGAAGAAGACAGGGTTATCACAGGAAGAGAAGATTATTTTTTTTTAAATTTTAAATACAGTATCTAAAAAACTGTTGTGAATCAGATCAATAAATCTTCAAAGTGTCTGGCTTGCT
This sequence comes from Harpia harpyja, assembly GCF_026419915.1. Classification (NCBI taxonomy): domain Eukaryota; kingdom Metazoa; phylum Chordata; class Aves; order Accipitriformes; family Accipitridae; genus Harpia; species Harpia harpyja. Next base: position 32,571,590 of record NC_068943.1, read on the forward strand.
TTGAACAATGCCACATGTAGCACAGCACTTTCAGGTTTGGGGTTTTGGGGGTTTTTGGGGGGGGGCAGTCAGAAATGAGGTTTTTGATTCTCTGAACATTTAGTAGCAACTTAAGCAGCTGGGGGTTTGGGCTTTTTTTAATTGCAATGTTCACTTCAGACAATCTTTGTTAAATTACTTAGTTTTCCAAAATTAAATTGGCAGTCTTCTACCTTTCAATGCATCTAGATACAGCTTAAATGAAAGTTTATTCCCTGATTCTGTTTTGGACTGTTGCAAATATGCAGATTGATCAGGAAAAGTGCATACTGAGGGGACTAACCCTGCAAAGTATTAGCTGAAAGCTTAGCCCCTGCTACCGCTTTGCTGTGCAGTATGAGCTCTGTCCCTCATCCAGTTTTGCTTAGTGTTGTAAAGCTGAAGTCCTGTGCGCTTCAAACAACATCATGGTGAAATGAGAATAATCTGATTGAAGTCTTCCAATTTGTATTTATAGAGATTGACGTGTCTAACCACTGGCCAGGACCAGATGCCTCAGAAGGTTACAGAGTTCAGTGACTGCCCCTAACACTGCTTCCTTCTACTTCCCTGTAAACAAGGATTAGCTTAAAACTTTGAAGCACAATGTTTGTCTGCTGCATTATCCAGATTCTTTGAAACACTTCTGTGACCCTTATGTTTTTACTGATTTAAAGATATAATAGTGGGATTATTTTAAGTAGCAAATTTTATGTGTATTATCTACTAACCACAGACTGTGTCAATGCTAGTGAAACATACTGGGTTTGCTGTAAATGAGACAAATAAAACTTTGCTTAGCCAAGCTGTGAGAACTGAGAATGCAAAAGAGAAGAGGCAAAGCGGAAACAAGTAGATGAAAATTTTAAGTATTTCTCAATAATAAAGAATGAGACAGACACACTTATGGAACATATACTGACTGATACTGTTATATGTGGACACTAACAAGTCTTGAACATATATCAGTGACATTAGATGCAGATTTTAACATTTATCTTTTACTGGTTCTTTCCAGAAAACTTTGTATTTTTACAAAACAAGGCTCCAAACAATCTTCCTACCCTGCCCCCCTCCAGTGATCAGCTTTCTGCTAATCATCTTTCACATGGAGGGGGGGGAAGTACAGTAAGAATTTAAAAAACCTTTTCATAAATAAAATCAATTCATTTGCTAGAATAAATAAATCACCAATTCTCCGATCTTTCCAACCTGCCTTTCTACAAAAAGCAATGAAAGCTTATTGAAATCTATAGTTTTTGAATGTCAGTGCCACTGAACAGTCTAGTCATCTTTCCAACCTTCTTGTTTCCAGTTGCTTCTAGGTATATTCTGTTGTCTTAGTGCATTCAGTGGTGCTGACAGTATCTTGTAGTGGTGGTTAAAGATGAAATGTTTGCTGATTTTTATTATCTGTCAGCTGCCTTTTAGAAAAATGACACAGAGATGCTTATCTCTCCTCTGAAAATATACATAGGCCTTAGGAGCACGTCACTGAAAAGGTGGCTTCTTTCTCTCGCTTTCTTCAGGACGTGTTGCTACTACCTCTGTAAGCTGAAGTAGTTTGGATTGTGTTTGTGTTTTCAAAATCCCAAACATGTAAATTGTTACTGCAACATACTATGTAACATTTACTTAATTCTCTATGGCTTTCCTCCCTACTCCTAAAAACCAAGATTTGTTGATGGCCTTTACTTACCCAGATCTTTTCTGTTCTTCATTAGGAAAGTGTTAATCTCCGTATATGGAGCACTTATATCCCTCTAGATTATCAGTTAGTATTAGCAGATGCTAGGGGAGAGAATTGTGTAGTTGTGGGAAACCTGTAAATGGGAATTTGCTCAAATAAATTTGGTGGGAAATAGAAGCTTTTAGAACTTTAGTGTTAAGAGCATTGCATTGTGTTACTTGGACAAAGATCAACGTCTGTAAGACGCTTATAAATAATGATGAGAAGCCTGCTTTCTTCTGTCATTCATACTAAAAACAGAAGATAATTTAAGGCAAAAAAAAATTTCTCATGTTACTTTTCTTATAGATACTACAGAAATGTGTGCTTATTCAGCTATGAATTGGTATGGTATAGTACAGAGCTCAACCTAAGGTTTTCAGAACTCTTTATCGGTTACTAGCCAACGTAAGTAGGGAGGAAGGAAGTCTTTAGCAAGTCTAAAAGAAGACGGAGGTAGAAGAATCTTATGGAAGATTGCTTTAAGAAGTAACACTCTTCACAACCATGAAATTCTTAAATTGTTTTAAATTGCCAAAGGCTTAAGACACTATTTTAGTTTATCTTTTGTTACTGATATATCAGCTGTTCCTATTTACTAATCTTATGCTGTCTGTAATACCTGTTACATTTGCCGTTTTCCATTTAATCTGTTTTCTAAGTGTAGTGGGCTTGATTGTGGAAAAGAGTAGTTCGTAGCCTCATTAGCATTGTTAGGATGTGAACAGCAGAATATGAACACATGATCAATGGAAAAAATGACTTGTGCTGCATTTGTAACTGACATCACCTTAGCTGGACCACAGATGTGATTCCATCTGGCAATTCCTGTGCTGCTAATGATAACAACACTCAAGTCTTGCAGTGTTCTTTGATCAGTAGCTTTCAGGGACATGCAAACGCTGTTGTACTAGTCCTACAAACAGGGAAACTCTGGCGTGGGTGAGGTGGCAAACCCACGAATCGCAGCAGGTGCACGTTGGAGCCACCACAGAGTGGGCATCTTGAGTCTGTGTCCAGTTTTCCCTGCTCACTGAACCATGCTCTGTGGAGCCAAGCTGGATGTAATGATTTTCCTTGTAACAAAAGACTCTGCATAGATGGAATAACAGATGCTTTGAAAACTAAAAGTGTTTTCAATAATAAAATGATACTGGATATAACTGATACCTTGAGCCTAGAAAGCTTTTACTTGATAAAAAATTTCATGCTGATCAAATGTTAGGAATATGATTTGAAGTTAAAATAGTGGAAAGTTACTTTTTCTGTTATAAGTAGGCTGTAGGTTTGAGTCCTTTTACATAAGTGTGTGTGTATATGTACACTTGCTTATTACCTTTGAAGACACTACTGCCCAAGTAATTTTTTAATGTTTTTATACCTCAGGCAACATTTAATCAGTAATCTCATGTTGTCACATTCCAGATACCAATTGTTACTAAGCAGTTTCATGTATCTTGTCTGCCTATGGGTTAGGATTTAAACCGGAATGATGCATATGTGGTATTTGAAGTAATTTCTCACAAGAAGGGAGGGATGTGTGTTTTGCCCTATGTAGCTGTCTTTCTGCAGATGAGGGTGTGCCAGTGAGTCCCTGCTATTGTTGGGATATAAGATTGCCAGAAACTAATATTGGATGTTTTCCGTTCAGCTCTTAAGTGGAGACTAATAGAGGGGAAACCATCTTTGTCAGCCATCTGAAATGTCTTAAATATTTAATATCTAATAAAGGTATTTCTGGTTATGGTATTATTTAGGGCAGACATGTATGTAAATCGTAAAACAAAATTGGGAAATACACTTATTTCTTTTCATGCCTCTTAATAAATGCACAGCATAGAGTAACACAGTATTTAAGAAAGAGTGCAATAGAATCCAGTTGATTATTTCTTTGCTGTATCTTTTTATTCTCTTATAAAGTGGTGTGGGTGTGTGTCCCCTCCTTTCTGGCGTATTTGCAAACTGAAGTCATGAGCTGCATCAACTATATTCAACTATAAAGTCAGAAGTTGGTTCGTTCCAAGCTAGTATATCCTATCTGGGAATCAGGAGGCTAAATTAAAAATGCAGTTATAAAATGGCATATATTTGGAAGCTTTGTTCTCTTAAACCCAAACCTTCTGTTGACTGACGTTAGATGATCCAGAAGCAGATGCTGCAGCAGCTATTTGTTGATTTAGTTGCTATGGTGACATGATACATTCGTGTACAGCAGGAAGCTCACTGTACGTTGGCTAATTTGATAGGAAGGAAGGCTTGAGGTAGGTATTGCTGACTATATTGTTAATTGATCCTACCTTTCACATCCTCCCTCCACATGCTTTGTGGACGCACAGCTATAGAGGAAGGTAAAGGGAGATACCCCGGCGTGGCGTTTAGGTTAAGGTGCCCTGTTAAAAGAAGGGGGGGGCCAGTGCTCAACACATCACCGAAGATTACCTCAGTATTAAGTGAACGGAATAGATTGGAGCAGCGGAGTGGTGGCTGTTGAATCTGCCTTCATCCTTTGTCACTGTGGTAGCACCAGTTGAATGAGAGAAATAAAAGGATGCGAGCAACAGTAAGTCAAAGTGCTAAGGCTTTTGAAATGCGTTATGAGATAAAGCATGTCACTAATTAGCATCTTGATTGGAGCTATTAGTGGAGGAAAATGTAATTGTTCTGAATACTGCCCTAACGACAGCGCATAAATGTGGCTCTGCCTGGAAGTTGTGTTGTATTATATTCACCCTTTTCCAGAAATACACCCTTTTTTTAGTCTTGTTGCAGACAGACTGTTAAAGATACAGTGTACATCTTACAAAGGGCTTGGCTGTACCACCCTCTTAATGGGTTTAGTTGAGTGTTTTAAAATTTTTTGAAGTCAGAATGACCAAAAGCATTAGCTACAGTGTTTTCCTAAATTTGTAAAATGTTCAAAAATGAATTTACCTTTGTCCTTTCTGGGTAAAAATACTTCTCATCAGTACTGCTGAGCTAATTTCAGTTGCAGTATTTTTAGACAAACCACTGTTGTCTTTTTTATGTTGATGTATATTACTAGTGCATTTAGAAATATGATTTTGGTAAAGTCTTCCATTATTTGTGATTTTTGCTGACAATCATTTGCTACTGACTCAGCACCTATAACCATGTAATGCTAAATATAGATGCTTTCAGATTAATAAGAAACAAAACAAAAAAACCCAACCCCAAGCCTGAAGCTCTTGTCTCTTTCCTAGTAAAACATCTCAGAAAAGAACATTGTTTCTGCTAGTGTAGAAATGGATTGTGATTTGATTCTCTTTAAATTATGGTTTCAGAGGTCCAGGGAAATGTTTTGGAACACTTTATCCTCTTGGTTTCTAGGAAGTTTAACTGGAAGAAAAAACCAAAACACCCTACAACCCCCAAAACCACACACATCCCCCAAAAACCATTCCAGAATGAGAGAAAAACAGAACTCTGTTTTTCAGGAGTACTGTTTTGCTCCAATTTGTAATCTTTCTTGTTGCACAGGAACAGTCTCTTACTGCGTTATTTCATTTAAATATGCTTTAACGACAGCTGTAATATAACAAACTCTTACTTCTTCATATTATATATGATTTTAGCAGTGGATAAAATTAATGTAACGTATCCTAGCTTTCGTCCCCCCCACTTTCTCCTTGCCGTCTTACTTCCCCACATTTTTCAGTTTTTTAATACGTATGCCAGACTATGAATTGGCTTTGTTGCTAAAGGATTGCAGGTTTTTTTGTTGTTACGATATATTTAGTGGTAGATCTATTAGCAATCTTGTTACATATATTCAGAGGATTTTCATTTGGTTGGAAAATCTGTCCCAGATTTCACTTACTCTGGAAAAACACCTAATTTCACAAAATGTAACTAACTTCTTTTAGAGGAAGATATCAAGTAACCCATTCAGTTCCTCTCCCCTTCAGTGGGGGGTCGGGGGTGGCTGGGGAGAGGGAAGGATTCCAAATATCCCTTTACACTGAAATTCAATCAGGTTCCTTTGGTTTTCTTGCCTTTGTGGCGGTAGACAGTGCTAGCCTGTGGAGAAAACAGAGTGGCAGTTCTCATGTGGGCTTATCCCACAACTTCACACATGACACAATGTATTTAATGTATTTTGGTTTCTTTAGCCTCAGTCAGGATTAAAAAACTTAACCTTTTTCTTTTCCCCTTCAGAGGGCTGATAGTCCTTGATACTGAAGGATGTGTTTGAGAGCTAAGATATTTTTGAGAGACAGAGAAAGCTTGATGTCTATAGATTTTTCTTTAATGCAAATAAAAAAATATTTCTCTTATTTCCCTTGTATCCCAGTAACTCTAAAATGGTAGTTTCAATCTTTCAGATAAGACTTTGCTGGTTAGAAATAAACCCATAGGTATTAGGAAAACTAAATATTTTAAATGATGTTGTATATTTAGTAGCTAATAACTTCTACAGATAGAGGAGCTTTTAGGTATAAAAGCATTTATTTGGGCAAGCAATTTATTTGCTACAAAAGATTTTAAAATGTGGCTGTGAATACCAAGCTTGTAAAGCAAAATTTTACTGTCTCTGAATTGAATCTCTCGATGTTTGTGCTGGCTTAGAAGAGGTAGAAACTGTATTTCAGTCAGTCGTGTCCTTTTAGAAATACAGGTATTATTTGAACTGTGGCTGTAAGATATATAATACTTAGGGTCATCCTTATGTGGTAAGGATAAGCTAGACTCACTTCCATAAACCTTATTCAAATCTGATCTGCAAAAATTTCCCCCAATTAGGTAGTTCTTCATAACTTTATGGAGGAGAAGGTTACCAACTGTCTTAATTCCGGATTTGTTTTGTTTTGTGCCTGTGTGAAAGATCATCTAGTATACTTATAGACACAATCATTTGTTGTTTGGGTGGTTTGGTTTTTTCTTTTTACTTCAGACTAAATTTAAACTTCTAGAACCTAAATAATAAATAAAAAATATTATCTCTGCATATATAATATATTAGCAATAATATTTGTCATATAGGGTTTTTTTCAAATAAAATCTCTTTTGCCTTACAGATCCACTGCATATATGTATTTGGTAGAAGTGACAAAATATTTTCGACGCACTGTTTTTTGACTGGCTGTGTGTGTATTTGGGGAGGGAGCCTTGTTCTTTAGGCTTTAAGTTTTATTCAGAGAGCTGCTTTTGCACATGTATAATGGTGAGCAAAAGAAGAAAAATGTGTCAAACTTGCTATGAGACATCTTGTATTAAGCTAGTTTTTAGAGCTCATTGGCTTATTTCAGGTTTTACTTACTGGCTTTTTTTCCCTCTATAGGGACAGAAATAGTTTGGACTTCTAATTGTATTTACAATTTCTGCTATGGAAAGATGTTGCCTTAAAATAGTGAAGTAGCATGCTTGTGGATTAGTCCTAAGCTCTTTTGTTTTCCTGCTCTGCAAGTATTTCACCTCATCTAGGGCCCTTATCAGGATGAATCCAATTTTGGTATTGGTGCTTCACAATAATGTCCATAGGTTTTATTTTGGTCTTGCTTACTAACCACCTGATGGAGGACAGTCATTAATTGTGCAAGTCTATTTATATTTTATCACTTTTTTGTGACAGAGCACTGGGAAAACTTTTCCTTGCTTGTTGTAATGTAAATACGCATTTGTGATGATGCCACAAGTCTGATGCTGCCTTTCTTTCCCGTCAGCTAGCTGAAATTGTTTTGAAACCTGGCAATCTGCCAATACATCACTACTTCTGTTAGTAGGATGGAAGTGCAAGTAGAGATGCTTGTAGAAGGGTGTATCTTGCTGACAGAATGAAGGGTCATTTTTAATTGTTATTTCAGTGGAGTTAATGGGCTTTTTGGCCTTAATTAGTGTGCAAACAAACATATTCAAAGCAAGATTAGCTAGCTCTGTATTTTAAATTCCATTCTGTCCCTCACTATGATCCAGTGAAGAAATACCTTAACCTTCATATTCGTCTGGCACAAGCAAAATGTTAGGCTGCTTATGAAAGTATTCTATATCCATAAAGACAAGGATTAATAAGATATAAATCAGCTACATTTTGTATCATTGCCATTCTGCTTTTAAAAGACATTGCTGTGACCATATTGGTGGAGTGAAATACCTCTACGAATCTTATTTTGGCGTCTGCAGCCTCTGCTTCTTGCTGATAAAAGTTACTTCTAGACCTTTCTGGAGATAAGTCTTAACATTTGGCCTTAAGTTTTCCCTTTTTTTTGGAGCAGCCCTCTGAGTCAAGGTGGCTGCAGCTCTGCCTTGCACAGATTTCCCTTCCACCTTTTGTTGTTTGTGTTCTTAATCTTAGAAATTTTTTTCTGACTCCAGCCATTTTTATCAAATTCATTTCTTCAGTGTTAGAAATGAGCTAAAGACTTGAAAAAACATTCAACTCTCTTCCTGGTTCAGTCTAGAGAAACATCCTGTAGTTTCTCTTGCAGATAGTGAAGAGTTTACTGAATAAAAATAAGAAACATTGAGCATTCTCCTCTTTGAATGTTCATACTGCCTTTGATTCTTTAGATGCAAAATCAGAATACTTTCTCATCCTACTCATGCTGATATAGTAAAGCTAAATCATATACGAGATCTTCAACTGAAATTATTGTTAAATTATCATTATATCTGTTGATAGTAGTATGTCCAAGTCAATGTTGCATGTCTCTGTAGGATGTGTTCATACTACGTGAGCTACAATAAAATTATATTTTAATTTGGAATTCGTTGGGGAGAAAAATACTATAAAACAGTTTTATATAGAACTATTGTATTCTAAGAGTGTCTTTATCATATAAGACCAGCTCAAATTGTGATTTAAGGTGCAGAATAGATTTTCAAAGCTAATTAAGAGGCTGTCCCTTAACTAGTCCTTCAAAAAGGCAAAATGTTGTAATGCTTCTTCAGGCTACTGTCAGGAATTATTTACATATTAGTAATTTCAGTGTGCTCAAGAATGTTCCCAGAGACTGAGGCTAAGTGTCATGGAACAAGTCAGTTCTAGTAAACCATCTTTTCTTCCAGAAAGAGTGTCTGTGTGCAAACTGTCTGGTAAGAGTGGTCTCAGGAGTAGTTTCCAGTATTGTGTGGGAGAAGATTGTTGGCTGGCATTGTCCCGTGTTGTGCTCAAGACTACTATAACATTGTTCATCATCGCAGGTGACTGTTTCGGCACCTGGGAATGTTCTGAAGCACTGATAACTTGCTAATAGAGGTGTGGGTTTAGGTACCACTGACATGGTCAAGGGGATGAAGCAGTTCTCCTAGAAGCGATTAGAAACCCTCAGTTTGCAGAGACTGGGGACAAGGTGGGGGAAATTGCCAATGCTTAAAAAATATTGAAGGAGGTGGATGAAATTTACTCAGAACTGTTGTTCAGGAAATCCCATAGCACAGAAACTAGGGAGCATTTAACTAGTAGGAGATGGTTTTAAAATGTCTAGAAAGTGAACTTCAGGAACTTGCTGCCATAGAAGGTTGTGGAGGTGATTCAAAGTGTAAGCGAACTTGAAGACTTCAGGCAAACTCATGGACAATAACAGAGATGGACTGCAGAAGGTGGCCTGGCTCACTTGCTCTCCTTAAACATCATCTCAATTGATATATTGGAGACAAAGTACTGGGCTAGATGGACTGCTGACCCAGATGATGAGGACATTTCTTATGTTCTTATGTGGCTTGAGCAGCTGCCTGAGTTTAAACGGCAATTTCAGGAAAAACATTGAGCTTTGTAATACAAGGCATGATTCAGCTTTGTTAGGATGCTGGTCTTTGCCAATCCGGGCTATGTATCTTGAACTGACAGTGGATGGGCAGCAAAGTAAATGTTTTGAAATCAGGAAAAAAGCCAAGAATTCCATGCTAAGAAGGGGGTTTAATGAATACTATTCCTTTTTGCAAAGCCTTTCTATGTTTTTAGGATGGATTTTGCTTTTAATACTGCACTAAGAAGAAACCTCTATAATCCATATCTATTTAATTAAACTACTACAAAGCTTAGTATGTTGTTCATTTGATCTGAATTTATCTTCTAAAATCTCCTTTGTTGAATAAATTAAGTACCATTGAAAAGTATGAAATTTCACTGTTAAAATTCTGACAGTCTTTGGCAACTGATGCTTCAGGTATTTCAAACTTTAGCCATTGGGCTGTTCATTTTGTTTTATTTATGTAAGAACTGTTTTTAGCATAAGTGCATAGCTGCACTCTTGTATTGTCAACTTGTATGCTAATCTCTGGAAAGATATTCTGTACTGGTTTTCATCAGGAACTGTGCTGAGGTCGTGTGGATCATCATTAAATAACTGTTTAAAGGAAACGATTTATAGTCCCAGTGGAAATGACACAAAACTAGTTGTTGATCTAATACTCCCATTTCTTAATAGCAATGCCTTGGCATGTTTTGAACTTGAGACAGAAATATGTTGAGTCAAAGTTCTGTTAGCATTGAGAAATTACACTTTTAAATTTTATTAGGTTCTGTTATAGTTGGTTATGCTTTAGAAGTGCTCGTAGGCTTCTAGAGCCTGTATCAAGGCCTCAGTGTCTTAAGTTCGCATTATTTTGTTAAGCTTGTGAAGTCATTAATTAGTGTTTTGTTGATTTAGATGATTTAGAAAGAGAAATGGCATTTGAAAAGTGGCTGTGTTAAAGGTGCCTCCCACTGAGACTGGCACATCACAAATGAGTTTTTTCAGATTATCATAGTTATCTTAGAGGAGCAGGCAATGGAAATCTGGATAGAATAATGCACATTAGCCTTTGGATAGCAGAGCTTTAGATGCTCTGAGTAAAGCAACAGGATTTATTACAAAAAGATTGAGGCATGGGAAGAGAAGCCAAACCATCAGATTTTTCCAAAGCTTTTCACTTAGTTCAAGCTAACATGAATGTTTTGCCCAGAAGAGGAAGGAGATCAAGGTCTAGAATATTCAGTGTGAAAGACAAGGGCCTGATATTAGGGTTCATGAAGCAGCATGTTGGACAATGAGATGTGCAAATCTGTACAAAGCCACTTAGAATGAGATGAAAGAGCTATAAATACTAAGCAACCTGTGGATTTTGTTTGCCTAACACATGATGCTGTGAAAGATCCGTGTTACCTTTTCCTTTAGAGAAATTTTCTTGCATATTTGATTACATGCTGCAGACTCTTATTAGATAAGAGGGAATCCCTGTAAGTGATTGTCTTTGGTAATATCGTTTCTGACCAGAAAGGTATCAGTCTCTCTTTCTCTGTGTGTAGCTTTAATTCTTCTTATTTCAAATTGCATCTACTGAGGTGGTGAGTAAGTGTCAAAAATGTCCTTCTCAAAGCAGTGATTACTCCATGGGGTTCAGCAGTGATAAGGCTGGTCCAGCAAGCAGTGCTGGTCACGTTGACACGTTACCCCAACACAAAGACTTTTGAAGCCAGGAGTTCTTGAAACTTCTGAAATTACTTCAGCCCTGATTCAGGCTCTGTTTTGGCACACTTGGCAACAAATACAGCCTATCTTGGAACAGTTGTAAAATACAAATGCGAATCCACAACATAAAAGCAAGGCTGAAAGTGGGAGCCAGTGAAGTAAATAACACAGTCAGACATCAAGTTGACTAATAGTCCATTGACAAAAAGGCTCTATTTCCTTTTCCTGGGAACTGAGTACCTAATTAAGCCCGTTAAGTTGGCGGGTCTCCCCACCCTTTTGAGTGGAAGTCAGGTGTCCTCAGAGGTGTGGAAACGTGATGACATCCTAAGTGTCAGAGTGGTGCTGGACCCCATCAGGAGACCTGTTGCCTCGTGGCACAGCCACTGCTGAACAGTCCCCCCCTCTTACTGTGTTACGCCACGGCTGGTGTCTTGAGCCTTTACCTTCTCAGGCTAGTTGTGAAGTGAACAACAAAGATTCTCACACAGGAGAAACCGTTATAAAAGAAGATCAGGAGGCATAGGGCCCACTTGCTGCAGTTGGGCCAGTACGTGTATTCCCATGCTCACATCCACTGTGTCAGCTGGAACCTCCAGTTCGGATGTCCTGCAGCAGAGGTCTGGAGGAAGAAAACCGGTGGGTTCCCAAGGCAACGTTATTACCCAGGTTACCAACCTCAGGCACTCATACAGAAAAAAGGGGAACAATGCAGGAATACCAGTCATCTCCCATTCCCTGTTACTTTAAAAGCAGGAATCAAGGGAATTATACTAGCCGTTGCCCTAAAACTCAAGGGCTTTGCAGATTTTCTGCTTCTCGTAGTTCATACAGTGGAGATGAGGAATATTGAGCTGAAAATTGCAGATTGACATGTCAGCTGCAGTCAGAATGGCTCCTACCAGGAGTTTGGACATACTAAGTCAGCCAAAAGACTTAGGCAAATGTGGTTATCCAGCCTACACATATGAGGTGGAAAGACGTTCTCATGTACTCCTGCGAAGCTTATCGGTACTTTTATTCCAGTCTAAATTTCAAGCTAAAACTTTCAATTGTAGCAGAGAGGGGAAAGTAAATTAATGAAATATATCTTCAAAAAGTTGCGCCTGCTTGGGAAGTCTGAAAAAGAAATTGTAAGAACTCATCCACTCATATTTCTCTCCTTTGTCACGTTCTGAAGGTGACAGCCAGTTGTTAAAATGCTACCTTCAAACACTTTACAATAAATTCTGGCAATACAATATTTTCTGAAGACCTGTAAGTCTTATTTGAAGTTCATGTCTAAAATCCTCTTGTTTCTAAGTTTAGGTTATATTATGAATGCTAACTCTTCCTGAATTTTATATTCAGACATACTTTAGAAGATCTGGAAAATTTATTAGCATGATAAAACGTAAATAGTGATATAGTTCATTTTGTCAAAGAGCCTAGAGCTTCTGGACACATCGTTCTCCAGTAACAACACTGTACCACATGAAACAACTTAAAGTAGTTTTTTTAATGTGCATGCTCAAAATTTAGCTAAATCGGTATTGAATCACATGGCCCAAGTTTGAAAGTGTGAGTATCTGTCATATCTCATCAAAGTCGCAGGTATGTTAGGGTAGAATTTGCTATCTTTTCATTAATTTGTAAAGTTGCTCTACCAGCGGGGGAGGAATTTGTATGATTTCTGCCTTTTCCTCACCCTTTCCTTTCTCTCTGGTATTCCTAAAATGAGTAACACTCAAGTTTCCTGTTTTCCTTTTTTTGTAAACAAGACCAATTTTATTTTCTTTTAGCAATTTAACAGTGTAAACTTTTGGCCATAATATTGAAGAGTTGTGTATATAAAGATTTGTGTCTCGCCAGTTCATGCCAGGAGGAGGACATACACTCTTATTTAGACACATGCAAGCGAGACTGAAGAAAGATGTGTCCAGAAAGGAAATTATGAAATGCACCTGCTCTTCTGTTTTTTTCCTTTGTTCATAATTTTTAGCTAGGTTCTTCATGGTTACAAGCTTTTTTTTCCTCACAGAAAGGCAGGTTTCAAATGAGAATACAGAAGTCTAAAATGGTAACGGGCTTCTGCTTTGGTACGTCAGGCTTCCTCTGTTTATTTTGGCTGGTAAATGTGCTTTGCTATCAATTCCGCATTGCATGGGTTTACAAAATCAGGATAAACAGCTTTCCACAAATAAAACTATACATACTGCTTCATGCTGTGCATCTGGGGTACTTACTTTGTCATGACTTCTAATACTGTTTTATCATCAATGAATGTACAAACATGCTTGGATCATGTAAAGAAGGAAATGACACAATATTTCCCTAATGTTGAAAACTGTTTGCCAAGTGGTTATGATGAAAATTCAAACACTAGGAATCATAGGCTTCCTTCTGAAACTTTATGTAATGGTTTGATTAATGTTGAAATTAATGTAATTTGTTGAAATAATTTAAGCTGTACAAGGAGCGTTTTAATTAATTATACTAAGCCATCGAGAAAATAAAATTTGTACAGGTACTGTTTTACTCAGTTGTTATTCTCTCCTTGGTTCTCTGAAAAATGTTTGTTTAAAAATATCTGTACTTGTTCTTGCTCTTATCTCTTTTTCTCTGTGGGATGAAGGCAGCAAGCAGTGTGAAGTGAAAAATAATGTATTTACTAACCAGAAAAAAAAATTGTTTTTTCCCAGTAAAACTTTCTTTTTTATTTTGCAAGTATCAGACTTCTGTATCATATTCCTGTGTAATGGTTGTAAACACTCTTTTATTTTTAAGGTTATTCTTGTGCAAGTTAATCCAGGGGAAGCATTTACAATAAGAAGAGAAGATGGACAGTTTCAGTGCATTACAGGTAAAGCTAATAAATTCATTTTAATATTTCCTGAGTCTGCATCAGGATAAATAAAAGGCACTTTGTGGTGTAAAAGTAAAAGACTGACAGAAATTATTTTAAATACAAGAGCCATTTAAAGACCTAAAAGATTAGGTTCTAAGGTTCATTTGATTTAGATTTCTCTACCATAAACAAAGTACTTTTTCTTATATTAGATGAAATTAAATTTCTTGGGGGGGGGGGGACACACGACATTTTCAGTTTGCAAAGCAAACAGGGAAGTGCTGTGGTAGCAACTTCTGACTAACCTCATTTATTACATAGACCTCAGATTAAAAGCTACAGTTGCTAATTTGGTTTGAGTTTATTTTCTTATTCTTTGCTGTCATGTAGACATTGTTTGCCTGTCCCCACAGTAGCTGTCTGTTATCCCACTAATAGTTTTTCATTATCTCTAGGGGCCTAATTGTGTCCTTTCTGAGTTCTAGCAAGTGCAGCTTCAAAACACAAATGCTTTGTGTAAGTGTAGCATCCCTGTATGCAGTGGTCAGTTTGGATGTTTTATATTCTGAATGAAAATACCCACCAGTTAAGCCTATCTACAGCTGCAAGAAACAAGCAATCAGAAGTTATTGCTGTTTAGAATGCCACTTCACTGTGTTATAAGAAAGTATCTACAGATTCAGCTATCAGGTCACTTTTTTGCTGGTTATCTTCTGGGCCAATGAATCCTACCTTTTTTTTTTTTTTTTTTTTTTCCTTCCCTCTTGGATGTTGGCCCAGCTTCAACAGATACTGTTCTGGGAAGTTGAAGCAAGTATTTTCCGGCTCTTTTCCTCACTTTCTCCAGTCTGAGAAGAGATGAAAGGTCTGGTTTCCAGTGTCATAGGCAGATCCTTTGGCTACAAAATAACTGATTAAAAAGAGACTTTGGATTGTAATTAAGTTTATAGCGACAATTCTTAAAGTTTACATGTCTGTTAGCACCATTTTTCAAAACTTGTGCTGGTTGCGTAGTATTGTTGCTGCCTTTGAGCCACAAATGAATCGGTGTTGCAGCTCACAGTTCTATAGGGCTTATTTGAAACACAGCTGTGTAATAGTTACTTGGCAATATTTGAGGGGAACATAGTGATTTTTTTTGTCTTGCAATTTAAGTTAAAGAACAGATAAAATGTATTTTACTTCTCTTGCACAAAATACTGAAGAGAGTGGCATGCATTGCATTTTTGGTTTTAATTTTGACTTATCAGATGGGCTTAGTGGAGGGGGGGAATGAATTGATGCTTTCCTTGCATGATCATCTTGAAAGCAGGAAGTGTGTGATGAACTGCAAAAATATTGAGATCATATCTTTATAGATACGCTTCTACCCTTTCACGGTACAGCTTTTATCCTTGCCTGGTCTGTCTTGCTTTCCGAGTAGGCTGCTCACTATTGTGATTTGATTCAGCTGCTGATTTCTTCATGCTTTAAATATGAAAGTGAGCGTGAGCAGTTATTAGACAATTGTTGCTGGGTCTCACTAAGTCTAAGCTCAGGTATGGTCTTTACAACTTTCCTGAAAAGTGGCACTGGCCATCTTGGAACACACATCCCAAATGAGTTCCAGAGCTTTTGCAAACCTCCTGTCGTATAGACATTCTCCTTGTCCTTCCCCCTTCCAGGACGTGAAAGTATGGCTTACAGTTGGTAGTAAAACAGAGGGCACAGAGGTTTTTCATATCTGTACATTCACTAATCTTAGAACAGAAGCTGAGTTGCACATGATCTTATGTATGTTGCTTTTCTGGTCTATTCTTGCCACTCCTGAGACATTTCTGTGTTTCATGAGTGCTATGCCAACAGATCTTTCTGCCTTTTGGCTCGTTGGGTCTGTCTGGCTTAAAGAAGAAATTCCCTTAGTAACTGATGCTGTACTTTTTTCGTTGTATGTATTGCAACTAATGAGCAATGTCTACTTTCCTGTTTTCTGTGTATAGATTTGTATAAAGTGAACCATTTCAGATGATGCACACTGCAGAAAGTCATTTGGTATTGGTCGTCCTTTTTGCTCTGCCACAACTTCTCAAACATAGTTTGCCCTTGACTTGGCTACAAAATGGATGGCCAGTCTGCAAAACAGGTTGTAGCCACAGGAGACTACTGCGCTGACTCTAAAGAAAGCAAGCTTGCATCAGTTCCCTGTTATATTCTTCAGTGCATGCACTCAGCTATTAAGTCAAATCAGCTAAAGATGTGGAAATACATAATGAGTATAGTTTGGAGGAAACCTTATAAACATGCAGAGATGCTTATTTTAAAAAAAGGCACAAAGAAAGCAAAGATGGCTGAAATTCAGTGGAGATGCAATCAGTGGGAAGTTACTTTAGTTATTATAATTTTTCTTAATACTTGTTTCCAATCTCAGTTTTTCCTTTAAATATTTACCCATCTTTATATTCTTTTCTGACTGTATTGACTTAAAAGCCTCTGCAAAGAATGCATGCTCGGCTTTTTCTGTGATGTACTATGTAAAAAGAGGTAGTATTACATACGTTAAAAATGTGTATCTGTATACTACTTTGCAAAACCACAGCACATATTGCCCACAGAAAAATTGTAATTATATACAACAAATATATTGCATATTGCAATTAATATGTTTTTGTCTTGTATAACACTTGGAATCCACCCGGAGGCAAAGCATTAGTATAAGCAAAGATTTTTCATGAAATGGACTTAATACTTTATTACAGGCATTCCCTTATCCCTTTCAAAATGAGCCTTGTAAAGCTTACATGCATAATTCACAAGACTTACTTATTTGTGGTAGAATGGTAAGTGACCACCAAACAAATCTCTCTTCCTTTCTGATGTTTGCTTTCTAAAATGAACTGGTTCTGAGAACTTCATTTACTTCATATTTTGTGAGATGTTCAATATTCTACAAATAACAACGACTTCAGTTCAATGTTGACCATAGTATAATTTTTTTTTAAGGAACAGAAAA
Organism: Harpia harpyja; assembly: GCF_026419915.1. Lineage (NCBI taxonomy): Eukaryota > Metazoa > Chordata > Aves > Accipitriformes > Accipitridae > Harpia > Harpia harpyja. The sequence continues at coordinate 32,588,560 of NC_068943.1, forward strand.
TTTTCAAGTACTATTTTTCTAAGCCTGTATTCTAATTTATATTTAGCAAAATGGTGGTTAGCAAATATGTTGTCTCTTTGGAGTAAAGTCTTACCAAAAGATATCCAAGGAAAAAGAGAAATAATTTGGGATTACAAAGGATAGTTAAGAATTTGGAATGTTACATATTGACCAAAGATGAAAACAATAAAATGTAAATTCAGGTTCTTGCAAGGCAATTTGCATGGGCATATGTTTAAATTGAAATTATGTATGTATAATACTAAAATGAAAGAATGGAAGTTGATAAGTAGTGAGCTGCTTCTGGATGGATCCCCAGTAGAAGTCCAGATACAGTAGGTTGGGTGATTTGGTAAGTGACTGTTCCTTGGATAATTCTAGATGTCTCTTGTGCTTTATTGCTGGTCAATTCACCTTGAGATTGACTTCAGCAGAGAGAGCAATGTGGATTGTTTATAAATCTGACTGTAAAGTTAATTGTATTTTCTTGCATCATATTCCTGTCTGTTGGAAACATTGAGATGCTCCATCAATCTTTGTACTGCTCTTGTCATAGTTATTTTATTTGTAAAGAGAACTATACTTACTTTGGATACTCTATACATAGGGTAAAACTTCTCAACCTGAAAACAAGGAGAGACGGTGTCTCTCCAGGAGAAATGAGAGGTGTGAGTGAAGTGACTATTTTAGAGCTGTCCTTGAATCAATGAAGCAATGAAAACTTAAAGCACCAATTAATGGAGAAGCACACTGTGCTTTTTCTGTGAGCTAAGCCTCTGAAGAAAATGCTACATTTATACCCAGGTCTCTGTACCGACTTACCATCTGTTTGCTGGTATAACTCTGTTTTTGAAGTATGGTAAGTGAGAAGTGGCTTCTTAATGTGGGCTGCTTCTATGGCAGTTAAGATTGGGTGAAAAGGCTCTTAAGATTATTTGCTGGTTTGAATCCTCTTAAGGGTGGCAAAAGTGGTGGTTAAGGGACCTTTCCTCTTTGGTGAATCCCATTCCTTTATTTTGGCGAGTTTTGATGACTTAAAATAATTTGTGTATTTTATTCTTTGTGTCTTACATTTATATTTCTGTAAAATAAGAAGCGTGGTTGCTTTATATTTCTGTATTTATCAATCTTGGATCTTAGTTGCTTTTCTGTTATACGTATTTTGACTTAAATACAGCTTCAAATGAGCACTTCTGTGTGCTAGTGGCCATTTTTCTGATTTTATAAAACTTTTTTTTTGGCTGCCTACTGGTTTGTCTGATAGCGATGACTTCTGCCCCTTCTTGAAGCAACTTCAATTTAAACCATTTGTCAGTCTCTTTACTTTCCAAAGACAGTGTTTTTCTTGCTGGATAGATAGGAAGATATCTGTCTGGGTATCCATGTGTTAGACCAAAATGTTTATTTTCAGAAGAGCTCTTTTAAATCTATGAAACTGTTCTCACATATACTCAGACTTATGTGGAAACTTTCCTTAAGCCAAAATTTTCTTCTGTTAGTGAAATAATCAGCTACATTACAGTGATTCAGAAAACCAGGTTTGAAATGTATGAATGGGCTCTCTTTGTAGAAGTGAATTACTGCAGATCACTCATTCATGAATTCTTCGTATTGCAGAATAAATGAATGAAGATGACTCATCTTGAGCACATTTTGTAACAGTCCCAAGTTACAGCTAAGGGCTATTAAATGTTACTTGACATAATAAGGGAGACCATGTTCTATATGTCTCTGCAAAGGATAATTGCCATTTTTATAATAAATTAAGAAAATCTATGTAAATTAGAATGAGTCATAAATACTTCATGCTTTGAAATGAAATGAAGTATCAGTATTAAGGTTAGTCTCTGGGATAAAAGTTCAGCAATCTTAACCTCGGGGTTTTTTTCTCTTTAAAATAAGGAATAAAATACTTCTGAAAAGTGTTTTCAAGGAAGTCAAGAGGAAAAGATCATCACATCAATTCTGAGACTACAGCAGTGAAACACAAACCTTAGTTCATTCTAAGATTAACTTCAGCTTTGCAACAGCAAACCTGCCCATTACCCAGGATATTGTGTGAATAAAACTGTTATAGAATTATAGAATGGTTTGGGTTGGAAGGGACCTTCAAAGACCATCTAGTCCAACCCCCTGCCATGGACAGGGCCATCTTTCACTAGATCAGGTTGCTCCATCCAACCTGGCCTTGAACACTTGCAGGGATGGGGCATCCACAACTTCTCTGGGCAACCTGTGCCAGTGCCTCACCACCCTCATCATAACAGATTTCTTTCTTATGTCTGATCTAAACCTACCCTTTTTCAGCTTAAAACCGTTGCCCCTTGTCCTGTCACAACAGGTCCTGGTAAAAAGTCTCTCTCAGTCTTTCTTGTAGGCCCCCTTTAGGTACTGGGGGACTGCTGTAAGGTCTCCCCGGAGGCTTCTCTTCTCCAGGCTGAACAACCCCAACTCTCAGCCTTTCTCCATAGCAGAGGTGTTCCAGCCCTCTGATCGTTTTCGTGTCCCTCCTCCGGACCCGCTCCAACAGGTCCATGTCTGTCCCATGCTGAGGACCTCAGAGCTGGGTGCAGGACTGCAGGTGGGCTCTCACCCGATGGGAGCAGAGGGGCAGAATCCCCTCCCTCGACCTGCTGCCCACACTGCTTGGGATGCAGCCCAGGACACGGTCGGCTTGCTGGGCTGCGAGCGCACGTTGCCACCTCATGTCTAGTTTTTCATCCACCAGTACCCGCAAGTCCTCCTCTGCAGGACTGCTTTCAATCTATTACTTGCTGTTATCTGCTGCCAGCTGTCATGCAGGTTTGGTTGTTTTCAGGTAGCGTTAGAGCAACCAAGCTGAACGTTTTAAAATCCAAATGCAACTGCTATTCAAGTACATTTAAACCAAAAAGAACCCTAGATTTATTTTGTTCCCAGTAACATCTGGTCCTTTGGTGTTGAGTTTTATTTCAAACTAATTTATTAATACTGGAGGTGGTTAAAGACCAGTCATAAATGCTGTACGAGTTGCCGCAAACCACTCAGAAGGGACTTGGCTAGTTGTTAATGGTCATTGGAAGATGATTCTTTCTCAAGAAGACCACAGCTTATTATCAAATCCTAAACCCACTGTTTTAAGTGGAGGAAGTGTGCACTGTCGTTCTGTGGTGATTTTAGAATGTACTAGGGTACCTGGCACTGCAGTAGTGGTCCTATATATTGGCTTTAAGGGTGACATCACCTCTAGAAATACCGTATTTTGTTTGTTAAATTACTTGGTATCCACCTTAGAGCACTGGGCAAAGTTTAGGAATGAAAGAATAATTATTTAAATTCATAGATCTGTAGTAATGGAACAACATAGCAAACCCAATAAAACACTGTTAACAAGAATTCTCTTCTTGACCATCTCTTGTTTTCTAGGTAGCTTGAGAGTCTGGATAATGAACCCTTACAAGTAAACCCAGATGTGCATACAAAGGTTTTAGTGCTTTAGTTTTCCTGCTCCCATTAAGAACAGCTTACTGGAGCCACCCAGAGAAGCTGCTCTGGGTTATCTTTTCTTTCTGTAGCCCAAGAAGAAAATAATTCTTCATACTTGTTTCCATTTACCTGTTTCTCATTTCTAAATACTGAAATGTTACACGATGACGTGTAAGTTTATTTGCTTTCCTTTTTGTCTTCAAAGATGCTCTACAGTTTTTCTCCACTGTAGCCTTCTGAAGGCACACATGTAAGGTTTTATACATCAGTTCATTTAAAAAACAAACAAACAAACCAAAAAACCACCACCAAAACCCCACCCTAAATGGTAAATCATTTCAGTTGTCTTATCCCTTCCTTCTGTGTGAGTGCTGTAGAGGACTAAACATGGTATGTAAGGCTGAAACTGGATGTGGATACTTAGATTAACCTCACCTACACATGAATTTTAGGATCTCTGTCAGAAGTATTTAGAGGGCCTTTATAAAAGGCATTGAGGAAAGCTAAGATAAGTCAACTGAAAGTATGAGGTCACAGCAAGCTACACTCACTTGAAGCCACTTAACTCTTGGTTGAGGATGTCCATGTAGAGTTTCAGAGCTGAGTCTAGGAGTAGCTTAACTTTAAAGCACCTCTGTTTGGAAATGACCTTCAATAAATACATTTTAAAATAGTTTTATAGATGTTTGTATTTCCAGGTACCTACAGTCAAACTAAAAATAATAAGAACGTTGGTATTGGTCAGCTATGCAGGAGTAGTTGGATGGAGATATAGCAAATACCCTTCTGATACAGTAAAGAAATAATGATGGATTTAAGCCCTCACTGTAGTGTATGTAGAATGCTCATGTATTGGCTTTGACACATGGGAGAAATCTAGTCTGTAATTCAGGTGCTATTGGCAGGTAAAACTTGCCTGTAAGCCCTGTTGCTGCAGCTTTTCTAGTACTACTGCTAGTATTGTGCTGAATTAAAGCTAGCTCGGGTACGTCTACTTGATTCTGTAGTCCTTTTTGCAATAGGGCAGAGGCAGTCTTCGCTCTTTTCAGGACCATTTCTCAAACTTGTTTTACTAACTCAGCAAAACTTGCAAAGTAGTGCAAAACAAGGTCATTCACCTGACCAGAATTAACCGTAGCAATCCAGAAGTCTGTTGTTTAGATCTGGCTCTTTCTGCTCCGAGAGTGGCCATGAGAATTAGCCTCGTAACAGGCTCCCTCAGCCTTCTCTGGGAGCTGCCTGACCTTCTCCTCTGTGAAGTCTGATAACTGACCAGGTCTTGGTGGTCCCAGTCCCCTCTGGCCCTTAAAGAGGTAGTCAGGGATGATACAAGAAGCTGTTGCTGGAAAAGCTTACTTTATCATGCTGCTTTTCTGCCAGAGCAGCTCACATTACTGTTGTGCGCACTTTGTTAGGATTATAAATACTAGATTTCTAAAACATGCTATTCCCAGAATAAACTAAACTTGGCAAAAGTTTTATAAATAAAGCAAACTAGACCTGTTTTATCACCTTCTGCAGCAACAAATTAAAAAAACAAAAAACAACAAAAAAAAACAGATTAAAAGGGAAATGCATTAATTCAGATCTCTCTCACAATGTTGGCTATAGTGTGTTTACGGAGAATAATTTTTCTGTCATTGATTTCTGTTAATGTGTTAAATAGATCTAATATCTTTATATGGACAAAACGACTAACATTTTTGCCTTGGTTATTTTCTCATTCTTCTATTAGATATTTTTCTAACTTTTATTCTGTCTTGACTTATTTCACACATTTTGAGATGTGAATGAGTTCATAACTTACTACATTCATTATAAAGGTTCAGTCAGGTTCTCCTTACCTGTCTTATTTTCCTGTATATTCTGATCAGTTAATCTTCCCTTATATCTTCTCTAATTTCCCCCTTTATTCCCTCTTTTCACTACACTGCAAGCTCCACATTGCAAACCCAGCCTGACTGTAGGAAGGTTCTGGAGACATTTGTTTGAAATATCAGTGCTTCAGCTGCATACTGAAGACATCTAATTTTAGGTGTCTAAATGTGTGTTTCTATATGTGGCCTTGGATCTAAGCTCCCATTATAACTAGTAAAGATTTAGTCACTAACTGTAGTACAGTCAGTGCATTTCAGCTGACATCAGTTTGCACTGAATAGCTTTCCAGGCATGGTCTGTACTGACTAGATCTCTACTTGCTATAATGGGAGTTTAAAGTCCTAACTTGCACGCAGACACGTAATTTTGGACACCTAAATGAGATGTCTCCATAATGGATCTAAAGCCTGGCTATTATAAGCTCAAATAAGTAAGACTACATCCTGAAAACATCTCACTTGAGTGCGTTGTTTCACAGTTGTACCCACAGCGAATGTCTTTGTCCTCAAGCATTTGAACTCTTTGAACTCATCCATTTCCATAAGCACCTCACATCTCATGTTTTACAAGGAAGGTACCAGCACTTGGAGGTGCATGTTGGGAATGGTGTTACCACCCGAAGTTGCAGCTAGAGAATGCCCCTAAAAATAGGGTTCCATGACTGTAGACAGTCATGTCTAGCCCCCAAGGCTGTGCAGTATTAACTCAGACTGCTGAGATTCAGGTGCTACTGGGGGCTGAGTCTGGAATCAGTTGGATGAGTCTTGTATGAAGCATTTCAAGCTTGACAGGTCTGCGTCTGGCACTGTTATAATAGTCCCCTGGCATTGTAGTCAGTTCATCTGTTTTTCTTCCCCGACTATGCTGTTGATGGGAAAGAAATAGACCTGTAATACTTGCTTTATGGGGGAAAAAGAGGGGAAAATTTATGTAGGATCTCTTCTCGGTTTCTAATGTAAGCAGGTAGTTTGTCTAATGTAAGTAGTTAGCAGTTTGAAGTAAATCAAAGATCAGAGATGCAGGCAGAGGAATCTGAAAAAAATTTTACTTAATATTTTCACTTAATATCCTAACATTTAGAATAACTTAGGCTGATAGCATTTTCTGTATCTTAATTGGATGCAATCTGGTTGGTTGAAATACTAAAGTTTCATGAAGATTGCTATTATACTAAACAGAGTTAAAGAAGTTTCTCAATTTCATTATCTGATTAATTCTTTAAAAACAAATTGTGCTTTTATAGAAACTCAAACTTAACGTTTTTAAGTTGACTTTGCACTGGGTTTCATGAAAATGGAAAGGCTGGAACTTTGTGCATCAGAGACTTCTTTTGTTAAATCCTCTGTCACCATGTGTACAGTATGAATACAGGCTAACGTGTCATCTGTTGGAAAATGCTACAGATTGTTAGTTGAGACTCCAGGAAATTTCTTCATAGTTCTACACTGTGAGATTCAAGTTGTATTGCTACATCCTTGATTGATAGCTGTAGCTGTGGAAGTATTCAGACTTCTATCAAAGAATTACTGTTAACAAAGAAACAGCTTTTAATCAATTTTGATTTACTCTTGTTCTATTTGTACTCTAAAAAGTAGTTGTGGCTGCCTTATCTTATGGACCACTCTCAGGTACGTGGTAGTTGTGAAGGGTGGCAGACAGACTGGGAAGGAAACCAAGGTCTTTGTGGGAGTGGAGCAGCTCTCCCGGCCATTATTTTTCCGGAGTTCTTGAGGCAGAGCAAGCTCCACACACATGCCGAGGCTGCCACAGCCACACCAGCACCTTCCAGGGCCTGACATTGTTCTGCCTCCATGCTTTCTCTGTCAATGGTAAAAGTTGTGTAGAAGAGGGCCAAGATAGCAAAAGAAAGAGTCCAGGGGACTAGTCTCCCTTCATTTTCACCTGTGCAAGGCTACTGTGTTGTCTGCGTGGGTCCAGGTACACTTTTCTTGCCAGAATGTAATACCTCATTCCAGGGATTTTTTTATCCTGTTCTTAGGATTGCTTTTTTTCTAATGGATGAATCAGCATCACATGGCTTGATAGATATGGCTGTGCATGTGTTATTAATAGTAAATGATTATAGTTGTCTTTTTTTTTTGACTGTCTGTTAAATGACTGAGGTTTTGTCAGCTTGCGTGACTTACATGATCATGACACTCTTCAACTTCATTAAAATCATGGTAATACAACTTCCCTTCCCCTTCTTCCTTTTGCAGACATGCCACAATCTGTTTTACATCTAAAGCAGTTTATTATCTAAATGAGGGAAAGGAAGAAGAGGAGAAAGATAACAAGGTCATTACAAATATATAGCCTAGCTGTGCACAAATATAAACAGCTACTGTGTAATGTGACTTAACGACCAATTACAAGCATGTAAGTTCAGCCACTTAAAGCCATTAAGAAACAGTGTAATTACATGGGTTTCAAACAAAGTTGGAAGGGCCAGATTCACTAGTAGTAAATACAGCTATCCACAGTGCTGTTCTTGTTTTCTTTTTGCCAAAGAGAAGCTCTTTCTCACACTGCAAAGAGCCTTCCAGAAAATGCAGCTGTCTGGAGCAGGTGCCATAGGACACCATCTAAAGGGCCTCATATTTTTTCAAGTGACTGTACAGCACCCAATAACTTAGAGATGGGTCTCAAGTTAATGGTATTAGAGCTGCTAGAGCAGCTGACTATACCTTCCTTCCCTTTTGATGAATCCGCTATTCTGTTAGCATATGGCTTATGTCCTGTGCCTGTTCTCAATTTGTTTTTCCGGTAACCCGTTCTCCAGCAGTTTTACTTATCCTGTCCCTTTGGTGCTCTACATATGGACCATCTTCATAAATACTGTGTATATTGTGTTTCCCTTGGATCATCTTGATAGTTGTGTTCAGAGGTAGAATGGATGTGCCTTCCAAGGCAACCAAAGAAAGAGCTGCAATAAGAACTATGAATGCCAAACTGATAGTCTGTGAATTGCTTCATTAATAATTCTTAAAAGGTATTAATATGGAATTGTAGTTTCAGTAAGATGTGAATAAGTTACTCTGAGTAGGATAGTGAGTGTTCCTCAGCATAACCTCTTTATAACGAAGTATTGCAACAACCATAGAAAAATCTTATGAAATATGGATAGGTCATTTAAAGTAGAAGGGCTGCGCTGAAAAAAGACCACAACAGGACTGTGGGCTGAGCAAAGTCCCAAAGTAGGGAAAGCCCTACTTGTAAAACACAGCTTTAGCAAGCCAGTTCCAAAAACTAACCAAAAAACCAAACCAAACTACTAAAGCAGATGAAAACAATCAAATTCCCAGGAAGACAGCAGGGTCGAGGAGCTGTGACTTATTGATACCGTAGCCTTCTCTTCTAAGAATCAAAATGAAAGTTGAAGACTACAGAGGGAAGGAGAAAGATGTGTCCACAGAGAGTTCTCAGCCTTTCTCTTTTTCTCTGTTTTTCCTACAAGTTGTGTTTAAGATAGCCTCTTGAAAGACAGCATTTAAGTGAAGTGCTACTGTGTTAAATCCCCAGCTGCTTTAGCCTTGAAGAGATTGTGCTCTGAAAGGCACCACTCTATTGACAGAGTTAGCTCTTCTGGTTTATGCAGTAAAACTCTTAAGTAGCAGGTAGATTTAGAAAATTATATGAAACATACTTAAATTTGCATTTGTTCTTTCTTTTTGTTATGCTTTCCATGTATTTTGTTTCTTGTTTTGGGATCAGGCACAGAATTGTTTTGTTCAATTTTAAAAAAAACTAAGTTTAATCTTACCTAGCTTTTAAATTCAGTTAAATCTGAAATCTGACTTTTTACTCTTATTTTTCAAAAGATAGTACGTACAAATAAAGCTGTCTTGCAGGCAGATCCTTGGAGTGCCTAAAGCCCAAGATGAGTTTGGGAATTTGAGAAGCTAAACTATTTTTTTTTTTTTCTTAAAGAGAATTTTTTTTCTGAATTGGATAGTAAGGGGTCAAAAGCAGAGTGACTACTTCTGATTTAGTGTGACACTACTGTCAGCGCAATTTGGGGGAGCAGCTGGTGACTTAAGCACTGCATCAGGGAGTGAAAATATTTAGTAAGTTACAAGGGCAGCTTGAGCAACTTTGAACCAAAGTTCTTCCAGCATGAATGTGTTTTAAAAATCACCTGCTAAGAGATCTGAAAAATAAAAGTGAATATCAGCAAAAGCTGAGCAGAGATGCAGAGGAGTGGCTAGTGTGAGCCTAACTTCCACTCATTTCCCCGACTTGTACTGCAAATGGGTACAAGAGGACTGGCAAGCATGAGTTTTTGAGATTGATCGTTGACGGTTTCATGACTTTTTACTGTGGACTTCTGGCCCATGTGTGTTAGAACAGTGCTTTTCTACACAGGTTGTAAATCTGACATGATGTGTATGTAGCCTTTTCAATAAAATATTTGTAAAAGGTGTGTTTTTACACCCTTCTAATTCTTACACAAAGAAAGATTGCATAAAAAGGAGGAACATGTACCTTGGAAATACCTTATCTTTTCTCTTAATTGCAGCTATATACACTCTGGAGTTTCCCTTCCAGCAAAGATATGACACATACTAGACTAGGAATCTTATTCATATGCCCACACAGCTTTATCTGTAGGTTGTTTCCCAAGTTCATCCTCTGACAGGTCTTTAAAATACCATCCAGAGCACTGATTTGCCCATAATAGCTTTCCAACTGTCCATTACGTTCATAGAATTTCAGTGTGTTGTCATTTTTTAATTTTTTTTTTTCAGTTACTCAGCCTCATCCTCTCATCTGAAAAACAGATCCATTATTTTTGATGGGAAAAATCTCGTCTCATCTTGGTGACAGTAGCTAAATAGAAAGGTGTTGGCTTTGGGGTTCTTTTCAGAAGCATGTAAATATGTGTTGCTGGATCATCATCTTGTACGGTGGCATTGTGCTGCTGTGTCTGGACAAGTAGTACATTGGCAGGTAAACGTTTCTGTGCAGCTTCAGAGAGCTGGACAGGAGGTCTGAAGTGCCTGGGAACATGCTACATAGAAAAAGAGGCTGAATGTCAGGTAAGGTTATGTCTATATAGCATATAGCTTTGGGGGTGTAAAGGCCAGTGAGATGTAAATAGGACTAGAGAATGCAGGTGTAAAGAATCGCAGGTATGCAGTGGTGTCTTGAGGCCAGATACCTGCATGTTGCCTGTCTCCATGCTGCAAAATTCAAAGCATAGTACAGAATGTTTTTTGATCTCTATCTCTAAAGAGCTTCAGCAGAGTCAATATAACCTTACTAATTTTTTTTTTTAAGGTTCTAAATTGTGGATGAAATAGGAAAGGATTGAATGCTAAAGCATGATGCACAACTAGCCTAGAATGTAAATATATCCCTTCTTAATCACTTAGTAACGAATGCACTCGGGTATCTTTCAGCTATCAAGGTATTCTAGAAATACTTGGCATTTCAGTGAATCTGATCATCCAAACAACTCCAATGGCATAAGAAATCTGTATTCCAGAAGTGGTAGAAGATCAACAACAACATGCATTAACTGTCTGAAGGAATGTTGTTTGAGTGGTACCCCTGAACTAGGTGAAATGCAGTTACATGCAATGGAAGGTCATGCATGAGATTAATAAATTATAAATGGGGATCTCCTCACTTGAAACTTGATAGGGAGGAGAAGGAGGAAGCAGGCCAGCTATTTGACTCACAAGATAGTACTTATCTCCAGTATAATGTATCTGTAAAGGTTACTGTGATCATAAAATGCATCAGGGTGGTTGTTGCTAGTATAGCTTGGGATGTTTAGTAGCATTTTACAGGATTCTGCTGAAACTTCAACTGTAATTTGATGATTCATGTTTACAAAAGATGAAATGAAGCTGATTCCAGGTGTTGTAGAAAAGAGGTACTAGGATATTCAGGAGAATAAGGAGCCTTTTATAAAAGGAGAGTAGGAAAGCTTGGTTGGTTTGGCTAAAAATGAGTTTTGTTAGGAATAGGTAAGTAAACACTAGGCATTAAAAAAAAAAAAACCAAAACAAATTTAATGCCAGAGCTGGTTTAGAGCCCAGCTGGATGTCAGAGGGCTATGAATAACTTTAATGTAATTAGAAGAAACCTCCTGGCTGCATAGGAGACTAATGCTCTAGAACAGCACTCCAGTGGGAGATGTATGGGTAAAAGAACTGACTGTTTTAAGATTGGTCTTGGTGCTTTTATATAGAATCCATTTATGATGGATCTTAATGTATGATAATGGCGGAGAGGAATGAAGCTGCAATTGCAGGTGAATTGACTTGATTCATGAGGTCTTTTTCAGTCCTTGAGGCCTGACAGTCTAGCAACAGAAAATTTAGGTCTCTTGCGTCCAGATAGTAGTGAAGCAGTAAAAAAGTTTCTGCACAAAGGACACATTTACTTTCCAGCTATTAAGCAATTTTCTTGTCTCAGCTCCTTAGTAGAGGGATATATTGATCCGTACATAATGTATGGTAAGGAGCTCACTGCATGCATGTGTCTTTTTCCCTTTCTTCTGCCTTGGATTTCTTCTGGCTTGGAAGGACAACTTTTATATGTCTGAGCCAAGTTAGTTGTTTCATCCCTGGCTTCTTGTTTGGCACAGGTAAGTAGATTCCTTACACAGTTCTTTCTGGCTCCGAGTTCATTTTGGCCGCTAAAGCAGTGGGTATGTTACTTTCTAAAACATATTTGGTTACAGAGCAAATTGAATTTAAAGAGAACACTGCTATGGCATAGGCTTATCTTTGTGTCTGGTCCCTGCTTACTGCTTTACCAAATATTTTCTTTCTGATAATACATATTTATTAACATTGTTGAAAGCTTTTTATCAACAATAACCTTTGTCATAGATGCTCTTAATGTTTGAGCTTACGTACTTTACCTGTGTGGTAACTTGCTTGCAATTTGGAGAAAATAATTCCTTGTTGAAAGGATTTGTAAAGAGTTCATTGTGGAGAATCAAGGAGCCTTTGTCACATAAAACACCAGAAAGACCAAATTTTAAATTTCAAATGTTAAAACTAGTTTAAAAGATGTAAATAAAATTTTAAAAAGCCTTTATTAGTTAGCCTGTGATGATATTTTTGGGTTTTTTAGCTAATGCAGAGCCTGAAAAAGACTTTCAAATCACTTTCAACAGTAAAATGTGAGTTTTGCAGTGGGAGCTGGTTGAAGGTGTTTAGTGATCTGTATGATAGTAGAAACATTTCACTACAGAAGAGGCTGCAGGTATTGATAGTAAGCATGGTGCCTTCCTGTGTTGTGAAGTCTGACTGAGAACATCAGGTTTTTTATGTGTACCCTGATTTCAGGTTAATTAATTTGGGACCAAATTTCTGCAAAGCTTTTTGAACATGAAAATTCTTGTGTGTTGACCTTAAGTCATTAGCAGAATCAGAAGTCTTAAGCTAAATGTTTAAGTATTTATCATGTCAGCTGCAATGCTATTAAGAATTTTCAAGATCAGTAGTTTTTCAGTCAAACTTTTATTTCCACTGTCTTCAGAGCATCCCCAATGTAGCTGCATTTATAGGCTTGTCTTGTTATTGCTGAAAAGGCACAGAAAAGTATGTCTGTGCAATGAACTGTAATCGCAAGGGGTCATGTTCAGGGTGTTTGGATTCCACCTTCGTTCTAACTTAAGAAGCTTTTAGCTGCAAAAGTCTCAGATGCAGCCCAGGTCACCCACTGAATCATGACCTAATCCTAGCAAGCACATTGAATCCATTGCTTCTCCTGTTTTGACCATGGAATTCCCTACGTGCCTGTAATTGTACAAAAGAGGCTGCAGGGGGACAGCCAGAAGCCAGGCATCAAAGATATGCCAGAGCAGAGACAATATCGAGACAGTACATAAATGTTGCCTTTCTCTCTCTCTCCAAAAAGAAAGGCTATTTGTTTACTTGGACTATATTAAGTTTATCCCCAAATGCAAACAGTATCAGCAGCAGGGAATTGGTTAAAGCACTCGCCCAGAATTGAGGAGATCTGAGGTTTTTAGCTCTACGAAGCACCACAGAATCTGAACCTGTAGCTCGCTGATGCCAGCAGAGTCCCCTAGCCATGAGGCTCTGGGGTATTCTGAGTTTAGGCTTTTCTCCATGTCATCTTTTGGAGATGGGCACCTTCACCTCAAAAAAAGATAAGATTCTAGAGGGAAACTACACGGGAAGGCCATCTGCCTTTTTGTATTGATGTAATGGGGATTCCTCTAAGATTTAGGTGAAGTCCTAGGTTCCGGTTCCCATTTTAAAGGCTGCCTCTGTACTTTCCATTTAGAAGCTCTTGGATTAAAGGAGTTAAGCATCTGTAGCACGGACAGGAGCTTAGTGTGTTGCATTCTGGTTTCTAGTGGCCCATCTTCAGCAGAGGTGACACAGGTTATTCCATAGTCTGGTGTTGATAGCATTCTCCTGGACAGGAGCAAGCTGTGGGGTTAATCCGCTTGAGCATAGCACAGAATTCAGCCTACCTCCTAACTGAACAGGAAGACCTTCTTTTCCTGACAGTAGGAACCTACTCTCAGAAAACTTGATATACTCTACTGAAATTGGACAGAAGAGCAACTAGAGCAGACCTGAACCAGATATCTACTTGAGGACACACTGTCTGTGCTTAATGATTTGTGTCATTTGGTATGAGGTGGCTCCCTGATCAACGTGCAGAAGCACAGAGTTGTCCTCTGGAGGCAGCCAGTGAATCACTGCTGAAGTTTGCTTTAGATGCTGCCAAGTGTAAGGTGTGTAACATCAGATGTTTTCAGTTTGGTCTTATGTCTCATTTTTCTTGTGTGATGATTGTGTAATTTGCCTGGGGCTTGTTCCCTGCAGTTTGTGTCATGGCAGAAGGATTTTGCATTGCCAAATGTCACCTTTTGAATAGTCAGCTTCAGGCACTGTTTTCTTCACTCATGATTTGAAACAAAACTGTGTCATAAAGTGTTACTTGAAAATGTATTTCATAGTTTAGAAACCTACATGTGAACATCTGTTTGTGGAACTGCAGTGTTGGTAGAATCTTGGACTCAAGTGAATGCCTCTAATGTAGGTGTAAAAATAATGGTATGCAGTGAGTGTGAAGAGAGGAAGTCCTGTAGGGCTGAACTCTCTTTCCATTTATTTTTATGGTTACAGAAGACCTTTTCATCTGACCAGAAGAGCAAACTCACTTACCTAATGCAAGATTACATCTAAGAGAGTAAAATTTCAGTATTGGGTGTGAGGGGGTTTTTAAATTGGCAGTTAATGATAACTTTTTACCTTTACTAAGAGCAAGATTTAGCCCTGTTTTTGCACCCTAGAACTCTAGTTGTGGAGCCAATGTCATTCTAGATTTACCTAGTTTTCTCTCTTTCTGCTAAATCATGTAGAACCGTGGATTGTAGGATTCCCAGAAAACTGACACCTCACGTGCTGCTAACTTAGTTTTATGTCTTCCAGTTCGGAATGACCACTCCCAAATTGGTCCCTTTAAAAAAAGATGCATGTGGTATTTATTTTAGAGATTAGAAGGACTTCAGCTGCTTACAATAATCTTTGTTCTGCTTTGTTTTTATTTTAAATGGACCATCTAAATCTGCATCGTATTCGTTCATATAATTAGCTTGAAGCCTAAAGAACTCAGAGGTTTTCAAATGAAAGTACTTGTTATTAGTAGATTGCAGGGACTCAGAGTAGTATATCTTTAGAGGTGTCTGCCTTGGACAGAAATAAAAATTTGAGTTGGGCACCGAATTTTTTCTTGGCGGCCTTTTCTGGCATTAATTTTTTGCTTGAGTTTCTGACACTGTATGTGTTGTAATACTCAGTCACGGTTTGCACAAACAGAATTTTATTATACCCACAGAGTCTTCTGTGTATTTTCATCCATAGTTTGAAAATACCTTGCCCTAGAATTTGGTAAAATTGTTTCAGCATTTATGTGTATGCTATTGATTTTCTTAATCAATACATCGTATTTGTATAATTAATATTCAATAAGTCATATTCAAGACATTATCTGTATGTAGATATATATACACACACGTGTGTGTTTAATAATTTGCGGGGGAATATTAAGAAATTTGCACAAAGGAGGGTGGGCTTCTCTGAATGCCAGCTCAGAGACAGCAGAACATGCCAGATAATTTTGCACTCTGGTTTCACGTCAGTGTAGCCAGGTAAGTATGCACAGAAAAAATAACTCATTAGTGTAAGAAGTTGAATATAATGATGCCGGAAAGGCCTTTACAAGTAATTATACTACGTAACTTCATTTTTAGCACAACCAGGCGGGGGGGGCAGGCAGTGTTGAGTTGAAGTTAATGCTTGTTCCTTCCAAGGTCTCTTTTCACTGAATGAACATGCTCTTTTGTAGAAGCCGCTGTCTACACGCCAAGAACTGCCAACTGTTGAGACCCACTTGTGCTGTTCACCTCTTAACCACAAGTAGCTATCAGTAGTAGCGCTTAACTTTTTAACTTTCTGGTCTGCAGTGCTATATGGCCAAAAAAAAAAAATTCTTATTAGAAAAACACAAATTCTAGTGGTAACAACTGTTAGATGATTAAATTGTAGTTTCTTCTGAATGTTGTGAATCAAATGCAACATGATTAAGCAGTATGCACAAATATGAAATATTAGTCTGAAAAAGTTGTGGATCAGTACTGCTTAGCGTAAGTGCTAGGAAATTAAGCTCTCCTTGAGGAAAAAGCTAAGCAAATAGGCGATGCAGTTAGATTGGAATGAGTGCAGGTTATTTTTTCCTGCTGAGAATAAAAACATTTTCATCAGAGCTTCTTTGTTAAGAATGGTATGTCACATGTGATTCCCTTTGAAATGCAATGATTTATGGTTCACTTGATATTTAAATGGGAAGACTACACAGGAGGGAGAACAATTTTTTGACCTAACTCTTCCACATAGTTACTAAATATTTACCCTAAGTCTAAACCTAAACCAGCAAACGAAACGGAGCAATTTAACAATCTAGGCTTCACAGTACAAAGTCTGTGTTGTACTTCCACATTCACATCTTTCATTCCTTGGTACTTTTTTTTAACGAAGTAGGATAGAGTTGATCGCTGTGCCACACAATTGCTCCAGAAAGAACATATAAAAACGTTTTATTGTTGGAGTATCTGAAAAACTAAAATCATCCTTCTGCAAGCTCTGAAGTGTAACTTCATGTTGTGAAGTTTGCACCGTTCAAAGGCGTGGGCTCACAGCCTTTTTTAATCACAAAATTGCACCATGGTCATTGTTTAGAAACAGGTGAAATGAAAGTACGTTTAACATTTGAACACAGAAACCATTGTCACCTTATTCCTTTCAAAGTACGCGAGGCCGTTATAAAAGAAAATTGATAGCTGTATTTATGATAAAGTGCTATAGGAACCTGTCATCTCTGCACTTTGCCTATGAAAAGGGATTTCATGTCTTTTTTTTTTTTCTGAATATGTATGTATGGTTTCATGGGAAAGATCAGGATCTCGTTAGGATGTAATCTTTAGAAATACTGCAGTTAGGCTTCATAGCTTTCTGATCTTTTACCGATTATTCCAAAGTCTCTGTGGATGAAACTGATGCTTTTTTCCCCTGCTTTTGAAAGGAACTATGTGAACGTTTTACCTTCAGTTTTTCCTTGCACTTGCCAGCCTGCAGTCTACCGATAGATTTCTGTAGCCAATTAATACATTTAAATTGATGTGGCTGCTTTGTCAGCTGCCGTTCCCCAGCCTTGATGGCAAAAGCAGACAGATGGACAGGGGAAGGGATTGTTTTGTCAGGATGAATTTAGAGCATAAGGAAGATGTTAAACTGACAGCATTGCAAACTGAAGTCTTCTGATCACCTGTGTCCTTGCAGCGTTCACAGTTCCTTCTTGTGCCTCTTCCCCGGCTCAGGCCTAACTGTAAGTTCTGTGTTTGCTTTACTTTTTCGTTATTGCTCGCTTTGGTTACATTGCACCTAGTAAATGTAAAGCTGCTGATGCTTTGTGACAATTTTTTAGTGCCTGTTAAACCTAAGGTACTAATCTGGAAGTATTTTCCCGGCACAGCTTAGAAGACAAACACAGGCCAATGGGTGGTGGTTGTTGTTACTGGGTTTTGTAATTAATTGTAGCTGCTGGGAGCCCAAAATAAAACTTTGAAGTCTTAGCCATTATGTAAAAGACAGAGTGGTGCAACTATTCGTGGCTTCTGGGACTATTGATTTACTGCAGCCCGTCAGTGTTGGAGGGGTGTGCTGCTATGTCAGCTGCGCGCTCTATTGTTTCAACTGCTGTGGCCTTTGTGTTTGATCCTGCCACTGCTTGCGTCAGTGATGCATATCATCGCCTGCGTGATGTCAAAGTGTGGGTGTTCGGCTATGGAGCCATAGTTAACCTAATGTGCTGCAGTAAATCCTGAATGCTGTTTTCTCCTGCGGATAACAGTGATTCATAGCCGTTCACATGAGACTAACGCTAAGTATAGCGGTGTTCCTGAGCCGCAGTATGCACATAGATTAGCATCAAAGTCACCGCAGCGTTCCAAACGCGACGCCAGAAAGTGTTTGTTTGCAACCAGATCTGTTTGCGCACCTCCTTCCTTGGGTGTAAACCGATTAGCGGTTCAGCCGAAGGTAAACCCCGTGGAAGGACGGGGCTGGAGTAATCCTTTATAACTTAATTATGCTAATTAACGCACAAGCTTTCAGCTAGAGGACTCGGAGGGCACCAGCCAATGACGGCCGGTAGACTCCAGTAAACACCAGAGCAGGAGGCCTGCGGGACGCTTAGTTAGGGAAGACTTCCTCGGGGGAAAGGGGGGGGACGGGGACGATGCCGCCCCCGGGTCGCGGTCCCGGCCCCAGCCGCCGGTGCAGGGCGGAGCGGCGCGGGGCGGAGCGGAGCGGAGCCGGGCAGCCGCGCACCTGAGCGAGCCGAGCCGCCCCGCCCGCCGCCCCGCCTGCCGGGGAGCAGCCGGCCGCGGGCCCGGCTCAGGCCCCGGCCCCGGCTCCGGCCCAGCTGCCTAACCCGAAATGAGCGGTAAGGTCTCTCCCGGCTGGGCCGCCGCGGTCGAAACCCAAAAGCAGCGAGCGGCGGATGGGGGGGGGAACGCTGTGGTGGTGGTGGTGGCGGCTTGGGGCGGGGGAACTAAAGAAGAACGTGGGGGCACGGAGCGGTGCTCAACCCCGCTGTCGGCGGTGCGGGGGCTCCGGAGCGGGGTGCGGGACACCCGCGGGGGCCCCGGGAGGGAGCAGGCGGGCCGGGCGGCCGCGGCGAAGGCCGGGTTGTGTAAGAGCGGGGCGCTGGGCGGCCGGTGCCCCGGAAGAGGCTCCGTTCCCCCGGCGGCGGTCCGCCGGTACTGCCATGGCGCGGGCGGCGAGCCCTGCTCGCCTCTGCCGGCCCCCGAACCGCTTTCAAATAAAAAAAAATAAAAAAATAAAAAAAAAAAAGGCATCGCGTAGCGGTTAGGCAGGCGGTGTCCTCCGACGTTGGGGCGTTCCGCTCTTTCGGTGGGTTTGTCACGATCCTCGCCGTTACGCAGCGCTGTTCGTTCTGCTGCGCGTTTAGGGTGGCCGTAACGAGGTTCGTACAGGCTGCTCGAACGGACCTGCTGGGGAGCTTCACCTGCTGCTGCTGGCGGGGAGGTATTCCTCCCGTCGTTGCGATTCTTTTTATGTATTTCCTGTTTCGGGACACGTATTCCACGTTTTAGGTGATCTTTGATAAGCACCGTGGGGGTTTTGTTGGTTTTTTGTTTTGTTTTGTTTTTTAAACTTGGGACAGAACGCTTACACAGAGACTTTACAAGTTTTCCTTTTCATAGTAGTGAAATAGCACCTCTCAGGACAATAACAAAGTGTGGTGAAACATCTTTCTTCGGTTCAATTGAGTTAAATAAACCTTTGCTGTGTTTGAGTCATTTTTCAAGAATGAAGTACAGAACACAGCTATGTGTTTGTTTTCTCTCCCACAACACTTCTTCTCCACTCCTTATATAAGAGAACTCGTATACTTGAAAGTATAGAGAAGATTCGAGATGTCCTCTTTAAACAGTCAAGTTACCAACATTCATAATACAGTGATTTGGATGAAGTCAGTTCCATTTATGTGCAATATAGAAAATTAGATGTTTGCTTAACACAAATTCATGATGCTCTTGTTTGCTGGTACTCTATAATCAGTCTCACCTCATGGTAAAACACAGTGGCTTTGTCATGCACCACTCTAGCCAATAACCAAAAGCATGAGGATTCTTCTTGCACTGTATTCTACTGAAGTAGAGCCAAGATCTTCACATTAGTTGTTAAAAGGAAGAAAAAAAAATACCTGTTTTTATAGTGTATTAGTATTTTATCTTTAGGTACAGGAAAGCTTATTTTAATTTTTGCAGGTAGTAATATGCTTTCTGTCAAGAAATCAGTAATTTCACTGTAAAGACCATGTGTTCATTAAAATATATAAAGTCTGCCAACTTTTTTCCCATGCTTTCCATATTCTTGAATGTTCCTCTGCAATCTAACTTCATTCCACAGCTGCTTGAAAATCTAATCAGAAGTAAATTAGAGTTCACCCTTACCTCTTGAATATCAAAAATACATTGTCGTTAATTCTGGAACTTTAAAGTGCTAAAGATGGGATGCAAGTTTTCAAACTACTAATTTGACTCTATTCTAACACTGAATAATTTTTGAGGTTCATACATTGCCTTTATGTCTTTATTTTCGTTACCACTAGATTGTGGGTATACTGAAAATGGCTTTGTGCATCAACCTTTGTACTGGATTGGAGATAACTGCTTTTTGTTTGTTAGAGACATTAAAGTAAGCTTTGAAAAGATTGTTAAACAAAACTCTTCAGATGTTTAAAGTAAAACAAAACAAAAGCCCCAAACACAGAGATACCCAGCAGTTCACAAAGAAACAGTCTGTTCATGTTAGCGTTTCTTCATCTTCCAAGGATGTTGAGTTTGCTGTAGAAAGTTCAAGTAACTGTGGTCTTAAATCTCAATTTACCTGAAACTTACATAGTTTAAAATTGTGAGTTTAATAAAAGTGTCAGTTTTTTGTATTCATTATGGAAAAACTACAAATAAGCAATACAAGATACAAGCTGTGTAGAATCCACTTACTTATGTAAGAATTTAAACCATTATTTAGTTGAATGGCAACTTACAATAAATATGCTTCCATTGCTGTTGACCTTTTTGAATTTATTGTAAGCTAATGCTCTAAAGCACTTTTTCAGCTTCTCTTTCACTGCTTTTCACTTCACTTTCGTTCCTTTTTAGCACTTCATACTCAGGAGAGACTTTTATTGAAACATTTTTGAGGTTCAGTTCTCAATTTATAGCTTACTGTAGTTCTTATATTCTTTGCTGTTATACGGTTCAGTTAATCTTTCAATTAAGACCTTATTCTTAAAAAGTCTCTTCACCCCTTCCCCCCAGTTGTGGGTTAACACTTTGTCGATAATAAAGCCGTGATTCTTTTTAGGCAATACATTTCAAAAACTTCTGTATCTCATTCTAAAGAAGTCCCTATAGTATGTGTAATCAAGTTGGATTACATGCTACTTTTTTCAAGAATGCTTTTTGTTCCTTTTCCCCCGCTCTTGGCATTCTGGCACAGTTATCTTTATTTTTCTGCCAAGCTCATACTTATCAGAATGAGGTACGCTAATCTTATATACCGTACTTTGCATTTACTTAGTACTTTTCCATTTGCAGATCTTAACTGAGTTTATAAAACATTAATGTGGAACTGTGAATGCCTTTTCCCAAGTATTAGTGAACTTCACTAAGACTTGGATTTGGTGCTTTTAGTAGCTTCACTACACTGAATTGGACATTTGGAGAATGCAGCCTGGAGTGTCTGAATCCCAACCTTATGTGCTTGCCACAAAACCTGGTCAGATTATATTGCGTTTCAGTTTTTCTTTAATAATTAAACTTCAGCGATCGTTGCCTTGTGTATTTTAAAGACATCTGTAAGCAGACCCTCTTGAAGTCTGTGTCAGTGTGCTTGCTCTGACAGAGGCCAGTATCAAATACTAAAGGGGAGAGCATAAGGATAGGGCAGGCACACAAAAATAACTTTCCTGTTTCTGGCTTCCTGAACCAAAAGCTATACTTGTATTTTTTACAGCTCTTAATGGATTACCTCTCTCAATTCGCTTAATTTCTTCTGAACCTAACCTTTAGTTTCCATAATGTTCTTACAGCAAGGAGTTAGACAATCTAGGTGTGCGTTTCATGAGAAATTTCTTTGCTTTAAACCTTTTACCTGGTGACTTAATTTAATATATTTGCTTCTTGCATGTGAGAAACTAAATGATCTATCTTCCCCTTTTTAGGCAATTTGGGGGTGCGGTGGGGGGTATAGGTCTCTTAGTATTCCTCTGCTGCCAGCACTTTTACATTTTAACCATCTTCAGGTGGAAGAATCCTGGTCTCTTTAATCTGTCCTGATAAACAGGTGGAAAGCCACTGTAAACTTCTTTTTTTTTTTTTTTTTTTGTCCTTTTCTTGTTCTGTGTGTTCTTTTTGAAAGGTGGAGACAAACATAGCGCTCAAAGTATTGAGGTACAGCATGGGTTTATACCATAGTGTAATAATGTTTTCTGCTTGTTCTCTGTTCTGTTAGTAATGATTTTTAATGTTCTCTTTCCTCCTGCAAATGCCACTGAACAATGCTCAGCTGGTATTTCCTTAGAAATATATGTAGTAACTCCATAGTCTGTTTATTTACAGCTAATTTATGGCTTTTCACTGTAAATAAATACTTCCGGTTTTGTCCAGGTGTGTTACTTTGCACTTGCCAACACTATTTCTTCTGCTTTTTTATCATCTGGTCACTGAGTACTGTGAGACCCTTTGCAGCTCTCTGAGAGCATACCAAAAATTTGTCACCTCGCTGTTCATGTCCTTTTCCAGAAGTTTTGTTAATACATTGAACAGGTTCTTCTTTGCATGCCTTTGGGAGTCCTCTGGTCACTCTAGGCACTTTGAAAGCTGATCATTTACTTCTCTTTGTTTCCTGTGTTCAAGACAGTTATTCATGAAAAGCCCTTTTCCCTTTTTAACCAAAGGCAGCATTACTACTTCAAGAGTTTTTGAGAGAGGTTGTCAAAAGCTTTTTGAAAATTCAAGTATGTGACAGTGTCCCTGTGCTCTTTGAAGGTATCAGATTTTCCAGGCAGTACTTTTATCTACAAATGCCACCTTAACACATTCCCGTTGTCATATTTATCTAAGTGTCTGTGAACTCTGTTCTTTCTGGTTTGCATGGTACAAGGATCATCATGGTATCACAACTATCCCATTAGTAGACTTACTGGTTTGTAATACACTGGCTTTCCCTTGGGACCTTAAGTTAGTGTCCTGTTTGCCACTTCCCACTCCTGTGGTACTGAGACTACTTTAGGTGATAAGACCATAGTAACAGAGCAGCAATTTTGTAAGTAATTTTCTTGACAACTCTTAACTGAATACTATCTGGTTTCAGCAGTTTGTTTCAAATGGGTTTTTTGTTTTGTTTCTGTTTTAAAGTCTCTTCTATTGTCTTTTCATCTTGGGACACTTCTTTTGACTTGTCACCTGTTAGAGAAGTTTGACATAAGCTCTTCTGTGAGCTTACTGACAGAGAAGGGAGAAATACGTGCTGGTGAATTTTTTTAGGTTTGTTTCGGGGGCGGGGCGGGTGTTCCTAACTGTTTCTGAGGTTTCTAACAGTGCCCTTTGCTATAATTTTATCTGTACAGTTCATTGCCTTTGTTTATCCATGTTATCTTGCATATTTTTCACAAAGACTTTGCAGTTCAGTATGTTCTTTAAACTTTCTCAAATTATTAAATGGTGCTGTACTGAATGTTTCTGTAACCCATTTAGGTCCTGCTCAGGTTCCAATGATGTCCCCAAATGGTTCAGTGCCTACTATTTATGTGCCTCCTGGATATGCCCCACAGGTATGTCCCTTCATTTGATTCTTATTTTATTTCTTTTAATGCAAATTATGAGAGTAGAACCATAATAGCTAATTCAGTGAATTAATGTGTCAAGTTTCAGAGTCACTGTGGTCAAGCAAGTAAGTAAGGGGAGGTGTTGCATAGCATCTCTGTGATGGGAGACTTATCACACTGTATATGTGCCTGTTTAGTGATATATTAACTACTTACATGACAATAATAAGCACAGGTCCTTGTTGAGTTCAGGATCCTAATGTACTAGATGCCCTCTGAATATAAAATGCAATCATGACCCAAATAGCTCATTGTGCAGGACCTGTACTGATTTCTGTGTTAGTGGATGTTTTCTCTTGGCAGCATTATAATTTTATGTGTGTACATAGTTCATGTCTGGGAGGTTCCCTGCAGGTAAGGAGTAAAACAGATCAGTTAGAAAAAGTAGTAAACAACATTGAAAAAATGTCAGCTGTCCATTGGAGATCAATTATCATACAATACATGTTTCCACAGCTTATCTTAAACTGGGGCTCTCATTTTCTCACTGTGGTGTGATTCCTAATTTAGATGCCTGAAAATTAAGTGAGAGCTAGATAACCTGGACATCCTTTAAAGTAGATTAAAGGGATGATTCCTCTTGGCAATTTGTGACACCAGTATAATAATGAGTTGCGTGGCCTTCTAGATGGTGTCTCTTTCTCACCTCAACTATAGAACAAGTCTAGGGGTTAGTAGGTCAGACCTGGAAGTTAGAGCAGATGAATACCACTCTCCATAATGTAAGCCTTTTTCATGATGTTCTGTTGTTTGAGCAGTCTACCTCTGACTAAGCGTGCATCCCATGGTGTACACTGAGAAGAGACTACAACATGTAAAATGCAGCCAAAAAACCCACAGCATCTAGCAGATGTTGGACTAATTAACTGAATGGCATAAAAAATTGTCCTCTAGCAAAAGAAAAGGCTGTTAGGTTAGGCAGACTAATATTCTGTGGTTTTACCTTTCATCTGTTGAAAGTTGGCTGATAAGTTGATTCATGTATCCTTCATAGTTGAGTTCCCAAACAGGCAAAAGAAAAATGAATTAAAAGTAATCATGAAAGTTCATTTATCTTTAGAGCACAGTAAAAAGTCTTGATTCCTATTAGAATTCATTTTTAAAGAACTGAAAGAATTTTTGAGATAAGTGAAATTCTGAATTCCACCGTATTTCTTGAGTACTTAATTTCAGTCGATGGAGTACTTAATGTTTAAAAAGTTGTGTAACCTGTGCCAATCTGAATAATATTTATAAAATGAATTTATCCTTCCTTTGAGGACAGCTTGCAGCAGACAGGCTGAAGGACTGGGCCTTGCTGAGGCATGCTCGTTAGCCTTTTGTTGGAGCTTGTTAGTGCAAGCAGGTGTTTTGCTAACACAGTGCTCTGACTTTTGAACTGAAGGTGCCTCACATCTATGCAGCTGACGGTACAGGTGGAACGAGCTCACATCTGCTGTTTTCGTCTGAGTAGAAGTATCATAGTCCAGGAAAACCTGTAGTTTATAAGGCTTCTGAAGTATTTACTGCTGGCAAAACATACCAGCTGTTGTGGTTTATGATGGAAGTTCCTGTTACAAGCCAGAAGATTTGATAGAGGAGTCTTGCAAACAGGAAGGTCTAACACTATTGAGCGAAGAGTTATCCCAGACTTAATGCAGTCTCAGCAAAGTAACTTACATGGTTTCTTCAGGCATAGTATATTTTTAAATGTCAGCAACTGGAGATATATTTTGAGAGAAATTGTAAACCAGCTAAATGTCTAAAGCCATCAGGCTGGAAGAACAACTTCAGCGCAACCATCTTTTGTCTATCCACTTTCATTTAGTTGTACTATGCCTCTGCTTCAATTCCTGTTTGGCAGTGATACAGCGCACTGTCCTCTGTTAGAAGTTGGGGATGACTACAGAATAAAGCATATTTATTTTTCTTATATCGCATAAATAAAAAGCAATTCATAAGTTGATTTACTTTTCCCGTTCTCTTCTTTTGGAACTGTAGTTGTAAAACTCTGAAAGAAAGCACATCTTTATTCATCTTCTCTAAGCTGTCTATATTCACTGTCTGTAGTGAGTTTTCCAGTGAAGTTTGGTTGGCTCACTCAACCAAACAGGCCTATGCCAGAACTACATGTTTTGCTAGCACAATTAGGATAATAGATAGCTTGTTTATTTTTTTTAACTTAAAATTATATACTTGACATGATGCTCTTACTGCTTTTTGGAGGGTTTTTATCTGTGTAGTTGCCTGGTAGAGGCCTACCATGGAGTTGATGTTTGATTCAGAGGCACAGTTAGAGACTTGTCAAACTCTTCATTTTAGACTATTGAACTTAAGGTCTCTGCTGCTATGAATTTGGTATCTATTTCTGAGTTACTTAGGCTATTAGCAAACCCAAGAAAACAAATAAATTATAAACTAAGTAACCTGGTTTTTAATGGAATCTGCTTCCTACATAATCTGAATCTCCTCATAGAATAATGATAAACTGCGTAATTTTTTTTGGTAAGCAAAAAGGACTTAAATAATTAAAACTACATTGCAGTGTTTAGAGAATTTCATTGGACAGCACAAGTCCTAGTTGTATTTACTACTATTAATATATCCTGCCTTTAGGATACCACACAGCTATGGTTACACAGATATGAAGAGTGTTGTCTTTAGTGAAATTACTCTTTCCCAATAAGGGACAATTTCTGTATACTGAAAATAGTCTGCCCATCTTTTAAAGTCACGTGGTATGTATGTATTTTAAAGCTGTGTTCACTTTGTTCGTTTATATTAATTTCCAGCGCTCTATTTATGTAAGTAAGGTGGGATCAGCTCCATTGTGTACATGCTTTTATGTCTTCTGAATGTTATTGCATATGCAAAGAGATCTTCATCCTGCCATTACACCAGAAGCATACAGCTGTGTCTACGTAACTGTCTTTCGCAGTACAGTAGTGAAGTTTTGAAACAATTTCGTACACCAACCTCACTTACCTTGCATTGGTTCGGCTACCAGGATAATTTTGGGGTGTACAGATTAGATTTCTGTCAGAGAAAACAAAAGCAGAAGCTCCGTTCCACATGTACCAGATGTACACCAACCCCTTATGGAGACATGGTGAAACCAATGATTGATCCTCCAAGCCACTTTCTGTCATGGACTTGGCGGAGGTGTTCACACCAGGGCATGGGACTAAATCTAGCCAAGCATAATACCCTTAAGCTTAAACAGTGGAGTCGAAAGCAGCTTAGCACTAAGTGCTTTGATCTGTTGATTTGCTTCTGTTGCACCAGGTTACTCATTGGTGTACATGTACGTGTCCCCACCTCATTTCAAATGTCAGTGTATGCTTACATCATAGGGTTGCCATGTCCCCTGCTTTTGAATGTAGTCATGATATTCCAGATTCTGTTGTTCTGTTCTTCTCCCCCTTTTCTGGATAAAAGTTTAATCCAAAAACTTACATTGCAGTCCCTGCTGTGGCATTATTTTACAGCATTTTACTAGGAAGTGGAGAACAATTTATTCATTGGCATCCCAGACACTAAAGTTATTGACACCGCAATACATACAAGTCAAATTACGCCAAGATAATCTCTAGATATTGCCAACAGTCATGTACTTTTGTGAATTTACCAGTAGTGATACAGACATCTAGAGAGGATAATGATGGTGTTCTTCCCTGTCTGTGATGTGCTACAGGACCGGACCCCTGTTTCTGGTCCGGTTGATGACCGACCCTCGTTTAGTGAAGAGCATTTTCTGCTTCAGTACTTTCTAGAGGCTGTGCCTTTGTGCCCTGCTCTCCAGCAGACCCCAGACGTGCTCCGTGTACTGTGCCCAGCACACCTCAGCTCCGTGCATCTTGCATGACCACACTTACTCTCATCATGGGATCGTGTATGCTGCTTTTGCTTCTTTGAACTTCTAGCAACGTTGCTAAGGGCTGCACCTAGATCCCTCGGCCGAAGGCTGTTGTGTCACATCTTCCATTTGCCGTTTTTGCACAACAAGTCTCTTTGCACACCAGAGTCTGGCAGAGGCTGCCAGAACGGCCCCCGTTTCTGAGTAGCATGTGGTTTCCTTCAGGGTGCAAGACATTTTAACAGGTGGGGCGGGGAGAAAAGAAAAACACCTTCTCTTTTTCAAAACTACCTTGAGTTGTGAAGGAGTCTTGAGAGGGCTGACTACTATCCTGCTAGGTTTTTTTTCTCTAACGGCTTGATGCAGATGAAGGCTGCTGCACACTAACGGGTGCTGTATGGCAAGTGCCTCCTGGGTTAGTGTTGGTGGACTGAGTTGGGCACAGAGCAAAGACCAGACACTGTTGTGCCTTTTCCCTCACTGTTTATGCGGAGTGAGGTCTGTCCGCCCACCAAATCACTTCTAGGGAGCAATATAGTTGTTACACTGTAGAACAAATCCTAGGAGCAGTGTAGCATACAAGCAATGTCAATGAGGGTGGAAACAGGACCGTGGGGAAAAGCTAAGCTTATGCCATAAATATATCTGGTTGATTATAAGATGCTGTCACAGTCAGATTTTTTTTAACAGTATTTTTCCCCATCACATTGAGAAATTAATGGCATTTTTGCAGTTAATATACTTAATGTAGATAGTCCTTTAATTGCCGTATCTTTTTTTTCTTATGCTCTCCTGTGTTCCTTTTCTCAAATTAAGGGTTTTACTATTCCTAGTTTTGTTTAAGTATCTATAGAAACATACCTTTCAGACCATCATTTCTCTTCTGGTGCGTGGTGTCTTTCACTGTACAGGTTATTGAGGATAACGGTGTTCGAAGGGTTGTGGTGGTTCCCCAGCCTCCGGAATTTCATCCTGGTGGTCATGCAGTGATACACAGGCCTCCGCATCCCCCACTGCCTGGCTTCCTGCCTCTTCCAGCCATGATACCCCCTCCACCACGTCATATATACTCACCCGTGACCGGAGCCGGTGACATGGCAACGCAGTACATTCCACAGTATCACACCTCACAAGTATATGGGGATCTGGGTAAGTAGCTTATCAAATATTGCAAGTTCTGTCAAAGCAAATAACGCTGTACTCATTTCCAGCATCTGTTACACTGATGTACGGACTTTATCAGCAAGACTTACAGCTTAAATGGGAGCTATACGCACAAGTTTTTTATGAGGATACCAGTCTTGTTTTTACTGAAGCTTACTATTCCAGAAGAATTTATTTTAATTAGACTTGTCTATTCAGTGATCCCTTAAATATACAGATTATTTCTTATGTGTATCAGTTATAGATTTGCCCAGCAAAGCAATACAGGAGGTGTTTGTAGTGATTCAGCTGATGCCTTCTTCTGAGATTCAGCATTTAAATCCATACCTGAGCACTGTTCTGAGATCTCATGTCTTGCAAGTATCCTGTTTGAAGCACGAAACAGGAGTCCTTAGTATTGATTATGAAAAAAAGCTTGCTATGGTCCAGTGTCCATATTGAAGTCCAACTTGAATAATCGGGCGCCACCAGCCTGAACTTAATACTGTAGTTGAAGCTGTCTTTGGTAGTTCTGTTGACATCTGCCTTTAATATGGTTTAGTGGCAAAGTGTATGTGTGTACTAACTCAGGGGTTGACTTGTTAGATTAATATTTACATTTCTGGTAGACTTGCTTTTCTTTAGATAAACTTCTGCTATAAGGCAGGTGCTGACCTTGAGAGAGTTTCAGAGAGCAATGCCAGGTTGCTGTTTTTAGAGAAAGAAGGTAGAAGCTGTGGAGGAGAAGACCAAACACAACTTTGTCATGTTGCTGTAGATGCATAGATTCTCAGTGTTCTGCGATACTACTAAACTCATTTAAAAATGTCCTCCATATAGTCACTGTACTTAAATAGTCATGATGTAGAAAGCCATCAGATGAGAATACACCGATGTCTTGATCTTCCTGGAATTCTTAGTGTTTCTGTATTCTTAAGTTGTACTTTATTTCTTCCTTGCACTACTTCGGTAACAGTACATTCTTAGATGCTCTTTGGGTGTTTATTTATAGCTTTATTAATTTCTTGGTTTCCTGTAGATGGCAGTTATTTGCTTTTAGTTTGCTAAATTAAGAGATTGGAGTGTGATAATTAAATGCACAAAAGATAAAGGATACTTGTTAATGGAATAATATTTTTTAGATTTATGCTGTAGGTTATATCCCTTTAAATATGAATTCAGTGATAATTTGCTAAACTGCTAATGTAAAAAAAAAAATTGATCAAGTGGGATTCTTTGGTTTGCTTTGTTTTAAATATATATGTAGTATGCCCTTGGATTTGGGGAATTAGAGGACTGGGGATGCTTTAATTTGTTACACATTTGCTACAAATTTTCATATTTAATGCTGGACCACTGTCTTTGGCTCTGGCTTTCAGAAGTCAAAGCCCACAGTTAGGCTTCTATATGAGGAATCTGAATTTAAGGTGGGGAAAAAAACCCAGAAGTGCTTAGACCATGGTAGTTCTCTAACAAGAGCACCTAAATCTCTAAAGGGAGTGCAAAACAAATTTCTAAGTAGTCACAGCTTATCTAGTAGTCCTCTGCCTAAAAAAACAGAAACTGAAAAGTTCTCTAGCTTTGTGATTTTTATCCTTCTTGCAAGGAAGTTTTTATTTGATCCTATTTTCTATAATTCCTAGCACTTAAGGAATAACAGATAATGAACTTCATTCTTCAGACCAAGTGATCCAGCTTACCTGAAAATGGACAAATTCTATGCTAGTTTTGAAGGAAGGATTTTTTTGAAAGCTTTCATTATTTGTTATAGATAGGGTTACACTGAGGAAGGAGTTGGTGCCATGTGGTATGCTGTTTTAAAGTCTTGAGTCAGTAAGCTGTTTCTAAGCATAAAGGTGAAATGGATAAAAATGTTAGAATTCAACAGAAAAGTTCACCAACCTACAGTTTAATTTTTTTCATTAGTCTGCTGCTGACTTTTTTCCAAAGCCATGTTCTGACTTAGAGATGGGACTTTGCTAATACTGCAGCAATGCCTCGTGTTACTGTGTACAGGTATAGTGTAGTTACAAGACCTAGCCATACCGTCTTCAGTCTTTTAGTGTCTTTCAGTTGCCCTGTGCTTTTGTGGGGTTTTTCCATGTTTTCTGCTGAAGCACTATTAAAGTAATAGAGCTCTAGTTGCATTCTGAAACTTAAAACTTCGCATTAGAGCAAACCTCCTCCCATGCAATAAAGTCGCATGTTTTTTTCTCTGTTGACTTTATCCTGTACCTTACAGCTCAAGCAAGATTATAGAAATGTTTTAAGAATAATTTTTAAGTAGAGAAAAGATGTGGGAAGGGAAGATTACACTTTCTCCCCTAACATGTTGTTAATGTCCAATTAGCGCGTATCAGTTTACCTGCTGGACACTTCAGTTTTCCAACAGGAATAGAGAAGTAATTTTATACACAAGTGCACACTTAATGCACATAGCATTTTAAAATAGATTTTTAATTACATTCCATTCTTAGTTGATTATTTTAAATTTTTTTCTTCTTCAATTTAGATACTCTGCCTGGTCATGGAAGATCCAACTTTAGAGACGAAAGGTCTAGTAAAACATATGAAAGGTTACAAAAAAAATTAAAAGATCGACATGGAACTCAGAAGGATAAGTTAAACAGTCCTCCGTCATCTCCTCAGAAATGTCCTTCTCCTACAAGTGAACATAATGGACTTACAAAAGGACAGGATGCAGCTGGTATAAACACAGGTTCTACCAAAAGCAAGTCTTTGGGCAAAGGAAAAAGCAATTCTCAGACAGACACAGAAGTAGAAGGTAAGTGTTAAAAAAAAAAAAAAATTAAAAAAAAATATACATATATATAAAATGCAAGTCCATTGTCTGTCTGAATATAGCATTTGTAGATAGAACACCACACTTTGACAATCTCGAAGTTGAGTAGTAGCCTGCAACTGCCCTGACTTACACAGAATGGGCTTAAGGGCAATCAACCTGCTCGTCACATTGGAATGATGGGCCTAAGAGAACAAAACTGCTGACATGCAAGTCTCCACGTAGATTTGAGCAAATCTTACTAGTCATACTTCATAATACGGTTTAAAGAAAAATCTGTGTTTTGTCCAGAGTCATTGGTGCTTACATTTTAAGGAATCACTGAATATTGGTAGCCCACTTGATATCGCAGAAAACATGGAAAGAATGAGATGTCTGATACAGGAAACCTGCATTCAACTTGTTAAAGAGGAGTACTTTGTAAAAGAGATAATTTTGTTATATAAAATTCACATAATGTCTGTCCCCATCAACTCATTATTGAAAGGCCTTTGTAGAAAAAGACTGATCCTCACACTAGTCTGTGTGAGTTCATGTTTTCTACGACACTACCATGGGGAGTGTGTGTATTATTAATACCTTTATTTCACTGGAAGGTTTGTGATCTCATAAATGGACTGAATTCGCTCAGTCTTGGTCATACAGTCATTGTTGAATCTGGTGATATGTCACTATGCAACTTTCAGGTCACTGGCATAGCACTTCAGATTCAGAACACAACGTCAAAGACTTGTCATCAGCCAAGTACAATTTTCTCAGAACAGGGAGCTGTAACTAGTGATGCCGAGGGAAACAAACCATGGTTTTCTCAACTCACTGAAGTTTGCTTTGAGATGATGATTTTGTGCTAATGGATATTAGATTGCTGTAAACCAAAAGAAATGTGAAGAAAGTCTGTCTAACCAAGACCAGGAAATCTCAACCTACAAGAGCTGTTTAAAAACATGTGTAGATGATAGCCTGTGAAAGCTTAGCACCAAGGGACACCTTTGAGATACAACCTGAATTCAGGGAACTGTTGCTCCAAACTTGAATGAATACTTGTCACTGTAGTTCCATGGTGGCATTTGACTTGGCTTTCTGTTTAGTTTATTTTCTGTTAGTTGGTATTTATCTGTGAGCTAACTTCACCAAGGTACAGGTGATAAAATGTACTGTTGCTTACATACGTAACAAAAATTACGTTAACAGATCCTTAGAAGTATTTTATATGATAAACGGAAAAGTACGCTTTTCAGAATTACTTAATTCAGGAGACATTTGGGAAAATTATGTACTGTGACTTAGACTTGTAATAACAAACAGAAGTCAGAAATACATTTAATTAGTTTCAATAGCATAAACCATTTTAGAAATACGAAGTTGTAAGTAGATTTGACCTGTGTTTTTTAAAGAATTTCATCAGACTTTGTTTTTCTTTTATTTTTCTTTTTAGTTTAAGGCAGGTTAAGTGAACTAAAAATGCCTGACCACACCTTCAGAACTGAGTAGCCTGTTCACGTACATTATTGAGATAATAAAATTTTAGTATTGTGTGGGAGAAAGCACATAAAACACTTTCTGTAAACTTTGAGTCCCTTATAAAGCTCAGCTATACCTTCAGCTGAAACAAAACACCTTGGATTCTTTCCCCAGAATGTAACTGAAGGCTAAGCTAAGGTTTGCCCTTGCAATTGAGGGAGGCCAACAGCGTTACCGGTAGTCTTCCAGCTGTTGTGCAGTAACATATATAAACTACTGTAACTTGACTGCGTCTACATCCAAAGAGAAATCTATAGGAAATATCGCAGCCAAGAGCCTAAGTTCTCCAGAGCAGTAGTTTGTTTAAAGTTATACATTAACAAAAGATAACCAGGCTTTCTGTATTCCATAAATCATAGAACAGATTTAGAAATAGGTTTATATTAACAACTTTTTAGGGAGCTTTTTTGGTTTTATGTTGCCCTAGATGAATGCAAGTTGGCAAGGTGTTCTATTTTATAAATACCTTAGTCTGTGTGCAGTTGTTGAATTTGAAGAGCTATTTCACTGTAAAGTCACTGAACAATACTCATGGGTACTTTTTGTTTGCTTTGATTTTGTTTTTTAAGAAAAGGATGAAGAAACAAAAGCACTTGAAGCACTTCTTTCTAATATAGCCAAGCCAGTGGTAAGTAAATAAAGCTTTCCATAAAATCAGAATGTATCTGTTGCTATTTTTACACAGCTACACCTCCTTTTCTCTCTCCCAAGTTCAAAGGATCTTTAACTTCCTGCACTAAAGATAACTCACTTAACTTCCAGCCACTGAAATGTAAATGACCAAAGTAATTTTTAGTATATTAACATTTATGAAGCTAAAATTGTCTTGATACTTATTATATGGAATTCTTCTTGGCAACTCTGTGAAATCTCAGTATTAACAGAATTACAAAAAATATATATAGAAAGAGCTTGTAACGTTGCCAGTAACATAATGATGATGTTTAACATAAGATGATGCTTAAAATCTTCTCTTATTGTAAAAATCTGTTCTCAAATTCCTGTAACATTGTTTAGTTACAGCTGTTCAGGAAACAGTTTTACACACCAGGTATCTCTAGGCATGAGAGATATCTGGCGAGGTTTTGGAAACCTCACCAAAAATGAGGGTTTGGAAAACCTTATTTGAAAAGTAAAGAAAAATTATGACAGATTTCTCTTTAAGAGTCTCTGGCACCTCCAGGGAAGAGACATAAAATTTGCCAAGGAAGGTGACTGTCAGCAGTGGGCTTCTGGCTTATCTGCTTGAGAATCTACCAATTTCTTTTCAGTTTGTAAAATTGTAATTCATAATTCTGCATAGATACTTTTTAAAGGACTGTTGCCCAATTCAGTAGTTTCTTGCATTGTAGAGCAGGCCCGTGTTCTTTTCTTTCATCATCTGGACCTTCCCTGGTCCTAACCTTTCTGTGGGGATATACACAGCTTTTCCAGAAATCTGCACCTCAATCCTCAGTCCACCAGCTTGCCCGAGTAAAAACAATTTGTGTTCCCTATTGTAAACTACAAAAAGTCCATGCAACTGAAACTCCAGGAGGAGCTTGCCATGGGTTTGTCCAGTCAGCCAGCTACTATGTCCATAATCAGGCACCCTGCTTTTCATCCTTTGTCAGTCCTTAGCTGACCACACCACACAAGTGCACACACTCGCACACACACACTTCACATAACTAATAAAGAAGAGAAAACTTTTATGGAAGGAGGGACATACAGAGAAAAGAAGGTGAAGAAGGAGAAAGGGTCAGATGGAATGATCATCGGACTTCCAAGACTGCTATTCCATCAGCTACATACCTTCTCTCCTTCACCTCCTGGACAACCTGGCCCTGGTTTCAGTGCCCCAGTCTTGATTCTTCTTCCGTATGTTGTTGCTTTACAGCCTGGTGAGGAGAGGCTGAGAGAGCTGGGACTATTTAGCCTGGAGAAGAGAAGGCTCAGGGGGGATCTTATCAATGTATATAGGTATCTGCAGGGTGAGTGCAAAGAGGATGGAGCCAGGCTCTTTTCAGTGCGTTCAGCGTCAGCCCCAGAGGCAGTGGGCACAAACTGAAACACAGGAGGTCCCCTCTGAACATCAGGAAACACTGTTTTTTTACTATGAGGATGACTGAGCACTGGCACTGGTTGCTCAGAGAGTTTGTGGAGACTCCCTCTTCGGAGATACTGAAAATCTGTCTGGACATGGGTCTGGGCAGCTGGCTTTAGGTGACCCTGCTTGAGCAAGGGGGTTGGACCGGTTGACCTCCAGGGTTCCCTTCCAGCCTCAACCATTCTGTGGTGCTGCAAGGGCTGAGCAGGGATTGTAATTAGAGAGGAAGTCCTGAATGCTTGCCGTCCTGCTGTGTCCAAGCATCAGAATGGGTTAACATGTCTACAGTGCCCCTGTGTCTTTGGTGGATAAGCAGCATGGAGGTGGAAGCTGTCTCAATCAACTCCTATAAGAAGGGGTTGAGAGAGCTGAGATCAGGAGACAGAGAGGAGTTAGCTGCTCCTAGCTGTCGCTGTGGTGTAGATAGCAGCTGGGACAGTCAAGTTCAGGAGCACTTAACAGGATGTCCTTGATGATTGGAGCTAGTGGAGGGGCAGTAAAAAGAATTTTTGGAGAAGAAACTGGGACTGAAAAGAAAGCTTAGGAAGATAAAGGTGTGGGGGAGAAAGGAAGTGAGTGGAGAAGAGACAGCTCTGACAAGGAGCACAGGTCTGAAGGACAGTCGAGACTTGAGAAATCCTAAAATAGATGAGGAGTTTAAGATGAGACGAGGAACAAACAGAATAGTAGGTGTGAACTACTGGAAGAACAAGATGGAGAGCAAGTAGCTTTTCTCTTTGTTATTTTTACAAGCAGACTGATAATGAAAGGGTCATGGGAGTCTGAATGTCTTATTAGTAAGACTGAGAGTGGTGGGGGTAGTGGGCAGTAGTAAGAAGAGACTGAAACTGCCTGAGAAAGATGAAGATTGGTCAGACAAGGATACCAGAACTTTATTGAGAGACTAAAGGGCTGAAGTCTGGGGTGAAGTAAACAAGGAGCACAGACCAGAATAAAGAACCGTTGATTAGGACCAGACTTTCAAGAAGCTGGAGAAAAAGGGTCAGAAGGCGTTATGGCTCTAAGAATTTAATATAAGTCTACATCTGATAGCACTGATTTTTATCCATGACCTGGAATGTAATCCAGCTTTCCCACATCTTATGTTTCTTCTGACAGCAAGTACCTGCAAAATCCTGCCAGCAGGGGTTTTGTTTTGCTGCTTGTTGTTTCACTGCCCAGCTATGCATCTCATCTCCACACACGTTAGGAAACACCTATTGCTATCACTCTGTTAGATCAAGCAGTAAAGACTTGGGCAGTGGATCTGAAGGCTCCAGGCTTTGCTGTAGGATGATGCCAGAAAGAATTTAAGAGAGTAATTTGCTATTAAATATATATATATATAAAAAAATATATATATATGTAAAAAGTATGAATAATATATACACACACATATTCTAGGAAAACATGCATCAAAATACTGTTAGAAGAATTCTATTCCATTCTCGAAGCAGGAAAGATTTTGTACTAATGCTGGTCCATTGTGTTCAGGATTACAATCGCCTTTTGGGTTTTTTGTTTTTTTTTTTTCTTAAACACAGCTACATGCTGTTCTTTCTGTATGGTCCCTGCCATTCACTGTACAAAACATACCTGCTTGGGTATTGATCAGGGCTGTGCAGCTGAAGGAACTGGTGTCTTTGACCCCTTTTGACTGTGAGTCATGAGAGTCTGTCCCAACAAGGGAGCATGTGCCTAGTTTAGCCACATTCTGCATCCGTTCTGATGCAGTAACAAATTTTGCTGCGAGGTTGGCTTACTGCAAGATAGTGCTGTCACTGGGGCATGCTGGACAACGGTGTTCTCAGCAGCCCTCAAATCATGAGTGCCTGCTATACCCTTCTTAACTTTGTGAGAATGTGAATGATCCTTTCTACCCTGACTAGCAGTACGGGGACCAGTTCTTTAGAAGTGTGCACAGTCCTCTGCCAGTGGTCAGGGCAGACAGGATGCCATCCAAGTCGGGGTGTCATCGGTGGCTGCATTGCCAAGGGGCATGACAACTCTGAGCTTCCTGGGGTGGTTAGAGCGAAACTGTGAGAAATAGGATCAAGAGGAGGTGTCTTCTGCTGTGTTGCTAATGACATACGAAAAAGCAATGGAGTGCCAGTACTGTCTTGTTTTCTTTCACTTTCTTCCACCCTCAACGCTCAATCGTCCGTGCCTTTTAGGCAAGCATGCTATTTCCCTTCCCTACCATGTCCTTACTTGAGCATCATTGCATGTAGCTGTGTGCCTACAAGTGATCTCTTTGCAGACCTCAGAAGACATCACAGGCTTAGGCATTAGTAGTCTGCTACAGACTAGACAGTGTACACAAGGCAAAAAGCCAAAATTCCAGTACTTGAAGAGGCTTATGCTTTGCGAAGGCAAGGGACTGTCAAGGCTGTGGGTGGGTGGAAGACTAGCTGATTTTGCAGCTTGGGGAAGTGTGACGTGATAAGAGAAAGGGAGTCTGTGTTACCTATTTAGGCCTTGCACAATCAGAAGCAACACTCCCACAGTTTCTCTAAGGAAACATTTTTCTCACCCTCCCACCAGTGAACCAGGAGATTGTGGTTTTTCACACCTTCCATTTGTAGCTCTCATCAGAAATATTCCTGTAAGTTTTTGATTAATGTTTTGCTTGAAGCACTGTGGGGATTGTGCCATGATGCTCTTCTTGATGGATTATCAACACCCTGTTCTGTGGTTGAACTTCAGTGCTGGCACAGGCAATACTGGATACTGGCTGTGGTGGTGGTCATCAGATGATCATACAGGTGCTGTCCAGTGCAGTGTCCATTGCACCATATCCTGCTCCAGAAAGCCCAGAGTAGTGCCGAAGGCTGTGACCTGTCCTGGGCTGTCTCATGTCTTACTGCCCAGGTCCAGGGCATGCACATCTACATCAGGTGGTGGACGCTATGGCGTGCTTTCACACATCTCTTTCAGTTCTGTGCAGTATGGCGTATGGGCACATCAGCTTTGCTGCCTCCAAATTCCCATTAGGTGTTTTTATGAACACGTTCTCATTTTCTTGAACTTTTCCCTGTATGGATCCCCCATCCTTTTATATGTGGCAGTGTTAAGTCAAGTTGGTAAAGTGGTACTGGCACCACATAACCCTTCTACTTAGGGAGGTCTTGAACTTTTTATACCCAGATGTAAGTTGGAGTGGTTTTGCAGTTTACACCAGGCTGAGTCCTCAGTGTTTGAGCAGAGTCTTCAACAGCTGTCATGTCCATTAACCAAATAACAAAGCAAGCAGAAGAGAGGACAAGGGGACCTGAAAAGGCAAAAGCAAAATGAAGAATGGAGCAGAAGGCTGAGTATTTAATAAGGAGAGGCAATAGGAACTCTGAATTTGAGGGTTGCCTATATAGCGTGTAAATCCCTTGGGAGGGCATCATGTTTTGTGGTTCATGCATGTTCTGTGTATGCTTGTGGGCTTTTAGAACATCATGCACCTCTCTCACCAGTTAAGTACCTTGTGTCACTGTGAATGCAGTCCAGTTTGCACATGCTAAAACTGCTCTTTTTGACCCAAATGGCACGTGTAATAAAGTTAATAAGGAGATTCACTTTTACAAGCTGGACTGCTAATGAAGATGTGCCCACCTCTTAGTTTCCTCAGTGCTAGGGCCTGACTCAAGTATTGTACTCTGCAGAAGCACACAGTGCTCAGAGCTGCAACGAAAATCAATTGTAGCTGCTTGAATGAGCATACACAGTAATAAGTAATGCCAAGTTTTCTGAAAAAGCCACTCCTGAATGTCTCAGGGCACCCAAGAATAGTGGATTCTTCTGATCTTAATCTTTGTTCTTCAAAAATACTTTTTTCCTCCTTATATCGCAGAGATTTTTTGAAAATATGCTAGTGTTTTGTGCTTGAGAACTGACGGGAATTTCTGAAACTTTATTCTTTTCTATAATAGAGCTCTGGCTAGTGTTCAAAAAGTCAAATATTGGGATATTATTGAACATCAAGGATAAAGGACAATATTGAATAATTGCTTCTTAGTGAAGAAATTAGTAATTACTGTCATATGCTTGCATCGTGTGAAGCTGGAGTTTTGTGTTAAAATAGTATATGCTGATGTAATCTAAGACTGCCATAGTGTATATACACAACAGAGAGAAGTTTTTTACAGTAAATCTTTATTTTAGCAATTCTTGATCTTTTAATGCTTTGGGTTTGTCCCTTATTAATAGTCTTGTGAGGAAGAATAGAGCTGAACCTAGACTTGTCTTTAAGAATCATTCTGTTAGCTGGAAGTTGAATCTGAAAAGCAGTACAAAATATTTTATAAACAAGTTCAAAGGACTTAAATTACATTCTCTGATTCTCTATTGTCAGTGCTTGCAGCTGTGATTTTTTTATTTCTTTTAGCAACTGAGAGTGGTTGAAAATACTCATATACCTGTATGTGAATTTACTGAAAAGCTCCAGAACTTATGAAATATGTGACATCATAGAGAGTGTGGGTCCAGAAGAAAAGCCTTGATGTTATTCAGTCCCACTCTTACTGTCTCTCTTCTTTTTGTCTGATTACTGACCCCTCACGTATGAGCTGTATTTCTGGGGACTCCACACTCCCACACTGCCATTCTCGGGTTGCGGAAAAGAAGGTGGTACCAACTTCAGTGGGATTCAGGTGTATGAGGTACAGGGTTGGAAATTATTTCCAATATTTAACCCTGCCAAAGAGTTAAGTGTTGTACCTCTTGTTCTGTTCTTCTGCCCATGAGCCTGTTCTCCTGGGCCCTCAGGTATCTGCCTCTTACACTCATTCCATAAATAGTTCACTCCCCAGTGCTCCTCAGCAGGACTTACTAGTTTCGGCTTAGCTTCCTGCAACTCCTTGGTTTAATGTGAGTGTACATCACTGACAGGGAACCAGTGGTTTAACCTGACTACCTGGTTTATTGCAGAGCTCTCAGTTTCATCTGGCCACCATCTGGTCACCCAGTGACTTTGGTGTGGGTTGTAAATTTTCTAGCCCAGCAGCAGGGTTACACAAGATGGATATGGATTTCTGCCTCATTGCAAGTGCAGGACGAAAATAACGTTTTACAGTTTTAACTTGACATCCACCAGTAACAGAGCAGTGCCTGACTTGGAGCTTTCCTGATAGGTTTTCTTTTTGGTTTTTTTTTTAATCTTTTGTCTTTAATTCTGTTAGCCATTTTTGTTTCATTGAATCTTTTAAATTCTCTTGTAAATTCTGCTAAATTGTAGCTTATTGGCTAACATATTTCTCCCTTTTGCCCGTATGTGTGCATGTGGATGTGTAGAGAATTTATATAGTTTTTATACATTGCAGCTTTTTATGCACCATTAGGATGTCCTTAATTCCCAGCTTCTGTGAATACTTTTCACTTTGCATTTCTGATCATGTTCAATTCCACTAACTGTTGCTTTTAAGTTTTGGCAAATTGGCCACAGCAGAGCTTCAGCTTTTCACAATATTCTTTAGTCACATACTCTGTTTACACAAAGTAAAACAACTGGAACAACCTACATAGTCACTGATTTTTAGCTTGGTATGTAATACTGCTTCATTGTGTTATAGTTACTGTGTTAACAGTTGTCATCTATTATTTCAGAAGTCTTATGGAAGGTTTATGTGAGTTGACCAACAAACGTTGCCCTGAGGGAGTAACTCGGGATGACAGTTTTTCTTCCAGTCAGAGACTTAAAGAACATTTCGCCCTGTTCTCTGTTGACGCTTGTTGATATATAATGATTTCCACTAATACTCTGGGTTCAATGTTAGTAGTCAAAGTCCTGCGAGTTGTCTGTTACTCTGTAGTCTGTAATGTTGCCTTTGATCTCCCTCCCACTCTTCCTGCTCTGTCTGTACAGAACAGGTGAAACCTCTAATCTTTTAATGTT
This sequence comes from Harpia harpyja, assembly GCF_026419915.1. Classification (NCBI taxonomy): domain Eukaryota; kingdom Metazoa; phylum Chordata; class Aves; order Accipitriformes; family Accipitridae; genus Harpia; species Harpia harpyja. The sequence continues at coordinate 32,629,157 of NC_068943.1, forward strand.
CCAGTAAGTTGTGTGGTGGGTTGACCCTGGCTGGACGATGCCAGGTGCCCACTAAAGCTGCTCTGTCCCTCCCCTCCTCAGCTGGACAGGGGAGAGAAAATAGAATAAAAGGCTTGTGGGTCGAGGTAAGGACAAGAAGAGATCACTCAGCAATTACTGTCACGGGCAAAACAGACTTGACTTGGGGAGATTAGTTTATTTTGTTACTAATCAAATCAGAGTAGGATAATGAGACATAAAACCAAGTCTTAAAACACCTTCCCCCCAACCCTCCCTTCTTCCCGGGCTCAACTCCACTCCCAAATTCTCCACCTCCTCCCCCCCAGTGGCACAGGGGGATGGGGAATGGAGGTTGGGGTCAGTTCATCGCACGTTGTCCCTGCCACTCCTTCCTCCTCAGGGGGAGGACTCCTCACTCTTGCCCTGCTCCAGCGTGGGGTCCCTCCCATGGGAGACAGTCCTCCACGAACTTCCCCAGTGTGAGTCCTTCCCACAGGCTACAGTTCTTCACAAACTGCTCCAGCATGGGTCCCTCATACAGGCTGCAGTCCTTCAGGTACAGACTGCTCCAGCATGGTTCCCTTCCATGGGGTCACAAGTCCTGCCAGAAAACCTGCTCCAGCGTGGGCTCCTCTCTCCATGGGGCCACAGGTCCTGCCAGGAGCCTGCTCCAGCGCGGGCTTCCCATGGGGTCACGGCCTCCTTTGGGCATCCCCCTGCTCCGGCATGGGGTCCTCCCCAGGCTGCAGGTGGATATCTGCTCCACCGTGGACCTCCCTGGGCTGCAGGGGGACAGCCTGCCTCACCATGGTCTTCCCCACGGGCTGCAGGGGAATCTCTGCCCCCTCCTTCTGCACTGACCTGGGGGTCTGCGGGGTTGTTTCTCTTACATGTTCTCACTCCTCTCTCTGGCTGCAGTTTCTGTGCTCCAGCAACTTTTTTTTCCTTCTTAAATACCTTATCCCAGAGGCACTACCACTATTGCTGATGGGCTCAGCCTTGGCCAGCAGCAGGTCCATCTTGCAGCCAGCTGGCATTGGCTCTGTTGGACATGGGGGAAGCTTCTAGCAGCTTCTCACAGAAGCTGCCCCGGTAGCTCCCCTGCTACCAAAACCTTGCCACGCAAACCCAATGCAAGATGTAATGCCACCTTTCACTCGTACCAACTGCATTACTTCTCTGGTGTAAAAGAAGATAGAAAGACTAAAAATGTATGAGGAGAAATGTAATCTGTCAAGGGTATAAGGCAGTTTGGCATTAGCCGAGGGTTAGATGGAGTGTTATGCACAGTTCTGGGCAAAGCGCTAAAGATAATGAAGCAGTAGGAGATAAAGAGAACAGTGAGAACGACCAGAGATTTAGATAAGAGAGGGGAGACACAAATGCTTAACAGTCTTCAAGTACATCAGAAACAACTGCAGAAAGGAAGGGAGGATCTGATGTTCAACTCCGTGGTGACTAGGACTAGTAGGCTTAGCTGGTAGTAGGAGAGATCCTGCCTGGATATTAGGAAAAAAATTTCAACTGTTCAGGTAGCTAAACATAGAAATAGATCATTTTACAGTGGACCTACTAGTCCCGGAACATAGTAGGTCCTCCAGGAACCTGCTCTTCTTTCTTTCAGTATCCCCTGCTGCCTTCTGCAACCCAGGAAGGAGGGATAAAGATTGTCTGAGAGGGAGCTTCTACCACCCCAGATGCTTCCCACAACTCCAGAGACTTCCAGAAATGCTAGAATTGTCCTGAGGTGATTGTAGTTAGTGTTAGTGTAGTTTGTGACCACATCAAGTTTACAGTGGAATTTCTCTTACCAAACTTTGAATTGTGTTTCCAAGAACTTCAGTGGGTAATCTTAGTAGCATTTGATCCCTTTCAGGATGTGATACACAGTCTTGTTAGCATATAAGGGCTTAGTGACATTATTTCTAAGATACTGAGTCTCATCTTGTTTGACTTTTTCCTCCTTTCTGTTTGTCTGTTATCAGTAAGTCACCTCCTCTGCTTTATTCTTGAAGTTGACCCATTCAGGTTTTTAGTTCAGTAGATTATAGCAATTTAAGAGCACCAATTGTGAAGATAGCATTTTGATTCTGATACTCTGGTAATAGATTTTCAAAGGCAATTGTTCCCAAAATAGATACACATTACAGTCATATTGTAAAACTAGTCATTTTGTATAATAAAATGTGTATTCAGTTCTCTTATGAAACAATTGGAAATAGTAGGCGGTTGCAACATACAAATCACAATAGCAGGCGTGCAATATTAATAAACACCCACAAATTTCTATACTTCCTTCTATAATGGATCCTAAAAACTTGTAATCGCATGCGCGCACCTGTGGACTCAACTACAGAAATATGAGCATCCCCAGCCCCTTGCAGCACCTGTGGGTTTCAAGCAGCACCCACTCTTCTGGGAGCGTGGGTGCCCCTAACTGCATGTCTCCTTTCAGAGATGTGGGTGCTTTAGCTTTGCATGTAACTGTTATTCCCTAAAATCTATTGTTCCCTAGTCTGCTAATCCACAGGCCATTGAGAAAGCTCTCCACCAGGTCCCATGCACCCACCCGCACTGTGGATCCCTGTCTGCTGCACCCCGAATTGCTGTCATACCAGCTCATGGCATCCATCCAGCCTGGGTGGAGGCGGCAGTGGTGGCAGGGCAATTTCTTGCAGTTAGGCCGGGTTTTGATCATTGCTGTGTTGCACTCCAGCATCTTTTATCCCTGTTACAAATTTTCATGCTGCTTTTATACTTCCGAAGCTGATCACTTCTTCCTTTCAGAAGTCTCTTTGTGATTTCCTGGTTACCACTTAATCCACCTGAGGGTTGCTGCCTTTAGCATGATGAGTCTGCTGGGGCAAACGCTTCTCAGACAGCTGGAGGTGTTGCATTTGCACACACTGTTCATTCTCGTATTTCTCTCATACCAGCTGTTGTTATCCAGGCCTTTCTGCAAAGGGTGTGTTGTGCAAGCACCACCCCAAGAATTCTTTAGGATGTTGCCCGTATGTATGTATGTATATGTACACGGACCTTGTGAGCACGCCTTCATCGCAAGTGCCTGGGCTCAAAGTACGTTATATGTTCTAATATTCTGTTCCCTAAGAGTACTAGATTAGAGCCTCAGGTAGTTGTATTCCTATTAATATTCTGATAAAAAAAAACAAAACATGCTGGGTGGTTAACCAAATAGATTCTAATCTAATGGGAGAGTCTACTTGTTGCAATCATAATTAAATGCCCAAAGCAAAGTTTATGTACCTGTTACAGTAATGCCAGCCATTCTGGAGAAATTCCTGAGCTTCTATATATTTCATAAGAAAACCGAGTCGACAAGAAGGTATTAAAAAAAAAAATCATAGTGCCAGTGACAGCAAAGAAAAAATGCCTGAAACATTGTCATTTAATGAAATGATTGATTTCACAATATATGCTTGCCATCTCATCTGCTTCGCAACAGATACGGTTCATTTTTAGGTAGCCCACTAGGTGGCATTCGTTAGTTAGAAGTTTCTTTGGTCTCAGTCCTGTGCCCTAGGATTGCAGTTTTCTCATGACATTTCTTGTATTTTTGGCTTGATTTCACCTGTAAAAACTAGTTAGTAGCTATTATATCGGTATAAATACTCTGATATGCTAACGGTATATGACTTTCTTCTCTTTTATTTGGTCCTTTGTGGCAAAGCAATGTTTATATACGATAACGTTTAAATGGCAGAGAACTCAAAACTTGTATTTCTACAGGTATCGGACATTCAGGCAAGAACAGCACTGCTTATGTGGTCCCCTCCATCAAGTGATACCAGAGAAGACACTGACAAGAATGACGTACCAGAGGTTTATACTTATGAAGTGATGATTTCAAGTACCGGAAAAGATGGAAAGTACAAAACTGTATACATGTAGGTGTTCACTATTTTTATTTAATTGCTGTTGCATTGAATTATGTGGCTTAAAACCTCATCAAAAATCTGCCTGTTGTCCAGAGATTTAAATACTTAGCAGGTTTTTGCAACTTCTATTTTACGTTGAGCTACTTTTTTCAGTAGAATTGGTTCTGGTTTATTACTGAAGTCTCTACCATCAATTAGAATGTAAAGACCTTGTTCTTAGATGTTGGAGGCATGTTTTAATATCACTTAGCTGTATTTCAACCAGCTGCACTAGAAACTATAGGTTCTCAAGTAGTGAGAAATACAAATTGTATTTGTAGTTAGTTATTTCAGCACATGCTTCTGCTCCCAGTAAAGTTATCCCTCCCTTCCCTGAAAATGCTCTTGGTAAGAGACAGTCTTAGGATATGAAAAAAAGTAAGTAGATTCACACAGAACAGAACTCTAACAGCAGCAAACCAAACAAAACTCTCCAATCGTTTCATTCCTAACACAAGAGTTTTCAATCAGTTTTTTGCAACTTGGAGAAATATAACAGTAAAATTTGCCATTAAGGGTGTAGAGCTCTCTAATAATTATAAATCTTTGTATCTAGCTATTTTATCTTAGTCGCCTTCCATTGATTTCTTAGGAGCAGTACATGAATCATGAGTTGGATCTCCCTGTCCTAGAAACTAGAGGAAAAGAAATGAGCTTTGCTAACATAAAGTGATGTCAGCAAAAGTAGACTAATAGATGTTACTTAGGTGTCTTTTCTGTTTACTAGGCTCTAACAAGTAGGTATATGCAGTCATGTACAGTTTTAGATAATTGTTTTTGCAAGGCTGAACTGAGCTTCTGTAGGCCCCAGTACTTTGATGGGTTTTGTGTAATAACATATATGTGTACATGTGCAGCTGGTCTTACTAAGAGGAAAATAATTATTTTTTAAGAAACAAATAAACAGAACAACAACAAAAACACCCAAAACCACTAGGGCAAAAGAACAGGAATCAAACACAAGAAGCCCCTAAAATTTGAAGATAAATGCATTTACATTTTACTATATTTAGCAACAGAGACAAACTGTTAGCAAATACATTTCTTAGAACGAGCGTTAGATGAATGGTTTAGATGATATGTGTCTTTTTATAAATGTATGGGATTCTGAAACAGTCTCTTAAGCCAAATCGTGTCTCTTTCCAGTGGAGAAGAAAATAAAGTTACTGTAAATGATCTCAGGCCAGCAACTGATTACCATGCAAAGTGAGTATCTCCTTTTCTAATCATTAAATTCAGTGGAAATGTTTTAAAGGTTTCATTGTATCTGTGTATTTGCATAAGTCTTCAGAGATTGTCTTTACCATTTCTCACCCTCCTGTGAGTCACAAATCAACATTTTTGGCTTAGCTGACCACTCAGTCCATTTTGGAAAACATAAGGGAAGATTGCCGTGCCCCCATCCAACATCCATGCTCTTTCGTTCATACCAGCACAGTGACCTTTTTCTGTCCTTTTAGCCAGGTGCAGATGCTGCTTGCTTTCTCTCAAATTTTCCACAAGCAGCAGAGGAAGGTACCTTGCACAGGAAGGTGCTCGCTGCTGGCCACCTGAAAGTCACCTTATGCTGCTTTTGCATAAGGTGACTTATGCTCCAGCAGATGAGTGAATCTGACCCCATATGCGTTACTAAATATGCTTGTAGCTCAATGTAATTCTACCCTTCCAGCAGAATCTGCTGCTTTGCTATGTCATACTGAAGAAACAGCATAGGATTGGAAAGATGTAGGTAGTTGGTGTTCTTGCCTCCTTTTTTAAATACTAGAGAATCATCTGGAGCTGAACTTGGCAAGGGATACAAAGAATAATAAGAAGGGCTTCCACAGGTATGTCAGCCAAAAAAGGAAGGTCAAAGAAAGCGTACTGCCCCTGATGAGCAAGGCTGGCAAACTGCTAACAATGGATGAGGAGAAGGCTGAGGTACTCAACTTTTGCCTCAGTCTTCACTGGTAACCTCTCTTCCCACACCTCTCAAGTGGATGGACCGCAAGACGGGGACTGGGAGAGCAAAGTCCCTCCCACTGTAAGAAAAGACCAGGTTTGTGACCACCTGAGGAACCTGAACATACATACGTTTGTGGGACCTGACGGGATCCATCCCAGAGTCCTGCGGGAATTGGCTGCTGTAGTTGCCAAGCCACTCTCCATGGTATTTGAAAAGTCATGGCAGTCAGGTGAAGTCCCCGGTAACTGCAAAAAGGGAAACATTTTTAAAAAGGGTAGAAAGGAGGACGCTGGGAACTACCGACCTGTCAGCCTCACCTCTGTGTCTGGGAAGATCATGGAACACATCCTCCTAGAAGCTCTGCTAAGGCACATGGAGGACAGAGAGGTGATTCGAGACAGCCAGCATGGCTTCACCAAGGGCAAATCCTGCCTGACCCAACTTGTGGCCTTCTATGATGGAGTGACTACCTCAGTGGACAAAGGAAGAGCTATGGATGTCGTCTCTCTGGACTTCTTAAGGCCTTTGATATGGTCTCCCACAACATCCTTCTCTCTAAATTGGCGAGAGATTATCTGATGGGTGGGCTGTTTGGTGCATGAGGAATTGGCTGGATGGTTGCATCCAAAGGGTAATGGTCAACAGCTCAATGTCCAGATGGAGATCAGTGACAAGTGGTGCCCCCCAGGGGTCCATACTGGGACCAGTACTGTTTAATATCTTCATCAAAGACACAGACAGTGGAATCGAGTGCACCCTCAGCAAGTTTGCAGGTGACTCTGAGCCGAGTGGTTCGGTTGACGCACCTGAGGGACGGGATGCCACCCAGAGGGACCTGGATGAGGTCGAGACACGGGCCCATGTGAACCTCATGAGGTTCATCAAGGCCAAGTGCAGGGTCCTGCCCCTGGGTCGGGATAACCACCTATATCAATACAGGCTGGGGGATGAAGGGATTGAGAGCAGCCCTGCCGAGAAGGACTTGGGGGTACCGGGGGATGAAAAGCTGGGTGCGAGCCGGCAACGTGCGCTCGCAGCCCAGCAAGCCGACCTTGTCCTGGGCTGCATCCCAAGCAGCAGGTCGAGGGAGGGGATTCTGCCCCTCTGCTCCCATCGGGTGAGAGCCCACCTGTGGTCCTGCGTCCAGCTCTGGGGTCCTCAGCACGGGACAGACATGGACCTGTTGGAGCGGGTCCAGAGGAGGGACACGAAAACGATCAGAGGGATGGAGCACCTCTGCTATGGAGAAAGGCTGAGAGAGTTGGGGTTGTCCAGCCTGGAGAAGAGAAGGCTCTGGGGAGACCTTATTGCAGTCTTTAAATATATAAAGGGGGCTTACAAGAAAGATGGGGACAGACTTCTTACCAGCACCTGTAGTGACAGGACAAGGGGCAATGGTTTTAAGCTGAAAGAGAGTAGATTTAGGTTAGATGTAAGGAAGAAGTTCTTCACTGTGAGGGTGGTGAGGCACTGGCGCAGGTTGCCCAGAGAGGTTGTGGATGCCCCATCCCTGGCAGTGTTCAAGGTCAGGTTTGAGCAACCTGATCCAGTGGAAGATGTCCCTGCTCACTGCACAGGGGGGTTGCACTAGATGACCTTTAAAGGTCCCTTCCATTCCCTTCCTTTAAAGGGTCTGTTCTTATCACAGCCCTCATTTAATTTGGGCCCCCATATGGCCTGCAGCACAGGTTCAGAAGGGTGAATGGTAAATTGACTCAAAGCTCTTTCATATGCGGGTGTTCCTCTGTGATTTTGTTCCTATTTTTAGTAGTGTTTATGCACTTTACCCAACGATGTTTAAGTTGAAAATGCATGGAGCATAGGGGTCAGAGCCTAGGACTGTTTTTTTTCCATATGTAAGTCCTTTTTTTGAGGCTAGGTTCAGATTCTTTCTTGCTTAATTCTGGTCGTTGTAGACAATACCTGGGAATAGGTGGCTTAGCCATCTAAGCTCTTCCTAAACATAATTCTGCCAGTGTGAACACTGCCCAAAATCAGTGAAGACCAGAAATACTAAACTGTGAAGGTAACTGACAAATTACATATTTGTAGCTGTATGCAAGTACAAACAACTTTGTGTGCAACATCAGTTGCTGTTCAAATGTCTCCCTCTCCCTGTTCACAAAATCTACAAAGCCAAATTTCCTGTTACTCGCTGTTCGTGCAACAAGAACATATAAAGACTTTTGCATCTTCATAAGCAGGCAACCCAGGTCTTACACCAGTGATAAGAGGAAAGGTGGTTTTGGTTTTTGGTTTTTTTCTTTCAAAGGAACAGATGAATCGGAATAAAGTAATGTGCCTGTTCACCCAAGGAAGAGACAAGGCATAGCTACGCAGCTTGGGGGGCAGGGGGAGGCCAGAAGATAATCCTGTATTTCCTTTTGGAGACAAGCGGTTAGAAAAACAAACCATTTCTCTGTGAGACAGAAGCAAGAATTCACTCTTCTGAAGTACATGGGGAGTTAATTCATAGCCTTCCTAAAGGAAAGGACAGGGTGAACAGACTCAGCAAGGCCTTAAAGGAGTGCAGAGGATACTCTGAAAATACATCAACAGCTTCATTGTGCTTATCTGACAAAAGCTCTTGCAGAAGAATTATTCATAATATCAATTAAGTCTGCAACAGATAATGAGCCTGCAAGATGTTACCATTATTTCCCAACCAAAGTACAGCAAGTAACAGACAGATTTCAAATGTAATTGTGAGACTAAAGCTGACTGATGGTAATGATGTACATCCAAAGTAAAGGACTCTTTTCTTTCGCATTACTTCTGTTGACCAAGATGCTTCCAGCAGTTATTTATTTATAACAGTGATATTTTAATAATGAGGTAGCAAGGCAGTAACTTAATTCTGAATACTTAGTTTTCTTTGGAAACTGTACATACAGAATTTGAAGCAAAATGTTATTGGCCCTTTTCCACTTCAGAGTCCAAGTAGAATGCAACTGTGTAAAGGGGAGCCCTTCAGAAGCAGAGAGTTTTACCACAACAAGTTGTGAACCTGATACTCCAAATCTGCCCAGGATAACTAATCGGACCAAAAATTCTCTTACTCTGCAGTGGAAGGTAAGAATTGCTTAACAGCCATAAAGATACATATTTTAAACTCTTCAGAATTGTTTTGGATTTAACAATAAAATGCCACTTCATTAAAATGGAAAATTTTTGTCAAACATATTAATTTCAGTCACGGTTCCATGACTGGAAATAGATGTACTGGGTTAAATGTGGACTTCAGTAAAAAGAGAAGGATTCTCAGAAAAGCAAGGAGCCTTTGTAGATAAAGTTACTGAGTTCCAGTCCCCTACTGTACTGTGGAACTGATTCCTTTCTCTGTCATTGAACATAGGCTTGTTTGTGCAAAGCAAATGAATTGGTCTGGAAAGACTGAGATTTGACAGACCTGCAATCTAGCTGCTCAGAAAAATACTGTAGCATTTTATACTGCTGCCAGAATACTTTTTCAAGGTTTAAATTAAAAAATAAAACCATAAATATAATACAAGCATTCATTGGATGCAGACTGAACTAGGACTGTCTTGGCAAGTGAAACGATCGTATAAGGGGAGCATCATTTGCCCTCCACTGGTCTTGTCAAGATTTGACCCATACATGCATTTTTTCCTTAAGTGGTCTTGTATCCAGTTAGAGCTCTAATTTTCTTCTTCTCTTGTTGCAGGCATCTTGCGATAATGGTTCTAAAATCCACAGTTACCTTTTAGAATGGGATGAAGTAAGCAAGTTATTCTATTTTATTTTTAATTTTGTTGTTTTTAAAAAAGTAGTTGTATGTGACTGTGCACATCAAGTTGTGTGAATATTATGACTTCTGTCTAAAGACATGTGACAAATACATAATTCCTGAAGCAATTACAAAAATACAATTATTGCCCAATTTTTTTTCTTGGGGAATATAAAATAATAGGATCTTAACTACATGATTCTGCCACTCTTAATAGTGGCTTTTTCACTTGTAGTCCAATACTTCTTTCAAGAGCTGACACAGAAGGATCATCTTCCTGTAACAGCCTTTCTTTTGTACAAAGGGGGTGGATCTACAGTGCCCCCACAAGCATTTTCCGGTCCCTACCTGGACCGCTATCCTGAGATGGTGGAGCTGCAGAAGTTTCATGGCTTTTTTATTCCAACCCTGTAGAACTGGGAAATGGAAAGGAAGGAAAAAAGCCTCTAATTCAATATATGTACAGTATAAGTTCCATATTCTACTCTCTCACTACACGGAAGATTCTTGAGTTAGGTTTCATTTCAAAAAATGAGTTTACTTCATGTTTGTGTGTTACTTTAATTGGCGGATGCATATATAATAGGGTGAATAATGTGATTAACTTATTCCTTTTTAGGGAAAAGGAAATGGAGAGTTTTGCCAGTGTTATTATGGCCAACAGAAGCAGTATAGGATTACTAAACTATCACCAGCAATGGGGTACACCTTTAGGCTAGCAGTCAAAAATGACATGGGAATGAGGTAAATACTACTATTCTATACATAAATATAGAATGCATATGCATGTATGTGTGTGCTTGTTTAAGAAAAACATAATGGCATTTAAAGAAAAAAGTCTTTTATCCAACTGGAATAAAATGAAATATAGAATAATTCAGTTGGAAGGGACCTACAATGATCATCTAGTCCAACTGCACAGTTATTTCACAGTATGTGATTGGATTATTCGGTTTGCAGATTACCCGTGTACTATGAATCACTTGACCCTGCTTGAGCAGGGGAGGTTGGACAAGATGACCTCCAGAGATCCCTTCCAACCTCAGCTATTCTGCGATTCCCAGCATAACGCGTTTTGTCCAGGCATGGTATGGCTACATACTACAAGCGCTATGTGTGTGCATACTTAACCATATAAATGCTACAAATCTCAGCCTCTCTTAGAAGCGGATAATACAGCTACTTCTCCCAGACTTAGCTTCATTTCCTGAACAGCTTGCTCAGACATTTGTACACGATGCCCCTCGAATGGGAAGCACAAGCACGGTACAGACAACCCGGCTGCTCTCACGTGAAGTCAGCTCAGGCTGTGCTGGTTTTTAGCCTCAGCCTTTGTAGACCTACGTTGACCACTGAAGTTGCTGCCTTGGACATCTTTCCTACTGCTTTTCACTTGTGATAGAATTTTTGGCTAAGCACTACACTGTAGAGACTCACACATTCAGTGCAATTGTGGCTTTTGTGTCTGATGTAATAAGCGCTTCTAAAATTCTGGGGATCATGCTAAAAGACAAGCAACTCGGCCAAAGGGCCAGAATTGAATAGTTTAAATGCTGCAGTGCTGACCAGAGGGTACCTCATACCATGCTCTCTGCTGCTCTTGGTTCCAGGGAGGTTTGACATGGTGCTAGACTTAAGGTTAGTTTCCGAAGCTGGTGTAGCAATTTTCCAGGGCTTATCAGCCCTTCTTAAATTTAGAGTTGTAGTGATGACAGTATAAAGAGGTGTCAGTAACTGCTGGAGCAGGAAGTTAAGTCTGGCAGAACCCCACTGCCACCTGTAGGTGTATCTGTATTGTGCTCTTTGCCATGTCCCATTACTTGGATATGTCCTTTTTTCTAAGGTGTCTCTTAGTCTCCTGTTACCCTGGGAAATGGACAGAATATGACATGACCATATCACTGAATTCTTTTGTAGTTCTAGAGCTTATTATGAATTCTTAGGATATGTGGCTCTTACTTTTAATTGCCACTTTTCAGAAGTTAGAGCACCAGACTTTGTTTTGAATTTTTGAATTAATGACATCTGACTAAAGTAGAGGATATAAGTGAGAACTTGGGGGAAAAAAAACCCAAATTAATGGTTTCTCAAGTTATGCTCGCACTACTGGGTGCGTTAGTTCTTGGGAATGCTTCTTGGTCTTCAGGCAAAGTGATAAACCTGGCTAATAGTGAGGCTACCAAGGCTCATCATCTCTAGAGCAGACTGCCAGTGTCCACACTACCTAGTAGCACTTGGACCTTGAGGTCCTATGTGGCATAAAAACAGGGCTTCTCTAGCCACAAACCTAAAATTGCTATTTTGCATTTGTTTTTTTCATTCAGTGTTTGAAATATTATAAGCATTTTGCTGCAGCTCACCGGAGCAGTGTTTTTATAGCATGAAATAGAGGATATGTGTTTTGTGTCCTTCAGCTGGCACAAGGAGGTGCTTGAGGGAGAAACGCCTGCTTGGACGGTGTTGAAGGACGGCGTAAAGAATAGGGAGCCAGACCTGAGCTTGTAGTTCATGCTGGGCAGAAGAAATCTTCTGCAGACTATTAAGTATGTGAAAACTACAGCTGGCTCAGGAGATGAGGCATGTGTTGGGAGGCTTTGGAGAATACCCAGGGAATGCGTTGCATGTAGTGCCTGTTCCTATGTCTTTCCTTAGGCACCTGCTTTGGGCCACTGTCGGAGGACACTATGGTGGGCTAGAATGACTTTCGGTGTGCTCCAACACAGTCTTTATTATGTTACTGCCTTCTGGATGATGTTTCTGGAATGAATTATTCTCTGAGTTGCTCCTGGACTTTGTCCTGATGAGACTTAGTTGGAACTGTTCAAAAAACTAAAGACAGGGAGTGAGCTGGCAGTTAAGCAGAGTTCAGTGCTTGGGCTCTCTTCCTGTTCCCCTTTTATGAGTGTAAATGTACCCTCTAGGAATACCTGCAGATATTACAGATTCCTGCAGTGTAAGCTGGTAGAAGACACTGATCAGTTAAGTACCCTTCTTAAACTAATCACACTGAATAGATTTTTAAATCAATATTTCATAGCCTTGTAAAGATGTACTTTATTGTCTTTATGGTATTATTTAATTAAGAAGTCTCTTGAAATAATATTTATTAGGGTAGAGAGCCTAATTATTCCTTATGAAGAATGCTGAGAACCTTGGGCATCTGGAGACAGAATTTTGTCTAAATGATTTTACAGATATTTTATCTGTGAGTTACTCATTTTTAAATTTAATTCTAACCACACATGTAAGAGTGGCTAAAGGAAACTGGAAAAATAAAATCTGTTTAAAAAATAGATAGCATTATTGTACTTCTAAGTGAATTGTTTAAGAGTCTTTCAAATGTGGGTATCACTGGAACTCTTTTATTTGATTTCAGTGTGTTTTGGAGTGGTTCAATCAAGTAAAGAGATTGAATCTTTTTAAGGTGTGAGGTTTTTTACCTTATATCTGCTTGTGAGGTGACTCCTTCAATAGTTTGTTGTGAATAGAGATAGGCTTAGTATTTGTCTAACCTCTCTTCATGCTTTCTCTAGCCTACTTAAATAATACTGAAATCTTTTTTAGTGGATTATTGTAGGTATCACATCATCTTCATTTCAGAGATTTTCTTGCTTGTGACTTTTTACAAGACAAAAAATACTATTCCCCTCAAATTGAAGAAGTTTTCTCGTGTTGCACTTTTTCACTTCCTGCTTCACAATCTGTTTCACAGTCTGCATGTCCACACAGTCTGTATGTCTGTGTTGGGTGTTATCGACATACTTGATAAGGTGTGGTCTGTAAGATTCTTTCAGTTCTTTTTTTTTTTTTTTTTTTTTTTATGCCGAAAAGACTTTAGAGCAGACCAAAAGTTACAACATGTGCGTTATTATAATGTAAGTTGGGTAAGAGAGAAAGTGAAGTTTGAGGTATCTTTATATTGAGATTTTTCAGGAAAGTCAAGTTCCGACACAGGAGATATTTCACTGGTATCGTTGTTTAAGCCATACAGAGAATTTTGTTTTCAGGGCTTCCTGATGCTTGCTTAGGAAATGCCTAGCTTTTAGATTAAAATTACATCTTTGATGTTAGTTTCATACAGTTAAAAAAACTAGACTAAGCTCTTAAACCTGTAAGTCCTGTAAGTGTTTCTTCAGATCTGATGTAGAAGCAGCAAATCTCTAAATAAATGCCAGCGGAGAACAGGTGGGTGTTTTTTAGAGTCTAGCTGGATACATGTCAGACCATCTGTGCAAGCATAGTTACTGACTTTTGCATCCCTCTGTTTCACAGTAGGTCTTTTTATGTAACTTATTTGTATTTTCACTTCAAGGCATATCTAAGCGTCATCAGATAAGGTTAACAGTTGTGTTAGGAGATTCAGAGGTGCAAACTCCATTTGTTCCGCAATAAGACTTTCATATTGGCAGCTCTTAAAGTAACTTAACATTGAATGAGGCTACTACTCTGTTACTTTCTGAATCACTAGAGAAACTGGTACTTCACAGTATACTTGAAGCACGTAATTGCTGCCTGGGAAGCAAAATTTTTTTTTTTAAGTCTTCCCATATATACTTTTATGTCTTCATGTTTTCACTTAGAATAGGAAGGACACTGTGGTATTAGTACATTATTGCATATAGAGCTCTACTGTTTTAGAATAATGACTTAATATGAAAAAGCAAAACGTTTTGATTAGCAAAACATTGTAGTTACATCATACAAAGAATTCTTTCAATTGTGAACATGTTAACATTGTTCAAATGTTTTGTTACTGACAGACTTATGGGCAAGTTAAGTCATTTGCATGTACCAGCTTGCAATTTCCAGCTGTGCACGAGTCCAAGAAACTGTCATAGCTGTGTTTAGTAAGAATTATGTTTTACTAGATATTAATTATTGTGTCTAGTTAGTTTACATACTGTCTGTTTTAAACAGTGGTTTTAGTGAAGAAGTCCTGTATCATACCTCAGGCACTGCCCCAACCACACCAGCAAGTCCTTTGCTGATTAATGCTGGAGTTACTTGGTTATCCCTACAGTGGACAAAACCCTCAGGAACACCATCAGATGAAGGAATCTCGTATATATTAGAGATGGAGGATGAGAACTCAGTAAGTTTAGAATACTTATTCTCAATAAGAAAAGAGACTGTAATGTGTGTTTGATACATTATTGTATTAAGTGTAACAACGATTACTTTTGCTAGAATATTCTACAAGGAACTCTATTTTCTGAAATGAAGCTAATGACTTGTCATTGCTGTGACTAAGCCACATAGCTTTCTCCTTTTCATTGTGACAGTAATTGTTATTAATGTTATTAAGCCCCAATCCTGCAGAGACTTTTAAATTACTTTTAACTTTGTGAATTTGTGTGTGAAAGTTAAGTCTTACAAGAACTGGATCAAAGTAATTGCATCACGAAGTGTGGTCCCTCTAGATGTCATTTCAGCCTCACCACCTTTGTTTTAAAATGAGTCCTGTTCTACCCTTTGACATTGTTAACTATAGTTTCTGTTGACACTGTATATGGTTTTCTTTACTGTTCTTTTCTCCTCTTCTGATTGGAGAATAGTAAATTAATTTCCCTCCTCTCCAAAAAAACCTCTTGTGTTTACACAATGAAGGTGCACTTACTACTTTGTCAGAGGAGCATAATAATTACAGTCTGAAACAGTGATTTATTTGTATGAAGTATGTTACACGGTCTGGTCTGCAAATACAATGTTTCAAGTAATCCTGTTTAATTCTGCAGGGATATGGTTTCAAGCCAAAATATGATGGTGACGATCTTACCTACACAGTGAAGAATTTGAGGCGTAGTACAAAATATAAATTTAGGGTAAGATTTTTTTCATATATTTGGGGTTATATTTGCACCAGAGTAGATTGAGATTGACTCAGAAGTGGAGAGGGCCTTTTTTAAGGAAAACCAAATTTGATGCCAGTTTCTTAAAATTTCAGTCTCTTAAAACTATCAGCTGAACACCTGCTTCACTAATCTTCTCTGCAGAAGGAATAAGAACCTCTGCAAGGGCATAACACAGTTGCAGCTATCTTGAAATTCCATGTCATGAGTCAATGTTCTTAATAGTTGGGTTCTTTTATTTGGCTTCTGTGTTGCATATACACGGGTAATATTACTCAGTGTAGCTATGGGGTTCTTTGATAGACTCTAAACACATCTGAAAGTGTTGGGATAAGGAGCAACTTTGATCAAAAACATTTCTCAGTGCTAGCATAGGACTGAGCCCAAGTTAGTAAATCATTCATATTACCATGGTGCTGAGCCCATTCTAATAAGTCCTGAGGGCTGAACTTGTTAGCTCAGCATGAAGTCTGGCTTAACAATGAGCTTTTGGGTGTGGTTAAAAGCAAAAAGAAGCATACCAGCTGTAGAAAGGCAGCCAAATAGCCATTGAGGACTACAAGAACCTTGCTAGGACATGCAGAGATGCAGTGAGGAAGGTTGAGGATCAGCTAGAACTGAAATTGGCCAAAGATGTCAAGAACAACAAGAAAGGGTTCTTCAGTTACGTGAGCAGTAAGCAGAAGCACAGGGAAGACATACATAGGCCCATTGCCAAACAAGGCAGAGAAGCAAGTTACTAATAATGCCAGTAAGGCAGAGATTCTCAGTACCTCCTTTGCCTCTGTCTGCTGGCACAGCTGGACCCCAGATCACAGGATCAAGTAGCTGTGGCAAGGCATGTGTTGACCCACCAGTGGTGGAGGAAGGGCTGGGCTGTGGCCTCTTGCAAGGGCTCAACCCAGATCAGTCTATGGGCCAGGACAGAATCCATTCCATGATGTTAAGAGAAGTGGCTGACGTTGTTGCAAGGCCACTATCTGTAATACTTGAAAAGTAATGGAGATCAGGGGATATCCCTGACAACTGGAATAGGGCAAATGTCATACCCGTCTACAAGAAGGGCCCAAAAGAGGACCCAGGGAACTCCAGGCCTATTAGTCTTACTTCAGTCCCTGGGAAAGTAATGGAAGAGTCCTCACAGAAACTATTATAAGCCAAATGAAGCAGATGGTTGGGAAAAGCCTACACCAAAGGCAGATCATGCCTGACTAGCCTGATCACCTTCTACATCAAAGTAACACTTTCAGTTGGCCTGGGGAGAGCAGTGGATGTTATTTACCTGGACTTCAGCAAAGCATTCAGCACTGTTTCCCACAGCCTTCTCCTGAACAAACTGGCAAGATACAGACTGGATGGGTGGTCTGCAAGATGAGTAGAAAACTGGCCAACGGGCCACACTCAGAGGGTGGTGATCAATGGTTTTTACTCAGGCGGCAGCCTGTCGGATAGTAGGATCCCCTAGGGATCAGTGTGGGGCCCCACGCTCTTTGTCTTCACAGATGATCCAGACAATGGGATTGAAGGCACCCTCACCAAGTTTGCTGGTGATACCAAACTGAGTAGTGAGATGAACACATCAGAAGGGAGAGCCATCTTACAGAGAGACCTGGACAGGCTAGAAGAATGAGCTAGCAAGAACAGTCAAGTTTAACAATGACAAGTGCAAAGTTCTGCATCGGGGTCAGGATAACCAAGGAGCCCAGTATAGGCTAGGAGCAGCCTTCCTGAAAGGGACCTGGGGGTCCTGGTGGACAAACTGACTATAAGCAGTGCAACACTGCAGCAGCAAAGGCAAACTGGATGCTGGGCTGCATCCGCAGGGGCATTGCTAGCAGAGATAAGAGATGTGATCATTCCACTGTATTCAGCTCTTGTCAGGCCGCACCTGGAGTACTGTGTCCAGTTCTGATCCCCACAACTCAAAAAAAGACAGACAGACTGCAGAGGGTCCAAAGGAGGGCCATGAAGAGGATCAAATGGCTGGAGAACCTCTCCTATAGGAAAGACTAAAGGAATTAGGACTTTTCTCCCTGGAGAAGAGAAGGCTCAGGGGACCTCACCACAGTTTTCTAGTACTTAAAGGACAGCTACAAACAGGAGAGGGGCTCTCTTCACAGGAGCCGCATGGAGACGACAAGGGGCAATAGGTGCAAGTTGTACTGGGAGAGGTTTCATCTTGGTATAAGAAAGAAATTTTTCACACTGAGAACTCAATCACTGGGACAACCTCCCCAGGGACGTGGTGGAGTCCCCATCACTGGATGCTTTCAAGACATGACTGGACAGGGTGCTAGATCATCTCATCTAGGCTCACTTTTCCCTGAAAGGTTGGGCCAGGTGGTCTTTCAGGTCCCTTCCAACCTAGGCTGTTCTGTGTTCTAAGTCACTCTTGAACAGTTGCTTGATTTTTGGAACAAAGCCAAAGGCGCGTCCCACAGTATGAAGCAGAGTCAGAATAATCTCATCTCTGTCTACAAGGGAAAAAATGTCGATAGCTGTTGTCTTGCATACACCTAAAATACTAATTTATAAGGAAGAATTGGGAGCTGCTGAAGAACAGCATCTCTTTGCAATATGAAAGGTAGCAGTTTAAGGGTTGGTTGGTTTGTTTTGAGTTAACACTAAAACATACAAGTACTCCTTTTCAAATGATAGCAGATACTTTCTTAAGCAGAAAAGGTTATGATGGGGATTAATCTTACAGTACTTGGGGTTTTTTACATAACTTAAATATTTAAATAATTCAAAATACACAGTGTATTCCAAGAACTGTACCAAGCTGGGACTGTTATGGCCACACATGAACTTAAACTAAAGAACCGCTAATTACCTTGAAACTAGCTTTTGCAGGACTTGATCATAGTCTTCCTTTGAAAGTAATCCTACATGTTAATCATACACATTACTAGTAAATATATAGTTAACTTAAACATCCTAAGTTTCTCATTAAAATAAATCAATGTTTATACCCTATTTTTCTTAACAAAACAGTAAACAGAAGTCTCTGTTCACTCATTCACAGGGCATAAAGGAGAAACGAATGTTGTGTTAATCAGGTCTTTAATTTTTATTATACAGGAGAAAGACTTAATTAGTAGTAATATTCCTTAAAGCTTTTGAAAGAAGCTTTATAACCATTGGAAACCTTATTATAATACGTAAATGCTAACTGTGCCTGTTTAACTTCATTTGTAAGGGCACAAAGGCAACCAGATGATTGTTAATCTTGTAAACTGTATTGGGAGACTTAAAGTCTGAGAGACGTTAGCTCGCATTTCCTTTTCTCAATCTGTACTAACGTTACTGCTGTCATTTTGATTCTGCTTATTTTTAAAAGGAATATAAAAGCCAAAACCCCTTTTTTTTAGATTGTTTAGCTTTTTGCTGGGAACAAACAGGAATACGTAGTGAACTAACTGCTGGCACAACTAGAAAGTAAAGAACAGCAGCAATTTGTTTTCCTGGAATCACAAGAAAGTCTAGGTTGGAGGGGACTTTTGGGGATCATCTGGGTCAAACTTGTGTAGAAAGCAGGGCATTAGGTTAGGCAATTCAACCCTGTCCTAGCCCTGTTGAGCTGACACTTCGGTACTTCCAGCAACACACATTTGACCGCTTCTCTGGGCAGCTTGTTCTTAAGCTAGAATTTTCCCTAACAGACTTTGTGCCTACCCTCTCTTGTCCTGTCATCACAGATCCTTGTGAAGACAGTATCTTCATCTCTTCTGTAACTACCTTTTAGGTATTGTAAGGCTGTGATTAGATCCCCCCCCAATGAAACTTATTTTTCTTAAGCAGAATAAACCCAAGTTCCTCAGCCTTTCTTCCTGTGTCAGGTTCTCCAACCCTCTAATCGTCATGTTGGCCCTCTTCTGGACTTTTTTCAGTTTCCCAGTGTCTCTCTTGAACTGGGAGGGTCAAAACTGGACACAGTATTCCAGGCGTGGCTTAAAAAGTGCTGAGTGAAGTGGTGTAATCACATCCCTTGTTCTGCTGGCTAAATTGCTGATGCACCCCATGAAACGATTTGCCTTTGCTATTGCCAGGATGCTTTGCTGATCCGTTTGGCTCACTCTCCACCAGAATCCCAAGGTCCTTCTCAGCAGAGCTGAAAAAAGAAAAGCTGACTAGCCAGTCAGACCCTAGACTGTACAACTGCTGGGATTATTCCGTCCCAGGTGCAAGACTTTGTCAAAGCTCATACAGTTCTTGTTGATGCCATCTTCCAGCCTGTCAAAGTCTGTATGGCGGTTCTTCCTTCTAGCATATCTCTCTCTGCTCCTAGTTTGGTGTCATATGCAAACCTAGGGAGAATGCATTCACTCCTGTCATCAAGATCACTTCTAAAGATATTGAATAGTATCTGACATTGTGTTGACTGCTGAGGAAATCCACTCGTGAGCAGCTGCTAATTTGCCTTCCAACCATTAACCACCACCCTTTGAGCCTGGCATTCTATCAGGTTTTCCATACCCATCTTGTGGTCCATCTGTTCTGTCTGTATCTTACCAGCTTGTCCACATGGATGTTGTGGGAGACCATGTCAAAGTAAAATCAGGGTAGATGATGTCCACAGCTCTCCCCTCATCTATTGAGCAAGTTGTTTCATCATAGAAGGCACTCAGGTTGGTCAAACATAATTTACTCTTGATAAATCTAATCACCTTCTTGTCCTTCATGTGCCTGTAAATAACTTTATGACAACCTTTGCCGTAATTTCCCTTGGGACTGAAGAGTTTATATCACCTTTACTGTTGTTAATACTTTTTTATCTCTGAATATATTTCCTTAAAAGAAGGTACTGTAGTAACATGAGAGCGCTACTTACTTAATCCCAGTTATTCAGGTTTTTTAGCAGGGTGGTTTTTTCCTGGCAATTTGCAGGGATTTTTAATTTCAGTATAGTGATTGTCTAACTATGGGACTAATGAAAATGTAAAATGAAGGTATATAAAAGCTTTAGTTCTTGTGATTAATTTATTATGTATCTAAGCATACATATTAATTAATTTGACATTACTACTAACAGTGTATAGCATACCACTAGCCAGTGCATTTGTTCTGTTTATAATATCTTTTATATATTTACAGGTCATTGCCTATAACTCAGAAGGGAAAAGCAGTCCAAGTGAGACAGTAGAATACATTACTTGTCCAGACAAGCCTGGAGCACCTTCAAAACCCACAGTGAAAGGAAAAATTCATGCACAGAGTTTTAAAATAACCTGGGGTAAGATTGTTGTCCAGCTCTGTTTAGAGTATGTCCTCCGTATTTTACATATATATAAATGTATTTTATATATATATTTTTGCATATAGAAGACCAGATTTTACTTCAGTAACACTTCAGTCAACTGAGCCATTGTGATCCGTTTTCGTGGAACTAAGAGAAAAATACTGATTCAAAATATTTCGGGTGGCAGTATAATAGTGTAATTATGTGGGAAGAATAATTTAAAAAACAGTAGTGTTAATTTGTGTACTAAAAGTTCTGTTTCTCTGGCACAAAAAGTAGTAAAATTCTGGGTTTTTTATCAAGAGAAGAACAACTTACCTCTTCGAAGTGTTTGGTTTTGATAGATAAATGTTTTTATTTGCTAAGGATCTTGAGAAACTTTTCCTTAGGCTCAGATGTTTTTTACCCTTACGGTGTGAAATCGAAGGTGAAACAGTACTGTGTGATGCAGTACTTTAGCAGAAGACAAAACAGTTAAAGGTTTAATTTATTGTCACAGATAACTAAACTTCTTACCTATTTCTGTTTAATAGTGTGTTTAATTCTTTTGCATTAATAATAAGAAAGTTACTTGTAGGGTATAAGTAGTACTCAGCAAGTCCAGTCTTGCATCTTTCCACAGTGCTTTGCTACATCCAGGCCTGATGCTTGATTTTGTATGGATGATATATAATATATGAAGTTATTAGAAATACCTATTTTGTAAATCAAAAACTATCTAAAATATTTATATATAAAACCTTTAATAGTCATTATTTTGAACAGTAATGCTCTTTTTTTTTAAATGAGTGATAATTAATGTGATAATTTTATTTTTCATTTGGAGTAATTTGTTACCTTCCAACGAAAAAAGTGCCATGTGCCATATAAGAAGTTTTAGTTTACTTAGCAGGTGTGACACGATATGTAACCCTTGTCTAAGAGCCAACACCATTTCATCTAGCGCGTACATAATGTAATGTTATGGCAGCAGTACCCTTCTGTATTGAAATATCATGCTGTCTTTATATTTGTCCAAAAAGTTGGTTTTCCACATTAGTTTAATTGTGCCGTTCTCTATGTCAGCTCTGAGAGAGTAGTAGGATTGTATGTCAAAGGTAGGTCTGCAGGTTCCTATCTTTTACATGAGTGTTGTACCAGGGAGGATAGTGCACTCAATTTCTAGTGATGTATTAAAAATGTAAAAGATCAAGTTTTCAGTGTAGAACTCCTGACTTCTATTCTCTCCCAAAATATTTAGGCTTTTGAAATGCTGTCCTTAAATAATTTGCAAAATTATTTGCAAATCAGTATGATAATCTTTTCCTATCTGCAGTCCATATTGCAGGACCATTAGGCTCTATGTGCCTGAAACTATAATCAGGCAGCCTTCCGTGGCACTTCAGACTGAAACATTTGCTGTGGCATCTCCCAGGCACCTGATTCACTTGTCACTCTTCTTCTGTAGACTATACAGTAGGGTTGTGAGCTGGCAGCTTCACACAGTAGAGAATTTGAGTGATTTGCGGCTGTCCTGAACTAGGATGCTATGGCTAGCTAGGATGCTATCGGTCTAAATAAGCACCCATCTCTAGTCGGCTGTTCATTTCACCTTTCATAAATTCTCCCCAAATGCTACAAAACCATTTAATTTACCTCGCTTAGTTGGAATATTGCTGTTTTTTATAGATCTGCCAAAAGACAATGGAGGAGCAGCAATAAATACGTATGTTGTGGAAATGTCTGAAGGCGTAAATGGTAAGTATTAGGAGCATATGCTGGCATCCAGCTGTGTTCTTTTTTCTGCATGTGTGCACCTGTGGGAGGAGTAAAATGTGTATTATGATAGGGAAAGTTATTGCAAGGGACTGCCATTTAAAAAATAGGGATATTGATGCTTGTATACAAGAGATTCTTTTTCTCTGGCTTAGAAAGAAGATGCCGCAAAACTCTGTTGGAAGAGATGCTCCATGTTTAACTTACTAATTAGGTGTATTCTGTTTTGGAAATGAAACAACACATTGCATATATTTTAGGGCAAGAAGACAGGGCCACGTAGCTTTGCTGGATGTCTGACAGATGAAGGAAAAACTAGTGCTCCATTTATCACTATTAAAGGAGAACAGTGGTGCAGTTGGGATAACTGTTTCTGCTATTTGCTTTTCTGTCATTTCATACAGAAGGGAAATTAACAATATTTCTAAACTGGACATAAAGCTATCCAGGTAAATTATTTACAAATCTAGACCTCTTAAATAACCTTATTAAATTGAGAAACACAGTCACATTGAGAATGAAAGTTTATACTTCTCCAGTGCTGTGTCAGATTAAGAGAGCGCACTGTCCACAGATTGTAATGGCAGCCCTGTCAGGGGTCTCAGCTGTGGTTCTTTTGATACTTAGTCTCTCGCTTTCCTTACTGCATCACATGTCCACATGAAGTCACTTTTGGAATGACTTACCTGAGCCTTTCATGCGGATTTAGTGAGCTGTGCATTACATTTCCCAGTCCTCTAAATTCTGTGATGTATTGAGTTGTTGGAGATTTAATTAGAAGTCCCCAGGTTTCCTGCTTAATCTCTTAAAAAGAGAGAGAGAATGCTAAAGGGTTTCTGACATAAGAATCTGGCTGAATAGTGAAGAATGAAATCAGTATTTCAGATGGTGCTGGGCCATTCAGGAATACAGGAACAAGCTTTATCAATTGTAAACTGTAGTTACAGTCTGCAAAATGAATGTGGTAATTAAAAGTTTCTTTTCCATGGAAAATTTTGCTTTTGAATATCTTTCTATTTATTTGGTTATGATGTTTGAATGTACTTGCTGGCCCAGTAATAACTACTTCATTAAAAGTAGATTCTCTCCTAGTTAATGTGAATACCAAATAAGGAAAATATTTCACTTCAGCAGATGTACACAAATTTACCTAGGAAACTATCTTTATGAAATGACTGGATCTTTTTCTAGGAAACTCAAAGCAAGCCTTAAATTTTTTTGATAAACATCAGGCACACACTTAGTGAAGCTAGGATACCTGCTGTGACTGGTACTGAAGTGTGGCAAATTACACCTTGGTTCATTGCACACTTATTCCTAACCTTTCAGGAAACAAATGGGACACAATATACAGCGGAGCTGCTAGGGAACATGTGTGTGACCGACTAAATCCTGGCTGTTCCTATCGCTTACGTGTATATTGCGTTGGGGAAGGAGGACAAAGCATGGTAATATGAGCTAATATTTTTATTAAACAAAATTTCTCTGTCTTTAAGAAAAATCTGGTCCAGTAGTTAATAAGTAAATACTGTACAGAAGTGCCTAACAAAATACCCACAATTAGTACCTCAAAAAAGTTCCAGCATTGATGCACAGTGTTTCAAGTCTCTGCCCGTTTCTTAAAGAAATAAATGTGAATATTCTTTTCTGATACTATATTTTGTTTAAAGTGATTTTTCTTATTTACAGAAACAGATACTATGTCTTTTCCTGTGTGAAACGTTGATATAATGTCATTTCTTAAGGCCTAACCCAAGACAGCAGTGTAAATTTAATGTTTTCCACGTGGTCAGTGGAGTACCCTGTCTGTGAGCAGCCAAGTCAGCCCAGTAGGCAGGGGAGGACAGAGTATTTCCTCGGGCTTTACAGGGTTGTGCTCCCTGGTATCTTCCTATGCTGTCTCAGCCACAATCAAAATGTTTACATTGCCCTATTTTTCAGTATTCCCACACAATTTGGTGTGCCATACTATGCTCCCTCATCTATACACAATGCATACACACACGCTTGTACTGCCACATCTATGGCGTAGTTCAGCCTCCAGTGCCAAAATGTCATGCTGTATTCTTCTCCCTTCTTCCTAGCAGCGAGTCTATCAAAGCCAGCCCTGCCTCTTGACAGACTTCCAGTAGGGCTGCACTGTCAAGCTGATCTCCTGAAAAATCTTAAAGCCTTGCATTCTCGGTGTTTGCCGTTTCTTCCCCAGCCCCCCTTTACTATATGAAATGCACGTGTTCTTCCTCCACGTAGAAGCCTCCTGCAGAGATAGCCTTGCCCACAGCCACCTTCTCGCAAGAATAAATCCGGTCTCCTGCGGCGCTGGCTCAGCCGCAGTGCTTTCCCTTTCGCCATAGCTCAGGTCGCTGCTGTACCGGCGAAGGGGGAAGGCAGTATCCTCCTCAGTCACCTAACCACGAGTGCATGTATGTCTGGAGACTTTCACTCTGCCAACCTCCTTCCCCACAGCCCAGCCCCATTAGTTCAGGATAAACATCATTTGAGTACGAAAGAGAAAATAACTTTCAGAAAGGTCTGATACTTTCTGAAGGTGTCAGAAATCAACAGAAGAATAGTAAAGAGAGACATAATTAAACTTTTCTGTAGCTTGTCATGGACATATGCCTCCTGAGAAACATTCTGCTTTTTAAGTAGCATCAGTTGTTCAGCACAACATACATTTCAAAGGAACTGAAAAGCAGCAGAGCTTCCAGTGCACTCTTTCTGGAATATACGTAGAAAGCAGTTATGAAATGAGACTCTAAGATGCATCTCTTTTGTAAACTAAAAGGCTTACCAACTTTGCATTCGTTCTGTATCACACTGAAGCTAATAACCCCGCGTTGTCTCTGACTCATTTCTGTCTGCATCCAGAACAGTCAATGCCATCTGCTGCGTGTTGTTATGCTATGTATTTTTCCACGCACTTCAAATCGGAGGTGGAAGTTTGTTGCACATTAAATGTTACTAAGCAATGAAGAAGTTGAAATCTCAATTTTTTAAAAATCTCTTCTGATTGACATTTCTGCCCACTTTTGCTTTCTCAGAGGTTCTTGCACAGAAAGTATACAACCCTTAGAGTAAGGTTTTAGAAATTATTAAACTGCAGTTTGATGGAAGAGAGAATGAATTTACATTGAACAAGTCATATTTCAAGCATCTATACTAGGTTTGTACTGATAATTAACCACTGTTTTAATTCTACCCCTTGCATGTGTATCAAAACACAAAAGCAAAAGTTAATTTTGCATATTGTGTGATTGCTGTAGCACGTTTTATATAGGTACTATGAGAAATACATACCAGATCACTTAAGCGTTTTCATATATTTGAAGATGTAGTTCAAAAAATGGAAGATCCTGTTTCGGACTCAAGTATTTGCCTTTACTTGCAGCATAATTGATAGTGCTTGTTTTGGCCTAGACGACTTCATTAATCTATCTTTCCTTCGTAGGCGTCTGATTCTTTACTGGTGCAGACTCCGGCAGTGGTTCCTGGTCCATGCCAGCCTCCAAGGCTACAGGGGAGACCGAGAGCAAGAGAAATTCAGCTGCGCTGGGGTAATTCAATTACAACTATTAGTAAGAGAACCAAATGTCTTATGTGTTAAATAAGCTTTTCTTTCTTTCTGATTTTTAGGGCCACCTCAAGTAGATGGTGGTTCACCCATTACCTGTTACGGTCTGGAAATGTTTCAGACAGAAACCGATGAACACAGAGATGTTTACCAAGGCTCTGATGTTGAATGCACAGTAGGCAGCCTTCTTCCAGGGAGGATGTACAACTTCAGACTGCGAGCAGCTAACAAGGCTGGGGTAAGGAGGCAGTCTGAAATGAAATTAGTTCCAGAGACTGCAATCACTATTAAGAATCTTCTCTTTTAAAAGAAGCTTTTCACAGTAATTTTAAAATGAGTATTTCCTAATTTAGGGTCATTCGATTCACATAGCTTATTGCTGTGTGGGAACAGACAGTTAAACATCAGTTTATAATAAAGGGGATTTTAGACGAAGGGAGGAGAAAATAGCTAATTATGTCTTATATCTGAATAATAGTATTGGGAAAGGGTTAGGAAATGCTAAGTACTTTGTCTAAGCATTGTTGCAACTTTAATATTCTCATGTGAAGTAAGGTAGTAAATTATTTTCTATATACAGCTTTGTAAATTGATTGACCTTTATTTTTACAGCTGTTGGTGTTTTAGAACATAACAATTTCCTGACTCTCTTTTTTTAGTATATTTAGTTTAACTTCTGAGTACATGTTCTATCAGATACAAGAATATTTTCTCTGTTTGGAGTATTAAATGTGTTTAATCGGTTGTTGCTGTAGAACAAGCTTTATTTAATTATGCATCCAAAGTCCTGATTTAAAGACAGAGAGTCAGGGCTGCTTGCATTTGTTCAATAACGTTCTCTTCATAAAAACTATCAGGATCAGTTGACACTCTTTGTGGAGAGGTCTGCAGCTTAAGGCTTTAAAGCACTGACCTAACTTTTTATCCCACCCCACCCACAAAGAGGCGTTTATAACTCAAGCATTTTTTGAATCCTTTATTTCTTTTAGATAGGTATAAATAGGCAGTTACAAATTGTGTTATGTTACAGTGCAGCCATCATGTAACTTCAAAATAAGGATTTGGATAGCACTTTCCTGTTTTTCCTGAGAGTTTGAAGTGTCAAATTTATTCTGATTGCATTTGCTGTAGAGAAGAGTAGTCTTGCAGCTATTCTGGAGAATAGTTAGATACTGAAATAAATCCTGAATCCACAGTCCACAAAGATTTATTTTATAAGCAAGTAATACAAAGTTTCAGGCTCCTGTTATGTGTCCCTAATATGGTAAACTGTTATTTAAAAAGTAGTCATTTTATTTCTACAATTTAGTTGTATCAACTCCCTTTTTAATAGTTTGGACCTTACTCGGAAAAATGTGAAATAACTACAGCACCTGGACCACCAGATCAGTGCAAGCCCCCTCAAGTGACATGCAGATCTGCTGCATGTGCTCAGGTGTCATGGGAGGTAAGAACGCCATGTTACGCCTATCTTAACATGATTGTCCTCTACATTTTTAAGTTCAACTTTAAAAGCTTAAGACTCTATTTTAATCACATTTTTAAACATACTTACCTGATTAGCCAATACTTGGTAGGTAAAACCTTCAAGTCATTCATCATAACATCACGTGACAGCCGTAAGTTGGCAGCCTGCAGGTACTTGAGATCTTACTTTGCTCTTTTAAGAGTTTTGCCACGACTGCTGCCCTGCATTTCTGAGTGATGCAGGCTGTTCTTAAAATTTTCCTTTAATGTAGTTATCTTTCCTCAGAGCGATTATATTCACATAATGCAATAGATTACTGTGCATTTGCTGGTTTTATAAGCTGATTTAATTTATATAATTAGATCAGTAATAATGTAGCAAAAGCCTCACAGACTTCCTATAAACATGTAGTATTTAGATATCCGATTAAAAAAAATGCAATAGTTAAAAATTAAGCTTGTAAAAAGGAAGATTCTATCTGGGAATACTGTTTAAACACAGCTTTTCAGTGACTTGAGATGGAGTGAAGTATCTGAGCTACAGAACTGTACAGAAAATAAGATTAAACTATTTTATTTACCTGGAAGGTAGAGTTCATGCTTCCTACTGGGTATGTCAGAGGAGCTCTCCTTAAATGTCTACAAGGCAAGGCTTTTTGAAGAGATCTCTTACAGTGTTCAGGTAGGATTAATTTGACCAATGTTATATGTCCGCTTTATAGAATCACGGAGTAATTAAGGTACAAGTGGACCTCTAGATGTCATTTAGGTCAACCTTCCGTTCAAAGCAGAGCTAACTTACTTCAAATTTATGTCAGGTTTCTCAGAGCCTTGTCCAGTCAAATTTTACTTACCTCCAAGGATGAAGATTCTGCAGCCTGGTAAAGCTGGCTCTGGGCAAACTCTCTCACACTGTAGAATTTTTTTTCCTTTATGTCTAGTCAAAACAACCTTTAGTGCAAGTCATGACTATTGTCTCTTGTCTTGCCACTGTGCCACCTCCAAGAAGAATTTGACATCATCATCTTTGTACCCTCCCAGTAAGTAATTTAAGGCAGCAGTAAGATCTCCCCTTCACCTTATCATCTTAATATCAAATAAGCCTGACCTTTTTGTTGCGTGTTGCACTCCCCCTTCACGGCCCTTCACTGGGCTTACTCCATTATGTCAATGTCTATCTTGAATTGGGGAGCCCGAGACAGGACATGGTACTGGAGATGATGCCTCACAAGTGCTGAGTAGGGGGGAATCATTACTCCTTTTAGCCCTCTTGCTGCTCTTTTGCTAATACAGCCCGTATGTAGTTCACCTTCATCAGACACACGTTACTGACTCACGTTCAACTTTCTTACCAGGACACACAGGTTCTTTTTTGATAAAGTTGCTCCTCAGCCTGTACTCTTCTATCCCAGGTCCAGGACTTTGTGTTTGCCTTTGTCTCGGTTGAACATCTTGAAGTTTGTATCAGATCCTGCTTGTTGAAATTCCTCTGGTAGCCATACCCTTCAGCATATCAAATGCTTCCCCCCAATTTGTTGTCATCCCTGTTGTCATCCTTGACTTGGACTCTCCTACTTCTGTTAAGGTGAACTGCATTAGATCTACAGCAGCAACAGCGGTAACATTGAGAAATGACTCCGTCTTCACTGACAGTTGCACAGCCATCCACAGCTGTGTTAGTTCTCTCCCCAAACACATCTCATTGTAAATGAGAGAAGGGGAGTCCTTGTCAATCACAGCTCAGGAGCATCGAATGTTGTCCTTTGAAATGCTCTTTGTATTCAGTCACTTGTCTTCATATAGCCTAATGCTGAAAGTAGCAACTACTTTTCTCTCAAGAGAAGGGTAAAGAAAAAAACATGCTTTGGAGCAATTATTATCTGCACCTTGGTGTGATTGCTGTCTTGGAATATTTAATCCAAAACAGCAGCAGCATTTTTCTTCTGTTTTCTTCATGATCTAAGAAATTTTTTGATTGGGGGGGCGGGGGGGGGGTGGCTTTTTGGTTGGCTTTTTCTTTTATTACTTCATTTCTGATATCTTTCCATAGTCTTGTATTTTAGTCTGGCACTGGTACATATGATTTTAACTGTACTTCAAATTATTATTTGTAAGGAGTATTAAACCATTCAACTCCCAAAACTGGGAGGCTAAGTTTGGATTCCTAGGGCAGGTAGTGAAGAAAAACAGGCTACTCGAGCAGGCATTTCAGTCCAGGTCTGTGGTGTTGCTTAGGTGTCTCTCCCAGTTGCTTCACAGCCCTTACTTTGGGAAAAGGTGGAGCGCACAATTTTCTGCTTCCCACTATGCTTGCAGCCTAGTTTCCATGCACAAGAGCCATGATGTGCTCAAAGGAGGAGTCCTTTAATCTGTAAGATGAAGACACTAGGCACCAGAGTGCTTTTGCATATTGTCATCCCTGCACTATAGAACCAGCCAGGGAAAACTCTGGTACCCTAAATCGCCCTCTCAGGAGGACCATCTCTTGCCATTGACTGTTCAGACTCCTAAGCCAAATGCCATATGCTGGATGGTCCCTGTATTTAAGCAACTGAAATCACAATTACTTTGTATAGAGTAGTCTCTGCAAGAGTAAACACTGTTTTTAAAGTATAGGTGACCCAAGGCCAGTAATGCATTCTGATTTTTATGTTGTGCTAAATTAAAAATCAGCAAAGAAATGGGAGGGTAGCATTCCTGTGAAAAAAAGCCAATATAGATGTGGTGAGTTTGCTTGATTTAACTTCTATTTATATCCATTTTAAAGGTTCCAGTGAGTAACGGAGCTGATGTCACGGAGTATCGACTGGAGTGGGGCGGTGTGGAAGGATGCATGCAGATCTCCTATTGCGGGCCTGGGCTCAACTGTGAAATGAAAGGGCTTTTGCCTGCCGCTATATACTATTGCAGGGTTCAGGTAAAGACGTAAAACTATTGTTAGTGAAATCTGCAAACGGGAATTGACCCTGCCATAAAAACGTGGTCTGCTTTGCATTTGCAGGCAGTGAATGTCGCAGGCGCGGGCCCTTTCAGTGACGTAGTGGCATGTATGACTCCAGCCTCTGTACCTGCAGTTGTGACTTGTCTTCGGGGACTAAGTGAAGATGAAGTTGAAAGTCCACACTATTCTCCTTCCACATGCCTTGCTATAAGCTGGGAAAAGCCTTGTGACCATGGATCTGAAATCCTTGGCTACAGCATAGACTTTGGAGAAAAGCAACCAATAACTGTTGGGAAGGTTCTGACCTATTTTATAGATGGCTTACAGCCAGATACTACCTACAGGTATGCCGTGCACAGCTATTTGACAGCTACTGTTTCTTCCACAAGAGCAGATTCTTTATTTGTTTGTTTCCTTGTATGTCTTTTGTTCTCTGCATTACTTTCAGAGAAGCATTAGTACCTAGCCATGGAGCAAAAGGAAGCTTTGTAGTGATGATCATCACAAATAGATAAGCTGTGCTGTTTATATTTTCTTTCAAGAAAAATTTATCTTAGTTTGTTTATTGTGGTATTGTTGTATCTGTCTGGTTAATGTGTCAGTTTAACTGAATTCAGATTACAGATTCAGATTCATAACTGGTTTTTGGACTGGTTGCTTCATAGATAGATGGCCTCTAATCTGTTTGACAAGATAAAATCCATCCAAGGATGGACCATGTCCAGTCTTTATTGACTGGACTGTCTGATCTAATGACAGCTCATCACAACTTGCAGTGCCTTTTCTGCAGAAATAGCAAGTATTTGGGTGGCAGCGTGAAGAATATCAGTTTGAAAATCTATCAATCAATTTTAAACCTCTTTTGAAGAATTTTAGTTGCTAAAATCATCCCTTATGTTTTGCCTAAGAGTTACTGAAGAATATAAATGTAAAAATCAATAATTCTGCCTGAAGGCACTCTACATTCCCATTACAAAAACATGTCCTCAGTGTTAAAGGAGAATGTCAGTCCCACTGAAGTCAGAATTTAAACCCACACTGGTTTCAGTATAGTTAGGATATCATCTAGATTTGTTTTTATTTTTTTAATGCTCTATGTGAGACTACTGTGTTTCTGTGTGCCTTATAAGTATTTAACAATAATGCTGGCAGTTTGAAGAGCCATTGCTCTCTGTGTCAACAGACTGAAGAAGAGAAGCTTCTATTGCAGAGATGCTTCTGTACTTCTACCCACAAAAGTGCTTTTATAGAATACACTGTCAATTCTTTGTGCAAATAAAAAATGGCATATATTAACCTTAGTTCTGTGCTATAATAAATTAGCATAATGTTAAATATTACTATAGCGAAGGAGAAATATTTATTCATAAGCCTGCACACACATTTGTGCCTCAATATTTTGAAATTGTGTGGTTGATTGTTTCAGAATTTAATTATTGTGATTACTTTTTTCCAGTTACCTAGACACTATTTTAGACAAGCAAATGTTGGTCTGCAAAATGAGATTAGACACACTTTGCTGTCTATGGCTACCTGTGAGATATGCAAAGAGCCTCAGATTTCTCCTGTTCTCTGCTTTTTCCTGTTTAGAAATAAATTTGTTGGCTACTTCTTTTAATTCTTACTTGTAAACTTAATGCCAGCATTGTTTTTCATGGAGTATCCAAAAAAAAAAATTATCCATGAATTTCGAGTTCTACAAACCCCTCAGCCATGTGTCCTTTGACTACTTCTAGTTTCCCCCTCTCCCTTCCAAGCAGACCTGGGATGGCTTTTGTTTCCAGGCACCCAGAGATGTGTTACCAGTGAAAACAGCAAGAGAGGCGGCTGGGCGCTGTCTCTTTATTTTCACATGAATCAGATCAGTTCCAAAAAGCCTGTAAAACTTTTCCTGTAGTCGTCCTTGAACTCACCTGATATAATAGGCAAAGATATGGATTTACCTCTTTTGGGGGTAGGGTGGTTTTACCTTTTCTCATCTCTCCAGTGTGGCTATCAGAAATTTTGGTACAAGGCCTGTGGGTCAGGAAGATGGACCACTCTTGAAGTAGCTGATAGAGCTTTTGCATCTTGTCACTAAAGTGAATGATGCAAATGTGCTAACATTTTTATTTTTAATCAGTCCAGCTCCTTAAAATGTGGCAAGGAAAGTGACACTCCTGCATGTTAAATATTCATGACAGTCTATCAAAGTATAATATTGATACAAGTCTTCACTGTAGAAAATACCATCTATTTGGTCCCATTATTGTCTCTTGAATGTGAATGGTGGAAATGACCAGTTATTTTTTAGAATCTAATACCAAGTTAATTTATTCTCTCTTTCTTCAAATACTAGAGTACGAATTCAAGCCCTAAACAGTCTCGGAGCAGGTCCTTTCAGCCACACCATAAAACTGAAAACAAAGCCTCTCCCCCCAGATCCACCTCGCCTGGAATGTGCTGCATACAGTTCTCAGACTCTCAAGCTGAAGTGGGGAGAGGGAACTGCAAAAGCATTAACTGACTCCATTCAGTACCACCTTCAAATGGAGGATAAGAACGGAAGGTTGGTTTTGGCGTCGCTTTAATTTGCCCTGTATCTCTGTTGTCCGATGCTTGGGAGATGGCAGCAAAGGGCAAAATTCTGTATGCTTTGCTGAATTTACAACAGACGTAGGAGGTCGTCTCGTCTGGCAAGGCAAGAAGGGCTCTAGTGTTCTGTGCTGGGAAGTACAAGATTAAAAACTTCATAGTTTTTTATTTACAGTTCAATGCGAAGAGTTTAATGAAATGTTTTGTACCAGCACGCGTCTCTCTCTCACGTTTGGTTAAATACTTTGTCAAAGTATCAAGTGTAATGAGTCTTGTGGATTTTATATATTGGAAGGGGTGAATTCTTTACTCTCTGTTGTCTTTATATGCAATTACTTTTAGTGGAAAATAAACTCGTATAGTACAAATTATTATTTTAAGGGATCCCTTCTCTCACGTTAAATTGGAATGTAAGCTGAGATGGTACAGCAAGTACCCTTGCCTAAATGGTAAAATGAACAGTACTGCTGCGCTGTGTGCTGTGTCTGAATCTCTTGAGTAGCTTTAGCTTGACAGTGAGACAAAATAGATCTGCTAGGTGAAATTGCTCTGCTGTAAGAGGAAAAGAAATTAAGACTCTTAACTGGAAAGAAATTCATTGCCATTACCAAAGACTAGGTCATGTGCAGGTGCCATCTGTTTTAAATTTAAAAGAAAAGAAAAAGTCAAAGTAGATGATAACCCCTGCAGAAAGAGAGAAGCTTGTGCTGTGTCCTGGGGATACCAAAATTGAAAATCAAATGAGGACTGCCAGGATCAGTCTATGTGAGAATTAACAACATCAAGGAGAGTGGCCAGTCTACAAAGCTCTCAGAATGGGACTTGGTGTGCACTACAAGTGTGACTCTGGCCTCCCATGCGGATCTGAGTGAGCTTCATCAGTTGCCCGTCTCTGACAATGATGTACAAGAGCAGCTGCCGTGACCCTTTCTTAGGTGTAGTGAGGGAGAGTTGCTAAGGAGCAAAAAGCTAAAGTCTGGTTACCTAATTTTGAAAAGCTAAAGATGTTGGGAGGGTAGATGGCCAAAAAAAAAGCAGTGTATGCATCTCATTGAGAGAGAGGACTGTTATCCTTTCCCATTGTTTCAAGCGCAGAAGGGTTTCTGAAAATGCTTAGGGTCATTTTTGCCAAGAGACAATCTGTAGTACTCTTTGTTTAAAGGAGACTTTTATTTCAGAGACATGAGAAATAAAAACTTGGCCCTGGAAAAAGAGCCTATTGTTTTACAGTAATGCCAGAACACTGTTTAACTCTGAAATAAATACTTCTGGGCTTCTCATTAGATTCTGGGAAATTAAGGGAATAGATTTCAAGACAATACTGTAGCTACTTCACAAATCTATTTCTGTGTTTAAAATAAGCTACTTTTTCGATTTTCAGGTTTGTATCCTTGTACAGGGGACCATGTCATACATACAAAGTGCAAAGACTCAGTGAGTCAACATCATACAAATTTTGTATCCAGGCATGTAATGAAGCTGGTGAAGGTCCCCTTTCTCAAGAATATGTTTTCACTACTCCCAAATCTGTTCCAGCTGCCTTGAAAGGTAAAGGTTCTTTTTTCATTTGGGGGGTGGGGGGATGACAAGTTGGTTTTGGTATTTTGTTGTATTTGGGGTATTTAAAATGCTAAGCCCTTTTCCAAGTGCAGGTAGGGATAGTAAGGGAATGCTCTTTTCATGTAATTGCCTAAAGCCTAAAATATTCGCTCCAAAAATGAGAATGCAGTTTATGCATTCTTTGACATAAGAACATATGTACTCGGAATCCATGCTTACCAGGAGAGAGTGACCAGGCTGTTACAGTAATTTGAGGTGAAAATTCTTCCTAGTATGGTTAGAATAATTTTAAGAATAGCAGCTTTTTTTTTTGCTTTTTTTTTTTTTTTTGCATACGATACACACTTGCAGTCACCAAATTTTATTTGCTTTCTCTTGGATGATACCTAAACTAGCAATGGAGACCTATGTGAATTGTTAGTTGTTGTTCCAGAAAACATTGTAGGAAGAATACATTTGAATCTGAA
This sequence comes from Harpia harpyja, assembly GCF_026419915.1. Classification (NCBI taxonomy): domain Eukaryota; kingdom Metazoa; phylum Chordata; class Aves; order Accipitriformes; family Accipitridae; genus Harpia; species Harpia harpyja. The sequence continues at coordinate 32,664,214 of NC_068943.1, forward strand.
TCTTTCGTTTCTCTGAGACAAAATAGCAGATAGAATACAGTATTTTACAAGTCATTAGAATATAACGTTAAGTGATGGGGAAAGCAGAGCTAGCTGTCACACTTGTGTTTTCTTCCTGCAGCACCAAGGATAGAGAGAATAAATGATCACACTTGTGAAATCACTTGGGAGGTTCTGCAGCCCATGAAGGGTGATCCAGTTATCTACTGTCTTCAGGTCATGGTGGGAAAAGACTCGGAATTCAAACAGGTATGATGTGTTTTAAGCTGTTGTATTTTTTATTCCATTAGTATTTGTGGTAACTAGTTTAGATTATAAAGATTATTGTGTTCCAGTATGGTTTTAGTCACCATGCTAACTTTTTGTTAGTAAATAATATAAGGTAGTATCTCCTAAAACCATTGCCACAGAGAGAAGAGATTTCAGTAATACAAATTCTGCAGTAAGTTGCAGCCTCTCTGGGTTACACTGATGTTTACTAAATACAACTTGACACCTCAAGTGGTGAGGAAATTGTCCACTAATGGGAAGAACTGACAAAAAGAAAACATCCACCCCATGGTACAGAATTGAGGCTTACGAGAAAAAGAACAAAGGGTTCTCTTTGCACTAAGAGCTGTTTGAAGGCAGTGAACAATATTATAAAAGCTGATGTTGTCAAAGTCATACTTCTGTACAGAGAACCAGAGACAGGAGAGACCCCCTACTTATGCAGGGTAGACATTCAGGTGTAGGGAAACTTTTTTAACGTAAGTCAGTGATTAGTTTTTTACCACAGGACCATTTCAGTAGTAGGGTGTGCTGTAACTACAAGGATCGAGCAGGTGAGAGTGTTTTAATTTCAGGTTTGATTATCCAAAGACGCAGTTTGAAACGCCAAGCTACAAATTAGTCTGCATTTAAAAGAGGATGTGCAGTGCTAATTTTGCTTCCTTATAAACTGCCTGATAATTGACATGAAATTAGGCTTGGAAATTCTGTTTCACACTATTAAGCAAGCAGGTTTCCTTCCAGAAAGGAAACAATTAATTCTGGTATATTATAATTTTTTTATAGGTCAATATTAAATAAGTTTTGCCTGTGCTTTGCTAGATTTTAGGCCTTCATATTTTCATAATTTACAACTTCTAGTGTAGTGCTATGTTTGTTGTGTCCATTTGTTAAATTTTTCAGTAAAAGGTGAACCATAATCCAAGGTGCTTGTTATCTTGCCCTGTGAATATTCTTTATTGTAACTTCTAAATTGTAAATGCAATTGTAAATGTAAGTAAGGTGTGGTCAGTGTTGCTTCTAGAGACGGAGTCAAATCACGCTTTGATGAGCAATGTGCATTGCCAAATGAGCTGGACAGGAAAATAAAGTTTATGCTTTAAGCCTGGAAATAACAAAGTAGACCGAGGTGCATGATTCCTGTTGCCTCTCCACAACAGTTTAGTGCAGTAAATAAAAATAAAACGAGAAGACTAGTTTGCAAAAATGAAAATTGGAACAGTCAAGAAGTAAGCACCGTCTAGACGGCCTTTAAGATACTTGGACATGATGGTGACAATTTCCTCTGACGTGGACAAAAAATAAACCGCCTGGAAGTCCACTCCAAGCTGTTTACTACCATTTCCCTGCCAAAACTTCACTCTTCTCTCCTCCTCCTCCCTGATCCATCAGCCAAGTTGCTCATGTTGTTGCTCCCTACATGCTTCAGACAAAATAAGTTAGTAATCTGCTGTTTGAGCTATATACGTCAGTCAGGCTCTTAAAGGGGTTAGGAAGCAACCACATAAATAGCCCGGCAAACACATTTGAGGGGAAGGCAACTTCTGGCAAGGGACTGGGGACAAGCAGCTGAGGACAGTAAGCCGTGCCAGCTGGCGTAGCTGTGGCTGGAGTAGGATGTGTGTCTGTGGCCTCTCTGCTCCCTACCAAACGCATGGTACAAAGTCGCAGAATTTGGAGGATGCTGCACGTCCGATGACCTGCCCTCTCTCCGTGTGGGAGCAATTTCTTGAGAGAAAGAAAAGTCTGCAGGTTGTAGATTGCAGTAAAGCTCAGCTGCCTGGCTGTCAGAGGACTTTATAAGTCTGTGAGTGGCCACAAGCACAGCAAGAGCTCTTCAAACGACAAAATCGGAGATTTCCTGCTTCTTTCATTGAATGGTTGGTAGTTTGCATTTGTGAAATACTGTCTACCAGTGTGATAACTGTAGGGAAAACCTCTGCATGATGTGACATTTCTGTGTCCTGCTACCAATTAAATAAAGCAAATCCAGATAATGGGGGAGGTGAAGGGGTTTAAAGAGAGAAGTCGAATTGTACTGTGCTACCCACCTAATAGCTCACTACCTATTGATATACCTATAAACAGAAAATTGCGCCCACATGGGACTTCATTGGCTGTTACAGGACCTTTACGTAGCTACAAATTAATTAATTTGGGAAAACAGCATTTAGATTTCACTGAATTGAGCAGTCTGTGCTGAAGAGTTGTGAACTCACGTTAATCAGCCAACTGAGAGACCTTTGGAGAACACCCTGATAAGTCACCTGTGTTTTGGGATCTGACGAGATTAAGAACCACAAGAGGACGCCTCGCAGCTTCCCTGATACAGTGTTTAGTGGGATAAATTATAATATTTTAAACACACGGTATCTTAGCTACAACAAAGGATGTTGGATTGGATTAGACTTAATGAAGTAGCTTGATGCAGAGTTAATTACCTAAAATCCTGTGCTACGATATTGTGTGTTACATCCCATTGTGTAGTACTTAAATGGCGAGTGGTCAGTAAAACACTTCAACGCTGGGGCTTCTGACAGAGTTTATTTGGCACGTGCTCATCATGCCGTAAAAGCACGTGTAGTTCTTTTCCTGTGTTTCACCAAAAGTCTCCGGTCCTTTATCTGGCATTTAAATGGTGTTTGTGAGCTTTTTGTCCATTTTTCTTTGGGTGGGTGAAAACACTGATAAGGAGTCGCATCCTTTTCACAGTTACCTTCACCACAAACCAAACCATACCAAGAGGTACATGTGCATGCAGGACATTTTCACTTGACGTACCAGGTGGTTTTTTTCTTCCTCGCCAGATTTATAAGGGTCCAGACTGGTCATTCCGATACACGGGCCTCCAGCTGAACTGTGAATACCGTTTCCGTGCGTGTGCCATCCGACAGTGCCAAGAGATGGCGGGTCATCAGGACCTGATAGGCCCCTACAGTGCACCGGTGCTATTCATCTCCCAGCGGACTGAACCACCGGCGAGCACCAACAAGGACACTGTGCAAACCACAAGGACACAATGGTCACAGAGCGACCAAGTGTGTGCTGCTGTCATCCTCGCACTTTTTGCTATCTTTTCCATTCTGATTGCTGTTATCATTCAGTACTTTGTAATAAAGTGAAGAAGAGAGATTTATTTTAGAATGCTGCCCATTACATTTTACTTTCTCATAATCTAAAAGTAATTCTATTCTCTTGCTTTTACAAAAACAGGCATTTAGCACCGGCATTGGGACTGATGCAAACCTTTTCAGCCACTTCAAAATGCTTACTGGTAGGTGTAGGCTGACACATGTTATTAGAACGCAAGCCACAGAAATACAATCTTTTCTTTAATATGACTTCTTGCAGTACAAACTCTATATGGGGCAGGCAAGCGGTGTGTAATGGAAAGGGTTTTAACCAGTAAACACGAGCGTAAAAATGGTTTCCTGGCCCACACTTCTAAGGGTTGCTACCATAACCGGGAAGAATGTGTAGATCGCATTTAAAACTTACACTAACAAACTTGTGCTGTATACAATATTAATCTGATGCTGTGAAAGCAATTTAGCGCTGTATTTCTACCTCCTCATTTGTCTTAATTATTTGGGAAGCAGGATTTATGCTGAAAAACAGACGGGGCTTTTCTCAGGCAGCAAATAATAAACTGGACAGAAGAGTATGCATGAAGGAAGCTTCTTACCTGATAAATGTGGAGTTCTTCACTGCAAGTAGATGTTTTTGAAAGACTACAAGGGGATGGCACAAGTGGTTTATCTTACCCCCAGGATTTGATGTTTACTTACAAAAATGCCTCTTTTACTTCTTAGGAATAGAGAAGGGAGAGTGTGAGAGAACTTCTTAGACTTATTGTTTAAATTGAAAAACACATTTCCGAAGTTGACCTTTGATTGGATGCAGTTTATACAGATGTCTGTCCCTCTGATTTTGGCTAGTTAATAGATTTTTGAGATAAAATTCAGTATTGAATTTTTGCTGTTTCCCCAACATTCACTTGCCATATCCACCAGCATCAAGCACTGCCTTTTTTTTCATTTTCTTTCTGTCTGTCTTTCTTCCTTTGGGGCACCAAATCAGAAGACGAAGTGTAGTAATTTGCACCAGAAAACTTAAAGCTGCTTTTTTCTTGAGATCCTAATGTTTAATGTAATGTCTCTTTGGATACTGTACCAAATTGTTGATTGCATGTAGTTAATGTTGCATTAGAGCACTTTGCAATTGCATAACTCATCAATGTTTTGTGAGCTTGCATTTGTGAGTTCTTGGATGACCAGACTGAATTTTATCGAGTATCTCATTGAACATCTTGCTAGATGTCAATGATTGCCAGTGACACAAAGCTTGTAGTGAAACTATCTTTAAAAAACAACAACAAAAAAAAAAATCCTTGTCTCATCACACTTATCTTATTTGTTATACACTTTGTAATTAGCTATTTTTAATTTATTTGAGTTACAAGATAGTGGATCATTAATGACTTCTAGTTGTGTTCAGTTTAGCATTTTTAATGGTATTAAACACTTCTGTCGGTCTTAATAATAATAAAAAAAGGAACCTCTGTCTTGTGCTTTGAAGATCTCTGAAGAATTTCTCTTATATTAGAACGGGCATGTATTGTAATTGTTTATACGTCCAATGATCTGTGCTGTAGAATAATGTTGCTGAATTTCATTTAAAAAAAAAAAAGGTGAAGAACTTGGCCTCCACATGGCGAGAACGATCTGTCTTTAAAATGTACTGTATGTTTACATTTTATTTCGAATTTGTCGTTTGTACGTATAGGCTGATACCTTCCTGCAGGATACCGCGATAACTGATGTTTTCTAGAACCTTCTTAAAAGTGCCATGTTTGGCAGTGCAAATGAGGTTGCGTGTAACAGCCCAGAGCTTTCTTACAGTTGAATGTCTAAAACGGTAAGATTTGTTACTACAGTTAATCTGCAGTGACTTAATGTTTTTCATAGTAAAATTCAAATGAGCTCCTATTTTTGATAGTCATTTAATAGTGTATTTGCCATTTGAGCCTCAGTGCGTATTACTGCATTGAAGACAGTTTTTAATGTAATCTTAATTTTACCTCATATACTGTACATTCCAAAAATAAATAATAAGAAAAACTCTAAACTTTTTAAAACATTATAGATACACTACCAAACATATCACTTTACAATTGTACAACGTCGGACTCCATGAAGATGAACCTGTATAGTCTGATAGAAAATACATAAACTATGTAGCAAAGTATCTTTCAAAATCTGTGGAAAATAAAAGTATCATTCTTTTTTGTTGTTGTCGGCCACTCCTGTTTGCACGTAACACCGCTCCTGAAGCGCTTTTTCCTTTCCCAATGCAGCTCTTGCTGTCAGGCGGGTGGGGGGATGAGGCAGGAACAGCAGCAAGGGTGAGCTGTGGCCGTGGACGCCCCGCGACGAGCAGCAGTGCTCAGCGCTGCTGGTGCGGGCATTTGTCCCAGTCAAGGCCGTCTGCCTGGGGCTCTGCATGGTCAGCATGGTGGGCAGCATCCTGACTGCACTGGTCATCCCTGGTGACATGAAGACCGCCACTGTCTCAGACCTGCTCATCCTCCTGGGGCTGCCCTTTAACCTCTGGCACTCCTAGCCCTGGATTTTTGGGCAGCTGCTGTGCTGCCTCCCCCCCACACTATCTCAGTGAGGGCTGCACCTATTGCACCGCCCTTGCTGTGGAGCGCTACCTTGCCATGGACTCCGGCCACCATGTTCTGGGTCACCACCTCCTACTTCATCCTGCCCATCATCTGCCTCAACATCCTCTATGGCTTCATCAGAAGGGAGCTGTGGCGGAGCAACGCCTGCCTGCAGGGCCCCACAGCAGTCCTTCAGAAGGGGCACTGCCAGACCTTCAAGATCTTGGGTGAGTCCCTCCTCCATCCCCCCCCTTGGGCTAGGACCGGGGCTGAAGCTCCTATGCAGGGTAGGGATAGCGCAGAGGAAACATCCCAGCCACGCTGGCAAGCCCTCCGGTGCTTCCGGGGACCGCCACAGCAGGGATTTTGCTCAATCGCAGCTGCGGTTTCACCTGGTGTAGCACTGCACATCCAGCAGCGTGACTGCCTTCTGTAGAAATAGCCTTTTTCTGAATTTTACCAGGCAGAACCGAGTACAAGGGAGTCTGCAACTTCAGAAAAACTGTGGTAACGTCAGTCGTCTCTTCCAGTCGGCAGCAACACCTCTGGGTAGTAAATTTCTGCTTCTGAAAAATAAGTTTGATTTTCTTAGCAGTCTTCTGTAGCTCTCCTAGGAGTAAATCCACTGATTGCCCAAGCAGGCTGAAAAACAGCAGCTTAACCCTTACAAGCCTTTTGCAGACAAATTGCATAATACCAAAGCGCTTCCTGCTGATGTAGGATGCTGTTAATTTTTAGTTGATTTTCTTAGTCACACGTTCATTACCCCAATGTCAGGCTCTGGAAAGTTAGAGATCACAGTCTGCCCTGGGGCTTTAAAGTTTGTAAATAGTAACTGATCTGAAGGGGGGAAAAAAAAACATGAAAGAAAAAAGAAATCCAACTATTGATTAATGAGCATAAAACAAAATGTCCTGGTTATTTTTTTTTTTCCTACCTTTAATGAAGGTTTTACATGCTACATGGGAGACCTTTTACCAAGGATGTAATCAGCTGGATGGAAGCAGCATAGCACAAAGAAAAGAAACTAATAAGCCTGAGAGAGTACATCTTGCTAACTTACTTCAGTGGGCACAAGGTTTTGCAGCAGAAACATCCTTGTCCACAATCTCCTTGGGACCCACTGAACCAGACCAATTCCCCCTTACCTCAAAGGGCCAGCAGCACTACACCTGTGATGTATTGCAGGCATGAACTTGCTTTGGCTATATCCCTTTTTTTTTTTAAGCTCTGAGAAACACAAAGGATGTTCCATAAATGATTACTTGTTTTACTCAGGTGCACTTATAAACAAAAATAATTAAAAATATGGATACAATAATACGCTTATTTAATTGGTCCTCATCTGCTCCTGCTATGTTGCTATTACAAGAGCATCTGTATTGTGCTAAAATGTGACACAATACTACAAGAACAGCTGGAGTGACTCAGGCTAGAGATCCATCTAGTCAAATATCTGCCTCCAGCAGTAATTGTCTGGGGATACGTGTAAGAGCCTCAGTGGAAAAAAAGTCCACTGAATCCAAGACCAACTACACCGGAAGTCTTTAAGTTGGCAACCATCCTGTTACAACAGTGCGAATTCAGTGGGAGCCTGGGTGACCGAGGTGCAGCCCTTCTTGCACTAGGGTCTTTTTCAGTAACATAGACATGTTAAAGAACAGCTCTGTAGCGCACAGAGCTGCTGCGTGCTTCCGCAAAAAACACCTCATTCTGACTTTTGATTTCATATCACATACATGGCATTACAGACATTGCCAAGGGGAATCTTTGTTGTGCCTGATGTTATTATATGGATGTTACACCACTGTTAGTTGCTACATTTTTTCTCAGCAAACTCATCTCATGGTTTAGCTGAAGATTTTACTGGTTACCTTTTAATCCAAGGCTAAAACTCAGACTTGATGTTGTCCCAACTATAGGACACCATGTAACTCTGGGTTACCACTTCTTCAATGCCGTACATTGAGCTACATTGAGAAATAACAGGGCAGAACACAGTTTTAGAGAAGATATTGTGAGACTACATAAACCCTCTGGGGAATCCTCAGACAGTGATGAAACATCCCCTGAGGACAGTAAAAACGAGAGGAGTTCTCAACCAATTTCTCAGACATGTATAAATGCAATAGGTCATTTATATGACTGTAAGGGAGTCAAAAAGTAAGATACACCTCCATTAAGTGGGAAAGAACTGAGCCTCCTGAAGTCCAGCAAAGAAGATTAAAACCAAGAAACCTGGTGACCCTGGCAGACATGGAAGCAGAAGTCACACTCAATCCACAGCAAAGTTGGTGGGGTCTGAGGACTCCAAATACAAACACTAAGTAAACAAAAATGAAAAATAAGCAAAAGCACAAGACGTGACAAGCTCACACTCGTACAAGGCTCTTTCAGGCTATGTCTTGCTTCCTGATGTGTCCTTTCTTCTGGATGCTTCTTGCATGAATGCAGCCCATCCAGAAAGTTTCTGTAAAGACCATTTTACCAGCATCTTCCTAAGATCATTTCATGCTCCTCTTTGCCTTCTTCCATTGAATTCCTTCTCCCAGGTGCAAACTTTTTTCATTCCCTCCTTGCCAGTCATCTCTCTTTGCTATCCAGAGGCTGACACTGCTGCCAAGCATCCTGTGATGTCCATCTCCGTATCCACATTTTCTGGGGTGTGGAAGGAGTTCCCACACAAGTGTGCTGGTGCCCCAGCCTGCTTGCATGGTTGGGAAGAGTTCTCCCCCTAAATGCCCTCAAAGCTAATCGTCCTTCAAATCTCTCCTTAAGAACGCACCTTTCTTGTGATGCTTATTGAACAGTCTCTAAACTAAAGCCAGAGCTGGGTACAAGTCAGATGTAATGTAACACAAGTGTCCTAAACCTGGGACTTCACCAAATACCACTGTTGTCAGCAACAAAGAGCCCAAATTCAGCGCACTGAACCAGCCCGAGAGGCATCACCTGGAAATCACTGAAACCAGTATGGAGTGGCAGAAATGCAACTCAGATGAGAGGGTGTTATTTACCTGGAATGGAAGGAGAACCACCACCGGTGTATAGATGCTACAGGAGGCACGTGGATCCCTCTGGAGGGTCATGCAGTCACTGTATTAGATGACAGCTACCCTGGCCAGAGAAGGAGAGAAAATGCAGCATATAAGGATAAAAGTAACTTTTTTTCCCCCCCCAGAACTTACTTAAGATTTCCTATGTGACAAGGAGCAGCATGGCAGAACCCAAAGGATGGTGGATCCTAGGCGCCCTCACACCCTGCCCTCCCAGGCAGCAGCCACTAATGGGTCTTAGAGTGGCCACAGCAGAAGCAAGTCACCTCTACCTCAGTGCCCTCAAAAACTCAGCTATGATGTCAGACGACTACAAATATGTTCCTGCTCAGTGAGTGCCATGGAGCCCGTGACAGCTCCAAAAGACTCGGTAGCTGCCTGCTGTTTTATCAGGGGTACCCATGCACTGCAGGACTCTGCAATGTTTCCACGCTCTGAAGCTCTGCAGAGGTCACAAAGCAATTCCAGGAAGTCTTTGAGAGCAACAAAAGAAATGGCCTGGCTTCTGCTATAAATCAAGGATACCAGCGTGACCAGCCTGCAGCTAAACTGATTATGAAGGGAAGCTTAAGGCCCAACAAATGTCTAGCTCCTGTGCAACAAATTTCACCCATCTTAACAACGCAATCAGTTCCCTAACTTGAATTTAGGTCTGCTCTTTGTCTGTGCTGTGCAAATACGCCCCAAAGGCAAGCTGTGTTTTGACCCTGTGAAAGCAGAGGCTGTCCACAACCGCAGAAGAGGAGGAATGGAGGAAGGGTGAGTTTCCCCCTCTCCTGCAGCAGCTGAGCATAGCATAGGGAACTTCTTCTTAATGCAGGGTTTCAATTCTGCTGGCACCAAGCCAGGCAGCATTCCCAGCCCTGGAAGTTATTTGAGGCTTCGTTTCAACAGGCTTCAGCCGAGCCTGCTGGACTGACCTGGGCAAGCTGTACCTGTGCAAGGGAATCACCTCATCCACTTACCCCCAGCATCCTGCTCCTCTGGAGCAAGCCTGCATGCTGACCCTAGCCCGAGGGACTGACCCTGCCGGGTCAGGGCAGGAGGTCAGGCTGCGGCGTTTAGCCGCCGAGGAGGACGGAGGGGCAGCTGAGAGAGAACGGCAGGCAGTCTTCACACCTTGCCTTACCCAGGTGCTTTCTCTCAGCGAGACCTTCACAAAACACACACCTAGATGGAAAAGAGAGGTGCCTGTTCAACAGCTACTGCACTATCACAGGTCTGCAGGATCCGTGCCCTCAGACCCAGTCCTCGCACATGAGAAGCAGGGGTAAGGGAGCTGAGGTAAAGCAAGCTGCTCCCACGCCGAATGGCAGCCCATTTTTCCTGCCTCCGGGAAGTTACCATAAAGATGCAGAAGGGACAGACTCAGAACACAGTAATGTTTGCTCCTTTCCATGCCGCTTGTTGTGAAGGGAGATCCCTCCTGCAGAGCCTGGGAATGGGAAGGAAGCAGGGGAGGATGGAGTTGCCTGAAAACAGCCCTGGCTGAGACAAGCCTGGGAAAAGCACAGGAAAATACAGAAGAACAGCAGGAGATGGTCCCACAGAGCAGAACCCCCCTACCACACAGAAGAGACCCCCCCCAGCCCCATTTCTTCCTTGTGTGCTCTATTCCCTCCTTACATATTTTCTCTTCATTGACTGATTTGGTCCCGAGTCCATTTTGCAGCTGTTGGTGAGAAACAACAGCTCTTGTCAGGACCTTGTAATAGCCAGAGTCTTCATTTTCATTTTGTATCCTTCTTTTGAGACACTTCTCGCTTTGTAAAGTGTATGTGTGTGCAAGGAGCAATCTGTCTCCAGGACACCTTTCCATGTGGAAATGTCAAATGTATTTCATTTTTGTCTGGCCTCTAGGAATACTGCATTTATCTCTATTTAGAGAAACAAAATTGAATTCTTGCCTCCTTGTCACCAAAACATGGGACAGAACTGTCAAAGGAAACACATAAGAAAAAATTGACAGGCAATCTCTGTTACAGAATGGGAGAAAAATCCAAGTCAGACCATTTGACAGCACACATCACTGCATTACAACCGACGCCCAAAAAGACAACCTTAGAAGAAATTGTCTCTGTTGGCTCGCAGACTGGAAGAGCAGTCAGGGTGCCAGTTTTGTGCTGAGCAGCCTTTGGGATATTTGCACAACAGAATTACGAGCTTTATCACACAAATGGCAGGGAACAAAATCCCATGCCCGAGCTCAGGGGAGTGGGACTGTGGATGAATTTGGGTCACAGACCCACAGGGCAGGCTGGCATGGAATGCCCAAGACATTACGCTCATGTTGAAGCCAGTGGAGCAAACTCAGACTGGTTGCTGAGCATCAGCAAAGGACCCTGCTCAGCACTCAGCAACATTAGGGAAGAAGCCTAACACAGGCAAGGGATGCTCACCACCTCGCAGAATGTTTCCACCATGCCTTAGTGGTTGTTGTTTACTATAAAGTACAACCAGGCGAGCGTTGGACTCCAAGTATCTGTAGGTAACTGCAAAAGCAATTGCTTCCAGGCTGTCAGTATGAACCCGGCCCTGTTAGGAGGAAGAAAGAGGCATCACTAGCTGCTTTCAGCGACCACCACAGAAAGAGCTGTTCATAACCCAGTTAGTTACCAGTGGTGCCATGTGCCACCAGCACAGCAGAACACTGAACTCTCCCCTCACAAGGGAGGGACTAGGGCCTACAATTTCTACAGCAGGAGAGAGGTGGAGGGTTTGTGCAGCCATTTTTTCTGCCCCCATTTCATGCAGTTGACAGATGCTGTCTTCATTGCCGTCAAACTGACTTTTGCATGGTTCCTAATCTTGCTCTTTTTCAAAGCAATGAAAAAGGCAGTGAGTGCTAAAGACAGAGTCTGACATAGAGACTTAAAGCCCAAGCTTTTGGATGAGGTCCCTGGTTCATCTCCCTCCTTTTTACCCTCCCTGCAGCTTGCCCAGCGTGACAAGCGGCAAGAGAAGTGCCTCACCTTCTCCTGGCGAAGCGAGTTATTTCAGAAGCTGAAATACTGTGGGCCAAAAAGCACACTCAGGAGCTGAGCCCTCGGGCCTGGATCTCGCACCTCAGTGCTACCATCCTCGGTCTCCACTTGCAGCAGGGTGAAAGCATGGAAAGCAGGCTGGGCAACCGGTGGTAGGAGAGCGGGCAGGAAATGCCCAAGCTCTGTGCCATGTTACGGACAGCCACGCTCAGCACCAGACTCTATATTAAAAGCCTGTAGCGGGCACAGCCTGCACAGCACCTTGGATCTCAGGTGTCCAGCAACAGCCACACCATGCCAGTACCCTCACCATGGCTACCTGCAAAGACCATATAGCAGCTATATAGATGGAAATTGAGAAAACAGTGAAGCACTCTTCTTACAGCCACCTAAAAGTTTGCTCTTATATTGCAATCTAGGCATAGCCAATGTGCGCTGGCTTGTGCCCTGTGAGATCAGCTGAAAACCCACCACCTTCCCACAGTAATGTGCCCAGGGCTGGGCTCTCGGAGGGGCTCCTGCTCGGGGCACGTTCCCCTGCACAGCATCTCCGCTGTCACAAATCACCCTCCAGCCACCACACGCTTTAAATATTTCCTTTTCCACTGCACATACTTCAGTACGCTGCTTTATAAAGCAAGCACTCTGCCGTCTGTTCCAAATTCACTTATACAGGTTTTGTTTGTGTGATATCCAGACTGTTATCTGTATCAGAGGTACACAGTTTCTTAAAAGAATTTAAACACGTGGAAAATGTTTGCCATTTATCCCAGCTACTTCTGAAAGGTGTATTTTTATCTTTTCCCAAGCCATAGTTTGTAACATAAAATCCTCTCTTGACATTTTAATTTCTAGGACACTACTGCGTGTTTGCTGGCAATTAAAAAGTTAATTTGTGTTAATTAACATCATAAATTCAAAGCACAGTAGCAATGTCTCAATAAATTCTGGTGTTACTGTCATATCTGCAAAGATGTGTGTACGCACATGCAAGTATCTGCAGGAACCTTAGACAGCACTGCAGATTAAATTAATAATACAGGTATAAAATGCAGTCGGTTAATATGGCTCGGTGAAACAACGGTTCATTACTCAGCTGCTGAATATATAAATTCTGGACATCTATATCAGCAGCTACTCCAGACAACCAGTGCATGGGCATGCACACAGGTGATTAGCCTCTCACCCCCCGATCTTTCATAACCTTGGCATGACCCAAAACGGATTGCCCTTCTGATACCAGAGCAACACCATGTCTTTACTGTGTCTAACTAAAGACACCCTCACTGCATAGCAATGTCTACCTTCTACTGCTTCCAACAGAGGTACAAACTAGGGACAGGGATGGCTTCACAGGGAAGTAAACACGTCTGAGGTTGTCACGGGGGGGAATTAGACCACTTGAACCACCACCAAAGGTATCGGCAAAAGTGGTCTTATTGAAGTAAGATGTTGTAGAAGTGAGACTTTAACAAAGTTTGATGGCAAGGTTCACTCTGTTACTTACTGCAGAGTGTATAATAATGATTCAAAGTTACCAACACAAAATCAAACTTAATCAATACAAAATCTAGTGCACTACAATACAAGGTTATGCGCGATACCAGTCACTTACCAAAGATCTGCAGTTGGTAAGGGGTCTCTCAGTCTCGAGGAGTAACCTTGAGAGGCATCCCAGCTCAAGGGGCGATCCCAGCTGTGCAGCCAGCTGCTTAGCAGGGAGAGCTCAAAGGCAGCTCACTGAGGCTGTCGTATTTATGGAAAAAAGTGGTTGGCTCGTGGTCAAATTACACGCAGTGGAAAAGGTAAGCATGAGACTCCTTGTACCCACAACTTTCTTTGTTCCTTGATAAATGAGTCTTGGAATAACCACCTGCTATTCATGTGTTAATCACATGGTTAGTGTTCCAGTTTCCAAGCCCACATGCGTCGATGCTCACCATGTCAGCCTGTTCCTGTGTGGGTTTTCAGAGAACGGGTTGGAACTAGAGAATTTCTTGGCCCGGTTATGGCCGAGGCCTTTGCTTCCTTTGGAGACTGAACCACACTACCACAAGTTTGGTCAAGGAGTCGAGTGCATCCGTCACAGAGGTGACACACGGCAGCTGCAGAGGACAGAGCACCAGCAAACTCAACTCTAAGTCTGGATCGTCAGACCTCCCAGGCTTATGTCCCATCAGAGCACCAAGCTGTGGCTGAGGTGATGTGGAACAGATGCCTCTGTCTGTAGGTGAGAACCTAGCCTCCAACTGGGGGACAGTACGTGCAACCCCTTCTTAATAAAATGCACTGGAAGGAAGCAATTGCCATCTTGCTTATAAATGGATTTATTTTCCTCTCTTAATCATTTTAATTAATGTAATTAATTTCTGGTTGTTTGCTTGCTTGATGTCATTTTAATTATTACATTAACAGATATTTTTTCAAATTTAAAAGACTGATGAGGCTGAAGAATGTATCTGGTTTTGCCTGACAGCAGCACAAAAGCTTTTTTCTAACAAGTTGTCAAAAAACGTATCACCAGCAGAAACTCCTTAAATGTGGCTTGTAGAGATAAAACGAGAAGCTTGTTGTATTTGCACGGTACAAACAAATAGCAGGTATCTCCTATATGAACTGATGGGCCTAGCGGTTACAGTGATATTTAATAGCTCACTGATAAAACTTTCTAAGAGGAGGGCGTTGGGTTTTTTTAAATCCAGAAGGCAAACCAAGGGTCAGAGTGGAACTACTAGAGATGAATAAAGATCCAAAACCCCAGGACTTAAGCACAGTAAACTCTTCTTACTAGTTTTGATACAGATGATCAGCTTCACTGTATATCATTATACTCCAACTAAGACTTTGGGGTAGGTATAAAGATTTCTGCATTAATGGTAGTGCAGGAAACCATGTTTCAGGATCTAAAACCCATAGTGCACAGATGCAGAAAGACACTGCAAAGCAGGTACTGCAATGCAGGAATAAGTTTTCTCAGCAAATCAACCCCAAAAGAGGTGGTGATGAGGAATGAGATTCTGAGTCCATGGATACCATCAAGATGAGGGTGTAAAAACGTACCAATGGTGATACAAGAAGCAGCAATAAAGCCCAGCAAAACAGCTCAGTAAATTTTGAGTAAACACTGCAAACACTGTTATAATGAATGGTTATTAAATTATTCAAGAGGATAAAATCCTTGAGCTTGTCAGCCAAGACAATCACACAGCTTCATATCACAGGATATCTTCACAAATGGAAACACGTCAGAGGTCTGAGAATGCAAGCGCCATGACAACTTCCAAAGGACATTTTGGCAGAGCGAGCTTTAGAAATGGGCTTTCTGTCATCTACCAGATCAAAACATAATACACCAGAGATGACAGCCTTCCAGGGCACTTCAAATGAGAAATCCTAGCAAATGGGTCTGCTAAGTAAAGAAAAAGGCGGGGGGCAGAGGGGTGTTAAGCAATCAATCACTTGAATGAATTGGATTTAAGACACAGATGCAGGACAAACTGCAGCTGAGAGAAGCAGCAGGTTTTTCCAGCAGGTCTGATTCAAGCAGAAAACGCCCATCCAAAAATTCTCACCGACATGTAAAGTGACATACCTGAAACGGCAGCTCAGAGGCTAACATGCTGCTTAACTGAAAAGGCTGAATTGCCTTGAATTGTATATAAAAGGGAGAGGGAGGCAAAGAACCCCTTTTCCTCATTATGTTCCTCTACCAGCCTCTTCTCCACTGTCACCTTGCCAGAAGAAGCACACTTAGTCCCTGGGCAGGGATGCTTTCTGCATTAGGGTTGGTGCCATTCTCCTTTCAACAGATTTTCAGGAATGACACAGTCTCTCCTGGCCCTGAAGTATGTACACACACTCCTCACACTCCACAGAGATGCTGTCATCAGCTGCGCTCTAGCTTTTAGCTGCGGCTTTTGGTGGGAAGCAAACAGGAGCAGCAAAACTTTTAGTCCCAGTACACTGAGAGCTTTCAAGTTCAAGATCAGAATTAGATGAAAAAAAACAGAGTAGGTTGGGACATATCTATAAATCGCGCTGCCTCTTCTCTTATGAAGAGGATTCCTGCACGATGAGGTAACTGCAACTTACAGGTGACTGTTGCTGTGAACTCGACTTCCACTTACTTTGGGCTTGCCAATGCCCTGAAAACCCCACCTCCCTGCCCAGGTGTGAATGGAAACACCAGGGCACGCAAATCAAATACTGTGGTGAATCAACAAGCTACTGGTGGGAGAAGCCGCTTCTCCAACACAGTGGGAAAAACACCACAAAATTTAACAGAGCAAGGAGAGTTCTTGCAAGCGTTGGTTTGGTTTGGGGACACCAGGGTATGATCATACTGAAAGGTGTTACCCTTTAGCTTGCTGTAGGTCTATTTTAACACAAAATGTCTCTCCTCTGCTTTCAGCAATGGTCCAGACACATTTGGGAGACTGGTAACTGAAAATGCACACATCATTTTGTAGTCTTTCATAAAGATGGGGTCTAGAAAGGAATTTTTCCAAATGGGAAAAAAGTTCACCTTAGATAGTCACGCAGTAAGTGGTAACTTGCACAGCAAAGGAATCCATTTGGATTTATCTCCAAAAATTTAGCTGCAGAGAAGCTTTTACATACCCTGATATTTAGAAAAAGTGGCAGAGACATTAAACACTCCAGCACAGAGGCTCTGGTCAAAACACCCATAGGTCATAGGTAGATGCCTTTGTTTATACAGACCATGAAGCCCAGCCAAGCTTATTAATGAAGACTGACCCCTCTCGACACCTATGGTGAAAGCTGAACAAACTGCCAGAGCACAAACCCCAAATCCCTCATAACACCAGAAAGTGAAGTATAGTAGCAGAGGCTCTGGTTCTTGCTCCACCTGCACCATTTGCAGATGAGCCGCCTGTTGCAGCAAACAACTTTCTGGGACCCCCTTCCAGTCTGGCTGACCCATCCAGGCAGGTAGCTGCAATCTCCTGCAAAGGTAAACCACCACTGAACTCTAGAACTACATTCTTGGCCACTGCATGAGACAGCCAAAATTGTTTCCCAGTTAACCACAGTTGCTCAGAGAACCAACACAACCCAAACATCACAGTTTTACAGCAGTTCCTAGGAGTGGGGAGATGAGGCAGCAGACAAACAGTTAATTTTGCAGAGGCATTAATTGGTATGTCAGTCTTGGGCTTCTTCCTGCTTCTCTCACACTTCCATAGCAGTACACAAATACTGAATTCTCTTCAGAGGGTAAAATACCACGTACAGTTAAACCATACTGAGTTAAGTATGAAGAGATTAAAATATATTAAACATGGCACTTGCACAAACACCACAACCATAACTTTCAGGGGGAGATGACTTTCACAAGCATATTTTTTCTGCACTGTTTTCCTGGCAAAGTGTCCAAACTCTGGGGCCAGCACTTCTGAGACAGAGTGATACTGCCTCTGCATTGAGGCCCAGCTACTTCAGGAGCACCATCAAATGCATCCTGATTTAACGCTCCTGGGAACATCACAAGGGCAACTTCAGCTGCATTTTCAGATCTTCCTCTGAACAGTCATTATTTTTAACAGAGCTCACGGGGAGGCAAAAAAAACCACCTTCTGCCCTTTCAATCGCATATGCATCACTTCAGGATAATAGTCTCTTGTCAGAGAAAAAGAAAGGGAAACCCAAGCAGCAAACTAATTGGGGGATGGTAACACCACCTCAGCTGTGCAGCAGATTTGCCTGCCAGCACCTTGGCTGTTCTTCATCTCCCCACAGCACTGTCAAGAGATGCTACCCCCCAAAAAAACGAGGCAAAAAGTTTGAGTGTCCTTCTGTGGGCACTGGGTTCCTTCTGAAAGCCTGCTCTTTGAGAATTACTTCCTGGAAAAGGATTTGGACATTTATTTTTTAACGACTGCAACATACAAGTCATTCTCATCCTCTTTTTCTTTACTCCAGATTCTGTCCACAGCCCTTTGGGACCATAAGGCTTCACATACTTTTAACTGATACCTCAACCACTTTCAGGGATGCATCACATTTCTTCCACAAACCATTAATTGTTTCTTTATAAATGTAGACAGTTTGGGGACGAAGTAACTCCCTTGTATTAAGTTTCCAAATCTTGCAGCTATTGAATACTACGGCCCTGTTGTAATCAGTAAGAATTATCCAGTTAATTACAAGTCATTCTCTTCATAGAAGAAAAGATATTTAATATGAGGTCTGCGTATATTCTAACTTAACTTCCATTAACCTGTTAGCCCATGAACAGAGCTCATCTTTCAGGAGCCCAATGCCTAAATATCCAAGAGGCAAATATACCCTTAATTACTGACAAAGATTGTTTAAAGAAAAACCCAAAACAACAAAACCCACAGAAACAAACAAAAACCAGCAAAAAAACCCCAACCCTTTTCTGCTCTCTTCCAACCTTTCTCTCACCGTGGCCTCGGATAGTCAAAGCAGCAATCCCACAGCCAGTCTTTCTGAGTCTGAACATCAATTCATAGATGATGAAGAGTTTTGGTCTAGTCACAGCAGCCACAACACATGTTAAAAGATTAAAAAAATCCATTTTCATAGCTCGCTCTACACTGACAAGGCCTTGCTCATTTTCCTACACAGGTGTAATCACTATGTAATAAATCTGCACTGGAAAGACACAATTTCTACCAACAAAACACCACCTGGGGAAGCTCTGCTCTTGTTCCCCAGAGGAAGCAAGCAGCACGGCTAACGGATGGGTTTTGCCAGTGTAACATCTCTCTGGAAGAACGGTAGCGCTGCAGCAATGACAGAAAGGAACACGATTTTCCACACTTAACCAAGGTAGTTAAACCAGCAGAGCATGTAGCAGGGCACAAGAGAGATGATCCCAACACACAAAAAACCTCACACTGCAAGCCACCCGTTTGGCAAACTGGCTGCCGAAGCAATGTCTGTGCCGGGGAGCAGACGCTGGCCCAGCCCCGGGGTCCCCGGCCAGGGTGCCCCTCGGATCCCTTTCTCAGCCCGTGGGCTTGCATTTTCCCCGGGAGTCCACCGAGGGCCAGGCCGGGGATGAGGAGGGCCCGGCCCGGGGTGCATGAAGCCGACGCTCCCCCTGAGGCTGCACCCCGGCGGGCAGGACCCAGCGCCGCAGCCACAGCCGAGCCCCCCCGCGGGATGAAGCGAGGCGGCGGGCTGTATTCCGACATTAAAAATCTCCCGATGGAGGACGGCGCCCACCTCTCACCGCGCTCCCCTCAGCCGGCCCGCCACGACAAACCCCACCCTCTCCTCCCACTCGCACTCCCTATTGGCCGAAACGCCCGCCCGTCAGCGGCGGTTACCATGCAGACGCCTCCGCCGCGGCGACGCCCTGAGGGAGGAGCGGGGCCGCCATGGGGGCGGGGAGGGGGAGGCGGCGGGCAGCTACACCGGGACCGGCACCGGGACCGACACCGACACCGGGACCGATGCACGGCGCAGAGGAAGCGGTGGCGGCTGGGGGGCCGCGGGTGAGGGCGGCGAGCACGCAGACCGACAGCATGGCCGGTGAGGCGGGGGGGACATGACGCGACACGACACGGTGGACCGGGGCCTGCCCCGGTTTTGAGGGAGCGGCGACCCTGCCGCGGTGGGAGAGCGGGAGGTAACGGCTGGCGGGGAGCCGCCTTTCGCGGGTGTCTCCTCGCCCACCGGCTGCTTCGAGGTGTGGAACGAAATGGCCGGAGCCGTCCGGTTTGTCCTCTCCTCAGGGGGCTCTTCCCTCCCCGGGGCTGCTCGGAGAGCTCCCGCCTTCCCTCTCGTCAGCTGCTGCTTCATAGAGTGTTCCTGCCCGCTACAGGCAGGGCAATAAGGTGTATTTGTGCCCCCCCCCCCCCCACGCTTGCCTGCGCTCTTATACATAAGGCCTTTTGATAACATATGCTTGTATTTTGCATTCCCCCCCCCCAAGTGATTTCTTTTTCCAGTTCTGTACCGTGTATAAACCGGTGCATAACGATGCTTGCCTTCTGGGGGGTGTCCTTACTAACCCCTATAGCAGGGCCCATGCACAAATTTAGTAGGGAGCAACTTTCTCACAAGGCTGGGGATGCCCAGATGAAGCAGATTTTGATAGATTTCATCTCTCCCATCGCTGCAGTAGTGGTGTGTACGTACAGACCGCCCGTGGGCTATATATAGAGCTGTCAGACTGAGGACCACGACAGGGCTGCCAGGTCTCCTTGATGGGTAAATGGGTTTTGTTTCATCCTAGTTTTGTGCAAATCCTGCTTCCAAGCGAGCAAAGAAAAGGAACTCTGAAAACGGTTTCTAGTTTCCTTTTCCCAGACAGGAGCATAAGCGCACTGATTTCCTCCCCCTCGATGGTGTCAAAGCACAGTGTTAGTTTCGTACTCGTAAGATGACTTCTTCCGAGCCTTGCAGACTTTGAACTAAGGACTCCTGCGTCACAACCGTGGCATAATCCTATATCTGAGCCGTGTCTGGATGGGCAGTGCCCTGCTCCTTTTTTGCTTGCAGGTGCAGGAGCAGCAGGGTTTTCGACAGTGGCCTTCACAGCATGCTTTCCCTGGAGCGTGCCTTGCCTCACGGAATCGAGATCCCTAACCTGGAGGAATAAAATTGTACCTTTGTGTAAAGTAGGGAAGGTGTGAGGACTTGATGCACCTCAAAAGAGCACTCCTTTCATATGCGGTTTTGCTCTCAGCTGCAAAGAGCCCAATTCCTTTTCTTCCCCGGTCTTCTGTAGTTGCTTTAAATTCTGTAAGATGGCTCCTACCTTTTTTCCAGGCCACTTTAATCAGTATTCTCTTCACTCTGTTGAACTTAAGGGAACATTTAACTACCTAAGTGAATAAAGATGTGGATACATAGATATAACTGTGACCATAGGTCTTTCTTTTTTCATCATAATATTCTCCTGCTTCTCATTATAAATTCATGTCAATTCACAACAGCATTGTGAACTGGTACAGTCTTCAGTTTGTTTCCCATGTGTTTGACAGGTCGCATTCAGATTAGGTCCAAGAAAACAAACAGTAATTCAAACTTGTTTCTGGTGTATTCTGTTTTAAATCTACTCTGTATGCCAAACTGTAATCCATTTTAGAAAACATGACGGTATACGTGTGAGTTGGTATAAATTACACTGTTCATTTTTGCTTGCCATTTGGGAACTGTACATGTGTGTGCTACAACAGGAGTGAACAGGGGCTGTAATGAGAATGAACTCAAATGCCCATTTAAGAAAACAAATTCTACTTGTTTAGCTGTGGCTTGTAGACTTACTTTTACAATTTGTTTTTAGCACAAGTGATAACAAATCTTCATGTGTGCTGCTTGCCAGGTACATATCTAGCCCACGTATCTGATTGTGCTAACCAGGTGCCCCTTGCAGTGCTTGTGCACAGCAGGATAGCATAGCTGGGCGGCCTAAGGAGTAGCGGACAGCATCAGATGGTGCTGCTGAGAGGTCTATAGTTGCTTTCCAAAATCACACTTCTGTGTGAAAAAAGCTGCTAAAATACTGTCTGAAAAAGGTATTCCAGTCACGGATTGCATATGTTTATCTGCTGTCCTAATTGTTCGGGTTCACAGACATGTCATTAAACTGACCCTCTCCCCCACTGAAGCAATCTTAGTATCTGATTATATCTCTTCCAAACTGCTGAAACTACTTAGAGAAATGTTCTTCTCTATTCTAGTCTTGCCTCTGCCTTTTCCTCCTTTGCAAAAACTTTAATGTTTGTAGGAAGGGATAAAAACAGAAATAATACTATTGTCAGACAGCACATGTGAGACCTGCAGAGGAATATGTGTTTATTACAGCTCTCTGTAAACACCCCTGAAATAGGGACTGGAGTTTTTTTGAAGACTTAATTAACTTCCTGCTAAGTGTGAGGCAAGACAGCTTTACATTTGGAATGGTGCAAGCATTAGTGAGCAATGCAGTGCTTCCTCCTTTTTCATTTGTGGGACACTCAGTAATGCTGAGCACTGGCCCTCGCAGGACAATGTCCAGATCTTGAGTAGAAGCACAACACAGCACAATGTGGTAGTCCGAGAAGGGATTCTTTGCTACCTCTTTGGTTATTTAGTCCAAAGTGACAACCTGAGCAATAGGTTTAAATTTTTGTAAAAATCTAACCAAAATTTAAGCAGACTGTAAAAAGCCAGAAGTATGTTTCTCCAGAACTGGTGTAACTGAAAGGTTTCACAATGGCTCATCCACTGTTGCTGCGGGTGTCAGTGTAAGATCATGATGCGTGCCTAGATATTTTTGTTGTCTTCTGTGGTGAGCCTGAAGCTGAATCACAAGCTGTCTCAAATTTCTGTAAGCATCTGTGAATCACTTGAGCACATTAAGTTGTGTGGGATCTGATCCGTGATTTCTGCTCCTCACCTCTGAGTAGAATTAACTCACTGAATTTCAGTGAAAGTTTCACCGTTTTCTCTTGTTGCACAAATCTGATCTCTGCATCCAGATGTGAGCATTCTGAGTTGACAACTGCTGCCCTGAAGAGGACAGTGTGGATTTAGCTGCTGTAATAGCAGAAGTGGTTGATGCCAGCTTCTGTAGCAGCTGTGGTGTAGAAGACTTGGAAAATATTGTTCAAAATTGTTTCTTTATAAATATTCTTTAATAAATATTTCTTTTTTTCTTCTAATGACAGGTCAAATGCCAAGACTTTCTAAGGTCAATCTTTTTACTTTGTTCAGTCTCTGGATGGAGCTCTTTCCCTCGGCTGAGCAACAGAAAAAATCACAGGTAAAATGTCTATGTTTACCGTTAATTGGTCTTTCTGAACAGATGCTAATACCTCCTGCAGTGAATTTAACCTAACTGCTCTTTACATGACAGAGAGTCCAGAGAGGAAGAAAAAAACCCAAGGCTGATAAACGTTTTTCAAATATTTCTTAGAAGTAGAAAAAAATCCACTGGTGGGAGGAAAAATAGCAAAATGGTTAAATAGCATGCTATTTCTGAAAAACTTTGAAAGGCAAAGTATAACCCCGTCAGGTGAAGCAAACAGTAAAAAATGCTCGTGGGTATTTTGAAGAGCGTAACAAAGGAGGCATGGTGGATACCGTGCACTTCTTAGTATATACTAATTATAACTTTAAAATCACTGTGGTTGATGGTATAGAGATATTCTTTAAAATCTCGATGTTCATGATTGCAGGAGAGTTCTTTTATACAGTGGATGTGCACAGAACTACTTGAAATGTTTGCTGATGAAGAACTTGTAGATAACTACCTTAGTGACAATGAAAAGAAACCATCCTTGAGAATGGGTCTTCCAAGTAGCTGCCAGTTACACCTCAAAGCAGAGGGGCATTTTCAGAGTGTCCTAGAACAGGATGTTTCCTTTTGTGATGAGAGTTCTTATTGTGCTCTTTAAAATAATTACTACTTTATGCAGAGCATGCCCATGTGCTAAGACCCATAGCACATGTATCAGCCAGGACAAGAAAAGATAGCAAAATAATTTGAGTGACAATTCGGCCTAATTTTCCGAGTTTGGTATGTCCCAGACTAGATCTGAAAGGGGGATAGATGAGCAACACCATACAGGCTTCAAAAGCAGTTTCAAATTTAGTAATTCAGTTAGGAATGGCACGTGGATTATATGTAGGGCTTTAGTACAGCCTCATTTCTGTAACCACAAAGAAATTGAATATTTGACAGATCTAAGGCATCAGTGTTCTGTTAGCAGCTGGATTGCATAATGAGATCCGTTTCACCACCTTCATCAAACTATCCTGTATCCAGTTTCCTCACAATACATGGGAATCCAGATGTAAAAACTCGTCTGTGGTATGCAGACTTTTTCCATGGAAGATTCTTTAGAACCAGGATTCATTTCTATAAATGAAGAGACAGAAATAAAGCTAGAGAAGCTATTGGCTCCCAGGATGGTCAAGCTTAAGACAGAAATGAAATTCATGAGCATTTCCAGATGCTGATGATTCAGAGGGGTTTTCAGCTATAATTGACAGAATTTTCTATGCTGCCTCTTGGTTTTGTTATGGGCAAAGCAATGACCAGAAAAATCAGGAATTTGCAACAAGTCCCTCTTTGAAGTTTGACAGGGGCACAGCACTCTGATATTAACAGGCATATGTAGAAACCACCACCAAAAAAAAAAAAAATACTGCTTAGGGGAAGTGTAGCAGAGATTGCTTAATGATTCATACCACAATTTGTACTGAAGAGCTATATGCTCTGATGCTGGCTGATTACTGTTACCCACGGAAGAGCTGTAACATCTCTATGGATTTGATGTTGAAAAAAAGTAAAATAATAATAACAGTAATGCATTTTTCTGTAGGTAAAGAAGAGTGGTCTAGTTGTGGTGAAAAACATGAAGATTATCGGTCTTCATTGTTCCAGTACAGACTTGCATGCTGGCCAGATTGCACTCATTAAACATGGATCAAGGCTTAAAAACTGTGATCTTTATTTTTCCAGAAAACCATGTTCAACTTGTTTAAAAATGATTGTAAACGGTAAGCAATGACTGTAGTAGAGTAGAAGTAAATGTTATGCTTGGTGGTGGTGGTATCAGAAAGCCTGTTTTCTCTTTGGACTGTCACAGTTTTGAATGCCAATCCCTAACTTGTGCAGCCTGCACTGATATTTTCCACAAGGCTGAAAATAGTACTGAATGTGCATTTCCTGGAGCTGATGATCAAGAAACTAGGGTTTGCTACTGAGACCCTATTTCTCTGTGCAGCTATTAGTATTGGTGGTGCTTGTCTCTTGGTTGGGATGCACTGCTGAGATTCTGACATACCTGTTGCACTTTGCCAGAGCAACCCTAAGCCTGATGATGAGGCTTAGATTGCTACGTTTTTCCTTGCCCGCCCATTGCTTGTCAGTGGCATCAGAGGAAGGGTGGTTTTATGCAGAAATCACAGGGAGTACTTTAGGGTTTTCTTTTCTCAAGTGAGATGAAGACAAGTCAGGTTATTCACTTCCTGAAATGGGATCTGCTGGTACAGCCCTTCTGCAAGTATTGGTTTTTAATGGCAGCAGCAACTTCTATTAGTGCTAACCTTTTTGTGTGGTGTTAATGTATCTGTTGTAGGTAAGGTGCAAAATTGGGCTGCCACAAAGATCTCAGAACTTAGGAAATTCCAATTTTTGTCTGTAGTCTGATTATCAAGTCTGATAAGCTCTTGATACTTGTTGTATATGCTAGCATTTTTGTTGTCCAGACGCCGCTGAAACAGCACTCATGGCTTTAAAGGAGTAAAAACAGGATTAGGCAATAGTGTGTTGAAAATGAAGTTTATGCTCCACTGTGCTTGCATGGTTTGTTTTGCTGAATTATCTTCTCTTCCAGCTGGGGTGAACAGGATTTCTTACTGGCCTGCGGATCCTGAAATCAGCTTGCAGAATGAGGTGTCCAGTCCCATGACTACTGATGATGCAAAGCTAGATGCCAAAGCAGTAGAAAGACTGAAGTCAAATAGTCGTGCTCGTGTGTGTGTGTTGCTTCAGCCCTTGGTGTGCTATATGATGCAATTTGTTGAAGAAACTTCCATGAAATTTGATTTTATTCAAAAAATAGCAAAATCTCAGCCTGACTCAAATACTGACTTTTATACTACATGTAGACAAGAGAGAATAAAAGAGTATGAAAGTTTTTTCCTAATTTCAAATGAGGAAACACACAAGCAAATATTGATGACGATAGGACTGGAGAACCTCTGTGAAAATCCGTACTTCAGCAACCTTAGGCAAAATATGAAAGATCTTGTCTTGGTCTTGGCAACAGTGGCTGCCAGTGTCCCTGTCTTTGGATGCTTTGGATTTTACAACAGCGAATCATGGCAAACAAATGAAACAGACCATCAGGGTTTGTCCCAGGAAATTGCAAGGCACTGTATGATACAAGCCAGACTACTTGCGTACCGCACAGGTGAGTTGTTACAGTAGTGGAGGAAGAATGGGTCTCATGAGCAGAGTGAGTTCCTGATTTCAGTCTTTCTTCTTCCAAAATACTTCCTTGAGCAAGCTGCTGAATTCCATTCCTGCATCTGTGAAGCAGGAGCAGCAGTAGTAGTAAAAACTCCACGGGGGTACATAGTATGGTGTGTGAAAGCACTGAGCTTCCCAAGAGAAAATCAGGGCAGGTATCTCACATACAGTGCTAGCATAGCCTGCCCTGAGAACAAGTCCAATACCTTTCTGAAAACAGAACACAATGGCATTTAAATTCTTCAAGCTGATCTGAGACTCTTTTTTATGGAGGTTTCACAAGATGTTTCTGTTACCAAGTAAGTGCCAATATTTTAAGAATATTATGTACACTTCTTCAGAAAAGAGCAGTGAAATAATATCCTTCCAGTAGGGCATTAAGTACAGTTATACTAAGTTTCCTAGTTCCAATCTTATTAGTGAAAGTGATTATATATCTGATAGGGGTTTTCTTTGCAAAGATGCTCGAGCTTTGATGTACAGACTTTCAGGGTGGAAGGGTAGTTACTGACTGTCTTTTGATACAGATGACTCGTGTTAGCTACTTTATTCTCTCTGGGTAGCAATGCAGTAAAGTGGTAAGTTCTTCCAGAGAACAGAATATAAAGACTTAAAACTTGGTGGTACCCCTTAGTGATGTTTTTTTCATCTAGATAGGCTAGTTGCTTTTTTAAAACCCTTGTAAACAAATAAATACTACATATTTAAAGCTTAAAACAAAACTAATCCCCCAACACACACACACAAAACCAACCTATCAAGTCAGGTGCTGAATGTGCCTTTTGACTTATTCAGCCTTTGTTATTTGTGAATGTGAATCTTCGTATTTTAGAACCTCCCCGCTCCCCCCCCGCCCCTTTTTTTTTTTTAGGGTACCCTCTGCAAATTTGGTCACCAAAAGTTGCAGAGGAGATTGCGTTTTTAGAAGTAATTCAGAAGTTTCATGGAACCAGTTGTGAGTTTTTTGTACAACTGCTGTTGTACAGAGCAAGATAGAATGACCAAGCTTGAGTACTCATTTTTGGGGCAGCAAAATTCAGTTTTGTCTGTGCTGTTCAGCCTGGACTCAGTTCTGGTTTTTGAGCAAACTCTTATTCCACTTTAGTCCTGTAATGAAGTGAAAAAAAATAACAGCACACACACACATATTTAGATGCTTTACATTATTATATAGGTGGATATAAGGGGAGCAAGATCAGAGGATGTTTTCTATGCTGGCTTAATATACACCAGTGACTAATAAATATGCAGAATAAAAAGCCAGCCCTCATAAAACATATCTTTGGCAGGAAAGACCCTCTTTGAGTGATTCTGTATGGTAGTGATACTAAGGGTGATGGAAATGGTTAATTGAAACAGCATCGTCTACAGTATTAATCACTGGAAGCCTGAAACATTTTTTTCTCCTTGATATGCTCTTTTTTAACTGGTCAGGACCCTCATCAATAGCTACTGGGGAAGATTTCCGAGTTCCGTAAAAATCTTCCAAGTCACATAATGAAAGTTCTGTTCCAGTTTTCCTGTGGTGGTGATAGGAAACACCCGCCTAAAATCCAACTGTTAACTTTTTGACTCTGAATTAGGTATAAAAAAGAACTAATTTCGATAGGAATTCAGACCACAGAACCATAAGCTTAAGGAATGGCAGAAATGAAGTAATTAAGTAGCAAACAGCGAGAAGTTTTTTATCAGTTTGCCATCTCACATCAGCGAACCTGTCCACATATATTCCTTGCACACATTTTCTTATCTAAGTATTGGCTGCTTCTTAGCATTTGTGAACAAATGTACATAGCAAAGTCTTAGAATGGCTGGCGTTGCAGTTAAAGTACACCCAGCTTTTGCAGTAGACTCATATGACTTTTAAGCTCTTGATCTTTCTGCATTTCTTTTCTCCTGTCCAAGAAGCAACAATGAATGTTATTCCTTACTCTAGGATGTCATATGTTAATGTATAGGTAACTCAGAAGTGCTTTATTTGTTATTTACTGCTAAAATGTTATGTATTTCAGAGGATCATAAAACAGGAGTTGGAGCTATTATTTGGGCAGAAGAAAAATCAGTAAGTATTGAAAAAGTTACTTTTTCTTGCACTCACAATTCATACACTTGTATCTGCTTTGAGCTTGTTATTTTTAAGTTTATACAAGTGCATTTTCATTCACACGCACAGCACTATAGAAAGCTTGCACTTCTCATTCTTTAGTAACTAAATTAATGACTGTTTCATTATTACACTGTCAAGATGAAGGGGAAGTATAAATGAGTTTAGTAACTACCACAGTGTCTCTGCCTAGCTTTTCAGCGTGCTTGCTTCCCCAGTCATTGTCAGTTATTCCAGGTGTCCTGGTGACAACATTTTGCCACAGCTGCTGATCAGGCAGCATGTGCCTCCTCTGCACGGTCCCTCTTTGCAGCTCTCTTTTGGAGAGGTCTCAGTGCAATCATAGCCTGACAATCTTTTCAGGATTTTTGTTACAGTTGAAATGCTGTACTGGCTTTAGCACATTCCTTTTTGGATCAAAGTGATATTTTTCTACAAATATTGTTACTGTGCTTTTTCCCATCGAAACATAAAGTTTTTATTTCTTTATGTCTCTATATACGTTACCAATCCCAGAAAGCCTCATTCTTTATGCAGCTGCAACATACACTTCATTTGTTTTTAGCACTTCAGTCACCAACTGCTTGTTGCTGTTTTGTTTCTTGTTCTGGTTTCAATCGCCAGTTGCTACTTTGTCAGCCCACTGGTCTCTGGGTCTGTTGAGAGACAGGTGAAACACCGTCTCTGGCACATCAGGGACTAACTCCATCTGTCTTTCATTTTGTACATTGCAGGAAGGCTTAAGGACTAAATCCTTCAGACTTTTTGTTCCTGCCATCAGTATTACTTGCTAAAGGGAAAGCTTCTAAAGCCTGGTGCAGCGTGTTGTCTGCGGTGTTTCAGTTTGCCCGTGCAGCTCCTGTGGAGCTTAATGGAAAAGCTCTATACAGACATGGAGCAGTTAGCAAGAACTGTTATCTTTTAAGGGCTGTAACTTGGCATGAACTGATAATGTGAAAGTATACATTGTACAACACTTTGACTTAGTACTTTAGTACTCGGTTTAAATGTCTCCAAATTTGATGCTTTGCTTACAGAGAAGCTGTGATGGAACAGGACCAATGTATTTTGTAGGCTGTGGTTACAACGCCTTTCCTGTTGGATCTGAATATGCTGATTTTCCACACATGGATGATAAACAAAAGGATCGGGAAATCAGAAAGTTCAGATACATTATACATGCGGAGCAGAACGCCTTGACATTCAGGTAATGGGTTTATTTTTACCACAGAAAAGAATGAGACAGTTCAGAAACAGTTGCATGACAAATGCATAATGTCACTGTGATGAAGTGTGGATTGCAGTCACAGTCTTGTTTATGCCTATGATGCAAAACTGGGATGTGCATGGACACAGTCAGCTTCTGAGGTTTCTTCAGGCTTCTTGACTGAACTTGGTTTTTAATGGCAGCTATCCTTCAGATACAAGCCACTGCTTCTGCTTCCTGCTAGGACCATGCTATAACCTGAAGTACGGAAGTGTGGCAATTGTTGAGGCTTCCGACAATGATATGTGTGGAGAGGTGGGATGGGTGTTTTGTTCACAGATAGTAAAACCAAACCAGATGTTGTTGTGTACTTGTGCACTTGAGTAGGAATAAGTTGCTTCTGTGAGTAGATAATAAAACACTTCTTTGCTTGCTCTTGTGAGGTATAAAGTTCATCACTATTCAAAACTATTAAGATAGAAACTCTGATAGAAAATTCTGTTTTCTGACTGCTTGTAGGTGTCGAGAAATAAAGCCAGATGAGAGAAGCATGATATTTGTGACGAAATGTCCATGTGACGAATGTGTCCCTTTAATCAAAGGGGCTGGTATCAAGCAGATCTATGCAGGAGATGTTGATGCTGGAAAAAAGAAAGCAGACATATCCTATATGAAGTTTGGGGAACTTCAGGGTGTAAGCAAATTTACAGTAAGTATCTAAATATACTATATTCTAAAAACTCTGGGCAGCACTGGGGGGAGGGTGGAGCGAGCAGTCATCTGCAGCCAGCATAGAGGAGTGTTTTCTTGTGCTGCTTGGTCAAGTGAGTGGAATTGAGAGGTTGCTTTGTCACGACACTGGGGAGAAGTTGTGCCATATGCCAGATGGTGGGGCCAAGTGTGTCTGTTTTCTCTAATTTCCTTGCGGATTTCCCTCTAAGTCATTGATGTGTTTTGAGGTGATCTCTTCACACTCTGATGTTCTCTCCAAGCCTCCTTGTCACAGCACGGCAGCTGATGGGGGAGATCACTGTGTGATTTTGTAAGCCCTTCCGGCAGCTCCTGAAAGAGCTGTGGTGGGTTTTGAAGGTGGCCAAGTGCACCTGCGCTCAGGGTGCTCACCGTGACAAACTGTAGCACTGTCGGTTTGAGCAGGCTCGTTTCCCCTTCTCAAGGGAGTAAGTGGCCACGCATCCCTTAATAGCTTTTTATCCTCAAAGCCAGTGTGTGTTAGAGGGGGAGCCCTTCATTTCTTGCCTCACCCCTCGTCATGCGTTAGAGTGAAGGACTGTAGGGTACTTTTTCTTTCTCCCTTTGCTCTTTCTTCTGTCTTCTGGAATAAGTAAACTTTTTCTTTTTCTTTTACCAGTGGCAACTAAATCCATTGCACACTAATGCCCTTGATTTCCATGAGCCCACAGCCAGGGAAAGTAAGTATTTTTTCATTAATTAATTTTATGACTGAAGTCAATAAGTGAGATCATGTTTTAAACAAACCTGAATCCCTCTAGGATTGATTAGTCTTAATTAATCTTGATTTCGATTAGTTAAATTTTGCTATGAATACTTCTCTGAGCTCTTTGAATAGATGAACTAATGGTAAGTCAAAAACATAAGCTTGTTTTAACAAATGCTTGTCATTGGCGTACATTACAAAATCTAGTAATGCTACTATCAAGGTCAACAATATACTGTTTTCTACAGAGATCATTTCAGACTACATTATCATGTTTTAAATTTTGTTCTACAAAGACTTTTTATGTTGTGCTCTATAGAGAGTGCCATTCTTTTTCAAGAGAAATTGGACTCCTCCAAGTCATTTAAATACGTTCTGCAGAACATTTCAGTGCTTCTTTTATGAAATAGAATCTATGCCAACGCTCTTCAACCAATATTTATTTTTGTGTGCATTTATATACATATATAATATGAAGGCCACAAAATCCTTGGTGACCTGCACCCCTGTAGCAAGGGAGCTGTCATCTTCTGAAAATAAATAGTTTAGATAAGTCTTATGTTGAAGCCTTTCTCTGCTACAAAATGGACCCACCATTGGCATCTATGGTCAGCTACCAGTCCTTAAAATGTTTCTCATCCAGAGGGTGAAATAATATGGAAAAAGAAGCTAAATAATTTTTGTGCCTCAAGCATGAAGATATGGAGCATAACGATAGGCAGTTGGCAGTTACTCAAAGTATTAAGCACCTTGCTAGGAGCATAAAAAAAGACTGAAGGTGGGTTTTGTAGCACATGAATAGCCGTGTACTACAAGCTAATTCCTAACATGTAGTGAGCTAGATTGGTGGAGAAGTCTGTTAGCTATTTCCTTCTGAGTCGGGGGGAAAGTGGGGAGAGAAGGGCTCAGAGTAGTGTTTATGGCATTAATAATCACTGCAAAATGTTAGGGCTTGTTTGTCTGTCTCTCTGCTAAAGGTTTTTAGACGCAGCTGGAGGAAGATTCATCCTGGGGTACTTTGACAACCTTTAACAGGGCTCATTTTTCTAACAGTGTTTTCTTTGAGATGGTATGCTTGCATTTTCAACACTGAACTGTTTTAAGTTGCTATTTTTCCTTAGTATGTTTCTTTTACTATGGTTATTACATGTTCCTCTGTATGGAGAAGATGACAAGCTCCCCTGCCCCAACCCCCCACCCAGTGTTATTCCAGTGTGCCTGTATGTGTTGAGTATTTAGACTATGCTTACTACTGTATTAATGTTTCACACATTTTTTTTTTTCTTTAGATGGGGTCCAGAAAACAAAATCACTAGATGACCAGCAGCACCAAAACAAGAAACTGTGTCTTGGTCACTGTTGAATAATTAAGCACTTCTGCAGTCTTGCTCTGTACTTTTTATAATGCAGCCTGTTTGCACTTTCAAATAAGGAAGAGTTTTATTTATTGTTTGGAAAGTGATTTTTAGAATAAGTTTATTTATGATGTCTTAAATGTTTTACAGTATTACCTGAAGGTCTTTTTAATTTAGAAGTTCTTGTGGAAAAAATGCTGCTTGTATTTTCTGTGAAAGTAACAGGGTGGCTAATCATTGTTAACACATTAAAAAAAATACTGAAAGTTTATTGTTGGTAGATCAGAGTAATAATAAAATGGTATCTTTTTTGCTTGGTGTATGGATTGAGGGAATGGATTTCTAAGTTCTGGGCTAGCAGAATGCAGAAATAAGCCCTAGTTTTTCAAGTGCAATTGTCAAGGGAATCTTCTAGGAAATGGTAGATAAATAATCACTAGCAATTATTCCTGTTGCTGGAAGTGGCTTTTGCTTTGTATAAAGGAGACAAAGCCATTGGGGTCGCAATCGTTGCTAGGTAAGTGATCCGGAGATCAAGCTTGTCTCTCATACATAACCTCTTCCAACTACCCCAGCAGCAGAGCTATTTTGTTTTGTGATACTTGCATTGCTGCTCTGTGTGCTTCCTCAAGTGCAGCCCATCTGAATTAATGTAGACAAAGATTAGCTTTGCTTTTTCTCAGCTTCTGGATGCAGCCTAAAAGAATTTGGCTGTGTGCATCTCACTGGCCCCTACATACTATGTGAAGATTGCTAGTGTTTAGGTTTTGTTAATCTTCGCTAACAGGCTTCTAGGACTACGGAAGCTAATAAAGTGCCAGATGTCCCGCTGTTTCTTAGATAGGACGATCTGTTGAATTTCAGGTGGCGATCTCTTGGATGACTGCATGTGGAGCAAGGGTGACATTAAAACAGCCGGTGAAACT
Source organism: Harpia harpyja (assembly GCF_026419915.1). NCBI lineage: Eukaryota > Metazoa > Chordata > Aves > Accipitriformes > Accipitridae > Harpia > Harpia harpyja. The sequence continues at coordinate 32,697,203 of NC_068943.1, forward strand.
GCAGTCTAATGTTGTTGCTAGTTTTGAGGGGGTGCTAGGTAGGTAAGGGGTAACCAGAACAGAGAGTTGTACCCAGCATCTTTTCTCCTTACTCCCATCTGTTTGCTGCTTTGAATACGACCTCTAGCTGTTTGTTTTAGCAGACCTTCCAAGACTTTCTGTTCACTCCTCTTCTGAGTTCTCAAGTGCAAACACTTTAAACGTTTTTCTGCTGCTGCTGGTAGGATATATAAATGGCCTTTTCCCAGGTCTTTCATGCATCTTATCTTTGCTGCCCTCCTTAAAGTCCTGGAAGGGGAATCATGTCTTAAGATGCTGCTGCATGTTCTGTTTGTTTCTTTTAGGCTTTGGAAAAGGTTGGAACTAGATAGCAAAGCCGGGATTGGATAGTGTGCAAAGCATCCTTAACATGGCATTAATTATATGGAGTCTGTTCTCACCCAGTTTGGCTACTGGTCCTGTAACTTAAGGTACAGTTCTTGGTGCTTGGAGCTGCAGCAAGGAGCTATGATTCCCCATGGCTCACAGTATAACTTCATTCTTGAGTACCTGGACTTTAGAACTGGGCAATGCTTACATCCTATAACCATCACGAGAATTCACTCTCACTGGAGCGGGAGAAGCTGCCGTTTCTCTGAGCCTAGTTAGACTGACGGCTACTCCAGGGCTGCTGGTTGAGTGCGGTGCCTGCAGTGTTAGCAGCGGAAATCTCATCAGGCAACTGCCTGACCTCCTGCACCATCGCTGTCTTGGTAAGCAAGGTGCGTACAGCTTCATTTCCCAGGACCAGGTAGTGAATGAAGGAGAAAAATCTGACACTGTTTGTCAACTAAGGGAAGGACAGTGAAATCCATTTTTGCATCACACTACAAGAGTGCTTTTTCACAGTAGCTCATGAGGAAATTGCTGAACTGCCACTTCACCAGGTCTTGTAATCTAGCGTGGAAGAACCTGGCTCCTGAACTTAGGACCAGCAGATCCAGCTGCAAGAGCTGTGTGCCTCACCTGTCAGATTCAGACTCCAGGGCCTGGGGATTAAGTTACAGGTCTGGGTGCTGTACAAACCTCAGACAGACAGTTTTTTCCTCTCATCAACGATTATGTAATTTCATTGTTTGTAACTTCCATATGAAGTTAAATACAAATGTTGATGCTTCTAAGCAAGATTATAATCTGTTTTTAAATCATAAATATTTTACTTTGGCATATCCCACACACACACTTCTCGTAGGCATCTTGTGTTAGAATAATTACTCTTGGCTTTTTCTACAGATCAGAACACTGTCCAGATTAGAGTTAAAAAGTCCGCCCCACGCCACCCACTGAAACCTTCTTGTTTCCGTAATCCATTGGGAATGCTCTCTTACTTGAGGTAGAAGCGGGGAAAAAATCAGGGGAACGTTTAAGGCCCCTAAGTTTTATACTCATCAGTCAGCTGGTATCAAAATGGGTAAAGAAAGAAGTCTGTGTCTTTATAGGAACAGCTGAAATAATTGAAAAGTCCCTGAAACATCATAGGTGGCCTGGGTACCTGGAGAAGTAAATCAAGATACAAGTCAAACATCACAGACATTAAATAACTACACTGCAGTGAATGCTGCTGGTAACCTGTACTTCATGAGGAGTTAAGATTTTACCTTTATTTTTTATCATTTTTTTAAAAACAGGCTTTTTGTACAAAACTTTCCGTGAAACTTGGAATTGCTTGTAAGGCTGAAGGCTTGGAAGTCTGGCTTTATTTCTGTCTCGCCGTATTTCTACAGATTCCTCCAGAAGCTCACAAATTTCTGTAGGCTCTAATTACCAGTATAACCCTACTTCTTTAATTCTTACTGGGATTACAATGTAGGGTCTTTACCCTGGCCAACAGGAACAATGTGAATGGGGTTTTCTCTCTCAACCCATGGACTCTCTAGGTGGTGCTGTGCATGTCATCTGCTTTCCAGGGAGAGCCACGGAAGATTGGACGTCTCCTGCAGTGCTTATTTTGCAAACGAACACTAGAATGTTTGTTTCTTACATAGAAACTACAATGTATTTAAAATTAAGAAATGTAAAAGTTATATATTTTATATATTGTATGAAATAACTGCCATATGCATTTTGGGTCTCTTCCGTTCATTTCAGAGCAGTCATTTTAATTGCAGGTATGAACTATCAGTAATAATTTGGCCTCTTGACTGAGAATTACAGAAATTCTCTGTTAATTGTCTGCCTTACAGCAAAACATGTTTTCTGCTAATAAATTAATCTGACAGTACGTACTGAAGTGTACTTTTAAGTGCTTTGGGTTATTAGAAACATTAGAGAGTGCTTTGAAATGTTCATACCCTTTATGGGCCCAGCGCTGTCCTTGCTCCTGCAGTCCCAGCTCTTTGCTGAGCCGCATCGCCTCCCTCTGCTCTGCCTGAAGAATTTGTCTCAACGTGCCTCCCACCAGCCCGGGGGAAGGGCTGGCATCCCCTCCCTCGGCCCTGCGAGCATTGATGAGCATTAATTTCCTCTTCCTCGGGAGAGTAATAACCAGCTCGGGGAGCGCTGAGCGAGCTGCCACCTCCACAGCCCATTTCTTGGCTGGAAACGATGGAAGCGGGCGAAGCTTTCACCATCCCGCAGCAAAACTGGTCCCTGCTGCACCTTCTGCCCGTACGGGCACACTCGTGCATGGTGGGCGTCTGGAGTCGCGGTCGCCGCAGAGGGGGGTGGCTGTGGTGATGGGGGCCAACAACAGCTCTGCTGCTCAGCAGCGTGGCTGATGCGCAGCGAGTCTGTAGCACGGAGAAGGGGATGCTGAAGGCCTAACCCATCGGGGTTTTACACCCACCTAGCTCTCGCCCAGGCGTGCGGACTGATGGCCTGTTAGCCAGCGGAGTGCATTAGGGCTAGTCCTGCAGGTCGTTTTCCTGTTTAACTTCATCTGAAAGGAATCCACTCGAGGCAGTCCAAGGCTGGCTCGTGTTACGGAGCCACACGCAGTAAGCGGGGACAGATGGGAGATGTGTTTCAGAAGTGCTCTCGAACTGAAATGTCATTGTAGACACAGAGCGAGCAGTCAGTGGGATGTAGTCAGCCGGGCTGGCAATGGGACATGCTTCCCAGAGCCGTGTTTAATGCGGGACTACTCTGCGAAGCTTTGCTGTCCTCTAAATAGATTTTTTTTGTTGTTCCAGCCATTCTCCCTGCAAACTTCAAGTATCTGTTTGGCTTTATTAGATCTAGTAAGTGACACTGCTTGGAGACTAGAAAAGCAAAGGAGGCAGCTGGTGCGTACCCATTTCTAGTAGATCTGGATTACTGTATCATGAATGAAGACGGTCACCGTGCCACATATGCAGAGCCAAACTCCATTCTGCCCAGAAAGGTAATTGCAGAAAACTGCTGTCAAACACTTCCTGATCGTCCTTGGGATCCTTCTGTTTTCCCAGACCTGCACAGCTATCTCCTAATATGCCAGTTTTGTATGCTGCATGCATTTACACGGGCAACATCTAGTCTTAAGCATTTATCAGGTAGAAAGTGCTGCTCAGTGGTTTGCAGTTCTGGTCCCTCTTTGAAGGGCAAAGGGGCTGCTGGCACAAGACACCTTCCACTGGAACCCACTGCCTCCTGATAACGTGGTGGATACCGGGGCCGAGAGAGGGGTCGGTACCTTTGTGCCATGCCAAAACAGTCTCTTGAAACTCAAAAGTACTGCCGTGCAGCGCTGGTCAAACTCTGAGCCTAATCCCGCAGCCCCTGGGCTGCAAAGTCTTCGGTGCAGAGAAAGAAAAAGGCAAAAAGCTGCTGTGCGGATTCTGGGGCTGGTTTAAGAAGCCCCAGGCAGAGCAGGCTCCCCAGTTAGGTCTAAACTGGGGTTATTTTGCCTTAGCTGCGGCCAAAAAACCAAACAAAACAAAAAAACAAAAGAGCGGGACCGAGGCGGCGTGGGGTGCAGGACTGCGGCGTGGCCGTGGGGGGGGGCTGTCCGCAGGGAAACGGCCGCCGGCCCCCCGGGCAGCGGAGGGCACGGAAGTCTGTCCCTCTGCCACAGCGGGGCTGGCTCTTACCGTAATTATTGCAACAAGCATCCAGAGGCTCCCGCAGCTGCAGGCAGCAAAAGGCCAAGGTGTGCTGATGCTCGTTGGAAACGCCGGCACGCTTGAAACTGCTCAAAAGAGGCAAAAATGAGATTGGCGTGACTGTCACATAGGTAAAGGGCATTGCCTGACTCTGTGACGGCGCAGGCTTCGCCCTGTTCGGGCGAGGAGCAGACGTGCTGAGCACGGCTTTTTCCCCTGGGGTATTTTGCAGTGTGACATTTATTTTCTGTGCTCCAAATATCATCTGTTTGTACCTGCAATTTGCTTTTCTGAGGAGCCGGTCTCTGCCTCAGCACCAGCTGTCTTCCTGAAGCTACAGGAGCACCATGCATTCCCACCACTGGTGAAGGGATGGGGTCTGGTCTGGCTTTAATGCAGATAATTAGTATTTCTGCAGCATGTTTGTCACTGGCACTAGAGAGGTGTATTAACAACAACGAAGCCTTTGCAGTCTGCCTGCTTTTTTTTTTTTTTCTCCTCCTCCTTCGCCTTCATTGCTCAACTAGCTTCAGCTCTGGTGAGGTCACCTCACTGCTTTGCCAGTAAATTTTCCCCCAGGGCAGCTAAATTTTTAACTTGGAGGAAAAATGAGGGGTTGAAGCAGCCTGGGGAAACCATGAAGCATTTGAGCAATAACTTTAGCAAGAGCCAGGCCTTAGGGACATGTCACACAAATGCCAGCATAGACACATCCCCCCCCAATGTCCTTTCAGAAATACCTGAAAGATATATGTAAGGTAGTACAAATGCCAGTACATTCACCTGCAGTTAGCCTTTCATTCCCATGGTGGAGCAAGACAGATTTACCTAGAGAAAACAAAAATTAACAGTAGAAGCAGAGGAGCTTAGCGGCACGGCTAGAAGTGGTATTTATTAGCAGGAAAGCCGGGTCTTTTGTCGGAACGAACATATGTCTCTCCTCTCTCTGCCATGCCTGCCGTCCCCTGGGACGTCCTGCTTTCTTGCCTGCCAGTAGGCCTGTCCCCAGCATCACTTTCCTTGGAGCCTTTAACAGGAGGCATGAGCCATTGCTGCCAGCCCACAGCGAGACCCTGCTCCATCCCATGAGCTAATCGTGGCTCTGCCCTTGACGCTCCTCAGGGCGCAAGGCGAGTCCACCTGCAAATATCCTTTTTTCCCCACACACACCCAGCTTTAAAATGGGGAGGAGGTGCCTTTCTCCACTCCCCCCAGGAGAGTTCCTGAGACTTGCTCCCTGCAGGCTCCTGCTTGTCCCACGCACACAGAGCCCAGTGGGCATCTGACCATCTGCCTGAGCAAATGACGGGTTTGTTTGCTCCCTGCTAGCCGCCGGGGCAGGGCTGTGCCTGGGTGTGCCACCTGCCAAAAAGCTAACCCTGACGGCATGTTTGCACAAAGCTCTGAACAGATGCAACGGGCTCTGCTTTGACAAGGGTATTTTTAATTCCTCCCCAAACCCTCATCAAGCCAGCTGTTCTACAAGCAAGTTGAAGGGCATTGCCAAAGCTGTGCGTTAGTAGAGGTAATGTACCCAGCAATTTGGAACTAAAGGGCCTCTATTCATAAGAGTTGAGCAAAGCACTTCACGGCCCCGAAGACGTGGTCCTGTCTTCACTGCGCCCTCAGAATCAACAACTCCATTCATTAGCAGACTGGCAGCTATCCCCAGGAGAGCTGCACTGGGGAGTTGGGTGATTTTAGTTTCTTCAACTGCGAGGAGCTGGGCTACCGTGCTGTGACGGGGCTGATGCCTGTCGTGCAGCCAAAAGACTTTGTTCCTACCTGTCACCTTGGTGGTCGGGTGCTTGTTGTGTCCAACTACTTGTAAAACCTCAGCCGAGGCACAGGCTTTCCCCATGCTGCTGCTCACTGCCACGCAGCCTGAGGTGGAAAACATTTTTTTTTTTTTTTTTTTAACTGTGGCTTTGCAAAGGCGCTCACAACCAATGCCATAGGAAAGGGGTGGTTAGTTTGATTTGTTTTTTCCTCCTTTCACGTTCCTGGAAAGAGGGGGCCAGCTGGACCATGAGTCAGGAGGGCTGGGCTCGCCGCCTGCCTCTCCCTGGGGCTCTTGGGGGAGCCGGGCCAAGTCACAGTCCTGGGAGACACTCAGCTTACAGCTGAACCACACGGCCAAAACTGCTAACCTGCTCCTGGGTTTTCCCTTAGCCTTGTCCCACGTTGCCTGCCCAGCACCAACCGTGCTCAGAGCCGCCTTGGGCTGCTGCTGCTGCCTTGCGGCCTCACGCACCGCAGGCTGCGGGACCGGAGCCTTTGCCGGAGGCCAGGCTCCCCTTCAGCATGGCCTGGGGTGGCAGGGACTTTAGCTCCTTCTTTTCCCCAGGCCACAGCAGCTCTCAGAAGCAGGATTGCCGCTCTCGCCACAGGGTGGGACCTCTGGGACGCCTCACACCCGGACTTGTGCTGCTCCACAGGTATGGAATACGTGGATTTGCTCTGAACAGGTAGAAAGACTGGCTGAGCTCTCTGTTAAGGTGCTGGCTGGAAGGGGGAACACATCAATTCCCGAGACCTGCATTTATACCCAAAACTGATGTAACCCAGCAGCTCCAGGACTTGGGCTCCAGCAGCAAAGGCCTTTAGGAGCCTGCATTCGTCACCGGGCATGGGTGAGTGCTGGGTGTCTCCTGCTCAGACCCCGGGAGCACTGCAGCCCGGCAGAATTTCTGCCGCCTATCTGCTCCGACAGGAAAGCAACTGGCCACTTCAGGCCCATCAGCACAAGAGCTATGAAATGGGCTTTCATCTCTTGACAGTAAATGCAACAAATCCTTATGGTCTACGTAATCCCTCGGTTGCTTGATGCTGTTCAGCTGCAGGCAGTGCGTACAGGTCCAGTGCGTGATGCTCAAGGCAAAGACAGCATAAGCTCCACACAGGTAAAGTGGCAGGTGCCAAAATGCAAGTCCAAAACCAGCAGAAGGCCACGGAAACATGTATTTTTATGCAAGAGTGCTTAGTCAAGAAGGGGGAGAGCTAGGTACAATTCCCTTTCATGTCACAGAGACCAAAACCCACATCCCCTCTGCTTCACAACGGCCTTCATCACCACGCGCAAGACATTCTGCAGGAAGGTGCTTCCAGCCAAAATGTTGAAGTGCTTCTACTTCAGACAGAAAAATGAAGCATTTGTTGGCCCAGAGAAAAAGCTTCTCTACTGCGCAAACATCACTGCACCCTTTGGAAAGTGGCCTGGGTTCTCTTAGCCCTGCTCCAATTTCACAGACAAGAGCAAAGCACGAACTGGAAAACAAATGGGATCCAGATCTCCTCTCCCTCACGCAAGTGCTTTTATCATTAGATTAAAAGGTCCAAGTCATTCCCTCCTCATCTGATCTTGTCCCTGGAGCATGCAGATTAAGAGGCTCAAGCGGTCTTAACACCCATGTTTCTTGAAGGCCAGAGCCCTGCATCCCCTCCGGGTTCACACCTGCTGGCACACGTGCCATGAGAGGCAGGGGAGGCTGTTGCCACTTCTCATCAGAGTTTTCTGATTTCAGCACGAGCTGCCCAAATCCCAGGACAGAAGCTGATGGTTCAAAGATTCCTGGCACTCTGCTGTATCAAATAAGGTTTTATGTGCAGGATCGTACGTTGTATGATGGCAGAGATTCCTTTGTACGATCCAAACCCCACTGAATGCTGGGTGGGGATTGGAATGGAGAGGCTGCAGCCCAAGCGTCCTCCAGGTTCTTTCTCTCTCCAGACTACAATCTTCTTCCCTGTCCTCACTCTGATGAAGTGTTCTGCAATCACACAGCTCCCCCAGATATTAATTTCAGAGAAATTGTGAGTTCCTGGTGGGAGCAGTCGCTTAGGCAGAAGAACCGTGGTGACTGAATGCACCAAAGGAAATTGGGAGTTCTGTCATTATTTCAAAGTTGCTTTAGAAAATACCTCATTTTCATTTAATTAGGGATATGTCCCTGCCTGCTGTGAAGTATTATTATGGTGCTTAGTTTCACCTTCACCATTTGCTTTTTCTTCTTTCAAAGAGCTAAGCAAGTTGAGCTTGGGGAAGACTCAATTACTTTGAGGTGTGTTGGCAACATCTACTTCAGAATGAGCTTCTTGTATGATAAGCTGCAAATGGCCTGGCACATGTCATTTTACTGTATGACCACTTCTTTCCCCCCGCCGGCCCTTGCAGACACACACAACCCCTTTTCCACAAGCCCTCCTTACCACTGACTCGTCTGGTCTGATGACTGCTCGCACTGGAAAAGGCTGCCTTTGCAGGGGTGGGGCCCATCGCTCTGTTCCCTGTCCAGCAGGCATTCCCCAGCAATACACCATTAGACACTTTTTTCCAAGGGCAGGCTGGAAGCCCGATGTTCTCATGTGAATCCAGAGGCTGAGGCAATGGACACGTGTCTCCATGTTAATCCAGACCGGCCCCACCCTGGGAGCCCAGAGCACAGCCAAGCGCCCTTTGGTTTCGGGCTCTGAATCTCAGAAGATCAGACTTAAATGACTAGCTCTGAGGACTGCGATTCCAGAGACAGTCCTTTATCAACCTGCAAGCTACCACTGATAATGAGTGCTACCTGGGGGTGAAGATCGTGGTCAGGAGAAGCTGGACCGCAGCCTCTGTTGCCAGGTCCCCTGCCAGCCAGGGCTGCAGATGTGATGCTTGCAGAGTGCGTTAGCTCTGAAGGCAGTGCTCATCTCCCTCTCTGTCTCTCTCCATCTGCTGAAACTGGTTGGCAAAGGAGAGAAAGAATTTAGCACTGTGCGGAGTCTGGCTATCCAGAAAGGCAAGAGGAAAAAAAAAAAAAAAAAAAGAAAACAGAGATAGAAATAAAGGGTGATCAGTAATCATGCCTTTAATAGCTTGTAAATATATATATTTTTTTAATTCCAGGCAACTAAGATGTACATTTGTTGTGTATATCTGACATCTGAAAAATCCATGAGTCCACAATCTGTTCCATTTCATCCCTTTTCTAAAGCACATAAATTAAAGTATCAGTCACCCCAATATACAACAGTTTAATGAAGGAAAAGGTCTTGTTCTGTTTTTACAATTCAGTGTCACCTTTTTATCTGAGACATTATTAGATAGAGTTTTAGCTAGATAATTGTCTTACAACACAAATAGGAAAACTCAGAACTTAGGCTGTCCAGAAAAATTCAAGAAATTTCCACTCCCTGCTCTCAAACTCCACTTCCGAATAAAGCATCAGAGTAACATTTTCATTTCCCGCTAGAAAACGAAAGACCCCCAAAACTCTTCAAACACACCTGGGAAACACTGTTTGGACCACAGAGCTTATTAAACTTAAAACATTAACAGTGCAACGATTTCCCCTTCTACAACTTCAACGCAGAACCTGAATTCACATCGGGATGAACAAGGATAGAAAACACCAGACTACCAGTAGCCTTTTGCGCCTGGGGCTGCTAAATGGCCTCCCACACTCGATTTAGGTATCTGATAAATGCTCTCAGCTTTGAGAGCGCCTGCAGACTTGGGGACCCCAGGCCACTCAATGGTTCAGGCTGAGGCCATTTCAGCATCCCCTTGCTGAACACGGCTCAACCCCGCCTCACACGGCCGGGATTTGAATCCAGGTGGGAAGACGCTGAGGACCCTCCTCTCGCACTGGTGTTCAGCGCTTGGCATGATTCAGCCACGTAGCTGTGGCCGCTGCCCAGAATTATTCCCACTGAAACTGGGGACAGGCTTCTTGCTTATTTTAGTAGGTGCAGGATGACTTTATTAGCAATACAGCATGGGCCTTGACTGAGAAGGGTTTGCTCTTGCCTTTTTCCCATTGGGGAGTCCATGGGCACCACGTACCTGGGGCTGCTCCTCATCAGTCTGCTTGGGAGCTGGTGGGAACAGCCTGTGCTCTAGCACAAGGTTGATTGCACACAGGAAAATGGGAGGCAGGTAGAAACAGTTCATCTGGCTGATGTTTTCACCCATTCCCTAGCACTGAATAGAAAACCTCTGATCTAGGAGAAAACTTAAAGATGAAAGAACACAAAAATAAAGCAAAACCGAGACCTTTACTGCTTTTTCGTCTCCCACTGTTTTGACTAAAGAACCCGATCTAGAAGTGCAGCTAACTCCAGAGACAAATGTACTCTTTCACAGTCTTGTGTGTGTGCAGCACTAGAACAAAGTCACAACTACAGGTGCAAAGGAACAACGTTACAGTCCTCAGAAGACCTACTCTGTGCACTCACCAACAGCTTGAGTTTGCTGATAAAGTTAAGCAAAGAGGTTCATTCTTCTTGAGCACAACCAGCTTCTATCACAAAGAGATTCTAAACTGACATAAATAATTATAGTCTTGATTAAAAAGAATATATTATTCTAGATTTTTGTGGGTTTTAGTTTTCATGTAAAACCCCTATACTCTTGACACCTAGGAACAAAGACAAAAAAAAAAAACCCAGGCACTTGCCGTGCCTTCTCAAGCACTGTTGTGGTGTTTAAGGGACACAGAGGAACTTAACAGATGAGACTAACGCCTACAGTGGAAAACGAGAGGAGTTCTTCATGCCGTTGGCTTTTTCAAGTCTCGGATTTGCTTAATCAAGTAGTTCTTCTCATCAGTGAATTGTTCATCATCCGTCCTCTCTTTCTGGAAATTGCTCAGAAACTCAATTAGCTTGGGTTGGTTTTTCAACAGGATCTCCACAATAGGCTGTGTTTTGTTTGGACTGGCCACAAAAACCTAACATGCAAACAAACACAGGCACAGAGAGACACAGAGAGAAAGAGAGAGGGAAATGAATATCAGTCACAATATCGCCCTAAGTTATTTTCTAACAAGTCAGCTGAAGCCTGGCAGGCAGATACTCTGCCGCTACCCACCTTGTCCCAAGGCACAGAGAGAGGAGTTACAAACATGTTGGTTCAACAGCAAATGGAAGCAAAGCTATGCCTGTGCTTCCCTTTAATTTTGCTCTTTGTGGATAAAGCATTTGATTGTAAGCCCAGCTGTTGAGAGCAGCCTATCAATTCTCAGCCTCCTCCACATGCAAGACTTAAATACACAGAAATTAATTACCAGGAGAACAGAAAAGCTTTGTGTCAGTATTGATATCATTTCCATACTAAACCAGGCCTAAAATTAGACTTGCCAGCTCTGTTTTGGCTTGGAAAAAATGTCAAGAGGCTCCACCTCCCTCTGCCTAGTCCATTCATGGGAGCGTGGAAATTTCCAGCAGCGGGAGCAGGAGTGCCGTGGTGCGCCTGGCATGTTCGCTGCCCTCGCCGAGCAGAGCAGGAAGGCGATGCGATACTCACCTGGCACAGCGAGCCCAGCACTGTGGGCTTACCCGTCTTCTCAAATAGTAGTTTTTAAGGATAAACCTAGTCGTGCTCTGATTTTTCCTCCTGCGAAGCCTAAAGCCGCAGAGTTTTCCAGCTCTGAACGCGACCCCCTGCTCCGCGACACCGTTTCTTTAACATTTTCTCTGCTGTACGTGCCGGCTGACGACAAAAAACTTAAGGCCTGTGGTAAAGGCCAGCAGTGGCAAGCTCTTCCTAGGGACCTGAGGATGCCACAGAGATGCGGGCTCTGCGGACGTGAGGCAGGGGGGGCCGGCGGTGGGAACACAGGCACAGCACAGCCCCGGCCAGCCCGGGAAGAGCTCCCACATCTGGCTCGCCTCGAGGTTACCATGGCTGGTCAACAAAACACCGCCCAAGCGCTTGTGTAACACCATAAATAACTTGAGTTATTCTCTACCCGACAAGAAGAAATTAAGGATGGACAGAACTGGAAAACGTCCAGCTTCCCTCCAAGCCTGTCCAAACTAGAATGAAAACAAATATCTGCTGACAGTACAGAATGGCATGTTGTCCAGCCAAGTGCAGGTGGCGTCACCACTTGCCCGGCTCCGGGGCCACTGGCTCCAGACCTGGGGCTCTTCTGCAGGTTCATTTATCTCCGCTGAGATTGTGCGCACATGAAAACCCAGGCCACATCCAGCTGCGCAGGGAGCAGTCACATTACGTGATGAGGAACATGCGCACACCGTCCTGGGGGGCTGTGTTACAGCCCCTTGCCCCCAGAAACAACACCTGGTAAAGCCTGGGACAGGATTCAGACCAGACCCATCGTTAGGCTTCGTATAACATCCCCTAATTGGGATGTACAAGTGGCATGGAAAATGCCACGGGTGGGGAACGTGTGGAAGGAATGGGGCTTGGCACACATCAACAGTGCCACACTAAGTACTTCTGCCCAGACAGGAAGGTAAGACTTTTTTTTTTTTTATTCCATAAAGGTGAGGCAAAGCATCTACTCTTAAACCCTGGCATCCTGATGCCATAAGAGCCCTAATCCCTGCCTGTGCTTTTGTCTCCTCTGGATCCCTCCTCCTCAGGTCACTTCTAGGAGCCCCTGCCTCAAGGTACTTTTCCCTCTCCTCTGGGGAAAAAGCTGCAACCTCTGCCATGCCGGGTGAATGCTTCCAGGCCCCAAGTCTTTTACAAAGTTCTCCTTGATCTAGCAGCCAGGCCATGGTCCCTGTGACAGTATAGTATCTATAGTTATGCACACCGTCTTTGCACAGGCCTCCACATTGCCCTTCTCTGATTACCCTGAGCTATAATCTCAGATAATGTCTTTTTACGCCTACCTGCCACCTAAAGCTTTTCAAGAGTAGCACCAACAGCCCCAACTCCCACAGATCTCTTCAGAGCAGCCACCCTAAAATAACAGCTTTCCTGCACGATGCTCCAAGCGCTCAAAGTGCAACATCTTACAAGGGACACATCTATCAGTGGGTCGGACAGCTGGTTCACAGCTCTTACTGCACTTAATGGACTGTCGATCACTGATTGTTCTGTTGCAATATCCCTTCTCTTGCAAATAACTTTGATGTGCTGCTATTGATGTGTTGGTTCCCCATATGAGAAATAAAGGGTTTGGGGATTTAAGTCACTACTGAACGTACTTTACAGCTTCCAGTCTGTGTCTTACCTAAGGAATATGAATCTTGAAATCTCCTGGGTATGAATGTTTGGCTCTGGCTGAGACTGTGGCAGGTCACGCTCTCAGCTCGAGCAGCCCCACAACGCAGCTCCCCACGTGCTGACCTACAGCAGGTCACCACGCTGATGGAGGCTGGATACTTCCAGGATTTGCACCATGATTAAGCCCCAAGATGGCTGGACAAGGTTCCTTTCAGAAAAGCAGCACGTAAGCCTACGGGCAGGGATGAGGAAAGTAACCGTTACAGATCTTCATTAAAAGCTTTGAATTTTGGAGTTCAGTTCCCCCTTTGCCACCAGGAGGAAGAAAATGATCAAGTGAACTGACAGGACCCATATTTTCAGAAATAATCTGATTACAGTCTGACCTTGAACATCTTCCTTCAATGAGTATTAGGCCTCCTTATAAAGATAACTGAAGGCTGACTCTCAAAATGAAGAAATCTAAATCATTCTTCTTGTAAAAGCTATCTGGTCTGCAAACAGAACTGGAAGGTTTCAGTGGTAAACCTAGTAAATACCAGCATTTCATATTGGTCCTACAACTGGTATTACTGTAGCAAATAATTAAAGAACTTAGTTTAATAGAAGACATCATGTCCTGTTTATCTTCCTGTTCAATTATTTATAGATTATAATCTTCCCCTTGCAAAACTGTCAAACTGAACATTCAAACAAAGATCATCTTGACTGCCAGTCTTGCTCAGTGTCAACAGGGACTCGTAAAGAGAGGATGTTGAAGGACCAGAAAATTCCTGAAATGTTATTCAATACTTGGGCTAAGCAAACAGAATCAATTCTGCCAGTAACTACTCATCAGCTTCACAAAGCCCAGGATTAGGACCACCATGAGACTTTATTTTTAAAAGAGCCCCCCCTTGTTCAGAACTCTGTGTTGTCAGAGAGGAGGAGATAAAACCCTGAAAACAGAAATCATTATTAACGCTATCTGGAACATTTCTACTAAAAACGAAGTTTAACTGAAGCTATAACACTTCACAGAGAACTTTGTTTCACCTATGGTTTTATTATGAAAGGTTGCGTGTTCTAGAGAACTTGATTTAGATACATAAGAGAGACAGAGACCCAAAATAAAGAGAGTACTCATACTAAAATTCCAACTCTAAAAATAGCTGTTTCAACACAGTTCCGTTTTGTGAATATTTGCAAAACACCTGGAATGAAAATCAGCTCTGAAGCTTCAAAAGTGGTCCAAAGTGGAACTGTTGCTCTCTTCTCCATTAAAAGTCATACACTGTATTTCTTCAAACAAATACCAAAACCACTTGATCGGAGAATCCGACCTTGTTTCCTTACAATTAATAACCAGGCACCACCACCCCCTGGGACTACAGCAGAGCAAAAACAATTACAGAGGTTGGATACCCTGGACTGGGTATTGTAAGTCTTACTCTGGGGTCACACACAATCTTACTGTGTCAGGAAACTGCACACAGAAGTGCCTTACAGTTCATGTTGCTTATAGCACAATGCTTCGCATAACACTTCTTGCCCTTTAAACTCTCCAGCTAAGAAACAGGACACAGCCCCCCACACATGGTTTCAGCTTCATACCAAGAGGAAACTGTCAGTACAGTCAAATTATGTGAGACCATTTGCAGCGCAAGCTGCAGGAGGTAGCTCTGTAATGTGCACGAAAGAGAAGGGAAAAATGAAACTAAGGTCACAAAACACAGTGTACCCATTCTATTTTTAGATTTAAACCGTAAAATCCATCTTGCTAAATGTCTGCTTAAGAACAAGAAAGTTGCATAATCCCAATTCACCACTACAGGGTGTTTTCCTCAAAATAGTCTAATTGTTTACGTGAAAGCCAAGAGAGCTTGTTTTTAGCCTTTATTTGTAAACACGTAAGGTCAAAGGAATACCTGCACCACGCTCATGCACATCTGAAAGAATCGGTCTCCCCTACAGGCAAACTCAAAGCAGGCTCTAGTAATCACTGTCACAAACCCATCACAGGAGCTGGAGAGCCCTTCCCAATATTTGGTCCTCAGAGTGTGCATGCTCAGGACTGAGACCTCTCCACTGAAATCCATGCAGAGAAGAACCAGTGACTCTCAAAGGCTACAACTCTAAGCAACCCCACTGGATTATTTATGGAGGAGGAAGAAAGGGGGTGAGGTGTGTTAGCTTTTCCTGATGATTAAATACTGCCTAATCCTCATGCATACATCGTCTGGGACATCCAGCTTTACAAAGCAGCTGCAGGCCTTTAGGATGGTGCCTCAAGGCAGAAGCTCCATTGTGCTCAGGCAAAAGGAAGAGAAGGAGCTGGAGCGAGGAGGAAGGAAGAATGGAAGAAGGTATTGCAAGTGGGTGCTCTGTTTGTCTTCAATTTCCCACCCAAAGCATCCTGGAGGAGTGAAATTTTCTCAGAGCCTGAAGGGGTACTGGCATTTTCAGCCACAAAGTGTTCCTGCAAAATATTTTTGCACTAGAGGTCCTCATCATTTTCAGCTCTACCTTACTGTTTTGAATCTTCAATAATCAGAAATTGCCTCAGGGAGGTAAGAGCCATATGCCTTTTCTGGGGTCAGCTGGGGCATGGGAGTGTTAGAATCTGGATGTTTACAAAACAAGCACTTTTTCATTTCTACTGTGTCTAACTGGTGAAACATCTAAATCAGGTAACTTAAACCCAAATCTTTTGGCAGCTCAGACAGAGAAGCAAATATCCACTTCTCAGCAGACCTTTGATTTCAAATCACTGTGGTTAGTCTACTGTAATTTCAGCCAGGACTGCACAGGTATTTTGCCAGCACAATTTAAAAATGCGGGCACAGTTTAAAATTTATGAGATTAAAAGCCAAGGGCAAGATTCCTCTCCCAACTACAGGAGCATGGAATTATTACAGCTGACAAGAGAACCAGGCTGAGGGACACTAACCCAGAAACAGGAGGCAGGGACACTGCAGAACAGAGCACAACCAGCCAGTAGTGCTTTACTCCGCTCTCTTAAATAGTTACGGATTTCCTTTAGCAGTTCTCAAAAAGTTAGAATTCAATTTAAGAAGTGAAATCAGAAGAAAACAATCTTTTCTGACCCGCCCTAGAAAGCTAATTGACAATACAATTTTCTACAACATACCCTATAACTACCACTGGGGAGAAGCGGAATGCTTCTACATCCAGCTAACCCAGTTCCTCAGTGAGGACCTCAAAGGCGAGCTCTGCTGCACCTCTAGAGTTACTCTAGTGTGCACTGGTGGTTATAAACGAGCAATTTCCAGCTGATCAGGTCCTGCTCCGAGTCTGCAATTTCCTCACAACATGCACTATGCACATGAGATAGCGTGAGGAATGCCATGGCACCGCTTAAATGCTGGAAATGCTGGAAAAAAACAACCACATCCCATGGAGGTTAGTATCTGAGGTCAGAGTCTGGCCCTTTGAACTGAAGAGATACAACATTACCACTGCAAACTGTTTGTTTTGCTGGACACCCCAAGGCCTCAGCATTACGTCCACATGGTAGCAATTGCAAGTAGTCAAGCAAGGCTGAGCCTGCAATATCTCCAATCTAACTGGAAATGAGATGCAACATACTGGAAAAGGAAAGGAAGGGAGGGAATGGAAAGGCAGAATGGGAGCAACAGCAATGCATTACATGCTTGCACACTGGAATCCTTTCAAGTTATTCCAAATCCCTTCAAATGCCTCTTAAAACAAGCAAAATCAGCTGTTCCCAAGGCCTGGGCCATGCCTATCATTAATTCAGAAACAGCAACTCATGTGTTTAATACATAAAAATCTGGCATTTATTCACAGAGTGTCTAAGAGAGCCCAATCCTCTGATCCCTTCCTTCCATAGGCATCTCAAAGGCTGCAAGTGTTTGGAGCTTGACTGCTCGCTTATCTTGGAGCCACATACCTCCTGATAAGGAGGAGGAGTAGAACTTACTCACAGTGGTTCAGCTGACTATGAAGGAAGTCAGCAAGGGAACAGCTTACCAAGCTGCTTATTTCAGGAAGGGAATTTTTTTTTTTTTTTAATCCTCCTTGAAGCTTTTTTTTTATTTTGGAAACGAAAAGCTTTTTGGAGAAGCTGCACATCCTCTAAGCCTCCAGACTGAAGATCTGAAAGCTTTTTTCCAAATCAGAAATGGCAGAAGTACAAAACTCAGCAAGTCACCCTGAATTTGTGGAGGGTGATGTAACCTTTTTCCAATAGCATGCCTTTTGGTGTGACCTGGTATCTTTCTTAACCATCGTGGGGAAAGATATCCTTACAGGCTCAATATTCCTCTTCTGAAAATCATTAACAGCTCTATTTACATAGTTAGAAATTAATCTGTTCATTCTAAATTAAAGGCAGTTTTGCATAATAACAATCCAACTCACCCTCTGTCCCAAGGCAGAGAACTTTTTTGATAGAAAAATGGTAAACTTTTCACTTATTAACATTAATCATCATGAAAAAAGGGACACTGGTTGGGTCTGGTAATTGTTTAAGACTGCATTAATGATCACTGCAAAAGGACGGAAGGATTAAACTCATTTCAAGCTCAGATTTACCAAATCTTTTTAATACCTTTAAAAGCAAATTGTGTTTGCGCTGATGCACAGCACCAGCACCACCTACTTTTAGTCTTAATGTAGAGTTTTAGGACTTTTATTTTTATCTTTACTTGGAATCACATGGTAAAATGACGTAAGAGTTGGGGGAAGGTACCCTAGATACCACCTAGAAGCTGTGTATTTTGTTACCTGTAGCATTCACCTCATCGCTACTTGACTGACTACCCTCAGCCCAAACCAAAGTGATGCTGCTTTAGAACTCACCTGAAGGAATGCAAACAGAAATCAGAGGCTGAGTGATAGAAAGGTTATAAATTAAGACATTCTCAAATGTTGGAAGTGACTGTAAACCCCAAGCTTTGCCTTAATTTTCTGGGCTTTCTCTAGCCCACCTTGAAAGACACTTTTATGAGGAGAAGAAAAAGTCTGCAACCTCTACAGCTCATACTAGCTCACCTTGAACACGTGGAATGCTTCAAACTGAATGTTGGGGCTTTTATCTCGCAGCAAGTTCATCATCAGCTTCAGATTTTCTGGTTTGCTGATGTATTTTGTCATGATGGCAAAGTTGTGTCGGTCCAGAATCAATTCACCCAGCAGCTATAGACACAATTACAAAAAAATCCCATTTTTTTTATCAGTTCACCACATTATTTTTGAACACAAAGAAAGCAGCAACATATTTTAATGCTTGCCTAAGAGGTTTCAATATCACTACCTTTTAAAAAAAAAAAGTAACTAGACTTGTTATCATGCAATGAGTTACTTAATGCCCAGTAATGCTCATCATCTACATACTACAGAGAGGGATCCCACATATGGGCTGGTGTAATAGGACCTGGCATAAGCCAGCTAGGACAGAAGTAAGTGTAGTGCAGCTGTCCCACAAAGACACCTTCACTTCATTCAGATATTACATTAACACGCCTATCTGGTCCTATCTGCAGGTCATGTCAGACTTGGTGCTGTAGCAGCAAGCAGCACCAGACAGAGACTATCACATTACTCTCAAGTTCATTTTAACCTACGTTCTGAACCAAAGTACAGATTTGAGGTCAGAGGAAAAATGATAGTGTTTGTTCCATAGAAACAGCCCAATACTTCACCAGAGGTCCAGGAAAGAAAAGACACAGTGAGCTCTTGTGCATTGTAAGAAGAGCATCCTAAGCACTTACATCTTTTTTGTTAGAAAGTACATGGCTGCTCTGTTGCCATACATGCATCTTGATATTCTGCCTAACATGGAGTTCAAATTTAGAAGGAAAGTGCTGAGAGACTCTACTTTACCTTCAGAGATTGTCTCTTTGTTACGTAATTCTCAGAATGAAGGAGTTTTTCATAATCCTCAAAGATCTAAAGTAACAAGAAAACACAAATGCATCCGACTCATGTCCATCCTTCCTCCTCCTGGTCCTTCCCACCCCAGAGGAGCAGCAGAGGCTGCAGCAGTGCCACCCTCTAACACTTCACTGCAATGCCAGGGCCAGTCTCATGGCCTTTTTTTCTTGGCTGCTTATCATGCAGTGAATTAATGCCCAGGAACACTCCTCTTCCACATACTGCAAAGAGCAATACCACATATGGACTGGATGTAACAGGAGCTGGTGTGAGCCAACTAGGACAGAAGTAAGTCAGTGCCTGTACAGCCTTCTCTTACAGAGGGTGAATCTGCTGCCAGGACACATAGGTCCAGCACGTAACGTCTACTTACTCATATCATGGTCATGACTTGCTGTGTGATTTAATACAATACCCCAAATTGGTGATGGTGCATCCCGTACTGGCGTATGCCAAAAGCTCCTTTTGTGAGGTGCCACCTCACCAGCCTTCAGCACCCTTGCTCGTTAAAGCCATTTGCCCAATGAGAGTCACTGGGAGCCAAGCGTGTGCTGGCTTTTGCAGGATTGGGCCAAGGGAATCTTGTGGTCAAGAAGATCGAGAGAGAAGGCTATGATATGTTCAAACCATCTACCCAACAAGCAAAAAAACCCAACACTGCTGTCCAAGAATCATCTAAAAAAATGCTCATTTCCACAATTTATACTTAAAAATTTTAAGTGTTAAACAAACATGGAATGGGGACTGTTCCAGAGCAGTGCTTCATTATTAAGGGAAAAGATTAGCATAAACACTAATTTTGCTCCAGTTAAGCTGCATTTGTGACTCAGCAATAATATGCCTGATCTTTATTTAACCTTCTTGGTTACTCTAGAAAGAAAGAAATAGTCTTCGGTCTTTTCACTTTGGCAATGAAATAAAGAATACCTCAGGTAACATGAGAACATAACCTGTGGTCTTAATTCCACGATCCGTACCAGTCCAATTTTAGTTGATTCCAATGGAATTTTTCTGACCCACATTTGGTTCAAAACCAAGCCAAAAAATCAAAGTGAAAAATGGCAGCAAACCAAGGGACTAATTGCCTCAGGATGGTAAGAGGAATACTCACACCTCAGTCCCCCATTCAGGTACACATAATTTCCAGTAATGCTAAAATTTCTTCCCAGTAACTCTTCTCCTCTGTCCCAAAGTATTATAAATAACACCGGTCTGGCCCTATTGGTGATGGAATATCACAAAACTGTTTAAAAATGTGCACCTTTTTTTCCCCATGATCTATTTACATACAAAGTTTACAGTTCCATTCACATATGAGGAGACAGGATGCACGCAGAGAGGAATAAAACTTGCTTTTAAACCAAGTTCTCCTGAAACCTTGGTGTGTGTCCCCAGGTGTGTGCAGAGGGGGTACCTGTATTTCAAACACTACGCAAGGATTCTGCTTTAGTAAAAGCAATGCTTAGTTTTGCATATAGTCCTACATGACTATTTTATGTGGAGCATGAAACCCTCTGCTATTGAAAGCACACTTTTTGCAGCTAAGCACGAACAGATTTTTTAAAAAATTATTCTAGCATTTATACTTACCACATCATAATTTTGTTCCAGAAATTCTGCTACCAATAATTTGTGTCGTGTTAACAGGTCCTGGGGAGAACAGAGAAAGGTTACCTGATAGAGTGTGTTCATTTGATTGCCCCTTGATTCTCAAACGTATTTTAGCATTTTTTACCAGGTCATCTTTTAGGAGGTATTTACAACATGATTCCTATAGACAGAAAGCTTTTAAAAACAATACTGCATTGTGTATTTAGTAGGATTTTAAGAAGAACTCGGCTAATGCTAACAGAATCAATCTAAAACTACTCTAACACTCTTTCTTTATATTCCTTTTCCCTCCCACCTTTTCTTATGGTCATCAGTCATAGTACACAGTGCTTACAATAAACTGGGGTACGGAAAAGGAAGAAAATAAATGAACCCTTTATGGAGGGATCAGCTATGGTCCCAAAGCCAAAAGTGATCTAAATGTTACCCCACAGCTGGAAATTATACTAAGCTGGATCAACGGCTATTGCTCATCTCCCAAGAATACAACAAGACTCAAATTCAACCACTGTATACATACATTTATTTATTTAAAGCCTAAAAGTTAGGCGCTGATCTAAGCCAGCCATCCAGGCTCCCTCCACAGCCACTCCCTCCTGGGAAAGGGCTCTCAGGTAGGTGGGATGAATCCCTTCTGCAGCTCTCTTTCTGCCCAAGGTGGGCTTACTGACACAAGCAGTAGCAGACCTTTTAAACAGCTGGACATGGGATGCCTCCCATGCTAAAAGCCCAACTAATTCAAATTTAATTTAAAGCAACCTCTCCCACAGAAGGGGAATGCTGGTACTCAGTGACAGAGATGCAAATGTTCAGCTCCAGAAGAAATCAAATCTCTTTACTGGATGAATAGCTATGAAATGAAGTGTCCAGTTTGAGGCATTTAAGTTTAATTTTTATCTTATTGCCTCTTTTAAAACATAACACTGCTCACAATAAATGCCTAATGAAGTCCATTCAAGTCAGTATTTTTTCAGTGAATCAGTTTCTGCTATCTTTTTCATCACCTCTTCCTTGGTTTCCTTACCCACAGTCAGAGACTGAAGCTGATGAGTAGCTGAAGCAGATGCACAGACACATCCTCTACAGCATCACAAATAAAAGAAATCCTTTACATACTAATCCTTTAATTTATTTTTACCATCAATTATAAGAGAAAAGCAGAGTCCAGTACATGTTTTTAATACCTTCCTTTATTTAGCAGGACTGCAATGATAGCAGTTTAAAAGGCTGAGTGCAACAAACATGATTCAGAAGCACTTATGCAGGGCACTTAGGAGGCAACTACAACATTTTTCAATAGGGGGCACAAATGGAATATAATCTGAAATGAGTTTTTCATAGAAAATCACGAGAGAGTGTGGAACAGCAGTAATCAATCAGCTCTCTTTCCAAGCACTGCTGGTACCCTCCACAGCTGACTGTATCTTTAAATACAAGCTGCTTTCCTCTGCATTTTTAGCAGCTGTTTCCTCTCTGCAGCGCACCTGGCTGAATTTAATTAAGAAGTGCATCTCCAGATCATCAAAAATTCCAATACTTCCCTACTATAAACATCCTCAGACTTTAATGCACATTTAATTAGCCCTCTTCTGGTGCATAGACTATCCAAGGCTTTCAGCTCTGAACCAGACACCCCGGTGGCAACACTACAAACCCAACACAGGGGAAATAGAACTGAAAACATGAGTTCAGTAAACCAGCCAGCGAGCAATTACAGCACTTATTTTTATGGTATTAGAAAGGAGGTAGCTCCATATTTCATGATTCAGTCACTTCCACATCACTTCTTGCTGTTCCAGCTATTCAGAGTAACAGACAAATAGGAGATGAGATGAACAGCTGGTTTATTTCCAGAACCGACCATGTATCAGGTCAGGCAATTTAAAATAAGGGGCAATTTAAAAAAATGCAGTTTATACATTTTCCCCAAACATTTTAAAAGGTGATTTCTGCCCTATGTCTGAGGATGAACTGCCCTCATACTCTTCTCTTTCCAATGTGTGTGAGGATGTAGAATCCTATTTTTAAATCCTGCTAAAAATACACTCAGATCACAGGGGACAGAAGTAAGTTCCACAGCTGTAGATCCCTGAACAACATCAATCCCGCTTTTCTGGGGAGGGTCGCAGCAGTCTGCAGTCCCTGCCACAGCTTAACTGACCCTTGTCCCCATCCTGCCTCCTGGCTGGGCTGAAGACTGTCCATCACCAACCAGACACTCTGCTGTCCTGCTCAAAGCAGGACCTGGGGAAAAGATGCAAATTTCTTCTGTCAAGCTGGGAACAGAGTTCAGGAGCACTTTTGCTGACCAGAGACAAATACTCTTCCGAGCACAGGGTAAAATGCCAGACAGAGGATTTAAATATCTCAGTTATGTTGCATTTTTATACAGTCCGACACTGTACTTCTGCTTGTCTGTGTTTCTGTGCTACTTCCACTTTCATAACATTTACCTAATGAATACCACGACAGCGCAGCTTAAAATAATGGAAAGATGCTGCTATTGATTAACAGGTGGTTTGAACTGGTACTCCTGCTCAACTCATTACTGAAGAACACAACATTATCTCCACCACACAAATCTTTACACCATTCAGTTCGTAAAAACCGAGGCTGGGTTTTAGTATGTGTTGAATTGCTGAGCTGAACTCTAACATTCTTTACAGTTATTCCTAAGGTCTATCTAATCATGTTTCTAATTAGCTTTGAGAGGAAAGAATGAACAACTTGTTTCTACGACAGCAAGGAACTCAATGATAGAAGAAAAAAGGAGTTACATCTATATTTAGAAGAGCCTTTACCCGAGAAGAATCTTCCCCAACTTGCTTAAATTATTTTTCAGAAATAAACTAATCTTCCCGTACATTAAGCTCATAGGCACCAAATTTTGCTCAAAGACTATACTAGCACCTTGCAGGAAGGATGATGGTCATGTACAAACTCCAAGAAATTTGGCAAGCTTCACCCAACTTCATTTTTAATACAACACAGAGACTCTATACAGAGTCTATGCAGTGCTTTCACCTACTTAACTCTTAGCAGTGTCCTGGTTTCAGCTGGGTTAGAGTTAACTGTCTTCCTAGTAGCTGGTACAGTGCTGTGTTTTGAGTTCAGTATGCGAAGAATGTTGATAACACTGATGTCTTCAGTTGTTGCTCAGTAGTGTTTAGACTAGTGTCAAGGATTTTTCAGCTTCTCATGCCCAGCCAGCGAGAAAGCTGGAGGGGCACAAGAAGTTGGCACAGGACACAGCCAGGGCACCTGACCCAAACTGGCCAACAGTGTATTCCATACCATGTGACGTCCCATCTAGTATAGGAACGGGGAAGTGGGGGCAGGGATTCACCGCTCGGGGGACTGGCTGGGTGTCAGTCGGCGGGTGGTGAGCAATTGCACTGCGCATCATTTGTACATTCCAATCCTTTCATTATTGCTGTTGTCATTTTATTAGTGTTATCATTGTCATTATTAGCTTCTTCTTTTCTGTTCTATTAAACCGTTCTTATCTCAACCCACGGGTTTTGCTTCTTTTCCCGATTTTCTCCCCCATCCCACTGGGTGGGGGGGGAGTGAGTGAGCGGCTGCATGGTGTTTAGTTGCTGGCTGGGGTTAAACCACGACAGCAGTATGGTCCTTACACTGAACCACGGGTCACAAAAGTAAGCATACGAATATGTGGTAAAACAATCAGCGGGCATGGCATTAATCTAAACTTGACTGCCGTACTCAGAAGGGACGGCAAAAATTACAAGGATTTCAAAAGCTTTAAATTATTCCTTCTATTTACTGTTTATGGTCACGATGGGTAGCGGTTTTGTCTCTGGGGGAAAGTAGGGAGAGGAAAAGGCATTTTACAAGAACGGTATGTAATACATGATTAATTTGAGTTTCAAATGGTTGCATAAAAGACCTTGGGTTATCAAGATGAAGAACATTAGTGAACTGTAAATCTGTATTGAATTAAAGATTCTTTGGAGACTTGATCACTGTTGTGAATCCTGTTACAAACAGACCAAGGATTAATTATATCCTTTACTGAACAATAAAAAAAGCCACCCAGTTTAAAGGCAACAGAACATTCAGTGATGACTGCTGACAGAGTGCCATTTTTGACACAATGCTATGATGCGGGTATCGAACAATTTACCTTGAATGTAGCAAAGGCATCAGAAGCTATATCAAAAGTTGACATTTCCACATATTTAAAAAAGTCTCTGAACTGTTCCGAAAAAAGTATGATTTTGGCCAAAGGTTCGTGCCGGATGCACTCTCTCAGCATAATTCCACAGCGTAAGGCAATATTTGGGGATTCGTATCTGAAGAATAAAAAGAAACAGAAAAAATCAAAATGTAGAAGAACAAAGGTAAATGGGCACTTTTCCAGCAACGGGGAACTTTGTAGCATAGGGATCGCCTGCGCCGGAGGGGACACAACACGTGGATGGCAGCTCCCAGCCACAGCACTGTACCCACCAGCCTCAGGACCTCAGCCCAAAGCTAAGGAGCAGACACACAGATAATATGGCCAGTGTTCCCCATCGCTAACCTCTGCCTTCACAAGGCCAAAACACATTTCGGTGTAAATGTGCATTACACCCCCTCTCTGCGGAAAATCCGTGTGGGGAGTGCGTAACGTTTCAACAGAGCTCCTTCACCTTTTTAGATTTATGAGAAAGCAAAGCCCATACAATATAACAATCTCCCTTTTCAGATTTAATTCTCAGCTCCTTAGTTTATCCAAGAAAACTGTAACACCTCATGACCATCCACCACCTCACACTCCTCTTCTAGAGAAGATCGCTATTTATTATATTATTATTTATTATATTATTAATATTAATGTGTCTAACAAGGAAGGTAGGAAGTCTATCCAGGCAGTCTACACAGGATTAAGCTTTCTGTAGTTTCCGAAGATCTTTTTTTGCAGTTTAGGAGGAATTCTGCTCAATCCCTCCTCTGCAGAGGCTATGACTTTGTTCAGGAGACAAGTATTCGTTCCTCAAGTTACAATCCTATTATGGCACACGCATTGCAATAGCCAGGAGCCAGCACACTTCTCAATCTTGGAGAGGGAAGGAGGGGAGAGGCAATTCAGATCATCTTCTATTTCTATAAAGTCTTGATTTCTCTAAAGCTGAATTTAATCTGAAACAAAACTGTTAGAAACACAACTTTAAAAAAAAAAAAAAAGGAAGGATGAAATCCAGCAGTCAGGAAGGACTTAAAATTAACTTCTTCCAGCAATCTTCAGTCATGTGAAAGTGGCGAAGTCCAAGGGGACAGAAAGCATGCTCTGTTTCAATAAGCTGGTTATACTATATCAGAACTGTGTATTATCACCAAGAGCTTATCAGCATCATTTTTCCTTTGAACGATTAATTTCTATCACTAGGCCAAAAGAGGAAGAAAAAAAAAAGAAAAAGAAAAACACAAAATGCCATCTGTGCTGTGAGTGGGGGCTCAAATTTACCACCAGCTTGCAATTTAAAAGAATGGTAGTGTTTTGTGAGCATACCAGAGCTGCATACTTCAACCTCACGTCAACAATAGTTGGCTTAATGAAAAATGAATTACTATTTGAAATAGGCAAATTAAACTTCCCACCCTCAAGGAAATGCAGGCACTCAAGCCCCTATTTGTTTCCTTTTGGGAAACATTTGCAAACGTGAATTTATAACTCTTTAGACAGCAGAAATTTGCTCATGTTTCCCATTGCGGCATACCTCTCCTCAACTCCATTAACAGGAATACTAATTTTCAAGGAAAAAGAGGCAGAGTTGCTCCTAGGAGTGCAGCCAGGAAAATATTTAATAGTTGGCTAAGGAATATTTTGGTTGGAATAAAAGCAAATTACATTGTTTCCAGCACAATAACTTTTTAAAACATAAGTATCAACAGAATCATTCTTAGTCAAATGCTCCATTATCTGGAAGTGGGTTTGGCTCCTGGAATATGCCTGGAAGAAGTTTACAGGCTGTCCCGTCACAACTGGCATGTTCTCTGCACCCACACTTACATGCAAAGCCACCAGGCAGGAATGATAGAAATGTGTTTCAAAATCACTTTTAATAAGCAACTAGTGCTCTGTGCTGACGTATTCCCACAGCATAAAAAAAAATATTGAGTTCTTCTCTGTTCAGATGAACTTACAACCTAAAGAAACCCCCCCATACTGACTACTGGGGGCAACCAGAAAATGAAATAATGGACTTGAAATATTTCAAAACATTCACTGTGGAGGCTGAAAGAGGCAAGACTGAGAGCAGAGGTGCATCTCGGTGCAAAGGGAATCATACTTGCATGGCTAGTGCAGAAGATGGTACAAGGCAAGGAGCACAGGCAGGAGATTAGGAAGGCATCAAGCCTGGGAGAAACAAGGTCTTGACAAACACCTATATTCTGATCTGATTTTACACTAGCTTCTATAGCCTGAGTTTATCCTTGGATAAACTTAAGGGGAATTCTGCAACTTCAGCCAATATACCATTAAAGCTTTAACTGCACTGCGATGTGAAGAGGTCATTACAAAACAGATCAGGGCAGTGACTAAGTATGTTAGAGATAGCATGTGGCACGATATATATTCACAAAGGAGCTTATAAATTTGTCACTTGTGAGAAACAGTGCAAGTGCCACAAACTTCAAGTCCTCTATAGTCACTGTACTAGAGGGAAGATATTTGAAATTACAAAGGATGAAAGTTATTTCTGGGCTAACGCAATATGCTGACACCGGAGAAAAAATTTGGCCCAAATATATCCGGTACTCTATATACACCAAACATTGTATTCATCTGAAATCCTACTCATACACAAAGCCTGCACACACAGAAAATTAGATACTATTAAAGCAAGTCCTCATGCAGCAGGAAGGTCAATTAACCTACCAAAAAAAAGAAAAAAAAAAAAGTAGTCAACTATGTGCTGTATGTTTTTCTGAAGCTGAGAAGCTGGAAGGAAGTAGCCAACAAGTAAAATGAAGCCTAAAAGGTAAGAACAGTTATCTCAAGCTGGCAGTGCCGCTGGAGTATTAGGCAGGAAACACCGGGCGGGAGCTCTGATTCAGGATCCTTCCCACTCAATAGAACTCACATTATGCAACGAAAAAGCAACCTTTTGTTGATACTGTTGGGAACTGACTGTCAGGGGGCAGAGGAAATTTTGCATCCAATACAAGTAAAACAATGACAAGTCTTCACAATAGTCCCGGGCTGTTTCTTTTACAGTCATAGTAGAATTTTTTTTTTTTTTCTCTCCAGATAACGCCATATAACAAACACCGAATGGTACAAGCCAGCCAAATCCACTCTCTTTACCTTTAAGCAGATTTTGATTCCATTTATTTAATTTGCCATTAAATAAATATGAAAACGTGTCCTCAAGTCACGTTTTCAAGTGGTCATGTCTAACATGAAGTGCCTGTTTCCCAGTCTCATAGCTGATTGCACACAAGCACGGCACGCTGCCTGCATGCAGCAAGCTGCCTGTTCAGGGCCCTGCCCTTGCTGTACGCACATATTTTAAGTATCGGTTTTGACAGTCCCAGCAGCAGGACGTAGGCAAGTAAGGGAGCATCATGTTTGACATCATTACGCTGTTCTGCAGCAGCTGCTCAGATACCGTCAGGGCTGGATAGTACTGTCTTCTGGACTACTGCTGATGAATTTAACAGCACTTTCTAACAAGAAACTCCAGAAATGGCAATTTTGATACAGTGCAGTGCTGCGAAGAGATAGCCAAGAAATCAAGAACAAGGAGCTGAGGACCACACTAACATGGACACGCTGCTGCATGCAGCAGCAGTCTCCAAAAAACCACCTAAGTGATGCCATTTAAATACATCCACTGGCTCAGGTCACCTACAGTAAAATGTGTCAGCCACACATATGCATAACAAAATCTTTACTGTCATCTTAATATTCTTGGTTGTTACAGATGCCAAAGAATATCTGGGACATGATCCAAAAATATTTTTTAGCTTTAAATAAAGCCCAGACATATGGTAGCAATACATGCGCAATGTGCAAAAACAAAATGAGTGAAAAATCGAAAAAGCAAAGAAAGAGAAAAGGGAAGAAAATTATTTTATCTATATATGAAGTTGAAAGCAGTTGTACAACTTAATGATGACTGAGAGAATTATCATCACTGTCCTGAAACAACTAGTTTGAGATTTATATAAATGGTGAATTTTAATGAACAAATGAAACCAAAATCCATTTAACTAGCTTACTGGCTTCCTTTGAGGAAGCTGGTGTTTAGTAACACAAAACAAGTCAAGAGTTTCACAATTAAACCTAAATCACCCCAAATCACTATACTTGTAAGAGCAAGACCTAGCTCAGCCCAGCCACCCACCCAGGCTCCTCACCGCCCTGCCTGCAAGGAAGACAGCAGGTCTGCACCTCCTCCTGTCACAGCAACCAAGAGCTTTGCCACCACGTTCAACCACAAGCTCACCATTCTTGAAATCCCTGGTACTGACTAGTTCTCTTGGTTACTTTTTTCCCTACTGTGGTGGTTTGGGCTGGGATAGAGTTAATTTTTTCCATAGTAGCGGGGATGGGGCTGTGTTTTGGATTTGTGACCAAAACAGTGTTGATAACACAGCTATGTTTTAGTTAGTGCTGAACAGTGCTTGCACAGTGTCAAGGCCTTTTTTTTTTTCCTGTTTCTCACCCCGTCCCACCAGCGAGCAGGCTGGGGGGGGGGCCACAAGGAGTTGGGGGGACACACAGCTGGAACAGCTGACCCCAACTGACCCAAGGGACATTCTAGACCATATGACGTCATGCTCAGCACTAAAAGCTGGGGGAATTAAGGAGGAAGGGGGGGGACGTTCAGAGTGATGGCATTTGTCTTCCCAAGTCACTGTTCTGCGTGATGGAACCCTGCTTTCCTGGAGATGGCTGAACACCTGCCTGCCCATGGGAAGTGGGGAATGAATTCCTTGGTTTGCTTGTGTGCAGCTTTTGCTTTACGTATTAAACTGTCTTTATCTCAACTCACGAGTTTTCTCACTTTTACTCTTCCAATTCTCTCCCCCATCCCAAGCGGGGGCAGTGAGAGAGTGGCTGCGTGGGGCTGAGTTGCCGGCTGGGGTTAAACCACAACAGCTACTCAGCTGTGCTGGAATGTGGCCAATTTTGAAGGAAATAACTATTTTAGAGGACTCCCATGCCTATCCCTCTCCTTGACTGGGGTCTGCCCCTGGGAGAGGAGGGAGGCTGACTGAACAGAATTTTATTACCCTTGGGGCTGCAGCCTTGTCACGCACAAACCTTAGATGGTGTTTAAGTATTTTCCTAACTCTGGCTGTGGAGCAAATGGTAAAAATGCAAATCTTCAACCTCAAGAGCAAGACAGACACTTAAAAAAATGCATTCTCTTAACCATTAGTTTAAAAGGCTTATATCATGTTTTTGAATGGCTGTTACTAGCATGACCATACAACTACTATGAGAGTCCACATTGTTTCATACTGATCAGCCAATAAATCTCCTTATTTCTACATCTGTTATTTAATCCCAATCATATATATTCTCTTTTCCTTAGGGAAAAATGAACAAAATCCTAAAGCCAAAAGAAAACTGAGCAGAAAACAGTAGACTTCAAGGGCTGGAAAAGCAAAGCTTCTCACTGAATGAAAGGTGCATTTAGTCAAAAGTAAAGGGGACAGAAGCCCCAAGAGTTTTAGGCCAACACTTGTGCACTCCTGAATGCAACTACAGCTGATGTCCTCTCCATACAGCAGTCTACTCCCCCTCCTTGGCCAACTTACCTTGGGGACCACCAGGTTACAGCTGAGCACTGACCCCCTCAAAGGTTAAAAGACAAAAAAAAAAAAAAAAAAAAGATTTAATGCTGAAAGTTGTGGAGTTCATTACAGAATTAATTTAAAGTTGAAGTTCACATGTGGCTACAAGCATTGCAGAAGTCTGTCCCACAGACACAACTATGCTTTTTATGCATTCTTGCTTCTCTCTGTTCTACCACATAGTGGTCCAGTTTGACTCCAGTTATTTACAGACACCACTAAGTCACTCCTGCAATGCAAAAAGGTCTAAATGAAATTCCACAGTCATCAGCAATGCCACACAAGAGTTTAGGTCAAGAACTGAAGTACACATCACGTGAGGAACACTCAAAAACAATCAGCACATAACTATTCCAACATGAAGTTTAGTGAAGAAATAACGGCCAAATAAAATAATCCAGTCATTAAAAAGTATACAGTTAAGCAGAAAGTCAACATAAAATGAAACAAAATAAGATATCTGGAACAAAATCTGAACGTGTTTGTTTTTTTTTTTAACTGAAAAGTGAGAAAGTAGATCAACTGCAATGTCAGCATGTTCCAGGCAATGCTCTTTAAGGAAAGTCAAATTAAAGTACGCACCCTTTTAGAAGCATGAATAGGATATGTGGATGGGCACTAATGTATTCCACAGTAGGGCTACGCGTGCCAATTTGTCTTCTCAAGATGTTGTTAAATATCTGGGAAACATCCTTTTTGCCCTGTTAAAAAAGCAAAATATATCTTCAGCTGGAAAAACACGAACAAATGACCATTTACTAGGCTCTCTATTGAAAGTAGAAGTGAAATTGAAAACAAAACAGTTTTTTGGGGCTCTCCACAGCCCCACCACCTCATACTTGCTGTTTCTTCCACGCCACAGGAAGGCTTCCTCTGTCGGGTGGCTCTGAAGACTACCAATCCCCCCACTCCCATTTACACCTTTCTTCTTCTAAATGAAGATGTGCATCCCCCTTATTCTGTCAAGGAAGTCCCTGGCTATCTTAAATAGCAACATTAAAGTACTGAAAAAAGGTAGGGTGAGGGTGGTGAAGCACTGGCACAGGTTGCCCAGAGAAGCTGTGGATGCCCCATCCCTGGCAGTGTTCAAGGCCAGGTTGGATGGGGCTTTGAGCAACCTGGTCTAGTGGAAGGTGTCCCTGCCCATGGCAGGGGGGTTGGAACGAGATGATCTTTAAGGTCCCTTCCAACCCAAACCATTCTATGATTCTATGAAAAACAAGTCACTACCCTGAGCCAAACATGCTTTTGCATTGTGTACTATTGCTCCCGCAGCCTCCAAATTTGTCAATCTAGTACCAAGTACACTGCCCCACAGCCTAGACTTACAAAGCTAAAGCTTTTTGTTATTCAAATGCAATCAATGCCAAGTGTGACTGCATTTTTGAAAATCAGGGTTAAATTTAAAACTGCGCCCATTATTTCACCATGAAGAATGAAATCATCAATACTGATAAAAAGGCTGCTTCACATACATGTCTCTTCTTTAGTCACAACTAAGATCCTTCACTTTGTCCAATTTCTCCTGTATACACCTATCTGCACAATCATGTTTTGTCTTCGAACGCTTCCCCAAGCAAACAGCTTTTCAGAAGGTCTTTCCAAATTACATTCTATTCAGCCACAGGGTTTGCCAATACATCTTGCATTAGAAGTCCTCTTCCTCCCCCACCGCTTTCTCCCCTGGCCACAGGAGACAAATTGATGTGTGAAATTAATGGAGGGGGGAGACCGCTGCACTAATGACCAGTAACCAAGGCACTGAGTCAACAGCGGGTCACAAAGCACAGGGCAAGCTAAAGCAAAAGGTTACTTATAATCATGCTCATTGATCTGTCTCACGAGGACAAACATTCCTTGGTGGAGAACTTATCGAACGTTTGAAGCCAAGGAGCAGATAGTTTCACACAGAGGGAAATTCCCTGGTTTCACCTCTACAAATAAATCACTGCTGAGAAACACAAAATATTCTGCTTTCTTACTTGTTCCAACCCAGCTGGCTTGGAGACTCGGGGAATTAAATAGAATAAAATCAGAGCAGGCCAGTCCATCTGCGTTTGTCTGCAACACTTTTGACCCTTGGACATTCTCTTAACAAGGCTAATTCTTTATGAAGTCATCCCATTCTTCCCTACCTTTACAACACCCGTAATGTATGCCTGGAATCTTGTGATCCCCAGCGGCTTCAGCAGTTACTCCAAGACAAAAACAATCCAGACAGAGAAGAGCTGTTGAAAGGGTGAAGTGAAAATGGCCAAAAATTAAGTGATCCTCTCTGCTACGCTAAATTTTATATTAGTTACTTAATATTAAGGGCACTGCAGCATTATTTCCAATAGCAGAGAAGAGATAGATATATCTCTCTATATATCTCAGAGAGGAGAGAGAGAGAGAGATCCAATTACATCCAGTTTTCTAGAGACCAGCGATGATGAAAGCCCGAGAAGTTGGTCTCTCTGGGTTGTCCTGGAGGGAATGGAGGCAGATAGGAGGGAACCAAGGCAGACTTCCCTCACCACCAGACATCTATAAAAATTGTAGGAATACTTTTGCAACACTTCTTACTTGGATCTGTGATTCAGTTTTGCCTTATAATGAAATACATATGGCCACTGAAGTACAAGATAAGGCAGTATGGAGAGAAAGTGGCTAGACAAGAACAAAAAAAACTGCAAAGGATGCCATTACATAAATAACAAATTGATGATCCCTATACCATAATTTAGCTCCTGTTTCCAGACAAAGTAAGGGAAAGCATCTAATGTCACCAGTCCTGGGCTTGTGGCTATTTACTGCCTCTTTTAGTGGCTTTACGGCTTGTGAAACCTTAGGCTTACACGTGGTTAGTAACATCTATTTTTTTTTAGTTGACTTTTTCTGTATGCACACTTTCCTCAGTGCTTCAAAAGTTCAACAATAAATTTCATATTTTAAATTGCAAAAAATCCAGTCTGATCGTGATTCTGGGCTCCTGCCCAAATCCAACTTTAGTGCTTCATAACAGTTTCATCACCAGAATTATACCTTGTTTCTTGAGTGGCAGATGCAATAAACCTATGTTTTCTATAGACGTGTGATGGATGTGTGCAAGTCTCCCCTACACGCATGCCCGCCCCCAGCCACACGTGCTGTAAGCGTACTGGCAGATGAAACACAAATGAGACAGGACTCGAGTCTGTGCTTCTGCCTTATTTTCTGTGGGGGCATTAACTCTGGCCTCTCTCCTCTAAATAGCCATCAAGTTTCATGAAGTCTTTGAAAACACATCTTCAAAGGGGAGTACAGCTGTGCAAAACTGGGATCAAAGTGGACAGCACGGTTGGTGAGGAGGAGACAGGGAGTCAGGACAAAACAAAGTAACCTACAAAAACACTATTCCCTTCAGAAATCAGATTTTCAAGTAATTTATGATTTTGCTTTCTACCATTACCTATGCATCAAAAAATTAATTTGCATGTTATAAACTGATAAAATTGCTTGTTCAACAAAGAAACCTAAATGCCAACTGTGGCCGCCAATATAAAACAGAAGCAGAAAAGTTGATAAAACTAAAAAAGTCAATGGGAATATGAAGACAAAGCAGTACATACTCTTACTATCCTCTCGTTCAATGACATTTCTTTTCTATTGTTGTGCCAAAAGAGTATGTATAACAGCTTTACTAAATGATTGAAAAGGTTTTATCATGGAAAAATCTATTTTGCAGTAAGACTTATTAGAATTGTTTGTATAACAGTAATTCAGCAACAGATTAGGTATTTCATTCAGTGCTTGCATTTGAAGACTGTGGGTTCAATATGTCCATAAAGAATTTTTTGTCTGACAAAAGCAATACAGACTGTCAGGCAACTAAAAAAATGCAGTAGTTTTCCTTCTGTGGTATATCTGCTAACAGTATCTTCTCTGCCTCCCTCTCCTTTTTTCTTAAAAACAAATAAATAAATTACTGGATTTTTAGCGGTTTGGGTTGTTGGGGTTTGGGGTTTTTTGTAATTAAGACATTTAACAGTAACCAGGGGTGGCAGGGAGAAGACAAATGAAAGGATCTCAATAAATTCTAGCACAAAAAAAAACATCTCCTGAACTTAAGACCCGAGGAAGAGTGAGAGAACTCCACTAACACGATTTCAAAAATTAATACAAAACAAATCAGCTCCTTGAATCCTGGCTTTACTGGGGGTGGGGAGAAGAGGGGGAAAAAGAAAACCCAAATCTCCCATCATTCCTTCCTTTCATTCATTTACAAAATGGAAAGTAAAAGTAACAACAAATAACTTCAATAAGGGGGAGAAAACTTCCACAAGAAAGTAACTCCCACAAAAGGTGACTCTGAGAGCATCAGATGATCTCTCCGGGGAACTGATTTTTAAAGTTCAGCAGCTGCCCTGCCCTATACACTGGGTACTGCTCCTGCTTCAGACCTCAGTGGCAGAGGTTTGGTTCCTGGGAGCTGCGGATTTCTCACTGCTTGGAGGTGCTCAGACACTTGTGACGATTCACCAGCACCCGGGAGCCATAGAAATGACCATCGACCACAGGAATACTATAATGACCTGCCAGTGACAAAGTTTCTTCCCAGACCCTACCAGTCAAAGGTCAATTAAAAGGGTTGATATTTATCCTGAATTACGGCAATCTTTTCTACCATAACTCTTCTTATTTATAAGCAAGTTCAGTTGTCTGAGTACTTGTCTACTAAGTTTTTGGCTTTAACAACAAAACTGGCAAGGAGTTCCATGGAATATATAAATGTATACAATTAAATAATATATATACATATATTAATATTAATCTTAATCTTTCTGCTGGCAAAAAAAAGTCATATTCCTTTCTTCTTTTAATCCAAAGAAGTAAGTGGGGGCAACCCAATTTACCTTGCCAACTGTTGTCAGCTTTTAACACCTTTTTCAACTCCTTTCCTCTCAACTAAACCATCCTAATTTTTTTCAGCCTTTTTCACATGAGATGTTCCCATACTTCCAATTATTTTTATTCTATGTCCCTGGACCCCTTCTAAAGTGGACACACTCTTCAGAGACAGAGGTTGGCTCTAGTTGCACTATCCCAAAGTAGGAGGTTCATCACTGCAGCTTACCAGGTTGGTCATAGACAGGATTCTCAGCATCATTTCCTATCTTGTTTGGATACAAAATAATATTTCTTTAATGTTTTTGTTTTAATTAAAAAAAAAAAAATCAGATGCATTGCAGTTAGTTCCAGTATATGAG
The DNA here is from genome assembly GCF_026419915.1 of Harpia harpyja. Lineage (NCBI taxonomy): Eukaryota > Metazoa > Chordata > Aves > Accipitriformes > Accipitridae > Harpia > Harpia harpyja. Next base: position 32,732,779 of record NC_068943.1, read on the forward strand.
CACGTCTATCAGGACACTGACCAATCTACAGCAGCTACTTTCTTTAGCATGTGAAAAACAGTTTTGAATGCAATAAAATTATTTAGACTTCAGAAAAATACAGCTCTACTCACTGACAACACAGAGACCAAGGAGATGAAAAGGTTTATGGATGCTGACTTACCTCAAAATCTATCAGCTGCAGGTTGGCAATAAGTGTCACTAGAAGGCCACTGTTATACAGCTCTTGTGCCAGTTGAGCCACGATTTCTGTAGGTGGCTCCTTGTCTGTGGTCCCGCACAGAATTTCCTTCATTGCTTGCAGAGATTTTGACACTTCCTCCGATGCCTGTTCACCAGCAGATAAGGGGTTTGTTTAAAAAAAGAAAACAGAAAAGAAAAAGCAAAACTGTTTTATTTTAAAAGACAAGCAGTTCAAAACAAAAGCTTCTAACCGTACCTACATTGATCGTTACCTATTGTAAAATGGTTTTAATAATTTTAGGTAATCATTGAGGCTGGGACATCCACACTGGAACCTGCAGGTCCTACAGAAGCACACAGATATATTCAACTTAAACACGGTGTGCCATTAATTACAGACCACGGGCATAAAACAGTGGAAGGAGTGCAATTACCAACTGGTGTCAGCAAGATCCTTGATGGATTTGAAGACAGGCACTGCCCTGCAGAAGCAGCAGCACTTTCACCATCGCTCCCCCCGTCCTCCCCAGTGGGTTCCATCAACACCCGTGGGGCGAGAGGTGCCAGATGAAGGTACCAAACCGGACAGCTCCTGCCGACGGTCGGCTGGCTGCTGTGCTGCTTCCTCATCAACTGCTTGCTGATGGACTGTCCTGGCTCGTCTACTGGTAACCCAATTAAATCCTTGTACCCCTGCCAGCTTGGCATTGCCACCACTTATTTCTCCTCATCACATCTGGTTTGAGCCAGCATCTTCCACAAGGGATTTGCCTATGGAGCGCGCAGGCGCTTCAGTCTCAGGTTGGGAAATTAATTAAATTAAACAATTTGCTTTAGCAAAGCTCCACAGCTGCCACCAAGTGAACTAACATAAGTCTTTCATCTTTTGCTCCCACCTAGCGTATACTAATTCTGTGCAATGTTTCAGGTACCTAATGCAGAGGTTGAATCAGGAATTACCTTATAAAATATCTTGGCCAGAAAGCTTACAACAGGAAAATGAAAGAGAAACGCATATGAACAGGTAACAGCTTAGCATTCATGTCAGTCAGCAGGTTTAAATCAGATGTGAACAGGAATGTCCCACTTCCCAAGGGAAACGACTGCTGGCTACAGCATGGCAGCTCCAGCTCACGGTCTCCTCCCAGGTTTGCTCCACTTCATATAAATAAAGACTCTGTGGAGCAAATGCATTGTTTTTTCATGTGTGTGTGCGTGTGTGCTTTAAATGACACCTGCTCTAGCTGTGGAGGCAATGGCTCTTTCTGGGTCAGGGTATATTTAATACACGCGTGACCCGCAGCAAGGCTGGTTGGACTTTTTGGCAGGGAATGGGATGGAAGTAAGGGACAGGTTTGAAAGCAAAGCTGAGGATGACAGCAAAGTGCCAGGCAAGATGGTTAAAGATGCTGAAGACAGGACAGCGTTTCACATCTATATTGCAAAACATTTATTTGAAATTATTGTTTCATTAGCTTAGCAAGGGAGGAAATAAATAAATAAATAAATTCAAGACACACACACAGAAAACCCAAGAGTCATTTGTAAAAGCTAACTGGACATTAATGGATGTTCAAAGCCAGATCAATAATTTCAATTCATCTCTCACATAAACTGAAAGGAAAAACGTCATGCTTTCAAATACCACCCCATCAATCTGCATAAAATAACCACACCATGCTCTGGAGAGGCATCTTTCAGCTGCTGCTGATCTCCCAATGCTTTAATACTGATTTAAATCACAGATTTTATTCACACTAGTGAACAAAAATCCTAGAAAGAACCTAAAAATCCTAAACACCCCCCTCCCCACCCCCCAATAAAAAGTCACTTTCACATTGCATCTCCCTGGAAGATTCAAGCATTGATTTTGCACAGCATAAAGAAATTTTCTCCCCCAATCTGTTTGTACCTACTCTCAGTTTTCTGCTAGTTGAGATAGGTCAGCAGGAGCGGCGTGTAAATGAATATGACTATGTGATAACTTTAACCACATCAGAAGTCTTGTTGTTCCTTACTGTCACTCAGCAAAAGAGCCTATTTTTACCTCAAATGTTAGTGGTATGTCACTAGAGATATCCCACAGAGTACAGATGGGATTAACAACAGGGGTGCTATCTTGGGAACTAAAGCCCTAAAACTTTATAAGAGCTGTGCAAATATTTTCATATCAAAGGAAAAACCCATACATTTTTGGGTTTTCACCCATTCTGCTGGGCAGGGTGTGAATATCTCTCGCATTCTGTGGTTAAAAAAAACCACATTAATACCTTTCAAGTATAAGTAGTCCTTTCTGATATGTGGAAAAATGTCTGCAAGACTGAGCTTTAGGTTTAATTCTCAAAAAGGAGGCCAAAAAGTAAAGCGCTGCAGGAGAAGACGTAACTACAGAACACCATGGTGTTGATGGGCACAGCTGGGCACCACAGCTGTATTTCTCTAATCATCTGCCATCCCATCCACTCATCTTCTCAGCTTTTCTACATGCAATTTACATTTTGTGTTTAACTTCCCCCTCCTTCATATCCTCTGGATAGTCTGTGGTTTGACATTCAAGCCACCACCAAAAGCTGTTCCTGGTCAAATCTAAGGACCGCTCTTCGGTGCCTATCCCTCATAATCTATCTGGAGGAAAACCATAATCCTGAACACAGATCCTTAAAGTAACAGCCAGTTCTAGCCTCCACTTTGACATTTCCACTTAATCTTACTGCATTTTTAGAATAATACCCCAAATACATAATCACTGTTTCTGGGATGGAAACTTGCTCAAGGCTCAGAAAAAAAAAAAAAAAGACATTCCAAGATCCAAAGACCCAAGATCTGTCCAAAACAAATAACAAAATGAATACATTCACTCGCATACATGGAAAATACAAGATGACAGAAACATAGCTGCAGAACAGCTTGTCATAAGAAGGCAGACTGGACCTGACCCTCTTTAGAAAAATTTGCAAAACCCAGCAAAAACCTCAGCAAGACACCCTTCCCCCAAACAATACCACAAACAGAATTTCAGTTACAAAAAAAAAAAAAAAGATTTGATAGAAACTCCAAAGTCTATTATGACTTCCGTACTACTATTTATTCTCCATCAGTGGCAACAGCCACAATAGCAAAGTGCTGCAACTCTCACTTCAGCAGAAGTTACAGAGCAAAAGAAAAGGTTTCATGAAATATCTAAGCACTTTAATCCATTTGAATCGTTCTTGCAATTAAGCACAATCTTCTTTCCAAAAGATTTTCCTTCTATCCTCTAGCTATGAGTCCTTTACATCATGACTGCATTTATGCCGTTCTATTTAGAGAAGCCGGTGTGAGCAGAGGGAAAAAAGAGGGAGATAACTGAACACAGAATCCTAAACAGAACAGCTTATAAATATTACATACGAATATCAAAAGTAGGATACACTGAACTTTGGACAGTTACAGTTGCAGACAGGGACAACAAAGCACAAGATGAAATGCAAGCTGATTCCCAGCACACACATCAGTTTAGTGTCTGCGCTGCTGTCACTGCACAGACGTCAGGATCTTGACCTCCTAAAGCAACTTGCAGGTTTCTAGTCTACAGGCATCTCAGTTCACAACATCCAAACTTGGGAGGATCCAATTCCAGCAGAGAACACTGAAATTCAGGGTGGGTACATGGGTCTTAAATGAATTACAAGGTCAATTTGCAATAGCTGTGTAAGGAGAGTGAAGGAGAGCACAACCCGTGCCCGCCTATGCAATGAAGGCAGTTTTTTTTTTAATGATGGCCATTTCTTTTCTACTTTCACCCAGCACAGGACTAAGAAGTTATTTCCAGCAAGAAATAACTCTTTATCCACAGAGCATAGTTTATAGTGACCAGCAATCCACAAGAGGTTTCTGGGTCCATTTTAAAGTACAACATTTTGTGTAAATGTTGAAATCTAGCAATCTTTGGGTTACTTTGCTAACCCTACTGGACTAGGTGATGTACAATAGCCTTGGAGCTGGAAAACTGACAACATAGGTAAGCCTATATAACTTCTCTACGTTAAATTATAAACGTGTTCAACCTCCCCTGCTTATAAAGTTAATTGTTTGTCAGCATTAATGTGTCTTTCCAAACCTACCAAGAGCTTCAACTATGAGTTGAAGATACTTGTCTCAAGCTTGTTTTCCTCATAGATCAAAGTCTTGTCATTGTCGACTTAACGGGATCCTAACACAAAGCAAGCAGCTTATGAAGAAATTATTCCCTGAAATTCTATATTAAAAAAAAAAAAAAAATCTTCCCTGAAAGACCTCAAGACTGTCCTCTCCACAGCCTAACACACATGTGAAGACCAGCCAATTTTTTTTGCAAAGGTCCAGTCTTTACTGCAGAATGGGTAACATCACGATGCCTATATTGAAATATTTCCCTACTCCAGTGTTGATCTTCCTTTCCCACAGTGCTAATATTGGGTTCTTCAGTTTAACTTGCTTTGCCGGGTCTAGAAGACAATTTCTGAGTTTTTTCTGGGTTTTTTTGGACTGATCTCTACAGGATGGCCAAAGTGCATGATAATGTCCTTAGGGCAGTAATTTAGCATTATTAAGGAATGCTGCAAAACAGTTATTTTTTTCTCTATATTCCACAGTTATACAAGACAGTCCAGTAAGGAGTTTCTTGGGTTTTTTATTAAGGGATTGCAAAGAAATCCTCCAAGTCTTAAATTTTTTCTGTTTGTCTAAAATCTTCCAGAGAGATTTTAAAGAGTAGCACGGAAGGCTAAAACAAAGGTCTTATCTGTTGTTCACACAGGAAGCTGAATTTTTATTTCCATAATTACATGAGTTGGGACTTCCCATACTCAAAGGCTAAGCTGTTTTATTGCAACACTACTTGTGCGTGACGCAGCAAAAAAAAAAAACCCAAAGCAGATGATCTGCTTCAGAAATCAAAACTTCATATAGGCAGGTTTTTTAAAAACCCCATAGCACACCACAGAGATACTTTACCATGAGTCCCCAGCTTCAGCAACTTAAATTTCTAGCTATTCCAACTGGCTTAATAGAAATTACCTCTACTTACTAACCTTGCCCTTCTCCTCTCCTTAGCTACTTATGGTAATTTCACATTTATCTTAAAAAGTGCCATATTAAGTGCTCGTGATCCAAACCTATTATGCTTGTCAAAGAGAGAGAGAGATAGATCTTCTGTTATGCAATGTAGACCCATTGCATCTTTTTACTCCTCTCCAAGGAAGATTACAAAAACCATAAGAGAAAAGTATCAAGCCTTCAATAATCAACAGTCCGAGCTCCTATACCTGAACTGCAACTTTTCAAATCTTTCAGAGGGTTGTCTCTATTTTACCTCTGTTTCACCAACAGGCTAGAGGTTTCACACAGATGTACATATATGTTACAGGTCAGAAGGGCTTATTCTTACTTTTATTCATCCAGCGACTTAATACAACATTTATGACCAACCATAACAGTGAAGAAAAAACAAGTTGCGTGAACTTTTTCCACCTTTCCAAACTCAGATATCAAATATACATAAGAAAAATACAGAATGCCTGACATCTGGCATCTGCATAGCGATCAGGAAATCCTGAATTGTTCACAAGAATATGGCGAATAGGATCATACAGCTTCTGTTTGTGTACCTAGCGTATTTCCAGGGCAAAAAACTCTTTCTAAACGGTTGCTCTCTAGCACAGCAGCAGACAGTAACACACACAGATGCCTGCCAGCGTGATGTTAAATACTCCAATGTGTGAGTCAGTGAACTGCCAGTACTCCTTACTATATATCACAACCAAAAGCATAAAGCTCCTTGTTTGGCTTTATCTTGTTTAAAAATATTCTCACTGTGTGATTCAAACCAATGTTCCTCCTAAAAGAACAGTGCCAACGCAACTGTCTCTACATGCAGCTGTAAGGACTCCCAAGAAAAGCCATTAGCAGATCTGAATCCAACATCTATGTAGCTTCAGGATCATCTCAACTGACCTATCCTTGGTACAATTTCATGCTAAATGGATATATAGGAACAAGTTGTGGACATTTTGGATCAGGAGGCATGAACTCTGTCATTTAGCAAAATATGGTCTAGTACTCAAGGAAGCTGGCAAAGACAATTTGGCCAAGCAGGCACAACAGGGAAAAGCCTTTTAAAAGGACGTATGATTAAATGGAAGAGCCAGGTTTGCCCTACCTGGACATAAATTCCTTTGCCACTGTTAATCCTGCACCTAAGACAGAACTAAAGGTTGTAAAGTCCTTAAAAATAATAATAATATTTAAAAAAAAAAAGCAACCAGAAGAGACAGGTTTTAAACTCTTGGCACCAGCACCTGACAGTACCTGGAGTTTCCCCCACCTCTAGAGCAATAACAGGCCTTAGCAGAACGGCGAAGCTGAAACGCTCCACAAAACCCCAGGGCATGCAGAGCTAGAAGGAATGGGTGCCAAGCCCTTCTTATGTCATTCCCTCCTCCGTTTCAGTGTGCAGCAATCAAGTCGAAGGCAATTTTGCAACTGACTTCGGCAGCTGCAGAATCGCATCCACAGGTATTTACGGTCACGGTAGCCACACAACCATTCTTCCATGCAAACGCACATCACGTCCTCTGCATGCACCTCATCTCACACACCGGTCCCCAGTTGCTTTATCAGCACAGGAGCAAGCAAGGTGAACAGGAGCTGATAATGGCTTTATTGTTGCTATGTAAAAAAGCAGGATTGATTCATATAAATATTTGTTCCAGAAATCTTAAAGTCTTTTAAGTGTAGCCTTAATAAAATGCTGCTCTCCTGACCCTTCTGAACAGTACCAAATTTGTTCACGGAGATGAAACGGAGGACAGATTACAGTGACCTACCCAAACAAGCAGTCGCATTAGATATATTTAAGTGACAAGGGAAGAAGCTCGACACTTCAGGTTATTTTACAACTAGCTTCACGATGTTTCTGAACACCAACTAAGGGCACTGCAGCCTGTGGTTCTGCCTGCCAGGAAAACATTCAGCACGGTGCCCTGAACCAGCTCTAACTCCCTTGGGTTCATATCCAAGTCTTGGACTAGCTATGCCAGAAACTGCAAAGCTTTCAGCCCATCTAGCCCAAGCACAAAGATCAGGCCAAGTTTCAACTGACCCCAGATCCGTTTGCTGTACTAAATTAAAAGCCTGTGACACTTTTGAAGACTTTTGCTGCAGGGCGGGTTCAGAAAATGTTACCAAACCTGTAGGCACTGCAGATGGCACTGAGTCATGGGTGCCGCACCCAAAGGTGTTTGGTTAGCAGGGAGAGGGTGATGTGTTCAAGGACATCCTTCAGTGAATACACAGCGAATGCCACCCACACTGCTTTGTGCTGACCCGACTCAGCAGCTGAACACAAGACTTCGAGAAGTTGGGATGTCACCCCTCTTTTTTTTTGTGAGATGGGTCAGGCGTCTTTTCTATTAATGTTCTTTTACAAGAACATTGCTTTTACAGCAAAAGACATGGTGGCATATCAGTAATAAATGAAGCAGTATGAGCAGCGTCACATGCTGTCTGTTCTTCCTCAGGTTCAATGGATCTGTCCACTTGATATCAGGGTTTCTCCTCTCTTGCTCCCTATTTACATGCATCCTCCGAAGGCTGCAAGAGTTCATGCCAGAAGGAAGAGAGTCTAAGCTCTGAAGTCTTCATTTCCTAGGTATTTAAATACTTCCCTGTTTTTCTAGTTAATTCCTGAATGGGTATTTCTCATTAAATCCAAGCACAGTTTGGTTCTACATGACCAGGATTAACTTTTTATGGCATTTATAGAATTCAGTGATAAAACTTAATTAATTGTTCTTCACCGCATCAAAGCCTGAACAGGATGTCACCAATTGTATGTGCCACAAGAACAGCTTATTTATTTCAGATATTGGAAGAGAGGAGGATGGTTGATAAAGAAGGCTTTAGTCCACTTTTCCAGCTCTGTCTTGCCCTACTTAATCTCCCAATTGTTACATTAGATTTGCCAGTGCTGCAATACCTTCTATAAAATAGCTGTTATTTTTAAAAAAATTTAAAAGCAAGGTATTAGAAAGAGCACTTCAAAGGAAAAGGAGCCACGTGCGGTGGCACTTCTAAACCTGTGGCTTATCAACCATAAGAATGTAGCTGAGAAAATGGCAAAGCTTTAAGCACACATACATCCAATGCAAGCAAACCAACCAACCCAACCATAAAATAAAAGTAAGAACCAAATATTCAAACTTAGCCTATTTTTTAGTTGAGAGCGTTTAAAAAGCATTATGGCAACGCTACACACTCTAATAGTTAAAAAGACACATGGAAGAACTGGGTCAAATTCAACCCTTATCTAAGACAACAGATGCTAGTGCAGTCAATAGAGTTCAAAGTCTGAATGGGTCCTATTCTATGACTAACAAAAAGCATCATTAAGAGTGCAAACTTCTGTATATTATGTGCATACATGGAAATGTGTCTCGGAAAAGATGTATAATTGCCTTTATACTTACAGGTGGCTTCTCTGCATCCTGTGTATCAAGTTAGTGTCCTGCCACCTCTTCCCATTACTCAGAAAGTCTTAACTGGTCTGCTGCAAGGCTCCCTCTACCTGCGGACTGCACAGCTTGGTGGGAATGATCATTTCTGCATTATCTAAAAACAGCCCCTCTGAGGCACAGATGGTTCCTGCTGAAAGTTGCACAAAGTTGTATTAGAAGCACCAAGCCTCTCCCTGTCCGACCTCACACCTCCCCAGCTGCCCTGGGCATCTTCACCTCGTACTTATGATTTCTCAACCAGGAAAGGAAACAAGGAGGTTCTCCGCTAGCCCTGCAGTTAATTTAGGCTTTGCCAATTCTGGCTGTATTAGCAGCTTTCAGCTGTTTCAGCCCACGTACCACACTGACTATGCTACAACAACAGCTCAATTGTCACAGGATAAATCTTCTTGCTTAAACATCTGAGGCAAGTCCTAGCTGGAAGCTATTCTGCAGGCGAGCAAAATCAGGGATGCTGTGGAGTCATACCCAAGAAGTCCTGGGAACCTCAGTTTTATGGTAAGGCAAAACAGCACCTCCCCAGTTCACATGGAAGACTACAAGGAGCCAGAAATCTGAAAAATCAGAGCCCCGATTCCCAAATTTCTGCATTCACAGGCCCACAGGGTCCAAAACCATCTCTTGGATATCCAGGGTCTGTGGCTCTTGCAGGAGCCAGACCTCTGGGCCCTTTTAGGAAAGTTTGACACATTTCATCTCCCTTTGGAAATCAAATTGGAGACAAATTTTAAAACCTTGCCAGGTTTTGAAGAGCACAGAGTACTGCACTGTGCTTTGTTTTTCTTTGCTTTTGTTTTTAGTTAAGTTTCTCTAATCATACTCATGAAAAGACAAGATGTTATTCATTAGTATTACTGAGAGAGTAAGTTTTGAAAACCTGTGTGACATTGAAAATCTCCCCATCATCTTTTCTTCTCCAATTCAAAATGCAAACAACACTTAAAAATGGTTTTACTAAGCCCACAAACCTGTATGGAGAGTAAAGAGATGTGGTGGGGTGATTGTTTTTGCTAGAGTTATTTTACCTCCCATTTTTTAAAGTTTATCATTGGCACAGTACTACAGATATTCCTTAGGATTTACTTCCCTAAACTCAGGAGAATGAATCTGGCTATTTTAATAAGTATTTATTTCAGGACAGCTCATTGCAACACTTTAGATAAAATGCAGTGTTACTAAGGAGTCTCACATCTGCCCTTCTGAAGGGAGAAAGGCCCTATGTGCTTCCTCTACATCGCAGTGCAAAGTCCTGAGTCAACAAGCCATATGTGTAAATACCGTCCAAAAAAAGGCTGGTTTCTTCACTTTCTGCCTTGCTGCTGAAGTGACTACCTTGTCCCCCCCCCTCCTCTCCCCGATCACCCACATTCACCCCAGTAACAGCCTCCATCCCATAGCAATAAAGTATGGCAAAAAATACTGAAAACCAACCTCCTCCTGTAAAATAAGCATCGTGATTAAATTCATGAGCTGTTTCCATCCTAATACGCCAGGGGAACGCTCCCGTATCTTTTGCTTTGTAAGGAAAACACATACCAGCTGTTCTGATTTTTATGAAAAATTTACATCGAGTTCTCAATTTTCTAAGAAGTCTGAATTTCTCCTCCTTTGTCACTGACACCCAAATAAACAAAACCAACTCAAAGCCCAAAATCCTCAAAACCACAACCCAGAGGAGTCATGCTGCAAAGCAAAGCAAATCAAAAAGAAACCCAAGTCTAGAGCTTCTGCTTTGAATGTCGTCTTTAATCAGGCTCCGAGGGATGAATTCAGCAGGGGAGGGCAGACTGTTGGTTTATTTAGTCACTTATTTTAAGTTTTAGTTTGGAGTCAAATTCTCTCAGTACTTTTCAGTTAACCGAAGGTATTTCAGCATGAGACATCAAATACCAGAGGCCTTCTGAAATCCGTGTGACTGATCTTACACAATTAACACACTTTGAGCTACTTGCTTTGAACCAAAAAGTTTCAAGAGGATTTCACTAAGGGCGCAAAGGGCTCTGTGCTTACCTTTTGGGTTGGGTTCGTTCTAATACAGACTCCTGCACAAGGTGGGGGAAGCACAACATGCACACACAAACATTAGCTGCACGAAAACTGTGTTAATGTCACTTATCAGCTATTCCTGTTTCCACTGACATTCAGTATTAACCTAAAATTAGTTTGTTGTTAATTAAAAACATACACGTCTACTACAGTAATAATATAAAGAGCCAGAATCTCAGATGGAAAAAAAAAATTAAATTATTTGATTTTATGTAAGCACAAATTCCTAATTGGGAGCATTTTGTACGCTGGGGTGCATCTTCTCAAATGGTCACTGGAAGAGTGGCAAAAGTAACTCAGGTCTGTGTCACAGAGTTAGAAGACAGCAATAGTATTAGCAAAAACCTAGCGCTATAATTAGAATACGAGTAGCGCAGCTCATTTTGGAAGCACTAGCACCCAGAAGATTGGAAAGGATGGACAGAGTGAGATCTCTTATATATAATCTGAATACATATAGGTTTGCTGGTTTATGTGAACAATGTTCATCAGAAGTAAGTTTTGCTCTCTGGGTACCTACACATTAATTGGCAGTCTCATTTGTTATCCTGCTAAAACAATTAACAGTATAATAGTTTTCAAATAGCCTTCCAAGCTGTTTTGTTAAGTGCATTACTATTCGAAGTAGTAGGAGATCACCCTTTGTTTTGGCTGAGGCTCCTGGATCATAACATTTTCTTTTTGACCCCCAGGTCTGTAGTACTTTACTTATGCAAAAAACCCCCGATTTCAGCAGGATCATTCAAACACAAAGCTACTTACATGTGCAAGCACTTGCAGAACCAGGGAAGTGAGCGAACACAATTTTATTCCCTTTATTCTACTGTTTTCCCCCGCATAAAAACCTTATTGGTCTTCTACAACACTACCTCATACCTTGTCTGTCTTTTTTTCTTGTTTTTCCAATATGGCCATGTTTTCTTTCAGAATTTTCACAATCTCAGCAGGATTTTTGTGCGATTTACTAAACAAAGGCATGGTTTTTCTTCACCTGGATTTCTTCCTTCAGGACAGAAGAGGACTGCCTTAAATCAAATGAGAAACAAAAATAGCTTTTAAGGTTTACATGAAAATGCAATAAAACCACACAAAGGCATTATGAACAAGAAAAGGTTATGCCTCAGGCACTCTGTTTTGCTTCAGCTACTCAGTAGAGCAGTAAAAGTTCTCACGTACAGTTACAGCAAGTTCATCCAGGATTCACAAGCCACCATTAGCACATGGAAAGCAACTACTAAGCACCTGCATGGGAGCTGAATGCTTCCTAAAGCCCCTGACCTACAGGTCAGTGCTCCAGCGAGTCTGTGCCTATATCCAATGTTTTTTGGACACTGCATATCTGGCAGGCTCCACTAGATTTCTGACAGGGGTTTCTGCCAAACTGGTTTCGTTGTGATGCAGCTACCTAACTGTAGACACCAGCATACCAAAAGCGTCCTTTGTTTAGAGCATTGCAAGGTAAGGGTCCCAGCTTCTCTACCATTGCTCCCTCTTCTTCAGCTGCTTTTCTTTTTCAGCCTAAAGCTTCTCAAGGGGAAGCAGTTTAAGCTATCCCCTAAGTCTGACAGACTTCAAGAATCTGTGGGTCAGGTCTCACTTATGTAAAACATTGCTTGAACTAAACAAGGAACAGAGGATCAGGCCCAAATACAGACACAAATGTTTTCATGACATTTAAATGAAAGACTGAGCATTTTAACGAAAATGGGTTTGTTTGTTTAATTTAAAACATTCTTCCTCTGTATGGTTAGAAAGGCAAATACCACATCACTGTATTTATACATGAAAGAAACCAAGTAGCTTAGTTTCTGATCCTACATAGCATTAAGTTGTGAATTCCAATGGGTTTTGCTGAGGGTCCAATACAAAGATCTACTGAAGTCAACAGACAGACTATAGATGGGAATATGTTCTGGCTAAGGCAGTACCACTTTCCAGGGAGAGCCCAGCACCATTCTGGACCACATTCCAGTTTGCACAATAAAGAAGAGGTAAAAAAAAAAACAAACCACAAACCAAAAGCAAAAATAATCTCAAATTTTCATCTCTTTCCACAACAAAAGACAACCATCACCATCCCTCCCCACACACATTTGCAAGATCAGTTGTGAAAACATAAATATATACAAACACCACTTCAATCTCCTTTTTCTTCTTCAACTTTTACAATTAAAAAAAGGCTTTATACAAAAGGTTTTAAAGGAGAGAATTAAAGAGCACAATACGCACAGTATAAAGAAGAAAACCCAGTGGTCCCAAAGAACCCACTCCTCTCATGCTTCATTGTTACTACTGACACGCTCCAGAGTCCATCAGGAAGTGTGACCCCATTTGTGCCACCCATCCATGTGTTACTAATCCCCAAATATCCTATGGAATGAATACCCAGATTAGATATACATTCTATTACAACTATAAATAGCAACCATATGAAACAGCCCAGTACAAAATTCAAACCATAGAGGAGTACTTTAAAAAAAAAAAAAAGAAAAATTAAAAAATATATCTATACAGACTCTTCCCTAACATCTTATTAAAAACATTTTAAAATATTTTTGCAGATTATCTTTACAGGAACAGTTTCTATGACACACAGGAAATACTTTTAAATGTCTTATTTAAACCAAAAGTTCCTTTATAGTGTCCAGAGTAGTTGAATTTGTATATAGCTTCTCATTTGTTGCTAGGTCAGTTTTACAGGAATATATTCATATTCAACATCTGAAAGCTCACGTCTTTCGGATTTCCATTTTCAAGCTCCTCACAGTTCAGTTCAAACTCATTTTTATTTCTGCAGTTTTGGCTATGTAACCATCACTCCTTGGCTGAGCTCTCAACTGCGGACTCCTGCTCCCATGGAGCTCCCAACTGAAAGCTTTGGCAGCACCATCCAACCAGTAACAGAGCACAGTCACACCTCAAGCTGAAAACATGCAAGGCTGAAGACTGGGATTACTAACGACTAACTCACTGGGGCACGCTCAGCTACATACAAGCACTGGAAAAGACTGGGATGCCAGTATTATACAATAAATTTGTTTAAATGCTGCTAGCAAGCGCCAAGCACGCTGTAATCCTGCACGTGCTGCAATTAGAAGATTAGTAATTCACAACATACTTCAAGAAGGACCTGATTCTGCATGTTTTTATTATCCGTGAAGACATGGCATGAGGATGGGAAGATGCAAGAGAGAAAGTCTGAGAGCAGCAGCCCAACAGGCATGTTGCATTTCAGAAAAGAAGTATTTTCATCCAAGGTGGGGCAAGTTTATTCAGATTGCTGAAGTCATCCCTTCATCTTCCCCTTTTAGAAGTCTCCACACAAGGAAAAGCAAAGGGGGAGATAATTTAATTTTTAAATTGAAGTATTCATGAGCTAGAGGTTCTGAGATTAAAAAAAAAAAAATTAAGCCCACATTTCTAACTGAAATGTTGACTATAAATTATAAACACATTTCCCTCCCAAAAAGTAACTTACATAGCTGTCTAGAGTATGGTGTCTGTATTTAAATAATCACTGATTTGCCATAAAATTCCAACAGCCAGGCTAGCACTTTTCCACTGTATAGTTCCAGTCTTACTGCTGAGTTACCACAGCACTGCTCAGTGATAAAATACCATTTCTCTTCACTTCATACCCTACCAGTGTCCTAATCACAACAGCAAAGTCACCGACAATAGGGCAGGAAGGGACTGAAGAGACTGTTTAGTTCATCCCTCTGCTGAACAGAGCCAAGTCTCTGCTTCACTTCATTTATCAGTCTTACATACAAAGCAAAGCATCCGCTGTACGCAAGCGGAGGGAGACAGAGAGGGAAAGGGGAAGAGCCCCAGATGTGCATCAAAGAATGTTTTTGGATTTACCCCTTTTCAGGACACAGTTTTTAACCCATCAGCATCTGGCAAAAGATTATCCATCACTTCAGAAAATACATACTGGCAGCTGCAGGTTACGGTCCCTTTTGCTTCTCCATGCAGGAATCTCCAAGGGGGCACATGCTAGTCACAATTACAGGTAGAAGCAAAAGGGGGTAAAGTCACTCTGCTGAGATTTGGGAGTTGTACTCCTTAGTCTTATGGCTGGCTATTCCCTAAGGCACATGACAAAACAAGGACTCCTCTCCTCCAGCTTTGCTCCTCATGACTGGATTCTCCAGCATCAAAGAAAGCACAAGCTCTTGCTAAAGCTCTTAACACAGCTGGGCATTTCTGCCCTGTCCTCCTCCTTGTATCAGCTCTGCTCTCTCAGCTTTACTTGGAAGGGAAGGTCTTCTCTTTGGTAGAGGCACTAATTTAGTTTAAATTCACTATTCCTTTCATCACTTTTTTTCAGTCCATTTTTTGGAACTCTGTATTTTCCAGGCATCTAGCCCTCTGTCAAAGTTGCTTGAAATTGGCCAGCAAGTTCAAAAGTTACCATGGGAAGAGAAGTAGGATGAGAGATGGACAGCGTGACCACATAAGCTTCGTTTTCTCAAGAAACCAGTCTAAAAAAATAACTGAAATACAAAGATGAAAGACAACTGAAAAGAATGCAACACAGGCTTACCAAAGGTAGCCCATACTACAATCCCTTATATATATATAGTTAGACAGATAAAACACAGTAGAACCCATGCATCCAACATGGAAATACACTGAACTGAATACAGTAGAAAATAAACTAGTTGAAGGAAAATTATCATGTAGAGGAAGACTGATTGTCTGAGAAGTTAAGAACAATTTGGGGATGGGATTGTATTTAGAGAGGCATAGGAATTAAGAGCATACCCCAAAATTGTGGTGCCTCAAAATAGGAAGACACTATCAACAGTGAAGAGGATTGTAATATCATTACCTGAGAAACTGGATTGCCTCACGGACTGAGATAATAAAAATAGGATAAAAACTAAGAGCAGAAAGTATCAGATAATGCTGAATGGCAGAAGAAACAGAGAGTTTGTAGATGCCACATCCCTGGAAACATTCAAGACCAGGTTGGACAGGGCTCTGAGCAACCTGATCTAGTTGAAGACGTCCCTGCCCGTGGCAGGGGGTTGGCCTAGATGACCTTTACAGGTCCCTTCCAACCAAAACCATTCTATGACTCTATCAATATCTCCTTCAAGCTGAAGACTTACCATGAGAAATGACAAAGACAGACACCTGGTGACTACACCCGTATTTTACAGACAGGAGAAAGACAGATGCAAATCTGTGATGAATTACGAAAGTAATTGCCAGTAGAAATACAAAGGTATTCACGTCTTTTGTACAAAGTCTTGATGGAACTTCATACAGAACACTGTACACAATCCTGAACACCCGCAGTGATGTAAAATCAACAGAGATTAGAGCGGGTGCAGAAAAGGACCCCAGCCTGGCCAGAAAAACCAGAAGACCAGCATGTCTAGGAGGCTAAAAGTGCTCACCTTGGTAAGCTTAAGATAAAATACAGGGAAGCCAAAGAAGTTATTTCACCTCAAATAACAATAACACTTTATTTATGCAGAAGCAAATGGCTATAAACTGCCGATGCATAAACTTAAGCTGAAAATGTAAAGGTTACCAACCATTGGAGCTTTGAGATTTTGAAATGACCTACTCAACCAGGCACACTACAGAGCATCTGTTCATAAATTTTTGACACTGCTGTCTGGCAGCAAAGGACAGGGCTGAATAAGCCCCTTTCTTTCCTACTTTCCAGGAAAACTTTTTCCATCTAATGGTTATTCAACATATGTTTTTATAACATCAGAAATGCATTGTGGACAGTCCTGAATTCGTAACAGGGGACCAGCCAACTTCTGAAACATTTAGTTGTAATGATGTTATTTCACCCAGTGCTCTTGTGAGGCACTTACGAGACCAAGGAAAGAAACAGCTGTATCTCACCCGACCGACTCTCCCGGCCTCAGAGATTGTATCTCCCGGTCATGGGGAAAATGTCCCGGCAGTGCTGTAGGAGGAACGGTGTTTTCCAAAGCCTGCTGTTGCCATCAGTATGAACAGGACGTTTCAGCCACCAGAGCTGGAGAGTCCAGCATATTTTACAAGCCCTACTTTTACAAAAATACTTTCAGGGAATAAAATTCCATGTTTATGCGGGAGAAAAAAATGGCACTGATTTTATTTTAGGTAAGTGACAGAAACACCAAAAGGCAATTTTAAAACACTACTTTCTAAATGTTTGGCTGTTTCTGTTCGAGACAGAAGAAAAAAAAAAATTACACAGGCTAAAGCAGCAAGTTAAATCGAGATGGACAAGGTTTACATGAGGTGAGTTTTAGGGTATTCAGTAGCCTGTCAAGGTAACATAACATCCCTTCATACTCGGGGCACGCCTTCCCTCAGAGGCCTTCAACTCTGCAAACATTTAACCGAGATGGAAAACACACTTCCAAAAAAACCTATATACCTGCTGTTACTCTGTTCCCTCTGCAAAGGGAAAAGCTGAAGCACAGAAAGATCAGAAGACTTACCCAAGGCCACATAAAAAAAAATAATCAGTGGCTGTGTCAGGAAAGAAACCTAGATCATTTGACACCAAAGCCTATGCTTTATCTTCAAAATATCTCTTCTGCCAGTTTATCTGCTCATAAAGGAGATGCACTAAGGAAAAAAAAAAACAACCAACCCAAAACAAAACTTGAGAAACTTGAGCTTTTTAATACAACTATAAAGTACCGTAAGAGATCTAGTTCTGTTTATAGGCACTCTCCCCAATTTCTTTGCTCTTAATCATATACTTTCTCAAAAGATTGCAGCGCAACTGAGCTTGTAAGCACAATGAAGGAAAAATGCAGACAGCAACATCACTCTACTCACCGGCCCATCCCACTGTGAAGTGACTCAGTTAAGCAGCTCAGTAACAAATGCTTCCTCCTGCCCACAACAGCAAGAATAGGAGAGAGCACATGAGCCCATCCATGCACTCTTCATAGACATTCCTCCGGACAAGCCATCTGCTCTTCAAAAATGAATGAGTGAAAAAATTTCCTTCCCTTCAAGTATCAGACATCTGCCTTGTCTTAGTTCCTAACCCTTATCGACTTATTGATCAGAATCAAAACTTTTCAATAACTCATACTGGGTGAGAGCTTCTTGAATGGAAAGACAGACCTTTATTTTCCATTCACCCCAGTGTGGCTAAGATATTCAGGGCCTGAATTAGCACACTTTCTCCATAATCTTGCCTAATTCAGTCTCTACATAATGGAAGAGACGCTTTAGTCCCTCCTCATTTCTCCCTCCTGCCACATTTGAGAAAGCTGTTGCAATTACAGAGTGACATACTCAAACCAGGGGATGGAAGCCCCCATGGGTAATGATCACCTGGAGAAGTCCAATCCATCCTCCCCCATGCAGTGCCCTCACATGACCCACATTTCATTCAATATACAGAAGGAATCAGGGCTACATAACAAGTAACTTCTCTGCAAATCCTCAACGAGTTACAGATTGTGGAAGGTACATTGCAAATGAGACAAACAATTAACAGAAGAGAGGACAGTTCTATGGTTAGGGTGAATGAATGCCACCTCTGCTTGGCAACAAAATTAATCCAGAAACTCAAGAATTTACTCAATTGCTTTACTCAGTAGCCTTGCTGTTGGCTACTTGTTGCATTACCTAGAATGAAGGTGGATAGTGGCTGAAACTTCACCTGAACACACAAAACGTTGCAATAATGCCTCCTATCACCACAATCGTCTTTTTTTAGCAGAGGGCAAGCATCCTGAAGATCAGACATGGAAAATAAGTAGGCAGCTCTGCCCTTAATCTGACCACCTCTACAGAATGAGGATATTAATATCACATAGTTGTTCAATACTGTTATGAAACTGAAGGCATTCATGGTGATGCTCCATTCAAGTGCTGTGGTGCTGCTCTATGGAAGCACTCAAAAGAAATTAATAATTCTATTTTTAATTGAGCGCTTGAATGAGCCCATTCAATAAAAAACCAAAAAGCTTACATAGTCTCTCAGCAAACACGGAGGCCAAAATGAAACACCGAATAGCTATCTGGTCACTGAGGCCACAGTTTGATAAAATGCTTTTATTCCATGACAGTACCACCCTGCTCCACATCTATTCCCATCCCCACAGACTCTGTTGGAGTGGTGTGGCTCTTTGCAGGGCCACATAGTGAGCCAGATCAGGGAACCGACCCAGGTTAACAAAAAATAGCCTGGTGGGGAAAAAAGGTCACGCTGGTTTCCAGTTCAGTTCTCCCCATAGTCTTACAAAGAACTATACCAGCGCAAGAGGGGAAGAAGGGGATGAAAGGAGGGTAGAGAGACAGGGCTGCTGGACCAGATGCTACAGCTCAGGTGTTCACCAGCCAAACCCAGAACGAGGCAGTGATGATGGGAAAGGAGGTGTAAATGTGTGATGATACAAACTTAATGAAAGTATCCTGACCAGGGTACAGAGAACAGACTACACTGGCACAGATAAATGCCAGACTTCAAGTTAGGAACTCTTTCAGTGTTTTGACTCTGCTGCCTACTGTCCCTTTTATTGCAGCAAGTCCTGTGCTACCACATCTATTATTATCATAAAATATTTATTACAAACCAGCATTTGCCCAGTGCAATGCCAGGTAATACTCAGGTTCTGAAGTCAAGCAGAAGTGGCATCCTGTGGCACCATACTCACACCTGCATCAATCATCTCTGTATTACACAGGCTCTCCCACTCATGCTAACAAAGTGGCTAGAAGTAGTAGGTTATTACTTTATGTTGAATAAAACTAGAAAGATAAGAAACCAGCGGTTTTACAGCCACCAAATTTGCAGGACTGATGAGTCAAGAATACCTGGGATTCCTATTTCCATTTGTCACCATGGAGGTCTTTCAAACCTAAAAAATTAAGAATTCAATTCCATGCCTAACTGTAGTCCATAGCAAAACTCCCACAAGCTCAGTCACGCTGAAGGAGGTCTCTTAACTAATGTCTCTGAAGTACACATAATTCTAACAGAACAGCCCTTAACAGCTTTTCATTTAAGTAAAAGGGAAACCAAATTAAATTTCCTTTTCTAGTAGTAATAACAACTGTAGAAATAATGGAAACTGGTAATATAATTTAAATAACATAGGCAGCAGCCAGGAGGGAATAGGACTTCCTCTAAACACATTAGCAAGGAACATGAATATTATTTTTGCTTTTTGTTCAATATTACTGAAAGTTACCTCTCCACACAGCATTCACTTGACCATGTCCTTAGCAAGCTGCTGTATTACTTTCAATAGCTTTGTAACAGATTAAAGTAATTTGCTATAGCAGTAATTTCACTTTACTACTAATATTAGTCCAGGAAAGAGTCTTTGCTCAGGAAAAAAAAGCTTCCCTTAAGCTCAATGAAACTTCTGCCTGATAGTGACTTCGTGAATAGCCCGCTGCACAGAATTAGCATTTCAGGTTGATGAGACCTATCGACTATAAATAACAAGATGGTTAATTTATATACGCCATTTCTTGTGACGGTTCACACGCGCGCTCATCTTCCCTTCATCTCTAACTGTCTCCTGCTGTCTTATGCAAGTGGCCACGCTCTCATTCCTCTGCATCTCAAGAGCCAGCCCGCAGCAGACAGTCAGCGGAGAGGAGCAAGAGAAATGATATATTGCAGATATTTTATTTTTGGAAACCACACTGTAAATAAAGCCATTTCCAGAGATATTCCATGGACACGGAGCGCTTGGTTGCGGAGCCAGCGCCTTATGTAACAGGAGGAGTATTGTTTAGGGTTGCCTGCTTTAAAAAGCCACCCCTGGTAACACAGTTTACAAAGCTATAAAAAGCCAACAGCATGACTACCAAGAACAAGCAGGCAAGCGGTTTATTATGAAAAGGTTGGTGCTAACTGGAAAAAAGAAAAGTTTTCTTAAATCATTTAACTTTCTATCACTCAGAGGACATCATCCTGGCTGACACTTACTGTGTGCGGAAAGGTGGGGGCTCCTAGGCAGCCCCGCGCAGCCCCATGGCCAGGTGCTGAAGACAGCTCTGCCACCTCCCCACAGCCCACGCCGCCGGCAGCTGCCTTCAGTTACCTTCCATTTAATTCTGCTTTATTCCCCTCTGCTGATTATCGACACGTGGCAGAGACAAGGGAATCCCGCGACTCGGCCTCCCGCTCTTCTTCTGCCGAGCCGCTGCCAGCCTCTGGAAAAGCGTTAGCAGAAAGGATCACTTGAACATGCACAGGCGCTCACAAGCAGCTGTAAATTTCCACTCCCCGCTGCCTACGGCCGGACTTGCGGCCTTGCTCCGGCTCCTTGTCGTTCCTGCTCCAACTAGCTCCGTGGCTGGGTGTGCATTTTTCCCCCACTGCCCTCCCCGCTTCCCACTCCCTTGCTCGTCTTGCTCGCAGGCTCACACACCACCCCCCCCAAACTCCACGTCAGAGGAACGCGTGGAAAAGCAAAGGAAGAAGCGATCGCTCCGCCAAGAGATTTCTCCAGGGTTAAGGGAGGCAATGCGATGATTTGGCATCACTTCAGTAAGTTTCCATTCCCCTCCGAAGTCTGTCGGTGCAGGGGAAGCATCGCTGATGGGTCCTTGCACCATCACGTGGCGAAGGCTGCTGGAATTAAATTATTCACCTTGCCGTCCTGCTGAGAATGCAAATAAGGGAGCCCAACAGAGGGTTGTTGTTACGAGAGAATACTAAAATCAACATGCTCATGCACCACATCTTTCAGCGGAGCCCTGCCCAGAGAAGCCGAAGTTAAGCTGCTTCCTGCCTGACTATATGTTATAACATAAAGATCCAAATAGTTTACTGCAATAATACTGGGGGGGGGGGGGGGGGGGAAGGTGCAGTATACTCTAAGCAAAATTTAAATCCCACTGAAAAAAAAAACATTAGCCAAAATTATTTTTTCAAAGGCTAATGCGATGGGGGAAAAAAAAAAAAATCATACAATTGAAGTATTCTAAAACAAGTACTACCAGCTATTATCAAGCACACAAAGACATCAAAATACAATTAAAGGAATTTTTAATGCTTCACTTTTCTCTCTCAACAGCTATTGCTCAGCAAGCACCACATATTCCCAAAGGGAATGGCAAGTGCCTTCCCCACCTGACCCCCCCCAGCTGTCTAAGAGGCTTTGAGAGCAGGGAAAGGAGAATGCTTTACCAGCCACCACAGGCACTGCAGGATGGGATTTAAATCCCATCCTCACCCGGATCTCAGATGAGGCCCAGCAGGGACGAGAGCCCAGCATGTATTTCTCCAGAGCTCACCAGCTTGGGGGGAAGATTTCACCTCCTGTCTCCTCTTCCTCAGGGCAAAGCCCAGCCAAAGTCCTACATTGTTAAAAATAATTCCATATGCTACATTTGCTCGGGGAGCTAATCTCAGCCCCTGCCGCACACCAGCACTACAGTCGCATCAGATCTTGATTTAGGGCTCATCTGCAGTAGCTATTCACAGCCCTACATTAAAGGCAACCAAAAAAGTATGAGAAACCTCATTTCTGATGAGTACAGATGAAACAGACACCTTTTAAAGGGCTAACATCCTTTGCTAGCCATCCCAGCTCCTAACCGAGGCAAACAGGAGTATCCCAAATCCTCACGTTGAAGAGCCAAGAATCAGGAACTTGCCTGTCCCTCCAGGGCTCAGAGAGGCAGAAGTCGTCCCTGCTCCCTTAAACTCCCTGCATGTGCTCCTGCGTTTGCACGGGAGGTGCCAAGCTGACCTCAGATCAGCAGATTTGTGCTCTCAACTTATCTGTAAAGCACGTCATCGTTCATGCTTATGCTTTACCTAACAGCTCATCAAGATACCTCAGCCCCACGTTTGTGGGCTGCCCTGACTAGTACTGGGAACAGGCACCAGGGCTGCTCCCGCTGCACCCAAAAATGCTGCAACAAGTGACACCAAGTGGCAATTTCTGCTCAAAACCCATAGTGAAATATTCCTCCAGCACAGAATTAAAGCCTTCCCGTTAGACACCCCCAACCAGGTTTCCTCTCTAGGCCACCTCCCGAGAGAGCTCAGCAAGGGAACGCTGTGGACGCCCAGCTCAGAGCGGGACGAGCCACCCTCCAAAGCGGCATCTTTCTCCACGAAGCTTAGCAGGCACGTGGACAACCAGCACAGGCTGATGTTTTGCGACATGAAGGATTTGGTGGGTGGGGGAAACTGGTGCTGGCACCGTTTTGTGGGTGCCTTGCTCTGCCCCAGCTCAGTGGGGAGAAGGAAGGGGCACTGCACCCTGTGGCACCTTACACCCATGCTGGGGTTGGCCCTTTCTTTTTTATCGGATACCGCGGCCTTTGGGTAAACGTCATAGCGAAAGTCAAACGATAAAAACTCTGCCCTTGGGCTACTGCTGAAGGTACCGGCTTTTCCTAAGGCGACACAAAAAAATTAAATAAATAAATAAAAAAAATCTAAGTACACCATGTCATTAATTTCCAGCATGTGCTTTTAAGAGAATAACTTCTTTTCCTCTTACTCTCCCGAGGGAAATTATATCCTTTCCATAGTGCATCCACCACCACTTCAACAGGTAAAAAGACACCCCTCTGTTGCCCTGTGGAGTTTAACATTGGCGGGTGCTACCCTGCAGTTGAATAGTCACAAAAAAGATTGAATAATCAGAAAAAAGCTGTTTTAGTTGCACATTAAGGGGCCACACTGGATAATCTGTGTATCACTGAGTTCCCTGAAGTATTCATAGACCGTTCTGAGTAAGCAGGCCTTTGGAAGCATAAGAAATTTATCTAGAAAATTACTACCCTCTCTTTTGGGCTAAATATGCCTGTATTCCTGGTTCTGAGGAATAAATTAAATATGCACTCCATTTACAGTTCAACTCTGCCAGTCTTCTACCTGAGGAAATACTTTGGGGCTTTAATAGGAGCCCTCCACACACCAGGAGAGCAAGAAACACAGCTGCCCCCATCACTGCATTGCAGCAGGAGAAACAGTGCAAAGCAGAGTAGCTAAAAGGGGCGGGGGGGGGGGGGGGGGGGGAACTCTCTGCTATTCCAATACTCTGTTTCATCTTCAGCGCAGTTAATTCTCAGATGACAGGGAAAGGCCCCGAACCATCCAAGAGGAATTGAGCTGTAATTACTTAGTGCTCTTACCTCTTTGGGTTTTTTTGTTGCTGAGAGGTTATTAAATATTTCAAAAGAAATGGTTTTTTTCAATTCTTAGTTTGTAGCCATCTCAAATCTGGAATGATGTAATTATTAATAGCCAACAATTCTTTACAGTCTCAAAGTACACTGGGAAAAAAAAAAAAAATCTCTGTGCACTGCTAAAGGACTCCAGCCTCCACATATTTAAATTTCATTATATTTGTTTCCTTTAAAGTGAGCAGAGTCCTCAGGCTAAAACATGGTTAGAGTACTTTCGAGAAATGTTCGTCCTTGCTTTTGTAACTTAAAATCATTCCATCTAATAAAGACCAAAGGAAGAAAACCCCCGTCCATTATTCCTACCCTTTCTATTTATTTTCTAAAGCGGAAAAGAGAAATTAGGGAACTTGAACAATAAGTATGGTAGCAATAAATTACAGCAGCAGATGATAAACATGCAGTACATATATATTAATTCTGCTCATTTAATCACCCACTTCCAGTCTGTCTACCTCCTCTGAGGTGAATTCCAGGATTCCAAAGCCCTAAGCAGCCTCGGATAATAATAATAATAATAATAATAAATAAATAATAATCATCCTTCCTTCCTTCCCCCCAAATTGCTCTATGTCAAGGCCCCAGGCCATCAAAATTCAGTTCTCCACAGCGACAAGTTTAGTTGTGTAATACTGGATATCAAGAGGAGAAACTTTAGAATACTAAAGAGATTCCCCCACGCCCCAAAACCTGAAAACTAAAGAATACCCCCCACCCCCACCCCCAGGATTTCATTCTATTCGTGCAGATCCCAATGTATCAACATTATGGCAATTTATCAGGGTGGAGGGGAACTAAAAACAAATTACTTACACTGTCTACATTGTAAAGCTGTTACACTTTAACTCAAGGCATTAGCTTTACAACAAAGCAATATAAGAAGTGAGCCCAACAACACTTCTAAAACCTCGTAAAATGAGAGACTTTACAGTAACTTTGTATTTCTGTTATTCTAGAAGCTCGCAGATACTAATTTTCCTCAGATCCCCTGCAAGAGCAATGTGGCCGCTCCAAATTAATGCCATTAAAAGTCATCTTCATCTAATCGATCCCAAATACAGACATACATCAACACCCCCACTTTCTCTATTTCTCCCCCATATAATCTCGGAGGCAGACAAGCTCAGAACTGAGTTTATACACCAATCCCCCCAAAACAGCCACCAGCACCGCAAGGCAAATTAACAGTTGGCTGCTCATCCAAATAAAAACCAAGGCAAAAAAAGGGGTGCAGTCTACAGAGGGGCAGGTGGTTTTCCCTATGGCCATTTAAAAAGCAGCAAAGTTTCTGGCCTCTCTCAGGACTGGAAAACTGAAATTTCTTCAGGCAAGTGTAGGGGAACAGAGAGCAGCCAGAGGCAGCGGCCGACCTGTAGCTGCATTTTAGCTGAACTAAGCAGGAGGATTTAAACGGATGCTTTGTACAATCTATTCCTAAAAATGCAAGCATGTCTTCAATGGTTTTCCCCTCTTCCTCCTCCTGGCTCCCTCTAGTGCTTTTAAGCACATACTACCTTTTCCTTCCTGTTTTATTTAATGTAAATATAATATAAACAGTTGCTAAGATGGTTATTTGGGGTTTTTTGGGGGGGGGGGGTGTGTTTTAAAGAGCTGCATTAACTCTTATAAACTGCTCAGGAGTTTTTACATATTTTTACATAATATTACATATTATTCACATGTACACCACTCCAGCAATCACGCACCGACACTGGCCTTTCTACCAGAAACCTTTATGTATTAAATACTTTAAGTACAGGCCAGCGTATTTAAAATTTTACTCATTTTAAAGTCATCCATCAGCTACATCCTTAGAGAAAGTCATAACATTAATCTCTTTCCTTGCACATTCCCTCCCCCAAACAGGAATTACATCTAAACAGGAGGTTACTAAAGTGCAACAACCAAAAATAAAACAGATCAAAATTTTATGCCTGCTCGAAATGTCACTTAAAAAATGTTAATCGCATCCCTTATCTACTGTGTCCCAACATAAAACACAATCAAGAACCATACCTACACTCCCACTTTTATGAGTGGAGGAACAGTGAACTCAGGACAACATCACGCTTTTTACCTGGGGATGTATGCAAACAGAAACTAGTCCTCCAAAACCAGTAACTCCCTGAAGAGCTAAGCAGGTATTTTTAACATAATTAAAGCCTTCACCTCTCCGGACTGCTTCCATCCCAGCTCTGTACAATCAACCACTTCAGTGGCCACGTTTGTTTGTCTAAGGTCCATTCACAGAATTAAAAATGTGAAAAGGAAAGCTCATTTCAGAAGGAACAACAAGAGCAGCTTTGCTGAAGATCTAAAATTTAACCCCTCATCACACATGTACCGTGAGAGGCCCAATCTTACAGTTTGTATCACAGCACACACACACACACAAAAAGTTATTTACAGTACCAACAAAAAAAAGTTACACATGGCCAAATAAGCCCTCGCTGTCTAGTATGCTGGAAGATAGTCCTTGCATCACTGCTAGCACTTTTCTTCATTAGATTGCAAAATTCTTTCATGTGTATAAGAGCATTTATCTCCCATTTCTGAAATATTCAAACAATATTAATACTGTTCAGTCTTCTTGCAAATACTGAATTTAGCTGCTGGTTTCCACGTAACTTCAGCAATCAATTTTCTTAATATTAGGCACGAGTTAGTAAGACAGCATGGGGTACTGCATGTTAAGACATCTCCCCCTTTCAACATGCTCACATATGCAAAAAAAAAAAAAAATCTCTATATATCCCCTACAGTTCCCCTGGTGGTGAAAGACAACTTTAAACTTCCTAACAGTGCTTGAAGCTGAAAGCTGTATTACTGCACATTCATCTCACTAATGGTGCTGTGCAATGAAAATACTAGGCAGATCAACTGCCTTTTGACAACAATAATTTCTTCATACATAACATGTGGCTCTGTTTCTGACAAGGTGGAAGGCAGTTTGGGATTAAGACTCTTCCTCTATTGACCACTACTTTAGAAGTCTAAAGCATTTTTCACCAGATCCTCTCAAGATGACTTGCAAACAAACAAAATTAAGCTTAATTTGAAACACAAGTTAAATGCTCCTGTGAGGCACTCACCATAACAGCCATTTTAGTATAAGGAAACTGAGGTGGCACCAAGCAAACACCCAAAGGTGTGCAGTCAAAAATATACTGTTAAAGAATGTCAGTAGATAGGAACTGTCATTCCGGATCAGAAAAAGCTCCATCAAATTCCATCTGCAAGAGCAGGTGACACCAAGTGCAAAGCAGAAAAAGAAATAGATACCAGAAGAAGGACTACTCTACTCTTTTTCTGCTTCTGGCAACTAGCACCTTTCAGGTTTCCTGAAGTGTCATCCAAAATCACCATGGTAAACAGCTACAAATGGCTCCACACCCATTCACTTTAAAGATCCTAAAAGAGCAACTATTCCTCTTCTTGGGGGACTTTGAAATCATACCTGCAATACTTAGATACAACAGATTGCTCCAGATTGCTTCTTCCTCTCAAGACTGAGCAGCCAAGAACGCTCAGAGACTGCTATTTTCCTGTACATGAGGGATCAAACAAGAAATCAGCACCATCAATAATTTACTGCCTTCCAGTTAGTTACTTCTTCAGGGCAGCAAAGGCCAGGATTTACCCACAGAACCATGGTATTTTTCAAGCGATTGCCCCAGACAAGAGAACAACTACTACCAGAAAGTCCCATACAGAGGTAGAGTGTTGTACCGATGAAGAAATGTGTTCAGACCAAAGAAATCAAGATTAAGTTCCTATCCATGTCATACATTTCTATGATCTTGGAAAAGCCACTTAGTCTCCCCATGGGAAAATGAATGCATTCAAGACCATACGGTGCTTTGACACTACAGTGATGGAACCCGAACAAACATACTAGGCAGTACCCAGCTTGCTGTGTCCTTTTCTTGTAGGCTGGGATAACAAGCTTGCAGTTTGTGTGATGTACGTCTCCAGAACCCATACTCACAGGCAGAACAAACTTCTGAGTCTCTTGTCATGCAAGTTAAAAATCCTACTAAAGCAGAACGGTTGAACCAAAACCAGTATAAAACTAGGCTAAAAGAGTCTAAACCACTGCTTTCAGACAAAGAATTACAGTTTTTTCCAGTGTCAAATAATGAAACCTAAGCATTATTACAGTTCACGAAAAATGGCTGTTATTTTTAAGCAAGTGTTGCTCTAAACTGACTCACCGAAAGTCACACTGGAAAATCGCTGGCAGTCAACACTGCTCCCCTGGATAAACGGGAACCCAGGTCTTCTCACGTTTTGCTCTTTACCAGTTTTTGTCCTGCAACAATGTTAGTTTAACATACCGGATCACAATAGGCAACCTTGAGAATTCATCAAGCTCAAGTTGCACACAGAAACATTGTCTTCACAAGTACCCCAAAGTCAGTCCTCCTGACAAACAATTAAGTATATCCATCACTTCTCAAATTGCAATATATTTGCCTTCACGTGGCACATACATGGTCGGTCAATGCAACACTGGATGCTTGCACTTTCTGTCCCACAATAAGGATCGCAACATGACTTTAATGTGATCATCCTACCTGTTAGGTGATGAATGGTCCCTTGCTGTCACAAATCCCCTATCACAGATTTTAGTCACATATTCTTCTAGGCCCAGGATGGAGCCTCCAGTGCTCCCCTGAAGAGCTATGTAGTAGTCCATTCTGGCCAAAAGTTGACTATATTGAGCCAATTAACCTGTATGGTATTCTATGAAGTCCAACACTGTTACTCCCCAACAGGGAAAACCTAACCATACTTCCCACCCTACTAAAAAGCCATCCGCTGTTCTCCCCATCTATGTTGCCCAACAACTGACATTGCAAATTAATTATTACATCAGACACATACAACCACAAAGTGTCCAATTAAGGGCTGAGTTCCTTTTGATTTAATTAATAAACCAGGGTCATTCCTTGAATTCCTTAAATGGCAGCAGACACACTGCAGGTTGGCATGTTTTAGCGCAGGAATTCTGTCCTGAACAAGGACCAACATGCAGCAGTGTGCTTGTCTTCAGGACAATCTCTGTTTTGGAGGGAGAGCAGCTGAGGCACCTGGGTGTGCTTTGATTCAACTCTGCTCCTGGGTAGCCTCAACAGTGAAGACCCCTGACAGGTTCTGGATACCTGGAAGAAAATAACCCGCCACATGACATAAATGGCAAGCTCTAGATATATAGGTTGTATCAGGTCAAATATACCAATGGAAATCATCTTGGCAAACACCACTCCTCTGCACATCTCTCAATGACATCTGACAGGTCCTTTATTACACAGCATACAGATCTATACTTACAAATGCTGTCACACCCTCTGGAAATAGTTCAAGAAATTATGGTTTTCTCGTGCTAATGGTAGTTTACATATCTGCTCTCTTCCTACACAAGCTACTGATAATTTTTCTCCTGTCTGTGTGTCTTTGCAGTATGCATTCACAAAATAACTTCATCTGCCATCAAAATCTACACTTCTGAAGGATAGAAGACTGCTACATCCAACACAAAAAAAAGTCATGATTGGCACTGAACGTGAGTAAGGTGTACCCCCTCACAAACTAAATAGGAGTCTCAGGCTATATCAGCCCAGACATGAAAAGTTATCTACCATCTTTGCAAAAAAATAACACTTATATTGTAGTCAGAAGCTAGCTGAGTCTGAACACCTGCAGAACACATTTTCTAATATCATATCTGCATTTAGAACCTCAATTCTCTCTCTCATATGACATTCTTCAATGTCACGTCCAAGCCTAACATCATGAGGAGACAAAATTTCATATCTATTAAATCAAGCAGAGATTCCCAAACCCAAGGAGTCAGAGCTGTAGGCCCAATAGCGGAACTGAGAGAGAAAAGTCCCAAAACCATTTCTTTCAAAACAGCAGTGCTCATAAGGACATAAAAATATGTCTGGCATTATTGCCAATTTTGGAGTTTCCACCCAAGTACCAGTGAAAAGAAATGGCTTGTTTCCCGAGAGCAGGCAGAATCCTGTGAGAAGGTCACCTAGCGAGAGTCATACCAGTTAAACCTTCCACGACCGCAACAAGACAGTCTCTACTAGCTGTCATCATGGGATGAAATTACTTTCACAAGCATAAGAACTTCCATTGAAAGATTTCAGCACACAAAGACCTGTATCCGAACAGCTGCATATCAGCCAAGTAACTAAAGACGTAAACCTAAGCTATTTAATACCTCGTCATTTAACCCAACAATCACATTACCTATTTTTACATTTTTCCATTTTAAAGAAATATAGATGACATGGTTAGGAAGTTTAAAAGTAACAAGAATCTGTGACAATTTACACAGAACTGGCTTTTCTTTCAAAACTGAAGACAGGTTCAATATGCTTCCTATAGAGTTAGGAAATAAGACCTTATTTGGTAAAAAAAAGTTTGAAACTTATTTTTTCCTCTTCTCAAAACAAGAAATGAATGTTGTTACTCCCAACAAAGGAATTTAAAGATTGCAAAGATGTACTCTGGTTCTCACAAAGCATGGATTATTGTCTGGCATAGCTCAAGAGCTTCTTGAACAAGAGCAGCTTTTAAAAAGATCTTGGATCTTGATGTTAATTTCAAGTGTTGGAGAATCTATGAAGTCCATCAATAAGCTAGTGCAATAGTTAACTAGGTACCACTTCAAATATTTTTTCCTTTTATGCAAATTCATATTTTTTTACTTTCTGCTTCCTGCTGCTGACTCCTGTATTTGCAAATGTACGCTCTTTGAAGGCTCTCCATTATGTTCATGCATAGGTACATGATCAAATCACTTCAGCAAACTCAGGATTTACTTCTTCACCGCCATCTACATTAAGTGTGTAGATATGTTTTTCCAACACCTACAACCAGTACTGACTTCAATTTAAAAATGTCTTGAAGTGAATCCATCAAACCCGATTATATTCCAGAAGTGAGGTCAATAATATTGGAAAGGAAATCTCCCATTCTGTGTTCAATACATTCAACTACTATCAGCTCTTGGCTGCCGCTTATCTACAGGGAGTGTCTTGTATGCTGCCTGTTGCCCATGAGTCTCGATATCTTGCAGTACCGGTTTTTTGGCCACTGCTCCTCATCCTTAAGGTGCATCCAGTCTTTTTTCCTGGTGATTAACTTCCCAAAGTTTTGAGTCCATCCTTCCAAAGAGTCAACTAATGTGCTCTTTAATTCAATCAAATACATGAGGCTATGCCATCATTTGTAATTTTTCTACTTTACATGGCCTAGATAAAACTCTCAGGAGGATTTTGCATTTTCTTCCAACTGTGTGTTCATTTGGGGTTGGGTTTTTTTGCAAACAAACATCCAACGACTGAACATCACAAAATTATATCTTAATTCAATGATTCTTCATTGAGTGTAACATTTACAGGAGTCAGTTTTAGACAGACTAGATCAAATCCTTAATCTAACTGATATACTAGACATTTTATAATACCTGTTTTCTATTAATCATCTTGAATAGCATTTGCTACATGACAACCCTTAAAATTTTGGACAGTTTTACATTAGCCATTTAAAAAAAAAAATTCCTTGGACTCCACAAATTTGTAGCACAAATTTTCAGAAGTGTTCT
The DNA here is from genome assembly GCF_026419915.1 of Harpia harpyja. Classification (NCBI taxonomy): domain Eukaryota; kingdom Metazoa; phylum Chordata; class Aves; order Accipitriformes; family Accipitridae; genus Harpia; species Harpia harpyja. The sequence goes on from NC_068943.1 coordinate 32,764,315, forward strand.
TTCAGTCTTTATTTACTGCTGTAATATGATGGATTTGTTCATAGCTATATGATCATTTGTAATATTCAGCTTCATTGTCACTACAGATGTACATAACAGTTCTGTCTTTTCAGCGCTGTTGTTGACAACTTTAGCGCAGCCATCAGACATATGTCACTGTTCTTTTTGCTCCTGGTATTTTTAGAACTTCTCCTCATTAGCCCTAGATCATAAAGAAAATCTGGAGAGTTTTCTTTAATCATCTTTGTAAAAAATTACTTATACTTATTCCTATGTATTGGCTGCTGCCCTTGAATCACTTCTAAATCAAGATGGGAGTCTTCCTTTGCTTAAACTATCTTTTCATATTTGACACTGCACGTTCTAGATAGCCATGTGTTCTTGCATTCTGCCCCACCGCCCCCCCCCCCCAAATTTGAGAGACACTCTTATAAGCAATGTTAGAAGCATAGTAGTGATGTAACAGCACATCACATCATGCAGAACAGAAGATTTGCTTAGTCCCTCATGGTTTTTACCCTCAAAAATGGGAATGTCACATAGTTTTGCAGCCATCTTCTCCCATGACCTTATGAACTGCGATGAGACCTTATGAACCGTGATGAGGAGATACTCAGTTTACAGGGTGGAGAGAGTTCAGTGAGAGAGGAAAAACAATGGGTAACATCTCTGTGCATGTTTTCTTAGCATTTAACTGCTGCCCAAGAAACTGGAATAGCACAAGGATATCTCAGGAAATCCTCTGGCAACACCTTCCTTTCCCTGATAAAAGGGTGGAACACAGATGAATTGTAAGGGCATGTATCACTTTACATTAATATTGGTTTTTTGAACGGAAAAACCTTTTCCAAACAACCTAAAGACTACCAAGCCAATTTGACCTCAGAGTTCATTCAAACCTGTCTTCATTCAAACTGCCTTTAACCAAAACCACTTTGTCTTGTTATTTTTGTATTTTGCCCAAGGCTGCATGCGATGCTTGGAATGGAGCAGTACAGACATCATAGGCAGTTACAGACCTAAACACAGATTGTAATGTAAAAGACAATTTTTATTACTGGACTGCAGATGAGGAGTAGGACCAAAGGTCAACACAATTTCTATGCAATAAGCTTGCATTTAGAAGGTTCAGCCTTACTTAGCTCATTTGCTTAAACCAATTTGTCAAAAAAAACCCAACCAACCAACCAAAAACAAACCAAACAAAAATGATCACACCCCCCACCCCCCAAAACCACAGACTTTTCCCAGTGATTATGTGATATATACAATATTTGCCTTAACAGAGGACTACAACCACTGTGCAATCCTGCCCTCACCCTGTAAAGTTCAATTTAGTGCCTTATTTCTAACAACAAATAAATCATATATTGCAGACAGCTCCTCCTGTATTCAAAAGCAATAGGTAGTGAATGACCACCATGAACTCATGAGCTGGTAGCCTTTTGCTTATTTGCAGAAGTGAGACAGCTGCCTGACTGCCGATGAACTGCAGAGAGCGCACAATTAAGGTACACTTGAGGAGGGAAAGTCGATACAGCCATGCCTCCCTGCCTACATATGAAAAAAAGTGTAACAGACCTGAATGTTACATGTTGCTCAGAACACTACAGGTGCTGGAAGTGAACTTGTTTTCCACATAATTTTAGTCTCTTCATATTCAGTAAGCTCCAGTGCCCTTACTTTAAAAGCCCCACACAACTTCCTTCCCACACTTAAGAGCAAGTGAACTGTATTTTTTGCTACAATAAATTTGTACATATAAATTTGTACAAGTGCCTTTGTGCTAGATTGACATCGGGTCTTTAACAAAGATCCAATAGTTGTCACTCAACTGTCCCCACATTTCAAAGTCTGGCTATGCAGCAGTACTTTATTCCATCTTAATTATTGTCTCTTGCAACAGGAAATTCAAGGCACAAACGTTAAAAAAAACCTTCTGATATCTCAGTAAACTCATGCTGTAAAATAATTTAAAGATGTTGTTTCACAATTAAGTTGCTCTAAGATTACATTGCTTCCAAAAAGGGAAGACTAGCCCTTACTGTCATTACCCCCCCTTGCATCAGTTCTAGGAATGGCACAACTGCAGAGACAGATCAGCCTGTCAGGCACCCTGGAAATTTAACAGCTGGAAAAAAACAAACCTCTCTTACTTCCCCTAAAAATGCAGCTTTTGGAGAAGTGAGAGGAACTGTGGAGGGACTTAATAAATGTAACTTGTGTGAAATTTTTGGAACTACCTTTATCAGTCATTTCTAAAATGGACAATCTGAGCTACAATACTAAAAGAACAAAAGAAAGGAAAAAAAATCCATCCACCCGTGAACCCTTTTTTTGGAGGATGGGGGATGCAATTTTAAAATATTTCTACAATATGTAGTGGCAAAAATGGTTAAAAAACAACAACAAAAAAACCCACAAAAACCAAAACCAAAGGTTCTGTCCCTTCTTACTCATTCCTATACCCTGGCTGCAACCACACACTAATGCAAGGGTCGTAGCACCTTGCTATGAATTCGTTAACAGACTCAATTAATCTTAAAAATAATCCTTCACTTAAAACATGCTACCAAACCACAACTCGCATAACTGGTTCATCACAAACTTGACAGAAACCATATCTGCACACTAAACTAAGCTAACCAGCAGTATTTGGTGGACTACTTTTTTTTTTTTGGCAGATACACATAAAATCTATTTCTAGCAGCACTCAATCTTAGTAAAGCTTTTTTTTTTTTTTTAAATGCCAGTCTGCATGCAATCTAAATTGCTTTGGTATTACTTTGTAACAAATAGCATAGGTATCCACTTAGGTGAAAGGAGGGCCAAATTCATACATTAGAGTCACTTGAGTAACAGTTCTTATGAAAAAGGGTTGCAAAGGTTTGGGCCTACAGTTCACACTGCTGAAAGGATGCCTCACACATTTTCAACATAGCTTCTTTGGTTCCAGTCATTCAAGAATTTTACAAAAAAAATAACAACAAACTTAAATTCAGTCACCCCCAAAAGAAATCCATTCATCTCCACTGTCTGTAGAAAGTGGGAGGGCTTTTTGGTCTAGCGCAACTGAGAATGCAGAGAGATCCAGGCTTAGGACAGCTCTGCTATGCGATAAATACCATCCACAATAACCTGGATACGCTAAGTGTCCTGCCCATACCAGTACTTTGCCTGTACTAAGAAAGAAGTTGCACAAACACTTTAAACTGGGATAAATGACACCGACAATAAAATTAGAAAGCAACCCATCTATCTCCAGATGCTCATTTTGCCCCTAGGCCACCCCCAGTTCCCTGAGAGAAGCAGAAATACCAACTGGTTGCACAGCAAATTAGATGGGGAAAGTTATTCAGATAAAATTAGCTGAGCCAAATAAGTAACTTTTTTTTTTAAAACCCAACCAGTTCCCTGAGCAATGACACAAATGAACAGGGGAGGGCTGAGAAGCACAGGGAGAACAGAACTGTTTCTTTCTTTGCCAGTGCCAATTTAGTGTTCAGGGGACTGCGGCTTCCCTGACACTTCATAAGGCTTATCAACAAAACCAATCGCAATGAATATTAATGGGACAATACTGCTTCCCATCCTTGCTCCTCATATTCTCTACACCTTACTGCCAGTTTCCACACCTCTACAAAGTTAGGCAAAACCAGCTGATTCAGCACAGTGAACTGCATCAGGAAAAACAATCAACAAAAAAAAAAAAAAAAAAAAAGGTTTTTCTTCAGCTAAATTAGTTTTCCCACGGGAGGCTGTGACTAAGGACTATTTAGTCCAGAATATTCTTTTATGAGCCCTACTGTTGAGCCTCTACACCGCAACATACATTTACTCTGTTTTCTATGGTTGTAATCAAATTCCTTTTGGTATATTTGAAACCTTACAGGTTTCAGTTTTATTTGAAAGCAGATATTCCATCTACACACAATAATGACTTCAAGTTTTTGCCGCATGCCTCCTTTTCATGGCTTTTATTCAGTCAGGTCCAGTTCTATGCCAGGCACTCACTCCCTTGCCTCTGTGCAGCTGCTACCAAGACCAGCACTAACCGATCAACCTTACATCAGCTGGCATCACAAGGACAGCTTCCTCCACACTTTGATTTAAAAAATAAAAGGCAAATCAAAAAGAAGTTGTGGAGCACCCTACAGAACATCTCTTAAGAGTGGGAACACCGCAAGTTCACTAAATCTTGAAGATTGCTTTGAAATTTTTGACTGCTACATCCTCGTTTAATGAAAATACTTTGTGCACATACTTCAATCTGTATGCAAACCCACAAAAAAAGCCCATCAAAAGGGTCAGAATACTTTACAACCACTAGCTTTACTTCAGAAAATACCAGTGAAAATTTATTTCAGATAAATACATAGTTATGTTCACATGCAGATATGAAGATAAAAAGGTTTTTAGGCATCCATTTATTTTGGGTTCCTTTCATCATATACATCTACTGCCTGAGATCTCAGGCCCTTTCAAATGCAACTGTAATTACAGGCTTTCAGATCTTGTTAATTCGTCCAAGTCACCCAAAATTAGAGGACACAGTTTTAGGTCTTGATCAGTGTATTGTGGTGGGGCCGTGGCACAGCAAAGATGATGCATGCTGCTCAACTTGGTCCAACATTATCTAACATTTAAACCAGTCCTTGCTTTCTGTGTTCATGTAACCATCTGGAATCCATGTTGGCAATGAGTACTGAGACTGTAAGACAAATACAGCTAAAACTGAAAACATTTCTACTACATAAACAGTCTATAAAGAAGAAATCCACTACATTACCAGTCTCCAAACGCAGACCTTGAAGAATATGCCAGCTAGTGGATGGTTAAGAATTTCAGCATATTGGGCCAGACTCCAAAACCCTCAAGCCAGTTGGTAATTAACAGACATCTAGGTCCTCCACATGAAAGAGGGCTATTGTTTAAACAGTGACACAAATTTTTCCTTTCCTTTTCATAGCCAGTCTCTGCCTGTGTTTTAAGATTCCCTTAGGACCATAACAGTATATGATTTTAGAAGCTCATCTTCTCAAATAAACAATTTGTTTGACTTTTAGTTGCCAAACGTGCTTACATCACAGGTAGAACAAAATCATTTTACAGGCTTCTCAGAGATCCCAAATCTCCCCTTTCTTTAATAGCTGGAAAAAAATAATATCCAAATAACCTAATTAAAACCTAACATACCTACAATAGCAACAGAATTACAAAACAGAGTAACAAAACATACTGAGGGCCTGTAAATAGTCTGTGATAAGTCCAATTAGTAAGCAACGTACCTACAGGGAGTATTAGTCTGTGTCTTCATAAATAATGATGTGTTACAGCAAAACTTCTAAGATAAACCAAAGGATGCTTCATTGAACACATTTTTTAAAGAAGCAATGATCTATGATCTGTATAAAATTGCCTGTTCTCTGATCTGTTACGTTACTCAGACTACATATAAACCATACTTAACTTAATCAATGTAGTAAAAGAGAACATTATGAGGTGTGAACACTTATCTATAAGGGAGCAAGTTAAATCACCAAGAAGGATAACAGGGAGGATGTGACAGAGAAGGAGCTGGTAAAAGTACTCAATTGATATGAAGATAACTTTAAGAAGAAAAGAGTCAATAAAACCAAGAGCCAATCCTGTCAGAAAAGGACAAAAAACTAAATTAGAATTATAAAGCATTTTCCGAATGCCCATGACTTTCCAAAGTCTATGGCTTTGACTGCTTTGTTATTTTCTGGAGCCTGACTGGTGTCTCCGTACCCCACCCAAGCCTATCTGGCCATATGAGGAAACACCCAAATCCCCACAGCATTCAAGATGATAAAAACCTCCCTGGAGAAAAGAACTGGATGAGATAGTTCCTTTTGGACCAGCTTCATCTCCTCCCACTCAAAGGAGCCATTTGCGGTCTGCCTGTCTATGCAATCGTTCATCTGAAGTCTCTAAATCTGACCAGAATTATGTAGCACAAAAGCATAATTCAGCAACACAGTCAACAGCACCATTCACCAGGACAGTCAGCCCTTTCACAGTCACCCTAACAAAGGTGCTAGCAAATGCGTAAGCATGTGGAACAGGCTGTCCTCACCTCTAGGTGCAGTTAGTCAGTCCAGGTCTAGACTGCAGAGTCCCAAGAAGCTTATATCACTGCTAGAGGAGTGCTGCAGGCAGGTTACCAGCATGTCAGATCAGCATCGCTTGTGAGCTTCTGCCACCTAACAAGTTTGGGAAGAACTGAGCTTACTGGCTCACTGGCAGAATTTGCCACTGTGTTGCAGAAAGCCTATCTTACAGCTCTAGATAAAAGCAAAACCAAGGAAACTTAGGTATGTTTCAAAACTGCCTCCTCATTGTAATTAAATTTGTTTTAGGAAAGACTTATTTCCCGTTCCTTTTGCTTCAAATAACAAGCAAAATATATTACTAATTTCTCTTTTGTCTGAGAGGCATAGTCATGTGCTTCTAGCTTCTTCAATCACTCCCAGTTGCTAATAAAAGCTTTTGAGTGCTACTAACACTTTACAGGGAATAACACAGATTACGCCAGCATTACCTCTTCACTACATGTCCTCTGCATTCACTTGCTAAAATACAGAAAACTGCACTTCCAATCACACTGACATAAAGCACATTTTTATATGCGTGAGTGCAAAAGTCTGATTTCAATCCGTCCTAAATTTTATTTTAGTAGATTGTTTGCATTAGCCTCCAAAGACAGCCTCAGCACTTCCCTGCTCTCTTTTCTGGAGCTAGGCCACACCGTGAGTGACCACCACGGACCGCAGCGGTGCACATTCACTGACAAGCACCAGGCAAAAGACCCCGCTATGGCAGATGGAATAACCTCTAGCAGCTTGCTCAAGGCAAAGGGGCCTCTTTCCTCAGTTGCTGCAGGATAACGCCATCGACTGCTTCCAAGTAAAACCGACATTGTGGTCAGATTCCTAACACTTACATTTCAATGAATCATTGCTGGGAATAGGCTCGAGCTCATTTGCTGCTCATGACCATGAAGCATATGGCAACTTTATCATCACAAAACCCCAATCAAACCATCACCCTAATCATATCAGGCAAGCAGACATATACAGCCCTGTTATCCAGCCATAAATATAATCATTTAACAACACTCATTGTTTATGAGATTGCTGTATCATCTCCATATTGCTGATTAATGCTTACCACATAGTTTCAAAGCACGCAGGCAAACACAGAAGGCCATTTAGCAGGCATTTAAGGAAGGAAAACTTTATGAGGAAACCACCTTTTAAAATAACTTCCAATTAATACAATCATAATGATGCTGGGCTCCATCTTCTCTGTATTTGATATATTCCTCACATACAATTTATAATGCCACAAGTGTTTCATAACACTCAGTATTCACTTGCACGTGCACATATATCAAAAATCCAGTAAAATGAAATTACTTAATCTGCAGCCATCACCTCATAATGCAGTGTGTTCCAAAAGCAAGAAATGCTTGTACTTAATTTTAAAATAAACAATTACAGGAGAGAAATCTCTCTTTATAAAACATAAACTACTATTTTTATTGGGAGATTTGTCAGCACATTAGTAATGCTGAGCCACCCTGTTCCCAACGATATTATTGTTAGTTGTCTCATTTCTCTCTGTAGAGTTAGGCAGTACTCATGGGCTAATCAGCAAACTTCAAACACAGGCACAGATGTAGGCATGCCCGTGCAAACATTTAAAAGGTTTTATAAAAGTATAAAGCAGATAACATCAAAATCTTCTGGAGGATCCTGGGTCCAACCAGAGCCCCAAGTCACGTCAACATAGCATTCCCCCGCAGAAAATTAAATTTCTACCCCCCCCCCAAAAAAAAAACCCTAAAGAAATACTTTTAATAATATCCACAAGATTGGAAATGCTTTGACAATTATTTGAGCATGTTGTGTTTACCTCTACAGTTTAAAGTGGTGGCAAAAAAAAGAAGTGACAAGAAAGTGCTGACAAACCACTTTACCCACCTTTTAAGAGCAGGTTAATTTTTGCCTCTCTGAAAAATCCCTTCACATAGCCACAACACAAACACTCATAAAGTAATGCCGCTGAAAATTTTAAGGACAATGTAAACTTCTTTTCACACTTTGAATCAAAAAGGCAGTATTAACTTAGCACTTCATAGGGTACAGCTGGAACCAGCAATGATAAATGGCAGGAGCCAGCAGTGAAGTTAAACAACTCATTCACTCACCAAGTATTATTTTAATTTGGTGGACTGGAATCAAAGGCCCAAACACCCCTCAGCTAACTTGCTTTTATTCTCCCCTACTCCCCACCCATGTGCCTGCAGCCCCACCGAGCTCAGCCAGCAGCCAGGACCCCTTTGGCCAAGACAACTTCCCACAGGGGCCTAGAGACTGCCCAGACTCCATGACACCTGTGGAAAGCCCCACAGGTGGGGAAGGGTCGGTGGGACACAGCTGGCTACCCCACCCCACATGCTGAGAGAGGCACCACGTCCCCCCAGCACCTCAAGCCCAAAACAGAGGCCGGGGCCATGCCTGCAGCCTCACTCAAGCAGATCAGCTGCCTGAGCCGGCCCTTTCCCCCTCGCCCTCCTCCTCAGGGCACTGCTGTGCCAAGATGGCAGCGCTCCCACAGCGCCCAACCCACCTCGCCACCCGGGGGTTACGGCACGGCCCCGCCCCCACCGCGGGGACGCCCCGCCCCTCCCGTTCGCCCCGCCCCCAAAATGGCGGACGCACCTCCTGTCTCTCGGCTCGCCCCCCGCCTCCGCGGCCACACGAGCCTCCCCCCCCGCCCCCTTCCATCACCGCCCCATTGGCCAGCGCCGCCCGCACCAGCTCCCCTCCCCCCCGCCGCAGCCAATAGCAACAAAGAAAGGCGCGCGTCCTTACGTCGGTGGCCCACCTCCTGCGCACAGCCATTCGCTCCCGCGGCCAGCCGCGCCTTGCGCATGCGTACTAGCGCGGCGCAAAGCCCTAACCCGGAAAGTTCGGCGTCTAATCATCAAAGCCTCGCCTGCCCCACCCTGCGCCGCAGGAGAGGGGGAGGTGCCATGGACTCTGCGCATGCGTCCTCGCCCCCCGCCCGGCGGAGGGAGGGGCGGTGTGGCGCTTAGTGCGCAGGCGCAGTGCCCGCCGTGGAGGCGGCGGTGGGGGGGGGGGACGGCTTGGCTGGTAGTGGGCGGGGCGGTGAAGCCTCCCTGTTATGGCGGCGCTCCCTAGCGGCCGGCAGCGCCGCTGCAGTGCGCGCTCCCGGCGGCGGAGCGCGGCCCGGCCCGGCCCGGCCCGGCCCAGCGCCGCCCGTAGGTACCGTTAAGCGGGGACAGGCCTGGGGGTGGTGGCGAACGAGGAGGAGGAGGAGAGCGGCTGGCCCGCCGGGGCCTGGCCCGTGGTTCCGCCGGGACCGCGCCGTCTCTCAGCAAAGTCTCGGATGGGGCGGGGGGGGCCCTGCCCTTGCGAGCGCCGCGGCGGTTAATAACGCCGGGTGCATCGGGCGGAGCCGTGTGGGAGCTGTCACCCGGCGGGGGGGGGGGGGGGGGGAAATCGGCCCGACCTCCCCACACCTTGGGGAACGCGTGCCTGAAGGAGTAGGGGGGGTCGGCGTGACCCTCGCGCCTCAGCGCGGCAGCCTGTCCTCTTTAATCCTTTTCTCTTCTTGATCCCCAGAGACGTTGGCCAGAGGAGGGTGGAAGGTGCTGAGGCGAGGCCCCCAGTGGTGCATGAGCGTCCCACGGCCGGCCCAGCGTGGCCCCTGACCAGAGGCTCGCCCCGCCACAGGCTCACCCCCACGAGAGGTTCTCCCCTGCCACAGCTTTGCCCCACGAGAGGTTCTCCCCCGCCACAGCTTTGCCTCCACAAGAGGTTCTCCCCCGCCGCAGCTTTGCCCCCACAAGAGGTTCTCCCCTGCCACAGCTTTGCCCCCACAAGAGGTTCTCCCCTGCCATAGCTTTGCCCCATGAGAGGTTCTCCCCCACCACAGGTTTGCCCCCGCAAGAGGTTCTCCCCCACCACAGGTTTGCCCCCACAAGAGTTTCTCCCCTGCCACAGCTTTGCCCCCACGAGAGGTTCTCCCCCGCAGCAGGCTTGCCCCCACCACAGGTTCGCCCCATGTCAGCCGTTGGCAAGCGCTGGCGCAGAGCTCCCAGCCTGACAGGCAGCCCGGCTCCCGTCCGCAGGCCCCTCAAGCTGACCCTGCAGTGGTGTCGGAGGACAGCAAGATCAACACACCACTCTCCTACCTCAGCTGGGCTCGGCGCTGGCCCCCAACGAGCGTAAAACAGCCCTCCATGCAGCTGCCCCAGAAGATGGAAGAGAAAAAAAGTAAGCCTAAAAAAAAAATAATGTTCTGAGCAGTCATGAGGCAGATCTTGTGAGAAACTTTTTTAGGAATCAACAGTCTTCACTTAACCTCTTTTCCCAGTCAACCAACTGAAATTTCTGTGCCAGAATGAATGGAAATCTTTTTTCAGTTATAGCACAGAAAAGATTAAGTAGCTAACTTACAAGTAAGGCACGTTTTATGTTCTCTGTGTCACTTGTGGTGACAGTCAGAAATTTGATATCTTCAGTGTGGTCAAAGAATGCTGCCTTACTTCTCCTTGGTGTTACTACAGTAAAGATATTTTGCTTTATCTTGCATCTGTTGAGAAACATATTCAGTAATTTTTTTACCTAAAAAAGGCTTCATTTTTTTCCTAAACAAATTAGTTTAGTTGCAGTAGTGCTGTATTGACAGCATTAATTAAAAAAAAAGAGAGAGAAATGTGAGCTAATAGAAAGTGGGGGTTATGTAGGCTCAGCTGAATATGCTGGAAAGTATGGGTCATCTCATGACAGCTTCATGCTTGAGGGATAATAAGAAATGACCTATGTAAAAAAAATTTCCTCACACAGCTTGTTTCATGTGAGTGTTCTTCAGCTAGGTCTTGACAAGACGTGGGATGACTCTTTGAAAGTGGGGTGACCTATTTCACCACAACGCTTTCTCACACAGTGCTCCCACTGACACCTGCTGTAGGATTTACTTGTATAAATTTTGAAAATCTAAGTAGCTAAAACCATTTTAATTTCTCATCTGATCTCTTACTTGTCCATTCTGCACCTCTTGCAGTGCTATGTGACTGCTTTGAAGTGGAGAACCTTACCAGTTCCAGGGAGGAGAGGACTGAAGGTAGTGTAATTTGGATTTATGGAGGGGAAGGAGAAGGTAGTATATATTTGGCACCACTTTGTGAAAATGGTAACCGGAAGACAGTAGTTTTGCCTTTTATGGTGTATGTATAAGATGTTAGTCAGCAGCACTACAGCTCCTTTACAGGAAACATGCACCCAAGTATTTTTTCCGGTAGCTGGCATAAGTAGCCGTGGCCTTGGCTGCTTGTTTCTTGCTCTAGCATCATTCCCCTGCACAATGCTGAAAAAAGAGAGATATGGCCACAGGGATCCTATAGAGGGAAAAGAACATCCCTCCAGAGGTAATGGCCTCAGCCAGGTTTAGAACTGTTGGTACCAGATGCCAGTCCACACCCTGAGTCATCAGCTGGTGAGATCCTTTTGAATGCTGGCAAGGTAGATGCATCCTGTGTCTGTTCACTCCCTGTCCTCCTGGCTGGGGTTGACAAGAGCAGCATTAACACTGGATAGATTAGTGATGTGGAAATCTGTCTTTTTTTAAATGAAAATTATACTATAAATTTCATATGCAATCTTTGCTTCTCCATGCAAAACCGAGGTTTTGCTGCTAGAGTTTCAGGGCACTCCAGCATGAGAAGTGGGGAAGCATTTCCAAGGTGAGTGAGTGGTTTGAGCACTACACATAATAGTGTATGTTTTATTTCCTTTTGGCCTACGCAAGGTTATAACTGATGATCCAGAAATGAAAAACTGTGTTCTGTCACCCATCCTCTGAAGTAATCTATCTACCAGTGCTATCCAGTCTTAGTAAATGTATTGAAATATCTGAAAACAAGTAAGAAATAAGGACAGCAGTTTTAATCTGCAGTGGTGGAACTTCTTACTAGGAATTTTGAATGTATATTTTTAAACACACATTAAATATACTTATTTCTCAGTATTTTAAATTTGTGATGCTGTCATGCACAGCAAAAGGATGGGAATGGCACAGGGCAGATGTTGTCTCCTGGAGCAGTAGTGTAGGTTTCCAAAAAGTGTTGTGGGCATTTTTTGTAATGGGTCTTTGACCTTTCCACATTTTTTTTTTTTAATTTCTGTGAATATAAAAGTTCATGAAATTATGTTGAGAGTTAGTGCCAAATCAGTTGTTTTACAAGATAAAGTACTTTCAACATTGCCTGTTGATATTAAATATTATGCTTGTAGCTGCTGGTGACATAAGCAGCTGCGGTTGTTGTGACAAAAGATTGTTACTTTCTTCACTGTTGTCATGATGCTTTTGAGAGTAACCATAGAATCTGTACTGCCATAGCATTACTTCGCTTCTGGTGTCTTGGGCAACAGAAGTCATTCTCTGGAATGACTTTGGAAATGCTCTTTTACTAGCCTTACAAGAATGCAGTATTTCATGACTGCTGGGGAGGTGTCACCCTAGCACATTTGCCAGCCAAGATTAGCTGTCTGAAAGTGGAATGTAAACCTAGTACGGTGACAGTGGACTCTACCTCTAGAAATGGAGTAAGAAAACAGATTTACTTGTTCTTTTGTGCTTGATTATTGAAAAGGAGAAACGTTAACCATGAGAGAGCGAGCCTGTTCTCTTTTCTGGCATTGTCTGTTGGCACACTGAACCATATTCCCTTTTCAGAGTCCTTGCCAAAGATGCACCGCTAATGTTTTAACAAAAGCTTCCATGAGTGGGCTTGCTACCTCAAAGGTACATACACTTGGAAGAGAAGAGGTTCTGAACCAGTAGCTTAAAAAGCATTTCTTTAAACAAAATGTTCTTTATAAATATTTCTAGTGGCAGAAGGAGGCACATTGTAAGGGGTGTATTAATTATTGCAACTGATATCACTTGGTGAACAAAATTTATCAAACTGCTTTTATCTGAAAATATTTTGAACCTTTTTTCCCCAGAAAACATACAAAAAATATTGATAGGACAGGATAATCAGCTTGTGTAGCTAAGGGACGTTACAGCTGTAAAAAAATTTCCAAATGCCTTTTGTTTAGTAATATGTTCAGTTCATTCAGTTGAAAATTCTCTCGTGTCCCTTCTATGAGTTTCAATGGTGATTAATTTTTAGTGGGACTAGTTTGCTGGTGTTTGAAGATAGGCTCCCACAGCACCCTTTGTAGACATGCTTGAAAAATTACTTGAAGGAGCATTGTGGACCATCAGAAGCCACTCCAGTTTGTCACTTGACTTCTGTTTAGCTTTCATGATTAAATTTATGAATAGACTTCTGAAGGTTTAAGCCTACAAAAGAAGATAGCTGTCCTGGCTGGTTTTTCAGAAGTGCCTCCCAATGAAATGAGTGGGAGCCTTTGAAAAGCCCACTAGGAGCTACTTGTGGTTTTAGACTTCTTGGGAGCTGTACAGACTTGTAAACAGAAATCTGCATTTCAGGTGATTTGAAGACGTTTTGGACACAACTGGGAGGTAGAAGAGTAGACGTCATATTTGAGCAGGTGCAAAATGTGCTGCTGTTGCTAAAGCAAAAGATCAAGAATGGAACTGCCACAAACCAAGGTTTGAAATCCTTGTAACAGTTAAGCTGTACTGCAGGGGAGCTGTGTGATATCTGCCACAATTCAGATATCTCTGAATTTGAATTACTTAGGAGTTGGCGTTTTTAAGCACTTTAAAAAATGCATCTGCTTTTTAAAAAACAGACTAATCATTTCAGGTGCATTTTGCCATTTTCTCATTTTGCCTGTATACTTTTTCAAACAATGCGTGGCTCTTAACCACATGGAACTGAAGTGTTTCTTCTTGAGAAGTAATGAAATATCTGCAGTGCCTTGTGTTCTGTTCATCATCAGAAGTTTTAGCCTTTCAAGGTGATCTCAGTGAACTGAATGGTGTTGGGGTGGGATTATAATTACATAAGTATTATTTCATGTTGGAGACACCATTATAACTTGAAACGTTAGTAGAAAAATGTGACAGCAATGCCTTTAAGATTGTTCCTGGTTTTCATGGAAATAAGTTTCCTTTACATCAAAATCGGAAGTCTGATAAGCTTAGAGCAGTACACAGTTTTCTTTTTACTGGTGTATTTAATTCAGAAAAATTACTTTTTTTTATTAAGTTGCCCACGTAAATGTAATCTGTGGATCTTACTGCTTTTTTTATGCAAGAAAATGTACAGTAGTGTAAGATGCTTTTAAACTGGTATAGCCACACAGTCTGCATTGGACTGCTTGCTCTAAATTGGTAGCGCAATTTTTTGTGTACTTAAGCTCCCACATCTTGATTTTTATGACACAATATTACAGCAGTACCTAGATAAAAGTTGAACTTGAATCTCCAGGTGACACAATGAATCTGTGACATAGTTAAATTCAAATTTTCCTATGCTTCATTCGGTAAAGATTTCAAACTAAAGTATTAAGATGGATTTTGCTGACTGTTGTCTGCCACCTTGTAATATTTATTGCATGGGGTAAGAGGTTGAGACAGAACTGGTTTCTTCTTTGTGTTCTCACTATCTGAAGGCCATTTCCACCAGTTTAGGAGTAGCATTAATTTGGTCCAGCCCTTCTTAGCCAGAAGATGACTAGTCTGATGACAAAGTAAAGAGAGAAACTTACACTAAATTGTGTTTATGTATATTACTGCCACTAGAGGCTACTGGTTTGTGTGTGTTTGGAAACATTCTAGCAGCTTTCCAAAAGCCAGAGGATGTTTGGTGCTGATTCACAACTACTAATACGAGCTGTAATTTTATTGTAATTCATAGATGTGTCTGTTAAGGACTGTGGTGCAAAAGGTTTCTAATAGTATCAGTCTTGCAGTGCTCTAGATTAGCATAGTGAAGAAACAAGTGTCTCTGGAGGACTTACACCTTGTTTTCCCTGTTATCATTGTCCCTGTTATCATTACTTAAATTACACTTCGTATCTGTTTTGTTTTGGTTTTTGCATAGAATGCTGGCAGGCTTGGGCACTGGTGAATGAAGCTAATCTAGGTGATCTCTTAACCTTGACAAATGGTATGTGCAGCTCGATTGTATTTATTTGGTATGTGGATTTAATTTGTCTCGTTTTACTCACCAGGAGCTTGTTTCCTTTTGTTGAAATCGGTAAAATAGATCTGAGAAGCCTGTTAGCATTACAAGGGAAAAAACGTAATTATTAGTTTCCTCAGGTACTAGACTGTGGACTCTCGCCTGGGTTTGTACTTTTGTGGTTTGTGTGTATGTGTTTATGGCTTGTACCAAGGGAAGCGAGTTTGAACTAGTAAGCCCTGATGAACCTGAGCTGGGTGCAAGCAGAGTCATCTTCTGCATGGCTCCACTAGCTGTAATACCCTGGTGTTGTGGGTTAACCACAGCCAGCAAGTAAGCACCACGCAGACGCTCACTCACTTCCCCCCACCCAATGGGATGGGGGAGAGAATCGAGAAAAAAAGGTAAAACTTGTGGGTTGAGATAAGAAGAGTTTAGTAGAACAGAAAGGAAGAAAATAATAATGATAATAATAACAATAATAAAATAGCAATAATAATAATAAAAGAATTGGAATATACAAAACAAGTGATGCACAATGCAATTGATCACCACTTGCTGACTGATGCTCAGTTAGTTCCCAAGCAGCAATCCCCCCTGCAGGCCAACTCCCCCCAGTTTATATACTGGGCATGACATCACATGGTATGCAATACCCCTTTGGCCAGTTTGGGTCAGCTGCCCTGGCTGTGTCCCCTCCCAACTCCTTGTGCCCCTCCAGCCTTCTTGCTGGCTGGGCATGAGAAGCTGAAAAATCCTTGACTTAGGCTAAACACTACTTAGCAACAACTGAAAACATCAGTGTGTTATCAACATTCTTTTCATACTGAACCCAAAACGTAACACTATACTAGCTGCTAGAAAAAATTAACTCTATCCCAGCCAAAACCAGGACACCTGGCATCCTTTTACCTCAAATAATGAAGAGAAATCTATATATGTGTTTCATATGTGTGTTGTCTCCATGCTCTTTGAAAGCTACATGGAAAATTTAAATGTGCAGATCACCTGGGGGTCTGTGAAAAAGGGTAAATCTTCATGATGCATTTCTGCCTCAAGTTTGTGAATGCACACCTAAGTTTTCCTGTCTGGGGAAAGGGAAGGAGAGAGAGGGAGGGAGAGGAGGAGCAGGAAAGAAAGTGTGAGATTGTGTGTCATGTGTCAGCGAGTCACTCGGTTGCACACCTATATGCAAACACATTACTTTTGTATAAGTTATAAAAAGCAGTTTCCTTTTTTAGTAGCGCACTTGCTAGCATGCTCTTTGTTAGCCGTAGTTCATAGCAATGCATTGTTTTTAATGTATTTTGGCAATTATCTCTTTAGTAACTAAAGTAAGTTCGATTATAAATTGAAATGTGGATTGCTGAAGTTTTTGCTTGCATTCAAATTTTTTCAGTAAGTGATATGTTTGATGGAGATGGCATACAGGAAACCAAACCCAAATTTCAGCGTCTTCTTACAGATGACAACACTGTAGACTCTGTACAAGGTTCTCACAGGTCAGTGTATTTAATAGTTTATTCCATTTCCTTATTTGATCTATTCTTTAGTGCATATGAGAGAGATTAAAATCTCTTGTAATTCTAAAGTCAATGTTTTAAATCAGTTTTGAAACCTGCCAGTTTTCAAAGTGAAAATATTTTTAACTTGACCTACATGGAAAACCTGAGGTTTTGAGTAGACTTCTCTAATTTACCACCTAAGAACTTTGCAGAATAAAACAGGGCATTAGATTGTGAACACAGATCCATGAGTATTACCAGGATTATCAGGGTTAGGACTTAACAATTTTTTAGTTCAGTTCTCAAGCTTTCACAGGCTGTGCAGATTGTCAGGTACATGACTTAGTCTCTCTGTATTTAGCCTCAGGTACTGATTTGGAAGATGGGGGTAAAGACATCGTTTCCTTCTTTTTTTTTAAGGTACTTTCTGTGTTTTAGTATGTAAGTTCTTTCTGGGAAGAAGCTGTTGCCTTTTTTTTTTTTTTTAATGCCACTGAATATGTCTTCATATGATGTTAGGACAGTAACACAATGCGAACAGTGATTCAGTGAAACCCTTGCCTTTCTAGCAAGGCTGTTTCTTTCCTGCGCTAATAATATCGAACTACTAAAAAAACGAGCATTTTACTGGTTGTCTAAGATGCTGCTCTTTTTTCTTTTTTTTTTTTTTCTTTTTTATTCCAAATAGCAAAAAGGAGGAGATGGAAAAAACAGGTTCAGGGAGTAAAGCAGCATCTAGTAAAGTTCAAGATTTACCTTTAAACCTGCAGTACCAGAACCACAAGTGCTCTAGTGCATGTCTTGCCAACAGAGCAGCGGGTTCCTACAAGGGTGAAAATCCTCTTAAGATGCCAATCCTGTTTGACTTTCAAAGACGCCATGCAAAAGCAGACTGCCTTTCAAAATCACTGGATGTGAATTATAAAGCTCCTTGCGGTCGAAGTCTGAGAAGCTTTCAAGATGTGCAAAATTATTTGTTTGAAACAGAATGCAATTTCTTATTTGTTGATCACTTCTCCTTCAACACATATGTACTGTTGGGCCGGAACACCGTAAATCCCGAACCCCTCGTGTTTGATTTTGATATTAGCAATGGAGCCGAGTCTGTGCCCGTTTCCTTCTGCAATGATCTTGACCGCGCAAGATTACCTTATTTCAAATATCGGAGGGCATCGTGGCCACGTGGATATTATCTCAACAATTTCTCCACCATGTTTGTTGATTCATGTGACTGCACAGATGGCTGTATTGATAGGTAGGTAGAAAAATCTAATCCCAGACAAGTGACACATGATGCCTCAATAGCAGGGTGGTGGTGTAAGTCTGAAGGCACGCAGTACCGAACAGTGCCAAATAACGAAGGACCAACGCTGCTGGAATATCTGTGGTAGTTGTCTTGTGCCGTGCTCTGTGTTGACTGACACCACTGTGTCTTTGTCTTCTCCAGAACTTGGGTGCTCCTACCCGTCCAGCCTCTGTTGTAGGGAAGGAAGCGATCAACAGGTGGATTATTGTGTTCCTTTCCCTTTCTTCCCAAATTGGCAGTGCTTCTCCTCCAGGTGGAGCTGGCAAGCAGATCTCTCGGCTTTGGGAAGGGAGTGGGGGAGGGAGAGTCTTGTGCCAGCAGAGGAAGGCTCGTTTTCCTGGCAGGCAGGGAAGGATCCTGCATGACAACTTCTGCTGCAGCTCCTGCTGTGGGATGGTATCCTAGAGATGGGATGGGACAGCCTGGAGAGATCAGATCATTTGGGACTTAGGAGGTTACTGAGGGCAGAGGAAGAAACATCCCTGTTCACAATCTCTATATCCCATCCTTCCCCTTGTCTAAACAGAAACTGAGAAACCCTGTGGTCACAGAACGCATTTATGTGCTGAGCAGTTCAAATGGTATCACTCATTGCTGTCTCTTTCTAAAGCCCAGTAACTCTGGGTTACATATTACTCTGTGGGAACCTGCCACAGTTAACATATGCGAGTTTGGTGATAATTTTGTCCGCTTTCTTGAAGGGTGTTTGTCTTTGACCGGATCTTTGCCTGTAGGTCTTATTTGGTGTTGAATTTATTTTGTATTATTGATAACTAGAGCAGTTGTATGTGCTGGTGTGCAGTATAATTGCGCATGACCCAACAAAAGCTTGAAATCACAGCCTAGTATAATGAAGCTTAAGTAATTAAAGTTATTTAGTTTCAGCTGAACAGTGGGGAGCAGCAAGCACATAACATGCTGCTTCTTTGCACTGAACTCCCCCAAGAGTTGAGATGTTTTTGATGTGCAGTGTTGGAGTTCAGGATTTGGTCCATTGCTATTTGCACAAACGCTGTGGGTCTTTGGAGTTGTCATGACATAAGATGGTGAAGACCAGCATTATTGCTTGAGTTCTCCACTCTGTAGTGTGAAATTCTTCACTTCCTGGGGGCTAGGGTGAGAGGAAGGTAACAAAGTAATGCCTAACAGGCTGGGGTGCTGTGCCAGAACAGGTGATTTTCATTCATTCATTCATTCAATCCATTTGACAGTGTCCTGTTTATAATAAATTTCTGTTGTACTTCAGCTGTTTGCATGTGCCTTTTAAGCAGCGTGGCAGAAGAATGGGGTTGGGGCGGAGAGAACATAGTTGCTGTAAAGCACGTTTAACCAGGCGAGAGACAAAGGGAAGGGCAGGGTGCCTGAAATGGCCTTGTGGAGTAAAAGGGGCGGGGGGGGCGGAAATACAGGTATACATAAAAGTGTGTGTGTGTATAGCCAAGTACATTTTAAATTATCTAGATTTATGTTTGATTTACGCTGCCCCAAATACATTCTGAGATGTTTTACTGTTATTTTTTTAGGTCAAAATGTGCATGCCTACAGCTAACTGCAAGAGGCTGTAGTAAAATTTCTCTGTCTCCGAGTAGTAAAACATCCTGTGGATACAGTTACAAAAGACTGGAGGGACCTGTTCCTAGTGGGTAAGAAAGACTGAACTATTAGCTGTTATTTTATTTGTATGCTCTTATTTTATTCCTGTAGTGTAAGTGCTGCAGGACTAAAATAACTGCAGTTTCTGGATTACTGAAACCTTCCATTTTTTGTCACAATTTTACTGACAGATCAGGGTGATAAAAAATAATCAATGTGACTTGAGTAATAGGAGGAAAAAAACACTTTTGTACTGCAGATACTACAATTTTCACAGCTTAGTTCAAGGTCCAAGAAGAGTGTGAAGAGTAACATAGTATTAGCTGGTCCAGGAGCTCAGACCATATCTGGCCCATGTGTTGGTTCATTCAGGCATGGCAAGGAGAGAAGAGAGAGGGGAAGGAAACCTGCCACAAGAGGAGGAGGTCTATCACAAGACCATCACAGCATGTATCAGCCGAAGAAGTGGGAAGCAGTAGCCACCCTTGGTTTTTGCCCTGTATCTTGTCCACCCGTTTGCTCTGTAGGACCAGAGTCCTAGAGAAATATCAGCCAGCTGCTGTTGCCGGTCTTGGTTATGTGTGACTCTTCCAAGAGTCTCCAAGGCCATTTCAGTGCTGCAAGTGTCCGCCCTTTGTCTTATTCAGCTCCTGTGGATTAATATGTGGCTCAGAGAAGGTGCCAGTAACCTCAGTTGTTCGGGAGAGGAATTGTGCAAGGTAGCTTTCTGCAATAGCCAAGGGCTGAACCCGCAGGCTTAAGGAGCCTCTTTCAGTCCTTTATTGCTGTATGATGTTAGTTTATGGTTGACATGCAGATTTAAAGCTGCCAGTGAACCAGAAACAAATGCAAAAAAAAGCACAATTGTGAATTCTTTTAGAAATATTTTGTTAAATCCTGAAACTCATGACAGCTACAGTGAGGTCCAGGCAGACAGGTTGTCTTTGCTAAAATCTGTTCCAGCATAGAAAGAGGTGCTTCATAGGGATTTCTGCTTCTGTGTGATTTACTGCTATAACATAAAAAGGTAACATCTGGTTTTTCTTGTCTACTTATATCAAAATCTGGCTGACAGACTCTTAAAATTGATGAATCAGCAATCAAGAAAGTCATGAGCTTCAGAGCACTGTTGCATAATCAGTTTTAGCCAGAGTCTTTATCTTTTCAGTTAACTGCCTTATTAATGGTCAGGAGGGAAATTTATAATAGCATCTTTGTTTTGGTAGTGCATTCTTTTATATTGTGTTTTGTTTTGCTTCCTCTTGACAGAATTTATGAGTGTAGTGTGTTGTGCAGGTGTGACAAGATGATGTGTCAGAACAGAGTTGTACAGCATGGCATTCAAGTCAGGTTGCAAGTGTTCAACACAGAGAAGAAAGGCTGGGGCGTCCGCTGCCTGGATGATATCGACAAAGGGACGTTCGTTTGCACTTACTCAGGTAACAGAAGATGACCTGTGGAAATGTGTAGCATAATTCTCCCTCTCCTGTGGCCTGTGCCCTGGAATTTTTTTGAGAACCAAACGGGGAAATACGGGGTTGGCAGAGAAGTGAGTCAATATAATCTTAACTTGCAAGATGATCAAATGGACAGAAGAACCTTGAAGAACTCTGCAATGCAATGGTGCCAGACAAACAATCAAAACATTATGGAGCAAAGCCTATCTCAGACTGTTGATTTTTCCCTCACAGGCTGTGCATCCTGTGCCAGGGTTAGTTTTCCTTCAGTATAAATGCATTCATATTTTGCTTTCCCAAATAATTTTATTGTATTTTTTTAATGTAAGTTTGAGCTGCTATAGTGAGTGCAACCCATGTTAGCAAACAATTTAAAAAAAAAAATCTTTTCTTTTTCTTTCAGGCAGGTTAATGACCAGAGCTGAAGTTCAAGTACTGGGAGATGCTGGTCAAGAGCTGAAAGAGAAGAGTGCTGTGAATGACAGAGGCCACGGCTTTTTTTCCAAAAAAAGAAAACTTGACAGTGATTGTTCAGACTCTGTGATTGAACTAGTGCAGACTGGCAAAAATGACATTCTTGAGAAGCAGGAATCTTTGTCTCAGACTGTGGACAATGAAAATAAATCAACCCTGTAAGTTTACCAAAGCAAACTTAAGCATAACAAAACTAATATTCTGCTATTCTAGGAAGTCCTTCGTTAAACTTGGAGTACAACTGAATGTCCTCAGCTGAGGGTGTCTTTTTTCCCTCCTCAACTTTTTTGTTAATTCCTGATTATTTCTTCTAGTGGGACAGAGTTTTTCCTCTATATTAGTTTTACTTACTGTGTGTACCACTTGGCATTTTCTAGAAATCCAGTTCATCTCCTGGGTGTACTTGATCGGTTCAGGGCATTAATCATTATGCTAATTTGAAAGAATTAATAAAAGATACTTGAGATAAATGATTTAAAGATACTTGATGACACCGAAGGGTTTGATAACAAATTAGCCACTAACTGTCCTGTCCTTTGCTCCCAGTCTCTAAACTTCTTGTTCTTTGTAACATAACCTTTCCTGCTAGGAATCTTAACCTTTTGCATTAGGAGTCTCACACCACCTCACTTTTGCAGTGACTTATGCAAAAGTTCTGGTCCTGTTTTCATTTTACAGTCAGGGTCTCATGGCCTGTCAGGAGTCCTAAAATAAAATCGCTGCAAAGTAACCATGTGGCTTTGTCAATAGCATGCTGTAGTCTTTTCAGAAGGAAGTTGGAAGCTTGTTTTCTTAAACTTTATTCCTCGCTCTGCCAGACAACTTTGTAAACACTTTCTTTGTACTACTGGTAAATGATTGCAAATTCTTGCTCATTTCATAGTAGAAGGTGATTGTGGATCTTTGAGAAGCACCATGAAATTGCAAATGGAAACTTTTTAGAATACCTTCCAGTATATTCTCACTTGCATTTCAGTATCTTGGAAACCTAACGAACTCATAATTTTGTAAATTACATAATTATCAGCAATCAGCTAGATTTTACTTCTACTAGGTGCTGTTACCAAAAATTGCAGGGAATCACACTTTTAAAGTTGTATTTACTGCACTGCTCCCTTAAATCTCATTAATTTCCTTTCCTGAGAATAAAAATGTTTCACATGTGGGCTGTGTAAAAAATATGACAGACAAAAAGACTTTGTTATTCTGCCTCTTAAGAAATGACAGTCCAGCTGAACTGAGAAACCTTTGAAAGGACATCAGTGTGCTAAGCTTGACATGCCATTCACCCAAACAGATTTCCTTTAAAAGGACAAACAATGTAATCATGTAATAATGTCACAAATTCTTGTGGCTACTGCACCGTTTGTGTTTACAAAGGGGTATAAATCTTCAGAAAGCCTTAAAGAGTAGCATTTGTTGCCATTATCTCTAGACCAAAGAAGTACCGTGGTGGCTTTTTGTGCCAAGAAACATATATAAATGTTTTATGTTGAAAGTTTTCTTGAATAAGAGCTGTTACTTATTGCTAGACATTGTACAGATATTAAGATTAGTTTTGAAACTGGTGTTTTCTACTGCACTCTGAGCGTAATCCAAATGAATGTGATTTTAGATGTTTTAAATGTATATGCCAGATACTGCTTCTCAACCTTCCTCAACCTTCTCCTGATGTGAAGGAGTGAGGTTCTTTTGTGGGAGAGTATTTTCTATATCTGCCATATATTGCCTGTCTCCCTCTCTATCCCTTGTCCCCACAGTATCTTTCCTTTCTGTTTGAAAGCTGTACTGTCAAAACTGTTGAAAGTCTTTGCAGGAAAAAGGCAAAACTCTGTCTGTAGGTGCTCTGTTTTGAGATGATCTGATATAGTAAAACAACGGAGAATTTGGTTCCCGGCAGGAGAACTGGGAAAGGATGCAAAAGCAGCTGCTGATCTCTCCAAAAAGTATGAACAACTGGTTTTTTACAAATGCAATTGAGAACCTAACCTAGGTCCTCAATTCTTAAGGCAAAATAGTCACAGAACTTGGGGTGAGGCCAGACTGCAGGCTCTGGTGTAGTCTGTTCTTTATGAACTAGAGACTGTTAGAGAAATGTGTGTTCCGAGAGTTACTTATGGGTCTTTTTGTCTTTTATAATTTCCTTTTGACCTTTCTATACAGGGTTCATCCAAGGAATTTAAGTATTGCAACTTCGAGAAGGCCTGGAACTAGAACAGTTGTTTTCCATAATCACCATCTAAAAATGGTAATAATAATAAGTGGCTTTAATAGATTCATTTTTCACTGTGCTGAATAGGTATGTTAATTTTGACCTTTTCATCTTATACGTTTAAATAGTTCTAATGATCTTTCTTCATGAGATTGTGTCACACTGTGAGCTAAGCCGGTGTGCTGGAAGCTGTGCCCCATCCCTTCTCCATTATCAGTCCTTCAACATGTTCCCTGAGGCCAGCACTAACTACTCTCACAGCCTTCCCTTCTCCACCCTTCGCTTACACTCCAGCCTTGAGAGTCTTAAGAAATCATTCTCCCCCTCCGCCCCCTGTTGTAACTAACTGCCGGGTTAGGGGGTCAGAGTGATAATATTTTTGTGATGTCTCCCCAAAGAATGACATAGCAGGGAGAGAAGAAAATCTCAGGAGTTGGGTGCAGTTTTCTCATGCAGTGGCACAGTTGGGACAATTTGATCTGACCTGGGTGTGAAGTGTTGCCTGCAAATACGTGCAAAGGAGGGAAACTGGAGTAAACTTCCTCTGTAGGTTTCATTGGTTTCACTGCACTTAAGAAATGCACATGGGATTTTCATGCTAACATTTGGCAGTGCTGTCCATTCTGGAGCTCCCATAACTAATTGCCTTTTTGTGGTGGGAGAGGAGAAATCCTGCCACATCTGTTCATTTTATTGAAACTGTGTAAAAAGCGTGTTTGGGCTTTGGTTCAGCAACTTACACAAACATGCTTAAATTCTGGTGAAACTGTTGGGACTTAAGCACTTATTTAAATGTTTTATTGAGTGGGGAGCTCCTTCCAGGTTATTCTGAAGGATAATTTGAACTTAAGATAAATATTGCATTGCAGTATATGTATGAACCTTTGAAACTCAGCCATAGCCATGCATTATAGTAGGTTTGAAACTTAAACCCTAGAGTCCTAAAAGCCACTTGCTATCCTGTGTTGACCCAGAGTTGCATACAGCAACAATACATCACAGCCTTTTCATTATCTTTTATTCTGTTTAAAGGAAATTGATACACTGGTGCACAGTGCCAGCTCAGATGAAGATAATAGTTCTCAGATTCATCAGTCAAGCAAAACAAAACTAACCAGTGGAACAAAGAAAGGAAAAGAAAGTAGGTTTGCAGAGCTATAAATACTGCACTCTTAGTACACTTGTGCCCCATCAGGTGATAGACTTAAAGTGTATAAAGCGATCTTCGGATGTGGGCAGGCCTGTTCTCAGAGTGGCATGATGTTGTCTGCATAATGCTTAGGCTGTCTTAAGAGAGCTCAGTGGTACAGAAATTATTGCTGCCTTGCATATTACAGTGCATTAACTGGTACAGGGCAATCTTTTGCCTGCAAAGTTGATCTTGGGACATGTTGAACAGTCCTAACAGCAGCTTCTCAAATACAGCGCAACTGTGGGAAAATCAGTCTTGTGAATCTTATTGTGTCACACCCAATACATGTTCCAGTCAACAAAAATTGAACAGGATATAATGCAGGAGGGGGGGGACCTCAAGCTGCAAGAGCCAGTGTGAAATTGATGCTATTTGCACATGCATTTTGTTTCTATCTTAATCACAGTCTATGATTCTCTCAGGAATTAAGGTGGAGAATGATGATAAAATGCTATGTGGAAGAAGTCAGTCTGGAGTGGGATTTGAGAAGAACAAGAGACTAGATCACTCACAGGAGACTTGCTCAAGTGCTTTAGGCACCACAGCAGGAAACAGTCGTTTGCGGGAGGATTGATGAGAGGCGTGGAAAAGGGCAGTTGTGTTAGACTTGTAAATAGCAAGGAAGCTGCGTACATTTTGGAGAACGAAGGGTGGGGGGATAAGAGTTCAGGGCCAAACAAGGGAAAGGCCTTAAACTGGCGTTGAAGAATAACTTACGTGTCCATTGACAGAATCCACTCAGCAGCGGAAGGAAGAACATCTGATGGAGATTGGACAGACTGAGTCTGCTGACATGGACAGTGCAGAATGCAAAAGAAAGGGTCTGTCTCTGCAGGGTGTTGATTGTGGCAAGTCAGGTGTGCTGGATGACATGTGTGTTGTGAGGCCACCCAAAGATGTACCACTAAAAGCTGACTGCAAAGAGGAAAATCACAGGCCGTCAAAACAAGATGCATTTTGTGAGGAGGCTGACGGTGATAGGACGCTTCTGAAGAATGCTAATGAAGAAAATATTTACGTACTGGATGCTACAAAAGAAGGAAATGTGGGTCGTTTTCTTAATGTAAGTAAAAAGTTTGTATGTGTTTTCTTAGTTGTCTTAGCTTAAATAAATAAATGGTGTATTTCCATAAATTAGAAGGCCTTTGTGCGTAAACCGTATATGTGGAAGGTACATGACAAGGCAGGCTATGTGGTCCTCCCTGGACTCTAAAGTGACAGAACAGCAGGTTGGGTCACACTGGCTGTTAGTGCCTCCGTAAGATGATGCATGCTATGTACTAGCTGTAGTTTTTGGCACCACCAGGTTCCCGAGTGAAATATTCCCCAGTAATGAGTGACATGTTTCCCCTGAATTTTTGAACAGCCTTTTTTGGGGGCCCAGAGAGCAAATGGCACATTTTGTTGAACCACAAGCCTTATGCCAGCCTCGTTTTTTGTTCCCCAACCATTGTAAATTCTAGCTTGTGCTAATTTAGGATAAGTGGTACGATATTGTAGGAAATTTCTCTGTCGTCCAATCATAGGTTCAGAAAGCGTTCTTCATACTGTGTATGTATCTGCTAAATAAGTCTCTCAGTTTTGACTTGCCAAGAAATAGTAGTGAATTACCAAGTACCTCCAACTAAGACAAATGTTTCATAAACACGTCTGCATGTACTCTGCAAGTAACTTAGTTTTCTTCACTGGCATGAATATGTGTCTTACAGCAAAATCCTTGCACATGTTTAAGCTGTTCTTCATTGCAGAGGTAATATGATGTTAAGATTAGTAGTGCATCTTGCTGAAACCTTTCTTCTGCATCCATGACCATAGACATGTTCCTATGTGCACCTGCATGACCTTTCACATCTCGTATCTCTTTGCCAATATACGCAATCATTTAATCTATTACTTGCTCCCTAGCACTGCTCTCCTGGCTGACAGCGAGATATATCTGTCACATACTGATTATTTGTGGTGCATTCTGAATCAAAGATGAATTCTCACCATAAATTTCTGGAGGACAGCTTGGTAAAAGAATTTGGTTTTCCTAGGCAAAAGTACTTTCATAATATGATGGAAATAATACTTCAAAGAGACGTAGTTACTGCAAAAATAAGTGGCAATGGCACTGAGTAGTAGAGATTCTGTGTGGGCTGGAGAAGGGAGGGAAGAAACTACCTTTACTAGTGACAGATACCTGACACAAAATAGGTTCTTCAGCCAACAACAAGGTGTTTCACTTTTTCTAATTCAGATATTCTGTTTTACAGCACAGCTGCTGCCCAAATCTCTTTGCACAGAGTGTGTTTGTAGAGACTCACAACAGAAGTTTCCCGTGGGTGGCGTTCTTCACAAACAGGTGAATTTTTGGAAGTTTAATGGTGTTCATTCAAGGCACTAGTGGAAAAAGCAGTGCTCAGTTATTAGGAAAAAATTATGCTAAGGGGGGGCAGATGCTTAGATCATGAAACCATAGAACTACTTTCTTACCTTCTACCATAAAACTGACTTCTGACTGTGCACTAAAGACTGGAGGAATACAGCTGTTGATTATCACTAATCGGTTTTGCACTGAAATGTAAACTGAGGAAGCTTAATTTGATGTGTCTGCTTCAGCAATAATCTTCAGTGGAAAAATAGGTTTAACTCAGCATGGTCATTTTGAAAGCCAAGATTCACTGATCCCAGCGTTGTGTCTCAAGGAATGACCAGCTGATCTGGGTCCCATAGGGCAGGATTGGAACCTACAGGGTCTTAAGGCTGAGACACTTTGTGGGCCAAACAAAGGCTCCAGGCCGCCTCCTCGCAGCTACCAAGAGAAGCAGGACTTTGTGTAGCCCAACATGTCCTGCGGGGGTGGCACTAGGATACTCAGAGGTGAAAAGTTCCTCTGAAAGCAAAAGATGTGGGTCTTCCCTTAGCAGATGACAGAAGGGGAGGTGCAGAGAGCTAGTGCCGGTGAGACACAAGAAGGTGGCAGCTAAACCCAGGAGGGGAAGGATTAATTTTATGAATGAAGCTAGCTGACACACATGATAGCAGGAGTACTAGGTGTGAACTTACAATGGAGAGGATAGGGTTCGTTCCAGACAAACCGACCCCAGGGGACACTGATCCTCTGCAGAGCCTTGCAACCCTGTTCCATACTGACACAGATGCTGTGGATTGCATTGTGAGGAGGGCTTCCAAGAACTGTGAAGACAATGTTTTGAAATATGTCAGAAAAAAGATTTTGTTTTAGCTAGAGTCTTTCTTACTCAGGTACTCGGTAAAGAAGTGTGTAGTGGGGACTGAGGCCAGTGGAAAGAAGTAATAGTGGTCAGGAGAAGACACTTAGGGAAGAAGATTGTTGAAGGAAAGGTTCCCCTGGCTGGCCTTCCTGCTTTCTGGCAATCACCCTTTTACAACTGTTCTACCTTAAGGACTGTGTCTGGATCATCGAGCTTAACTGTGTATTTTCCGTGAACTTGCCAGTCACCTTTTTATTTGTTGTACATTTCTGGCCTCCAGAACATCCTAAGGCAGCAAGTCCCAGGTTGCAATTATGTGCTGTTTGAAAAGTCCTCATTGTTTGTTCTCAGCCCGCTGCCTGGTAATTCACTGGATGTCCCTTATATTGTATCCAGTGAGAAATATGAGAGAATTACTCTCTTTGTAATACTCATATTTTATTGTACTGTCCCTCAACATCTGTCGTGGTTTAACCCCAGCCAGCAAGTAAGCACCATGGAGACGCTCACTCACTTCCCCCCACCCAATGGGATGGGGGAGAGAATTGGCAGAAAAAAAAAAGTAAAACTCGTGGGTTGAGATAAGAACAGTTTAACAGGACAGAAAGGAAGAAAATAATAATGATAATAATAACAATAATAAAATGGCAATAATAATAATAAAAGAATTGGAATATACAAAACAAGTGATGCACAATGCAATTGATCACCACTTGCCAACCGATGCCCAGTTAGCTTCCGAGCAGCGACCCCCCTGCAGGCCAACTCCCCCCAGTTTATATACTGGGCATGACGTCACATGGTATGCAATACCCCTTTGGCCAGTTTGGGTCACTGCCCTGGCTGTGTCCCCTCCCAACTCCTTGTGCCCCTCCAGCCTTCTTGCTGGCTGGGCATCAGAAGCTGAAAAATCCTTGACTTAGGCTAAACACTACTTAGCAACAACTGAAAATATCAGTGTGTTATCAACATTCTTCTCGTACTGAACCCAAAACGTAACACTATACCAGCTGCTAGAAAGAAAATTAACTCTATCCCAGCCGAAACTGGGACAGCATCTTAGTCTCAGGTATTTAATTGGGCATACATTTTGGGCAATGAATTTCCTACCTTAGAAATTTCTTCTCTTTCCTGTACTGTCAGAGCAGCTGGTTCATGAGGAGCATGTGTTTAATTATGAGTCTTAGGCTTTGTGCATATACATAGTGCAATTGCATTAAAACATAGCTTGTCATACCAAAGATGATAGCCTTCATCACCAGTGTATCTAGAGATCTATTCAAACCTCAATGTTGCACTGTACATAGTAGAAAGAGCAAAACTCTGTTCCCATTTAGATGTATTCACTTATGCGTTTTTTCCTTTTTTTTTTTTGGTTTGATTTTTGTTTCCCAGAATTAGCCTCAAAGTTAGACCAGGTGGTTTAGACTCTGACCCTATCACACTGCTTGATAAATTATTTTCTCCTATGTGTAGGTATTTGCACTCTTCATAGCTCTGGTAGGCAAAGCAGCATGCATGTGCCAGAGACTGCTTATATCTCTTGGTTCTCTCCCAACAAGCTGTATGTGTGATGCTCCCTGCCCCCTATGATTTGGGGGTTTGCATGTGAGTTGTTGGTGACAAACTGTAAGCACAGTACTGTTTCACTTAGTTCAAACAAATTGACTGAGTGTTTTATTTCTTAGGCATGTGAAAGCTGGAACCGAGCTCACGTGGGATTATGGTTATGAAGCTGGTAGCATGCCAGAGACAGAGATTTCCTGTCAGTGTGGAGTTCAGAAGTGCAGGAAAAAAACCTTATAGGCAAAGCTTTCCTGCTGTCAACACATCATGTACGTGGAGATATACGTCCTGAAAGGGACTACTACACGGTGAACAGTACACTTAAGTCTGTGGTGCTAATTACATTCCACTAAAATGCCTTTCACCTGATCGTTTTTTAAATTTACATTTAAATGTCACTTTTTTAGTTTACAGAATTAGAACTGTTTGTCATAAGAACACGCATCAAACTTCTCCTAGATAATTTCTGTGCTCCTAGTCGTCTTTCCCTCCCTCTTTTCATTCACAAGGAAAGTTCACAGTGCGCTGGAAGAACTCATGCTTCTGTGCCATCTGCAGCAGAGACATGACTTTGGTATTTTCTGTGCCCTTCCACAATGCCAAGTTAGCAAAACTCAGTTTTCTGAAACTCAGTATGAGTGCAAGTCTGCCTGTTTGGGGGACTAAGAATTATTAAAATATACCCAAGCCTAATGGATCCAGTGGGACAGATAGTCTTGAACAGAGATGAGCTTAATTAGAACAGTTTTGCAGAGCTGTGTTCATGCTACAAAATGAGCTGGGCAAGTCCTGCTGCTGCAGGAGAGAAATGACTGGTTTTTGTTGGGTTGCATCCCTGTCCGTATTTGTGACACACAGAGAAATCCTTGAGAAATCCAGTGTGCCTCATTTCAGTGCCATATTGTATAGTGTGGGACAGGTGGGCCACAGAAGTCCTTGCCATGTGGTTTGTTGGTAAGAGAGAAACAAGCTACATTAGGTGACACTAAGTGCAGTTGCAGGAGGCGGCTCTGAAATGGAGCAAGGGATGGGTGTGCAGGTGTGTGGCTTTTGAATGTGTTGGAGCCTTGTGCAAAGAATGTGGTGTCACAGATGGACGATTTAGACCACTTGAAGAACCACCACCAAAGGTATCGGCAAAAGTGGTTTTATTGAAGTAAGATGTTGTAGAAGTGAGACTTAACAAAGTTTGATGGCAAGGTTCGCTCTGTTACTGTGGAGTGTATAATAACGATTCAGAGTTACCAAACAAAATCAAACTTACCAATACAAAATCTAGTGCACTACAATACAAGGTTATGTGCGATACCAGTCACTTACCAAAGATCTGCAGTTGGTAAGGGGTCTCTCAGTCTCGAGGAGTAACCTTGAGAGGCGTCCCAGCTCAAGGGGTGATCCCCGCTGTGCAGCCAGCTGCTTAATAGGGAGAGCTCAAAGGTGGCTTACTGAGGCTGTCATATTTATGGAACAAAGTAGTTGGCTTGTAGTCAAATTACACGCAGAGGAAAAGGTAAGCATGAGACTCCTTGTACCCACAAATTTCTTTGTTCCTTGATAAATGAGTCTTGGAAGAACCACCTGCTATTCATGTGTTAATTGCATGGTTAGTGTTCCAGTTTCCAAGCCCACATGCATCGATGCTCACCATGTCAGCCTGTTCCTGTGTGGGTTTTCAGAGAACGGGTTGGAACTAGAGAAGTTCTTGGCCCAGTTATGGCCGAGGCCTTTGCTTCCTTTGGAGACTGAACCACACTACCACGAGTTTGGTCAAGGGGTCGAGTGCATCCGTCACAGGTGGATTTAAAGCTGGCCCTGCAGTTCACCTTACCTTCACTTCCTGAATTTGTGGGAGGCTGTGCATGGCAGATCATGCAGAATTGTCTGATATTTGCTCAGCCATTAGCAGATTTTGTCACTGGATTTCCTGTTTTACAGAGCAGAGAGAAGTACTATTTGCAAGAGTTAGTGATGATTTAGGCAATTGTATATGGGAGCGAAACATGCCTGTGAGAGACTGCCATGGCCATGGAGTAGAGGTTTCAAGCCTACAGGTATACTGCAAAATGAAAGAGAAGCAGGAACCAGTTCTTGGTGCTCAGGCCAAGAGGCAGCGGATGGCTTCTGTCCAGATGGCTTAGGGTTAGTTCTCTTTTAATTGGGTTGCATCTCTGCTGTGTAACTGTGGACAAACACGGTACCTGTGGCCCTAACCTGTTTTTTGAGTTTGTTTTGGATGCTTCAAGCTTAAAAAACATGGGTTTGTGCTGCAACACACAATGGTCTGGAATTTCTCAACAGTCTCGGCATGCATGAGGAATTTAAGCCTGTTAAAAATGGACTTTTAACAGAGATAACAGACCTGTGAACTATGCTGCTTGCAGTGAAACCTCAACTCTTCTCTCCCACAGCCCTGTTTGAGAGCTTGACATACCCATCAAGCAAACCCCTCCTCAGCTTTTGTCCCAGTTGTTGCACTACGAGTTTGTGTGTGGTTTCATCATGCATCTTCAGGGCTAAATGCAAAAGAGTTGGGTTACCCCAGTGTTGGTGCAGTACCCCTTCAAAGGGTCAGAGCCACCCATTCTTGCCCTCATCTGTCCCCTTCCACCCCTCTGTCACTGAGGAGCACCACCATGTTAGCAGCAGTCAGCATTCAACTCGGTTGCTTCTTGCTTCATCAAAGATCTGTCTCTGCTCAGAGGCAATATGCCTTAGCATAACATTGTGCAGTGTAAAAAATCTCTAGAGACATGCCAAACTGTGTGACAAGCCCGCTGGTAACCCAACACTGGTGTAAGCCTTTTAAACAAGTGAGGGTGTGGAAAATACCTGTCTCTAGGCTCGACTAGGATGTGGCAAAGCAGATGGGAATGTCATTAAAGCATCAAGGGGGAAAAAATGTACATTTTACTGCTGTTGATTATATTTCCCAGCTCAGTGGTAGGAATTATGGTACTGGGCTTGTGAGGAAAAGCTCTGTTTCTTGCTGCAGAATGTTGCTGTTGATGTTTCAAAAGATAAAGCACACACTTGCTCTGTGTGGTCTGCAGCTATCCGAGAGCCTGCTGTCAGCGTGGATTTTACAGTAGCTATGTGTATGAGACGGGGCTTTTTGGCTAGTGGTGTGTATCAGGTCTGTCTTCGGGCTGGTGCTTCTTCATTCTCCTCCTCCATGTGAAGATACACGAGATACAGTGGTTACAACCCAGCTTCTAGTCCCCTCGCAGTCTGATGCTTTCTCTGTTTGTGAATCCGACATACCAGACCAGAGATCGTAACCTGTCCTCTTGTAAACTTACCTTACAAGGTATGTTTTCCACCTGTTTTTGTAATTTTATTAGAATGGGTTCTGCTGAAGGTGGCTGGCAGGTATCCTCTGCGGGTAATGGCTGTGGCAGTTGCATAGACATTGCGAGAGTGCTCATCTGAAGCTTGCTCGCTGCTCAGCTGTCTGTTCCTCTGCTTGCCTTTACACAGCATATTTCTGAACGTAGCCCCTCGTGCCACCCCTGCTTTAGCAGAATATCATGTAAAAGCACCGAGCACAAGCACTGATGGAAGAATAGGTGGAAATGTTCCAAGTGAAACACTCAAAAGCGCCTGTGGAATGACACATTTGGGACTTGTCAGCCTGTCAGAGGTATCAAAAGAGAAAAGTGCCTGATGGGAATTAATTGCATTGAGACGTGGAGCAGAGCCCTGGAAATTCCCGGAAATCACAGTTTCTATTGACCTTCAGGGGAGCGTAGGTTTTACAACACTGATAGAGGACCAGTGGATTCGGGGGCAATTCTGAAACCAATTTAGGCTTTTTCAGGGTGGTACCTTGTTCATGTGAAACGGTGTGGTCCAGCTATGCAGCGTGGATGTTGCTGACTCACGGTGAGCAGGACTGTCCCAACAGAGGGACAACAGGGATGTGAGGACATATAAGGGCTCCATGACCTACAGGGAAGTACATATTGGCACCCAAGGCAAGCATACAAACGCAAAGACAGCTGAAGATCACCTATGGCATAGGTATAAAAGAAACTGGACTGGAGCACATTACACTGATTTTTTTTTTGCCAGAAGATCACTGAGTGCTCATTTCCAGCTCCACCTATTTCAGCAGAACTATATGGCTCTGTAGAGCAGGGGTTTGGAAGAAGAGATCACAAGGGACTTGCAGTTGGTTTTCCTCCACAGAGAATTATTTTTTCTGTGTTGAAGAACAGACCTGCGTTAGGAAAATTTTCCTGGTTTGAGAGTTACGCACCTGTGAGGGTGCTTGAATCCAGTTTACTCATTTCAGTACCATCTAGATAATAGATTTGGGAATTGGTGTTGCGTAGCAGCATCTGGCTAATAGATGCAATCTAATTGCAAGCCTGGACACAGGGGCTGACCTTAGCTCTCAAATGCTGCATCTGGGCAGGCACAAAGGGATTTGGGAAACCAGCTGGAATAACAACAGCAGTGCTGAAAAGCCAAAGCTATTCTAGCCGGTAAAGGGAACTGATCTTATAAAGCTCCAAGTTGTGTTCGGTTTGGCCTCTGGGTGGGCCAGAATGCGCTTGTTATGTTGTGGCTGGTGAGCTGCATGGGGGCGGAAATCTAGGGTTTGTTTAATTATCCCGCACAAGGCAGAGGAACTTCACGTAGGCCTAAACCTTGGTCTCGCTGGCACCGTTTTGCCTTAAGCTTCGAGTGGCTGATGTGCAAAGGGCTTGCAGAAACATTGCACCAGGGTGAAGCAGGAAGAGGCAATCTCTCAGTGGTGTGCGTTGTGTTGAGACCTGCAGAGCGACGAGCTTCTCCCAGCATTGCTTAACGCTTTTGCATTTAGCCGGTGCACGCTCGTCATCTGCTTACAGGGGCGGCGGGCAGCTGGAGAGGATCAGCCTACGTATGAACCGTCAGGCTTACAAGCAAGGAAGCACCAGTGAAGCCCCACAGCGAGGAGCTGGCATGGTAAGAAGTGTTATATCCCCAGTTACCCGAGGATGAACCTGTCTTTGACCTCCTGACCAAGGAAAGCGCTGACTAGCGGCACTGGGACGGTCCGGTCCTTCGTGCACTGGGCGAGCACCACGATGGCCGGGTATGAAGGCAGCGTGCTGCAGCCGCCTCTTCCTCCGCCGTGGAGGGACCAACTGAACGAAAGGCCTGATGGCTGCGGGAGGCACAGCGCCTTGTCCCGGCTGTTCCTGCCCATCTCTTGAATTAGCTGCTTGGTCAGCTGTCATGCTGCCAGCTCCGTATTGGGCACCGATCGCGACCTTCCTGTCACATCGGGCCTCTCACCTGTCGTCCCCCTGTCCTGGTGAAGGGTCGTGCAAAAAAATGAACGGGGGGCGGTGGGAGGATGCAAGATGTCCCCTTCCCCGTGGTGAAATCCCTTGGGAATTGGCAGCCCGAGGGCGGCCACCGGGAATGCCGGGCGCGGGTATCGAACCCGCGGTCCCCAGCCCCGGCCACGCCCGAAGGCGCCGGGGACGGGCCGAGCGCCTCTCCCTTGTCACGTGACCAACGGAGCCCCGCTCCCTACGCTCCCCTCACTGCCCGGCAATCAGCGGGCACCTACTGCGCATGCTCCGTGCGGCGGCTGGGCACGCCCACTTCCGCGCGGGACAGTTGGGGAAGGGGAAGAAGAAAGGGGGGGAAACCGCCGGAGCGAGCGCGGAAGTGATTGTCAGCGCGGGCCGGGCTGTGAGGAAGCGGGGGTGGATGGTTCCCACCGCCCTGAGGTAAGTTTTAGGGTGGAAACGGAGCGAAGGGGCGAACTGGGGCCACACGGTGTTCGGCGTGCCCCCCCCCCCCGTGTCTCAATGAATGGGTCCCGCTGGAGCTCGGGGGACAGAGCGCGGTTGGGGCTGTGAGGGGCACCCCGGGTTTCTCTCAGGCGGAGGGTCCCGGGGAGCGGGGCCTGCCTCGGCCCTGAGCCTCCTGGGGCGGCCGCCCCGGGAGGCTCAGGGCCGAGGCAGGCCCAATGAGGTGATAACTCGCCTCGCTAGGCCTCAAAATACTAGGGTATGAGGGAAGGCATCACCTCAGCAGGCCCCAGCCCTGCCTGCAGCACCCAGGTGTCCAAATCGGTGGAAAGTCGATCCCGCCGTCCTTTTTCCTCAAGTTTTGCCCTGTGGCGCTTAGTGGTAGCAAAGCGGGAACCGTTAGTCTCTTTTAAAAATGAGATTGCTGCGTTTAAAAAGCTGGAAGGCGGTGTGTCAGTAGAGGGTAAGGTGTTACTCTGTGAAGTGCGTCAGGGAGCAATTGAGAACCTCTAACAATAGATGTCTGAACATCCCCCACCTGCTGCCCTGTGTCCAGCTCTGGGGTGCTCAGCACAGGACAGACACGGACCTGTTGGAGCGGGTCCAGAGCAGGGACACGAAAACCATCAGAGGGCTGGAGCACCTCTGCTATGAGGAAAGGTTGAGAGAGTTGGGGTTGTTCAGCCTGGAGAAGAGAAGGCTCCGGGGAGACCTTAGAGCAGCCTTCCAGTACCTAAAGGGGGCCTACAAGAAAGACTGAGTGTTTCTCTCGGGCCCTGTTCTGACAGGACAAGGGGCAATGGTTTTAAACTGAAAGAGGGTAGGTTTAGATTGGACATAAGCGAGACATCTGCATTGAGGGTGGTGAGACTGGCACAGGTTGCCCGGAGAGGCTGTGGGTGCCCCATCCCTGGCAGTGTTCAAGGCCAGGTTGGATGGGGCTTTGAGCAACCTGGTCTAGTTGAAGATGTCCCTGCTCACTGCAGGGGGGGGTTGCACTAGATGACCTTTAAAGGTCCCTTCCAACCCAAACCATTCTGTGATCTTGTGAGTAGGTGAGAGTTTTTAGATCTAATGAGGAACCCTCCAGTCACCCCCATCACTTGGATTGGGTATGTTAACATATACCTTTATAAAGAAAATATTTTTTTATATTCTTAAAAATATTTTTCCTGTAGCAAGTGAACAGTGATCAGAAAGAGAAATTTCTTTGGTTTTGTTCTGAAAGCCTTGCAAAGGCTGTGTGTGTTTATGCTGCTAATGACTTGGGGGAGAATGGGGAGGGGCCTTGTGTAGGTCATGCCCAGCTGATATATGACCAGCAGTGCTTCTTTCCCCAGAAGGTGCAAATGGACACAGTGAATGTGGGGTAGCAGGTGCGTAATTTCCTCCTTTCTCTCTATTTCAATAGATCAAATCCATCACTATACTGGGGTGAAGAGGAAAGCAGAGCAGCAGCTAGGGCAGTGGGTTTCGGTAGTATGCTGGAAGTCAGGGGACTTGGGTACTTTTCCTTACTCCCTTACAGATATGTCAAGTGCGTGCGTTTCCTGCTGTGTAAAATGTGTGTATTTACGTGCAAGGATGCTTTCAGAATTGGTTTTGGAGAGGAAATACTTAGACAAACTGGTAATGTTTCACCAAGGTGTATTTGGAAGTGGCATAATCCTTGTGCACTTACTGGCAATGTTCTTGTCCGTTTCTACTTTCTGTTTCGTTTTCTGTTTTCTTCCATTTTGTCACTGTTGCAAAAAAAAAAAAAACAAAACCAGAAAACTGCTTGTAGGTACCAGGGAAGCAGCCGGAGGCACGTGACTGTTTCTTTCCCTCAGCTGCTTCTGCTCTGTCTTCTGTTTCGCAACTTCATTTGCTCTGTCATTAGTGGAGGGCAGTGGAAGGGCCTTTAGCTCTTACAGATGAGTTAGTCACCTTAGAGTTCCACAGTCTGCTTCTGTGGCAGTGAAAGCTGGCTGTGAAGAGTTGCAGAAGGACTTTGTGACAGTGAGTGATTTGCCTATAAAGTAGCAGGTGAAAATCCAGCATTGATAAGTGGAAAATGATGCATGTGTCAGAGCAACAATCAACGCTGATGCCCTCCATACTATCTGATACCAGAGATCCGGGGGACTATAATAGGTAGTTCTATGAAAGTGTCAGCTCCATGCTCAGAAGCAGTCTAAAATGTGATTGAAATATTAAGAATTATTAAGAAGAGAAAAATACAGAGCACCATTGTGACTTTGGATTGTAAATGGTAGCCCACCCTTTTGAAGGCTGTTTGCTCCTCTTGGAACATAGCAGGAGTAGAGAAGAGATTGAGAAGTGAACAGGGATGATCAAAGATGTGGAGCAGCTTCTGTACAAGGAACAACTAAATAGTTTCAGACTCTTCAACTTGAAAAAGAGACAATAGGAGAAAGAATAACAGATCTATGTTGTCATGAGTGTTACTGGAGGAGCTGAATAAGGAACAACGATTTCTTGCCTTTTCAGACAGATCGTGGGGTGTTAAATGGAATCTGTGAGCAGCAGGCGTAAGACCTGCGAAAGCAAGGGGTTGTTTAGGTGAAGTGTAATTAGACTATGGAACTGGAACCATGCCCTTAGCCG
Organism: Harpia harpyja; assembly: GCF_026419915.1. Lineage (NCBI taxonomy): Eukaryota > Metazoa > Chordata > Aves > Accipitriformes > Accipitridae > Harpia > Harpia harpyja. The sequence continues at coordinate 32,802,358 of NC_068943.1, forward strand.
CTCCCTTCTCACTTGAGAGCAGCCAGCCGGATCCATTGCCCGGTTTAGTTCAGTATCCTCTCCCTGGCAGCAATCTCTAGCAGAAAGCTAGGGAAGAGCACAGGGCCAAAGCAATGCTCCTGTGGGGGACAGAACACTGAGCTAAACAGGGCAGTGGGTGCAGGCTGGCTGCTTCTGCAGTGGGGCATGGCCAAGAGCTGTCCTTCCACTGCTTCAGGGTTCCTGCAAAGGTGCTGGAGTAACCCCAAGGCTGACCTTGACTGAGTGTCCTCTGTTCTCCTGCAGCACCAGGATTTCTCCTGAGTCTGTAAGAACACCAGGGGCTGTAGACTCCACCTTTAGCCTCTTCCTCAAGAAATTCCCAGAGCCCCCAGAGCTGGATCCTCTGATTGGGCCTGAGCAGGGCCTATGTATCTGCATCGATTCCAGGTATTAGCTTGCTGCAGAAAACTTTTCATGAGTTATAGACCATTCAAACTCTAGCTTGTTCTGCTTTTTAATTTCTTTCTGTCTTTTTCTATTCTATTTCTAATATTTCTATTTCTGTTTGTTTCTATCATATGTATTTAATGCTTAAGTTCTGAGAGTGATGTGATGGTCACTGTATAGATGGATATTGGAAATTGGTCTCTACCCTACCTTGCTTACAAGAGATAGAAGGACAGGGGAGAAAAACCCAGATGTGTGTGGAGGCAAAGTGACTTGCTGTGATTAAGTAAATTCTCAGTGGCAGAGCCAGAGGGGGGCAAAAAAAAAAAATCCCCTTCTATTCTGGTGTTCTTCTCACTTGAGGCTACCCCTTCCATTTTATGGAAGGGAGATGGGAACTACTGAAAACAGAGGTTGGTGGGAAAGCCAAAGAAAGGTTGTGAGATTTGCTGGACTGTGAGATTTCCTGCCTGTTTTGTACTTGGACCTTACTGTCTGTCTCTCACTAGAATTTAACTTCAAATCTTCTTAATTTCTTGAAAGTAAAAGCAGACTTTTCTTACCCTTATCCTACAGGAGATTGTGCTGTCAGAGGTGACGTCTCCAGCAAAGGGCAGTTCGGAGTATCACACCTAGTAGGAGTGGGAAATTGTTGAAGACTTCTGCGGTGGACTTGCACAGAACCAACAAACAAAGTAAAACTTCTGCTACTAATGTGTAGTGTGATGCTCTAAACTACTGGTGAGGGATGTGGGTAAAGGCTTATCCAGAAGCATTTAGACTGTTTTGTGAAATAAGTAGCTGGCCTTAAAATTTTGCAGCTGCTGAGGGAAAAGAGAGACTGTGTGAAGGAGAACAATTAACACTTGAGTGGATATGGCCAGAAGAAGAGAACAGATGTCCATGGGGCAAATCCCAGGGTATAGAGAAAATTGTCGGTCATGCAGAGCTCCACCTCATTGAGAGAGAATGTTCAAATCTCTTGTTTCTGACTTTGTCTTCTGCCCCCTTTTACTTGCAAGCCTCTCCACACTTCTTTGCTGCATCCTTTTCACAGTAAGGAATTAGTGTTTATTCCCTGTTTTCTGTGAACTCCTGGAGGGCGCTGGAGATGTTTGGGGACAGCTATTTTTCTCTCCTCGGTTGACTTGCAGACCCACATGTGGCAGAACTCACTTAAGGAAAGCACTGCTATGAACGATTGACCTCCTCCAAATAAAAGGGGTTTCACATCTAGGGCATGACTTTCTGGCCCGCTCTTGGGCCTGTTGTTGGAGCAGGTATTGCTGAGCAAGCTTGAAAACTCTTTTATTACCTCTTATGGCTTGTCAGTGACTTTCCAAGAGGAAATAAATCAGTTTTCCTCGTGCTCTAACTGCTGGAGCTCTTGGGAGCTGGTTTCCATCCCACCACTGTCCCAAGAGTTGGCTTTGCCTATTCTACTACTAGTTGTTGCTGGAGGAGCAAAGCACCAAGGTTCAGGGGAGGTAGGTGAAGGAGCAGTTAGAGGGCAAGTGCTAGCAAGCTCTGCTTTCCTCTGTTCATCCTGCTTGGCATATGATAGTTGCATCAATTGCTTTGTGTTTTGTCCCAGTTTTCCTGATCTAGGTGTTTTCCAGATAATGGCGAAGATGGTGAGAAGAACGTGTGCATTTTGTTCAGAAGGGGAGGCTGGTTCTGTAATGTATATTGCCAAAGAGCGAAATATTGCAGCTCATCAGGATTGTCTGGTGAGTGGCTTTTAGTTGGTCGGTACCTAAGAGGAATGGAGAAGAAGAGCTAAAGGGGAAGTTTCCACTGCTTGTCTGTTTTTGACTCTACAATAGTGTTTGAATTAAAAGGTTGGTTACCTGAACCAGTAAGCTTGTATTAGATTGAAAAGCTATAAAAGGCAACAGGCCTTGGCCAGAATTTTGGAGAGGGGGAGGACACGGCTGCACAGCTGGACATGTTGATTTATGGTGTTTTCATGTGTGTCTTCCTGATCAATGGTTCTAGACACACATACAGTCTAGCAGTAGGAATAGGTCGTCTTGAGACACTAAATTGAATGAAGCTTCTCAGACCACAAAGTTGTGTAGTTAATTAAACCTTTGCAGGAAAATATTCACATCACTCGATATATCAAGATAAAAAATTTCCCTGTCTGTGCCTTATATAAAATAAGGAATAAAAATATCAGAAGTTGATTATATAAACATATCTGTGAAGCTCCAAGCGTGCTGTGATCCTAGAATGTATTTACTTTTCTTGCTGTCAAAATGCCTCCCCTTTATTCTGGGATCTTAGTGGAGTTGGTTCTTGGTGTGCAGAATCAATTACAGATGTCGTATTCTCCCTTCAGTGAGGGTTGGTTAGTGCAGGAGATGTGCCTGCTGCTGGAACAGCTTTCTGGCTTTCACTGTTCAGCCGCCTTGTTCTTGCAGGTTTTATGTTTGCATCTTTATTTTTCTACTTTTTTTTTTTCCAGAATGTTTCAGAAACATTTGATACCTTTTTTACAGTGTTACTTGGATGTTTTGTTAGGGCTATCATGTTGCTTCAATGTTGAAGCTTTTTCTCTCGCTGTGTCTGTCGCCCCCCCCCCCCCCCCCCCCCCCCCCCCAATAACTTTACTAATTTCTCTGCCTTAGGCTTCTCTGCACTGTTTGGCTTTTTTGCAGTTAGCTATCACCTTCTGAGCAGACGGACAGTGCCTGCCAGTTGATATAAGGGTAGCTCACTTTCATTTGGAATTAGCTATGTATAATGATTAGAAAAAAGTTGCTAAGAACTTCCCCTTCCTCACTTGCTGTCATGCCTCAGCACTTCTGTGGGAATTAAAGTGGCCCAAATGTGCATGCATACGTTTTTTTGTGGATTTCTTCCAGGCCTTGTACAATGTTTCCATGTTTTTCATGCAGTCAACTGTTGTCAGCATTGGACTGTATGGAAATTTTATGATGAGAGAAATGTTGCATCCAGCTATAAGGCTGAACAACCGGGCAGATAACGTTCAAGGTGTGGAGGTCTGTCAGCCAAAGAGCTTCTCCTTACTCTGGGCAGCCTGGACTTCCAGACTTTCTTCATTCACGCTTCTTGCTAAGTTCACTTTCTCACCTTGTTATCTTTTCTTAGTTCACCTTCAGGTCATATGGAATCTCCTGTATAGGCAGAGGAGCTCCTTTTGACTGGGGAAAGGTTTAAGAACAGCTCCTTGTTCAGTGTAGGTGAAACTTCTTAAAAACACAGAGAAATACCAGCCTTTCTTAGGTAGGGCAAGTGCAAGAAGAAAAGATACACCTTTCCTCTCTTCTCTCTGGAATGTGCTGGTGACTGAGTCCCTCTGTGAATTCTTAATATCGTTCCTTTGTCTTTAGTTGTTTTCCTCAGGATTTGTGGAATCTGAAGAGTATAACCCAGATAATCTGGATATAAGGTTTGATGTGGCATCAGTGTTGAAAGAACTCAAGAGAGGAAAGCGACTGGTAAGGAGTTTCTTTCTGAATCTGCACTTGGTCCTATCTCATAGTACTGAAGGTTGTCTGGCCTGTTTTGTGCTTGAAAAAAAATGCAGAAAAGTACTTGGTCCTTCTCATCTACTAAGGTTATGGAAATTTCAGATTTAGAGTTAGAAACATTGATTTGACATTATATTTGATAAAATTTAGTTCATTTTGTATTAAAATGTGTTGGGTTTTCTGGCCTTTAAGTCCTTAGTCTAAGTTTCCTCAGAGACTTTGATAAAGGACTAAGCCAGTGCCTGAAACAAAATTATGCAACCTGTAAGTGTAAAGGGAAACACCTTCTGGTTTTAGCAGAAGAAAGATTATTTATATGAGGTTTTGTTATTGGCTTTGTCCTCAGCTGCCCTCCTCCCTTACATCCATGGTGGAATTCCTTTCATTATGAAGTTAGCCTAGAAAACATAAATACAAGCACTAATACCAATAGGTATTGAAATAATCTGGGCAAGATTTGGGGGGTGGGGGAGCTGAAGTTGCCCAGTGCCCTCACATGGTGCTCTGCATCATTTTACAAATTTGTCAGTATGAAATAGAGGTAAGATGGCAAAAAGGTGGCTGAAATAATGACCAGGGTAGGAGTTTGCAGGAGTGAACTTGTCTGATGAGTTATACAGAGGCGACTTGCAACGAAAGATTTGATTTTCCCACAGAGGATAGTATTTGCCTCATATGGCAAGATTTTCAGTAGCTGTCTGTAATGCTTACCTGCTAAACTCATCCTGTTCTAGATGTGCAACTTCTGTCGCAAGAAAGGAGCCACTGTGGGATGTGAGGAAAGAGCCTGCCGCAGAAGTTATCACTACTTCTGTGCGCTCTGTGATGATGCAGCAATAGAAACGGATGAAGTAAATGGAGTCTACCGGTATTTAACCAAGTATTTTTTAACTAATTATTGTGAACGTTTTGGTGGTGGTGTCAGCAAGAGACTTGTGTGGTTTTTAAAGTCTTTTTAAAAAGGAAATGTGTTCTCTCTTAAAGTGATGCTTGATCCCCTGTTCGCAAAGTAGGGGAAATGTTTTCCTTTCACAGGAAGACATCACAGCAGTGGGAAGGAATACATTCAGTGTTTGAGCCTGCAACACACCTGAAAAATCTCTAGGCCAAAACTGAGGAAGTCAGTCCTTACTGGCTATTCAGCTAGTCTTCAAGGACCAAGATTTTTATTCTTGTCGCTCAAATTCTCTGTTTCTATTGGTTCAGAAGCTTCAGTAAATGTGGTCTGAGCACAGAGCAGTCTATAGCACTTCTAGGTCTGTTCACATGAGGCAAATTCTGGTAATTTGCCCTCCATATGCTAGCAGAGAACTCTGTATTTGCACCAAAGACCTTGTATTTCAAGTATGTTGCTAGTATTAACACAATTAAGCAGACTTTTAAGTAAATTCTGTCCTGATCATGCTAGTCCCGGTGTCCACTGCCCCTGGGCTGCCTGCGTTGCCATTAGTAGATGGAGTTGTTTGGAGGATGCAGATGAAGGGGTTGCAAAATGGGGACTTTAGGGACCTTTCGAAGTGCTGAAGTTATAGTAAGGTCTAAGCTGCATAAACCCCCCCGATCTCCATTTCCGTGCAAGCCAGAGAGATCACAGGCCATGTTAGTCTTAGATTAATCTGGTAGACCATCTAGTCACTACTTGTTTCAGGAAGAGGTGGATTAGTGCAGTCCTTAGTAGTAGTGGAAGATGGGTCCTTTTGTGTCAAAACACTTGCACTCCCGTCTGCTTCACTAGTGCTCTCAGTCCAAAATAAATACACCTTTCTGGAAGGCTGTAAGCCCAGCCATATAGTGAAGATGATACATTTAGTTTATGCTTATAAAGTCTTTGGGAGTCTGCAAAGCTTGTGAAAGAGTGTGGCTGGGAAGATGGAAACTTTCTATGATCACAGAATAAACGGCTCTCATCATATAGCTTTAGAAAGGATACCTCAGGCTGAAGAAGAGTGAACTTCTCAAGATGTTGAAAAATGAACGGGACTGATAACAGTCTAGGTACAAACTGGTAAAGCAGTGGTTGAATATATAGTCTGATTTGGTGGTTTTCTGAGCTGGCGACCTTGGAGGTTGGGAAGAGGGACCCTTAAAAATGTCTTGTATTAAGTAACTGTGTGAGATTAGTTGCTCGTCCTATATAAAAAAGTAGGAAACAAGGCTATAGCAACCTGTATTGGAGATGAAAAAGGACTGGGTTAGAGAAAGATGGTTAAGCAGCTTTCAGGGATTTGAACCCAATGACTTATACACATTATCAGTGGCATAAATAAAGCACAAAATCTGTAGCTAGCCTGAAATTATTGGAGAGAAGACAAACAAGACTTGAAAAACAGTGGATGTGGGTTGACAGCCCCCTGCACTTTTTCATGGTGAAATATAACATACAGAGAAGCATATCAAAAGAGAGAATTCCTGAGAGAGAGAGAGAGAGAGAGAGAGAGCGCAAGAGCTGGTGTTTTTAAATTCTGAGTTGCCATCGTTGTGATGATGAGCAGTCATTATCAAAACAAATAGAGCAAAACAAAAAAGAGAAGGCATATGCTGCTATAGAAGTAGCTAGTAAGAGTAGAGGTGGGGAAATAAGTGTAACTTGTACTGCCATCTTGCAAAAATGATAGTAGGGAAGCACTTCCAAATAAAGCAGCCTGAGTAGTAAAAGGTGTTGTCTGTTCTTTATAAGATGTTCCTGTACTTAGGAAGGTTGTTTCTATCTGGGAAAGAATAGAATTAAAGGGAGGGGAGGAAAAAAACAACCTCTAAAGGGCAATATTAGAAATTCAGGGATGTAAATAAGGTGCCTCCAGTACTTAGCTTTCTGATTGAACTGTTAGGCATGCATAAATCTGGGGTTTTGTGCATAAAAATGAATTTCATGCAAAAAAGCTGGCTCGTCAAGGAAACAGACTGCATTTCTAAGATCAGTGTTTCTATTTCGTTAAAATAAAAGAACGACAGTAATTAGAAAATGTTCTAGTAAATGCAGTTCCCTTTAAAAATTGCTTCCAAACACTTGAGCATTAGTCTTGGCAAATAGATTTGTAATGAAAAGATCAGCTAAACCACACTCTTGACAAGGCAATTTTGCTTAAAAAGTGATTTGGGATCCTTCTGTAAGAAAGGCACATTATAGAAGGTGGTTCGCGTTCTCTACACATTATTGTATCCAGAAGATAAGGACTATTTCCAGCTGTATTCATTGCATTTTGCCTCTTCCAAGGAATTCACATTGCTCTCCTAGAACCAGAGAAAATATTCCCATCTCATATATTACTGAAGTCTTTAAGGAACAAGTGGATTGAGCAGCTTTAAGCTACTGGATCTCAGACAGGGTGCCCTACTTCCTCAGGATTTGGGGACCACCTCATCAGCACTGGGCAGCGGAAAGGGAGGGGCAGAGAACTCCAAGCAAGTAACTGGTACTGTGCGTGGCAGTGCAGTGCTGCGTGGCTGTGCCAGCATGTCAGGCAGGGCTTGTAAGTTCAAGCTGACCGGTAAGCAGACACATCTAAAGAGGCTCGGGACCTGGCCTGAGTGGTACAGGGCAAGGGGGCAGAACAGCAGTAGCTAAAATCAAGCAATATTAGTACTGTGGTATTTCATCTTGACGGCATGAATCTCATTTTAATAAGGTGTTTCCATAAGAGTACCTCTGCCACAGCGTTCTATCGCCACACCAGATGAAATGTGTCTGACTCAGGATTTGAACAGTGAGCAAGTCCAAACAGAGTGGGATAATGGCACTGATAATTCAAAACTTCAGTGTTCAGAGTCCACTGAGGCTCTGAAAGTACAAATACAAGCTTGTGCATGTATGTGACTTTACAGCAGGTGCTTTCCTAGGTGGGTAATGCTGAACAAAAATACTGATAATTTTTTTAAGTGTCTTTCAGTTTATGTTCAATGAAAAGAGGGGAAAATATCTGTTAAAATCAGTCAGCATAACTCTGTTTACATATTTATTAATACTTTTTCTCTTTTTCTTAAAATTGAACTTAAATTTTAGAGTGTTCTGCCCAAAACATGACCCAGGCAATAGGACCAATCACTATGGTGAGTTTCTTTAACGGCTTCATTGATTTCATTTGTTTTAAAAGTTTGCATCCTACAGTCAATAACTCATTTGAACAGAATAAATGTTACTCCACCTTTATATTGAGCGGTGGATTTCTAATCTTGCAGGAGTGGTTTGGTTGAGATCCATGCATATGCACAAAAATCGAGAAGGTTTTTTGAAGTAGGAAATGTTTATATTTTATCTTCCCCAAATCTCCCTCAAAACTGACTTAAAACACTGTGGACCTGATCCTTTATGCAATTGTACTGTGTGCGGGCAGGTAGGCCCAAGCAGCTTGTGAAATCCATGTGAGAGATGAGCGCCACGCTAATGAGTGATGCACAAGCTTGCACTTGATTAGCAAAGAGAGGGCTACAGGAGTGGTCACCTTGGGATTTTTATCTATAGTTACATTAATATGTTCACGTTTGCATCTTCCATATTCACTGCAGTAGTTTTTTAAATAGGGCCTTTCATTCTGAAGGATCCCAAAGAGCTTTTTAAGTGTAACAAAAGGGTTATACAACCCCTGTTTAAGGGTTGCTTCCTTTGCTACAGAAATGCAGCTTAATTTGGCAGTCTTGGTCCTTGCTGGTTCAGAGGTAGTCGGGAATCTCACTGGCTAATTCAGTGACTTTGTTAACCTAATGCATACAATCCGACTCAAAACAGAGCGGGTCCTAGACTGGCCTTCACTTTGAAGTTAAGCTCAATTGAACTGTGAGCACTAATGCTAAGAGTGGTGTGCTCTCACTGAAGTCTAGCAAACTTCAGCTAATCTTCCTGACAAAGTCTGGCTCCACCTGGATACCACTCAAGGGGTGGGTTAGGTGATTATCATTTAAACTTTTAATCATAGGGTCTGGGGCTTCTTAGCCAGACATATGGTCCATTTAACACCTGATGTTGCTGTGGTTCACTAACCAAATGCAGCTTCTAATTTCACTTAGTAGTTTTGCTTTTTCCTTATCTGTAGTTCTGAGGCCTGACATTCCCTCCCTTTTTAAAATTAATCTGATTTCTGTGGTCTAATGGTTGTTAGTCTGTTGGGTCTGTCCAGGGTCCGAGGTGGTCTCCTGCCCAACTACTAGACAGGGCCAGGATTGCTTCGTTTCCAGTATGAGATGAGATTAAGGCATTAGGTCCAGCCCTGTAGACCACCTCCTTCATAAGGAAGGCTTAAATCTTATGAGATTGAAGGTCTTGGTGTCTTCAAGTGCTGCATATACAATGTGTGACCTGTTCCCTGAGAAGAGAGTTTTCTCCTAGAGGAGACCTTCCAGAGGCACTTAATTTGGAGACCCTCTGTTTATGAGAGGTAAATGGATTCTGCTGGCAGTGTCTGCCTTGCCTCCTGAACGAGCTTCTCCCACCTCTGAGAGTGTAGTTGTACTGCAGGAGGTGGAGAGCAGCTGTGAGAGTTGGGTAAATGACATTTGATTCCCCAAGCCCAATGTCTCCTGCCTCTGAGCAGCTCTCAGATGCGTGTGTGGTGCTCAGAATAGCCAGGGTTATCTGCTGGTGAGTTGGCTGAGGTAGCAGGTACTGTGTTTGGCCCACTCCTGGCCCATCTGGGCAGGCAGGAGAGCCCTGTGCTGAGTGTCTGCAGGTCTGCACAGGGCAGGGAGTGAGACAGTGGCTGGGATGGAAGCACTGTGGCTCCATGGTAGGGTTTTGACTTTCAGGTTCCAACTTGGGTGAAGTAGCTCAGCCATTCCTCTGGGGCAGGCTGAGCCAGTGCTGTGGGAGCAGGAGCTAGTACAAAAGGGCTGCCTCTCTGGGCTTGTTTTCCCTGGTAGTTTGGAGAAAATGGGGTCAAAGAACACCTCCTTGTTCTTGGTCCAGACAACATTCTTGTGCTGAAATGTCAGGGCTCTGCTGTGTGATTGGAAGGGGATAGGGTGCCTTAGGGGCCAAGAAGTCTCCTTGCAGCTCTGCGCAGCAGGGATGGGAGGGCAGTTTGGACTTGGAAACAGACTCCAACTTCTGCTTAACTGAAAATGTTGGATGTGCCCAGAGTAAAGGCTGACAAATGTAGAAGAGCAGAGAACACTGGGAAGCAGGAAGAGTTGGGCTGCTCTTCAGACTGTGTTCCTCTTGTTTTGTAAAGCATCTCTAAAGCAAACGTCAGGAGGGGCTGAGAAAATCCTGCCACAGGTCAAAGATGTGCTGGACAGCAAGGAACTCTTCGTGCCTACACCAGCATCTCCTAGACTGCTCCAAATTAGGCCACCCAGCTTCATTTTGGATGAAGTGAGAGGCTATGATTTCCTTTCAGGCCATGAAAAATGCAAATGTACAACACCAGTACCCAAAACCCAAACCCCAAACTTGTTTCAATAGCCTTCCTGTACCAACAGTAACTCCTCATTCCTCTTAATAGGATGATTTCTAAGGAAAAAACCTTACTAAGTTCTGCCCAAAGGATGTAGAATTAAACGGGAAAGGGGCATATAACCCCACTGCATTTAAAACCTTCAGGTTTTGGTGGGTGGTTGAACTCTTCTCTAGGTTTCTCTGTTCCTGCCATGCCTTCCTTGCCAGAGTTATCCTTCTCTGCCTGTGATGCCGTAGCTGTTTTCAGCTGCTGCCAGTTATGATGTTGGAGAGAGGTTGGTGCATGCTGATAGAAAGGACAAAGTGAAAGCTGGTGATTTTGCAGAGATCTCATACCACATCACTAAAACCACTTTGTAGCGTAAATTAATATTACACTTACAAATCAGATTGCTTCTGGAGGCTTTTTAGGAGGGTCATTATATTGATGAAAAACCTAATGCTATTTGTATGTCTTAGGGGTCTTAGGGACACCTAAAATAATTCTTTATGTAGTCTTAGTTTTGAGGGTGTACTAACATAAACAAGAATTGATTGAAAAAAAACAGTCATCTTCTATAAATTTGCCTGAAGTTTTTACCACCTAGAGGTAGTGCTGTTGCCAGGGAGAGTAAGTTCACTCTGCCACAATCAAAAATCTTATATTAAAAACTGGTGTTTGCTTTATACTGAGTTCAAAAGGCAAAGTGATATCCTAATGCTACAGTGATTTGCATTTCTTCCTAATGGTTCAGGCTTGTAATTTTTCTTACATGGAAATAATGTGAATTCCACTGACATGTCAGGTATTTGGGGAAGCTGAAACATACTCCTGCCTTGCCACCGAAAGTGCCTCACTTCTGTAGCTTTTTGGGAAAAGAGGGAATTTGAATGATGTGAAATCATCAGTCTGAGATTGACACATATGTTACTTTGTTGTTTCTTGATTCCTAGATGCAGCTAGTAAGAGGAGAAGACATGCATTGAAATCTTCCACCATCACGGAACAAATGGTAATTCTGAATTTAAGTAGTTCTAAAACAGGAACCCACATCTGCTACAGCAAAGGACTTATTTAGTGAAGTATTTGGACAGTGTATTCAGAAAGAGACTTCCTCACAGAAGCAATAACCTTTCCTTTACAGCTGCCTTGTTTTGATCTTGTCATTCTGTCAGAAGAAAACTGTTTGCATTTGGAGCTGCTTCAGGCAGAGCCAATGCTGCCCCCAGGTAATGTGGCATAAATGCGATAGGAACCTCTGAACCAGGCTGACTCGGTGCCTGTCACCTTGATGTGATCAGAAAGAGCTTCCCTTTGGGGGCTCTTTTTCCTTGGAAGTACTATGTCTCTCAGGTTTGCTTAGGGCTTGACACAGTTTCTGTGAAAAACTGCTTTTGATGAGTCACACGGCCTTTTAAAGTGGCGCTTACTCGTTTGTGAGCCTGTGCTCATGGTAGATGTGGCAGATTTTCATTGCAGATCAGGCAGTTCTCAGCTCTGCCGGTGAAGATGGCCTTCCCCGGGGTTCGGGAGCTATCAAGCAGAGCATCCCTCTGGTTGCAGGGGGAGTTGTTTTAGAGGCTGTTGTTAGAAAACCTGTAAACACAGCTTATTTTAAGTTTTGAGGTGATTCTCTTGGCTCCACAGAAGTATGCATGGGAACTTCCATTGACTTTGGGGGGCGGGGGGAAGTGTTGGGACTTCCCTTTCTAGAGGAAGTAGCATCCTGCTTTCCTTGGGAAAAACTTCTGCCTTTCCCAGGTCTTGAGTTTAAAGAGAGGTCATGTGGGGGGACAGGGACGATCTCTGCAGCTTTTGTGTAGTACTCTCATAAGGGTAGGTTATTTGTCTCCAAGAATTTCTCAGCTGTAAATCCATTTATGTTCCTGGCATTATTACTGAGATTAATTTGACCTGTTACCCACAGTAATGTGCTGTTTCTGCTGCTCTCCAGTGCTAACGATCTCAGAAATCAATGCGAACGCTGCAAATAAGAAGCTGAGGGGCTCCAGGATTTATCACTGTGGGATAAATTATTTACCATTGTGTAAGCAATGCATTTTTACACTAGTGGAGTTTTGTGAGAGAGCTTGAGAATTATTTGTAGCCCTGTGGTATGATGTGGAACAGCAGAAAACGACTGCGTCCTGTCCAGAGGAAAAGAAAAATATTTCCCCTCTCCTCTCAAATCCTTTCTAGTATTACATCAGGTCTAGGGAACTAAACATCACTTGCACTGGGAGTTAGCAGTAGGTGTTTGTTAACATCTATGCTATTTGCAAATGCAATACTTAAGGAGGGTGGTGTCCCAGGTGTTGGGCTTTTCTTAAAGAGTTTTTGCTTTAAAGCAACTTTTGCTCCATTTTTTAAAAATGGAATGTCTGGAGAGAAATATCGCTGGCTGTGTAGAGAAGCTGATTGTATTCACAGAAATATAGGCTGCTTTTTATCTTTCTGCTAATATAGAGCTAAGATAATGAAAACAAAGCAGTAAATGTCAGTATGATTTAAAAATAAGTTGTTTTTCTTACAGAGCACAGAAGAGACAGCAGAAGAAAACAGTTTACGAATACTAAAAAGAAAAAACAACAGGCATAAAGGTGCGCCTCACTTCATAGAACAGCTAGGAGATACTGTGATCTGTTATGTTGAAGTTCAGAGCTTGGAGATGGTTGATAGCAGCGATGCTGCAAATGTGTCTTTATTATTCTCCCAAGACGAGTGACTCTCCAAGCTCTGGCAAGGGAGCGGAAGTCTGATTTGCAGAATGACTGTGCAGGTTTTAATAATTGTGCAGCAAACAAATCTCTGTGCTTTGGCTGAGATTTGCTGTGTGATGTGAACCGGTGAATTCACCTGGGAATGCCGCTGCTCTGGCTGGCTGCTGCGTTCGGCTGTGTGTCTCAAGCAACCAGGGGTGCTTTTGCCTAACAACCCCCCCCCCCATCAATACAGTTAAATTTAAAAGGGAATCAGTCCTCCTTGACCTCAGTCTCCTTGCGCTGAGCCCCTCTCGAAGGAGAGGGGTGCAGTTCTTCCAGGTGGCACTCTGGAATGGGTCAGCAGAGGAGGTGCCGTGAGGAGTGGGGTTGAGCCCTAACCCAGCAGTGAGAGTTCAGCGCACCTTGAACAGGAGCTCTAGCTCACTGGGTGGGAATGGGGCTCGCTGAACGCTGCGACAGTTACTGCTGCCACCACGTGCTTATCTTATCTTTTGAACCCTAGGTGTACATAGGGTGCTTAACACAATATGGTATTTTACTGCATACATATGGTATTACAACAGTGAAATCAACCGCTGGACCTATCCTTCAGTTCCGCAGTTTTCACGTTAGCCCGAAGGTCCTGCTGCAATTGCTTGTCAGGATTATGCTGTCGCATGGAAGTTTGGAAGGGGTTAGTGGTGATTATTCACCTTCCCGTGGCTATGCTTAGTATATGGGCACGGTATTGTAGCAGTAGGTGGCTGCCTGATGTTTTTTCTGAATTTTTACTACCACTATAAAGAACAGGGAACCTATAAAGATTCCTGGAATACTTGTAGGGCATCTAGTGTAAGTGAAATGACATCTCCTTTCTCACAAATGTCTCCAGTAAGAAGTAACAGTTTTTAATGGAGACTGGTAGACTTCTGTGAGCTGTCTGACAGCTCTTTCCTTTTGAGCAGCCCATTGAATTGATCTCACTGAAAGCTGTCTCTGACCTGCTGCTCTGAGATGAAGAAAAAATAGGTAGTTATTGCCCTAGCAATCCAAATCTGACAAAGTAGATGTATAAAATGGGCTGTAATAAATTACTTTAATGCCTGGATCACTTGGAGTATAAGTAGCCTTAATTCTCTTACCAAATCCAACACTGATTCACTTCTTGCACTATTTTCTGTCCTTTAGCCTGTTCAGTCCATGGTGTCGTCCTGAGGACTGGAAGGGGAAAAAAAAGTGAGACAAATCACTTGCTTTCCTATACTAGGGGGTATCAGGAGGCTTTAGGAATGGTGCATTTAGAGTTGTGGAGATACTTGCTTTTGATGAATGAATCCAAATCTAGAGCTTAGGTAACTTTACACCCAGCGTGATGCTTAATGTCTGCCTGACCCCGTTTTTGTTCCCACTGAAAAGGGCTGAGTGGGTAGCTGGAGGAGCCAGAGATTTGCATAAGTATTTGTTACTGGAAGGGGGACTTTAGCCAGAGTTTTAGTTTCTGAAGCGAGCGAGTAAAGCCCACTTTACAGATAGCTTCTGTGTAAGAGTGTGGTTTTGTGTTTTAACAGTCCGAATAGACTTTCTTAGAAAATGCAAGCAAGCCGGGCTTCTGGATGACATATTTGAAGAAATGCTGGACACACTTCACCTGGCGCAGGAAAAACTGATGGATGACAACACTTCAGAGACAGGTATGGAGACCCATGGGGGACTCTGCTCTCATAGCAGAAATGCTGATCTGAATGCCAGGCACTGTATCTGAGGGTACTTCTGTAGTGCCAAGTAACTGGCTCCTGTCTCGCTTCTGCAGCTGCACAGCAGGTGGAGAGCAAGTTGGTTTTGGTATACCTGTGTGAGTAGAGGGGAAGAGCTGCCAACTCAGTATACTCTAGTAAGGCCTTCTAACTTGAATTTGCGAAGCCACCTTTTACATGTTGGCGTAAGCATAGGTAGGTTAAGCCTGACCTCTTCTCCTGAGCACTGAAGAGGAGAGAGGTCCTGAAGAGAACAGGAAGGTTTTATTTGGATCATAAGTCTGTGTTGTTCTTACAGCTTCACAGAGGGACCAGCTAGCTGTTAATATCAGTACTCTCTTTTGAGAGAAGAATCCCTGACTGTGTACACTTTAAGTCTTTGGATGATTAGTCAGAACTTTATTGTCAACTGTTAGTGTGTATTTGTGGGTTTCATATGTTTAAGTGTCAGGTTGTATGAAGCACTTTGTTCTTGGAGGATTCCACTCTAATGTTGGTTTGTCTGCAACACAGTTAAAGAGAATTTCAAACCTTCCTCTCCTGTTGTCCTCCCAGCTTTACAAAGTTATGAATAATACTTTTGGATAAAGAATGCTAATTTCTGCAAAGTAACTGAAGCACACACATGGAAAGTGAAATGTCCCACCTGGCTAAATCTTCTTCACAAGCAGTTTGCGTGTAACATGGCAGCAGCTGCTAGAAGTAGCAATGAAGTTCAGGACACATGAGGGGTTCAAAGGTTTTCACCATTAAGCAAATCTCTTAATGGTCATGCGAACTGTGGAGACATTTTGTATTTTGTTTCGATGGAAGCCTCAGTTATGAAATTGAGGCATAATTCTGGGCTGGTTTTTAACACCGAACAGCGATAACATTGTCCCACGTCACGTGATCTGTCAAGAGGAATTGGTGTGGTCAGCCCGCCTGTTACACATACAGTCCTGACACGAATGAAATACGACTTAAGTACATTGCTCATTTTTAAATGGACTGTTCACATAGTGCAGACGCAAAAAGGGAATTACAGGTAGGTCCCCTTTCCTGTTTTCTGTATGAAACTAAAAAAAAAAAAAAGTACAATTGACAAATTGATCCTTCTTTCCCAATGTAGAATATATGAGAAGGAAGACATCTTAAAACCTCAAGCAATTGGTATAAGTAATTACTATTTTGTGCTACTTCTAATGTAAGGCTCTGCATTAACGTGAGGGTTCTGTAAACCTCTACTCAGTAATATGAAATCAAATTATCTTTTTCCCCAGAGTATGAAGAGACAGTGATGTCACTCTTTGACTGTGGACTGTTTGAAAATATACTGACAAATATTCATTCAGGTATGTGAAAAAAGGTGTCAGAGCATTAGCAGTTGGTATGGGTTTTGGCATTGAGGTCATTCTTCTGAGCATTTTGATAAAATGACCGTGTAAAATGAAAATTCCAAGGAACTTTTTTTTTTTCCTCAGCATTATATAAACAATTGTATAAAAGCCATTGCTACCTCAACCTTTAGAAATACAGTATGTCAAGTCTGGCTGGCTGACCTGAAGGGGAAGGCAAGCCACAGTTCCACAGCTTTAAAAGACCAAAGGGTCTCTGCCCCAGAGGAACTTCCCTCTCTGGCAGGATGCACTCGTGTCCTGTTTCTGCAGGTGATTTCCCTTCCTTCTCTGCAGACTCCCTTCAGCAGCTCGCCTGCATTACAGCTCTGCTCCTTTCTGATGCATGCTGTTCAGACTGGCTGTTAATGTTTCAGTTAAGAGCATTAAACGCTATGAGCAGAACTTACCCGGGCCTGACGGCAGTTGTAACGTGCTTTGAAAAAGAAGCTGAGAATGCTCAGAGTGAAATGAAAACGAGGGCAGGAGCAGTTGCTTGGGACCAGCAGTGTAGAAGGAAACTCTGGGGCTTGAACTCCAGTCTCGGCTGCTGTAAGCGACAAGGTTAAAACTTTTTCAGATAGGCAAGTCTCTTGCTCTTGTTTCTCTCTGTGACAGTTAGCAGCCTCGTTCTAACCTGCTTTAATTTATCCCTGTGAAAAGGGAAATGGGTTTTAATGAGCTAATGCTGAGGTTCAGTGCATGAAGGTGATGTTTGCTAATGTTTGCCGTTTCCCCTTTGCTTGAGGGAAAAAGCCAGTCTCCTATTCTTGCATCTAAATTCCTGTTTCAGGAATTCCTGTTACCTGACACAAGGTTGGTTCCACCAGTGCCTCATCTGAGGGCATTAAAACATCTCTGCTCAAAACTCCTCATGTGGCACAACCTTGGGTCACACTTGTTTCTTTCACAGCTGCATCAATTATTTCATCCTCTTCTCAGCTTACAGGAGAAATTCTTGATATTAGCACCTACGTACACAGGACCGTGTGATTCTTATGTGTAAAATTTGTCCCCTCTCCAATTTCCCACCACTTGAGCAGCTCAATTCTTCCTGTACCACACAATCTTCTTTTCTGATACCATTGGCCTTCTTTTAATTTCAAGGTCAATAATGAAAACACACATCAAGGTTGGTTCCAAAACTGATCCAAGAGGAGCTCTTAAAATGAACCAGTGAGAAAGGAATGAAAACTATGTTAGATACAAGTGAAACTGGAGGGAGGGAGGGAAATCACCAGCTGTTTTCTTTGGTTTTTTTGCTCTAGCTAGCAAGTCTCTGTGGTGACATACAAAGTCTAGGACTAAATACAGTAGGACTAGTATAAATACTGTGTCGTCTTTGATCTTTCTCCTGGTACTGATGATTTTGGATCATCTGACATGCTTTACCTTCAATGCATTTTTTGTATCTTTTTTTTTTCACTTCTTGGATCATCATGCAAGGTCTGTTGTAAAGCCTTACGTGTCAGCACAGCAAGGTTACTCTGAACTGCAGTTGTTGATCCTGTTTTTTTAAATCCCTTTTAGATATAGGGATAAACGGTTCTTTTGCAGCACGCAGCTCTACTGCAAACTTGACTGCATTTAAAACTTGTCACGTGGGACCTGCTATCACCTCAACAGCCATTCCAAATTTCTAGGCTGGAGGTTCTCATTCTCTCCTCTAAGGAAAAGTGACTGCCTTTAGTTTTGCTTTCTGTTCTGTTGTCGTGTGTCCTGCTTGGGGTGATACCTCAATCAGCTTTAATCTCCTCTTTCTGTCTGTCCAGCAGCTTTTGAGCTCCTCAGTAGCGTTTGTTTTCAGGGGATCTGCAGCAGTGGATTCCGCAGCTCAGTTGTGCAGACAGAGAAGGTGATACTTGGATTTAAAACGGTTGTGCACTACCTTCACTGAGAGCCCCTTAGCACTTCTCTTATGGAAGAGCGAGTGCAGTCATTCCAGGCCCACATTCCTCAGGCCATTCCTGATTTTACAAATACATATTCTTTCCCTTTAGGTCATCTCCTGTATGAGGTGGCAGGTTCCCAGTCTGTTACCTGCCTTCCTCTGGAAGGGCTCCCATAGGCCAGTCATTCCCATCACTGACACCTTTCTCTGGGCTGTTTCCATTTCTGCCACATCCGTTTGGAAGGAGAGAAATGGAACCGTATGTCTTCCATCTGTAGGCCACCCGTATGCCCACAGTAACACAATCGTCATGTTTGCTCTTTGTTTTCTTTCTTTCTAATAATTTATTAATTTTTATCCAAATATTCCTGGAGAGCTTTTTTTCCCAGCTCCCACTTGTAAACATCTGGCTTTTTCTTCAGGTATGTGCCTGCTAGTTCTTTTAACCACACAGACTTGATACCAAACAGCAAGGCCGTGAAGGCTGCCTGCGGCAAGCAACGAAGATGCCGATTTCCATTGCAGTCTTGTCAACTGTTGAGCTGACGCTGTGGAACAGTGGGCATGGACTATGGTGGGACAGTGATGGGATGTGCTGTCAAATAGGAGTGACACGTGACAGCAGAGGAAAGCAGAGAGAAGAGGGGTCAGAGCTAGGGTGAGGCGTCGGGTCCCTCTTTAATGAACCCCTACGCGGACTTTTCAGCAGGCGCTGGGCGCCACCGTCGTTCTGGCTGCCCGTTTTCCACATCCACACTCAACCGCATCGGGTAATGTGTTTAAAAACACGTTACAGAAGTGTGTGCACATCTTCCACGTACGCACACAAATGGCAACAGTGATGGCCCTTCTGAACAAAGAGGAAGAAGCAGGGGGCAGGCAGAAGGCCCATGGCACTTTTTTTTTTTTTTTCTTTAAATCACAGTTAAGGCTGTTTCAGTCTCTGTAATTCAGAATGAACAGGGCTAAGTGTCTGGAGCTACTTTCCCCACTCTGCCCATTACAACTTTGGACACCTCCTCTCTCCCTGCCAAAAAGAGAAAAATACATTCAGGTTTGTACAAAACACATTTTGCTTCTTACTAAAAATCTGAACTCTGGCATTCTCACACACTGTGAGGAAAATTTGCTTGTTGTTCACTGACTTGTTGTTCGCTAACTGTGCTGCTCAGAGGTCCCTGACACCTCTGCATGTTTTGTTACTGAACAAAGCGAGTGCTTCATTTAAAATTTGCAATTAACAAGATAAGGTTCTAGTAATGCTTCTGAAGTCTAGCGAGGCCTGTTACTGAGTTCTCACCCAGTTCAATAATCTGTAACGTTAGGAAGATGGAAGCAGTGGAGAAGCAGAAAGGCAGCCAGGCAGGGCTTTGCAAAGAAGGGGAAGGACGTGATTAATCCCATCGCACACTGGCAAGAACTCCTTTGCCAGAAGCAGGAATGTTTAAATGCTCTTGAGTTGTGTTTTTGAGAATCTAGCTGTTGAACACAGTTGTCCAAACCATCTCTTCACAGGTTTAATTTTTTTGCTGCTGTTGTTGTTGGCTATAATCCATCAATCAGGCTTGTAAGTTTAAGTGTGTAATTCAGAGATGGTATCGTTAAAGATTTTAAATGTGTCTTTATCGGAGGAGTCCCCACACAAATGGATTCTGACAATGGAACTGTTAAAGCTTGTATGCTTTAACAGTAACATTGGGTTAGTAACTGAACTAATGTTTCCATTTGCTGTGATGGTTTAAGTAAGTTAAATCTATAATGCAGCTAGTTTTGAGATTACAGTATATGGATGACGAAGGATGTAACTACTGCTTTGTGTTTTGATGCTTTGGTACTTCAGCTGGTTGCTTTTGTGCACCACGCAGGCTGACTCTTAATGAAGAGACCAAGGGTGCGGGGTGTTGGGCTGGAGCCTTTGCCTCAGAAAGGTGGAGGTTTTGTTGCCGGTTAAACTAAGCATTGGCAGCCTCTGCATTGTTAATGCATATATAACATGTATTTTAAATTGTGACAGTAGTTACAGATGAATAAAAGCTTTTATCCCTTTCTTTTTTTGTAATAGGAACAGAGGAAAAGATCCGGGAACTTCTGGAAAGCAGAAAAAGACTGGATAACAAGATTGAGCTACTGCAGGACTTAAAAGAAGTCGTCCTTCCTACCCAAGAGAACGCCGCTAGTACATCCAGTACAGTGTCTGAATAACCCCTAAGTCTGTCTGTAATGGTGTTGGTATCTAGGATTTTCTAATGATAGAAACCATAGAGCACGTCTGGTCAGTGTCTAAGTAATTCCCCCTCCCCACCCCAAGACAGGGACACAAGAACTGGGTGTTTTACTGCTTTTTAATACCTCACTGTTGCAATAATTTTAAGTTGCCCCTTTCTTTCAATTTTACCGTGGATCAATGAGTGGTTATACACCAAATTTAGCTTTTTTTAAAGCTCAAAACCTTCCACTGAAGACTTTTTTTCTCAAAAACAAGGGAGCATGGGCTGCTGCAGGGCACTTGTTAGTCTCCGTACCTGTGGTAGCCCTCTCCCAACTGTGTGCGGTAGCTGCTGCACTTGTCTGCATCTGGACAGTGACGTTTCCAGGATCACATTGCTGCTTTGGCTTTCCAAAGATGACCAATTAGCAGAACTTGCACTCAAAGAAGCCTTCTGAATTATAAACAGGGGTTTGGTTTTTTTAATTAAATGATTCTTAATTGACCACTTAATGTATAACTACTGCTGCTGTAATGGCAGTGGTGAAACAGTGTTTGCAGGCAGACCAGAAAGGGTTAGGTATCGTACTCTAAACATGTACAATGTAAAACAGATCAAACAATGGACCTTGTCTTCCTTTCTCTATTAAGAAAGGATACAAATTCCATGTGTTTTGTCTTTAAAAATTTGTTTGAATACACAAAAGCATTGTTTAGCTACAAAAGGGTAAGTTAATGAAATAAAACATTTTTAAGAAAGCAGTGTATATGGTCATGTATGTGGCCCTTCTGCCTAGAAAGCACCCACTTAAAACAAAAGAGTATTAACATGGAGCATGGATTTATCTGTTATTGGGGAACAAAGACAGATGCAAACCCACTGTCACAGGAAAGAGGTAAAAGCTCACGAGCACTCTTTTTCCTTGTAAGCAGCAATCTGAATTACTTAGAGGACCAGTCCTGTACCTGTCCCTTCCACCCCCCTGCCATGCTAGACCTTTAGAGTTCACAATCCAAACCTGGTTGTTTATTACAAACAAACATTTGTGACACAGTTGGAAGCATTGTGTCAAGACTGTCCTCGACTGAACTCCCAACATCATGCTACAGCAGCTAGCCACAGTACAAAATCCCAGGCTTTGCAAAACTTAGCAAAGTCATAACCCCAAAATTCAACCTGCAGTTAACCAAAACTTCAAATCTGAAGTTCCAGGCTCTCTGCTCTACCCTGTATTGGTGCAGATGCAACATCTTAGAAGCACACAATAAAACCAGCCGGTGTGTTTGTCCATACATACCTGCTCTAAGGTTGCAGTCACGTATGGACTGGCAAGTGACAAAAAGCAGATCCATAGCTGGACAGCACTGGGGTCTAAATTTGTGCCTACAAATAAAGCTGCAGTTTTCCAAAACTGAGATCACAGGTATTTGTCAAGCACAGCAACATCAGTAAGATTGGGTAATACATTGTCTGGGGTGGGGGGGGAG
Organism: Harpia harpyja; assembly: GCF_026419915.1. Taxonomy (NCBI): domain Eukaryota; kingdom Metazoa; phylum Chordata; class Aves; order Accipitriformes; family Accipitridae; genus Harpia; species Harpia harpyja. Next base: position 32,824,072 of record NC_068943.1, read on the forward strand.
AGGTGCTGTGGTTTTGGCTTGGTTGGGCAGTTTGGTTTTGGGTTTTATGGTTTTGGTTTTTTTTAAAAAGCAACTTACACACTGGGTGTAACACAAAAAGCTTGCAGTTTTCTTCAAAGGCCAAAGAAGTTTGCTAGCAAACAGGTACAAAAAAAGTGAATTTTATTACATGTCATTTAGATTTATACAACACTTAAATGCAAGACCCCCACTTTCAGAACAGTTTGTGCCCCCCACCAAGGGAACCACTGTAATCTGAAGCCACCAGAGGGAATTTTTTCCATTAACCATTATAAATATTTCTTGAACAGATTACACAAAGTACACATTACAACTGACAATAAGGTTACATACCCAAAGATAGAGATTTACGTCCGATTAGATTGGCTAGTTACCCCTTTCTTCGAAGCTACTTGTGTAGGCTTTGAAGATGTATGATTTCTGCACGCTTTTCTAAGCACTGGATACACTGGTTAATTACACACAGCAAATGGCAAACTCACTCACAGCCCTGCACATGCAGTAACAGATACCCATGCCATTTGCTTCTCTATAAGCCCAGGGCATTAATGATGCAAAGTCATTCAGTGGCTCAGGTCAGACTACACTCCAACCCCAAAAGTAAATTGAAAATACTAACAGGCAGTTGCAGGGTTTCCTCTCTCCGCCTCAAATCTCAAGCTGGTTCCGCCAGCCCGGTTTGCTAAATGCATGTGGATATTTTGCTTGACGTTTTCACAACAGTTCACTCTTCAGCACAGAAAGCATTTGTTTTCACTGTGGCCTTTCACATCTTCTGGTACAAGAGACCAGGTGACACTCGCTTTTACCCATACAGTTATGACATCCCATTATAACTGCAAAAACCCCTACCAACACCCAGAACTTACAGCCTCATTTCAGTTCTTAAAGGCTCCACATTTACTGGCTTTAGCAATGAATTCCTTTAGCAGGGGACCATCCATTTGCCAAAATGCTGTAGTTTGTGTCACTTCCGTCAAATGATTGACACAAAACTTAAAGCAGAATTCCTCTAAGTCCTAAACAGAAAAGAAAAAAAAAAAAAAAAAAAAAAAGAAAAAGATCTTATTATCTTTGCTTCCATTACTGAAATTTACTTTCAGGCACAAATGCCTGTATATGCTTTATTTTTGCAGAGAATTAGACAAACGCATTAACCCAGTGGCTCTCAATGTTTTTCCCCCACACAGTCACTACGCCAATGCAGCAGAAAGTAGTAATTCTACCCATGTGACAGTTACAAGGGGAAAAGTAACCGTCATTTGGTTCTCACTATATAGCTGCAGTCACAAAAATCAGCTGTTAAAACTTCTCCCACTCAAAGAGTTTTGGCTGCATTCACTGACAGCTATTAAAACCCAATACAAATAGGAGATCTTGGGGTAATGATATATAACCAAGACTGTGGATTAAGAAAATTCAGCTCTTTTGTTCCATAACAAACTCAAATCCGTACATAAGATTGCTTGACTTCCTGCTTAGTTAAGGGCTTAACTGAAGCCGTGAAGTTGCCTGTCACCAGGCTCAACGCAAGCATGTACTAACTGGATAGTTTTAAAGCCCAGTTCAGGCAGGCAGGCAGGCGGCCTTTCCGTGCATTGGGAACAGACTCAGGTGACAAAGTATTTCACAGATGTCCCAAAAATGATTCAACAGAAGTACTGTGGCACAATACAGCATAGCAATTCTTGCAGAAAGTGGACTCTGGATATTTGAGTCTACTTGGAAGTGCCTTCCATCTAACAACGACTAGAAAAGCCTCACAACCATCCCTGCACCCGCAGGATGTCAGAGAGAAAGGATGTCTAAAAAAAACCAAGACGCAGTCCTTGTCAATATAAGGTTGGCTGCAGAATGCTTCCCACTCAGATTATTTGTTTCCAACTCCTCTTTTGAGGAGGAAATCTACTCTTATGGTACAGATCTACACTGCTATAAGGAAGATGCTGCAGCCCTTACGGAACAGCAACTCCCCACCCTGTTCTAATTTCCTTATGTTGTAAGTTTGTAGAACTAGTACTTCACACGTGAGAACACGCCCTTCCTTAGCTGCTCAGCAGGCTGGGCGCTGCAGTAAGGCATAACAAATTTGCAGAGCTCTTTAAGCCACGTGAGGTATGAAAGACTGATTAATATTCATGTTTTCACTTAAGGTCAATACTGAAAGCTAGAGAAACTGTGTGCCAGTGGGAGTTCTTGACACAACAATATAAAAATATATCCTGGCCTAAAACCAGGCATTCTGAAGCTGTAGATCTTGACTTGTGTGGCATCTGTGCAATGAAAAAAGACAAGCTTATTAGAACTGAACACTGATGGTTTTCTTTTTTTTTTTTTAAGTAACAGAATGAACTAGCATTTTAAACAAAATTACATCATACACATGAAAATATTTTGCACTGCTTTATTAAAAAAAATTCATATTCCAAGTAAATGCAACAGAAGCATACAATAAACAGAAATATTGTAGTATTAGTAAGTAACTTCGGAAAATTTAAAGTTCTGTATAAAAAAAGGCTGAATTTCATTTGCAGATGGATGCACTCCCAGCAAACTGTACTTAATATAGACTTAAGTGAATAAAGGCACAAGGTACATCCCATGATTATTTTAAAAGCTACAGTAAGAAGCCAGACCTGACCTAGTTCTAGCCACTTCAATTCAGTCAGTCACCAAAAGGAAGTATAGGAGAGTTTAATGTCATGGAGGTATTTTAAATTAGTAAAGCAGCTTCTTTTAACTGTTGTCTTCCAGACACACAGTCCCTTGAATGAACTACACCACCCAAGCAATTTCAAGCCCCCATCTAGCATTACTGCATGTAAAAAACACTTTTTACTAAAACCCAACCCCTCAGCATCACCCATTCTCTCCCTGATGTAGCATTTAAGCCTACGGTTCTAACTTCGTTTAGCTAGTAAGGCACAGCCAAGGCATAGTCACTGGATTTCTTCTACCCTTTACAAGCGGAATCAATCACACACTGAAGACCCATCCTGCAAACAATCTTTTAAGGCTAAAGTATGGAAATCTTCCTATTTTCCATGAACTCCCACCAAAGAAATCGTTATTCACAGTAGAGCTGAAGCCACAATTCAGACACTAACACAGCCCTCTGGGTAAAGTATATCAAACAAGCAACACACTACAAGGCTCTGAAATAAGTTAGGGCATCTGCATGCCAATCGCTGGATATCAAGTACAAGAAAAAGCAATGAGTTGATGTACTGAGTACCAAAACCACTTTATAAGCATAAGTTAAAAAGCAAGTTAAAAACCAACCAACTGAAGTTGCAAACACGATGCACAGATACTATGCTGAACACAGAGCCAAAGCAAGCCCAGGAATACTTCCTGATTAGTTCACGAAGCAGCACGTTAGTGATCTAGCAGTGAAGTCGGACATTACGCAGTAGGGAAGTTGCGCTAGCCTTCCCCCCTTTCCACACACCATTTCTCTGTCTTCAACATCTATTAGGCCCATAAAGCAGTTCTTATCCTGCCGCTTCATTAGCGTACTGTGAAGACTGAAAGCGTACTTGACTGTAGCTGAACAAAACAAACAAAAGGCCAACAAAAAAACACCCTGACAACCAAAAAAACCCTCAAATGCACTCAGTCCCCAAACCTACCACCATATGACATCACACACAACACACCACCTTACAAATAAGTGACTTAAGGCTTACAAAACTGCTTTTCATTATGTTATGGGTTTTGCTTTGTATTTAAACCCTTTCCTTGTTTCAGAGTTAGTGTTTTCATCCTCAGAAATTTTTTGTTACAGGGTTTTCTTTTCCCCCACAGAAACAGTAATTCATGAAACTTGGCACAACGCCATAACCTTTTACCATGAAATTAAGCAATGCAAACATTTACAGATACGGAGTCTCAGCCTGGGACTTAAGCCATCTTTAGATATGTGTACTAGTTCACCTTTCCAGTACTGGTTTACAGGGGGAAAAAAAAAAAAAAAGGAAAAAAAGATACATCTCTCATGGCAAATACAGTTTTTATAAGTCCAACATTCTCAAATTCTGAAAATGGCAAATAGTATTATCTGATAGTGAGAGAGCACGTATATGAATATATAACTGGCTGCTTTTCTCCATAGTTTAAGTCAGAAAGCAGCCACCTATTTAAGAGATTGAAGTTTAGAAGTTTACCTCCGCATCATATCTGACAGCAGCAGAGAGCAATGAAAATGCATTTTCCACAGTAATTCCTCGCTTGATAATGTGTTGACACAGTTTTTTCAGCCTATTTTCACAGTACGAAGTAGCCAAATCCAAAAGCCCTGCAATTAAAACACCATTGTATTAGTCAATTATGACGATCTCTGCTCTTTCAACAAGAGTTTATGCTCCTGTGGTACAGATTGCATCTGTATTCTCTATGCCTATATCATGCTTTTTGCAAGTAGGTCACTATTAAAAAAAAAAATGTAATTTATCATTACACAGGAAGAAAGGCCTTTTACCTCATACCGCAATCCTGTTAATCTCTGTAAATACACGAGCTGTTCCACTGATTTGCATACTTAACTGCTTGCGAGTGGAACTGACATGAAACAGGCACCACGAGAACACGAGCAAAAAGCTACCGTTACAAAAATCTGTGCTTGAATTACAGCTTGCTCTTTGATCTACTGTCCAAGTTTCCCCTATTAGATCTACTGAGATTCTTTAATATTATCCTAAACAATAATTGACTCAATTTAGTAAAATATGCAAGTATTTTAACCCAGAGAAATAGTTTCTCTCCCAACCTTAAAAAAACCTGCTCATAGTTCATTTCTAAATATGCACCACTTTTGCTGTAGTAGGTTTGCTACAACAGTATTTTAAAGACAGCTTAATTAATCACCAGCAAAATCCATTACAGGTGAGACTAGAAGCCTATATCAATACATTTATTCTGCATCCCCTGTCTCAGTTTTTCTGGATGCTGCCTTCTAACATAATTGGACCATAAGCAATACCTATTGCATCTTCAGGCGGAAGGTCAACACTGTCTGTATACAAGTACTCAAGAAAGGCACGATACACAGGATAAGAAAACTGGTCTATTTCTATCACTTCCTTCATATCCTCATTCCAGTATGACTGGAACATGGTTCTGAAGTGTTCACACCTAAGAGACAAAGACATCATCTGGAACACTATTATATGAACACATGAACATTACATTACAGTCCCCCTGAAAAACATATTTGGGGCACTCTGCAATATTCACAAATATTTCACTATACCCCATCACAGCCGGTGGTCCACATTTTGGTTCCTAAGACGTTGGCCATTGTTATACTTATGCATCAAGATAAAATCCTTATTTGATCTATGTTACAAAAATGTGTGTGCATACGTTGCAAACAGACCAACTTAACAGAATTTATCAGCCTGCAAACAAAAAATGGGCTTAGTGAAAATTTAATATGGACCATTTAAGACAGAGTTTTGATTCAACTCCTTTTACAATCACTTCATTTAAAGTGATTATGGGTACATAGATGCTATATATTACAGGTTTAGGGGTCCCTCCCTACCCTTTACTTTTTGTCCCCCCTTAAGATGCAATACCAAGAGATTATTCTGTATAAACAAGAGCTGTGAAACGTGACCACTACCTGATTTTCAGAACAGCTTTGTGGACATGGATGTACTTTCCATCCACACGGAACTTTAGGTCTGAGGTTTCTGGGCTGTCAAACTCTTTCTTCAGAGACTCTGCTACTGTTAAAAAGTCTTCATGCTCTATGGAAACAATTTTAAAACAAACAAAACAAAACATGTTAAGCATCTTAAACAGAACACACACACATTGCTAACTAAAGCTAGCAGCTCAACTAAGAGCGTGTCAAGGAAAATAGGTCAGTACCAGGGCTCCATTGGTTTAAGCGGTGAAATGGGAGGAATGAATTAATCCAATACCATTTCCTGTTGGCAAGGTCTGCTCCACAACAGCTACAGGCAGCACTGGTCAGCAGTTCCCATTCCAGCTCATTGCACAGAGGTAGCACAGCACCAAGGCAAGTACCTGGAGAACTTCCTCTCATTCTCCACCCATGAAACTGCCAGCCTCTGGCAGCTCAGTGCTAGTGCTGGGTCAGCTCAGCTCTGCCACCTGCAAACTAGTCTCTGCAGCTAACCTGCAGGCTGCTGGTAATGGGAGCCTACAGCATCACCTGCAACTGACTTGAGACACGGCAGACAGTACTTCAGCCATGGTGTGACCTGAGCCTAAAGAGTAAGGAAACGTGTCACCAGTTGGCCACTTTTTTGTGCTGGCAGATTGGATATAGCCTGCAGGTTGTCTGTTAAAGTCTTTGCCAGGGCTCACTAACACGAGCTATCACTGACACCATTATACTCAGTTATCACAACACAAAATCCAACAGCAGTGCTGTTGAAGAAGAGAGACAGTAGATATTACGTTCTCGGTACAACCAAGGACACAGGACTTCAGCAATTTTGGAAGTGGATTAGAAAACCTAATTTAACCCACTATTTGAAGCTTCTGTTGATGCATCTTAAAAGTGTGTTTCAAAACACGTCTTCTAAGAAGCAAAGTATGGAAAAGAAAAATGAGTGGATTTCCACTATAATGGGATGTGGTCTGTCTCCCAGGTCCCACAGGACTGCACGTTGTTCATCCATATACAATCCACAAATTACCCTTTACCATTAGGGACAGCTGAATTAGTTGGTATTTAAAAAGAAATACTGCTATAACAGACAAGTCACATTTGTGCCACAAAAGACCGTACAATCCTCCGATTTACATGGATCATCCACAGAACCTGCATCTCATCAGGGCTAACTAAACCATGCTCCAATCCCCCTCCATTTGCTCATGTGATTTTTTTTTTTTCTAGGTCATCAGCTTAGCTTAAGCTATGCACTAGATCAACTTTCACTCCAAATACCTTAAGTTCATTCCTCAAAAAAGGCTGCAGATTTGTACTTCACCACAGCCAATCCTGAGTGAATAATTCATTTTTTTGGCAGAGCCATCATAACTGGAAGTAGAACAATAACCTTTATGCAGACTTAGCGCTCGCTAAGAAAAAAAACAACAAACAAAAAAAACCTAAGAAAAAAGGTTTTTCTTAACCTGTATGAATGAAAAAGGTGGAGAAGGAAAAAACGCATATGGAAAATGGAGATTAAAAATGCCTCCAGAATGAATGCTTTTGATTTAAATATTCAGTAAGTAGGATTATCAGAATAAGAGGGGAAGAACCCCCAAAGGCTAAGAGGAATTAAAATGCAGGTACAAAAGTCAAATACCTTGTTATTCTCAGCCTGGGAATACTTCATAAAAATCAAGAACTTGAAAGGTACTGAAACTGGGGAGATGTCATTTAAACAGCCTTCACTATTAGCAAAAGGCAACAGACCTGGACAACCATCAGACCTCTACAGAGGGCAAGACTAACGCATATCACAGAGGATTAGAGAATGGAGAAAGTGAGAAGTGGGATAAAACAAGACTTGGATTTACCCAGAAGCAGATCACACTAAGTTAATCTTCTCTCTCTTTAGTAAATCTCTGCAGTTTTCCTCTATAGACAAGATGCTGTTATCTGGACCTCTATAAATGTGATAACATGCTAAATGAGAAGTTAAGATGGAGAAGCTGGGTTAGGACAAGCCACATGCAAAGATAAAGTCTGAATCTGGAGAAAGGTTACTTAGGATGTGATCCCTCCACAAAACCAATTTTGTACAGGGACTAACAAAATTAGGATCTGTTGTCAATGTGAAAACAGATTAGATTTCCTAAATGATCTTGAGAACTGAAACAGCAGATCCAAGATGAAAACATCCTCATGTTTTGAACATGAAAACACCTTCATGTTTTCAAGAAAGTGCAGGCTAAGCACTTTGTAGCATATTTGGGGTCAAATAAGAATTAGCAGCATGTAAATCAAAGATAATCAAGAAGAAACTCTTGGACTTACTTGCTGGTCACAGAGACTGCATCCCAAAGTGTAATCCAAGGCAATATAAGATGAGAGTTTCAACAGCGAAAACAATTATAGTAGGGTCTTGTTTTACAGAGACTATTATTTACAGGTCTGCCTGTCTCTGGGGAAAGTCAAACTAAATCAAGTTGAGAGAAATCATCTTACAAAATGAAAACTTGGAATTCTGTTACTTTACTTTCCTAAGATGAAACATAGGAGAGAGATTAGCTCCTTCATATTCATATTGGAAGGGTAAATACTAAGGAGGGAAAGGTAGAGATAACATTTATAATTCAAAGTTGTTAGATAGCAAAGTAACAAGAGTCAGGAGCAGTCTTCCAAGTAGGAATAGTTTTAAGAGAAAAAAGTTATGTTTAATGATCCAGGAGTCCTCCTCAGTCCTGAGCTGGAGCTCAAACAATACAAGTGTAGGAAATACACAATATTCACAATACAATGGTAAAACGGGGTTCTCTCCAGATGTATACTTGCAAGCAAACAATCTTGTTAACCCTATTCTAGATCCTTAGCTGCTGAAGTAGACTGTTTTCTTCAGAAGAAAAAAAATCCTAGCTAAAAGAGCTAACTTTAATTGCTGGTTCTCCTTAAAGCAGGAACCATCCTGCCACAGAAATGGTATCCTGTACTAATCGCTACAAACGTACACAGAGAATATAGCACTGGCTGCCGTATCACAGCTTGTTCTCACCTACTGATAGAAGACGCCACATAACAGCAGGGGTAGCAAAGCAAGCAAACACATCGTCAGTGCAGGCAAAGTGAGTGAGGTGGGGAAAGATCACCGACTGCCCACGGCATTGGCCCCACATGTACACCTGGCCGCTCTGGGTCTTGGCAGCCGATGTGTGAGCGGAGTGGCAGGCTGCAATCTCCACAACCCTGAGAACAGAAGAAACCTTGTGAGATACTTACAGGTACAGAAACAAGTGACGAATGCCTCACAAAAATAACAGCCAACCAAACTATGCATCTACACTCCTGTACTTCTTTCCTTGTTCTGCATGAATGTGATACTCTTTGAATGGATATTGAAAAACTGCAATGACATTTTCCGATTGCTTGTAGATTTAATTGTAATCAGATATTGCTTTCATTATGTCATTCTCATCAGTTGACATTCCTCCTTTTCTTCCATAACCATGGGAAAGGGATGAAGAATAACAAAGTTTTGTTTTTCCCCTTTAAAACCAATGCACATCAGACACTTATTCTCAAGAAGAAATGCTTATGGAGCTTATGAAACTTTCAGTTAGGGAACAGGCAGGAAAGTTATACTACTAAGATTTTTGCAGAACATTTTTCAGAACTTCTTTCAAACAGATGTTGTAAAAATTCTCTCGTTTTGAGATTAAGTTCCCATGTATTTTTCAATAAAGCCTTTATTAGGAAACCCTTCTACCCCCCTTTTAATCTGTTTTTTGTATGTAGACAGAGATCTGACCTCCTGCCTGTATTTCTGACTTCTTATTTTGCTGTTAGTTTCCTTTCCTCAACGCTGAAATTCAGCATGGAACATGGACAGTACCTTGTTTGAGAAGTGAATACATGCACTTAACGCCACATTCTTGAAGAGCTATGACAGTTTTTTAACTAAAGTCTATATATTTTCACCCATCTCACGTAGTTCCTTAAGATATCAGAGCTGCTGATGCACATTTATCTGTTCTGTTCCCTCATTGCTCAGTCAATCCCTAACTTGCTATCTGAAACATTACAAGAACTGAAAAGAATCACATGTCCATTAAAAGGACCGCAAGGACATTTCCAGTGTCTCTGTTCTCATGATAAGCAAAAAAACAGGGGAAGTTCCAGCGTTAGTTCAAAATAAAAGCTATGCTTTCCTGTTTTTTCTCCACACTAAAAATGCATCAAAGGATTTAATGCTTTTGTGCCAGAAACAGATCAACTGGGACAAATAAATGTCTTTCCAAGCTGTCTAAGAATACACATATCAAAATGTTTGTTCCTTTACAGAACGACATCCATGAAGAGTTAGCTTTTTATGCAAAAAGCTTTTTTAGCACAAAGCCCACATTTTAAGTGCAAAAATTATTTCAAGATAAAACACAGAAAGAATCGACAATCACTTTCAGTACATGTATCAATAATTTATGTCAGATAAAAGACTAATGGGTTGTTTTACACCATTATCAACTTATGAACCTCTATACAACACAGATCTTTCAGCATCTCTGCAAGAGACATCTTAAAGTAATTGTTTTAGGGACAACTTATTTTCCATCACAGCTATTACCTAAACTACTTCCTTTCCCAAACTTCTTCCTTAGTAGAACAGATTCTTATTTTTAGAGTAACTATACTGTACTTAAGAACTATAGTAGAACATGTACTGTAACACCTTACATCACGTGTTTAACATCAAAATTCAGGCCACTGACCTTCATAGCTGTTCCTCTAAGCTAACCCAAAATAAAGTCTAAAAGTTCCTCACAAGCTATATGTGCAATATTCTTCAAGATGGCATCAAATGCTACCTCCTAAGGAACTGTCACCAGCATTACATATAAATGACAAAAGAGTTATATAAATGAAAGGACCAGGAGAAGCAGCAGTAATATGCTTCATGAGAAATGAGAGCTCACCCACTTATAGCACTGTTTCCAAGACAGCCAAGTCAAGCAAGATGACTAAGTTCAAGTGACTTATCTCTCCCTTAGATTCCAAGCAGAAGTTCTATATTTTCTCCCTCCTTTAGTCATTGAACAAATGCCAGTTTTATTATAATCCCATGCTTGAGTTCACACAGTTCTAAATGCGACGGTTCCCCTTAGTTCACTCAAGAAATAAATCGCTAAGAAAACAAAGTTGATCTATTTGCAAACATACACATTTCTCTCTCAGTGCTTTTTTAAATAATATTTCAGGTTGCTTCACTAGTGTCAGTTCCTTCACAGACAAGCTAGCCTCACCTCAGTGGTTTCTATTGTGATGGTTCCCTTCTTCTTTCCCCCACCCATTTTTTAAGCTCTTAAGTAATCTCAGTACTGTGCAGCTTCTAATTTCATGTTAAGTGTGAGAAACAGTAAAAAAATAGGAATGACTTCCCAAAAAGACAGTTCAGAAATGGAGGAGAAAAACCAGCCACAAGTATTTCCTAGTTAAGAGGAGATTACAAATTAAGAGATTTACAGGTTAAGAGATTATAGACTAAGTGGTTTCCAAACAGAGGTACATTAATCTATAGGTATACACATGGGCCCTGAGAATGGGACTGAGGTCCAAGTTTGTAGGTGAACAGCAGAAGAGCCATCCCAAATATGAGGATGACAAGGGTGCTAAAGGAGGGTGGACAACTCTAGGAAACTAAGAAACTACAAACTACTAACTGGTACCACTGATAAAAGTGGCATTATCTGCCCTTAGCTCTAGCAACCTTGCAAATCAAGTTCTGTTTACGTGGTCAGCTATTGTCAGCCTTTCAGAAAATTGTTTTTTCCTCACATGTCACTTCTTACAAAGGTGGTGCTTCCTCCCCCCCCGCCCTGCCTTTTTTTTGTTGTTAATGTAGGCCTCAATACAGTTTAAAAGCTTGGCTTACTGATTTCATAGCTCCAAATTTTTAACCAAAGGAGCCATATTTAGAATAGCCTAACACTTAGTCATTCATTATCTTTTAGTATCAGGTAAACAAAGTACATTTACTTTCAATAATCATTATAGATAGCAAAAAGCACTCAGTCTATAATAAACAGTAAGTTACCATCCTTTCCTAGAATTTTAACATTAGCAATAGAAAAACAATCCACCAAGCCCTACACATGCATGCTTCCAGTGCTAGAGGCTGCATAACACATGCTCAGACTTATCAATCCAGAAACAGCTTCAGCAAGATTACCTTTCTTTTTCCATCATGATCTGCGTCGGGCTTAGCTGGTTACTTTTATTGCCAGTTCCCAGCTGCCCATAAGTGTTAGCTCCCCAGGCATAGAGCAAACCCTCATCTGTTAGTGCTAGTGTGTGCGCATAGCCACAGGCAATCTGTAAGTAAATGTAAAAGCATTACTACTAAACAAAACAGACATGAGAAACAAAATTATCGCACACGTTACCTTAGTCTAGCTGATGTTAAATATCTCGGGCATTCTTCATTTAGCACTACAATGTGTTACTCCTCAGTACTTAAACCTAACACAAAATATGTTAACTGTAGGTACTGGAAAAGTCCCAACTTAATTAATTTAGTGTTCATTGTTTACTCCTAAATAATTTACTGCACTCTTGCAAAGTCTCCCTACCCTTTACTTGCTTTCAGTTGCAGGCTCTTCACACAAAGAACAGTGAACTTCATCATCACATCTTGCAACTCTGAAATACTTTCAGAATTTGATACTTTGAATACTATAAAAACTATGAGAGCGCTGCAGCTCAACAGCCAACAACCGTTCAACCCAAGTTATCACATGAAATTTCACAGAACCTTACTAGAAACCCAGGAAATCCCAAATTTTAGTTTTATTCTTTAGCTGGGGAAAAAAAAAAACCACCAACAACCCCCCAAAACCAAACAAAACCCAACCACCAAACAACCAAACCCACACCCATAACTCATTTTCTCTGTCCCCTCACTTCTGAAGGGCTAATTAGAATATTGATGCAGATTCCCATTTGAACAACTTGTTCCCCCTCATTTCTTGTCTCTGTCTGGTGTATTTCATTCATTCAGCTTTGTAACAAAGATGCAATTTGTATCCATAGCATAATTTACTTATAGTTACACTAGCTAACTTTAAATCATTCAGAACATTCACAAAAGCAAGTGTTTTACAGATTACTTGCACTTTTTATAAGCCTAATATAATTTATAGGAGCTAAAAAAATTCAGTATTTGAACTGTGAAATCTAGCAGCAGGTATAAGATTCCAAAGATACAGTTTTAGCAGATGCTAGTAACACGAATGCATTTTTATTTCCATGTTAGACATACCTGGAGTATACACACACCATGTAATGCTGCCACTCTGCATGGCGTTAGCTGATTGCCGTTGTTGCCGAGACCTAGCTGACCATTACCATTGTAACCCCAGCCATAAACCTGATTGCAAAAGGAAAACAAAATTAAGCCACTCCTCTGTAGAATTATAGAACATTTAAGACTTAGTATCAAGCACAAGTCAAAAAGTACATGTTATTAAAAAACTGTACACTATTTCAACAGCAATAGAGAGAAGGCTGAAAGATATTAAATATGCTGCAATGACTGACTGTATTCAACTTTTCAAGCCTGCATTTACTTTTCAAATAAGCTTTCAAAATTATATTTGCCTTCAAAGTGCTAGGAATTTTGCAATAAACTTACAATATACCAAAATCTCTCCCATAGCATCAACATTTTAGGTTTTTTACACCTTTCTTTTTCCTTATTATTTTCTCTTTTTTTAAAAGAAAACAAGAAATTAGTTATTCTGATCAGCTAATTAGCTATTGGATTAGTTTAAACTGAAATCCCCAGTTTAGCTCTAATTTTTCCTTTAGTTTTGTTATGATGGACACATCAGGACAGAATTATGTACTATGAAAGCTCATCTCAACCTCAGGGACTTTTACAATCCCTCCAGTCTCAAAGAAATGCTACGCTTCAAGTTTGGTCAAATGTAGTAAAATTGAGGTTACAGTTCATACCTGGAATGGAACAGTTGCACAATACTAGGGCAATGTTCAAAAGCTTGGTTTAGTTTTGCTGCTGGCAATTAAGCAATGTGTTTAAGAACCAGGATCAGTCAGTGTATTCTTGCAGAAAGATTAACTATTTAACTGTGCACACTTTCAAAAAATCTACTTAAGACATGTTAAGTAATCTATTGAAATATGAAGACAGATGTGCTTAATACAACTATTCAAATTCTTGCAGTTGCAGACTCAGTAAGAATTGTGTTCCAATACAGTCTTTGCCATAAGAAGGAATGTTTAGTGTACAGACAGCATCTCCACTTAATCGCAGAGTTTTCCTTAAACTGGCCTCTCAGAAGTTATCAATATAACTCTATGAATACAACTCTATACACCTTGAGCACTCCATGTCAGCACTTCTCCATGTTCAGACATTAACCTCGTAAGTTCAGGTAACAAAGAGAGAATGTGAGAACGCAGCACTGCTTACCTCACCATTGTTTACTACAGCCATGGAGGAGGTCTGACCACAAGCGATGCCAACCACCATTTTACCCTGTAAACAGTTTGAAACTCTCCGAGGAGTTGGCTGGTTTGCTGTAGATCCAGATCCAACTTGACCACAGTTATTATAGCCCCAAGCGTACAGCTGTCCATAAAAACAAACAAAAAAATGCAGTTTAAGCCTTAATAGTAATGATAGTAGTAAACAATAATCTTACTGTAGTCAGATTGGGTAAACTGTCCTATTTAATGAGCTAAAATGCTTAAAATTAATTTTCAGCAGCTGAAATTATAAACAGCAATAGCACTCATCTAGCAAATATGAACTTAGCACTTTTTTCAGCTTCTTGCTACAGAATCAGAGCATCCGACTACAACAGGAAACAAAAGGAACATATTTCCATATGAAATGTATGACAGGCTATAAGACAAGAGCATAGTGAGCAAACTGTCTTTATACTTTCATGATGTTGGAAAAAGGAATGCAAGCCAGAACGTCATTTGTTTCCCAGACAAGCTGAACTCCCCAATTTACAGCTATTTAGTTTTCTTCATAGAACTCTACACCAGGTTATAGCTGGACGCTCATCATACCTTTTATATCTTTCAAGACCTCTAACAGGAGGTGGTTTTGTCAGCCCATGTTTCATAGTAGCAAACCTCTCCTACACAATGGCATTAACAAAAAAGCACCATCTCTGACAGTTCAAAGTTTGCCAGTGGCAAACTAATAATAATAGAAACAAAAATATTGGCTCTCTTCCTCTAAGAGTCCAGAAGACAGGGAAGTAGTTTGCTATAAAAAAATATTTATAGCTTTATATTTTCAGTTCCTTCAATTTTTATTACATGCATACACACCCATAGTTTGGCATAAAACTATTTCTGATAGTTCATTCTCTGGTGCTTCACCCAGTCAAAAAGTTTGTCCTCTTGGAAATAGCCAGCCGCTGACATGCTAGCTAGTAAAAGCACACTGACAGATACCTTAATGTCAAGTCTGCACATCCTTTGGTGCCAGAAGCTGCCTGTTTACTGTGACACCAAACCAAAAGTCAGTCATTAGAAACAAACACCTCCCTCACCACCAAAAAACCCCAAACCTAAAACCAAAAACCACAAACCCAAAAAAACACCAAAGACAAGAACCAAAAAACTCCCACCAATACAACTCATTTACCATGTCTAATATGAACAAAAGAAAGCATTAGTCCTTTGCTTTTTGTTACTTGTATTTGCTGGACCTTCGATTCCTACTGAATATTTGAAGATGCTCTATAAAATATCTTTATTTCAATAACACAGAAAAAAACTGAGGTCGAGAATCTCAGAAGGGAGATCAAAATGCCAAAGAGCTAATCAGTTTCCTCTCTCAGAGAAGCATGAATGTGTGCAGTCCTTTAAGTCTATCACTGATACTTATTTTTTAAATTTGCGCTGCATTAAAATTGCACTGAACCAACTGTACAAATGAATTATACCAAGTATTTCCACAAATACTTCCAACTTCGATGCCTCTCTGAAATTCTAGATATATCAAGTCACAAGGGTTTTTGCAGCCAAATCTTTCTGTAAATAAACCGCTACTTAACACATTTTGCTCTTTTCAGTATAACCAATTCTGGTACAGATAAAACTTCAGAGCACAAATAGACTAAGCTACTGCAAGGTACGCTAGGGATGGATTTATAGTACATTAGCTAGCCACAATGGCAAGCAAGCTGCAAATATCAACTCCATGGCAAACACAAAGAAACTTCCCCGCTTCCATTGAGATTTCAAGCATGTTACATTTATTACAAGAGACAGCATGGCCATCAGAGGCAGCTACCACACAGCAGCTGGCCCCACTAGTTTAACTAATACATGAACACCCTCTCCTTCCTGCATGCACACCAAATTTTGTAGTTTAACCAAGGCAAATGTGACAGCATGAAGATCTTTCCTAAGCGCAGGCTCTCCTTTCAGATACAACCCAGACCACTTTAATTAACCCAACATCTCTTTCCTACCCTCAAAATACTGATTTGCTGCTTTGTATTACTGTTGCGCTATGACTCCATACTGAATCGTAACACAGACATGCTCAGATTACCAGGATGGAAAGAATCATAGTTTCCATTTTCATCGTTAGGAAGGTTTTAAAATTAGAACTCTTCTTTTGTTAAAGCAGAGCTGAAAACAGGCTTTCCTTCATGCAGTAACATGCAGCTCAAGTCAGATACACACACATTGGTCAAATCTGACTAAGTGGAAACTAATTGTACTTGTTTCCCACTACACATAGCCTTAAGCCATGTAAACAAATAGCATAAAGCAGACTTGGAGGTAAACCAAGTGCTCTTTCATTAGCTACACACAAAGGTATTCAAAGGTGTGCAGAGCAACATTCTTTCACAGTGCCGGTGTGGAAATCATGAAGACTAGAAGAAAAGGACTAAACGCTAACCAGTGGATACAAATAACTCGACATATACCCCTTAAATAAAGAATTGCGAGCAAACAGTAATGTTACATTTTGCACCTTACAGGTAAAAGAGTGGGTTTGTAAGTGACACAGCTTTCTGTTTACATCCCTGTGAAACATACAACAAATGAAAGACAAAAGTTTACTAAGCTTTTATTCCCCTGTTTTTGTGGTTGGGTTGGGGTTTTTTTTGTTGGGGTTTGTGGGTGGGCTTTTTTTTTTTCTTTTGAGTTGTTTTCAAGTCTGCTCTGAAGAAAAGGACATCCTAGTTAGAGGCAGTAGGAGAAAAGATTATGTTGTAACTACACTGTAGAGAAAGAGAGAACTTCAGACTGCAAGGTCACCTGCACTATTCACTTCAAGGAGATTAAGAGATTTGAACAGGTTTCAACTTACATCCCCATCAAACGACAGTGCCATGGAATGATGAGAACCACAAGCTACTTCCACCACTTTCTTTATTAACAGATTTGTGCAAACTTGAACAGGAGTAATGCCCTGATTGGTTGTGCCATTCCCAAGTTGGCTGTAACCATTATGTCCCCAAGCATACACTTCACCATCTGCAAAAATATTTAAGTTTGTGAGAAAAACCACCAAAAATTCCAAGGAAGTTAAGATAGACAGAATTCTAAGAAGTTAGCTAATGCCAACATGAAAGTGATGGACATTAACAAATAGTGAAACTATTACACAAATCATCCACATACTAAAAAATTATATATGTATATAAAAGTTGTATACAAACTATATCACAGTATAACCTCTAGATTTATTGTGGAAATACACGAAAGTGCACAGGTAAGACTGAGTATGTCATAAATGATAGAGCAAAACTCTACAGCTGCAACGTAATGGAAATGGAAACTTACTTTACCTATTACAGAATACATTTAGTTCCACTTAAGACCAATGAGAACCCCTTAGTGTACATTACCCAATTAACAAGTTAATACAATTACACCTTAACCCATTCTTGTTAAATGCAAGTGGAACTTAAAATCCATAACTTATGTTTCTATACTAAATGTTAATTTTCTACCTTCAGTGCAAAGTACCACATGGGGTCCACTTCCATAACTGAGACTGGAAATCTTCTTTCCACATAAGGCTTCTAATTTCTTTGGTAGTATTGTGCTCTGATTATCTCCAGTTCCCAAACAATTACTGCAATTCAGTCCAAAAACAAATACCTGAAAAACAGAGGAATACTCATTTCAAGTGATTTATACTCAGGTATGCACAGATGTGGTAACATCCAGGTCTTCATAAAGCCAGGACAGAGTTTTACCATGGACTCTCGAGGGCCAGAGACTTCCCTCGTGGAAGTTAACAAGCTCAAGAGTCAGCACAGGGACACTTTGGAAGTTAACTGATGAGCCTGAATTCTTCTGATCCATGCAGGCCTGGATGCTAGGCTTCTCATTTGCAGGAACTTCTATTGGCTTTGTGTGGCAAGGTTTTGGTAGTGGGGTGGGTTACAGGGGTGGCTTCTGTGAGAAGCTGCTGGAAGCTTCCCCTGTGTCTGGCAGAACCAATGCCAGCCAGCTCCAAGACAGACCCAACACTGGCCGAGGCTGAGCCCATCAGTGACGGTGGTAGTGCCAGTGGGAGAACAGATTTAAGAAGGGGGGAAAAAACCTGCTGCGCAATAGAAACTGCAGCCAGAGAGAGGAGTGAGAACATGTAAGAGAAACAACCCCGCAGACCCCCAGGTCAGTGCAGAAGGAGGGGGCAGAGATTCCCCTGCAGCCCGTGGGGAAGACCATGGTGAGGCAGGCTGTCCCCCTGCAGCCCAGGGAGGTCCACGGTGGAGCAGATCTCCACCTGCAGCCCAGGGAGGACCGCACACTGGAGCAGGGGCATGCCCGAAGGAGGCTGTGACCCCGTGGGAAGCCTGTGCTGGAGCAGGCTCCTGGCAGGACCTGCGGACCCATGGAGAGAGGAGCCCATGCAGCAGGTTTGCTGGCAGGACTTGTGACCCCGTGGGGGACGCACGCTGGAGCAGTATGCTCCTGAAGGACTGCATGCCGTGGAAAGGACCCACGCTGGAGCAGTTCGTGAAGAACTGCAGCCCGTGGGAAGGACTCACGTTGGAGAAGTTCGTGGAGGACTGCCTCCTGTGGGAGGGACCCCACGCTGGAGCAGGGGAAGAGCGTGATGTGTCCTGCCCCTGAGGAGGATGAAGCAGCAGAGATAACGCATGTGATGAACAGACCATAAACCCCATTCTCCGTCCCCCTGCGCCACTGGCAGGGGTAGGTAGAGAATCCGGGAATGAAGTTGTGCCTGGGAAGAAGGCAGGGTGGAGGGAAGGTGTTCTGAGATTTGGTTTTATTTCTCATTACTCTACTCTGGTTGATTGATAATAAATTGAGTTAATTTTCCCCAAGTTGAGTCTGTTTTGCCCGTGACGGTAATTGGTGAGTGATCTCTCCTGTCCTTATCTCGACCCACAAGGCCTTTGTTATATTTTCTCTCCCCTGTCCAGCTGAGGAGGGGAGAGTGACAGAACAGCTTTGGCGGGCACCTGGAATCCAGCCAGGGTCAACCTGCCACAGAACTGTACTATAAAAAGTATTAAACTGTGAAAGTAGAAGACACCACCTTCTTTTAAAAGCAGTTTGTAAAGAGCAGCCACAGCTGCACTGTAGGAGGCTCATCCTACAGGCAGCTTTGATAGGACTTTGGGAAAAAAAGAAATCCTACTCTACCCAGTCTTACAAGAAACCCTCCCATTAATTCATCCCAGAACATCTGGCTTGTTTTCTTTCAGCAGCACAATGCTAACTCACACTGAGTTTCTGAATCATTAAAATCCATAGATAATCTTCCGCTGTATTGTTACTTAGCAAGCCATAACCTCATTTTATATCTTCATACCTGGAAGTGCTTGCACTTAATTTCAAGCTACCACAACTTCTTTTGAATTCTGACTGTCTTCAAAAGTGCATGTAATCCATCCTGGCCTTTGCCATTTGCAAGTTTTCTAAATATTCCATCTATATGGTCCCCACACAAAACTAAAAGAAAAAAATTACAAGTTATATCCAACTTGTTTTGAAATACACAAATTTCACACAATGCTTTTGAGAAGCTATTAATTTACAAGTATTCCATGGACTCTGAAAACAACTACCTGTAGAGTACATGTTCCACTTTATTACAGCCTTACCTCATCATTGTGCGTTATGTATATAGCTTCATTGGCTGATGTACCAAATACACATGCCTTCCGAATAGATGCTATTTCTTGAGGTGACAGTAAGGTAAATATTGGCCACTTGCCTACATCCACCATGATGCTGCTGTGTGTCATGATGTTTCTACAAGTAAGATTACATTGCTGTAATAAAAACAAAAGCATATTAAAAAGTGTATTTTGCACTTTCATCAGTAGGCAGTAAGACAATTTCCTTTAAATTACAGAAAAAGACACGTTATGACTCTGAAAGTATAACATTCTATTCTGTATGAATTATGTAATTATATTTCCATGTATTAAGGTGAACAAATAGCAAGTCACTGGTAGGACATTGGAAGAACAGACCTTTTCTTAACAGGATATTTAAGTAAACTGTATTCAGTGCAACTGAACATCTGCTGTTCTACAAGCAAACTTATTAAAAGCTTGTGATCTAGCAAATATCCACTGGCGGCAGAGTGGATTTCTGAGGGAATTTTCAGAGGGAATTTCAGTTGGAATTCCCATTTATAGAATTTTCACTCATGACATTTTTTTGTAGTCTTACAACTTATATATGCCATGTAAGCAAGCTGTTGATGTATATGTGAAACCTGCAAATAAAAATAAAGCTGGGGCTGTTGAGCATATGACCCAAATCTGCCATCTCTTGCATAATCAAAAGCTGTTATTATGGTCAAAAACTATTTGTGAGAGCACAGAAGCATGAGATAAACTCATGAGTTTATACAATTAAGCACTGAAACACATCAGAGAAAAGTGATTAAGTAAAATTGTCATAATCCGTTACTTAGAAACAAGCTGGACCACATTAAAAGCTGGAAGCACGACTAGGTATAGACATCATCTGTCAGTGAACACAGATGTATACAATCCATCCTTCCACAATGCTCCTTCTTCCCAGTTTCCTCAGGACAATTGCACCAGCTCAAGAACAAAGCTGACAGTCAACACAAACATACAGAGCTTATCTAGGCCTTCAATCCTGCACATAAAAATTGTAACATCACTCATACCCTGAAGGGATTCTGCCACTGACAATCTATGATCCATGCTCAGTGTGTAAAATCTGAAAAGCCCTAGGTGGACAATTCCACAGAATGTCAATGGCATGATACAAATCACAATAAACCATTTAAAAAAGAAAAAAAAAAGCAGCTAAGGAATCATTCAATGAGTAAGAAATGCAGTCTCTATCCAGATGTCACCCTCTCATCAACATTTAGTTCCTTCCTTTTCATTTGTTTGCTCCAGTCCTACCCCATCCCCCTACTCTTTTTTCTGTTGCCTTCAAGTCAGGATTCCTCTTGATGATGCCTGGGTATCAGATATGGATAACAGTGAGGACACAAGAGAGCCTCTTTCCTTTGCATCTGATGCCTGGTTCTCAAAACTGTGACAACCAAGATAGGGCTTCAGAAAGCTATTCAAGGCCAGCAGTCAATCCTAACATACAGGTTGTTCAGTGCAGATGTTTTTTGGAAGGAGGGGGTTTATTATTATTATTTTTTTTTTTTAAAGTTTGAGAAACACTGACATCACAATGGAAGTATGCATACAAAAAAATCAAACACAAACAAAACCCAGACTTGTCTCCTTATCAAATTCCGTTATCTTGCTCCAACAACCCAGCTCTGCTCTACAGGCACCTCTCTAAGAGCCTGACTTCACTCTACATTTCACATTTGAAGCAGGTCTTGAAAACACCTGAAGTCTCCAGATGGCACATCCATAATAAATTTATTTGTAGAACAGCTTTTCAAAGTCTACCTGATGACAAGACAACAGCACATTCTACACAGCTAAACAGATTTGAATGCATTTAAGCCTTCTTAATTTCTAGTCCAGTTACAAACTGAGGCTAGTTAGCTGCTAAGGTTTGTTATCTCACTTTGGGAAACCTTTTAACATGTGACACTATCAATCAATTAAAAGGAGACAGCGATGACTTGTTCTTTTGAGCAAAGTAGTTGTCCCTTCTGACTTTACCTATTTAATTTGCCTCATATAATATACAATTGGCAACACACAAACATCTCAAACTGGACATTAAGAAAAATATTTTCTTCACTGAAGTTCTTTTCAACGCATCCTGTCAATTTAAGGCATGAAGACAAAATGATATTTTGATGGAGAATATACTAGTAAATTAACATTAACAAAGTTTTACAGCACCCTGAGACCCTATTCTACTCTAAAGGTAACCATTTTAAAATGTGCTACTTTATCTCTCCCTTTCTGATCTTTGTATTGTCTTCAGTCCGTCCACTTGGCTTATTTGCCACTATTGTATAACTCAGTTAACCACTCCTCTTTGACAAAACCTTTCCGAGCACTTCCAAAACCTATGCGAGTTACACTGCATTTCCCATACCTCAAAGCTCAACTGGATATCTTGTCACACAAACTAATACCAGCAGATAGAATAAAAGCTTTCAAGCACACAAGAATTTCCAGATTGAAGACATGAGCAATGAACTCCATCCACAGATGAAGAACCTTACGATTTTTGACAGGTGTAACACTGCTTTTTCTAAAACAATGCTGCATATTTCCAATTTCAACTGTTAATACAAGCCTACAAAGTTATTTCAAGGGTTTTCCCTAAGAGGGTTTTAATGACAACTCATCTGCCACTGGCAGGTTAGTTTCTTTAATAAATATAAATCCTAAAGCCTCTCCAGGTTTAGCAACCAATGAAGGGTCTCAAAAATCCTTAAAACAAACCAACAACAGAAAACATCTCTTGCCTTTTATATATAATATGTACTGTTTCTCAAACACACACCCTTTTCTCCTCCTCTACAAATATTAACTATTGCCCTTAGATGCTGCTGTTTGCTGGAGTACCTATCATCATTAAGTTGCAACGTTTTTGCAGTAGCAACAGTAGCTATTTTTGTTTATGTCTAAATGAGTGAAATAACATACAAACTTGAAAGTTCTGGGGCTTATACATGGACTACTGTTTCTTAGCTTTAACTGTGCATAAAAAGCTGTTTTAACTACTTATTCTCCATTTTCCACAGAAAATAAATGCCCAACCTAGGCATAAGCACCACCTTTTTCCTCTCTCAAGATGGATGCCTTAACAACCTTAGTCAACTTCCTAGTTTTCCAATAAAAGTTCTCGTTGCCACAGGAGGGGAAAAAAAGAAAAAAAAAGTCTACAGTGGGAAAAGAGTATTTGGGGAATATATATTTATATACAGTACTGCAAATGGAGATGTCAGTAAAGTAATTCACTGTTATCAAAACAGAAACCAAATTAATTTTAGCATCCTCCAAGACATACTGCACACTTTCCAAAAGTGTAGATACTCTGCAATATTGTGATTGACCTCTCACACCAATCACACTCAAACTTCAACCTTGCACAGCCTTTACCTGAATATGGGGGGGAAAGGCGCGTGCAGGGTTTCTTCTGGGCAAATCCTTGCTACAAAAGGCTGATCTAGGAGACTTCAGTCATGACATTGCAAGCAATGGCACAAAGAAACACGGTGTCCTTCACTCACCCTTCCGGTACTGCATCAATAAGAGAGCTAAGGTTATTGTTTACTTCTCCTGATAGTGACGCTGAGGCCTGGACTCCGCTCCATTACATACTACGCAAGGACTGCACCTTAACTGAAAGTTTGTAAGTGCAACACAGTAGCAAATGTTCCAGATGGAGACCAAAGTAATGAAGTTATTTTAATCTGTATGCAAATTGCTGTCTCAATATATTAGCTCTCAAGCTATTGTTTAAATTCTGTAAGCAACATGGCAGCAGCAGTTCTAAGGAGTATCTGTCATTTAGAGATCAGCATCTAGATTTCAAGTTAATTGCAATTAAAAGCCTTATAAGTATAAAAGTTGTAAGCTTAAGCTTGGTGCTCTGGTAGATAGTTGCTTTTAGAAACACTGTATGTCACTGCTTTTAACTGTCTTTTAATTTCTGCTGCATGATCCAGTGATAAACAACTATATACCATATAGCTTTATTTCTACTGCAGAACTAACCAGCAGAGGGAGCTTATATCAACAATACCTCTTCTAACTGCTTTGACATCTTTGAAATTATCCAGCAATATCAGTATACAAACAGGAACAGAAACAAAGATGATTGTTTGAATTTCAGTGAGGCTAAAAATAAGCAAGACAGGATGACTTGTAGAGAAGGAAACTGAACTGGCCACATATTGTGAGATAAAGAAATTGAACTCGGAGCAGTCACCAACATTAGGGGAAAAAAACCCTAAAATCTAGATTTGCTCACAATTTAAAAAAGCCACATGCTTTCAGAGACATAAGCCCTTCAAAAATTCTGTGCTAAACTGCTGCCTATGCATTCAACTTCTCACTAGTTTGCTTTCTAAAGAAAAAGTGTGCAGGCTGACTCCCAGTGACATATGTAAGCAAACATGAATCCCTGCCTTAAAAAAAAAACAAAAAAAAACCAACAGTGTTTACAAAATGTTTTGTTAAATGATTTTAGATAAAGTTTTACAGAGCTTATAGTTCAGCTAAACAAATCCATGCTGGAGAGAACAATAGCCTAACACAACATCCTACCGGGAACACAGTACCAATTGTCAGCGCAACAAAAAACTATAGTTAACTCCTCAAAGATTATCCCCTTATTTGTAAAGGCTATTTGAACACAATTGCACATTTGTTTGTTTCACTCTTTTCTCAGGCTCCAGTGTTGCAGTTTATTCCAGCTGGGCAGACTTACTCTTGCACAGAAAGAAACTGCAGGCTCAGGCCTTCATTTCTCCTAATTGTCTACGGGAATTATAAACAGCAGTGAGAACACAAAAGCTGGGATATCTGGCTTTAGAACAACACGAAATGACTGGCACGCTTGATCCTTTTTTAATTTTAAGAACACCTCAACCAAGAGTCAAATCCTAGACGTAACACTAATCTTCCCCATGTTTTCTCCAATTTGTGTTTGTTTTTTTAATCTCGTATTTCAGTATGGAGAAAGGACATGGAAACAATACATACTATTGACATTAATAAAACGCGTGAACGAAGCGATGTTATTGCAGCTTTCTCCCTGCCAACAAAAAGGTATTTCACTCCCTGAAATCACGTGCCTTAACTTACTTTCCTTAGACCTTACATAAGGCAAGATTTCTATGACAAAATCTGTGTGTTCAAACCTCTGCACGATTTATTTTTTGATGCCTTTTATAAGCAATACAGGGAAAGAAAAACCTGCTGACCTAAGAACTGACAACCAGACCTCCTATTTGCTTTGAGTAACCACCTGAAAGAGATACAAGCAAGCAAAAACCACCATGCACATGAATACTATTGAACATACGACTGTTTTAGCCATAGGAAAAAACCTGTAGTAGGATAACAGATATCCACTCACCATAACAAAACTGTAATTACAGTCACAATATGCCGCCTTCTTTTTTTTTTTTTTTTTTTTTTTAAGCTGAACCATTACTGCAACTTATTGAAGCCATTCACTTGGGACATCTTCTAAAGCAATACCTGTATTTCAATTTGATGTATACAGAGATAAGCATTCAAAGGAAAACATTCATGTTAAGGCTCTAAAGAATTTTCGCATCTTCCAAACACTCTTTTTCCTAAAGAAACTTCGTGCTCCAAACACATTTCCATTTACGATGTTTAGTATCTTTTTCTCATAGCCCCATCCCTAGTTTAAACGATTAAAGCCCATTTTACCTTTTGCCAGTAGACAACAACACGCTTTCCAAAAGAGATCACTTAAACTGTCTAAATTAGAAAGTTCCTTTAAAGAAGTAAATATTCCTTTAACATTTAATTCAGGAGAAGTGTATTAAAAAAAACGAAGAAACACTAATTATTTATATAAAGCCCGGTGAAGAAAAACATGAATAAATTGCTGAGAGCCCTGCTTTTTCGGTAAGCTAGATCTCAGCCTTCAGGAAGCGGACCACAAAGGGAAGGATGAACTGAAACACCACGAATCAGAAAAAACAAAAACAAAAACAAAAACCCCCAGAAAACCCCTGCGAGAACATACTGTGAGCTACGCCAAGCAGGAAGAGAGCCTTCCAGAGAGCTGTGTGGGAGAAATTCACAGAGAAAGCTTCTCCAAGTCGCTCGGATGAGCCGCGGCCGTTAACGGCCGTTGGGCGCGCGCCCCGCCGCAGGTCAAGGAGGGGCGGGGGAAAGGGGGGAGCGACGGCGGCGGCGAAGTGACGCCTCACGTGACGCCAAGCCCCGGGAAGGGCGGGGAAGGGCGGGCCCCGCCTCCTCCCGCCCGCCGTCACGTGGCCCGGCGGTCCGCGGCTCCCGCCGCCTATTGGACGCGGTCAGCGTGGCCGCGTGACGCCCGCCCCGCCCTCTCCTCTCCACAGCGGAGCCGCTGCCGCCGCCATCGCCGTCGCCTCAGGGTCTCGCTGTGAGGGGAAAGCGGGCGGCGGCGGGGTCTGTTCCTCTCCGGGAGCCCACAGTCCTCTCCTCATCCCTCCGCTGCGGCTCCTGTCCTGGCGTAGCCCCCCCTTGCCCTCAGACCGGCCCGTCCCGGGCTCGTGTGAGGCCTCCGTGAGCGGCCCGGCCCCAGCGAGCAGCTCCGGGGGCTGTTTTCGCTGGGTGAGGCCGCGGCAGGGGTAGGATGACACCTTTCTGGCCCAGCATCCTCACTGGCGTGAGGCCGAGAGGAAAACGAGGTGGGGTTGGAGCCAGCCCGGGCTTCCCGCACCGGTCAGAACCGGGCAGGATCCGTGCCCGGTGTACTTCAGGCTAGAGCCTGTAACGCCCGACACCGGCTGGAACCGAGAGATGGCGTTAACGGTCTCCTGACACCCTCGCATAAAGAATTCTCTCCATTCAAAGGGTTTTAGGCGGTATATAAGTAACCTGTGGATGTTAGAAGGGAGCATTGACATAGTCTTGTCTCTACAGTTTTGGCTGTGGCTATACCTGCAGATAGAGCAGGAGACAGCGCTGTGGGGGAGGATCCAGGAAAGGGAAGATTGGACACCAGTCCTCCCAAGAGAGCTCTTTTGTTACACAAAGCTGTTAACCAGGAAACGGCTTCCGCTTTTCTTAAAATTTACGTATTTTCCTGACTGCACACAGGGTCAGAAGGCAGCCGGGCTTTGCAGTGAGAGGGGAGCTGACTGGTCTGAAACGTAAAGCAGTAGGGTAGAGCACACTGGAAGTATCAATCTGTCTTTGGGGGTGGTCAATTTAGGAGAAGAAATTGTAATTTAAAAATGGGAAAAGAAGAGAAAAATCAGCTTCAGTACCCAGGAAGCAAGTGGGGATGTGTTGCTGTGAGAGGGAATCGGTGATGCTGAAGAAATTCTGCCCCGGATTATGAGGCGAGGAAGGTGCAGCAGTAGGTCCAGGGTAAAAAGAGATTTTCCCTGCCAAGTTCTGGCTTACTGCGCTCTTGAATGACTTTAGCTGGCATCAGGAAGGCGCTGCTGAATAAGTTGTGCAGATTCTGGAGCAACAAAAAGAAAAGGCATAAGTAAGAAGATATGTGGAAAAGTGTCATCAGGGCCTCCATGGGAAGCCCTAAAACAGCCAGAAAGGGAACACACGCAACACTTATTTTCAGCTCGTGTTCATGGCTGTGCAAAGGAGTCATCTGTCAAGAACAACTGCCTTTCCTGACATTGCTAGGAAATGGAGCGAAGGTGGAGCTGTGTAAACAGAACTTTGATCCAATTTAATACCTTAGAACAGACCTGCTTAGTTACAATATACAGAAACCCCGTTGTTTTAACAAGTACCAGAACACAAGCCGCCAGCCAGGTTTTTTATTCACACAGGTTCAAGTTTCTTGTTACTAGTTGTCACTACTTAGTTTTTACTGTGTGCGGTAAGTAAGTCCTTAAACAGTGGTTGCAGGCAGTTTATACTGTGTCTGAGCTTTACAGTCAGCTGAAACAACTAAAGAAGTGCTCTGTATGGAGCAGAAGTAATTTTATAATCTCACAAATAACTAGTTTCAGTTCTTTTTCTTCCAGTTTGGCTTTTTGTAAAAGCCAGCAATAACAAAAGCAACCTTCCCCCATAATTTTTTTCTAGAAGGAAAAGGGATATGAAACCTTATATCCGTCTGGGAAAACTTGTGACAGACTGGAAATGTTATGAAAGCATTGAATAGGTCAGCCAGGCAAAGCAATGATATTCGGAGATGGGTTTTGTAGAATATAAGGAATTACTGCTTGAGACAGTATACAGATAACGTGTGTAACTCGTTGCTGACCTTGGTGGGTTAGCTCAGATGCTGATCCCTCTCGCTCTCACACTGATAGTCCCAGCTTACACCTTTTTCCCATCAGTCAGTTAACTGTTTTCATTCAAACTGCAGAGTCCTGGGATACGATGCCAGCTAAATCTAATATGAAAACAATCTGGACCTAAATGTCACCTGCACAGAGCTGGCATTTTATTCCAACTCTGTTCCGCAGTCCTCACCATCAGCTTTCTATGGCTGTGAAAGAACAGGTACACAAAATATACGTACAGTTGTTGTTCAACAAAACCCGTTTCAAAGTGATCCTGCTGCAAAAGGGTGCCAAGGGCCTGAGGGCTCCAAGTCCTCTCCTGATCAGAGCAGGAGCTCGTTCCGCCCGGGTCTCTGCCTTGAGAAATGTCTGGGATAACAGTGACACTCTGTGGCCAGCCAGGTAAAATGCAATGTCTCAATTTTCACAGGTTTTCTTTGCTTTCATCTGTTTTACCAGACAGAAAGGTAGTAAGGATCAGTTTGTAGCTTTCATTCTTGTTGATAATTTCCAGTAGCTTTTCAATACATTTCCTTTATTGTTTTAAAATGTCCTAAACATGTCAGCTAAGACAAAAACTAAAAACAAACGACCAAACAAAACCTTGCATCCATAACGCCTGAACCTGAGGAGTGTCGAGAGTGAGACTCCACTGTTGCTCTGCAAGTTGTACGAAGCACGTTTTCAGGTCCATGCTTACAGTGTCATTTTAATCACTTTAATTAATTTTTTCCTGTGGAACTGGAATGAGGGAAGCCCCTTAAGGGGACCTGGAATTGTATATTGCAAAGCAGAATTTCCTCCGGACTAATCTGGAGAGCTGAGTTTTGTCAGCGTACCTCCAAGCTGTAATTTTACTTCCCATAGAAGTAAAGAAGATATTACCTATTTCATATATAGTGCAAATGGGCAGTATAGTTCAGCATCATTAGATGGCCTCTGTAGGGCTTCCTCTTGATAGCAACTGAAGGAATAGCAAAAAAAACCCAGTCCTTGCTTCATAGCTTTTGCATTCAACAGATGGAGGAGCAAATACTAGGATATGTGAGAGGATGGAGTAAGAGCCTTTTTTTTGGCACACAGAACATAGATATTTTTGTACGCATACCCATTTTTTGCTCTTTTTTTTTTTTTCCTTTTCAGCTGGGAACATTAATGGAAGATTGAGATTAAGGCATCTTAACCCCCAGGCCAACTCCCCCCAGTTTATATACTGGGCATGACATCACACAATATGCAATACCCCTTTGGCCAGTTTGGGTCACTGCCCTGGCTGTGTCCCCTCCCAACTCCTTGTGCCCCTCCAGCCTTCTTGCTGGCTGGGCCTGAGAAACTGAAAAATCCTTGACTTAGGCTAAACACTACTTAGCAACAACTGAAAACATCAGTGTGTTATCAACATTCTTCTCATACTGAACCCAAAAACATAGCACTATATCAGCTACTAGAAAGAAAATTAACCCTATCCCAGCCAAAACCAGAACAATGATTAACCACTGATTTCCAGTGAATTGGTTAGAATTAGACCTACCTGCTTCAGAGCTCGCCCTGTTTTGGTGTATGGCATCACAGCTGTGAAGACAATCTTGACAGCCATGCTACGAGCGTCATGGTCCAACCATGATGATGTGGTCTCCCTAGGGAACCATCAACTATCGGCTTGTTGTCCAACGCCTGTGTTTCACGTCCTACTGCAGGTCCTAGAATCATAGAATGGTTTGGGTTAGAAGGGACCTTCAAAGACCATCTAGTCCAACCCCCTGCCATGGGCCAGGACATTTCTCACCAGATCAGGTTGCTCAAAGCCCCATCTAATCTGACTTTGAACACTTCCAATGATGGAGCATCCACGATGTCTCTGGGAAATCTGTGCCAGGGTCTCACCACTGTTATTGTGAAAAAATTCCTCCTTATGTCCAATCTAAACCTACCCTCTTTCAGTTTAAAGTCTCTTTCTTCCTCCTGTCTGCATCCCATGGAGTGAGGGCAAAGTGCTTTGACAGTGAATATAGTGTTTGGGACAAAATTCCAGTTACTGGAATATTTAGGGCATGGGGAGGAGGGAGGATTCGCTCCTACAGTACTAGTCCTGATTATTGCTCTTTGTGACAAATATCTAGGGAACAGGGGAATGCATGCCTAACAAACAGCAAACAAATACATTGACTGAAATTCTCTGAAATTGTACATGGA
The DNA here is from genome assembly GCF_026419915.1 of Harpia harpyja. NCBI lineage: Eukaryota > Metazoa > Chordata > Aves > Accipitriformes > Accipitridae > Harpia > Harpia harpyja. The sequence goes on from NC_068943.1 coordinate 32,854,320, forward strand.
ATTAGCGACCACTGCCTTTGCTCCTGTGAATTCAGAGACATGAAACAGGAGGCAAGAATATTTGTTCCCCCCATGTAAGACATAGCTGGGGTAGGGGTTGTCCTCATCTCTAAACACAATTTCTGAATTATTTAGCATATGGCCTTTCTGCTCCTGCAATAGATTCACTCAGAGCTCATCTCGGCTGCTTTTACTTTCTATTCCTTCATTCTTTCTTAAACAGACTTGCAGTTGCTCCCATGTATTATTTATTGGACATACTATGCTTTTATAACATAGCTGTGGGTGGAACAGACTCTGTAGGCACAGTTTGCACCCCATATTTGGAATAACTGGCAGGAAGAAAGAAAACAGGCTGCAGTTCAATACATAGGGTATGAGAATGTAAAAAAAAAAAAAAAAGAGAGCTGCCTCTATTTGCCCACAAATTACTCTCTTCTGTGCCATAGAAAACCCAAAACCATCTTCAGTAAAACTGTACCCTAGTTGCATTCTTTATTCTGGCTTTATTTCTTCTTTTTCTTTTCTTTTTTTTTTTTTTTTTTACAGAAGCAGCCTACTTCTGTAGCATTTTAGAGAGGGATGCAATAAGGACTCCATCAGATCATATTTCAAATACTCAATTATTCATCTGATGGTAGAATCTCCACGCTTGCTTCCTGTATCTATATTTTAGTTTACTTAAAAGAAATTTCAGTACTATGAATGTCTGGTCAGGTGAGACAGACGTGTACTACAGCCTCCTTCCAAGCCTCAGAGAAGACGAGCAGTAGCAATACAGGAGAAACATGAAAAGATCAAGAGACAAATCACTCGACCCACTGGCACATCAAAAAATACCAACTACATTGATCTTACAGTACCATGCAATATGGGGAGGAAGGTTTTCCCCAAATGGAGAACAAGCAGATTAGGGAGCCAGACAACGATTTAACTTACTTTTAAAGACAAAGAACTCAGACAAATGGATAACCCTCAGGCAGCAGCATGCGCTGCAGAGTGTGCAAACAGTTCGTTCCCTGAAGGATCGGGATTTGCGGCACATCATAGTTCTCTTTTTTCATTCTCATCTGGAGACCTTCCTGCACCTTTTCCATTTGTAGACTGGTTTCAGAAAAGATCACACGTGAACATATACTGCATGATTTATCACATGCGTGGCGGTGCATTTATACTGTTAGATTAACTCTGCAACAACTGCTGTAAATAAGCTTTAGCTTTTGAATTAACCTAAAGCCTGAGCATAGCAACACATCTTACATATCCACAAGCTGCACAAAGCTTGTGGAGGCTCTCGGTGCCAACCAGCTCTGTGGGTTAACTATGGGAGAGACACGTACCACAGAAATATCTTGCAAAACACGGTCTGTAGGACCCCTTGCAATCCCATGCAGCCTGTCTGGGCTGGCCTCGTTTTGTTTCTCATTCATCTTCCTTTCTTTAAAAGATGGAAAAGTGGCACATCTTGCCCCCCAGGGTAAGAAATATGCCTCTGGTTGGCCACCAGTGACCCGGTCACTGACCAGACAGTGCCCAAACTTCATCCCCAGCAACAGTGGCTTGCGACACGAAGGCATCATGTGGCGATCGTTGCTGGGGAAACTGCATCTCCCACGGACACGTGGAAGTCCCCCGCCGTCCCAGGGAAGCACTGATGAATCACATTTCCTTCTTCATCCTCAAGTAAAGGTGGCTGGAGAGCAGCTCCGCATCAAGGCCGCCATGTGAGATTTACAGCTGCTTGCAGTTCAGCACGCCTCTGGGCAACCTTTTAGGAGCAAAACCCAACCAATAAAGAAGGTAAATACCAGCTTTGCTGGGACTCCGCCTGGCTACCATCAGCCGCTCTTGCACAAGTGACTCTGGGAGCTGTTTCAGCAGCACATTTTTGCCTCTGGCGTGTAAAGTTCAAGTGGTGCTGTCTTGTTAAACATTGTTCCCTTCTTCTAAGGGATGTTCTTACACCCTCAGCCACAGAGGACTGACTTTGCCTGACTTACGAAAGCTAAAATGTAGTAAATACCTTGTTGTAAAGAATTTTATAGATTTTCACCCCAGGGAAGGCATTTTGACTAGCTGTATTTCAATGAGACATTTAAAAAAACAGGCTTGTGTGCATTTTTTTAAATTGCTGTCATTACCATCTACGCAACAGGTAGTGAAAGCTGATGCTGCGGAGACTTGGTTTGTACTTTTTGACATAAGACTGGCAGAAAAATTGGCAGTTATCATGTTGATCATGTTTAAATCCACACCCTTGTACTGTGATTCAGCAAATTCCCAGAGTAACCCTGGTCTGAAACCCGGGTTCCTCCTTGTTCTGTCCTGCTGGGGGTGGATTTCCCCTAGAGAAGCCAATGAACAAAAGCTCATTTATTTCTGTAGGTGGTGAGGAGGAAACTGTCCACTATCTCCCCACCTCTTCCTGCAAAATGTTGGCTCTCTTTTGCACCGATCACTTCAGGTCACGAATGAAAATGGAAGCGAGCAGCAGCGGAGCTGGGGTATAGAAATTGTTGTTTCGAATGGCACTCCCTGGCTCTGCTCCACGCTTCATAAATAATAGCTCTCACCTCATTTTGGCTACAAAGAGAAGCAAAAGCAAGCTGCCTCTGTCTTCAGCAAACCTAAGGTGCTCTCTTGGAGAGGTAGGACTGAGAACTCTGTTCTTAGCTGACATTATCGAGGAAATACGCTCGCTTTCTTTTTTCGGCTGCAGGTTTTTTTGCCACAGTTGCGGCAGCATCTTGATGGGGAAGCTGATCTCCAAAGGCCAGCCCAAAAGAGATGCTCGAGTTGTCATGCTGGGGCTCGACTTCGCCGGCAAATCCACCCTTCTGTACAAACTGAAGAGCGGATGGGCTGTGGAGACCTGCCCGACGGTGGGCTTCAACGTGGAGTCTCTCCAAACACCCTGTCGCGTATCCTTCACCCTCTGGGATGTCGGCGGACAAGGCAGCCTGCGGGCGAGCTGGCCTGACTACCTGGAGGACACCAACACCCTCATCTTCGTGCTCGACAGCACGGACACGGCTCGGCTGCCCGAAGCGATGGCAGCGCTCGAGGAAGTCCTGAGCCACCCCAGCATGGCTGGCATCCCCATCCTCCTCCTGGCCAACAAGCAGGAGATGCCGGGAGCGTTGGCTCCCGCCGAGCTGGGGGAGAAGCTGCGGCGGGGGCGGCTGGCGAGGCACCCTTGGGTGCTCCGGGGATGCAGTGCCCACACCGGCCAGGGACTGCAGGAAGCCCTGGCCGTCCTGGGAGAGCTGCTGCAGATCTGGAGCAGAGCTCCCCGTCCCAAGAGCAGCCCCTCGCAGGGCCAGCGGGGAGGAGGCGAGCTCCGGAGTAAAGCTGAACCTCAGGTGGATGCTTCCCACTCGTCGCTGCCGGCAGGTTTGTCGTAGAGGATCCCAGCCTCCGGGTATCCCCTAAAATGAGCAGACCTGCGGCCGGCATGTGTCGTGGAACACCCAGCTGAAACCCACCAGGAAGACCTCCGAGCAAAACTCCCATCGTGGAGCATTTTTGGCCCCGTCTCTTGGACTCTCATCACCAGCTGTGGCTTTTCCCGCTGTCGCCAGGTTCTGCTCATCCATTGCGTGCGTGTCCAGTGCTTCAGCAGGGATGCTTTTTGCCAGCGCAACATAAATTATAACAGAGATGTGCACAAGGGACAGAAGAGGTTTTCTTCTTTCTGCAGCTCCCAGCCCAGATGCAGCTATCCTGATGGGGTGATCCCCACCGCGGGGGGGGTGTTTGAATGCTCCCCGTGCTGCTTCTCTCTCAGTTCAAATCACACGTTCATCAGGTGGAAAAGCAGGCAGCCACTAAAAGGAATGGCTGAACAGAAGCAGCATAAGCACAGGACTTTGAATGGGCAACAGCTAATTGGTTTTAGTGTGGCAGCTACAGGTATAATCTTCAAGCCATGGAAGCAAGTCAGGATTCAATGGTGTAAAGTGGTTCGAGGATGTGTGTATATTAATTTCTGCATTTCTTGTTTTGGGTCTTTCTTTTCCATTCGTTATTTTTATCAAATACTGATTTCATGAAAATGGCACCTCATTTTCCTTGGATTATATTTAAATACAGAGAAATAAAATCTGACTTCTAGATGCTTGGAAACACATCTGCATGGCCAGTCAACCTCTAAATATCCTCATGGTAGCCTGAACAGCCAAGACAAAGCCCTTCTCTCAGACTTTTTGAAACTGGATGAGACCGCTCTATAGGCAATGATTGGTAACCATGGGCACCTATGGGTATGGGCAGGTTTGTAACCAAAGGGCTCTTCACACTCAGCTGCACCCGGGGCCGTCGAAATGCCCCTGGCAGCTCACAATGGGGCCAGGTCCTTTGTTGCAGTGATGGTCTTTGTCCGATCCGGCTGAACCTACCATTGGAAAGATCTATAAAATGTGTACCTGCAGGCTCCCTGTACCCAAAATTCTGTTATTTGGGGTTAAAATTAAGAAATATCATAGGGGTCCTTCCTTTATTATGAAATGAATGAAAGTGGTGGGGGAAGGCGAGAGAAAGGACACAAAATTTTCAGGCAGCAGAAGTCAGCTGCTTTCAAGGAAGAACTTATTCAACCTAGAAACACCAAGGAGAAATACATGGCGAAAGCCCCTTGTGTTCATACCAGAGCATTTTACAGTTGTTAAGGAATTAATCATCCAGCTGTTACTGGTGCTGTTATTAGCCTCATTTCATAGAAGGCAGCAGCTGGAAAACAAGGCTTAAACAGTCATGAAGAAACAGAATATGACATTTATAGGAAGGTCTCAATAAAAGAAAGCCTTCCCAGTGGAAAAAATCACATTTTTTTAGCTGCGTTAATATAGAAGAACTATTATATGCTATAAAATAGTAGTCCAGCGTTGATCTGGCCTAAGTGATCATGGTTATGAGTATACTTAAACAGCACTGAAACGTATAACAAATTATATGGCAAAGCTGCGTGCATGGTAAGGAGGGCAAAATCACATCTTTAAATCTTTGCAGTTACCGTAAGCAGGTCGATCTGCCTTTGGCTGGTCGTAGGTGCTCATTGTTTGCTTCTAACACACAAGTCTCCAATGCATGTGTTGGGTATTTGACTGTCAGAGGTGGACCAAGAGTTTTTGTGAGACAGCAGCACACGTGCTAGTACCTAGACAGCGATGAACGAACTCAGGTCATCTATGCAACCCGGTCACCAGTACATGAAAAAGCCACATCTTCTCGGGGGTCCGTCTGGCCATTTTGAACACCAGTCCTAGAGGCACAATGCAAAAGGTTCTGTGTTGCATTGCCATACCAAAAAAATTCTCCTTATTGAGTTCACTGATGTTTCGGTCTTGCATCTCATGTGGTACAAAGCAGAGTATTGTACATTAGGGTGGAGGATCGGCAATAGTTTAAACTCAACACAGACTGAAGGGTTGTCCTGATGATGTTTCACTCTTAATTGGCTCTTGATGCATGCATTTGACTCTACAGGATTGTCTGCTGGTGGTTAAAAAAGGCACTGAAGCTATCCCATTCCCCCGTGGGTGTTTTTTAAGCCCTTCAAAGAGAAAAAATAGGCTCCTCTGGCAGCAAATAGAGGTAACCACCAGACTTTTGTAGATACCAGCAATTAAAAATTAAAATAGCGAGGTAGAAGGTGGGGAAGAAGGGGTTGCTCTTGGCAGTGGGAACCCTGAATGCCTGAAACTGATGAAGCAACATCCTGGTTGCTGAAAGCGTTCTCACTTCCCCTGAAGCAGTAATTTGGCAAAACACCCCATCTCATGGGGAGTCATGTGATTTACCATCCTTGTTTTCTGGAATAAGGCTTTTCTAGATGCTCAGTCACATTACTCAGTTCATTTATGCCATTGTTAGAGACTGTCAAAACGACTCCGGGTCATAGTATTTGAAACAGCAACACAGAGTTTACTTCTGATTATTTTCTCTTTTCTCCTGTGTTGTAAAGCGTGTTAAAACAAGTCAATCTAATGTGCCCTGCACTGCTCTAATCAAATGTTTGCAGGACACTCAACCGACAGCACTTAAATGCTTCAGTGTCAAAACTCCTGCCTGGTTCAAAAGGAGCAGCCTGGAGGTTTGCAGGAACAAGCCAGCCCTGGGGAGGGCAGTTTGTTATCTCTTTTTCTTGGCAATTCTGCAAGAGAGCCTCTGCCACGTGGAGCCATATTAATCCCTTAAACATCTGCGCTTACTGACTCCAGCCAGGAGGGCACCCTCAAACTTACAGTTTGCACCTTCCTGAGCATGTGATAGATGTCACAGCCTCTGCACCCATTTCTAAAATAACACAGCTTCTCTCTTAGTAGCAGGCAAAAGAAAAATCCTTAGGACACTTCCTTGTTTCAGGTTCCTCACAAATTTGAAGCATCCTTTGGGTTATTGGCCCCAGAGCCTACTCTGGTTGCTCAAGATCCCTTTTTAGCAGCTTTTCTGGATGCTAAGTCCATCCACTTGCTATCCCTGACATTGGCTGTCTCAAAGCCAAAAGGAGAAGTTTGGAACAGCAGGCTGTTTCTCTTCTATTTCCTTTTTGTTTTGTTTTGGGTTTGGTTTTTTTTTTCAGCAACAAGTATTTATTTGTGTCTTTTTATAAAGGAAAAGTATTGCTTGGGAATAGTTTCACTGCTGGTTTTTCTTCCCCACCACCCTTGTTATAACCTGCATCCTGCCTCCAGACTCTGCTAGTAGCTTCCTACAGCTTCATCAGCTCTCTTTAACTGACCTGGTCAGTATTTAGTTGTTAATGACGCGGTCTGCTATTCCGTGATCTTGAATCTGGTGGCTATAAGCTAAATGTATTGGCAGAAGTGGCCAACTCGTATGACAGCAAGGTTTGGAAAGGACATCTGGTCCAAAACCCTGCTTAAATCAGGTTGCTCGAGGGCTGGTGCAGCAGTTTTGAATGTTTCCCAGGGTGGAGGTTCAACAACCCAACACCTTCAGAGGCATTCTGGTATGTATTAACCTTTACAGCAACGTAACCGGAATCCATAATTGTGCATTAATCTTCCCAGTCACCACTCCACTGAGAAGGGCCATACTGGTAAGTATCTGCCCTTGCTGGGAGCTGTCAGAGCAGCCTCCTTGCCCAGGACCATCAGCTCCTCCAGCCCTGGGACCTCCCATCCCTTCTCTGCTTTGCAGGGATAGCTGCAGCGGGAGCTGCCTCCGTGTCCTGCTGCCTCCTTCGAGGACACCGAGACACTTCAGTCTTCTTTCAGACTGATTATGAAAGGACACAGCTAATTACTCACTGGTTTACTTACCTTTCTGTGGGACTGGTTTTTAAAGCAGCCTCAACAAACCCTTTTCATGACTATGAACCCAGTGCAGATTTATTTCTTGATTTCTGACAAGAAGTATTCCATCTGCCCCCAGAGAGAAGAAAAGCAGCGAGCTGGAAAAAAAAACAACCAACGTTATAACCAGTGCAGGAAGGACAATTCACCTTTTCCCTGGTCTCTTCACAACTTCCATATTTCAGCCAGTCCATGACACAACACGGTTTCTACTTGCGCATCAGCTGATTTTTGCTCTTGGCTCCATTTCTTTGTTTTCGGATGGACTTACGTGCCGTTTGCCCTGCAGTTACTGATGGGGCTTCTCCGACGGGTTTCACCACGGTCTTGCTGAAGGGCCTGAGATCAGAGGGGAACCACGCGATCCCAGGGCTGCAGGGCAAGGGCATGAACGGTTGCCAATGAACTATTTAAAGAGGGAACACGAGGGGTACGTGAGAGGGAGCTGTGACCAGCTGTAACGCCAGGAGAAGAGTGTTAGGGCAGCAGCCAGAGACCTGGGAAAGGCCTGGGGGAAAAGAATCCAATAAGAATTTCTGAAAAGGCTAAGAAGAGCTTTCTTTTCCAATACAACGTGAAAAAAAAAGATTGCAAAAACACCCCTTTTGTTAGGAGGCTGTATAATGCAGTGGAATGTCTTAATTATGGCTTTAATATACCTAATGGCTGTAAATTAATTTCCTCCTCTCAAAGAAACCCTGAAATACCACCTATAAAGATTCCCCACATGTAACTCACCAAGAAAAAACAAGGAGCAAAACCACTGGTGATGCCACCTCTTAAAAAAATTAATACTGTTGCCAAATGGTATTAAAAACCAGTCATGCAATTATGACTGAGACAAATGACAAACTACAGTTCAAGACATTACAGCCTTCAAAGAGTTAATTAACAGGCCTTCACCTAAACTTTCTGATACTTGATTTTTTCGTGATGCATTTGCTTGAGTCGCAGCCCTGAGCTTGCTGTCTAGTTAGTGTTAAAAACACCAGGTGAAGGCTGGCGTTTGGGTTAGGACCCAACCATGGCTGGGAGGGCATCATCCCCCCACCTTGTACTTCACACAATGCGATTTGCATAAAATTCCTGCAAAAATGAAAAAAAATATATATATAAATGAGCCAACCGCTGTGAAAGGTGACGCTGACCTGGACCCAGCCAGCGCATCCCCCTCTGCCCGTGCCCCTGCTTCTCTGTGGTCGGACCAGAAACCTAAACCTCTGCTCCAACCCGATCCAACGCCTGTCACCTCCAAAGCTCCAACGCTTTAAATCAGTCCAGCACCATCAACATCTTGTCTGCTAATTGCCGGGAGAAACAATCTCCCAGGAGCTCCCAAAGCTGTTGAACTGTTCTTAAATTCTCCCTTGGACTGCAGCTTTTTATTAATTTATTAATTTATTTAGTCTGTGCTGGCTAACCACATTTGGATGTGGCAACAAGGGTTTTTTCAACAGGCCACAACCACGCGCAGAAACAAAAACCGCTTGGTGATCGGCGGCTTAAACAGCAACGCCTCACTTTGCCTTGGACGTAGGAGCAATATTTGCTTTTTAACCAAACCGTGGCAAGGTTACGAAGCCACCAGTTTCTGCATGGAGAGGACAAGCTCACACAGGCCCACGTGAGGTTTGATAATGGAGGGAAAGGACTTCGGAAAGACCAAACTGGTTTCCTTGGGAAGAAAAAAATTTGCCAGGGGCATACGATCAGGCGAGGGTCTGTTCTGGTCATAAAGACACGCACTTTACACCTCATTATTTTCTGGCTTTTGATAGTACTTAATAGTAGTCTTTTTCTTTGATACCAGCGTAAATGAAGACCAATGCTGAAAGTCCATCGCCCAACACAGGCAGTATTGCCAGAGACACAAGGTTTGGGTCAGTACAGGGCTGGAGCAGGAGTCCAGCACCGCACCAGTTGTAAGGTACCTGCACAGCACACCTTGGGGTTGAGCTTTCATGAGGATGGAGAAGTAGCTTCACTCTGTTCCTGGTCAATAAGGAGGCAAAATTCCCGAGGATACCCCATTTCTGCAAGACGGGATGGGCTCCTCACCAGCAAAGCAAGGGAAGCTCAGCAAGGAAGAGCAGGTTTTGGGCTGCAATCACGGGAAAGTGGTCCTGAGCCTCCAGAGCTGCCCCGGGAGGGACAGGGACAACGACCGCCGTGTCCCCGAGAAAAAGCAGCTCTTCAAAGACAGCGCGCGGGAATGAGCGGGAGGGTGAGGGACGTGTCCTGGTGGAGGTGGCCGCAGGCAACCCTGGGACTTTGGGGGACGTGGGCACCACAGCCTGGGAGGAAGGCGCTGGTTTGGCCCCTTGGTTCCCCCTGGGCTTTATCCCTTACAGAGACCTTTATTCTCCCATGTTTTCTCCCTGGGAAGAAGCACTTGTGACTGACTTCAATCAGATGCCGCTCTGTCTCTGATAAAGAAAACAGCCTCAATATCTTTGTTGGTTTTTTCTGCATCCTATCTTCATCCCATATAAAAAAAATCGCTCACGTTGCCATCTCTCCCCCCAGCACCATCAACAGAGGTAACAAACGACCTTGTTGTTCCCTCCCCTTGCAGAGTAAAGACCCCATTAGCCCCCTTCACCGCTGCATGGGCGAGCTCACGTGCCGCTGCTGACAGGAAAGCACTAATGCAGGAAAATTGCAGGAGAACGGGTCCTTAGAGCGTTAACTCTCCGGGAAAGATCAGGGCTTCGGCCAGAAGGAGAAGCCGAAAATGCCACAGATTGGCTCACGGCAGGCTGCGCCTTACTGCGTCCTCAGGGCTGGCCCCGGCTCGCCCCGGTTTTGTCTGTCACTTGGATCTCGTCACCAGCAGACATGCGGTCCTCGACCGCCCGGTTCGTGGCCACTAGCCCTCCAGCCATGTGGGACCATCTCACGGTCTCTGCTGTCTTCCTCATGTGAGATGCATCCTAATTAAATTATTTCAGTCTTGTTTTAGTGCTGGAACTTCATGGAGCTTCTTGCTATTTTCTTGAAGGTGATGCGCCCCAGGAAAGAAAATAGGCGCAAGGAAAGAGCTTTTGAGAACATACTTGCTGTGAATTTCAAGACTGCATCTTATACCCATGATGCTAGTACAAGTACTGCACTAAAAGTCATGTCAACCTTTTAAAAAGGAAAAAAGATAAAGTAGCAATATAAATAATACATCTATAAAAAAAAAAGCAAAACAAGCCCTCAAACCCTAAAAACCAGGGACAGTGCAGGAAGTTTCAGCTGCAAAACAAAAGCTATACCCAAACCAGGCTGCCTCATTAAAGTCATCAACTACGGAGCTGAGAATATTAAGCAGCTGGGGTCAGACTGTTTGTTTTTGTCATGTCCTGCCCAGATTTTGGTTTATTTATACCTAGTTTGGGCCACAGCATTGTGTATTCCCAGCACCACGCATGTCTGTATTCAGCGACTGAACTCAGCACGTTCAGTCCAAGGGAAGAAGCCGCAGCCGATACTGCAGCACGGGCCCTGCACTGTAACTTCAGGACAAAGATCTTCCCGGAAACAGAAACTATCAGTGCTCCATAAAAGTTTCATTTCAATTTTTAAAGGTTTAGAAGCAGTGAAACAAAAATAATTTTTAAAAGCCACAGTAATTTTTCTAGGAGACTTTGTCATTCCAGGTTTGGTGATGCTCACCTGAATCACTTGGAGGGATTGTCAGTGGGAACCTCGCCATGCCTTCACGCTGGTTTAGCACCTGCTGGATTACAGCCATGGCAGGCTTTGTGTAAGGAGGACACCTTTTTTTTCCCCGAATACGCTGGAAGTGAAAGAATGTGGTTTTCCCCAGCTCTCCTATCCAAGCTCCTCGGCGGCAGCATCCTGCCCAACACCCACTCTCACCTGGGCAAATGTCCTTGGCAAGCAGGAGGGACTGGGAACAGGGTGCTCTTGAGCCGAGGGGACCCGTCGGGGAGCAAATTTCCAAAAAACCTTGAAGACAGTGAGATGCCCACGCTACAGAAATTGCTGCAGAAGCACGCACCGGTCTGTCTGCAGCCATAAGTGAAACACCATGCCCAACAACTGTTGCTGCTCAGGCTGAAACGCATTTAATCTGCAACGGAGCTAACAAAGATCTCATGAAGCGCAGCAGAAAGCGTTTAAAGGAATAAAAAAAGCAAGTGGGCAGCACAGGGCTGCCCTGACTGCTGGTCCCACCACAGGTAGCAGGGAGGGGTGAGAGGGTGGCTGTGGACAACAAACCCTTCCTGCCCTAACATGTGCCGGGGGCTCGGCGGGCACAGATCCCCCTCCTGCTACCTTTATGCACACAGCTGGGCATTGAGCTCCTTCTCCCAGGTGGTTTTTCATCCGTGAAACGAAGCCGAAGTGCATGTGGGAGCTCTGACCGTAGCAGCCCTGCGTGAGCTGAGACTGGCTAAACTCCCAACTTGGCTTTTATCACCGGACTAAATCTGATGACGGTAACCTAAGCTCCTAATGCAGCGATACGCCCACGTAAGGTGTTGCAAAGGGGCAGTTTCTAACCTCTTGTAAGTTAGTAGTCACCTTCTCCAAGGTGCAAACTGCCACCGAAAGCCTCTTAAGCAGCAAACAGCCTCAAGTCAGTTGTTCGGTTCCCAGGGACAAGCAGCGAGCCCGCCTCCATGCAGCTCTCCGCTTCGCAACTCTGAGCAACTACACACTGAGTAAGTCAGGAGCAAGTTACGCGCACAGCGAGTTTCTCAGGTGTAACGGAGGGGGATAACCTGACTTGGGAGGTCAGTCGCCAGGCACGGAGCCTGCAGCCGGCGGTGAAACCTGCCCAGCGAGGAGCTTTTGCCTCTCTGCCACCGCTTTTAGCTCTCACACAAACTTAGCTTGGAAGGAACATCAATGCAGTTTAGCAACCTGTTCTTTTGAAGATTTCTAAGTGAGAGGGGAGAAGAAAAGAGCCCCCAAGTCCTCTGTTAACATTTCAATGCTTGCAGCATTTCTCTTTGAGTAGGCGATTGGGGTTGGAGTAAGAGCCAAAAACCTGATGGGCTCAAGGGCTCTGAGGAATACTTGTAGCAGTGTTCCTGCAACTGGAAGCACGAGCAGCATTCCCCAGGTGAGGTCAAGAAGAATCATGGAGTTTATTAAACTTACATTTCTAAACCTGTAGGATTCACATTTTCAAATTTTCTCTCCCATCTTTAAGGGCTGAATCTTTCTTTTATTAAATTTTGGCTAATATGCAACTGCTTAGGTCAGGAAGACTCCTGGAGTATTTCAAGAGCTCAGATTTTGACTAAAATACCAAATACAGAGAAAACTGTGACCACTACCAGCAGTGATTTCTTCCCTTTCCATCATTTTTTAGTATTTCAAGCACAGACCCCTGGTTGAACTCCCCTAAAAACACATCGATGGGCATCACTAGCCATGCAAAGCTCAGTGCAGACACGTGGCTCCGTGCTGCTGACAATGAGGTCGGGTGTAAAACCCCAGGTTGGGTGTAAAACCTAAGCATTTTGATAGCAGGGAGAGTAGGAACATGCTGCTGCTGCAGAAGCAAGATGCCACCTTGCTAAATACTCCCCTTGGACTGTGCCCTTTTCTCAGCAAAGGGTTAAACATTTCAGCACAGAGCCCTGAACTTCTGAGATTCCAGGCAGAGCTGGAAGTGAGTATTATCACCAGGCATCCGACACAGTGTCTGCACATTCAGCTCCTTGCAAGTGTTCACAAACGAGCCCTTTGGACAGAAATTTTTTCCATGGGGGGCGCAGGCGTCAGCATGTGTTTTAGCAGCAATTGAACCATTTTTGTTCACTTCCTAACATGTGGAAAAAAGGTGGGTTTTTAATCTCTCATTATTTTTAATATTTGTTCTAAAGCAGTAAAGGCAATGGCTCAGAAATGTGAAAAATGACAGGGATCGAGGGACGCAAAAGCTGGAAGACTACATTTTTGAGGAAGCTACACATTTTCGGAAGAGTTTAGATGTCTTTGATTTAAACATGAGAATTTGACAAGTCCAAAGACCCCCCCTACACACATTTCATTCCCTGAGATTTCTTATGCACTGCCATGCTCTAAAGAGCAAAAACCAAGACCACACAAACCATTCCCAAAGAACCAGTATCAAATACTCTTTCACAATTACAGGCATGGGGCCAGACCTCACTGCGGTCATTTCTCCCGTAACCTAGGGTCACCACAGCAAGGAGAACAGAAGGACTTTATCCCTTATTTTCAATATTAAAAAATGCAGGCAGTAGCTAGATTTCAGGGATGTAGAAGTACAAAATGCAGCGGAAACCAGCTGTAAACTACATCAAACAGAAAGGAACAGCGATGGGTCTAATGCCAGGGCAAGAGGTGCAGCTTCCCTAAGCATCTCCCTGCACAAAAGTAGAATTGAACTTGCTGAAGCCACTGGCAAAATATTTCAGTTTCATCCTCCCTATTCACATACAGAGAATTTGTATGGGGGATCATGTGGCTTCACAAGGTAGGGTTAAAAAAAAAAAAAAGGAAAAAAAGCCACTAAAGATGATCAGCTTGCAGGATTGCAATTAGGATGCAGACATGAGCTCCCTTATGCTTCATGTCAGCACATTAGAAAGATCCAACCACCACCGTCTTCTGCAGGACCCCAATTACCAAGGAGGCTGGTTAATCCATCTTCCGCATTTTCGTGCATCCCTGGGCCCTACTTAATGTATGTCGAGCGAACCAGAAATGACCCTCCTCCTGCAGTTCCCTGTGTCCAGGGAAGAGCCTTCCTGCAGGCTATCCAAATCCTTCACAAAATTTTTCCTCCGAGGTCGCACAGTGACATTCGCCCTATTTTGCTGCTGATGGGTGAAGGCAGAGAGCAGTAAAGACTTTAGCCTTCATTTTAAAACACAAGAATCTGGGGTTTAATATTCTTAGGCATGACCCACAAGGCTGCAACGTCCCCAATATACTTTTTTTAAAACTAAGGTTGGAAAAGACCAGCTCCTATGTTCCTTTATAAACTTGTATGCTGCTCAAGAAAGCCGTACCATGACTGCATTTGAAAATGAAGCTGCTCGTGCTGCTGCGGTGTCAGGTGGAGATCTCTGGGTCTAAGCCAGCAGCACAGATCAGACCTGCCTGTTATTGCTGTCTGCAGCGGGGTAACGCGTACACAAACCAGAATCAGGAAAGCGCGAAGCTGCTCCGGTTCATAACTCCGCATCTTAACACGAGGGGATTTTCCTGAGCAGTCTGAAGTAAGGTACCACACCGAAGCAGACCCGAGCAGCTCAGGCGATTCCAGCTCACCTTGCCCGCGCTGCCATGGAGCTGGGAGCAGCAATCGCGACAAACCCCTGCGGCAAAATCTCCCAAGGCTTTGCCTGTTGGAGCCCACAGTTTTCTACTGTTTGTTTTGGGGCTGTTTTTTTTTCCTTTTCTTCCTGAAAAGTGCTTTCTAATGGCTTGGCATAATTTGTTGTCCTACATATGTTTGAATAGAAACATAATCATGCCACAAAAGGGATTATTTTTTATGCAACAAAATAGAAGGAACACAACGCAACTAGGCTGCTTTGGTAGAAATGACTGGTTTGAAACACACTCAGAATCCAGAGGGCATTATAGATCTGATTAAAATAACAAAACTGCCCTGAACTATCATTCAGTCCACTGAGATTTAAAAAAAAAAATTTAAAAATATGCCTGTCAGTGGATCTTCTTACTCATTTCTCTGTTTAGTACATCAAGCGAGCAAAATGCAAGTGTGTATTTTTAGAAGTATGGGGAACATTAAGATGTCCTCTAGGTTTTACTATTTCTAAATAAGATGTCTTTAAAAATAACGCATTATTTATTCAGTGTAGTGCCTTTCAAGCCATCTAGGTTGATGACAGGTTGCAAAAAACCAACACAACTCAAGAGTTTCATTTTGTCAACTGAAAGCTGAAGGAACCAGCCTTTGGAAATGGGAGTTGGGTTCTTTTGAAATCTTTATCCGTTATATCCCCATGGATGAGCATTTGTGAAGATTTAAATACGGCACTGGAAGCTCATCTCCATCACCAACCTACCCGTGGAAAGAGAGGGAGCAAGGATGGCAAAGCCACAGCCAGAGTTGCAGGCATCCTTCAAGCAGTTCAAGAGGTTTTCCTCCATGGGTGCTGTCATGTAATTAAAGCAGGACTGTGCTAATTAGGAGGCTGCTGAACAACACAAGTTTCTGACAGCTCCAGTCTATCCCCAAGTGGTGCCCCAGTGGGGTTGCTTGCGCCCGAGGTGAGGGACGCTGGCCATCCCTCCCAGTCTCCTGCCTAAAGCCGCTCTTGGTGCACACACCCCCCCCCCAATGCACACCAGGCAGAGGGAGCTGGGCCAGCTTGTACAGCACCCCGAGCTTAAAATTAGTGCTGAATCGGCAATCAGCCCAGCACTGGGAGCCTGGAATGGACACTTCTGGAGGTAGAAAAAAAAAAACAAAACTGTGAAAGTTCCTTGACTCCATGGTGCACCTTTGAACCTTTAAACTGAAGTCACTGTTTAAAAGTTACATGGATCAGCTGCAGCCCACTTACCACAGCCGCCGGTACACAGTTGGGAAACGTCTTCTTAAAAAGTATAAAACTCCGTACTGGAACAGCATCCCAAGTTTCAGAGATGACTGCATTAGCTTACTTTATTCATTCTCATAACATACTTCAAACTTTGATGCGGAATTCTGCTAATACCTAGTCAAAGACAAAAACCCCTAAGTCAATCCGTGAAGACTAAGAAGTTTCATCATCTTCAAAATAAGTTCTTGAATTTTTTATAGTATTTGATAGCAGCTTTTTATTGGTTACAAAACCTAAGCCCATATACAAAATTAGGAACACATTTAGATGCCTCTTTGAAAGAACGTTTTAGTCTATTTTAACTGATAGTTTAAAAAAATAATAAAAACAATGCAATTTTAAACACTGTTCTGAAAACGTAAAAGTGCAGCAATATACTTTGTTTCCTTTATTAACTACGAAATGGTGCAATCCCAATCAAAAGCTGATAAGGTCACAACAGAAAGAACTGAGCAAACGCTTTGTCCTGCCTTACCCAGTTCTCCGATGTTCACTTTTAATGTAATGCATTGAGTGCAAGAAAAGGATCAAATCTTCACAGTAGTGGAAAACTGTTGTTTCAATATCAATTTGTATGTAATCTCGAGGATAACAGTGAGTGCAGGCTGAACAGGGTATCCGTCAGTCTATATGGCATACAAGGAGACTAAATTGAATTGGAAGGGGGGAAATATTTGTTCACAATAACATCTGCTGGAACTCTTAATTTCACAAAAACTTTGTGACCTTACCTAACTTTGACTTTTTATTGTTTAGTTTTTTAGCGAACACCACACAGTTTCAAGATTTTAGACTATAGTGTGTGAATAGGATGCAGTTACCATATGAAGCTTCAACTCAACTTTTGGGAAAAGAAAAAAGGCACAATGAACTTCAACTCAATTTTATGTGCACAAGAGTTGAAAAATCTGAGCCACCTTAAAGAGAAATTGATTCTAAAATTTATAAAACCTATAAATAATCAGAGGCCAAACCACTATATTAAAACAGATTATCTAGCAAGTAAAAATCTTGCAGTTTAAACATACGCTTGTATCCAGTTGAGATACAAGACAACTCACTCTTTAAAGTGGCTCCACCTTGGCAGATATATATTTAATGAATGCACACCTGCTATGCGTTGTTCGTCAGTGGAAAAACAGCTGATCCACAAAGCTCTGATGGCATCTGTCCTTATCTTCATCACAGTAAATACAACCCACATCCAATAACTAAATTAGTTTAGATTTTTCTATCCCTTCACATCAATGCATTGGGAAATTACACCCAGTAAACAACAGCAACAAAACCAGTTTGTGTGATAGCTTACAGAATTGCAAAATTATCGATCTTCGCCCCAGCAATACCAAAATCCCTTTGAAAATGACTGGGTCAGATGATTTTCCAAAAGCAATGACCTCACATACGTTATGTAAAGTTATTTAATGTGCGCTGCACATCAGGTTTATGCTGAATAATGGCAGCTTCCATACAGCCTCACACATCAACCAGTTTGTATCTTTTTTAATCATGTGAATAAGATTTGAGACTAATTTCTGAATTAATCTTCCAACACTCCAAGAATGAAGCTTTTATGACGCTTCTAAGTAGTTGCTGGTTTGTTGCCAACCACATCATCATAAGCACTGGTTACTAAGTAAAAAATAGTTTAAGACTAAATTACAGTAAACATGAAAGCTCCACAGTTTAAACCCAATATAAATCAACCATATCCAATTATCAATTTAAAACAAAATATATTGACTACTGAAAGTTGAAAGCAAGATTCTTTTTAACTAGTACATTTTTGGACAGAATTTTTTTCTTCTACAGTCTGGGACTCTTGCTTTCAGCTTAAACAGAAGTTCAAGTCCATAACAGGTTGTAGCTCAGGTAAAATACCATGCACAGCATTTGATTACTTCAAAACAGCAGGAACACACAGGCTGAAGTGAGTGGTCAAATAGGGCTCGCTGTTCTCAAAAATTAGGTATAATGGCAAAAGCTTTACCAGTCCAAATCTACAGTTCATTCTCCAACCCTGGTTTCTGAGGCAGTTAATGAACACACATCAATTACTGATAGCTGAAGTAGTTTTTTTTGTTTGTTTTAAACTTAAGTGTTTAATCAATTGCCAAGTGGTTTTTTTTTGTTTGTTTTTTTTTTAAGTTACTTTTATTTCAGTTTCACCAATGAAATTCATTTGGCTTGCATTTTTGAATCTATTCTTCCACATAAAGTATACGAAAATATGTTTGTGGAGGACGATGATGGAGGCTCAGAGCAAACTGGGCCCCTGTAAAGTCTTCCAAAATGTACGCATCATACCAAAGTGTCTTGATCCACAGCGCACCATTTTCCAAAGAAGCTACTTTTCCGTGGAAAGCCAATGTGCCACCACTATGGAATATTCTTAACAAAACTGCAGATTGCGGTTGTCAGCATGTGGCACCAGGAAAAAGGCAAAAAAAGGTAGTTGGGACTGTTAAAAAGAATTTTGAAACAGTTTAAGAGATCATGCATATGCATTTACAGTCCATGTGATAGTGACATTTGGCAACTGCAAAGTGACCGATACATGGCTTGCTTTAGAAGCATCAAAACGAAGAGGCATGTGTGTCTTGGAGCCTTTTGTTTCTTCACTTGGTAGCCATCTGGTGGTGCTTCATACTGGTGTGGGACAGAGAAGCTGCACTTTTTTGAACTTAAAAATTAAATTCTTTTGTTTGAAGGTTGGCTGTTGGGTCAAAGTTGTAAGTACCTCCTTGAGTGGCTTCAGGAATGAGACTGGGATCTTCATCAATCTATGAAATACAACAACAAAAATACATGAGAGGCCAATTCCCTGCACAATTCAGTACACGTAAAAGAAGTTCACAAATGTTCCATCTTTTCTTTTTTTTTTAAATATTATTGCAATAAAATTAGATCAGTTTTTCCAATTCAATTCCTCAAATATGTTTAAAAAGAAAACACATCAACTCTGTTGTAACACCATTAGGGAACAGAAAATTGTAATGGTTAGAGACTGGGTTGCTGCTTGGTCAAAGCAGTTGCTATTTTAGCTGTGTGATTTAATTTTCAATGCCAATTTTTAGTACTTCTGGAGTTGGCTAATCACTAGGAGTGAATTCCAAAATTAGTTTCGTACTTTCTCCCATTTTCTTTCAACATGAAAATAATTTTTATCGGCAGCTGATAGAAATACTTATATAAAGCTTAAAAGAGTTCTTGGTATCTCCTATCAGAATCTGAAGGATTTAGAATTACTCATTTTGAAGCAGTTTTATATAGCTCTCAAAAGCGCAATCTGAATTATTTTTTAAACCCAAAGTACTTTGTTACTGTACGGATATAGAATGAAAGGTATCAGTATCCAACTTCACTCAACTTCCTCAGAGCTGTTAGAATTTAGGTATTTACTGCCTCTAGGAGCAGCAAATAACATGGTCAGTAGCATCAATATGCAGAACTTAAAACCTCCTCCAAATCACCAGCTGCATCTACTCTCTGAACACGCAACCTCTACAAACCAGGCTGCAGGAAGCATATGCCTTGTTTCAAACCATGTGTCATTCTGAAGCAGGTAAGAGCCCTCGTGTGTGGGGTCTAAATAGCTTTCTGACATCTGGCCTTGGAGCAGTGCAGATGTCAGAACTGACTCACCTAAAATCTTTGTTTCTCTTTACTTTGGGTGACAATACCTAAATTGCAGGAAGAGATTAAGGCCTTTGGTGATAGCAACAATCTGCAGGAGGAAGAGTGGGGCACGTCATGCCCAAATGAAGATCAAATCCAGTTTCAGAATGCTTTGCAAAATGTTTGTGAGTTGATAAATTAGCACTTCTGCCTTCTGCAGGGGTACTACAAAGTAAGGTTACCTAAGTTCACATGTCTTTAAGACAATAAAGTCAGGAAGCCATTAGGGCTGGTCCTGAAGTACATGCCTGTGCACTTTACAGGGCTCAGCAAAGGAGCAGATGGGATTAACAATAAAAGGGTATCTAGTAGCCACCAACATCTCATGAGAATACAGAAGATCCTGAAGCAACAGAAGGCATGATACTCCTGGACAGCCAATCTTAACACTGCCAAGCAGGCTAACATAACCAGTCTCTCGTCTCCCTAGGGCAATTTGGATTTATTCCCCGTGCCTCCCCCCTGCCCTGCCTTTTTTTTTTCACCAGTCCTCAGAGGACAAGGGTTATTTTCCTACTTACAGTTACTGCCTGAAAATTTGTCTGGTTCTATGTTTGAACTCCTATCTCCCAATGACCGAATTTCTACAATTTCAAGTTTCAGAAGCCCCAGAAAACATGGTAACAGTATAAACAGTAATCTAAAGTCTTGCTCCCGAGTAAAGGAGGTAAATTTAGCAAATCAGGCATTGATTAAATTGCCTTAATTTATGTAAAAAGTAAATGCACCAAAGGGAGTACTAACCTCAAAAGGGATATTTTTCCACCCACACCAACAGTTAGCTACTGAAGTCTCAGAGCACTTATGGAGACTATTAGACAGTGCTCACCGAATCATTACAAGCATAGGGAACTTTTCACATATCTTAACTTCTGGTGACTAACTTCACAATCACAAGATGGCCCCATGAATTGAAGATTAATGAGTCCTAAAGTTAGAACTGGTATCTGGAGAGTTCAATTTAAGAGAAGAACTGAAGACATATTTCTGCTAGGCTGCAGAACTACAGACACCCTGGATGGCCTAAAAAAGATAATTATTATTTGTCTTCAAATTGCTTGTTGAAGTGCTTCTGAGGCACTCACAAGCAGCCAGTAGCAGGAGAGCTAGAAACAAAGGGGTCAAAATACCTAATCAGGGTGCAACAAAATATCAGATGGTCTAGATCAATCAGTTGCAGAAAGTGTTAACAGTTTTGATGACTCTTCTGAATGCAGAATCCAGACTGAGCAATTACAGAGCTGAAATACAGTAATCTAACTCCAAGTAAGGACCCACTGCCCCCCTCCAAAGACTGATGTATGAGAAAGTAATAAAAAGGAGAGCCAGACAACTGTTTAGATTCTAATCACAAGTAATTGCATGTCAATTTACATGTCAGTGTGACAAAATTAGGTCAGCGTCAATCAATTTATTAGGCAAAACCACAGCAGTCGTCTTGATGTTGCTAAAGAAAATTCTTGGTATTGAGAAACTCTTCAAAGACTTTCAATTAAGGGAAGCTGTACTGAAAAAGGAGCAGGAAAACCAACTTCCCAGATAACCTATGTTCATGACAATTGGAACTGAGGAACAATGACAATGTACTTACTAAGCTAACAGCACAGCACATGTACTCTTCAATCTTTAGCATACTTACATCATCACCAGAGAAATACTGATCTATGATTTCAAATGCTAGTTTATAAATGTCTTCATTCTCATGCTGTTGCAAGGCTTCGATTTTCTCTAACCCTGAAGAAAAGAAAATGAAGAAGAGTTTTAGAAGTTTAACCTGCAGTTACCGACTACTTTGAAAAAACTAAGAAAAATTATGAAACATTACTACTGAAACACACTAGAAAAGATGTAGCTCAATTTTCAAATATTACCTACACAGTAGCTATCTTGGCCTCCTGGAGAAAAGAGAAGTAGTTTGTGAACCCTTGCATGCCATGGAATATCCCATTTTATGAACAAGGGATAATGGAATCTTCTCTCTTTTTAGATAAAACACTCTATTTAATTTTTTTTATGATGACTTCTGTCTACTATATAGCTTTTGTTTCAGTCATTGTGCTTTCTGTATATCACCAAAAGGAAGTGGCTACATTTGTGTGTTGCATACCAGTTTAAAACAAAAAGGCAACAAAGCCTCACACCAAGAGCAGCTTAAAACACTAGTCCCATTCTCAAACTGGATAGGGAATAATACAGGGAAAAACTTCCAGTGTAGTACATTCTTCAACACCCCTTTACTGCTATCTTACTATAATACATTAATTAGCATGTGTTAAAACTTGGATTGCAATATCCAAAAGACTCCTTATCCTGCTTTGGTCTGTAATGAAATTAGGATCCTAACAACTGCTTCCAAGGCAATGAACTAAAGAAAGAATTGTGTGTTTTACCACAGAACAAAGTATATGCAATAATCAAATGAAAAGAAGTACAATTCTTATTTAAACCTAAAAAATACCTAAGCTACAGAAAGCTTTTTCAACAACTGCCTCCAACATGACTATCTCTATACTGAACTAAACAGAAAAAAAGTAATTTCTCTCATTACAAAAGTCTCACTTGCCTATTCAGATAGCCCATGGTAAAAAAATGCTGTAGTAAATATCAACAGCAGCAAGGGGAACACAGAATAACATCCAGCAAATTAAATTTTTTAAAAGCCTAATAAGCTCTTACCTCCACACTCTTCTATAATTTCAGCTATTGTGCTAGCCTCATCACCAGCCATTATCAGGATGTTTTTCAGACCATCCAGCACCACCTGTACCACTTGAGAATCCTTTACTGAGAGTAGATTGCAGAATGGTGGGATTACATTTTGCTGTACAAGGTATTCAACCTAAACAATAAAAAAAAAAAGTGCTTTCAATATTGTGCTTCTTACAAATGACTGCATGTGCAACGTTTTAGTGACAATTTGAAATCCCACTACACATACCTGATCTTTTCTCCCACTTATTGTCAAATTGCTAATTGCCCAAGCAGCTTCCTTTTGTGTTCCAAAGTCCCCCTGAAAAACAAAATTAATAGCTCATTAAAATCAGCATGGAAACATCTGTCAAGCTTATTATTAAAAATCACAGACTCCTCGTGTCAGATTTATAAAAAGAGGATGACAACTTGCATAGCTGATAGTTTGACTGACCTTAGCCAGCTGGTGTATGATCATAGGGATTAGCCCAGCATCTATTACAGCCTGAACTTGTTGCTGGTTTCCTGCTGTGATATTGGAAAGGAACCAAACTGCTTCCTACAATTGGACAAAACAAAAAAGCAAAATCCTTTTAAAAACTAGTCAACAGATGAAAAAAAACCAACCAAACCCCAACCAAACTAAACAAACTCAAACCCTAAAATCATATCATGACCAATCACTAAACAGAACCTCCAGGTTTCTTCCCCAATAGCACTTCTAGTACACAAACTTTTATTGCACTGTGAAAGCCAAACATGCAGGAGATCAATGTAAAATTGATATCATGAATTCACGGGGCCAGATTATTACTTACACAAGGAGTGTCTCCATACATCAGGAGCAATAGTGACCTAAACCTTACATCCACTTTGTGCTGCTGGAGTCACAGCCATGTTTTAAACTTTCCATAAGTTTTGCAAAGAAAATAGGAAAACTGGTAAAACCTCATATTAAAAAGGACTTATCCTGCAATCATACTACTGACAGCTCAGTAGTAGCTTTCTGTGCTGATACAAGGAAGACCAACTCCAGCTCCCATTTTCCTCCTGAAACATGAAGTGGAGCTCACAAAGGTCATTCAAGTATCAGACAGGACTCTCAATCCTGAGACTTTCCTCAGGAGTTACTTCCTTCAGGTGGTTCATCGACATAGCTAACATCTAGCTAATGGCAGTTACAAATTCCTGGTTACAAAGGGGGATACTTGTCAAGGAATCCAGAACATCTTACAAAGGCTCCAATCTTAAGTAAAAGACAAACAGATGTGGCAAGCAGCCATTTATGAAGTACTGCAGGAAAAAAAACGTAATGGGTTCCATTTTTCAGGGATGTGTATCTTGCTTTTATTTGTATTTGCCCCTCACAACATACACTTAAAACAAAGCATTTCTAGACTTTCCTTATACAAAAATAAGCTCTTCATCATTCTTTTGTGAGAGCTAGAAGGGCAGGCAGAAACAAATCACAGCAGTTTGAACTGTCAGATAACTTCCTACAGAGCTCTTGACAGTTTACAGGGCCTGAAGAAACGGAGTTTCCTCACAAATAGTTTTCCCCTCAATGGTATACTACGTGGGGGAATCACATAAGCTTCCTCTTCAGCCAGCCCCATCTCTGCAATGGAAGATGGCACAATGATAAAAAAAAAATGCAAATAACACGAACTACAGCTCTGGAAAAGAGGGCACTGATGACTTAGAATCATAGAATCATAGAATCATTTTGGTTGGAAAAGACCTTCAAGATCATCGAGTCCAACCATTAACCATGCCCCCTAAACCATGCCCTGGAGTACCCTGTCCACTCGCTTTTTGAATACCTCCAGGGATGGTGAATCAACCACTTCCCTGGGCAGCCCATTCCAATGTTTGACAACCCTCTCAGTAAAAAAATTTTTCCTAATATCTAACCTAAACCTCCCTTGCCTCAACTTGAGGCCATTTCCTCTTGTCCTATCTCCAGACACCTGACAGAAGAGACCAACACCCACCTCACTACAACCCCCTTTCAGGTAGTTGTAGAGAGCGATAAGGTCTCCCCTCAGCCTCCTCTTTTCTAGACTGAACAACCCCAGATCCCTCAGCCGCTCCTCATAAGACTTGTGCTCAAGGCCCCTCACCAACTTGGTTGCCCTTCTCTGGACACGCTCAAGCAGCTCAATGTCTTTCCTGCAGCGAGGGGCCCAAAACTGAACACAGTACTCGAGGTGCGGCCTCACCAGTGCCGAGTACAGGGGAACAACCACCTCCCTGTTCCTGCTGGCCACGCTGTTCCTGATACAGGCCAGGATGCGATTGGCCTTCTTGGCCACCTGGGCACACTGCTGGCTCATATCCAGCCGGCTGTCAACCAGCACCCCCAGGTCTTTCTCTGCCGGGCAGCTTTCCAGCCACTCTTCCCCAAGCCTGTAGCGCTGCATGGGGTTGCCGTGACCAAAGTGCAGGACCCGGCACTTGGCCTTGTTAAACTTCATACGATTGGCCTCAGCCCATCGATCCAGCCTGTCTAGATCTCTTTGTAGAGCCTCCCTACCCTCAAGCAGATCGACCCTGCCTCCCAACTTGGTGTCGTCTGCAGACTTGCTGAGGGTGCACTCAATCCCCTCATCCAAATCATCAATAAAGTTATTAAACAGAACTGGCCCCAACACTGAGCCCTGGGGAACACCACTTGTGACCTGCCACCAACTGGATTTCACCCCATTCACCACGACCCTCTGGGCTCAGCCATCCAGCCAGTTTTTCACCCAGTGAATAGTGCACTTATCCAGGCCATGAGACGCCAGCTTCTCAAGGAGTATGCCATGAGAGACAGTGTCAAAGGCCTTGCTGAAGTCTAGGAAAATAACATCCACAGCCTTTCCCTCATCCACTAGGCGGGCCACCTGGTCATAGAAGGAGATCAGGTTGGTCAAGCAGGACCTGCCTTTCGTAAACCCATGCTGACTGGGCCTGATCCCCCTCTTATCCTGGACTTGCCATGTGAGTGCTTTCAAAACAAACCGTTCCATAATCTTTCCCGGTACCGAGGTCAGGCTGACAGGCCTGTAGTTCCCCGGATCCTCCCTCCGACCCTTCTTATAAATGGGAGTCACATTGGCAAGCCTCCAGTCTTCTGGGACCTCCCCTGTTGACCAGGAACGCTGATAGATGATAGAGAGTGGCTTGGCAAGGACCTCTGCCAGTTCCCTCAGTACTCTTGGATGGATCCCATCAGGTCCCATAGATTTGTGAGTGTCCAGATGGCGTAGCAGGTCCCTAACTAATTCCTCCTGGATTAAGGGGGGTATGTTATGCTCTTACTTACTTTCATCAAACTCTCCCTATTCCATCCAGTCCTTGCAGCAGCAAAGTTACCTCTGCCAAAAGGAAGGAGAGGAAATGCAGGGACAGTTTTCAGAAAAGGACAGCGGTACTCCCTACTTCCTTGAAGGTGAAGATGGACAAGAGAACAAACTCCACTATGAAAAGGTGGAGTGGAAAAACTGGATCAGTCAACTCACTGGACTCAACCAAAAGTAATGCTCTTTAGTTATGAAAAACTATAATACAAGTTAGTCAGTTACTCACTTTGAAAATGAAAAAAAAGTATCACACTCCAAAGCAAAAACCATCAGTCCTCCCAAAAAGCACTAGGCATCAGCACCAATGCATGGATCCTCACTATGGCTGTTTGGCTTTAGCCCTAATTAAGCACCAAGCCTCAAAGGCTGTGTCTTTATACAAAATTGCTCGCATGCTGGAAATAATGGCTGTAAGAAATTCTTCTGTAGTATTCTACAGACTACTGTTTTATTTCTTAAAGAAAAAGATTAAGTTAGGAAGAAACAAATCATACCTTGTTTATCTTCTCTTTTGGATGCGTCAGGAGATTTGGGAAATAAGACAAAACATCACAATTGAGAACAACTTGTGTCTGTTCGTCAGTACCAGTTACTATGTTGCCTACTGCTCTCAGTGCTGCTGTCTGAATATCCAAAGAGGGAAGGAAAAAAAATTGCATGTTAAAGACATTGCTGTTACTTATGCTAAAACAAAGCTCATTTTAAGACGTCTCTTTATAAAAACACTTTGCAAAATACAATTTAGCACTTCATCCTCTGAGCTACATCATAAAAATGGGTAGTTTCATCACAACAGAAACACACAGTACAGCATTTTACTGAACAGATGCACTGCAGCTCAACTCAAAAAGTGTAAAGATTAGAAATTAAAAGAATATTAAAACAATAGAAAAGTTAATTCATCATGTATCTAATCCGAGTTGCAATTACATTAACTGTTTCTAGGCTTTGACTATGTCTGCCAAGGTTGCTTACTTCTCCATTCGGCTCTCCACTACAGAATTAAAAAACCCACAACTACTTTTCTTCTTACTGACTCTCAGTTGACTTTCAGAAATGGACTTTATAACTTTATGTATTGGTTAGTAAATGCTCTACAAGTGACAGAATACTGGAGGCACTCCTTTTCATTAAGTGAACTGGTCTGACAAATTTCAAGACAGCCACATCTCATCCAAAGTACAAACTAAACAAACACGACAAATGCACAGATATGTAAAAAAGCTCCCAATTACAACAGTTGGTTCATAAAAACCAAGCATACATTAACTAACTTTCAGATTCCCTTTGTCTTTGAAGTTAATCAAACAAGCTCAGTTAACCTACCTTTTGTAGCTAATTAGAAAATTACTAAAAGGACTCAGCAACTGCAAATATTTTAACATTCAAAAGGTCCCCAAATATTGATTTCCATGAGCTATTCAGACAGAATATGCACAACCATGTATGCAGCAGCAGTAAAGAGCACATATAACTTGAATTCTGAAAAATGTAAAATCTGTTGTCATGAAGTATTTTAGGACTACAAAAGGAAGGCAGCCCTGGTAATCATACAATGAAAGTTAATGTTTAACCTGTCACTTTACTTAAAACTACATTAGAACTGTTTTGTTTGAGTTTTCTTTCATTTTAATGATCTTTTTTCCTCAGGGTAGGTAACATTTTTTGTTCAGTTTTACCTGCAACAAATGTAGCTATAAATGCTCATCTCAGTACTCCACTAATAAATACTCTAAGACACTTTTTTTTAGAAAACAGCTTACAAAGGACTATTCAATAGCAACTGAACCAGACTTACTTGAACTTTAACCTCCTGGTGACTCAGAAGGGGAACTAGAAAAGGTACAACTCCTGAATCAATCACCATTTGTATCTGTTCGTTTCCACCATCTGTTAAGTAGGACAAAGCCCAAACAGTGTCCACAAGAATCTACAAATTGGAAAGAACATGATTTACACATTGAACAGTAAAATCCGTATAATGGAGGCTTAATTTAGTGATCAACATTCCACATGTTTGGGGGTGGGGGTGGGGGAGGGAAGAGCATGCAATTTAGTTACAGGAAAAACTCAAACATGATTATGACAAGACCCAATTAGTAAAATCTTAGATTATTATGTACAACTATGAAAAACAGGGCCATTTGTTCCATAACAGTAATTTCTATATGTCCTCTCTCAATTTTTTTTTAAATTAAATACCACCTTTTGGTGCATTAAGTGACAGCATACATCATCTCACAAAGGTAAACTGTTAGGCTTGATTTGCATTTCAAAGATAGACAACCAGCTCAGATAAGTATTTGTGCTAGTAACTTTCTGAAGAAAATACCAACCCAGCCTCCTAGCACTGCTATAATTTGTTAGCTGTGCTATCTTTTGATTATAGAATATGTAAATTCCCTTAGTCTCTAATCTATCTATCTACACCTTGGCATTTCTGATCCATAGTGCAGTTCCAAAGTGAAACTGCAAACTATTCTGTATGTATGCCTTTTTCTGCCTTCATATTAAGATTAAAAATCCACAGCAAAGGAAAGGAGTTCCTCTACCACCTAAAGGGCTAGCAACTATTGTAAGGTGGCAACTGTTCAAGCAAAGCAAAAACCCACAGAAAAATGACTACCATGCAGGGCAATCTTAGTATCTTAAAGAAAATAAAGACTAAGTCACTGATGCCTTGATAAGGGTGATTTGAGAGCCCTCAAAAAAACCAAAAGGTACAAAAGTTACAGTCACTGAAAGGTAGTATCTGAAGCAGAAACAAAGCCAGCAGAAAGAGGGATATCGCATCACTTAGAGATGATGTTAGGAACTGCAGGAAGAGAAATCTGGACCCCACTGAGGACATCATCTGTTGAGGTACTAGATCTACTCTACTTTTAAAACAGACACCCATTTAAAATTTCCATCTATCAAGACAGCTAAATACTACAGTACGGAAACGTAGGAAGGACTTTAAAGTCCTGACCCACAGGCTGCTTCCACCCAGCTTCAGGGACCAGACAGCACAGACCTAATGCTTTCTTGTCACAGCCTGCTGCTGCCCTCACCTGCTAATGCCACAGGGACAGCAGAACGTGCTGCAGTGGAGCCAGTATCGCAGCAGAAGCAGTGAGAGATGGTGCCTCACCAGTTTGCTGCCCCACAGCCCTGTTGGTGACCAGAGCAGCAGCCGCCAGAAGCGCTCACAGGACTGTTGGCTGACCTACCTGCATCACTGACTCATCTCCAAACATAGGTTTGCTGCTCCAGTACAGAGAGGCTGGGACCAGACTGGTACCTCCAAACTAGCACCTGACTCTCAGGATCAAAAAGACGGGCACCCTAATTGAGATCAGTCAAAACCTGGCATCACATAGTCTCATATCTACTTCAAGAAGTTCTTACACAATCATTGCTTGCAAAAGCTTTCAAATTTGGCAGGGGAAAAAAAGCCAATAGGTTAGAAGTATGTTTGGTTTTGCTATGAATTTCCATTCAGGTTTGTCCAAATTACAAATTGGAAAGTCACCATGTGCTGTCTCCCACCCACATTACACTGGGAAAACCCTGGCAAAATCCCAGATTAAACTGTTTGCAAATATTTTGTGGAGCCAAGCCCACTTCACCATTAAAAGAGCAGCAGAAACACCACTACCACAGCGTGGAAGTAACGAAAGACAGCTTCACCAATCTTATGCTCCATCCCCAGACCCACCACAAGGGTTCAATTTCTGCTTCCCTAAATTGAAGGATCACTACAGGGAGCAAGAGTCAAAGACATTACAAAGTCCTGACAGGAGGAGGAGGAGGAGGAGAAGAGCAGCTCAGTATCCCTTAGTTACACAGATCTTTGCTCCTGAAGTCCCAATATAAGATTTCAGGAGCTAAGTACACCCCTCTAGGACTTTACTCAGAAAATAGATGTAAACCCATGGATCAGGAATGTGGGAAGTACTGAAGGTTTAATATTAAAAACCTGAAGGAAAGTTGCCAGAGGTGCCACAAAACAATAGTTTATTCAAGTATATTTTCATACGTGATTTCCTTAGTTAAACAGGTTGCAAAGTCAGGCACCCAACAGATTACAGAAGTCAGATTTACCCATAGGATTACAATATTTGATTGGACTGATACGTAGAATTATATATATTTTTTTCTACACATGCATTACATATCATCTATGCAAAATTATAAATTGGGGCAGAATTAAAGTGAAGCTGATGGTAAAGCTGGCACTTTAAATTTCTAGTTTCCAATTCCGCAAAATAGGATTTTTTAAAATGTAGTTTCTAATGTAAAGGATAAAAAAACTTTTAGAAAAGGTATTTTGGAAATGGTATTTGCACTTTCTTTTTCATGCTCTGAATGACTACAATTATATTAGTCTTCATATTTACTACTTAATTATACATGAATTAACACACAAAAACAAGTTTGCCACAATCTTGCAGCATCTTCTAAAGAAAACAAAGAATCTAAATATCTAAAACTTCAGAAATTACTTACATTTATATCTGTATGGTAAATGAGAACACACAATGCTGGCAAAATCTGAAAAGAAGTTCATCAGTCATTAGAGTAGAATAAAATTGGCTGTACAATCATGAATCCAAGTACTGCAGTTGCAAAGCTTAGCCTGAGACTGCATTAGCATATTGCATTCACACACTTCCCAGCAGCTGGTCATTCCCTCAAAGTATGTACAAAAATACATATATACATTATATTTAAAATTTGTAAAAATACAAGACTGTACTATATTTCAAAGACACACAGAGAGTAGACTATATTTTGAGGGAAAACAAGCAAACAACAGAGATAAGACATCTGCCTGCTATTTTGAAAGCTTTGTTACCACACAATATAATAAAAATCATTAGCCTAATATCAATATATAAAACCCTCTTGGATTAAAATAAAATTTTATTTTTGTATTCACATATGGAGAAAATATAAAACTGAGCCATGATAAGAATGCTTAGAATAGGGGTTTTTATTTGGTAAATTATTACTTGTAGAAGTTTCCCTGTTCTCTGCTTTGGTTTTAAAATTTCATTAGTTTAGTTGCTAACAATATTATACTTCACATGGCTTCAAAACCTGTATCTACACTTTGGAATTTATCTTAAAATGAAGAACTTTACGTACCCTACAACTACAGTTCTAGCCAACTAGCATCACTTTACTAGCTGTGCCTACTCTATGAACACTGCATTTGCTCTGTTCACCAGTTTAAAAGGGTTTTCAGATGCCTCCCTTCTCAAGTGGGGACTTGACATTGACTGCATGTTCACAGCTAGTCGAAGCACAAACTACTCTACATTCACTAGTTTACTTACATTTCCTCTTACTGAAAATAATTACATTTGAATACTTATATATACAGAATCATGTTTGTAGCCTTTTTTGATAAAAACATGACATACTGAGTATGTTAACACTTTCAAGTGTGTTAATTTTTTGTTGCGTCCATTTTAATATATGGCTCATCAGTCTTTAGTCTTACTCAGTTTCAGATGTTACAAATACCTTTATTACAGCCTTAGTAAGAAGCATCAAGTTGGTCAAATTACTTCATTTAACAGCTGTTAAGTGGCACAAGACAGTGGCAAAAAACATGCATAAATTCATAGTATGACAACGTAAAACATTTGGCCTCTAGCCCACAGTATAAAAAATGATCTGTCTCATAATTCTTTATTTACCTCCTGAACTGTCTCCATAGGCGGTGGGGGGTCCTTATTCCTGCAGAGATTTACAATGACCCATGTGACGTTCCGAAGGAAGGTGATGGGAATGGAGGGATTGATGAAGGACAGAAGAGGTTTGACAACTCCCAGTGATATGACATAATCTCTACACTGAGGACCATCACCTACAGAAATGAAAATTGTTGTAAAAGAAATTACATTAAAAATGGAAAATCTTGAAATGTATGCAATGACATGTTGGGATACTGAAATACTATGTTTCCTCACCAGTAGTCTACTACTAAAATGTCATGTTCAATTAAATATACATACGTACAAATATGTATGTATATTTGACAAGACATAAAATTTATCCTGTTAATGTTTTGTGTAGCAAGTAATACTATTCTTTAGGAAAAAAAAAGGAAGTACATATGTAATTCTGGCCACATGAAAAATTATAACAAGCCACAGAATTTAGAGGAAACATAGTCTCATATGATAATGCCAATGTTCAAAAAGTCAAATTCTAAAATGAAACACTCGCTCCCTGAATTCAAATCATTATAACAACAAGAGTTACCTATAATATTTCCGAGAGCCCAGACCGCTTGCTCACAAACATTCTGGTGTGGTGAATGAAGTAGTCTCAAGAAGAGGGGTACTGCATCTGCAGAATGCAAAGATCGGATTTGTTTTTACTGGACATGGTATATGCACAATAGTTTCATTGATTAATACAAAACACTTTCTCTACCATGCCTTATACATGTTTCTGTTATGAAGAACACACAAAACCTCAGTTAAAGATTTCTATACATATCTAGAGAGGGGAAAAAAATAGACTTGAGAACAAGCACCTATTAAACCACAATGTTCCCCACTTTTAAACCTTTTTCCGTATTTCTCAAAGTGATATGCAAGAGCCTCAAGTATGTAGGTGCTAGGTTTCATGTCCTGGTAATTCAGATTTTCCAGTTATCCAAGATCACAATACATACCTAGCAGAATGACATGCCTGCTTGAGCAAACGTGCTTCAAATCTTGACTAAGAAAATAGCTTCCTCCCAAGAGGTGGCTATAGTTAGTTTCCATACGCAGTGAAGATTTACATCCATCTGCCAGTCCTAAGACACGTTTTAATTTGCTCTTATATAACGCAGGCAACATAACAGATTAAGGAAGTGGTACTGATTTTAGATAGCCATCTCTGCTGAATTAAATATATTTAACAGAGCTATCTGCTCTCCCTCTACTATTCCCATGCGTTACTTCCCTTCAGACAATCCATACTGTTTGAAAGACAGTAATTCTTGCAGGAAATTTTTTAAATCTATATGTGATCATACTCATCCTATAGTCTGAGCAAAGTAAAATAGATCAACTTATATACTGTTGAAGGAAAGAATATTTTTTCTTGTAGAAATTGCTTCAGAAATTTTAAAAAATTGCAACACAATTTGTAAGCAACTGTGAATCAATATTCTGTTGATAATGTAACATGTGATAATGAGCCAAAAACCCTTGATGTGTTTTCCTGAAAAATAGAGCAATGAAGAATAAAGACAACCTAAAATTCCTTCCCCAGCCTAGATGAGTAATTCAGCAATTGCCTCTAACTGACAAGTTAGGTGGGACAGCAACATACTGTTGCTTAAGAACACTCTCTCTGTTCTTGTAACAATCATCCCACTTCCATTAGCTCGGGTGGAATATTCAAGCTTCATTCTCAGTGATTACCGAGATTACACTTCAGCCATATGTGTATTCAACATATTTCAGAGAAGTCAAGTATGTAGTTTATATTAGATTGCAATCCTGGTATGCTTTCAAAAGCAGGAATGAAATTATTTCATAACTCAGGCAGGACAGTTTCAGAAAGCATGAGTTGCAGGTTATCTGATCTACTGCTCCCAAAAAATTAATTATTTCTGCTCCAAATTGGCTCCTGCCAAGATCTATTCTGCAAATATAGTACTTCTCCTCTTTTGCTGGGCCTTCCAACTGCCATCTGTCCCTCTTGATTGCAGGAGGCCTTCTTTTGTATTTAGGCTACACCAGCCTCTTCTACAGCTGCGAGGGCCTATTGCTTTGTTTCCCTCATCTAAAGGGAATAGGGTTGGGAGGCTGTTTTCCCTTAGTCATCTCCCAGCCAAAACAGCAAGGCTTCTCGACTAAACTTCTTCCATTTTCTCTTCAGGAGTAAAGCTTAGAAAATGCTTTTTGCTTCTTTGAAGTAATTTTATCACATTTTCTTCTTTTCAAGCATTAGCTAAACAGATTTTGGACGAGACATATCCCAGCCTGAACTTCTAGTAATTGTTCAGGTAACAGCAATGCTTTTGGCTGTGCTGTACATACTTTCATTCTAATTTTAATTCTTACTTTAAGATTTTTTCCAGATTCTTCTCTGCAAAGCTAATACTATAAACAGCCTTTTCATTAGATTTATTCATTCAAATATGATAACACTGTGGGACTTGAAAAAGGAAGAAAACAATGACTAACCAATGAACAAGTTGGGAAGGATGAAAAAACTTGGGAATAGATTTCCAAAGATATTTAGACACCAGAAAAGGAGTCTAAAAACAGAGGTGCCCAAATCGCATGAGGATTTTTTGAAACAAATTCAAGACGTTGATTTTTTTTTTTTTAAAAGGCTTTGGATTTTTATCCAAAACTCATTTTGATAAGCATTCTTATTCCTATTGTTCCAATATCTTCACTATATAGAATCTAACAATTGGTGAGATATTTTATTAGCTATTTAAACATACAAAACAGCATTTTGATTTGAAAGGCAGGTTCATACACTTAAAAAAAAAAGAAATCAAATAACTAAGTCACCATTTTCCCATATAAAAACACTGAATACGAATAAGCCAAGACAATTTTTTATATATTTGCTTATCTATAGTCTCCTGTTTAATGACAAAATGTTGTATTTACCACAAAGATGATTGTTTTAAGATAAGCGTGCTGATACATAAAAGATATACATATAATCCTGAAAAAATAATTTGAATAATTTATCTTCAATTAACTTTAGAGTTTATTTCCTATCTCTTTTCATAATGGAATTCTCACTGGCTGGTTAAGCAAGAAACACAGGCCGCAAAACAAATTCAGTGTACACAGGAGCTGCTAATCATATGGTCAGGGAAAGGATGGTAATTTTCTTAATTCTGTATTTAAATGGGAAACCTTACATAACTATATGTATTTAAAAACTTTAATAATATTTATGAACATACCTTTGAGATAGAAAGAATTACTTCCTAACATAAGTTTTAGCCGTAGGGGAATTAATGGTACATGATTTCAGAAATCAACCCAAGAATTAGAAAAGACTAACATTTTTGTCATACTCATTATATCATCTGTCATTCTCTATCTTTTTTTATGGGAAAATCAGGTCTGGGATCCTTAATATGAATCGTTAGTGACAAACAGATTAATGTTTAAGAGCAAACATAGACATTTTTTGAGAAAGAGGACAGACATGCATGTATTATTTTAATGGTTCTGACAACAAATGGCATTTGTTATCCAAATACCCCCTTTTCCCTTTTACCCACAATATCCACCATCCCCCAAAAACCAAACTGTAATACTTACTAGACTGTACAACAGCTTGAGTCTGTGCAGAAGTGCCTGATGCTATGTTAGTCAATGCCCATGCAGCTTCAAATTGTAATGAAGGACTGTAAAGAAATAATTTTATAGTAATAAGTTGAAACATGATCTGCATATTATTTTATGGTTCATTTCAGTATTACTAGCTGTGTCCACTCTGAGACACTCTACATTTAAGCAGTGTCACTGGGCTAGAAGTTTTAAAAAACCCCAAAAAACTAAAACCTCTGAGCCTGGACATTTCAGGGGAAAAGCTGTAAGAAAAAAAAGATTTTACATTCTATGACCTTTTGTAAACCAGCCATCATTCTGACTTCATATAAGTAATAAAAAAAACCAAAATAAAAGCAGTAATACTTGTGGAAGCACATAACAACCAGTGAAGCTGACCGCTACTCTAGTCAACTAATTATCTCCTGTATGAAAGATTTCTAGCACCACTCATCATAAAATGCAATTATGCCTCTCTAATATGTAAGAGACCTCTTCACATCCAACTGATCCAAACACCATTCATATTTAGTGAAGAAAGTGCAACTGTCTTGCTGCCCTTAGTAGTTCTCAATAAATTAACCATGCCTGACCAGAACTAATAAAAACTTGGCCCTTCTAACATTAAAACCCAGATCAAGTGTAAGCTGGTATACCAGGATAAAGACGTTTTTCTGCTCCATCACAGACAGGGGAAAGATTAGCATCAGTATCAAAAGACAGCACAATACCTGCATTAAAACTGACTTACTAAATGCAGATAAAATTAGTTACAGATATTATGAAAGCTGGGGGAACATCTCCAAGACGTCTGTCAACTGTTGTCTATGCCAACAGCAATTTAGTAAAACAGTTTGCATGAAAACTGTTGTTCAAGCAAATGCTAAAGGTTAAGAGTTCTAGAAGCTATAAAAGAGTTTACAGCTTATGGTGGTTAGCATAACAGTAAGGTTATGCTTTGGGAGGAGCAGAGAATATTTATTGTTAGGTGACTGTTTTTCATTTCCATGCTTTTTGGGGTCTTCATCAATTATGTTTTATATATAGCCATAGGACCTGCTTCCTTTAAGGTTTTTTTGTGCATTAGTTCCCAAAGCATTTTAAGGTTTTATCGGTGATGAGATTGGAAAGGAATTAGATAGGAGAGCCCAAGATGTGTAAATAAGGATTTGTAAATACAAATAGTACCTGTCAGCACCTATCTATAAACCTTTACATTCTAGGATTAAATGCATTAAAATTCTAATTCTAGGTTGGTACTTCTTTTCTTCCTCTCATGATAAGCTTCCAGTTACAACATGGACAACAGCTTTAACAATCCATTACACAAAGTCTTTGCAGAGTTTACCTCTACTAAATATTATATACCAATCACAATTAAATGGACTGCTTAAGAAAATGTTGAGTTCAATTTCAAAAGGTTTATTAAACATTTACAAAGGTAAATCATACAAAAACTAGACTGAAAATTAAAATTAAAAGAATTTTCACAGCACTGAACCGTCTGCTTCTAGAGCAGACAGGCATTCATGACCCATTTTAAAATGTTATCCTGATTTGAACATTATCGCCAGCTGCCTTCTAAGCAACTGTTTTATTAAGCAAGCTAGAAACAAAGCTACTCACGCTCTATGTTTTTGCAACCACTAAATTATACCCAAAATGCCAATTTGCATTTTTGAAGTTTCTAGCGCTCGTGGCTGCAGAAATAACCTTGAAAATGGAAATACTGTAAATACATTTACGGCTGCCTGAGGCCAGAGATAGGCTAAAACATTTACCTCAAATGTGTTAATCCTCATCTATCTGAATAAGGGGCTCATGGATTGTGGAATATAGCATTTTTCTTACATGTCATTAAATTCTTGCAACTATATGCTCAATGTTCTCCACCTCCTTTACTGAAGCTCTTGTTTTCCAGCTAAGGATCATAACAGAGAACATGCTCACATGAGGAAGCAGCACAGAGCCAGAAGGGAACCCACCTTGCAGTGAGAACAAAAAATGCTAGAAAATTAAGCTAATAACCTTAATAAAAAGACGACAAGTGTATTCTGGCAAAGGGAAGAGCCCTGTTCACAAGCAGGCATGTTCTCTGCCTTCACACAAATACACACAGTAAGTCTGAGATGGGTTTCTTAAAAACAGTTAACAAAAAAGTCTGAAATATTCAAAACCAATGAGAAATTTAGTAGGGTTTTCTCCATTAGTTGGATATGCTCATGCAAGCTCTAAAAAATGAAATGACATTTCAGTGGCAGAATAAATACTCCTGGAGAAGTTATGGTTTATCATCATGGAATGTGATCCACTGTGTCAGAGTATATGGTGCTATGAATCTTCAGTTTCATTTGAAATAATGAGATTTTCTTTGGATGCAGATTCTCAGTAAAGGTGAACATTTTTAAAAGTATACTTACTTATCATCCCTTTCTAGGCATTTTACCAGAATTGGTAAAATTCCTGATTTTATTAAGTCATCAATAGGTGGATTTCTGTCACTGGATAGGAGTTTTCTGTGAAATTAAATGTAAAAGTAAAGTAAGTAACTTTCATCATGAAAAATGGGTAGGAAATACATTTCTGTGCCTTTATTCATTTTTACCTTGCAGCTTGGACAGCACTCAGTTGGATCACTGGGTTGTCACTTGTGGCGTTCTGAAAAAAAAAGAAACACAAAAAACCCCAGTAAAAAATAAAAACGCACAGAACAAGCACTTCTAATAGAAAAAAAAGTTAAATGTAACGTACCTGCAGTATAGCTTCTAGTGTTACATTTTGCTTGAAAAGAAAAAAAAAGTTTTAGTAATTTTGTTGCTAAATTATATTCTTTTAAAACATTTAATACAAACTAATTTTAACAGTGTATCAGTTCATAATTTTGCTTTCAAATAACTGCAAGACTTCCAGTGTTAAAGTAAAAACAGAATACATTGTTTTGAGACACCACCAAAGTTTTAAAAATAATTCCAGAATCAAGGAACTTACTGCTTTGAAGTCAGCATCAACATCAGAATCCTCTAAACTTTCTTCTTGGGGAACATTTCTTTTTTTCAAGAGATGTTCATCTCTTTTGTTCTGTAAATAAGTGACAAAAAATAAAGACACTTAATGCTTATTAGTACAGGGTGACAATATAATGGCCCCTTTCCAAATAAAAGTTTAGATAGGATTGCTTTTTTTTTTTAAAGGCATTTGTAACTGCGAATAGAATTTGCAATATTTCAGCTGTAAGAAACTAGCAGCTTGCTAATCACAGACAGAACTATGACAATCCATGACATTTGAATGAATTAAAACTTACAGTTTGGGGATCAATTTTCTAGCAGACATTTACAACACACGTAGATCTGCATGACGTTAATAGTTAGCCACATATGACAAATTATTTTCCAGTGTAAGATTAGTTTTCAGCTAAATGTACTTCGAAGTTCCCTGGTTACATGTATTTTCATCTTGTGTGTAAAGTAGCATGCTCCAAGTACACTGACACTTGTAATATTTCCCACTCATGCTGTTAGCCTAATTTCTGACTTAAAGCAAAGCACCCTCCATCCTTAGCTCCTTTAAGGAGTTACTAAGAAAAAATTACCTTTTCAGTGGTAAAGTACCCATTTAACATTTCTACCTTGCTTAATTAGAATATTTGAACACCTAAAGCCCTAATTTAAAAAGAAAGAAATGAAATAATCAATTGTAACTGTATCCAAATGCAGTTTTTTACAAATTTAAAATGTATTAAAAATATTATTCCAAAAGTACAAAGCAGTCTTTTCTAAATTTTAGACTTTATCTTTTGCTTGGTATGTCTAGAGGTACAATCAAAGATAGAAAGGGCAATGGAAGATGACAATGTAGCATGTATATCTGAATACATTTTCGTACTTTGTTTTTTTGTTTAGTAAGCACATTAAGATTTCAATCTCTAATGAAGCAAAACACTGAAAAGGTATAACAAACAGCTATAACACCTAAAACAAACCTATTATTCTAGCAAGGAAAGGCAGGCTTTTCAGTATCCAAACAATTATCTGATAACTAAACAGTACTGGCTATAGAGATTGTATTATATCATGCCTTGCTTGTAATGTATGAAAAAGCCTCTAAACAGAACCATGTTTTGAAGGAGTCCCCAGTATTTT
Source organism: Harpia harpyja (assembly GCF_026419915.1). Taxonomy (NCBI): domain Eukaryota; kingdom Metazoa; phylum Chordata; class Aves; order Accipitriformes; family Accipitridae; genus Harpia; species Harpia harpyja. Next base: position 32,893,366 of record NC_068943.1, read on the forward strand.
ATTTTCTCATATGTTTGAAAAAACAGCAACTCAAAATTTCTGGGACTTGTTTACGTTTTAGACTTTTTTAAAAGAATTTAAAACAATTTTTCCAGCTTCAGTCTGAAAAGCTCCCAAGCAATATAAAGAATTTTTTCAGACAAGAGAATGCTAAAACAATAAACAAGCACCAGAATTAAATAACCTTTTAATGCAGAAGACAACATTCCACAAACTTAGCACAGTTTAATTTTTGTCAAGTCTACGTACAGAAGCTAAATCCTTCAAGAGGGCACAAGATCACCTAGATTAGCTATGGCAGCCTCTCCAGAGCCGTACAGTAACGGCAGCACACTTGGAGCACATCTACACAGACAAGCACTAAGGGTATTTTGTTGTCAAGTGGTTTTGGAGAGAAGGGAGATGGAAACGAGCAGGCAGTTAAATGCTGTGAAAATACTGTTATGCAGACAAACTGCATCATGCAGGTACACATTGACAGATGGATTCACCATGAAGACCTATAACGTATTTCTCTTTTTTCCACAGCAAGTACTTGGCACTGCCATTTTAAGCAAAGAGCAAACATCATTCAACCCCAGTCAATCTGGCTTTGCTCAAGTACAATTCTTTTTCCTACTATTTGTCTAAGCCATAGCCTATACTTTGGCAGCTGCAGGGACCGGACCCAGTTTCCAGAGGCCATCTCCACGATCACATCAACTTTTCTCCCCAGGGCACAGCTACTACCTGTGGAAGAAGCAGTTCCTTCCTGCCTCGGATGAACGGCTGTGCTGTTATGGTAAAACAAGCCAATAGTGGGAGAAGGGATTGAAGCTGGAGGAAGGTCCTGATGTCTTCAGTCAACTGTCTTCCTACCCAGAGGTATCATCACAGATCATGGTGATGAACAAGTCCACACGTGCGCGAATGTACAGGGAGACATGTTTAGTTATGAGGGTGGCAGACACTGGTCCAGCAGACATCCCCTGTCTTCAGAAAAGGCGCAGACTGAAGGAATTGGAATCTTAGTGCAGAACCATTGCCACTGTCTGCCGGAGCAAGTTAAACGTTTTTGTATTAAATCATCTACTGAGAAGGGTAAAGTTTCCTTGTCATTAGCAACAAACTACTGTAGTACAAGGCAGGGTTTTCTGATTCTGTTTCTCCTAAAATATGTGGCTGGATTTTCTACATCTCATGCTCAGAAAATTCAGGGAAAGAGCTTTGAAGGGTTTTTCTAAAATATGTTTGATTTAAGAATTGTTATCCACACTGATCCACCTGGTGATATCTACATGTTTTTCAAACAAATGATTCAGTATCAGTGGCACTCAACTATGTGTTCTGCAACACCTTGCAATAAAGACGGGTGATCTTTACTTTTAAAGTTCTGTAAAAAAGCCTGTTATATGCAGGCCTCTTGCTGATCCTTTGATTCAAAAAATTATGAAATACCTAGAATAGTTAAGAATCTAGCAAACAAACTCTTTTTATTGAACCTACTGAAAAGAAAATTCTAATTAGGAAATGTCACATTATCTCATTTGTTATTTTCAGGTTTCTTCTGTCAATAAAAAAATTAAAGCTTTTTAAGAGCTCAAACAGTAGATTCTCCCATTTAGATGTTTCACACCACTGTATTAGCAGATTCACCCACCACTGAATCCTCTGACCTTAAGGAACTGTCCCCATATTTGGAAAGAGAATCTGGTACACCACCATTCCACAATGCTCCCCACAGAAGTATCTACGCTGGCACAGAATGGATGCACCTCAGAGAGCTTCGACTGAAATCCCTCCAAAATACAGAGGGTACGCAAGAGCCATTTACTTCACTGCTATTGTAAGTGGAAACTTAAATAAGGCCAAAGTCATCTTAATTATGTTGACATTAAATAGATGGCATCCACCCGGAAGGAAAGATCACATTATTAAAATGGAAATAACATTAGATATTCACATACATGTGGGCCACAACCATCATGCACATTATTTCCACCCTCAATATTTTTCCTCACAAAAAGACATTAACCAGAAACAGCTGAAACCACATCATGCATTTTCTAGCTTGAAAGATCTAGAAGTTTTTGGATACAAAAAGCAAAGTCACACTGGAACAACTGTGGTACTGAACGTATATCCCTGTATAGACGTGTGTGTCTCCAACATACACAATTACATCATTCTGAATGATCAGTGTTTGTCAGGGTTGTGCCTCTACTAGAGTGTAACATAAGGGCTATGGTATCCAGTTACTCCAGAGAGCAAGAATGAAGATGTGTCTTGAGATCCTCTTTCAAACATCCTGAAATACCAGGACAGCGGAGGCTAGAATACAGCAATGAATCACAGAATGGTTTGGGTTGGAAGGGACCTTAAAAAGTCTAGTCCAAGCCCCCAACACAATACAGAGAATATAGCTGGAACAAAGTGAGAGTCCCACTGTGAGTGACTGAACAGCAGCTTCACAGAACAACAGGAATGAGCTGCATGGCCTTCAGCAGCCGAACTGCTGGAAAATTACCTTCCACACACACCAGGCAGTAAGTCTAGAGCATGTCAGTGGACAAAAGCACTGAATTATTCCATGCCACTTCACCCGAAGAACTTCAGAAAGACTACCTGCCTGTAACCATTATTCAATACACACTTCATGTTTATTCACAGTGAGCGCACTTCTATACAAGTACCATTAGCTGAAATAATTTCCCTAAACAGGATTTAGAGGGGCATGCACAAGTTCTCTCTGCCTGTGGCCACAGAACTGGCGATCAAAACTTTTTTTTAAGTTCTTCCAATTCCCTAGAAATCTTTCAGGGACTTGGACAAAGAAGAAAGGAGGGCAGGTTGTAAATGAACACATAATTACAGAAGAACAGTAACAGAACAGTAGCTTGTCTCTCTCCTTCAAGCAATTGTCCATGTACATTGATGCAGTGGGTATCTCCAAACAGTACTCCTCACAAAAACTCCATTAACCTGGAAGAGAGTCCCATGAATCCCTAAATGAACAGACACTGAAGGACTGTTCTAATGGCAGCAACATGCTGAGAGGTGAAATAGAATGGAGCTCCAACCAACTGTTCTGCAGCTATCAGGAATGGAGATATCCCACTGGGAGACCACCGATGGTGAAGATGGTAACAAAGGAACAACATTTCAAATTCTGGCCCATCAAACATACATAATCTAGGTTTAAATTTCATTGTGGGACAGGGTCTCTTGACAAGAGCAAAATGGCATCAGACTAATTAGAAATCTTAGCATGGTAAGACTGGGTAACACTGAAAAGCCTTCCATTTGTAGCTGCATGCTAAAGATGGCCATAATATTCCATAACTGAACTAACCAAGAGCCTAGTTCTCTCCCGTTCCAGCAAGCAAGTTAATAGCTCCTTAGACAGCCTATTATACCTGCATACACAACTATCCAATTCCTTTGGCAACATGAGTATGCCTTAGAGAATGCTTCCTAATGTTAATCAAAGTAAGTATGAGTAAGCATGCATATTCTAATGCCAAGATATTCTACCCTCCTTAAGAGAGCAAGCTGAACTTCACAGGACATAACTGACAGCAGGTTGACACTAGAATTTCTGCAAATGCAGGCAACATCTTCAGGCTGTCAGTCATATGGCGCAATGGGTTCCAGAAAAAACAACCTTAGCCAGGGAAAGTAAGAGCGAGCAAGAATGTTCCTGTAGCTGTTTACAGATGGTTGGGCTGAAAAACAACTGTCAAGAACATATATAGAGGAGCTTCCACAGCAGCCTGAAGCAAAGAGGCTAGTACTTATTGAGAAGCACTAAAAATTTCTTACTAAGGAAAAGCTATTCTTATTAGCATTTCTTATGAAGTCAAAGTGTTCATGGAACCTAAGTCCAGTCCTGAACTCCAGTCCTAAAAGGTGGTTCTAAGGCTATTTGAAACAGCTCTGTCCATTTGCAAAAGCATCCAATTCCTGGACAGCTAAACCACAGTATAAAGTAATTTGTTAGACCAATCACTCCCCTGCATAAGGTAAAAGAACATGATTTGCAGCTTGACGTAACCTTAAAATGTTTGCATTTTGTCGCACTGTGACAAACTCAAAAGTTTTTGCCTAAATCATAGCACCAGCCTCTTCTGCAGGCTCCTGTGGTGAAAATGGAGACAAATGAGCATACCTGGATACAGCTGTACTGTTCAAAGCCTGGTGAGAGAGCTCTTTGAAAAGGAGAGGCATCAAACTGGAATCCCTGATGAAGGGTAAGACCTTGTCACCAACAAAACTAAGCAGGTCTCCTTCAAAAGGAAAGATGCTCAACCACTGCCTGAACTATGCGTGCTATGTACAATAAAGTCTGAAAGTTTATAAACAGCAGCTGGCTGCTGGTTGTAAGCATGTCGACATTCTGGTACACTACAACAGTCTACAGAGGTTTCCGTATGAACAAAAGGTATGCCAGGGAAAAATGCCAAATGGTTAGAAACAACAGTAATGATACCATGAGTGCACTTCCTTGTCCAGTGTGATAATATATTAAGAGTTTTTGATGACAGATACCCATCGTGTGCTTCACTGACAGTGGGAATGTCAGGCTGCAAGAACAGTAAATATGTAAATCCTGCAGACCCCAGTACTTCTTGTTTACGTTCTTGGAAGGTGGCCACAGGATTAAAAAAAAAAGCTTATCAATGCAAATGAGTTTCAAAGACAACATGATTAACAGAAGAAGAATCCTTGTAGGCAAAGAGGATGTCCATCAAGCTCTATGCTGCATTCCACTTAGTACTATAGGACATGGCCAATAGGATACTCTAATGGAGCTGTGAAAGGTGTTAAATACAAATTTATACATGCTTTTCAGCATTTGACACATGGGAAAACTCTTTGAAGAGTCTCAATTCCCTTGGGAAGCTTCACGATCAACAGGGAAAAGAAATAAACAAGAAAATCTTTGCCCTCAGGTGACAAACATCATTATGAAATGCTTATTCAGGTCAGGGCAAGGTTTAGGAACTCAGCAGCTAGTAGGAAGAAGTTCTTTTGGCATGAAAGTTAAGGCATTTATGTTTGAGTCCTCTGGGGACAAAGAGCAGAACTTCAAGAACATCTCAACATCAGGAACCAGAGTGCTAGCCAGCATTAGGTATACTCACAGCTGACAACAAGCAGCTCTTTCCTCTGCTCTGACATCCCAGGAAAGACTAAAGGATCAGACCAGTGATGGAGGTACATTCAGGTTGTCTGGACATCCCTTTTAAGCTACCACTGTTGTGACAGACTGAGCTGAACTTCTAGGTTTCACTTACATGTAATCTCCAATTTTGATTTTGGGGGCTGAGAGCACCTGCTACAGTCCATCATGAAGAAAAAGAAAATGCCTACCACTCCAACCTCTTCCTGTTACAGGGATGCTCTGAAAACCTCTACTGAATATCCTCTTAATGAAAGTTTCCTTAGGTGGGCTATCTAGCCTGAGTGAATATCTAGTAACAGCTCTTGGATATGAACCTGGGGAAAGATTCAATTTCTCTAATGGTTGGGAAAGGACCATTAGCTGGCTCTACTCACTGCCTCAGAACTCATTAACACCTAGAAAGATTTTTAAAAACCCTGTAAACAGGCTGAACAGGTCAATCTGATGATCCTACAATCCATGGATATAAAAATTATATCCTACACGCTTAGTGAACTAGGTCCCTTGCATCCAAAGGCAGTCAGATTCCAAGACTGTTCTTCACATAAAGAGCCTAGCTACGGATATGCAGTTAGAAGACAAAGGCAATTTTTCTACATTTGAGTTCTGCTAACACACCTTTGTGACAACAGACAGCAGTCACTATGTTCCTGTTTGGCTAGTGCACATCCTTCTCAGAAGGTGAGCAGGTTGACTATAAGTAGACACATATGTATACACCAGCGTGCGGCCCAACAGCCCCAAGCACAGATTGCAAAGACTGAGGCTTGTTAAGTTAGGCAAAAGTATGTTCTTACTAAAATGGACTCAAGCAAGCCTCCAAGGAATTTCTTCATAGCCCTTTTCAACTAAGTTTCCAGAAGAATACATTAGGAATATAATTTTCCTCCTAGGGTCTTTTTTTTTTTTTTCTTTTTTGGCGGGGGGGGGGGGGGGGGGGATCAGCCAAGGCAGGTTAGATGCAAGCTCTTCCCCAAGAATTTGTGCTGCTAATACTGGATAGGAAAGCCTTCAGAAGAACATACTAATAGTGCTTCAGTCTCCCTATGATCATAGCTGTTTCTCTAAAGTTGGTAGACTTATGCCTAGAAAAATGTACTTTACAGTCAATGAAAAGCTATATGTTCACATTGAACTGGAAAAGATGGGTAAATGAAGCAAGTTTTACTATCCTGAACCTGAAAATGTGGAATTTTTTTTTTCTTTTGCATTCTCAGACCTCCTGAGAATCAGAAAAAGGTTTTTCCCACACTGGCTCTCCCAGCAACATGAAGACACATTCCTTTCTTCAAGGCTCACTACATTATTTAGGAGCTATTGTGGACATCAGCAATCTTATTTAAGAAAGATCAGAGTAGGGACAACAAGTACAGTATGCCAGAGAAACAGGTTAAAAAGACATATGCCCCTGGCTCTTAATCCACCACTTGTTTAGCAAATAATTGCTTTGCCTTCCATCAAACTTAATTGGCAATTAAGGCTTTCATGAGCTCATGTCTATGAGCTCTCAGAGGCAGCTGAGTTTGCCAAGAAAGTAAAAAATAAACCTTGTGAGAGATCCTGGAAGTTCTTAGGGTTCCAGTTAGTTAGCAGGCCTGCTAAGGTTAGGAGTGTTAAGGCTTTCTTTGAAGGGTGCCATCTAACTCAATGACCATAGCATTGACCCAGCTAAGGACTACCTTTCTTAAAGCACACAAGTGGCCCAAGTCAAGCTTCCTCCTCATAGAAAGCCAAGTGCCTAGAACCAAAGGATCTCTCACAGCAATGGAGTTACAGGCTTCATTTAGATATGGAACCTTAAACTGAATCCTAACCATTACTCATCCACCCCACTCCGCTTCAGAATAAGACTTATCAGCTAGGTTAACCAATTAATTCCAGGGTCCCTGTTGCTAACACAGCACCCTTCAAGTTTCTGTGATGCTGAAATTAAGTGATAAACATTCTAAATCAGACTTTGCCACGACACTATACTGAGAAGTTTAAATTCTAAATCCTGAGATATTCTCCGTCACCAAAACTGACATCATTATCTTGTCTGTCTGGAAAGAGAGATAACTACTTTTTAAGCTCTTAGATCTACTGCTGCACTAACAGTATAGCCAGAGACCAAGACCATCTTTCCAGAAATGTAGTAGGTCCATTCCCAAAACATGTAAAACACATGTTCTGCAAGGCCAATATGGAATCAGAAAAGGGCACCTGACCATCAGGGGTGTCATCTAACTGGTTCATGGTGCCAACCATGCCTCGCCTGGGCCAGGATTCTGCCAGACGACTGCTACCCTTTTATGTCAGAGGCAGCTTTGATAGCTCAACTCCTAAACAAATAATAAGTGATTGGGAAAAGAGAGAAAAAAAAAAAAAGAAAAAAAGAAAAAAGTAGTTTCCTTCTGAGTAAGAGCTGTGGTGTGAAGATAGTGAATAGAGATAATATATTCCTGAAACACAGAATGTCTTGCAAATGCACCTTGATGTCTGTAATATCAAAAGAATAAACACCTCACACTAATGCATGCAGAAATTGTTTACTACTGTTCAAAGCTGTGAATTTTTTTTATTTATTCCATCTTACAAAACAGAGATGTAAGCAATTTCATCAGATCCATTCATTTAATATTTATACACACGTTGATTCAAAAGACAAACCGATGACTACGTAGTGCTTCAACTGTACAGATCAAGAATATGCTCAATTTGCCTGTTTTCTTCAAAAGCTAGGTGTACACTCAGCATCTGGATAGCTGGGAGAAAGGGAAGATACCCCTCTGTTTTGAAGAGGCACTGGTGGATTACTAAGGTCATGCCAACACGTATTTCTTGAATTTCGCATACTCATGCTACGGTAGCAGTGTTAGCTGTAAAGATGAAGACATATTACAGCTTATCCCTTCTACTGCTGGAGCTTGATAAAATACGTCCCTTTGCATTTCAGTCCCAATTCTGTACCAGAAGCAACCTCACTTCTACCACAGAATTCCCACAGCAAACCAGTTGCCCACCAGCACCAGTTCAGTTGCTGCAAACCAACAACTCGGACACATGCTCAATCTCTTATTAAAGCAGATTTCTTCTGGCCTCTGCAGTGGAAGATGTTCAGCAAACACTCCAGAAGAACACAACTTCCTGCATTTAAGAGTTCTGCAGCTGCTCTTCACTCTTGATTTACGGTCTGACCTACATCCAGCACTTAGGCTTCTCTAAATGTGTAACTGATCTTTGCATGTGCAGTTTTCAGTGAAAAGTCACTAGCAGCTCATAGGCTTCCTCTTCGTCATTTTCACTCATGTATTACTGGCACATACAAGATTCCTTCCACACAGAACAATCCATTCCCTTGTCTTAAGTGTATGACTTGCTCCCCACCATGCTTCTGGCACCATGGCCTTGAAATTGTGACCTGTTACAAAAACCAATTATGAGAATTAAATTAAAATTAAAATTCTCACTTTGCACTGCAAAGCTCTCCAAAGATTGCACTGGAATGCTCGTACGCAGTCTCAATTTAGCAAGCTGTATGCAGATACGCTGCATTAGCTAAGCCATCTTTCACAGCGTTGCTTTGCTAGCAGGCATAGGCTGCCCAAGTGGTATGAATGACTTCCCAGTAGATTTCACAGTTATACAGCAAGTTCTACACTGAACTAACACACTAGTTCTGAACAGAGAGGGCCTCTAACATGTCGGCATAAACTTCAACTGCTGATAATTCAGATATCAAAATTAATCACCTGAATCTCATTTTATGCAAAAACTGGGTAATTTCATTTTTCACTCGGTACTTGCCACTGTATGTAAAAGTAGCTTTCTCCACACCTCGGTCATCTGCCAGTACTCATGAGGCCATAGCCAGCTTAAGCTACACAACACATTCAGACATCTTCAGCTAGTTTCTTTGATTAGGAAAATACAAAAACATTTAAGAATTTTTAGATGACACATCATGTTCATGTAAGTACTAAGATATTTTTTTTTCCAGTCGTCTGGGTCCAATTAGGTTTCTTCAAGTAATTCTTATAGTCTCAGGATGAATCTTACGTATATTTATTTTTTTATATTGTAATGAGATACAGAAGGTTTTCTATAAAACCTGAAAAACCAAAAAAGTTGGGGGTTTTTTGGGGTTTTTTTTGGTTTTTTTTTGTTTTGTTTTGTTTTTTTAAGAAGAGCAGAAGGATCCCAGGAAAATACTAGCACAAGAGTTTTGATAGGTCTTACACAATCAGGTAATAAGTGCAGACGAAATTTCTTAAAACCAAGTCAAGCTGATTTCTATCAACATAACTTCTATTTACAACCCCTTCACAACCCATTCACTTTCATTTTAGCAAGACTTTTGTCTTCTCTCTCAGTTTGCAACTAATGAAAAAAAATTTAGATGAAATTGGGTGGATGTGCACTCCTAAGCAAGCACCACTCAGACTGTCAATGATTCAATTGGCAAACTGGAGATATGCATCAAATGGGAGACCCAAAAGAGCTTGGCCTATATCTAGAACATTCAAAGCACACACTTCCCTCAAGTCATTAACAAAAATATTAGAAAACATGGGTGATACCAAGCTGGGGAGGCCTTGAAGCGTACTGTGGAGCAGAATGGGAATTCAAATTAAGAAAGTCTGGAAAAAGCAGATGCAATTCAAAAGACAAGAAGCAATCATGTTTAAAACTTCTGCATTTATTTAACTATGCAGATAGAGAACACAAACAACTACCCTTGCTTTGTAGTACTGTAGGAAGTGTCCGAAGGATGTAACGGATCACAGACTGAGTGCCTGTCAACAACATACTCGAAATAAACAGGAATACTATGTTAAGAATTGTTTTTCACTGTCCCATTTAAACCTCAGCTGTGGCCTGCATCCTTCCAGACTTCCACATTTCCAGAAAGATACAGGCAATTTGGATCTGAAGAACAGCAACAAGTCAAAACTAGGAAACAGAATGTTCAAGGAAAGGGTGAAAAACTGAATTTGTCTCAACAGGATAAAACTAAAGGGGCCAGTATCAGTCCTCAAGTATACTGAAGGTACCCAAAGGCAGATGAAAGTTTACCCCTTCTCTTTATACAGATAGCCAAAGAGTAGTTCAGCTTATGAAAGCGTCCTCCAGCAGCAAGTCTTCAAGGTGCCTAGAAAGGCTGTTGGAAGAGTTACAAATGACGAGGGTGTTGTGGTTTAACCCCAGCCAGCAACTAAGCACCACACAGCCATTCTGTCACTGCCCTCCTCAGCTAGACAGGGGAGAGAAAATATAGCAAAAGGCTCGTGGGTCGAGATAAGGACAGGGAGAGATCAATCACCAATTACTGTCACAGGCAGACTCGACTTGGGGAAAATTAATTTATTGCCAATCAAATCAGAATAGGGTAATGAGAAATAAAACCAAGTCTTAAAACACCTTCCCCCCAACCCTCCCTTCTTCCTGGGCACAGCTGCACTACTGAATTCTCCACCTCCTTCCCCCAGCAGCACAGGGGGACAGGGAATGGGGGTTGGGGTCAGTTCATCACACATTGCCTCTGCCGCTCCTTCCTCCTCAGGGGGAGGACTCCGCACTCGTCCCCTGCTCCATCGTGGGGTCCCTCCCACAGGAGGCAGTCCTCCACAAACTTCTCCGACGTGAGTCCTTCCCACGGGCTGCAGTTCTTCACGAACTGCTCCAGCATGGGCGCCTTCCATGGCGTGCAGTCCTTCAGCAGCACACTGCTCCCTGTGGGGTCACAAGTCCTGCCAGAAAACCTGCTCCAACATGGGCTCCTCTCTCCATGGATCCACAGATCCTGCCAGGAGCCTGCTCCAGCACGGGTTTCCCACGGGGTCACAGCTTCCTTCGGGCATCCCCCTGCTCCAACGTGGGGTCCTCCCTGGGCTGCAGGTGGAGATCTGCTCCACCGTGGACCTCCCTGGGCTGCAGGAGGACAGCCTGCCTCACCATGGTCTTCACCATGGGCTGCAGGGGAATCTCTGCTCCGGCACCTCCCCCTCCTTCTACACTGACCTGGGGGTCTGCGGGGTTGTTTCTCTTACATGTTCTCACTCCTCTCTCTGGCTGCAGTTTCTGTGCCCCAGCAACATTTTTTTCCTTCTTAAATACCTTATCCCAGAGGCACTACCACTATTGCTGATGGGCTCAGCCTTGGCCAGCAGCGGGTCCGTCTTGGAGCTGGCTGGCATTGGCTCTGTTGGACATGGGAGAAGCTTCTAGCAGCTTCTCACAGAAGCTGCACCTGTAGCCCCCCCACTACCAAAACCTTGCCACACAGACCCAATACAGAGGGTGTAACAAATGCCGTATTTAGGCAGAGCACTGAACTAGATCACCTCTTCTGCTCATGAACTTCCCATCTATATTGGCATTTACCCAATATAACCAAAATCTGACCATAAAATTAACTCCCTCTACAGCACAGAAGCAGCAATTTCCAGAAAACAAAATAAAAGAACATCCACACTTTCTAAATGCTAAAACTCTCCCTTTTCCCATTCAGAGACTTCAAACATCTGAAGAGCTGACAGTTTCACTGTAATAATATGAGAAATGGTACAGAAACTGAATATGGATTATTTCCAAGCAATACACTGGAGTGAAGCAGTACTGTTCTGCTGTACTGAGCTTAATGAGTTGGAGAGTAAAACTAACATTAGAATCCGCAGTTAGTAATCTACAAATTTACAACTTTTCTATGTAAGTTTGGGGCCATAAAACAAAGCTTACGGCAAAATATTTAGCTAACATACCAGAGCATTATTAGCAAAGTAACACAGTTGATAAACAAAAGCAAACTCACCTTCCGCAATTCAATTGTAACTTCATTTCTGTGTCTTCTCATAGTCTGTAAATAAAAAATAAAAATTATTTGTATGTAAAGAAAGTAGTATTCTGTTTTGGAATCAGTTGTTTCTAGGTTAAAAGTGCAGTTATTCATCAAAAGATAAGGAAAACAGTGTGCATATTTTATAACTCAATCTTTCCTAGCAATGTGCAGAAGTTATTTGGGGGGCAGGGGGAGGGGGGGTGCTGGGGTTGGGTTTTTTTGTTTTTTAAGATTATCCACGTTACAGAAAGCTTTGTCATAAACCACAGTAAGTATCCCAAAGGCAGAAAACATTGACCTCCCCATGCAGTTTCACTGGAATGACTCTCCAGGTGTTTATATGTGCACACCAGAAGAAGCAGTAAATACACATTAGACTGTCTCATATTCACATATGATCACATTCGCAACCTAAACACATAATCTATGCCAGTTACCTGGCCAAAATCAAGCACAAGTGACAGAAGACAACTGAGCTCAATGGAAACAAGACAGATTGGGCTTGTGGCAAAAGGAAACAACGAAGTGCAGTGGTACTGAGTCTATTTAGGATCTATAGCCTAAACACTGTAAAGGAAAACCAGCCCATCAACATCTCAGCTCCTTAAAGGTACTGGGCACTCAGGATGCATTCACTACAATGCTGCTATACCTCTTAGCTGAGAGACATCAAAAGATTGAAAAAGAACAATTTTAGCCTACTGAAGGCAATCTCCCTAGGTTCATTTTACAATCAGTGGAAAAGACATGTACCATCAGAATGCAATTCAGAGAAAATCAGGACTGGATAACTACTGGCAGCCTAGAAAGATCACCCACACTAACTAAAATTAGCCTTTTAAAATACTTTCTATGTCCTATCCTTGCTACTGACCTTCACTGCTGCTATCACATTCCTTTTGAGTTAGGACAAATAACTTCCCTGAGCTAAAAAGTATCAGTGAAGACCAGCAGTACACAGAAAACACCAGCACTCCCCATCAGCCATCTAAGGAAACACCAAACATGCTAAAGCTCACGGATAAACACGGATAAATGAAATGAGCAGACTTCACACCATGAATCTATACAGGACATAATTTCAGTGCTTAGAACATTATCTTAGTTTCACTGTTCTCAACCAGTTTGCATAGCAGTATTCATTTAATTATCTTAGGTTGACTTGAGAGTAAAGAAGGCTTGTCTTCCTGTCCACTGCTTGATTAACCAACTCAGAGACACAATTCTCCTTTTACATCTACAAGTATGAACTATACTACTTTAAACAATGCAAGTCCTCATTACAGTAAGAGGACGCTAGCACTACAGCATGTACTAGAACTACACTCCCCCCCCCCTCATTATTTTGCTAAACCATGTGATTCTTGTGATCATCTGAGCCTGCTGCAAAAGCTCAGTTTGATAGGACTGGATTGCTGGGGAATGGGAGGGCATTGAGTAGGTAGGGAATGGACAAATGAAGAACCTGAAAATTCGTCGCATGCAACTAGCGAGACCAGTCATTCAAGTTTCTCATTCAAATATAAAATTCTAATAGAACAATCTTAACTGCGTCAAATTTAAGGGCACTGAACAGCCTAAAAATGTTTTTCAATACTTCTCCCCCATGATAACTCTGCATTTCAATGGAAAAATGTAGTTAGATGAAGCTGTCTTAGACTTCTGCTGTAAAACCTCCTTTTCTTGATCATTCTGAATGTGCTAGACACCAAAATTCTTTACGGAACTTTCCACTAGTAACACTGCCCCACCTCCCCCTAAAATCTAATCTTTTATTCCTACTTATCTTAAATTTTAAGGAGTACCCCATCACGACAAATCAGTTAACTTGAGTGTCCATTAGCATTTTCTCCCCAAAATCCAGTATTGCATGTGCCGATTTGAAATCTCAGTGATTTAATTGATGCAAGGCACAATTTACTTCTAAATTTGCTCCCTAGTTACAATTTACTCCTACATTTTTTCATTTATCTATGTGATAATACTCTAGAATATTTTCTACTGAGCAGAAAAATCAGACCAAATTTGAAGCTTTTCAGGGGACAGCCATAACATTTGCCACCTATCATTCTTCTGGGAGCAAGGCAGATTTAAGAAAGACTATATGCTGTGTTCAACAGTTCAGCAGCTTAATATTTTTGGTTTAGAAAAAAAAAATACAGTGCAGTCCCAGGCAAGGCATTACTACTATTCATTTCATCAATTTACTCTAAAACCTCCTCTAACAATGCTTTGACTAAAGACAGTTACTTAGAGCCATGCATCCATAAAGGCCCTACTGGGAAGACTCTAAGCTTCTTTCTAAAGGCAAATAATTCACTCAGATTTTCAATTAGGGTTTTTTCTTTGTTTCATACTTCCATTATTTCAGCCCCACTGATCCTACATTATTACAATTCTGTCTCAATATTTTTTTTTTTACTAGTTTTTTGCTTTTATCAAGCTGATCTTCAAAATATTTGACTACTCCATTATGGTTTTACATTTCATGTGCAAGAATCACCCATCTTTTCCTCATTTAGAGAGCTACCATTCTTTAGAATTCTTAAAAAAAGATTATTAACTATGTGGACGTTTTTGCTGACTAGTAGCATACATTTTCTGAGCTTTAATACTCTTAAGGCAATCTCCATACTACCTGGGTTTTACCCTTTTAGCTGTTCTTTTGTATCTCCTTTTAAACTCATTATATGTAGTTTCTCTTTCAAAGCAGCTCTGGTACATCTTCTATTTTTCCTTCCTCCTTTGAAAGGCAGGATAGGCAGTACTCGCCCCTAAGCCCAGAGCTGCTTCTCCATTCACAGAGCAAGTAGGTTGATAACTGGAGCTATCACTTAGCCTTAACTTCACAGAACTGTTGAGTGTTATCTGGCCCCCACTGAACTAAGGGCTTCCGGTCTTGCAGAGTCTCCTGCTGGCACAGCATCTTTAAAAATTCAGCATGTCAGGGTCGCCAGGATCATCCAACAATCAGCAATACTGTGTTAGGGCTAGCATCTTCCCACAAGCATATTGGACTGAAGTTCCCAAAGAGCCTATGGTGCATTCTGGCAGTTAAACTTGGTTGCCATGGTCAGATTATGACTAGTGCTCTCAGCTAGATGTATGCTGACATTATTTCTAACCCGACACTTCATGTCCCCAACATACGATATGACCATTGTATGCCAATATATTTAAGACCATGGATTCCACTTCATACACGTCAGTTGTTGCAGTTATAGACTGTACATGAAAAAGACACATATGCACTTGACATTGGCCTGATTTCTTAGTTTTATCCCTGCTAATTAATTGGAATTTGTTCAGACTGTTGCCCATCTTGATTTTGTCCTCTTTACCACAGGAGCTGATACGCTAGGTGACGGACTGCTATATGGTAGACCTCTGAATGTCTGCAGTTTGGCTACCCTTGCCTTGAGAGACCATACCCTTAAGACCAAAAACATGCTTCAACCTCATTTGACTACAGGAAATGCAGGTATACATATAGCACCATGCTGTATACTGGACTCTCCTGCTGGGCTTTTGCAAGCTTTATTTTAAAACTTGCAGACTGATAGGCATAATTTCTAATGTTATCTGTTGGAGGGGGAGAGTTGGGAAAGCTCAGATTTTATTCCCCCAAAACCAGACTGAAGTGATCCAGTTTATTTTTTGTCCTGATTTGGCATTTCTTAAAAGGTAGATATTTAACGCTTGTGTTTCAGATGAAGCATTTTAGAAATCCACCAGGTTATCAGCACCTTCCTACAGCCTCAGAAGAAGTAAACATACTATAATCCAACAGCATATAAAAGAAGTGGTCTTAAGCACCACTGCAAGCCTCCCTTTAAGGAAGCATTACCACTGCAGGCAGAATACCACACTTTTATACTACCTGCAAGCCCCAGCATGTAGGGAACTGATAGGCATTTACAAGAGATTTATACAGCAGTAGAAAGGTTAAACATTTTCCCCAGCTAACATAGGTCAGCTAAAACAGAGAGAAGAGACAAAGTTATTCTGCAAGTTAACCCCATGGATTCATTACCAGCTTTCAGGCTGGGAGGACAACCATCTGCTAAAGCCTGTATATGCAAAACTAGTTGAAGCCTAGTGAGACGTTACCAAAGGATCTAATACAGTGTTCGACATCCACAGCATCTGACTATGGTCACTTCTCAGCTTAATGTACTCAAACAAGTCACTTCATGTCACACTGAAACAGCACATCTCAAAACTACCCCCCAAGACAAATCTGAACTGTTTCACTGAATAAAAAATAAATAAATAAAAAAAAAAATCAGACTCCAAATCTCAGAAAGGGAAGACTTGGCATAGGCAAAATCCCACAAATCACAGAAATTATAACAGTTTATTCCTGCAGAATCTGAACTGTGAGGCCGCTCCTAAACACAAGGGTATTAATGCACCACATGCAAGGTGCGGAAAGTAAAGGAGTAACTATCAGTCAGCATGTACTATTAAGAAACAGGAACATACAACACTTACCAAGTTGTGCTACAACATTACATCTCCATTGTTACACATGAATCAAGTCAGACTTAAGTTCCTAATGCTTTTGTAACAAGAGATTTCTTCCCCCCTGTTCACCGTCTGTGAAGAACAATTACTTACCAGTGTGTTTGACAGGCTGACATAACCACAGTAATGCACCAAGTACTGTAAGCCTTGCAACAAGTCAAAAGTAGATGTTCAGCAGTATTTCTAATTTCAAGTTCCTCGGCAGTTTCTTATTTTATAAAATAAACCAGAAAAAAACCCAAAAGATGTACTAGATGCTGTTAGATAAATCAGTGTTCTCGCTTCTACCCTGAATTTCTGAATATTCTTCCAACACCAGATACAAAGCATTACATGCCAAGACTCTCTGTAACACCTTCCATTTAAAAGTAAAACAATCGCTAGTTCCCTCAAAGTATCAAAACTGAAATTAATTTCATATGCCAATGAAGAAAATCACTACACACATTAGGGCTGGTGTGTTAAGGGCCACAAGGGAACCTTGTTTCACACACAAATACGCTAAGCTGACAAAAGACAAGAGATTTAAGAGACACTAGACCTAGAAAACAAAGCAAGCCTCAAGTCAATGCCCAAAATAAGGCTTCAAAGAATCCCAGAGTCCCTGTAAAACTGCCTTTGATACACTCAGTGGGCAGAAGCTCCACAGAATACAGCCATCCTCACCAGATCAGTGTTTCAGCTGTGGTATCTCTCTTCCAACAAGCCACTGACAAGAAACTCAAAGCTCAGTTTCAGAGCCACCCGTGGAGAAGGGAAATGTCTTCCTGATTTTTCAGTTGATACTTGGTTTATGACAGAACACAAAACCATATATAAAACTCTTGATATCAAAAAGCAATGGCTAAAGATAATCCTGTGAAACTCTGAATTATCAGTATAACAGTAACCCTTATCACCAGGACATTCAAAGAATTATTTTTAAGTGACTGAATGTTTGGGACCCTCTGGGTCAGCTACGCATACTTCACAAATACCGTTTGTGATACCCCATACAAAAGTGCACAAGATCCTCACTACATGTTAAAGAGCAAGTACTACTGCTGTAACACTCCTGCTTGATGTCTTAAGACAGCCCATGCACACCTTCTTGGCAAACAAAAAAAGATTACTTTGAAGTTTTGAATAGCATTGAGATTCTAAGGAGAGAATTAAGTCTAGCGAGCTTCTCCGGCTTGTTCAGCCTTTAACATAAAAAACATTTACCTGCATAATAGATTAAACTACCTGCAAAGGCAACTCATGTAACTTCTGTAAATGAAAAAAAAAAAAAATATCAAGGAATCCCACATCAATCAGCTGTACCTGTCTAACATACATCACAACAAGATAACATTTTCCAAAACCCTCTGTAGCAAATACATAATGTAGTGTGTTTTTCCGGGCAGGGGGGAACACGGACCCCAAACCCTACCAAAGTTATACAAGACTACAAGGTGAAAATTCAGGCTAATTCAAAAAGACAAAATCACATCTGAGACAAAGCAGTCAGAATAGTCCTTCTACTTATGAAAGAATGATTTAAAATATTGGTACTACTTTATGCAAGTTAGTTCTCATTCACAATGAAATATCGGAACGAGTCTTAGGGTTTCTGTTAATTTGAAATCTCTACTTCATATCTGAAAATCAGTCTTAATTGATTATAAGCACTTTAAAGTCCCTTAAGTATATCACTTCCAGAGACAAGAAATTCTGGATACTTGATAAGATTACTTCATCCCCAGTTACAGTACAAATCAGAAACCCAAAACTATTTAAATGTGTGAATGATACAACTAGTGAGAAGCTCAAGTCATTACACTCCCTTTGTTATGCTGGGATAAAGATTTCTCAAATGAAATTAAAAATGAAGTTTCACGTACAAGGTGTTTAATAACATACATTCTCTGTACAGAAAAAACCCAATCAAATGCTGCAACAGTAAGTGGTATGAATTTTAAATATTTTAACCATTTCTAGTTATACCAATTGTGTCAGAAGGAAGATTAAAGCATAACCATCATTTAATGACTAAAAACCTACCTACCATTGTAACAACGAGATCTGGAGCTCAGTGTGGTGCTCACCCAGACTAGCCACCTCATTAAGTGGGATACCTGAGGAGTGTCATCTTTTAATCAACACATTTACACCAATTCCATTGCAACAGAAGCAAGTCCAGAAAACATCAGAGATGGAGAGGCAGGAAACAGATGTTTTAATGCCAGCCAGCATATCAATATTGCCAGCGCGGCTGGCCTGCCAGCTGCCCCACAAGCAGCTAGCTGGCTACCCCTGCTCATCTGCAGGCCAACCAACATGCATCCACCTCCAGCTAGCCCATGGAAGTGGGAAAGCCAGGCTCACCTTGACAAGAGGAACACCACACACCAGTATCAGATTTGGCTATTCTGTGGATACAAAAGATAACGTTTTCAGGAACTTCAGTAAGATGTGCATTTAGTTGCTTTTGAAAGTTCAGCTATTAAGTCAAAAAGAGAGAACAAATTCACTGACTGATTCTAATTTCTCTGCATCTACAAACTTCATTGAAAGGTAACTGGTCATTTAAATTCCTTATTTCTGCTCTTGCCTCTCAACATTACAGGAACTGGTCTCAGAAAACCAGAAGATACATGCTTACAGGAAAGAGTACCCTGAATACATAGCTGGGATAGTAAAGTAGCTTGATTAAACATACAGGGTACCCAAAGAGCCTAGCATTTGCAAGTCAATTCCAGACTACTTCCACCTGCCTAACTGAAAGAAAAAAACTGGACCAGTTCCAACAGCTGGATTGGAATTAACTAATACCTCCCCTCTTGCATATGAGCATACCCTAGAGTATAGTTTAAATACTTTACAACATAGGTGTGGGAGCAATACAGTGAAAGGAGAAGGTGTTTGCATCGATGAAGTAAACACTGTTCTTCCCTAGAAATTGCTTTACTAGCCTTTTTTCCTTACTCCTTCTCTGACACCTTTTAACAAGCGTGAAATACTGCAATGCACATGAAAATGCAGAAGCCTGGGTTTGGGCAGAAGAAAAAAAAAAATCAAGGGCTTGTTTGTATACAACAGTTGAGATGATTAGGGTTGTCAGATGCCTATCTTTGGTTAACATTAGAAGTTAAATATTCCATATTACCATAGGAATATAATTTGTTAGTATGTGTAAAGTTGAGGCTTAGAGTGATGATACTGTTCTACTTCTTTTGGTACAGCAGGCTTCAGCCAAAAACAGAGACAAAGGGACACTGATAGAAGGTGATACTGCTGCTGTTCTACCTGTTCACACTTTCAAAGTGCATATAGCTTATTCCAAGAATTGCAAGCAAATCACAATACACAAAGCAAAAATTCTGGGACTACTAAATCAAAATTCTGGGACAGCATCACAATGGTCTGAATGCAACAACTTAATCACAACTGAAAGAACTAAACCCAATGACGCTGTGCACACTGATCCTCTCTATTTCTTTAGGACATGCAAAAAGATTTGACATCCATGCCAAACTGAACCAAATGTTTAGTCAAAATTAACCCTTCCTGCTAGGTTTATTCCTTTAGTTACAAGCATCATGGATTATTACCCAGCCTTTTTTTCTCCCCAGTGTATGTTCTAGGCAGGCTCTTCTTCCCCACACCCAATTTTGATATTTACCTAATTACCAAGTATTCCCATAAAGCTCCAACTGTCCTTCTAAGAAAAACAGTGATGTTTTTTTCAGTCATATAGACTACAAAGTTAGAACAACTTCACCTCTGGCTTTGTTATCACAGCTCCATATTAAATTATGCTGACCCAGTTAGAAATGCAGGCAGGGGGCATGGATTCCACAGTACAACAGATCTACCAAAGCAGCCAAATACACTTACAATGTGCCTGTACCCTGACCTGAGACTCCACAAGAGTCTTATTTCATTTGATTACTTTTTGACCTGAAAGGTATTTGCTCCTCTTTTAGGGAAACATTCTATTATTTTGCAGAAAGTATTAGAACTTGGTTCAGATTCTCTGTGTGCTGCATAACCTTAATACTATAAAGTTTCCTTTTGGCTTGTAACCTTTAACACAGTAGTAGGTACATTAGAAGCAGAGTGCAGTATTTACGCTACTGTATTTTATGCCACAATCTGTCTGGGACTTGTGTTCCTCAGGGTTAAAAAAAGGCCACTGAATGAAAACTAGTTCTTTTGCAGTTGGAGCTGCCACTTTTTTTTTTTTTTTTTTTCCCCTTAAAATCCCCAGTTTGGGGCCCCGAAAATGAATACCAGCTGGTTTTTGTTAGTCAGTCTGTGGCAAGATAATTCAAGTATCTGAACCTAGCTAGTCTCAGCAAACTGGATGCATGAGATATCCACTGTGACTCTTACTTAGTGATGGATAATGACTCATTGAAGTCAGACATGCCATGCCAATATGAAAAGCCACAAGCCTCCAATTATTGTTGCTCATGGTGCTGACTCACCTGAAAGCCCTATGGAAGCAAAGCTTCCCATCCACATTATCTACTTCTACTGCTCCAAAAGATGTTGGCAGAAAAGCAATTGCTCAGTTTCTTTCTTACCAGCTCTTTTGTAAGCATGTTCTTTGAGGTCCTGATATCCTCTCTGCATTTGTTTAACCTGCATGTCGAGCTACTACCAGCAAAGAAGTGAGATGTGAGCACTCATGTTCTAATTTCCATATACCAATTACCCAGTTTACAAGTACAGACATATCAATCCTCAGGAGACTGGACCTGAAGCAGTTTAGTTGGCTGCATTCAACACAAACTGCACCAATATTGAAGGACACAAAGCAGTCCAGAATACAGTCAGCACGTTATCTGCTGGTTTAATACAGAATAAAGGAAGAGGTAGAATTCTCTATTCAACATCAAAACTCAAGTGGGGGAAGGAAGACAGAAAAAGCTAGTAGATATCCAGTTACTGCTGTTGCGTGAATCAAGGACATTATACCTAGTCAAAAGTTTTACAGCATTTCCATTCAGATGTAGATCTTAGCATTGTTAATCACACCTTTAGTGACATCAGACCAAAGACCCCAACGAAGCCATATGGGCTCCACCTTTAGTCAAACTGAAGTTTCCAGGTAATCCCACAGCACCCCAAGCTAACTCATCACTGCACAACAGTTGGTCTCCGCAGACCAACAGGCAGGCAGCAAGAATCACCAACTAATTCAAAGTACTCGTTTTGTCCTGTGGTCCTAACAGGGCAAGGAACCTGTCCATGCAGTGTTGCAAAGAGCAGTGATGCAGCCACTGCTATCTCCACTTTGACAAGGGCCCACCTTGAAGAACTTAAGTGTAGAGTTTGGTCATTTATGCCTCAGCCCAAAAGAAACTACTGGTCTGAAGGACACCTGTATCAAGTATTTCTCCTTTACCTGTACTTTTTGGAAACAGAAGGGCATACTGAATTTTACAATGATGCCAGCCCTGCCTTATCTGAATACTGTGATATGGCAAATAAGCACCAAGAACAGTGGATAACCAAGACAGCCTAATTACAAGTGATTCCTATTCATACTTTTTTTAAAAGTTAGAAGATTAAGGCTTCTTGACACACTCTAAATACACACAAGGATTTGAAGTTTTATACATTTTTGTGTTACAGGAATCTGCTTTTGCCAGTACACAGATTTCTATTCAGATGTGTGAACACTAAAAAGATATTTGTTATTTTCCTGTATTGCACCAATAGTGTAGCAGATGCTTTAGAATCTCCTAGAAACAGGAGTTTATCCTGTCCTTGAGGGAGAACAAGCAAGGCACCAACCTAACTCCTTGGTCTCTCAAAGAAATGACACCACCTCTGTCCTCTCCTACAATTTCTAAGCAAGTGTCCCTCCCATTCTCTTACCAATGAGGGAAAGTACACTGACCTGTCTATTCAAGCAGAACACTTGATTGCCATTGCAAAAGAAAATGAGTCTCTTTCCTCTTCTATAGTCTAGAAGACCCCAATTCAGAGGTATAGCTTCAGTTTTTTCTAACAGATTTTACCAGAAACCAAATCCACCACTTTTAATGTCATACTTCACAGCCAAAATACCATCTTCGCTTGTGTACAGGACACGAAAACAGAAAACAGCACAGCAAAAGTAAAATGACTGTTCATGGTAACTAGGTACAAACATCAGACTAAAATTTTGATCTTTAGATCAGCATAAAGATTTAAATAAATTCTTTTGAAAGTAAAAGCTTTTATAAAATTGTAGATAACCACTTTCAAGAATCTAATTACAAAGCGAAGTGTTTGGTCGGAAAGGCCTCACAGACTTCTGGGGCAAATGCCACAGATGACCAGACATTCTTAAGATTGCCAAATATTTATACTAGTGTCCCCTAGGAAGAAAAAAAAAAAAGAAAAAAAAAAGAAAACCTACTAGGCTAAATACTAGCCAGATACCTTCTTGTGCAATCTATGTTTGAACAAAGACACTCCCTTTCCAGATACTTAAAGTCTTCAACTGTGATATCAAAGTACCTCAGACAATCATTCTATGATATATTTATAAGCACCTCCCTGTGAAGTGAGGGAAAAAATTCCTATTATTCCATCTATAAAACTGGAAAAAATAATTGCAATTTGTGTACATTCACAGGGTGCCATGAAAAAAAACAAATCAAGTCCCTAGACAGCTAGTCTATATTCAACCACAGCAAGCTTTTTTGGTATAATATTACATGGCTCAAATGAAATCAGATTTTTTTTTCTATTTTTTGAAAGATATAATCAAAAGGCAAAAAAAGATTAAACATGTGCTAGCTGCCTAATTAAATCTATGAAGAGATCATTCTGCTCAAGTTGCAAGAGAAAACAACAAACCCAGCTGACAACCCAGGAAGAAGATGGAGCATTAGGAATTAGAAAATACACTCCAGCAACATCCCACGATCTTTTATGAACCCTGTCAGCAACTCTTCTGATTTAATCATTTCAGTATCATGAATTCTAGATGCTTCCACCTCACTTTTTAATGTGACATAAGCCCTGATTCCATGTTTCTGCCATTTGAACATTCTAGGTATCATACTTCTCTCCTTGAGAGAAACCTTCAGTTTCTCAAAATTCCAATTTATACATCCTTCCATAAAAAGGGTATCAGCTAGCCCTACAAAGTCGCTTAGACCAAGAGTGGTGTGGTTTTGATGGACAAGAACCAATAAGAACTCCTTTGAACCTCACAGCTATAGGGCCCACCAAAACACAGGTTACACTGAGCGCAGAGGTATAGGGGTATGGCCCACTATAGGCAATGGGCACAGGAAGAGGGTACTGCCAGATTCTGAACTGCCACTGGCAGCTTGTGATGGGCTCAAAGGTGCAGTCTCATCAATTGCCTGTATCAGAGCTCCTTAAACGTCTCTTCTTGTCTGGAAGGTTGCTCTTCACTGCTGTTTGTTCGGTGTTATGAACACGACCCGTTACCAGCCTATGTTCTTCTTGCACGCCCAACAAACAGTGGTTAACAGGATCCTGCTGACTCCTAGCAGGGCGCTCTCATTTCAGGATTCTATCTTGATGTGGAAAGCCTTCTATATCTGGCTGCAAGTCAGATTTTTGGTGCAGAGAAATCACTACCACTGACTTTGTATCTAACATTTGTGTGCATGAAATGAAGTTAAGAGACCCTGATGCCAAAAAGCTGCATGCAAAGACAGTATCTGCCAGTTAGGGTGACCTTAGCTTACCTGAGAGACAGACACAATGTCTCTCTGCGTAGTAACGTCAACTTTCTGACTTACACTGTAGTTGACTAAGAAAAGGCAAGGACTAGGACGTCCTGAGAACTGCAAACCTGAAATCTCACACTGCACCTGGCCAGGAATTCCTTATTACATCTCTGAAAACCTGGGCACAAGTCACCTTAGCACCCTGTCTGACCACCTTCTCCTCATGCAGACAAGCTTTGACTATGTTCCACACCAGCAAGTTTGCAATGGGGCTTGAGCACTCATTAAAATACATTTCCATCAAGGCTAACAAGTCAAACTGAGAAAGCCATTTCTCCAAGTTGATTTTGCAAATCACCTATTCTACCACTACCTCCAAAGTCCACCTGTTACTGAATCTGACAACAACCAAGGTTAAAAATGCACAAGAAGAGATCCTCAGCTGGTCAGACATGACAGAACATGAGGCAAATGAGTCATTCAGTAATAGGTCTTTGAATGGGGAAGACATTAACTTTGCCTCCTGTTCTGCAGCCATTCGTACAGTATATATTCCTATTTTGTACCTGTTGTGTTTATTAAACACACACAGACACAAAACCACATTTAAAACTGACTGTAACATTTGCTCAACCTGAGAAAGGAGACAAGTGTCAGCTGACGCAGAAAAAACGATATGGAGCTTCTCCAGCAGATTTAAGGGTGTCAATCTGACTGTGAAGGGATAACAATCCAACAGTTAAATAGCACTAGACAAGATATACCTTCTCCCCTCCACACTGACCTCTTTGAGCCAGCACTGGTCTTCTCCAGACATGAAGGGCTGGCTCAGGAAGCTAAGGGAGCAGAAAATTAAAGAAACATGAACAGCTTTGCAACTAGTTCACTCCAAGGCTCAGACAGTTCTGATGCAGGACTAACTTTTTGGAAGAAACTAGCTCTTTTGACTACCCATGTCAAATTTTGTGAAATGGAATGCAAAGCCCACAGCTTCTGCTATTACAGAAGTAATCAGGAATACCAATTCAGTATCAGAGTTTCACAGTGCTGGGTATTTTGGAAACAATTGATAGACTCTATTCTTGGAAAATATATAGGTTTTACATTTCTTTTTCATTTCAAGTGAGTTCACTTGGCAATTTGTCTTTACTGCTCGATGGCATGCCCCATCAGCTTCAACAAGTTCATTGCCTCTTCTAGCCTAATCTTATAAATTAGATGCCTCATTCCACTTCCCATTCCACAATAAATACAAATCTGATCAGTCACTTGTAGCTCGTACATCCTCCTAATCGCTGTCTTTTCAGATAACATAGTTTTAGAAGACAAAACGTCCTGCCTGGATTTGTGCTGGAACTGCACAAATATTATGAAAGCCTCAAAGAACTTATGTAAAAATAGTTAAAGAGCTCTTAAAACTAGTAAGACAGTTACACTGCTAACAACTTTGACAGTTTACAAATTAAAAATCAATCCTTTAATAGAAGAAGGTTTAGAGATACCAGTGCAACTGCTGTAGTGTTAGAAATACACAAGAATGAAGGAAAACAAATTCTGCAATTACAGGAAGATTAGCAGAAGGCTTGGTATATCACAACAACAAACAGCAATAATTGGGCCTCAATACAGCAAGCACAGATCCCAATCAGCTTACGAAGATTACGTTCATCATGAGATGCCATCTCCAAATTGTTTTCTCCACAGGTATTTCTGAAATAAACAATGACTTCCTAAGGTATCTGCATCTTTAAACATTTTTAAAATGCAATACATTTAATTGATTTTGAATCTCACAAGGAAAATACAAGGCAGCATATCTAAGTGGACTTATTAGGTGTTTGTTTTCTGCCAATAGTCACAAACATTTCACAGTATTGTACTATTTACTTGCAGACTAACTAAAGTTTGGAGAATTCTGTAGCAATAGCAAATGAGGAGGCTTCCCACATCCACCTCTTACTTCCTACCCATGTAATTCTTTCCAAGGTACAAACATGTACACCTGTATTCTCCCAAGAGTATATATACCGGCCTGAAAGGGTAATAAAGAAGCTGCAGGAATCAGAGCTTAGGAACTCTGCATGAGAGTATTGGGTCTTATACTAAATCCAGTTCCCAACAGGAAGCTACCTGACACCTGTGTTTTCACTTAACCTACTGAGATTCACCAAGCCAGTGAGGCTATCGTGACAGCAGGTCCACAATACCTTAAACCAACCTAAATCAGCTGTTACAGCCCTACTCCATCCCAGCCCTTCTTTTGCCAGTATCCATTCCTGTTCCACCAAAGCGAAAGGCAGAAAGCCAACCAATCTGTAAAAGTGAGCTCCTGAAAGAAACTGGATTGTTGCTAAGTAGCTGGGAGTAACAGGCTTTCTGGGATTGCTACAAGCCATGTTTGTTTCATGTAGTGTCTGAGGAGAGTACAGGGAGACAGCAAAGACACTAGTCCATGCAGAGAACAGCATCAAGAAATGAGCTGGTCGTTAACACCGCGCAGCTATGGTACCTCCACTGCAATAAGCCTTTGACACTTGACAGGAACATGGCTTTAAGTCAACATATACCTTTCTCAAGACGCCCAGAGACTGTACAGATTTGGCCTCCCCAGAAAGATATTCCTCTGCTTGCAAAAAAAATCATGGCAGCATGACAGAAAAATGTGAGCAAATTCAAGCATCCTCAATAACTAGATCCACACTGTTAGCAAAGCAGCAACAGTAAATACACTGAAGCTGCCACAGCTGATGATGGAGATCTGGGCTAAGCCCAGTTTCTTCCTCTGCCTCATCAGGGTTTGGGATGCTGAAGGTACAGAATAAAAATGGATCCTTCGATGACCCAAAGATGATACAGACCAAAAGGTGACACAATTGCCCCCAAAAAACTGTAACTGTGGAAAAGACATCAGTGGCCAGGACCTCTGAAGCTTAAAATCAAATAGAGCAGGAGTAGGTGAAAGATGACAGAGTGGCTATGTCTCCCTTTGGTAAATAGCCTTCAACAAATCTCCAGAGGTTAATCCTATGGCCTAAGGAACAGAAGTTCAAGGACTTGTGTTCTTTTGACTTATGATTAGGGGTATGACAAGTATACAAAAAGGAAATTTTAATCCCCATCATTAAAGTGCTTTTACAGAAAGTTATTTAGGTTATAATGCACTAACTCCTCACTAGATTTTTGGGTTTGGTTTTTTTTTTTTTCTTTTTAATGAGCGCACATGGACCTTTACTTTTGATCCAGTATGCATTTTGCTAATTACATGACCACATAGTCTCATTGCACCACACACAAAAATAACAGTAAGTCATGCCAACAGCCCTACAAATTATAACATCTCCGTTCATCAAGAATTTTTCCTCAGTTTTAGTCAGTGATGCTGACTAATGCCAACAAAAAGAAATGGGCTGAATTGTTTGATATGTCACCTTAAACATCAGAATAGTGAGCCAACATATGCATGGCTGCTATCGTAATAAAGAATAAGTAACACTTCTAGTCCAAGAAGTTGGAGGAGTAAAAAAGTCTAATAAGGATGTTACTAGGCAAAGAATGAAGCCGAAGAACTGCAAACAGAAAAATCAGAATGTTCAAAATTGGTTTTCTAAAAGCTAGGCTAGCTTAGATGTCAATATAAACAAATAAACACAGCAGTTACAAGGGGTATTACAAATTAAGTGATTGCAACTGTTTAATCTTGTCCTTGAAAGCCTCAATTGTATTGGAATAATCAGTGCCTTACATTTAGAAGCCCACTGAGACGTAAGATTACTTGCCTATGATCAACACAGGAAAGCTTTCTCTTCGTATATGGGACAATTTAAAAACCCCTTTCCCATCTCTGGAGAACATAAAATTGAGAAGGTTGTGAGGAGAAACTGTTCTGGCAGTTGTTCATCCAGATGAAACCACTAGTGTCTTGGCTCCTTATCACTCAGCTCTGCAGGTTCAGGTTAGCTCTGTCTGCTGCTAATCACATGTCAGTACCTATAAAAATAGAAGAGTCTCACTAATAAAAGCAAGAACACAAACTCATATTAAGCGGGTAACACTTTGCTTCTGGCATTTGGTTTTGCTGTTATCCCTTTTGGGGGCTAAATACTTTTTGGAAGTATTAATACCTCAAAATCAGAATTCCAGTTCTATATACACAACTCTACCTCCTAAACACAGGAAGCCAACAAAAAGGTAAGAAACTTCCACCCAAACCTGAAACTAGGAAAAGTAGAGTGAACCTGTGCAGGTCAAGGATTCAGAAGTTTTGACTTCTGCTCAACAGATCGGTTTCTCTGCTCTTAGAAAAGGAGCATAGTGAGAAGTTACATGGGGTAGTGAGGTCTGTCTTAACATAAAACAAAAGTACTTACTCATCTTTTGTTTCCCTTAAAGTTGCATTAACAAAAAGCAAAGACAATTATATGGCCTAGCAAACCCAGTAATAAAATGAGAGTTAACTACAAATTAAAGGAGTAAGTATTTTGGTCTGCCAGAAGAGTCTGTACCCAGAGGGGATCAATAATAACTCATCAGTATTTATTAGAAGCCAAAGCAAGATTACTAAAGAATGTATTCAAGTCTGATGAGTTCAAAGGCAGTGACTGTCCCCAGGCAGAAGGTGACTCAAACACCACTGTTTTCAAACCAAACTTGAGAGCGTATAGCTTTGAGTATTTTAGATTTTCCAAAGGATGTAAGATTTTCCAAAGGACGTAATCTAGATATCAGACCATGATTTATTATTCCATCATCCTGACCACTTATTTTCTCTTTGGTGGAATTTGACAAAATGTGTTGATGCAGATCAATGCCAATGACAGATAGCACTGATGCCTCCTTGTTTACAAAGTTAAGGACAGAAAATTGGAGGCAGGATCTCTACGTGAAACTCCTTATCGCAGCACAGGGCCCAAAACAAGTGTATTAAATTGCTGACAGCTGGGAATTACGTATAACATTTGACTTAGAAAAGAAACATTTTGTGGAGAACTGATAACTTTCACTAAATACAGACAAACTGTCCAATCAGCACGTCAGTCTGTGTACCAGTATCTCAAGAGAAGCACAGTAAGTAATGGCAATTATACAGCACTGCTGTGCTCCTTCATTCTCCACTATAAACTCAACTTACATTGTTTTACTTCTAGAGGCTTAAGTTAGATAAAGTTTACTTAGAAGGGTACTTCTAACACGAACTTTTAAGTAAGCACCATGATCAGAAAAGAATCAAAAAGGAGGTGTAGTACAAAATTTCAGACATTTAATACAAATTAAGTTGTTCTGAAAGATGCTGACACATTTCTAATCTTTTACAGTCCTTTAAATGAATCTAAATTTCATTTTAGCGTACCTCCATGGGTATACAACTTTTACATACTTCTGCGTTTCATCTGTTTGTTGCCCCCAAAAGAAAGATGTTGCTTAGATTTTAACCCTTTTCAAAGGCGTGGATGAAAGCTTTAACCACGTTAACATTTTTGGAGCTATCTACCAAACAGTCTTAGGCTCAGCCACAAAAGGAAGTCAGTCAGCACACTGGAAGATAACCCTAGAGGATATACTTCTCTGTAACAGCAAATACCCTGTTCCAAAATAATTACTCCCCTTTGGGAGGAAATGAGAGCTAAGCTTACCTTAGCTGGTCTGGTACAACTAATTTCAGTAAAGCTTAGGCAGTCAGTTCCCTTCTTCCCCCCCACGGAGGCAGATATTTAATTCCCCTAGTCTCTGGCATGCTATAATATAAGCAAGTATGGATGACAGATCAGTTCACACTAGGCATGAACATACCTAACCTTTCCCTGTTTATAGCTCTGATGGATTCAGGCCAGTGACTGAGAAAGCAGCAACAAAGCCAGTAACCAATACAGGGAGATGAGACAAGGACAAAATGAATGAGGAGCCGCAGGAAGAGTCTCACTGGATGAGAAGGGGAAAAAGAAACCCACCACGCCTCCTCCTTACCCTGAAAAGCAACTGCTAAACAGAAGGATGGGCAATTTTTAGTTACTTTCTAACATTTACTAATGTTAGCCAGAAGTGTTGAAGTTATCATACTCTCTACATACGATATTTTCTGCAAGAAAGATTCACTGTCCCCAAGTTAAACAAAAATTAAGATAAAGATTAATTTACACCGTGAATGTCATCTTAAAGACACTGCTGCTGCTAAGCCTGACCTGCATAAAATTGTCTCCACCCAAACAATAGCAGCAGAGGTGTGAATTCTCCTAAAACACAAAACAGTGCTTTCAAAGGACTAAAATTCCAGCCCTACTGATTACAGAAGTGAATTTAAATGATGAAATCAACAGAAACATGGAAAACACCCTCAGGTGAAGTCGAAATAATCTGACGCATATTTAGGTTTTCACTCTAGCAAATCCTAATCCAATTTCAACCCTAGCCTGATTTCAGAACGACTCCCTCCCCCTTCCTTTCCTATTACAGGAACTTAAACGCAGGATTTGGGGTTTCCTCCCTGTTCGGTTGCGACTAGAATTGAAGATGTCCCCGCTAATGACACACGGATTCAGAAGACCTTCGGAATACCTCAAGGGAATAAGCTTCTAATCACCCAGCCTCACTGAAATTCGGGGGGGGGGAGTAAACTACTACCCCATTAGCCTTAGGAAGCACCACACTCCTTCCCGATTTAGATGGAGCCGCACAGCAGAAGATTACTTGTGTGCCTACCAGCATTTTTAAAAAAAGGAGGCGGGGGGGGGGGGCAACCCAAAAAAGGTTGATTTAAGGCAGTACAGGGAGCAAGATGGGCCAGCACAGTACGCTGGGAAAAGGCTCCTCCGAGCGTGGGAGCGGCCCCTACCACCGGCACAGGCCTCCGTCTGCGGCAGCGGCAGGGCGGGGGGGGTGGGACACGACACGGGCAGGGCAGCCCCCCCCGCCCCGGCGGAAGGGCTATTACCGCCCGGAGGGACCGGCACAAAAGGCGGCCGGCACCATTGTCCACCCCCTCGGAGCCCCGAGCACGGGGGAGGAGGCAGGAGGGGGCAGGCAGGCAGCCGGGGTGGGAGAACGGGGAGGAGGGGGCGGCGGCGCATCCCACCGGCCCTGCCCGGCTACGACCGCCGGTCCACGGGAGAAACGGCGGAGAGGGGTGCCGCGGGGGGAAGGCCCGTACGCCTCCCGCCGGGACCGCGCCAACCCTTCCCCCCCCCTCCCCTCACCGCCGCCCCCCGCCGGCCGCGCCCGCATGACGGAGGAGAAAAAAAAAAAAAAAAAAAAGGGAAAAAAAAAAAAAACCAAAAACGAAAAAACCACCCCCGCGGGCCTTTTCCCCGGCCGCTCCCCGCCTCCTTCCCGCCGGCGGCACCGCGAGCGCGACCAGGCCCCGGCCCCGGCCCCAGCCCCGGCCCCGGCCCCGGCCCCTCCTCTCGCTCTTGCCGGAGGCGGAGGCCGGGCCGGGCCGGAGCCCCCGCCGCGCCCCTCCGTCACCTACCTCCACGTCGCGGCCTTTATTCTTGAAGCTTTTAATACGGTGGTTCTCCAGGCCGGCGGCGGCGTTCTCGGCCATGGCGGAGGCGGCGGCTCCCGGTTCCTGTGAGGCGGCTCGCAGCGGCGGCGGCGGCTCGCGCGAGGGGGGGGGGGGGCGGGGGGAAGCGGGACGCTCCGTGACGAGCGCGAGGAGGAGGGAGGGGCGGGGGGGGGGGGGAGAGAGAGCGAGCGAGCGATCGCGCCGTTGCTGAGTGACTGAGGGAGCGGCCGCGACGCGACGCGGCGGGGCGGGCTCCGCCAATGGGCGGTGCGGTCCCCGCCTGGCTCCGCCAATGGGCGGCGTGGTCCGCGCCTAGCCCCGCCCCGCGTAACGACTCCTTGCGGGAGTCACTCCCCGCCGCCGCGTTGCATTCTGGGAGGTGTAGTCCCGGCGGGCGGCGGCCTCCCACGTGGAGCGGGCGGGAAGGGACGCCGCCGGCTTCGCGCCTCGTCCCCGCGGCTTGCGAGGGTCCCGCTGAGGGGATTCCAGCTCCACGCTGAACGTTACCGGGCTGAGGGAAACGGGGGAAAGGCCTGAGCGGCGGGGCCCGCCTCCCCTCCTCCATGGATTCGTAGTTCTGAGGGGGGGGGGACCGAGGGCCTCGCCTGCCTCATGGGGAGCCACGCTGACAGGATGGCTGCGGTGGGCTCTGTCCCTGAGCCCCCGCGCCCTCCTTAGCAGCGGTTTTGTCCCACAAATGCAGCGTGAGGTGACCCCAGCCGGCGCGGTTCGCGGCCTCATCAGCCAGGAGATACGTCGGAGATCTGCTCCTCGCGTCGCCGTGTGTCGCCCGGGGAAAGGCTGCGCGGCGAGCCTCTCGCAAATCCAGGTGTTTCGGGGAAGGCCTGAGTCTCCTCCGGCTCGCCTGCCCGGGCAAGCAAGCCCGAACCTTGAAAGCAAATCCGGCGCTTTCGCGAGCCCGCCCTTCGCGCGCACAGACGGTAGCCGTGTGCGTCCCCTGGGGTTTTGTACCTACCGTAACGCAGGGCACAAATGGTCTCTGCCAGCCCAACAAATTGTCCCCAAACTGTCAAAATTACTGCAATCCCCTCCCCCCCAAAGTCATTAGTGCAGCTGTGGTGGTAGTTGTATACACCGCAAACAGACCCAGGACCTCCAGACCGATAGCAGCCTGGGCACAGCCGGTTGGGTCAAATAGAGTGCCTCAAAGTCTCACCTAGTATTTCCAGGCTAGAAAACAGGGGGGGGGAGGGGTGAGATAAGGTAATTGTACATGGGTAAGCAGCGATCTAACACCTTCCATAAAGCAGAGTATTATTTCTTTGGAAGAAAAGTATCCATGAAAACCCAAACCCCAAAATAACGAAAACATGTAATGTTCATATCCAGCTCATCTTAAACTACTTCAGGTTCTGCAACAGGCCCTTATAGCTATATATAAGCTTTTCACAGACCTCTTTCAGAGTCTCTCCCTCTTAATTGACAGCTCGGCTTTTTAATTGCCTTCCCCCAGCCCCTCTTTATATCATTCAAATCACTGTAACTTGTAACTCACAGTTCTGGCAAAACAAGGCTTGCAGCCTGATGGAGATGAATAAAAATCTGGAAGACTAATGCTCTTCACTGTCGTTCAGCTGCGTGCCAAATGTTCTTATCTGAGGGATCAGTGTAGCATTTCCATCCCTCTCGTATCCAAGTAGTTTCGGCTCCCGGTGCACATCGCTCTGTGCCTTTTCCCAATGGCTTTGTCTGGGTGTGCTGCACCATTATGGCTAGCAGTGGAAGAGAAGAAGGAGCCAGGAGCAGCAAAGCCCAAATGGCACGACCGATGTGGCTGGTGTTTGTCAAGATCGCTAATGTCAGAGATGGCTCCTAGGCCCTGGCGCTTGCCATTTGAAGGAGAATTGGATCCAGCTGTCCAGCTGTCCTCAAGAGAGCTGCTAAAGCAGATTCAGTAGCTGAGAACTTTGTTTTACCCGCCAGTAAAGGTGGCCGTAGCTGCCAGCTGTGGCTTACTCAGGCCTGGTAGGACATCAGAGCAATGCTGATCCGATCCCAGCCAGGCAGGGGTGTTGCAGTTATCCTCTGGAGGAGTTGCTCGCCATTACCACGAACAAAAGAGCTTTGTTCAGCTCCATCCTTTAACCTGTGAGGTAAAAGGAAAAGTTGCAAATAAAAAAATGGAGTGTCTCCAAACTGGGACAACTCAATTTACCAATCCATAAATCTATACCCATTCCACTAGATACGATTTATAGACACAATGGCAGCAATGTCTTTTCTTTCCCATTTCTTCCTATCCACGATACCAGCCTTTCAGGGTTTCTATAGAGCATTTCATTAGCCTTAGTAGACACTCAGGAATTGAACGCCTCTTAGACAGAGCTACATGGAAGTTTGATTAGTTTTACTGCCTGAATAAAGCTTCTTGGTGGAGCTCTTGACTAGATAATTAAACTTGCATGTACTCGGAGAGAAAACATTTTGATGTAGTTAAGCAAATACTACTTTTTGGCACTGTAATTAACAGACACTACTAAAACACAAGGAACGAGTACTTTGCTACTTTGAAAACTGAACGAACCATGTGGTTCCAGGTAACCATTCTTCCTCACAGTATGAGCTTCATATCAATGTGTTCTTGTCACCAAGACCTGGAAGATGTATGTCAGGGCCATGAGCACACCAAGGGGATTTACTGAGCAGCCTCCCCGCACTCCATTTCAGCCCCCTGCCCCAGCGACACTGCAGCGGTGCTGGTCTCCAGCTCCACCACAGCCCTGGCCTGGGTGCGCAGGCTGATGTCCTGGCTGGGCTGAAATGGGGTGATGGGACGGAGTGAAGGGGAGGAAAAGAGGCTGGTCAAGGCCAGCGAGATTGGGGGGGGGAGGTGTGCCTTCAGTGCCCCAACAACATAAACTTCATGGCTTAAAGAGCTTTGGGGAGGAAAGATCTTTCATAATTCAAAGATGTGGGACAGTAACAACTCTTTGGGTGTCCCATTACTGAACAGAGTTGAGCTGTGCTTGTTTCTGAGACGACCTGTTGGCTTCAGCAAAACAAAATGAACCCGGCAGGTGACGTTGCCATATTTTGGGAAGTGCATGCCATCAGCTCAGGAACCCACCTGCAGCTCCAGAGTCAGAGGCCACTCACCTTGTGGTAGCCAGTCACTTGTTCTTTTGCAGTCCGTGATTTTGTCTGTATCCACCAGTCAATACAGCTGCAAGAAAACCAGCATGTAAAAGAAATGTAATGAACCTGAGTCATGCTCTTGCTGGCAGTCCCTCCAAGAAGGATTGGGGAGATTTAGGTGCAGTGCTTTAAGATGCTACCTGTTGTCAGTCCCACCCTGCTAGTGGATGTTAGAAGGCGAGGCAGGAGAGGCAAATAAAACATGTGTCAGCTCCCCAGTCTCTCTGTTCACAGCCACGAGCAGCTGAAGCCAAGACCTGTGGGGTGGAGAAGGTGTGGATGCCTCCCCAGCAGAGCAGCAGGGCAGCTGGCAAGTCGGTGTCATCTCAAAGCACCGCTGCTGACTTGGCTACAAACCACCTGTCAAGAGCAGTCTGTAAAACCGTGCAACTTGTAATCACAGAAAGGTACAAGGATTGTTACTAAAGCCATTAAGCTAACCGAAACCACTCACGGGTCTTGCGCCTTGCTTGCCCATCTCAGAACGGGACGCCTAAGCATCTCTGACTTGGGCTGCACGACAGCTGTAACTGCGTATTACCGTTGGCATGGCAGAGCGAGAGAAAGCTTTTTCCTGCAAAATTTGCCGCTGCTTTTGTGCTCCCTAACTCCCAGCAGACGTTAACTTTCATGCCTTGCTTTCTCGTGTCTGTTAGAGGCAGCGTGACTGGCGCAGGCTCAGACACGTGCGCAGCCGGGGTCCCTGCCTGGATCATCTGCAGCTGTCCCCACGGTACGTATAGCTTTCCAGCAACCGGCTGAGCAGCGTCTCGTCGGGTGTTGCTCCCTGACAAAAAGGGATGAGTAACGCGTAAGTAAACTAAAGGCAAAGTCCCCTACAAACAATGCCTTTGACACTCATTTTCCCTCAAGATACATGTATCGTTTCAGTGAGACTATTAATGCATGTTTGCACTTCTCTCCATCATTGAAGTGAAAATTTGTCTTCATAGGAAAATAGTTATGTTCTTCCCTCATGGTAACTAAGGCTTAGTAATGAGTGTGAGGTAAATCCTGGTAAAGACTCCAGCTGTGTCAAAGGCTGCCATCAAATACCATGGATGCTAAGAGGTAACGCGCCCAAGGAGAGATGAGATAGGTCCACCGAAGAGAAGCCCATGGAAGGTTGCTGTGTACAAAGATCCACACCCCCAGGTCAGGAAACCCCTAATCTGAAAATGGTTGGAAGCTGGGAAAGTGCTGGGGGAAGCATTGCTTTTTTTTCCAGTTCTTATGCTTTTCTTAAGACATCTGTTTACTGGTGACTGTCGGAGATGCAATACTGAATAAGACAGGCTTTTGGTCTGACCCACAATAGCCCTTATATTTACAGCAGAGAGTTAGTGCTCAGTGAACCACATCACTATGAATTTGGCACCCAAATACTCTCAGGGTACAGTGTGTTCCTCCAGTTTCAAAGCAGTAGGTTATGGGTGTCACCAGACTGTCCTGTTGCTGTTTTGCCCCTTTCACGCCAGGGTCTGGGTTCTCCAGTCACCCACCCTGGAGGCAGCTCCAGTCTGGGGTGAAAACAGCTGCTCGTTTGGCAGAAAACTCCAGCCACAGGCTAGGATGGTGCACACAAGGAAACCCTGCCCTGACTACAGTGGGGCTAGGGACCTCATCAAATTTGGCTCTCCGATGTCCTTTCCCAGTCCTTCAGCAGCGTACCGATGGACCTGGCAGTCTCAAAGACCTCTTTGCAGCGGTGCACCATATCCCGCTACCCACAGGCAGCAGCACGGTCAATGGCACTTGGCAAAAACAGGCAGCTCCACCGGGCTGTCAGAAGGTGCGTGGGCAGGTACAGGGCTCAGGGACATGAGGTCCCTCCTCAGTATGTCTGTGCCAGGACCAGTCCCAGAGAGCTGCCCTTGCTGCTGGCAGAAGTCGCTTCTAGGGGCAACACAAAGAGCTGGTGAAGGAGCTGGCGTGAGGCTGGCTTTGGAAGAACCAGTGAACAGCCCAGGGTCGGGATTTATAAATGCCTCATTATCTGCAGACCAGGAACAGAAGCATTGGGGGAGCAGCTGGCTGGTCTGCTAGCGTTTCCAGAATCTGGGGGATGTTGTTAGTGAAGGAGGAACCGTAAAGCCTCTGGTTAGTCATAGGCCCTCTGTGTTCACTCTGAGCCAAGTTGCTTTCTCAGCATCTTTGTCCACACTTTGACCAGGAGGAGAATTAGGGGAAGCTTCTCCTGGGACAGAGCATCGCTTTCCTCCTCCGCTATTCTGACAAGAAACCCCGGAGTAAGTACACACCGGTTCCTCATCTTCTGCTGTTTCCCACTGTCGGGCAGCTCCACACAAGAAGGTGAGCTGGGGCTGAGGGTGACAGCAAGGTGGGCAGGGGCTTCATCGACAAGGGCCTGCTGCCACGGTACCCGAGCAAGAAGAGCTTGGTTGGGTGATGGTCGGTCAAAAACTCAATCACCAGACAAGACCGTAGTGATGAGGCACGTCCCAGGTCACGTCAGGGTGCAGACTGGTGAGTTACACGGCCAAGCACAGGGATAGCTGCAATGTAGCTCAGGCAGAGACTAAGGACAAGAGCCCTGCTTGCAAGCGGTTCCTGAGATAAGGGGAGTGAGTCCCCGCCAAGGCTCCTCACAGCTTGTTCTCAAACAGCTCTTTGATTCAAGGCCAGGCAGCTGCACTGTCAAAGCTGGCCCTGGGCCCAGGCAGCCCAAGCCCCAGGAGGAGGGAGATGTGCTCAGGGCTCCGGGCACCCACCTGGAGCTGAAGACATCCCTTTCTCCTGATGTCTGAGCTCCAGGCTGCCGCAGAACCAGGGAGGTCGTGGAGACTTACACCGGGGCCTGGACAGCTTTCCCAAATTTAAGGCAGATGGTGATCAGATGGATCGGATGGCAGATGGAGCCAGAACGCCATCCTGCCCAGAGCTCCCATCCAAGCAAAGCTCCTGAGATACTGTTCACAGAGCCATGGGTCCACCAGCCTCCCAGGCTTTGGCCTTGGGATGCAGGTGCTCAGGAGGCTGGGCTGTGCCACAAACAGCAAAACCTGGTGGGCTCGCTGGTTTTCCTGGTAGGAACAGCTCTGGGCAGTCTGCTCCACAGCCCCGGAGCCTTTTGCCAGAGGCAGCCCAGGGATGCAGCCGTTGAAGCCCAGCCCCAGAGCCGAAAAGGGCCAGGAGATCCCTAGCGCAGACTATGCTGCGCCTGAAGGAGACATCAAAGGGATGCAGTTTACAGGAAAGGTCCCTGAGAACCTGGGATTGACTGTCCGCAGGATGTCTCTCTTAATTTATATTTCAAAGTGGATAATTTAGTTGGCATAATTGGGAGTTTTCTCTTCATTATGGGTGCACAGAATACAGTAGTAGAGACAGTGAGAGGGAAGCATATCTGGGAGGGAGATAACTGCAGAAGTAGTCTGCAACCATGTAAATAACGTCATCCTGTTTGGGAAACTGCAGGGGTAATAAAGATCTCCTTTAAACATGCGAGTCACAGGGTATGGGGTACCACATCCCTCACCCTCTGGAGCAGGAGAGGTTTATTTCTGTGTCATGGCAAAGTGGAGGGGAGAGTCAGTGCTCCCAGGTGATATCCTTAGTGGTGCCAGCCCACGCGTTATAAGGTGATGGAGCTGGGTATGCCGGCCAGGCCCGCTGTTGGAGAGGTTCGGCAGCAGACAGGCTCTGGTTTGGTGGCACTGGACGATCACTTCTGAAGTAACCTAACTGCAGGTTTGGAGAAACAACCCCGCAGGCCCCCAGGTCAGTGCAGAAGGAGGGGAGGAGATGCCCCAGGCGCCGGAGCAGAGATTCCCCTGCAGCCCATGGTGATGAAGACCATGGTGAGGCAGGCTGCACCCCTGCAGCCCAGGGAGGTCCACGGTGGAGCAGATCTCCACCTGCAGCCCGGGGAGGACCCCACGCCGGAGCAGGGGGATGCCCAAAGGAGGCTGTGACCCGTGGGAAGCCCGTGCTGGAGCAGGGGACGAGTGCGGAGTCCTGCCCCTGAGGAGGAAGGAGCGGCAGAGACAACGTGTGATGAACTGACCCCAATCCCCATTGCCCGTCCCCCTGCGCCGCTGGCAGGGAGGAGGTGGAGAATTTGGGAGTAAAGTTAAACCCAGGAAGGAGGGAGGGTTGAGGGGGAAGGTGTTTTTAAGATTTGGGTTTTTTTCTCATTGTCCTACTCCGATTTGATTTGCAATAAATTAAACTAATTTCCCCAAGTCGAGTCTGTTTTGCCCGTGACAGTAACTGGCGAGTGATCTCTCCCTGTCCTTATCTCAACCCATGAGCCTTCTGTTCTATTTTCTCTCCCCTGTCCAGCTGAGGAGGGCAGTGACAGAGCGGCTTTGGGGGGCACCAGCGTCCAGCCAGCGTCAACCCACCACCCCATCACAAAGCACGATGACCCATTTCAGATTTTGGCACATGTTAGCAATACACTTTTTCTCCTAAACATAGTTGCTGAGAGCTGCAGGACTTACACTTGCACTGCAGATAATAGGCATTTTTTTAGCAGAAGTATCTCAAAGTAGAATTGCAGTGACACCGAAGTATCTTTAGCACTGACATTGTTAAAGATTATCAGGAGCCTTCACTTGGATTTGATCTGATTTCACTAGCTCAGATTAAGAACTTTTTGTATAAGCAAAGACAATTTAATGCAAATAATTATGACAGACAAGGCAAAGATTTACTGAGGTGGATCTGGGGGTCTTCTGGTTCCCCCCCCGCCTCAGTCCCAGCAATGCAACATGCATTTCCACACTGCGTGCACGTTGTCCAACCAGTGCCTCCCCACACTCACCCAGAGCAGGCTGTCTCCATCCCTGGTTAAGGCAGCTCTGATTACAGCATCCTTAGAAAGGCAGATTTTCTTTCGTGTTCTCATATCCATGTATTAACCTGCCCTGACATCACTTTGTTTGCCAGAACTGATAGCACAGCCTGTGATCACTTCGCTGCAGAGATTACACAGAAGTAGAGGCAGATTCCAATAACTTCTGTTCTGCAAAACAAGTTTTAGTTTCTACTCCAGTATAAGTTCTTATATATACTTATTTTGTCTCTCTCTCTCTCTCTCTGTATAATAACTTGTCTTGCTGCAGAGATAAGAAAGTCACAGGCACGGTGCTATGTGAATCTGGAACAAGAGACACGTCCCTTTGTGTGCCTTGATGGAAGAAAACTCAAGTGTAGTTACACTTCTGATACCAACACAGACCCACAACAGCTGGCTACTGCCACCATCTCCTGCTCATTTGAGGAGATGTTCTGCATATTTAAAGCCTGCAAATAATTATACACTTGGTACCAGGCTGTTATGAACAACATACAAAATTCTTCCTGTTTCAGTAACTTCAATTTGTAAGAAGTCACCAAGGCAGTGAGTCCCCACACTTAAACATTGAAGCTGGTTTCACATGATTATTGGCAGAAATGGCAATTTTATTTTAAAACCTCCTGTGATCTGATCTCAGGATCTATTTGGATCTTCAGTCCCCATGGCAATAGCTTCTCAAATCCTGAAAATAATAATGTGCGCAGCTATTTTGACTGAATAAACCAGACGCCACACATGCGTAAGGCTAAGCATATGGGTGCATGCTTGCAGGGAGAGGGTTTCCTTTCAGTCATGAAAGTAAATAGCTATTTTTTGAGCGCACATAGAGGTCTGCTCTACTTGGTCAGATGTGTCAAGTGAGGGAGTGCTGTTTTTACATTGTCACTTTTTAAAGCAGGCCTGCATTCATCCTTTTGAATGGCTTTCTAATGATACCTGACGCGGTTCACGTGCACTGGGAACACATTAGGCATCACCTTTCCCAGCGAAATACCACTGAAATGGTGCCACGGAAGAGGAGAGGCAGGAAAATGGATCCTAACCTCGTTTTGTATATTCATGTGTTCACCCTTTGGACTGGAGCTGTTAATCAAAATGGGAAGCCTTGTGAGTTGTTTTGGTTAAGAATAGGAATTTGGTTTTGTCTTTGATGCTGCCTTAAGTGTTTGAAGATAACGTACGAGGAAGGAAGAATCAACTACACAGGCAGTTGCTTTGCTCACAGCATTCTGCCTTTCTGAAGGACCTTGATTTGGTCCTCTGAGGATGCTCCAGCAGGACTGTGCCTGGATGGACCTCTTCCTGCAGGCCACCAGGTATCCCATGGACCTCGTCTCCTGGTTGCCCAGCTCTGCATCACTCCTGGAGCGTGCCTCCCGGGTGATCCCAACGCAGGAGTGGGCGCTGGGTCCAGCAGGGAGATGGGCACTGTTTGCCATCGGTGCTTGCCTGCTGGCTGGCACTCAGCTGCCTGCAGCCTCCCCCAGGTTGTTGTGCGGAGGGTGTTGAGACAGCTGGACCTGCGCAAAGATTTATTCACGGCGTCTGTAGCTGCTGGCATGCGTTGACTCCAGAGGTAATAGCTGCTTTTGGGGAAAGATGAAAAAATAGGAGAGAAAGAGAAGGGAAAGGAAAACTCACCCCTGTGGCCAGCTGGGAGGAGAAGGAACAGGAGGTCCCCAGAGGAGTGTCCTTCCCTGGGCATCCTCTCTGGTGGCGTGGGTGCCTTCCCTGCAGACAAGTTACCCATGGTAACTATATGTTTGGGGTTTCTTTTTTGACCCCCTCCAGCTCCCTGTTGGTTGCTCCTGCTTACAAAGCTGTTAGTGCTGATGGGAGCACACGCCGATGGGGCACACTGGATGGTTCTGAAACACCGCACGTGCGTTTTGTTGGGTCCCCTAACGTAAGCCGAGAACAACAGCCCAGGAATAGGAAGAGAGGTGGGAAAGGAAGGCGATTCTCACGCCGGTGGCTGTTACTTCTCATGGGAGACAGTCGTAACAAGGCTTGCAGGTGCAGAGCCATGAGAATAAGACAAAACCAACATGGGTTGACAAGGGAAAAACACCGCCCAGGCACTCGAGAGAACCCAGCAGCATGGGGGGGAGACACGGAGCAGTGAGGAAGCTGCAGAGCTGCAGACAGGAGCCCTTAATTTTGCACAGGTTGAGGCACTTCAGGCTC
Source organism: Harpia harpyja (assembly GCF_026419915.1). NCBI lineage: Eukaryota > Metazoa > Chordata > Aves > Accipitriformes > Accipitridae > Harpia > Harpia harpyja. The sequence goes on from NC_068943.1 coordinate 32,935,207, forward strand.
TGCACAACACAGAGCAAAGCCGGGGCATGGCTGAGAAGCACACGCAGAGCCAGGAGCTGGGAAACACTCCCAGTCGAAGCTGTACAGCTCTAAATTGTCTCTTTTTATTATCGCAACCGGCAGAGCGGGTGACGACAACTGCTTGGTACAATGGCATCTCACCACCTGCAAGCGAGCTTGCTTAAATGCAAGTGTCTTCAGCTCCTTGCTTGGCTCTCGCAGGCCGGCTGGCACAAGGGCACCCCAATGCATCCCCATGGGACTCGGTTGAGGTGATGGAGGCCCCACGGCTCTCTGGCCACGATGGGGCAATGCCAGGCGCCGTGCCGGACTTGCCGGGGTCCTGCTGGAGGAGATCGGGATCCGTCACCTCCGAGCTCGGCACAGGGCATCTGGCTGCAGCCGACTGCTGTTCCTGACCCCGGCATCCACTGACGGATGCTGTCATCCCGGGACAGGGACGTCCGACCCACTGGGGAAATGGACGCACCAGCTGCTGTTTTCCAGCAGCAGGCATTGAGCTAAGCCAGTCCTGAGTTTGGCTTTGTCTGCAGGGTGAGGCCGGGAGGGATTTTTCAGATTTTCTTCATCAGTGCAAGGAAAAGGGAAACATAAGGGCAAGGCAAGGGAAGAAAAAGTCAAGGCAAGAAAAAGTCAAGGCAAGGCAAGGGAAGAAAAAGTCAAGGCAAGAAAAAGTCAAGGCAAGGCAAGGGAAGAAAAAGTCAAGGTAAGAAAAAGGCAAGGCAAGGCAAGGAGAAGGCAAGGCAAGGCAAAAGAAAAGAGGGCAAGGCAAGACAAGAGAAAGGCAAGGAAAGGCAAGGAAAAAGAAAAAGCAGGCAGAGGCAAGAAAAGTCAGGAAAATAATAGGCAAGGCAAGGCAGGGCAAGAGAAGAGAGGAGAGGAGAAAGAAAGAGAAAGAAGGAAGGAAAGAAAGAAAGAAAAAAGAAAATAAGGCAAAAAAGGACAAAAGAAAACTAATAAGGAGCACTGTAGTTCATACTTCACTGCTTGTCTCAAGCTGCAGTGGATTTAAAGTGCAACCTCAAACAGCATGAGTGTTGGCAATGCTCTATCTAAGCCGAAGCATGACAATGACAACATAACATGAATAAAAAATGTGAGTCTGGAGTAATTGAGAGGGGAGGGAGCTTTTTGTAAGCATTTGTTTGCAGATAGTTTTATGATGATTCAATACAGTTGATGTAAAATCTAGCTGAGTTGAACTGGGTGTCAGCCAGCCCGGTGTGGCTACTAAAATTTAGCTGAAAATGATATTTTATACCAATTTATTTAGGTGAGGAGAGGGGTGTTGCCTTTTGGGGCGGCATCCCCCCTGCCAGCCCAGCCGCGAGGGCTGGTTCTGCTCCCCAAGGGCCCCCGCCACAAGCCAGTACAGGCGGTTGGCAGGCTGGTGGTGAACCACGTCAGAGAACTGATCCAGGGGGAAAAGAGGAAAAGGGAGAGAGGGGTGTTTTCTTTTCTTTTCCCAGGCTGTTTTTCCTGCCCTCGGCCAGCTACTAAGCGAGAGACCAGTGGGGCCTCCCAGAAGCCCTCCAGCAAACCTGCAGCAACGTGACTTAGTATTTCCCCTGCTGCCAAGGTAAATACAAGCAGGGAGGAAAAAAAAACCCAGCGGTAAACCCCAAAACCCTGCAAGACTTCTTCATTCACTTTGAAAAACGATAGCAATGGGGGCCCCTGCGTGGGTTCCCTGCAGAGAGCCCCTCAGCAGACCCACGTATTCCCTCTTGCCTCTCGGTGGGAGCGCTGCTCGCTTTATGAAATGCTGAGCTGCCGTCCCCCTCTGCTCTGCACATCGCCACGTCCCTTGTCAGCACTCAGCGAGCCGGTATTAAAACAAGAGGGAGGCCAAGTGGAAGAGAAACTGAAAGCCGCCCTCCTGGCTACGGGGAATTCCTTCCCTGGCAGAAAATCGGCACCGGCTCTGCCAAAATTCCCGCCGGATTTCTCTCCTTCCAGAACAGAAGTGAGAGTTCAGATAATTATGCCAGTGCCACAGATTTTAATTTTTTTTTTTTTTTAAATGTCATACAGAGCATACTTGGTGAATCCCTGGCATTGCTCCATCAGTGTAGAAGGAATAGGGCTTCCTTGTATTTGAAGAGGTAACAGCGCTCCAGGCTACAAAAGATAACTGTGCTTTTTAATTTAAGATTACAGCCATGACAGCAGTGCAGGGGGTCTCTCTGCTCCAAATATGCTCAACCTGCATTGACTGATGGCTGTTATATTTGAAACCTCGTAGGTTGCTATGGGGAAAGTGCCAGAATAAACATCTCTGCTTACTAGAGGCTCAGAAGACTGAGATGCAGTTAGATGTAAATACCTGGTTTGATAGCTCGTATGTTTGGGGTTTTGTCTGGAGTCTCACTAGGTGCTGGTGGTGGTTTGCGAATAATTACAGTTATATTTTTGAGTGGTATCAAGCACTGGGAATATACATTACGGTCCCGAAGCTGGAGGGGAAGTCCTTGCAGATTATGAGGAGGGAAGAAGGCCACTCACTGTTCACATTCCCTTTACATTTAACTTTTACATTTAACAGTTAAGGCAGAAATGATAAGATTTCTGCGCAGATCATTAGAAACCCATATGGGTAGGGAGAGAGTGAAATATGAATGCACTTTGTAAATCTAGTAGAAATGCAATTCAGGAAGATGAATGCAGCTATTAAAACTTCACATCTTAGATATATTTGACCAATATACACATGTTATTTGGAGCTATAGTTTTTGGGAGTTACTTATACCATTAAAATAGCAATAAATCCCTCATAGTGGGTATTATTTAGCATCTGCGTTTCAGTTCGTTCCCCAAAAGGATGCCAAGAACTGAAACAATGAATTAGAGGGCAGATGCCTTTCATCAGCTCTCCTTAATTGCTGCCCAGGTTGCACTTCTGGCAGATCAGCAAGAGACCTCTGCAAAGACCGGTCACAGTGATGAAAGATGCCACGGTGATGGGCATGGGAAACACCAGCAGCAACCTGGATAACTGTCACAAGCATAGGTCCAAACCGGTCTATTACAGCAGCGACTTCCCAAGGTGCCAGCCCTGTCGACGGCTCAAGGAATCGGCTTTTTAACCCACCTGTGAGAAGCCAAAAAATGGAGAAGGCACCCAGAGCAGATGCTTGCTGCTAATGAAGCAGGGGCCACAAGTCAGATTGCTTCAGACCTAGACCGTCTGCCACCTTTCCTCTCCTACGTACCCTTCAAAATAATGCATAACGCAGTGTCAGCCCCTCCCTGAATGCTGCCCCATGAGTTTCAACTACAGTTTGGCTCCGAAGGCACAGCGTCTGCTCTGCTCCATGATCTGCCCTGCACTTGCTGGCACCAGAGACCCTTCCCCAGCACCTATGCACTCGCCATTCTCCCCTGCGGTATTTTCCTTGCGGCATTCGGCAAAGCTCGTGCCTTGGTCCTACAAATCTCTTCTTGAGCAGCAGGGAGCCAACACAGGGGAGAGCAAAGAACCCAATTAAGGCTCAAGGAATTCATTTTCCAAGCATCACCTTTCGTCTTTAGGTTTAGCGGGCACAAGTCCTGTAAAGGGCACTGGTGGCCAGTTTTGTTGCGCCTGGATTTCTTCATGGCGAATTTTTTTGGACCGCTCTGACGGGCCCCCATAGCAGGCTTCCCCAGGAAAGACAGGAATGGCTTTGTCACTGCAGGATTGTTGCTTTTCCCTTGCCTTCCCTTCCTTTCTCCAACCTGCCCTTGAAATGACAGGGTTATATGTAAGAAACCACCTGCTATGGCATAAAAATGCCCAATCTCAACTCAGCTTACTCAGCTCAGAAGCAGATTTAAGCCAAATCACAAGAGCATCCCCTCTGCTTTTGGTATTGATTTAAGCTGGGGATAAAGTAGGAAGATTAAAGATTAAATTGTCTCCTTTAGCCAGCACACACCAGCCTGCCTGAGCAACGAGCGTGGGTGGTACGGGCTGTGCCCATCACCTTCAGCCTCTTAACACAGACGGACATACTCTGGGGCCAAAGACTTTTAAAATATCCTCGACCCGGCAGAGAAGCACATATAAACGATGAAATTATTGACCATGAATCACGTATTCATTATTCTAAAGAGAAGACAGTGTCCTTGGGAATTGCTGAGGGGTGCGAGTCACCCTCTTAAAATCATTCATGGCTCTTGGCGCCACGCAGGATGAAAAGGTTAAACGAGCAGCAACACTTGTTGAATTATACGCCAAAGCAGTTTCGCAACAGCGTGACTGTTTCAGTGTACCGAGTGTCTCCTGGTGATGGACATGGCAAACTGCTGACAACGTCGGATTTTAGGTGAGCTTGCAAGGAAGACACTGAAGCACAAGGCTTGTTTCTGTGTGCTTGGGAAAGAAAGCGAGGAAAAGCTACTGCATTTCTGTGCCTCTTCTGGGTGCCAAAAAATGAAGTTATACAAAGATCACACAGTTTTACCATATTTTGATAATGATATGCTATCTCTTATCTTCATTAAGCTGAGAAGTTGCGGTTTACCCAAGAGAAAAGGACCTTCTCCGGGTTTCCACGCTGCCGCAGATTAACATCCTTCCTCGGATGCTGCCCTAAAAGGCATTACCTCCTCCTCTGAAGTTTTCTCCCCATGACCACCAGGTCCGATGCCCGGGCAGAGGCTCCAGCCCCGCAGGCCTCCAGGTGGGACATGGACCACGAAGCCCACCCCAGGTCTCCAGCGAAGTCACCCTGCCGTGGGAAGGGGGGCCGTGACCTGAGCCGTATCTCTGCAGGCATGTATCTGGCAGTCGCCTGGATAAACCTATGAGCTCAGGGTTGTGTAATGTGTTTTCTTGATGGATCATCCTGTAAAATCACCAAGGGTTCCTGAGGCAACCTGACACCTGTAGTCGGCTGGAGGAGCAGATCTTGCTTTGGAAGGCGACTTGGCAGGGAAGGGCAGGGTAATACTTCCCCCACATTTTTCCTCTCCGCCTGGTCACGGCAGGTTATTTGACAATTGTTTAAACTGGCTAGAGAGTAATTGTTTTTCTTTTGAACAAACCCAAGTTGAAATGAAAGAAAACTGTACGATCTTAAGGCTGTGGGGTAGAAAGGAGGAGGGGAGGGCAGGGCTGTGTAAAAATCACACTCTGTCTGAGAAAGTCGCAGGGATTTAACTGCTTACATCCCCACTAGGCTTGTGCTGAAGAAGGCGAATCTGGTTTAAGCTGGAGGAGGGTCTCCGTAGCCTCTGCCGTCGCAGGGAGCCCGGAGCAACTCCTGCCCGGCTGCTGCTTACAGGGGTCACCCAGTGCTCGGTGGGGTGGCAGCTACCACCTCGCATCTCCCCACTTGTTCCTGTGACCGGTCATCCGTCCGTTCCCCCCCCCCCCCCATTCACAGTTATTTGGATGCAACAGAGCATCGCCCCAGAGCTGGGCACCTTCGCCCCAAGGATTTACAGTGCTATCTGTCCTCTCCGGCGTGCCGAGGATGAGGGCTAACCCTCTGGGGTGGCCAGTTTGGGGCCAAGGTGGGTGGCCTGGGATGTGTCACGTTGGCCACGAGGTGCCACGTGCCTGTCCCCGAAGGGAGCTGCTGTGGCTCGCCGCGAAGGGAGATGGCGGGCAGAGCTCAAGTCTTACGGGAGAACGTGGGAACCCTGAGCTGATGCGCTGGGACGCGCCAGGTCGCGAGACGCCGGGCGAGGTGAGCGCCGATGGGTTTGTGCGGGTACGAGGAGCATCGCCGCGGCGCGTGGGGCTGTGGATTTCACACCAAGAGGCAGCCGGCCCCGAGCAAGACGTTGGGACGTGGAGCGGCAGGTTAATCCCTTACGGGAGCCGGGATTGCACAAGTAATTGGGGAAGCTGAAAGCTGAACTCAGGTGGCATCAGTTGCGCCAAAGAAACCGTAGTCAGCCCCTGCTTCGGCAACGCCACGTCGCAGCGCTCGTTTCATCTGAGGAAGAAAAATCTCTTCGAGCCTGGATAAGCTAACATCAATCAATCAGTACTGGAGTGTTTGATTTAATGCCCATTTGCTATTTTACTTTAAACATTTTAAAATAACTAGCTAGGAAGTTATTTGTATCTTTCTTACATCCTAATTGCAGGAACACAATACTTGTGTGCTGATGGATTTGTCATTTAATCTGCTAGTTAATTCTTTCTCAATATTAACATTCCAAGAAGCAAAACGAGTATCAAGACAAAAAGCAAAAAGGCTGAGTGAAGAATATTTACACTATTGTTTGCCGTATGTTAGTCTTCACATAGCCATCACCATCCTTATTATTATGCATATTATGATTAATCATTAGCTGTGCAATGTCCATCTTCAGGAATGCCCTGAGCTTATTTCTCTGGCTTCCCTGCCACAATTGATATGTCCTGGGGAGTTAATTGCTATGAAATTCAGTTACAGATGATGCATAGAAATTTCAGAAAATTGGAAATGAACTTCAAAATTCACAAGGGATAAAGATAAGAAAACGAGGAGTGGGCAAATCAACGTTCAGTGAAGATAAGACACTTTTGTTAGTATTTGATTGTGGCTTTCCTCTTCTGGAGGGAGTACAGACTTAAGACATCCTTGTTAGTATGTCTGCATGCTTCAGAAAACAGAAATTGCAAAACACTGCTATTTTGGTTCTTACATTCTCCTCTCTCACTCTCTATTTAGGGGTTTTGTCTGCCTGCATTAACTCCAGCAGCCTTAGGATGGGAAGGCTGGCTTAGCACAGCTGGCTGCGCTTTCAAGGCTCAAACCGAAGGTAAAATCCCTTCTTACATACCTGGGTTTATTTTTGGTTCTCACGACTCAGCATTTTTGCTGATTTAACAGAGGTGAGCACATCTGGCCAGCTGCCACGCTGCACACGAGCCCAGGTCCCTTCAGGGTCCCACAGCAGCCAGTAGTTTTGCAGTGGAAGGAACTTTTTGGGGTACACCACACCAAGGTCCTGCTCCGGAGGAGGGTTTAGTGGCTGTGGTTAGCTCAGCCCACAGCTCCCCAGCCTAAATCCAGAGTTGTGAACCCCAAAATCCTGTCCAAGCTGCTGCTGAAGCTCGGAGAGGGATCAGACTTGGGGACACGGCTTCGATGCACCTCACGCTTAGAAAGCAGGAGCAGCAAGAGGCAGTGACCTGCAGCCCACCCAAACCCACCCTGGAGGGTCTGGGGCACGGAGACCTGCTCGGGGTGATGGTTCATCGAGGTGGGCACAGTTCCTTGTCCCACTGGACGTGGTCCTCCTCCCGTCTTGGTCAGATCTGGGCAACCACAAGGTTACCCTAGTCTGCAGAGGGACAGCTTCAGGCACCAGCAAGTGGGGTGAGCCAAGAAAACACCTTCTCCCATGATCTAAAGCAAAGCCCTGGGCCTGCGCTTGCTAAAGGTCTCCCCACTCATTGCGTCGAAGCTCCTCGGAGACCCCCTCTCCATCCCCATCTGCGGTACCTGGCCCACAGGCATCCGCCTCGGGGTGCAGACTTCTCTTCTTGGACAGGTGGGAAAAGGTTAGGCCGGAAAACGTCATATTTGAGCTAGAAACAGTGGCTCAAGTACATTGCATAGCCATAAAATATCTTTATAAATTTAAATATATGAGCATAATATAGAAGCATAGCTTTGTGTTTGTTATTATATAGTATCAATATGTGTTTCATATATAAATGCTCTACATGTGTATATGTAGATGTATATAATCTCTATAATTTTTGTTTATATAGACACACTATATATGAAATATGTATTTGTTTATGTTGTATTTTGTATTTTATGTACCTAGTGCTACACTTTCCTTTCAGCCATGGGTGCAGAGGCTTCGACGCTGTGAAGAGTACAACTTTGACACGCAGCGTGCAGAAAGGCAAAACACAGCCCAGCTCCAATTGGTTTAATCCACCGCGAGGGATGCTCCAAATTCCTCCCAAAAAACGTCATTTTTGAGGCTTCGATAGGAAAGATGCAGAGGTTCTGTGGAAGGCGACAGGGCCAGCTTTCTGCAGGAGGGATGGGTGGTTTTGCAGCGTGTTCCTGGCAGAAGGAGAGAGGTGAGCGATGGAGAGTCTGCGTCTCCATGCGGTGGGGTGGCTTGGGTGCTGGACGAGCTCGTCCCACGCTGAAACCCACCCGCCACAGGACGCTGCAAGCACGGAGACGTGCCACGGGGAAGTTGGCCGTGCAAGTTTTTGGGGCTGCTTGGAGATGACCAGGCTGCTCCCCCGACATTTGGGAAGGTAGATCACCCCTCGCTCAGGTCAATGCTCCCAAAGCGACAAAAAGACATTGGTTTTTGTTCAGATTCAGAACGGAGGGAGAAAAAAAATTAAAAAGCTGGAAATATTTGCAACGAGCCCCATCTTCTCACAAGGGAGAGGGGGAATCGCCCCAAAGCGATTCCTTCCCTGCGGGAAGCACGCGGCGGCGGTGCTCGGCAGCACATCCCCGTCCCCCTCGACTGCGGACCCCCCCGTGGGAGCTGCCTGGGCAGAACGTGGCCAGGAACGGCTGGGACGGAGGAGGAGAGCCCGTGGCTGCTGAGCCACATGTGAGGTTCCCGTCCGTCTCGCAGAAACTTGCCCATGCAGAGCTGTTTAGGAGGGCTCTGCCGTGCTCAGAGGGAGAGGGCAATTATCTCCCCTGTCAGTGAGTACTCAGATTTATGTATATCCCCACGCCTTCCCCTAAACAGGCTTTCAATACAGAAATTGCAAAGCTGAAGAGATCCTCTGCAATTAGGGGAGAAGACATCTCTCTTTCAGCTAACACGAGAAAAAGAGCTGATTGAAACCGTGCATTGTTAACGCGCTTCGGCTTAGTCACTGGGGAGGGTAATAAACAAGGCAGACTTGGTTGGGATAAAAAAAGCGTCGAGTATGGTGGGATTATGAAACAATAGGTACTGATAGAGAGGCAGCACAGAGCCAGCCGCAGAGCAGAAGCTTTACTGAATGCCTGGGTTTGAATGAATCCTAATGATAATGACGGGCTACATGGCAATTCGCTTAAATAACGTGCCTCCTGCTTCCTCCCAGCCCAGCAGAATGAGTCCATACATGTTAATTGCTTCGTTTTGAAGAGAAAGCTCCTCTCTGTGCGGCAATATTATATATTTAATTTTTGCTGTTTATTTACTCTGCCCTTCTTCAAGCCTTTTGCTGTCTATAAAGGCATCTGCTGCTGTCGTTTTGCATTTCCAACAAAGGTGTTTGCATCCAAGCTCTGAAGCCATTACAGGAAATTTTGCAAGGAAAAACGGAAAGGACTGATCGCTGCCCAAGATGTGTCAGATTTTGGGATGGAAGAGGAGTTGGTCAGCCAACCTGTACGTCAGAGGTAAGAACCCCGGCACTGCAAGTCCTCTGAACTTTGTGAAGGGTTGGGGCAGGCTGCAGCTCGACCCTCTCAAGTGTCGTGCTCCCTTCCAGGCAAAAAACTGGCGCGAAGACTCGAAGCACACCCAGGAATGTATGCCTTAAGATTAACATTGAGTGCATCCTCTGGGCATGCACGCTGGAGAAGTCGGCGTGCTTAAAATAGGTTTAACAGAGAGCAACCACAATAATAATAATAATAATCGACCGAGGTTTTAGCAAGATTACGTGCCATTTCGTTGCTGAAGCAGAAGCATGCTCCGCCACGCAGCTGCACTACCGTAGTACCGGTGAGAGCAGAGGCAGTAGCATCTTTCTGGGCATCTGTAGCCCGAGTTCTTGGTGCTGCTGCTAGACTTAGATCCTGGGTCTCCTCTTCTCTCCCCGCCCCTGTTCAGTTCCCCCAAGAGCCTTTCTCGAAGGGTGATTAAGCCATTATTGCTGCAATTTTTTTGTCATGTCTTTAACAGCCAAAAAGTAACGGGGAATTCAATGCCAGCTGCTTTTGCGCCCAGTAGTTTATAGGTGCGAATTAGCATCCGCTAAGTTGTATTTCCTCTCATGTGGCCTTTGTTCCCAGCTGACTGCAGGTCGGTCCTCTCCTGCAGACTGCTACATTAGCTCATTTCATTTGCAGAGGTTTTTAAAAAGATTTTTATGGGGCTCATCTCAAAAAGTGGTTGTGAAGGTCACCCTGTTCCAAAACAGCCTATTCCCCAGAACACTTGATACTCAAACTTATCACTTAATTTGGATATTTCACCTTCTGCCAAAGCTTGCTGATTAAAATGTTGCTACCACACTGTGGGATATTTACGAAGGGGTTACCATGATTAGAAAAATTCATTAGAATGTACTGGAAAAAAACAGGAAAGCTTCTTGCAAATGCAAATAGTGTTGCTAGTAGATATTTTCCCAGGTCTTACGACCTACCTGAAAGCAGACAGGATTGCCGTTTGTTTCCTGCAATTAAAAAAAAATAGTTTATCTTCCTCATTAACATCCTTAACAGCATTAAAAATCAGATTTCAACAGCAATGTATTGAAATGGCACCACGGATGTATACACAATACCATTTATGGCTATTAAATATTATTTAGAATAATGCCCTTATGCATGGTAGGGCATGGTGCTGCCTGCACCGCAAGACAAAGGGTTTTTTTGGTTTGTTTTCACTTATGTATGGAAAAAAACAGGTACTTGTCAGTGAAGGAGAGGTGGTTTCACGTGGCTTACAAGACAGATGGATGCATTACGTGTCCTTCCACAGTCGCTCTGCAAATCTGCAAGGCGGGCGGCTTGCCCCTGCTCCTTTTTGAGATGAAGGATGTGGCCATACAGCCAGGCTTCTTGGAACTGGAATTAGGAACATTTTACTTTCTCAATAGACTGAAAAGCAAAATGCCTTCAATTGTAGGACCTTGCTCCCTCAAAACGCATCAGAAAAGGAATTGCCAAAAATAACAAAAGCTATCTCTGCCACGGATTGACAGCCTAGAATTAGTCTGAAGCATGCGGCTCTGCAAAACAGTTCCCAGATTGTACGGCTGCTCCTGACAGATGCTCAGGCCCCGTCCAAACAAAAGTTGTTTCACTTTCATTCTTCTGGTACTGTATAATCCCCACGCCTCTTTCTCTCCTCGCCGAGCGTGGAAGCAGATATTCCAGCCAAAATGTATTAGTAGTGTAACTTATGTCCATGAAAAAGGGGGAAATACATTATTATACCAAAGTACCCGTGCATGCCACCCTGAATTACACCTCTGTAAGTGTTTCAGAGGAAAACTCCACCTTTCTCCCAAACCCTGTAGCCTTTTTCTTGAACAACAGAAAAGCCATGTACAGGCTGGACTTTAGGCTTCTGTCTAGAAAAAAGATGACAGTTTTTTCTTTCCTCATTCCCCTCAGAGCCAACATAGCTGCTGATCATACTTTTTTCCCCAGTGTTTTGCAGTTGGATCTGTTCCCTGGCCTGGACAGCTCATGAGATTTTATGGAAGCCTAGTGCCAGCACGAGGAAGAGGATGAGCATGGACACCCTTATCGGTGCCAAGGTGGACTTTTAAGTCAATTACGTGAATATTTCTTGAGTCTTTCCAAAGACACTGAAATTACTGCCCAAGTGCTATATGCCCTTGCCTGTTCTCCAAGAATGGGGATTGAAACAGTTACTCCCTCTGCCACTATTGAACACCTTTTTCCAAAGGCTCCCTTGGGAATGGGCCGCAGACCGAGTGATGCTTTCTGGAAAGCTGCATGGGTCATAGCTGACTGCTACTGCTTTGGGGTGGAAATGCTGTGGCGATGCCTCTTCTATGTTGCCTGCACTATGTATTTATTTATCCTCTGGCTCTGCACTCACAGTTTTAGACCAGGACATGGGTAACCAGGCTCTTCTGCAGCTTGCAGAGTTTCAAACCACCTCCCTCCAGGACAATGCATTCAAAGCCAGGCTCTTTCTCTGGGCGAGGGGCTCACTTCACACCTCAGGTCTGGTGCTGAGGCTTGTTTTGTGATTTGCACTACACAAGTGTTGGATAATTACAGGGTATTCAGGAAAGCATCATCACACACCTGCCATCGGCTGTGGTCTTCCCTGCAAATCCACTTTTGGCCGCTGTGTTTATGGCTCGTGTTGGAGGCTGTGTGCTGGGCTTAGCAGACTTTCGGCTTCACCCCATATAGACATTTTCTTTTAAAAAAAAAAGTCTTCTTCACGGCTTTTAAAAGAACATGGGGTGGCTACTGGTAGTTAAAAGGAGAGTCGGAGCAATTCAGGATGTCCTGAGCCACCTTCAGGCATCACATCCTAAGCGAGAGCCACCAATGCACTGGGCGAAAGGTATAATGAGTGGACAAGTGTATGCCGGATCCTGCCCCACTGACAGCCTGGTAGAAGGGTTTTGCATGATTTACATGCTGCCATCAACGTAAATAAGCCAATGAGTGTGTTTTAACTTTTGCAGGGAATTTAACACTGCAGGCTAAGAGCAACTCAACAAATACATGTTACCCCTAGCCAGGGGAGCAGCACCCCCTGACACTCTGGGTGCCTTTCCCAAGTTTTCCAATTAAAAGGGAAAAGGCAGTCTTGCTGCCAGTTGTTTGCTACCGACTCTACCTGGCATCAACTAACCATCGCCTCACGGCACCATCCAGGTTCATTATGCAATTAATGCTGGTTTGCAATGCATTTTAGGCAATTTTCAAGTTAATTTTTAGTGCCTGAACGTCATGCCATGTGGGGCACTGCTTTCAGGACTTTGTATATTGCCGCAATATGGGTTTTGGTAATAGATTGGGAGAGAGCACAGATAAAGGTTGCTGATAAAAGGCACCTTTTTCAAACTCACACAGACTGAAAATAAAAAGCCTTGCTAAAGTTCTCTTGATTAAAACAACAACAAAAGGCCTTGATGAGACATACTGAACAGAAACTGTGTCTAGAATTTTTATTGATTACTGATATATGCTGTTGTCTAAATGCAGTCTTGGTAGGATCAGAATACATCACGTGCTTCATAAGGCAGCCATGGCATGCCTGGATTTGTGTAACCATGTTTCTGGAGCAAGCTGTCCTCGTTTTAACCTGATGTGACTGGGAACGTGGGTATGGCACTGGGCAAGAGGCTAACTGGCTGGGAGGCCAGCTGTGCCTGGATCAGGGTTTTGTTTTCAGCCTTCTTGCAAGCTAGCTTTGACTCCTTCTGCTTGTTCTTCTCGAGGTGCCATCCTGCTTGTAGCTCTGCTCAGTCACTGCAATGGCAGCGTCTTTGTATATGGTCAAATAAGTTTTGCTGAGAAATCAGGACTTGGGCTTATTCCTCTCCTCAGAGGATAAGGAAACCAGGAGCAGGTGAAAGCACTGTGACTAGGTAGGGCATCAAGCTAACTAGGAGAATGCGTTAGATAAATTTTCTGGAGCACATGGACACAAAGAAGTGGAGCCTGGCTGCAGCCAGCACAACTCTGCATGAAGACAAGATCGTGCAGCCCAAGAGGGGAACTGGGCAGCGACCACTGCAGCGTAACTTACCCTAGTGTAAAATGACTCCGGGCTCCTGGAGGAGTCCAAGGCACCAAGCAATTCACCCGTCAGGCTAACGCCAGCAGCTGCAGATCCTTCTACGTCAATGCAACGGGGTTTGCGCTGGTATAAATCATGCACGTTCCTACATTCAGCAACAGGAAAATAAGGAAGGAAGAGAAACAAAGGGCAGAAACAGAGATGGCCCTAAAAGGGAACTTACTTTCTTACAGAGCAATCCTGAAAGCAACAATAAGGTACTAAACAATAAAGCACGGCTAAGCGGTTCATTGCCACACAAGGTCACAGTCTACCTTCCCCCACAACCGCCCTCAGTGGGAGGCTCATTGTGGAGCGGCGGATGCAGAGCCGAATTGACAGCCGAACCTGGGGGATCTGGCCGTTTCCCCAGGATGGATCTGACATCCCTGGCTCTTAGGATGAAGACAAAGGATGAGGGAACAGAAATATTATGATTGCCATTCTACAGAGGAGAACAAATAGCGGTGGCGTTAAGGCTATCTGCACAACAGGACGGCTTTATCAGTACGGGAATAGCAGTGTGCTATCCTGCAAAGCACGTCTAGCGAGGACAGAGCTATTTCAGTAAAACTGGAATATTTTTTTTAGCAGAGTAACACCCCCCTGAATGCAGTGAGCAGCAATGCAGCTACAAGCAACGTTTTTGACAGTTTAACACTCACTAGCCCAGAAGCTCCTTCCCACTTGCACGGCTGTGTTAGCCGGGGATATCAGCCCTTCCCACTCCTCACTGAAAGAGCTTGGTTCACCTGATTCAGACTTTCTGTGTGACCTGGGATTAAATATTTAGGGTAGAGCTCTACCAGAGCTCGGCTGGAGTGGGAGAGGTGTGCTTTCCCACCAGTTACAGTCACAGACTCTTCCATTCCCACCCTACCACGACAGCAGCAGCAACAAATGCAGCAAATGCAGAGGATTTTGGTTTAGCCCTCGCTGTTTGGTCCAGCTCTGGCTCTTCTCCCCAGAGCCCCAACTTTCAACATGCCGATGCTGCTGAGAAGCCTCCAGGCAGCTCAGTTTGCTTCCTTATCCCAACCAGCACAGCTCTGCAAGGAAAAGCTCCGGCAATACGTGGAGAAAAGGAAAAAAGGCCATCTGTCACTACCGCGCTCTCTGTTCGAGGAAATCATGCAAGCAGCATCGGCAGAGCTCTTTTGCTGCGTGACATGCATCTCCCACAGGGGGTTTAGCCAACAGGATTAGGTTGACCATTGCTTTTTAAGTAGAGACAAAGTTTCCCAGAATTTGGGAATTGTCAGCCTGCGACAAATAAATGGCTGGCGTATCGCCTGCTTTAATACTAGTGGGAAAACGGGCCTTTAGAGCAGATGAAGAGAAGATGATGAATTAGATGAGAAGAGAGGAAACAGGCTGTAAGCAGCCCAATCCTCTCCTAAAGAAATCTCTGGCAAAATACAGACTCTTAAGATAATTAGATGGCCCTCCCTTTACTGCAACGTCTGAAGGTGTGTTCACACCACCTACTCAGGGAGCTTAATTTAGGAGTTATAACTACTACATTCAAATTAGTCATGAGTGATTCAGACTGCTCAGACTTGATTCCTCAGACAATGGAGAGATGGAGTTGTGACAGGCATTAGGGTACGAGCAATCTGAACATGGCCCCGGCTGCCTCGGTCTCCCGAAATGTGTTCTCCTGACGTCCCCCCAGAGCAGGAAGCACAATTTCCATCCTACATGCAGGAAAAGATGACTTTGTCTGGAGCACACTACCAACTTGCATGAAACAAGCAGCTTCAACCAGCTTATCTTGATTTTGCCAGAGTTTACTTTGGCCAAGAGCTGCACTTTTTCCACACAATATCCTCACCAAACCACGGCAGTCATTATTCAGTATAATACTTTTTCACTTATGAAAAGGTCATAAGCCATCTTATACTGAGTACAGATATTTTAAGGCAAAAGGGAACTTAGATTTCTCAACAATGGGGAATTTAACGTGTACTGCTTGCCAATATAATGAGTGCATCCAAGAAATATGACTCAAGTCTTCATGTTTCTTGAAGCTAGGAACTGTCTTGTCTGCTAAACGTGCCAGAGTTTTCCATGGATGTGACTTGGCTTCTATTTTTGCTCTCCCTGTATTATCATGAATTAGATTGCAGGCACAATGCAACCTAAATACATATACACAAAGATATAAATTTTTTTTCTTGACATGTTCTGGAATTAGGGAAAAGTGACCTTAGTTTCATTTATGCACTTCTATTCACACTGAATTTCTGGCATTTTAGCAGATGACTCCCCACGAGAATGTTCTTTGAATCTCATTTAATCCCCAGCCCACCTCTCTTGACAGCAGCAAAGGAAATTCCAGTGTCTTAGTGACTATTCCTCTTCCCTGGAAGTGTCAGACATTTGGACTGAGTGGGGAGATAAAGAGCTCTTCTGCTGACTTATCCTGGCAGCCAGATCAGGTGGACTTCCTTATGTCCAACACAGGGCTAGAAAATGGGCTAGGAGAAGCTAAAATGTCTGGATGGGGGGAAAAAACCAAAAGAAAAAAAGGGCTCTCGTACAAGCCAGTTCAGGAAGGAGTTGGTCCTACCAACTCTTTGTTCTTGCAAATATTCAACACGCAAAAATTCAACATTCAAGCCACCAAGATTTGCCCCAACAGAGCTTACATGAAGCATTCAAAAAAAGCAAAGGTCTGCCACTGTACATCTGAGAGCTCTCCCTAACCCTTTGAGCTTTTGTCTAGAAATCCATAGCCAAGATGTCAATAACCTGAAAAGTATTTAATCATGGAACTAGGCAAGGGAAGGAACAGTGAAGAGGCACTTAGATTTGTTCCAAATCTTCTGTCACAGGCTTCTTGCAAATACCTTAGCAGCATCGTCTTGGACATATTTATGCAACCAGGTCCCTCACTACAGCAAGAGATAGTAGTTAACCCCATTTCCAAAAGCAACATTGGCTCTTACACATCAGGTACCTTGCGGGGCTGGATCCTTGGGCCTTAAAGCCTGGATTCAGAGAGACACATAAGAATCTATGCTTTGCTGATTCACTTGTGGACCTTTGTGAAACCTCCTCTCAGCCACAGGCTTGATCGGTTGTCAGCATACAAAGCAACGTCAACACAAACTGATAACAAAGATGAGTGAGTACTACAAAAATAATCTAAACTCACTCAGATAAAGTTCAGAAATTCACATCAGTTACTAGGACCCTGTTTCTTCTACTGTTTTTGCACACAGCTGTATGCCTGCAGAAAGGAAAAACAGTGCGCGTGCTCATGGAAGTCGGTATTCTCATGAACATTTGCGCCTGAATAGCACGTCCTGCCATCCCTGAACGCTCTTTGTAGGCCTGGGAGTAGAACTGCTCTCAATGGGATTTAAGGGACCCAATGCACATCACAAAGCTTCTCTTTGCAGAGCATCTATGTGACCGTATCCTGGCATGACTTTTTTGTGGAAGAGTACCTTTTCAGGCAATTCTTGACAGCTATTTCTAGCTTTATGGTACCTAATTAGGCTTTTAAGTTCCTTGGAATAATACTACCTGACTTCTTCTATCCCCGAAGCACCATAAACAGTTCCAGTGTTATAACAACTCGACTGATCTATATGCAACCTGCATCATGTGCCCTGTCAGTTCTATTGATTTGTGGATGCGCAAATAAAGTCTGGTTCAGACTTCATAACTTGCTGCCACAGTATAATCTCAAAAGGACTCAGAAAACATAACAGGATTAGTCAATACAAAGTTTTGCACTCAAAGAGATAGGGTGTCCAAATTGTAACATTCAAAGATTAAGAAAACATTTGGGTACAAACAATTAGTGGAAATACCTCAACCATTTCACTGGGAAGCATGATTCATTCTTATTAAAACAAATTTGCTACTAGCAAATATATTGCTAAATCTTAACTGAAAATTACTTTCTAGTGCAACCTTCAGAAGCAGGTGTTGCATCTCATTTCTCTGGGCAAAGTTGGGACTGGGAACACATCTGGGAAAACGCCTGGGAAAACATGCTGAAATGACATGCCGAGGCACAGGTTACTTCACATTCTATTTCTGTGGTCCATCTTCTTACCTGTGCAATGGAGTTAACTGTATCCTTGCTTCTCTTATGAACTATCACTACAAAACTTATTTTGAGATGAAAACTGTGCTCTCTTTCCATTTTGATAAATAAATGGTAATAATCTTTTATTCACATCCCCCCCCCCCCTTATTTTATAAAGTTTCCCTGTGTCACCAGTTACAGAACAAGTTTTCTGATTTTTACACAACAGGTGTAGTTACATTGTGCAGCATTACAAATGCATCTTACTCTAAGATGGGAAACGACCAACTTTGAGCTATAAAAGCAGGCTCTTTTCGTATTTTTGGTGAATTTAGCAGCTATTTTGAGTATTTTATATTTACCAAAATGTTTTCCATTTCTAACACCAACTTTGAAGACGACAGCCTTCTCTGTGTTTTAAAGCAAGTCTACATTAAGCTCAAGGTAGCAACTTTTACTGGTAAAGATTCTTAAACACAGCAGACTTCAAAAAAAGTTGTTTGCTGGATGCAGTTAGATAAAGCGATAAGAATTTCTTTAAATACTTCCTCCTTTCCCCGCAAACATGAGAAATATAATTCCACAAGAAGCACTTCCATTTTGGTAGTCTTTCATGGCAAAGAACCACTGTTGAAGGCATTGTTGAAAGATATCAAAAGGCACTTGAAGGCACGTCTAGCTCCTCTTCAACTTTGAGGGCAGTGAACCTATTTTGCCACTGTAAGCCCTTAGGTGAGGCAGGAACCTTCCTCTTGGTGCCAGAAGTCACCAGCTTCCATCCTTCCCCTTCTCCAGAGGTTTTGGTTACCTTGATAGGGCGAGGTAGACACTGCCCGCTTCCCTCTTGCTTATGGGCTCTGAGGCTCTTCAAGCTCCTAAGTCTCAGAGAAGATCCTGTCTATCTCCCTTCCCTCTTCTCTGATGTGGTGCAGCCTGCCAGCTTCCTCCTGTAACTCCTCCATTTGGCAGCACACCTTCTCCAGGACAGCACACCTCCTGAAGGAGACGGGGCCATTTCTCCTGGCCTCAGAGAGAGGTCCCAGGAACTCCCTGCAACCTGGGACTTGGAGGGCCGTGTCAGCCATCTGAGGCTCAGTCTGGGTGGAAGCTCTATTGGGTCTGCGTGGCAAGGTTTTGGTAGTGAGGGGGCTACGGGGGCGGCTTCTGTGAGAAGCTGCCAGAAGCTTCCCCCATGTCCAACAGAGCCAATGCCAGCCGGCTCCAAGACAGACCCAACACTGGCCAAGGCCGAGCCCATCAGTGACAGTGGTAGTGCCTCTGGGATAACCTATTTAAGAAGGGGGAAAAAAAAACAAACCCAAAACTGCAGAAGAACAACAGTAGCTGGAGAGAGGAGTGAGAACATGTAAGAGAAACAACCCCGCAGACCCCCAGGTCAGTGCAGAATGAGGGGGAGGAGATGCCCCAGGCGCCGGAGCAGAGATTCCCCTGCAGCCCATGGTGATGAAGACCATGGTGAGGCAGGCTGTCCCCCTGCAGCCCAGGGAGGTCCACAGTGGAGCAGATATCCACCTGCAGCCCAGGGAGGACCCCACACCAGAGCAGGGGGATGCCCAAAGGAGGCTGTGACCCCGTGGGAGGGACCCGAGGGCAGAGCAGGGGAAGAGTGCGGAGTCCTGCCCCTGAGGAGGAAGGAGCGGCAGAGACAACGTGTGATGAACTGACCCCAATCCCCATTGCCCGTCCCCCTGCACCGCTGGCAGGGAGGAGGTGGAGAATTTGGGAGTAAAGTTAAACCCAGGAAGGAGGGAGGGGTGGGGGGAAGGTGTTTTTAAGATTTGGGTTTTTTCTCATTGTCCTACTCTGATTTGATTTGCAATAAATTAAACTAATTTCCCCAAGTCGAGTCTGTTTTGCCCGTGACAGTAACTGGCGAGTGATCTCTCCCTGTCCTTATCTCGACCCACAAGCCTTCTGTTCTATTT
The DNA here is from genome assembly GCF_026419915.1 of Harpia harpyja. Classification (NCBI taxonomy): domain Eukaryota; kingdom Metazoa; phylum Chordata; class Aves; order Accipitriformes; family Accipitridae; genus Harpia; species Harpia harpyja. Next base: position 32,954,632 of record NC_068943.1, read on the forward strand.
TCTCTCCCCTGTCCAGCTGAGGAGGGCAGTGACAGAGCGGCTTTGGGGGGCACCAGCGTCCAGCCAGGGTCAACTCACCGCAGAAGCCTCTGCCCTAGCAGGGACAGCTGCTCCCATGTCTACTGGGGAAACTGCTCAAAACATCTGCTGGGGAAACTGAAACGAAACATACAAATGTTTTGTTTAACTTAGATTACGGATCTGCCCACAGCAAAGCAGAGCAGATTTCAAGGGGAGATGATAAAACTGCACTCTAATCTCCCCAGCTTTATACCAGAATGCTGACAAGGGCATCATTCCTTTCAGGTTGAAAAGTTCTACCCAACACTGTCATGTGATAGCCAGGCTAAAGGGAAGGAAAACATGGGCCACTCAGAATGAAAAGACAGATGCAGAAAATCATAAGGTGAAAGGCTTTGAGAAAGCTGTTTGTATTTGAAAATTTCAGAATCAGGTAATTTCTAAAAATATTTAAATAAAATCATTCATTTATGCAAATGCATTAACCCAGGAAGAGCCAAAACCAAAAACCAGACATCCAGTATGAAGATTTTCTTTACAATAAAAATTCTTCTAGGAAGTATATTAAATATGACAATAAGGGGAAAAAAGCATTTCACAATTTATATTCAAGGGCATCACATTTTAGAACAATGTCTTAGCCATTAATCATTTATAAATGATTCACAAAGAAATTAAATATGCTATTCCATAAAAGAATAATCTAATTTACAGTTTAGATGCAAGGCTTCACCATAACATCTCACACCCTTCACCTGGCTTGATCTGTACTCACTCTCCTACCAGAGTAACACACCATGGTGGTCCTCAAAAACACAGGTAGCGTTCAGGTTTACTTTTTAAGGTTCAACAAAAAAGTATTACTAGAAATTGTCCTATTATTTGTCACAATAAAAGCAAATGAAAAGCTAGAAGAATTAGATAAAGTTATATTTGCCTGTCTAAGACTGAGGGAATGGATTAAATTATACCTTGCAAAAAAAAAAAAAATTATCTAGCTGCTAGTTATGCCATCGTGTTATTAGTCATTGTGCACAACTGGGACACCGCAACTCCAAATGACAGACTAGAAACACAGTGCTTCCTTTAAACAAAGTACATAACTTCTGTGTGAAAAAAGTTGGGGAACAAAATCATCAGAACTATCCATCTCCATAGCTATCATATGCATAAGAACTATTTGGTTTACAGGGCTCCAGTTTATTCAAAATACTGAATGTAATACTGATGACAATAAAGTCCCTTAGTCTCCTTACGCATCAAGTACAAATCAGAGAAAAACCCTGTCCCAAAACATTCATTTTCAACCACAAAACACTGCTAGGAATCTCATATTTGCAACACAGTTACCTGGTGTTGCAGTTAACATATTAACTCTGCAGACGACAGCCACAAGTACTTACTAAAAATACAGATATGTTTCCTAAAAGTAAAGTGAAGCTTTCTTTAAGATGACAAAGCTTTTGTAACAGTGCAGGGTGCAAATTTTCGGTATGAAGACATTCAGAAGATTTGCTGCTCAAAGAGGATCTTTTCAAACCCTGGTGGAGGTGTATGATAAAATTCACTGAACTGACAATCCAGAATGGCACTGTCATCAACTGCAGAACAGAAAGAAACAGAAGGAATTAGAGAAGGAACGCTTACAGTTTGATCCTCTATTACACCATCTTACTAGATTATATACTATGCTCAGACCATGAAGAATATTCTCCAATACATCCACTACATATATACAACACAATTAAAAGAAATCTCTTCAACAGATTTGCCAAAGCCCTACAGACATACCTGAGGAGTGCAAATCATCTCTCTCTTCTGCTGTTTGGTTTAGTCGGTAATGGTCCCTGGTGAAGTCAATGAGAATGCTACCTCCAATTTCACTGGGAGTGTTAGCAGGGCCTCAGGCAATTCCCTCCAAATTTTCTACTCTATTTCTCCAGAAATCTACAGGCTAAGGACACTACCAGATACATATTGCAGGGCTGTCACCTCCTCAGCTGTGTATTTTTCTGTCCACTTCCTAATTCTGCTGGAGTGTCAGCTGTCTGCAATGATTTTTCTGGAGGTTTACAAGGTTTCAGATGTCTGCAATGGTTGGTGTCAGACCATCTGTTTTAGCACATGATCCAAAGAGAGCTTCTCTGACTGCTTCTTGAAGTTGGAAGTTAATGGTTTTTTACAATACCTCTCCCAGTTTTGGACCCTTTGCTACTACCTTCAATGTAGAATATAAAAAAGAAACTGCTGAGGATTTTCAGAGCAAAGCTTTCACGTATTGCATTAGCAAACTGAAATACCCAACCAGTCAGAAAAGCAAGATCTCTTTCAAAGACAACTTCTTCCAAGACGAACCTGGTACACTAGCAACATTAGATCAAACCCGAAAAGCTTCAACTCCATATTTTGGTTTGGAGTTTAGATATCTCAGAGCCAAGGTAGTAATTTTTCCCTCCTAGGCTCAGTTAAAACTCCTATTAGTATATTTGTACAGTTCTGTAGTACTTATGCAGTGTTTGCATCTCACTTCCACAAAAGTACCTGAGGTACAGCTGCTGTAGGTAACAACCTTTAAGGCCATTTCTCTGTTTTACATTTTCAAGCCTGACACTGTGTTTGCCTGCTCTATCCTGTTTCTCTTAAAAAGATTGAAAAAGATATCTGTAGTTGTAGTCTGAATTATGGATAGGGTAAATGCTTAAGAAACTCTCTTCTCTATGGTCAAATCCTTTCACATGACTAGAAGTTCACATTAAATTAAGGACATGTATTGTTAAAAGTTTATACCAAGTAAAACCACACAAAAGCAATTTTCAGACTTCATTTGTTACAGCTATATGTAGGAGACATGATAATTACGATGAAATTATGCCCACTTGTGGAAGATAAAAGAGCCTGGCAATAAAAGGTCACTGCACTCCCCAGGCACGGACCTTCTTTAGTCGGAGAAAAAGTTGATTTACAGTAGGCTAACATGCCACCAAATGTTTTCTGAAGGCAACCTGCATTCTTCACGCTTTGTAACACCATTTCCAAAATACAGGGAAGATGCAACAATCAACTATCACACCGCAACTCCTCTCCTGCTGCTCATGAAGCTTTTTGCACAAGGAGATCCCGCAGTGCTGCAGGGCACCTGATGTCTGCCACAGCATTTTAGCAGCGCCATCATGTGGCTTAAGAACCCATCACAAAATGACCATATAAAACAATTTCCACTCTTAATAGCTTGGAAAGATGTTTGTCAGCTACATTTACAGACTTCAAAGGCTCTACAACACATCTAGAGTATTTTCTTCCTGTTCATAAAATTCAATATTACCAGTGTATCAAGATATAAATGGGAACATGCCAACAGTTTATTAGGAACCAACCATGAAATGAAAAAATTATCCATGTCACATAGCTAATGGTATCTCAAGAGCAAAGTCATTTTCAAAGAGGCTACTACTTCGATGAAGCTCACACAGGAATAAAGATAAACTGGAGATGGCTGTAGGTGTAATACAGGGAATCTGATGAGCAGTTATCATTTGCTGTAAGTGACAAGCCAACCCAGAGTATAGCGCTGATTCTGCACTGAGCTAGGGGAAGTGCTGCCTTTCAGATGAGATGTTAAAACAGAATTCTGACTACTTGGGAACTATAAAACCACCGCCAAGTTCTGGAAGAGTAAACTGTTAACACATGTCTTGGCCAAACTCCAGCCTCCATAATTCATAAATTCTTTCTTAAGCTGCCTATGCAGGGATTAACTGGATACAGTATTTGTTTCTTGTTCAAGACTGCTGGGTTGTATTGATGGTTGCTGGTGAAACAGCTACCACAATTCGCTCACCAATTGATGAGTTTCAAAACTGAGCATCAATTTGGTATAGCAGCAAAGAGCTGTACCATTATACAGCAAGCAGCTGTACTAGTAATACATTAAAGTTATTACTTCCATAAGAAAATACAAACAGCAATTCAGCATCTATTCATATTTAACACCGAATGCATTTATGAAGTATGTGAAATTAACAGGCATAAATACTAAGCTTCAGAGATAAATCAGATTAGCCCACAAGCCTACATTAGTTCAAATTTGTTGTTTTTCCTTTTTTCATCTGCTTCACAGTTGTTTTTTACCTGGCGATTTTTAGACCGAGTGCAGTAACTCCCCAGCTTGTTGAATGTGGACACTGTCAGTAGCCAGTAAGTGGTGCTTTTTTTCCTAGCTCTTAAGCAGCATTAAAAATGAGGTGAAAATACACTTTCATATTTTCCTAGGTTTGTATTTTCATGCAATTTATTGTTGTAGTTGCCAAAAATAAGTGATTGATGTGTGTTCCATTTAAGTGAGAAGAAGCATGCATAGCTCACGAGACAGACTTGGTACAAAAATATTGTCCATACTGTGAAACAGTTTGAAAACCTCTGACTTACCATAGACCACTGGATAGACAGTCCCTCGGATTCCTGAAGCTGGACAATGCATGTTCTTCCCATTTAAATATACATTTAATTCTACATGGTCATATGTAATGCCCTACAAAGTACAGAAAATTAATAAAAATCAACAAGTTTATACACATATGATTGCTACTTAATTTAGCTTTCCCAGCCACAGGCAAATTTTAACACCATTATGCAAACCGCAGCATCCTAGAAAACCTCACTTGAAATATTCCTGCAAAGCACTAGAAGTTAATAAATGACCATTAACATTTGTATTTTCAAATACTCAGGATTCCTTAATGCTCATTCAATTTGGATGCACCACAGTACTGCACACTGCATCTTACTAAGTTTACAAAACAAATTTCCAAATTATTCTTCACCATGTTAAAGAAACACAAAATTTTCAATGATTGTGAATGTTAAGCAGTTTGCAGTCTTCTTGTTTATATCTCCTCATGGAAATAACTTTATTAAAGAGTGATGCTATGAATTAAGTTTATCTGTCCATACTTCCATATGGAAACCTCTCTCAGCTCATTTACTCTGCTAGCAGCAACAGACCGTGGTTTCATACACAACGCTATAAATATGCTGACCACAGAGCAGAAAGCAAACACTAACAAGGTAATAAATTACTTATTTGTTAGCTAAATGATTTTTCTCCATTTTGGTATGGCTAAGTGTGACAATTTGCATTGTCATTCAGTACTTCAGAAATCTATTTTCGTGACAGAAGAAAATAAATTGAAATTTATGAGAACTGGGGAGTTAGCAGTAACACATGAGCCACTTTTTTGTGTTTAGCTGAAGCTGTTCAGACTACATAGGTTGACGAAACCCTGAAACAGTCTGCAACCCTCCAAAAAAACAATTTCAGAACGGGATGAAAAGAATAATATAGTATCTGAGAGTAAAGGATGGAGGCATTAACCTTAGAAGTTTGGGGCTTCTAAAGATGAAATTTCTAATCATTGCTATATAGAGGCAAGGTTACCCAGCAAGAAAAAGTAGTGGTGATAAATGGTCTAAATTTCATTGCACTGCTCCCATGTATTTTTGAAAATAAATCTCTAAGAAGATATTGAGAAAATGACAGCAATAAAACACAACCCTTTGTTCAAAGTCACTTAAAGATGTTTTGAGAAACCTGTAATAGTAAGGGACAAAAAAAAAAAAAAATCTTAAGATTCTCTATTTGCTCTCATCCTTAATCATTTTCCCAGATAGCATTACCCCCCCCTTATTATCCCTCCTTCCCTACAAAAGTTTGGCTAAAAATACAATTAATTTAACACCCAGGACCTGTCTCTGCTCAGCTTTGTCTTTCTAATCATTAGCCAATTCGCTACAGGATCCTGAGTTCAGCTGGGCATGGTACACAGCTATGTAATGCATTTCAGCACATTATTTGTTCAGGAAGGTCCCATCTCAAACAAGAGGATCCTTGTGATGGAAGTTATCCGTCAGGTAGATACTGCAACCAGACTGCAGCAGAGCATTAGAGGCTCCTTTTCAAACACTAGCAAATCCTGTCCCTCATTCAGAAACACATAAATGCTGAGAATAAAGTCCACTGATATCCAGGCTGCTGATCCGTTTAAACACAACGGGAGTTTGTATCAGCACTTTCCAAACTGGGAGATGCAAGCTGAAAAATTTGACTGAAACAGTCAGTCTGACCATAGCGCTGTAAATAAGAGGGATCTGGGAACACCTGGGGAATTAAAGAAGCCTTAAGAAACTCACCACCACATCGCCCTCCTGAGGAAGGCTGTTTGCCGGTAGTCTGTTTTTCTCCTCATTGTTATAGTAGAGAGCTCCATCATTTCTCATCACCAGGCTATGGACATCTCGACCAAGTGGAATTTGATTCAAGTTTGCTTTCTGGGTTGCAACTCCAATACCCCAAATCCCTAAAATGTGACATTAACATGGTAAGAAAAAAAGAATCATTATTTTGAAAACTATCCGACTGAAGCAGGACAGCATGAAGAATGTGTTTTTAACTAGTGCTATGGCGGTACTACCAGTAAATATCTCTTGGAAATACCAGGACTACTGTGGATTAGCCCTGGCAGGCAGCTAAGCACCATCCAGCCACTCAATCACTTGCCCCACAGGCCCCAGTGGGATGGAGGAAGAGGACAGAAAGAGTAAAACCAAGAAAACTTGCGGGTAAAGATAAAAATTGTTTAATACACAAAGGAGAAGTGGAAGAAAGAAAGAAAACAAAACAAAACAAAGTGATGCAATGGCAATCGCTCACCACCTCCCACGGGTAGACCGCTGCCCAGCCAATTCCCAAGCAAAAGATGTCTAACATCCCTCAATCCCCTCCTCTCCCTTTTGCTGCCGAGTGTCACATTATGTGGCATGGAATATCTCTTTAGTTAGTTCAGGTCATACGCCTGCTTGCATCCCCTCCCAACCTCTTGTGCACCCCCAATCTTATTCACTGGAGGGGTAGAGTGAGAAACAGAGAAGGCCTTGATGCCGTGCCAACACTGCTCAGCAACAGCTAAAACATTAGTGTGTTATCAGTATTGTTTTGGTCACAAATCTAAAACACAGCACCACAGGAGCTGCTATGAAGACAATTAACTCCATCCTGGCCAGACCCAGTACAGTCACAAGAGACTGAAGATAAACAGCATTTATCCTGAAAAAGAAGGATCCAGAGAATTGTAACCACTTAGCTTAACTTTTATTCCCAGAAAAATATTAAAAACAAACTCTGAGACTGTAAGAGGATGTAAAAAATAAATCCAACTAGCATGGATTTGTGAACAACACAATTTCCTTTTCCAGTGGGTTAGACGAGTCTTAGGGAAAAAGAAGAAACTGTAAATATGATAGAGCTTGATTTGGTACAGCAGTTACAGCAATATGAATGCATAACTGGTTAGAAAACTGTCCAGGACTACTCATCAGTAGCACCCTGTCAAATCCAAAAAGATGACTTGTGGGGTTTGAGGTTTTGCATTGCATGCACAAGGACAGATACTGTTCCATATTTCACATCAATGACTTGGATAACGTGACAATGTGCTTATTAAATGTGCTGCCAATACCAACCTGACAGGACTGCAAGCTCTTCAGAGGCCCCTCAAGTTTTAAATGATCCTGACAAATTGGTTAAAAGGTCTGAAATAAGGAAAATGCATTTGCTTTTTCTGAGTTACGAAGAACAGCAGGTAAGTAGGAATAGTAAGTGGCACAAATACAATAGTGGCTTGGCAACCAGTTCATAGAATATAATTTGGGGGTTACCACAGACTACAAGCGGAGCATGAGTCTGTGCCCTATTGTGAAAAACTTCTGGATGTATGGCATGTATAAAGCAGACATACTGTATGTACAGCAGATGAAGGACGTCTACTGCTACTGCAGCTGGAGCAGAGCATCCATTTTAAGCATCATACCTCAAGACAAATTAGGTCAATTAGAGATATTCTAGAAGAAACAAAACCAATTAAAAGTGTAAAACCATCATCTCTAAGGAGACAATGAAAAAAACCCAACCTGGTACTCTTTAATCTACAGAAGACTAAAATGAGGCAAAAATATAGGAAAATTAGTTTCAAAAGACAGAACTGCTGAACAAGGTATTCTAATACTTACATGCCCAGAATGAAAAGGACAAGAGTGTGAACAAGATTCAGATTCAGAAAACTTTCCAATAGTCAGGGTGATCCCATAGATGACCCCTAGTAGACTGTGCAAGGACACTTCTAGGAATCAAAAGTTATAAGTGATCTACAATTCTCCTGCCTTGGGGCACAGGAATAGATTAAGACACAGCTCAGAGGGACCAGGAAAGTTTATTTCCTGTGTTTCTTAAGTATAAGAACATGGATACCGTATCTGTGTGAATAATGACCATATATGAACAACAGCTGCAGTGGATTCTTCCCCCAGCAGAAAGGACACTAAAATTGCCAAGTTAAGACTGATCTGGGCTTTACATGTACTTTAAAACTAAACAACTGGTTTGACTGCAAGGTGTTTTGGACAGATTTGTGTTCATGCTGCCTGCACTCCAATCCAACGGAACGCAAACAACCCTTACCCAAAAAGCGCCAGGTTCAAGCTCCAGCTGGTATCGTAAGGCCTGTCTCTGGACTAACACTTCCCTTCTTCTTCCCTCCCCCTATACACTTAGGGAAAGAACAGCTTCATTTTCACAGTGTCTGTTGTTTTTAAAAATACAGGCTGATTTTTAATGTTAGAATACAGGCAAGCCTGAAGCGCACTCTGTACTAGTGAAGCTGACCATATTAGTAAAAGCATAATGCTTCCAAATTTCATTCACTTTCCGCTGTCTTGCATTAGATCTGTGCAAAACAAATAAAGAAACAGGGTGCTGAAAGGCTCCTCTTGACAAGGCGGTGTCAGAATAAGTGCTGCACATTTGATTTGAAGAGCAAAGTGTAGCACAAGGAGTGTTACCCTTGCTTGGGCAAACACAGTGCGTGTTAAAAGCAAATGAAAGTAGATATATAGCTACAAATATTGCTGGATAAACAGCACTATTTAAAAAATAAAAATACTTCATAGCTACAGTGTTTTATGTGGTCATAAGTATTTATTTACGAAAAACATTTCTAAAATATGCTAACTGAAAAACATGCATACAACAGCACACAAAACAATATGGTGTTTTAGTATTTCCACCCCTTTAGTAATATACTTACCATTCTTTTTAGTATTTCAGAGCCACAATAAAAAAAAAAAAGAAAAAAAAAGAAAAAAAAAGAAAAAAAAAGAAAAAAAAAGAAAAAAAAAGAAAAAAAAAGAAAAAAAAAGAAAAAAAAAGAAAAAAAAAGAAAAAAAAAGAAAAAAAAAGAAAAAAAAAGAAAAAAAAAGAAAAAAGAAAAAAAAAGAAAAAAGAAAAAAAAAGAAAAAAGAAAAAAAAAGAAAAAAAGAAAAAAAAAGAAAAAAAAGAAAAAAGAAAAAAAAAGAAAAAAGAAAAAAGAAAAAAAGAAAAAAAAGAAAAAAAAAGAAAAAAAAGAAAAAAAAAGAAAAAAAAAGAAAAAAAGAAAAAAAAGAAAAAAAAGAAAAAAAAGAAAAAAAAAGAAAAAAAAAAGAAATTTCCTTTTACACAACTTATAAAACTCTCCAATATTCACAAGTTCAAGGATGCAATTAGAAAGACACATGTGCTCGGTATTTGAGATGTGACCACCAGCGGGCAATCTGACATACCTTCCAAGTTTAAAGTTGTACATTTTTGCTGACTAACCTGTGGACTGGATTTTAAACTCAAAATAGCTCTTGTTCTGATGCAAAGGTGCATTGGCTAAGCAGCCTCCTGTGCCACATATTCTTCTGCCATTTTTAACAATGACAACATCTGTTCCTGCAAGAAGAAAAAAACCCGCAAAACTTCAAAATATTTTTAGATGTCTGGAAGCAGCCGTTAAAAGCCCTGAACATTCAGAACAGTTTTTTTTCTTTCTGCCCCAAGTAAGAGCTTCATTAGTCTGTGAGAATTATGATGACGGGCCACACTTTGAAGTAAGAAAAGGAAGGCCATTTACAGGCTAGTTCACCTTTCAACTAGGGTTTATTTACTTAAAATCTATATGCTGCTCTAATTTCACCTCTTGCATTTTATGACACCATGCCGATTACAAACTTTGCTCAGCCACATCAGAAGCGTAACTTACAATTTAGTCAGAAAGGGTTCACTATGAGACCAAAGCCCTGTACCCTGTCTCTATACAGGGGAGAAAAACATTCTGCAAAGAGAAGGGAAGGCACATCGGGTAGAAATGTTTGATGGAATTGCAAAGTGTTTAATTATTCTCTGAAAAAATCCTTTTATTAGAAACATGCCCGCCAATACAGAGAGAAAAAGTCCTCTGCTACCTTTTCCTTCTCCAGTAGAGACTTCATCTTTAGGCACTGTTGTCATGGTCAAGAACGTGGGAGACAGGCGAAGTCCACTGACACAACGGAATAAAACCGGGCTAATAATTGCGCTTGAGCACTGGACCCTGGATTGGCCACACTACTTTCCTCCTAGCTCTTTCCCCGGCTCTGCTGCAGCTGCCCCAGATCACTTCTCTCCTCAGCAAAGCCCGGGCATGGTTTTGTGGATAGCTCATCCTAAGGATGACGCTCAAACAGCAGGATGGACGAAACGCCCTATCGCTTGGATCCTTCTGCGTCTTCACTGCCATAACTCACCCCCTCAGCTCTGAACCACCATCCCTTGCCTAACCTGACCAAGATCTTCAGCCCCCCTCAGACGGTGGCACACCCCCACCTACTCATTCTGCTGATGAGCTTCGGCTGAGATTTTTTTTTTTTTTCCCTGAAAACTGCCAAATCCTTCTAAAGAAGTAGCCAAAAAAGCCACTTTCCCAGCGCCCTTCCCCCAGAGGATAAACTGTAAAGGCAGGCGCGCATTCCCCCTCGGGCCGTTACGGTTACACCGCATTAAAAACGGCCGACAACCCCCACCGGCTCCAGTTCAAGCTTCCCGCCGACAAACAGACAACCCCGGCCACCCGTCCCCCTCACGGGTGGACACACCCCGCCGAGTCCCGGGCCTGCGGCCTTCCCGCCGGGAAGACACCCGCGTCGCCCACCCCCCGGCCCTTCACGAGGCCTGCCCACCCCCCTTACCCATACGCTGCGTGTCGAGATGCACCGCCGGCATCTCCTTCAACGGGATATGGCCGGCGCCGCCATCCCTGCACCAGGAGAAGCAGCAGAAGACGGAGGCGGCCATGACTGGCGGGACCCCGCCGCGCCGCGCAGACGCAAGGAGGGGCCAGAGAGGCAAGCAGGGATGGGGGGGGCGGGCAGCGCCCCCTGGCGAGCAGGAGGTAGCCGCCGCCCCGTCGCGACATGGCGGGAAGCGGCGGGACATGGCGGGCGGCGGGCTGAGGGGCGCAGCTGGGCCCGGGGTTTTTGTGAAATCGAGGACCGTCTAATAAAACAGAAACAACCCCTACCCGCTTAAAACCCCGTCTTTCCTCGGGAAGTGAAAATTTAAAGTGAAACGAGCGCAGCCGGAAACCTGCTCCTTCCCCTCCGCAGCTGAGGAGCTGCATCTGAAGGCGGTGCTGGCTTGAGGCGGCAGCGCGCAGCCACCCAAAGGGCAATTTATACATAGATACACACACATATACAGGACAATTTTTATATATATACCTCCTACATATATATATATATATATATATAAAAGGGGACACTGATCATGATGAGCAGATGGTAGGTATCATGTTGACAAACTTCACAGTGCTGGGCCATGTGGGAAGGGACTGCTTTGTGGAAATTTACCGGTCAGTTATTCCTGGCTCCAAGTAATAAGAACCCCATTTATCTCCCCCCCCCCCTCCCCCCAATCTTTTTTTTAATTCTTTCTTGGAAAAGCCAAAGTGACAGGAGCCCGTGAAGCAAAAGGTTCGCTCCCGCCCAGGGTCTCTCCACCTGCCTCCATGGCATTTGCTCCCTGTGGGTTGCTCTTTCTCTTCATCTTCTGTCCAGCTAGTGAGTCTTAACTCTGAACTTTTTGAGTCCTGCTTGCTTCTAGAGTACTTTCTCACCTGTTCAAAAGCTTTTGTAGAGTGTTTCTCCTGATTTACTCAGGACCAGCTGAACTCAACTGTAAAGACCGCTACAGTGAAAAGCCTGCGTGCTATCATTGCACTTACCATCTTTTTGCAAAGCACACTTTGGGACCAGCTTTGTGTCCCTTTCATAGAGGCAGAATGCCACGTAATTTAAAAAGCTGTAGCTTGACTTGTGGCCTTCGGGTTACGCAAGTGTTTCTTCAGCGAAAGCCCTAGAGCTGTCCCTACAGCACGCAGCATCCAGAACGGGGGCCACAAACTGGGCTCCAACATATATAGTAAATAGTGATAACATTGCTATAGAAGCCCATGTGTACCTACTTCACATTCTTATTTACCTACAGAAAAATATCCAATAAATGTTTTGCAGACAGCAGATAATTTAAATACTTCTATTTAAAGGCTTATTTATCTCCAAACCAATTTGGGATGAAATTGTTGTTTCTCATGATTTTCAGCTGGTGCCTTATTTTGTAGCATTTCACCTAGAAAGCTCCCTTAACATTCTATTACAGTATATAATATCATGGAACTAACGTAACCCATGTGGTACAACATCATCTGTCCTGGGAGGGTAGGGGGCTAAGCGGATATTCAAAATCCCTTGTTAAAAGAAATCTTCATAGCAAGAATTATCTTATTGGTCTGGATGGGCTGTATCAGTCACGCTTACCCCTTTACTTGAAACATGAGGTGAAACGCTGTCTCTCTCAAAATTGTCCCTAAAACCAATCTGATTTTAAGAACAGTTTTTAAATATGCTTCCTTTCTTTTATTTGACTTACTGTTACAGCCCATAAACATTTGGGGTCAAGAGCTCACTTCCTTAAAATATGCCAAATGGGATTACTCTTGAACATCTAAGAAGTAAATATTAGGTGGAAACTGATGTTTATTTATTTCATATGGAGGGCATCATGATTCTCCTTGGTAGCTTGTTGTTCACATAATTAGTCCCATTTAAGTCACTGCGGGATTTTTATTGTCTGTCACACACTGTGGGTTTGTTACAGTAAATGCTAAATGACAAATGTTAATATAGTTTAAAAAAAAAAGAACAACAACTTTGAGACTCAACCTCCAAATGAGTTCCCATCCCATTTTTTTCTCTGTGCCCCAGTAAGCCCTTTCTGCCCCAAAATGAGCACTGGGAATCCAAACGCATCTCGCCACATGAAGTCAGCATTGCTGAATCGTTTGGACACAAGGGGATGGGGCTTTGGGGAGCAGTGGCTGGCCATGCCTTCCTGCCAGTTTCCCGCTCCACTACTTTCTTAACTTGAGAGGCTGGTTTTACAGGCCAGCAGACTGCAGCACTCGTGAAGGTAAAGTGCATGCTGCAGCTTGGAAAAGTTGCCAAGCACATTGGCTCCAGTGCCTATGTGCTCGGCGGGCAGGAGGTCAGTGCAGCTCTCATGCCTGCGCCCATCCTGTCTCCCTCCAGGTGCGGAGCCTGGCTGCTGAGCACCCTGACAGCGGCTGGTGACAGCTCAACGTCACAATGGGTTGCGCAGGAACAGCGGTAAACATGTCCCTGTGCTCCGAGTGAAGGCTCCGGCGCCGGACAAAATCAAGCAGATAACAACGCTGGTCCGGTGGAAGTAAGGCAAAAGTCAGCTGGTCGGCTGGTAAGAAACATGGCTTATTCGTATGCCTTTCTTGGAGGATGAGGTGAGCATTTCCAGCAGGACAGTATTTGTAAATGTGCTTGTCAGCCTGTTTAGAGCATATTGGAACACTAAAATTCTCACAGCGCACAAAGAACTGCGCCAAGGAAATGAAGATCTGGGCCCCAATATTTAGAAGTATAATTGTGCTTGGTAATGAAGGGTTAATTCAGCTTCTGCCTTTCTTGAATGTGCATTTCTTTCACTGGGGAGGCCAAGTATTTAGGACCCTCCCACACTGGAAGCAAAATTATGCTCAGCATGCCTAAACATGTTTGTTGCTCACAGGGTTTTAACTTTATTTCCTCGAACAGTAGCAGCAGATACATTTTGTCTGGGAACCATGTTAGAAGGACAGGAAAACGACCCGGTCCCATGCATTTCACAAATGCAGGCGTATTTGGAGATCCTGCTGAAAGAAAATGGTGGTCATTGACTTGTTTTGTTCTTTAGCTCAGAGCTTCATTCACAAAGTACAACTGTCTCATTTGCCCTGCAAAGTAGATCTACTGGCTGCAGACAAGTATGTTTCAGAAAGGTTCCCTGATACCGCCAAATTCATGGGAGAGAGGGGAACTCTCTCCTGCTGTTACAGCATGTAATACAACACGACTAATCAGTTCTCAGAAAAATAATTCCTCTTTGCCCTGCTAGTAAAAACCTCTGGGACTTGCTTCTCCGCTGCCACAAGCTTTGTGGAGGCATTTACACCTGTGAAAACCAATGAAAAAAGTAGTTATTAAATATGCTGGAATGGATTTAGTAACCTCTCCATGCAACTTGCACAGAAGTAAATGATGGTGCAGGACTGGAAAATCAAGGTTTGTTTATTGAAAGCAGTCCTTCCACTCCCAGGGTCAGGCCTGTGGTTTGGAAGATGATACAGACAAGGTCTCAGATGAAGAACAGGTTGTGCTTGTACTTTTGAAATCTTCATTATAATGTGTTCTTGTGAGGATTAACATTCTGTAGGAAGTCTTCTGTTTTATACAGTTAATCTGATGCTTGCCAAATCGCAGAAGAAATTGTATATGAAAATTAATTTTGTTCCTCGTTGTTCTATTTACTTTGGAGGTCACTTCTCCTTTCCTCTTTATGCAATATAAGCAAAACTCACCGGAGCAGAGCTTTGATCTATAGGCAATCACAAACCTCATTAAAACCGACAGGCACGCTGGCCATGCTTTGTTCGGCAAGGAACAATCAAGTTCTTTTATGGCGTAAGATAGCTAAAAACTAGAAACCGCTGCCCACGGCACAGGGCTACAAGGCCAAGCGCTAAGATGAGCTAACTCCTATGAGCAAGCACTAATTTGGGGAAAGTCAGAGAGATTTCTCTAGGGACTGCTTGCAAACGCGGCAGCAAGAGCGCAGATTGGTTGCAGCTGTGTTTGCCTGTGTGCATGTCCGGGACCGGAAACACCACGCGAGAGCCAGCAGACAGTGGGAGAAGCAGTGGTGCATGGCCCTGAGAAAAAGCCAAGGGACAGCTTCTTCTGGGCAAGCATCCTGGCTAGAGCAGCAAACTTGGACTGCCGCACAGTACTCCCTCCCATTTGCTTCCTCTGCGTGCAAGGAAATGGGACGTGGCTGTACATTCTTTGTAAATAAATAGGGTTACGCTAAGGAGATAACTGAATTCATCATCGATTTCCCTCCCCTCGCAGGAAAATCTGGCAAAGTGCTGAATATTAGTTAACCGTGTGGGTCAAAGTTCTGTATGTAAAACTACAGAGCTTTTCAGTAGTGCTAAAATAGTTGTCGGAGACACTGCAGATATCAAGGCAGTCTCTGAAATTCAGACCTCAAAACAGCAGTTGATCATTTCAATCGCTGATGATCCTTCATGGATTTTTAACGCCTGGTATTTCTACAATGCATATTAAAAGTAGCTTTTATGGAACAATAACAAGAAACTGCTTTCTCTGATCCCTCATTTGGAGTGTTTAATATAGTCCAGATGTATCTGTTGAAAAGAAACGTAGTCAGATACAATATAGTTGTGAAACGTTTATACATGAGTAAGGTGTTTGATACAGGGAGCTGTTTTGAATAGTTTCTTTATTCGTGTTATCTTACAGCATCTTCTTGCCGAGCTGCTATTGGCATCAAAGCTCTTGCAGATTTATTTCCGTGTTTAGGTCCCCACAGCGACTACATCGTACATCTCAGAGTGTCTCTCTCCACTTGAGGGTATGCTCACACCAGCACAGCTGAATAAAGCAGCGTGCTTCAAGAAGTCACTGTCCCAACGCTGGAGTGTACTCTGTGTGTGCTCTGACACCTCTGCGACGGGACGTGAAGCCTTAACCTCCTTCAGTGGGAAGTAAAAGGCAGACTTGCAGCCAAGGATAAGACTGGAAAATGCCTTCAACTCACCTCTTTGCCTTGGTGTTTCACCCTAGGAGACAATTACAATCTGACAGGTCTTTGGTACCATGGCTTCAGAGGAGCCTTACTGATGGGGAATACAAACATGGGGAAAAAAAAAACAAACCAAAAAAAGCTGCTTTAATGCCAGCTACATTTATCAATCAGTTTTGTGTTCGACATCTTCTCCAGCACAGCACAGGGGGTGCCTAGGGCCCGGCATGAGCAGCTGGTGTGGCCGAAGGGCAAGGCTGTGTTACTTTTGGCAGCAGCACCGGCAATAGCTGGCTGGAAGCATTTGTGAAATTATGGTCTGCGGGGGCACTTCTGGTTTATGCTGACGTGTGTGCAGGCTGCCACCGAAACAGGCCCTCTCGCTAGCTCATCCTGGCATTGTTTGGCTGCAGGATCAGCTGGCTGCCAAAATTGATCCTGCTGAAAACTTTTTTTTTTTTTTAAACTGGATTAGCTTTCAGCTCTGTTGGCAAGTGGATCTAGCCTAACATGTGGCCGCATGAATGTCGGAGCCAGCGGAGAGGAGGCATCGGGAAAACATGTCTAAGGGAAGGGAAAAGGATGGAATGATCTCTTTTGCCAGTAGCACAGTCTCGGCTTGGCTTAACCCCCCGTGAATCTACCTCTTAGGGTAAAATTAGCTGTTACAGCTTGAGTCACATTAATGGCTTGCTTCCACAGAAAGGGAAAAATCTTGTTCCTCTTTTCCTCTGATGTTAGACCTGGTGATTGTCTAATCTTGCACCGAACTGGTTTAACTCATTGAATCAGCAGCAAACTCACCTGGCAAAGACAAGGGAATAACGTTCTGCTGGCTTAGCGGATCGAATCAGCTCGGTAAAGCATCTGCCGAGGCTGGCAGAGCTGGTACAGGCGAGGAGGGCACAGTAGCGGTCAGCTCTGAGCTCGCTGACTGAACCACAGCATACAGCTTCAGTCTCAGAAATCTGCTGTCTTAACACTGAGTAGAAGATCCACGATCTGGGTTCTCTCTGTAGTTTAAAGATGACAGTAGGCGCTATCCCTTTGTCTTACAGCAAACATGGTGTTTGTTCCATAAAGCTGGAAGTTGCCATGATTTTATAATTCCTTCCAAACTCCTACCCCTGTATTTTCAACCCTCCCATGGGTAAGTGACTTTTATACTAACACTTCCCTTCAAGCCAGGCCTCTTCTTTGAGCCTAGATTTCCCTTGGGTTTCTTTCCTTATTAGATAGGGAAATATTGCCACAAATCTACTAATGCTCTTTTCCATCGGCCAGAATGTTTCTCTGAAGCTTCAACAAACGGCCTCTGATGCTGCTTCAGGAAGACACTCTGTGCTCTCAGATGTGGGAATGCAAGCTCATAAGCAAACTGCTATTGAAAAACCTCTATAAACAACAAGGAGGTAAAAAGAGTATAGAGTATATGAAAGATGTGTGCAAACAGTTGTTCTATCAGTCAGATAGAAGTAGTAAAATGCCTGAATTATATTTGATCACGCTCAGGACAGCCATGGTACACTTAAGTATGGTGCTGGCTGGGCACTGTCACAGAAATCCCAAGCTGTGTTTGCCCAGAAGTTTAAGCTTTCATCTTTGAGAGAAGAAAGCCCAGGCAAGGAGGGACAAGAACATTTTCCGATGGTCCTAATGAAGAGGAGATATCCCAGGCAGGCAGGCATCCACTCTTATGCCCATACAGCTCCTCCTTCATTTATAAGGAGACAGAGTAGGACCAGCCCAAAGAATTAATGGAGAATAAAATGTACTCTAAAAATATATCAGGAAAAAAGTTACATGCGAAGTATGTAAGCTTAATTATGAGTGAGGAATCTAAAATGCCATGTTGTCGTTAATATCTTTAACCATAAAATTAAAGAGAAGATGAGTAGAATCGGGAAATTCTTGATGTTGGGAAAGCGTAGACAAGGGGTACTTGGAAAACGTAAATGTGCAAGCATTGGGATATCACTTGAACGCAATTTGGGTAGCTGAGGAATGCATTAAGCTATCACTTTTCAGAAACTACCTGGAATTACTTGTTTTTAATAAACAGCAAAGAAGATGCCGGACAATTGAGAAGAAACAAGCACGATGCTGAAGTGCACCTAAAAGTCTTTGTTGCTTTTGTGCAGCAACTCTACTTTCTGGGGCCATTCTCCTGTAGGTAGTGGATGAAATGCCCAAATGTGTGAGGACTCTGAAGGGGATTTTCAGAAATACTTGTCCTTGGACAAACTGTTCCCGTTGAGTCCAGCTGAGAGGGCAGGCCACCTCGGGTGGAGGCAGCAGGAGGAAAGGTGAGGAAGAAGAGAGCTCTTCCTCCTCTGGCTGCAGTAAATTGGGGAAGCACAGCCTCTGCGTGTTATTGAATGGCTTTTAAAATCCAGATTCTTAAACAATTGGAAGAAAGATGTCAGGTGCCTGAGGGAGCTTCATTTGGTGGAAGTACAGTCTAGCCTGTGACCTTAGTTGTGTGGATAGTATCGGTAGTATCGAACGTGAATCGTCTCCCCTGTGCCGATGAGCGACGTGACTGCAGGGGTGAGCAAAGAGTAGGGGAGTGACAGGGATGCAGGAGGCAGAGTACCGTGCGTTTTAGGCACGGCTTTTGATGTAGCATTTCACAAAGTCTTATGTTGACTGCGAACTAACAGAAGGACTGCCAAAAAGATACAGATCGCAAAGGTTCTCCGCAGTCTCAGCACTTCCAGCCGCAGTTTCGTAGTCCTGTAACCGGAGGGTCCTCCCAGGTGGACGCGGGATCCCCCCTGCTCTGTCTCCCCGGGACTAGTCGGTGTTATTGGGGGAGACCTGCGTAGGTTCGACAGGCCGCGTTACTCCCCAAGAGATTCACCCGTAGGAAACGGTACGGCCAGCGCGTTAAAGCAAACAGGGACGCGTCTCCCTCCTTTTACGAAGCACGTAAGGCTGTCATCTGCCTAAAATGACGTTCTTTTTTCTTCACGAGTGCCTTCAGGAGGTGGAAGACGCTCGGCGGGCATCGCCAGCCGGCAGCTGCTCCTCGCTGGGCTGCGCAGCCTGCGCGCTGCGCTCCCCGAGTCCCAATTTCGCAGAGTTAATCAACAACAGACAGTATCTCGGCGGCGGAACAGCCAGCCTGCCTGCCTGCCTGCCTGCCTGCCCGGGGCGGGGGGGGGCCGCACAGCTCGGCCACCGGCCTCGGACTAAGCGGAATCCACCGGCCTGCCGGGCCGCCCCTTCCCTCCCTCCGGACAGCCCCAGGGGGGGGCTTTTTCTCGCCGCTGCCGGGGCCGAGCAGGAGGAGGAAGAAGCCGCAAGGGGCCGGATCGGCGGCCGCCGGCCAAGGTGGGTGGGTTCACCCCCCCCCCCCCCCCCGACCCGGTCCGGTCCGGGACGGCGGGCAGCAGCTCCCGACTCGGGGCAGGGGAGGGGGGGGGGTTTCTCTGGACGAAGCGAGGAAGGCGCCGGGCGGATGGCGGCGGCCTTCGGGATCGCGCCGCCGAGGTGAGGCGGGAAGGGAGCCGGGCCCCGGAGCGGGGCGGGGGGGCGGCGGCGGCTGGGGCCGGCCGAGGCAAACCCCGCTCCCTCCGCCTGCCCTCTCCGCGGTCCCCGGCCGGGGATGGTGAGTAACGGAGCGGGGGACGGGGACGGGGACCGGTGGTCGGCGTGGGCGCGGGGCCCGGAGGGGCAGGCCCGGCTGGGCGAGGGAAGGCCGCGGCCGTCGCCGGTGGTTTGGCTCGCAGCCCTCTTCCCTCCCGCGTTAACCCCGCTGCCCGGTTATCGTTTGCGGGGGCGAGGGCCGCCCTCCTCCCCGAGAAGCGGTGCCCGGAGGAGGGCAGGCCGGGGAGCAGGGCCGGGCCCGGCGGGAACGCCATGGTTCAGGCGGGTGTCGGGGATCCCCCCCCTACCCCCACCCCCACCCCCTCCCCGGGCGGGAGGGTGTTTGTAAGGCGAAGGAGCGAGGGAACCTGTCCCGGGGCGGAGGGAGAAGGAGGGGAGCGCAGGAGAAGGGGTTTGGCGGTGCTCCCTGCGCCCGGCGGATCGTCCAGCCCTGTCAGCGAAACGGTATTCCTGGGGCTGGTAACTGCACTGAGGCAGAATTGCTTATTTCTGCAGGCCTTTCTAGCTTTCTGAAGGCTGAACGTGTTGGATCTACCTGGTGTTCCCGGGAAAAAAAAAAAAACAACAACTTTGGCCCTGAAATAACAGGTTTAAAGCACGGGCCACTTCCCTCAGCTCTTTTTGGCTGCCGGGATACCTACTGCACCCAGGGGTCAATCATTCCGCGTTAAAATGTCTGCGCTGACCCTCCATTAGCTTGCGGTTCCTCTCGGTGGGGCGAGCAGAGTTAAGGTTGTTGCTGCTGGGAGCGGGAGCTCCCATCTCCCTTCCTCCTGCCTTTTTCTGCGTGGGACCCTTTTTTGGGCTGATTCAACACACCAGCCTGACAGAAGGCTGGTGGAATTGCTCGTAGGAGGTCCTGACAAGGACCGGAGTGCTTGTGAAGGAAGGGAGACCAGACCTCTCCTGATGAGCTCAACTGCTTGTGGAAGTGCAGCCTGACTCGGCCAAGTTTTATTTAGAATACTTACACGCCATTGCGGGAAACTTGCAATTCAAGAGCTATCTTTTTGTTTTGCTTGAAGCTTGGTGAAATTCTGGTTTTGCTTTCAGCCTGCTGCTGGCTGATAAACCCAACTTCTGTGCTGAGAAGCATGCTAAATGAATTTCTCTCTGGAGCGTGGGAAAAAGCTGCTGTGGTTGTTTTTGCATTTTATGGTTTGATTTGTTTTGCCATTCTTCTTCCTAATGATAAAACTTTGCAAGTTGCTCTTTCTGATGGGTGACATCTGCTGGGTTTCTACCCAGAGAGTTTATGTAGCCCAGGTGAAGGAAGGAACCGCTGTGCCATTTGGTCTGTGTGCTACGAGCGGGGAATTCCAGGGCCGTCCAAACCTGGATGAGAAGTTACACAGAGAAATTCCCAATGGAGAGGTTGAAATGTTGCTGTAGTTCTTCACACAAATACCAAGTTGCTAATACAAAGGGATGTTTCAATCCACAGGCAACTTACGCTCTGAAATGAATGTCCTAAAGAAGACAGAAGTTCAGCTGTCCCAAGCAGGCATACAAGTTTTCAGTATTTTTGGTTTGGTGTTACTGGTGTTGTAAGAGGGGGAAAAAAAAGCTTGTAGACTTGCCCGTTTCTTTTTTTAAAATCCGAGGTTTTTAATGATGTCATACAATGGTTTTGAAATTCAGTTATATTTATAAAGCATAATTATTTGATTGGATAAGTGGGGTTGGAATGCAACAGGACAGTTTTATTTGGATCATGAAACCTTTTTGTGTATGTTTTCTGTATTTTTAGGAGCATGAAAGTCTTCAATGTTTGTCCTGCAATTTTGATGGAACGTGTTGTAGTAAGCATTTTCTGCAGTGGTTTGCTGTCCTCGCTGTCAGGCATGCAAAGCTGCTTTTCCAGCTCCCTAACTAAGAAGTAAAATCCTCCCCAGTAAAGGAGATGGAGCAAATACTTTCTGCACTGTGAATTTCCATTTACTAAAAGATGGAGAACTGTCATTTTAGTTTTGTAGTTATTATCCTGTTGACACATGAGCAAAACTGATCTTTGTGCTGCTACTGTGGCTGAAAGCTGTGAGCACAAGTTGGAGAGAGAGAGCTATTCATAAAGAGGAACGCTCAAGAGTATAGGGGCAAAATCATCATCTTCCCATCATCCCATTCTTTTTAGCAGAAGGAAGAGAGTGGAAGAGAAACTTTAACTTTGTGCTGAATAGCTCAACAATAACACGTTCACTTGGTTATTTAAAAATATTGCAGGAGCAAGAGAAAAGCTAACTTCTTAGGTGAGTGGTAACTCAGCTTTGGCTTTGCAGGTAGAGTAAAGAGCCACATCATGTATTCTGTAGCTGAAGCAATTCTGAAGCTGGTCTGTTTCAGTCACCTTCTTAGAGTAGTGGGGCATGGGGTTTGAAGGTGTAAGCTTTGGATGAGTTGAGGAAGTAGAGAGTAATCGAGTCTTAGTAGGGCGTATTGGCTGGGTATCCTTTGTGAAAATCCAGTTTCTGCGTATTGCATCAGTGAGGAAAGATGCAAGTCTTGAACTGTTATTATGAGTATATGAGTTATTTTCATTCAGAGTCCTTGCTGAGTTTGGCAAGCATTCTTTTCCAGGATTTCTCCTGGAGTCCAAAAATGGTTCTGCCTGAACAATGAGCCGTTCTTATGCCTGCCATCTGGTGGCCAGATACCACAGGTAACTGGACTGGCTGCAAAAACCCAGCTGAGGCTCTGTCTTAAGGATATGGGAGAAAAAAGTAGATCCTTTTCTCACTGAGCCATGTCTCAGATGGAGGTCGGTTTTTGCGTGGTTTTCCTGGAGGAGAAATAAATTTTGTAAGTTCCATTACCATCTTTCTTCTCTTTCCTAGGATATGATGGAGCTCCTAGAGGAAGATCTCACCTGTCCCATTTGCTGTAGCCTGTTTGATGATCCTCGTGTCCTGCCCTGTTCACACAACTTCTGCAGAAAGTGTCTGGAAGGAATTCTTGAGGGAAACGTGAGGAATGTGCTTTGGAGGCCATCCCCTTTCAAGTGCCCCACGTGCAGGAAGGAAACTCCTGTTACTGGAGTCAACAGCTTGCAAGTCAACTATTCCCTGAAAGGTATCGTGGAGAAGTATAACAAAATCAAAGTAACTCCGAAAATGCCTGTGTGCAAAGTTCACAGCGGGCAACCCCTTAACATTTTTTGCCGGACAGACATGCAGCTGATCTGTGGGGTATGTGCCACCCGTGGTGACCACACAAAGCACGTTTTCTGTTCTATTGAAGAAGCTTATTCCCAGGAGAAGCGGGCTTTTGAAACCCTGTTTCAGGGCTTTGAAACTTGGCGTTGTGGAGATGCCCTCTCGCGGCTGGATACCTTAGAAACCAGTAAGAGGAAAGCTCTGCAGATGCTGACCAAAGATTCTGACAAAGTGAAGGAGTTCTTTGAGAAGCTGCAGCACACACTGGAGCAGAAACGAAATGAGATTCTCTCTGACTTTGAGACCATGAAGCTTGCAGTGATGCAGGCCTATGACCCGGAAATCAATAAACTGAAAACAATTCTGCAAGAGCAACGGATGGCTTTTAACATCGCGGAGGCCTTCAAAGATGTGTCTGAACCCATTATATTTCTGCAACAGATGCAGGAGTTCAGGGAAAAAATCAAGGTGCTCAAAGAAACCCCTTTACCTTGTTCCAGTGTGGACATCAGCCCTACAATGAAGAGCTTTGATACCAGCCAGTGGAATGGAATAAAACTAGTTGATGTGGACAAACTTTCCTTGCCTCAGGAAAACAACACTCTTAAATTCAAGATTCCCTCGGTCTTTTCACGCAGATTTATAGTGAACTCTCTTATTTGCTTGCTTATTCTTGCTGTCACCAGAATGTCCTTCGTGGAGTCAGTCGTTGACAATCTCCAGTGCTGGAAATCTCAATTCTTTACAATTAGCTTGTCCTATTTGGCAGATACAGTGGAGATAGCAGATCATGCGGTCTTTTACTGGGAACAGATGACAGATGGAGCTTCACTTCTAAGAGAAAAGTGTAAAAACTATACGTTGGTTGTACTGGATAATGTTGCACAGTTTGTGTGCAAGTATAAACTGTTGTGAAGTCCCTGCTGAAATATAAGAACTAAGAGAGATCTGGTGAAGAAAACATAGAACTTCTTAAAATTAATTGGTTTTTTAAGAGTTCCAGTGAAAACATTCAAAGATTTGAAATGTTTCCAAAACATTCATACTGTTCACATAGTTTCAGCACTGATAAACTGGAAGATGAAATGGAGCTTTGAAAAACACATTGTTTCTGGATTCTTTCAGTGGTGATTATGTGAATATTATTCACTGTAAATAATTTTTCTTACCAAAATATAGGGCCAAACTGTGTACTTAGTTTAATGTTAATGTAATTGTAGAATAAGATAAAAAGTGTCACTTCTTAAAAGGTCATAGTTAAAAAAAAAGTTATTTTTAACTGGGAGGTGGTTAGGAAAGAGGAAGAACAGTTGTGGTTGAGAAAAGCACTGTCCTGAGAGGCTTGTTGATACAAAATACAGAGTGCATCATTCACGTTCTGGAACCACTTTCTATCTGAGGACGTTACTTCTCAGTGAAATAGATGTATGTATTTTTTTGCATAACCAAATATTGTAATTATCCTGTGCATTCAGATTACTGTAGATACTGGATATTGTTTACATGTTCTGTGCAAAAATACATCTTCAGGGCAAGCATAAATTCTAGGGGTAAAGAGAAATCAGTTGAGGTTGGAAACAGAAGAACAAGCGGCAAGATAGTACGTACTACTTTGCAGATAGTACATATTTTGCAGTTTACTTTTCCAACATCAAATTGTTGGGTAACTGAGCTGTCTTGTTAGATCCATGTTTCTCTGAAGCCACACTTTCTTAAAAAGTGGCCTTAATGTAAACAGTTCAGTGCGATGAAAGGCACGCACGGGTCAGCAGCAGGAAGGCAGCTTGCGCTCTAGCCCTGCAAAGGTGGCAGGCAGAGCAGTTTCTCTCCTTTCCCTCTGTGTCTCTCCAGATCGTGTTCCAAAAGCCAGGAAAAGTGCTGGGATGATTCCTTGGAAGAGAGCGCGTAACGTGACAGGAGTATGGATGTTGTTGGCGTTTGGAAGTGCTTTAGTGTTGGAACATATATAGGCTCTTCTACTGTTACTGTATTTTCGTGTACCTTGTTTCAGGAATTAATTGAATTTTCTGAGTGTATTGACTTGGCCGTAGAATAACAGTGATTTAAAGCAAACTGTAAGCTTGAGTTTTCTGAAGTGCCCTTCTTTAAGAGCATACGGTACTGAAATACGTTGCTTGAAGCTCATCTAACCTCTTTTTGCAGTGGTCCTATGAACAGCAATATATAGAATGAAAACATTTAGTTGACATTTCCGGGAAACAAACGTAATGCATGCCTGTTGTCATATTTTGGGGATATTCGTTGGCCTCTCTCAAGGTTTGGTAAGTTGTGACAGTCAATTTACTGTCTTCCAGTAGTCCTTGCAAGCTGTTCATTTAAAAAATAAAACATTAAATTCCAAGAATCAAAGTTTCCAAGCAACCAAGCCCTGCAAACAAAACTATTGTACATGATATTTACATCTTTGTTGCCTGGGAATCCTGTCGCTGCTCCACACCTCACTCCAAACGCTGAAAGCACTGAATGGTTCTTGCAGCTGCAGATGCCTTGCAGTTTAGGAAAGATCAAGTCACAAACACGTAGATCAGAGAGTTAGAGTTCTTGAGTGGCTGAGATAGCAATGAGTAATCAAGAGGTGGTCATTCTGAGCGTGGGAGGTGTGAGATTTGTAACCCGGGCTTCTACCTTGCAGCAGTTCCCCGAGTCCAGGTTAGCACGGATGTTGAACAGTGATGACCCAGAATTTAAACTGGTGAATGGAGAGTTTTTTGTGGACAGAGATGGAACTTTGTTTAGGTACATCATGGACTTCTTGAGGACTCTCCAGGTCTCCTTACCTACTGATTTCTCAGACTATCAGAGGCTGCAGAGAGAAGCAGAATTCTATGGACTCTACCCTCTGGCCGACCTCCTGAGCCAGGAACACTTGCTGAAGCCGAGGCTGGAGATCTTGGAAGTGCGTTTTTCTCTCCAAGAGATGCAGGCCTTTTTCCGGATCTTCGGTTCCTGCAGTACCACCGTTGAGACACTAGCTGAACAGATCACTGTGTTAACAGGGCAGCAGTCAGGACAGAGCTGGAACAGCTCTTTTCCTTCTCAGAAACCACTTGTTCCACTTCCTTTGGAAAGGCCTTCTCATCACGACATGGTGTTTCAGTGCGGTACTGACTACTCTGCTGGTGACCAGTTTGTGGCCAGGTACTCTCCCTAGTGTGACTTCTCATTATGGAAATGTCTTCGTGACTTCTAGTCCCTGAAGTACATGCTATGTGCTAGCAAAGCTCATTTTAAAGAAACTATTGGACAGCTCTCTGAGAGAAAAGAAACATGTTTCCTTCTTTCTGCTAGTTTAATGTTATCTTTTTCTAGTTCTGGAATACCCAGTTTAATTTCTGTTACGCTGATTTGCCTGTTCTTCAGCTTCCTAAAATACTGTTCTCAGTGTTTGTTTTTGAGTTCCATTGGGTCTTTCTCTCCCTCTGCCCTTTCCTCCTCACTCTCTCTCCCAGGCTTTAGAATTTCACGGCATCAGTGACCTTCTAGGGGACTTGAAAAACACAGGGTAAAATGAAGCAGAGAAAACAAAACAAATAAGGAGCAAAGTAGTGGAGAAGCCTTTAATCTCCACTAGCTCATGGTCCAAAAGACTTTCATGTGGAAAGGAAGAAAAAAAGAATGGCTAAACAGAGTTAAAAACACCAGTGGAACTAAGATAGCAATTCAGGGACTGGAAAGCTTTTGTAGAGCCTTTTATTGGGGGGAGGGAGAAGGAGTAGATTATTAACTATATGCTACACAGTGGGTGTTCTTGGAATTCAGAGCCAGGTTCTGTTTTTTATTAAGATTACTGTGTATCAGTGATTTTTGTGATAGCAGTATCGTATTCTAATGACAACTTACATTTTTTAATCAAGCTTTTGCTGGATGTCTCTATTGTATGGAGACAGGTTCTTACTGTATAAGAAAATGTAACCTAATTTGTCCTCTGTGGCTGTTAGAACATGTGGAATTTTATGGAAATTTCATTGAAATATTCCCCAAAGGGTTATTCTATCTGAATATATGAATCAACACAGCAGTCTTTTGATTATTTAAAAAAAATGATGAATAAAGTTTATCTTTCTTCTAGCTTGCTTTAGCTAAGCAAGTAGAAGAAAAAACACTTTGCATTTGCGAAGCAATATGTATTTATGTGCCAAACCGTAACTCTATAATGTATTGCTAATTTTATTGAGCTAACAATTGGTTGAGTAGGTTGTGGCAGCTTAAATAGTGGGGAAGATATTCCCGATTCTTTCCTTTATTTCTTCAGACTTGGTAAAAATGTTCCTCTGCAGATCAGTAGAAACCCTTATCCTGAGTAATGAAACAAATCAAGTTTGATGATGCTGCCTGTTGAATTTCTATCAACTTTTAGTCTTTGTGGTGACGTGGACTCTTTCGCCTTTTTTTCTGCTTTCTATGAATGTTTGCTGTACTTTCCTGTGAACTGTGGAGCGGTTTCACCCCTGTCAGCTTATGTATTTTGTAATAGTATTTTTACCTGACTTCTGTTCCTCGAAATGTCTGGATAGATTCTTAAACTGTACTTTATATCGAGTAAAATCATCTGAGGCAATGTGAAAATGATTTTCGTACTTGTTACCACAAGACCTGCTGTACCAGGTAACTTTGCAATAAATGTCACTGTTCGTAGAGAGAGATCCCATGGAATGAAAAGTGATGCTGTTGGGGTGAATGTGACGTCCCTGTCCTTGCCATCATTTACTCTTACGTTGCAGCATTATACGGAGCATGCTATTCACCTCTCCTCCATTAAATGACATGAGATAGAGGTCAGCACAGCTATTTCTTAAGAAAGTAAGTTTTGGTGTGAGGGTGAAAGAGAAGCGCTTCTTCCCTGACCTGTAACTGGGTGAACTGAGAATTACTGTTCTTAGAATGAGGGAGAGGGTTGAATTGTCCTCAAAGGAGGAAAAAAATAGCCAGAACCTCGGTTGCTGTAAACCTGTGGAACTGTGCTGACCTGTACCATCTGAGGACCTGGTTTGTTTTACAAAGAAATTGATTCCATCCTTCAGGAAGTGAAGTCTGTTGTAACTGCTTTTTTCTTATTTTAGGTATGTTTCCATAAAGCCTGACAATAGAAAGCTGATTAATGGTGCTAATGTGCTAGGCCTGCTGCTTGACACTTTACTCAAAGATGGATTTCGCCTCATAAGCACCAGGACAGTCTCCGGTGAAGAAAAAGTCGAATGCTACAGTTTTGAAAGGATGCAGAGGCCAGCAGGCCCTGCCGTCACGGTGAACCCCACGCCAGGGAGCTCCGGGGTAGCACAGGCAAGGAGAGACCAAGTGCAGAAAGGGAAATAAAGGCTTTTCCTTTCCTCTTTTGAAGGTGGAAGAGGGGTGTGTCAGCAGTAGTGGCCTTTTTTTTGTTGGCTTGTTTGAAACTGCAACTATTGAGGGAAGTGACAAACAAACAGATTTTTTTTTTTTCAAGTATTCAGAAAAAAAAAATTGCTTTCCTGCCTTTTACCACTCCACCCTCTTCAACTCTAAATAAAAGTGAACCACAGGTTCACTACTGGTTTTGTGGACCAGATACCAGCATTTTCAGGGGTCGTTTTTGGTTTTCACTGTGGCTAAAATTTATATTAGGACTTGCAAAAAATCAGCCATTCCTTCTAGAAAATCATTTTAGTGTTCTGTGCTAACCTGTAAGTAGATTTTAAATACATGAAGAAATAACAGCTTGACACAACTGTCACCCCAGCAGTTTGGAGAAGTGGCTGGAGGAAGAATGCACACCTCAACGACTGAATATTGCTTCTGCTTTCAAAAGATATACGTACACCGATTCTCTTGCAATTAGCTGAAAGCAACGTAACGGAAACATCCCAAGTTGTATTGCTCTCTGGCTCCGGACATGAGAAAGTGGCTTTGTGAAGCCACCACTAGTGTCCACGAAATAACATGTTACTGTCTCTTGCAGAATACTCCTCTGTCCTCTCCTCCCACTCCGAAGGCATTAAGCTGCTCTTCAGTGCTGAGAATTAAATGATAAAGGTCTTTGCAAACAAAGGGTCAGTTAATTTTTAGAGCTTTAACTACAAAAAGAATGAGAATGTGATAAACAGTCCTTCCGATGGATTAATACAATTTAAAACAAAATAGTACCCAGGATTTCTTACCACTTGTTAAGCGCAAAACATATTTAGGAGGAAGGCTTGGCAGAAGTGACTTTAAAAGCCTTGGGATTGTTAGCCCCGTACAATGCTTTGTAACGATGCCAAAATTAGCTCAGGTACCAGGAGAGGTAAGTTAGTGAGGCCTTATAAACTAAGAATCTTTTGTCCTCCCTTCAGGGCAGGGAAAGAAGATAGCTTGAAGGATTCGTTATTTAAATCTGACTTCTGTTATGGATAAAACACCATCTTTCCAAAGTTACAAACAGCCAAATAGAGCTTGTTTGGGCTTTCTTGGCTGACTAATTAGTTCTGGCTTTTCATTAGCCCTAAAACGTGAATTTATGACTTTATTTGCAGCACTTAAAAATGGGGGTGGGGGGTGGGAATCACCCGTCTGTTTCTTGCCCTTAGGAGTCTCAGTGAAATGGATCTGCCCAGGGTGGTGGTGCGGCTATCGGTCATCTCTTTTCTTTTGCTACCGCTGTAATCCGTTTTAGCTTGAGACAAGTTCAGAAGTTCAGCAGCAACAATGAAGTCCTCTTCACTCGGTCTAGAGCTCTCTGGGTTGAGAATAACGTGATTAGGGGACTACATCTCCTCAGCTGCTTACGGGTTATGCAATGTAATGAATGTTGAGGAATGTAAGAGTGGAGGCTTTCAGTTCAGATAGGATTTTTTTTGTCAGTATTGTCAATGTGTTCGTATTTGTCTTGTTATAAGACATTTTTTACAGTGAGAACCGTCATTCACTGGAACAACCTCCCCAGGGATGTGGTGCAGTCCCCACTGCTGGGGGTTTCAAGATGCAGTTGGACAGGGTGCCAGGTAATCTCACCTGGGGTCCCTTTCCCACTGTGCTGGTTTGGGCTGGGACTGAATTAATTTTCTTCATAGTAGCTGGGATGGGGCTGCATTTTGGATTTGTGACCAAAACAGTGTTGATGATAACAAAGGGATGTTTTAGTTAGTGCTGAGCAGTGCTTGCACAGCATCAAGGCCTTTTTTTTCTGTTTCTCACCCCACCCCACCAGCGAGCAGGCTGGGGGGGCACAAGATGTTGGGGGGGACACAGCCAGGACAGCTGACCCAAACTGACCCAAGGGATATCCCAGACCATATGACGTCATGCTCGGCATGTAAAGCTGGGGGAAGGAGAAGGAAGGGGGGACGTTCGGAGCGATGGCGTTTGTCTTCCCAAGTCACCATTAGGCGTGATGGAGCCCTGCTTTCCTGGAGATGGCTGAACACCTGCCTGCCCATGGGAAGTGGGGAATGAATTCCTTGTTTTGCTTTGCTTGCGTGCGCAGCTTTTGCTTTACCTGTTAAGCTGTCTTTGTCTCAGCCCACGAGTTTTCCCACTTTTACCCTTCCGATTCTCTCCCCCATCCCAACCGGGGGCAGCGAGCGAGTGGCTGCGTGGGGCTGAGTTCCCACGACATGGGGTTAAACCGCGACACCCACGAAAGGCTGGCGCAGGTGAGCTTCCGAGGTCCCTTTCAGCCTGGCCTGGCCTGTGATGCGGTGAGGACCTTCCGTGAAGGTCTGTGTCAGAAGACCTGTCACGGTGGCCTTGGAGGTCCGACTGCTGATGGCAGCATTGGGGTGGGACAGTGTACCAGCTGTATGGGATCGCTGTCCAGACAGGTTGCTGTCCTACAAAGACAACGCTGCTTGTTTTCTAAGTTCATGTTGAGGTCCGTGGACTGACTTTCCAGAAAAAGTTCCAATTCCTCCAACCAGGATAAAACTGAAACCAATAATGGTGAGTACTGAGTGAGTCAGTGAGTGTGAATATTGTTGGTGAAGATACTTACCAATAATAGCAAGAAACACAAGACAAAACTGACAACTTTTTACAGGGAAAGGAAAAAAAAAAGACTTGAACATCACATGTTAAATGATCACTGAAAGCAGCAGTGTAAACGAAGTGAGACTAGTTTCAGAACCCCTTGTACTAAGAAAATTGGGCTACTTCACCTGCTGCAGAAGTAGTGAGTTTATTTTTCCTTGCTGCAGCAGCCACTGTGACAATTGAAGTTTGGATTACTTTTTTTTTTAAAGTTAAATATTTCCATTGAAATGGAAATATGAAATATTTCCATTTTTAAAAAGCCCTGGAGTTTTAACCTGTGCCATCACTCATGCTCCACGGCTTTGGCAAAATGAGTATTTGGTAGAACCATTTCAGTAACAACTTGTGATGGGCTAGTGCTGAACACTTTTTTGTTCCTCTTGTGGGTTAATTTTTATTCAGCACAAACATAATTCTGTGAATGTAATATTTTGCCTCTGGAAAAATATACCAGTGCAAGTTCCTGTCCTGTAAAGAACCATACATGCTTTACCCTGACCTCGAGTAATGCCGTACTGTGAGGCTACGTGTCTTTTTGAAGCGAAGCACGTGACTGTCAGCAAGTTTGGACTCCCAAAGTTCTGGAATGTCACTTGTTCACCTGCAGAGAACGTGACTAGGCTCTTACACGCTTTTGTTTTGTTTTTTTTTTAACTGATATCTGCTTAAATAAGTTTGAGAGCATGTGTGTGTCAATAACCTGACAGAAATTTGTTGGAAGTGTCTGACTGAGACCGGTAGGATAATGGAAGCAGCGATGGAAGAGCTACAGGTGGTGTAGCAAGCTATGACTAAACAGCAGTAATCACGGAGGAGGGGGTGAAAGTATGGTTTTTTTCAGGCGAATACAAAAATCGCATCAATTTACTAGGAGGGTCTCCAGCTGGTCTGGGTAGCTGCTGCCCTCCACCTTGCAAGATTATTCATGTTACTGTGAAGTGTTACTGAACCAGGATAGCAATTTTTCTGTGCCCCCTTCGGAGTGGTATGCAGCCTGTCCCGCAGGCACTGAGGCAGTTATTTAGAAGAAGCAGTGGCCAATATTTTTACTGCGCCTTCCCTTCTGAGGTCCCAAACAGGCAGGGATGCAGCAGACTGTGTGGTATACCAGCAGCAGAAAGTTCACGCTGGTGCGTTTCCACAGAAGGTAACGGCTGCGCGAGTAGAAGTGAATTTGGCTGCCGAGAGCCCAGGTTAGCTACGAGTCTGAGTGATTTTAAAAGCCTTCTGGTCAAAACCAGGTTGTGTGTTAAACTGAGTACTTTCACCCAAATCTTGGCAGGCAAGTCAACTCTAGTAATCTCACAACACGATCTCTGCTGGTCTAGAAGCGTGTTGTAGGTGACGTGGTCATGCTTTTACACACAACAGAAGCAGAAGCTCTGATCGCTCACATCTAGCTCTATTTTTTATTAAATAGGAATGGGATTTTGAAACATTTAGACATTTTTTTCCAATGAAGTTGGAATCTGTGATCCCTAACATGAGCCAAGTCATTGCCAACTTTCTCAAGAGAATTCTTTTTTCCTGGGAAGGTGCAAAATCTGCTGATTTCAATAAATTACTGCTGTATTTGCCTTTTTATGGTTCCTTGGATTCAGCAAAAGTGTGCAAACTGTCCCACTGCCCAAGATGCTGGAAACTGACTGCCGGAGTGCTGGGGGCAGCCCTCTCCCTTGCTCACAGCGAGCAGTTCAGCTCTCTTCTGCTTTTTAACACAGACGTGGACTGCCAGAACTATAAGATCACTAGAGGGAAAGGAAACTAAACAGAAGGGTAACACCATCATTCTGTCCTACACGGACTGTAGTTTACACGGCAGCAGGAGATGATAATCTAAAAAGAGGCGACAGCTTGCTGGATTTGCAAAAGGCAGATAATTCAGAAAGACACCACCTCATTTGTCTTATGTTTGCTTTCTTATTTTAATCACTTTTCCCTCCTTTATAGTTGGATTTCATCCTGTATTTCTATATTCAAGGCTGTCAAGGGCTTTACCAACAGTCTCGTGGTGCCTGTCGGATAGCCCAACAGGATGGAGAGAGCACCCTTTTTCCCTCTCCCCTGTTCTTGCGCCGTGTCGACTTCCTTTCGTAGTGATTGATTACATTTTTGTGCTTTTAAGTAACTTTTTGTCTGCTTCTTCACACACTGGGAAGTTCTCTTATGTCCTTCTTATCTCTTCTGGGGACATGTCATTTATTTACCACCCGAATTGTACAGTGATCTGCTGATACCAGGAAGGAGAGAGTCTGACATGAAATATCTTCCTGTTTGCTGGGTATTGATTTCGATATGACAGTTCATGAGGGGTTTTGTTCTTTTAGGAAGTGCAGTCACTGCATTCTTACAGGTTCTGCAGTCAGTGCTCATAAGACTGTATAATTGATTAAGAATAGATGTTTAAATAAAGCTATTGCAGTTGATACCATGTTTAGGCTAAAAAAGTGTGATCTCTCAGTGCTGGCCATAGCACTGGGAAGTTTTCCCCTTTACTAAATAATTCCAAACCATTTGTCACTTCCCTGCATAACTGAATCTCTGGAAATAGTAGAAGACTCCACCCTAAGATGCAGTATAGGAGGAATTAATAGCCCTAGGGCAAAAGAAGGATGCTGGAGCAATTGCATCCTGCCCAGCTTCTACAGGCTTGCAAAAAGGGGTAGTAACTTCTGACTTTGGAGAAAGTCTTCTCCACATTGGGCTGCTCCCACTTTTTACCTATTTTGGGTAGTTTCCAGTTTTCCAATGCTCAAAAATAACTCCTTTAATCTGAGCTGAGCAAGGCTGATGTGCTTTTGTCTGTCTCTGGAGGGGGTAAGTCTAAGGTATATCCAACTCACAATCAGGGCGATACTTCATTTTGATCCACAGCTGAATTCAGTACCGGAAAGCCACCGAAGTGGATCAGAAGTCCTGTTTGAGATTACAATGAAGTGTTCATAACTTTGAATAATTTTTTTTTTTTTTAATTTGTTCCCAGATTGCTGCAAAGTGTTATTGAATATTCATTGGGAAACAAGCTGGGAGCTAGCCAAGAGGGGGAGGGAGACTCATTGCC
Organism: Harpia harpyja; assembly: GCF_026419915.1. Classification (NCBI taxonomy): domain Eukaryota; kingdom Metazoa; phylum Chordata; class Aves; order Accipitriformes; family Accipitridae; genus Harpia; species Harpia harpyja. Next base: position 32,988,539 of record NC_068943.1, read on the forward strand.
TCTTACTCCTTCCCTCTGATTTGTGCTGAACCATTGCCAGGCTTTAACTTTACAAGGTTTATTTTTATTGATTTTCAACAATAAACAGTGAGAGTATCTACAATAAAAGATTTACAGCGCATCACAAGGAAATACAACTCCCTACCAAATATTATATTGATCTATTCCCAGATGCTACTGAAACAGCATATAAAAGCCCAAATGAAGTCCAGTGATGGAGAACTTCCTCTCTCTAGTGACAGATGCGTATGACTGTTATGTCTTCAGAAAACAATAAAAGGGAAGGGAGTGACTCTGCTTCTTTGACCATATCTTCAACAGCCCAGTTAAATCTGTCAGCTCAATGTAATCCACATAAATAAAGAATTTGGGAACCAAGGGAACTGCTAGTGCGTCTGAAGATTCCCATTCTTTGAAGCTGCCTCTCCTGCTGCAGTCAGGCCATAATTAGTCACAGAAGGCCTTGTTGTGACTAGTAAATGGATGGACCAACAATGATTTGAATAGTCTGGAACCGGCTGGAGATATGCCTGGAGCCCTGAATATTCTCAAATGGGTGGGTGGGATGTAAATCACTAGTCATCGTATAAAATACAAATAAATCTGACTTCTATTAAAAAAAAAAGGGGAATGTCAGTTTTCTAGACCATCGTGTAGTTTCTGCTGAAATAACCCCCTGAAGTGTGATCTGACGTGTAAATTTTTCCAGGAATCCTTCCTCCAGTTCTACTCCGTTTCCATTCTAATGCAATGGTTCAATAATTGGTGGCTTCTTTCTGGTCAGAAGGATGATCAATGTAGCCCTAAAGGTTGGAAACAGTAATGTGTACGAGTCTGCTGTAGAGAATGAATTTAGGGCTTTGCTTTCTAAGCAAGTTTTGGCTGCACCAGTCAGGGGAGTGCTTGCTGAAACTGTGAAGAATTAAACGTTGCAACATTGTTCCATCCTGATTCTCCATTGGAAAAACAAGGCAATAGATTGGAAACACCAAGTCTGGGGTTTTACTAGTACTTTGGAGTCAGGAACTCGGTTTTCTTTAAATTTCAAAGGCCGTTTGTAGCTTTCATTGAGGGCCTTCTGAAAAGACTCGTCTACGGTTTTTGTTTTTGTTCCCCAGTGATAACTAAACTGAGTAATAAAATAATTGCTGACATACCGTTTTATTTACAATGTTGTATTCAACAATAAACAGAAGGCATGCTGATCCTTCTGTCCTTTAATCTTTGTGGTTTTTTAACCACATCTTCAGCTCACTCCTCAGCCTGGTCGCTGCTGGAATAGGGGAAAAGGCGATGTGATAAGGGCAGGCAGAGATCCACAGAAGGTGGCAAACTCACTTCTTTCCCATTACAGAGAGGGAGTTAAGGAATAAAATCCGGCTGGAAAGAGTCACTGCCTTTGTGGGACCAGAGACACAACTTATTGTATTGAAGGGAGGACGGTTAACAGAGCTGTCAGAAATTTCAACGCCACCAGACAAGGAAAAGCAGATCTTACAGGGGTGAATGGATGGCTGGGTGATAGCTGCTAAAGGAAAGTGGAAAAGGCACAGGATGACTTAGGTAGGAAACTTAAACGCTCATGAGACTATAGGGACATTTTCTTTTTTTCCAATGTGTTAGGTAAGTGGATCGGCAGAACATCTTACATTGATAGTTTGCATAGCTGAAGAACAAAATTTCCCTCTCAGAGGTCATTCCTGCATTTGTGCTATGAAGTGAAACATTGCAGGATCCAGACCTAAGATGGGTTAATCACATCAATACCTCACATCTGGAAAGAGAAGCTAAGCCTTCGGTGCCTGAATAGACAAACTCTGAAGATCAGCACACCAGCATTCCTTCAGCAGTGCTGGGGTTATAAGCCTCCCCAGTTACTTACTGGACACATCCTGTCAGTGGCCTTTATTTCAATTCCAGTTGCAGTGTGGTGAGCAGTAACTCCATTAGTAAGTTCCCAATTTTTCATAAACTGGAAATGTATCTTCTGGAACAGACTGGTTTACATTATGTTTTCCCCATTTGCAAATCAATCCTTAAGCCATATTATTTTCCTTTGCTGCCTATGATTGTTCAAAACATTATCTTCCAAAGATGGCTCAGTCAACTGTGGATCCCTGGAACACATTAATGGCTTAATGATTAATATGGTCATATCAAGAATGTAAATGAAAAATTGTAAATGTGTGGCCCCTGGCGTAACTGAGATCCTCCTCCCGTCTTTGGTTAGGCTAACGATGTTTTCTGCTGTTACTGACTAAGGGTTTTCTTTGACAATTGAAGCATGATAGTGCAATCCAGAGTTCACTGGTGTTCATTTGCACACGAAATCTCTACGGATACATGTGGAAAAGGATGGGCAAAAGATCATCTTTTTGCTAGACTCATCTTTTGTTTCAGAGATTCTCTGCAGAACTTGGCTGGAAAACGCACAAACAGGCACAGGGACACTTGCGTTCTGGAGATCACTATGTGGATTTCTGTTCTAGAACAAGCGGTGACAAGCACGCAGGTCTTCTACTGGAGGCAATGGCTCCTGCCACAAAGACCACACAGCTCCTTCCTTCAGGCTGGGTGGGGAACAGTGTGGAAATAACTGTTCCGAAAGCTCAGAGCTGGGCATTTTAACCTGCTAATGAAAAAATGCTAGCTGAAAACATTGCTCCGTATCTGACCTTTCAGATGTATGGATTCACATCTCCTGGGATCTGGGACAGCCAGAGCGAACACTGGACTGGGACTGAGTCATTACCGCCTGTCCCTCTCCCTTTTTGAAAGAGAAAGTGGGATCTGTTTTCCGCAGGAAAAGAAGTGATGTTACTAATGATCTAACATGCTCTCATTAAAATATCCTGGGACAGAATGGAGTCAATGAGTGACTAAAATGGAATACACACGTCTGTGATGGCTGGTAGGCACTAACCTGTTATAAAACCACTTCAGTGGTTGAAAGGAAAAGGTAGAACTTTAATTTAAACATCCCGAATGTTACAGATCGAACAGTTCAGACACTCTGCCATGTTGCTGAAAGAAGCAGGTGAACTGCTACACGCAAGGAAGTTGGTTCTTTTGGTGTCAATTTTTGCTGTTGCTGGAGGCACCTTTCCTTCCAGAGAAGGCTGTCCTGAGACAACGTTCTAGTCCGACGGCATTCAGTAATGGCTTTGGTATTCGGTAGAACTGTCCCGCCAATTGGATCTTTGAAGGCTTTGTACTCACTGGATGGACGTAACAAGTCAGGAGCTGCCTCGTGGCGAGGAACAGAATGAAACGTGGACACGGACGCTACTATGATCTCTGGTGACATAGGCTGGCTTTGAAAGCTGAAGTTGGAAGGTCTGGATGGCACCTTGAGGACCCTTGGCATTCAAGAAACGTTGATGAGAATGTAGAGATGCTGAAGAATGCAGGAAGGTCCCATCTCTGTACGCTACCCTAACGTGAACCATACCCGACCTCTCGACCTAGCGTAGGATGTCCAGCCAAAGAGAACCTTACAGAAGGACCTTTCTTCTGGTTCTGACTGAGCACAGGAGTATTTTCGATGGAACTAGTCCTACAGGATGCTGGAAACTTACAGAAAACAATCTCACAGTACCAGCAGAGTAGAGAACGGTTGAATCAATACTGAAGGCTGGACATCCTTGGAGGCTTATAAGGGGTGATTCCCAGCCCGATTTGACAGCGGGGTGTGGGATTGCTGTGGTGGGTTGTCCCTGGCTGGATGCTGGTGCCCACCAGGCTGCCCTGCCTCAGCTGGATGGGGGTGGGAGAAAATAAGATGGAAAAAACCCTCACGGGTCAAGATAAAGGCAGTTTAATAAAGCAAAGGGAAACAAAAAATTTATTCTCTACTTCCCATCAGCAGGCAATGTCCAGCCACTTCCCGGGAAGTACGGCTTCAGTACGCGTAGCGGTTGCTCCAGCAGGCAAACGTTGTAATAACGAGTGCCCCCCTGCTGCTCCTTTCTCTTCGCTGTGATTGCTGAGCAGATGCCGTATGGTCTGGAATATCCCTTTGGTCAGTTGGGGTCAGCTGTCCCGGCCGTGTCCCCTCCTGAGATCTTGCCCACCCCCAGCCTGCCGGTGGGGAGGGAATTGTTGGAGAGACAGCCTTGATGCTGTGCGAGCCCTGCTCAGCAGTAGCCAAACCACTGGTGGGTTATCAGCACCTTTCTGGGTACCAGCACAGAGCACAGCACTGGGAGGGCTGCTGCGGGGACAATTAACTCCATCCCAGCCAGACCCAATACAATTGCTTTGTCTGCTTGCAGCTGAAAGATCCAAAGAGGATTCGAACTTGTCAAAATTAATTTTAGTGTCATTGTTACTGGTAATTTCTGCTCTAGCATCACGGCTGTCGAGGGATCTAAGAACTGCAGACCACGTACCATGAAATACCCGAGGTAATTCCAACTCTGCATCATCGAACAGCCTGATGTTCCCAGGTTTAAGCTATGCTTAACTTCAGAAGGATTTACGTAGGAGAAAATCAGGATCCGTTTTGCAAATGTTCTGTTCCTTGTCACCTTCTAATCAAGGTCTAGCCACGTTCGGAGACTTGCTGACAGCCTAGGGCAAGAAGCGGGAACAGCAGAAGAGTTCTGCTCTTTCTCAGGGTTTCTGCTCCAGCAAACCAGAGCCAGAGGCCGGGTGCCTGCATCACAGGTGCACTCGTGACATCTTGAGGCAAGATGTTTTGCTTGCTCAGCCTTCATAGAAGATTCCTGCGATGCTCGTCAAGCCAAGTGAAATGTATCTTATGCGGACAGTCCTTAATGGCACCACTAGGTTACGCAGTAAGTGAATGCTAGGGAGGTTGTGCTCGTTCATGGAGTATGCGTCCATATGGAATTCCTCCTAGGCTAAAGCAGTTTCTCCAACCAAACCAAACCAACAAACAAAAAAATCATAGAAATACTACAGTTTCTAAAGCTAAACCCAATCTCAACAGCTATTTAAGTGTTCATATAAGTATAAATTATAGTGTATATATAGTATATAAGTATAAATAAAAGACTACCTGGTATAACATTGGCTAACGAGAAGCTCTATTCGTAGCCACTGGTAGTCTGACGACCGAGGGGACGGCAGGATGAACACCGCTCTTGCACAAAGACCCACAGTTATTCCCTGCTCAGGTGCTGCTGAACAACGTTCTCCCGTACAAGAGAATCAGACGCGCAGGTACCAACGGCTGCAGGCGGTGCCCATGTACCGCGACACGTGGGGAAGAATTCCAAGTATTCTTAAAGATATCGGAATCCAGGAGGTTTCTTGGTTTTGTCTATGTAGTACCAAGAGGAGGCTGAAAGAAATTGGCAAAGGTAAAGAAGCTCAGTATAAATGATTCGGTTTTAATATAGAGGGTGACAGAGAAATTCCTACCCCAAGGACACGCTTTACGGGGAATCAGGGCAGTTTCACCGGGCCTAGATGTCTCAAAGGAAGAGCCTTTTGGCAGCCTGGGAAACTCAAACACTATAAATCACCAGGACCAGGTGCTATTTTTACGAGAACTCTGAAATAAATGTGAAAAAAGTAGGGATACAGCTAAGAATTTGTCCATTACCATTAAAAATACCTCCTGCTCTGGACAACTGCTCATAGCTAAAAAAAGAGGTGCAGTTTTAGAGGAAACCGAGATACTTTCATAGCATAAGGTAGCGCCTTTCTCAGGCTACTTACTTGATGCCTGAATAAGCATAAAATAAGGGGATCACAGTATCACAGGTCTGCAAGTAACCTGTATGTTCCAAGCTGCTAGAATTGCTTGAACAAAACAAAAATTAGAACCGTGAAGAAGTCCTAAAGTTTAAGCCTAATTTGGAAATGGAGTAGGTAACCACTCCTCAGAAGAGGAAAAATGGTGTAATTTTTCTGATCAGGATAGATTATTTGAATCATCTTCAACCCAGAACAGGCTCTTATCAATGCCACTAATTGGTGAGGGAGATTGTAAACCCTCCTGTCAAAAAACCCTCTTCAAACATAGAAAAAAGAACACAGTTTGAGGGCAGACTGCAGGAGGGAAGAGGTGAATCCCCTTGCTGGTTGCTGAACAGCCATGAAGTTCTTTAACGCTGCTAGTTGCTCCCTGCTTTCCCTTTTCAGCAGCTTTAGAGAAAGTAGGAGCACAAAGCAGTTTAAAGCCACCTTTACTGGTGCTCTCTTTAGCAACAAAAGCCAGAACTTTGGCATAATAGAGGTCTATGATGCAATTCACAAATATTCAGTTATCTCAGTGTTCATCTACTGGAAACATAAGGTATTCCTTTAGTAAGCTTTAATGGGTACTTATATTTATTGTATGCTCATTTTACTGTTACTTCAGGAAACATCTTAGGAAAAGAATATGGAACTTGCAAGGAACTGCACAGTTAGTCCAATAAAAGCAAATTCCAGTACCCTTTGAAATCCTACCTGCAGCTTGCTTTCATCTGCTAACAGTAATAGTTATCACTGCCAACAACCTTTGAACAAAACTGGTTTGTGACTTCTATTCTTTTTTGCACATATCCTTGATTTAACAAGAAAGATGGGGAACATCTGTGGGCAACTTACCACTGGGCACTTCTTTGGAAGCAGGAGATATGAACTTGAATCCCCTCGAGCTTCTGAAACCCAGGTTTTCAGTTTCGTGGAAGAGTCCCCTCGCCTTGAGATTGCTTCAGCCAGTTTCTTAAACCCTTCCAATGGATTTTATGAAGTCATGGCAATCTTTAAGCAGCTCTTTGGTCTTTCCCTGACTTTCCCATTCCCCCTCTTCGATCACAGCATGTATCCTTACCCTCTGTTGTTTTTGCCAACTGTTCTAAAATATCTGATTACAATTGACTTCTTTATGTGTACCAAAGGGGAAAGGGAAAAAGAGTCCTTGAGCACTTTGGCTTCCTCGGCATCATGCTAGTCTTCTGTTCTGTGGTGTAGTAGAGGATTAATTCTCCCATCAGTTTCTCTACTCCTGTTACAGCTATGGATTTTTAGCCACAAATCCAGTTCTTCAAATGAAGATGAGCTTTTATAACTTAGGCCATACCTGATGCAGAAAGAGATCACCTCTGTATTGTTTATCTCAGAGCAGAAGACCCTGTGCCTCTGAGACAGAGTTCTTCCTGGAAACGTTCCTTGGGCCACCCATTTCCACCACAGGGCCTTTTAAGCATGGGTATGTCATCAGATTCTAGACAATAACTGCCTGCAGACACTCATACAGTACCCACAGCATTCCATCACCACACAGATATACAGTGACCACTGCAAGGCAGATTTTAGGTTCCCTTTACAAACAAACAAAAAAGCCAAAATACCTAATACGTGTCCTTCAATTTTTCAGTATTTTAGGCACTTATTTCTTTTGAAGAACAAGGTTTTTGGTTCTTAACACATGGGAAAAAACCAAACTGGAAGTAAGCAGCTACCTGCATTGGTAGCAGCTTAAGCCACATACAGAAGAACAGATTAAAGCAAAGCTAACATGAATAAAAAACCCCCAAGCTTCTTGGTAAAACTGTACCTCATTAAATAGCAGAAGCTCTCATAGACATGTCTGCAAGAGAGTCTCAGTCATTAAACAAGGCTGGAGCCTGTACATGGCTAGTTCACTGCTAGCTTACAAACGTTTATGTTTTAAAATCCATTACCTGCATTCTTGACAGAAGTTTATCTAAATGCTTTGCATTAGCCAGGCTGCAGATGTGATATTAAAGTATGCTAGTCTTAAATTTTGATCACAGGGACAAAGTCCCCTTTCTACATTTTCACTGCAGCTCTTTAAAAATAAGCTTCTATAGACATTAAGAAACTGAGTGCAGATACTCTACTTAACCAAGCTTTGACATTTATCTTATACACAAGGGGGATAAAAAACTTGATTCAAAGGTAATCTTTTTACAAGTGCACACCCCCCCCCCCCCCCAATTTTCTTTATTGGTGATATGGGAATGAAAAAAATAGCTTGTTGAGTGCAGCAAATTGCTGAATTCAAGCAGAATTCATTTTTCTGGAACCTCCACAACAATCCAGCCAACAGGGGGCTGTCTGGCTACACCATGTCACTGAATCTGCAGCAAACCCCTTTTTCTGAGCACACAACCTAGCAGCCACGCACGCTTCCTAAAACTGGCTGTTGCACAGGTCATTTAACAGATTTCATACCTCCAAAACAGTAGAGCTCTTTTTCATCTTTGTCTGATACTACTGTAAGTTTCTTATTTTTGTGCCTGAAGTTTCATTATACATAGATGGATAATATAGTTTATATATTTGTTGGTATGTCTGCAAATAACAGATATTGCTTACTGGAAAAGAGGGAGACTTTCACATTCTCCTGATGACAGGAAAGGTGTCACAGCTGTTTCCATATGCTAAGCAGCTGTATCTGTATGAGCATTTTTGTGTTAGTTTCATATACAGATAGCAATCTTCTGTAGAAGGAAGGAGTTAGACCAAGATGTTAGCCCCTTTGATACTGACTTAAAGAGCAGATAGGCAAAATCTGTCTGTAGGAGTATCAAGAAAGGAAGAATAAGGCCCTGAATATTCCTTACATTGGTTTTAAGAAATGGAAATTAACTTTAATACTGGACTGCCATTCTTGAGAGCAGAGGGAACTTTTCCTTGGTGCCAGCACTGTTGCTCACACAGCAAGCACATTCAGCTGGCCGAGCTTACCAAAACCAAACCCAAAGTCATTCAGTGAAACCACCATGGAAATATCAGAGCCAGGCTAATACTGAAGGAAACAGGAAGACTCTGTCAGTCCCAAACTTGTCTGGCTTGAGAATCACAGGACTGTAGAGCCATAGTCATATATTATTATTGACTATTCTAGCTGGTCCAATAATATAACCCCTGAAGCTTTTCCTTTGCCTTTATTTCAATAAAATATTAAAAATGTATATACATTTGAGATGTTATATTCTACAATTTATGCCTTATATAGCTCAAATTTTAAAATACTTAAGTTTTTTTCGAGTATTTTATGAGAGACTCCAAAATGTTTTACTTTTAAAACCACTTTAAAGCGTAAAAGCTGCTGACAGAAGGTTCCTTTATAGGTAATAAAGCCACACGCTTGCCTTGCAAAAACCATAGGGAAATGTGAAACTTTCTATCCATGGCTGTCTCCTATGGCTATAAACAGCAGAAGAAAACATTATAGATACATTATTCCCATCTCTCAAGAGAAGCTAAGTAAGTCAGCCTCTAGCTACTCAGCACTGCATACTTAAGATTGAAGATTCAAACTGGATAAATGCTGCTGTAATTCATTTGTTAATTTCAGAACTTTTGAACATAGGGTTCAAATTTTACATTAAGAGGCGGAAGCAATATTAGATGAATTTCATTTGATTTATTAACACAGAGCTATTACAAGTGAATCAAATTTGGAAAAAAATACTGAGTTGTTGCACGTGAGAGCCATTACATAACTTCCAACAGAAATAAACTGTTTAATTTAGAGTGAAAAAGAAATACCCCAGTGATACTAGCCCCCTCACAGAAAGATGAACAATGTCATTTGTGGCACGACATTTTCTCCATTATTTTTCTTATTTCTGCTTATAGTTAAACATTTTCTTCCGACACACACTCACAACTGCCACCTTAGAAAGGAGATTCACATATATCTCAGACATAAGTTTTCCTTCAAATACATTTTAAACTTTTTGTTTGTTTGTTTTAAATGAAGAATTGCTACTTCTGCTTCAAGTTAAACTGGTAAAATAGTAGCTCACCACTGCAGATATATTTCTATCAATATATCAATCATTTCTTGTGACTTCTATGACAAGAGATTGTGATGAAGAACGTAAAGGGAGTCTAAACATTTCAAATTCCAATCATTACTGCTAGTATTGCTACCTGATTAGGAGATACTTCCCCCAATACTTAACGAGATACCACTATTAAGGGAAAAGTGGAAACATTTTCACATCTCTATATCTGAATATCAAGTACAGAACCACTCTCACTCAGTAAGTGTGCCATATGCAGCACCAAGAAAACTGCTTTTGAAACTTGACGAACGATGGCCTGTAGAAGTCCTAAACACATAGGTGTAAGTCACTTTGCATTTTAAAAGATCAGCTGTTTACCACTGTACATAAGAAATTGTTACAATTTAACTAGTTCATTCTTTCTGCAACATAGTTCTTTACAGGTAAATTTGTTGTAAAATATGTTGAAGTTCAAACATGAACATTACCTTTAGTGTATAAAAGATTTTGCAGAATATTTAATGTGTTGCTCATGAAACCACATTCTAAAAATGGGACAAACAAGTGTTTAATAGTAATAGCTAAATATGCAAAATGAATCAGTGACAAGATATGACACAAATCAGAGTATTTTGGAGCTCACAGGACTGTACGAATAGACCATGAATCAACAGCATGGAAACTTGGTTTCTCAGCTTGAGCTGGTAGCAAGGAAAGTTGATTGCAGATCTGGGCTTTAAAAGATGCACAATACTCACCTCTTCCTCTGAGATCAGAGTTAATAAATGCCACAGAAAATTCCATAAGGAAATGCATTACTGGAGTACAGCTACTAAATAAAAGTGATTTTTAAACAAACAAAACCCAACAGCCCTTCAAGGTAAGTGTCTATTACCCCTATGTTAAATGTGATATGGAGGCGTAGAAACTATAGTATGCAACAGTTTGAGGTACCCTAAGCAGACAGAAGACTGTCAACAGACATGTTACACAGTATTTTAATTCAGACGACAACTCCTAAGAAGCTCAGCTGCAAATGTGAACAGCCAGTGTTTCTGTCAGCCATGAGGGTCTTAAGTCACCCTCTGAAGTGAGGAACACCAGTACTACGAAAACAATGGCCTGGTAACTTGTTTAGCATCATATAAGAATAAGGGCAGAAAAAGAAAACATCATGTCCAAATCTTAGGAATTCTCATTTGACACAACCATGAAGACATGGCTGCTTCTACTTGCGGTCTTCTGTTCCATTGCCTACAGAATTTTCTACCAATTTCTGCAGCACCTATCAGGCTTCTTGCTTGCACAGCCCACAAACATCTTCCCTGGCTCTGCACCACACCAGGTCAATCCTATCATTAGTTTAAATATTCTGTATGATCACGAAGACTGCTTCATAGTACACTAACACAAGGGGGCAAATGAAGATTGCCGAATTGTAAAGCTGGAGCTATCTATCTTCTTAGTGTTTCATTTTGTGATCTTCATATTCTCTTTACAGTTTAGTTATCAGGTTGTGTTTTGGTTTTTCCCCCCAAAAAGCATTTCCCCCTTTGAGTTCCAATTCCCATTTGTGGAAGTAAATATTTTAACTAAGACGATGAGAGAACTGAAGCATCTTTCACATGAAGAAAGGCTGAGAGCGCTGGGAGTCCAGCCTGGAGAAGAAGAGGCTGGTGTGTGTGTTATCTTAAAGTTTATAAATGCCTGCTGATGGGGATAAGGGAGAGTGAAAAAGACATAGCCAGGCTCTTCTCAGCTGTGTCCAGTGACAGGACAGGAGGCAACAAGCACAAAATTCTACCTGAACAGGACAGGTTGCAGAGTGTCCATCCTTGAAGATACTCAAAACCTGACTGGACACAGCCCTAAGAAACCTGCTCTGCCTGACCCTGCTCGGATTAGATGATCTCCAGAAGTCCCTTCCAACCTCAACTATTCTGTTATTTTGGGATTCCTTTTCAGGACCAAATTCATGAAGTAGCTGAGAGCACTAATAAGGTTGCCCTCTTCTGTGTGGAATACGATGAGGGGGATGAAACTGACAGTGATTTCACAGATGACAGCAAAAGCTACTACTTAACAGTCTGCATTCCCTTCTGGATCTGAAGTGCAGAGTGCTCTAATGAACGTTAGGAGTGATCCAAGGTGTGCAAGCCCCTTTCCCCCAAGACTGACTCCTCTTTGCCTCAGGCCAGATCCCTTCTGTCAGGCTGCTGCTTCTTCCAATTTCAAGAAACAAACAAAACCCCCAAATCTTTGCTCAACCTGGACAGGTTTTCCCCCCCCCCCCCCTTCCAATTTTCCAGTTCATCAGATCTGTCCTTCCCCTATCAGTTCTCAGCTCCAACCTTTCAACATTAGATTTTTAGACACACTCCTCTCACTAGTTGTCTTCGCTCCTATACAGCTGCTAGTCTGTTTATTTTCACGCAGGCCTATCTTTTCTTTCCCTTTTATATGAATTAAGCATCTTTTTTCCCCCATACAGTTCCTAAGCCTAGCAGAAAATAAGCACCTGAACTGAAAACAACGAGCCTTCCTTTCTTGCATCAGGCACCATCCTTAGGACCCCAGAGCTGCAATGCAGAGGCAGTTCCATTCAGCCATGGGCTATGGCACTGCCCATGCGGGTAAAACCCTGGAAAATACAATTGCTAATATTATTTAAGGCAACTGTAAACCATGCAAGAAATATGACATTCTTTTCAAAGATTGAGGAACCGAGTTATTTGAGTAAGCCTTCATAAGCACTTGAAGTACCTGAAGTACATAGACAGGAACTTTGGTTCCTCAGTTGAGCTCTGGTCCTGCAAATGCTCAAATTGTATTTTCATCTTGTCAATAAACTGTTACAAGCTGCTAGGGCCACCACACAAGGTAGTCCAACCTTTCCCCTTCTGCTTCTTCCCACTCCCTGCCATCCCCTGCCTTGTGAACCAGAAGGAAGCAGTCTGTTTCGCTGTTCACATGAAGGCCTGCACTGGCACAATGAAGTAGTCAGGAATAAATGGTTTGGCCACTGGACTTTGACAAAGCCATGCAAATAGACTTACTTGTTGCATGTTCTCAAATCTTTCTGATCAGCTCTTCAGATTCACATCTACTCATAGAAGTACTGGTAAAAAAGCCTAGATACATTAAAATACTAGGTCTACAAGAGTAACAGGATGGATGGCTCTCTGCAAGCACCATGGTCTGCAGTGTGCTAACAAAAATCAGTGACCGTTAAAGGGAGGGAAATAGTGGAAGAATAATGTCTCTTTCTTTTATAACCCACAGAGTCTGGTCTTTCCAAGCATTTCTAAGTTTCCAAATGGCTGAAATGTATGTGCAGGTCTTTAGTATTAAGCAGTTACAGATAAACAAATATACTGCTACTTAAAGAAGCCCCAGTGAGAAAGCTATCCAACTTTGAGCCAGATAGCGTATTTTTTCTGAGTAGTCAACCTCATTTTGGCCACATATCTTAAGAGACCCATAATAGGTAAATGTACACACAGAAGTGTTTACTTTATGAAAAGCTGTAGGCTATCTAATACTGCACAGCTCTACTATTGAGAACCACTCAGGAGTGAACTAAATTGGAAATTTTAGCCATCAGTAATTTCACCAGTTCAAATCCATAGCAGAGGTAGACAAGAAAAGTGTGATTTTTTTACCAGCACATACACCAGGCTGAAATTCTATACGGTCACATAATGCAGATTTATGAATTATAACAACTTGGATTCATATTCATCTACCTCATGTTTGTACCTGTGCAACTGCACCAGTAGCAGGCCTGTGAAGCCTGAAGTCAAAACAAATCCCCAGTGCAGATAAGCTTTTTTCCCTCCTTTTAAAACATCTATATGATGTATAAACTTGAATCTGTGAGCACTTATTTGAAGAAGGCATGTGTATTTTAATGGTAGAATATAATGGGGCTAATAAAATGAGATTAGCAAGTGATACTGAGTCATGATAGTGAAGAAAATAATATCTTAAAAGGAAACACACTTTCAGATCTTGACTGTATCTAAAATTAGTGACATTTACATAACCATTAGTCTACATTTGACTCACCACACAGTTCTTGCATGCAGCTTTTAAAAGGAAAGAAGCCCATGTAATTTCCATTCTCACTGCAGCGATTTCAATCATCTCAATGAAAAATTCCCCTGCAAGAGAAACATCTTAGTGGAAGATGAGAAAAGAAAATTACTAAGTTCACAGTCAGATACATAGTTTAAACTTCTAACCGTAAAACTGTTACCTGTCTATAGACACAGTGATTTAAGAAATGAAGTGTTTAATAAGTTTTGTTAAAAATTTTGGAAGACACTTTCGCTTTATGTGCTCCCTTTGCTAAAAACATGACAAAACATTTCCCAGTTCCATTCATTAAGAAAATGCTGCAAAAATGAACACACGGTTTTAAGAGTTTTAATTAAGAAATACTGACATTTAAAGTAACACCATTTTAATAATTTTTTTATATATATAAACACACTTACCAAAGGATTGTTAGACACGTGTAGCTTGAGATGGCTCCTTTAATAAACTCAGCTTTCATGTAAACCAATGCAAAGTTATATACACGTCTATTCTATATTTACCATTAGATACTATGAAGTCCTAAATATTGTTTCTGAATAGATGAAAATACAAACATAAGCCAAGAAAGTGTTCATAAACAATCAACATATAAATTATAACAACAAAAAGGCATCAGAAAACACGTGAAACATCCTTTTTTATGACTCACATGCAGAAGTGGCTAGCCTTACTTCAGCAGCACAGTTAATACTGGAGATATTTACAGTCTTAACACCAATATTTACGTGCTGCTAAAGTATGACAGACATCAGTGTCACAAGATTGACTAATCCATAAGTGCTATTTCTCTTCAGGATGATGAAATCCTTGTATTTTTGAGGCAGCACAATATGGCCTGCACCTTTTCAAAACCCACAAACCATTATGTGCTGCTACGTTATGCCAAGGTGTCTACCATACTTCAAGGAAATAGAAACATACGCTGAAAGCTGAACGCAGAATTTTCTTACTGAACGTTAGTTTTCATGTACTGACATCAGCTGTATTAATAAACTACAAAATGTTTGTAAAACATTTGTCCATTGCCAAGCTGACTGTTTACTTACAGTGAAGCTCTAGACTTTATTGTCAACTGTGCACAATACCTTAATGGGACATGAACCAGGAACTGGACAATTGTGTGTCTGATTAGAGGAACTAAAGATTATGCAGATGTTTACTTCAAACTGAAAAAGCCTGGGTTATTTTCTAATCTAACTTTTGGTCATCTGGAAACCTCTAATGTGAAAAAAACAACTTTCATATATAAGAGAGTAAGAGTTGATTTCAGAATAAACTTCTGGCAAGTACTGTATCAGTCCCCAAGCCATTTGTTACCTCTGCAGGTTACACTTGCCACAATTTTTTGGCAGACAGATTTAAATGTGCTTCTTAGCCCATTTCATCGGAAAAAAAAAAAAAAAAAAAAAATTAACCCAGCCTCCCCCCAACAGGTTGTTAGCAAGAACAGTAACTCATCTCTTATTAGGAGCAGGAGTTCATCTGCCCCAGCCTAGCATGACCATGCTACTTTACTTGAAGAGGTAGGCAAGAGAGTTGGAGTTCACATCCCTGCCAGGTATACTTTCCTTATACTTAAGTATGCCAGCATTTTAAGTGTGTACAGTACTTTTACTGGTTCCCTAGATAACATGAATTATGCTTTCTATAATGTTTTTATACCAAGTTATTAAGACAAAAGCTACTTACACAGCATGGACCCAAGCACTCCATTCCATTGTAATGAGCCTTCTAGTCAGTTCGTGATAAAACTTCTGTAAATTAACAGGGCTATCTGGAAGCACAAAAAAGTTTCGCAGGCCACAGAGGGGGAAAGTTTGTTGAGTTTTCCTTTTTTCTCTTCCTATTTTTGTTCCTACAATAATACAGCAGGATGATCTCTTCTAGAAGGGTCTGTTGCTACAAATGTGCCAATTAAAGTGAGATTTGCCAGTGTAAGTTTACAGGTAGCTGCAGCAACACTGATGTTTTTACATAGCTATCTAGGTACAAATGCTACTGTAGGAACTGTATGAAAGAGCCATTTCTGGTATATTTTACACACACACAACTACATTTACACTGTTTTCCCCCTCTTACTACCTATGTTAGTTTGTTTTTTAAATCGGACAGCTAAAATAGGCAAACTAGATTATATACGCACAACTTACCCAGTACCTTGGTGAAGTAAAACCTGAATGCAAAGTCAAAATAAACTTAACGGTAAAAGTATGCTCTGACAGTTGGTCTCCCCCCTGAAGAAACTGTGCTAGGTGTAATCCAAGAGAGGAAGAGGTAAAGAAAAATCTCCACCATATATACATAACGTGGAAGGCAAAGATAAAGAAAAAGATAGATGCAAACAAAAATGCTAGCCAGGAGTAAGAGATTTACTCAAACCTTTCTGGGAAAAGAATATGAAAGATGTTCTCCAGCAAGAAAAAATAAAAATACTTCTTACTTGTAGATTTACCTTAAAAGATTGAAAAATTATTTAAATAAGACAGCTGCAACATTTAATACCTTTGGAAGTACATTTCTCATTTGTACATTCAGGCCAAATTCTTCATTTGTAAACTATGTGTGTTTAACTAGATACTGTTGTTTCAATTGCCTAGTTGTTTTTAGCTTCTAGTTTAAGCATGGAGTTTTTTTCTGCTGCATAAGTAAATCCCTCTAAAATTAAACTACACACACCATGAAATGAAGACTTGGCAGAACTATTATTCTATTTTCTACAGTAAGTACATTAGTAAGAGAACTTGCAGGTAATTCCCCCCACCCACCCAAAACATGAACACAAAACGTCACATGCATTACAGGATTGTGGTTGTGTTTTTTTTAATGTTTTTGGTGTTTTTTTTTCTTTTTTTTTTTTTAACTTTACTACCAAAAATGCCCCAAAACAAACAAACAAAAATCAAACACAACACAACTGTATATTTTCTACACTGCTATTAAAAATACATTTTATCTGTAAGGAGAATAAGCAAGTTTTCACATAAAATTGAAGACATTGTATGTGAGAGAAGGGGTTGAAGAACAGGAAAAGGATGAAAGGAGGAAGACTAAGATAAAAAGTGTACTGATAGCTAAGCCAGAAATCTACTGATATCCAGGAGTGTCTGCACAAAGCTTTGTACCTCTATGTTTTGGTCATAAAGCTAATATAGTCATGCTATCAAGAGTGCTTTTCCTACCTCTATCCTTGTGTCTTAAGATGAGGGTCTGTGGGTGAGAGAGACAGACAGACAGAGGAGACCTCAATAAAGGCAGGGAATCGTGTATGCAGGCAGGTCCGTTAGATCCCTCTAAGCCCCTGAAAGTGAGAACTCTGCTGCGGAAGATGGAAGAAAAAAAGGATTCTGAAGATGCAGAACTGAAATTCCATGGAAGCAGGCTCTCTACACATCTGCAGAAGTCAGGAATGCTGTTAGAAAAAAAAGAAATTAAATCGTTTAAAAAAAAAAAAAAAAAAAAGGTGTGTTTTTGTGATTGGGGTGTTCACAATCAAGGAAGCAAGGAAGGAGCCTTTCCTTGATTTCAGTATTTCTTAGTTGATTTATCAAAGACCAAGCCTAATATAAAATACCATGTTCAGTTTTTATTGGTTTATGGTTAAGAGTTTATGACAATACCAAGCCCAATTCAGTCTCTTTCTGACCCCATGAAAACCAGCTACAAGTGAACTTCTGGCTACTATAACTACTAATAAGCTCCTTAAATGCTACTATAACTACTAATAAGCTCCTTAAATTCTGTGTAACATATTGTATCCAAAAGGTACCACTAGCCAGCAATCTGACAGTTCAGTGGAGTAAAACATATCAAAGCCTTTCTATTAAACACTGTATATTGTCTCAGATGCCCAAGAACATGACATAAGATTAAACATTTACCTTGTGCCTTTTGCTCATACAACAAAAGTGCTCTCTTGATATTTCTTGGCCAAAACACCTTTCTCACTGATAGTGTGATACACCATTTGCACACAACCGTACTCCATTGCTTGTGTTACTTACTCATTAATGCAAAGCAACACAGATCCACTATGAAAACAAGGCTATTGCTTCACTGTTCATTGTGACCCTTTCCCAACATCATTTCAACTTAAAACTAGAAATCTGAAGGTGAAAGATACTGAAAGCCTCTTAAGTGCTCCACAGTCTAAAGCATTACATTTTTTGTCCACCAGTGCTACTCTCCCCCATAACACAGACATCAGAAAGAAAATCCACGTTATCTCAGTTCTCCCAGTTTAGCTTCTTAGTTTAAACTAGGAATGAGATAGGGTTTGCACTCAGATGGCACAGTTTGAAGTGGGGCAGTTTTGACAAGCGTGTCTTGTTCTGTGCATTCCATGAAGAGAGTAACTTTCTCACATAGCAGACAGGACATTTTGCAGTGATAGCTTTTTTGACAACTGCTGGTGAATTTGCAAAGCTCTCCTCTCAGAGTTCACAGTTCGGTGCCACTAATATACCATTCAATACGAAGAAACACACTGACAGTTCAACTCTTGCTGCAAATACGTAATTTTGGGGGTTTTGTTGTGTGTGGTTTTTTTTTTTTTTACTACATTTGTCATTTGGGCAAAAAACTGAATTAGGGATAATCTCACTTCACTATTAAGAAATATAAACACTGCTGTTCTCAAGCATCAAAATTGTAAGATCCAAATGTGTATGTAGCTGTATCTTGATAATACACTGTTTACTTCCTCCCCTGCCCCCATCCGTTTAAACAATAGTAGTTTCACTTTATTTTTGTCATATGCTTACTCATAACTGTAATATTTATACTGCAAACACACTGGAATTTATAACTCTTGCTCATTCTTAAAACTTACATTTAGAAGTACATTCTTTTACTCCTGCCTTCTGGTTGCTTTTGTTAAGGAACCCTCTTCCCTCTAATTCTTAGTGTCAGCAGCCTTTAAAGTGATATGCATATATTTAAAAAAGTAAAAAAGATTCAGCTGAAATATTTCAAAGTATTACTTTAAAGGTATCAGTGTGCTTTTGGCTACTATTGCATTATTATTTCATTCAGGTATAACCTATGATATTCAGTTAATTCACTCAACTTAATTTAGGCTACTTTGTGGTCATAGAAGAAGACAAATTAAGACAATTAACTATACACCTTAATTGCTATTCTTTTAAAGTAACAGTAAGATTTTGAACTCATGTTTAAGATTGCAGTTCTAAAAAACAGTCTGTCTCTAACCTAGCAATTCTATGCTAGGTTTTTTTGTTTGTTTGTTTGGTTTTTTTTTAAATTTTGGGTTTTTTATTAAATGACTGTAATCCAGCAATAATTAGCCCCACTTCACCTCAAAAAGGAGCAGTCATTCAGGATCAAGCTTATACACACTCTCCATGTATAATAGATCTTCCCATACCTTCTACCAAGTAGATGAATATTTCTAAGACTATTATCAATTTGTGTTAAAAAGTCACAATTAACGCTTTGGATAATTTTCTGAAGACAAAGATGAATATTTGAAGAGAGATAACTAGCACTGATCTGGAGTATTGGTTGTAAATCATGAGTAAGGTTGAGCATACAAACTTTGACAAAAAAGGGATTGTCTGTTAACTATTTCCTGATCACGTCAACAATTTTCCCCATATAACCATGGCAAAAGACTGGGGGAACTACAGAAGTTGTTTGCGATGTAAAATAATAATAGAAAGTTAAGCAGGTAACTACTGAAATCTACTGTTACTAAATTTGGAGAATCTATATCATGTGTCCAGCCATTTCTCCAAGGATCACGAACAAACATATTTAGACTAGCTGGAGAACTACTGCATGAGATAAACATAAAATAACAAAGACAGCTAAAAATAAAAACCAGGAAGTAAAACCAATGTGAAATTCAGAAGTACAAAAATACCTGGAAATTTGGAAGTGCAGTTATGGTCTACCAGCATCAAATTCAGTTTTACATCCTTTTTACTTCACTTCAGCACTCCAACCACTGCTAATACTAGCTTGACTCACATATTCATTTGTATGAGGTGCACTTTCTTTTCCTCCTATTGCAGTCATGAAAACAAACCAAAGCCAAGTCAGTTATTTGGTACTGCAATATTGATGCTTCTATTGGAGCAATGAATAGCAACCAAAATGCAGTGGATTTATGTGGAAGGCAAGAAACTAAAGGTAGTCAGTTCTGACTTGAACAAGTACAGGATGTCAAACAGTCAAACAGTTTTTATAGCCTGCTAGCTAAAAAAGCAGAACTAAGGGAAGCTGATACAGCACACAAATATTATCAATGTATATTTTAGTATATTATCAGTATATCTTAGTATCAACTCTAGCTTAAAAATAAAATTGAATAACTCCTCCCACCTCTTTTCCCAGCTTCTAAAGAGTGTTTTGTCAGATGTTAATGCATTAACTAGACTGCTATATGAAATACTTTACAGGGAACTTGTAAAGTGTAACAAGCTCTGGGTTCTAACAGAGTTTGTAAAAGTTGTATTTCAGAAAAGCTTTCCAGATCCCTCTTGATTGCACTGGTATAGCTTGCACACAACTTTTAAAAATCTGTCTTCCCTGCACCTTTGGCATGCACACAGGAAGAAAACTGTGTGAACACTTTCAATCTGTACCAGCATTCTTTCTGCTTGAAAGGACACATACAAAATTAAGAAAAACGAAGAAGCTATTTTTCTAAGTTCTACAAAGTAAGTTTTATATTTCATCATAGTGGTCATTAAAATGTTCCTTTCCCCCTGATTTTATCACAAAAAATATTAATAGTCAGTCTACTGGATTTACCAAAAAGAAAGCCAGGTCTGTCTTAAAGTACAACTTCAGTTTCTATATTAGTATTTTAAAAAAATTTCATAACACCTTTTCAGATTAAAAAAATTAATAATAATAATAATAATAAAAAAAATCAAGACTCCTCCCCCCCCAGTTCTCCAATAAACATATCCTTAGATTATTACACTATTACCTTCAGAAAAGATTATCCTATGGTTATAGTTCAAGTTTACACAACCTAAAGTACATAGAATCATTGCTGCTAAAAGAGAAAATGGAACAATCCGTCTCCGAATAACAATACCCATAGAATAATAACGTTCCATTATATAGCTGGTTTGTAAGAGAGGGAAACAGGTTCTCCTCTTAAATATATTAGATTGTTGCCCCCCCCAAGATAAAAATTAAAAACATAACAAAAAGGACAGAAAACTAATAGCTGATAATTTCTAGCTTTCTTAAAGAAAAAAAAAAAAAAAGTTAATTTTATTAAATTCTCAGAAGACTTGCTCATTTAGCCCAGGAAGCAGTCACAGGCCTAATGTAAAATTTTGTGCTCTCCTAAGCTGGCACCCAGTCTTTCATGAAAGCAAGCCATGCAGGTATTGCTGTTTAAATTTTCTAACTCCATAATGTTCAGCAAAGCATTTCTTGTCCTCAACAGAATACTTAATACTCAAGCAGCATTTTGTAGGAACCCTGGTGGTCTCCGCACAGGATCAGTTTCCAAAGTATTGCTGGGAAAGTGGAAAATACATTAGTCAGTGTTAACCAGACTGCCTTCCTAGTTGCTATCTTATCTGAAATTGGTAAATAATAATAAATAATAGGACAGTAATATAGCAATATATAATATAGCAATATATATATGAACCCCCCCCCCTTGGCCCAATATGTAAGTAATACTACTTGCACTACACAAAACCACAAATCTTAAATTTTTATTTTGTTACATCTCAGCATTGTATGGAACCACAATGCCTAAAGACAAAAACCAGGCCCATCGCTCAGAATGCAACCCTACTTGTAAAGGGCTAAATTTGCTGCATGTCTGCTTCCAAAGATTTAGGGTCAGAGTGACAATGCTATAAAATAAGGGTCAAAGCACAAAAAGACCAAGGCCACAGAACAAAGAGCTTTTCGTGTCCTGAAAGAAGTTGCTTTTTGTAAGCCTGCCTTCTGGCTTAGACAGTAAATTTGTCTTTTTCTTGACATCATCCCTACATGACTTCTATAAAATGCCAGACAACTGTATGACTTACAAAAGGTGAGACAACTGTTAGAAGAAATCAACTCAACTGTTAAGGGAATCCACTATTTAACAGCAGAGGAACACCTCCTAGTAATTGCTACAGCTTTTCCAACCCTTAGCTGTATTTCTACAACTTCATTATTTAATTAGTCACTTCAGCAGATGTTTCAAGTGTCCTTAACACCTTTGGGGTGCAGATTCCTAGTCATATTATCTACTTAGATTATTGTTTATTCAATGGTAGCTGAGGAAATATGCAGAAGCAGCAACTCAGAAGACTGTTTTAATCTTCCCCTCACCCCTCTGTGAAATATTCATAGAAGAGATACCATCTAATACACAGATTTGTATACTCCCTTTCAAAAACGTTTATGGGTTGGTTCCCCACTTCCCCATCAGTGGGACCCACTACTCACAGAACTGAGCTAATGCAAAATAAAACGGTGCTTTCCAAGGCTGACACAGATTGCTAAGAGTGAAGTTCATTTTTCTAGCTACAAAATGAACTTCACTTACGATATGCTTTTTCAAAACAACAATAGTTTTGCCAAATGAAAATAACTTTATCCACTGGAAAAAAAAAAAGAAAAAGAGATAAGGATGCTGGGTGCCTCTTATGGCTTTATATTAAGCTAGATTTTCAATATTTCACTAACAAGCTTAAAGTAAAACCATGCTGAATTAACTAGAAGTTAATATATTAAGAAAAAGATTTATAATCCAATACCTAAAGCACACTAGTAGTAAAAAAAAAAAAAAAATCAGAATTGTACTCAGCCCTATCAAACTGTCTAGTAAATATCCACAAACCAAAAAGAAGGCATTAATCTCTGAACAATTAGCATGACTATTTTTTTTTAAATAAAAGGCTAGCTGACAGGATGTTCTTTGAGCAAATATTAGTATTGCAAGAAGTCTCTCTCCATCATAACTCAAATCTATATGAAAGAATCAGAATTATCACTAAGTTGTGTACTATCTTTTTCAGCAGGTCTAAAGCATGACATATTGAAAATCAGGTCTTCCTTACTTCAAGTAATTATTTTCCCCTTCAAAACAGATGGCTTCTGCCCTCAAAGTTACTATATTTAATCTTTTTCAGTCCTACTAACTTAAAAGCTGGAACTGGAGATTCAGACATGTGGAATTAGGTTTTTTAAAAAAAAAAAAAAAAAAGAAAATAAAAAAACTTACCTTTCGACTGTGGAGATTTACAATGGTTTTTGAGTTTCAGTGCCAGCAAAACAGAAGTTTTATGTTTTCAAAAGGAAGCAGATACCTTTGCTTTTACTCTGCATTAAGCTATAATATGTCTGATTCCTATTTTAAACATTAAATGTAGCATTTAAGAACATTATTTGTTTTTTTTCTTCCTAGAAATTTAATACCATCAAAAAATATCTTATTATAGGAAGAGCCTAGTGTAACATATGAAAGGCCTACTCCAATCATCCTACACTTTCTGAAGGAAACGATTACTCCTCATCTCTCAAGAAGCACTGGTACGAGTATACTGATTTTCCTTGTGGTGAATAGCAGCCCACAAGTTAAGGAACTGATGCAAACTGGCAGATTTCCCCTTCTAATTCTGAGTCATATGCGTCATCTTTTTGTCAAAAGCTGGGAAGAAAAAGAGTCTCTCTTCCAGCCTGCCACATGAAACCACCTGCTTAAAGATAGAACAGACCAATACTACAATATTGGTCTGCACATTGCTGGTACTTACACATTTGTTCTTGCTTTGTTCAAATAAACAAAATTCTGAAGACAGCCTTAACATTAACTTAACAACAGAATTTATTTCTTTGATTTAAGGCCAAAAATCAAGCTGGTAAATGGAAAAAAAAGATGAGTCATGTTGGCATGAAAAGGCTTATTCTTAAAATTGGTAGTGTCTTACCTGCAAAAAACTAAGGATTCAATTCCGTAAAAGCTTACATGTACTACTTGAGTATTCAGCTAGATTTTGTATAAATATTCACATTCTCAAAATCAAGAGTTCATGTGTGTGATTAAGACTTCTTTATCGCTGTACATGACTATCAACTAATTCCTCAACATGCACACCCCAACAAAATCAAAAACCTCCCCTAAACCCCAGAGCATCTAACAACTTCAGTGGGTTAAATTCCACATGTTCCATTTTTTTTTCTTTTGCGCATTTTGCAAATTAAGAAGCGAGAAAACTATTTTCTTCTTTCACAGATTCATCAACGTCAGTCATTGTTGGACTATATACAGTGTGGTGACACAACCTCTCTTCCAAAGGCTCCAGCACCGATTAAGGTTGGGCACATCATTGCCAGCAGATTACATATTTTCAAATTGCACTGGAGTTGCTGATCAGACCTGCAGAAAACAGGTGTAAATGTTTACTGTAACAATGCATTGTAGTACTTCTATTGATTTGTGGCAGTGCCAGAGTGATTGTAAGTAACTATTCTTTATAAAAAAACCCCGTGAGAGCAGTTAAAGCAAGAATAAGTTTTAGACATTTATAGTAAACTGTGCAAAAGAATGCAAAAATAATTCTACTTGATAAACTGGTACAGAGTATTGGAATGATCATGCCATTTTAATCTTAGATTAGCTTTTTTATATGTAAGTACACATAAAATTTATAATAATATAGGATACATGTATATATAAAATTAGATAGATAGGTATAAACACACATACACACACTTATAAAATGCGCTTGTGTTGAAATTTGTACTGTGGCACAAGTATTTATGTGGCTGGGTGCATATATTTCAATATAATGAGAGAATTTGCATTGCTAAAGTAATAATTCTTGAGTGCTTTTCAAGAACCATGACATCACCATTTGCATTACAGGTTATTATTTACAAGCATTCAGGATGTTCTGTAAATCTATAACGAACATTGCAACTGTGAGAACTGCAATTTATTATATAATGCACTTAGATAAATTGTTTAAATTGTGCACAATATATAGGGATGATCTCTCCTCCTCAGTTTAATATTAAGTATAGCACCTGATTGCTCATCTTACTTCAACTAATTTTTTTTTTTTTACATTCGATATATTATATTTTCCTTGATGAAATTATGGACAGAACGTACTTGTCTGATACCTTATCCTGTTTGTGGTGTGGGTTTTTGTTTTGGTTTTTTTTATGAAATGAATTATTTATACTATCTTATTAATTTGCATAACTTTGCAGTATTTTGTAAGAAATTTGTAAGAATATATTTTACTCACCATATATCCAATTTTCCTTGATACTTAACAACAGGCATTTAAGTTTCAGTGCAATGTTACTTTACCTCCCAAACCCCAGTTATCTTTCAGACAAAGGGTTCAATGTAGCACATGAGCAAATTAAAAACGAACAGAAAACACCACTGAATAAGCTATGCCTTTTTGACAGTGGCAAGAGTGAGTGAGGTAAGACACTGTGGAAGATGTTTCTTAACTTCTAATTCAGCAAAGCATAAGAACTGGCTTAACTTCCTCCTCATTCAGTGGAGCACTCAAGGATATGAAAAGCGAGTTAAATAAATGATTTAGGAGGGTAATCACAAAGACCAGCTTTTGCCTGGGGGAGACCCTGGGAAAGTCTCCGTAGGCTCCCTCTTTTTCAACACAGGGCCACAGGCACCCGTAACTGTTCTGGGGTAAACTGCTGCTTTGAATTGCCCTCTAGTGTTAGCCTTCATGAATTCCTACCTCAATGACAAATTCTGTTCAGGTTTTTACATAATGGAAAGTGGGTCAGCAACATAAGTTAATTAATCTAAAAATAAAACAAACACAAAAATTTGAGCAGCATTTGGAATGATCATTTTCAGGTCAGAAGACTGTGAGGTTGACAAATTAGCTATTACACACCAAAAATGCAAGAAGACATCCGTGTATCTAAAGAGCAGCAACCCCCCCCCCCCCCCCCCAAACAACCAAGGGCAATACATTTAAGAAATAACTAATGAACACTCCTGTATTTTACATTTCTGTTAGTTTCTTATGCAGTTTCACAAAAATATCAGTTTCTGAAACAAACACTCAGTATTCACAGCCAAATTCATAGCTGGGATCAAAACCTTAATGAAAGTTGAGGAGTTGCTGGTGTAAAAACAGAACACAGTCTAGCAGTACTAATACCCTGGAAGGAATTATTCTCTCACTGCTAATTCAAGAGTCTCCTAGTTACACTCTAAACCTGGATGCAAAACAGACACCATGCAAATGAAGATCCAAATTTTAAACCTGGTAATTCCAGAAAGAAAAGTGCAAGCATTTTCCTGTGAGTTTATTTCAAACCATATTTTATCTAGTCTTGAATTGATTAGAAAGGCCATGAATTTAGGACTTACAGAAGCATGGAGAACATATTAGTAACACTTGCATATCATATGGGCTATGGATTTCAATATACATAGTATTAAAGATGAACATATGACCCTTTGTTTAAAAAACTACTGTGGTCATACAGAACTACAATCCCTAACTAATACTCACTCTGCTTGAGAACTGAAACTTATTGTTAGACTTAGGTGATAAAACAGATGAAGAAAAATACACATTTGCTGCTTGTATAACCCCTGTGCTTGGCATTAAAAGCATCATTCTCCCTTCTCCTGAGAACCTGGGAAAAAATCTTTTGGTTTTGGGGAACATGGGAACAGGGTAACCAGTACATAACCATTCTTTTTGATAAGGAGTTTTTTTGCCTGTGCAAGATACTGACATAAGTGTGACGGTATCAACAGAGAACTCTGTTCTGCAGTAGACTTTTGAATACATAATTTGATTTAGAGATAGACTTTCTCATAAGAGCCATTACAACATTTCACAACAGATGGAGCATTCTCCTTTTCTGATTCTTGATCTTGACTAAAATATGGACTAGCTTGTAACAGGAAGAAGTAAAGCGTTTTCAGAATTACTAAAGTGATAACACGCTTAAGACCACAGTATCTACCCATTCTACCAAGAGAAAATTTTGCTCCAGAAGAATACAGAAATTCTGATGCAAACGTTTTGATTTATCAGATCCACTGGATCCACTGGAAATCCTGCCTAAATCTAAAACTGACTTATATTATGCTATACCCACTTTGAAGAAAGAAATTATCAGTTCAAGTTGGGACTATAATAATCATTTTCATAATTACAATACTTTTGAAATGCTTATGTTAACTTTCATATTAATACTTAAATCCATTTCTTTCTGTGGGGAGAGGGGGGAATTAAAAAAAAAAAAAAAATCACTCTTCATATCTACTAAGAAGCAGATGGATAAAATAATGAAAATCTTTGCCCTGAAGGCTTAACAAAACGCCACAAAACCCACAAGACAAAAAAACCCATAGGACACTCACAGGAAATAAAGAGCAAGCTCTTAAAATTTAGTGGGTTAATGGAAAGGTGTAAATATTTTAGAGATATTTGCACATTACTAAGATTTTTAAGTACTGCACAAATTAAAAAAATAGATATTGCTGATTTCTTGCTTTGAATAGATTATCTTAGGCTAAAAAGCAGTAAAAAAGTCTCTCAAAATATTGCTGTAAAAATTGAGAATAACATAACAGAAAAATCTTGTTCTCTGAAAAAAAAAAGTCCTGCCCCCAACAAACTCAGAAAAAATTTACTGTGAATATCCATGTATTTAAAATAAATTCAAAATTAACAAAGCTAGAAACAGTGGTTTATTCAAACACACTACTCGATTAGCAATTGCATCTTCATACATGCCCCTTTCCATGTTAGTGTGTGAACAGCAGTCTAAAAAAAGGTGGATTAACGAGCCATCAATACAGTAGTTGAACATTTAAGAACTCTGATTACATTTCTCATTCCCCCACCCACAGCTTAAATGTATTGGTTTACATAAATTTCTACTTAGGTTTTTGTTGAAATAACTAAATAAACATATAAAATAAAAAATAATTTAAAAAGGGGCAATACCTTACTTTCATATATTTGCATTTGAGTGAGAAGAATAAGCATTTAAATATCCCAATTAGCATGTTTTAAGTATTTTTCCTGAAGAATTTGTATGTCATTTATTTTACTTTTACTATTGCCTTGCAAGACGATTTTATCAACAGACAAGGAAAAATGAGGTGTAAGTACACCAGTCCTAAATCCTTCCTATATACATGTTTCATTAAATGCCTAATCTAATAATAAAAGTTAATGTCTATTTAAATCTAATAGTATACAAAACTCCATTTTAAAAATAATGCTAGGGCCAGATCTAGTTTAAACTAACAAAATCCAGAAAATTCAGTTGTTTCAGATTTCAAAACTTAGAACAGCCATGCCTAAGATATCATAGGGTTTCAAACAATGGCTGATTTTACATGTGTTGTAATAACTAGGCATGGATTGCATTTATAGCTACATATCTCCTTCAGGAAAATTATTTAAGTTGCCTTTGGAAAGCAAGAGAAGTCCTTAAAGAAAGCATAGATGAGTTGACAAAGTTCTGCAACAGTTCTGTTAGATGAGCAATAAGCATGCATTGTCAGCTTTCAAATTATGATTCAGTCAACAAGGTCTGTAGAGCCTCAAGTGTATACCTACAGTACGAACAGTAAAACTGGCCATGAAAAATTACATGAGAAGCACGTCAGCAAAGTCTGTACATTTTTATCTTTCCAGCTTCATTACAATTAGATATTGCAAAACAGTTTACAAAGTCAAGCGTACAATTTGCAATAGCCACACTAACAATTTTTAAGGGGCCAGCACTGCAGCCCTTATTTCAGGCTCAACTTCCAACAAAAAAAAAAAAGGTAGTTTTGCTAAATAAGAACTACAATGCACAGGCTAAGAGTAAGAAAATAAAACAAACACACCCCACATCTCTCTTGAAAGTTTCACCTACTCTTTGGGTCATGAAACAGCCATGCTGACTACCAAATACAAAACAGTTCTAGGAAAAAAAAAAAAAAAAAAAAAAAAAGAGGGCCAAATTTCAGCATAAAAATGTTCTAGAGCCAATCAACACTTAGAAAGTGGATTCTAATGATAACTGACAACTGCAGCACTCTTGAAAGATATTTGAGCTTGTAAATGAGTAAGACTCAATTACTGCATTACTGCAAAACTCTTCTCTTTGGACTTTATGAAAATTATTTAGACTTGTCTCAAAGTTCAACATACTTTAATATCTTTTATTCATTAAAGGAAGTAAAGCTTGCATATAATGAGAACATGATTCTGCAAATCCTTATTCATGGTAGCGAGTCATTAGGGCTACTTGTGTATTTAAAAGTTTGCAGGATTAGGCCCTAAATTTAAAATCCCTTTGATTTACAGTTGTGAACCAGAAACCATATTTTGTTGCTGAATAAGAATCGATGAGAAATACTCTGAACTGGTGTCAGACCAAGGAACACTCCATCAAACTTTCACCTTTTAAATATGTCACAAAGGAGCCTTAGATACCTTTGCCTTGCAATATAATCCTGATTTTCATTAACAAGAATGTAATTTCTTTTGTACAGAAAAAAAGAAAAAGAATGAACAAATTCAAAGAAGTGTTCTGTGAAATCCTTACATTCCTAAGAAAACTAGAAGAAAAAAGGAAAAAAAAACCCCCCCAAAACAACCACCCACCCAACAGAAATGCAGTACATTCAGAGCACAGTTTCTGGACAGACTGTTTAATATTTATTTATTTGGTAGCATGTTAGGCATGTTACCCAAACACTGTTACAGCATTAATGAAAATACTTTCACTGTGATTTTTAATCACAGAAAGAAAAGATTAAAAATTAAAAGAATTACCTACTCACTAATCACAAACTGCAAAGCTTATATAAAAGTTATGTTTCACTCCCTATACTTTCTGTATTCAAAGTTTTGTTTCTCAACTGATAATTTTCCATAGGAGGTCTTAACTACCCTAAAATCATAGTATTATATGAAAAATATATTCAGAACATGTCTGCCTCAAATACTTCTATAACAGGAGGTGTATTACTGGTAAAAGCCAGCAATTCTTCAGTTACACTAGCCATTAGTTACAACAACGAGGAAATATGAAATTTACACCTCACTGGATTTGCTTGGTATAAATTAGCAGTTACTGGGATAATCTAAAATTTTGCTTTTTAAAACTTCTCTTATTTTATGGTACAATTACTTCCTACAAAAAAATGTGCTCTTGAAGACAGACAGATTTGATTAAGGATAAAAACTGGATTCCAGCTGAAAGCTGGAATTGCTAAAGTCACGACATGTTCATAAAATTTGTTGTACTGTAATATATTTTGCTGACGATAAAGTCTTACAGTTTTTACTACTCCATTTAGTATTTAAACAAATTTACTCAATCCAAGAGCAGTTACTATTTTAATTTCAATTGTTTATGTAAATGGTTAGTTAAGACTATTCATATACAAGTAGATAGGTTATGATTACTCTGAATAGATTTCTCAGTTTCAGCCAAATTAGTACTTTTAGTGCAAACCAGGACTTGCAATATGAGTGTAGCATAGTCCATATCAATTATTTTTAAATGTTTACCGTTTTACTATATAGTACCTATTTACCCACAGATAAAATAAGTAAAATTTCTGACTATTCTGATACAGGTGAAGGGCTTTGAAGACCATTTTTTCCTGTTTTCTGCTTCTTTGCTTGTCAGGTAGCTAGTTTATTAATGCCTTTAAAAACAAATTTTACACAGTACATTGAAATGCACGCAGTTAGCTCTCTATTCTATTCTTTAACACACCCGCCCAACAAAAAAATACAGTTATTTAAAAATAAACACCATATCATCCATACTTTGCTTTTGGATTAGCAACATTTCAGTTGGAGTAATTCCCAAGACAAGAATATGAGAACAATACTATATGGAGAATTTATGTAACTCCAATGATCAAGGCTACTGCAAACTCAGCTTTTTATGCATATTTTTGGCCACTTCATTTCCTTCTGAGCACAGCTTGTGCGAATACTTTTACTTAGTCTTTTATAATTTTACAGAAGGAGTGTAAAGAAGAATTATTTTAACAAATAAAAAAAATCTTGAATAAACCAAGCAGAACTGGTCTATTTTGAATAATCTGAATAAGTTATACTAGCATATACATTTTTTAAAATAAAGAACATATGTAATAAGAGAAATGTTAATATAATATATACCATGCTCATGCTCCATCAACCTTCCAGAGAGTTTTTCAATCACAGGAGTAAGCTGTTCTCCAAAATCAGCTCTCTATTGAAAGGTCGAAACCTGCAATAAAAATGTCATGTATTATAACATATTTCCAACACCCACAGTTTCATGGTTGATCCCCAAACATAGGTGTAGGTCATCAAATTGACCCTCGCATTGTCTATGTTACAGGAAATCCTAATTTTAAAAATACTTATTTTTTTTTAAGCAAACTGACTTGATTAGGAACACCTGTGATATGCCTTTTTATTATCAGAAGCCTCCTGAAACAAATCAGATTAGCATGTTTCTGCTTTCATTCTTCCTGCAGCATTTTAAGCTGAAAGTAAGAGGAAGAAAAAAAAAAAGGGGGTGGGGGGTGTTGTTCTCCCCCCCACCTCCCCCCCAGTCTCTCCCTTCACCCTCAAACAAACAAACAGGTAAGTGTAAACTACTTAATGGATGTGCGATTACTACTGTCATATTTCCTAAAATATGCTATTGACTGTTAAGTGTTTAACTTCTAGTGTTTTTCTTTAAGGAGGTTTAATTTTTTTTTTTGCTCTCCAAGCAGTACCATTATTCGCTTTATTCAAGTGTAGCCTACAAATACTAGCTACTTAAAAACATATAATGGAAATATTACAGTCATAATACACTCTGAGAGATTAAGTAAAATTTTAAAACCTTAAAAAAAAAAAAAAACCAGCCATGAGACTAATTAGCCATGATCAGGTAAGAACAGAGTATAACTTGATAGAGGTAGTAACTATAGTCAAATATCTACTGGAGGAAACAATGCATTCACACAGGCAAATTCTTAAATTTATTTTGACTTTATTTTGACTTTTTCACTGTAGATACGATGACAAGACACATCCTATGCCTGAGTAGCAGATGCTTAGATCAGGTCACCTGTTTACAAATATTTCCATAAGTTTGTTCTTTATTCTTTAAGTGTATTCCAGAAAATGCTAAAAAAACCCCCTCACAGCTATGGAACTATAATAAGCACCCTGCTTTAACAAGGAAAAGGAATTTGTCTTTATTTTCATGTATTCCACACATCTTCTATTTCACCTTTTTAAAAAAAGTTTCTGTTCTTAACCCAGAAACACGAAAGTTCTTCTGAAAATTCCGCCCCCACCCCCCGCCATACTTATATTGAGATTTAACATACTTAATACTGAAACTGGACTTATATAAAACCATTTAAAATGAAAATACAAGCTGAAGACCTATTCGATGTGTAATTATCTTTTTCTCAGACCAAATCTTCAAGTGAATTTTAGTTAATCTGAAATAAAATAATCAGTTGCAACTAGATTCAAGGTTGAAAAGTTTATTAATAATCTATTTACTATGGATACACTTATTGCAGTGTCTGAAAACAAACTAAATAGTCACGGGGTGGGGGGGGTCCTATTTCTAACAGTGGTTTCCTTTAGACATTAATAACGATCACTGAAAGTCACTGCTATTTTTCAGTTTTGAGCAATATAACAATATCATCTTCAGTTTTAGAAGACATCTCAGGAAGCTGCTAACAAAATGAAAGCTAAATGTACATAATTTGCATTTTCTACTGTTGTGTATATGTGGTAATAAATGTGTGTGCGTGAGGTCATCTTTATACACTAGCAACTGTTCATTACCGAGATATGGAAAAGTGTTTAGAATTATGTAAAGTTATAAAACATAACATTTTCTGTAAAGAGAACCTGTTTTTATTAATGATACACTAAAATATTATTAGATGCAAATATTAAAGTAAAAAATTGCCAAACTTTAAGTGTTAGCTGCACTAGAGCTCAAGTTCTACTACCCTCCTCTAATATTCATGCAAGCCTGCTGGAGTTCTCACACAACAACATACGAAGCTGAGATCAAAACTATTCCTCAGCTGTGGTACTATCAACTGCCTAGTGAATAGATATAGCCCAAAGTTTCTTTATTAGAATTAGAGTGTTTTAAAAACTTACAATAAAGGGTTAAAAAAATGATCAGTACAGACATTGCTTTACACCCTCTTAAACATGGGCAGAAATTTTTATACCTAGCTCATTCTAACCATTTCTGAAATTGTCCAGTATCCAAAATTAAGATATTTTTCAGTAAAGAAATTCCTTTTGAAACCTAACTTATCTAGCTTGTTATGTACTAACACATCAGTTACCTAAAAATTCCACGTAACTCCTGCCAATAATGCACAAAACAAAAATAAAATTGCAAAGCAACATTTTCACTGAGTGGAAAAAAAGTTGCTGGAAATCTGTGGCTACACATCTCCACTCTGTCTGATGTCCCCTTCGTCTTTGGGGGCATATCAATTTTTTTGTTTCCTATCTTCAAAATACATTACTGGTTCTATTAAAAAAATAGATGACTGTGAAAGGAGTCACAGAGGACTATGTACAAGAGTAATTTGGGCAGCCTGTTCAAACAAAATTTTCCAAGTATTACTGATAATAGAAGAGATCATAATTTTTGAGATCAGGTTCCAGTGTTAGATGTTAAGTGTTTAGAACTTGTAATAATATATATATATGTTAAAAAAAAAAAACAAACTAAAAATCTGTGGAGAACACTTATTGCTGTACATAAAGTTATTCTTAGTTTTAAAAACTTTATCATAAAAATACTTTTCTGTTTGTACACAAAAGCCTACAATTTCATTCCCTATTTCTTTCACAGAGACAAAACTAGTCCAAGATGTGCTCCACCTTTGACAGTTTGTAATGATGCGAATTACTGGAATGACTTGCAATGGGCCTTTGGGTGTGGGTGGATGACTGTATCTACAAAACAGAATACCTGCAACATATTCGTAGAATAGAGTAAGCTTCTCAGTTCTCCCTTATATATTCAGTAGTTAATTGCTTCCCAATGCAAATAACAAAAACCAGTAAGGACCTATAAAAGAAATGCTAACTGTTACATGGCTACTTTTTATGTAAAGAAAGGTCGTGTGCTTGTACACATGTAAAAGTGTTACAGAAAAGCATTGATACACCTGTTAGGATGGCTTTTGACATTCAAGATGGATGAGATGTGCACCTTCCCTACAGTGTTCGCAGGCAGGGTGTACATAGACAGGTAGTGTGTATGCAGTCCCAGTTGCACTTCACTACAGAATCTGACTTACTATTCATAAGGATAATTAAAGGAAATAAAGACTACAATTTAGCAGCAAAATTCCTTCCATGACATTACATTTTGGATGGAATAGTAAGAAGTTCAGAATTCCAGAAGCTAAGCAAAAAACTCAACCAAACAGAAAAAGAACCGTATGACACCTTGTTATTGTATATATAGTCTGCCTTTAAAATGTTACTACAGTAAGTTTCCTATATAATATTACCCTAACACATGAAAAAGTCATATAGATATATAGTCACACTTTTAAATTACTGTTATTTCTGAAAATTAAAAAACTCAAGAGTTACTCCAAGCTTCAGTAGATTTATATCTATAAAATGAAAGCGTAGCTCTTAGAAACTTTCAGTAGAACTTAATGGGCTTAAAAAAAAAAAAAAAAAAAAAGAGACAACTGAAGCTTATTTGGATGTTTTTCCTAAGAATCAAGATAAAGGATTAGACTGAAAAGAACAAATTAAAAAAAAAAAAATTAAAAAAAATACACAAACACTCTGCTACATGGTATATCTAAGCAATATTCTATTAAGCATAGAACTTTAACTTTCACTTGTCGATATAATATAAATATATATGTTTAGATCTTTAAGTTCATTTGATATTTCCTCCCAATGTAACTTTTCCAGGGCCAAGTAATCCCAGTTAATGTTTGACATTTTAACTAAGGTGAAAAATGCAAGCAGTTCTACAAGGGTCTATTTAAGCTACATGATTTTTTCCCCCAAATATCTCAAAATAAGGAGTACATAAAATACCAGAAAGGAAAACCTACTTAACATACACTATATATTGGTATTAGATTGCTTACTGCTTTCATTTTAGCCACACCCACCTTTATGTAATTGTAAAATATGGGAATGGTGCAGCTGAGAAATAAAAAGCTGAAAAGAACAGTTGTTTTATGTAGTCAAATAGGTGCTAAGCACAGATTTTAATTAAAATGAAAAATAGGTACAAATTGCATGCTGTTGAACATGACTGTTGAATAGTGGGGAAAAAAATGCATACGCACCTGTACAATACTGAATTATAGATTTTTTTTTTCCTAAATTAGCTATGAGTCAGGACAGTTATTTCCTTGAAAGTGAAAGTCAGTGTCTGTGAGTGCACTTCCACTGTTGAATAGTGTAAATCTCTTCAAATTCTACTATTTCGAAGTATACCCAGCTACAATGAAACAGCTTTGTGCACATTCCCATACTAACTGTTAAAAACGTTTCTGAAAACACTCTGAAAGTAATGATGTAAATCTAAAGAAACAAGGGCTAAATTTCAATAGGGTCTTACTAGTATCACAATTTGAGAGATTAAACTGAATTTTCTAGCTATCAGGGCATAAAGGTATAAATTGCAGAGGCAAACGAGGCAGCTATTCCCAGGAAAAAAGGTCCGAAAAAGTGTAATTTGTGTACTGGATTAAGAGGCTCCAGGGAAACTAAGGACTCGAGGCAGAAAAGCCTCCTTGAACTATTGTATTTCTGCGTTACACAGAAAATACCTTGAATCACAATCCAGTTGCCATGCTGGAAACGCTAAGTTTTGCATTTCACTTTAAGACTACACGCTCTCAGCCATGTACACAGAAATCTTTTGTACAGCACTTCTGCACCCCAACTCTTCTCTACGTCCCTCCTACGTTCTTCGGTTAACTCGTTATTTTCGGTGGCGAGGGTGCTAAGCGCAAGGCGGCCGGTTCTGGCTTTGAAAGCCGCGGAGGGATGTGCGAGGGGGGGTAGGGGGGGTTGGAGGGGTGGGGGGGGTGAAGAGGAGCGGGGAAAGGCTGTGACCCGGTCCAACCTCCCAGCCCCAGCACCGCGTCCCCTCAGGCAACCAGGGGGGGCAGCAGCCGGTCCAGTCTCCGCTGAACGGGCGCCTTAACGGGGGCCCGATGCTGCTGCATTCGCTGCGCATCCTGCGCGCCCCGCCAGCTCGACGGCAGCCCCCAGCGCCCGCCGATCCCACGGCACGGGGGAAAATATCCATACGCCTTCCTGCCTCCGGGAAAAAAAAAAAAACCACCAACAAAAAAAAAAAACTAACCACCCCCGACAACGAAAAACGGCCGGGCGGGCGAAAGTGAAGAGGGAAGTAGGAAGAGGAATAAAAAGTAACGCTAGAAATTGTAGCTGGGAAGGAGCCCGCTGGCCTGCCAGCGCCTGAGCTTACCGCGCTGCTGTGGAGCTGCCTGCCCCGCCGCACGGTGCTATCCCCGCCCGCCCTCCCACCGAGGAACCGCCGCAACAACAACAACAACAACAATAAAAAAAAAAAAAAAGAAAGATGTCTTGGGTGCGTGCAACTCCGAAACGCGAGCGCCCACGCCAAAGCCAGCCCCGAGAGGGTTAAACGGCGTCGTGGAGGAAAAGGCACCGTGTCACATATTCTGTGTGTGCGGCTGGGGGGGGGCGGAAATCGCTCGGCAGATACGACTGCGAGAGAGATCTCGGCACCTATCACAATAAGCACGATCGCCCTTATACAGCTACGTTTGACCAAGAGCTGCTGGCCACCGAGAAATGACATAGAAACAGCCACCAAAAAATAGCTAAGCCAATGACAAATAGCGACCCGGGTGACAGAGACGGAGAATTTTGTAGGCGGAGAAGAGGAGGTGAATGGCCAGCTCTGATCACAGTATTAGGCTGGGCTATCTACGGGGAGGGTATTTACTCGTTTTTGGGGTGTGTAGGAGGGGAGGAAAAACACCTACAAATAGCTGGCACGATTCAAATGGCCTCGGATTATGTTCCCCCCCCTTCTAGTTCAGGAAGGAAACTCGCGTTTTAACGCTAAGAGGGGGGAAAAAATAGCCCTGTGCAATACGCGATGAACAGCACTTTGGTCCTCCGTTAATACCCAAAGGGACAGAGATGATAAATGTGATAACATGTGGCAGCATAACCGTCACCCAGGTTTCTGCTAAAGGCGGCTCCGATATCGTGACACGGGAAATTAAGCGCTTAAGTGGGAGGTGGAGAAAGCGCTTAAACGGAGAAGTTAATCTGCTAACATGGAAAGGAAACAAACGGAGAAAAAATGCGAAGGTTGTCCTCTTATTTGGGGGGGTGGGGGGAGTGGGAGAAGGGAGGGGGAAGAGAAAGAGCGAAGGGGCATTAATCCGGGTTACGAAAACACGGGGAGAGAGGAAGGAGGAGGCGCGGGGGGGGGGGTGGGCTGGTGGCGAGAAAGGGAGATGTGCATGGAAGTGGGGAAGTCATCCTGGCTGCTGCTGCTGCTGCTGCAGAGCCGGGAAGCAGGAGCCGCCGTGTCCCGAGCGCTGCCCCGAAATTTCTACGGCGGAGAGGCGGGGGAGAAGGCGGGAGGGAGGGATCGGCGGGGGGGGGGGTGGTGGTGGTAAGGAGCGGGTGGGGGGGGGGGGTAGATCAGAGGAGAGCCTGTCATGTCATGTCACGGGGGAGCGGGGCGCACACCGGGGCCGCGGCGCGACCCCTCCGCTCCGGCTGTCCCGCGTCTTCTCCCCCCCCCCCCCGCCTTCCCCGCCCGCCCCCGCTCCCCTCTCCCCGGGGCGGACCGCCGGGGGTGTAAGCGGGGCTGCCGGGATCCCCGCCTGGGCGAGATGCTGCCCGCCGCCGCCCCGGGGAAGCGGGGTTACCTGCCGGAGGAAGGCAGCCGCTCCCGCCCGCTCCCACCCTCTGAGGCTGAGGGAAGCGAGTGACAGATCCGCCTCAGGAGCCAGCGGCGAGACCTGCCGCCGCCCCCGGGAGTCTCCCTCCCGCCCGCCGGGCTCCTGAGGAGACTTTTCCCGGCGGGGTACAGCTTGCCCCCGTTTTCCGAAGACGGGCTTCCCCCGCCCGCCCGCTTCCCCCTGCCCCAGCCGCGCCCGGTCCCTCCCGGCTCTTACCGCCTAATGCCGGTGGCGGCACCCGCTCCGAAGCGCGGCGCTGGTAGCGGCGGCGAGGGGGAGAGGAGGGGAGGGAGATGACTTTTAGCGGCAGCTGGGCGGGCGGGCGAGCGAGCGAGCGAACGGGCGGGCGGCCCGCCTGAGCCGCTGTGCTCCCCCGCGGCAGCGATGCGATCGGGCATCACTCGAAAATGGCGCCGAAAGAGCAGGGCTCTTCATTCAAATTCGTTAGAGCCAGCCCCGCTGCCCTGGGGCATGCCGGGAAGGGAAGGGGGGCGTGCGGGGGGGGGGTGGCGGTGGTGGAGCGGGGAAAGGCGGGGGGGGGGGAGAGCGAGCGCGAGCCGCTCGGGCTGAGGCAGCGCTACGGACACGGCGCTCGCTGTCAATGCCGCCCCTCCCCCTCCCTCCCTCCCTCTTCCCCCCTTCCCTCCCTCCCGCTCGCAGGCAGCGCGCGCTCCACGCCCTCCCCGCTAGCGCGCGCTCCCGCGCTACCGACCCAACCGCCACTAACGGGGGGGGGGGGGGGAGGAGGAGGAGGAGGAGGAAGAAGAAGAAGAAGAAGAAGGGGGGGAAGAGAGAGAGAGAGAAATGTCACCCGGACTCCCGGCCCGTGGGGGCAGAGGTGGCGCGTTAGAGATTGGGGGGGGGGGGGGGAGAGAGAGGGGAGCGAGACCTCCGCCGACTTGTCAAGGTAAAGCCGCCGGGGGGGGGCGGTGTGTGTCTGTGTGGAGGGGGGGGGGCAGCGCGTTTTGGGAAGGTAGGGAAAGGAAGCCGGCGGGGGGAGGGGGGGGGGGGGATATGCGCCAGAGGACCTGAGGAAAATATGAAGAGAGCCTCCCCCCCGCTCACCACCCCCCCCCCCCCCCGGCGCCTCCGAGGACCCCCGCGGCTCCCGCAGCGCTCAGGTTGCAGCCCCCCCCCCCCCCCCCCCCGGGCCGAAGCCGGCGGGTTTTGAAGCGCTCGGCGCTTGCCCACACCGCGCGGAGGCAAGCCCGCGGGCCCGATCCCGCCTTGGCAGCCACCGATTCCCCCCCCCCCCTCCGCCTCACCGGCAGCGGCCCGGCTCCCGCCCGCCGCGGCGGCACAGACACCCCCCCCCACCCACCCCCCCCCCGTTGCCCGCCAACCCCCCCGCCGCCGCTCCCTCCCCCGCCCGGGCTTGCGAACAGCCTGTGCGGTGCTGTGTGGGCGCATCTCGGGTCAGATTGGGCCCGGAGTGCCGTACGCTGGTCATTTGAAAGAAAAAAATTAAAAAAAAAAATATAAAAATCTATCTCTGGGAGGAACTTGAGGGAGCGAGGTTCAACTCTTGAGAGCGCTCCCGCCTCGGCTGCTCGCAGCGCTTCGGGGCGGGGAGGCGGGGGGGGGGGGAACCGTGAACTTTCATTTTCACGCCGCACACCCCAAATCCGCCGCCCCCCCGCCCAAGTCCCAAATTGTGACTGACCGTCAGGTATCTGGCGGTGGGGTCAGCGCTCCTGTCCCCGTCCCCCCCCCCGCAGGCGGGGAAAGCGAGGCGGAGGTGGCGAGCGGCTGAAAAGCCGCGGAGGGGGAAGGCGGGCGACCGTGCCGCCCGAAGCGCTAGCCTGCACTTGACTTTGTGACTGCTGAAGGATCCCGTCCTGGGAGCTCTCCTCGGGCTGTGCGGACCCCTGCCTTCGCGGAGAGACCCGAGGCATCGCTGCCAGCGGCTCCTCAGGATTTTTGACTTCAGTGGGGTGTGTTTTTTTCGGTCTTTTTTTTTTTTTTTTTCCCATCCGATACGCTTTTAAAGAGGGAAAAGGAAAGCAGAGGCCTCAGACCTGCAAGCTGTTGTTCCCATGACTTTGGGGAGGATTTTCAAAAATACATAATGAGAGTTTGGGA
Organism: Harpia harpyja; assembly: GCF_026419915.1. NCBI lineage: Eukaryota > Metazoa > Chordata > Aves > Accipitriformes > Accipitridae > Harpia > Harpia harpyja. Next base: position 33,028,403 of record NC_068943.1, read on the forward strand.
GCTCTGTTCCCACTGACTTTCAAAATCTTCACGTCTGTGAGGTAGTCCTCTTAAACTCAGCTGGACTGCTTGCAGACGAAATGTTAGCAGGCTCAGGGCCTAATGCTTCTCATGATTCCACTGCTCCCTTCTAGAGCTGCACTGACAAAAATATAAGCAGAACAAGTTTTGAAGGGAGAGGTAATTTCTCTCTCTCTTTTTTTTTTTTAACCAACTGACACAGTTGAAAACAGCAAGCTTTTGGGCTCGAAAAGCTTAGACCATCATGGCTACGAAAACTACTGCTGCTGCTCAGAAAATATGTAATTCTGGAGCTCCTTAGTGAAAAAGTAGCGCAAAGCAACATGTAAGTAATCACACAGCTAATATTATGCATTTATGCTATTATATTTTCCTCGGATTTGAAGTTTGGTGTTGCTAAAGAAACCGATTCCCAATTTTTTAAACCAAGCTCTCACTGAAAATTAGCCAGATGAAAAAACTTCAGTTCGTAAAACATTTCTGTTAAAAAGGAGGAAATATAAATGATTTGCGGTGTATTTACATTTTTGCTCTTATTAAAATTTACCGTGAGTGAAATTTTCAAAAAGTGTGCCTTTCAACTGAAAAGAATGATAGTAAATGTCTTATAATTTTTTTTTCTGAAGGTTATGTGCCTGTGGAAAGAGGACTTTGCAGTAGAAATAGCAATGAAAGCAGTAAAGAAAAATTTAAAAAATATGATGTTGCCAATACCACTTCCCTGTACTTAGGTTATGTATAGTTTTGCCCTAAAGTAATTCCAGTTATTATTTTTCACCCATTCTTCCAGCCATAATATAAGTTATAAAAGATAGCAGGTCGTTCTGCTTAACAGGACATGATACTCTCTTATGTGAATCGCAGTATTGTCCTTTCAGATGTCATTCCTAAGGTTTCATTAAGATTGTTGATAAAAGTGAAAATTTTAAATCCCCTAATATATCTAATACTTGCTCTCAGTTTCCATACGTGATGCACACAGGCCCAGATCCTGTACAGACTGAGATGTGTAATATTATGTGTAAGGACACTGAGTAGTTCTCTTCGTTATTATGCTCTTGTAGTTCAGACTTAAGAAGCTGATAGTGATATTACACAACCATTATTCTCAGTATTACTTAGGACTGCACGAAACATAAACCTAACGTAATAGTCTTGATTTACATCTTCCATTCATATCTCTTAAGTTAAATAATGCACAATTATAATAATTTAAGGATCAAAATGGGTAAATATTTAACTGAGTATCAGAACAAGTGAGAAAGGCAACTGCTATAGTCTAAAAATCCATGTCATATGAGGTGGGTATTGCATTCTCTGGCTGTAGCATCTGGGGGAGGATCATCAGTTTGTTTCCTCAGTGACTAGTGAAGCCAGAAAGTCACAGCAGGAACACAGCTGAGGACAGAAGGGAGAGAAAAGGATTTTGAGCCTCACCAAAAGTGATGTCAATTCTTCAGAGCGAATTTCCATCCCAAGCAACTTGGGCTCATCAGAGTGGTGGAAGTCTTATCTGCTGTGGTAGCAAGTATGAGGTTAAGCTGCAGTTTCTATAATGGACTCCTTTCCTCCCACAGTTCTCATTACAGCACTACCTGAACACCTTCTAGTAGTGCCTGTCCTCTGTTACAGATTCCTCTCCTCAGAGAGTGTCATTATACTGTCAGAGACTCCCCTCACACTGTAGTAAGTGACATGACCAGCATTTGTCATATTATCTGTTCTCTTGCTGCCAGGGGAAGGAGTATGTGCAGTTGAATGTTTTCGGTTTACTTTATCTGTCTTTTCTTCCATATACGTGTTATGTATTTACATTAGTGAGGCAAGGTCAAAGTAATGTGTTTTGTTCTTCAAGCAAAATGCAGTTAGGTTTCTGATGGCTCTTAGCTCCTAGGCACATTCATTCCATAGACTTGCACCAGCCCCGAGAAAGTTCTGTCTCTAGAAATGATAGCTTTCCCCCTCCTGTTGCACAAGTTCTTTTATGTCAGAAGAGGGAAACTGTTGACAACTGGATCCAGTCTGGAGACCTAGTAGGCATTTCTTTAGGAATCCTGGATTTAGGCCCCGGAGGATCTTGACACCCTGAATTTGTAATTTAAAATTCTAGAGAAAATCAGTATAGAGCGGAAGAGAGGGACTTAACAATAACCCACATCCCCTCAGCTTCCTGTACTTGGAGTTTCCTATATGCAGCAGACTTTGTGCTTGGATATACTGAATTGCCTAGGTCCAGTTGAGAGGTGGCAAAACCAAAGCAAGGTACTTATCTGCCAAAACGGCACAGAAGCTCACAGCTAGTCAGGGGTGGTTAGAAAGCTGGAGGCTGTCTTCTGACTCAGGCACACATTACTTTACAAATTACCTAGCTATGTGTTTCTAAGATTTATTTTACAACTATGAGGATTAGAGGAACTTGTTGTAATGAAAACTGGCACCGTGTCATTACCGTGTAACTTTTTAGTTAGATTCTTTGGCTTGCCTGAGTACTTGCGTGTTTTTCCATTACCTTAATCTGGTCCAGTTCCTAGGTAAGTTAGACCAGTTGGAGGGCACCAAGGTACACCCACATCTAGTAATTGAAATAATCTCTTCAATAATTGCACATCTACATATTATTTTGGTATCCTGTGCTTGTATGGCATATGGACATACAGCCAGTGGGAATTCCATATTTTTTTCTGTTTATTTTTCGAATTTGAGCCCTGCCTTGCCCCCCATGCTCGTCCAGCCTTCTAGATCCCTGTTATAGATTCATCTAAGCCTCCCTTCAGACCTCTTCTGTAAATTTGATATCAGTTGGAGTTTAAAGTTTCAGTTTAATAACCTAGTAACCATAGTTGAACGTCCTCTTCCACGTATGAGTTTTCTACTTCCTTCTGTAGCCATTCACTTTGTGATTTACCCTGACAAATACAGGATTTGGAATTCATTACTTTTGCAATTTCAGTCTGCTAGCAATGATAGAGGTTGTAATCTAGAAAGGATTGAAGTGGACAGCATTTACTATTGTACAGTGAAAACAGAGTTCTGAATTTGCTAGTATAGACCTGATCTAGGGATGCTTCTGTAGGCAGTAAGGACTGCCAGAAGTATGTGCTGGCTTAGGACTTGCATCTACTTTATTAGATTTCCTATAAACTTCCAGATGAAAAAAAAAAACAACCTAGCATTTTTTTTTACTGTAGACTACCTCCTGAGTTTTCAATAGCCGACTTTCAATTTAAGGGTTTTTTTCAGCCTCTGAAATGCTCAACGTAGCATAAAGACTAATGGTGTAGTCGAAAGGTTGGACTCACTATATTTCGTTCAGATCTTATAATACCCACTCTAACATAGCTATAGGCCTGACTCATAATAATGAACATATCCCTGAGGATTTAAGAAAGATTTGTTATTAAACTTAGGTTCTGTGGTAAAGTTTTGCTAAAACGGCCTAACTGTAACTTCTGAATGTTTTAATATTTTTGTGGATTTAATGGTTGTGAAAAGTGCTGGCTTGGTATCTGTGAAAACTGAAGCCCATTCTTTATTCGTGGATTAATTACAGCAGAGCAGTTGCCAAGTGATCTTCTCCACAGCACCCATGAACTTCAGCCTTGAACTGAAGAGGACTCATCAAATGGTGAGAAAATAGTGTGGTTGTCATGACTATTAAGTTATTGAGGGGATGACGTATTATTTTTTTTCTTCTTAGCATTGATTCTGTTATTTAACAGGTATTGAAGTTAGATTTTCGTAGGGTAGTTGCTGGGACCATAACCTAACTTCTCCCCCTCCCCCAGTATTTCAGCTCTTAATTTCTCAAGCTTTGCTATCTTCTTAGCTGTCCTTGACTTTTCAAAAACAATTGTCAGCGATGCACTGAATTCATTAGCTAATTTCTTTATTACTTGCTTTAGCCTTAGTCCTGTGTGTGCGCTTAACTCTCTTCACATGAGTAGTTTTGTCAGTAGCACTACTTAGAGGAGTGAAGTTCAGATACGTGGAATTGTTTGAAAGATGGAAGCTTAAACTTTGCAGATACGTATGCCTGCATTTAAATGAAACGCTACTGAAATGAATGCAGGCATGAGGGATCTGGAAATCTGGCTTTAGCTGGTACTAATTTGTTTGCTTTTATGCTGCTCAATTTATTTCTTTTAAGACAGCTTGATGTAAGTTGTTCATTTGCTTCTCTAGTTTCCCAATTTCTGTGAAATTTTGAAATCCGAGCTTCAAAACATTTACAAAATTTTAGTAATGCTTCTAATTCTCCTGAGAAGAGCAAAACAGTATTTTATTTAACCATTTTATGACAAGGTGACTGAATCTATAGAGGAACTAATTCTATCTCGCTGCCTTAATCAGGTCTTTAGTCTTACTCCAGTGCCCTACCTTCATTAAGTAATGATTCTTATATGTATGGATTTATTAAGCATACATCTTAAAAACAGCTATGGATAAAGGATGGAATATTGGTAGCAGGGGGTTATGTGTGTAAGAATATAGTTGTAGAGTGTTGATATTGGCTTCCTGGTCATCTAGATAGGGGACAGCTTAAAATAATGGTGCACAGAGTGATCCATAGTTCAGGACACAGATCACAATGATCATAAGTTCACAGAATGCTGAGAGGTGCCCCAGACCTTTTTTTGGTATCTCAAGAAGTGAGTGGCTCAATTTCTGTTTTCCTTTAGTAACTGTATTGTAGAGTAAGGAGTAAAAGGGACAGAACCCTACTAGCGGCTTATGATTTCCACATTTTCTCCTATCTCTATGGTTGTTACCATAGAGATTGGAATACGGGATATTAACCCTCTCCCAGCTATTTACCAAATTGGGTTTGGAAGTGCAAGTGTGTTTAAATAGACAGGAGAGATGGCGAGCCCTTTATACCAATAACTGAACTACACCCTGGGTTAAGAATTAGTTTAGTACTGTTATTAACCACTGAACTCATTTAACCTTTGCTAGGGTTATTTACCATTTCATGTATTAAAAATAAGATTTAATACTTAAGCCAGAAAGAAACAGTAGTTTTGAGGCAGAGTGCATTGAGATATAGCCCAGAGGTCATTTATTTTTAATACAGATCCAACAATCTGTTTCTTTTTTTTCTTTCTCAGCCACTTTTTCTTTAGTTTTCTTTTTGAGACCTGATTCTTGAATTAACTTTAAGCACTTAACTATTTACATTCTGCTTCATCAAACAATTAATCTTGTACTTAAGTCACAATACTTGCATGAGTATGGCTTTTGAGAGAAGAGTTTGAATCCACATTAGTCCTTTGCGTCTTGTACTTGACTTTGCCTATCTGATAACCAGTAGGCTGGATCCAGACTAGTGCCAAGGTGTGAGTCTGCATGTTAGCAGGGTAAGGAGTTGGGGCTCAGGTTTGAATGTGTGCTCGATACTACAGACATAGCGAATGATTATAAGAAGATTTAAATTTATTTTCAAATTTAAGCACTTTTTTAGTTGTTTAGCTGAGCAGAGTTTAGATACTCCATATGCTTAAAGTTAAATGGTTCAAGTTAACTGGCTTAAAGGTTTTCCTGAAGCGTTTTTGGAATTGATGTGATTCTTTTGCTTCAGTAAAAGAAGAGCTAGGCCAGCGTCAAACAGTTTTGAAAAGCCCATTCTCATTGCTCTGCTAAGAAGATAATTTTGTTTCTTTTATTCCATCCCCTTTTTGGTTAAATCACTTTCACTGCCCTGACTCTTCTTATACCCACTGTTTCCTGCTAATCTTTCCTCTAATGTCCAGTTTTCTATTAACTTTTCCACACTGACTATTCTTTGTCTCTTCTTTTTACTGGAGTTTTGGAGAGGTCATTGTACTTTTTCAGTTTCTTTCCTTCTTTCATCAGTTCCTGGAATCCAACAACAAATAAAACCCTCTGATTTCAACTATGCGTTTTTGGTCAGAAACACACAAGTCAAAATTTAGTGCTAGATCGATAGAAAGCATAAGCAGAGTACTGTGGATGCCATTTATAAAAAAGGGAACTGGGACTTGCATATTATTAAAAATTATTCCCTAGATTGGGATATCAGGATTGGGATCCAGGCAGTAGGATCAGGATTTTAAGGTGATTCTTTAAAAATCACTATGCTTGTTCTTAAAAAAAAAAAAAAAACCAAACCAACAAAAACCAAAAACCAAACCAACCAAAAACCCCACAAAAGAAAAGGCCAGGTGTACTGAATAGATTCATTAGACTTAATGTCAGTGTTGTTTTATTGAGCTACATATCACTGAACCTCTCTTAAGCCTTAGGAGAGACAGCACGGAATTGGAAGAGAAGCAGGGGTCTCCATGAAGGGCAGCCAACTACAGTCTTGGTAAGTTCAAAAAATATATATAAAATTTTATTTCTGTTAAATTTTCACCTTTATGAAGCAACGTATATTTAGGGCCCTGTTCACAGTGGCAAAACAAAGCCAGTTTTATTGAAACAGTCTCTACGTTCTCTGGATTCATTTATGCCATCACCACGTAAAAATCTGTGTTTTATTATAGCTGAGTTTGTGGTGTAACTCCTGAATGAAAACAATAAGTGACATAAAATTCATTAGTTATTTTCACAGTGATTATGCTACAGTGTTTTCATGCCCAGTTTGTGAACAAAACAAGATATATAGGATTGTGTTGTCTCCTAATAACTTTTGCATCCACCGCTTAGTTTCAGCTGCATTTGATATAGAGAGAGAGGTCACAAAGTCAAGTTTCTACAATTTGAGTGAAACTTAGCAGCTGGGAGTAGAGAAAGGACTCAAATTAGTGCCCCCGGGGTAGAAAAAGCTGCAGCATGGACTCGGAAATTTTCTGTTCTGTTCCACCTGTTGACTTGCCAGTCAGCGTGCTTGGTTGGTCTGGCAGTCAACGCATGCGTAGCTCAGACCTAGCCACAATGTGAGCTGCCTCTTTTTCTCCTAGAAGTCAGAAGCTGGTGTTTTCTGTGGGAATTTAAGGAAATCTGTTTAGAAGGGAATGGGAAACCAGCCAGCGTAGTGCCAGCTTGGGATTACTGCACAAGTGTGTTGGTGGCACGCACAAGCACGCTGATAGGTAACTAGACTTCATTACTTCTGCTAGTCATGAAAAAACTCTTGGTTTTGCCAGGGCCTTCTAGTCTCCCAAACCACTTGTGAATCATTCCATTTTATGGTAGTTTCTATACCTGGGTTAGATGCATGTTTTTCCTGTCCACGTCAGAGAAGGGAACTGTTGAGACAGCTTCAGTATTTCATTTCTTTGACTGTTTGGATGTCAGCTCTGAGCTATTCCTTAGGCTGTCAAAATTGTAAAACTGTGTTTTCAGCTTTCCCCAGAAACTGACTGTAATTTAGACTGCAGCTATGTGTCCCTGACCCATCCTACAACCTACACTCTTGGAGCAGTGCAGGAAACATGCATTGTATTCCAATTAACTTCCTTTGTGAAGAAAGATGTGGAGCTAGGCACAGGGACAGAAAACAATATTAGGATCTGGCTGTATCAAGTTGCCACGTTACGTTGCAACTTGGGAAATGCTAAATCTGTAGCTGCATGATTAAGGGCACCATGATTGTCCCGAAAGGTATGGTCTGTCCATTTCTCTCAGTCAGGGAGAAATGCGCAGATCACACTTGCCAGAGGTACTGGTTCACTTGTTTTGCAGGCTCAGGTAGGCAGCGCTAACTTGGCAGATGTCTGATATTTTTAAATTTTCTACGTAATGTTAGATGGGGGTCAAGATACCTTATACACTTTTTAAACAGAACTTAGCACTGTAGCACTGTTCCTTAGAAACAGTTGAATTTCTCAGAATAACAGAAGCCTAAGTCTCATGCATATGAAACATAAAATTTAAAAGCAGTAACATGAGAAGAAGCACTTCTAATTCAATGTTGTAAGACAACTGCCTTGAAATTTGTCATAAAGTCTGAAATGTGTATTTTAAATTTTTTTGTTTGTCCTCCTGCCCAGTTGAAAACCATCAGCCTGGCAGCAAAGAATGAAAAACTGTGATACTCTTCTCCATTTTCTGCTTATTTTCATGTCTGTTGTTTCAAAAAGTCAAAGCCAGTGAGAGAACAACTGGTCATTTAATAAAAAAAAAAAAAAAGTCTGCATTCCATTTTTATGGAACTTTTGGTTCTTCTGTTAGATTCTCAAATCCTTTCATTTGGTCCCAGCTTTTTTTAAGAAAAATATCGTTGTTTCCCTAATGCTACCTGTATTAAAGGAATGAAGAATTGTCTTCTGCATGTTTCTAGGATCTAGTGGTTGTTCTTATAACCTTTATCACCAGTACTCTTGCATAGTGTCACCAGTTAAATATTATTTCATTGAACCTATGGCTAACCTGTTTTTAAATGGTTTATAATATATAAAAACATTGTGACTTACAATATTTTCCTTTTAAAGATCAACATAGATGTGTTTTTAATAAGAACAGTAAGGTCAGATCATGAATGTTAAGTTTTGTGTGAACAGCAACGTGGTGGTATATTCTTGTTTAACATTATGTTGTGTGTTTCCAGTGCTTTAAATGGTGTTCACTAAGAGCTTAAACTTAGCAAATAATTAATTATAGTTGATTTTCATAAGGATTTTTTTGTTTTAAAAAGCCGTCCCTTTTTAGTCTAAAAATGTCTAATACTAAACTACTTTTTATCATGTATTTTCGCCTTGGTCTTGGATGTTGCTATATGTGGTCAGATACTTTCACGATCATGAAGACCTCAGTAAATTCACAGGCCTATGCTGTGTGCCCAAAATGGGTGGGACAGATTTTAAGAAGGCTTAAGCATTAGAAAGCGACTTGCATCATAGACCAAAGAAACTAGGATAATTAATTTTTAGAAAATAATAATTAAAAAATTATATTTCAAATACATATCAGTAAAAGCTCTCATACTGTGCTCTCACTACATGTAAAATCCAGAAGCAATTTTAAGCCAACTTTATTTAAAGAAGGAGCTGCAAATCCCTATAAATAATATGCAACTTAAAGATGTATAGAACTCCTTTATTATGTGCTAAATGCTGTAATAAAACAGGCTATCAGTAGGTTTTGCTGCATGTTACTAATTTAATTTTTTTTTATCCTGATATTTTTGCAGGTGTGTGGAGGAACAGGTTCTGTTCTCGCTGTTGCTACTCCCACATACGCGGACTCTGTAACTGATTATGTGTGGGTAGGGCCCTATTGAAATTCAGGAGATTCTGCAATAGTGCAGGGTTCTTTTTGTGAAAGTTCAGTTGCAAGATCAGGACCCTACTGTGACTCCTTACTGTGAATTCTGTCAGTGTATCATTGATTGTGCTGGAACCTGCCTTTTGGGATAATGTAAGTCCTGCTCTTCCCCCAAATGTACTTTAGACATGAAATAATCATAAAACATTTCTAATTAGAAAATTAGTATAATTTACATGCATTCTTTTAATTATGTTTTTTTGGCAGTACCAAATAATATATTCCTCAAAACTTCTTAATGGCACTGAGGCTTTGTGGATAGTTGGTCACATGATGAGAAAATTCAGCTGTAAGTACATTGAAATGATTGAATTTTTCAATAGTTAGTCTTTACTTATGTTGACAAACTAATAATGATAAAAAGGTGAATCAAGAGGTTTGACTTATGTCAATTGACTTCAGTTCTTTTTAGAAAATATATAAAATATATCCATTAAGGATTTTGTTACTCTTGGGTAATTCACCATGTGAACCTGGAGTCCTTCCATGCTGCTGTTAGGCAGGGAGTTTTAATTTATTTGTTTTCTTTATTTTCAGAATAGTGTGTCTCTGACTTGCTCTGTATTTTCACCCATAAACTTTCTGAAATTTATAGATCTATAAAAACTGTTTATACCACCAATATTTGTGTAGATATTGCACACTGATTTACTAACATAATTGTCTTGCTGAGTTGAACATTGAAATGTTAATAAATATACACTTGCACTTGTGTCAATGTAACTTGGTTAAATTAAACTAAACTGAGCTGGCATTATGAGTGAATTTGATGATGCATGCTGATTAGCTATAGTCTTAGGCAGGAACTACATACTTTATTGTACCTAAGTACTTTGTGCTTAATCAGTAATAATTACCCATATCATATGTCAGTGGATTCACCCAAAATAACTATAAATATCTATGCTTGGATTAAGAAGGAAGCTCTTTTCCTGTAGCTATGGGTACAGTCATTGCTATGACTCCTATTTTTATATACAAATGAACAAAAACTACATGTAGGTGTTTACCCTGTATAACAAAAGGGGTATTATAAACTCCGTGCCCTTGTTTGTGATGCCGTATTTCCTTTCTGGTATTCAAATATACGAGTGTTTTCAATGGGGTCTTAGTATCTGAAAAACGGAAGAACTGGAAATGTTGTTGAATTTGTGAATAATTATTAAGGGGCTGGGTCTAGAGGAGTTGTATGTAAGGACAATTAGACATTCTTTCCCATGGAGCAAGGACACAGATAATAATTGGTAAGTAAAGATTAAGGAGGACAGGATTTTTTTTTTTTTTTGCTTGGCACAAGAGCAGCATGAAGTTTGAAGAAAGAGCAAGACCAAAGAAGAAATCATAAACTCAGATCAAAAGCAGACTAGAGAGTCCAGATAAAAAAACCCCAAAAACAAACAAACAAAAAAAAACAAAACAAGGAAAACCAAAAACCAGAAAATGGATGGCAAAAATATGGCCAAAAGGAGAACTAAATGCATACCTACTGGTATTTCTCATTGCACTGAATATGTGATAGATTTACGTTTAAAACTTTCAGTAAGTGTTTTTCTATAAATTTTTTTTTCTGCTGGAAAGGAGTATATGGGCTTTGAAGAAGACTCAGCGACTAGTTGTGAATTACCTGTATAAATTGGAGATTTGAGATGACAGTTACAGCTAAGAACAGAGGACAATGGGTTATGTATGCTAAACTATGATTAGTGCTAAGCAGAAACCATAATTTCTTCTTCAAACACAGAACTTAATGATTTTGAAATGTATCATCTTCAACAGAGCTCAAAACAATTTAACTGTGTTCATTACAGGATGGGAACTTTCGAAGTTCTAGTTTAAAAACTTAACAGTGATTCTTTTGAGATTTTGCAATATAAAATGAAATTGAGATTTTTCAATATGAAATGAAATCAAGATTTGAGAACATTGGATGTTTCATTTTGCATTAAAAAAAAATCTCGATCAGCATATTTTGTTTTTATAATGTTTAGACCTAATGGTTTACTGTTTTCACTTTTTAATCCTGTGGGCCATATTTATTCTTACTTGCACTAAGTTGGGTAAAAGAACAAAAAGGAGAGGGAGATTAAGGTGATTGCAAAAAAACCCCAAACACAGCCCTCTAGCTCTGCCCGCCCTGCCCCAAACCAGATCAAAAGAAGTGCCTCAGAATAGATCTAGTTTCAGAGGAGAAAAGTGACATGCTAGTGAGTGGGGTATGAGGAATGCCCTGGGTGTTTCATAGGTATCCACGTTTTTCACTCATCACCACTGAGAGACAGATCACCTAGGTGTGACTGCTTCTCCTTCCTGTGATGGCAACTTATCAGTACTTTTGAGGGAGATAACGTCAGGGCACAGCTCTGTCCTGCGTGCGGTAGCGCTGCTACAAATACTATTTGGAAGAAAAGGAACTCTGAATTGTCTCCTGCTGTAACCAGCTCTCCACTACTCACTGCTGCTAACCCCCATTGCTGAGCACCTGATCTGATTGTTTCTTTGGTTTAACCCATGCCGTGATGCCGTAAATGACTGAAACTAGGAGAACAGCAAGAAAGCAGATACCAAGAGAAGGAGTTGATGTTGTGGAATGTAGGGAGTGGGCATTTGCTACACAGCTACACATTGTGTGGGCTTGGGAATACTTCAAGAGCTGGAATACCAAACTACAGCAACAGAAAGTAAGTTTCCTTTAGTGGCAAACTGAGGCGATAGCCCTGGTTCAATGCATTAAGAAGGAAGAGCCAAGGAATGTGCATTGAACATTCAGCATGTTAGTAGTTCTAAGTTTAAGTTGTGAGATCTTCTCTGCTGCTGTTTGCACTTGGCTTGTATTGTGACTGTCCTGTCTTCAAGCTGGATGTAGCATGTTTTTGTTAATGTTGAATGAGGCACCCATCATATTATAACGTCACGAACATTGTTTTTCTTCAACCCTTGAAAGTCAAAACATGGTAGCCTAGATAGCTGTAATAAGTTAGTAATAAATGTGACATGAAAGAATTTTCTCATTTCACAGTATTTATAGGAAAAACAATGTTTTACGTGTTTCATATACATCCTCCCATCTTATTTTCCACTCCTAAGCAGATCTAATGCATGAAAATTTTCTTCAGTAGTGCCCTCAGTTCTTTATTTCCAGTTACAACTATTGGTCTTTTGTTGGTAGGTTTTCTTCATAATTAGGTTAGGGCCCTCACAAAACCTCTCTGCATCCTCTATGAATGACACCATCATGCTGTCGTTTGTTTTAAGCCATCAAATCTAGGCTAAACCTGAGTTTTGGGAATCTTTTTCCAGCCCCTTAAGGATGGTCTTTCTTCTCTGTCAGACGATAATATTTTTCATCCAGGTTTTCCGTGGATCATATCTTTATTAGAAAGTCTTTTTCTTTTGCCCTGACAAATGCAGTCTTGCCATGCTTGTTATCTAGTCAAAAAGTGCTACTCTGCTGTAAATACCAGTTTCCAAACTTACTCCTTTGGTATTTTCAATTTCTTCCTTCAGTTTAAAGCAATAAAGATAAGCTATCTGTCTTTATTTTCAAGGCCCATCAAGACTACTTCTACCTGATACCTCTCCTTCAGTATCAAGAGGTTGACTCTGGTTTTGATCAACATATGATGCCAGCTTCCGTCATTCGGTCGTTAACTTTTTAGACCACATTGGATGTTTTCTCCTCAGCTGCCTCTCATGTGTTGGTTGACTTCTTCGTAAACAGAACCGTTTACTATCTTCCTTTAAGTATCTTCTTAAAAGTTTTATGTACTGTGAAGCTTAAAACAATCCAACTAGGCAACAGTTATATTGCAGGTATATTAATGCCAATGCCTATCACAGTAGTACTGTTTCACTGTGTTTGTACTCTGCTATAATTTCTCCGTTGTCTCTTTATGTAGAATTCCAGCACATCTACTTTTTGTTGTGTGTTTATTCACGGCCCAGCATAATGAGAAATGGTCCAGGGTGAGCACTCCCAAGATTTATGGTAATTCAAATAAATGATAATGAATACCCACTGGATACTGCAGTGTAGCTGCTGGATTCTGCTGTGCCTAATGTCACATCATATTTAACGCAGAAAGAAGGTGCTCCAGCTAGAGGCCTCACAAAAGGGAAAGAAGAAGTGAGTTGCAGCCAACAGATAAAATGCTAGCCCCAGAGGCCTTCTCAACTGTCAAACCCAAGTCAATAGCTACTGGCATTGCATCCTGAAAACATCCCTCTCTTCCCTTCTCCACAGCAGTAAGAACAGACTCTCCCTTCTCATAGAAGGAAGTAAACACAAATATTACAAAGTTCTGCAGTGTGTGCAAAAGGTTAAAGGACTTTTTATACTTCTGTAGTATCCTTCTGCTCCTTAGTGCATTCCCTTCCTGACACAGCATCTCTTGGTACAGAAATCTTGAATAACCACAAGCAGTTGTTCCAGCCATACCGTTGGTCAGTCCTTTTTCACATCTGATCTCTGTTGAGAAGGAACCTACACTAGTTTTGATTTGGGATCTCGGTACACTGCTGTCTTGTAGTGCTCCATTTCCATTGTGCCTTGAAGGTAATGATTCTTCAGAAGAGTGGTAAGCATGAATTCTATCAGGAATTCCCCAGGTATGTCACCCTCTTTCTGGAAGTGGGTCTGTATGTATCCCTTTTCTTTCTTTCAAAGGGACACTGAAATGTCAAGAGTACAGATTATACAGAGCTGATAGAATGTTTAGTGCCTAGCTGATACAGGGATGGTAGACTGGACTATGCAGACAAACGACGCTGTATATACCGAAGAAAATATAGTCAAATAAGTTAATTTTATCAGAATAAACCACAAAATGTAATTACAAATGGTTCTATATCTGAATAGGAGAAGTCTAGTAGGAGCTCTGGACTAGTTGATGGAACAGAGACAGTGACTGTGAAATACTGTGGGAGACTGGAGAGGCTATACAACCTGAAAACTTGATTGTAATAAGAGTTCTTGGTTGTCTATATATAGACTGGATAAACTTAACAGTAGGCCACATTAGGCCACCATGCACAGGCTGTATTTTAGGTATCATCAAGAACTACTTTTTGAACAAACCAGCTGGAGAATCCAGAAGGGGGACAGCCCTTGATTTAGTGTAGATTAGCACAGAAGAAATGACTATAGAAGAGCCATTCAGTAGCAATATCTTGTATCGTACTCAAGTTTCTCATACTTGTGGGAGAGAAAAAGATAAAAAAATGTCCAGTATTGTTTAAAAAAGAAGAATTGCATGCAAATGAAGATACAGTTTAAGTAAATCTTAAAAGAGACACAGGGACTTTGCTTTCTGATTCTGACCCAATTGAATAAGAATTGTCCAACACAACTGAACAGTAAAGGGAGTTACTAGAAATAAATAGAGGTTTTTCAAAAAGTGAAATCCAAACAAGCAAAGCAGAGAAGAGCACAATTCTGGCAAGTTAAATGTAGATCTATTGTAAGGCAGAACAAAAAGATTTTGAAATGCAACAGGCTAAAATCCTAAAAGCCAAACCCCATTTTTTTCAAGTGTAAATTTTGCTAGTAGGGAGGTGAGTTCAATAGATAATTGCAGATAAAGAGAATATTTAAAGACAAAGCCATCGCAGAAAGAAACAAACGAACTCTTTGCATTGGCAAGGTTTATTACGGGGAGATTAGGGACATCCCCGCATAGAAGTTATTCTTTATAGGGAATATTTCAGATTTGAAATACCAATAAAAGATTTTTTAACAAATTGATTGAATAAACAGTAACAGATTGGCAGGTAGCATGTTGTTCATTCAGTAGTCCGAGGGAAATTCAGAAATGAAATTGGTAAGCCATGAACTGTGTTGTATAATCTATCACTTAAATTAGCCTTGATAACAGAGGAATGGAAAGTAAGAAGTGTGACACTCGTTTTAAAAAGGATTCTATGGATGATCATGGGCTAATAATTCTGACTACCATGATGCACAAAATGCCAGTGAATATGATAAAGAACATAATTAATAGGAACGTGGATAGGTGTAGTAGGCAGCCATCATCTTGGCTTTTGTACCAGGTATGTCTTAGAGCTTTGCTAGTTATTTGGAGGAGTCAACAGATACACAGGAAAGGGTGACCCAAAAGTTTGAAAAAAGCTCCGTAACCAACGACTGTTAACAAAATGAAGTGTTGAGTTATTTAAAATTCTTTGTGGATTAGTAAAGGGTTACAAGATAAGGAACCGTATAGCAACTAATGGGCAGTTTTAACAGTGCTACCTCACAAAGATTTGTACTGGCATCTTTGCTGGTCCACCTGTTCCTAAGTGGTTTGAAAAAGTGCAGTGATAAAGATTGCAGATGATAAAATGAAAATACTCAGCTGGAGTCAGACCTAATGTTGACCCTGAAGAGTTGCAGAAGGATCTCACAGCAGGACCTGTGGTGATCCAGGAGCCATGGCTGTCACAGAGGCCAGATACCGCTGACCCCGCTGTTCAACCGTATCTATCAGCAGAGAGAGGCAGTGGCTGTTGGGTTACAGCAGCCATCACCCCGTAAGCTGTGAGCTCAGCGGGCTGTGGCCAGTCCTGCCGCTCAGGAAGGCAGGGACTTCTGGCCGTTCTTTCTAACCACAGCAGGGGCTGTGAAGAAGCTTAAGTTGAAGAGAAGATTCTTCCTCCCTATGTCTCAGGGTTTTACAGCCCCGACGAGCTTAAAGTACAGGTTTTGGTCCTGGAGTTCCTGCCTGTCATAGGGGTGGAATATCACCGTTAAACTGATGGGTAGTATCTTGCTGCTGTGAGAAACCAGGGCTCTCAAGCCATTTTACTGGTGTTTGCGTGGATTTTTAGCAGCTCCTGCTAATTTTCTAGAATCATTCTGGACGGACTGGATGCTAGGAAAAAGTGGCAAAATGGTATTTGAAACAGAGAAGTGGCACTGGCATGCCGGTCAGTTCTGAGCATTGGTGAGAACTGTGTATGATATAGAAAAGGATGACTAAGAGGTATGGCATAGCTCTTCTGCAGGGACAGTAAATGGATCAGGATTCCTCAGCTTGGAATAATGTTGGCTGAGGACTAGGTAATGTGAGAAAGGTCTCTAAAACCGTGAGTACATGGAAGTGTTTAATAGGGGACTATAGCTCCCTGTTACTCAAAACAGAAGAACAAGGGGCCTTTGGTCACTGTTCTGTTTAATTTAAGTGACCTTTAAGATGGCAAAAGGCTGCTTAGCACCAGTTTTATCTGCCATAGTTTTGTGGATACATCTTTTCAAGTGCACAAAACCCAGCTGTTTACTGGTCTTGAAAACTCCACTTGTCCTGAACCAGCTGTGGCCAAAATCCAACCTGTGCAGAATTACGGCTTTACTGTAAATAGAAGTTTGTAGTCCTAATTGATTGATGATAAATTTTGAAACATGAATCAAATGTAAACTGGTCCCATTTTCCTAAATCTGCAGATATTTTTTTATCTTCTGCTCCTGTTTGTTCCTTTATCTGGCAGTAGCAATATTATGGATGGGCAGATCAGTTTTACTTCTGTTGTTTACAAACGTGTGGGCAATGGAGAATGCCAGTTTGCTGCTACTTCAGTAGCGGGCCCTAAAATTAATCCCACGGGAAATCAGATAAAGAAGCAGAAGTATCTCACCAAGCAACCAGAAGGTCTGGAGGGAGGGATGGAGTAGAAGACATCATTGTACCTTTGAAACAGCTGGAATGGTTTCCAAGCTGTGGTCCACAAACCTCTGGTGGACTACAAGGCTATGGTAAGTTGAACAGCTGTTTGGCTAAACCATAGTTAACAGTGTTTTAAATAGTGTTTCCAATTAAAAGTTTGATCAGATGGGGGTGTGGTGGATTTTGAAAAATGTTAAGGGCTGATAACGATCTGTTGTTCCAAAAATACAGGAACCACTGTTTTGGAGTGTTGGAAAAGGTAGAGAGCACTCCCCACTCTCTCAGCTTTAGACAGGTTGCGTGCCTCTCCGCCAGAAGCAAGAGGGAGAGGTTCCCAGAAAGGAGCCAGGCAGAGCAGTCTGGTAGCATTAACCCTTCTGTCCCCACCACGCTCTCCCCAGTAACAGAATTGTGGGGTTCTTAATCTTTGCGTTGTCCTTGAGTATCACTAAAAAGTCTTCGCTACACCTACTTTTCATATATTCTCATGACTAGTAGATTTAGTTTTCTGAGAAGTTATTATAATTTTTCAAGTCTTAGGTCCTCATCACACAAAGATAAAACTTGTCAACTCCACTAGATTAACATATATATCCATCTTTGAATTAATACCTGGTTTCTCACTGCCAGAAAAACAGATTTTAAAATTTTCTATTCTATCATCATTAACAGAGGTAAACTTTCGTTACAAGTATTAGCGTGTCTTACTACAATATCTGTTTATTATTTTTTAAAAAATTCCAATCCTATTTGACCAACTTCTTTTAATTTATGTCAGCTCCCTGAATGGTAATATTACCTTGTAAAAATCTTCTTTGTCCTCATATCAGGTCTCTTCCTACTTTTTTTTTTTTCCATACTGAAAATTTTCCAGAATCATAAAGTATTTGTATTATCAGTGCTTTTAGTTGCCCTTGACATATGTTACTTCCCATTGTCCTGAGTACCACACAAGCACATCCGTAAGTAATTTGTAGAGATGTTGTCTTTTCCAACATACAGTGCTTCTTTATGTTAGGAATTATGGTGGTGTCAAATCTGAGAAATGCCATATTATAAGCCTTATTCAAATGGTATAAATATGTTTATCCTGAAGAAATCAGTTGTCTAATCTAAAATTACTGTAGTGTACTTTAGGAAATTTAAACAAAATACTATTGAAATGTTAAACTATTAAACTATTAAAATGTTATTGACAATAGTGTTTTAAAAGGAACTAAAGAAAGTTGGCAGGCGAGCATGGTCTGTGTAACCTTTTTTTGTTCTGTATTTCTTACTTGTGTGTTCTGATACATATATGGAAAATGAAGGGGTTTGTGCGTGTTTCTGTATTACCTTGCTAAATGCCTGTTGCTAACTTACATGATTCTGAAGTTGTCTTTGCTCAGGCTTAAGCTACTAGCTGAATATGAGATCGAGGGAAATCTTTGCCTTGTATCAGAAAGGAATGTGTAAGGGAAGAGAGAGTGACTTCTGCTGTAGTGAGGATAAAGGTTATTTTCTGGTGTCATCTGTGAGTGACAGGAGAGAGGGATTCATGAGTCTAGGCAAGGCATATGGGTACAGAAGCAGTGATGGGGTGTATGGGCAGGACCGGGGATGAGCGTATGTGAACGCAGAATTTGGAATAGGGATTGGAACAGGGTTTCTGTAAGAGTTGGAGAGATCACAGTTGGATCAATATATTGGGGTCAGCTGGAAGTCACTTTACCACAGAACACGGCTACAGCGCTCTATCTGAATCTAGCTCACTCCACACTTGCCCTAGCTACCCCCTTCCCTCTGTTTTCTGGAACCCCAGCTTCTTCTCCAGTTCCTGCACATGACCCTTTTAAGTGGAAAACCTACTTTCCTGCTTACTCCAGGAACAGTTACATGCAAAGGTACAAATGGTCCCACAAATGCCTCCCATCTAAAGCTTCTCTTCTGTCCCACTACGCTTTTTTCTGCCTCCTGCCTATGGGGTTCTGCACTGCAGGTGCAGACAGGCAAATGAACCATAGAATAGAATCATAGAATCATTTAGGTTGGAAAAGACCCTTAAGATCACCAAGTCCAACTGTAAGCCTAACACTACCAAGTTCACCACTAAACCACGTACCTAAGCGCCACATCTACACGTCTTTTAAATACCTTGGGCAGCCCGTTCCAGTGCTTGACAACCCTTTCGGTGAAGAAATTTTTCCTAATATCCAATCTAAACCTCCCCTGCCGCAACTTGAGGCCATTTCCTCTCGTCTTATCACTAGTTACTTGATAGAAGGGACCAGCACCCACCTCACTACAACCTCCTTTCAGGTAGTTGCAGAGAGCGATAAGGTCTCCCCTCAGCCTCCTTTTCTCCAGACTAAACTCCAGTTCCCTCAGCCCCTCCTCATAGGACTTGTGCTCCAGACCCTCCACCAGCTTCGTTGCTCTTCTCTGGACGTGCTCCAGCGCCTCAGTGTCTTTCCTGTAGTGAGGGACCCAAAACTGAACACAGTATTTGAGATGCGGTCTCACCAGTGCCAAGTAAAAAGGGACTCAAACGAGATGCTGTGGAAGTGCTGGGTGCAAAATAATAACGCCTCTCCTTTCCAACATACAGTTTGCATCTTCTCCAAGTGGGACATCTCCCATCACTTGAAATCTGCTGAGAATTCTTTTGTTCTTTTTCCCCTCTTCATGTAGTACTCATGAGAATGTGCTGATTTTTTTTTCCACGTGATGAATTATGATTTTTTAGATAGTGTTTGTCTTACTAAACGGCAGAAAAAAATCTCGTATGTCTAAAGCCTGGTCCCTTTAATTTGCATTCTTCTGTCATCTATGACCTTCCTAAAAATAAATAATTAATCCAGTGGATGGTTGCACCTATTGGTGATAAGTTGGAGCTTACTGACAGGATGATTGCTTTCTTAATTATTATTTTGCAGATCCCTTCCTTAAAAGTTTTCACGAAGACTAAAGAGTCTGCAGAAAGATTGAAAGCCAATGCCTTAGGGCATCCCCCTAAATGCAAGGGTTTTTTTTAAATGCAGGTTTTTTTTTTGACACAGATCTTTTCGTAAGTCTTAAGGTTTTATTTAACAGTTTTCCTTCTTAATATATGATTGCATACTTATGTCTATGACTAAACTTTGCTAGCCAGAAGCATCAGTTCTGTAAACGTTTCAAATTCAGTAAGGAATAAGCCTTTCAGCACCTGACAATACAAATAGGTGAGGTAGCAAGATCACCATAACAATAATAAAATAAAGCATACTTTTTTGTTGTTGTTAGAGGGTACATTTTAATGGAAAACTATTTTGGTGTTTCTTTCTTGGGCAGATTTTTATATGGATATAGAGATCACACTTTTCCTTAGTCAATCAATGTTGGTCCCTAAAAATTGGCTCTACTCTTGTTGCTTGTCATACGTCATTTTATCTTTAAAGACTGCAGGAATTCATGATTACTGAGAGGTAACACCTTGAAGTTTTGGCACTATCTTCTACAAAGTAACTTACACTGAGCTGACTTTCTGTTACCATGTCAGTGAAACATCAAATGTTGGTACTATGTGTGAAACAACATTTGATATAATGAAAAAAATCATGCAAAGATGGATTGTGTGTTTAGAAGAGCTGGCATCTAAAAATGTATGTCATGGCTACACGTAATAAATGTTCTTTGTGAATTGCTACAGGAGAAGAAAGAATATTTACATGTGTGTACAGTATGCTAGTCTTAACTCTAGCTATTTTTATCTCCTAAATATCTTATCATAAGCTGGTTATAAAGTATTTAAAGACATGAATCATTTAATTTGTTGAAACATTCAGTGCATGATTTAAAATGGCTACTAAAGGAGAGCAGTGGATGTGCGCTTCTCATAACAGCTAAGCATAAAAATAAGGTATCAGAGATAATAATACAGTTCCAAATCAGTAAGAATTGTTGTTATGTTTTGCTGTATGAGCCGAGCTCTTCACAGAATGGTGATCTCATTCTAAGATTACAGTTATCTAAATAGATTTTCATTGCTAAACTTTATTCTGGTGATTTTATATTTTTGTTGGAAATGAGAGAACACAAACACCTAAGTTTTAAGTCATTGATCTTCAGCCATGCTAAAAGCTTTCAAGACATGGTATTTCACCCCAGGATTGGATCCATAGCCCTTTTAAATTTTGGAATTTCAGAAATTGTGCAGGTGAGTGGGAAAAAGCAAATGTGAAAGGAAGAAACTGAAACAGAGGGGGAAATTATTTTCCTTTACAGAAGGAAGGGAAAGATGAAAAACAATGTAATGAGCATAGGAGAAATAATAGGGCGAAAAGGGAGGAGTCAGGTAAGTATTTACACTAATATTTTGTATTTAGTGCTCAGACATGTTAAGCTTTAAGCTTGCATGGAAAACAAATTTGAGACTTCAGCTTTCTGACTAACTGCTGTGCTGAGCTGTGTACTTTACTCTCTGTGCATTTTTGCTTTAGCACAGTTGCTTCTAAGGAAGGCTTTAAATTGACTTTCAGAGCCAACCTGAATCACAAAATGCATTATCCTACTAGAAAGTGATGACTGCCTCAACATTCTGCCTTCCCAAGTTAGTGCTTAAACCCCCCCCCCATTAGACATCAAAAAATCAAAGCCAGTTTTCTATATATCTTGCTTTTGTTAATTCTAGTCACCAGCATTTGGGGCAGGGCACAGGCAGGCAGTAACACTTAAGAGTGGCAAAATTTTTGTGCAAAACCTAATTGTAATAATGCTAAAACTGAAAATCAAAACTGCTGATTAATCATTATTCAACAGGACTAGGCAAAGTCAATTCATAACCAAATGTAGCTGTAGAACAACGGATTACTTACATTGGCTTTCATTGCAGGTTAGACATCAGTGTGTGGATTTCATCCATAAGCTGTAATAAAATAAAATAAGTTAGGAAATTGGCAAAAAAAAGTTTAATTCAGTGATTTGTTCATTTACGTGCTTACTTACTGCATGATTCCCCTGAGTGTATATGGTATTATAGCAGGGAAATGATAAATGATGCACTTTTTAAACTGAGCAATTAACTAGTATTT
Organism: Harpia harpyja; assembly: GCF_026419915.1. Classification (NCBI taxonomy): domain Eukaryota; kingdom Metazoa; phylum Chordata; class Aves; order Accipitriformes; family Accipitridae; genus Harpia; species Harpia harpyja. The sequence continues at coordinate 33,050,355 of NC_068943.1, forward strand.
GCATAGTGACTATAACTGGTCTTCATGAATTACTGTGCTAAAAACTTGTTTATTTTTAAATACAGAGATGGGGACCTCCTATTTTCTTATATTCACTTGGTGGTATGCATAAAACACCTCAACTGTCCGCCTGAGCAACACTTTAGTGTCACTGAGCCCTGAGCTGATGTACAGCAGAGTACCATCCCTTCCCAGACTGCCCCATTGCTGACTGGGGACAGAAAGAATGAAAATGGGTGTAGCAGGGAGAGGCCTTATGGTGCCAATTCACAAATAATTTTGGAGTGGTAACATCTACTTTTTGGAAGGTAGTGTATTAATTTCCGCTGAGAGGGAGAAAGAGAGAGAGAGAGGTCTGCATAAGAATTACGCTATAAATTTCTGTGCGATAGGGTTCCCTCTCCTGTGCGGTGTCTGCGTCACTGAGCAGCGGTTTTTAAGGGTACCCAGTGAAGATACAAATATTGAAAAACTGAGATAGCTGTACTCTTTATGTCCATTCTAAGAGGAAAATGAAATTAAATGCAGATACAACTTTTAGAAGTTCTAAATAAGAGACTTCATGTTGTATTTTATAATTAGCCCTTACTGTTACGTTGTTTTGCATTAGTGTTACAGTATTTTGTGTTACATGACTCCGTAATTGTTTAGATCATATAAATTCTTCAGTGCAAAATCGCATTTCAAGTGGACCAATATTTAGATTTTAAAGATATCTTTTTAATTACATTGTAACTGACAACTCTGTGTTGTCCTCATGTAATAGGCAGTATCAGGATGACTGTACTCTGAAGCAGTCATTAATGGCAGACCATTGTATGCATAGGTTTCCAAGGAAGTATGAATTGCACAGTCCCAGGATTATGTCTCTCAGACTTTCCGTACTCGTAAGAAAGTGCAGACCGTGAACTGTCCGTTTGGTGTATATCCCAGCGCCCCGATCAGTGCCCTTTCCCATCCTCTTCTCTGGTTGTTTAGACTTTGGTCCTGCAGTTCTGTAAGAGCGGAGTCTTGTTTTTGCATCTGGGCTGGCAAGCTGGTGAAGGTGGTATGAACGAGGCTGTCCCCGCAGACCTGCTCCACACTGAAGCTTCCTGCACAGAGGCTGGGCTGTATACCAACTTTAAAACCAGCCCTTCACCCATGACTCTTGTGTTTAATTACAGTCCTTTTAAAATAACCATTGCAATGTAAGAGTCCTTGACTATGAGATAGCATTTCAGCATTTTTTTACAACAGTATTTACTGTATGGAGTAACAAATTACTAAACTATCAGCAGTGCCATTTTAAGCATCAGTTAAATGTGATATTTCCTGAATCAGGTCTTAATGTTGGCAATATAGAATCCCAGTGATGTCAAGCTTTGATTTTTACTTACAGCAGATAAACTTAAAGCCCCAGTAGTACATAATTAGTCCTACTAGAAAAGCAAACTTTCTTTTATTTGGGTCAGACTTCATTTTTGTGCTCAGTATAGTGAACACGAGTAATGTTCAGTAATAAAAAAATATTATGCAGCACAAAGCTGTTACATGTTCTGTGCAGATGGAAGTCATTAGTTAATTTTCTTTGTTCAGAGTAAAGGAAGTTGAAAATGTGCTGTTTCTCATATTATTTTAATCCAAACGTTGTTATAAGTATTCATCTTAAAGATAGGCTGCTAGGTTCACAAATACCTAGTGAACTTGACCAAATGAATTACATCTCGAGTAGGTGATTCAGAGTCTCGGATTCAGACCTTAGGACGGGATGAATCGCCCTCTGGAGGTGCCCGTTTCAGTCTGCTGACTTCATGGGAAGCCTGCTTTGAACTGACTAGCTCAAACTAAAAGTTCAGTGAGTGGCCTGTCACCTTAAGAGAGGAATAACTGAGCATTTCATACCATACTAGGTCTTTTCTGTAGACGTGTCTCTTTTTCAGAATGGCTGCCTTATTCCTCACCTTTTCTGTCAGTGTTCTTGTACTGTTTCTAAAATGAATAAGCACAACTGTTACTGTTGCTGTTGCCTGTGTATTTTTTCTTGTCCTTTTCGATCCTGTTATCTTATCTTTCCCTGTTGTTTTTCTTTCTTTTTTCTTTTTCCTGACTTTTTTTAGCTACCATCTCTTCTTCTGAAGCTTTTCACTTGCTACCTCTCTGACCATCCTACCTTCCATGTTGAGAGTATTGTCCTAACTTCTGATGTGGAAGATTGCTGACCCTTTCCTTTGATGCTGATACCAGTATTTTCTGTGAGAGATAGTACTGTAGTGAAGACAGAAAAAGAAGAATATGGCACTCATGGATTTTTTTAATGGTTTTTAATAGTCAAGAAGTATTGTTCTTCTGCCTTCATATAAAATGTGGTTTTCCCAATGTACTTGTAATTTAAAGATGTTTGTAGAAATGTAAAATCAAATGTGAAAAACATAAAATCCATATTAAAGACATTTAAATTTAACAAAATACAGCATTAGTCTTTATTTTTAAAATTGAGTCCTACATGGCTCACTTGCAAAAAGTGGGAGAGATTTAAGAAGTTGTATACTGGTAAAGTCTGACTTCTTAAAAGGTGAAATTATTTACTTCTCCCCTATGGTAATATTTTCTTGATTTATACCTATTAAAGATCTCCCCTTCTCTTGAGTTCTCTGTCTTCTCCCTTTTTTTGTTCCTTTTGTTAACCTACGTTTCCTGTTCCTTTCTGCACTGGACTCTCCTAACTCTTTTGGTTCAATACCGATCCATTTTTCTTTCATGTGTGCATCCATTTGCCTAAAATGTTGCCTTAAGCATGATCATATATATTCAAGAATATATTTGCTTCTAAACACTGGATGGATCTGCTATTTTAGGAGTTACAGTAAACCAGATGAGAAACGTAACAATTCAGAGACAGCATTTTAAGTTTTTTATGACACATGTGCCTTCATAGGATCAAAGTACCTTGCCACCTACATCAACGGAATAATAATTATGGACAGAGATAAACATTCCTGTACAAATACGGACTTATGGTACTTGTTCAGTATAGGAATGCTAACTTAAAAAGAGCATCTGAATTAAAGCAAACATGCTGCATTCATAAATGGTATGGCAAAAGTTTTCAGTTTTCATTTGCAGATAAAGAGAAATGCTAATGGGAAGAGTGCTTTGTATTGGTAGTAATAGAAGCAGTTAAAGTTTAAAAAAAAGAAAATACATCTAAAAGACGTACATCCATAAAATCAGGAGAGTTTTTGCAATTCATGTTTTGTTATAGCAGAAATAGTAAATAAAAGTTTCGGAGGGGTAGATACCTACATATTTTATTATCTATACTAAATGTTCTTTAGATAATCTGAATTCTTTGGATTGCAATAAAAGGAATGAATGCCAAGTACATGAGAAAACATAAATAGTGAAGTTCAGAACTTTTCGGTTTAGATGTGTAAAGTATGATTCTGAAACCTCTTCTGATACTTAGAGTAATTTGCAATAACAGTAATAATAGCAACTTACTAGAAAATGCTTGGAGGTGTGGCTGAGAATGTAATTTATGGTGCCTAAAAGTTTTTAACTAGAGTAGTTATAAGCAAGACTTTGCATAATTTTGAGCCCATTAAAAAAGCACCTTCTTTGCCAGATTCATTTACTGAGCATGAGGATGACATTACAGACAGGGATTAGAAAGCAGAGGAAATTGGGAATCTCTAAACCAGTTACACTGATGATGATTTTTTGTGTTGTACAGTAGTAGCAATAAGTATTTTGTTAGAATGAATCAACTGTAACTAATTTTGTAAAAATGAACTATATGAAAATTATCCATAGAAAAAGAAAGAAAGAATATTAGGAAGTATGTAAAACCCGTTAGGATTTTCTGGGGTATATCCTCAAATGGCATAAATTGGCATGCATAAAGTGAAGTCACCACTGCTTATTGAAGAGTTGTCCTTTCTATTAACTATATAATACAATACAGATCCTGTAATAGTCCCTTACTTAATACTTGTATTCATTTTACAGTAGAGTGGTTATGGAATAAGGTCTTACTCATCATGAGAAATAATACAATTCTAACAATGGCATATTATTGTTAGAAGGAAGTACATCAAACTGACTTGCATTAGCATAGTTTTAGAAAATTACTTTGGTTTTGAGAGTACTGTATTGATATCGCTTGTTAAGTTACAAAACTATTGCTTTTTTAATAGTACTACTAATCTAAAATTTCAAGTTGTAGTTTGAAGATAAAATTATTTTTACACTCAAGTTTATGTATTTTTGATTTGCAATTTTTGGGTGATAATGTCTCAGTTAAGCCAGTTAAAATGTCTCTCTTTTTAATATATGAAGAACAGTGAGGAAAGCATAGCTGAAAATACTAACAAAACAGGAAAGATTTTTCAGCAAATGAGTAAGTGTAACCATAGGGAAACACTTGCAAGAGGAGAATAAAGTTGAGTGAATATTGCTACATTGAGATGTGAAAACATACTTCATCTATAAAGTCCTGCAGGAAATAATCATGAAAAAATAGGTCTTTCTGTTCATAAACACAGCTTAGGTACACGTGGTCTTGCGAGGTGCAGTACCACTACAAATTCCATGAAATGTTCTTTGATTGCATTACAAACAAGTCTGGCTAAGACATAAATAGAATGTAACTATCTGTTGCTATATAAGGAAGATAAGGTGAGGGAAGCATAATTTATAAAACAACCACCCAGCTTGCAGATCCTGCAATTCACGTGGCTGGCAGACACAGAAATAATTTCACAAATGAAAATGGAAGAAGCAAAATCCATGAAGATTGTGTTGAAGGTTTGTTTCATTTGACTTTTCTAGGATTATGAGGATCTCTATGATTATGAGATATATATATACACACACATATTATACGTATATTATACATACGTATATTGATATATATATATGGAAATAAATGTGTGAAAAGCTGTAAAAGAGGAATTTGAGTTACGTGCAAGAAATGTTTCAAAATAAGCTACAGGAGGATATTTTTTTATAGTACTTAAAACAACTGGAAGAAGTAAGGAGAGTTAATTCAGTCCTGGATCTGATAGCAATCAGAAAAAAGAAAAGATACTAGATCTAAAATGAAGACCTTATGAATGTACAATACTTTTGGTTTAGTAAAGAGACCAGAAAAAGGGTAAACATGTTGTGAAAATCACTGACAGAAATGTAAAGAGTTTGAAGAGTAATAGCAGAAAGCTGGTTCAGAAACAACATTGCAATAAACTAAGAGCAAGATTCTGCTGTAAATAAATGTTTAGTGAAGTATAAAGTAGGGGAAAAGAAAACAGAACTGGAAATGGGAACTTTAAGCTTGCCATCACGCAAAGATACAATAAAAAGGAAAGCAAGCTCGGGCCATGTGACGCTATCTGAGAAAGCCTAATTATCCGCTTAGTATAGTTTTGCTAATATGATCTGAAAATATGTGAAACTTTTAAAGTGACACGAGAAAGCAGATTTTTTCAAATGTCTTCAACTTTTCATTTTTCTCTTTGTTTCCAATAGAGTAATACTGAATAAAAGGAAATCGGAGACCACTGTCTACCAATCAGATCATTTATTTGAAAAGATAGTTGAAGAGACAGCAAACAAAAATGGTAATTGAAAATATAGAAAAGTATCTGAAAATATGAAGCGGTCCAGATTCTGTACCCCTGTTCTGCCCACTGGAGGTAGCCCAAGGTATCCAAAATCCATTCCTACTCACAGGCTGAGAATACGGCCGCCGTGGGGAAGTCACGGTCAGCCTAACGCTGGTCTGTCCCTCTCCCATGCCAACAGCTCTCCTCCTTTGCACGGGTTTGGTCGTGGGAGCGTAAGAAGCTATGCCTGCTCTCTACCAATTTTCAGCTGCACTTAATTTCTTAGATGACATCTGTACTAGAAAACAAAATGGACCACAGCCCAGTCAAGGGTCAGTAGCAAATTACAGCTCGCATTCACCTGGCTAACCCATCTGCTCTCCCGAAGCAGGGTAGCCTTGTTCCTATCGCCTGCTAAGAACAGTCCCTAACCCATGCTGTTCCCCAAACCTTGCCCTGTCTTACCTGAGTGCTTGTTGGCCTGGCCAAAAGCATGCCAAAGAGCATGCTAACGGTTAAATGGCATGGATTATCGCACGGTAGAGCTCAAGCACGTGCCTGGGCCCTCCCTCTTCAGCTCAGTTACACGGATGTAACCTTATGAACGACATCCAGTTGGCAATAATTACAGCTGTCCTAGCCTCTTCTAAATTAAAATCGCAATGGCATGAAAACCAGTAATCTATAGGTATCTTTCAGACTACTGTTTCGTGAACAGAAATGTCAATGAATGTATAAACTTGGATGTAATGTGTGACTTAATGAAAAGGAAAGAAAGCGTAGAACATCTGATAAATCAGTAAATGAAGAAAGTCAGAGGAGGACAGTAAAAGACAAAACAGTACTTATCTGATGTGGAAGTATTTTTAAATGGAAACTGGAAAGGCAGTTAGACAAGTGAATATTCTTTTTGAAATAAGCAAGGTTAGAATAAAGAAGTCGGTATATGACCATTTGGGTAAATAGATTTAGTTCATTACTAAAATGCAGTTTGGGTCCCACCTATGTGGACCTCCTTGCAGGATAAAAGCCTGAAATACAATGCATTTGCTTATGGTGTTTTATTCTGAGACTTTTGAGAAGGACCTGATGCTGAAGTGGGCACACTTCAATATAAAATAGTGACCTCATCGTGCACATGATGGCATAAGTGCTTTACTGAATATTTATACAGATGTCAAAAAGGGATATGCAATAATATCTTGGGATTAACATAATCTCTGTATTACTTGGACAGTTTTCCAGTATGTGATGTAATTACTATGAGGTTCCAGGTCATATTTTGACCTAGTGAGGTCACCGGTTATTTTCATGATCATTTTTAATTTTACAGGTTGTAGAAAACTATGTGCAGGATCCACAAAAAGGGGAAATAAAATTACATTTGTAGACTACTTTGTGACCTAGGATTAACTGCTTAAGTCTGAAGATAGAAAATAAAAAGGGAAGGGAAAATGTGGCAAGTCAGACACTGTTAGAACATAATGTGTGAGCATTCAGTTGAATACTGCCCTTTAAGTTTCTCAGAGGTAAAGAGAGGCAATAAACTGCTCAAATAAAAACTATATGCAGATTCTGAAAGGGGGTCAGCTCCTCTGGTGAGTGCTGAGGACAGAAAGGACATAAATAAATTGAACAAAGTTTTAGGATGCTATAGATCAAAGGAAGATGGCCAGAAGTTGAGAAGGAAGGTTGGGAGTAGGTGTTTGGAAACAATTCTTTGTAGGAAATTATTCTTAATGGAACACTGGGAAGCAAATAGACCATCATAACAACTATTCAGCAGTAAATTTGCCTGTAGATTAAGCACTTGGAGAAGCAGTCCTGCAGAAGTGCAGGCAGCTTTTCTGGAGGAACTAACTGGCTATTCTGGCTTTACTGTATTGCCATCAACCGTATGTGCAACACAGTGGGGAACTACGTTGGGAAAAATCCCTTCTGTAGTAGGAATGTATGATTCTGTACCTTCAGCTTGCTTTGGCTTCAGTAGAGTTATGTTCTTGCAAATAACAGAAATGTATTCTTGCAAATTATAGAAACTATGTTAAAAAAAGCAAGAGAATATAAATGAAAAATATAAGAAGGTAGAATTATATACACATAGATGGAGAAAAACATAAAGCAAATCTGTCACATATATTACATACCTAGCTGAAAAAAGAAGTGTTCTTTCTTATAATGACCTTGTTAATTTTGAAATGCAAATGCATTATATAAAATTATAATGTTATGATCCCCTTGAGCCTAGTTTTAGAAGATGACATGAAACAACCAAACAAAATATTTGAAGTTGTCCACTTCTCTCTGAATACATTACATATTCTAAACCTCACGCCTGCACTGCTGGAACTGGTAGTTCCTGTTTTGAGGAAAAAAGTCATTTTAAGGCCTCCATGAAAAGAGATTCTGAAAAATGTTATGGCAGATAATGCAGGTATGACTGTCTGCTAGAGGAGTGTTCATAAACTGCTTCTCTCTTCATTGCGAATACATTCTGTGCCCATTGCCCCTGCTTAACGAATCACTTGTTGCGGATTTGCCTTTCTGTGTTTCCTGAGGAAGTGGGGGGACGTAGTTTTTAGGAGCTGCTGGATGCTAAGTTGGAGCATGGCAAGGAGGAGTTGACTACATCAGGATTTTGGCTGAAGGGTAGAGGAATGGTAAAAAGGCTTTTCTGGCGATGGGGAATGGGTGGCTCTGAGCAGGAGTGTAATGCTGCTGGGAGCCCTTAAGCCCATTTACTTATTTAGTATATTGAGAGCACACCTAGCTATCGTGAGATTTGGGTGTTTTGCAGATGGATAGATTAACTAGATTACAAAGAACAACTACTAAATTTCAGGAATTCATTATGAAAGTACCCTATGAATAAACTGTATGAATATTAAAAAGCAAAACCAAACCGTAGAAACCACTTCTTAGAAGAACTTTCATATGCGACTGTGGTATAGTTACATAGTCTGTGCAAGTGAAGTAGAGCAAAGAGGCAGAAAATCTGGGCTAGATGTCATAAACCACTGCCCAGTTTTTCCACTTTTGCTTTTTTTATTTTCCTCTTTCCAAGGAAATAATTTGGAGATTCCTGGGGTAAATGATCTCTGGTTAAAAAAAGGTAAAGAGACTAGATTCTCTAAAGGCAGGCATCTGGAAATAAATGTGAAGACAGCCAGCCACTGCAGCATTTAGAGCACTTCTTTGATCTGCTGTTATCTTACATCTTTTGTTTTACTTTTCTTGGTCCAGAATAGTTCTGCTTTATTCAGACAAAACTCACTGAAAACAATGCAGAACATGACATACTTTGACCACAAACTAATAACTGTGTAAGCATCAAAAAGAGACTCCATAGTATACTTCAACTAGCACTGTCCTTCTACCTCCATTTCAGCAGACATTCTCTATTTTGAGACAATAGAGAGAGAGAAAGGCTTTGAGTCAAATGTTCATTCTGTTATGCTTGATTCTCAAAGAAAACTAGATTTATGCCTGCCTGCCCATCCATCTATCTGTCTGCTTATTTATTAAGAATATTATACTTCTTATTTTAGCTGTTAAATGTAAAAGTTGTAGTATTCCTAAGTAGAAGGTATACAAAATCCCTGTTTTATCCAGTTCTTTGAAGAAAAGGAAAAAAAATAAGAACAAGTGACTTAGTCTACATTCAAAGAAAATTAGGTGGCGTTACTGATTTCCAAAAAAGTCACTGAAGAGATGGACAGATGTATTTTGTTTCAAGGGTCTGTGGGGCCTGCTGCTCTAGAGTACCTCGAATTCCAAATAACATTGATACTACCTAGTCTGACAGATGGAGCAAAATCAAAGAACGCTCATACAAAATGGCCAGAATAAAAGTTAGTGAATAAAACTGTTGTACCTCTGTGTTAAAATAAAGTCTGGAAAAGGAAAATTATTTTGATTTCCAGGTAAAGGAGAATCCATAGGAGAGCACATGAGTGAAAAGGTTTTTGGAATGCAAGATGTATAAGCATGTTTCAAAAGAGTTGCATTTGTTTAATCTAGAGAAGACTGGGGAAAATAATCTGACACCTGAAGATTATGTGAAGAAGATGGTCATCAGTTGTCTTTTGTACCCAGTTGGGGAAGGACAAGAAAAAATTATCTTAGTTTACAGTGAAGAAGAACAGGCTACATATTTGGAAAATCCTTCTAAGTACAAGAAGTTAAAGTTACGTTAAATACAATTAAAGACTGGAACCAGGCTACCTGGCGATGCTGGAGCATCTTCCTCACAGGCAATTTAGAACAGATTAGACAAAAAGTTTCTGTCATCACAATGCTCTTACATCTATCTTCTTTCATAATTGTTGGCCCCACTCAATAAATAATGTGGACTATAAAGAAGTAATTTGAAAAATAAATTCAGAATGTGGAGATGAAATTGGATAGTCTGAACACGATAAATCATCAAAAATGCAGGTATCTTTTTTTTGTCAATAGGTGTATGCTTGTATTTTGTATGCCTTTTATATTTTTATTTTCACTTCTTTTAATTTTAAAGTTCAAATACATATAATTTCTCTTTACAGATCGTCGATAAGGGTAAAGCATTTTACCTGTTCATGCAAGCAGTACTATTACTCTGCTTCCGCTACTCGATCCTCCGGGCAGGAAGCTGGTATCAGCATTGCCAATACCCTTTTTCCTTGGCTTCTAGTTCTATCTAGCACATGCTCTTCAGGTATGTATAGCTTTGTAGATATTACGGGGAAATAGTGTGCATTCAAAACACATGTAGTTTCTTTTAAGTCACATATAGATAACTAGAGTTTATTATTTGACAGAATAGCTGAAAAAGTCTGATTCCTAAACAAAACCAGAACTTTGGTGATGAATTTTACTTTCCGTGGTTAACAGCCTATTTTTACTGTGATAAGTAAAGCCTGTTAGTAATAAAAATGCAACCTAGTATCTATGCTGTGATAATGGAACCCTAAAGTGAAATTAGTTAGTGATATTAGAAAGTATCACTTCTATTTCTGCTCCAAACCTCAAGATATTTTATTTTCCTGTACTCAAAAACAACATTAAAGGAAGTGTATGGTTCATGTTACCGACATTCATGGCCTTGATTATAATGTGAATCATTCGTGTATATGCTTTTGTTAGAGCATAAAATATGTAACATAAGAGAGCAAGGATATTGAAGGCATGAGGATCATTTGCCTATTCAGAATACAGACAGAATTCAGGCTGTTCAGAATACTGGCTAGCATGTCTGTTCTTTCTAAGAAATTCAGTTTGCAGGCTGATGAGAAAACCATTTTTATTTGTTACTGTGATAATCTGTTAGCTGCTTAAGGACTTACGGTTTCATATCAAACAATAATTAAAGTCTTCAAATTAAAGTGTTTATCTTCCAGTGTTTTTTCTTGTATTGGGTCTGTGACAGGAAAGGCTGTGAACATTTGCAAATGGACATTTTATTGTACCTTCTTCCCTCAAACTGTGTTAGAAACGTTTCAATTATTAGAAGCAGCTGTATTAAAAATGTGAATAGTGTACAGAGAATCAAGTGGCTTTCACTCAGTTAACCTCCCAGAGAGGAAGATCTAAGTAAGAGAACTAGCACCCCTTCACTTCTGTAGCTCGCTCTGTCTTGTTATCGTGGTATGGAACCAAGGGGTTCCAGTATAACGTTTCTGTTTCATACTGCACATGAATCATCTAGATTTACCTGGCTTTGGTTTATGTTGGGGTTTGTTTTAAAGTAGGAGACATCTACTTGTGCTATTTGAGAATTAACTTAGAAAGAGACCACCAAAGTCTTAAAACCTTTATAATACAAGCCAGTCTGGAGAAAGATTGTTGTCAACTTGAATGGAATTATTCAGGAATATGAATCACATACCACTGCACCTTTATATTAATACAGTTTATAGAGAAGAAAAACAGTACAGGTCAGAGCAGCTTTTGGAGGAACATGTCTAGGAAATAACTTTAGAATGTTTAACTCACTTTTTTACAAGGATAGGAAAATATAATTCCTGGATAGAAGTGAAATACTGCTTTAAAAAGGCCTCTGAAAGTTGAGTGACTTGACTTTTCATGAAAGTCAGAGAAGTAGCTTATGATCCAAGATGTTTCGTGAAGAGCAAATCATAGTTCTAAATTGTGAGATGCCTTAATGAATTGAACAAATTGAGAAAAATGAAAGAACTCCTGAGGCTCCTTTTACTTACAATTGAAATCTAAGGGTGACTGGTTTTACTTCTCAGAACTTGCTTTTCAACACGTATATTAATTTAATAATTTTTGTAATTGAACATTCACATTTATATTTATAGTTTGAAGTTATAAAATGCAAACTATATTTTCAGCTTTCCCATTTAATATTTTATCTAACAGTTTAGAAATAATTTTTGCTGACTAAAGAAAATATTTACTTAACCAGAGGGGATTTATTATGACGAGAAATTTAGTTTTCCTGCATATCTTCAGAGGCCCAATGCAGCTACTACAGAAATCAGCCCCCAGCAAGGTGCCTGTGTCTATTTTGGGTAGTATGATACTCAGAAAAATGTAGAGCTAATAATATAGAAGGACCTACCCCCCATTTTCAAAGGTGCCAGTGAATTTATCATTTAATAATTTTGGAAATATTACTTAAAGATTAAATAAGGACATTTGGAAACAGTAAGAATAGTTAAAGGGTGGTTAGGAAGAAAAAGAGTATATGCAGTTTGATTAAGTGAGGTAAACAACCATGTACAAGGAAACTGGAATGATATTTATTTAAGTTGGCAGGAGAATGTATAATTGGAGGTGGAATTGGGAAAACATGGTGTGCAGTTATTCTGAGTTATTCTATTTTAGCAGATGTAATAATGTTTTAAAGTGGTGGTAATCCCCTTATTTAACATAGCTGCAACTGGACTGGACAAAGTAGTAGAAACTGTACTTCAGAAACACAATCTTATGGTTGGATATGGGTTGGAAAGTGTAAGTGTTAGCCTTTAAGAGTGCAGAAGTTTTCTGGCCTATTTTGAGAAACAAGTAAGAAAATGTCAGAATTCAGAAAATATTCTCTGTGGAGTACTAGAAAGTGTATTTGTATGTAGTTTTGGGCTCTCCAAACTAGTATCGTGATGTGCAGTAACAGTATAAAGAGATGGCTGCTTTCTTAATGCAGTTCGTGTGTGTGTTAATTCGTATAGCCCAGTTTGCCATCTACGTTGGCCAAAGCACAGAGAGTTAACTCATCTGGGATGCTTTTGGCTGCTGCTTTGAGTGGTTGTGTAGATGGATTTTGTTGCTGGTGCGTATGTGTCCCATGAGTGCAAGGACAAAGTATGTGGACAATTTGAGGAGTCTGTTAGATGGTATCAGCAGACTACTACTTGAAGCACCCTCGTGTCCACTCTCCTCAGGGCATTAAATAGCGATGTGAGTACAAACATTCATCAGTTCATTATTTCCATCGTACCACAGAGATGGAAATAATGCAGTATATGTACTGTGTGATTCATTTAACATTATATGTAATACTATAATTAATTTCATGCAGTAAATTAAGTCTCCTTATGACCATTAGCAAAATACAGTTTGAGTTAACATACTAGATATATCTCTTTATATATGGATAAAGGAGTCCTAAGTTACTGGGGTTTAAGATTTTCTCTAGGGTGATTCTTCAGAGAGCAACACGTCCCGTAGTAACATTTCCTTTCTCCAGGAGGAAACATACAGCAGGGGAGGGAGGGAGATGACTTCCCTTGCACAGAAATCTATTTATTTCTGAATTCCACAAGTAAAGCTATAGTTATGATTTAAGACAGTGTCTGTTATTCAGTGTCCTAAAAGCTGTGATTCTGAGCTTCTGGGACATATCCATTGCCAGGGTCCGCTTGTATTGGCAGGGAAGGCTGATGGAGCCAAGAGGAGCGTGATTCCCAGCACAAGTTGCTGCCCAAGCACCCAGCAAGGGATCACAGATTCATCAGCAATATGGCGTGTCTTTGATTCGTGTATTTTAAAGTCCAGGGCCTGAAAAGACCTATTTATTACTTGCATGCTCCCTGCAGGGACCTTGATAGTGACTGGCTTTGTGTTGAGTGCCTTCTGTATTTATAGCCCCAATAGCAGTGACTGTATTTTCAGTACTGTGTTGTACATAGCGCTGAGTGACTTGTTGGTCTTGTGGCTCTTCTCTCTCATACTCTCTAGCAAGCTATCTGGCTTATTAGAAACAATAAACACCAGAAATAGATTCCCTTCTACAACTGACTGCAGAAGCAACTGTACCATTACAAATCGGTGACAGAGCCTTCTGTATCTACAACTTCACAGAAAGGGTGAGGGGGCTAGCGGTTCAGTGTCAACTATCAGTGCCTCAGCACTTTCATTTGCTATTTCAAATTCAGACTGGAGTAGTATCTGTAATCTCCTAACCAATCACTAATCCTCAGTGATTTTGAACTGCCAGCCTGCAAGATGTCTATTTTTACACAGGGGTCCATGCAGCAGAGAAAAGACATTAGATTCCTCATAGGAACACTGGGCTACATTAGAGTGCTGCCCTTCAGTCTTTCTCCTGAACCAAGCAGGAATTTCCTATCGGTTTTGTGTTCCCCCTGCCTCCTCCCTGAAAAAGTAGCCGTCATCACAGCCTGTCTCTGAAGATGAAGGACTGAAGAGTAGTACCGCGACAGGTGATTGATTCAGTTCACACAGGTCTAAAACTATATGATCTATAGTGCTCAGAGTTCCAAAAACAGCAACGTGGATTTGATACACATTGTAGTAGCAAGAGCTTTTTACTTCCTGGAGGAGAGATCCTAGACAGTAACAGGTCAATTAAATCAGCTTCTAGGTCATCTTTTAAGATCAGTGAAAACATCTCGGCATTTATAGTCTCTCACAAAACATTCTGTACTTCATCTGTGTTGTGCACAAAGTTGACTGAAACCACAGCCTTGCAACTACCTGGTACATGCCACATCAGATGTCTATGGTACACAAAGAAGTCCTCTCCTCATAAAACTCCGAACAAACGATACTCAGTACAGTGCTGTCTTCATACTTTAATGTACCAAGGGTCTGGGTGACAGACAGGTCTGTTCAAAGAGAGGGATTTGCTCACATTCAGAATCTCTGTGATGCTCAGGGGATGCTTTGTCTCCATATAAACATCTCAGAGTCAGGACCCTCTGCCTTGAATAAAAAGTACATTCGGTTTTGTTTTTCAGGGACATACCAAGCAAGTGCCGATAGTCAATGTGATAATTAATTGTATGTTTTGTCAACAAGCCAGTGAGGGGCAAGACCATCTTCAGGAACTTCTGTGTGACATATGGGTCTGCATTAAGCCAGTCAGAACCAGGCAACGCTTGGGGTTAGAGCTGGTCACGTTAGAGGCTCTGAGCCTTTCTCACCTTCAGCATATCTCACCATTGTAGCGGGGAGTCAACAGCAATGACCTGTCTTCCAGAGTTACGTTTGTCAAATGGGGACTCCTAAACGTGTGCTTGTCCATAACAGACACGAATAGGTGTCCTGTTCTAACTACAGGGATGCTGAGAGCTCTTGAAAAAATGTTTTGTTTACCTCTTTAGTAACATGGGGTTTGTATGCCTTTTTTTTTTTTTAACCTTTCTTTGTGCCTTGTGAAATTTTCAGTACAGTCTTTTTACCTGCTTAGCCAAACATGCTCTTCCGAAATAATAACCAGATCGTGCAGCCAAACCCAGTATGATTATAGCAGATTGACTGGGCGTTGCCTAGGTGAAATCTGCTGACAGAAACTATTTTGCAACAGATCATTTTGTGTCAAATAGAGTCACTTTAACTAGAGTTACTCACAAACCTAAATGAAAAGACTTTCTGTTTGAGTATCCTAGCATCGTCAGTCTCCCTTAGCCTCTTCTACTTCAGTAGTAAGGGACTGTTTAATAGCTTTGACACTAACTGGAGTTGACATAATTTCTCTAGAAGTGCATTTTTCTGCAATAGCTGCTTATCTTCTTCTGTACAGGGATACAGTGTAACTTACCTTGTAGTGAGTTTTCTGAAAGGCCTTTGTTTATATTTTTACCTAAGAACGGAGACCTGTCTTACCTATTCGTACAATTTTTTACTAATAGAAACTGGGCTTTCCTGTCTGTCTGAGAAATATTCCTGTGCCTTGTAAAACACATAGCAGGGAAAATGGGAGTGTACTGCATGGGTTATGAATCTCCTGCTGAAATAATAGGAAAGTCTCACAAGCTTCTGCTGTTTTAGTTATGATGTTAACTGTGCCCACTTAAGGTCTACTGCCAAACTCTAGAAACAATGCCCTCCTCCTTTAGAGGAAGCTTGAACTACTTCATCTTTGGTTTTCTACTTCAGTTTTTAGATAAAGTTTACATTGGTTCCTTGAGCTTTAGTTCTTAGCAAGTAATTTTCTTAGAATGGGGCTGATTTCTGTGGGTTGGCAAATTCTCTTCATTTCCACTCCCTACTATTCTTTTAGATTCTGCTTGCAGAAAGACCAGCAGGGTTTTAAGAGCACAATATGCATGACTGCATCTTTTCCTCTAATGCATCTTCCCTAACAGTGGGAAAGAATGGCTCTCTCAGAATGTGCTCATCTAAGCTTCCAGTTCCCCAGGATCTTGGAAGGACTTCTGTGCAATAGCAGCTTCAGCATCTGCCACAGATAGCAGGCAAACTGGTGGTTGATTGGCAGAGCTCAGAAGAAATAGATTTCCAGCACAGGGGCAATGGACTCTTCTTCAGAGACTTTAATTACAGCACCCCTCTAACACTTGTTCAAAACAGCAATAAATGTTTTAAAATCACCCATGAAGGATGGAGAGGGATCGACTTTTCACCTTCTCCATCAGTAAAAAAATGAGGGTGCATCAGATGAAGCTGGCAGTAGGCAGGCTCAAAGCAAATAATACCATAAATTATATTGTTTTATATGTTCATGGGTAATATACTCATGCCATTCTTTGCCTAAAGACAGTATGGATGAAAGAAGTTCACATGGATCTCAGGAGAGACTGCACAAGACCTTGGAAGAGAGATGGAGTAAAGGTCACTGACTAGACAAACCACATCAGGCTCAGGAAACCCCCCCGAGCTAAAACAAAGTTGGATGCTGGAACCCATGGGCATTATCAGATGTGCTTGTCCTGGTCCTGCTGTTCTCCGAGAGAGTACCTGGGTAAGAATTGGCTCATGCCTGCTGTTGGAGATAGGTAAATGGGCCAAGTGCATGCCTGGCCTGAACCAGTCTGACCTCTCTTGTATTCTTAAAATAAGGTTTATTTATGAATCTTGGCCTACGCGCAGTCTTTGCAAAAATGGAACAAAAATCATTTCAGGACCTTCCCCTCTTTAAATTCAACCAACTAGAGCCAGCCTTAGTCAGTCATTCTCATTCCTTTTACTGCACTGTCAGCTTTGCTAACTACATAGTCTGTGGTATGTCAAAGATTTTATGACATATGTTAATGAAATGCCTCCACCTCACCTCTTTTTCCTCACTTCATCATGCCCTTACGTAAAACCAAAATTCATTCATCTTTATCTTTTTAGAAACTTGCTGCTACCACTGTAATTTTAAGCAGTGACTTGTTCCTTATGCTGGCCTTCAGATTCTCTCTACTACAGAGAGGAAATCTTTGAGCCCACCAAAGAAAAGCATGAGAAAATTAATAGAAAATCCATGGGATAGTGTTGTTTACATCACAGTAATTTGGGAGGAGGAATTTCATTCCGATCCTTGTTAAGTGAATAAATCAAATCCACAAATCTGTAATGCCAAATCTGTAAGTCATGTTCCAAAATTCAGCAAGCCAGGATCACAACCTTTGGACATTCTCAGAAATAACTTTCCTTCTCCTCCTTTCAACTTGGGGAGTTGTCCTGACAGTAGGTTTATCTTCCTAAGACACTTAGCAAGGACAAGGAAATTCAATGGGAAGTCTCTATATTTAGCAGAGATTAAGGTGGTCGATGCTTACGTTCAATTCCCTGGTTAGCTTAGAGTTCTTCCAATTTTCAGTAGATAGGCATAGGTGAACGCAGCTAGAGCTCGAGGAGGAAGGGAATAGGAAGGGATGGAGGTACACGGGAGGATCTAGAGCCCTTCATAGCATCCTTTCACCCTCTGCCTCCTGCTGCTGGTAAATCTGCACCTGAAGAGCCAGCGCTTAAAAAAAAAAAAAGCCTCTCTTGTTTGGCTTTTTACTTTTAACACCTCAGGTGTTGAGCAAATGAAGGCAAACCTCTGTGCCAGGGCTCTGTCTCTTTAACTTTGTATGTACACCAGCAGGCACAGTAGGAACCCATTCTGTTCTGAACATACTATAGCATAAAAGGCTGATAAATCAGAAAGGAAGGAATCCACATTTTCTATTACTCCTG
Source organism: Harpia harpyja (assembly GCF_026419915.1). NCBI lineage: Eukaryota > Metazoa > Chordata > Aves > Accipitriformes > Accipitridae > Harpia > Harpia harpyja. The sequence goes on from NC_068943.1 coordinate 33,068,315, forward strand.
TGGCCTCCTGGAGTGATTAATATGTTTAATGAGTTCTATATGGACGCTTTATTTAAATTAAATGTTTCTTTTTTAACAAGACCACTTAAAATTAAGTATGGAAGTAGGGCAGCTGGTATTAAGGTTAAATTTACTACAGTATTTTAAAATAACACAATAAAAATACTATGCAACACATTTTTTGATGCCAGAGTTTTAGAGAAAGTCAAACCACTGAAGGGGTGGAAGTCACTGGCAGAGCAGTTGGACCTATAACCTACAGAATGCTGAACCTGCTTCCGATAGCTTTTTTTTTTCTCTTTTAATGTACTCATCTACTTTATAATAATGACTAGTATGTTCAAAATTGAAAAATCCACCGGGAGATGAAAAAGCAGGCAATTTCATTTTTTCTCATCAGGTCCATGAATGAAAACTGTTATGAGGATGAGATGTATTAGTACTAAAGTCTTGATGGTGGTGCTGACCAGAAACAATCACTTCAGTTCACCAACCAGCAGTGATTAGTCCTTGTTGAATAAATCAGCTTTCAGTGCAGTATGTTCCAATAATTTTTTTTTCTTACGTGTTATGTACATCTACGGTTATTTAATTTAACTGATGAAAAATGAAGTGCTCTTTTGCTACATTTTAATTGAATTCCATTTTCCATCTACACACAGTTTACGAACTATAATTGGAAGGCTGAATCATGTGGTAAAGAAAAGCCATTAAATTTTCTATCGTAAAATGTAAAAATTGAAGAATCAGAGGTTAGTTATATAGATGATTAAATAAAGATTGTACAGGCATGAAATAACAATCTGGATAGCAAAAAGAACCGTTATTTTGTAAAGAGGGTATATTTAGTTGAATAAGGGCCTTTAAAATAAAAAAAGAAGAAAAGCAAATGTAAAACCAGATCAAAATAGACTGCGTAAGACAAGGTCTTTCTCTTTTCTGTTTTCAAAGGTAGCTAGAATTGATAACTGGACTCAGAGACACAAACCAAGCCACCCAGCCTGCCGGTAACATGCGCTTGTAGTTCTGGGTCCTAAGCAAACACAATATGGGCCTTGCAAGTGCTTTAGAAAGCCCTGGCTAATAATCAGTTGTCCAGGAGTCCCCTCTGACCTGCGCCGGCCCTCCTTCGCCTTGGAACAAAACCCCGGCAGCCGCTGCTCGTACGAGCCATGGTGGTGCAGAAGCCGCAGCCCTCGCCGCCGCCTCTGCCTCCCCTGGCTTGCTCCCTGCGCGCAGCAAGGGAAACCTGCCTCCGCAACCTGGGTTCAGAGCAAATTAAAGCAAGCTGGGCAGCTGAGTTACCGGGACCTGCCTCAGAATAAGGTAGAAGGAGATGACCTGGGGTTAGAGGACCCTGACTATCAAGTGTGTTGCCTTGACAAATAGTAATTGCTTGACAATTGCTCTAGGCTTGCAAAACATATGTTATCGCATTCATGCTGTATCCACTGATAGAGGTTGTTTTCATTACACGTACTGGATATTTCTAACTCCACTGAACCTACTGATGTGTGAAAACATAGATAAGTTCAAACCAGAGGTCTCCAACTTGAAAGTCTGGAACTTGAAAGTCTCTCCTTTGTTTGAGTTACTCCTTTTGGCTAGCGGATGTCTGTCTTTAACTCGAGAATCGGTCTATGTCCAGCATCTACAGTGGTCTTTGAAATGCTTTTTTTTTTTTTTTTTTGAATGGTGTCTTTGTTAGGGCTGGAGAAGTTTCAGTGAAAGAATATCTCGGTTTTGTGCTTGGTGAAGGCTATCGTATTAATTATCTCCTTGTACAGGTTTCAGCATTAAGGCTGTTGGACACATTAAAGAGCAGTCCCCACTCACAGCTCGGTGTTTAAGGCATGTGCAGAAGTTCAGCATTGATTACATGTTTTATACTCTGTAAGAACTTAAATTTTTTGGTCTGTACTGTAACAGAACTTCCTTTTGACCTACTGTCTACAGTTACTGTTTCTTCCCCGTTCAGCAAAAGTTTTAGTGATAATATAAACATAAGCCTCTTCCAGTTGAAAAAGATTTTATTTTCTTTGAAATAAAGTACTCCTTTTTCTGAAAAGCTGCTGAGTCTCTCCCTGAAATAATCTTATCTTTTTATGTTTTTCCTTATACCTTAACACGTGTCTGCTTAGGCACTGAGAAACTTCTCAGTGCAAGAAAGGCTGTAGAGAGATGTAAAAGATGATAGGAAATTTTGGGGGGGGATATAGATTGCTAAAATAAAAAAAGGGAAGGGGAGGCAGCATGCGACGTATAGCACTTGTATGGGCTCAAGTGGTTCGAGAGGTGTATGCTTGCTGTATTAAAGCAAAGGGGGCAGGAGTCTGTCAGGGGTCAGTACATGGTCACTCATGACCTCAGGGCCATAGAGAGGTAGAATCCTTCTGACATGATTTGCAAGAGAATGTGTGGGCTTTGATTCATTCATTTACACAGCATCAGAAATTAAATAGGATGCTGCTTTCTTATTTGGTGAAGACTTCAGTCATCCAGCTCAGCATCTTCCATTAAACTTCTTATCTTTCCCTCCATTTTCATGTGCCTCTTGCGTACTTCCAGCAGGCTCTCCCTCTAGAATGATGAATCTTACGCATGCAAAAAGGGCAGTTTTGCTACTACTTGTGAATTTGTTGTCATATGACACAACCTGTCATTATTTTAATTCTTGCTTTCAAATGAAATGTCTGCCAGTCTGTATGCTGAAATTGTGTATTACTAACAACTACGACAGTAATACCTAGATGTAATACACAGCTTTTTATCTATAGATCTCAACCTGGAATGAGACTTTGTTCCTTTTAAAACTCACAGCACTGAGGTAGAAGTGGCTGAGGCAAGATTAAACCCCATTTATAGCTTCTCACCGCTGGGCCGCTTGACCGATGATACCGTAATGCTACAGCTCTTCCAGCGCCAGCGTGCCCCTGACTCAGCCCAGCATCTGTGCAGAGCTTTGTGCAAATTCTCCCACCGCACCCAAAACTTCCCCTTTTCCAACAGGAGGAGGCTTGTGGCTTCCTTCCACAATTCCCACAGAAGGATCCTTCCCTGGGGTGAGATGCGAGGCTTTCACAGGGCCCTTTCCCAGTCAGGTCTTCGTATCTCATTTGAAGAGTGTGGGAGGCTGGTGAGGATTTCGATCACTGTCATTTTTGGTTCTTTTATGTGGAGGTAGGATACAACATGAGAACTCCTTTAAGGGAGATCTTCCTAGCTGGATTAGGTTTTTGACATTCAGGAGGCACCGCTGAATTCTGGAGGCACCTTGCCTCTGGAACTATGACTTCTGTATTTTGAAAAGACACATACATGGGTGAGCAAAATGTTGCTGAACACATACTTCAGACCTTAGGTTGGTTTAGACTTTTTATAACCTTACTATATGTAGCCTTGGGACATCCTGTAAGCATTATTTTGTCTCTTAGATTCAGGGAGAGGGAGGACAGTTTTAATTGTCCCTCTCTTAGAATCGAAAAGCCATTGGCGAAATTCTGAGTCAGGGACAGGATTACGGCCCTCATTTGAACTCCCACTCCAAACCTTGGCCAAAACACCATCCATCTTCCACCTTGATACGGATTTAACATCAGCTGTATGATTAAACTTGAAATGTCTGTAGGAACAGTAACTAGCAGTCTGCGCTCAGACAGTGGGATGAAAGAGAGAGCAATTATATTCTTTAAGGTGTTAATCCAGTTTATTTAAGCATGTTCAGGAAATTATGCCAAGTCACCTGATCTCTTGTGTCATTTATTTATTTACAGGTCTACTTTACCTGTAGTGCTGAGCTATCGTGATAGTTTGTTTTTTACGACTTGGGGCAAGCGTGAAGCTTTCAAAACCATGTGTCAAAGGTAAGTTAGTTCAATAATATTCTTATTTGTATATGCCCCTGAAAACACCGTACATTTACAGGGGAAGTTTTCATCACTTAATTGAAGGCTCAGCTCTGGCGATAAGTCACAGTCCTGAGTGAAGGATGTTGAGAAGCAGTGTGTGCTCCCGCAGGGAGCTCAGAGAGAGATTTTCTCCCCACGCTCCCCAATACACTGAGGAAGCATGTGTCCTGCACCAGCTCTTAAAATAGTGCAGCCTCATCCTTTCCTTACAGCTCGCAGGGCAGGGGTGGGGAGCGAAGGTGAAAGGATAGTAGCCCAGATCCTTCTTCCAATTTTGGGTCTGGTTTTCCCGGTTGAGTGAAGAGAGCATTAATTGTGCATGACCATTATGGGAAAGGACCCTTTGCTCTCAGCCTTCGCAGTTCTGACATAGGCCAGGTTTAATCTAGTCTGTGTTAGGAGAAACTAAGTACCCTTACAGGGTTATAATGAGCTTCCCCCTCATTTTCATTTTCCCTCAGTGGTATGTAAATCATTGCTTGTAAGGGATAAAAATCCAAAGGAGTTACGAAACTGAAGTGATTGCACTAATGTGGAGCTCCTTCTAGTTAGTCTGCAGGGTTCATCGCACTGTTTAGTGTTGTAAAACTAAAATGAAATAAACTCTGGATCGAAAGAGACTATCTGATATTTCTCTAACCAGCTAATAAAACTGACAAACTGAAGTAGATTACTAAAGAAATCTTTACAAGCAAGCATAGACAATGTGCAAGTCAGGAAATGGGTTTGTTGGAGTTTCACATGTGGGTAGGGATTTAAAAGTTATCCAGATATAGTAGTTCACAGATTTAACTTGGAAAGACTACCAAAATTAATATTTAGTCAGTAGTTGTGACAGCCAATCAGTACACTGTCATACAGTGGAATCTTTGTGAAATTTATTATTTTATAAGAAAGGATGTTCATGCGCATACCACGTTCAGGCAGAAACAAGGATACTGAGAGTCCTGAAAAGGTACAGTGGTTTCGATATTCTGTTTTGCCAGCTAGTGTTGCCTAGTTTCCGGTGTATTTATTTTTTACTTCTTTGTGCAGTCTAAAGAGCGTATTTCTCATCTGATGAACGACTACTGATTTCCTGATTTCCATTCCTCTTTTACAAAAGATCTATTTGTAGCTGTAATCCATGCTGAGAGCACTTTTAGTCTGTGCTAGGTGTATCTTGTGTACACCTTCGGTACACATTTTAAAGTAATGCCCTGATGGGCTAATATCATCTATACATATGTAGTATTCAGACTGTTAAGTGTACACGCAGAAAATATTCATGACAACTACTACAGTACTTTAAAATATTCTGAAAAATATATTACTTTTTATGAAGCATTAATGCAAAGCTTGGGAAAACAATACTTCTCATTTCCAGACACTAGAAATGAAACCTGCGTAAAGGTTTCTCCAAGAACACTATCTCTCTTCAGTTAGAAGGGTCATGCCATCACTGGCTAGCTGCTGGAAGGAAGAGAGAGTTTTCTTTTCTTTCCCACTTTCCATAAAACACCAGTTACTATAAAAGGATAGCTGGAGCTGTGCTGCTTTCTTCCTGTGCCTCGGGCTCCATTTTTAAAAACTTTTTTTCTCCCCGTGTCTTATCTATTGTGAATAACTACTGCACTTTCCTGATGTTAATAGTTTTGTCATACGGCTGCAACAATATAAAATGGACATTTTGGATAACTTAAGAGCTGGGTACAGGCTTCTAAAAAGCAGTAACTGGACTTGCAGTCTTGTTAGTTATGCATGGCTGCTGCTTGTTAAAGTGCTACTGTGCAAAAACTGAAACACTGGAACTGCCTGCTTGCAGAACCAGGAAGACTATGCCGTCTGTATTGGTTGAATTTCCAAACCCAAGTTAGTAAGACCCTTTGCAACTGAAAAGATAGAAATGTGTTTAGAGTTTTAAATGAAAGCTGTAGAAATTCATAGCACAGGCCTTTATGGTCACTGGAGAAAACGGCTTGTTATCATTAGGAATTACGAGGCTGCATTTTTTTAAACAAGCTGGGGGGTGAAGTACAGAATTACGGTACAAAAAAATGAGAAAGTATCAGACACCAAATGGTACAGTCAGAATGGTCACAGAAGCAATACTACAGCAGAAGTTGACTGATAATCTTTTTCAAGTGTGAAAAGGGAAAGGAGTGGTCGTTCAGATAATCATATGCTAAATTACTCTTGTATGTAATTTGGGTAATCAAAGGAAAAGCAGGCTTAGATAAATTAATAATAAACAAGCCTTATTTTTATAAAACTGAGAAAAATATTATCTTGATCTTGCAGACCTAAAAAGCCTTTGTACTGTAACATAAAATTAAGTAAAAACTGCATCCTGTATGTATTAGAATGCAGGTTTCAGCCTCCCAGTGAGTTAATACAGTTTCACTTTTCTTTGTACTCTAGTAACCCAACTCTAGTCTCCAGTGCTTTTTGATAGTTAAACCCGAAGGTGCTATTAATGTGAGGAGGTGTGTATGCCTGTGCACATACATATATCTATATCTCTCTCTCTATATATGTATGTACCTCCTTCCTTAATGGATTAATTCAAGACATAGAGGTAATACAGAGAAAGTATGCTTCTATTTTATTTGCTAAACACTAACACCTTTACATGTGGGATATTGAACTGACATTTGTTTATCATCTCTGGGAGTGTGGCAGATCTGCAGAATGACTAATACCAATCCCAAGGCCAGAAATTGAGAGCAAAGCGGGTCCGAGGTACACAGAAACTTAGCTCACGGTGACGGAAGCTGGCTCCAGTTCCTGTGCCTCAATCTACAAGCCACCTCCCTACCCAAGCTGCTTTTCCAATAACACATCTATTTTCCACCTCATGCCTCTACCCACCTTTTGTTTTCAGAAGACGGACAGTATTGGGGTTTGCTTTATACCGTTGCCGCTTTGATGTCTCTCTGTGACAAGCTCCAGAGCCGCAGAAGCAGCCTGGCAGCAGCGCTCGAGCCCCAAGAGCCGCAGAACTTGGGGAGCCCTCGAGCCGGTTACAGCTCTCGGTCACTGGCCAAGCCATTGCTCGCAGAAGTTAGCATGCTCAAGTTGACATTGATCCCTCAAGGGACGAGCTACCAGCTAAACAAAACTGGAGCACAGGGCTAGCCAAGCATAGATTCCCTGTGACCCCGTGTCAGGACCTGTGATCCTGTTGTAAAAGCCAGCTATGTTACCTCCTTGCCCTCCGAGACTCCCAGGGAATCCCTAAGGACATGGCGGGGGCGGGGAGAGGGGTATTTACATCTCCTTCGTGTCTCCGTCCCAATCTTCTTTTTTGGTTTGGGGTTTTTTTTTTGTAAAAACAAGAGGCGATGGCATACTTCAAAAAGGAACGTTTGTTCCCTTACGAAGGCTTACTGCAACAAAGCAAGAATAATTTGCCCCATTAATTATAGATAATGGAAAACGTGTAAGTATCTACGTGGTTAAAGAAGCAAGCGTGCTGTCATTGACAGTATCACGACTGTTGTATACAGCCTGGAAAGGCAGATGCGCTTGAATTTTACTGGTAGGTCGGAATACATAGAAGCCAGGAGACCTGTAAAGCCCAACTATCAAATATACTGAGGGTAGAAAACCTCATTTGCTCGTGCAGAGGAAATAGAGCAAAGATACACCGCAGCAGAGAAAGCTAGCAGGACAAAGGAGATACTATTGACTCATTCCAGACTGCCGACTTCGCAGCTCAACTCCGTTTCCTTTTAACTTTTGTAACAGTAGGAGCTCAAAGCTTCTCCGTCTATTTTCTGCACAAATACAGAAACACCCAGACTTCAAAAAGTAATACGCTTTGAAGAAGCCCAAACCATTAACGCATTCAAACCTGCGAGTACTACTAAACGGGGGCTCGCAGTTGCAGGGAGTAAGTGCTGATGTTTTAGTAATTATTTTACGCGGCTGCGTTCTGGCACACCGTTCTCGCCAAGCATCAGTTTGTAAAATGCTTTTTGTTGTTTTTAGTGTGATACGGATGTATTGACTGTGCCGTGGGTAAGTACTACTTCAGTATTTTCACAGACCCAAGTAAAAACCACCCACTTTTTTCCCCCCCCAGTAGCACGCTGCAACAAGTTCCTAACCCTGTAACATCACACTTGTAACACCGGGGAAAGCATACCATGGGTGAAATTTAGATTTTTGTCCTCGCTGCTTCAATCTATTTCCCATTTAAAAAAAAAAATTTAAAAAAAATTTAAAAATCAGCTTTTTATTGTCCACTCTGGACAATTCGGGGTCCGAGCCCCCCCCCCCGAGCATGTCCCCCCCCGAAGGAGACCGGCCCCTCGCCTCCCACCTTGCCCCCCCCCCCAACGAAGCGGGCGGGGCGCGTCGGGCTGTCACTCAAGCGACGTCACAATACGCCTGTAAACACGCGGGCGGGCGGGGGCGCCTTTTCCCACCCCCCCCACCCTCCCAACCCCCCCCCCCGGCCCCGTCCGGGGCCGGGGGGGGGGGTTGGGAGGGTGGGGGGGGGTGGGAAAAGGCGCGCCCCCGCTTGCTTCTTTACGCGCATGGTAGCGGCACGAAAGGTAGCATCACTGGGGCAGGGGATGACGTCATTCTCCCTCCGGCCAGTAACTGCCTGCGCTTGCACCGATCCGACTGGCAAAGCTTTGGGGGGGGGAGGGTGTTTGTTTTACGCGTGATCGTATCAACATCTCCCCCCCCCCCCTTTAAATCCCGCTCCGATCATCACCCCCCCCCCCCCCCCGCAGCGGGGTGCGGAGGAGGGAAGGGTTTTTGGGGTTTGGTTTGTTTTTTTTTTTGGGGGGGGGGGAGCCCCGCGTTGCGCTGTGCCGAGCGGTAAACAAGTCTAACTTGCTTGGGGGGGGTGACCCCCCCCCACACTTCCCCCTAACAAAACCCCGTTTCATAGCAGCTTTTGTTCGGCGGGCAGCGGCTACCGTGTCGCGTCCCCCCCCCTCCAAATCCGCGGGTCCCCCGTGCGCGGTGGCGCTGACCCCCCCCAGCACTAAGCACCTCCAAACCAACCCCCCCCCCCCCGGAGCGCCTGCCCGCTCTCCGGGGCAGCAGGCAGGTAGGCAAGCAGGCAGCCCCCCCCCCCCCCCGCCGTAGAAAAGGCAGTAGGTAAATGACACTTACTGTCAGAAGAGGGGGGGGAAGCCCTTCTCTCGGTGCAAAAGCGAAATAACCACTCGCAGGACGTTGCCAGTATAGGAGACAGCGAGGAAAAAAAAAATAAATAATCTTCCAGTAGCGTAGGGCGGAGGGGGGGGGGGAAGGAGGGAGGCTTCGCCTCTTCACCGGAGAAAAATAAAATTAAAAAAAAAATTAACCGTGCTCTCCTCCGCCCCCCCCCCCCCCGGGTTGCCTTTTTTTGTGCAGTTTCAGCAAAGCTGCGAGGAAGTTGGTCCTTTTGTTCCACTATTTATAGATTGCGTCAACATTGCGAAAAGGAGAAGGCGGAGCGGTGGCACTTACTCCTCGTCGGGGGGGGGGGCGGTGGAAGATATCGGGGTGGAGGGGCGGGGCGGGGGGGGGGGAAATACAAACCGGGCGAGGAGCGCCCAACCGAGAGGCGGGCCCCCCCCCCAGGCGGGGGTCCCCGCCTCTCGGTTGGGCGCTCCTCGCCCCCTCGCCCCCCCCCGGGGACCCTGTTGCGGGACCCCTCGTTTGGGTGCTGGGAGGGCAGGTGCACGCACCGTCCAGCCCCCTTTATATTATTTTTTTTTTCTTTGCGAGGTGATAGAAGGGTTAATTTAGGGAAAGGGGAAGGGGGGGGCGAAGCGTGAAACTTAGTCTCATCGGCAGCCGAGAAAAGAATTTTTTTTTTTTTTGGGGGGGGGGTGGCACTTTTCTGGCCGCTGGCCAATGTTTCTAAAGTGAATGTAAACAAAGAAAAATGCAAACACGGGAGGAAGGCCTTCCACCGCCGCCGAGGTTGGGGAATGCCGTTCCCAGACGGGTGCTGAGCTTTGCTCACCCCCCCCCAGACCCCCCCCACCCGTCCTGAGCGCCCACGGTCACCCCTCCGGTGGGGACGGTGCAGGGTACCAAGCCTCAAAAGAAAACCCCCACCCCAAAACCCCACCCCGAAAAGCGTCGTCTTGGTTTTTTTTTTCTTTTTTTTTTTTTGCTTTCAACTCGGTGTTTTTGTTTGTTTTTTGGTTTGTATTTTTTTTTTTAGTTTTTTTTTGTTTCTTGGAGAGCGAAGGTTCGCCCCTCCCGTCCCGGGAAGGCCGGGCCGCCGTGCCCCGGGCGGGCGGAGGCCGGGAGCGGGCTTGTCCGAGCCTGCCGGGGCCGCTCCCGGCTCCGGCCTCGGGGCTCGGCGGACCTGCTGGGGTGTGGGGGGGGAGATTTCAGGGGACTCCCCCTCCCCGGAGAAAAAAACCTCCTCTGTTTAGACGGGGAAATCCCGGTTTGCCAGCCCCGGGGCCGGCGGGGCGGCACTGCGGGGTGAGAGAGGAGCTGGAGGGAAGGAGGAAGGCTGGAGGCGTGAGTGACCGTGACCAAAACACCCGTGACGGACACGGGGGCGATGCCCGCGCCCCGCAGAAGTACCGCCGTCGGACCGGGCGAGGTTCGGGTCTTTTTTTTTTTTTCTTTGTCTCTTTTTTTTTTTCTTTCCCCCCCGCTCCTTGCTTTCGTGAAATCTCTGCCCGGATAATTTCCCTCGTAGTAACGCTTCGTGACAACGGCTGCCTTCCCCACGATGATTTTTGGGGGGGGGGGGTGAGGGGGCAGTGCGAGCCCTTCGGAGATCTCCTCCCTCCCTCCCGCTTGGCGGCGGGGCTCAGGTAATGCTGGGAGCGAATAACCCCAAATCCGTTAGCGTGGTTCCCATCCGGAAGCGGCCCCCGAGCCCGGGTTTTCCTCTCCGCGACAAACTTTGCTCCCCGTCCCACCTCGCTGCTCTTGCGACAGAACTCGACGCTTGCTCATCCTCCGGTGAGGAGTTCTCCGCCGGGACTGCTCTGCTATGGTTAAAAAAAAAAAAAATAATAAAGAAAAAATAAATAACGAAAATTACCTAGTTCGAAGACGGACGGTGTTCGGTGTCGCTCAAAAGACGGTTCGTCTTTTGCGTACAAACCCCGTGGTAAAAGTGAATTCTTTTCATAGCCCTTGCAGTGACGGTGTAAAAATTGAGGGGCGGTGGGAAGTAGTAAGTAGTGGTACTAAAGAATAGATCCAAACTGGGAACCGTGAATAAGCCTTCCTGGAGGGACCCGAACTGAATGGAGGGTAGGTAGGCAATTCCCTTGCTGCTGCTCTGAAAATTGAGGGGAAAATGGGAGTGTGACGCGCTGGCACAAATTTTTTTTTTTTTTAACACGCCTCTGAGACAAAAGATAAAAAAAAAAAGTAGCGTTGCGATGGAAATGGGCGAGGGAAGAGGTGGAACGTGTAAGTACCAACGAGCGGGCACGCCTGCCCGCCCCCCCCCCCTCCTTCCAGCAACCCGGAGCCGGGGGCTGAACCTCGGCAAAAGCCAGGGCGTTCGGAAATGTTGCAACAGCGCTGGGGAAGTCTCTAAAGAAAAGCTGAATTGTTCGAACTTAGGTAACTTAAGGAAACTCGGGATGACCTACATTGCTTTTCTGAGTCAGCAGCTGCAGCCCCAAACCCGGCGGGCCCGTCCGCGCTCCCGCCGCCACCCCCCACCCCCCCGGGGGGAGCCGACCCCCCCCCCCCCCCGGCTCCCTTCTTCTTCCCGGGTTTACAAATAAACTCGCTTGGATCGAGACGGTTTCACTTCTGCCGTCAGGAATGCCTCCGCGTTTTGGGTTGGTTTGGGTTTTTTTTTTTGGGTGGGTGGGTTTGGGTTTTTTTTAAATTTTTTTGCAGGTTTGCGGACAGAGCAGCGTGCCTGCTTCGGTGGTGGTTTACCGGCTGGTTTGTGAGGGGGAAAGAGAATTTAAGCGGAGGACAAGGTTATTTTGGGGTTGTGTTTTTTTTTTTTCCTCCCAAGTTTTTAAGAGCTGTACTTTATTTTCCGGAGGGGTACGGATTGTTTCCTGCACTGGGCGGTGGATTCCTTGCAGGGAAAAATCAGTACGTGTTGCACGCCGCTTCGCTTTTAAGATAGAGAAGGAAATTCTGAAGTTCCTATCAAAAGCTTACCCAACAGCTTTCCACATTCCTCCTCTAGTGTAATATAAAATTAGCAACGATTAAGCTCCGAATGTCCACACTCTCAGGGCTCGTGGTTTAATCCAGTCCGCAGCGAGCTGGGACAGTCGCACCGACCTTTTTTTATTAAACGCACTGGCGGCATCAGGGGAAGAACCAAAAATGTTTTAACATCTTGATTAAAGTAATCTCTGCGCGAAGTTACCGCATCACTCCGGCAAATCGGGCAGTCGGCTTACTTGTCTAATCAAAATGACGAAAAGAGCGGAGATGAAATGACCTCAGAACCCCTCCGCCTTTTGGAAAGAACCGCTTGCTGCCTCTCCCTTGCCCCCCCCCCCCCCCGCCGCTCCCCCTCAATTCTCACTTCTTATTTATCGACACGCCGTTGACATCAGCAAACTGAAACGCCAAAATTCAGCTCCAAATGGCTGGGTTTCCCGGCCAGGTTTGCGCTCCGCTCCGAGCGCTGCTTTTGGTGTTCTTGTCGGTATTCCTGGTACCTTTTGTTTTGCAAACTTTGAGGATTTTATTGGCCAAGTACGGCAACTCGCCCCATTTCGAAATGGGACGGAGAAATCAAATCCCATTTCCTGTCCTTTATTTCTTAAAAAAAAAAAAAAAATAAAGAAACTGTCCACGGCAGTGGTGGGGAGTTGATTTGATGCTCCTCACTACCCGCAGAATTTCAGCAGCTGCGTTTCCTGCAGCAGGGGTATTTCTGAAGAAACCAGCGAAATTCGGAGATAGCGATCGAAAGCAGCTCCCCGTGCCCCTAAGCAAGGGGGGAGAGTTCTGGTTTGGGGGGCTCGGGGAAGGGTTGTTTCTCGGTGGGGAGGTGGCACCTCTCCAAGCCCCGTTTCCCTTCCAGGTGGGTTTGCAGCTGGACACGGGGGGGGGATGTTCCCGCTGCCTCACCCTGGGGACGAGCCAGGGTCGCGCAGCCACCGCCGGCTCTGCGCCAAATAAAGCCAACGCCTTCGCCTTCCTGGCTTCCCCCCCCCCCGCCCCGTTTATTCTTTTTTTTTTTTTTTTCCAAAGAACCCCTAAAATTCCCCCGTAGTGTCACGGAAAGAGAGCGGTGATAACCGTCACTGGCAGAGCTCTCCTCGCTCACAAGCCCCAAATGTCAAAGGCGGGGGAGAAGGAGTTTGTGCTCGGGGTGGGGGTGGGGGGGTGGGGGGGAGAAAAAAAGGAAAAAAAGCAAAGTCAGATCTAGCTGGGGAGGAGAGGGGTGTGAGGAAGGGGAGGGGGGTGAGAAGGGGCTGACACGGTCCCTCTCCGCTTCCAGCGAAACGGGAGCGGCTCTTCCTCATCCCACTCTCTTCCTCGCCGCTTAGCTGGGAATCCCCCCGGCTCCCCCCGCCCCGCACCCCCCCGCACCCTGCGGGGCAGCCCCGGGACCTGCCGACCTCCCCCTGCCCCTCGCTCAACCCCTCCAGGGCTCGGGCAGCCCCCCCCCGGGGGGCGTGGGTGCCGAGGACGGGCGGCGGAGCCCCCTCCGTTCCCAAAACTGGCTCTCTGCGCGGGCAAGCCCACAGAAATGGGCTCGAAAAGCCCGATTTGGGGGAAACCTGTGGAGGGAACGGACGTGACCTGCGCCTGAGAGCGGAGCTGAAGGATCAGCAGCCGCAGTTAACACCAGTCACTTCCACCGAGATTTTGGGGCTTTTATTTATTTATTTATTTTTTTCGGGCTGGAAACTTTTTTTGGGTGTGCCTAGAGCTGCGTAATTTCGTAATTATTTTTTCAGACACCGTTGTCTATATCCAGCCTGTGCGACCAGGTTGTTAAAGTCTGGATGATTTTTTGCTCATTACCAACTGGATCTCTGCAAGGTTTAATTAAGCCCCGTCCGCCTCGTCGCGTTTCTTTTCCCGAACAAACTAAGTTCTCTGCTCGGGACTGCTCTGTACTGCGGGACCGAAAAGGTACGATGCGATGTACGCAAAATGATTGTAGCCTTTCGGGATGTTACCGAGGTTAAATGAAAGTCCCGGGACGGTAAGGGCAAAACGCTGGTAGCTGTCCAAGAAGAAAAATCGTTATTTTTAATTGAGTCGAGTTTTGGTTTTGGTTTTGGGTTTTTTTGGTTTTTTTCTTTCCTAGCGTAGCTGGAAAGTGTCTTTGTTCTGGGTAAATTAGTGGAGGCTTTAAAACGTGCTCGTCACGATTGACTGCCGGGGGGGTCTATACAGCGAATAATGACAACCCTTAGCGACAGAAGTCCAGTAACCTGGGTTGGGATAGCGGGGTCCCAGCGACGACTTGGCTTTTCCTGGGTTTGGGGTTTTTCTTTTCTTTCTTTCCTTCTTTTTTTTTTTTTTAAACTTTCATTATTTCAAAGCTGTGGCCAGGAGCAGGGGCTGTCATTTCAGAAATGCCACCCTCCGCCGTGGGCCCCCGAGCCGCTTCTCTCCAGCCGCACATACGAAGTTTCTCTCCCCTTTTCGTTCCCCGGTCCAAAGATTTGACTGATAATAACTAAATCTCTGTGTGACGGCTCGCTTTCGTCCCAGGCTCAACATCCAGCTCATCCCCTCAACGTCAGGTTTCTCAGCGTCCCGTTTTCGGACACCTTTTCCCTCGGAGATGTCCCCCAGCCCCTATTTTTATGTGTGTCCCCCCCCCCGCCCCCGTCCCTCTCCCGCCCCAGTGGCACCGGGGCTAGCGGTTTCGTCTCTTGTCAAACTTCGCGTAGATTTGGGCGTAAATTCAGGTACTTGGAGCTCTGCAGTCGACCGTGTTGTCTTCCTCTTTGGCATAATTAAATTCAGCGATTTTAAATCTCGTCGTTAAAAATACCAAATGCAAATACTCGGCACCCTGGGTGTCTGCTGGTACTTTTATTTCTCCCGGCACATACGGAATTATTTGACATATAGAAAGAAGCGAAGAATCGCCTCCTTTTAGCAGAAGGTCAAACGGTGCAATTAAGCAAAAAAGTTTAGAGCCGGGAAAAGCTGGGATATCGCTGTAAAAAAGCAGCAACAACCGGGGTTTTTGGTGTTTTGTTGGGTTTTTTTTTCCAAATGTAACCGCCTTTTGGACTTGAGGTCGCTCGGTTATTTACTTGTCCGGGGGAGATACCGAGCTCCCGAGGGGCCCGATTCTGCTCCCAGGGCGGTTCCCGGTGAGGTTGGGGGGGGTCCCAGCACTGAAGCCATGCCGCCCCTCAGCTCTCGGTCGGGCGAAGCGGGGTGGGGAGCAGATCTGCTCCCCAGGCTTCGTTTGGGCTTCCGGGAAAATGAGTGGTTACGGTAAAATATTCAAATTTTCATAAAATATTCAAAAGCTCGGGTGAGAAACTTTCCGGTGAGTTGGAAATCCGTAAGGACAGAACCGAGAGTGAGACCACCCCGACGAGTCACTTCTGACTCCCTGCAAAAAAAAAAGCCAGAGGAACTTTCAGGACCTGGTAGTTAACGACAGTCATTGCCACCCCGCTCCGCTCAATCCAAAATGTGCCCCTTCGGGGCAATTTCAGACTCGCCTATTTTCGCTCACCCCTCCTTTAACCCCCCCCGCCCCCCGGTGCGTCCTATCCCCGGTAGCGGGGTCTCCCAGCGGCCGGTGTTCGTTTTTTCCCCGCTGCCCCCCGGCCCCCCCGGCCGCCCTGTGCCGGGCAGAGGGACCGGGGACCCCTCGTCATCTGCCCTGCGCTCCCCGGACCGGGACGAGCCGTTCTGCAGGGTTGCAACTACTTTCAAGTCATTAGTGCTTCTTAGTTTTTTTGGTTTTTCTTTTCTTCTCTTTTTTTTTTTTTTTTTTAATAGTTTCTCTGCACCAGCCTCTTATCTTTTTCTCGCAGACACTCGAGCCAGTGAAACCAGTGGGCGTGCAGGCAGTTGCGGAGATCTCGCTTTTCTCCTTCTCTCCTCTAAAGGCTGTGGTTAAAAAGCTGGCAGCGCGGTGATTCCGCTCCAGCTGCTGCTGCTGGTCAGTACTTACCACCCGACAGTCCTTTATCTCCCGGGTTCAGCTTATTATTATTTTTTTTTTTCCCCGGGAGGAAAATGCGAAAGAAATTTGTGTTCGGCCATTTTCTGCAAGCTTGGACCCCCCCCAGCTGCGGGTTTATCCGTGCTCGGAGTTCCCCGGGGGGGGGGCTGAACCGTTGCTGGCGTTTCCCTGCGCACGGTAATTCTGCAAACAACCGGTACAGCCAGGCTGCAAAGCGACTTGTGGGTCCCATCGGCAGAGCCCCCGGCTCCTTTCCCCCTCTGTGTCCCCGCGGCAGTGGCCGTGGGCTGTCGCGGGCCACGATTAACCCTTCCCGTGGCCCTGGGACTGTCACCGAGGGGTGCGCTCGCCGAGTCCCGCCTGGCTGGGACACGGGGCGAGGGGGGGGACGCGTGGGGGGAAGATGGGCACCCGCGGAGGAGCTGGGACAGTGCTGGTACTATGCTGGGACAGTCTACGGCTCTGCTGGGAAAGGCTGGGACAGTGCTGGGACAATCTGGGACTGTGCTCGGGCAGTGCTGGGACAGTCTGGGACTGCCCCGGAACAATTAGGATAGTGCTGGGACTGTGCTGGGACAGTGCTGGAACAGTTAGGGTAGTGCTGGGACATCCTGGGATGGTGCTGGGACAAAGCTGGGGCAGTCTGGGACTGCCCTGGCGCAGTCTGGGACAGTGCTGGGACAGTTAGGACAGCGCTGGGACAGTCTGGGGTTGTCCTGGGACAGTTAGGATAGTGCTGGGACATCCTGGGATGGTGCTGGGATTGTCTTGGGACAGTCTGGGACAGTGCTGGGACAGTCTGGGATTGTCCTGGGACAGTTAGGATAGTGCTGGGACATCCTGGGACGGTCCTGGGATTGTTCTGGGACAGTCTGGGACAGTGCTGGGACAGTTGGGATAGTGGTGGGACTGTCCTGGGACTGTCCTAGGAGACTTAGGATAGTGCCGGGACATCCTGGGACGGTGCTGGGACGGTGCTGGGCAGGCTGGGAGAGGGCAGCGCCAGGAGGAGTGAGCAGCCGAGCCGGGTCGGGGGCAGGCAGGGCAGGGAGCGGGGGAGCTCGGCTTCCCCCGTCCCAGCGGAGAGCTCACCGGGGACACCCCCGGCCCCGGCCGCCCCTCCCCGCGCCCTCCGGTGCGAGGGGCTGCCGTGCTGCGGCGGTCCGTGCCCGCAGCCCGGGTCTCTTCCAGGCAAACGCCGGTGGCGAGCCCCCGAGCTCGGAAAGGCGGCTGGTCCCACCGGCCCCTTCTGGCTCCTCCGCTGCTGCCCCGCTACCCCTGGCCGTCTCCTCCCTCCTTTGGTTGGGAGGTTTGGGGTTTTTTTAATTTTCCCTCCCGGAGACCCCCGGCTGCCGCCCCCCCCCCCGCCGGCTCCGGTCCGTCCGTGTGGCTGCCCTGGAGCGGCACCCCGAAATGCTCCGGCTAACAGAGCTCCTCCTGCCCCTGCCCTTTGCGGTGGCGGAATGGGGCCCCTTAGCTGGAAGGGAAAGGGCAAAAGGCAAAGATAAAAAACTGCCATACACTTTTTTTTTTTTTTTTTCAAATTATCTTTTCAACGTAGACTTCTGTTTGCATCTCAGCCGTGGCCTTTTAGAGCTCCCGAGCAAGCTGAAAGCTGCCGGAGTACCTTCTGTATCTGTGAGTGTGGGACAACGGTTCTAGCAGTATATTTATTATTTAGAGCCATATTTATCATCTACATTTACTATATAGAGCTATATCAAAGATGTCATCACTCATCTATTGAACTTGAGAATTATTTGCGCTCTGAAATGCCGGTGGCTCTGAAAAGATGTTTTCTTCATTACTTTTGCTTAGATATCGATACAAAATGCAGGTCTTTCTTGGCCATGTGCATTTAGCGGACCAAATTAATTAAAGATGTGTGTTTCGTACAATCCCACAGGACAACTTTAGTCACCAGTGAAATTTTATTTGACTTGGCAATGTAACAGTGGGGATTTGACTCATCAAGATGTAAATTAAGAGTAAACAGAGAAAAAAATGCTTCTCTGCATATATCTGAATGTATATTTCCTCATTTTAATAGATAAATATTACTTCTCAGTCATAAATTAATAAGCGCTCTAGAGGGAATTCAGGGAAGAGTAACCAAATGATTAGTGTACTAAAGGGCTAATGTATGGAGAAACTTTGTTTAATATCTGTAACGTACATCTGCATAGATAAAAATGAAAGTAGTTTGGGCAATGAAATGTATGTGTTTGTGGCCGGGGAGATTTGCAATGTGCAAAGGTAATAGTACTGCTCCTGCTGAAGTGCTCATGCGTACTAGCCGTGCTCAGGGCTTTAGGACGGCCCTAGGTTCCAGCCTAGAATTCAAACTGGTTTTGAGTTGTTGCTTCAAGGTATGCCAACTCGAGAGAGAAATCGGATTTCTGAAGCTTCACATGCCTGGCCTGTTGTATCACCTAACCCTACGTGACTTAATGTGCAACTACATATTTGTCACTCTTCTGAGAGTCCAGATTTTCTCACGTATTTCACAGCAATTGAAGCACTTGATCTGGGACTTTGTATCCTACCTTAGAGGCTAGGTCCCCGAAGTCTGGATATGGTAGCATCTAGTGTATTGGTACTGTACCAGTTATGTCTCTTTGAGCTTATATTGCAGTCATTCTTCCCCACAAAGAAACAAAAGGGTGTTGGGGAAAACAACTGAAGGAGAAGAATGTGTCCTCAGGATTAGCATTTCTTCACTTTAATAGGTATTTTTAAAATTATTTTTATCATCAGCTTTTACATCCTGTTCTTGTTTGTATGTTGCCTCCTTGGCTTACTTGGGTAAGATCACTTTTGGGGAGCCCAGAAACCATCTAACTCATTAGAGCAATTCTGTATACTGACTTACAGTGATTATGGAGAGTTGTAGCGTGCTTATAAAATGTAAGTCATGCCATAGCCACAATGGCTTAAGGATGTAAGCAAGACAGATAAAAATTATAAAATGTTATATGAAAAGGAAGTCTTGTTAGTTATTAAAAGCATGTCAGTGTAAAATGATGTTCAGAAGGTATTTGCCCATCACAAAATCATTACCTTATTTTAGTAAATGCAACTTGCCTTTTATTACAGCTCAAGGGGTGGCTCAACTCTGTGTGACACTACAAAAGCTCTAAGTTAATGCAATCAGCACATCTTTGTATAGACCCTTGCTTTCCACATGTAACACACAACCGTTTCTAGTACACCGTGGCTATCTCTGGTACAGATCTCAGGAAAGAGACCAGCAACACCTGATTCACTGCCCAGAAGTATGCTTCATTTGGAAACTTTGGCAAAGTTTTCCACCTGAGACTCTCATCCATCTGAGAGCATCTTGAATTATTTGGTGCTTGGGTAGCTCGGATGGGACCATAGCCCTGGATCCCCAAATGTCATCTGGGATCCTTGGGCATCTGACTCCTGTTTAAGTATTTCTTGTCGGGGAGTAGGAGGTAAGTATCTGAGTAGCTTTAGATTTTGAGCCTCGTTTTTTTTCTTAGGCATTATATCAAAGATCTCTCATTGCACCTGTAAATGTGCATTTACTAGAAAGTAACCCTGGACAGGAATATCCTGCTTCTAATGAAGGGGTTTCAGCTGCTCCGGTCTAGTGTCCTGCACTGCACGGTTAGAGAACTGAGCCTCGTTTTGTAATTGGCAGGAGGTGAGACTATTGTAGAAGTAAATCTCTTCGCTCCCGAGAACAGCGGAGAAGCATCAGTCTGTTGAAAAGGCACTTAGAGCCTCCAATGTTAAGCCCATACAACTTCATTTGGAAGGAAAAAGAAGAAACCTCAGAAAGGGTGGAAGAAAGTATGGGTGGGGGAAAGTGAAAAAAAGTGGGGTGGCACGACAAGAATGAGAAGAGGGAGGCGTGCGTCTGAGATATCCAGGGTCATATATAAATCAATATATAACTGGGCAACTTAATGCTCTCAAAACTCGTATTGTAAATAATATGACAATAAAAAGAATCGTAGCTGGGGGATATTTTCATGAGTATGGGGAGGTGGAAGTTTTGTGCTTCTCTTCAGTAGAAACTAGTTTCAGCTGCACTGGAGCCATTCACTAATGCAGTGCCACTCGGGAGGCCTTATCTGAGAGCAGTTATTACGTCTTCATAATAATTTTGAGGAAGAAAAGACTTTTCATTGTTGTCATAATTAAAATAGTTATTTTCATTACATTTATTCGTTTATTTCTAAATTTGGATGGCTACTGCAGGAGCAGGTACAGGATATAACATCAGTCTGACCGACTGGCCTATCTCAGCGTCCCAGGAAAATCAGCTGCTTGCCCACCTCATGCCAAGTTTGAGTGAAGAAATGGCCCTTGCGTGGTCTCCCAAAGCTCAACAGGTTGAGGGTCAATCAAGGGCTTCCTATCAGGCAAGAAGCAATCTGCACTGGGGCCTTCCTGTAACAACGAGTGCCTTCCCAGAAGCTCTCGCTGAGGAATTAGAATTCATAGTACTCTGCCTGAATGTGTTTTATCATGCAGAAGGCAATTACATGGAACCAGTTTAAAATACCTAGGTTACTGATATCACATAGGTATGCACGCTAATTGTATCAGCTGATTGAAGAAATGAGACAAGGCTAATTAGCAGAATTAGGGTTTTTTAACAGTAGCTCTGAACGTTCTCCTGCCAGAATTGCTGCCCTCAAAGAGCTTTCTAGAATACATATGTGCTCTTGCCACCTTACTACAAAAGTCATCTACTGGGAAAATCTGTGATTGTCTCTACTCCTTCCCTTTGGAGCCCTAGATCTCCGAGGAAGGAAAATGAGCATGTCATGTGAAAACCCCCTAAAGTTTGTACTTGATATTTTAACTTCCCTTTGCAAGGCAGCTGCTGCATTTGCACGTGTGGGAATCTGGTGAGCCATACAATCTTAGGCTGAGGATTTCTATTCACTAGGGATTAGCTGAACTGTTTTCCTAAATCAGTCACCAGATCTGGATTCCAAATTAACAAAGTGGTGCTGAGCAATAATGTAGACTCTAGGTAGCAGCTTTGCAAACTTATTCAATGAAAGCATTATAAAAGCAGGCTGTCTAACTGCCTTAGCTTTAGTGCAGTGAACTCTGAGAACTAGCGGACTTACTGAATTTATAACAAGTAAAAAGCTCAGGTTCATTCAGCTCCAAGGATGCTGAATGAGAAATGCTGGTCTTTGCACAATTACTCTGAACGCAACTACACACAACAGAAAGTTTAGAAGATGCAGAATGACTGTATCCTAGAAAATAGCGTTAGAAGGGACCTCAGAGATCAGTGAACCTCTCCCTATGCCCTGATGACCTGCTGTCCCTCTATCTTTCCCATTTGTCTAGCCTGTTCCTAAAGACATCCAGGGGTGGAGGTTTCACACACCCCTCAGGCAATCTGCGCCAGTGTTTAACCATCCTTCACGCAGGTAGTCTTTTCTTGGCATGTTTTCTGTAGTCACCTGTAGACTAAACCATGCCAGTCCTCTTGCTTTTTCCTAATAGGTGTCTTTTTTTTTTTGACCTCTGACAATTGTTATCTCTCTTTTCTGAACTCTGTCCAATTTCTCTTTTGCCGTATCTCAAACTAGACTCAGTATTTGAGTGAAGAGCTTGCTGCTGCTGAGGGAGCAGACAACTCAAGTCTCCTAGAGGCTGTCTTACTCTTTATGTATCCCACTACGGAGTTTGCTTTTTTTTTTTTTAATTGCAGCAGGGCCCGGCTGTGCTCCCTTAGCTCCTTTCTACAGGGTTGCGGTCTTACAATTCTTGCCTAGCCTGTATTTGTGCAGTGTGAAAGTGCAGGGCTTTGCATAGGTCCTTATTGGTTTGCCACCTATTTTTAAGACTATTTCTCCAATTTGTCAAGGTAATCCGAATTTCAGTTTTATCTTCCAGTGAGCTGGCAGCCTCTATTAGCATGAGGTTATCTTCAGTGATGAATAAGCACATTTTATCTTCCCCCATTCAGGTTGTTAATGGAAATACTGAGAAGCCCCAAATTTAGCACAGGCTCCTGGGGAATCCCACTCTATACATTCTACCATTTCAATAACTAACCATTGATAAATGCTTCTAGTGAATGACTTCCCAGGCAGTTTGTACTCATCCTATACTAGTTTCCTCTAAACTGTGTTTCTTTGCCTTAGGTAGAAGAATAATCCATGTCAGTGTCAAAAACAGTCAAGATATGACACCTCCTGCTTCTCCCATCTGTTACCCTGTTGCAGAAGGAAACTAGATTAGTATGTCACCACCTAGTCTTATCCCCAAAAAGACTATATATGCTTAATTCAAGCCTTTATGCGGTGTGGAGCAGCAGTTCCCAAACTACAGCCTCAAGTGAAGGCACTGCCTCTGAAGGGAGGCACCAACCTGGCTGAAATCAGAGCGGAGAAGTGGGGCTCACGAGCTGAACTTCAGCTGTCAGCGTTAATGTGGGGTCACAGCCTGGGCAGTGGGGCTGCTAGAGCAATCTGATGTGAGACGCTGCCCTACAGCCTTTTTCCATCTGTCTTTTCTGCAGGTGAGTATGATGTCTTGAGGCACTAGTGTTTGAGCCAAGTGACTTTCAGATGCTATTTGTAGCAAAAGAAAAAGAAACCAGGTGGATCTCTGGAACACACCAAAAGAAAAAGAAACCATTAAAATATGACTTTTGTGCAGATACATAATGAAAATGCGCAGAAGATGTCCTGCAGAGGGACAGGGGAAGTACAACATGCAGCCAGAGATCTGAAACCTCCAGTCATTAACTCGATCATCCTCAGTAGGGCATGCCAAGGTGAAACAACTCTTAGGGACAACTTGATGCATGTAGATATCATTTATCTTTAGAGGTGTACAGCATACACCATGTCACATCACACTTCTTTATAGTCAGAAGAGAGAATTAGGTACTCTGAGTATAATAAATATAATATATATTTTATATATATATATAAAATTCCTCTAGTTTGTTTTAGAGAGGAGGTGCACCCCTAAATACCCGTTTGTGCAGAGCATGATCTGACCTGTCGGCTGTAGACATCCATATTTTATATGTCTAATGTTAAGTTATGCATTTTTTGCTTTTTGTGTCAGATGCATAACAAATCACTTCTGGTCTCTTAATTCTTATGGAAAGAGGGGCAATATCTCCACATTGGGAATGCCCTGTTAATTTGAATTTTAGAAAAGCTTGATATCAGCAGGGCACTATTTACATGTGCAGTATCTAAATGCCTCCAATTATAACTCCAAATATAAGCATAAGCTTCTAATCTGCTGGATATATCACTTCTCTCATAACTGCCATCATTCCTCTTGTTGTCTGGTTAAGAACTGCGGGTTTAGATGGAAAATCTTAAGAAAGAGGAAGGCTTTATGGCTCGCATTAGGGAGTTCCTGTTAAGAAACTGCCAGTCACAGAGCACAAAAACCTCTTATCTGTGAGACACGGAAGTTAATCTCAATAGATTTCTAATGCAGATATACTAAATAGTATTAAACACCTGCGCAGACACTTATTCAGAGTGTAAATCCAATATCATATAATTCACTTCATTTGGTTGATCCAGATTAATTTTCTCAAAGCGCCTTGTCTAGACAAATCCTGAGCATGTCTTTGGCCTGATAACAGAGCTAAACCGTCTGTGCTACGGTACCTGTGGATCTGGATGGCGAGTGTCACTGACGGAGAGTCCCAGAGCCACTGGCTTTTACATTGCTACTTGAGGGGGTATAGAAGCCAAAAATGGCATGGGAATTTTATTGTAATCTGATAGATCTGATGACCTTGTTAATTCATACGGTCACAAATATTAAAGTCTGCTAGGATGTGTGACTACTCTTTTAGGCTTGGCATATAAAAGCCCAACATGCTGAACAACAATTTTGAAGGGGGTTTTCCCAGGGCACAGAGAAGAGCCATCATACGTATTCAGTTATAGCAGTGTGCAGAGCACAAGACACCCCGTTTGTGCTAGACTTTTCCCCCAGACTTCTGTGATGCAGATAAGAATGTCTGTCCTGAAACTGAATTGGGAAATTCAATTGAATCCTAAAACTTGGTAAAAACTCCTAAGAAATAGATAACAGTAACATGATAATTCATTGCAGAAGGGAAGAAGCATTAGCAGGTGAAGCCCACGCAGATGTAAAAAACCACTTGGCTTTAAAATGTTAATTGCCGTGTTTATACTTCTCCTGCTCCCGAACGTTGCTTTGCTGGAAGGCTCTGTCATATTGCCGTAGGACCCCACAGAAGTGGTGAGTATATGCTTGGGCCATCTAGAACAAATTACAAAGTATTTTTTCGACCCTGGGCACCAGGTCATTGAAAGATAATGCCAGAAAATTGCCTTAATTCAGTTCAAATGATTGGCATTGTTTCTGAGAAGGTACATGGCTTTAACAGTTAGAATATTATGAAGTTGCAGTTTTCATGGTGATCCCCCAACCCATCTGTTTTGAAAAGGTCAGAATGAGATCATACTTCTGGGTCTGTGTTAGCATTATGCTGCAGGGAAGTCACTGAAGAAAATGAAAGCGATCTTTACATGTGACAGAGAGGATACTGCTGCGTTCTTTCAAGTTTTCTTTGGTATCTGTTTCAGGGAGTTTAGAGGCAACATAAAAAGATACAAAAATACTGCATGAAATTGCACACACAGTTTTGTATCACTTTGCTACGTAATCTATTTACTATGCTAAGTAATTGATGTGGCTGTAAATGTGAGTCTGATTTTTACACATTAAAATAATGAAATTGCTCAGTTATTTACAGATTTGTATTTACAGATTCAACAATAATGTAGTTATGCACTTTTTTAAATTTGCAAGTGGTACTCTCCCCCCGCCCCCCCAATAAATAAGACAGGAAGACTAGTGACAAGTGACATGGAGAAGGCTGAGGTACTCATCAATTTTTTTGGCTCAGTTTTCAATGGTAATCTCCCTTCCCACATCTCTCAAGCCCCTGGACTTCAAGACGGGGACTGGGAGAGCAAAGTCCCTCCCACTGTAAGAGAACATCGGGTTTGTGACCACCTGAGGAACCTGAATATACATAAGTTTGTGGGACCTGACGAGATCCATCCCAGAGTCCTGCGGGAATTGGCTGCTGTAGTTGCCAAGCCACTCTCCATGGTATTTGAAAAGTCATGGCAGTCAGGTGAAGTGCCCAGTAACTGCAAAAAGGGAAACATTGCACCTATTTTTAAAAAGGGTGGAAAGGAGGACCCTGGGAACTACTGACCTGTCAGCCTCACCTTGGTGCCTGGGAAGATCATGGAACAAGGAGAAGGGGCGATGGTTTTAAACTGAAGGAGGGTAGATTTAGATTAGACATAAGGAAGAAATATGTTATGATGAGGGTGGTGAGACCCTGGCACAGGTTGCCCGGAGAAGCTGTGGATGCCCCATCCCTGGAAGTGTTCACAGCCAGGTTGGACAGGGCTTTGAGCAACCTGGACTAGTGAAAGATGTCCCTGTCCGTAGCAGGGGTGTTGGAACTAGATGATCTTTAAAGGTCCCTTCTGACCCAAACTATTCTATGATTCTATTATCTATTTTTAAAATGTGGCTATTTAAAAGAGATTTTTTTTTTCTTAAGACTAGGTCAATATTACGGGCTGGTATTATTTAAAAGAGTGAGATAAGTCAGAGTGTCCTAATTCTGGATATGCCGCATTGTTGTAGTCAAAGGCAAGTCATATTTTCGCTTCTGTATCTCTAAAATGGGATGTTATCACAGAATTATAGAAAGCAGTGCTAGAGCAGATCTGAGGTCACCTACTCCTTCCCTCTGATCAAGGCAGAATTAAATATACCTGTGTTCTCCTTAACAGGTATTTGACTAACCTGCTTTCCAAGACCTCCAAGAATAGAGATTTCAGAACCTCTCAAGGTGGTTCACTCCAGTGTTTAATCATTTTAGAAAAGTGTCCTTTATGACGTGCAAGTTATATGTACAATCCTGATCTGTAACCTGAATCTTTTGCTGCAAGTTAAGCCCATTGCTACCTCTTCTGGGTTTTGACTTGAACTGGCTTGAGAATAACTTATTTTTCTTGACCTCCAGCCATTCTGGCAGCTTTACTTTTATTTTCCATCTTTCCTGATGTGCAGTGCCCCAAACTGGATGCAATGTAACCTGTGCCAAACAGAATGGAAGGGTTCCTTCATATGGCTTGTCAGGTGTACATCCCATCATATTATGATGGCTTTTTTTCATAACCAGATGACACTGTTGATTAATCTTCAGTTTATTCATTTTTTTCTCAGAACTGCTCCTTAGCCTATGATACACCATCCTTCATGTGCTGCCTAAGTGTAGAGCTTTATTCTTGCCTCAGTAGAATTGCCTCCTATTGTTTTCAGACCATTTCTCCATTTTGTCAAGATCATTTCATTCATTACTAAGCTAGTCTGGAATATTCACCTATCTGTGAGAGAGAGTTGTGAGGCCTGGGAGAGATTTTAGACGCTTAACTTTGGGGTAAATATAGGTGTCCACACGTGAGTTGGGTGTCTAAATACCCTGTGTAGTCAAACTAGTCAATACAATCAATTGAGCTTAGAGACAATTCATCTCACTCTTACGTAGACATCTACATTTGGTCAGCTGAACAGATTATTCATGGTACCCTTCATCATTAATTAATGTTAATTCAGTGTAAACATATCAAAGGAGGTCTGTAGGCCTCCTCTAGCTTGGATGACAGTATGAAATAACATAATAAAGCTCTCTGAGAAAGACATTACAGCAATTTTATAGGTTGTGCAGTAGGAACTGGAAGTAGGAGCCCCAATTATGCCTTTCTTTCTCATCTCTTTGTTCACATGGAACAGCTCTGCCTCTCACCTGCCTACTCCTAGTTTTTAATTACGAAAATATTATGGAGGAATCTTGTTACAAAGCAAGACAAAAAGCTTATTTTTCTCCAAGTCTGTTAAATCACAGAACATATACTTTCTCTGCACAGGACTCCATCCAAGGGTGAAAAGCAGCCCCAAACTCTGCAAATCTCTACCTTTTGATTCCTTGGCAAACAAGTAGATCAGCCCTAGTGTTTGCTTGCATATATTAGTTAGGGATAGTTTGTTACTACCGTACTTTTTGTTGCTGTATTTTTTGTTACGGTAGGTGTTTCTCTGTGTTTGTTGGCAAATAAATAAAATAATAGTTAATATAAGTGCGATTTCTTTTAATGGTCAGCTTTATGAAATTGCCAGGCTTTAAGCCATATGTAAAAGAAGTATGGCATGGTGGCTATAATCTATGTTCTGCTCTTGAGAAATAGGCCACATTCCTTCCAAATGTGCAGTTTGACATTCATTGTGAATGCTCAGAGAAGACTTGGGAGTCAAAATTGTTGGTCTTTGTAGTGTGGAAGACCATGATGATAGTATCACCTCCTAGATGCATCTGTGCCATAAGGCACCAATGTTTTCCCTGAAGTGCAGATGTCTAGGGTGGGATTCTTCTAATCTAAATGTAGATGTCTGCAATATGGATGTTTGTATCTAAGCATGTCACCTTAGGTAACGTTTATGGTTAATGGAGAGGAGTAGGTAATTCTGGGGAATTATTCATCTGACCCATTTTTGACATTTTCTTTATGATGAGAAGAACCACATGTTAGAAGTGTCTGTTTCTCTCCTCTAGTGTCCTGTTAACAAGAGGGCTGAGGCCACCCACTCTCACCAGCTGCATCTGAGACCAGTGTTTCCAGAAGACCAGTCCAGTAACAGCAGTCAGTTGCCACTGAGGCCCACAGAGAAAGGGAGGACAGCTCTTGGGTAGCCTTTTGGTCACCCTCATTGATACCAAACAAGAAAAGGACACAAAACAGTGAGGCCGACTGAGCCAGTGCATCGCAGCTGGCACTGCAACGGGCAGTGGAGGTTGAACTCTCAGAAGCAAAAGCATAACTAATTTTAGTTTTTAGATCTTTAGTATCTTCCCAGTCACTGACAAAACTGTCATCTTCAAGGAACACAGTGTCCCAATATTTTTGTCTGATACTACAACTACATCTCCTCCTTCTGCCTCTGATAGTATTGATGTTCTCAGATGATATCTCTGGACTAGATTCACTCTAGAAGGGTGAAAAACCGTATTTCTAGAGAGAAAGTCCTCTCCTTGGCTTTCCATTTGGCTACAGGAATTATTTTTCATCATAGGTTGCAGTGAGGAGCTACAATCCAGCCAATCCTTCTGGTGTCTTTGTTGTCAGGAAAAAATGATCTATCAAAGCTCATTTAGTGGGAGCTTCAGCCAGACACTTATGAGTGCTGATTCTTTGTTATTTTCTCATTATGTGGTTCCTAGGTTTCTAAAGGTCTTGACATATATTCTCTACCAATAAGAAAAAATCCCTCCTCATGAGATTTAAGCATGTTGCTTTTATCTTTAGCGGAGCCACGTCTGAGCATCTGTCATCATGTTCACTAAATCATCTGTCAATGAAATCCACATTTTTCGCAGCCATTACCTCAGCTCAGGGATAAATAAAGTTCTAGCTTTTATGTCTAATCCTCCATATTATTTTCAGGTGGATAAGGTAACACTGAGGCCACATCTTAAATTTATTCTAAAGGTGGTTTCAGACTTCTTATTTATCAGTATATCCACTTACCGATATTTTTTCCCAGGAGCCAGCTCACCAGTAGAAGGATCAAAATGTTGATCCTTCTTGAACGCACTGCCTTAGCCAGACAAAGCTCTTCTGCAAATCTGTGATGCTCTTTGGTCTCAAACAGCCTTTGTTGTTCCGGATCAAATCTAAAAAGACGTAACCTCAACTTCAAACTCACTCGAAATGAGCTAGCAGACTTTATCAGAGCCACATTTGATGTTATCAGAGCAGATCCACCAACCCATCTCAAGGCATACACAACCAGAGCACAAGGTACTGCCACAGCATCTGCTGGCGGGGTTCCAGTAGCTGAGGGCTGTAGAGGCACCATGCGATCGCTGGTGCTCACATTTACGAAGCAGTACTTGTGCTGGTAGCACAAAGGCTTGAAGGACACTGATTCTTCGCTCCTCGTTCCAATGGATAGCGCGCATTTACTGGTGTGACTGCACTCCCAACGAAACACCCAGGAGGAGTTTCACCGGTGCCAGAACTTGAAGAAAGAAGAGTGGTTGCCTTCGTTGCTGTAATTCTTCAATATGTTCTTTGTGTGTAGCTCCCACAACCGGCCCTTCTGTTCCCCGGGTGCAAGGCTTGTCGTGGGGACTGAAGAAGTGGGTGGTGATCTGTTTACATGCTTGTGGGATGAAAAGCAGAGGTGAGCAGCTTATGCACACACCTTGTTGTGGGCACATAGCAACATTAGAAACATTTGAATTCTTATGCAGAAGAGGCATACCATTTAGAGTGGGTTTTGCCTGCACAAAGCATCCTGACGTATCATAGCTATTACAAGGTCAGTGACCCTCTGTATTGTTCCTTGTAAAACACTTGATGGGAAACGCAATGCTATATCTTTGCCGAGTATTCTCATTGTTATTATTATTAGCAGCAAAGGACCTATGGTTGCTAACAGTATTACTAAGAGTCATGAGTTTTTTCATAAGAATTAGACCTCATCAGAAATCAGAAGCAGGATTTGTTTTGTGTGCTGCTAAATTTTCTTTATTAAACCCAGTGATATATAGCAAGATTACATGCCAACCCACAGAAGTCCTTCAGAGTTGTTATTTTAAACTTGTGTCAATGAACAATTTATTCTGAAGCCTTTCAAATGTGTATGCATATGCATTATATACATATATACTCTCTCTCTATATATATATGTAGTGACAAAGCAAGTAGTTTAATACATTTTATGGGTCCAGCCTGCAGTTCTGCATACATGAACTTGTGTGTGGTCAAGGAGGCTTGCATATTTTTGAACGCTAAGTTGGCCTAATAAAAGATATCAGACTACAGTGCTTGCTTTGTCAACCCTGTTTTGCTGGTTCAGAATGACTTGCAAGCTTAATTTTCAATTTTTAACATAAAAACCAAGAAAAAGAAGTGTTTACTTACTGCAAGGAGTTGATTCCGTGTTAATGACCCTGACGGAGGCTTGTACACAAGGTACAGATTGTTGCCAATTTGATGTATATTCAAGTTACAGAATATGAAAATGTGAAGTTATACCATCTTGAGGATTTTGTTTTTATAAGTAGGATTGGTTAAAAAAACCTTTAAGTAATCATACCGTGTGTTTGATGGTGGAAATTAGTATGAATGTTTCTGGCAGTGGAATGATGTGATGTGGTTATGCGTTTCTGTTTTCACTGCCTGCTCAATATTGGCCTTTTACAAATACAGATTACCACGTCGATGGAAGGAATTTACAGCTTTGGCCCCCTTGTCTCACTCTGTGTTACAGCACCTTTTTTGTACTTTATGTTACATATCCTCCCAACTGTATTTTTCTGACAGAAAAAGGAAATGTCTGTGGACTGAGATCCTGAAAACGTGTGAGCTTTACTATTTAATTGGATGAAATGAGTATTATTTCCCACTTACCTTGATTTCCTGTGGCTGAAAATCTTGCTCCTCTGAAACCAGTAGCAAACTTTCTGCTGAGTACGACAGGATGGAGGGTTCATCAGTGATCCCTTACCAGCTAGCGACATTCCATACTGGAAGCTCAGAAGAAAACCAACCCCTTAATAATGACGACGGTAGAAAGAATACTTTTAAAAAATCAGGAGTTAGAACTGTCAAATAAAATCCACAAATAAAATCCAAGCTGAATGCAAAAGCTATACGTATGATAGGTTCAGTATTGTTAGTTTTGGGGCCTCACGGTACAGATAGTTAGAGCTGCAAGATCCGTTTGGGTTATGTGGGCTGTTACACTACATCCCTTACTTACCTCATCTTGTGGGCTAGGAGCTGCTTGCTCTGACTTCATGGAATTGCAGCTGTATTTGTGGAGTGCTCTCGTCCTTTGGCACTCCCTCCCCTGTACATTAATAAGGTTTGAGTGCACCAGCATTTTCTCTGGAAGCAAACTTCAAAATTTGTCTTTAATCCTGATGCAATGCATATTCAGAATTTTTTCTTTTCCTGGAGTTTAGTTCCAGAGGAAAACATACTTGACTGGTGCTCCCACCAGCCAGCTGCAGTTTGTAACAATAATTAACAGTAAGATACTGCAGCAGAGATGGGGAGCAGAGAAATGCAGTCCAGCAGCTTCAGTTATGCAGTTCTGTTCACTTCTAAGGATTCCAAAGTGCTTAACAAACAATATTACAGGCAGGACGGGCAGCTCTGCCCATGGTGAAGGTTTCCTAATGCTTCCTGTTATAAGATTCTGGTTTTGTTTTTTTCAGAGCTTTGCCGAACTTTATGTGTTTAGGCTAAATTTATTTTTATCCAATGCCGGTCTCTAGGTGTTTTGTTTTGTTTTGTTTTGTTTTAATTTTTGAACTGAAAAGTGGTTGAACTATTTATAAGAATGCAGCTAGCAAAAAGTATGTTTTCTGCTTATGTAAAAAAAAAAAAAATCTGACCCCTGTATTTTAAAAGGTTTTGCAGCAAAGACAGACCTTTCTCTGCCTTTGAATCAGGTATGTGCCTTTTGCCATCCTCACAAAGCCTTTCAAATTTGGTCGACTGTTTCAAGATGTGGAAAAAACCACGGTTACCAAATATTCCATAGAGATTTACTAAAGCCTAACAGCAAATATTTCCAGAGATTTCATCTTCTCCGCCTCGCACAGCTCCTTCCCGTGATCAGACTTTCCAGATGCCGTCCTCGCAGAATGACTGAGCAGTCACTAGCTGGGTGCACCAGAGGCCAAACTGGGGGCGACCCCCGTAGTGCTGTCCCGGGGCATTGCTGTGAGCTGCAGCGATCCCACGAGAGTAGGGATCCTGTCCCTCCGGAGCTGGAACGCAACTCAGGGCTCCCAAATTTTATCCTTCGTGTGCTGTTGGCAAGCCTCCAGCATAGTTTCTCTTTGCCGTTAGCCTCAATGCACGTAGAGGGTTGGACAACCTCAACAAGGCGCTGAGCAACCACATCTAATGTTGGGATTAGTCTCCTGCTTTGAGCGAGGAGTGGGACCACATGAGCTCCTGAGGTCCTTCCACCCCGAGTTAGTCCACGGTCCTGTG
This sequence comes from Harpia harpyja, assembly GCF_026419915.1. NCBI lineage: Eukaryota > Metazoa > Chordata > Aves > Accipitriformes > Accipitridae > Harpia > Harpia harpyja. Next base: position 33,100,402 of record NC_068943.1, read on the forward strand.
ATTCTTTGCTGTCCGTTTCCCTATTAGTTTGTGAGGGTCTGAAGGCACCATCCTAGCTGAAGGGTCTCTGTGGGTATGATGCACATAGTGGGAATAGTCTTCATTAGTTTGTTTTTAAAAACAAGTATATGCAAAATGCCTCGTTAAGATAATATTCAAGCTACGTGGATGAGTATCCTAAAATGAAGAATGACATAATGATCTCTGCAGCCGTATGCTTCCGACATATGTTTGTGTTGGAACACTGACTCTAGTTTGGGGACTGCACTGTGTTTTTTCCCATACGGCTTCATCCCTGGATCTAGCATGGCTCTGCTCTGGAGCTGAAGCAGTATCGAGGAGAACTGGTGGACAGTAACTGCAGAACTCCAGCTCACTTGTTGAGAAGGTGCAAGGTATTTTCTGAATGAGGCAGGGCATGGTGGGAAAAAGAAAACAAGGTCTCTGGGTTAAGGGAGTGGAATTCTGCTCTGGAGAGCTGGACAGTATCCTTGCCTCTTCTACCATGCTCCTGTGTGGTAATGGGCAAACATTTCCCAAGTGGTTATTAATTGCCAGAAGAGCCTTTCTGCTTGTGCCAGTAGTATCTGGAACAAGATGATTGTGCAAATGTCATCCATCAGTCACAACTCTTTCTTTGGTAATGTCATATATGACATTCCATTTAATAAAGCCTTCATCAAGTCAGGTTAGGTAATTGTTAGTTCCTTATATCTGTTTATCATCTAATGTTCACCTTCTATTTATATTTACACATTATACTTATAATTATTTATAAATGATTATTTGGCAGTGAATCAGGCAAACTATCTCGAAAATCTCTGAAATTCATGGAAATGTTCAGGCAGCATATGAGATTGTTTTTCAAACCTCAGCAGGCTTAATTAGATCCTGCAGTTCATTCATTTGCACTGAAGTCAATTGGAGTTTTGCATGTGGAAAGTCTGCGAGATCAAAAATTATGCCCAATGGGCACATAGCTCTATAGAAGAAAATGTCAGCTCCGGATGGTAGTATTTTTGACTTCTCATCGGTTAGACTCTTTCTCCCCCCTCACTTTTTCTCTCTTTCTCAATTAGCTTTTCTTGCATTTTTATGTGAGTGGTTTTGAAAGGGTTCCTGGAAAAAAAAACTTGCTGCATATACTGTACATGTTTTCATTTACAGATCACTGAAATGGATAGGCAGATAAATAGATAGGGTTTTCTGATCTTGTGAAATATGTTGCATAATATAAACCCCTCTTCTAAGGCTGTTTTGTCAAATATGTCAAATGATATTTTTGGAATTATATTTCTGGAATATATTTTCAGAGTTCCTTATTGCTGTTCTTGATCTATGCACCCTTGTTTGATAGTCCCTTAATCTCTCCGATATAAATTGAATGAATAGCAGCATTTAAAAACATGGCTTCAGGGACTCCTTAGGAGGTTTCTTTGTAAGTGTACATTTACTAGTTCATCTGTAAATTTATTTTATGAGGTGTTTAAACCTCAAGAAAACTGAAAAGCATAATATTAATGCCTGGTTTACATCTACTGAAGTCAATGGGAACTTTGCAATTGACTTTAATGGTAGCCTACGTCCTCTAATTATGAAAGTGGCAAGGATGATATACACAAAACCACAAGGAGAGTTTTCTGTTTCATCATGTCCTATTCTGTTTGCAGATGCACAAGCAAAGTACAATGCGGTTTGTTCTTGAATTAAACAATTCAGTGTTTGGACCTAATCCTGAACCACGTCGCTACTTTAGGTGGTGTTTTGCTTCTCAGAAGGTCACGGACTGCTCATTCTCTGTGTGGCTCACGAAGGTGACATGGTAGGAAATCCAGCCAAATTTTCAAAAGGCTTTTGAGAATTACGCTTTTCGTTTTGATCTTACATCTGCCCCATGGTACGAGTAATGGAAGAAGTTGATGAAGCAGTTTTCTTCCTAATTGTCTCGGGTTTTTTCATGTGATCAATTTTGACAAGGTTCCTGGAAAGGCACATAATATCTGTAGCGCATATGTAGATGTTTTCCCTTAAGGTTCGCTGAAGTGTAGTAGAAAGTTTCCATAACGCTATCGTAATCCCAGGCATCATTTTTGTATCGTGTTAGTGAAAGTGAGTGAGAGTACACCACAACAAAAAAAGACTCCCCTAATTCAGCTTTTTTTCTGTTAGTGTAACAAGAGCAGCAGTCTGAACAGGCTAGATCTGGTAAGTAATTTGTAGTAGTAAATAATGCTAGACAAAAATTCCCACAAGCTTCTTGTTGAGTCTGCTTCAGAGGTATTACTCATTGGTGGCTGAAATGCTGGTCTTGCTTCACATTTTGAATGCCTGTGAAAGATTTAAATATTTTGTTGGTAACTGGAGCCGGTAGCGCGCTGCGCACAAGAGCTCATCAAAAGTTTTCGGATGGGGCCATGCTCAGCTGGAAAATGCCACTTGTGCGGGGTGAAAATGCCGTCCCTGGGCTGCATCAGCTCCACCGAAGCCCCCGAGGGATCCGAGCCGGGGGGCTGCTGCCCCGTCCCCACCGCCCGCGCCAGCCACCCCTCGGGTCTCCGCCGGGCTAACCAGACCACTGGCGTGGCAATAAATAACAAAGTGGGTAAAGTCACCTCTTAAGGTGGACAAAAGCTCCACCGCCAAAATTAAAAGGGAGTAAATTCTGGTTGTTGCCCCCCTCTCCCAAGTCTCCCCCTGCCCCAGCACCGCCAGCTCCCACCTTGTCCGTGCGGTGGGCTGGCAGCTCTCTGGCTTTCTCCCCTCGCCTCCTGCCAGGCTGGTGGGGGATCAGACCTTTCTGGTCCCCCCCTCCCCAAGCCTCCCGGGTCCTCAGGCTGCAGCCCCTCCAGGCTACCCAGCCCCGAGGCTTCCCGATTCACAGGCGGCTGCTTTTTTTGAGGTATCCCAGTGTTAGGGCAGCCGGGAGCGCAGCAGCCCTGGGGTTTGTGCTGTCCAGTGATGCAATTCTTTGGGAGGGAGCTGGAAATATCGTATACTGGCTTGCTCAAAAAAACCCAGTGTGTCATAAATTCTCCCTCAGGAAAAAAGCGGTTATTAGTATTTATTGCTGGCCTAACACAAAATTTGTCTGTGTCAAAATTACTTTGGGAAAAGTTAGTTAAAAGAGAACCTGTAGAGATCATTCTGGATGGCTGCTGTAGCCCTTAGTTCATCTTTATCATCTAGAAGTGAACAGAGATCTCTGTAGTATAATTAGAGAAATAAATAACGACTGGAAATTATGTCTTTATGGGAGACTTAGACTCCTAGATGTAGGTTGGAGGAAGGTGTGCAGAAGTAGGGACCTATCTCTCAAGGTACCTATTAACATGGTACATGAAATACTTCTTCACAAAGTGACTTCTCAACCAATCCTATTTAGACTTTGTTGTGATGAGCACCATGGCTTCTGTGGAAGAATAAAAATAAAAGCAGCTTTGAAACAAGTACTCACAAGTCTACTGTGTTCACACTAAATAGAAGAATAAATAGAAGCAGGACTGTAGTTAAGGTTCCTGATTTTGAAAAGGAAAATTTTGATAAACTACGTGAATTAATTACTGCAGTCATCTGGGTTGAGGAGCCAAGGGGTTGAAACGTGGAGGAGGTGTAGAGTGTTTAAAGTTTCAGATGTGAAACTACCTAGAACTTATATCCCAAACAAAAGAAAAAAAATAGTCGGAAAAGACACTGTATCTAATTTGATGGGTAATCATCACAGAAAATATGTTGGTAGGCAAGGCAGGGGCAGAGGAGAAAGAGGGATCAGCAAAGAAAGTCGTGTCTCAGAAGGCAGGATATGTGGGAATAAAGTAAAAACAAATGAAAGGAGTTTGAGAGAAGTACCAAAAAGTTCCTCATCTAGAAGAAATGTGGGAAAGAGAAAGGGTCCTGTGCCGTGAAGATGAACTATAAGCTGCGTTGGATAAACTGATGGTGATCTAGCAACAGGGCAAAGTCTGGAGGCTTACTGAGGGTATGGAAATGGCAGTTAACCAACCAACCAACCAACCAACCAACCAACGGGGGAACAAAGCTCAGGACAATTAATGGGCTCCAGTCGGGGGAGTGGGATAACTGGTGTTCCAGCATTCAGGCAGAACAGGTACATGAAACCGTATGTGCGAATGTCTCATAAGGAGAAAAGGGACCATGTGTCAGAAGGGTGTGGAGAGTTGCGTGGACAAGAGCAGGCCTATTAATCTGACCTCAGGGGTGCAAAGCATTAAAACAGATCTTGAAGGAAAGAAATTTCTATATAGTAAATAGGAAAAAAAAAAAAATTGGAAAAAACCTCCCTTGAGTGTGGTATGCAAATCTGGTGCTTTGATTTGCTGGAAAAGTGACATCTTGCAAAACCTAACCTTTCTGGATCTCGGTGGAGAATTTGCTATGGTACAGCAACATATTTGATATGTCCCCAGGAAATATTTTTCTCTGAGGAGGAGGAGATGAGTAGGGAAGTAGGGGGGGCAGGTGAGGAGGAGAAGGGTAGTGAAGTAGCAATTCTCTAATCAAGTTTACCTGCTAGTTTGGGTCAGGTAGTTATGCTTTTTTTTCTCCAGGGACTGATATTACATCCTGTGCAGTCTGCAGTGCTTAGCAGTCCTGTGCAGACACAGAAGGCACACACGGTGTGGATTCTCTCTTGTTTTGCTCTTACCAGAGTTTAGAATGTATGACATTTTGGCTGAAAGTGTATGTTTTTAGATGGAAAACCATAACTGGTTCTGGTGTTTGGTGGTAGCATTGTAAAATGACAAACAACTTGGAGAATGTGAAACAGAGTAGAAGGGAAAAAAAAGCAATGCAAAAAGTAGAAATACAAAAATATGCAACACTCAGGAACCTTCTTACTTACTCTGTGCAGGGGGAACTGTTGCAGTTCTGGGTCTGTATCGTGTTTGTGGCTCAAACTCCCGCATAGCACCAACCCTTCCTAAAGGGAAGGAAGGAGCGGTGTACACCTCCTCTGCTGCCCCGTGGTCCGGGCAGGGAGACTGTCTGCCCAGGACAGAGCACAGCGAGCTTTCCTCAAATGCCGTGAAGGTAGGACATACTCGTGGCTGCCTTCAGATCTGTCCCACAAGCAGATGTGCAGACGGATGGGTTGGTTCAGGTTTCCGGGAGCTCTGGTTCCCTACACAGCATTTCATTGCCCCGGTTGCAAACCTGAGACTTCCAGACCTCTTTGGGCCGATATAGGGTAAGTGGCCTTCAGAAAACAGAAGTTACGTTGGTATTCATCCTTGTGGGACAAGTACTTGGTCACTGAGAAGGGGCTGCAGCAGCCCAAAGGAGTTACTGTGCCCTAGAGATAAGCAGTTCCCTCCGACTTGGCTGCAAAGGACTACGGTGGGAAGGAGAGGAATTTCTCTGAGAGAGGCAACAAAAAAGTACGTGCTGATAAAGTCCCTTCCAAATACAGAAATTATGTGGGTAAGACAAACAAAGAAAGGTGGAGACAAAAGAGAGAAAGGTAAGGACGTATTTACATATTTTTGGGGGGGAAGAAAGTACTCTTTGAAGTACAGAATCAACCAAAGCTGGAGGAAGCTGGTTACAGGAGGAAGAAAAGCACGTCCAGCAGGCAGAGAAAAAGCTACACATGCAAAACTAGTGCGAAAATTAAACCACTGCAGGATATATTGTTATTTCTTGTTCTGTTCGGATCAGTTTGAAGTAATGCTTAACTTTGTTGTTAAGAGATCACTTCTGCAGAGCCCGTGGCTGTCCCCAAGGAGGTCAGCTGAAGCCAGAATGCCTTCGAGGAGGAGCTTTTTGGTCATAGCGTGGTTTAGCACCTAAGGGAGTTTGGATGAGCTGGGACTCGTCATAGGGCATGTGCTGTTCTGTGGGGGAAGGGATGGGAGGACTTCTATGGGAAATGACGCTGGTAACACATTACCAGAAGTGATGAGAACGCTTAAAAGCATTGTAGCTGGTGTGCTGGGATCCAAACCAGTTTCCTCGTAGCTGCCTAGTAAGAAGTGGGACGGGTCTATGGCAATCACACATATCTCACGATTCGGTGAGCAAGGCTTAAAAGGTTGATGTTGAGAATGTCCTAGGTGAAATAAAAAGAACGGGACATGAAAGTAATCCCAACGCCAAGGTTATTCCATGCTGTGTGATTTCAATAAGTAGAGTTGAGAGAGCAGAAAAATTTGGCCAGATTCGGAGCTCTCATCCTTCTGCAGAGGCTTATTTGAATCCCAGGCTGTTTCTATCCCATGCATGCATTTCATTTGCCATGTGTAGCATTAAAAACTGGAAAGACTCCTTAAGGGTGAGCAGTAACCTGAGCTCAAAACTCAAGCTGACCTCTAATCTGACAAGAAAAGCAGTGCTATCGCTTTGGGATGAAAAGTGTCTTTTTGCTGGATTCTAGCACAGAACTGAGACGGTCACGGTCAATTGTCGATAATGATGTGCTCAAGGAGACACTCCTTGAGCTAAGTGGAAGCAGCTAGAAAACCCATTCCAGTAAAGCTCCTCAGGCTCCGGCAGTAAATAGTAGGAACATATTTGCACAAGCATCTCTTCTGCAATTTCCTCTCTGCTTTTCAGCTAGCTCAAACCTTGTGGGGATGGCCAGGCTATCACAGGTTTGGGGATTATATCGGTCTTTCTGTTCTCAGCAAAGTGCTTACCCTGGGCTGAGGTCCCACTCTGAAGGCACAGGGATGTAGCTGGGCTCTTCGTGAAGTCATCGCTTTGTTAAGGAGCTTAAGGAGGATAAACCGAAGTTATGATGAGGTTCCGGCTTTTGATTGTCACAATTATATGTGTAACAAACAAGGACTCTATAAACAGAAGTGTGTACAACCATAGGTAGGACTGAAGCTTTGAACAGCTCTGCAAGAAATATGTTTAAAGAAAGTCTCCAGATCTCAAATATCTGTTGAAACAAACAGTCTCATGTGTCTTACATTTACCAGTGAGTTTACAGCAATGTACCCCCTTTTCATGTGTTTGTATTTACCAAAATAAAAACAGTCTTTGGAAATCGGTCATTTAACTATCACAATAAAGCAATGTTATCTTCTTTTCACAGATGGAAGAACTGAAGGAACAGAGTTGTGAAGTATCTGCTCAAAGCTGTGAAGGAGGCCAGTGACAAATCCAGGAGTAGAAGCCAAGTCTCCTAAGTTGCAGCCTAATGCCATCTAATACTGTAATCAACAAGAAAGTTTGCCTTCTGATGTTACAATGAGGTATGCCATAGCAATACCTGTATATTAATAATTTACCCAAGGGGAACACATTTGAATGTGTATGTTTGCCTATGCTCTTGTAAATAGTTCAAAAGAATTCTTTGAATTCTAATTCTGAATTGAATTTCTAATACTCTTTTCTTTATAACTGGGCATTTTTTTCACAAATATTTCTTTGTAAGTCGTGTTTAAAACATACAGTTCTCAAAATCTGATTTATTAAATTAACGCAAGCTACTGTCCAAAAATATCCCAGAGTAGCTTCAATAATTCGTATTTCTAGATATTTTAGAGTCCCACTTCAGAGTTTTCTTCAGGGTCCTGAGCACCTATGCTTCAGCTTGCCATTATAGGAGACAGTGGATAGTTGACATCTCAGAAAAAGGAAATAAAGTTGTGTATTCCTAATGAGGTTGTTCTTAGCATTGGAAATCACTTGTGGAAATATTGCTGTAAATGTGTTGGAAGCATCAAAAGCTCCAGCCTGGCTCCAGTTTAGCTGGAGGGGAGGCTATGCCAATAGACCCAGGCAACAGAGGTGCTATGAATATGGAAGCCCATTACAGAGCCTAATGCTGCCTGGTGTATCGAGGAGTATTTGTCCCCGTTTTGGCAAAGGTACCGCTTGCTTTCTGTCTCTCCTAGCTATGTCCTCCTGTACCGAGTCAGGAACATGTGTGCAATACTTCTCTTTGAGATGCTAATCTTTTGGGGTGTTAAGCACCAATAGTTGCGTTAGCAGCTGCTTTTACTTGCACTCGAGGGTTTGAAGTAGCGCAGCAGCTTTTTGCGTAGGATAGGGAGGGTTTCCTTCTGGCTTTCATCTCAACCTGACATGTTAATGCTGTGGGCTTTCCAAAATAGCGCTATCATCCAACACTGAGACACCAATGAAGCATCATCTTAGTAGTAGGTAGCTTGGTGATTTATCAAGAGCAAATATTAAATCAGATTGGAAAACTGTATTACTTCTACATCATACTCCTTATATCACCTTTACAGTTTCCAGATCTTTGTTTTCAATAGTTTGCCTGGACACAGGTGATAAGCATGCTCAGAGAATACGGTCAGGTTAGCTACAATCAAACCTATAAAGTATCTGCAATTCATCCATGCTTCTCCCACCAGCAGGTGTCATTCTGGAAAAAGGAAAATATTGTAAATTCCTGAACTGGCGAATTTGGCTGTGACAAAGAAGAAAAAAAATATGTTTGCTTAAAATATAGCTTTTGAAGGATACTTCATTCCAAATAAAAACCAAGAGAAAAGTTGTCTGGTCTGCATTTTTAATAATCTTTGTGCAGCATGTAATCCTGACATATAACCAACAAAGGGCAGACGATGGGTAAGGCAAACCAATGTCTAATTAAATGTCTGCTTTTTACTGTTCTCTGTGATATCTTCACCACTGCTTACTCACCCCCCATGACTATAAAATCAGTGATACTCATCAGTCTTTATGATGGGCTTTCGGCTTTAGTTCCCCCAAAGGAAACAGAATTAAGGTGTTGAATTCAGATCTCATTTACTTCAAGGTAAACTTGAAGTAATCTCATTGAAGCTAACTGAAATCAGTAGAATTGCTTGGGATTTAGTCTGAAGTGACCAAAAGTAGTATTTCACTTTCTACTCCATAAATGAGCCTCAAGCAGAAAATAATCACATAACCATTTTAATGTCTGTTATAATATTTATGTTTTCCTTTAAGTGCTCATCTGGGTATTAGCTGCAGCCTCCTTTGATACGAAGAGGTTCTTTTTGATTTCTCGTAATCACAGTGAGAAAGCTATGGCTGAGTTATAAAGAACCAAGACCCTGCTGGTTCATCGCTGAGAGGTCCTGGTCTACTGCACCTAGTCTTCTGGCTGTTAAAAACAAACTTATGATGAAATCCGTGCGGAAGGTGTCTTGCCCACCCTATATCCTACTGGAAGTTTGTTCCAACCCATCACAGCTCTGATGATTATAAATATTTTGCTATCTTTCAGCCTAAATTTATCCAGGGTCCCCATGCCTATATTGTCCTTTTACATTAAATAGTTTTTTCCCCTCTAGTGAGGTTTTCTCCGTGCTGATGTGTTTAGGAAAATCAACGACACTCCCTTTCAGGCTCGATTTTAGTAAGCCGGAGGTGCTAGGCTGTGGTCCAGCGTGCCAGGCACAGCCTGCCAGGATGGCTCCTCTCACCCAACGCTGACCTTCCCCGAGAGCAGACTGTGGGCTGGGGGGGTTGTGGGGGCCCCTCCCCCTACCATTTGCATCAGCATGTAGCTGGGAAGTTTGGGCCTGAGCATCCCAGACTGAACCAATAACATTTGCACAGATTTCTTTCAGAAGCTTAGTCTTCCATCCCCCGGCATTACTTTAAGTTAAATTGATCTTTTTTAAAGAAAGGCAAGCAGAAGTGTGCATCCTTCGTTGTTGCCTTGCATGCAACATTAAAGCAACAGCTTCCACACCCTACTAGAAATGCTTCACCTGATGCATCTTAGCGCTGTATCTGCCTTTCTTGTATCTTCGTTGTGGTCATCTTCCAGTTGACAAGTCCAGCCAGGTTTGTCTTCTCCTCAGCCATTTCTAGAAGTGCTACTACAAAGGACTATTTGCTTACTGTGATATGATGCTCCACCAAAACTTTTCTGGGAATCAAAGGGAAATTTGCTTGAAGAAAAACAGGAGAACAAGCTCCAAGGCTTGGCTGTGAGAAGCACATTAAAGTGGGAATTAATTTTATGTTTTTTAGAATTTATAATTGCAACAAAGTGATGTAAAATAATCGTACTGTAGGCAGCCATATCTTTTTCAAGATGTTATTTAACTACAAATGTGACAATGCTTTTCTCGTGAACAGTTTCAGCACTCAATTACCGAATGAGAAAAAATAGTATATAAATTTAGAATTAAAAACTTCACTCTAAAATAGCTAAAAGCTGTAATCTTGGGTTTGCGTGAAGCCTGTATTAGTGTTTTCTGACTTTTTCAGTATTTAACTTTGAAAATGTAGTGGTTAGAATGTATGAAAGTATTGTGAATGTGACTAGTTCATTATGCCCTTTATTTTTATAGAACCTAGATAACAGGCGGTGATGATGTCCCACAGGTTTTTATACAGTAAAGTATGAGATGTAGGCAAAATTATTTCTCTGGAGTTTTTACGGGTTTTTTTCGTGTTTTTAGTTAAGTGAAATCATATAAAATTTTGTTTAGTCTTTTTTGTTTTTTAATTGTAGTGTTTTATTTTATTAATTTTAGAAGAAATGCATGTGCCCAAACATAGACCTCCTGGGTCATTTTAGAGCCCCTGGGGATCCCACCTGGCCTCTCACTGCCAGTTCAAAGGCGCGGGTCTCCTGTAGGTCCCACATCATATCTGCCAGCCCTGCACAGATATCCTGGACACTCCAGGGTATTCCAGCAGGCATTAGGTACCTTCTTTTAGGCATCTGACTTTCTCCTTTAGATAAATGCTGTAAAAGGTAGCATGCCTCTACAAATGCTTAACAAAATTAAAGATAGCGCAGCTGTGAAGGTAATTCCACCTAAGGTGTTTTATTTAAGTTTAACAAGACATAGAGGCAGGAAAGTAATTTCATATCTAACAAGTACAGAGTTATTGTGTTTAACGGGATGCTATCAAGAGTCTGTTTTGAATTATGGTGGCGGAGCCGAACCTGTGCGTGAGCTGGGAGCTGCTATTGCTGAGGGTACGCACCACGAAAGGTCCTGGCCAGAAATCTGGGGCTTCTCATCAGGAAAGGAGCGGTCTGAGGTTCAGGACTGTTGGGAGTCTGGCAAAAGTAAGCTTAATTCCTCAGTTTTGGGCATGATGCAGCAAACTAATTTCGCTGAAGAAAGTGGTAATTTCAGGTACCAGGGCACTCAGAGGGAATTAGAGGAATACTTGCATTAATTTCATAGGCAATTAGAAACCTGTGTTAATCAGGTCCATTTTTGATGGTCTACTGAATCAGAGGGAAGTTAAAAACCTTGAATATATTAGTTAGTGTAGTTATATATGAATTGTACAATGTGGGGTTAAGCGTTGCTGAATTTTCTTTTATAACAAGAACAATTCGTTGTATGTAATATATGAAAATATATATTGTTTATGTATAAAATAAATATATAACTCAAAATAAAATTAAAGCAAGGTAGCAAATTCTAGATAAAATTAACCACAGGCATTAATTTGGATTGTATAGACAGAGAACACTTTCCCATGAGCTCTTTTAAATCAGTCACTAGCATTATGCTCAGTAGGAATTTGGACTACTTTTGCTGAAGTTTAAAAAATGAAATCGTTACAGGAAAAAGGCATGATGTAGGGTGACTTACAAAGCAGTCATAAAATCTGATTTAGTAGTGTACAATATTATTTTACAGTTTGCAAATGAAGCAGAAGAACTGTTTTCAGGTACTCTTTTTTTTTTTTTTATGTCTTTATCAATCTCTTTCAGGATGAACCCCCAAGGCATGGCTAGCAATGGCTGTTTGAAACAAGAAACAGATACACTCTTGGTGTCATTCATTTCACTGATCACTGGGAATCTGAGCCTGCACAAAGGTGGAGGAAGACTCCTACAGGGAACTGGGAACGGTTTGTCCCTTAAGAAGGGTATAATGGCATTTTTAATGTTTTTACCAAATGCCAGGGCATGTGATAAAAGTTTATGGATCAGGAATTAATTGAAAGATTGTGAAACGGGAAAGAATGCGCATTGCGGGAAGCCTTGGAGAGCTAGAACCTAAGCACCCTGAAATTTGCGACCAAGCCCACAGAATATCTCTGGAGTTATTGGAACCATCTCAGATGACTGTTATTTTTGATATAATTTACCAGTCCCAGTAAGCTCCCCCAGCCAGATTGGGAAAAGACGTTCCTTTTATTAATGTTCGTCCAGGGAACTAAAGTGTATTCTGGGTAGTGAAACATCTAGTTTATGGAATTAGCTACAGAACTCAGATTTTTAAAAAAAAAAGGCAGCATGAATTTGTACCTGGGAGGTGGTACATGTTTTAAAAAATGCTGTTCAAAAGACAATGTGCTTATATCTAAAGTCTGTTATCTGCAACATCAAAGTTTACAGTTTTATATGTATGAAATAACACAACTGTATGATGAAACGTGAAATGTATAATTAAAATAATGTCTATAAGTATAGAACTATGTAAATATTATCTAAATCATATGTGTAAGCATTAAATAAACTATTTCATTTCTAGAGGTTACAGAAAACACTTCAAAATTTTATACAGTCCTTCCACCCACCCTAATTTTTAATATAATTGCAGTTTTAGAGCTAATCTGTCTATTCATTTTTTAATATTTGCAGTCATGTTAAATTTTACCAAGGAACAATTTAGTTTGGGGAAACGGTTACACTTTATCCCAACTGTGGTTTGTGTTGTTTGAACAAGAAGTCCCTGAGTATTTGTCCCAAATACCAGTATTTTTACTCCACTGGCAGCTGTGTATTTGTGGTCACCCTACAGCAACGTATGCAAAGAATGTACACAGTGGCAGTGCCTCTTCCAGAGAGCACCAGGAGGAAAACTGGATGTGGTCAACCTGCACATAATTTGCTCTTCTTAGTGGAGGTCGCACGTAGACAGCACTTAAACGACACTTTTAGTTTCTGGATAAGATGAAGGTAAGGTATAGAAACCATTTGAAAGCCATTGCTTATGTTTCCTGAAATGGGCTGAAAAGAACAGCTCTTCCGAGACATAGCTTTACACTGAACATATGCAGAGCTGTGTCATTATTAATTCTGAAAATGTGTTTACAATGGTTAGGTAAAATATTTGGTTACTATTTAAATATTTTGATGTATTATAGCTCATACACAGATTTTAGATGTCTACTGCACTTAACAGTTCCAATTTAAATAACTGGTTTCTTTAAGATTTTTAGTGATACAAATTAATAACAAAAGGCAGTTAATACAGAGTGCAGTTATGAGACCAAAATACATGTGGTTTAAATTTAAAGAATTAAATGTTAGCATTTCCCTATAGAGAAAGGTTATTTGGGCAGTGGTGTACTGACATTATCACCACCCACAGAGAAGGGGACCTGTTGATCCTATTGGTTAAGCAGAAATTCAAAAAAGGAAAAAATGTAGGTCTAGAGGGTTTGCCTGGTATAAGCAAATCACACAGGAAAAATGCTGATACCCAGAGTCGTCGTAGTGACCTTCTTTGATGGTTAGAAAGAGAAATAAGCCCGCGATATTTTTGTCAAGTTAGAGGGTTTAGGTTGCTTGCTAGGTAAAATCGGTCTTGGTTATTAATATAGTGGAAAGTTAAATGATGACCATGGAAATATGATAATAAGTGCTCTTGTAAATTAGACAGGAATGATTTTCTGTGGCCATTAAGAATGGTAATCCAATGTGTTAACCGTTGGGCTGAAGGGCTGCTAAGAAAATAAATGTGGCAAGAGGATAAAATAAAAGTATGTTTAAGTAGGTGTTTCTTCAAAGCTTCCTTCAGGAAGGTGTTTCTGGACACTACCATACTGCTTCTGACAAATCGTGTCTGTTAAGATAAAGGTAAGCAAACAGCATTCATTTAGCAGTAAATAGTGCTATCTGTACCTCTGGATTCCTGTTTTAGCAAACCTTTATAATAATTTTATTGGACCTAGCTAGAAACAAATCTACTAAAAATAACAATTACTAATTTGCCACTATTTAATGTTAGTTTAATCTGACAACTCTGGGATGGCTTTGCCTGTTATTCCTGGAAGAAACTACATAAAATTGGGTGGTTTTGAGTAGTTTTATCCAGACATGGGACTGCACAGAAAAGTCAGGTCTCAACATCGCTGCATGTAGGGAAAGCTTGTCTCTGACCCTCGCTCTGACAGCTTGAACACAGGCTGAGCTACACCCCAGGCTACTGGTACTCTGCACTTTGGCTTTTGAAATTTTCTGGGTGAGATATAGTTTCAACATGAAAAGTCAAAATATGGTGGTTTACAATCAGTTTTGCTTTGTTTGAAGCTAAAACTCAAAGCAAAACTCCCGGGGCATAGAACTATACGAAGCAAAACATCAGAAAGTTAACACAAAAACACTGCAAACTGAACAAGCTAGTTTCACTCAGCTCTTGAAATAACCCCTTTCTGCAAGTTCACTTTTCAATTGCAGATGTGCGAGATGTCAAAAATGAGTTGGTTTCACTACCCCGTGGCACAGATGAATGCTGCAGCTCTAAAGCATCACCCTCCGTCTGAGCAAGGTGTCCCTCTCTGTCTCGGCTGATACTTTAGATATCTGCTAAGGGACGCAATTTTCTCAGCCCCAGGCTAGTAACATTTACCTTTTGTTCATCTGTAAAACAAGGGATTTGGGGTAAGAGCCAAATCCCAGCCCGTATGTTTTTTATAGTTGTATCCAGCTCTGAACTCATTTCCTAAATCTCTAACAATGCTCTAAATGGCACCCAGTCCCAAAATGGCAGGAGTCACTTCACCTCTGTGAGGTCATCTGAGGATTCATGTGTTTCAAGTTTTCTTGATTTTCTGGTAGTTTCAGGATGCTGAACACCTGCTGCTCTTCCTCGCTAGTGCCGGAGCTGCAGGTGCTCATGTCCTTGTGAAGATCAAACCCCTCCTCCCAAGGCACTCTTATTTATAGTGAAGCAACAAACAATCCTCTGCTCTGCTTTTGCTTTTTGTAAAATTTTAGTGCAACTGGCTTGAAATGAACCTATGAACTGCACTGAGACAGAGATACTTTTAGTTGGTGAGTGTGTATAAGTTCAGACTGGTCAGGGCTCCTTTGTTTGCTGGGCAGCTGATCCCTTTTCTTTCCCCCCAAAATATTGAGGGACTGGACTCCTGAGCTTCCAAAATTATTACTGACGGAGAAGCAAGGCATCAGCAGCAGTGGGGCTAAGTGAGTCAGCTTCTAGATGTAGATCTCTGACTTTGGCAACTTTGTCGAGAAGAACTAGAGTGATGTTCAGAATAATAAAAAAAAAGAATATCAGACAATCAGTGATCTTGTGTGCATATAGCTTGCTTACTCATATGTCAAATTTTCGTGGTGAAATGGTACCTAGGAAAGTGCAGAGTGCAAGGGGAATGGCTGGCTTTGAAGGTTTAAGGATATCTTGAAATACAGCTCACAGACTGAGTTACACATGGATTATTGTGAGTGGAATTTACAATATAATGGCTCACCTCTGCACAAGAGTGAATTTTATATGGTGTGAGCCTATGTTACTGAAAAATACCATTGGGCTGTTGGTGGAAGGTAAATATTATGTGACTCTGAATCTCACTTGGTATTTTAAACCATGAGAGTTTCAGATTTGAGTCATAGTAACTTGTAAGTAGGGTATGTATATGCATATAGAGCACACAAGCTGTAAGCAAGGCTTCTGCCTTGGGGTGATTTTCTCCTCAAATTGCAGATTTGGTTCTCTGTTATTGCAAATCATTATAGCCTCAATGAAAAGTCAGAAGTCAGATTATGTGCTTCCCAATTTTTAAAAGAAACACGAACTAGAAACCTTTAGAGTCTTCTATTTTCTTCTCTGTTTGGCACTTTGATTTTCAGAACCCTTGGTCCAAGAAATCATGTTACACCTTTCTTATACCTCTGCTTCTCCATGGTGCTTCCTGCGTGGAGCTGGCATCAGAATTTGTCCAACCTCTAATTTACCCCATCAGAGCACTCAGCAGATCTAATCTTTCATTAGAGGCAGAAACTTGGCTAGCACTGCTCAAAGAGCACCTTTAACCCAAGATCTTCACTGGAGAACTCCTCTAGTCAGAGCAAGAGCTGGAGAAGATGGCACACGAGTGCCTGCTAGCAGCCCTGGAGGCACGTGTGGGAAAAAGTTCTTTTTCTTCTCTTTTTTTTTTTTTTTTACTTTTAATTCAGCACTTTGACTTAAAACATGCATCTAGGCAAGCTATGCAAAGAGTGACTTGCTGAACAGAAGACTGTAAGGTAGGATTAGAGGCTCTGCTTAAGAGAAACTCTGCTTCAGCCTAGAGAACAATCCCACCACAAAATAAAATTAACTTTAAAAGCAATGAGATTTTCCACTGTTAACTTAATAGCAGCAAACCACATGTTCTAAACAATGTTTTAATTTTTTTTTTTTTGTATAAGGACTCATTTTTAGTAACAAACCCCAGACTATTAGCCCTGCCATTTTTCCACTGCTGGAGGAAAACGTGGACTCTTGCTGAGTCGTACGGTGAGTATCTCAGAGATGTTTGAATCTGCCACCAATAAAAAGGCCTCTAAAATGCTAGCATAGAGGAACCAGTTCAAGGTAGAGGAAATGGAAAAAATTGGGAAAAAGAAGAAACATCTCTTTGGATCTTTAGCTCTGTTATTTTTTTAGATTATATTTCTTCTGGGCTCCCAAAATCTTCAGTAACAAACAAGTTTTCTTTTAAAAAGTATTAAGTTATCAAAACATTTGCCAGGTCCTAATATTAAATCCTAGCAATGTTTAAGTTCAGCCATATCATTTTGCTGAGTAAGTCATCCTAAAACTTAAAGTTTTCCCCTCGAAATGATCTTTCCAAATGAGATTGATATTGTGAGAAAAAAAGAAAAAAAGAGAAGGACGCCTTCATCGTGAGGAATTATGGAATTAATTTTCTTTATACACTCTGTTTGCACAAGACATTTTTGTTAACTCTTAATAAAAATACCATTCAGCTGCTACTTTCATTGTTTTTATCCTGGGACCAATACAACATTGTCATTATTGGATATAAAGTGCTGTAAAAACAAATCTAATTTGTTAAGTTTATTTTGATAAGAAATAAATATAAAGGTAGTGCATAGTTTGTACAGTGCTGCTATCATAGGACTCCTGGGTATAATTTATATAAAGAAAATAAAAAAGCATACATAACTTTCTAGTTGATTTCCTTTAACAGGGCTAATTGAAAACAGTTTCTGTTATTTAAAAGTAATTTATTTTAAATATACTTTTTAAAACAAAGTTCTTATTGATATCCATTTTAAGTATAATATTATCTCAGTGTGGGATACAAGTAAAAGGTCAAATCTTGTAGGAGTATTTTCTGTATGACTCAGTTCTGATCATAGATAAACTTATCGGGGAAACCAAATTAGTTAACCTTTTCTGTACCAAAAGCTTGTTTTAACAGGCCACGACGGTTTCTTTCACAAATACAGAACTTCAAAGCTCTTACTTTTGTTCTGAAACATGAAAAAGAGAGTGCTAATTTCCGTTTTCTCTATCTGATAAAAGGCAAAGGCTAGTGATTTTAACATGAAATTAGAATTGTTGAGATTCAGTATATAGGCACGGTAAGCAATACGTTATTAATTTTCAGTCGAGAGCTGTTGTGCATAGTGGTACAGCAACAAAGAGACGCAATTTTTTTACTTTGATTATGCCTCTAATTTATGGACATTGTTAGAGGATATATTTTTTCTTGTCCAGTAGTGTAACCCTTATGTATGGCTCTGATTACTGGAGCACTGAAAGACGCTGCATGAACAAAATGGCTGTATGCGGCATATCTCTAGGAACCAGCCTCTTTCCATATTGCTTGATAGGTTGTTCAATTCCTGGCCGGTTAACTGGTTTGTGACATTTCTCAGAAGTCCCTTCAGCTCTGCTTCCTTCGTTGTTTCCATCACAGCGGGGCCAACGCCACAATGACTTGGGTTGCTTCAATACCTGCAGTCCAACCCAACGCTGGAAACTGCCCTTCCTTCCTAAAGCCAAATCCGGAGGGATTGAAAGGCTTTAATGGACTTCAGATCTGGGACCACACTCACGTCCGAGAAAAACACTCTCGGATGTTGAGGAGCCGAAGCCCTTCGTGACTTTCGCGCAATCTCACCTCTGTCGGGGTGATTTTGTGTGGTGGCTGGGGGACGGTTTGACTCACAGGGGGGGTTTGCCTGGAAACTCACTCCTGCCACCTTCACTCATTTTGCACAGTATTTACTCTCACCGACCTGCGTGAAGAAGTTGTGCTGCAAGGGATTAAGAGTGGTGAAGTCTTTCTCCAAATAGCTCCCGGAGAGCTACGTTTCAGACGTGATCCGGTGGAGAACTCTCGAGAGGCAGATATTAATGACATTTCTCATATTCAGTGAAGCAAATGCATTAAAAATAGCCAAGGGTGAAGATATCTAGAAATCTGGTTTTGAAGGTCAAAGCATGCACAGTGCTAGCTGAAGCTGTAGGAGTATACTGGTTCTGCACAGCAAAAAGTAAAAGCAGAAGTCTGTAAGGCATGTCCCAAGCTGAACTCAAATGGGCTTGGAGTGGAAATTTTGTCAGCCCTGGTCAAATGCAGTGAAACATTTGTCTCCTGCTGGCAGTGGCAATGAACTTTTTTTTCTTCCATAATTTACAAAATATGAGCAAGTAGGTAGTTAAAGCATTTCAATTCTTCCATGAATGGAAGAATTTTACATGGTATTTTCTAAGCAGAAAAATAACTGGTGCTTGGGGAATTACTTTGTCACTCTCACAAAATGTAATTTCATCCAAACAGGCAAAATAATGCAATTATCTGGGCAGATAATGCGGCATGCTCTGCATACATGGGCAGTGAAGATGATAGCCTTTTATTCCATGAACAAGAGATGATTGCTCTGGAAAACTCGCTGGGTCACTTTTAATTATTAAAAGAGCAAATTCATGGTTTCTTCGTGGACTAGTCACACTGTATAGTATTTTCCTTTTTGTTCTATTTAAATTTAGATTGGTTATTCATACTTCCTGGCAGTGGTCATAAGAGGATGACGACTGAGAATTTGGTAGGTGAGTTAATCTCATTTTTACTGTCTCTCTAGAGCCACCCACTTTCCCTTCATATGACTCGACACCAAAAAGTCCTTACAAGTTTTGCAGAGTGAGACCAAAGTACCAATCTCCTGCACCCCTCCATCTTCTCTTCTGCCCTGTTTTTGCTGCTCCCCTTTTTCCCTGTGCATATTTCTCATTTTGTAGCCCCTCTCACCAGCCGGACACTCGGGTCACCTCCACACATGCCTCCTGCCCGCAGATGTCATCTGCAGCCGGGGAGTCAGTAGAGAGGGACTCAATGGGGTGAAGTCCCCAGCAAAACCCCAACTCCAGCCCCGTACCCTGAAAATGAGCATGCTTTTAATGTCAGTAAGGAACAGCTCAAACGTGGGGACTGCTGGATGTGTATAATGCGTGAGCACAAACTGGTGTTGAAGCCGTTCTCCCTGTTGAAGTGTTATAGCTCCTTCCCCCTGCAGTGGGTGTCGGGGGACATAATAACGCATAGGTTCATACCACAGCCCCACTTTCAGTCCAAGTGCTTATAGAGGTTGTGTACGGGTCTCCTTTCTTTTATTTGGCCAATTATTTTCATGTGGCTTTTAGAAATGCTGGTAACTTTGAGATATTTGTTGCATTTGGCTTCTTTGGCCAAGGAGTTCAGTCACTTTTCAAACGGGAAGGGCACAGATGTGCACATGCCGACGCTGAAACTGCCTCACAAAATGGGGCTAAGTTATAGACAACAGAGAAACCTTTTTGGTGTTCTTGCACTAGTGGTTACGCTAGCCTTTGGTGAGGATTTTCAGCGGGGATTTTGCTCCAGATGTGCTGTCTCTGCACCTTTCTCTTTCTGACTTAACACTGAAAGAGGATTGAAACAGACCTGGGATGCGCTACCGGTCTCCTTATCCGAGATAACGAGAATAAGGGAGAATGCAGATGGCTCAATCCATCTTATAAGAGATATATTAAACAATTGTCCTGTGTTAAATCTTCCCGGTGCACCTCAGCTTCTGGATTTTGCTGTACACTCTCCAACACTTCTGTTCCTAAAAAAAATCTCATTGGCCCGGGCCTTTTAAATAAAGCACTGCCCAAACGTAGCATCGCTAAAGTCGCCATTTAGCGAGCGGCTGGGGAGGCCGCGCCTCTCCCCACTGCTGCCCCAGGTCGCGGGTGTTCGGGGTGCCCAGGGCTCCCTCTGATCCCGAAGCGACGGCACAGCCCCGCGCTTTGCTCCGCAGCTCCGCACACGCTCCCTGTGCCGCTGCAAGCCGATGGCGAGCACGACTGTCACGCTGACGGGCTCTCATCCTGCTTGGGGAAACAGTTTCCAGGTTTTAGTAGTCAGAGTTGGAGAACTTCAAAGCCTAGCAGCGATAGTTTTGAGCTAGAGGAAGGTTATTTATTTTTCCCCCAAATGTATCTGTTGGTCTCCGGAAAGGTATTACCTCTTTCCGCAAACCTCACCTCACTTACAGCCCTAGACTATCCTGGCTGCGACAACAGTAAAAGTACCTTCGGCTTTTTATTTTCTTTTCCATTTCAAGCCCTCTAAATTCTACGTTGACATTCTCACTGCTAGCTGAAGAGCAGTGTATCTCACAATATTCCTGACTTCTTCACGTGGGACACGTGGCATGACATTGATGAGGATGGCCAGAGCAGTGTCATGCGGGTTTCACCTGCAGCCAGGTATGAGGAGTGAAAGTTGCAGTGGCTGCCAAAGGATGGGTTCATAAAGGAGTTGGACACTTTAGATCAAAAACGAGGAGCTGTGAGTGTTTTGAAGGATCAGGGCTTGGAGATTTCTTTTGGCTTCAACTTCATGCAAAGCTGGAGCATCTCTCACTGACAAAGAAATCAGCCTTTTTGGCTGAAGTGATAAACAATTGATTGAGGGTTTCTGCTTCCCAGTGCCTCGCGTTCCTGAGTACGGATGTCCATCATTAGTGATTATGGACCTGAAACCTTTCCACAATTACTGTGGTTGCAGTTCTGCAAATCGGAAGCAATAGAGAGATACGATCACCGAGCGTGGTCCTGTTGTGTATGTGGGTTGTGTGCTCTTCTCTAAACGTCGACTAAATACAGCGTCCCACCACAGCTGATTTTTCCCTGCAATATTTTATCTTTAATAAAGCTGAAGCCATGCAATTCGGCCATTGCCCTCCCACTGCATTTTTATGTTCTGAGGATGGAAAAATCAACTTTTTTTTTCAACCGGGGGAGACAATATATACGCTTTTAATGTGCTCTTCGACTTACTACCCAGCTGCAGAAACTGCTCCAGTATGCAAGTACAGGAGATGTGTTTATGTGTCTGGTCATCTCTGGAATGTGTAGCCACGGAGTGAAAGGCTGGGAAACTTTTGCGGGATGGCTGTGACAGCGATGACCGGCCAGCACCGACAGCCTGAGCTCTGATGGTGGAGAGGGAACACGGATGCCTCCGCAGCGCGGAGGGTCTCTGGCACGCGTGGAGCACGTAAGCTGGAAGGATGCTCCGTACGTCTCCCGGTGTTTGCTCGAGTCCCTTAGCGCCTTACAACCGGCACTCAGCAGTTTGTAGGATTGGGCTTCTGCCGGCTGAAGCAAAAAAAAACTTCGTTTGGGCAGGATTTCTGTGTGTGCTAAAGGCCTACTAGAAAACTGTCGAAATTAAAATGATCACACATGTCCTTCAGCTTAGGAAAAGAGAGCTCTAAGTGAGAGCATGTGTGCTCCGGCTCTCGGGCTGAGAAAATGTCAGTCTGATGTGCTTGGGAAGTTCATATTGATACAAACAGGGAGGCTCCCTGCTGCCCACAGATTTCCCACATAAAAGTCCTACTGGTAGCCGTGGGAACTTAGCAGCAGCCACGCTGTGGCTAAAGTCACCACTCTAAAAATGTAGTGAAATTAGTGTTCATAAAAGTGAAAAACATGCCACAAGAATGAAGATGTTCTGATTCACAGCCATGAAAATTACATGAGTTCTGGCATTAAAAAAAAAAAAGCTAAATTTTGCAGTTTGGCTTTGGAAAGGGATTGCTGGTGAATTTTTAAAAAGTTCCTTCGAGCAAAAATCTTGGCTTTTTGCAAATCAATTTGTTGCACCAGAACATAAGCCCCCTCATCCCCCCGCCCTGAGTCATGCCCATGACGTGATGCTGGTCCTTCTCACCAGCCCTGTGGAAAGGGCCGATCCTGTGCTGCACAGTGGCCCCTAGTGAAACTGAGTAGTTTGTTCCAGAGCCTGCGAAATAATTTCCAGCAGCTGGGTTGTTACTAATTTCAGTTCTGCCTTCCCATCTGACCCTCACCTCGTTCAAACCATGCCACTCGCTTTGTATATTTTTAAGACAAATGAAAAAAACCCACGGGAGTGTATGATGGACCAACAGACTTGTCCCAGTGTAAATCGAACATGAACCTGGGACCTAGGGGCAAAGGTAGTACTAGCAATAACGCAGCTGTTGTAGCTTAACGCTATCATTTAGCAGCATTTTCAGCTGAAGTTCCCTTTTTTGACTTTTTCCGCTATGCCTACCAGAAGGAGAGGGGACAGCTACGCCGGCTGTGATCTTGCTGCTAGAATTTGGATTTGCATGTTGTATCTCTGTTCCAATTACAGAGGCTCATCCTCAAACAGGTACCCTTGTCCCTCGCAGCTTTTTTTGCCTTGCACCACAAGGATCTGAAACATCGCCTCCGTAGTCAAAGCACTGGATGAGGCCCTCTCCCCGTGTCCTATCAAGCCCGTTTTCCTTGATTTTTTTTTTTTCCAGGAGAGATGCTATGAAGCGACGAGCATCACCCTTCCCGTCCTCCTCACGGCTTTCCCTCCGCCACCATGCCGTCTGGCAGAGCCGCCGCGGCGCTGACCCCTCGTCCAGCCGGTTATTGTTCTCGCTGGGCCGGCACCACCTTCCCATCCCCACCCCCACGCCGGCAACAGCTTATGACAGCAGCAATCTCAAAAATAAAACAGGAAATGATTTCAATAGGGGATGTGGTGGCTGACAGAGGAGAGTGGAGCGCAGTTATTCTTTCATGCGAGCGCCAGGGCCCTGCAGAAATGTTGCAGGGGAATGGATGTTTGCGCAGCCTTTCATGTGGCGGAGGGACACGCGCTTGTTTTTTTTTTTTCTCGTTGCCGCTACCCAGACCTATTGTGGTGGCTGTCCCCGTGACTTGGGTCCGGACGCTGCTGGTTGCGGCGTGGCAGCGTTTTGCTGGGGCTGCGTGGCCCCAGGGCACTGTCGGTGCATCCTCGCTAGTGCGTGGGCATTGCCCGATGGCCAGTGTTCGGGCCACCGTGATGGCCCCTTGGCTTCAATGCCGCAACTACTTCCTTGCGTTAACTGCAGCTGGGATGACAGCTGTGCTCTGGCCAGTAAATAATTCGCTTGCCCACCATGTTTCAGTATGATACACCGTTTTGGTCTGATGCCTGAAGGAAACACCTACCCGACCCGCTCTTTCTTGAGAAGAACCTTTAGCATCTGGTTGAGTTATTGAATAGGAAGGCTTCGAATGCCCCAGTCCTACGTGTTGCTGAGAGCTCTTCATCCTCCCCATTTTCTCCTGGGGGATAAGCTGGAAGGAGAAGGGGGTCTGGGTGAGCGCTGCCCCAGGAATGCCGAGCAGCGGGAGCCTCTAAGGCTAAAAGATGCTTCTTGGCCCTCAGAAAGCTGAGTGTTTTCTTGGAGGTAATGTCTTGGGCCTGGAAATGCACTTTTGGTCTGCTTCCACCAGCTTTGTATTTATAGTGAACGTTTATTTCTCTCACCAGCTGGGTTAAGTGTTTTTTTCCTGTAGCATTCAAATGCTTGGAAGAGAGGTTCAAATCCTTCTCTGCCTCCAAACACAAACATACCGTATCTAGGTCAGGAAGTCCCTGACCTCCAAATCGCTGGAGGTTGACAGAGTATATCGCGGTTGTTTTATTATAGGCTTGCCCTAGTCTCGTACTCTTCCCTAGGCATCTGCTATTGCCAGCATTAGAGATGGGATATTGGGCTAGAGGCACCTTTGGTCTGACCTCCTATGGATGTTTTTATGGTCTTTTGTCTTTATCTGGGGCCTCCAGAGGCTAATAAAGATTCTGTAAATATAAAGAATTCATTGTGATCCAAGAAAAAGTTGTGAGCACAGGAGGGCTCTCCCAGCCCCGCGCTCCCTGGGAGCAAAGGTCTGATAAGAGAAGTGGGTGTCTGGCAAGTGCTGATGAAACAACTTCCAAAGTCTATCAGTGGCTAGATAGATGGTCCTCGGTGGGTAACGAAAATAACTTTTTCTCGACACTTCTTAACATATACTTCTTCATGCAGTGTAGGATTTAATAATTTCATGCAGTATGTGATTTATCATTTAGGTTTGCTTCTAGTGTTGGCCCGCAGCCTCACTGGAAGCAGCAGATCTACCTGTCTCCTTTGGCTTCTTAGTTGGTTTCTTCAAAGGATAAAGACGTCCCCAGAGAGGTCCCGTGTCCCCCTTGCCGAGCCCTGAAGGCGTGCTGAGACGCATGGGTACCAGTGCTTGTTGTTTGCTGTTATCTAAGTGGAGCAACTCCAATATCACGAAGCTGTGCACAGGCGTCAGGCTCGCTGAGACACATGGTGTTTGTGCTGCCACTGGAGATGAGCTCTGAGATATCTCCACTGCACCAGGAAATGCCAAGGGGGGTTTTGAGACAGCAGAAAAGCATCTGCCGAGGCTCCTCTGAGCTTGTTTTCTCTTCTGCCTGCCTCTCCCCTCTGCTTGGTCAAAGGGAGCAAGCGGGACAGAAAACCTCTGTGTAACTCAGTTTTCCTTTCCCCTTTTCAGTTTAGTTTTAAGAGGCTTTTCTGCACACAGTAGAGCAGCCTCATGGCTGAGAAAGGACCTCAGCCGGGCGATGAGGAAGGCTTGCCCAGCCGCCCCCATACCTAGCCCGTGCCTGCCCCTCTTTGGGACAACAGATCTGCTTTGCCAGAAAAGGGGAGAGGAAAGAAGCAGGGTGATTTTTTTGATGCGAACCCCCCCCCAAAAAAAATCAGACAAAGATTTATTAAAAAGCCTGTTCGTTTTTCCACCTTCCCTTGCTCTTCCAAGCCTAGGAAAAATCCCCTTCAGTATGACATTAAACCTGTAGGAAGTTCTATTCTCTTTTTAGTCAGGTGTTGCTGAAGGGTTTAGAGCTATAGTTTCCAGGTCCTGCGCTGAAGCTGCTTAACCTTCACTGGCTTCATTGCAATCCCTCTGTCCTGAGCAGGAGCTTCAGTCTTGACAGTTGTAAAGAAGATGCTATTTTTAAAATCAGGCTCTACATTCATGTTTTGCGTACTCCCAAAATAGTCCTGAGGATTCAGACCTCTGTGTGCCCAGCCCTGCCACCCCCTGTGCCCAAAGGGGTCACAGCCCTGCCCCTGCAGCCAGAGCGCATCGCCCGCACGGAAAATTCAGTACAGCTCATCCAGTCACCCTGGGAAGGAAAAAGAAGGTTTCGCTTGCACAGTTGGTGCTTTCCTGCATATTGTACAGCTTTAAAAAAATCCAGTATTTTAATCAGAATGAGCGAAGAAAGTGTATGGTCCTGCTTAAAAGCTTTAAGTGATGCATTACAGCTTAAGAAGAGTCGACAGTTTGCTTAATGTTGTTCAAGTGTCAATGCAATATACAGCCTGAAAAAAACACTTCACACTGAAAAATACTCCCTTCTCACAGGAGCGCTTGAAACGGCTGGTGGGGATTTTCTGCTACGAAACTGGAAAACACCCCAGAAGCAAACCCATGACGACTCACGGAGAGCGTCAGCCTCTTCTAGAAAAGTTAAAAATATCTAAACATAAGTAAGCGCTTTTACAACCATTATGGCTGTCAGTGCATGCATCTCACTTGCCTAACATGTGGGGATCCTTGATACTCATTCGGGGAGGGAGGCGAAGATGACTGAAGTCAATAGAAAGACGCAGAGTGATTTCAGGCGGTTTTAGGTGAGGTCACGCACTTTGTTCCCTCCGACTGCCAGCGTCCTCGGTGCTCATCCAAGCCTTCGGTGGCCTCTACGGCTGCTACAGCGGTTTCTGAATTGCAGCGAGAAGACGCGGTTCTGAAGGTTCATGTTTCTGGGACGCTGGCCTGCCCCAGCCCCCTCACGCTGCGAGCCGGGGGCTTCTACAAACGTGGCCAAGAGCATCCCTCCACTGATGGGAATGAAGGCTTTTGAACTTTTTTTTGGTAACAAAAACTAAAGGCTGTTTTTCTTACCCAATGGCATAAGGCAAGAAGGTTTATGGAGGGATTCATAGCACCCTTTGCAAACTCCGAAGTCATAAACACGCGCGTGAGGTCGGTGCGAGCAGCGTCGACGCACAGGATTTTCTGGAAGGCAGCAAACGTGCAGGCTCACCGAAGGGGATGGATTTGACTAAACTTCAGGGCTGGGGAACAAAAAGGGCAAAACTCCAAAGCTGCAGCTTACCACCTGGTATTTTTTAGCGCAAATATGTCCACAAAATAGTCGGTGTCTGCGGTCATTTTTTTTGCGAAGCCGGCCGCGGCGGCCCATCAAGTTACCCAGCGGCGACCGCCGCACGCAGGCTGCCCACTCTCGTCTAGCCGCTGGCAGAGGCTGCCGCACACCCCCCCCAAAAAAAAACCAAACCCCCACTGAGGAGGATGGGGTGCGACGAGCGGCACCGTTCTCACGGGATGCTCCGACCGTCGGCTCCGGCTGAGCAAAACAGGGTGCTCGCTCTCCGGGGAGGCCGGTGGCTGGCTCGAGCGCGGCGGCAGGGACAGCTGTTGAGCGCGCAGACAGACGGACAGACAGACAGCCACCCACAATGTCTGCAATGCACACAGCTGCTGCCTGGCTGCATTACAAAGGTGCCTCCGCGGCAGCACATGGGCCGCCGGCGATTGCAAGCTGCGCTCGGGCTGTATTTTCCAAGTGCGTTTTGCTCCGGCGCTGCAAGCGCAGGCACGCTTTTATGGCATCTAGAGCATTTCGCTGAATGATTTGGTAGTACGCTACTGACCAGACAGCGCGTTTCCAGATTTAGATTATAAGAGGAAAACAGCAAGTGGTGGGTTCAAGTGCAGGTCAGTGGATATGTTATACCAGAGCTCCTCCGCCGAGCACTGGAGTACTCGCGCTCCCCCGGGACCAATACTGTAAGCTGCGCTCGATAGAGATGGCCTAAGGTGTTTGCTTTTATGATTACCAGTACCATTCACACTGGGAAAATGCTGTTATCACATTGTAAACATAATTTTTAATATCGCGGAATCTTTTCAGTTGGTATTTGGGCTTCGAACGCGAACGGACAATTTTCTCCTCTTCTCTAGATGTAGTAAGCAGCATGTTAGCCGGAGGTTTTGGGAAAGGAAAAGAAGGGTACAGAGGTGAGATGATAATATTGTGAATCTGCTGATGGGCTTGTTTTTAAATAGCTGCTGGTACCACCGAGCACAGTTTGGAGGAGGAAAGCAAAGAAAAGCTGTAACCCAGACCATGAAAACCAAAATTGGTGCCGATGGCCACACTACGGATACATGTGGAAAAACAAATAGCGCAACACAATGTCATCGGCGTTCAGCATGAACAAGCAGCATTTAAATGTCTCACCTGCAATAAAACCTGAGTTTACAGACAGTGTAAAGCAACTTACTGACCCGGCTCATATCCACCACCTGAAAGTCAGTGGGAGAGTGTCTCCTGATGGTCTGAAGAGCAAAGAGGATCCCGATAGTGATGTTTAGTAATTGCAAACTGGCTTTGGCTGCTGCAAGGTTTTTTTTAAGATTAAATTCTGCTCAGTTAAACTTCAGATCACCTTTTGCAGGGCAATATTCCCTCTAAAGACAGGCGCGGGGCTGCACGAGCCCCCTCTCCCTGCTCTCCCAGTGTAAATGGGGATTGCCGAAAGCACGGTGGGTGCAATATCACCAGAGAAAGCTGTTTACCGTTTCATTGCCACAATGAATAAAGCACCCTTTCTCACTCTTGCTGAGCTGAACTGCGTGTGAAAGTGCAGCCTGGGCCCCCGTCCCCTGTTTGCTGAGTAAGATCTGGCCCGTGTAGGAGTCAGTCACGAATAACCTGCCCGGAGTTACGGTTCAGGTCGCTCACGGCTCTCCCACGTCTTTTAACGCAATGGTATTTTTAACGTCGTGGTGTGGCGTGTCCCTGGGGGTCGTTAACTGTGGATTTTGGGAAGGTGGTCCCTGTCCCTGGGCAGAAAGGGGATGCGAGAGCTGCCACTGCCCCGGGGAGGTGAGGGGCGAGGGATGGGGACTGTGCCTGCACCGGCAGCGGGGTGGGGGGAATCACCTGCCCCCAGCACAATGTGGGCTTTATCTGAAATATTTATTTTTGTGACAGGGAGACTTGGAGCGGTTGGAAAGGTGGGGTATGGGCAGCTTTACCGCTTGAGGCTCTGACGCATCCTTTGGGAAGGCTGGCTTTGGTGTGGCAGCTAAAAACACAACAAACTGCACACACAGTAGCACTTTTAGGCTGATAAGGCTTATTTTCCAGGATGGTGTCTTTTTTCCTCGCAGCAGCCCAAATCCCAAATTCCTGCCTTAGCTCACACTCAGACAAACCTCCTGCGGACCTACTCCTATCTGGACCAGAAATGACCAAAACCTTCGGATCTTGACCCAGCAGGTAGGAAACAATGCTGAAATGAAGGTTCACCGAGCTACACCCCTTTCATTTAACCTAGTTTCCATATGACACAGGCACATCTGACGGCTCAACAGTGCGGTGCAAGTAGGGCAGATGCTCTTCATTGAGAAGACATTTGTGTTGTGCCCATGCTTCTTGCAGCACGTCCCACCGCACGGGACCCCTCCTCACCCTCGCTCTGAGGATGGGGCCGTGCCGAGGTGGGGAAGAAGGGGAAAAGGGAATGTTTAGATCTGCCTTTCTGAAATAAATGGCCTTTTTTCTTTTTTTTTTTTTTTTTGGCTTTTTCCTCCCGATTCAGGAGGACGGTGGCCATTCCATGTGCCAGCCGGCTCCATGGCCAGCTCCTGCCCACTGCTGAGCCCAGGGAGTCCTGCACTATTGCCCAGCCCTGGCGGGGTGTGTGCGGGAGAGCAGTGCTTTGCATTGGGATCTTGGATGCTGCTAGCAGATGTGGAAAAAAACCTCAGTGCGTGTAACCAGACGACTCCCTACTGATGGCGCAGCTTGTGTTCCCGAGCAGTGCTAATTATTTGAAGCCAAGCTGGCAAAAAATTCAAACTCCCAAACCTTTCCTGGGAGATGCTCTTTCCCTTTCCACATCGTGCTCCTCCGGCAGATCTGGTCGGCCTCCGTGCCTGAACCTGCCCTTGGTGGGATGCTCCTGGCAGGAGCGTGCCATGGGATGCGGCAACCTGCTGGCACACATGGGCTGCAGCCATGGGGCACGCGGGCGGCTTTGTGCCTGCATCTGTTAACGAAGAATTAAATGAATCCTAAAAAAGGCGAGAACAGAGGGCGAGAGCCAAGGCAATGGTACGTTGCTCAACTGTTTTGCTTGCTGTAATTGCTCAGGTTTTAGAGCAAAACAGAAAGACGGGCGTAATGAATTGCGCTACCTTAATGTGTCCTACAGTTAGCAAAGGGGGACAATAGATACCGGGGGGCATAAATGGGCTGTATGGCTTTGCAGAAGGCCGCCCAAAGGACAGAAAGCAAAGGGCTGGCACTGCTGGGAGCAGGTGTCCTGGTGACTGCAGCTGCAGCTGCGACTGCAAGCAGCCTTATTTTGAATATGAAAACTTCAAGCTGGGAGGCACAAGGGCTGTCTAAAAGGGGGAAGGAAGAGGAGGAAGGCCCTTGCTCAAAGCAGCGGAGCCGAGTTAGTGTCTCGCTGGCTGAGCCCGGCTTGGCTAAGCCGAGCAGCCAAACAGCCTCCCCGTGACCTTCCCGGCTGCAGTGCTTCAGATGTTGCTTTAAAAAAAAATTGCTCTCGCCGCAAGAGATTAGAAGGACCACACTTCCAGGAAAGCCCAAGGAAAAGTAACACGAAAAAGCCTCCCGCTATAAATGAATGCATTTGAACAAATGCCTCCTGTCCCAGAGATAGAGCTGGTTGTCCATATTTCTGCATATTCTGGGCTTTCTATGCCCCCTATTTGCTGCTCATGAATCAGTGAAAATTTTATCCTGCTGTTCGTTGAAAGCATGCTATTCCGTAAGGTCCTCCATCTCAACTTATCATGAGGCAACTCTTATTTCGTAAAAACACTTGATAAATTGAATATTTTGCTTTGCTTGGTCGTTCTAGGTCAATTGTTGGATTATTAAATAAGAATTGAATCCAAGACTGACAGAATTCCCAATTCTTTGCAGATCTCGGTGGCAATGGGCTAGCGGAAAACAGAAAATTGGCTCTAAACACCTAGGAACATAAGCTTCTTTCAATCAGGACTTTGTCTTCTTATGTCTTTGTAAATTATTCTTCACCTCTGTGCTGTTAGAGAATTTTCAGCCTTCCTCACAATATGCAGGACTTATTCATAGATGTAGATCTGTTATCTTTAAGAGGGTGACATGTCTGAAAGTGGCTGTCCAAAAATACATATCTGTCCAAAAATGCATATCAATGATAATTACTGTTACTGTTAAATGTGTGCAAGTAACTTTATGTATTTTAGCCTCGTTATAAAAATACTAGAATTATTTCCATTTTACTTAAATACTCTATTACATTAATACATAACAAATGTATGCAATAAATAGTAAATCTGTTGTTTACTGCTGCTCCCTATTACTATGAGTTTTATGTCTGGTTCTGTTATTAGTACTAGGTCTATTTTCGGTGAAAAATCTTCAAATGTCAAAACATGACTAAAATGCAGTAAACTGCAAGTAAAATAACCACATTTGAAAGAATGCAAAAAGCGCTTTGGCAAATTGTTATCTTTACAGTGGTATCTTTGCTCTATATATTTACACAAATACACAGAAAGATATTATATATTAATTACACAGGAAAATCTTACTCATCTCTGTAGAAAAACAGGATAGAGATTTCACATGTGGCTCAGCTCTAGGACGATGTGATATTAGTGTCTGTGCTGTTTTCAAGATGCAGTTTATCTAAGACTGGAAAAGGGTATGGTTTGGCTGACTAAACTCTGGAGTGATGCTGAATGATAAAAGTGCTAAGGGGAATTTTTGGGGCGTCTAAAAGACAACGTATAAGACTCTGTAGGTGTAAAAAAAAACCAAAAAGACTTTTTCTGGTGGTTGTTTAAAAAGCTTACTGACATTTTATGACACAGACTAACCTCCCCCCATGCCTTTAACCCCCTGTTGCAAAACGTAGCTGCCTTAAAACTGAATGCAAGCTCGCTCACATAGGGGTGTTATTTCGGCACTTTGGCTCATCTCGCCCCTCTTTGAGAGTTTTGTTGTACGTTTAGTGTCCCGAACTGGAGCGGGCTGTAGCGCACATAGGCACGACCAGTGGGAAGGGCAAGCAGACAAACCCAACAGCTTCTCTGGGATCTGCGCTGCTAGCTATCTGCAAAACACTTGGCATCGCAGACATTTGAGAGCTGCAAACCCTACACTGCTTTCAAGCGCTGGGGGGGGAGAGCTCTGCCAAGCCCACCCTGCCACGGGGTCTGCCCGGGGAGAGGCACGGCTCCTTGGCTGCGGGAACATGCTGAGCCAAGCGGTTTTGGGGAAAAGACCTGCCAAAGGAGGGCTGCCTGAGCTAAGAAAGCCCCGGTCCTTGGAGGCATGGGGTGGAAATAAAGGTCAGGGGGCTGGTGGGGATGCTCGCGGCAGCGGCGCGCTGCAGGACAGATTTGCATAGCGGTGATGGAGGGGTCTTGATGGTGATGGGTGGTCTTCTCCAACGTCGGCCTCTCCAGGTGGGCTAGCAGTGAAGCTGGGGTATGGTGACAGCGTTGTTAACGCAGAGGTCTGACCTAGCCCCCGGACCCGGGATTCCCAGAAGCCCCCCAGCCTGTCTCACCTGCCTGCTGGAGGTCTCCACGAAGCCCAGGGGGGACCTGGACTTCTTCCTGGGCTGCCCAGGCACAGCCAGGGGTGGCAACCTGGCCCTTGCAGGGTCCTGCACGGCGGGCAGGCTCCGGGCAGGATTCATCCCAGCCAGCTCATGGGCCAGTTGGTGGGGAGAAGGACGTGTCCATGGAGGTAGATTTGGGTCTTCAAGGGGCTATCGAAGTTATTCTTCACGAGGACCTTTTGGTTTTGGCTCGAGAGGGAGCCTGACATGAGCAGGGCTTGCTTTCCTTACCTGCCCAAAGTCACGCAGCTGGAAATGCCCACTTCGACCTAAGCTGCCGCTCGCTACGGGTGTGCAGACGGATGGTGGCCATAGGTCTCGGTGGAGGTAAGCGTAGCCCTAGGTCTGCTCCTTCTCTTGCAGCATAGTCCCAGATCTTTGGACATCAGCCCTTTCCCATCTCTACCTACCACTCTTTCAGGGCCTTTCTTCATGGGGAATGGGGAAAACCAGGTCCCCCTTGGGTTAAGGAGCACAAAGGGATCTTGTTTTCTGTGGTACAAGGTCTGGGCTTCCTGCTCTCCAATGCTGGACCTTCATTTCAGGCCACCAGAGCAAAGATGTGATTGCTGCTGACCGTCGTGGAGTGCCAGGTCTGTGCTGATGACTTTTGCAGAAATGCTTTGCTGCTTTCTCTTGTAGTCCTAGCCCCTGACTACGCAGCGATCCCAGCTGTGAATATTTTTGGAAAAATAGCTTGGCTCCAGCACAGTAAATAAAAGCTTGAAAAGCCAGTGGACCTCTTTCCACCCCCCACCCTGGGTTCATATAAAGCACTTTGGGAACCAAAAAAGAGCACAATTATAGTTGAATCTTGGGATTTCTTTAGCAAGAGGACTTCAGGAGTCCAACAAACACCAACCTGGATGCAGTGGGCTTAGTGGTTTTTCTCCTTTACATTAAAATCTCATTGAACCAGGAAGGTTGTCTGCCAGGTGTGGGTGGCAAAGCTCTCAGATATTGATTTTCAGTCTGTTGGTCTTGAAAGCAAAAACACATCTTTCATGTCGCCAGGCACTGTATCAGAGCCCACAGTGGCTTTGCAGGGTATTTCTGCGCATCGTGGCAGTGAAGACAATAGAACATCCTGTGAAGTAACAGCCTTAGCAAAACACCACAAGAGAAAATTGTGAAAAACACACTTCTCTGTTCCTTCTTTTACACAGACTTTGGGTTAGAAACAGACATACTGGATCTGAAATTGCTTTCTCTTGTGATTTGGCTTCTTTTTAAGCCTCAAACCATTTAAAGGTCCCCTCCCCTCCCTCAAACCCTGTTGAAGCTTGATGTGGGAGAACGTAGGCTTTTTTTCCCTACTGCTTTCAGTCACTGTCTGACATATTCTGAATGCGCCTTGATGTGTCCGCTGCTTTTAATATTGCTGGCTAACACAAAGCACTCAGTTTGTTCCCTCCTACTGACACACATAATTTGTATTTCCATAGAGAAATATTGCTGTATTTTTCAGGGAGATTACATGGGAGAGCAATGTAACAACCTCCATAAAGTCACTGCTTGGTGCCAACTAGTCAATCAGTTTTACTACGGTGTTACATACTTATAGACTGGGGCATCTTGCAGGCTAAGTATGGTATTAGCAGACCTTGGCACTTTCAAGAAGTCTTGTTCTTGCAGTTGCTGCTTTGAAGTTGATGGAAACTTTATTTATTCTCTTAAATTTATTAGTGCCTGTCTTCAGTGCTCTTTGGGACATTGCACTGTTGGAAGTGTAAGCTCAGGAATGGGACTTGGTATTGAGGTTCTGCAGCCTGCAGGAACGAAATAGCATTTTTTGCCATTTTTTGTGAAAGGCATCGTGCCTACGCCAGGCTGGGAAAAGACTTTCTACCAACATACACCTCCCCTGTGTTTTCAGGCACATGCAACATCCTTTGCTATTCCCTGGCCTAGGTCCACGTCCAGCCTTGCTATATTTAAAGTTTATTGCATCTCCCTCAAAGCTGGCTGAACTCTGTGGGTGGGTGAAATGATTCCTTTAATGCCTACTAAGTTTATGGCTGCAGAAACATCTTTTTAATATCTTTTGGGATGGACGATGCTCTGTGAAGAGAATGATCTACCAGCAGTTCAGGGTAGGTATTGACCAGCTACACTGCTCTCTCATGCAGACCTGTGCTGGGGTATCAGAATGAAAACAGGAAACGATGTGGGAATTGTTAATAAAACTTGACAACAACAGCTCAAAAGGTGTTTGATCCACTGTTTAAGTGTACATAACCATTACAGGATGAGGAAACAGGAAATACGCTGAGGGGAAGGAGATGAGAACAGAGAAGTGTAAAAAGAATAAAAAGACTGAACGTGAAAAATTCCAAGTCACCCTTTCTAAGTCAGCTGGCATGCACGAGGCGCTCCTCACTTAGGTGTTACACATGTAAAACCCAAGGAGATGGAATTGAGATCCTTCAACATTGAATTCCATCATGACACTGAATATGAGACCAAGTTAATGCCAAAAAGAAAAACTCCAAATGAAAAAAAAAAAAAGTTATTTCCAGGCAAGGATTTTAACATTTTCAAAACCAAATCAGCTCTCTGTCATTCCTGTTTCTTCAGAATCTGCATTTGCCCACAGCCTCAAATAACTGAAATGCCATAGTGCTACTCCTATTCAGAAGGACTATTACCATTTCATGATCACTTTTTTCTCTCCGCAGACTCCCGCACACCACCCCACGTTCTTCCATAAGTAACTGAGTCAGGAAAAAAAAAAAATAAAGCACACCCTCTTTTTCCTGCTGCATTTTATTGCAGTGAGTTCTCTGCCTTCTTCTCATTGAGGTTTGCATGATGAGTTCCCTAGTAACCCACTCTAAAGTGTTACTGAATTAAGTCTAGCAAATGTGTTAATTTGAAAGAAGTGTTTGGGGGAAAAAGAACGTATTAGTTTGGATGTAAGAACAGCAAATGCTTCCCTTATGTCACCTTTCATTAACAGCATTCAAAGCATTTTAAACACTTGAAGTCATGATTCACAGTTTATAGACAATGAAACTGGGCTCCAGTTTGATAATTAGTAGACTAATTGTGGAGTTCAAGTCTGCTGATTTTTAGCCTCTGGCCCATCTCCATTGGATGACTCTGTTCCCTGTGACAAATACACTGAAGGGAACCATTTTCTAATGTGCAGGACACCCATTATCTTCCTTAAAATGTCCTTTGGACCTTTGAAAGCAGGGAGCAGTAGTTGCAGGTCGCACACTTCCTTCTAGCCATGGGCCTCCACAAACCGATGGGTCTTTGTGTCTTCAAGAGAGGGGGCGGAAAGGAGATGCCCCTGGGTGAGGAAAGCAAGGAAAGAAGGACTGTCCTGGGTGCCAAGAACAAGAGCTTCCAAGCTGTGGGAGCAAAGGAGATTGCTAAGTGTCTTCTGGTGCCTGGGGCCGTACGTAGGATTCATCTGCCCAAGCTTTGACGTTCGTCTCACTGCCAAAGTCACATCTAAGACAAGTCAGATACATCACCTGGTAGCGATATATCAGTTTCTGGGCACCAACTGCAAAAGATGGCAACCTCGGATTTCAGTGTTCAGCTTCTGAATTTCAGAGGGCAGACTCTTACCCTTAGTCTCTCCCCTTGAGAAGAAGCCTGCTCAGAGAGGAAGAGGATGGAGGTGCGAGGGGGCTTCCCTGCAGGCAGAGCTGCCCTGTGACACAGCAGACTGTTCCTCGCTGTCCCTGGTTTAAAATAATGCTTTGCCTTCTGCTAGTTCAGCAGACACGGTGGGGGTCTGGCAGGAGCGGGCTGCCGGTGAGCTCCAACATGGGCTGCGCTCTCTTCAGGAAGGTCGGCAGGTGGATGTGGTGTCACTGCTTGGCAACTCCGACAAGACCACCACGGCTCGGACACCTCTGTCCACTTGTTTCCTTCCCCGTGATTTTCCTCTCTTGGCTTTATGGGCAGTGGCCCTACTTAAGCATCTGACCCCCCAGACGGCGTGAGCTCTGCTGTGTTGTTGCAGGGAGACAACCCCTTCTGGTGGCAGCATGTTGCTTGTTGGTACAGCTATGATGGCCTGACAGGTAAAGATTTAATGAAGCCGCATATTAAACCGCTCCTGCAAAACTTGCTAAGTATCATGACGTGCTTGTTTGTTGGTTTTTTGAAACTATTTTGGTGGAGGTTGGGAGAAACGCAGCGCTACAACTCTCGATGGCTACGTTAAGCTAAGCACATGCTTGTTCCATTGAGTCGGTGTGTGTATGCGTGTACATACATACGCACACATACATATAATTGTACCTGTCCTTCATCTGATGTTGAAGGTTTGCCCCATTTAAAGTGCAGAAGTCTATTGTTTTTAGTCTTTAAAATGCCCCTCCCTTGGGGCCATGATATCATTGCCTGGCATCCCATGAACATCCTCCAAAGTGCTTTCATGTCCTCTTATGTTAGACAGAATTATGAATTGCCAAGTTTACTCATAAGTGGAGTGAAATATCACCTGCACATTGGCCTGTCATGCTGGAGACAGTGTGGCTGGTGACAAGTCCCCTTTTCATCATCTCCCAAAGGCAGGAAAGATAATACACAGTCACCTATTATGAAACAGGCTTTTTATAGAGGATGATTTCTCTGTGACGCAGTCTTTATTGCGTGCGTGTAACTCTTCTTTGGGTAGTGATATTGAAAGCAAAGTAATCCCGTGGCTGATGTAATGCCATGGTGCCCTGTAAGTGTGAGAGCACTTCCACTAGTCTTTTTTCTGAAAGGCAAAGCAAGCAATATCCAGTTTGACTAGCAACTCGTCTTTTACCTCCTTGGTCCAGTTCATTGGTCTCCAACTTGCTCCACCATTTTTAGGCTCTTCTGACCGTTTCGCTCACGGTGAACTTGGGCAGCTGGTGTTTGCGGTTGCCTTGGGAAGGCACTGGGAGCTGAGAAATGTGCCTAACACTGTGTCCCCTCACGGGCTCTTAGAGGGGAAGACTAGTTTATTGATGTAGGGAAAAAAACCCCAAAAGGTGAAGTGCAGGTGGGTTACGTGCCAGCGGTACGGCTGAGGCAGTCACTGGTGCCGGCAGCAGGAGGAAAAAATTTGGTGTGGAGACCATAACAAGGAGTGAGGGGTGGAGAGGGATGACACATGCAGGATGCAGGGTGAGGTAATTCTTTCCAGTTGTCCTTGGTCCTCCTTTTTTGTCTTGGTGCTTTCCTGGCAGCAGTCTCTTCTTTGAAACTCTTTGCCTCCTGTTTTCAGATAGAAAACCACAGTGGAGGGCGGCAGTCTCAGGAGCACCATGTGCTCCTTTATTTGTGGGCAGAGGGACTGGCTACCTTGGATTAATGATTTAATAAACAAACCAACCCAAACCCCACCAAAGCAAGCTGTGAAAAACTCGTAATGTAAATTGGATTTTTCTGAATGGGAGCAATAATGAATGTTTAGCTAGAGGGACCTTCTGTGAACACTTTCTTCTTTCTGTTCATCTATTCATTAGAAAATGAGAGTGGATATAAACGAGCCCAGCGAGCGCTAGCTGAAGTAAAGGCAGGACGTAGATGGGCAATTGGCAGAGACAACATAAAAATCCTGGGGGAGCTGAACAACCTGCAAGGCTTGGCTTCAAGGGACACAGGCTAGGTTTGTGGAGGTGCAGAAGATAATTCATGTGCACAGCCTATTGCCAGGGTCAGCTCAAGAGATGGCAGTGGAATATGATTTTCAACAGTGTGCAAGGCCTTACAGGCAGAAAACCCCAAGCCTATGGCACGACACAAAGTACAAACGGCTGACTGATGGAGAGCTTGACCTTAACAGTCTCCTTTCTTGTCAAAAACCTCATAGCAATGAACCCTTGGCTGTGCTGGCCTGGTGCAAACCAGCAGAGATAATGCATGGCTCTAGTGAGGTGACACAGGCAGCAGACACCCCAGTATCAAGGCAACCCTTCCCTGCACTGCTTGCTAGTGTTGAAACACAGAATGCAAAAAGGGACAAGGTGCAGGATAAGCCTAAGAAAAATCCAATTTAAGTGTGACATTCCTCACGTCAGAGAATAGCGACCGATGCGGTCTTCTCAGAGGCTTTCTTTACTCTTGCAGTGACGCAGAAGCAAGCTGGTGGCACCTGGCAGTGTCTCCTCAGGTCCCCATGCCCTCCCCGTACTGCAAACAGTAATTCTTCTCCTTCTCCTCAGAGGTGCCGCTGCCGGGGCTGCACTGTCTGGGATGGCAGTGTGTCACCTTGTCGTGGTGGCTGGTGGCCTGGTGTGAGACAGTGGATCTTTGTTCCTCTGCAGAAACAGGTCACCGTAGTTAACCGTGCTGCCTCCTTTAGATGCAAACGGTTCCTCCTGAGCTTATACGTATTGATCTTCCCTGAGACATGAACAGGACTGTACGTAGGAGGCAAGACATGCTGACTTCAGTCATTTAAACTTCTGACAAAGTCCTGCATAAGGAAGATCTGTGGGTGTAGGCGTGAGAAGTTGCTAGAGGCAGGCATTGACCTGCAGAAATAAATGGCCACTTGACAGCCCAGCAAATGATGGGGCTCGAGAAATGCCCTGTTCTGTGTAGGGCAGGGCTTGAGGTGGGGGCAAAAAAAACTCTGGGAAAAAGAAGGAAATGTTTTTGAGATGGTATTTCACTACTAAACCTTTTCAGGAGCTCCAGGAGGTTCCTGTGCTGCCCCATGCCATGCTGAACCATGTGTTTTAGCCAGAAGAGCCATAAGCGAACCGTGCAGTGGTCCTAGGCTCTGTAGACAAACCTGAGCGATACGAGGCATTTCTGGTAACTGTGCTCCAGCAACCTGCGTGCCCCATGGCCGCAGAAAATACCTGGCGATCAGAAGGAGAAGAGGAGGCCCTGGGAGGTGCAACCATCCTGGGGAAGCTCCAGACAGCCAGGAGACAAGAGGAGAGGTGGCAATGAAGTAGGGTATGGTCACCGTGGTCAAGGCGCTCCAAGAGGCTCTGTAGTTAAAGCTGCCAGTGGCCACGTGGAGATGGGAAAGAAAAGCCTGCGACAGCACTCTGAAGGCTTTCTGTTACAGACCAACGCAGAAATGCCACCGAGGTGAGTATTAGACCTCGTCGTGCTCAGCAAAAATGTAAAAACGGATGAAGTTGAATTGTTTTATGTAGGTCTTTCTCAGCAGTTATATTAATCTTGCAAAAAACCCCATAAAGGTAAGTACTCCCACTATCTACTACTAGAATAAAGGCACTTACAATTTTTGTTTTCATACTTACGAACTGCAAGTTTTATGCCAATAATTAAGTTGTGAAATACTCTAAAGATTTAGGGGATTCTAACAGGAACAAGCACTGTACATTTTGTCCATTTTTAAAACAAAATATTTTTTCCTGTTTTTCCTGGAATAAAGCACTATTTTGGTTGTTTCCGTATGATGAGTAACTTCCATCTCTGAATCAGGAGTACAGGTCTCTGGGTCAAGTTGCTGAAATATCATCAATATCTGTGTAAAAAACCCATGGACTGGTAAAGTTGGCAACTGATTGATAACATTCGTTGAACTAGTGTTGTGCCCGAGGACTCTGCCAATATGTGGCATATATTATGCTGAAGACTAAGGTATCTGGCAAGATAGCTGCATTTTTTTTAATGCTTTCTGGAGACTATCTGTTCAACTTGCCTGACTGGGTCTGTGTCATGCCCTTCCCAGAAGTTGCATCTCTCCCAAATTAGGGACAAGACCTGGTCGTTGAAGTTCAGAAATTTTCTGCTGAGTTGGGATATAAGAACCCATCTGACGGATTCTGGTCTGCTCCTGACCACCTTTTTTTAAACCTGTGGTTTTCTCACGCTATTTAATAAATATGATGCTCTACCTCCCTGTGCCAGCGTGTCTTGCAAACAAGCACTCACACACACGTAGTCAATGGCTTAATGATGCATAGTAGAGGTAGCCGACTCACCTATCCAGTGTTTCACTCATTCAGCTCTACAGAGAAACTCTAGGGAGATTAGCCCTCTGATTCTGATAAGGCAAGTTAGGTTTATAAGGTGGGAACAAGCCCTCTGCTTCGTTGTGATGGATTGAGGACAGGAGAGCTCAGTGCATCCGGACCCACCGCGGCCTTGATCAGCCGGCCAGCAGTCAGCTCTAGGGCTTGCAGGTGTCTGTCGCAGGATATCTGTACAATGTTAGCTTCACGGTTTATTAGCTTGGGAATATGTAGTTCATCTTGATATATTCTGTATTATCTGTAGTTTTATTGTTTAGGTTCCTGTATAACACCCTCCATAGCGATTCTGGAAGAAAAGCAGTGGTGAAATGGTAAATGAAAACGTGGGAAACTCACCTTTTTGGATGCGTACAGGAAATGGGTGAAGTCAGCATCGCACAAACGATGAGTGGGTGAACTGCACTTACCTCCCTCTATGCTGTGCCACTGAGTGGGGCATCACTGCGTGGGGGGAAGCGATGAGGGGCCTGGATCTCAGGAGGGAATGAAGAAAAGGCTGCAGAAAACTGGGGGCCAGACCCCTGCCTTCCTCCGTTCTAGCACCAGAGCATCTTTCTGTAGTTCACACAGCAGCGTGAATAACATCTGCCGCAGGGTTTAATCTCACGCCCTCTCCCCAGGGGGAGAAGCGTGTGCGCTGGAGTGTGCTGTTTTGCTGGGGAGGAGGGTAGCTGTTGATGGTCGATGTGCGAAGCGTGTTCATCGCGGAGAGGGAAAGAGCCAAGCTATGGGCCTTGCCAGTGCAGATGGAGGTGATGTGAGCAGCGACGGTGCCCAGACCCCGGGAAGGTCCTGCCACGGCTGCGGGGAAGTTTGGGATCTGTCGTAGCCAACCTTCATCCTCTCCCCTGCTGCACCCTCTGAAGATGCTGAGGCCACCGCCTGCCTGCGAGGCGGTTCCCCTGGCCGCAGTTTGGGGCTGTTCCCACCGCTGAACTGTCCTTGTGGAGAAGCATAATTCTGTTAGGCCAAGGCATGTCCGCCTGGTGTTCTTCAGTGCGCCAAGTCGTGGGTTGTGGGCATCCCGGATTTGTATGAAAAGTAGCAAATCCCACCAGAGCCTCCCCTGCCTTATCTGTGTGCAACCTTGCTCCTCTCAAACCCTTAACGGTTTACCTTTTATCCTTGCAAAAGGGTAACATAAAGTCATCTGGGGGCTCATATGACTTAAAATGCAGGTTTTTTTAAAGTTTTCTGCTTGTAATCAACAGAGGATTTTGCTGTGTAACCATCTCCTATGAAATAGTGGCTGGGCATTTGGTTGTCATATGGCTGTGCTGTATAATTATAGAACATGTTATGGTTTGATGGATGAAGTCATTAAGAGGATAGTAATTAGTACCAGCCTGCTACTTTGAACTGCTGTGTGGTGTCACATATTCCTTACAGTGAATTACATCTGTGCACACACTGAATACAGCTTTCTAACCATCTGATGCCTCAGGCTTACATATTGTTACTCCGTATCCATCCAGAACATTTTTCATTCATTTTTAAAAATACACACACATCAAACCAGACAGCAGTCTGTAGCTTCCTACCTCCTAGAAATGGCACTTTTTTTTTTTTGAAAGGAAAACTCCAAAAGGAGAATTTAGAGGCTTGACGTGACGTCTGATATGGGCTTGGCACAGCAAATGAAATCTTGCGGCAGAAAGGTGAAACTTTTCTGCTGCCATGTGTAGGACCTCGAGCCAGAAGTAATCCTGGTTTTCTGCCTTTTGACTCGGTAGAGTGCATTTGCAGCCTCTGAAGGGCGATGAGCAGCATACGGCCTTTTACCCTCGAGCTGAGCTGCACGTTGGGATTTCAGCGATAGTCTATATGGAAATCCCAACTGGGTGACGGAGGTTTTCACTGGGAGAGCTGGATGCATGCGGGAGTACTGAGACGATGGGAGAAGCAGCCCTGCAACAGGGAGAAGGCTGATGGCTCATCCCGGGGGTTGCTCGCCGGTGGCCACATCTTCACAGTGGGAGGCATCCCATTGCAGGCTCCCCCAAACAAGCACCCGCTTCCTACCTGTTTCCCACCCCAAGCCCCTGGAGGCGATCTGGGATGATGTCCCCTGTGAGCAGATACATTTTCCTCCCCTCCTCTGCCCCACCACAAATGACCTTAGATAAGCCTGTGCTATTGGGCACTTGGGTGGGATGAACTCAAATACCACACAGCATTACACAGGGCAGGCACATCCTTGCGTGTGGCTGGTAGAGGGTTGGTGATTTTTCCCTCCTCTACCCGCATCGTATTCCCCTCTAAAGGACCTCACTAGGCATGAAAAATCAGAATGGGACTATCTTCAGCTGCAAATGACAGCTCTGGTTTGCAGCATAACTTGTTGGTGCCTCCTGGGAATTACAGTGCAGTTAAAGATACACTGCTGAAGCTATGTGTCTCACTTTTCCATTAAGGGTTGGACATCCCTGCTATGCCACAGCTCCTACAGTACCTTGGTGTCTCCCTGTGTAGACAGTCACCTTACACTGGCGAAGAGGTAGCCTGAAATAGGGTAGTCCAACTCAGAGAGGATAATACTCAAACTACACTGAATTTGAGCTGGATTTGGATGAAAAACACTAAAACGCTTTGGGTTTAAGGATTTTTTTTTTTTTAATGAAAAGTTGAAATTTAGTCTGGGAAACAATCGCTTTTAGAGGAAAAACAGAACTGAACAACCACAACTAAAAATTCCATTTCCTGCTGAAAAAATATCCGGCAAGAATTGCACTTAATCCTGCAAATAAGAAGTCTTCTTTGCTGGCAAAAAAAGAGGACATATGAAAGAAGAAAAATGGCTTGCACAAAATACACCGGGGAGTATTGGTTTGACGATCATATATAATGGTTGCATCAATCTCAGACTTCCATCTTTGCAAGGGGCAGAGCTGCCTGCTTTAGAAATTGCTGCTATTGCTTGCATCAGTTTTAGAGCTCATTTGTGGGGGTGGCAGGAGAAGAAATGGCCTTTGTAAAGTGGCAGTCATTTTGCCTGTCAACCCTTTTCTCAGTTCGATGAGCTATTTCTTCAGCTTTTTCATTCCTTTCGAATGTGGTATCGCTCTGCAGACAGCACTGAACTGTCCTGTACATATAACAGTGCCCTTGAGTCCGATCTACCCTGTGCTCGTTTCGTTATCATCTGCCAAACTATCTGGTTGCTCGTTGCCACAGGAAGCTTGAGGAGGATAAATGACTTGCTTATAGACACTGTTCCCACGGGCACAAGCAGGCACAAACAAAATGTTTCCCATTTCATCCTTTTCGCACTTTCTTGCCAAATGGGCTGGGATATGAAATCTGCCCACCGTGTTCTCACCTCCAGCACCGCTGCTGAGCTGGAGGAGACCCTCTGCAGAGGTGCCTGTCCGAGCCGAGTGGTAGGTCGAGGTGGATTTTTGGAGCGACCTTTTCAGTTCTGATTCAGTTCTGCGGGCTGAGGGATAAGGCAACATTAGGCGTCTATTTTGTACCATGGCATGAGATGGTAAAGAGATGTCTTATGGGAGGGACAGGT
This sequence comes from Harpia harpyja, assembly GCF_026419915.1. Classification (NCBI taxonomy): domain Eukaryota; kingdom Metazoa; phylum Chordata; class Aves; order Accipitriformes; family Accipitridae; genus Harpia; species Harpia harpyja. The sequence goes on from NC_068943.1 coordinate 33,143,876, forward strand.
CTGTGCCCCTTTGGGGCAGTGCTCTGCTGTGCAGACGTGGGGTTCACCTTGGCCAGATGTCGCGACCAAATCTGAGGTCCCTTTGCAGTCAGCAGAGGGAAGCTGGCACTTCTGGGACAGCACCTCTCGTCCTGCAGTAGCTGTCTAAGGTGGGATTTTAATAGTATCTCAGCACCTTGTCTTGAGTAAAAGAAGAGCTTTCTCCTTTGAAGCGGCTGGCCTCCCCGCTGGCGAGTGACTGCGGTCATCCCTGGAATCCCTCTCACCACCAGACTGGAGGACTAGCATGCTGGAACTAATTAATTAAGGTGCCTGATCTAAAAGGGAGCTAATCCACATGGTTTCTATCTGGGTGCAGGTTAAAAAAGCGACAACCGACTCCCTTTTTTCCAAAGCGACTGACCGCACCACTCATTTTAGATGTTCCTGCGACGGTCTGCCTTAATTCCCGCTTTGGTTTCTGGGAGCATTTCCCACCCTCCGAAAGGCGCCAGGTGCTGAACATGAGGTAGCTCGCGAGGCTGCGCGGGCGGCGAGCTGGAGCGCTTCCCACGCCCAGCTCCAGGGATGCGCACCAGGAGAGCAGGCTGCTTTGAAGCCCTTGCACTGAAGATTAATTGGAAGAGCAAAAAGACCTTAATTTGCTTTTTGAAATGCAGTTGTTGCCCACTAAATTCCGTCCCAGCCCGCGCATTCCGTGATACTGAATGAGAGAGGAGTTATACCTTAGGTTTTCTCTTTATCTGCTTGGACGCTCGCTTCGGAGATCACTGGAGTGGCTTTAAGAAGAGCGTGAGCAAGGCAGGCGCGTGCGTGTGGTTTTCCTGATCCGGAATCAACACCTCGGTCTACTTGACAGCAGTCCTCAAAGCGGAACAGTGTATAGGTTTGAGTGGCGTTTCTTTTCTTTCTCCATACTGTGGCCAGTGAACGGATGCCACAGCAGGAGCTGGCTGCGGGGTGTTGTCTGCGGATGGGCAAAGCAGCTACGTGGCCGGCTGGGAAAGGGCAGAGCCGCCTCCGGGCTCGCTCCAGCTCGTTTTGTGCTTGGCGGAGGTCTCTGAGCCCACATCCATTCCCCACACCTGACCCCCCCGCCGGGACCCTCTTTGCGGAGCTTCTGGCCCTACGCACCTACTCTGCTGGATCTGTTATCAGACACAACTTTATAGCTGCGACTTATATAGCTTGTGGCTTAAACCATATGGTCATTCTTTTATGTAGTATTTCTGCTTGCTTATTTTTCGTTTTCCCACACCCACTCCATTTATTGTTGGCTACTTTCCCAGCACCTTTCCTCCAGAGAGGGAGTTACATAAATAGATCTCTGTAGGCTTTAGAAGGCAGATGCTGATGGATAGATCTCCCCAGATAGAGTGCACAGCAGTGTGAAACGCGCATCACCTACGTACCTGCAGACACGCGAGTCGCAGACCGTGGTCCCCTGCGGCTGAGGAGCTCGATCGAGACGACAGTGCCACCGTGTTGACAGTGCCAATGCGGGGCCGGTGACAAACTCTGCGTTTCAGCTGCTGCATCTTATTAAATGGTGTCCTGCTTTGAGTGATTAGTCTGTCTGCAATCACTGGGAATGAATGTAGGGCTCAGGGGGAATTAGGAATAATTGAGGAAATTAAAATCTGCATAATGTTTGCATTTTCCTCTTCATATGCCTTTTATAATGACTTAATATTTATGTACCCAGTATCTGAAAACATGTGGTTGATTTGTTTTCTTCACTTAATTTGCTACTGAAACATTTAATTACATTTAAGACTAAACACACTAATATATTTGCTTTGTATGGTTCAGTAAAACTTAGTAGTCGCACTGCAGCGGTCCTGTCTCGATTCCTCACACACCCAGGACTCCCCTCGGTTTTAAGACAGCCTGTGGTAGGAACGGTTACTGTGCTGCTCTCTCTGCAGGGTTAGCAGCTTGGCTTTAGTGAGGCTTCTTTATACTTAAATGTGTTTTAATCAGAGCTAATAAAACTAAAATCAAGGTAAGGGTCCCTCTAGAGGAAAACTGGGAAAAGATTATCTCTGCAGCTGAACTCTTGGGGAAACAGGCATGTTATCTGGAAAGGGGGAGGGTGCTGGTAATTTGAAGTTTGGGGGGTCATTTATGGGGCTTGCTGGGGCAGGGAGCAGCAGGAAGAATCCCCAAATTAGGTGACTGCTGTAGCAGTTGGAGGGCTGAGCCGTGGGTGCCGTGTCTCTGCCCAGTGAGGGCCAGCTGCCCCGGGGAGCGGGATGGGGGGACTTGGTGCCAGCATGTGGCCCCGCACCAAGAAGGGAGGACAGCCGGTCTTGTGCTGGGTGATGTGAAAGGAGGGTGCAGCAGGAAAAGCAGTTATTGGGCTTGGGGCGTGTGTAAAGCGGCAAGATAAACTAACACGGCTGATGGCTTTGGATCCCATGCCCTGAAGATCCCTAACGGGGCAGCTGATGGCTCCAGCTATTCCATCCAAGCCTCGGTGGGACAACCCCATGCCAGCAGCCCCCAGGTCCACACTGAAACCACCGCTGAGCTGCTCTGCTGCCCTGTGAGCTGTGCCCACAGCCCTGGGACCTGGCAGGGCAGCCAGCTCATCTCCAAGCCCGTACCACTACAGCCATGGACGGCTAATAGCAAGAAATGACCCTTAATCAAATCCCAGATGTGGATGTTTCCAAATCGGAGGAGGTCTGTGTCTGGCCTGAACTTTCCAGCTCATGCTGCTTCCTACGAAACAGGGCACTGGCTTCCCCAGTGCTATTGCAAGGACCGTCCTTCCACGGCATGGGGGAAAGACCCACAAGCAACTGGCGTCCAGCCTACACCCCAGAGCCCCCAGGAGGCTCGGGGAACTTGCAGAAAAGGGCAGATGTCTCCGAAGAACAGAGCAAGCCACCCTGAGCTAGGCCAAAGCACCGTACCTCCTCCCATCTTCCCCTCCCCATAGACTGGGGAACTCATCATTGATGTTTCTGGCACTGCAGTCAATGGGACGAGGTTTAGTGGGCATGGTGGTGTTGGGTTGACGGTTGGACCTGATGATCTTGGAGGTCTTTTCCGAACTTAATGATTTGATTTGAGTCATTAACACTGCCCACAACAGCAACAGCGCTGAGGTGATAGCGGGATGATGCTGATGGGGGGAGAAATACAGAACCTTGGACTCCAGCTATGAAACGCCCCAGTCCACCTCGAAGATGCTGAATATCGGGGAGGGGTGAAGCCAAACTGCCTGCATAAGGTCCTTGCTGAGAGACTATGCTATTTCATCCATTTGGGGAGGGAGCTGCACCAGCAGTAAAGCCTCTCTCCGCGGTTCAGAGTAGATGTGTGAGGGGGCAAGAAACCTGCCTAGGTGTGCAACCTTCCTGCCTGTCTTCATGGCGCAGTCTGGAGACGTGCCACATTCATTAGCTTTTGGCCAAGGGAACGGCTCCATGTGCGAAGAGGAAAATTCCCCAGGGAACCCACTGTGTAAACCACTGTCTGGGAGATAAGACTGGACCTCAAAGAAGAAATTGATCTTCTCAGACCATATTATGTCTACATGTCTGAGAGCTGACAAGCACTGAGACCAGGAAAAGCTGCACGCAGGAGGTTTTCATCAGACAGAGAATTCCATGGGCAGATAGAGCAAGTTGGCTAACGAGATAAAGGTGCAAGAGTACGAGGAGCTGGAGAAACACAGTAAGGGAGGATGGGAGGCATGAAGCTGGATCAGGGTGCTGAGGCAGAGGGGATTTCTGGTACAGGCTGGCTCTGTGGTGCTAGACCTCCTGAGAGAATACTCCCAGACAACACCCACTTCATGCAAAAAAAATGTGGGTTGGGTGCTGGCATGCCACACACAAAAATGTATTATATTCCAGAAAAATGTACCCTCCAAGGGACTGATTAGAATGTTAATGGGACCTCTCTTGTGCACAGATTTTTAAAAAAAATGCTAAAATTACTCTGACTGGTCATGGACATTTCCTATTTTGAAGTCTGTTTCTTTTGGATGTAGAAGTATTCACATTTGATGTAGCAAAGGAAAAGTTTGTGTACCACTAGCCTTTAAGCAATTAATGTTGGAGAGAATTCTATTGTAACTTACTGAATTCTCTCTCTCTTTATGGTTCATCCTTCCAACACTTTCTGTGTGTAAAAATTGCTCTGCTTAATCCATTGTGGGATCACATCTTCTGTTTCTCAAGACCCCTCTCCGTTGCGCTCAGCTATAAAAACTCTCATCCCTCCCCACACCTCACTTCCCACAAACACACACTTTTCAAAATCAGTGGTCCATGAAACTCATCCTGAAATTGTAAAACAAGACTGCGAGGCTTTATTTATTTATTTTTTAACCTTCTTTTATGCCAACTGCTGTATCACGATGAACTGGCTTTGCATTGGCAGAACTGTGCCACTGCCAGGCTGTGACCTCAGTGACACTCGTATAACGCCTGATTCTGCATATGCTAATGCACTGTTTCATCAACATGTTTGAATCTGCTTCAGCCTCTTGTTTTCTTTGGCTGTATAGGACTTGGGTTTTAAAAATCAAGTCACCTTCCAATAGTAACATGAAGAGGCTCCAAGGACGGTCATGGAGAAGGTCTGCTAGCTGAGAAGGTGGTGTGATGCTGAGAATGATCTCACTTTAGCCTATTACTTCCTGACCTGCTCTGTTTTCTAGCTAGAGAAAAAGGTTGTTTCAAATGCCTTTAAGTAGCACACCCTTTGTAGTTACAAGGGAAACCCAGACCTAGGTTAGAGAAAGGGAAAAGCGTAGGCGGAAAGAAACATCTTTGGATTGTATTCAGACAGATATTCTGCTTTCTTACCGTTTGTCCTTTTCTTTTGGGGTCTTGTCACTGTAAGTCACCAAGAAGCTGCTTTCAGGATTTGAATTTTGCCACTGGTTTTTGGGCAGTGAGATGAGGGGGAAAGGAAATGTCTTTTTTTCCCCCTGCCATAACTCACCTGATGTTCAGAGAGGAGCAAATCAAGGAACGAGCTCAGTTTTCACAGAGCTGGACATAACTCCACGTCAGTGGAAAGAACTGCGCTATCTTATGGCAGAAGAGCCCCTGGGAGCCCTCACGGTAATGGGGGCCTGGAAGGAAAGCTTGAGTCACTCAGACCCGTCTCCTTCTGCTGTCGTCACCACATCATACGGACCTTTCACAGAACGATCACGTTCCATCGTAAAAGTAGATAGCGGTTTTGCCCATTACTTGTATTACGTAGCTGTTTGAAAGCCTTGGTTCTGACAGTGGGGAGAATACAAGTTCCACTGTGCTAGCACTGGAGAGGGTTTTTTAAAGGAAAATTCCCCTATGCTGTAAATGGATGGCAGCAGCCGTAGGATTTATGACCTATTGGACAGCCCCGTGCACATAAGCAGGGTAGGTGATGTGTGCACACCGCAACATCCAAGGCTATCAGGAAAACAGGGTTAAATTACATTTTATGGATGGCATGGATAAAATCGTGCCCCTCAAACTACTTTCAGGCTTGAAGATGTGGAATCTGAGTTAAGTTACTGAGGCATGACTAAGTTTTGGTCACGCTAGAAATGTTCCACTGTTTGGTAACCACATCAGAGAAAAACGGAGCTCTGAAGGCCCTGATGGGTTGGATCCCAAATGTGAATGCAACCACCTAACAGAGCTTGAATGCAGTCAGACTGTTTTTTTAATGCTATCCCAAGCATTAGTGTGAATGAGACCCTAATTGCAACACTCCAATTCCAGACATATTTTTCTGTTCCTGAAGGCTCTATTTTTATATCAATATGTAACTGAAGATTTGAAAGTGAACGGCTCTGCTTTGCTCTACTGATGTGTTTGCAGTTTGACAGGTATGACCTATCTGATGTGTATGTTGTTTCTGTCTTTGTTTTGGGGCTAAAAAGTGCAATTAAATCTATTTAAATGATTGCATTTAGGGCAGGTTAATTTGGAGACAGTTGCTGCAGGAAATTTTGCAAAGCAGAGAAGACCACAGAGCTGAGCATAAGAAATAAGATGATGCTCCAAAAAAAACCTGGAAAAGTGAGGTGCCAAGATGGTTCCCCCCCAGTACAAATGCCACATTGACACTATTAAAGGGAGTTGGTGCAGTATATTGCACACCAAGTAGGCACTGCTTACTTTTAGATATAGATTGCATTGGAATTAGTATTAAAACTTTGTGCTTGAGAGGGAGGAGATAGATTGAGATAATGGTCGTAACATGATTTCCTACACTGGCAGCAAATCAACCACAAACTTAAGATTTGTTCTGAGTAACACTCATTATTAGCTTACCCCAGAAATAATGTGAGAATTCCTCCATAACCAGAGAATAGGCACAGTGCATCATTAACCGTGATGTCAGCCAAAAACCCAAGCACAGTTTTACTGCCTGATATTTAAAGCAAATGGGTAACAGACTGAAACTCCCAGTATGCCTGTCAAATTATTTACTTCTTAGGTAGTTTTAAAATATAGGCAGATATACAATGATGCAAGATGAATTTACAAAGAAAACAGAGTGCACTGCATTTAGATCAGAGGCCAAACGAACCGCCGGTATAAACACTGGTATTGCACCCACTTATCAGCAGGTACACCTCAGAACCGAAACTTGGACACAGATACTCTGTTTAGAGCTCTTGGTGTGCTCGCTCTTCCTTGTCTTCTCTTCCCCCTGCTCATTTTGCTTTTGTCACCCTTCTTCTTGCCTGAAGAGGCAAGGTGGATGCCATGCTTCTCCCAGGACCAGGTATCCTGCGCGTAAACTGAGCTGACTTGTGGCTTTGTTTTCCACTGCATGGTGATATTTGGATATTCAGTGCTCTAGACAAGGGCTGCCTGTGGCCTGAGTCCTTTGGAAGAGGAAGAGGCGGCCTTGGCCGTTCATCTCCTTAGTGACGGCGGAATGCTTTAAGGGAAGGACGATCCCCTTCTACTCCTTGCCCTTGCAAGCATAATGTTTTGTTGAACTCCTCGTGGTGTCTTTTACTTTTCCACTGGTTTACAGGCTCAGAGACACTCAAGTGCACGTGCGTAACCTGTTGTAAGCGGCGTCCTTTGCAAACCCCTCAAATTCCTCCTTTTTGACCTGTGGGCGAGGGTGCTGTCGGTGCTACGTGCCTGCCCGTTGCATTAGGACGTAGCAGGTAGCACCAGCAGCATCCTTACCTCTCCATAGGAGCGTGGTGGCCACACGTGCCCTCTGCGGCTCTGAGGGCTCCCAGCACCACTGAGCACTGGTGCCAGTGGAGGCCAGTCCTCCCAACAGGGACCAGAGGGACCTTGGGAAAGAAGGGACTGAAAAAGTGGGAAAAAGGGCTCCCTGGAGGCGTCAAAACCAGCAGCAGGGGCTGGCACCCAGGCAGTGCAGGAAGACAGGCATTCCGGCTTGCACACTGGCAGCCGAGCAGCCTCTCGGGAAGAGGTTGTGTTTGCCCAGTGCAATGGGTTGCTGAAAAATACATAGACAAAAGATTTTCGAATGGGATAGGCTAGTGATTTAGAGGACTTACCCACACCCAAAAGACCATCGTGATGTACTTTTTGAATAAAAGGAAATATCCAGCCCTTCTGAAAGCCAGGCCTTTTAAGAGGCTTCATATTTGGAGATGCAAAATGAGTAATTCGGAAACAGTAGTTGCAACAGACGGTGTTGGTTAACCTCCCCTTGCCCTCCAGTTCTGCGGAATTTCTATTTTGGAAAATTGTTGAGATATATATATATATATATTTGTTATTTGCTAATTGGCAAGCAATTGCCACAGTGGTTCCCTTAGCAAATTTATCGATATATTTTCTGCAGAGGAACAGACACCCCCTTGTGTTGCTGAACCAATCCCTGGTCCTAGGTCTAGAACCCCGTGAAGCCTCTGTGTAAGTTAATGAAAGGAGAATATGGCAAAGACAAGTGTCTTTGCTGGCCCTAAAGCTTCAGTGTGGTTATGGACTTGACCCCTGCAGCTTCCTCCCTTAAACCTTTCCATTGTACCTATTAGTTTTTGTAGGACCACCCAAAGTGAGTCCACTGATATCATCACATCAGCTTGCTTCAGAAACTCTTCTTCACTGCCCTTATTTTCCAGCATATCTTATTCACCCCTCTCATCCATGCTTTGAAAATGACATTAAGTCCCACCTTCCCTGTGTAGGCACCAAGGTTATGTTATGTTATGTTATATTCTCTGCATCCCAATGCACTGGAGGCCAGTCTCAGAGCCGCACTGACACATTTCTGCTACGAGGTTTTTCCCTGCTTCCTTACCTCACATGGTGTGTCGTGGTGTCTCAAGCAGCACCCCATCCTGCGGTGCAGTGCCCTGGCCTTAGATCCTATAATGCTATCATCTTCTTTCATTGCATCTTCTTTCTTTCCCATACTATTTTCAGAGTTCAGATATTTTTTTGGTTGTTCTGTTAATCTGCTGTAACTGTTGCTAAAAGTCATACATTAGTATTCTTCGTGTACCCGAGTACTTTTGGCTATATGTGAAGAGCCCAGTCACTTTGAAGCGGGTTTGGTGGGAGAAGATTATCCCTTTTATTGTGGTTTCCTTTAATGTAGTCCCATTGTGCATTAAAACGGTGTGGAACCATAAGCATGACCTTTCCAGCAGTCACTGCAGAGCAGAGCGATGGGGAGACATTGTGGCCTGATGTCCACTGCACAGACAGCAATGAATGACTGACTTAAATTTTTTTGTGTAATGGACATGTTGATTACATTTAACAAAAATATAGAGTGACAAGAGAAAAAATAAGAACGTTGTGTTGCTTTCTTTGAAATAGCTCGATGTCTCCAGGTGCTGTGCTGGAAGCAGAGCTGAGTCAAGGGAGTTGAGCCAGTGTAGGAGGGAGTGCTGACTCTGCTTTCAGAAGGTGGAGGAGTTGCTGTTTTTAGCAAGCATGGAGGCCTCAGTTGTTTTTATTTTTTTGGCTTAGTTAGCCAGAATTGCTCCATCCCCACTCCCCTTGTCTCAGCAAGCACAGATGCTTCTGCAGAGAGCTATTTGAGGGGACGTGCTTCCAAGCCTAGGTCAGGTCTCTTGCTTGCTTCTCCTTCTATGCTTGTGTATTTTTGGAGGGAGAAGGGATTTGCTGACAGAAGTGATCTAATGCTAGGGAGATTTTTGCTGCCAACATTTTAGCATCATCAGAAGAAGGGTCCCTTGCTAAGAAGCCAGTGCAGGAATCCCTGCACCTCCTGCAGAGCATCGTGTGACCATGCCCTGAGATAGGCTTCAGTCAAACATCCCAGACACAAACCTTGGAAAAGCAAGGGGGAAGGGAAGATAGGGCCGTGGATGCAACCTGCTCTGGAGACAAAAGTTCATATGTGGTGTGTGGGGTCACCAGCAAAATGAATTTGGTGATTTTCTGATACTTCTTAATGCATCTCTGTCCACCACAGAGACCCACACCATTTGTCACGACTGTCAATAACTGTTCAGCAGAGGTCCGAGAGTTAAATGGCGAGGGTATCACACGTCAGGTCTGAGACGTGCCGGCAGAAGTGTAAAAGCTTGCAAAATGATTACCTGAAATTTGACTGGCTTTCTCCCATGCTCGAAAGTCTCTAAGTTTCAGGAGTAGTAAAACTGATCAAATTAGAAAACAAAGCAAAAATAAGTTGAGAGAGTTTTTAATGGAAAGACTGGCAAAGCCAGGGCTCAACTATTTTCACTGGGAGACCATTTGAGCTTTTCAATCTTCTCTGCCAAAGTTTGTTAAACTATTTTGCTTATTAACTCTTTTGCAATCCCTTACTTAACTGTGCCTGAAATTTTAATGTTAAACCACTAAATCCATTTTACAACCAGAGATTATAATGTCAAAGAGGATGGATTTGTGAGTTTAAGCACTGACCCTTGAAAGATGAGACCTGAAATGTACTTGTTTCCTTTGAGACTGTACCCTCGTCCTGCGAGAATTGGTGGGGGCAGGACTAAGCCTGTGTTGGAAAGTGCAAAGTCCATCAGAGCACAAGTACCACAGACAAGCTGGCTGTAGCTATTTGCCATGTTTGAGCTGAAAGTCCAGGCTCTGCTGACGACTGCAGCAGCGGCTGTGAACATTACACCACCGTGTTCCTAAACTTACAACTTTAGTAGTGAAAAAGAAGTTTTTACAAAGGAGTAAAGGTAGGTGAAACGTTAAGGCACTGCATATGATTTCCATGTATTTTAAGGTGTTCCTGTAAGGATCTACAGCAAGACTGAGAGCACAATCTGAAAGAAAACTAATGTGCTTGCAAGCACAATTTCAAGCTGAAAGAGGGGGTTACTAAGTCAGAATCAGAAAAGACAGCTTCTTGGGAAAGTTATCAAGCAGTGGCTGCAGGTGGAGAATGAACAAATTACAGCAAGCACAGGCTACAGAGAAAATTTAAGCAATCACCATTAGTCATTTAGGGGCATAGGAGGGAATTGGAGGCATCTTGTGGGAAGCAGGCTACAGCTGCTACATAGGCTAGGTGGTTTGATTCACTTAAAATCCACTAAAAATAAGTAATTCCTACTAAAAATGAGTAATTCCAGTAATTGACAAGCATTATGTCATAGTATTTGCCTGACTTCTGAATAGCAATGAAGTTAATTTTAATCTCAACTGTTTACTTTTACTTCGCGCGTTACTAAATGTAGCAGCCGCTGGCACCAGCTCTTCCTCGCTCCCTAGAAGAGAGAAAGTGAGAAATGGAGGAAGATTTAAGGATTGCAAGCAATGATTCATTCTCAGGCTGCACAACCTGCCAAATGATCTCCAGAGTGGCACTGCTGCTTGGCCTGGAAACAGTTTTCCTCCCTCCCTGCCCCACAAACTAGAAGGAAGGAAACCGATACTCGTGGCAGGCAACCAGGATGGCTAGAACGAATATTGGAGAAGTTCAGGAAACTAAATATGGGATCCAGGGTCTGGAAAACACGCCAGGACAAAAAAAGGATAAAAATACAGAAATAACAAAGGGAAGGAAATAAAAAAATAACCAAAAGAGATTCCGTTACCAAAACCCAATCCCTGGGATGAAGTACTCATTAAAGGCCTAATCTTACCTTCCCTATGTAGGGGGATTGCTAGAGGCTGAACAGCCATTCTTCTGAGGGAAATCAAAAGAAGGGTTTTGGAGTGTTTTTCTGCACAAAGGTTTCCAGATCTCAGGGAACTGCAGGAAAAGGATTAAATCCTGGATTAGGACAACCTGGCCATGGAAACTAATGGTTAAAACTCCCCCTCGTTTCCAGGAGTCAGGAAAACATGTCATCCTAACCCCACTTCAGGGTCAGCAAGAATCCATTTCAGACTGTCCTCGGATCGTATTTGCAATTACACCCTGCTTATTTATGCAGTTTGTTAAAGTCCCAGGGCCAAATGGTGCAGCTGACGGTTCTCAGTAGGATGTCAAGTATTGGATGCTTCACCAAGGTGCTGCTGAGGAGCTACGCCCTTTGGATGCTCTCCTGGAGGCATGAGTAGATACCAGGGCTATCATTTTTAGTGTCTTCCTAAATGCCAAGATGAGCTCCTGCTTTGACCTTAATACAGAAACTGTGCTGGGGACACCTGGGGAATTGTACTTTTGTTATATTTTGATGTTATCAATCATTTGACTCACTAGAAAAATGTAAGCTTTGCATCTTCTTTTTATTCTGTGCTGACTGTCCTTGTATTTCAATGATGATAAGGTAATGTTGCTTTGAGGGACCCAGTCCCCATAGACTAGGGAGCTCCAGCCCTCATTTATGTGGGACTTCAAGGAGCTGCTCTTTTTGAGTGTCTAAATTGTATTTTTCATATCTATATTAATATTCTTTTAAAATCTGAGCTTTTATGTACTGCTCCCTGCTTCTGGTTATGGCAGAAAACTTTTGGCATTACTGTTGCATGCCCAGGGAAATCAGACTTGCCTCAGCGTGTCATGGAGATGTTGTTTGGTTTTAATCCATCGGTGGCTTTGTTGATTAAGATAAAGGCCTTGATTAGGCACTGGCAAAGATCTGAGAGCTGAGGAGGCCCTGGAGCTTCAGCGTAAACCTCTCTCAAAGCCTGAATCACTTGGGAGTCTGACTACTTTTTTCCATGCTAGCATAAGCTATTACAGCTGGTAGACAACTGTTGCCATATTGATTAAATGCTGTGCCTTTATGAATAATAGTCACTCCTACATGAGTAGGATTTGATTGCCCCTTCTCACAGCTCAGAGCTGATTTTCCTATGGCTGGGTAAATCAGGGGAAGAATGGAGATAATGCATTAAAAAGGAGCTCAGTTTCAATCTTTGGTAAGGGGATTTTCAGTTTTACATAGATTATATTTGGTAGAAATGCAAGGTTCATACAGGAGACTGAATTTTCCTTACAAAGCAAGGTACAACTTCTACATCTGTCATCTTCTACAGGCTCTGCAGCAATCTTCTTGCTGAAGGGAGAGAAACATTCAGCTGGTGGACTCAAACGCACAGAGGTCATGCATGGAGCAGATTAAAAGGTCTTTGCAGCTCTTGCAAAATCAATCACTCCCATCAGGAAACATTGGTCACTGCTTGTGCTGACCCTCCTCGGTTCAGACGATGTTCTCTTCTCTTCGGCCGCCTTCCTCAAGGACGAGCTGCTTTCATGCGAGTTGTTTCATCCTCGCTAGTTGAGGTGTGACCCCATGTCTTCTCTGGTCTAAAGGGTCTTTTTCCTGTGCTTTTCTTATTAAACTTCACAAGGGAGAAACTCAAGTCTTCCTGATACCCTCTATTCTACACACAGGGAACAGACATATGAAAAATTTCAGATCAGGACCAATTTATCGTGGCACCTTTGAAGCTCCTAGGAAAGGGCTCAGCTCACCAGCAGAGAGATATCCACCAGTGGGGCTGTCTCCACCTGAGCTCCTTGTCTTGAAATTCTGCACTGCCCCTCCTGTCTGTTGGTGCCTCGCGTATGCCGAGGGATTGTGCACAGCGAGACAGATGCAAACCTGTCCTTTTTCCTTCACTGGTTATAGGTAGAGTGTAGATAAAGGTTTTGGGTGAGACGAAGACTACCCTTGCTGCAGCCAGCACTATGTAGCACAGGTATATTCAGGCATGTTTCCACTGGCTTCATTTGCATTTGTGAGTGCTTAACGTTTCGGACCTCTGATTACCAAGCTGAGCATGCAGGAAAACAGGGAGCAAGTGATTAGTGAACTCGAGTGACAAGTTTGGTTTCATTAATTTGACATTGCACAGAAAACCTGCCGCAGCAGCAGGGATGGATCCAGTTCTTTATAGCAGCATTCAACAGCCTGAGCTCTGAGACCATCTTTCTTCTTCCTGCCACCAGAAGTTGCAAAAGGTTTAACCCAAATTTCATAGAAAGACTGGGCTAGCCATCAAAGCTGTACTCCAGCCTGTTCCTGAGTTTGTTGGCCACAGCACAACATTATTAATAAAATATAGAAATCAATGTAGAAAGACAGGGCTGCATCTTCAGGTGCTAACTGACAGCTCGTCCCTGCAGAGGTGGGATGTGCAGCTGTGTGTGTGATGTATACAACTCACAGAATGAACTCTGCTTTAGTGCAGCCAGGATTTGCCTCGGTAAGAACTCAGTAAAACTTAAGCAAGTACTTGCTTAAGATTTGGAGAGAGTTCTGGAAATACTCCATGACTTTAGCAGTCTAAATGTAAGAGATTGGCTGATGTGATTCTTGTATTTTCTTTTGATCGTTGGGTGCTTTCAGAGAGCTCCCAATGTAAAAAGTGTCCTGGGAGCTCCAGGAGAACTGCTGCTCATGCTGAGCAGAGTTATTCAGGTTAACTCCTGCCTTGCAAGCCCATTCTGGAATTGGACAGATAAACTAAATAAGTTCCTTCTTACCCATCAAAACAAGTAGTTCTCAATCAACAGCTCCACACCATAATTAAAGTCCACATTGATTTTTCATATTTCACTTTACTTTACAGCATTACAATATATGAAACCCAACTTTTACTTCCCAGCTAAGCAGTTTAGCTCCAGAGTTCAGTGTAACGGCAAAGGTGGAACACTATAAGAGATTTTTCACATAGTTGCATTTCACAGTGGTACTCCATTTTAATTATTGTATTCGAATACAGCAAACAGGACACATACAAATGTGAATATGCACTCTCCACTGCATACGTCTTTTACGTATATGAAAGGTCTATACCAGGTACCAAGAAAACACATAATCAAATGTTAATTTAGTTATTACCAATGAGAATGAAAGTGTGTCAATAAGCGGAGATATAAACCAAGATAATGATAAGAAAAGACAGGATCCAATACAGCATAAGTTCTCAGGGAAGATATTCTATTGTACAAAGAGGAAGCAGAATTGAGGGAAACAGAATCATTACCTATGTGACTTCAGGAGATAAATCATCAGTAAATATTATTTTAAGCAACACCACAGTTAACACAGAACAATTTCACATTTGTAGATAATTTACAACTCAGCAACATTCTGTCAACATTTCCTCATATGCATGGTTTGATTCAACTTAGTGAAAGACACCTCCCATCAGAGCTGAAATGTCTCTGAGGTTTTAATGATTTTCCACATGGAAAGGGCACACTTGGTAGCAAATGTGTTCTGTTTTTTTTCCAGTATGCCCAAATTAAATAACTCATGAATATAGTGTCGATGAATACAATTGCTTTAAGACAAGAATGCAGAGCTGGAAGGAAAACAAAGTCCAGTGGTGTCTTGCTTCTTCAACAGACGGATTTTTAGACACCCTTAGAGCAGACAGCATATACGAGAACAAAATGTTAGACTCTTGTTTTTGTTGGCTGTGAATAAATTCATCATGGGATACATGGTTTAAATATGACCTGATGTAATTCCCATTCTCCTACTACTAGCTGCTATCTGCTGAGCCAATTTCAACTTCAGCTCAGTTTCTTTTGTGTAAAGATTGCAGACAGACTCTTGTCTTCATTTGTTCTGTCCAATTCAGGATGCAAAGCACTCCTGGACACAGAATATAGGGTGTTTTTCATTTTTGTAGTGTGTGACTCAGTTTCAGCGTATGAAACTACTCTTTGCTAGTGCATTGTATTGGAATTGACTCATCCATATAGAAGATGCAAAGTCCTTGAGTGCTTTACCAATGACTTTAAATTTTAGAAAATGTATATTATACATTCTTGGGTTTTGCTTAAATTTGTATTTGAAATTTTTGTTCTCATTAATAAATCATATACACAGGCAACTGAACCTTGCAGTAAATAAGTCATTGGAAAAAAATACCGCAGCTTTCAAAGTTCAGCAGCCAAGGAAATCCTTAGTCTTTGTCTGTTTGTTACTCATGATTTAAACCTGTGTGTAATTATAAACCGTTCAACAATTACACAGCGTCAAGGGCCAGATTTTTCTAAAGGACTCAGAGCCCACAATCAGTTGCAGGTTTTCAGAATTGCCCAGCTCCTGCCAAAGCACCAAAGTGAGTAGGCGAATCCACATGCTGATTTCTGAGTTCCTCTTAGCACTTGGATATCCCTTTTCTTTACCCCTACCTGGGCAGCGAGCCCTTGAAAACCTGCCTGTCCTCTAGGTAGGAGAAGACAAAATGAAGACAAAATCCCGGATAAGCTTCATATTAGTGACTTGTCTATGCATGATCCCACAAAGGAGCTCCCATTTCTAAGTCTGAGAGATATCCAAGCGGAGGTACAAATTCCTGGGATTTCCAGTAGGCTTCCTCCTTTTAACACAATAACCTGTCTGAAGTGGCACACATAAATCATCATTTTTCCCTTCGGAGGGAATGTGAGGGTGGACTTTGTTCCCCTCACTAGCGGCTTGGCATGCTGGTGACCAGTCCTCTCCCCTTGTCACCTGCAAAGCGGCCATCTCGGTCGTCCCAGCTCTCTCAGAGATTTATAGTGAATTTGTCTTTTAGAAACAAGTTGATAACCTTTGCACCGGCATGGAAGGCAGAACTTTTATTACAGGATTGTTAAGATAACAGCAGCTTTGAATGCATGCTGCTGCTGTGTTAGGAACCGAATGGAAACAAAGCTCTGCCTGTCTGTTCACCTACCCGGACCTCGGCGGTGGCCAAGGGTGGGAAGCTCTTACCCAGCCAGTTGGTTGTTTGCTGCGACTCTTGTTTTGAGGCAGTAGAAGTGCACTCAGCTTTGCTGCTGCTTTGTTATCTAAGGAATCCATATGCTACTTAACCTCAACAGAAAAAAACAAACCATGGCTGTACTGTGTGAGCTCTGCAGGGAGCATCAGCATTCCAGATCTGGGGCCATAAGGCCTGTGAGCAGATTGTGGGGTGCACAGAGAACTGTTCTTTTGGCGAGCAGTACCATAAATGAAGGGAAAGGCTGTCTGAAACCATTTCAAATTTTTCTTGGGTGGTTTGGAGTTTCTGGTCTTAAGATATTAGGTTGGAGACCTTTAATCGGTGTGATAGCATCCCTAAAAGGAAGAATACTAGAGGTGGCTTCCATTTACCTTGCCATGTATGCCTAATAATCAGCCTTTTTCATCAGTCTCAAGAAGCAGTTGCCTTCTTGGGAAATAAAGTCTTCTTTATATAAAAACCTGAACAGAAGAGTGGACAGAAAAAAAAAAAAATTTTTTGTATGTGAGCCAGATGCTATACGAATATCCCCGAAAGTGATATTCAGAAGCCTTTTTTTTTTTTTTCTCCCTAAATGACTAGAGCAAGACAAAATATGATAACAATACACACTGGAATGTTTATTTTAAAATAGATAACAGCTCTGAAAACCCCTTGCCTAGTTCAGTACACTGGAACATCCCTGCGGCTTAACCTCCTGTCAGTGTGAGCCGGAACAGGGTGAGGAATGCTTCTTGCCTTTCCCAGGCAAACTCCTCTGAGGAAATTCAGAGCGCACAGTTTGTTCAAACTCCTTTTTTCCTCTTTAGACTTATTAATTATTTCAGGTTGATGCACGAGCTCAGGGCTGGGCTGGATTCTTTCCTGGACATCTGCCTTAAATGAGTGCTGTGCATCTCATAGATCCCAACAGATCGTGTATCACAGGACGTTCCCCTCATGTCCAAATCACTTCCAACAACTGGTATTTCCACCCTACGGAAAATGAAGAGATTTGGAATGGCAGGGCTGAAAGCGGGACTTAACAGGGAAAGGCTGAAGCACAAACGCCAGGCTTTGCCCTGCCTCCCTTACTTAGGTTTTAATCAGCCAAAACCCCTACCGAGTCAGCAAGATTTTCCACTTCCAAAAGAGCTGTGTGAAAACGGAGGGAGGGCTTCAGGCAGATCCAGTACAATAGCTGAAAAACAACATGACAAAGTAAAAAGAAGGAAGATAAGCAGAGCACACAGCTGAAGAAAAGTGTTTTTGCTAGACAGAGCGTCCAATGTCCAGCTGCTCCTCTGAAGAAGGAGGTAACGGCTAAGGTTGTCAGCGTGATGGGACATGAGGCATCTAACAAAAATATCCTAGAGTTTCCTTTTTATGTTTTGGGGGTGAGAGGAGAGTTTGAATTACAGGTAAGGAATGGCAGGTGTTAATGTTAGTCTTCCACTTCTTACTTCTGGATTTAAAGTCCAGGCTATCTGCTTTCTTCTTCTCTCCAGGACAGTAGTCACCTTTTTTACAAAGCCCTTTTGTTAGTAACCCATGTTTTGTTTGTGCACAATACTGTCAGCAATATCAGGATATGTTTAGATAAAAGATCTACTAAATAGACTGCTTTGGGGGTTTTGGGAGTTTATCTCAGCAGATAATATGCCAGTAGATTTTTCTAGTGGCTCTCATTAGTTGGCTCTGTCTTATCTAATCAGACTCTGAAGCCAATCAATACAGAAAGTTGCCAATCAGTGCTGAAGCATTTCATGTGGTTATATTCCTGAGGCTCACAGGAAAAAAAGGGAAAGGAGCTTAGAAGTACTTTTTGTTTTGTTCTGGTTAAATGCCGTTCTGAACAAATGGTTACTGAATCAGCTGCTAGGAGCTGATCCCTGCTAGCTTTTCTGGCACCGCTTGATGCATTAGGCTGTAAATGTCTTTATTTCTCCTGAGGTGGGATTCTTTTCTACTTTTCAGATGAGCCTTCAGTACGTTGTGGCAATGTATTTACTCAGCCTACCTAACTGGACTTGCTACCCATGGTTCTGGACCCCTAAGGGTCCTGGGCTGGTGGTGGTTATAGACAGTCAAATTGCTTAACACCAAGTCTTTGCTTTTTCAACACTGTAGTTTGCAAGCAGCTGAAATGAAAGGGTTTTAAAGCAGCAGAATATCAACGTATCCATCAGACTGAAGGGAGATTCTTTCCTTGGTATTGGGGAAGCAGGCATAAACTCTCTGCATGCTCTTGTGGGTGCCTATCTCAGTCAGCTTTACATGCACTGCCACCTGAAAGCCATCCCTCGGCTGTTTTCCATTGCTGGTCTTTGGCCCTTGTTCTCAGCATTGCTTCTAGGAGCTCCCCAGAGGTAATATAAAGAACATTCAGAGCAAAAAAAGGTGACCATTGCCTCTTAACATATCCAAAATGAGTACAGGGAGGTGGTGGGAGTTCATCCTGAGCCATTCTCCTTGCTTTTGCTTACAGCCCCCGTAATATATCATAGCAGTGTACGCATACAGAAAACGGCTCAGGTCATCAGACAGTTATAATACAGTGCTATAGGGGTTGCCATTCGGTCACAGGTGCTTATTTGTCATTATTTTGTTTCCATAAGAATATCAGGCATGGAGACTAACATCAGACGTGAATGGTGGCTTTAAGACAGTTAGACTGGTACAGGCTCTGGTGAATCATCTGGAGGGTGTTTAACCACAGAAGAAGTGACCTGGATACGATATTTTTCTTATATTCTTCCAGCCCATCGTAAATGAGGTTGGCCCTTCCAAGGATGCTGACTCACATCTGATCCTGCAAGGTGCTGAATTTGGTCATCGGACCAAACTGGCCCTCACGTATACCCTTGATGGGATGTGAGTCTGTGAAGACACTGGTGTGAAGTGCTGAGGTGGGCCCCGGAGCCCCTTTTTATAGCTCAATGTTGTGCACTTATCTTCTCTGTTTGCTTGGCATGCTTTTACATTTTGGAAATTCTGTCATCCTGAAATGAGAAAACCAGATGAAACCCATCGGTCTCACTTCTTGGAGCACACCTGTCTTTTTATAAATGCAAGCAAAGGCCATCTGTGTCTTTTGGTGCTGCAGGTGTCCACAGCTATGTTACAGTTTTGATCTGACTTTTTTTTTCACTGTGAAAGATAAATGAGGAGCGTAAAATGTTCCTGATTTAGTTTCTGTGATCAAACCCAAGAGATATTTCAAACACG
Source organism: Harpia harpyja (assembly GCF_026419915.1). NCBI lineage: Eukaryota > Metazoa > Chordata > Aves > Accipitriformes > Accipitridae > Harpia > Harpia harpyja. The sequence goes on from NC_068943.1 coordinate 33,163,168, forward strand.
ATGAATGAGGAAAAAGGCAAAACGTGGGGCATGTGAGATGATTGCTCGACTGTCTCAGCCCCTCAATCTGTAGGGTGGAACAGCAGCAGCAGACTCTGAAAGGAAGGCGCAAATTGACCAAAATGATGTACATCTGGTCCTGGTTGAGGAGCATGACTGAGGGATATGACAAACCCCACAGGACTCCTAGAAGTGTAGGAGTTGTGGTGGGCATGACTCTGACCGTACCGCTGAATTGACGCATGTACCTACAGGGAAAATGTGCAAGCAGTGGACATCCCTAAGGTTAAGTTTGGGCTATCCCTGGCACCAGTATCCACCTGTGCTCTGGCGTCTTTTTGGTAAGGGAGCAGTTTGGTGCATGGCAGAGCACAACCCAGAGGTACATCGGTGCCAGGTTGTGGGGACAACTGGGGGATTAGGTTTTGAGCACGAAACGGCGAGCGTGGCAGCAATCCGCACAATACCCGCGGAGCAATGTTCAAAGGAGGCCCTGCAGGAGAACACTTCTGCGGAAAGAGCAGCTGCAAAATGTGCCATGGAAAGAAAATTCGGATAGGAGGTGCAGCCAGGGGACACTTTCAGACCTCCAAGGCTCACTCCAAAAGAAAGCAGCAGATAAGCTAAAAAATACAGATGAGTCCTTGGCAAACTCATGAGATCAACAATACGTGGTGTCAGTATATTGCCTCTGATTCTGTTTTCTCTTTTTCTCACACACAAATGACAATGATTGCCATTGAGATCAATTCTGGAATAAAACTTGTGCAACCAAGTTGAGAATCTGGCTTGTTTTCTGTCTCAACTTTTAAGCTGCAGTCTTACTGGATGTGTGCTAGGACTGAAGTCCTAAATATACATGGTTACTGTATTTGCTTTCCTGTTTTATTACAGCTGCAAAAGTGAGCCATAATGATTTTTATAGTACATGATAGTATTTGTCAGCTACAGGACAGAATGAACTCACATGATAACGACTGGCTCAGCCTCAAAGTGATAAACATGTCAAGATAATGGCAATCATCTTTTTCCCTGAACATGAGAATACAATACAATTTAAAACAGCTTTTTTTCTTTTTCTGCATTTTAATATTCCTATAATCAATCACCAACCAAAACTGTTTTATTATGACTATGGACACAGAGGATCAAATTTTTATGGCCTGGTCTTAGTTTTCCATCTGTAATCTGCCAGCACCAGTAATTGCGCAGTTTAGGTCATTTGAGTACCTGATTACCCCCACAAATCAGGTAACTAGACATCTACGCTGCATGCTGACATAACTGGGAGAATAAACTAATTCACAAAACTTGGCACATGTAAAGTCCAAAGTCATACTTCAGGCCAGAGTGAAAATTTTGCTTTGCTTGTTTATTGTTATGATATCCCCAGGGACTATATGAAGACAGAAAAGTTAAAAACATTTGCTTTAAATGTGCAGTTTCTTTCAAGACTCTGGCTAGAGCCTAACCTAAAAGTTAGGCATTCTTGTCCACAAACAGGCAGCAGGTAAAGGTTGTCTGGTTAAAATAGTGGAATGGATTTTTCAAAAACTTTAATTCAAAACCCTCATAGAAAATCAGCTGTTATGGCATCAGAGTGGAGATCCAGATTAATGTTTGATTGAAAGATGGGAAAAGAGGACAAGGAAGAAGTTACTAATTACACAATGGAGAAAGGCTACCTGAAGATATCCATAGGCACCCGTATAGGTCAGCATCTTCATAAATCACCTAGTAAAAGGGATGGTACCAAGGTAGTAATGTTTAAGGGGAATTAAAAATGATTTAGGATAGTAAAACTAAAGGCAACTGAGACGAGTTGCATGAAGATCTTATAATGCTGAGTGACTGAGTCATGAAAAGGAGGCAATGCTTGCAGAAGAGCAGACACGCAGGGACCAGGAATTCATTGTCGAAATATGCAAGGTGAGACACAAGAGGAAAAATAAGACCAGCTATGTACATACATCCAACATAATGTCTCTACCTAATTTCTACCTCTCAGGAAAGAGTTAACATTTGCTCCCTGCTTATTAGTGGTCAGAAAGACAAAGTGAACATTACGTGTTATTACAAAAGGAGTACAGAATAAAAGAGAAACTGTCATCCACTCGTATAAATCCTCAGTGCTCCCACATCTTGAGTCGTGGGTGCAGACCTAGTCTCCCCAGGGTGGAAGAGATGGGACCAGGAGAGCTGCAGACTCCGACGTCCCCAGCCTGTGGCATGCAGAAGTTGGGAGCGTGGCAAGGGATGTCTCACCCTGTCCTTGCTGGGGGGGTCCTGCTCCGGTTAGTCTGAGCTCTTCCAGCTCTTCTTATGCTACAGAGGCAAGCAGAACTTGTTAGGAATGCAGTGCCCTTGTATTAGTCATGCAGCATCCCTCCCAGTTGAGTCAGAGCCTTTTTGGATGGGACCCGTCGTGAGGAGAGGCATCACGGCGGGGGGGGCTCAGCATCCTGGCAGGTACCCTTGGTCTGGGTTGCCCTCACCTCACGGTGGCCCCTCATCCCCCATGCCTCACTGACACACGTTCCTGGAGGTTTCACCATTTTTGGGGGCTGGAGGTGGTCTCCCTCCCTGTTACGGGCACCCCAGCTGCCTGCTGCTGCTGCTGCCCTGTCCTCTCCCCGGCTGGAGACACCGGGGGGGGGGGAGGCAGGTGCTTCCCCCAGCGCTGGGGACATCCACCCTGCTCCAGGAGGATGGGAACTGGGGATAGGAGGGGAGAAGGTGGGAGGAATGGAGATTCCCATCCTCGCCCTGGGCGCGGGTATGGCTCTTGGCATCCCACGCTGTCACGCTGCGCCTGCCTCCGCGGTCCCGGCGAGGCGGGCAACGGCACCGCTGCCGCACCAGGCAAAGAGGGGCTCGGGCACGCCGGCAAGGAGGACTGCAGGCATGCAGGGGTGTGAAAATTGAAAAGGCGAGCTGATTGCTTATTTTCTGCTTGATGCGTTACCTTAAAGCATTTCTGCAAAATTATCCTGGACCTATGCCAACCAAGGTGCAGAACTCACCGCCTGTCCTTTACTACGATAATGACGGCACTGGTGATATTTTCAATTAAAAAAATAATACCTCGAGGAGGTAAGATTTTGCCAGGCTGTTTTAAAACTTTCCTTCGTGTCCAACAATATGTACGTGACTCAGCTACTAAAGAGGCATCCAAATAAAGAGGCTTCTCTTGTGCTTTATATTCACAAAACTCTCATTCCAGTGAGCAAAGAAACATTCCCCAGCTTTTCTACATGTTCTTTCTTTGATCTGCACAGTGCTAACAATAAAACATGTTTGTGTGAATCATAAATGGAGAATTATTTCAGAGTCTGATTTTTTTCGCGAATCCTGGTCATAGTTTAATATGACACAACTATATAATTGAATTATAAGAGTATGTAGTTCTCTACATTATTTTCTTTCATTAAGTCTTTAAAAAATGCTTAGCAGAAGTATAACAGTCTTGAGACATTTTCATTTTAACAGAACTCAAAAGGGCTAATACTATTGTGTAATATGGGAGAGAGTTTTAGATTTACTATGTCTAATACGAATGCATGCTGTCATGCAGAGCCTTCCCAAAGGTATTTCAGTGCATTATCCGAGTGGTAGATGCTTTGAAAAAATGCTTACAAAGTCATTCCCAAAGTACAGCATATTCAGGCACAGTGCAACTTGCAGATTACTTTTAACATTTCTGTGCATGTTCTCCTTCTGTGTCTGTATAGTGCTTACAGAATGGGGTCCTAATCCATTCCTGGGGCTTTTAGAAACCACCAAAGTACAGAAAATTAATAAGAATAATACAAAACAAAAGTCATACAAAGAGGTGTAAATGCACTGTATAAAGTCGTTACATCAGTTGTTACATCTGCGAGCTCTCAAAGTTTGTATGAAAGTTGTTTCAAAACTCAAAAGGTTTTTGCAGTATTCGCTGCAATTCATTCTTAGTAGAACAGCTAAACCATTGGGCATGACTAAATTATGTTAACATAGCTCCTCAGTCTGCTTGCAGATATGTTGGAAGTTCACTCTAATTTTCAGTAGAGCAAACATCTGCCAAGTGTTTTGGGTATTGCTTTTGGTGCAGGCAGTGTTCATTTTTTTCTATGTGGCATGTTAATGTTCTTTATTTGTATGGTGCAGATGACCACCAGTTATTATTTCTGTCCTCCGATTTAGCAAATCAAAATTTTAAGCAAAGAAACCGGGCTGAAAACTAATAAGCTGTGAAGAGCAAAGGTTACTGGCTAGGTGCAGGTAGGAGCATTAACATAAATAATAACACTGAGGTGAATGAATGCATCCGTGTGAATGGTGGTGATGAGCAAATAGGTACGGTCATGTGTGCAATGAGTACAGCTCCTCTAGAAATGAATGAACTGGACTTCCTATGTCATAATCCACCAGTTCCAGGGCTCCGTTTAGGAAAGCATTTAAGCACATCGTCAACACATGAGCTTACACATTAATAACTGCCTTCTTCAAAAGCAATTTGTTCTTAGATCAGAGCCCTAGTTTCTTGGAATAGGAGGCACGATGGCGATAGTATGGGGAATGATTCTGAAATAGTATTAGATCTATGGATTTCAACAGAGAGTTGCCAGCTCCCAGTGGTGTCACATCCTCTAAAATATCTTCCTGTAAATGAGATGGAGCTGTTTCTTCTATTTTCTTTGTAATTTTCATTTTATAATAGAAATGGGATATGCCAAACTGTATTTCAGAGATCAGTATTATCCTTGAGTAACTCCATTGCCCTCGTGCCTTTTGAAATATCCATACACCTAAGCAGCCAGCTCCTTTAACACTTGCAGTGCTGTAAATCAGGAATAGCTGTACTATAGTGAGCTAGCATCACATCAGCATAAAACCAGTGAAAAGGTAAGCAGGCCCAACCCCCAAAGTCACATTGTACATGACAATGCATCTCTTAGTCCTGGTTTTGGCTGGGACAGAGTTAATTTTCTTTCTAGTAGCTGGTATAGTGTTATGTTTCGGGTTCAGTATGAGAATAATGTTGATAACACTGATGTTTTCAGTTGTTGCTAAGTAGTGTTTAGACTAAGTCAAGGATTTTTCAGCTTCTCATGCCCAGCCAGCAAGAAGGTTGGAGGGGCACAAGGAGTTGGGAGGGGACACAGCCAGTGCAGTGACCCAAACTGGCCAAAGGGGTATTGCATATCGTGTGATGTCATGTCCAGTATATAAACTGGGGGGATGTTGGCCTAGGGGATCACTGCTCGGGAGCTAACTGGGCATCGACTGGCGAATGGTGAGCAGTTGCATTGTGCATAACTTTTTTAATAAATTCCAATCCTTTTATTATTATTATTGTCATTTTATTATTGATATCATTAGTTTCTTCCTTTCTGTCCCATTAAACTGTTCTTATCTCAACCCACGCGTCTTCTTTTTTTCCTGATTCTTTCCCTCATCCCACTGGGTGGGGGGGAAGTGAGCGAGCGGCTGCGTGGTGCTTAGTTGCTGGCTGGGGTTAAACCGCGACACTCTTGTATCTTAGAAGTGAGTATTTCATTAGATGGTAATTTTGTGGAAGTTTCACACTTATTGGTTTCCCCAAAGGTAATGGGAGAATTTTCCCCATGCTAAATTTTCCACTAGCTGTTAGGAGAGCAACATTTGCCTTCAAATCTTTAGCTTACAAAATCACCTGTTCCCTAATCACCATGGTTTTAGAGGTCCTCAGGAGAGGTTACAGACTTGGCTCTCCCCCAGTGCTGAACATCCTTCTAGTGTTCTGCCCAGCCTTGATCTCTGTTTTAACGGGAACCCAACCTTCCTCAGGCTTCAGGAGATCGGTTTTGCAGTGCTCTTACAACAATCACTTAGGCTGTGGATCAAGGACTGAATCTCGTTCGCTCTGTGAACAGTTTAGACTTAAAAGTTTACTATGAGAACTGTGCCAGTTGTGATCTGGCCTGTTTTACTAAAATATTTATACTAGCAAAAGACCAAATGTAAACTCAGGTAACAGAAATAAGCTGTGCTTCTGGGAACGCTTGTATTGCACGTTAACTGTATTCACACAAAGATAAGATCAATACAGCAACAGCTAGACATCTTTTCCCTTGCTTTAAGTAAGTTCTTTTTACATCCATTTTAAAGATTTTAGGCTCCGAATTTAGCCTAGACTTCCTATAGCATTTGCTGACTGTATCTGCACTAGCAGGCGGTGCAGATGGACAGGAGGAGCTTTGTAAAGCAAGGCAGTTGTGGCTGAGGTCCTGGCATCCCCACCACCCATGCTTCAGGGCGGTTTACTTTGCACTGGCTCTAGTCTGGGCCACGCAGCGCATGTCCATTAGCTGCCGGAGCAGGCTGGCTCCGTAGGCACGTCTTCTGCAACAGCTTCCTTTGTAAGGAATCCAGGTTGTGTGCTCTGAGCCCGCTCCTCGATGTGAACCAACGCATATTAAGTGGGGACAACCTGGGGATCACTTCAAAGCGTGCTCCTGATCCAAACTGAAACCCTAAAGTAGATGTACCCATTCAGTCAGAAGAATTAAAAACTTGCATCCATCTGGACCCATGAAATGAAAGAATTACCCTCATGGCCCTTTGACCATGGAGAGCGAGTATTGAAATGGAATCAATTCTGGGAAGCAGCCACTAAAAAAGGATCTCAAATGCAGGTTTCCAAGAGGAGGGGAAATGCTGAAAGCTGTGACAGAGAATGGCACGACAGACAGGAGTCTACAATGCAACATAGCAATGGGAAAAAAGATCAGCATTATTTGGAAGTGCCTATAGAAAGGCAGAATGCCCCGCACAGCCATTCTCTTTTGCCCCTGGACTCTGGCAAAGGTGCACCTGGACACTGGATTTGTTTCCTGATGCTTAATACTTCCATCCCCGGACAAGCCCCAGAGATGCAAAGCAATTCCAAAGAGTTTGAAGTTAAAGCACATCTAGTATGGGACTGATTTGTGAGGAACAACTTCATCTTGATTTACATGATTGGTGTCTTTGCTAATTTTGGGAAAAGTCAGCCAGATTAAATTGGTGCTTATGGAGCCGTATACAACTTCTTGTGCCACCTGCTAGTTCTTAATTTCCTCTTTGAGTCATTTAGCACTCACATAGATGGATCTCTTTAATGGACCAGTGGTGATTTTTCTGATTTGAAACCAAATAATTCTCAGACTCTGAAACAGCTAAAGCAGCCAGAGCACTACTTTAATTTTGCTAGCTTGAACTGGCTGTGCAGTGTGACAGGGAATTGAAAATCCACAAAGACTCTCAAAATTACAAGAGCAGGTTTAGGGATGGGAGAACGACTAAGAATCCCTGAACAGAAAAGCTGTGATTGCTATCACATTTCAGATAATCACAGTTTTTTCCTCCGCTAACGTACACTTCTTGGATAAGCAGCCACAACAGCAGTTGTATGAAGAGGATAAACATCTTTGATATTATCAGCCCTTGTGTACTCTGAAATCAGGAGAGCAGCCAGCACAGGTAATGCAGCTAGAAAGTCGGCAGTTCTTCCTTCAAGGTCTCAGATTATATTTTTTACAGTAAAAACCTCTTAGAGTGATTCCTCTCAAGACGCACACCGCTTCTCTATCCTTGTAGTCACTTAGCTCAAGAAGAAGGAAACAGAGGCAGTTGCATTGCCTGCAACTCTCCAACAAACATGGTGGTTCCAGAAAATGGTCTTTCGGCTTAATGTTCATTTTTCATGTGATGAGCGCACTGAGGAAATCTGGATGTAAAAATAGGAAATTGGACAGAGGACTCAAGCACGGTCGTGCTCACAGCAGTGGGGAAGTGCAATGACTTGAAGAGCCAATCTGGATCAGAGGATGAGGTGGTATAAAGTAATAAAAATATTACCAAGTCTTCTAGCTACCGAACAGAGTCGTACAACGAGACTCAGTGCTGGAAGTCAGCAGTCCTTTGCTCTCTCTCCTGTTTTCTCTCCTTCTCGTTTCCCCTGCTCCCAATCTGCCTCTCCCGATGCGTCTCATCCTCCCAGCTGGATAGCAGAAAACCTGCCTCAGCTGCAAGCTGTTGGCTGGCAGCCATGTGAGAATTTATGATGGTCCCAGTGCCTCTGGAAGTAGTCCAGGTGGCATCATCTTCACAGTTGTGAATTCATTTTATGCCTCTACAGGTTGAGGGTTTTCTCATGCCTAACGGCCCTTCCTTGGATGGCTTCTAGGGACACGTTGACCAGGCTCAGAAGTGTGACTGTGACATATTTTTCTCCACTGTAAATTTAAAATAAAGTATTTTCGAGGATCCTGCTTGCAGTGAAGAGGGTTAGAAATGCACTGAAAAAAAAGCGTAAAATGTACTGGTGTTGACACTATGGCTGAGCTAATTCCGTCTACATTTAGACATCTAGTCTAAGACAGTTGGTAGGGGCTTTTGAGAGCCTGCAGAGAAAGAGGTGATCCGCTTTGAACTAATTTAGGACCTTAAGGCAAGGCGTTGCTCTCAGGAGGAGCCTGTCTCAGCCCAGTGACTTGAAGGGGCCCGTAGGTACGGTTCAATGGGATGAACTTCTACCCTTCCGATGTGCCTGCATACCCACGTAAGCACGGGTCTGAGTTTGTTCTCAAGTCCAAACCCACCCGCCAGCCCTGCTGTCAGTGGGGACTCCCGAGCACAGCCCTCAGACGTGGCTTTTGCCCTGGGGGCTTGCTGGAAGGGAGGAAGCCAGGCTGGCGTGGGGGCTCTGGTCAGGCACCGGCACCCACCCATGCCTCCCACGCCTCCCATGCCGCGTGGGCTCCAGTGCATGCCATGATCCCGTCCACTAGCAGGTGATATGGCCATGGCCCTTCCCTATGCCCGATGGGGCGTTTTGAATAAAGACTTCCACCAGGTTGCCATCCATCAACCCAGTAGCCCCCAGGTGATTTGGCTTCATACGCCTTTACAAGAAACACACCCTTGAAATATCTCCTGACCTGCTGACGGTATAATCTGAACCTGAAACTTTGGGTTTGGGTGTCCCACCAACCACCTCTACGTGAGCCACGCTGCCCACGTAATATTTGCTGGAAAAAGGGGATTAGGTTTCTTTCCTTCCCCTCTCCTGAGGTGGAAGCAGTTAAAGAAAGCAGACTGAGCGAGCAGGAGCCCAGTGCTCGGTGTAAGGCACTGTCTGAAAGAAAGCAGATGCCTTTCCATCCGTCCTCAAGTGGTAAGATGTCTGGCACAATTACTGGTGCAATGTAGGGGATAGACAGGAGTGTTTCAATTCTGGCTTTGAGTGTTTGGGCTACTTCTCATCCGGGAGGTGCCTTTTGCAAACTATCTTTTCTGCCTGTCTTTAACAGAAGGTGAGCATTGGATTCTGACATAAAGATGCAAATCAGAGTCAAATCACTCTTCTGTATCTTTTTTAGAAGGTATAAAAGGTTTGCAATGTTAGTATTTTTGGCTGGTGAGATTTCCTTAAAGCAGCAAGGCGACACCCTGACTGAAGGTATTGAGAAGTCACTCATTGTCATGGAGTACTCTGTTATTTTTAAAAAGCGGGGCAGATTTTATTGTTTAAATAAATCTTCTTTTGAGGGTGGTGGTGGTAGGAAACAACAAATTTCATTTTGCTCTACCACTCCTGTCAAAACATCTGCATCAAACATTCGGTGCATAGTGACATAGCAAAACAAACGTAGAGCAGACATTACAGATGGATGGCTTGTTGACAGATTAGCAGATGAGTTTCCCTTATGTTTTTGAAAAACATAGCTCCCTAGACATAACGTACAAAGGACAAAGCTGGGATTAAAGATCAGATAACAAAAAGCAAGGTTTTCTTTTCAGTGTTTACTATTCAAATTCCCTAATGTCATGGAAGATATGAAGAGCAAGTAAAGAAAAACATGCCACATCCAACACAGGGAAGTGAAACATGGACATCTTTCAGGAATAAAGCTGCAATTAGAGCTGGGTGAAATGTTTTGGTCTTTCAATTTATGTGCAGAAAAAACGTAGATTTGGGTTACTGAAGCTGCTGGCAAAATTTGTGTTGAGTTCATCAAATTATTTTGGCTGAAAAAGAGCTGATTCCTTTTAAAAATATTAGAGGTTGTTTTCTAAATAAAATGCTTTTTTGTTTCCAAAATGGTATTTTGTTTATAAATGTACCTAGCATTAAACACAGGAATTAAATGGTGCTTTAAAATTAATCATGTTTGACCCAAAATAAAATGATTTTGTTCCTTATTGTTGTTAAGTTTGTTTGCCAAGGAACTGAAGAACAGATTATTTGCACAGATCAAGATACAGTATGAGTTGTGGATCATTTTTAAGTAGCTCTGTTAATTCAGGCATGTTTTGATAAAACAGCTGAAATTTTTCTCCGGAGTCAGAGAGTAGGTATGTGGCTGGGCTAACCCTCCCACCCTTTCCAGTTCTCTAAAATCTTACCAGCAACGTAGCTCTATTGACTTGCTTAACCTTTTTGGTGCTGCCTGCTGAAGCAGACGTGTTCTAAATTTTGCTTGCTGTGTGAAAGCTGGCTCCTCCTGATGTGGGGACTGGGAGTGAGATGATTGCACTGGTCAAAAAAGATGTGCCTCGTGCTGCATGACTTGCAACGATGTGCACTGCATCCCGTGGGATCCATCAGAGACCAGCACTGCTGAATGTGTGTGTGTGGAGTTTGCTTGGGGAAGCCTGGATACTGTCACCCATTGGTAGGTTGAATAACTTGACATGGTGGAGAGCAAGCTCTGAGAAGGACACTGCTAAGGCATTTAGGACAGACAACTTTGGTTCTGCCCTGCTACACCCAGTTTGAGGTGGTGAGGAAGGAGGAGGAGGAAGAGGAAGGCATCCCCACAGTAATTTCCCGATGTTTCTCTGGCTAACCTCAGCCAGATAGCACGGGGAATGTCTCCTGATGAATGTCTTGGGAGAAAACACAGTGTAAGCTTCTCCTACAAGTTACCCCAGCTCTGGGTATTATAAGGTGGGCAAAATCTAGAGTCGATCCTTTACAGTGTGTGAGCACCGCTGGTGCAGGAAATCCCCAGTTCTCCCTGGCAGCATAAAAATGAAATTAATGGCCAGCCCTTGCATAGCTCTGTGAGGGTTGGAGACCTCTTCCTTTTCATTCAGTTATCCATACATGGGCAGCCCAAAACTAGCTGGTGGGTTTTACAAAACCTAATATGAATGGAATTATTTTCATGTATTGCTTTATTTTTTTTAAACTTTCCTTTTATTACATGCTGACAGAAAAATCCAATATATAATCCACTGACAGCCAGCGAGCGCCAGAGCCCAAGAAGTCATCTTACAAAGAAGGATATGCAATTTTGTATTTCCATCAAGCGTGCTAGCATAATAAGTCAGCTGCCACAAGCCTTGGAGAACTGGCTGGGATTGGACCTCCTACAGCAAATTGTAATTAAGATTGTAGAAATTTCCCTTTTCAGGACTTGGTTTGCAGACTGTAAGGTCTCAATATTTTTTAGAAGCTTCCAGTTTAGGCCACTCCATAAGGCACACTAGGATAATGAGAGGGGTAGAATTACCTCCTCTCTTACCTCCAGCAGAGGAGGCAGATGGTCCCACCACAGTTCTCTATCTGAAGGAAAGGTTCAGAGCGTCTCCTGAGGAACCAGGCACCACAACCCATGTCCAAGTCTGTCGGAGCAAAGTGTGTGCTGTCTGCTTTCCCAGGGCGTGAAATGCCGGTCACCTTCCAGCAAACTTTAGGTGCTTACCTGTGGCAACTCCCATCAGGCGCCCAGCTCCCCCCAGGTCCCTCTGCAATCGGTGGAAGGAGGTGGGTGCCTTCAGGGGTCGAGGCAGCCCTCCTGCGACCTGAACTGAGCTCTGGAGTCGCTCCCTTGCCTTCATTAGCTGTAAAGGGAGTTCAGGTCCCTGCACTTCTGCCCACCTCTGGCGCTGCAGAATTCAGAGGCTTTTTTTTTTCATTTAACTGTACGGCACTCGATGAGGACCCTGAGTAGAGATTTGTAGAGGATGCATCCAACTGTGCTAGTTCAGTAAGCCCTACAGGACCACTGTTCTTTGGATGGGGGTCAGGATGGTTTTGGGGTGAAGGCATGGTAGTTCCCACTCCTTGGAAACCACAGCAATACTCTTAGGTCTGCCCTGACCTGTTGTTTTATTGCAAGCATGTTATGCAGCTCAAAAGTTGCCTCTTGGCTAGGTGTTTCAGAAGACACTGAGCATTTTGTGTTCCTTTCAGTGCCAGCAGGAACAACAGATACTTTGCCTGGGTAAGAAGCCAGAACACGAGGCCTAAATAGGAAATGCAGAAACTGAGCTACGCCTCAATCCGTGAACTCTCCATTTCTTCAAAACATGCATGAGCTACCTTTGTAGAAGATGTCTTCCATTTCAGCACACATGACTGTGGTCAGCTCTTACTCAGTCAATCCATTTTCAGGGTGGAGAGATTGCTTTGAAACTGAGCTGCCTGGATGGAGAGTGCAGTGGAAGAAGGGAGGAAGGATAATATGTTTGGCTGCAGTACGCTTCTGAACCACTCGATATTTGTCTGTCTGGTGTGGTGTGGGTCTGGTGAAACAAGGACAAACTGGCCCTAAAAAAAATAAAATAGTGTTGAGTCCTTTTGTCTGCAGCCGTAGATTCTTTCTTCAACAAATGCTTCCTGCTTAGGAGAGCATGCTGTTAAACATGAGGCCATTTGAAACTAAAACATAGATCTTTTAAGTGCAGGTGATTTCATTTTGATGGCCAAAAGGGCTGTGATTTATTTCTGGGATCCCCTTCCCCTTGTGAGCTGCAGCGACATGGCCAGAGGGGCTGGCAGCCCCGGCTGCTCTGCCTGCCTGTTAGGAGCGGGCAATGGTCCCACGTCTCTGTGGCAGCACCAGGTCTGAGAGCTGGGCAGGCACAGGGGGATATTTGGCTGTGCCTGTTGTCCAAATAGCCATCCTTTATCTCCCCTGTGGAAAAGATGATGGGCTAACCTACTTAGCAACATCCGGCCTAAGGGCTACCAGCTGAGCCATGTTGGAGAGGTCATAACTTCAGGTCCTTTAGGATAGATATGTCCTTGTCGGCTGGACTTGTGTATCTCCATATTTATAATTCAACCAGTGTGTACTCTTAGAGGAGCTTTCAACATTTAACCTTCAGCGTTTCAACCCAAAACGTAGACTTGTTTTATAAGAGAATGCAAAAACAACTGCCCTGCTTTTTCCCTTCCAAGCTTCACGACGTAAACGAGTTGCATGAGCAGAGTAAGAGGGGGTTAAATAAAATATTTGGCTTTAAAACATGAAAAACATCTAAGAAGACAGAGGGCCAAGCTCCAATCTTATTTCCAGCAGAGCAGAGCAAAGCTGGCTTCAGCTGAGTTGGAGCCCACCTGAGCTCTGCAGCTGCGTGTGAAGCCGTAGCATGCTAGCTCATGGCCTGGGGGCATGGTTTAGTGGTGGCCTTGGCAGTGCTGGATTAACGGTTGGACTTGATGATCTTAAAGGTCTTTTCCAGCCCCAAAAATTCTATGACTCTATGACTCTCTTAAATGCTGTCGGTGCCAGACGAGCTGCCCTAGGTGCCATACGGATTGTGTCCATCGAGGATATCCACAACAGGAGCACTGCAGAGCCCACTCTCAAGCTTGGCAAAGGTCACTTGACCACGCCAACAAATCCTTCCCGCATGCTCTGCTCTGGGAGCCTCATCCAAGCGCACGGAGCCAGTGAACTCTGTGGCACCCAGGATCAGGCCCACCTCTTAAGTTTACCGCTCTTTCAGGCAGTTTTTGCTTTGTCCGAGCTCCTCGCCATCACCAGGGAGTGGCACCGCCGGCACCATTTGCCGAATTGTCGCACCTCGGTGCTCACAGGCTGGAAATAGAACAAGCTCACACCACTCCCACATAAGCACACATTACACAGTCAAACAAAAATATCTGTACTTTCCGGGATGACTCCAATGATTTTTATTGCCACTGACTCTAAATCATGTGCTTTTCTATTACCTCATGAAGACACCCGACTCGTGTTGAGCTGGCACCGCTACCTGGAACGGCTTTGTGTCAGCCACACCACGTGCGGTTATGGGTAGCTTGGTTTGCTTATGATGTCTGGGAAAAGCTTGCCGTGGTCACTGCGGGCTACATCTCTTTTCTACATCTTTGTCTCTAACGAATGTAAAGCCGGGCCCAAGTCCCCTCGCCGAATGCCGCTGTGCCGGCCACCTAAAATGAGCAGGGACTACTCCCACGAGTGAGTGTTGCAGGAACTGGACCATACATCACAAAATTATCCCCGCAGCTTACTGCCAGTTTTCTCTGTCTTGAAGTTCAGCTTGAATTCAGACATATGGCTTTAAAATCTCCAACTAGAGATCACCGGCAGCGCTGTAGGAAGATTTCATTCCCTGTCCCCATTAGTCAACCGTGAGGTTTCCTGTGCTAAAACCCACTCAGGAAATGCTGCAAACAAAAGAGGTAAATAGTTCTCAGCATTCCTCGGTGCTTGGAAGGAGTTAAGCTCTGCACTCTGATCGAGTTCTTCTGGCATTATCCCATTAGCTTAAGTCATTGCTGATGACTTCACCCTTGTGGTGACATCAGCCTCTAATCTCGTGAAGGTGAATTCATGTGAGATTGTTTCAAAACAATTACTCCCTGAATTGTAGGCCATTTCAATTGATATATGGATGCAACATTCACTTTTGCAGATTGTAGCCTCTCTTATGCAGTGTGTGTGCACATTTTCCGTATTGTATTTCAGCATGTGTGTTATGTCACAAACTGGCACTGCCTGAGATCAGCAGGAGAATGTGCTTCTTTTAAATGCAAAACTAAAAGCAACAAACAAAAAACAACCCACCAATATTACTATTTTTATATGTGTGGTTAAGACTTCTCTAGAGTCATGTATGTGGTTTGTCTGATTCCCTCTGGATGCTGCCTCCCTCTCTGTCTCTGCTGGAATATTCCTTCTGCCTTGGCTAGGCTGCATCTTTGCTTAGGAGTGCTCTGGTCATTTCAGATTCTCTTGTCTTTTCCCATACATGGGGAGAAATGTAGACAGATGAACACCCAGCACGGTTACTTAATAAATCACAATTTTTAATAATATTAGGTATCTTTTTCTCACCCCAAATCAGATTAAAGAGGCGCATAAAGATGATAGATTGGGTCTTAAAATATTTTCTCTTTCCTCTGAAGAAGTGACTCAGAGGAACACGTAGACACAGTCAGCACTTGTAAGAAGTGGTTTTAATAAGAGGAGACAAGTCATCGTCCCAGCTGTGCAATCCTTGCCGACGTCAAAGGGGCTGAAAAGAAAGGCCCCATTTGTCCTGAAGAGCAGCACACACATGTATACCAAAGGAGGATAGCGAAGTATTTAGACTAGAAGTTCCCCAGACCTAGACGAGACATTTGTTTGCTTAACTTCATTGTTCTTCCCTTCCCTCATCACTTGTCCTCAGCTGACTGCAGCAATCCCCGCGGAGCGCTGCAGCGGCACTTACTTACCTTAAAACCGGGGGAAAGAAAGTTCCTCCTCCCCAAAACCTCTCGTGCTTCCAACCGCTGGTAGAAAAACCTCTCTTACTGCCCCGTGTATGAGTCTGGCCGCAGCCAAGGAGGGTGAGAGGGCACAGGGCAGCACTGGAGGCTGGAGGATTCAGATGCTGTCCCCTCTCTCCGCCGTATTGTGAATAGACTTCTTAATGTGACTAATAGCTCTTGGCATTGAACTGTAGCTCCTGAAGTGCAGAGCTGGCATGTCCATGCGCTAATGTTTAAAGTAATGTGTCAGAAAAGTTTTATAGTAGTAGCACAGTATTGTTGGGGGAGAAGAAGCTTGTTTAAATAAAGCCAATAAAATTCTACTATCATCACTTTTCTCTCTTTATTGTTGAGAGGGTGGAAATGACTAAAGTTTTTATTTGGTGTTAGCAGTGTGATGCTAGAATTTTTTCCACATTTGGTAGTGGACAAGGTAGTGATAAAAAAAATCATCAAAAAGTGAACAAGTTGTCCTCAGTTCCTGGATGCTCCAGAGGGGCTCAGCCAAAGAGACGGCAAACCTACTGTAGGCACCCAGAAAGGGATTTTTTTTTCTCCTTACAAAATAAACCCTGTTGTGCTATTCCTTTAGGAAGGAAATTGAGCCTCTGGATGACTCGCAAATGTTTTGCTCATTGTAGCAGCCTGTACGTTTCCTGAATATCCAGATCTGATTTAGATTAGGGCCTTTGGGGGGGGGTTGCTGGGGGGGAAGGACTGGCTAAATAAGAGGAAATTTGTATAGTTTTAGTCCAAGGTCCAAGCACTGTTACCAATTACGTGTGTATAAGCTATAAGAGAGGGGCTGCATTTGCCTTAGCTATAGTTAGAGTCGTCCAGTGCTTCATCCTTTTCCTCTGCCCTTTCCTCCTCTTTCAGAGGGAAGGGAAGCGAGAAAAACAGAGAAGATTCTCCCCAAACTGCTTTCTGTGACTGAAACCTGTATCAGGATTAGATAAAGTGTCTACAGTTCAACTCAAGAGAAAGAATAGGCAGGAAAAATCGGATCAGCGAGTGTTGCTTGAAGTGCAGTTATTGTGGCTGGCCTTCACGTGGGCATGCAGTGAAGCAGAAAGGGCAGAAAAGCTAAAGGTGAAGCAGAAAAAGCCTCTCCTGTGTTAAACTCCAGTGGAAATGGCAGCTTCCCCACTCTGCCAAGCTCTTGGTTACTGCTCCCAGAACGCCCGGTACCTCAAGTTTTCCTCTGTAAACCCACCACACTAATATGTCCCTCAATAGCAGGCCAAAATACTGAAGGCTTGGGTTTGGGCCAACCCGTGGTAGGTGCAATCTTTTTGGTGCCGAGAGCTGAAGAGAGGCTTGGGAACGGGGCTGGAGTGGTTTGGCAGGGACGGTGCTTGGCTCGGAATGCCAGGCATCCCTGGACCACGATGTCCTCCCGTGTGCATGCAGCACAGAAAGAAGGTGGTGGGATGGTGGAGCTGCTGGAGCGCTGTGCTGGTGGGCCAGCCACTCTCAACCTCCCTATCCTGATAATCATTCTCTTCTCCTGGCTGGGAGAACATCTCACATCCAGTTTTCCTTCTCTGCCTGCTGCTTCAGAGGGCTAATGAGACACAAGGCAGTAAAGCACGCAGCCCTTGTAGTGTGCCCACCAGTTTTGAAGAGAGTATCCTCTGTGATTTGCTTTTGTGTTGACCATGTGGCTACCAGATCGTGTTCCCTGTTTTTGTCTTACAGAAAGAAATTCCATTGTTTTCATTAAAAAGAAAAACAAAACGCTGGCGTGCAAAAGACCAGCTCCATACAGCAGGCTGTGGCTTGTTCTTACTGTCTTTGCTAGTTGGGCAAAAATCGTTCGCCTTTCAAGATCCACCTTCTTTCCCCACTGTGTACTAGGTCTATGTAAACCTTTTTCTACTGGGCATGCTGAGGTTTTGCATTGATATAGGAACCTTGAGGATTCAAAGATATGTTCAAAAGAAACAGAAACCCTCCCCAAAAGAATAAAGAGGTAATTCATCCTTATGTATCTCTGCAGTAGCAACAGCTGTTCCACCGCAGCATCCTCATTAAATGTAGGATCAGACCTATCCTCAGGAAATACTTGCTTCATATCTGGGCCCAGAGCCACCACATGATAAATGTAGTCTAGATACTATAGCACCATCCTTAAGGGAGGTTTGATAGACAAATTCCAGAGCCTGGGACTGCCATGTCAGAAAAGGATTTAATTCAAACCTTAGATTTTAAATTTGTGCCTACTTCTTCTTGGACTGCACTCTTACTTTTCTGTGAACACTTTCTACCCATCCCAACACCACCAAAGGGAGCCTGCATCCCAAGCTGGTGCCCTTGGGCACTACCAGATTCCAGCAATGCTGGTGAACTTTGCAAAAGTTTGGTTTCTTTGGAAAAGATCCCTTATGTCTGACTGGCGCATCAGGTTTCCATATTTTAGCTGATATTTTTTTATGCTTACAGAAAAAGCCATTGGTCATTGAGGTGCAAGGAGCTGTGGCAGCTTGGTTAATCACAAGCAGCTATTTATAAGTTTCCACAAGGTGCCATATGTATGATTTGAAAAGGGATTTCAAGGGAAATTTGTTATTTTCATCATGTGGTGATGAGAGTGAAGGCTTAGGAGAGTTCAGTGCTGTGCACGTTGTGGTACAGAAGAGTGCCGTACCAAGATCTTTGTAGCCGGAGCACATTTATGGGAGCAGGGGATCGGTTTGTAGCCCCCGTTCCCTTCTGTTCCCTGCATTTCCCTCCTTGGGTTACTTCTATGGCAATACAGAGCAGCTCACAACTCTGTCCGCTGTCTCCCAGCGCTGCTGGATCTAGACCTCATTTGTCAAAGTACCAGATGCAGGTACTCAAGAGTAAGTAGGATGCCTCTGGATTTTGTCAGGCTGGTGGAGTTCACTACGAGCTGCAGAGGACTCTCTTTGCCTACTTTTTCTGTTGGCTCTTAAGATTTTGCTGGAGGTTTAAAAGCTCAGGTGGGCACTGTATATTTAGGGTGAGATGTGGCAGCTGCTGTTTGTGGTCAGAAATGCATGGGTTTGGAGAACAGAACTAAAGAGTAAAGCATAAGAAGTTTTTCCATTTTTAAGTGAGGCTCTTGTTTTCAGGTGGTAATGGAAATTCATGCAGTTGAGTAGCTACATGCTAGCTAAGATATCTGTGGTCTAAACCAAAGCTGGTCAAAATCTATGACTCTTGAAGGGTTTTAGAACACGCTGCTGAAGTGCAGAATAGATAAAATATAGATAAAATATGATATATGTGTATTTTTGAAGAGGTGTGGTTTTGATACTGTGCATAAGCTCACTATGACTATGGGACTGTGTGGAAAAACAATTTCCTTTGCTTCTCTAAGACAAAAATACTTTGCAGACAATGTCTTCTGCTTGTCTGCTGCAATGTTCAGTGGAGCTGGGGACTGTATGCATGTGCTAGAGGAACACAGCCAAGAAAATGTATTATCTTGTAGAGCACACTTTCTCCAGTAAGAAATAAACTGAGCAGGACAACTGCACTGGTAAAAATGAGACACACCACTAAGCATTTTTCATATGAGGTTTTGAAAATGCTTTCTAAAGGACAGCACCTTGTAGCCCCATTTTGCAAACAGAGTATCTTAGATACAGAGGATTTTAAGAAATTGCACAAATTCACACAGAGAATCTGCAGATGCAGGAACAGGCTCCTCAGATTTATTTTTTTGGCTTTGTTCGTTTGGGTAGGCAACCCTATGAGTCAAAAGGTAATGATGATGGAGAGGTCCCCACAGACTCAGCTGTTTTCCCTTTTCCTTTCTCCCCACCTCCCCATTGGACAATGGGGCAGCTCCCCCTCTTCCCACCCCCACTCATTCCCTGGCTGAGGTGATGCAGAAAGCAAAGCAGCAGCAGAAGAGAGGCACCAGCAGAAGGGATGAATGAATGGTCTCATATGGCGCAGGAGCCTTCCTTACCCAAGCTACCTCCGTTTCAGTATATTCATTTATTGCGAGATACGCATAGCCACAGTGAAAAGTTTTAGTCTCTGTGCGAGATGCCACTCAGATAGCTACTCTCTGCTACACGAGGACCAGATGCTCTTTCCTCCTGCCTGTGCGTCAGGGCCGGATTTAGACCTACCTGTGATTAGGCAATAGTTTTTCTCTGGGTGAGATGCTCCTGCTGTTGCTTTCGAGCAACCCCATCTTGTGCCCCTCACAAGTTGCCCTGGCAAGAGCCCTGGAAATTGAAATCCTTCGGGTTTCCCCCTAGTAGACATATCGCTGGCTAGCAGGAACTTTCTTCAATTCTGCATTAAGCCAGCTTGAGCTTCGTTAGGGCAAGAACTGAAGAAATATTGCAGAGAGATCATCTTAGAGATTATACAGATAATACAATGGTCTGCCACTTGCAGAAAAAAAATAGTGCTAGTGATGGGAGAGGATTTACTACATGGATTTCACTCTTCTGTTGGGAATGATACTGGGAACTCCCAATCTCTTCTCATAAAGACTGCAGATGAGATATTAAATGGCATTTCTCTGTCATTTATGAGCGATCTGGGTAGGAGGGAAGGAAAGGAAGTCGATTAACTAAAGCCCTGAAAGTGTAAGGCTGGCTGAGAGCCCCAGCTGTGTCCTGTACCCACTTCAAGCCAATGCAGGGGAAATCTGGAGAGGACTGTTAAGCTGTTAAGAAACAGCCTTCCCACAGAGCAGAAGAGACAGAGATGGAGCAGGGTCTGAAAATCTTACCAAATATGTCCAAATATTTGAAATAAGCTCAAACATTCAGTGGCTGCTTAGCCATACCTTTTACATTCAATCCACAACAATTAGTGTAAACTGAACTCTGATTTATATAGAGGAAGAAAATAAATTTGGAGAAGTCAAGCTTGACATTTTTTAGGACTGCTACATTTTCCTTATTTCTTTATAAGGTTTGATTAATGCTTTTTCATTGTTGAATGTCAGTGAACATTGAACTTGTGCTCAGCACATCACCAAGCATAGCAGTGAAATGACAAAGAACGGAATACGTGTATATATATTTCAGACATATTGGATGCCTTCTCCAAAATTTTGCTGAACTTCGTAAGATCTTTTCCATCCTTAGGCCTTACGCATCATTTCCATAAAATAATTACAAAGATGGAAGGAGCACTAAGGCAGCCTCCTATGACCCTGATCTTGTATCTCACAGAGTAACTCCTTTGTGTACTCAAATGTGAAAACATTTGCTAAAATACTGACCCATAGTGCCTCAAGTCAGGCATCACACTCTGTTCTAGAGGTGTGAAATACCTGCAGAGCTCACCGACTTCACTGGAGAACTGGAGTCCTGAAAACTTGTTAAAATCATGCCATTGTCTATAGCTATCTTGGGAAGCTCTGGGTTGGTCATGTTTGATTATTAGAAGCTGGAAAAATTGATGGATCGCAAGCAAACTGAAAATGCAGCTTTATTAATCCAGGGGGAGAACTAGAACTACAACTAATTATGAGACTGAATTAGGACACAACAGAAAAAGAGAAAAGAGAAAGCCGAGTAGGACCTAAATTAAGGTTACAAAATCCCACAACTGTAGTGCTTCTTTGCAGAGGGGTATGAAGCAGCATTTACCATTCACTTATTTTCCGTGAAGGATTCAAACTAATGATGTGGTGACATGAGATGGGAACACAGCAAAAAACAATTCAGTTTTTAGTTTAAACCGAGGAAGACACGTAACAGCCTCTAACTTCCGCAGCCTACAATCTCGTACCTTTTACAAAGCAAACCAGATTTCCTCATGCGGTGGGTTGACCTTGGCTGGACACCAGGTGCCCACCAAGCTGCTACATCACTCCCCTCATCAGCAGGACAGGGGGGGGGGGGAGAAAATACGGTGGAAAAAACTCATGGATCAAGATAAAGGCAGTTTAATAAAAGCAAAAGCAAAGGCCACAAGCGGAAGCAAAGGAAAACAGAAGATTTATTCGCTACTTCCCATCAGCAGGCAATGTCCAGCCACTTCCCGGGAAGTACGGCTTCAGTACGTGTAGCGGTTGCTCCAGCAGGCAAACATTGTAATAACGAGTGCCCCCCCGCTGCTCCTTTCTCTTCGCTGTGATTGCTGAGCAGATGCCGTATGGTCTGGAATATCCCTTTGGTCAGTTGGGGTCAGCTGTCCCGGCCGTGTCCCCTCCCGAGATCTTGCCCACCCCCAGCCTGCCAGTGGGGGGGGAATTGTTGGAGAGACAGCCTTGATGCTGTGCGAGCCCTGCTCAGCAGTAGCCAAACCACTGGTGGGTTATCAGCACCTTTCTGGGTACCAGCACAGAGCACAGCACTGGGAGGGCTGCTGCGGGGACAATTAACTCCATCCCAGCCAGACCCAATACACCTGACCCAGCTGTCCCTTCGGTAATTCCTGTAACCGAACCTTTCCAAGTAGCGACATCTACGAGCAAGTGCAGGAGGAACCAGCTGTCACATTCATTTACCCTGTTAATTGTATTAGCTATCGGTGACCGAGAAGGCAGTAACCAAACTCTCCAAAGAGCGAGCAAATGTGCTCGGATTCTGGAGCCAAGTCACATTTCATAGATTTTGCAGAGATTACGCCCGATCTCCTGTTCATCACTGTCACATTTTACTCATTTCCCAGGGCGGGGAGGAATATTCCTCTTGTCAAAATGCGAGTGCCGTTGGTGGAGAACAGGAAGCCTCTCCTGCCGCTGTGATTACACGGATCGAGGTGAGACCTGTTGGTCCATCGCCCCACGAGAAGCAGAGACAGCAAACTTCTCCCAACCTGCCCGGGGGAAAATCCTTTCCAGACCTCAAAGCTGTTGATCCCCAGCACATGAAAGCACCTGAAAAGCACAGGTGAAGCTTGAAACATGAATCTTAATTGTGATTGTTATCCTAATGTAGAGCTGACAATTGTTATCCTGATGTGTATCACGAACATGCTCAGGCTCCAGAAGGGATGGGTGAGAGAGAAAGGCTCAAATCCATGGGTTCAGAATAGGCTGTCACAGCCATCGCAGATGGGAGAGTTTTTCTGTAAAAGTGAAGGAAAGCATATCTGCATGTTTCCTAAAAATGATATCCAGTCTCACTTAAAGGCTCTAAATCACAGTGAGGCCATGACCTTTGAGGATTATGCGACGGTATCTGTTACATCACGACACTTAACATTGAATTATTAACCTCGGAACATGATTTTGAGATGCCTGTCAAAAATATTTCTTCATTTCTGTAACAGACATAGGTATATTTGGAGTGTTAGAAGTGAGCATCCCATCCTGGAGGTAAAGGTTTAATGGTAAATTTTGAAAGACAAGTCCATGGTTCCTTGTAAAGGAACAGTTAAGTGCATTAATTCTGTAGCACGCAAATTTATTATTTTGAACTGCTGCAAAGCGAATGAGACTTTTGAGTCACAAGTCTCCCGATTAGTCCATTTTTGATGAGATCCTTGAAAAGGGAAGGTTTGGCAGGTCTGTGGCTAAGATGACACTGTGATGTAGAAATGAAGCAAATGTGGAATCACTCATCAGAAATAGAGATTTCAAGGCTGTGACAATGAATACGTGCATGAGAGGGTTTTAAAAACTAAAAAGAACAGAAACAGTTAAAGAAGGAGCTGTTTCTGCAAGAGCTGGGTTTTTAATATGTCATTTGATTCTTGCAAAGTCACTGAGTTTGTGAGTATGCTAACATGCTGGAATTTCAATGCTTTTTTGATTTTACTAATAAAGCGTGTTAAATGTATATTCTGTTGTTCCTACTGTGTAACCATATGCTGCTTTCTATGGTGACTTTGTTAACTTTCATGTGGCTGTTTTGAAGTATTCATTACATTGAAGACCAAAATATTTGATGGATCTGTTGTTATCTAACACTCATCACCTTCTCTAATAAACTGCAGTTATATTCTGCCCTGATTTCTAGCAGGCTGTTAGGGTTTGGGTGTATTTGGGCAAATTTAAGACTGGAAAACTATCTAAAAATAAGGGACTGTTTTCAAGGAGTGCTGTTCAGAAAGCAGTATTTTCTGGTGGTTCCTAAAAGCCTATCAGGGATGCCGATTTCAGCAAGAAATAGGTATATCTCAGACTGTGTTTCCTGGGCTGTTTGAGCAGCCCTTCAAGAGGAAACCCTTTACAGCGTAGACCATTTCTGAGTCTGTTCAGAGTGTAATATAGGAGTTGTCAGGGTGGCTAGCGGATGCTATGGTTGCACCCAAAGTAATACAGGGGCTAGGTGAGGAGATGAGGTAAAGTTGGCTTCATGCCACCCATTGCTTTTCCTGGACTCTGCAATTTCCTAGAGGCAGACTAGGTTGTTGTAAGTTGTACTTTGCTGTTGTGACACATCCCACCTGCCTTCTGTATCCTACAGATATTCCTAATGGAATATGGGATGTGGCACAGAAGGTGGATGGCTTGTAGTGTCTCTTGCACTAGATTTGTAGGGGTTTTTAATGCCACCAGTATGGTGAAAGGGCTGAGAATCTGGAAAACAGGGAAATGTTTTTTTAAACTGTGATCGATGAGAGTGCTGAGCAACATTACTACTGTAATAATTATAAAAATTAATTAAAATGAGCAAAAGCAAAATTAAAAGGAAATTGAATTGCACTCACTTCTCATATTGTAATGACTTAATTGCCCCTTAGTATAATAACTCTTACAAAATGTTGTTGCAAACAGCTCAAGTGGTTTGTTAGAGCGTTGGGCTGGATTTCTCTCACGTATCTTCAGCTGCTACTAATTCGAAAATCAAAATAGTTATGAGTGCCATTGTGAAATGTCAACCACTGCCAGAATGTCAGTATTTCAGTGAAATCATTCCCTTGAAAATATCAGTTTTCTATGTATGCTTCCTATTTATTATTTTGTTAGAAGGCCAAAGTACATTGAGCGGGACTGAAGTAATTTCAGGTAAAAACAGTATTGCTGTAATCTGTAATTTGGGTTAGCTGTATGCAAGTTTCTTTAAATAATTTGTCATTATATTCTGAATTAGTTCTATCAAAGGTGAAAATAGTAGGAAGATCTACCTCTTATATGATGGACCATACTGGATTTCCTTTTCCTATCTGCAAGTGCAAAGTCTGTGGTGCATGGGAAATGCAGCATAATAAGGGAATTCAGACTGCAGAAGAGGAAAGTCACAGGAAACCTGCATGATGGCTCCCACAAAACACTACCACAGCATATTTTTTCCAGGTTTTAGTTAAACATTTTTTTTTGGCATTTGCATTTTCACAAGGGGAAAAATGAATCGGTCTTGTACTGTTATTGCTATAAATACTGGCTTTTAGATTTGACCAGGAGGCTGGATCCCTACTGGTTTTAAAGCCAACAAATATGTGAGCTGACTGAGTTGTACCGCAGAATATTTTAAAATTTGTCTGCACTGTTCTGCATTTTAGAAGAGGAGTGTCACAAAGACGGGATGAAAGCACAGCTCCATGGTTCTCAATGGAGCTGGAATATCACAAAGGAATTTTTCCCTAAAATCTTAGAAAGCTGAGGCAGAGACACTGAAGAGACATGTCTTCATAATTTGTATCTCACTTCCCCAAGGCGACACTCTCCTTCTTGCATAGCCCGGTTTTTCCACTTGGAAGGAGGCTAAGGTTTGGGATGCCCCTCTACTTCTCTTTTCTTTATCCCTGAGTCCCTTCACGTGATGTTTCCATATAATTGCTTAATATATATCGCCTGCCTATGGCTCTAACGGTTAAATCATCACTTTTATTCCAAGGGTATGCTTTCTTTAAATACTTGGTGTAAAGCTCTTCTCCACCCATCCCCTATAACTCTTCAGCTCTGCTGCTGGTGCCAGCCTTGACGGTCTCTTCATTACCTGCTTTGTGCTCTGTCTCTGCCTCTTTCTAGATTGTCCCTCAGGAATGGAGTAATTTCCAACACTTTTTTTTTGCAAGAAGGCTACGTCTTATTTAACTGCATGCTAAAATCCCACTCCTTCTGCCAGACCCGTGGAGCACTCAAAAGCACAGATGGTGGGTTGCCCTTTTTTGTGTCTGTCCTGCAGGGGAGGAAGATGGAAAGAGAGGGCTTTTCTTTTGGCTGGGCTTTGGCACGGCAGCGGGTACGCCGTCAAAGCTGACAAATAGCAGACAGGGCAGGGTATTAAGATGGTATTCAGCAAACCTCGTTTCAGTCCTTGGCTCAGTTTCCAGTACAACAGGTATGAAATTTTCCTTCCTCGCTAAGGTGTTGTGAGAGTAAAACCACGTTAATAACTGTGGCTTGCTGGTGACTGCAGGGTGAGGGGCAGCCGGTGGTTTTCCAGCTCTATGCTTAAAACTGCAACAGAACGAAGCCGGGTGTTGGGTTTGGGTTCTGTTCCGCGAGGAGCGGATGGGGGAAGCGGCTCACTGCAGCAATAGGTGCTCCTGCGAAGGTGTTCAGGCACCTCCGTGGTGTAAAAATGTGCAAAGGACAGAAATGTGGTCGTCGAATTTAGCTCTCCTGCTGTTAGTCCACTTCCGAACTTGAGCATCCACAAGAATTTGCATCCACCAGCAAGACGGAAAACTGAAGGACATTTTGGGTTTGTGTGTTACAAGATACATATTCTTTTTGGAAGTTCAAAGAAAGGCTTAATTAATTTTTGTTAGGAGGAAAAAGTCCCCTTATTAAATTCTAATTGCAGTGTTTAAGATTTTTCTTGATTTTATAAACTGTGTTAGAAATAGGGCAAAAATCCCCCACGATAAATAGCAACAGATGTAGCTCTGTAGACTTCAGACCATTCCAAAGCCTTTGACAGGACAAACAACACTAACATACTTTCCAGTCTCAGCCATCAAATAAAGTGTTTACAAATTAGGACATAATGGCCATTGCTTTTCTTCTCTATAATAAAAAAGAAAAAAAGAGCTTCAAATTATTGAATCTGTTGTTGAACCTTAATTAGCCCTGGCTCTTTGACATTTTTAAATCTACCTCAAGATAAACAATATTTATGGTTTTTTTGTATGCAACAAATTGTTGTTTACAAAATGCAATGTAGTATGAAATCCTCTATTCTCTCAGGACCCAGACCACATAGTGACCAGGGTTGCAGTCACAGTTGGCGATTCCAGTTGAATAACTGGAACGGAGCACGGGTAATCATCATGGAAGCACGACCAGCCACAAATGGCAAAATGCTTAGCAATGTCTCAGATTTGCACTGTCTCCATAGGTTTTTTTCAGGCCAATGGCTCTTAATGCCACTGTGCAAGTGTTTGCGTGGCAATACTGCTGTGCTAAATAGAGAGACAGACCTGCAAATTAGAAATGGGAGAAATGGACTCTATTTTAGGCTTTGTGAAGCACTGGGGAACTTTACAGTTATCTTTACATTAAAAAATTTTCTTTTTTTTCAAGGTGAATTACCCTTGAATTTGTCAAATTAGTGCAATGTCAAATGAAATGAGTGCATGATCAGGATAAATGTGAGCTCGAGTTCTATCAGTGGACCAAATTCTACCACTGACATATTACATTGCATGCTGTCCCGTAAAAAATGCAAATAGACAGGATCTGGCCCTAGATTGCCTAGATTGTGTTTAGTACTTCTGATTTCCCTAGAAAAGTGTTTGTATACAGACTGAATCACTCCTGATCATGCTAGGATTTAGTCTGCAAATGAAATAAGTCTCAAACATGTGACTTTGCTGATTCAATGGATCTTAATTGATTTGATTAATATTAATCACTAGTGTCCGTTCTTTCTTGGCTTTCTGGATTTTCTTCTCTCACTGTTTTATTGAACAATATCACACTATTTGCCCTTTGTTTATGCTATACAGCGCTTGCCTCTTTTCCCCAAGTAGGAAATTAAACAAAATTCCTTGCTACAGAAAGAGGGCTCTGTCTCCGTCCTTCCCATTTGAGGGTGCCATATGCCCAATTAAACCCTTCTTTTCACCTTGATGATTATTTTTTGTTAAAGATGCAGACGTCCAGAGCGTGCAGACTGAGCTAAAGAATTGAGGTTGGACCTGGACCAGCAGAAGACTCATTGTTCGAGTCATGTTGGTACAGCTTGAGCAAACACTCAAAGCAGCTGGTCAGCTCCAGATGGATTTCATCTCCAGTCAACCGTTACATGCAACCTTGCTTCCAATGCCTTACCTCTCTCTGCCCAGGCCCTCTGTCTATTATATTTTTTTTCCAGCAATTCTCTTTCTCATTTCCCATCTTCTTTTGCATAGCTAGGTAGATTTTGTGGCTCTTTCTTCTTTGGCAGGAGAACTGTTTCATTCTTCCTTACTGTCTTTTAAACAGAAGAAAAACAAGTGACAGCAGAACGCCAAAGAGCTCCCCTTCTTTTCACTCCAGTTCCCTGCATTTTTTTTTCCAGTGGAGAAAGGAAGAGCAGAGAGAAAAGGAGAATGTGAAAGTAAAACTACACTTTAATTTGAAGATGAAAAAAAAAAAGGAAAATAAAATTTCTTTTGAAATCAGGATAAAAATAATTTTACATTTTCCTGTATAAAACTCATCCAGTAGCATTTCAATGAACAGACATGTCTGTCCTTGGTGAAGTCCTCTTTTTAACTTTGGAAAGTGTTTGGTTTAACTTTTTTTTTCCTCCCATCATTGCGTACTAAGCAGATCTGCTCTTTTTCACATCTTCTGACAGCTTTAAGACAGTTTTTTCTTCTGGGAGCTGAGGCTGCGTGTGTGTTGGTACACAAAATGTGCTTGGGTCTGACCCCTGCGAGGCCGAGCAGCTGGTGCTTGGGTGGGCAGAGGACCTCGGGGCTCGGAGCAGGGTGGCTGCATGTAGACCCCCTGCTCCTGGACACCCTCTGGCTCCCAAACCGTGCCTGGGAACTGCTGGGGACACTCTAGCTGGCACAGGCCCAAACTGTGCCATCATCGTGCCACTCCACCAGCTTACCAGTAGGGATGGTCCCTCTTTCCAGGACTTTTTCCAGGCACTGCTTAAGTTGGTTGTATAGACACAAACAGACACTATTTGTGCTTTTTTGTAGGTCCACTAACTGTCTGCGTCTTAGACGTGGACTTTAAAAGTTACGACAAGTAACTTCTTAGCTAGTTTTCAGGAGAAAAGCCACCTCTTTTCTGTGAGGGGCTGTGCAAACATTGACTGAGACTCGAAAGAGTGAGAGACGTGGGTCACAAAGCCTGCGTGATGAACATACAGCCGCAGCAGCTCACCCAGCAAGTACTCTGCGCCGGTCCTTGCACCGCAGGGCAATAGCCACGTTATTGAGAAGCCCAGGCGATGTGGGCTTGGGCCGAGGTTGTCTCTTCCAAATCATATACCCGTGATGCACCTTACCAGTTAATCAGAAGAGCTGCAAGTGGGAAAACGCAGTTCATGTTCTGACCTGACCATCATCATCTCCTGTAGCACTCAGGACAGACCGATTTGCTCTTCCTTTGAGTTAATCCTGTGTTTATGTAACTGATATTTAGATATCAGCCAAGAGAAATCCGTGCTGTCCTTGCTGGTTGTACATCACATGGCTGCATTGGCACCTGTGTGTGTTGGACTGGAGCACAGCAGGCTGCTGCTGGCCAGATACTTCCACGCCAGCCGGTCATTACTGTTATCTCCGGAGCAGAACAAATACAGGTGATACTCCCAACGATCGCATGCAAGGAGCAAACAAGGGTCTGTTTTCATGAGGCAGCAACCCAGAACACTTATCTAAATACCTGCAGGAGTCAGTAGCCATTAAAGTCCCCAGTCTCCGACGTGGGCCAGAGCCAGATGTGAGCAAATTCTTCTCAAGTTACAAGTTAGTTACAGCCAGAGGTTTAACAACGTGGTTTCACTAGGTAATTGTGCTGTCCAAGTTAACTATTAATTAGCCTCCCATCAGATGATGTCAACCCTTGCTGCACCAGAAACAATTGCCGTAATTGTCAGGTTTTTTTTTTTTTCCTAGTTGACTTTATTGATTATGCATTAAAAAGATAAGCATGGCAGGATTAGATTGCATTAACTGTCCATTGAGGAAATAATTCTTATTTCTGTTTTCATTCAGATCTTTAAGAAGTCCTACATCTCTGTGAAGATATTTTATTTGTATTTTTAGGAGAAATGATGATATCCCATCCTGCTGTGACAAGGTCCACATACTATTCCTTCAGGTAATCTCTGTTCTTCTTTCTCCCTCTCTTCATATTCTGTTGGTAACATTTTGTTCAACAAGTTTTGAAATAAGATTTTACCTCCTTCTGGCAAGGACAACACCTTCTTGTTTGTTCTGTGAAGTGGCAAGCAGACTTTTTCAGAGCTATAAAAAGCTCATTCAAAATATTCCCCTTTCTGACATAAAGCACTGCTATTCCTTATACTATTATATTAATTAGGATTTGGGGGAAGGGAATTGTTTGCCAAGTTGGGTTCCTGTGGTTGCTTCTGCCACCAAAGTCTTCAAAAATATTGGATCCGCAGCTATCTGTTACGTCCTTCTGTTACTGGGACTTTCTGCAGCACAGCGGTATAAAATGAGAACACTGTCTCTTCCTGTGTCTGCACCGGTGGCCTTTGAGGTGACCTTTTCAAAATTACAAGCCGGGGTGGTCTGAATGCCACCATTAATTCACGTTAGCCAAGAAACTGCAATATATGTCACTTCATATGCCCAGCATGGCCACAAAATGCTTGGACTGCCAAAGTCCTGGAATCGCAGGGCTTGTGTGGACAAGTAGGGACCAATTTTAGCGGTGCCCCCACCATCAGTGTTAGCAGGTTGTTTACCAAGTTATTTTGAGAAACTCATGGGAAGTCAAGGAGCTGAGAGGGATCTTCAAAATAGATGTATGTCACATAGCATTTGTAGACTTTATTGTCTGCCAGTTACCAGGGCTAGCTCTGTGAGCCATGCTGGCAACATCAGACTTAGTGACGGAAAGATTAAGTACTAGTTTTGTAATTAGTGGGAGTATTACTTTGTTTTTATTGCAGTAATGCATAGAGGTTCCAGCAGAGATTGAGGGCCTCTCTATGATAAGCATTAGATTTATGTATAATAATAATTAAAGTTCTTGCCTCATACTCCTATGAAGGTCGTCTGAAGGATGCTGAGAGATTTCAAAACAAATAAGACGATTATGAAATGGATCCACCTTGAGCTGTTCAGCTCCCAGAGTTGCAAGATCAAGTCAAGACCACACACAGAGCTCCCCCTCTCCATGTTGTTTATGAAGGGTTTACAAGGGGCTGTTCCCAGGGGGTCACTACCACAGGCACTCCAATATTATACCCACTTCTAAAACGGCCTCCACAGAATTGTTATTATGAACATTTTTTCAGATGTTATAAAATAACGGCTTCACAGTGAGTTAACTACTCTCTAGCTTAGTTGGATAGGGAACAATATAGTTTATGTGCTCTGAGCTTTCTCATGGATTAAATTTATCGCTTGGTCAGTAGTAGTGCCCCTGTTTGACAGATGTAGGCCATTATTGAACAATTTGGCCTTCAAAACAGTGACTGTATTTGGAAAAGTACTTTTGGCATAGCCAACCTCAATCCATAATATAACGTAATGCCTTGGGAGACCTTCCCTACGTTGACAAAGACATGGAATAGGCTGCTTCTGAGAACATTTTAATATATGAGATGGTGAGGGCATTGTCAGTAGAAAAAGATGCAAGGTTGGACTCTTCTACCACTCTTTTCCCACTAAGATGATGGCTTCTGTCAGGGCCTCCTGACGATAATTCAATTTACCTGTTTAAAATCTTAGAAATAATGAGTCATGTTGAAATAGAGTTGAAGGGTGAGAGTGCAATAGTAGGGAGGCAAGAAGACTTTGTCTGGGGTGTACCTGGTGGGGGTGAGTGCTCAGGTGTGACCTTCGGGCAAAAGTCAGTGGGTGGGGGAATCTGCTCACAAACTATCTTGCAAGACAAGACTTTGGCAGCATGGCAATTTTGAGATGGTGTTGCAATACTGAAGACTTGGCGTGTACATATGTATTTTTATGTAAAAAGGGGATAGATAGGAAGGTAACACCTTTGGTACAGACCCTTAGGTAGGGTAGCCCTCTCCAGTATACAGAGTACCATGTCTGTGTCACATAAGGTTGTTGGAGAGAGACGGAACAGTACAGGACAATCTTCAGCCAGGGCTGGAAAAAAAAATACAGAAGAGCGCAAAGATTTTTCTCTTTTTTTTTCTTCACGGGAGGATGTGTTTCTAATGAGAAGGGACAGGGATATCTAACAATTAGTGGACATGCTGCACATGGTAGTTTGTAGTGGCGACAAGGGGGTATGGAAAATATGAAGCAAAAGGGGGAAAGATGAGCTGGTGAAAAGTGTTCTATAATATTTGTTAATTTAACAGTAAGGTAGTGAGTCAAACTTGGAATGGAAGAATGAAGACTCAAGTGTCTTAAGGCCAGGCAGAAGTGGAAACGAACAAGCCACTGTAGTGAGGGACTGGGGAGAATGTGATGATGTAGGAATGTGACTTCAGACACAACCCTGTCCTTGCAGGAAACATATTTGCCAAGGCTGTGGCCAAGGTCAGCCTTGGTTTGGCCAAGAGCACTCCAACATGCATCCTTGCCCCAGTACTGAATTGGAAGGGCTTTTCCCTTTTCGGTGTGGTCTGTGAAGGCTGAAGCACTCACTGATCCTGGCAGGGTCCTCTCTGATAGCGGGCTGGAGCATGACCCGGCCTTGTCAGTGAAGGTTGAAGGTGCAAGGCCACAAGGGGTGTGGGATGATAGACCTGATCACGTTGGAAGAGGCTCTTCACCAGCTAAAGAAGGCATGGTGTTGAGTATCTGGCATGAAATTCGAGCTATTGACATGG
Source organism: Harpia harpyja (assembly GCF_026419915.1). Taxonomy (NCBI): domain Eukaryota; kingdom Metazoa; phylum Chordata; class Aves; order Accipitriformes; family Accipitridae; genus Harpia; species Harpia harpyja. The sequence goes on from NC_068943.1 coordinate 33,195,478, forward strand.
GGTCCCAGTCCCATAAACAGTCTCCGTCCCATTGCCCTCCCCTAACCCTCACGAACAACAACAACGTCCTGGGGTGGCAGTTGGGCTGGAAAACAAGACCAGAGTCTGCTGGGACACTGTGTGCATGCAGCGAGACAAGGGCAAAGCAACTCTGGCTGTGTCTGAGGATATCTCTGCCAGCAAGAAGTGTGCTCGCCAGGAAAGTTCACTGCCAGAGGCCACCCAGCCTGGGGAGGTCCTTGAAAGGGTGGTGTGAATGTTAGCTTGAATGTTTCCTCTTCTTGGGGAGATCTTAACAGCCAGATGTAATCCTTCTGTCACCCTCTTTAGGGTTCAACAACAAATAAGTAGCTTTTAATGCAAACTATTTGCTATTCAAGTTAAAGTTTGAGTGCAGATAAGCTCCAAATAGTCCTAACAAGTTCAGGTTCATGCATGCATTTAGACATCTTCATACGTTCCCAGCCTGTCCTTCCTTTTTTGCCTGTGAAGCACAAGACCAAAGAATTTCTCCTGACCTTGATTCGAATAAAGGACCAAACTTACTTTATATCCAAGTCATCTTTGCGTCTGAGTGTTGGCTAACAGGCAGTTACCGCTGGGATGGAGGGCAGCAGCCATTTTGTATGCAGCAGATCTTACCAACAATTTTCAAGGAGTGGGAGAAGTGGCAAATAACTTCCTTAATCGAAAATTATGTGGGAATTTCACAGTGTGCAGAATATAATTAACCACACTGGAGTCTGGCCAGGGAACCAAGGTTAACACCACTGTACTTGCAGAAGTGCCACTGGTAAAGCAACACCTCCTGAAAACTTTAGAACCTAATCCATTCCTATAAAATAAATAAAAGGCACGTCTTTGAAAGGTGGTGTACAGCTTTTATTTATATTTGGCCATGCCTTCATCACTTACAACTGAAACAGTCAATCACGGCCGTACACTAAAATCAGAAGTATATACAGCTCTTAATGACTTATATTTTTTTAGTGAATCAAAGTTGAGTTAGTGTATTGCATTATGCCAAATCTTTATAAAATTGAGCCAAAGTCATCTTATGTATGCAACACATTTTATCAAATGTGTAAGAAATATCTGGAAGAGGAATATTGTTTATATAGAAGGAAGGGGGAAAAAGTGAAGTTGGCAGCATATCACGCAAAAATTAGTTCGGTAAAAGGGGAAAAAAAATCAAGCTATGTGCCAGAGTTTCAGTCACAGTCAGATGAGCTTTTCTGAGCTTGCAAGTACTATACAAATGTGAAAAACATGCACTTGGTGCAGGAGGAAGTGAAGAAGGAAATAGCTGATGGAGAAGTTAGGGCTGTTTATGCCAATGGTGACGCTGCAAGTCAGCTAGAAAAAAAGCAGCAAGAAATGAAGTCATGTTTCAAGCCTGGATTTATCTCTCACATTGCTGGAGCTGCGTTGCAGATTCCTTAGGCCACAGCGCGGGACAGCTATGGGTCTTGTGGCACAAATAACGCTGCTTCTTTTCCAGAGGGAGCTTGATTCTCATCATGGCTACAACCCAATAAGCCAACAAAACCCTACTGAAACCCGGAGTTATATTTGCGTGTGGTGCAAAACCTGGGCCAGGCATGGAGAACTGGGCCTGATGTGAAGGTCCCTAAGAATCTGTGAGACGAGCACAGCGAGACTTTAAACTTTCGACCCTCAGGCCTTGGGACTGATGGCGTTGTGAGGAGAGGAAGGCCTGTAACCTACAAGATTATGAGGGTGACATTTTAGAAAGTGAAATAAAGGGAAATTCCCAAAAGATGTAGACGTGGTGCACGTGTCTTTGCAGCTGAAGTGATACTGCAGGGTTACAGCAGCTGGTGAAAAACTCTTCGCATCTCATGAACGCCTCTGAAAGAGTCCTTGCTCTGCCCGGGGGTGAAGCGGAGCTGACTGCGGGGTGTTTATTTATCCCAGTGGAAAGCCAGACGGCCGGTGCACTCGTCAGAGAGCAGCCCAGTGCCTGGGGGGTGGAGGGGCAGAGGAGGGATGTGTGGGGCTGAGGTCGCTGCCCCGGTTGTCATTGCCAGGACCGGTGCTGGGTCTGCCCTTCCCTAATTTGGGGTGAATATAGGGACATGGATTTTGGGCTGAGAGGGCTGAAACAGCAGGAGCCACTGCCCAAGCAGCTGACCTAGGGGGCTGCCAGCCCTTCTTTGGGGGGAGACGGGGGGGGGAAAAGCAGAGTGTCACTGCTCAGCACTCTGGGAGGAACAGCACCTAGAAGAAGACAGCGAGGAAGACCTTGCATGTCGGCCTGAGAAGAAGCTCTGAAGCATTTTTGAGTGTAACGTGGCTGAAAAGAGGCAATCTGCTGATTGATTCCCAGTTTGTTCAGTGAAATAAGACTCTGTTTACAGTCTTTCAAACTAAATAGTATTGCATCAAAGAAATACCTGGCACTATCACTAGTTTCTCCAGCCCACCGGGAAGAGTAAGACCCTGAATATTGACTGACTGCTTCAGTCAAAAGGTGACAGTGTATGACTTGCCAGAAGAGTGTTTGCTGTTTTGTGTTTTGCATTCGGTTGCTGAATGCTTCAGATTTCACTGGTGGAGATTTTATATTGACTCTGCCTTTTTTGTTTCCATTATAAGGCTTTTAAGTTGCTGATGGAAACTTCTGCCCTTGAGTATGAGCATAGCCAAGGGTAACATCCCCATGCCAAGTACTAGAGGGGACCCCATCAGCCTTAAATCAAGTAAATTACAGTTACTAGTAATGTACTACAAATTACTGGTCCCCCCATCCCCTGATGCCATGGAAGCTGCTGCCAGGGGCACCAAGGGGCTGGCAGGGTTTCGGAGAAGGATGCTAAGCTGTTCTTGTGGCTGCTAGCTGAGCCCTCTCCTGGGCAGGGGTGGGCTGTGGGGCTCTCTGCCCCATCAGCAGGCACACGGGGAGGATTTTGAGGCATATCATAGCTATAGCAAATTTCCACTGAGCAAAAAAAATATAAAGAACCACTCCAAAGAGGCTAAGCCGTCCGACTGGGCTGGGTGATGGAGGGAGTCAAGTGGCTGGAAAACATTGCTAAACAGTTAAATCCAGCAGTGAGCGTCAAAGCAGCCGATTCTCTAAACACAGCATTTCCCTGCAGCCTGGGTCGGATTTGCGGGGAGCGTTGCCCTAGCAGGAGCTGCAGGGTTGCTGTGGAAGAGCCGGGTATGAAGGAGGGGATCGGTATGTGTCCCAGAGTGCACAAACCTGGAGTCATCGCTCAGGCAAAACTCGTAGAGACCTACCCCGTAATGCAATTTCACCGGGGCTTTGAACGCCAGTTTTTACACAGCATCTTTCTCCTTGACAAATCCAAACCCTTTCATCAGTGATGACTGGCACCAGCCCCCTGTGGCTCCTCTTGGAGCAGATTCAAGCTGTATGTTGTTTTTAGCTGTAAATCTTTCTGCTCTACTTCCCTGCCCTCTGTCCCCCTCCCCATCTTTTAAATTCTTCATTGATTTAATGCCCCCCCCCCCAGCCAAGGCTATCAAACAGCTTTTTCCCGAGCGCTTTTGGTTGCTCCAGCAAAATGGGCTTGGAAGAAAAGCGGTTCCAGGCTGAAAACTTGAAGAGGTTATACATGAGCTCTGTACAGAGATTGAAAAGCTCTGAGTTGTTATAGCAGCTGTCCCAGCTGAAAAAATGTCAGGGAGTGGGATCGTTTTCTGTGTATTTTATGGACAGGGAATAGGCCAGGTTCCCTGGTATTTGAGTTACTCTGGGGTTGTTCAGCCAACCCTTACACTTTGCAGGATAGTAATCGGATCCCCAGTGCCCTTGAAGTGTGCTTGCACTCAGTGTAGAAAGCAACAGCTCTATGCCAAGCGCTAAATGGACTTTTAAGTATGTAAGCCTTTTTTGTTCTTGTAAAATCTAGGTTTGATTCTGTAAAAAGGCTTGCACACCTTTTTTTCTGGGGAGTTTGATGCAATTTTTCTCTGGATTAAGGCTGAGTGAACTATTCTCAGGGACTAACTCTCCCCGCCCCCCCCGCCTTTTTTTTTTTCTGCTTGCAATTAAGAAAGGATTTGGTTTTAACTAATTATTTAAAATTGGTCAACCGCACTTGGAGCAATATATTGCAACTACTGGGTCGTTTGCACTTGCTTTGCTAGTTAGCTGAAGTCTTTCACAAAATTTAAGGCCAGAGGGGACCATTTGATCAACCAGTCTGACCCCCTGTACATCACAAGCCATTAAATTTCACCCAGTCAGCCTTCTACTAAGCCCAATAACGTCTGAGCTTGGCTAAATCACAGAACCCACAAACGTATCCAGCCTGGATTTGAAGACATCCAGGGACGCAGACTCTAACACTCCCTTGGTAGTTTGTTCCAGTGGTTAAAAATTGTGCCTTATTTCCTATTTGAATTTGGCTGGAAGCTGAATCCAGACTTTGGTTCTTGTTATGCCTTTCTCTGCCAGGTGACACAGCCCTTTGGTATATGGTGTTTTCTCTCCATGAAGGTACTTATATACACTGTAATCAAGTTACATCCCAGTCTGTTTTCCAGCTGTTAAATAATGTAAACTGATTGTGCTTTATGATTGTCTCCCAATAAGGCAATTTATATTTCCTTTTAAAACATTTTTAAAGTATTTTGGTGTCCTCTCAGGTATTTGACTATCCTTTTAAGCAGACAGGTGACAGAACTGCAGAAAATCTTCTTTCTGTCTTGCCAGCATACAGGGAAAATTTTCTAAATCCTAAACCTGGATGTCAGCCTGCTGCGAGCATCCTCTCACCACCCGTTTGTGGGCGATGCTCAGGCGCACGCCCTTCTCTGGCCTTAGCTTGCTCTTTTATCATCTGTAAGGGGACTGAGTGATTGAACTCATGACAAAACTTTTTTCCTGCTTGGTACATTCTTACCTGTGAGAGGTTTATAAAAGTTTCTGGTTCTGCAGAGAGCTCACAGACAGAAAGCTAATTGCGGTCCTCTCCTGGAGCATGAGAAGCTGGAATCCCTCGGCATCTCTATCCCACCCAGGGACTTGAATCTCCATCCCTGTTACCTGACTAAGGCGCTCTTGAGTGGATTTTGCTGTAGTTACACCTCTTCTATTGGAGCTGTAGTGCTAAGTGATCAGCCATGCGATCTGACCATGAGTGCCCAAATAGCAGCTGAATACTGTCATCATGCTACAGAGTTGGAGCTCTCCTCTCCTCTGGGGAATCTTCTGCTTGACCTAATCATCACATGGTTATGGGGTAAAGCCATCTGATGAGGAAAAAATTTGGTGAAAAATCTGAAGAGCCTTAGGCTTCTCATACTGTCGCATTGCTCCATATTCCTTGTTAGGTGTGCTGCTCTGCATTGGACTGCTTTAAAACATTCTTTATTACTCCCAAGCCACTGATGAAAAGTGAGCTGAATAGTGTACAGTGTAGCTCTGATCACTGCAGAGCTCTCCGTCAGGTGCACGCATATGGAAAATTCGCCTGCTGATAACTACTTTTGGATATGTCATTTAGCCAGCACTTGGTTCAGTTACTGCAGCCCTTACTGACTGCGCATAATGCTAATTTTAGGGAGCTGAACACACCCTAGAAGTTGACGTGTACTTCAGCTGGACACTTAACAACCTAATAAACACCTGTCCGACTTCATTCTTAGGATGACAAGACCTTTTCCCTGTGAAACTGTACTGATTACCAATAATTATATCCTTGTCTTCCCATTCTTTGGTGATAGAATTACTCATTATCAACTTGTAAATGTTCCTGAGGATTAACATCCAGCTACCCAGATTTTGGCTACCTGTGCCGTGTGGCCTGCCCTTTCTGTTTTGGCCCATCACTGTATGCTTTGAGCCTGCGGAATGGCTCCAGTGTTCAAAGAGGCTTCAAAATTGAATATAAGTTGGCCATTTACTGCTGTAAGGAGAAGTCTAAGAACTTTTAGGTGTACATTCTGTGGGCCTCCTCATATAAAAATTATTATCTTTAGTAGATCTTCAACATCTTTCTTATTGTGATGGAGTCAAATGTTTCTTACCATATTCAGGTGATAGGAATATCGTATTTGCATTTTACCATGCTTTCCACACATAGGCCAGAACTAGGTGTCCAACACTTCTACCTCCTTGCATATTTTCCTGCAATTCAGACATCACCTAGAATGATTTTTTAAATATTGCAAGGATTTATGTGTTTCCTAAGTATCCTTTATTGTTATTATTAGGGGTATTTTATCCTGATGCCTTTGGACTTCCATATCAATTTTCCATACTTCAGTTTTTATTTTACATTAATCGCTCTCTTCCTTCCTCACCCTTCTGTCATATATTGCTCCTTTATTTCTAACTTCATCTTTCCCTTCACGAGGATGGCCTTTTAGTCAATGTCATTATCTTTCTTGATTATGACATTATGCTTTTGGCTATCTAAGGAACTCTATTTACCATTTATATTTTTGTTTTGAATCCCCAGTCAATTTTGCTTCTAATTTTCTTTTTTGCCTGGAAGGATCTTCTGTAGTATTGAGTAAGTTTTGTATGCATAACTATGTCTCTATAAAACTGTATTTAAGTAGGCTAGTGGTTCAAACTGGCTTTTTTCGGTCTGTGCTGCTGTCCTTTTGATCAAGATTGCTGTTGCAGTTTACTGTCTGTAATTTTTATTTATAATGATGTATAAAATGATTGTATTCTGTGCAAGACACTTTTTATTAGAAAAATGTCACCGATATTTTAAAGAAATCCTACTGTTGCCTTGCTATTGGATGTGGGGGGATCTCTTGTCTCCGTCTGCTGAACTGTGGTTTTCATACTAGCCGTCCTGATCTCTGGTTTGACTCATTGGTCTATCAGAAACCTTCACCTCCTTTTGACAACTCACTGCTGGCTGCTTGTTTTATGGGATTTGTCACCCAAGACACACGCTCTTGAGGGAGGTTTTTTTGTTTATTTTGTTTTGTTTTTTTAATTCTTGCTCAGAATTTTTTTGAAAATGTGAGTGAGCTATGCATGATATTCCTGTGGGACGCGGGCTGACCCAGGCCAGGAGGAGCTGAGTGAAGACGGCTTTGCAGCTCCTCCTCTCTCCCTCTTTTGGGCCCCTTCAGAATCATTTCAGTGAAGCAGTTAAACACTTTTCCCGCAATCCCTGCTATGACATTTAGTTCATCGTTCATATTTACTGGGCCACGTGTGAGCTCCCCTATAAGAATAATGAGAATAAATACCCCATGCAGAGTCCTGCATATAAATTTCTATACTGGCTCGCATCTTCGCTTATCATTCTTTTTTGTTATAAACTGTAAAAAGTGCCTGGATCTGGACTGTGAGCAGTTCCCCTCCTGCTACTTCAAAAGAGCATATTATTCATGTAATGAACAGGTTTAGTGCCGGACTTGACAAAACACTGAGAAATACACTGTTGGGCACAATTCTGAACTGGCAGGGAACTGGACTGTGTGACCTAATAGGCTCTTTCATCTCCAGTTACTTATGATTTTCAATGCTAATTAAAACCTCACTAGCTAGTGGGGAAGAACATCACGGCCAATTCAAATAACTTCTGTTAAAAACTTTCCTTCTGTTTATTTTTTCCACTTGCCCACTTCAATTTTATACACATATCAGTTAAAAACACCCTTAATTACAAAAGCGTCCAGCTATAAAACTACAGGACAAACAAACAAAGCCATTTACATGTAGCAGCCTGTAATAAAAGTGCAAAGCCCAGGAAATAAATTATTTGGCTTTATTAAGGAAAAAGAAAGTAATTTGTCTAATACTACCCAGGTCTCCAGGTGTGCTGGGGTATGGCTGTGCTCTCAGCTCACCTTCCATCTGAGCTCTCCCTCAGCTCTCACCAGATCTGGACACTGACACGTGTCCAGTGGGGACAGTTTTTTTGCCTTAATAAACCAGCCTTCAAGCTTCTGCTGAGCAACTGCTTCAGCTTGATGGCTTGCCAGAGAAGGGCAGCCCAAACCTGGTGGCGTTAGCCTCTTGTTCCCATGTGCTGGATGCCTGGGATGTGGGCAGAGGTTGGATGCTCAGCTTTTCCTGAGCCCTGGGAGGATGATGGGGGACCAGGGCTCCCGGGTAGCTGCACACAGGAGATGACTGGGTCTGGTGTCATCCCTGTGGTGGACGTGCCGCAGCAATGAAACACAGGTGTCTGCCATTGTGGGCTCACTCTCAAACCCAAACGATTTCTTGTGTTCCTCAAGGTGTCCAAGTCCCTGAGATGATAGAGAAGACCCTTGCAGAAAACCTGTCAAAAGCTGCAAAATCAAATGGGGGGAATCGCAACCCTTAAAGAGACATTAACACAGAAGTGAACAGGATCACAGAATAATTTTGGGTGGACAGGACCTCTGAAGGTCATGTTGTCCAACCCCTGCTCAAAGCAGGGCTGGCTTTGAAGTCCAACTCTGTTAGAGCAGGTTGTTCAGAGCCATGTTCTGTCAAATTCTGAATATCTCCAAGGACAGAGGCTCCGCAGCCCCTCCGGGTGATCTGTGCCGGTGTCCGACTTCCTTCATGGTGAGATCTTCTTCCCTAATATCCAAATAGCTTTTGCAATGTGTTGCTATTTGTGTCATCCTTTCACTGTGCACCTCTGAGAAGAGTAAAAATGTTAAGGTAAATAATAATTGAAAAATCAAAGTAGTAGTACATAATAATAAACATAAAATAAAATAATTCAGACAACACATTTACTGCCTGGAAACTTTCTATTTGAAGAGAAATGTTCCTGAGTGGCTGTTATCACTGCAGTGACGCGCTATCTAGGAACACTGCGGCAGTATTTACATTCACCTTGCTAAAGAGGATGTTGAAACTCCGAAGTGTGACATCAATTAGGAAATAATGTAGGAGATTACAGCTGATCACAGTGGATAATTAACTTTTATTTCCAAGAGTGACAGCTGTCTTCAATCCATGTTTATGTTCAGCATTTTGACAAACTGATGCCAAAATATTAATATATTTGTTATAAAAACTGATCTCAAGCTGTAATTTTTTGGACATCTTATGATCATGCATTCAGACTTGTAAATCACTCTCAGCTCCTTGAATAGAAAACAGGCTCCATGAATTGCCCCCAGAACTGACCGTTACTCCAGGGCGACCTAAGGGTGGTAAGCGATGGTTCATGCTTCTGAAGTTAGCTGGGGTGAATCTAGCCCTCGTGACCAACCCGTTGAGCAAAAATAGGCAATAGCAGGTGCCCGCTGTGTGCAGACTGCAGGAGGTGTGAGGTGGGCAGCAAAACCAGCTGGGCAGGAGAAAACACACAAAATGGTAGCTGGTTATGGCTGAGGGTAACACTGTTGTCTCGTGTGTGGGACATGATGCTGATAGTGGGTCTGGACTAATGTTTCTGCACCATCCCAGACTCCCCGAATGTCATCTTCCTCAAAGCACTTCTGATGGACACACCAAGAGTAGTGGGTCTCTAACTGAGCAGGACCCACACCAGTCTACGAAGCCCAGGAGCTCTTTGGTGCAGGGGGTCTTTCAGACTATCAGGGTGAGCTGGTAGGGTTGTTTCAGCACAGAGTGGGTTCTTCAGACCACCAGGTGGGATGGTAGGGGCATTTTAGTACACAGGGTCCTTCAGACCATCAGGTGGGACAGTAGGGGAGAGTTGTGCAGCAGGATCCTGGTGATGATTTCCCTGAGACACCATTCTCTACCTTGGGGGGGGTGGTGATGGCCTTCCCTATTGTGTGGGTTGCTTTAAGGGTGAATTCAGTAAAGATGGTACTCTCGTACTAGTGGGGCTGGAGTCATACAGGTTCCTTTGACAGCAGAAAGATGCTACATCAAAGCTACGGAACGCTTTGGGGTGCACTTGAGAAACCGAGTATTTTTGTTCAAGGTAGGTTTGAAGATAAGACAATGGAGAAAGCTACTTTTTGCAGAGAGAGATACTTGTTATGAAAGGTATGGAAAACAAGCATGCCCTGAGGTTCACTGTGCATACAGAGGCCCCCAGCCGAACAGTGGTCCAGAGGAATGACAGCTATCTCTTACAGCATGTTACATGCAATTAATTTATATTTTGATTTTCTCTCCTTCTTGCCTACTTTTTTTAACATTGCCTGTAACTGTTCTAAGTGGTAGTTTAGAAAGGACCATAAACTTGTACTTTCCAGCAGCCTGAATTTATACACTGTCACAGTGTATACTTTGTTGGCCAAGAAATGTCTGGTTCTTCATAGTATTTTAGTCTTTTATTATATTCAAAGCAATGAATTTGTGCATATTCTGAATAGGCATAGGATGAACAAGTTGGCAATTACCTATTAAATAAAGGTATGTTTGAAGGAGAGCCAGACTGGAAAGGGATTTGTATTAGACAGTATCCTCAAGAAAAAAGTTCACTTGTATTTCACTTTATTCTGTTTGTAGATATTTTTGGATGGATTATAATTGTCATTCTCATAAAAGACTTTCTTTTCCTAACAGATTCTGGGTCAAGTTGTTAATATCAACTGTGTGGTGATGGCCAACTTCTGCAGAAATATGAAAGTTGGAAATTCAATGGAAAGAAAACATTTCTTCTGTTCCAGGATGTGGGCAAACGCTTATGGGTGAAATAGAGCCGAAGGGCAAGAAATGTATACATTTTTTGGCCTGTCCCTCCAATATATCCATTGATTTATGTCAGGAAGGCAGCAGAATACGTTCCCATGACTTTACAAGCTCGCAGGGGAAAAGGAGAACATTTTCATTTAAATTAAGAAGACAGAATTAACTCTTCTTGGAGAGGGTCTAATGCTATTGCAGCCACTGAAGTGTGAGCAGAGGTAAGAATCACACAGGTTCTCTTGAGAGTTTTGTGCACTTTTTTAAATTTCAGTTTGGATGCTGGGTTGGACACAGAAGCTGCACGTTTTAGTATCAGTAGTGTCTGGCTCAAAACCAAGACACGTCTGTGAGCCTGCTCATCTCTCACGCAGATCAGAATGTGTAACATTACCCTGACAGATGTAGGAAGAAATATATCTTGGAGTAATTTTTTAAATTTTCCACAAAGGAATTGAGTTGTTTTGAAAGTGGATGTGACCTAAATACAGAGCCCTTCAGAGACGAATGTCTTTGGAGGCCAGCAACAGGCCAGGCAGCTACTCGCTAGCTGAATCTCCACCCACTGCAGGTGACTTGACATGGAAAGGGGAAAGACCTACCTTTTGTTTTAAAAGGTACTTCTGGTGCTCCCATGTCTCTGACTTCACAGCTTCACAGTGGCCATTTGAGTTGATCTTGGACTGGGAGACAGTCTATATTATGTCTGGGACAACTGGGCATACCCCAACAAAAATAGCTCTTACACGTTTTTAAAGTGTTTTACTAGAGGGCAGGGGATTTAGAGGAGGGAGAAGGGTTGATTTCGTCCAGAGAAATGCTCTTTTACAGCCTGCAGCCAGCTGGATGCTTGATGGGCTGCTTCAAATTGGAAAGGAGGGAATAAAATAATTATCCTTCCCTAAAAATTAAGGGTCCTAAATTGATTTCACTTAACTTCGAGCCTAAATGGAGTGACTTATGATTTACAGCAAGGTGAGATCAGAATCAGGCCTGCGAACTTGGGTTTTTTTGTAAGAGCTATTTTCATCTCTAGATGTCATGTACCTTTCTGGGTCCCATCTGTTCAGGGGTGTCTGCAGCATTACTCCATAGACAGGGTATTTTTCTGGGCAGAGATTTCATTCCACTGATTATTCACCAGCCTTAGTGATACTGAACTTCCACAGTCTATTTGACTTCATATTTTGGGGTAAGTTGGTTAGCGTGTGCTTTTCTATGGCCTTTAAAAAAGATTTTTAGTGGTAGTGCTTGCTAAAAGAGCCAGATTTCCGGCCCTGAAAAGCAGCTTGCTGTGTTGTAACACATTGCTATAGATCTGGAAATTTTCTTTATATTGCTGTCATGACTGAGGTTTGATGTGGAAAGGACACTTTGTGGAGAAAAGGGAGAAACTGATCATCAGTTTTCTGCCTCTTCACTAAGACTGCTGACTTGTGCTTTAACTCCAGCAGCTCTTCACTGAGAGCTGTTGTCCCACTGGAAAAAATGGTCCTTTGGGAGGTATGATTTGCCCAAAACAAAATCAACTCAAGTAGTCATTCCACGAATAGCTTTCAGGAGGTGCTTCCCAGGTCAGATTTATGCGTCTGCTACATCTCTTTCCTTCACGTTGCACGAAGGAAATGCTGTACAGTAGGGCTGTACTGGGGAACGAAATGGCTGAGAGCACGTTGGAGAGGTCAGCAAAGATGTAGGGGTAGAGGGACGCGCAGGTCTGCTAACTGAGGTCCTCTGGAAAACTGTTTTTTCACTCCCTATTACACAGCTTTTACAGAAAGCAATCAGACCAGACAATTTCATCACAGCAGCTGCAAGTCAATGCATCATTTTAATGTATATAGCTGCCTGTTCTCAAAGTATCTGTGCAGCTCACGGTGGTTAAAGTACAGCTCCAATCTGTGGCAGTTAATGTACTTAATAATGTACGGACCCACCCTGAGGTGAGGGTTGTCATAGCCTGGAAGTTTTTGGGTGCATTCCCACCCCTCCGGGATCAGCTGACAGACCACTCTCTGCCCATGAGAGTTGGAGGCTAAGGCCCAGAGATGCAAAGGAGCAGCTGAAGCTTAGTTGCTTAAAGAGAAAATACGGTAGAATTTAGGTGCCCAAATCCCAGACGGCGATCCTCAAAACTTGTACCCTGTTCTTTACTATTAGAAGTCCTGTTGCTACTCCTATTACTTCACTGGATTTCCACCAGTGCATCCCAGGGTGGTGCTGCTGTGTTTGCCCAGAACTGCTCCCATCTCGCCAGGGTTGGGTGGTGTGGTGCCTGTTTCACCACTCAGCACACGAGGCGTCTGGATGTTCGGAGGACCATGGTCTGGCAGGTGTGCTGGGAGGGTGCGCGGTTCATTTCCACCGGCCCTGAAGGGATCTGTGCATACGGCTTCCATCTCTCAGCACAGCAGCTCCATCTCTGTCGGTGCAGGAGGGGGTCAACGAGTGTCCTCCACCCCCCCGATCAGGCTGTAGGAAGAGATGCAAGAGGTGGTGTGCCCCAGAAGGAGGGTGCTTCTGCCTGCAGCCTTGGGGGTTAGGTCTCTCAGCTGGAGGTTCAGGGCTCTGGGATGACTTACTCCTTTGGCATTACACGATTATGGTATAAAATAGATGAACTATTTGGGAATGGGGAGCACGCTCTGAAGGCTTCTGTGTTTGTTTTTAGCGTTAGCCATTGGAGGTGTCACGGGCGGGATTCATCTCTAACTGCAGATGTCTATGTCTGAGCAGAGCAGAGGTGGATAGAGATATTGCCTGACACTGTGATGAGATTTGCCAGATGCGTTGGGTGACATGCACTATTATGCCCATGCACAGATCAGAGTAAGTGAGGAGAAACAGGCCTTCTCTGTATTTCTGTTCTCTGCTCGTTACTGGATAATTGCCAGGTATGTTCATGCAATTAATTCCAAGTTAATGCAGTATAGCAGCCTCCTTCAGTCTACTAACCACCTCAACCTTCAGTTAAAAAAAGAAAAACCAAAAAACCTACTGCCATCTTGTGTCCCACTGGTGTTTACCAGTTGGAAGGGGAAGAGGGAGAGAGAGAAAATATTCAATATTTAGATACACAATATGATGCTGTTTTACGAACCCCTGTAATTTTAATAAAGAGGTTCATCGGAAGAACTGGGGACCCTGAGGATGATCCTCATGGGAACTGACAGCAGCAGGGAGCCAGCTCTGACCTTTGCCTCCTGGCAAACACTTGCGCACCCATTGGTTGCATGGAAAACCGTGACTATTTTGCTTTGCAAGTGCACTGTTTTGCAATGGTTTTGCAGACTACTCCCAACTGTGGTGCTGATCCCAGTCATCTGTGGGCTGCAGATTGAGCGACAGCACAGCAAAGGACTTTTTTTTTGAACAAAACAGTTCAAGAGTTGATCTGGATGAAATTTTGTGTTGTTTTTTCCTGCTGAAAATGCACTTTTAAGTCATTAAAATTTTCTGAGAGGGAAAGGAGAAAAACAATCAAAACATTTTGACTTGATATTTGGAAAAAAATTTCTTGTGTTTGTTTTGAGATTTCTATTTTTAGAGGCTGACTTAGCCTTAATTAAAAAATAATAAAGTACTTCCCCTTCCTCTCTCCACTCCCCAGGAAAACAAAAGGCTTTGTATTTACTTTTGTTTGAAATAAACCTTTTGTTAGACTGAAGTTTTGAAGTGCTTTGTGTTGGGTGGGGACACTGAAAATTATTTGGTTTCGGTCAACCCCAAACAATTTTTGGCCAGTGAGATGAAAAAAAAGCAATTATTTGCTTAGTCCTTGTCATGAGTTTGAGTCCTGATGCTGCAAGCATGCAAAAAAATGTTCTGTGTTGTGTTTCGGCCGGACATGAATGTCTTCGGTGGCGACTTAGCCAAACCTCTCCTACGAAGGAACAGCATTTGTTGAACAGTTGTGGGAAATCAGACATAGCTGTACCCAGTAAAAACAAGTCCATCCTTCCCTTTGAGCCTTTTGAGGTCTACAGCCTGAGGCAGCCTTGGGAGATGCTCTGTTGGGTGTTAGATGTACAGGCAATATCCACTGGGACTGATCCCAGCCTGACGAACAAACAAACCCCATGCGGTCGTAGAGAAAGTGAGCAGACCTACTCGAGGTTGACCAGTGGGTGATTCAGATGCAGAAGTTAATTTGCCTTTTGGTTAGAAGCCGCGGTTGAAGCAATTCTAGGGAGTTTTCTGGCCAAGGCCATACAATGCGTTTTTGCCTCTCGTGTCCATTCGTAATTCTGGTTATGGTAGACGATGCCACATTTTGAGATTGGGGATGTATGGGCCATATTCTTCTTTGGGAGGGTGGCTAAATGTCTTGCTTTAAGTCACAAGCCTGGCTCATCACAGACAAATTGGGTACACGCATGTCGTTTCCTATGACTTCAAGATGTCGTGCAGTGACGGGAATCAAGCGTAATGTGTACGAACGGTGATTTGAAGAAAAGCTGAAGAAATACAGGGGTCCCAGGTTTGTTAACTCTAAACTACAACCAGCGCAGCATGCGTGGTATTGGAGACAGCTGAGTTATCCCTGCAGAATTAAAGCACAAAATGCCTGCGGATTGTCATACTATACATATGTTCAGCATCAGTATTTAAAGCTGAGACAGTAAAAACATTTTGCAGAGCTGCACAGACGGAGAGAGGGGAAAATTGATCATTGCGTTTTGATTTGAAGTACTTGTAACCCGAAACACGACTGTGCAGCTTCTAATCCGGTACGGCCTGGCACCGCCTATCTCTCTGCTTTACGCCGCCGGCTCAGACTTGTCTTTTAAATCACAGCCGGATCGTCAGAAACGCTGGCCACCAGTGTGCGACACAGCGTGCCCCGCTCACCCGACGCTTGCCCACGTGCCGCGCCGGGTGATGTGCTAGCCCCTTCAGCTGTCTCCTGCCACCCCGCTCCATCCACCCGCGGCCCCCGCCTCCATCTGCCCCCGCTGAAGTCAGTCCCTGTCTGCCTGTGACCTCTTTACAGCGTGCCAGCAAAATTTAAGACAGGTGAGGACCTTGTCTTAGCTATTTATGGCTTAAGTGGGAGCAAGATGTGAGAATTTTCTCTTTTGAATGTCAGTTGTCCCAAACGGCTGCAGATGTGTAAATAGATGTAAGTGTTCCACTTCCTCAAGAATCTGTTTTCTTCCACAGATTTGGCTTTCTTGTTGCAGAGCAGTCATTGACTTCTCCATGCCTTTGGAGAAAGTTGGATTTCCAGCTTCTAGGGAAGTTATAAATCTTGGCAACACATATCACAGTGTTTTGAGAAAGATAAAAATCTGCTCTTTCCACAGGTGATTTTCTGTAACCCGTCAGTTCTGCACTTTATTGAATAACTTGGTACTAAAAGCCAACATGCAGTTATTTTAAAACATTGCTATTAAATGGGGACCTTAGAGCCCTTCAAAGCCACAGGAGAAGTAGAGTGCCCTCTTTTTCAGGCTAAAATAATTAGAAATATATATTGGAAAAGCTCAATTCTAACTGGATGTCGGATATCACCTAATTTCTCCCATGAAGAAATACCTTTTCTTTCTTGTTAATTCAGTGCTTGCCATGGTGTGAGGTATACCTCTTTAACCCTTTGCTGTCTTGTGCCATTGTAACTTTTACGGGCTCCTTTGAAGAACTACATCTAAGATACCAGCACTTTAATTTGAAACATACCTTTAATTAGACATAGGTGGGACATGGAGTTGCTCAGCACCATATACCTGCTACGCTGTTTAGTAGTCAAATGGTTAAACTTATTCAAAGGAGCTGGCAAGCTTCATGTGGCAAATTCGCTGGAAATATATTTATTTTTACTGTGGAACCAAGCCCACATAAAATGTCTTGAGAGAATCTGCTTGTGAAAACCTGGATTAATAATGGAGAAAAATAAACCAAGAGTGATAGTATGAGTCACGCTCCTATGTTTTGTTAGAGCACAATGTCTTTAAATTAGATAAATACCTCAGTTTCATAAGAGCAAACTTTCAAACCATCACAGGCTTATCCAGAATGTCAATAAAACATTTATTACAAATTAAAATGCAATAGAAATAAAACTGGCATTTTTTTCAAGCTCCATGTTTGACTCAAGCCTTCCCTAGAGCTCCTGGGGGAGAAACTCAGAGGTGGCAACCAGCCTGAGAGCATCCACCCACAAGCCCTGCCTTGGCCCCTCCACTGTCAGTTCCCACCTTGGTTTTGGCAAGGGAAAACAGGATTCTGAGCATCCCTGAGGCACGGGACGCGCGGGGGTGCAGAGGAGGGTGCTGCCTTCTACTCCCCTCCTCGCAGGACTCTTCTCTTTGTCCAGTGATGGAAAAAAACGCGCTGCAAAGCTGAGAAAACAAGCGAATACTGGGACGGGATCACCAAACCCCATGCCTGGTTCGGGCGCTCAGCTGTGACCCTCCAGCCTGGCGTGTCCCCTTGCATGGTGCCACCAAGCCCTGTGGCATCACGGCCTCGGTGCAGATCCCTTCCGTGGCACAAACAGCCTCGGCCAGTCACTGCTTACAAACCTCCCCCTCCTCCTCCTCCAATTATACCCGCAGGTTTTCTGCAGCCGCAGGTTAGTTTGCTCAGATTTATAGCCAGTATCTAGGCAAATTTCAGAAGACCAAAATCTCTCTGCCAGGCAGGGACCAGGTTGTTTTAGCTGCTCCTGATAGTCAAGTCTGGCCCTCCTTCTCGGCTCAAGGAGCTAAATGTCACCCTTAATTATGGCAGATATTAATTTAATAGGAACAGATGTTTAATCATCTCGGGGTCTCCCTGCCGTGGTGGGGGGCTGTTATACAGCAAGCCCATCTGATTCCCCACTTCTTGAGTGTGCTTACAGCAAAAGCACAGGCTCCCTCACTCGTGGATGCACCCCATTATGCCCTGGCAAACTTCGTCTTCTCTCAATTTGAGTGAGATAAAAAAGAGCAAACAAACCAAGTAAACCATCACCAGGACGTGATACTCATCCCAGACCCCTGACTGCCTTTTATTTGTCTCGTCAGAGAAGTAATGGCTGTGCATGATCTTATATGAACACAGGGGGGAGGGTGAGGAGTGCAGGATTTTGTGTGCCAATGCAGTGCTCTTACAGGAACCCCAGGGTTTTCAAATGAGAAAGTGCTTAGAGGCAGTTTATGTAGCCAAAAATGAGGTGGTAAATGGTTGTACTGGGGCCAATATGGGGGCAAGTTGGCGTGCCTATTTATAGGGCTGCAGTGCTGTCAAGCTATTTGATACATCTGTGGTTCTGTGTGGGAAAGCCCATGAGAGATTTGGGTGAAAACATGAAGCTCTTAAGGATTTTAATATGATTTGTACTGCCATTTAATTTTTAATAAAACTTTGAATAAAGTTGTGATTAAATGGCCATCATGAATGGAAGATTCCACTTTAACATAAAACGCGAGAGTTCCCAGAATGGGCTAAGGTAGGTTTTATAATGTCGAGGTATGCACCTCTCTCTCAAATACATTGGATAATGGATTCTATCAAAATGGAAAAAAGGAAGGTATAGATTTAAAAAAAAAAATCTGCTGTGTAGTCAGTAGTTCCACGTTTTGGAAGAAATTGCTGAGCTTCTGGCATCCTTAAATAATACCCTTTTCACATGATAGTTACACTGCTCCAAAGACAGTATAATAAACCATGCCAAAAATTCTTCTGTTTCGTTTGCATGAAATTGAACTGACAGATATACCTGTCTGTGTTACGTCCAAGAAAATGTCTTGTTAGAAACGTGTGAAAATATATTATATGACAGATGCTGAAAATGTTTCAGATACAGCAATAAATTGATTGTGGTTTCTGGACCAGATGTGAACTCTGTTTAAAATTCATCATGCTGGTCTCTATTCTAGCTCTGCACTTAAATAAATGCAGAGAAGTGGCTTTGCCTTTCAATGAAACCCATTATAAGAATAGAAGAGCTTCTTTCCATCTAATAAAGAATAGCCCTGACAGTAAGGCTTGCATCCGCAGAACAAGTATTAAAAGCACAAACCGAACTAAGAGAAAGCTGTGCCAGTTCTCAGTTTTTGCTTTATTAATGTGTATGAAAATGCTTGGCATGTTGAAGCCACTGCAACCAAGACGACTGCGATGTGCGTTATTTTCAGTTTAGAGGGAGATTCACAGCCATAAAGCGACCGAGGAGGAAAAAGAACAGGGTCGAGGGGGGGGGGGAGGTTTCAAAAAATGGTGTTGTTAAAGGGGAAAGAGCCAGTTGCGAAGGTGCTACAGACATGGCTGGGTGCTGAGAATCAGCCTGTGCTTCCCAAGCCCTTTATTTTGAAGCCGTGTGTTCCCTTTCCCTGCAAGGGAGCGGGGCAAGAGCCAGACTCGCTTTTTTGGCATATAGCTTGGGAGCTGCGCTACCCCAGCTGGGCGATACAGACTGCTGAAGTCAGGTGCTTAGCCTGCCCCTTCAATCCACAGGCACCTCTGAAAACCAGCCCAGAAAGACCAATGTGCCGAGGCTGGAAAAAGGGAAGGGGAAACGGGGGGCAAACGGGTGTTTGTGAGCGTTTCCAGCCACCTCCCACCTCCGGCACCTGGCTCTGAGCGGCGTGTTCGACTCTCCTGCTTGAGCTCCGCACCTCTGAATCGTCTTCTGCTGGGGAGATATCGAATATTTTTTCCTCTAGAGCTGAGGGATCGGAGCTTGCCCGTTCTTTTGTGTTAGTGCCCTGGCCTGAGAAGGAGAAAAACCCCCAGGGGAAAGCAGAGCCTGCTTGCTCCCCTCTTTGCAGGTCCCTGGTAGGGAACAGGTTCTTTTGCTCGGGGCTGGTTGTGCCCACGTCCTCCTCGGTCCGTGACGTTATTTTAACAACAAACCTCTTGTGATCTATCAGGAGAGTTGTGTATCTTTGTAATGACAAGTGTTATGAACATAATGTGGGCTTTATGACTGCTCCTCTAGATCTGCTAATTGCAGTCAAGTTGTTTTTTTCCATTCACTCACAAATAACGTCTCTCTCTCCCCCTCTCTTTCTAAAGGAAAAACGGTTCATTTATTCCC
Organism: Harpia harpyja; assembly: GCF_026419915.1. Lineage (NCBI taxonomy): Eukaryota > Metazoa > Chordata > Aves > Accipitriformes > Accipitridae > Harpia > Harpia harpyja. The sequence goes on from NC_068943.1 coordinate 33,215,079, forward strand.
CTGCCCCAAAGGAACATCCACAAGGAGGGGAGAAATGACACCTATGGGTATCTCCCAATACATCTCTCCTCTGTTTTAAAGGATATTTGAGGCTGTCATTTGATATACTATTAAAGATGCATGAATTCCTCTCTGATGTTAGATGGAAGCTTTCTTAGAGTAAAGCAGCTCTTCATACATGCTACATCTAGCCCTCACTAGCACAACACCCTGTATTAGAGAAATATTTAGGCTTGTCAGACACCAGCGATAGTGATTATATGTGAATTTTACTACTGTCCCCATTCTTTTTGCCTTTAGAGCTTTACATTGAAAAATATTCCCCAAATTATGTAAAACCTCATATTCCAAAAGCTCTCTAGTTGTGATAGATTGAGTCAGAACTGTTTAATTTATGTGGAAATTTCTTTTCTGATATGTATCTGCAACTCCTCTACATAATCACAACCACCCTCTTATCCCCCAGTGACTTCTAGTTGTCTGAGCTGTCAGTCCATAAACACTCCTAATACTGGACTGCCTCTTTGTTAAATACGTGTATAGTGCTCAAAACCAGAAAAAACCCCAGGCTGCCATGGATGTAGCTTCTGTCCTTTCTGTAACTTGTAATCATATTGCAAGCCAGAATCCCTGATTAAATTACAGTTGTTATGTGGGTTGGACTGGAGGGTTTTCTGAGTTTTCTGCTCGTTAAGCACACTGTTAACGCTGTCAGTTTAACTTTGTTGAATGTCACGAATCTTGTCAGGGGCCTATAACCTTTAAAGGTTATAAGGCTGAAAATATTTGTTAAATATATTTATTTATATGTAAGCCTGAATATATATATAAAAATAATATTTATATATCTATATCTTAGACATAATATATATATATATAAGCTGAATATATATATTCAGCCTATAACCATGAAAAGTTATAGGCTGAAAATATTAGTTAAAATGAGTACTTTTGCAGTTCTTATGTTTGACTTGGGGTATGCAAATGTTTAAAGTTATGTGCCTTGGCTTCTCTCAGAAATTGCTTTTTTTTTTTTTTAACACAGCAGCAAACAAATAAACAAAAGTTAAATAGGAGTTTCTCAGAAGTTCACAAAAGCCAGGAGTTGGGTCTTTAGGAATAGCAACACATACTGCAAAACTTATGCTAAAATCATGTTATTTGGCCAGATTTTTTTCCTAGTTATGAAAAGATAGCTATAATCCCATCCACAAAACCCACCACTGCCCGGAATAGGATTTAAGTCGTGATTGATCAAATGTGAGGCCAAGAAGCCTGGCCATCTTCTGATGTAACAAAACCAAATGCTTTCAAAATTAAGACAAACTCGGCCCCTAAACAGTCCTTTACACATCCTGCTTCATCCAAACAGTCCTGAAGAGGGCTGGCTGTAATGGAAATGCTGACACAAGCTTAGCTGTAGTGATGCTGTAAGACACTGTTATGCTAATATAAGCATTACACTGTAAGAAAACATACTGAGTTAGTGATACATATTTTTCTCTTGAACAAAATTGCCACGGGAACAAAGGTTATATGCCACATGGATGCCAATGTTTGTAAGTGACGTGCATGTATGGCCCTTCACAATGGCACACATTTTACCACCTTTTAGTAAAAATAAGCCCTTATTGAAAAATAACCATCAACTTGTTGGTGGGCCCTCTTTGGCTTGGCAAAGCCTGCTGTTGTTCTGCCTTTTCTTTGCAAACACTGCTCATTTTCTCTTGGATGAGATAATGATTATTATCAGCAACACAGATGGGCACAAACTGCTCAGAGGGACAGGGAATCCCCTGGAGCCTGGTCAATTTTTGAAACTTAGGAGAGCCCTTTCTGTGCCTCTACCAACGTTAAGGTTAAGGGCTTCCAGTTGCTGCCCAGGGACTGGGAATGTTGAACACTGAACTTGGCGCTCTGGCATCCTTTCTGAAGGGAAATCTGGCTGTTTCTCTGCCTTCTCTTGATGCTGAACAATTCCCTCACAGCTTGTGTCTAAGTTTCCTTTTGCACCCATCTTTTTGTGGGCTAAAGAAAAATGCAGATGTTGCCCTTTCCTATACTGGTGCCTTCAGCAGAATGCTCTACTATCTTCATTGCTTTTTTTCCTCTTGATTTTAGAAAGACTGCTTGTTAGGCCTTTTTTTCCCCAAGTGCTTTTGTATCTCTCCTTTGGAGAGTAATGCAATGGTTTGCTCAGCCCCAGCATCATACACGATGACCCCAAAATGCTATTCCTCATTAGGTGATGCTGCTTAGTGCCCTGTGGAGCTGGGCTAAAGTAAGGCTTAACTTCTCACAGTCTTCGCAGGCTTCAACCAGCCTTATACCAAACACGGTCATGAGATTTCAGGCATGTGGAGCACTGGGCCAAAGCCTGGGCCTTTGGGATGGACTGTCTCCCTCCAGTTGTAGTTGAAGTTTTAAAAAAAGCAAGATGAAACAAGACACTGCGTTCATGTGATTGCAGTCATCCTTGAGTGAATCACGAATCTATGGGCTTGAAGCTGAGCGTGCAAGGGGGCAATCCTAAAACTTGTGGTGATGTCCTAACACCCTCACGCAATCACAGTCAATAAGGCACGCGCTGAAGGTGTGAGGCAGCCACGTATGGCTTGCAGTTGTGTCTGAGTGGCTCTGAACCCCCATCTCCAGCCCCAAGGAGTCTATTCACCATTGCATACCCTGGAAAGAGACTCTCTGGGTCTATCCTGGGGACCAGCTGGCTTTGACTGATGGGTCATGCTCAGAAAGACCTGGGGAGGATTTCTGAGATACTCTTGTGAAATGGATGGGGGAAGTGGGGTTCGAATCCCTTCAGAAAAAGGGAAAAATAAGTGAATTTGCATTAGTCATATCCTGGACTCCTTGACCGCTGGGCTATGGGACAAGGAAGGGATAGGACCTGCCTGGCCTTTTGTTCCCCCTACTTTTCATTCCAACGACTGAAAACGAAACAGCGAGATGTGAAACAGAAGCGAAGGACACTTTTCAGTTCCTCCCCGCCCCCCCCCCCCCCCCCCCCCCCCATCCCTTTGTGCCTCAGGAAAATGATTTAGGTTGATCTGAGCTGAAGTTTTGAAAACCTTTTTCTGGTTCGGCAGCCAAGCCTGAATGTTGGCCACTTGCACCGCTCTTGCTTCACGAGCGAGAGCGGTTCCTGGGGACTGGCTGACGGCAGCCCTGTGCGAGCCCTGCCAAGAGCACCAGCGGTAGGCCTCTCTAGAACAGATTGAATTCTTGACCTCTGAATATGCTATTTCTAGCCACTTCGGTGTCCTCTCGTCAGCAGCTCAATCAAAAAAAAAGCAAACATGGGTTTCGGTTGAAAGGGTGAGTTGCCTACGTTTGCTTACGTGGAGGTGATGGGACACAGGGTTTGTGGCTTGTGGCTGTTTTTATGGTTTTGGAGGCTGCCTGAAGCGTTGCAGGAGAAGCTCCTTCCAGCTCACCCCATGACCTGGGACGTACCACCACACGCTGGTGTAGAACCCGCCTGGGGCAGCACAGCTCGCTCCCATCACCAGTGCATCCCAGCCCCATCCAGCTGGTGTTGGACAAGGTGACTACCTGTGTCCCACGAGGCTCCCTCCTCCTCTCCTCAGAGACGTGGAGGACAGTGGGCATGGTGACAGTCTTTCAGATGGGGCCACAGTTTTTCCAGTTTCTGTTTTCTTTCGTCAACATTGCTTTGGGTTTTTTTTGTATTAGCAAAAAGGAGCTGAACAAGCTTGTACTCGCTTATGGAGCTACTGGTAATGAGATTTATCAAGCCCCTTAGTTTTCTGGGGAGTCTGTTGCACACTTTAAGATCTGCCTGTAGGAAGCCTCTGAGCCCAGATGGTGTTTTGCCCTGTTGTGGGTAGTTATAGTATGTCAGGAGTGCACTTGTCAACCACCCTTTTTCCTACAGCTTTAGGTGAACTTTTAGATGTCACAGTCTGTGACCACTGGGTGCCTCAAAGACAAAACCTGAGACTGTGAACTTGAATCTGTTGGGAGGGCGGCGTCGAAGGTGAAGAAAGTGTTTAATATAGTTTGATAACAAGTGCTGTTGAAGAAGGTTTTGCTCAGCGTTTTGAGCTGGAGTTTTTGTAAGGGCTGACAGCTTCATGTCTGTGTGGATTGCTTTGCTGAGGTCTTGCTACAAAACGATGAAGGAACGAGTAACCTGTGCCAAAACACTGTTAGCCAGGATGTCCTGGGTAAACAGAGATTTTTAGAAAGTGTTATTTATAAAAGTTAGCTAGTGAAACCATTGCATCAGTGAGGAATTCAACAACGCTGTTAAATTACCAGAGTGAATTGACTAGTTGTGCATGTGGGCATATCTTCAACTAAACGATACTAGGTGGGGCTGCAAACTCTCCAAAGTACTGTTATTTTCAAGCTAAACCTCAGATAACCTCCAGTCCTTTAAAAATATCTGTTGCTGAAAATAAGTCCTCAGATAACCTTCATCCTTGGATAACCCACTTAAAATCAAAGGCGAGGGACTAATAAGAGAAAGGGGACTTGGAAATAAACTTGTCCTCATATTGCCCACACACGTGAGCAACACACTGCAGCTGACTAGCGGCTATTTTTACATATAACCCATAGGTTATAAGCATGCAAAAAGGGCGCTTTCCTTTGCTTAGCACGTGGCCGCTGTCTTGCTCATTTAGCCAGGGGTGCCCCTGGTTGTCTGACGATCTGTGGAGCTGTGGGTACTGCTGGCACTCATGTTCTTAATGTTGACTTCATTATCTAGGGACCCACCTACTCACCTGGGTAGGACCCAAACCATCTTGGGCAGAACCAGGGAAGATGGCAATACAGGCTGAATGGGTCTCAGGAAAGTGCTGCCAAATGGTTTGAGTCCTTCTGAGAGGATTTCTGTCACAGCTGCAGGGAACAGGGGTTTCTCCTAGCTGACAATGGAGTTTTAAAAGTTAGGTTTGGAGTGACGTCTGTGATCTCAGGAGATGTAAAAAAGGCACACCTCGCCAAAAAAAAAAAAAAAAAAAAGAGACCAATTTCTGTGCCATCTCGGCACCCTTGCTAACCACTTGAGCACCGAGTCTTGAGCGGTGGCCAAGCTTCAGAGCAAGGTAAGGAAGAAACCAACCAGTTAGAAAACATGCAGCCGGATGCACACTGGGGGAAAAATCCAATACTTCCAGATTCCTGCAGGTGAGCTGCTGAAGCCCTAACCCATGCAATTTGATTACGGTCATGGGAGTGTTTGATAGCCCTTGATGAGTAAATATACTGTCCCCCAGGGTTGAAGTCTGCCTGTCACTCGGTGAACAGGGTCAGAAAGCACCTATGCTGTTTGTGAACCTCCCTGGGTGTGCAAGGCTTTTTCTGCAAAGCAAGGAGATCATCCACAGCACTTGGCAAGTAGTTCAGCTAAGTTCAGGGGCACAGAGGTTTGATAAAGCAGTTTGCTGCCCCAGATAGTTCCTCTGGGTGGGATTTGGCAGCTCTAATGGAGGCTGAGAGTAAGGTTTGAATTCATTCATCTAACAATAGAAACCTGAGCCAAAGCTAACATAGAGTTTTATGCTCATTTACAGACCTCTGCAGACTAAAGGGTTCATAAAGGAGTTCACTGATACCTTGTTGACAATGGTGATGAAATACCCTGACTTGTCATCCTGGGAGATTTCAACACACACATCAACAAGACTGCAGATACAAAGTCCCACAAACTCACCTCCTGGCTTTCCTCCCAAACACTCTCCCAGTATGTCTGCACTGACATTTACAGTCAGCCTTGAAGGGTCCCGTCTACTGGGGCTGAGTGGCATGTGTCACCCCAACAGCAAATTTCAGTGGGCTGCATGCACGGTTTGGTGAGACCCCCTGCTCATGGGCGGTACCAGGAGGAGGTCAGCAGCCAGGACCACAGGGTATGGTCCTGCTGAGTTCCTCTGCCTGACGCCTGCAAACGTGCTGCAGAGAGGGTGATAGCCACGATCAACGCTGGAGCTAAGCTCTGGCAGATCTCCTACCTTTGCTGTGCTTGGGGGTCACAGTCTGGGCGTTTATTTGGTATAAGCTTAACAGTGACCTTAAGGCCACTTCTCGCCATCAGTGCTGATCAACTTCTCTGATTTAATCCATGTGCTCTTTGATTTGCTCCATACTGAACATCCATAACGTGGACCGACCCCAAGGGCTGCCTTGAGCCTGGGGCAAGCAAAACATTCGGTCCCCACAAGTGGACCAGAGCAGGCTCGATCAGGCAGGGTTAGCAGAGGAGGTACCAAGCTGGTGCAGAGGAGTAGCATGAAGGGATCTGCAGGCATGTTAGTACTGGTGGGACTCAGAGGACCTCTAGCTCTGATTTGGCTTTAATCAGGTTCTCTCCAAGCAGCCTCCTGGAGGAGAGCAGTGCTGCACCGGTGGACCAAGGTGCTGAGGACCTGGGAAGCTCCTTCTGCCCTGCGTGAGCCCCCTGAGGTCCGTACCCCAGTCCCCAAAGGCATCTCCTTCCCTCCACCTGCACGGGGTGCCTCAGGGCTGCCCCCTTGTTGGGTTGGAGAGGAGGAGGAGGGAGCTGGAAGCCAGGGGCATGAACTGGGATGGCAGTGCTGGAAAAACAACATTTGTCAGCAGGAATCCGGCTCCATCCTTGGTGACGTGGCATGAGAAGAGTGGGTGAGGAGTGGTGGAGGTTTGTTGCCTTTTAAAACACATTTTCTTTGTTTCCAAATTACTTGCAACCTTTGGGAGATGTTTCTTGGCAAAAAACCAAATTAAGCTCCTGCCCACACAAACTCTTATAGATAAATTTGAGATTAAATCAAAACACTCAGCTATAGATTTTATTTTCTTTCTTTCTTTTTCTTTCTTTCCTTCTTTCCTTCTTTCCTTCTTTCTTTCCTTCAACTCTAGAGTAACAAATTTGACCATGACATGGTGGGCATGATTTCCTTGCTTTAACTTCAGCAACCTGTTTCTTTTCCCCTGACGGTTTTGGTTTCCTAACAAACAGTCACAGATTCTCTATGCTGTCCTGCTACTGTAGGAATAACTGCAGAGGACCAAACCTAGCTGCTGAAACTGTGATGAGGAAAAAGTCCCTTTGCTTTCTGTTGACAGAGATAGCTTGTTGCTAGTCAATTAGGCCTTCAACATGATCGTCAGAACAAAGCTGTTAACATAAATGGAGACACATATTTTTTTAATTACTTGCTAGAAAACATTTAGACATCATTCCCAAAATCAGTGAATCTTGTCTCACAGGTGCAGTTACCAAGAGCTTTTTTCAGTGTTTTTATTTTCATCCAAGCATAACAGAACTTGACTCTAGATCACATACCTTCTGTTACTGAAATCTGAGTAATGCATTAAGTAATGGACGAATCTGTCTGGATTGACTAATGTGGTTACAGGAGTTTATCCCGATTTGAGATGCATGAATCTGGGATGAGAAGAGCCAGTTTTAATAAAGTGCAGATACCTCCTGGGGACCCCGGGGGGAAGGGGATGTTTAGGTGCCCACACTCCCCACCTGCATGTGCCACCCACCCGCCCTGCCTTTTTTCTCTCTCCTTTTTTTTTGTCATTTTTCCTGGAGCGCTGCCTAAAGGAATGAATTAAGCCTGTTAGGGCCTGGGTTGATGTTGTGATGTTTATGGCCCCAATAGCGTGATGATTGTTTTATGATGTTTGTGTTTTGGCATCAGTGATGCCGTGATGTTTGCACTGCGATGTTGTCATCTGGGGAGGGCAGGGCCATGCCTACATTACATATACGTATCCCATACGTGGTATAAAATGCACATATAAATCATATGAATGCTGCATGCCCAGGGCGTGTGTTCGGGGGCCCTGATCCCACAAACAAGTGCTCCTGAGGAGCAAGTGCACAATCACGCGGCCAGGCATGAAATGGCTGAGGGTCCCTTGCAAACTCAACAGCCTGCCAGACTGGTCAGCACTGCAGGACCCCACACGATTTTCCATCAAAAGAAATGGCCTGTCTTGGCCCAAAAAGTGTGCGGCTCTTGCCTGCATCTTCGGAAAACTCTTCTTGGAAGGCGGAGGGAGGCCCTGGGGCCAGGACTCGCGCCCTGGAGCTGGTGGCATTCCCTGTGGGTGTGGAGGTGGGCACTGAACCATCCCTGGAGTGATGTGATGTTGCGGTGCTCCTCAGCAAGAGAAATGAGACATCCTTCGCAGCTGGGAGGATAAAGGCCTGGCCCAGGAGAGCTGCCTGCTCTGCTCCTGCTGGTCCTCTCCCAGGGGCTGCTGGAGCCAAAGCAGAGTGACAGGAGAGACCAGGGGAACAGCAATGCAGCCTGGGGGGTGGAGGTCACTGCATTTCTTCTGAGGGAAAGAGTTTCTCAGGAAATACCCTGACTACTTGGTGCTCACGGACATGTAAATCACAATACTTTTTTTTTTTTTTTTTTTTTAGTTATTTCCTTCTGAACTAAAGACTGCCCTGATGGCTGCTCCTTCCTGCTGTATCTTTCTTCAGCTGAAGTGCTGCTGAAGACATCATCATGTAAAACGAAATGTAAAGTCTTGCAGTGCTAAAGCCTCCCTCTTCCCCACTCAGCCATCAGACCAGATACTGCGTCCCTGCTTATCTTGTGGGCCTTTAAGTCAAGCGTGAAACATGTTTCTGCATCAGTGACCACATGTGAGAACTGCACATTCCATGTTCCTTTTCTTTTTTCCCCTTTTGCTATTGTTATCAAACTTTTGTCACAGGTTTCTATTTCAGTAACCAATGTGTAATCTGTAAATACCAGACCCCTGGACCCATCCACAGGGCAAATCTAAATGTCCTTCTTTAGCTAAACTGTGGTTTTTGCTTGATCTGTCGGCACTCTTACCGCATATGCTACAACAAACCAAGTGCCTTTGTTCTCCTAAAGCAATACTGCCCCAGGCTGTCCTTCCAGTAGACATTAGTTCTTTTGTTTGGATAAAAGGGTGTCATCACTCATTCACGATGAGAATATGATTCAGCCCTGTCTCTTCACATTCATGGCCCAGTCTTCATAAATACTTGCTTTTACAGCATATTGTATGTGTATTCAAATGTCTGACATCAGTGGGCCAAATTCTGCCCTGACATGAATCTGCTTCAGTCCTGCTGTTCATGTTGGAGGAATTGTGGGGAGTCTAAATCAGAGGAAAGTATGATCTGTACCCAGTCTTATTTCAGTGCAGGCTTTCTCTGAAAATAATGAGATGTGAGAGTGCCAGCCACTGTATGGAATTACTCCCAAATCAAGAACAAACAATAAAAATAGTTAAGTAAACTCATTTTCCATTAAGCATTTCTGTGATTGCAGGATCACGTATGCCTTTGTAAACTTAAGACAGCACAGACAACATTATAAGCAAGCAATGGGGTGGTCTTGTCCCTCCCTGATGACCGTGAAGACTGAATTTGAGACCTTTGCACTGAAAACTGTGGATCTTTGAGACAAAATCCCAGCTCCGTTTCCTCAAGGCTGTGAAGACAGAAAAGCTACATCAAAACAGAGGGACCTGTGCATGATGCCCGATGTCTGGAGCTGCAGCCTGAGCCCCGGGGTGCAGCAGTGTTCACGGTAATGCCTCCAGAAACCTGATGTTAGCAGCTGGGTGGCAATGGTGCTGTGTCCCGGGCAAGCCCTTGCTCCTTGTTGAAGCATGTGTGTCACACACCGGCTGCTCAGGCCACTTCATAATCCCTGTAGATGAGCTCGCAAAGGAGAAATTGAGAGTTTCGCGTTGCATGGGTTGTATTTATATCACTGGGATTTAAAAAAAAGGCATTAAAAACTTCAAATGAAGTGTTCCCAGAAAGTATCTTCCAGCACTTTCTGAAAAGGCAGAGGTCTAAACAGCAGCTTGTTGAAGTACAAGTGATTTTTCTCCACTGCCTTCTTTGAACTTTGGGTCCATATCTGCCAAGGAAGCTCCTTAGTGTTGCTGTTGTCATGTTGGCTTCAGGCAGATAGCCAAAAGTTTGGGTGCTCACCTGAATTTACTGGAAGTGCACTTTCAAAACTTCCCCATTATGTGTTCCTTCTTCTTCACTGGGCTTAGATTGCATTTTCTCTTCTAGGCTGTGTTTGGGCAGGGCTACCACTGAAAAACAGTGAATAAAAATAATAATTAGTCAGCACCCGCTAGAGCCTCTTGCTCTGCTCCTGAAACTTCATATTTGTTATTATGTCTGTGAGGCAGGGACTGGTGAATGCAGTGTCCTCTCTCTGCCCTGAGGTTTCACCCCTCTGTGATTTTCCAAATCAGACCTGTACACTTTACTGTACAGCTGTGTCCCAAACTGGATCTCTGCCAACTCAAGGGAGAACTGGGGATGAGAGAAGACCTCTAAAATGTATAAAAATACTTTGACTGCTGTGATTTAACTTGATTCTGGGTTTATTTAATGATAGCGAGGGTGTGGTGTAAATCTCTATAGGGTTGTGTTTTTTTTTCTGGACAATAACTCCTAAAATTTGCTGCAATTGAGCTAAAAGATTCGGAGAGATACAGGATACAAGTAACTTTAAAATAATTCCTCACAACATCTGTTAACACTGAGACAAGCTAATGTTACTTTATTTCATGAACTAAGGAAGTGGAAAAGAGCCTTAAGGAAAACACATTAGGATAAGCTTAAGGAAGAACGTAGAGCATATGGTGGCACATGGGTAAGGAGGCCTGGATTACCTCGGTTAATAACTCACCCAACACATTTCTTTTCTAATCTATTAATTTCCATATTTACCTTAAATTGCTTTACATAAGAATTTCCTAGACCTAGCTGTGGCTTTCCAGTGTATTGGAAGGTTTCTGTTTGGTGTGGAAGGATTTGTGATCAGCCAAATATTTCATGGCCTTGTTGGTAATGTGTTAGGGAGCCCTCCTGACATCAAAATTTATTTTAAGGAATGCTTGTCCTAACAGTCAGAAAAGCCTCTAAAAGCTCATCTGTGGAGCCTTGAAAGCTTTTTAGAGGCTACTCCGATGTCCACTGAAGCCAGTGGAAAGCCTCCCAGTGACTTCAGGATATATATTATTGGGACACTTAAGCGAGGACTTGGCTAAAGTGAGTATCTGCTTTGAAGATGTTAACATTCATGGAACTGTACAACATCCATAAATGATGTGCTCTAGTGCCCATTCAGTTTATTTTATTAAATAAGGGTATTTTTCATAAATCTACTGTCAACATTACCATGACAAAGAGAGTTGTCAGTTCTGAGCTTGGCTTGGGAGGCAATCAGTTTGTTGTTAATTAATCTGATTGGAAAATTAATGGGGCACATAACTGGGTGAATGGTGTTGAGAGACTTTATGGTTCTGTCTGTTCGCTGCTGAATGATGCAGATGCATTGGATACCTTATGCAGAAAATGATGGCAACAACTGTGAAGTTATTCAGCAATTATTATTTTTTTTTTCAGTGTTGGGCTTTCTAGGACTGACAGATAGCAGTGTATCTGCTGTATGAATCCTAACCCTTCCTCTCCAGGAAGGGTGATGGGACTTTGTAGGGATTCTTGCTTGTAAGTGTCATCATAAAAATAGGACCTGCAAAGCTTTCTCTATGATTCACCACAACAAAAGACCTTTTGTTTCAAAAGCCAGACAAGACTGGTAATGGACTGCATACTTGACTAACATGTCATGTACAAACCCAACCACTTAAAATCATGGAAAATTCAGGACATCATAAATCTTACACCAACTGCATCATTTTATTTATTCAAATTTTTTTCACATATTTAAAATAAATAAAATATGTTCCTACATAGGCTCTAAGCACTCTGCCAGCTTAGAACTGCAAAACCAAAATGCAATATAATTGACTCACTGCTTCTACCAAACTGAAGTAAATAAACACTGGAGCCCCATTCATCAACCAGTCCTCTTAAGGCTCGTCAAAGAGCTGCTCCAGCACATGGGTCTTGTAGCATGTCCTGAAAGTCAATAAATACAGATGGTGTCAGACTGCAGGAAGGGATTTATGAAGCCTAGGAAGCTTTTTGGGAGTATCTTGCTGGCTATACCTTCTCTGTTATATCGAAGGGAACATAATCCAGTCATCGGTGCTTCTAATGCCTGCATCTCTGAGAGATGCATCGCTGAGTACTTGTCTTAGGAAGGATCTTCCCTGGAGGCTCTGGGCTTCCTAGGCCCAAACCATCATATTTGAATGTCAGGCCACTCAAAAGTAGCTGACCTGGGTCCCAGAGCAGAGAAGTGCGTACCGGGTGTGCGATTGCCTTCTGCCCCACAACCTGCTTCCAATTAAATTGCAATGCAGCCCCATGTGAAGGATGTGCTGCAGGACTCAGCCAGGAATGACAAAAACACAGATGATGAGTGCGAGTTATCCATCTGAAAGTAGGACCTGTGGCCATTTAGGCAGGCATATGTAATAAAATCTCTGAGACCCACTGTCAAGACTCAGTGTAGCCCAGTTCAAGGAAGAGGACCGTGTATGAATGGTGTGCTGGAGGTTCCACAGAGGATGGCACCCGACAGCAAAGGCAAGTGCAGACCTTCAAGGACTCAGAGAAACTGAGGAGGTCTTGAGCCACTGGTCTTGTTAAGGTTCGTTACCCTGGATTTGAAGGAAAAGGCACTGTGATGACAGCCCTGAATGTGCCAGGTGGGCTCCTAGGATGTTAATTTTGATCCCTAAAGCAGAGGGAGACAACCTGAAAGGAGTGGTGGGGAAGGGACACATAGGCGGGTGCTGCAGGCTGACCATCTTTGAAGATAGAAGGATGGGTTTGACCATGTTTGTCTACCTTCTCTAAGAAGAGGAGCATGTAAAGTTTGGATATATTTTACTCACTGGAAAGGGAAACAATTTCTTAAGGGACGGCTTGGCTTGAATAGACAGAAGGATTTTAAAGTCATAATGAAGAAGAAGTTTAAAAAAGGGAACAATACACTTTTGCTTAGTAGAAAATCAGACTCCTGAGCAAGTAAAGAATAAAGCTGTCCAAGGACATGAGGCCAGCAAGTTCAGTCATTCCTGACCCATCAGTGTTGGGTAACTGGGCGTATGTTTCATCCAGTCGTACCAAAGTTGGGTGAGATAATTTGCACAAGTAGAATATTAAGTGGTTGTTAATAATTAGACAAATATGAACAGTGGATTTTTTTTTTTTTTGCTTTGTGATTTAACTAAAACACCTTTTTGAGGTAGTCTGTATATTTTTCTCATTCTAGGTGTGAATAATAACAAAATGAATACGCAACTTTGACCAAGAAAATTAACTACAATCTAGGAGCATTTAAAACTCTATTTTTTTAAGGCAGAATAAAATTGGAAAACAAAGGCTAGATTTATTAGGAGGATGGGTTCAAAGAGTCATTATTCAGGGGTTAGGATGCTCATGCAGGACCGCAAGGGTCCAAACTTCCTCCCTGCCAAATGTGGAGCAGAGCCTTGAGTCTATCCTCCCCTACATGCACTGAAGTTCAGCAAAAACCTGATCTAATTATGACAGATAGAGAGAAATTGATTACAGAACTGAAGCAAATGTCTGCTTATGTGCAAAAGATCGTGTCTTGATTATATTTGTGTGCAAAAAGAGTAAAATACGAACCAGTAATATACATTCTTGGTTCTTTAAAAAGACCAGTTTTGTAAAGCTGAAAACAATTATAAGCCAAATCTACTGGGAGAATTTAAACAGAAAAATGTGAATGATAATTGCAAACTGTTTAAAAACATTTTACTAAAAAGCCATACTTGTTATAAAACAAAACAATATAGCTTAAGTGAAAGCTGTTCTGTTATACAAAAACCCACATGTAACAATTGGAAGAAAGAGTGAGGCAACAAAAAATTAATCTAAATCACAAGATAGGAATGGTGATAAATTCATAAGGGAAGCAAGAGAAATATAAGTAGAGGTATTTGCCCAACAGAGTTAAAGATCATACAAGTTAAGGACAAGAAGAAGTTTTTGATGTATGTTAGGGAAGAAAACCTATCAGTGATGTTTCTCTCAAAGGATAGAAATGGTGGAATTATTTATACTAACACAGAAAAGACAAGAATAGCTTTCTGTGTTGGTTGGAAAAAAGCAGCTGAAAATATATAATCCCGCGATAGTGATGATGTATTTTCCATTACAACAATAATACAAAAAAATGTTTAAACAGCAGCTACTAAAGTAGGTATGTTAAATGAGAGGCTTGAACAACTTCTGTCTACAAGTTTGAAAAGAACAAGTCAAGAAACTCCTTTGACTATAAATAATGGTTTTCCAGAAGACATTGAACACTAGAGAAGTTTGAGAGGACTGGAAAGATACAGTCTTATTTATAAGACATGTATGGGATGAGAACAGCAATCATGTGCTTTTCCATTTGACTTTCTCTGGTCTTAGAGAAATTAAAGTTGATGTCGGTCTCTGCTAATAAGTCTGTGAAAGACATTATCATAGTAAAAACCTTTTAATAAATGTTTATGCAAGTAACTTGATATCTTTTTAAAACAAGATTATCATTATGGTCAACACAGCTAGTAGTATTTGATGTAAAGTACTTTGAATTCTATATGGCATTTAGCTTGGCACATGATGAAAATTTGATTAAGAAAACAAATGTTTCCTTAATTATAAATCTGAATTATACAGATATGAAATCCACATGTCACACTGAAAGTGGGTTAAATGCTGGCACACTGGTCTGAAAATGCAATTGCTGGTTGAAATTATCATTTACTTGGTGTTTTGAATGGAGTCCTCAAACAAGTGATAGCCGGCCTTGTGCTATTCAAGAGCTTTGTCTTGGAGATTACATATAATTGTTCCTAAAAAGTCATGCAGGAGAAAAAAAAGTCGGTAGAGTGATAAATACAGACACGAATAGAGAATCTCCTAGATTACTTGGGAAGCTGAATTCAAGCAAAAGTGGTTTTATTTAGTAGGGTTTCAGTAAGATTCCGGGACTCACCAGCCATATCTACATTAGCAAATGATTTGGCCGAATAGGAGCGGAGTAGCAGATTAAAGCAGCTCCCACTGGGGTCTTTACGTGCTGCACAGTGTTTGATGTCAAATCAGATTTAGTTGGGTCCCCCAGACTGACCATCAGTTGCTGGTTGAGAGCCTTAACGCCTGCGGCAGCGGCTGGGATGCGCGTGGTGCACGCTGGGGAGCAGCTTCCCCACTGCTTTCCCCCAGCAGGAATCCAGTTCCCACAAATCCAACCTGAGTGGGTGACCTGCACCCACCTGCGGTAGCGTGGGGCTGGGGGGAGGACACCACAACTCACCTCTGAACCCCCCTACTGCACCACGCGCAAGTGTTTGGTGGATGCGGCCACGGAACCCACAAAGAAGGTGGGACTGGCCGGTTTGCTTGTGAGTCGAGCAGGAGCTGCTGGAGAAGGCTGTCCTCCAAAAACTGGTCCTGAGGCTGCTAAATAGGAAGCGGGAGGCTTGGCACTACCGTGGGATGTTGTTCTTAGCGCTGATTTCCACAGCTGAAGAAGGATGCTGCATGAATTGGAGAGGGTTCACAGAAAAGCCACGGGGATGATGAAAGGTCTGGAAAACATGTCTTACTGTGATAGACCCGAGGAGCTCGCTCTGTTTATCTAACAAAGAGAAGATTAAGAGGTGGCTTGATCACAATCTATAAATATGTACATGGGGAACAGAAATTTGATCACAGCTTGCTCTTTTGCTCTGGCAGACAAAGGATGTGATAAGGTCCAACTGCCGGAAGATGAAACTGGGCAACCTCAGACGAGAAGAAAGCAGTGTATTTTTAAACAAGACGACAATTAATCACTGGAACTGCTTACTAAAGGTTATGGTAGATTTCCTACCCTTCACTATTTCAGAACAGAAATTGGTGTTTCTTACTAAAGACATGCTCTAAATTACTGCCTAACAATCTTCCCTTCTCCCTCCCTACCAGAGGATCACCAAATCCCTTCAGAAAATAAGAAACACACAGATGGCCTGGTAGAGTGCTTACACAATGGCTTTCATTTGCAATCAGCTCAAAATTAGGATAAACTCTGATTGTTTATTCTCTTTATTTCCCCCGATTTTATTCACTTGTTTGTTTGCATATGGGGAAATGCATATGCACAGGCGCGCGCATGCACACACACAGGTGTGTTTCCCACTACAAAGCTGCAGATACAATGACTGTAACAAAATTTAGGGTAAACTGGTTTGCTGAATTTCAAAGATGTTTTGTTCCCAACTGAAAAGGTCCAGGTTCCATAATAGTAATGCAATAAAAAGTTTCATATTGATTTTTTAAAATTCTGGCTTGACTTGAAGTCACCCAAAATGAAACACTTGGTTCAAATTTTTCTCATAGGATTTTTCTCTATAGCAAAATCAAAATCTTCCTGTGGAAAATTTCAATTTTGTAGTGAGCGTATTCCCATTAGAAAATAACTGCGCTGTGAAACTCCCAGCCAACTGTAGTAATGATGGCCATCACAGAGAGGGGGAGAGCGAGAGGGAGTGGATTTCTTTACACTCTCTCACTCAAAAGAGAGAGAGAATTGAGCTTCTCCCTTCCCTTTGTTTTAGCAGTCAAGTTTCCTGCCGCTTCTTAAGCATGAAAACCATATGCGTATGCATTTATTGCTTGGGTATCAAACTGATAATATATTAAAAGGATTATGATTTACTGCTGTAATTATTGGCCTCCCAACTTTCACCCACAATTATTGTGTGCATATATCTTCTGGCTTGCAAAATCCCCACTTGCCCATATAAATGATGTGATTGCATTACTCTGTACTTTCTTTGCTGCCTTAACTGCTCATTAGAGCAAACACCTCAAAGTGTGCATGTAAATATGTCGGGACTGCTTGGACTATCTGGCTCACTCCCTCTTTTTCTCTCTCTTTGTTGTTTTTCTTTCTTTTCCCTTGCCATCACCCCACTTTTTTCCTGCTATTGTATATCACACTGTATTTTTCCTCCCGTTTTTCCAAGTGTCCAAATGTTCCTGTCTGATTTATTTATGTCTGACACTATTTCAGAGTGCCCAGTTCATTTCCTCTGGGACCATTCTGCTTTTATCTCTCTTCATTTGGATGCTTATTTCCTCCCTCTCTGCTCCCCTACTCAGCTCCTCCAGTACATAGTTTTCCTCTCCTGCCCTGAATTTCTTTGCTCTGATGTTATTTTTTCCCTCACTTAGTCAGATCCCTTCTTCTCCTCTACCTCTCCCCATCTGCTGTTTTTCCTCCCCCATTTACGTTTCTCCTTCCTTTACATTTCCTCTTCCTGTGCATCCCCATACGATGCAGAGGGACCACGTTGCTTACCTTGCCCTGTCTCTGCAAAAGAGCTTCCCCGTCCAGCCCTGCACTTTTCCCTCCTCCTTTTCTTCCACTTTACTCTTCCTCTTTTTCTTGCCTTATTTTTTTTTTCATCTTCTTTCCGTGCCTTCTGCCTTCACCTGTTTCCAGGCTTATCTAAGGCTTTTTTGCTTGACGGGGATGTGCCGGCTCCCCAGCCCCACATTTACCCGGAGAAGATGAGGGCTGAGGACAGCCCTGGCTGTCAGTGTGCTGTCCCAAGTCTCCCCCCAGGCTGATCCCACGTCCGTCCCCCCCCCAGTGCAGGGCAGAAGCGTTAAGGAACTCCGTGGAAAGGAAATCGGAGGATGCTGTTGCAGCAGCTGTGTCGGAGCCAGCCCCGCTGCAGCCCGGCGGTGCATGCACGGCTGCCTGTCTGTGCTTGCAAGAAGCCACGGGGTTGCGTAGCTGGTTGCATCCCAGGGTCTGGGCGTGCACCCCGTGCTGGCCAGCGCTAATAGGCAAGCAAAAGCCCCCCAAGGGCCACTCGCTTCCCTCCTGTAAATCCACATGTGGTTTGAAGGGATACTTTACGAGGTGCCTCTGTATACTTGATCCCTTGTATTTTTTCCCTGCTGTGAAGCCCGAGGCCATCCTTCACAGCTCCTGCAGTAAACCAGGGCCATGGGATCCGGAGTCCCAGGGACACCGCAGGCAGCGAGTGTTG
Source organism: Harpia harpyja (assembly GCF_026419915.1). Classification (NCBI taxonomy): domain Eukaryota; kingdom Metazoa; phylum Chordata; class Aves; order Accipitriformes; family Accipitridae; genus Harpia; species Harpia harpyja. The sequence goes on from NC_068943.1 coordinate 33,233,055, forward strand.
GCTTTCATAGAAGTCGCAGGTGCTTTCATCAGGGAGCTGCCTTGCAGCCCGTGTCTGTCCTCCCTGCAGCACTGCTGCCGAGTGCTGACAGCCCGGTTAGGAGGCTGGTCTGGCAGATCTTCGTCTCTTGGCCCCTCCAGTGCTCAGGCACAGCATCTCTTGGTGGGTTTCTGTCCTCTGCCAGCACAGGAGAGTGGCTGTCTTAGGCCCTTTGTCCCCTCTCTGGTCCTCAGCTGAACGAGCAGATAGGTGATCCCACCAGGGAAAAGCAAAAAAGGAACGAGGAGAGCAACGGAAGACCTTGAAAGAGGTGACGGTAAGGAAGCGCATGGGAAGACCAGGTCCTGTTCCTCCTCCATAGCCATTCACTCCCACGACTCAGTGCCCATAGAGCATCTCCTCTGCCAAGCAGCGGGGCCCCTTGCACAAGGAGGATGTGGCTGATGGCTGACCTTGCCTTTCCAACAGAAGAAATGATAGTCTGACTTTTGGGATCCCCTCTTTGCATCCCGGGAAAACGTATAACTACTTCATGAAAACCAGCATCTGTTTAAGACCCACGAGGACCATCGAAATGAACGCTACGAATCCATAGAAACAACCTACTGTGTAGGTCTCGGAAAAGAGTTTTTGAGTGGTGATTGTAAATAAGCAAAAAAGGAACCTGACGTGCTCCAAAATCTCTGTTTCAAAAGTCTTGAACATGGTGGACATAGGCTCTAGCATTTCTGGAAAGGAATAAAAAAAAAACCCCAGCAGTGCCTTTACCCCCGACCCCTCCAGTCTCATGATGTTACAAGAAGAGAATGAACCGGCTACAGACAGTTTTTGGAGTCACTGTCCTATCAACTGGTGATTATCAGATTGTCTGCCCGTAATGGCATATCCAGTCATATGTTTTCCCCATCAAACCCAAAATAAATGAAAGGAGGAAACGAATGAGTATAAGAGTCCAGCACTTCATTCTTCATACTTCAAGAGCTGCAGCAACAAATGCTAAGGGAAAATTCCCAAATGAGAAATGATACCAGTTCAAGGTCACAGAAGTTGATGCATGGAAGTACATTATAAGAAAACTAGAAAGCTATTTTGGGGACTGTCATTGTTTATTGAACGCTTGGAGGGATTGTTTTGATCTGTGCCTGGGCTCTGGGTTAGCTGTTAAACCAACGTTTCTAAAGCAAGGGGCTGGGAACTGGGGGATTCTGAGGACCAGGGGCTTAACTGGTCCTTCTTTTCTGAGTCTCAGAAAAGTTCCCATTTTCACACTCAGTACCATCAACGTTATATGTTCCTAACAGCACTGCAGAAAAAGCTAATTTCTTAGTGTGATGACAGTCTGTTTTCATGGGGAAGCGCTATATGTTTTTGTTACTACAGTCCCTCATTAAAAGCAACGTGGTGCCACCTTAACCAGGGAGAACGTGTGTAAGAGGGGCTGTACCTTGGAGAAATGTCATGCTTCATGGAGCTCCCCCATACAGCGTCGTGCAAAATGTGCTGCCATTTTCCTCCAGCAGCATGGGGTGTGGGGATATTTTGGGTCCCCCCCTTCCTACCAGAGCCACCCCTTATGAATCAGGCATTACGGGGTCCAGGAGGAAACGCTAATGATGGACGAGGAGGCCGAATCTCAGGAGGCGTGAGAGCAGGAGAAGGTGTCCTACAGCACTGATATGTGCCTGCCCCGTCCTTCCTTGCATCCCTGTGGGGTATGTCTAGTCCCCGGGCAGTGTGAGGGATGTCCTGGCAGCATCGGTAGTGCTGGGAGCGAGGTCCAGCCAGCCTTGGCGTGGTGTCCACCCTGGGGCAGCAGCACAAGGAGGGGATGACCCAAAGCTTCATATCCAAATGTCTTTGTTGTGGCTCGTTACGCCTGCAAGTGCAGTGGAGCACTGCTTGCACTAACCAAAACTCTGCCTGAAGCTAAACTGAGGGTCAGGTCATGCAGGAAAATGGGCCTCATCTTCCACCTTCCTGCAGGACCCGGCTTGTGGTTTCTCCAGGAGGGGCTTTTTCTTCCAGAAACACCACGGTGGGCCTGAGAAAGTGTTTCCAACAAGAGCATCATTGACGGCAGTTTGTTCCTGCTGGCCGTTTCGGGTTTACCAAACAAACGGATAGCTTGTCTGAAAAAAAACCCCAAAATCCCCTGTGAGGGCTAATAATAACAACATTTGTGCTGCTCCACCCTTGCTCTGTTCGGTCATCGCAGATGGCAAGGGGCTGACCACCGTGCCTGCGCTGGGGCACGGGGCTGCCCCCGGCCAGGGATCGCCTCCCCATTATTATTAATAATAGTCTCGCAAGACTGGCACGTGCTGCCTGTGCTTCCTGCAGCAGCTGAAGCCGAGTCTGTAAAACAGGTCTAATTTTAGAGCAGCCCGGGCTGAGCACAGAGTGAGACCAGACCCGGGAAATTTTGAGTTTTCATTGTTTCCTCAGCTGTGGGTGAAGAGCTCACATGGAAGTTTGGGAGAGTTTTTCCCAGATACGTGAGCCCTCGCCTCTAGCTGCATCTCACACAAGCTCTGTCTCCAAAACCCTGGTGACATCAGCCTCTTTTTTTCCCTTTGTTTCCACATCTTTAAAGTGGGAGACTGTTATTTTCCTACCGCGCTTCAAAAAGGGAGAAATTAATTGTGAGAATTCATAATGAACGTTGCTCAAGTACTCGAATAATAAGATGTTCAGGGCTTTGTTTTGAGAGGTAGTCCTTCAAATGTAATGCAATTTGTTTGGACTTCCTGGGAAATTATGAGATGCATGTGTATGTGTGTGTGTGTGGAAGGGGCAGGGAAATCTGAGACCTGTTTTTATATGAGCAGGGAAAGATTTACAGAACCATGTTTTCTGACGTCTTCTTGCCATCAGTCAGTTTAATGGTGCTGTGTGCTGCTGAGCTTTTAATGTTTTGTCGTTTGGCTATAGGGGAGGGAAAACCTACAGCGAGGCCAGTCCCTGCTCGAATGCCGTATATTTGGAAACGTTAACTAGCCCCTGCTGTATCACTGCACACGTAGCTCCAACACTTTGTCATGTGAAACGCTATCTGGTAGCGCAGCCACTGCAGAGTCATTTCAGTTGGCATATCGGAATATGTTGCACAAGGAAAGATACTCTTTGCACAAGAGGTTTTTCTTGTAAACAAACTGACCGGCAGGCTAAAACAAAACTATTGAGCCATAGCAAAGAAAAAGGAAAAGTCACCCTTCCTTTGTGTTCAGCAGCCTGTTTTCAGTCGAAGAAGTCTGCTGTTACTGACCTTAAGAAGGCCTATTTTGTTACTGAAAGAGGTTTTCTTGTTCTCTGGATGGATTGACTTGAGCTTAGAATATCCAGCTCTTTTTATTGCAGGCTTTCATCTCTGCCCATTGTGTCAACCTCCCCCAGAAAACAGGAGTCAACTCATAGCGCGGCATTGTTGGGGGTGAGCAATGGTGCCAGCATTATTTTAACTTCCTTTTTTTACTAAGTGGCCGTACAGCATTCTCATTTAATACTTCTATAGTAATTAAATCTATCATTTAAAAATATTCTTATCAGGCTTTAAATGTCCTCCTTCGGTCCGGGAGCCAGAATAGGGCATTTGCAAGGTTATTTGTTTGTTTGGGAACTGAGCATCAGAAAAGCAAGCAAGCAAGAAAAAGGCTCCTCGAGCATGAGGCGGAGAGCACCAGTTACGATGGCTAGATATAAGTCAGGCCTCAAACCACAGACCAATTATAGGGTATTTCTATGAAATGTTTAATTACACTGAAGCTGTATTATGGATGGACAAGGGAAGATATTCAGTGGTATAATGTAACCATCCCTATTCTCTGGCCCTGAAGACAGAGGGTTTCTAGCAGTTTGTCTCCACAGTGCTGCTTCCTGGATTTTTAGACATTATGGCTGGAGGGACTTTTACTATTATCTATTACAACACAGCCTGTGGGATTGAACCACCAGCTAGAACAGCTAGGGAGATAGCCCGTCTTTAAATACCACGCATGGTAAAGAGTCTATCACATTCCTAGATAAATTGTTGTAGTGTTTAATTCCCTCCCTTGTTAAAATCTTGGCATTTATCTAGTTTGGATTAATCTAGTGTCACATTCCACCTACTGGATGTCGTGTCTCTGTCTGCTAAGTCAGAGATCCCCCTGGTATCAGAAATATAATACAGCTACTTGCAAGCTAAGACCGAACAAAATTTGGAATTTTCACACAGTGGGCAGATGCAACTTATCAACATTTGTTTTCACTCCAAATTATACCAAAAACCTGCCTGATTGGCATAAAGAAAACCCAGAATGGAAACATAAAAGCAAACAAACAAACAAACAAATCTAAACAAAATTATCATTTTCTTTAATGTAGGACCCTTGTTGTTTGAATTTACTGAATTGATTGACCAGGGCTTTCTTTTGTGTCAGTTCAATATTAAAAACAAATATTTTCCCATAATGCTGCATTGCTCCTGGGAATTATAGCCTGAACAAACGCTATCCTTATTCAACTTAGGCAGAGGCTTCTTGGCTGGGCTACAGCTCCTGTAATGTTATATACAACTCTGAATTAAGTGACAAATTACCCTGTGGCTGGCCTGTAGGAGAAAACAGGTACCTACACCACAGATAAATGTGTTCACAAGAAGGTGAAGTTTAAAGTTTCCTTGAACAGAACAAATTGAGGTGGAGTGGCTTACAGTGACCTATTTCATTTTGCTTGTCCTGAAGGAAAATTAACATTATTTTTTCTTTATAGAAATTTGTGTGGAAATTTCATTTTCTATTGTTGAGACAGAATACCCAGCCAACTCTGTTACAAACCACAGACAAATCACCATTTATTCTCCTATTGGATAAATTAAATGAATTGAGATTTTTTTTTTTTTTAGTATCTCACTAACAGCTTTTGCCAATTGTAAGTATATTTGTAATTTTTTCTTGAACTCCTTCCAGTTTGTCAATAGCATTTTTTAAAATATGGACATCAGAGCTGGACCTGCTCTCCTTCTACTATTAATATTCCAAGGAACAGTGAGCATCTGCCTTTCCGTCCTTGTGTTTTATAGTCCCCTGCTTGCACATACCAAGATCACATTTTCTCTCTTCGTCAGTGCATTGCATGGGGAACTCTTGTGCAGCTCAGCTGGTTATCAGCCATGACCTCTAAATCCTTTTCTAAGTCTCTGTTTCTAAAATATAGCGCACATCCTCAGTGTACAAACTATCTGGGATACTCAGAATTATGCTTAACTGTACAATAAAATATGCTGGGTTGGTTTTTTTTAGTGAGCTCAGGTTACCATACAAACCAGATTGCTTGTAGAACGGATCTGCTTTTCTCATTATTTATCACTCCATGGTTTTTGTGTCATCTGCAGACTTTGCAAAGAATGAGTGTAGATTTTTTTATACTGGATCACAGATAAACATATTAAATAATGAAAATAAATCCAAATGGGCCTCTGTAAAATATCCCCACTGTAAGGGCACTCTCTGTCAAGTTACTCTGGGGACTCGTCAGTTTTTAGTATGTTTAGCATGTGCTACGCTGTCTTTCTAGAAGAACCATTTGCTGGTATGTTGTGCCGTGCTGAACTCGGACATTAACAGGAGTGTACTACATCGGAAGAGTCGTGTAAAATGGTTAACGTTTACAGCTGCTGTCTAAAAACACCCTGCTGACTTTGGGGATATAAAGTATTGAATTAGAACTGTAATGTTATCCAGTGCATCCATCAATACCGCATTTTCTGCCCAACTGCAAAACAGCCCTATTCTGCATCACTGCCAAGGACCTTATCTTTTTTGTCTACCCTGGTTATTGTCTTACACTTATGGGAACTGTGTTTATAACATCTGATGTGTTTATAACATCTGATGTGTTTATAACCTTAGTGATATAAGCTGGGAATACACACTTGGTGCTTTGATACTTGGCTACTAAAGGCATTACATTATTCTTTGCACCTATCAAAGCATTCTTCATTGCATTTAAATTTTACTCTGGAAGGTTGATTGCTTTTCTTAAGTAGGTAGAAGGAGAAGGTACAGAAAGAGTTCCCAGTGTTTAAGAGTAGAAATAGCTGGAGCTGGAAGTGTGACTAGTGTGCTGCAATCCCACAGAGTGATACTCCTCTGCAAATGACAGTCATGAGGAGGATGGGAGATTGTGTCTGGAGTCCAGCCTTCTCTTCTTGCAAGGAAGTTTGACACCATCTTCTTATTCACCTACATGAAATATCAGAAATTCCCATGACAAGTCTAGGCTGCTGCTGATTTTAAAATTAATGAGGTCTGTGTAATGGTTTACACTCAGATGATGTCAAGCTGAGATTTTGCTTTCACCTCCCCAACAGCCAAGGTGGGTCCATCAGGAAACATTTACCAAACCAGCAGCTGCAGATGGCAGTGCCTCTGCTCGGGGTCCTGTGGGCTCTGCTTCTCTCATGCCTCCTCAGCAAGAGGCGATAGCTGTGATGATGCCCAGGCTTGCAATGCCAGCTTACAGCACATGAGACCGTGGGCTGAGCAGCACGGCTGGAAAACCACATGGCGATTGCAGTTCAAAGCCGGCTTTGAGGCAGCAGGTACAGAGAAAGCAGAGTTCAGGGTACCCCGTGTGGGTATTTGTCAGCAGAGGCTGTGTCTGGTGGCACCCAATGTGGAGTCTGGGTGGGAGGTGTCTGCTGGAAGCATGCTTTGGGGACATTGTCGAAGGGACCACAAGGTGTTGAGCATCTTCCACTTGTAGCGGTTTCACCAGGACCTGCGTTCAGCTCCTTTCGAGAAGCTATGGAAAACTTGTACGTTAGTATTCACTGTGGAAACCCCTCTTGATCTTGGTTGCGCATATGGAAAGCACGTGAGGGTAAAGGGCTGGAAGTGCAGGAGGTTGGGTTCATCATCCTGCCCCTTTGTAGCAGTCTTACAGGATATTCCCAAAGGCTATGGATGATGTAGGGAAGTGATCATCCCTGGGTGCCCAGAGGGTTCACGGGAGTTTGTGTGACATGATTAAGAGCAGGAAGCTCATACACAGCGGACAATATATGCAGGATTTCTACAGGGAAATGATTCCTCCACTGGAAAATTCAAAATTGAAAGGAGTGGAAGGAGCCAGCTCCCTGGTCAGGGAAGAGGAAGATTCTCTGATTTCAAGAAGAGATACAGCTTTAAGCAGTATGACAGAGAGGAACCTCTTTCTCTCCAGGGTAGCCTTAGGCTAAAGTCAGTGGTGGTGGGCAGCCCGTAGAAAACAAACCAATGCCACATAGCTTGCATGTCCAATGCAAGCCCTGAAACAACCGAGAGTCATGGATCAAAAGCAAAAGTGCTCTTTGTTTGCATAAAAAGTTTGCTGAATACTTCAAATAGAGCCATGTGTGAATCCAGGGAAAGCAATGAAAGGGAAAACAGTTGTTCAGGAGAATAATTTGTTAGGATTAATTTCTCCGTTTTTATTCCTTCTTCCCAATTCTTTGGACTGGAGGGTTGTTAGCAATGTTTTAGAAGCTGGATACAAAATCTCGGTTAAATTCATCCCTGAGTAGAGGCCCAGCCTTCAGGTTTTTGTTACACGAGGGTGCCATGAAAGCCTGGTTTTCAAGGTTGCCCTGGTGCGTGGGCCTGGTGACGCTCATCCTCTGTGATCTGGTGATGCCTCAGATCGCTGCCTGCAGGCCCCTGGTTTCTTACCATGTCCCTATTTGCATAAGAAAAGACTTCCTATTTTAAAACCTTCCCTAACCTACAAATTAGTGCAGATGAATGGCCTCTTGTTGGAACTGGAGTGGTTATCCTAGTTCCAACAATAGCACAGCCAATGCCAGATTTTAAACCCTCATAATGCATATAATTGTGTGATATTATACCAAAGGGGAAATTTGTTCTGTAGTCCAGCTGGTGATTAGCTTTACATTGAGGCATTGGGATTAGATATCCCTTGAAACTTTATCCTGGTTAACGTAACTACAGCTGGTATTTTGTGGTATAACAATTCAACCCTTACTCCTGAGAGCAGTCCCACTGGGACAGACCTGGAAGTCCTTGCTCGGATTTTACTCAGGCAAAACTCTCGCTACCTTCAGTTAAGTTTTGACCCCATAAAGTCCAAGTGTGAGCACCGGGACACGATCCACCAGCATTTCTTTGTTTGTTGGACACTGCTTATTCACTCGAATAAGGATTACAAGATCAAACTCCAAACTAGACATAAATACATGCTAGAAATGTAGGAAATGCTAAGTCATATTTTATTAATAGCTCATCTACACTAATATCCCAGCAACGCTGACAGCAGCTCCAACACTTCTTTGGAGGTTACTCATAACTCAGTTTTCTGTGCTTACATGCTTATTCTCTAGGATTACACTAAAGCAATAATTAATGGATGGCTGATAAACAGAACTACACCTATTTATGGCTCTTCCTTCTGCATAACCACTTCTCAATGTGCATAGTGCTACTGTTCCTTCTGTCTCTCATCTCTTTTTGAAACTTATGAACTAAAGTGAATTCAAAGCATTTACTTTTTGATGGATATTTCCAAAAGAGGAACTGTCTGTTATGAAGAATTCCCTCATGTATCACCCTCTTTTGTTTTTTTCATTTCCATTTTCGTGAAAATAAAATTCAAAATGATTTTTTGAAAGTCAAATTGCAACATTGTTGATGTTTTTGTGTTTAGCCCATTTTGAGAAAAATCTTTTTCCCATAAAAAATGAAACAGCCCAATCCTGAACAAAAAAGCATACAAAACCCAATGCCGGCTGAGAGGAAATAAGATTCTTCCTTAACTCTCATTCTGACTGTTAAAAAATTATGGCTTAAAAATGCATTTTAAAATTTACTTTGAAAAATGAAAAAAGTCAACGGCACTGATTTTTTTCATGTGAAAACAGGGCTGAAACTCTTTAAGAGCAAACAGAACAGAAAAAGCTCTTCCCTAAGAAAACGGTTAAGTCTGTTTGCTATGGATATATTTATTTCAAAGGTATGTGGTAGCAGTAATCTTCAAAAGGTATTTGGGAATTGCAAACAAATCTGTCTTCTTTCACTTGTTGCATTTTGTTTCATTTTAAGTGCATTTTTTTTAATTCTAGAAGAGTATGGATAGAAACGTACTCTTGGACTGCTACACACACTGTATTTTATATATCTCTAACATATGTTTTCCTTTGTCCATTGTAAAATAAATGGTCCTGTTTATTCTTTTTTTTACTTATATCTCCTGTAGAAATTCCCTCCCACGCTATTAATTCTTTGAATCATTTTCATTGCAGCATTTGGAACCTTTTAAATGTCTTCTATGTCTTGTTAAACGGGATCAAAAAGGACTCCAGAGCTGTAGATGGGAGCACATCTTCAGCCTTTCCACAACATAACAGTCTATATTAAGTTTCATTCTTTTTTTTTTTTTGTAAAGTCTAGCATCTTTGTGCAATGCGCCACCCAAAATAACACCTTCATGCTGAAAATACAGGAGAGTTAGGACTGCCAGACTGGTTGGGTCAGACCAAAAGTCACCGTAACCTAATAGTTCTTTGAGCAGGAGTAAACAGCGGCCAAGTGGGAAGAGCAGAGAGCGGGGCAAGCTGGGGGGATGCTTTCCCCCTCCGCCCTTCCCGCGGTCTGTCTCGGGTTGCAGCTAAGCCATCATTTTTATAGCCACTAATGGCCTATTCTCCACTAATCTGGATAATCCCTTTTTGACCACTTTTATACCTTCGCCTTCCACAAACCTCTTTTGCAATCAGTTATGGGACTTGGCCTGTACTGCGTGAAAAACTACATCTTCATTTGCCTTGAGCTGGTTGTCTCATGGTTGAATGGGTGCCCCTTGGATCTGGTACTGTGAGAAGCAGCGGTATTGTTCCCTACCCACCTCTGTTGCACCATCTGGGATTTTATTTTATTCTCCATCCTTTTCTCTTTATCATTTCCTTAAAGAGCTGGAAGGTTCATATAGTCCCAGGAGCTGAATGTCGAAGTAAATCTCTAGTGAGGTAGGAAAAAAAGGAGAGAAATACAACTCTGATTTACTGAAAGTGTTACGATACATGTGATTAAATTCTTGAGAGTAAAAACTAATTGGACTTAATTGTGAGTCCAGTTGCTCTAGTAGAACCGTATGTACAGTTTATATATTTGACTGGTTACTCTGTGGAGGCTATGCTGGCCAATGGAAAGATATAAAGGAACTTGGCAGTGTAAATAATACAATTCATTGAACTAAATGTTTTGGATAAATTGATAGGCATTGGGATTCACGTCTAAGCACAGGATTGAAGGGAAATCTTCTGGAGAAAGTTCTGATATTGAAGCACGTCCCAGAAGGTGGAAAAGAAAGAAAGAAAGAAAGACTAAAAAGCTCCTTTGAAATAATTTTGTTTACTTCTGTCGTATGAGAGGTTCGTTGCTTAGTTGTGCTGGCTGTGAAAGTGCCAGTGGCTTTATAAATGAATGGTGTCACCCCCAACATCTGAGGATGGTTATGAATCACAGAATGTCACATTTTTGGGGGAGTCGAACTGTGCCTGCATCGCGCAGACCTGCGACACCCACTACACTGTATTTCTGTGAGCTTTTTGGAATCGATATCGGTGCCGTTTGACTTGTTAAGTATGGCGAGATGTATTCAGCAGTTACAGTTGAACACAGTCTTGCTGAGAAATTTTACATTGAGAGATATGCATTTATTCATACTAAATGCTTGAGTAACTGGCAGCCTATGAGCTCTCTTCCGTCTCTCTAATGTCTGTCCTTCGGTGATGTATTGTAATTTTGAATCAAGTACTGAATTCTCTCTGCAGCCCAAATTTTTCAGCATTTACCAAACACTTATTGCCAACTCCCTAAGTAAAACCTTTCTGCTAAATGCATGCATTACACATTAAAAAAATATCTAAACAGGGCATATCTTAGAATTTAGCAGGGAGTTGGCTGAAATGTCTCATGATTTCTTTTCAGTCTTCAAGAAAATTATTCAGAAGGAAAGGAAGCAAAATATCCTAAAGCAAGAAAGGGAGGATAGGGCCGGTCTTCATTACAATGAGGTCAGCAGACTCCCTGGGGGAAGCTAAGGAAACTGGTACTGTGCTAATTCCCTGCTGGACCCTGCCCCTCGGAGTGATGGAGAGGCGCACAACCTTCCACCATTGATAAGAACAAAGCCGAGGAGAGGTTTAAACATTTCTTGAGCCACATGAGAGCCTCACGTCAGCAGCACCGGTGCCTGGGTTGGTAGGAAGGGGCAGGTTCATCCCATTGGGACCGGGGAGGACGGTCGCATCTCCCTGCGAGGGACTGGTCGGCTCCCTCCTCCCGGCACGGAGGCTGCCCTCGGCACGCTGGCAGGGAGCCGGAGCGGGGAATCGGTGGAGGAGATGCAGGTGGAGAGCGGGTCTCGGGAGCAGGCTTGGGGCGCTGGCACAGAGGACGCAGAGTCTCTTGCACTCGAGTAACAGCTCCTCAAGCCCTGCGACCGCTTTGGTAGCACTCAGGTGATTTATCAGCGAGGCACTGGTCTTAGCGGAGTTTTTCCTCTCCGGCAGGAAAACAATTACCTATCCGGCTATTGGAAACATTAAAAATTTTCATGCTAACGAATCTCTGTCTGTTGCCTTCGTTATTGTGTGAACCACAACAATTTTGAAGATACAAGTATTTTCCATCAAGACTATGAATAACACCACTTGGCAAACCATCCCTATAACAAAGAATAAGCCTCCAACTTTTTTTAGTGACTTTACATACAATGTGCCTTAATTACTGGCAAGCATGTCAAGAGCCTATTCCCACATGTGTCAACACTTCCTTAATACACTATAATTCATCATGTTAGCATGGCAGAAACAAGGTACTCTACATCTTTACACACATCCTTCTCCAAGTTCTGGTCCTGAACTGAGTATTAAATGAACAGAAAGTCTTCATCTAGCGAACAAAGAACAGACCACAGCATCGAAACAGTAAGGTCCCCCGAGTCAATCAAAGTCATACATCACAGAGCACTTTATCATATTCTTCACAACACTGTCTAAATCCAAGAAGCACTGCTTTATTGTGAAAAGGACATTCACTTAATAACAGCAGTAAATCCAGAAAGGCAGGCTAATTTTAGACAGAAAACTTGGCTAAGAGAGAACCCTATCGTTTCCCACTCCTGACATTTTTATTCATTGAGTTCATTTTCATGCTAGTTGTGTGATTAAATGCAGATAGGGATTTATTTCCTTTTAATGAAAAAATACATGATTCTGAAAAAAGCCAAAATTGCAAATAAGGGACCTGATCCTTTTCCCACAGAAATAAACAATAGTTTTGTTGTTGGCTTCAGCGATGACAGGAATCGAATCCATGAATCTCTGTTGGAAGAAAAGGTTAAAATTCCATTTGAAAACTCTTCTTGGACCATACATTAACTCTCTGGCAGTTCGGGGGGCAACCAAAAATCAGCATGATTTCTTTTCTAATCTGCCTGCATGTGTGTGCAAATGTATGCAGCGGTATAGGGAGCCATTTCATAAAGAAGCAAGTGAAAATAAATCTGTCCTCAGTGTGTTGAAGTGAAATGTTTTATTTGCACTCGTAAACCAAAGTGCTTGCTGTATTTTTGCATTGCAGTTTTATCGTCAACAGTGATACAATCTCCCCTCCTTATGCGTAGATCCTTGTACAGAGCCAAGAATCTTAGATGAAGGAAAGAGGTACCATATAGTGAAAGTAAATGTGAGAAATGCTGAACCTTTTGAAGAACTGGATGTGAGCCCCAAGAGAGCGTCTATCTTCCCTATTAGTCACTCAATCAAAACTAACTGGGTTTCAGATGTATTCAGAAGAGAATCCAATTCTTTTCTTGGGTAGCAATTCCTTGGGTAGAAATTACTTAAATTCCACTAAGGACCAAATTTTGATCTTCCTTATGCCACTTTAAAACTGTCAGAGCTCTACTGGATCAGCTGAGCTATTCTGTAATAACAAGCTTAAAAGAGATTTTTAAAAGGTGGTGCTCAGAGAATTGGGTATTTTTAAAATGGTTTTTATCCTTTCACAGGCAAAATACAAAAAAATAAAGCTTTTTATTTTAAGTAAAGAATGTAATTTCCTTCAGTGGTGTACATTGCCCTGCGCCGGCAGTGCAAAAGCAGCTAGAGTTCTCCCATAGCTGTCCTGACTGAATGGGCTTTGTGGCAGGAGAATAGGACAAGGACTCCTCCACCTACTTTTTCATCTGCTCCACAGATGCTTCCTACAGCTCTTCCGTTACTGTATGGTAGCAGGCAGAGCTGGACAAATAGTTCCTAATAAGTAACTCAATAAATTTCACCTCCCCTTTTCTGTTCACAAAGTTTCTATCATCTGACCACAATTTTCTTTCATTTGATCATTACTGAAATTTATTTGGAGTGATTAATCAAATAATTTCTATGAATAATTCTTGGTCTGTAGCTTGTTTGCAAGCAGTTGGTCATGAGTATATTGATACTTGAAATTCAAGCTGTTTTGGCTGGATGCAAAGAATATTCCCTAAACGAGTACGTTTAACATTCAGAATCTTTTTTCCAGTGCAATTTCTCTGCATTACAAGCCTCAACTTGACTTTGCACAAATATTCTGCAATATTAATTTTAGGTGATTTTTGGTGAACATTTGTTGCTACAAAAGTAGCAGGTTCAAGTATTCACAAAAAGCAAATGCAAGAGGATTTGCAAACACAGGTCAGGGCAAATTTCTGTCCACACCTGAGTGACTATTTTCGGGACCTCATGCAGAAGTGACAAGGTTATGTTGCGTCTTTGACATCATTCTGCTCCTAAATAATTTCACTGTAGTTTTACAACTGATGTGAGAGAATGATAAACTGATTCTGAGCACAAATATGTAGATGCTTTTCTGGTTCCTCTGCATATATTCATCTGCAGCCTCATTACAGTATGTGCAAAAAGGATGTGTTATCATTGCTCCATGTGTAAAACACATTATGAAAACACTAATGCATCTGATTCACAGTAAGGCACACACATAATATAATGTGGTTTGGATCCAAATATGTTTACTTCATCTGCCAGAACTTAAAATGACAGTAGAGCTTGTTTCTTAAGGCAGTAGTTTGGTTAAACAGGAACATCCAAAGCCTGTCTGACTGTTTCTAAATGAGTCGATATGAGGTTTGGGGTTTTTTTTTCCAGTTGTGCATTTCAGTGAACAGAGCAATGTGGAAGGATTCTTCAGGGTAAAGATGGACTTGGAAAGGCTTTGTTTGTCCCTCCCCTACAATACCTTTCTGGAAAAAGCTTTCTCAGTTAGGACGGTTAGGTGTTTCTTGCACTGTTGAATAGGATTGCCAGAAGGAGTCTATTCCTCAAGGCACTGACTGCAGCCAAGTTCTGGTCTGTTCTGTACATGGTAAAGCTATGTTGCTTAGCTTTCAAAATATAAAATAACCTATTCATCTCAAATCTCAAATAATACATTTAATCCTGTTATTTATATTTACTAGCTCACTAGATAACTGTTGAAGCAAAGCGTTCCTGTGTGAAGCAGGTTTATACTCCCTTGTATGTGATAGAGACAGCAGGGAAGAAAGATACTTCCCCCTCACCCTCCTCATCAGGTTTAATAGAAAAATATGGGCCAAAATTTTTTTTCTCCATGGAATTAATATTTTTTCATTGTGTGTTCTGATAAATGTTATCTGGCAACTCTGTATGAGTTTTCACCAGCAATTGGAAATCACACACATTAGAAATCTCTACTACAGACTAGCTGGTTACAGCCCTTGCCCCCTGACGAGGATTGTCTGGTCTGATGAGTATGAGCTATTTCATTTCTACTAAAAGGAGAATTATTGCTTGTGATTTCTTGGCTAATAGCAGTTCCTTCAAATCAAGTGTGGGTGTTTTCTTACACAAGCCCTAATGATCTACAGAGCCTACCAGGCTGATTCCCATTTACACTAAGGTCAGTGTAAGTAGACACCTTCAGCTAGGTTATAAATTACACTTTGAGCCTCTTCGCATTGCTAGGGTTTATAAGGTAACTTTAATGTAAACGAGAGCCAGGCACCATTGACTTTAGGTCTACAAGAAATTCAGTCCCCCTATATCAGCTAGAGAATAGCCAGGGCAGGAACTCATTGCCCTCCTCCACAGTGTTTTGGCAGTGGATATTGGTCCTTTCCAGCCTTTCTGCCTTGGGACACAGCTGAGATCTTGGAGGAGTGGAGGGAAAGAAGAGACTCTCCCTAGCTCTCTAGTTATTAGGGATGTGAGAAACCCTGGTGCAAGCTCCTCCTTTGATGGAGCAGATTTGAGTCTCTTGCAGTGCAGGTGTCTGTGCTGAAGGCACAGGGTTTATTTCTGCTGCCAAGCTGAGCCTGCAGAGGTGAAATGAGTCCTGCAGTCTCCGGGTTAGCAAATCAGATGATAAATGGAGAAGAGATGCCTGCCACCTCTCTTGTGATGATGCGATAGACTGAAATTTGGGTTCTTCGTTTGGGACTAGCCCTCAAATGCTTTCTCCAGAACAGAGCAAGTGAATG
Source organism: Harpia harpyja (assembly GCF_026419915.1). Taxonomy (NCBI): domain Eukaryota; kingdom Metazoa; phylum Chordata; class Aves; order Accipitriformes; family Accipitridae; genus Harpia; species Harpia harpyja. Next base: position 33,248,589 of record NC_068943.1, read on the forward strand.
TTTTGAAAAAGAGAGTGCTGGTCCCTGTTCCACCTCTTATCCAGAAGCATGTGACTTATGCAAGAAGCAAACCCACCAATTTTGTTTCCTGCGCTATCCCCGCATCTCCTTGTAGCCAGGATATATTAGTTGGGCTGTAGGGATTGGGAGAAACAATCTCATTGCCTCCTGGTCAGGTCACAGATCAAGTGTCTGAATTCCCTCCAAGGAGGCTTGAACTCCCTCAGAAAAGGACACTGAACCCTGTTTATAGTAAACGTGATAAATATTCTTCCCACTGAGCTTGTGCACAAAGGAGGCGGTGGTACAGTTGCAATGGCTGCTTCTTCCACCCACATTTGTGGTGAGATGGATTTATCCAACGTGCCTGGAGAAGCAGGTACTTCTGGAGAAACCAGCCCCTAGAGCTAGCCAAAAGCTCAATGAGCTTTCACAGGTCTGAATTTTGGAGCAAGGCACCTGAGGTGACTGTTAATCACCAATGTGTTTCACCATCCCCTCCTGTCCCCAGTGTTTTCATGGCTCTAGCCCAGTGATTTTTGTCTGTTCATGAAAATGAGCCCATTAATGGCATGACCAAAAGAGCATCACCTCTTTTGCTGTCCTGGCATTTCCTACAGGCATAGGAACTTTTTTCCCTGGACTTTGCTTTTCTAGCCCTCGTATGTAAGGTAACCCATAGCAGGTGAGGCAGGACCCTTCCTCCTTTACACTGCCTGGCACAAGGCAGGGCAGCAGAAAAGCTAGTTTCTCTCTGTGCGAATACCAAATACTTAGTAACAGACAAATTGCTGTAATTTTGACTTGCATTATGGAGGCTTTATTTTTTCTATAAATTATACAATGTCACATTAAATAATTACAGTGCAATGAGAATTGTCCAAGTAAGTGCACATTGTCATTCATTATCCCTGCTTTTTATTGTTGTTCTTCACTTGCTTTAATTTCGTAAATCCAGTGATTTTAAATGAGTCTCCAGTTCTTAGTGTGAAATAGGGAGGACTTACTGTTCAGTTTGTTAACTTAGTCATAAATAGTAAAACCCCCCTGACCAGTCAAAGTCAGTCACTGATATAGGTGTTTTGGAAACAAATGTCCAGGCTCACTACAGAGGAAGAAAATAACTTGTGCTGAAAGGAAAAGAAATATTTATTTGCTATGTGTGCAAAGCATGTAATAACCTACTGTCAAGAGCCAGGAACAGCTTCCCACTACAGGGAGTAAGGCATCCATTACCATTCCCTCTGCTCTTCCCATTTGCCTCTGCTATTTGGAAAACCCTTCCCTCTTTCACTCCTACTCCTGTATCTAAACCTCAAAACCTTTGCCTTTCCTAGTGTCCAGAGCACTCACTCTTTCACTTCTGCTTTTGATTAGGTTTTATGAAGCCTTGAGGTCACCTCTTCCCCTCCTCTTCCATAAGTTTCTAGCTGACAATTTTGTTGTTCTTTGTCATACACTTGGTTGACTACTGAGGTTGCAGGTGATGGGGCAGGACAAGGCAAAGATGGAAGTAGTGTGGGTCTCGCAGGTCTGGAACATTATGGAGTCTTGAGAGGACCTTCTTCATTATGTGAAAGGGCAACAGGATGAATAAAAGGCTCAGGGTTAAATATAGAATATCTAGAGAGGCATGAAGATGCTTTCCTGGGGTCATCCAGGAAGGACATGAAGCAGTTCTTAGATGTCCAAATGACATGCCATCTCCTTCCCCAGCGCAGTGCAACGCTCCACTCAAAGCTTCAAGGTTTCTGCCCAAAGCTTCAGGAGGCCTTCGGTGGGCGGCAGCCTCCCTTTCCTGCAGGCAGAGCCCTTTCCCATTTCCAAACTGTGCTTACCAGGTTGATTTGCTGTGACAGCAGCATAGCTGTCTGTGCTGTGCCCTGCACGTGTGAAGCTGAGCGAGTGTCTTCAAAGCCCTGGGGAGCTGGGATGGGAGCAGCGGAGGCTGCAAGTACCAGGCAAGCCTGTGGGTGCAGGATGCTGGTGGGGCAGTACTGTCCAGTGTCTCCTCTGAGAAAGGGCAGCGTGGGGCTGGATAGAAAGGTCTTGTGAGCAGGGCCAGCCCATGGACCCTGTTGGAAAAGCAAGATATAATGCTGTGACTGACTGGGAGAGCCTTGGTTACTACGAAGACAGATTTGTGTGCAGCAATGATTAAAGAAAAACACGACAAAAAAACAACAGAGAAAAAGTTGGTATGAAAAAAAGCTACAATGTAAAATATAATGGATCCACCATGCAAAGTAGTGTCCACCAGACCAAATCAACCAAATCAAATTTGTGCTTAAATCACAGGAACTCTAGTCCCCTTACTATTTCTAGCTAGTCTGGGGACTCTTCCTTGCCATATGGTATTTCCACATTCATTTTTCTTTTCAAAGTCACCATAAAACTTTGCCTCATGACAAACATCTGGAGACTATGCCTTTCCCTCCACACAACCTCACCTTTTTGATGAATCTGAGATTTGTCCATCAGTCAGAACAGGAGGGGTTTCTTTTTCCTACCAGTAGTTCATCGTGCAGCAATGGGCAGCTAAAGCTGCTGAGAGCAGTATCTCCAGCTAAGCAAAATGTCTTTCCTCCTGCCACGTGCAGAGACTGCGAAGCTGCAGATCCACCAGGCATGCCAGCACCTTCTGTTTGAAATCTATTTTTCCTTTGGGTTTGGGCCAACAGTTCAAAGCCAATTGCAGTTGTTGGGTCCAGACTGCTACGAAATGGCTTTCTCGGGTAGCGTCTAATACCTTTCCTTGACAGCGGGCTGTACTGGAGCGTGTTTCCACGTCCTGGCTCAGGGTTAGACACATTCAGCATGTTGTGCAAAATGGAGGCTCAAATGCAAAATGGAATTCACAGTTTGAGACTGCCGTATCCCACTGTGTCATGGCATAAATGGTACTCCTCCAGCTGCCTGGAACGGCACGCTCGCCACTGGTCTCCCTGCCCTGGAGAGAAAACAGTAAAACTAGATAGGGAGATGGACAATAAAAAAAGATTGGAGACATGGAATGACTTCCATATGAAGAGACACTGAAAAGGTTGGGATCATTTAGAGAGGAAATGAAAAAGAGAAGTATATGGTAGAGCTATCCAAGCTAGTTAATAGAACTGGGAAGATAAATCAGATGCTTTTCCTTACCTTTTTTCCTTACACACATAAAAAACTCCTGGGAACACTCAGTGAAACTGAGACAGCAAATTAAAATTGATAAAATCAATTGCACAACATATATTTAACTTATGAAAGTCAGTATTCTGGGAAATCACTGAGATCAGGAAGACAGAGGGCATCAAAAGAGGTACAGAAATTTCTGTGTAGTGGAAACACCTGTGGGATCTTAACTATGAATAAAAAAATAGAAAAGCTACTCTATACTGGGTGGGAGACATGTAAACCCTTCCTCTTGTTTACTGAACCTGGATTTGATGCATCTGGAGACCAGTTGGTGCCCCTGGTTATGCACTGGCAACCATCTGAAGTGAAAGGAGAGTGTCTCAGGAGAATGGAGATGAGGGAGAGGTGCCGGTGCCCTTCTCCATGCCAGTGCTATGAGGAGCGCAGCCATCAGCACCTTTCGAAACCATTGGCAACTGCTGGACTTTGGTGGGCTGTTGAGTTTGGCATAAGGGAAAGGAAGAGTAATGAGGCATCAGGGACAGGACCTAACTGTGGTAGATCCTTGTCAGCAAGAATGTCTGCAGATCCCAAGACCTCTTGGTCCGTAGATGCCTCTGCCATGGATACATACCTATAGAGCCCTTAGGGCAAAATCCAAAGGATGTTGACGTCTTATGTATGATTTAGACTGTCACCAGGTGCCAAAATCTGAGCCAAAAAAGCTCTTAGTTTCCTACAACTCTGCAGCTGTGTACACTGAAAAGTCCTGCTGGTTTGGCTGAGCTGAACCCAAATCTTTCAAGAACTGGAGTTCAGGAGTCCCCATTGCTGGGGAAAGTGTCCAGAGCACAAGACTGCAGAGTCTGGCCTGTCCTTTCTCTGGCCTCATGAATTCTCATTTTCCTTTTGGCACAGGGGCTTATCTTCCTCAGGATGTGCGGGAGCTGCTCCACCTGCTTCCCAGGGAAACAAGCAGTTGATGCCATCCACGGTTGGGTGGCTAGGACGCCTTTGTGGGAGGGGGTGATAAGGAGTCCGAGCACCCTAATTGAAGGAACTTAGCTCCCTCTTGCTCTTCGAGGAAATCACAGACTAACTGCTGAGCTGTTATGTGTAAGACTCTCACCAGCACCCCTGTTAATGAAAGCATCTCAAGCTTTCATGACTGTCAGGGAACTTCAGGTGTGCTTTGAACATGTTTACTGTATACAGCCTCCATGAACTAAGGCACAAGCCATGAATCTCAGAGTCTTTGGCAGAGATGGAGAAAAAGTCTTTGGCTCAGCCAGTATCATGGTTCTATTGGGCATGCTTTGTAGCAGAAATGTTGACGCCAAACTAAGCTTTCCTGTCCAAACTCGAGTGCTTACAGACTCTCAGACATCTAAAGGATTAAGCAAATCCTTTGTGGATCACATATTTGGACATGGGTGACTAAATTCTGCCTAAACTGGTTGAGAAGTTGGTTTGTGCACATTGTAATTTTCCAGTTCCTTCCAACTAACCCTTTGGTGTTATATTGGTGATAATTACTTCTCTCTCTTTGACTGTCTGTCTCAAAGGGACCTCTCTTCTCAGTAGCACAACTTTTTGCACAACTGGTAGAAACCATCTTCTGTCGCAAATCACCTCACTGATTAACATAGCCAAATTCAGAGCAATTGTTCGCATTCCAGATTTAGTTCTGAAGCTTGCTGCCTCCCTTTCTGAACTAATGAACAGCTCCTGTACCTTGTCTGTTTTTTCCTAACCATTTCAGCTGGTATGATGCAAGATGTTATTTCTTTCTATCCGCTTTACCTTGTTTCCATGAGAGCGTTATGTGTACAGGAGCGTTAAATGTCTGGGAAAGTCACATCCAATGTCATGGAGCGCTCTCAGCAGCTCAAAGGAAAACCAAGCACTTTGTCTAGATGTGTACCTCTTGCAGCCAGAAGATAAATATTCTGACCCTGAGAGGGAAAAGGAATGAGTTTTCTACCATTGACGGAGAACTGAAGAGCTGTGTAGGTAGACAGTTATTACAGTCCTGCTGCTCAGCCACTGTGCTCCCCACAGAAAAGCTGTGCAGCTGTTCTGCTATTTTTCACGAGAGGCTGACTCCTTTTCTAGCTGGTCATACCCTGGGGGAGCTCCTCCAGGAGTTTTGCCAGCTAGAGCAAGATTTGGGAGGGCCAAGGCCAGCTCCTCATCAGGAGCAGGCAGGAGGCAAAGACTACCTGTTGGAAAGAAATATGAAGAGCTGTGAAATACCCAGGGCAAGATTCATCCTGGCTAGCTGCTGATGTCAAGTGTAGAGATGTCCACACCTGTGTTCGTCATCTAGCTCCCCCGAGAGCCCATGGAGGTTTACTGAAGACATTCTGCATTAAAGCAAGATGAAGAGTGTCCAAAAGTGTCTGTTTCTCCCCTCTGCCCCAATGCCAAATGAGCCCTGTGGTAACTAGGTCAGACACAGACATCTACATCCAACCCATCCCATCCTCAGCAGGTGCTTGCCGAAGATGAAGTGGGTGGATATGTGCCTCTGCTGAGGCTGGCTGGACCCACAGAACTTGCTCTCACTCCATGCAACGTGCTGCAGCTCCGGAGAGGGAGAGCAGCCATCCCCAGCACAACCGCTCTGCTCCCTCCTACTTGTGCCAGAAGGGTGGTGGCACATCTGCATCTCTCCCCGGTCACATCTGGTTGAGATGCAGTAACAGACCCTCTGTACAAGGCACCTCCCGAGGGCTACGAGGGGAAGACTCTGCCGCAGCGTTTGAAGTAAGGGTGGCCAGTGAGAGACGCATCCCTCTTTCTCTCATTTTGTTTTCACCCACATGGCATGTAACTTATAGAATGAGATCTGACCCTCTAGGATATACACATGCTTGCATGTGTTGGATGCGCACATATAGATGTGTGTCTGTATGTGGTTTATTAAGAATTAAAAATGCTTCTTTTTGCCTCAGACAGTGCTTCCAGTGCTTGCCTTTTCAGTTGGGGGGACTGTGTTTTTAATCTCGCTAATACAAAGAAAACAATGGACCTCTTTCTCTGCTAGCTGTAAAGGGTCATAAGTAAAATGAGTTTTGGCAGACTCGTTCCAACTAGACATGCAACCACATGCAAAAATGACTCTAAATTTAGCATGTCATTTGTCAGGGTTAACCCTTCCCTTCCTCAAAGGAAAGGAGCTTATTTGCTATCTTCTTGTAGTCTGTATTTGCAAATAGGTCTTGCCTCTATAAAACTCTGAACTGCAGGAATTTATAATGGCCTTTTCTTGTGTAAGCCTTTATTACTCTTCAGAGTTATGATAAATGCAAGTTTATCCCTGCTTCTGGGAACAGGATGCAGCACTTTCATACAAGAACGGGTACACTTAAAGCCAAGGAAAGTGTTTTCCTCTCGTGTTTCGGATGGGGGTGGGATGGTCTTGCTTTTTTGTACGGACCTTAAAAACTGTTGGACTCAACCCTGTGTATTTCTCCAAGTCCCGGTCACCAGCATGAAAGTAGTTTAACGGAATAAGGTTACTACTGTGAGAAATCACTGAACTTAAGTCAGTCCAGAAGTCTTTGAGAAATATTATATTGCACCTGAGACTTTATACACACAGCCATTGGTGTAATACCTGTTACAGCAGGAGAAACAGGAACTGACCTTCAGCTGCAGCTATTTCCAGCAGGAAAAGAAACATTGAAAATGTCCCAGTCCATTTTCCAGCCTGTGAGGTTTCCGACCTTAGCGAGTGTTGTTTTATACGGTTATCAAAGATAAACAAGCAAGGGCTTCAGTGCAAGATGAAGTTTACATAAATCCTTGGTTTAAGCTAAGAAACTGATGTCTGTAGAGCGGTGCCAGTAATTATGTTGGGCGAGGTGAATGGTTTGGATGTATGAGAGAAAGTGGGAGCTTACCCACTTTGAAATGCATTTCTTGGAAAAGTTGGTCTGAACTGGTCTGATTCTGTCTGTGTTTCTCCCTCTTATTCTCTTTTCCCTCCCCCAACCAAGAGAACACCATTCCCAGAAATCCCAGAGGACATTCCTAATTGAAAGCAATGATTATGAGTCACTCCTGTATATTAAGTGAAATACTCTTGCATGCCTCCCAAGGGATAAAGTGATTAAACCCACTAGAGAAGGGCCCAGGAACTCCTGCTGTTCCTGCAAACCTTGAAATTAAAAATCAGGAAGATAAGCTAGTGGTACAGTATTTTCTTTCAAAACACATCTCTGAATTACTAGAGCCCACATGCAAAGAGACAGAAAATGGATTGCGTTTCTGACAGTTTAAGATTCAGCTTTTGTCAACTGAGACTGTTTGCTCTTCTGAACAAACTGTATGCTACACTGTCCTGTTGTCTGGGATATAACGGAATATAATGTTAGCCTCGGACAGTGGTTGTTGAGCCAGTGCCAGCCTCACTAATGAGCATGTGGTTTCAATAATAATATGGCTACTTGTAAGATGGCTGGCCACAGGCCAAGCACTTAATATGGAGGGGGCAACAGATGTAAAAAAGTACCATCCCTGACATGATTGCATTTCCAAAAATTCTCTGGCAAAAAAGTTAAGACTCAGCAAATCGGGATAATGAAGAATCTCCCCATATCAGGAAAGGATGAAGCTCTGACAAATGAATAGGAGCCCTATGGGCTTTGTGCACATATGGTAAAAAATAAGAAATATAAGAACAGGGGTGATAAAGGAACTGATAATTCTTCTTTGTGGAAAAAATTCAGGCTGGTAATGGAAGGTGCTGGATGGTTAGATTTCTCTTTTCTTTTCTTTTCTTTTCTTTTCTTTTCTTTTCTTTTCTTTTCTTTTCTTTTCTTTTCTTTTCTTTTCTTTTCTTTTCTTTCCTTTCCTTTCCTTTCCTTTCCTTTCCTTTCCTTTCCTTTCCTTTCCTTTCCTTTCCTTTCCTTTCCTTTCCTTTCCTTTCCTTTCCTTTCCTTTCCTTTCCTTTCCTTTCCTTTCCTTTCCTTTCCTTTCCTTTCCTTTCCTTTCCTTTCCTTTCCTTTTCTTTTCTTTTCTTTTCTTTTCTTTTCTTTTCTTTTCTTTTCTTTTCTTTTCTTTTCTTTTCAGCTTTTGACATTCCAGACTTGGACCTAAAAGTCCAAGTGCATCAGGACAGTGAAATGAATTACAGTTTAATAATATTCCCACCACACAGACAAAATGGATTCAATTACATAATGGTAGCATTAAATGTTATTAAGAAGGGGATCCAGAATCTTGAGGCCAGACTTTCAGAAAATCATGATAAGCTGCTTAAAACAGCTGAAATAGCACATTTATAGGTTTTCCAGCCATAGGTTTGCTGAGGGGAGGGAGCACAAGGAAGGAGTCATTACATTTGCTCAGAGGCTCTCGTGTGCTAATCTGTTATCGAGGATTTAATGTGTAGAAAAGCAGTGCCAGAAAGTTTCTAATTTGATTATTACGTCTTAACCTGTATGGTTTGGGGATGCTTTCCAGAGTGGCTGCCGTTACAGGAGAGCGCACGTGAGAGGGGTTTGGATGGAAACGCCGGCTCTTGGGTGGCGGGACACGGCCAAGCAGCCAAAAAGCCAGGCACCGCCGGCAGAGGGGAGGCACAGGCAGCCCTGCCCCGTGCGAAGCTCCCCAAAACGCTCCCTGCCCAGTCACCCCCGGGCTCTCGGGCGACGTGAAGGTGCTGAGCTGCTCCCACGCGACCAGACCCCTTGTCCGGGGCTGCTGAGGAGGCTTCTGGGTGGACGGGACACGGCTGAAACGTGGGGCACGCTGCGCAGCTCTCCCAGAGTGGGGCAGGCACAGTGGTGTGTTCTCCTACAAAACCCCCGAAAGGATTTTCTATTCTTGATATTTAGAATTACAGTTACAGATAACATTTCATGATCCTTTAACCATAACTCTTTTTTTTTTTTTTTTTTTCCTACTGGGAGAAAAGGAAGATATGATTAAAAAGGTAGGAAAGAAGCAAAATAATCCCCCAACTGCTTTTCCATTTTTTCATTTGAAAAATTGGAGAGAAGTTAAAAAGAAGAGGAAAGCAGAAGAAAGAGTGGTCAGAACACAAAGGAGTTCAAAACTAAAATAGAAGGATGAACTTTTCTGATCGCCAGCCCACAAATGAATTGTTATTTTCAGGTAAAGGAATTTTTAGTTTACTTCACAACAGTGGTAAGACATAAATGTTACCCTTGAATTTTATGGCTGATGATATTAACAGGTTTTCGTAGAAAATATCCATTTCTATAACTAATATGTTTCTATGACCATTTTGAAACTTCAATTATTTCAGAGAATTCTGGTATAAAGGGTTCCACATGCTCCAAACTCCTTGGTCTCTTGATGATGTCTCCCTGAATATTTCCCCAAATTTGGATGCACTAACTGACACTGGGTTCTTGTATACTACTTACCAGGGAATGTTTCTTTGTGAAAGCTGCTTGGACTAGAATAATGTTGTGTGCCAGGTTTGGGAGACATTTCAAGCCCTGATAAGTGGCCAATACTTTTGTCAGGGTGCTTGCTGGTTCATGGTCTTACGATAAATGGTCTGTGACCAGGGAACAGCATATATCTGTTGGTGGTCAGCAAAAGAATGTTTCACTTCTCTGCTTCTAAGAAAACATCCACAGGCACCTCAGGTCATCATTGATCAAATATTCATACCCTCCATCAGCTATTTGGGGGCTTTTCTGGGAAGAGCTTTGAGGTTTCTGAGTCCTCAACAGTCCTGTGCAATGTGATAGCTGGGATGATGCACATACCCTGGTGCTGGCCGCTGAAAAACCAGTTGTGTGAGGCTCCCTCCATCCTTGACGAGGAAGGAGAGAGACAGTGGGACCTCGACAGGGTGTTTCATCTCAACCTCAGTAGATGTCTAAGGGAGAGGGGATGAATTGCCCTGTGAGGGTGCTGCTTCTCATGTGTTTTTATCATGGAGGGGGGGTAAACATCTAGCTGCCAAGCGAATAGGTTGCTAAAGTTAAATGAGAGGTACCTCAGCTATACCATGGGCTGTTGGCAGTGTTGCATCCTTTACGTCCTGCCATTCTGAAAGCACTCTGCGATTGTCATACAACTTTACTTTCAATGAATTGGTATTGCAGATTCTTATTTTGGCTGCAGTGCATTAACTGCATAAACAGTCGAGTAAACTGGGCACCACAAAAGCTTGCTGGCTGGTTGCTGCGTGCCCCCTAGGCAATAAAAACATGTGCAAAGAACAAAGAGCTGCACAAATCGACTGCAGATATGACCACACACGTTAAGATGTAACACGTCATTGACGCAGGAGAAAAAGCCTTTGTAGCAACCAGCACTGGGTGGAACTGGCTAATCCCATTAAAGAGCACCAAAACCCATTGATAAAGGGCCAGCTTTTGTGCTCTCACTTACACTGGGGCAAACCTACTGACCTCGGGGAAAAGGAGCCGAGAGCAGAACCTGGCGCGGCGCGAGTCCCTGTCCTTGCCTACAGGGATGTCAGCACGTGTGGCAAGTGGCAGGGTGGATGGGAATGTGCGTGTGGCACTGGTTTCTTCGAGCACCCTGCCAGACAGAAGGCCAGAGGAAACTTATAAATCCACTCACGCCAGGATGTTACGGCATGCGAACGTGCGGATTTCAGAGGAAAGACAATGAGAGCTGCACAGATACTACGGTTCTTGGGAAACCAACTGCTCCGAGCTTTGGTCCTCAGAGCCTGGAGGCTCTCCCAGGCGTCCCCGTATTTCAGCACGCTGCGAAGCTCTTGTTGCTCTTTGCTCGGATGCCTGGATGAGAAACTGGGGAACACCGAAGGCAAGGTGCTTGCTTGCACAATCCATGAAGAAGGTGCTGACCCTGTTCCCAGCCAAGACAGGCATCCAGGGACCCCCAGGAGGTATTGTACTGGTACCTTGTTTTCTGACTGAAGGGAGCTTGCCATCTCTGTTCTCGTAAGCGATCATGCAAAAGGATAAAAGGGAGACCGAACTACGACGAATAGCTCCTGTCGTGCCATTTCATACTCTTTGGGGTTTTCTAACAGTGACGGTTTGTCTCATACAGACTTGCGTCCTTTGACCACGAATGCCCTGACCCCCTGGCGACAGCCCCAGCTTATCCCAGCTCCCCTCCAGCCGAGAGGCACTGTGTAGCTGAGCCCACATTTGTAGCCTGCCTGCATGCTCACTTGCCAGACAGAAAGGCTGTGCTGGCTGCCCGGGCGGCCCCTGCCAAATATAACAGCTGAGTTTGGCACGCCCTTCCCTCACTGGGGTCACAAATTCGGGTCTATCTTCTCTTCCCTCGGTTAATGTTAGTTGAAACCGGAATCCAAATTTATTAGGGTGTGTGTACGGAGAGGAAAGGGAGGCTAAAAGACAGGCAGCGCAACTGCAGGATTCTTATTTCCCAAGCTAAAATTAACCGAAGCTTACACAAGCTTCGGTTTGGGATGAGCCTTGGTTCGGGGAGCAAACCCCAGTGCCAGGCTGTGGGAAATGGTCCTGGGGCTGCGACGGGAGGAGAGGAGAGAGCCCTCCGCCACCCAGGGATCCTTCTTCCCACTTCATTCCTGGGCTGTTGCCTTGGCACCACCTACAGGGACACCACCGCCGAAGAGGATGCTTCCTCCATTCGGCTCAGGGATCCTTCTCACTTCCTAAATTCATGTCAGGGTGAGCCCCTAGACGAAGAAACCCAGGGTGAGTGGGCTGCAGGGAGCCCCAGCGCTCTCCAGCCCTGCCTGGTGATGTGCTTAGCCTTGCCCAAGCGCTTGCTGATGGCAGGCGCAGCCTTTCCTAGTCTCACTGTCTCAGACCATGGTGTCTTTGTGAGATCTTTTGCTTACGGGAAAGGTTTAAGAAGTTTGTGTCTGTCTATTTAAAAAAAAAAAAAAAAATTCTTGAACTCTTGTTTCTTTCCCCATTGGCCTGTTCCTACATACAAAAAGTTTAAAATAAAAGTGGGGAATGCATCTCTGCTTTTACAATTCTATTTGGGGACATTTGCCACATATAGTTACACATATTTAATTTTGCATGAGCTCTTTGCAGTTCACCTCTAAGCAGATGTTCGTCTACACCTGAAAACATGAGAAGGGCTCAGAGTTGGCTCAGCCAAGAGAGGAGAGACCAATCAACCCACAAGTGAATTTTTACAGGGAATATATTTTTAGACTAAGAATTTTAAAACTTGTGCATGTCTGTGAATCTGGTTGTGCATGAGGCTTTCTTTTTGTCTGTCTCCCAGCCCTGCTCCCTCCTTTCCTCCTCCTGCCTGTTTCCTACCTCTCCCCCTCCCCATCCTGCCTCAGAAAATTGGCTTTCATTGGGCTTTTATAGCTGCACTTTTAAGTCAGTCAAGATAATTTTCTGGTGCTTAAATTCCTAGTTAACATGTCATGGTGCCATTCAGTGCTGGAAATGATGTAATTTATTGGGTAGTTGGTCAATTGCACAAATAGCTGGAAAAACAAGTTTAGCTTGATATAAATAACAAGACACAACACTATATACAGTACAACACCTTGCCTCCTGCTGCAAATCTCCTGATTTCTGTTATTCTGGTTTCAGCGTGCCTAGCTGCCTCCTTACATTCACTACTATGAAATAAGATAATTATAGCACAAGTAAATATTACCCAATCAATCTACTGTAACAACTGTTAAAACAAGCCATCTTATAAATTTTGCTAACAAAATATGCCTCGACCCAATATACACAGAAGGTAATTTTCTCTGACCTTGAAATAAATTTCAAGAGCAAAGAACATTACATGCATAACGAACATCCAGTGATGAGAGGCAGAGCTGGGGTCCAGCCCTGTTTCCTCTGACCCCCTGAAATCTCCCTGAGCTCAGCAGCAGAAGGATGGTGTTTTGGGACAGCTTCTCTTTTCATGTACAATGCAAATAGAAATAGCCCTCTGAAATCGCAGTTTCCCTTCTTCCCTTAAGGCCAGTGGCTGGACTCAGGCAAATTAACCCTCCTCTTCCCAGGACAACACCAGACTCCGGTTCTTATGGGTGCGATGGCCACACACAGCATCAGCAGTTTGGTGCAAGGAAACCATAAAGCCTCTTCAAAAACCAGAGCATCCTTTCCCTCTCCCCACCAAACCCATTTAAAAAGACAAAAAAACATCAGCAGAGATCAGAATAAGTTACTTGGCAGCAAGCTACTCACATTTCTGTGCAGAAAGTACTGCATGGGCTCATAACATTGTGTACTGCAGAAGACCGCTCAAATCAGGCAAACTTTTGGACCAACTATAGCAGCAGGCCTGTTTTGAAATGTTACTGGATTTAAGGTTTAAATCCAGGCAGCACTCTGTAGGTTTGCCTAACTGACTCATGATGAGAAGACAGTTTCTACTGGGGTGGGGATAGAGGAGAAAAAGAAGCCAAAATGCCTAATTGTAAAGATTAATGCCTTTTAGAAGAAAATAAAGATGTTCTGAATCTGTGTGTGGCAGAGAGCGGTCTCGAGGGAGAAGCTAATTATGATATACTGCTTGAATACGATTATGCACTAATTACTGAAAAAAGATGATGGATTTGAAAACCTTTGTGTTACTATATGCAAGCAGAGTAGGGCCAGTGTTGGCAGCTTTTGAAAACCCCACTGCAAGAAGCAGCCGGATCATGCATTGCCTGGACATCTCCCAACAAGCATGTGCTGAGTTTCCAGCACAAAAGGTGAAGTTCGGCCATCTAACCCCTGCCGGCTCCAGGTACCTGGGGTTGGTTGTTCTGGCCAGACCTTGCGTAGAATGTAAGGTGGGAATGATGGCGTGCACCATTTGTACAACTGGTCTGCAAGCTGTGAGGACCTCACAGTCTGGACTTACAGCAGAGAAGGAGAGCCATTTCCCAGTCGATATCACTCAGAAGTGTTGCTTTAGATTTATCTCTAAGGTCCCTTTAAATGAGGGACTTTAGGTACGGTGGTAGCCACCCGAGACTCCTCAGGACTCAGCGGAGAAAGAGAAAGATCTCAGAAGGTGATCTGGGGTCCAAGGTAGGCTGAAACATCTTTCTAAAAAGCTGAGAAAATTTGTGTTCTTCCCTCTGCCTGGGAAAGCGCCCTGGGTAGGGTGGCAGAGTAGGTCTGGGGTGACACAGCATGGCTAAAAACCCTGTAAAATCCACCCTCCATTTCAAATGTTTTATGTGGAGGAAGAGTCGGGTGGGCTGGAGGTGAAATATTGCATTCATGCCTGCAGTAATGGAGAAACAGCACTTACTAGCTCTGGTAAACCCCATGCTTTGCCTTCTCTGGCAGTCTCTGGACCTGAAGCATGTCTCTTTGCTAGTGCCATGTGTCTGCTGGGAAGCCAGATGCATGTGCTGACTCTCACAGGGGTTTTGCGACCTGGACTAACATCCCTAAGGATTGGGACCACTGAAAACACTGGTGTGGCTCATCTTGCTGTCTCTCTGTTGTGGTAAACTGATTGTCCTTAAGACCATTTGTGGTTGTAGAATGGCCCATTTCCTTACCTATTTGACTGTTTCACTTGCCAAAAAGGGGCACCTGTCCAAATTTCCCACCCAAACAGCCCCTTGCTCATGTTAACTCCTGAATCATGCCTGGAAACCGAATGGGAGAGTGCTAGTTGGCATGGGACAAAAGCCATGTCCCAAATTTTTCACGCCCAGTGTCCATATCAGCCTCTACAAGGTCCCTGAAACTTTTCCAGGGCCTGACTGACCTGAAAAATTTCTCAGGGTCCATCCTAGCAGTTGAGCAGAAGAAACAGCTAACCTCCAGGCATGGTCACCGTTGATTACACTAACTCCTAGGTGGCCTCATGGTCCCATTGTCCTTGACCTGGAGTGACCAGAGAGTAAGCTTTCATGCATATGGGATGCAAAAAATGCAGAGAACAAGCTGAAATACACAAATGCATTTGCTTGCTGAGGAATGACTACCCCTGGGATGCGGTCGAATCTGCTGCTTCTGGCAAATTTAAAAAATGATAGAGAAATGCTGAAGAACATATAGAAGGTATCTGGAAATGGACTCCATGACCTGGTGATCTCTGGTCAGAAAACAAACCCACTTTTCCATTACATTTGATGTGTTGTTGGCTAAAAGAGGAGGATGTACTTTCTGTCCCTCCAAGGAGACGCTTCTGGCTTGTGCGTGCCTGCCATATTCATCCAGCCCATAGAGCTGAATGGAATTCATTGTCTGACATGTCTTTTGTTGTTGCTTTTTGCTGAAAATCTGGCTTTCTCATCAAGTGAGAATTTTTTGCAGGAAAATTCTCAAGTCTTTTTTCCCCCTGCTTTTTTTGGACAAAAGTTTGAATTTTTGAAAGAAATTTTGAATAAAAACAAAGGTGTGGGGGGGTTTGTTTGTTTGGTTTTTTTTTTCATTTTCAGGAAAACAAGCATTGCTCACCCCTAGTGAGGTGCTGAGCCTGCACCTGGGGAGGAACAACCCCAGACACCAGTACATGCTGGGGGACACCCAGCTAGCTGGAAAGCAGCTTGGCAGAAAAGGACCTGGGGGTCCTGGTGGACACCAAGTTGACCATTAGCCAACAATGTGCCCTTGTGGCAAAGGTGGCAAATGGGGCCATGGGTTGCATTATAAGGAGTGTTGCCAGCAGGTCAAGGGAGATGATCATTCCCATCTACTCAGCACTGGTGGGGCCACACCTGGAGTGCCGTGTCCAGTGCTGAGCTCCCCAGTACAAGAGAGACATGGACATACTGGGGACAGTCCAACAAAGGGCCACAAAGATGATGAAGGTACTGGAGCACCTCTCCTATGAGGAAAGGCTGGGAGAGCTGGGACTGTTCAGCCTGGAGAAGAGAAGGCTCAGGGGGTTCTTATTAATATATATAAATACCTGAAGGGAGAGCGCAAAGAAGACAAGGTCAGGCTCTTTGCAGTGGTGTCCAGTGATAGAACCAGAGGCAATGGACATAAACTGATACACAGGACATTCTCTCTCAACACCAGGAAACACTTTTTCACCCTGAAGGTGACTGAGCAGTGGCAGAGGTTGCCCAGAGAGGTTGCGGAGTCCCTTGGAGACATCTGAAAGCCGATTGGACATGGTCTTAGGCAGCCTGCTGTAGGTGGCCCTGCTTGAGCAGGGGTGTGGACAAGGTGATGTCCGGAGGTCCCTTCCAACCTCCACCCTTCTGTGATACTGTGATTCTGAAAGCCTATTGGGAGATAACACAGCAGTACTGTAGGAAACTAAAGCAGCTGTAACCTTGCCTGTGCTCTCCATAGGGAGCAGTCCTTGAAGTCAGCTATTCCCAGAATCATACACGGATTTAATTTTTTGAAAGAAGTACTTCATTTGCTCCAAAAGAGAAAAGCGAGACCTATGCGAAGTCGACAGGAGATGGGGATCTGGGAGTGAAGGTGGAATCAAGGTGATGTGAGAGGCACCCTGAACTGGGTCCAAAAGGAGGGAAGGGGTTCCCAGGAGAAGAGGGGTTGCACTGGCAGAGACAGACCCTGCTGGACAGCCTGGACAGGGCAGCGTGGGAAGGCAGCTGCGCTACTCCCGTTGGAAGTGCTAGCTTGTTCGGTGCTGTCTTGTGTCCCACCACAGGACCAGCTTTCTCCAAACTCGTTTCATATCTAACACTCAAAGCTACACTTTCAAAATGGCCTCAGCACAGCTTTCCAGTCAAAATGCCTGGAGTGAATGCGCAGACCTGATTGCGTCCAGCCAGAAATGGAACAGGCTCTGCTGGTTTTAGAGCACGAATGTTTCCTGCCTCGATGGAAAGACCTAGATGTTTTTATTGCAAAGCTAGGGGCAATCTCACAAAGCCCAGCTTAGTCCAGCCAGAGAAGAAAAGAGAGCAACACACTGTGCAAGGGTGGAGAACAGGAGCATGGGATTTGGGGTGTGTGGTTTTGGGTGTGCATGTAAATTGTTTGTGTGGGCAATTTGCTGTTTTTACAGCGAAAAATCCTGATCTTCCAAAACTGCCTGTGTGGAAAAAAAGGGAGTGCAATTTTCACTACTCAGATTTATAATCTGCTTTCGAAAGTATGCCCACAGGAAGCAAAATTAGAATTTTCTTCTCAGGACAGTGCTAGCTCAGGAGTTTAAAATATATCTTGAGCTAACATTTTTGTGAGTCATCCTGCATCACCGAATAAAGATATACATGATGTGAGCACTGCGGATTTAGGAACGAGACAGGGGGTTTTGAGCCTTGCTCCATTATTGAGAATTTTCTGATTCTGCCACCAGTGGTTCATTAGGGTGAGTCTGTCCCTGGTACAGCTCCACAGGACACGACTGAGAGATGTCTTTGGTCCTATAAACATGCTGCTAAGATCTGAGCAGCCAACATACATGACTATGGATTTTTGAGGTGCTTTCATAGGTATCATTACACAGAATATAGTTAGGTACCAGCTCACAGTCTTATATCTTCAAAGGGAAAAATTAACTCCACTTCCCATGCGTGAAATCCTTCTGTTTAACAGGAGATATATCAATACACTACAACAGGGTGTAAAATATGTTTGGTTTGTAATTACACCAGCTGTGTTGGGAGAATAAAGCAGGGGTTAAACAAGGCCACATGTTTAATCAGAGGTCTCATAGGGCTATGAATACAAGGAAAGCTGATCTTTTTTCATGATATCAGTACAATGCAGTCATCCTGTGTGGGTTTTGCATACCATCCTGTCCACAGCCAGAGAAGTGACTTCTATTTCAGTAAGAATTAAAGCAAAAGCAAAGGAAGAAGAGAGGGGTGAGGGAGCTGATCTGGAGGAGATGATGATAAATCCCATTGCATCTTGTAAAACCCTCCTGCTCTTTCCTCCACAGCGGCATTATTTTCCCATCATAACCACTTCCTTAATAAACAATCAAGCTTTGTGTTTGAGAATCCAAACATATTTTGGGGGGTGAGGGAGAGAGGGACTGGGTGGCTCAGGGTTTGGCAGTAATACAGGCAAGAGTCTACAGTGGTTTGAATTTGATCCAGGTTGCGTTGCCCTCAATTTATTAGCCATCCTGGTGCAGGGGAATCACTGTTTCT
Organism: Harpia harpyja; assembly: GCF_026419915.1. Lineage (NCBI taxonomy): Eukaryota > Metazoa > Chordata > Aves > Accipitriformes > Accipitridae > Harpia > Harpia harpyja. The sequence continues at coordinate 33,266,719 of NC_068943.1, forward strand.
CCTCCATACTGTTTTGGTGCGTCTACCCTGTAGTAACATCAAGCATGACTAAACAGTGTGCATTTCTTTTCTCACAAATAATTGACTGATTTATTTTGAGAAGCGAATTCTTGCTGATGCTGTTTATGCCCCTCTGTAATGGAAACTCAGCTCGATAGCCAAGTGAATGCTGAATAAATTAATGCAGGTATTCAGTCCTGATGTTTGATTACAAAAGCAATAGGGACAGAAAAGCAATGAGCCAGGAGGCTGCATCTGCACATATAGTCCATATCTCTGCTGATAGCTGTGGGGATGCAGCACGGTCAGTCTGGTGTCACTGCACACATGGACTGGCGTGTTTCCACCAGCAAAGCAGCCACGAACTTGGCTGGTGTTGCACAGCCGCCGAGCTCTGCCATGGGAGAGGTCTTGCCTTCTCCCGTCAGCTAAGGGAGAGGTAGCATCGCTCTGGTCTTCGGGTTGAGCCCTGGGGTGACGGTGGTCCAGCGTGAGCTCTTTCCCTTGGTTTTGGTGGCCTCCAGCTAGTGCTAACCTCCCTCATGCTGCTTGGCCTGTGCAGCCTCCATGTGAATAGCTTGCGGATGGGCTGCGGGCCAAGAATTATTTGACAATTCTGAGAAATGAATCTATGAAAACATAAGCGCTCTGCAGAACTTCACTCCTCCAATCAAAAGCTAAAAAAAAAAAAAAATAGAAAAAAAAAAAAGGAAAAGGACAACCTGGCAAATGGCTTGCTCTGAATAATTCACTTGTCTTCAAGATAAAGCCCGGGCTCCTCTCCTCTGCTCCCTAACCAGAGGCTGTGGGGACCGCTACGCTGCTACTGTCCACGGTAATTGTCCATGGCCTGAGATACTCCCTTGCTTTTCAGTGCCATCAATCTGGCAGCTTCCCATTGCATGTAATTATTATTAATATCTTCTTTTCTTTTTTCCCCCCCAAATGCTTGGAAAATGATGAGATAGTTTGCTAACAAACAGTTTTCATGAAAGAAACATCTGGGTTGTTCTACTTCTAGCTCTTTACAAAGGCTTTCTGCATGTCTGTCGAGCCGGGGTGTAGCATGATGAGCTGTTTCTGTTGAGAAACCAGAGTTTACAGAATAAACAGAGTTGAGGTAAACCCTGATTATGGGGAAAGTCTGCGCGTTAGGCTCCCTCGCAGCCTTAACTCACACGACTGGCCTGTATTTTTGGAAACACTTCCAAGGTTTTTCCTTTGTGAATTGGTGCAAATGGCTTGTTGGAGCCAGGCGTGCCTAAATTCTCACCGACTTTTCCTTAATCTCTTTGACTCGAGCAGGGCCTCAGACAGGCGTGAGGAGATCAAGGGGGTCCCCAGGGAGCGCCCAGCCGGCGGGGGACAGTCCAGCAGAACCGGCTCAGTGCTTCCAGCTCCCGGTCACGCACATAATTGTACACTTTCCCAAATGGGAGACGAAACAAAGCGATGTATGTCAATAAGCTAAAGGGAATTCTCTCATGTACAAGGAACAGCAAGTTCTGTGTTTTCCCTCGTTTGCTCTGGGATTTTTGCTATTTGTACTAAATTCAGTGTGCCAGAGACTGAGCACAGCCTCCCCTCCCTGAGGGCCACGTTCAGACATGTCGGGTCCTCAGAGTGGGAGTAGCACGGCGAGGGGGATTTGATGAAAAATCAGCGGCGAGGGGAAGCGGCGGAGCTCAAGCAGCTCTTTTTCTTGGACTTTGTGCCTCTGTATAACCTAACCACAGCCTAAGTGCCCTTGCTGCTGCCAGCTCTTCTCACCGGGGCATTGTGACGTGGGGTGGGAACGGTCCCCGTTGCCTCCGGCTCCTCCAGCTCCTCTCCAGGCCCTCCCTGAGCCCCAACACAAGGAAAGCACACAGAGCCCCAAAACTTTTCGTCACACAGCTATTGGCTTTCGCAGAGTTACTAATATCGGTGTAGGTGGGATGAGGCATGTGCTGATGTGCCTCACCAGCCCAGAAAAAAATCACGCAATCCAAATGCTGGTGTAAGAGCCTGATTGTCCGCTCTGCCGTGTGGTGGGAGTTACACAAGTGTCCTGGGTGGGCGTGAAACGCTAGATCTTTATTTGGACAGCCAAAAAGCCTGAGGTCTGGTGTTGACTTTACTTCAGTCCTTGCTCTAACAAAATCTCTTCCCTCTTCGTTGTGGGATTACCTGTAACAGGGCTGGGGCGAGATCTCTAGGTTGGGTGGCATTAGTTGCTGCTCTTTCCAGCGCAGTGGGATTTTACAGTTTTGAAGCCAGGAGGTGAGTGGCTTTCTAACTAAATTCTCCAAGATTTATGTTTGTTTCATTTTGCTAAGAAGGAGGTTCAAAGATAGAAGGCTGATTAAGAATGATGATGTGCTCCCACTCTGTTTCTGACTGTCCTTTAGCCAGACCTTCAAAGAGAATTTTATTTGTTTGTGTTACGAACCGAATTTCTTGAGATCTGTGCTTACAAGAAGCCATGATATTACCTGGGAATTATTAATTGGGAGATGCTTAGTACCTTCTGCTGCTCAAAAACAACTAGAACATGTTGTTTGTGAAATGTGAAAGAAAAATGAAAACAATTTCCTATTTGCTCTCTTTGAAGTTAAGAGGGAAAAAACCCTCAGAGTATAGCTGAATTACCACATAAAGCAACATAATTTTTTTTTTTATTATGTAAAGATCAAAGTAGAGGGAGAAAAGTATTGCAAGGAGTTTACTTTGATGAGTTTGGTTAAAAATCAAAACTTGGTTTGATGGGGGAGATACAGACACAAAGCACTATGTGCCACAGATTTGCTGAATATGTTAAAAAAGTGCTGAGCAGTATTAAATTAATGCAAAACTGAAGATTACACAAGGGTAAACACTGCAGCTAATGTTTGACTAGAGCTGAACTGAGGGCTGAGTGCCTCCACTTAATTTGCAGACCATGCCCATGGCAACCCCCAGGAGGCTGGGAGTGGAGGAGACAGACATTTTATAGTGAGGAGCCACATTATTATTTTTAAATTTAGAAAAAAAAAAAATTCTGGCTAAAGTTACTGCTTCTAAGCGTTGGGGAGAGGCAACCAAGAGAAAGCAAGAAAGAAGGATCAGTGAGTGGCTTTTGGATCTGAAAAAGAAAGATCTGCTAAGCTAATACCCAGTAGGTGCGAATGTCTCTAGTAAATACTAGATCATAAATAGAACTGAGAAAATCAGTGTCGTTCAAAAGGCATGCTGCAGATAGCTATTCAGCCTGAAAGGGACTTGCAGACACTGCTCAAGCATGTGCATGAAAAGCGAGCTTTCCATGAGAGTTCATTTACATACCATCCAGCAACGAAACGGTTGTGGTGAGTGAACACGGTGGCATAGGGAGAGCAGTGAAATACAAAGTGGCTTCCAAGTTCAAATGAATATTTGAAAACTATTTCTTCCACTCCACCCAGCTCGGATCATGACACATTTTCCTTCCCTAGCAAGATGGGCCATCCCCATCACACTGCCTGGCGGCCTGATCCTGCCTTCTGGAACGAAGAGCACAAAAGACTGCTCTTGCTTTGCAATTAAGAGTTTTGTCTGAGATCTTCCACTTATGAAGAGCACGTTTGAGCCCCTGACGATCTGTTGCAATTCCTATTTGCGTGAGTGGTTTGAGAAGTGAAAGGAAAGAGAGGAGGGCAGCACTGGGCTGGGACTGCAGCTGGTTTAAACTTATTCCTCAGATAACTTTTGTTTGGTCATTGAAGCCCTAAGTGCCTTTTAAGCATGATATGCTATGTCTTCAGTAGCACAGCAGTGGATATCTTTAGATTGGGTTTTCATCATATACTTTAATTTTCTAGGCCGGGGGATGACCATAATTGCTGAACAATTCAATGTAATGGAATGGGCTAATTCAGCATTTTTTACTGCATTTTTCCACATAATATCTAAAATCTTTTTTTCCACCGTAACCCATGTTTATGAAATCAAGTACTTAACCCACACATTTCCTGGGCTTGAATCATTTCCTTAATAAGGCATAAAATTTTGCAAAATCACTCCCCTTACATTAACACATCATTATAAGGAGATATCAGTGTTTAGCACGTCAGAGGCATACACTAGTCTGTGCAATGTACAGCTACACCATTCAGCCTCAGAGCCATGTACCGTGGCTTTTGAATAATAATTCTATAAAAGCAAGAGCTTTTCATTCCTTTTCTTTCTTTCCTCATTTTTTTAATTCAGTGTTTTCTTCCTAGCTGTTAGAGGGTATTCTCTTGCACAGGATGAAGTATGTCAAACATGCTAGCTTTACTTTTAGTTTTGGCTTTGAGTCTGATAAGTAAAAACAAAGCAGCAAGCAATGGCTACGATTTGAAACTGCTATAACCGCAGTTCATAAAATAATATTAAAAGATGACAAAAGCCATAAAAATCTCTGCGTTCCCTTTTGGTGCTCTGTTCTGTCAGGCAGGAATCTCCTTTTCCAGGAAGACACTGTAAAGGCTGATATATTACTTCAAAAATAAAAAAAATATGCATACAAACCAGAATTTCTCCTGTCATGGGGCTGTGAACTCATTGTACTGCTGCAGGACTCTTGAACGTCCAGTGCCCAGTGAACTGGGCACATAGGTAGAGTAATTCCTGGTAGCAATTCCTCTGACATCAGAAGATTTGCTTGCTTGCATGTGCCCAGGACCTGATGATCATGCAGAGTTCTCATTGCTGTGTGAACTTTGGTTTGGAACAAGACTTCTTACCAGGGCAGTTTTGCTGCAACAGCCTTTTGCATAGACGGGGTCACCGAGCTAAAAGCTCTATACCTTCTTACGGGTTGAACGACCCTCCGTGTCCATTGAAAGGGTGAAGGGACGTGAGCCCGAGCCTTGCTCTGCGTTTGTGCACTTCTGAGCTCTGTTAACTCAAACCACTGCACACACAAGGTGCTTCCTAGGGGAAGGTCTCACAACTCTTGAAAAGTCCTAGTCGAGCAAGTAGAATCTTGCTTCATTTCTGATTGGGGACAGAGCTCGGATCTGCCTGCGTTTCAGGCACTTGGACCATTTACCCCAGGATATGTCCCAACTCTTGCTCACAAGAAGGCCACTCAGCAGATTTGTTCCTGGCTAAACCATAGCAGGCTCAGGTTTACATTAATAAAAATCTGTAAGATATCACCATTTCATAAGCTAACACAAATTGGACTCTTTGCTGGTGCCCCTGAACCCTCTCCTGTTTTGTGAGCACACAGTCTGGGTTTTGACTGTTCAAAACACATCGGGATGAGCACACCAGAAGATAACAGGTTTAATGAAGTCCTGAGTGATACAGGGTTAATGAAAAGCGAACACACGAGGGCTAGCCACAACCAGAATTAGCGCTGGTAGCCTACTGGGTCAGTTCTTTATAGTGTGTTCAGGGTTAGGATGAGTGGCTAGCAGCATATTACTACAGTGAGGCTAGTTGTGTGGGACTGGGCTTAGTTCTCCTGGAAATGTGAAATTGTAATTATTGGGTTCCTTTCAATTTGAAGCAATCCAGAAATGATACATATTCTGAGTGTGTGGGAGGAGAATTTCCTTCTTTTTTTTCTCTCTTGCTCTCTCTCTCACATGTCCTTTTCTACTTCTTGATCCTAACGTGTGACAGTAAATAGTATTTTGAGAATTATTCATACTGAATAACTTTTTGTTGATATATTTCACCCTGGAAACTCTTCAAACACATTGTGATTTCTCTCGAAAGCGTTTGAAAAATGCCACTAAATGTAAGCCACGTGGTATGGTTTCCCTTCCCTAGTTGGATGACTGGCTCTGTGGTGACAGCTCTGGTGGGAGGGCTCAAATGGGTCAGGAATGTGGAGCATGTCCGGGTCTCGTGAATTTTTCATGAGTCACGGGATTTCCACCAGGTCAGAGCTTATTCCTTTGGTTAAAAAAAGAAAAGAAACTTCGTCTCTGTCATGAACTTCAGTCCAGACCAGGAAAAATCCCACTCCCCCTCACTCTGGCTGCCCATTTTCTTTTCCTGTGTTCTGGGGGAAGAGCAGCCCATGAGAGCCCAAGTTGGCCAAATTTATCCAAATTTCACAATTAGTTGTGTTAGGGACATGTAGTTCCTACAGATTTTCTGCAGGCCTGGTAGAGTAGAGAAGCCCAGCCAAAGGGTTTGGGGAGAGGAGAGCAATCTGAGAAGGAATCCAGCTCCCCACTGAACACCAGTGAGCCCACTGGGAGAGGAGGTGTCACGCATGCTCTGACTAAGTGAAAATTTTCAAAGCTCAAGCTTTATTCCTGGCCAGATAATCCAGCACTGGACAACAAGGAACTGTGGGAGTTGTAAGTGAAAAGTGGCTTAAGCTGTGAGTGGTAACAGGCAGCAGATAATTGGGTATATGTATGTGTGGGTGAATGCCCCCAAATGAGCTTTTGAACACTCAAGCAGAAGCCTGCTACTGGTGCAGGCTGGTTGTCAATTCTGGGGCTAAACAAAAGTAGCACGTCCTGAATTCTCCAGTTAATAAAGAGATGTGGGGCAGAGACACCTATTAGGAGACTGATCACGTATTGTGCTTTTGCACATGAACTATTTAGATCGTGAAATGTGGGGCTTGGTGTCCTGGAAAGCAGAGTTGCCCAAAAAGAAGGGCTCCCATAAAGAAGAAGTGATAACGGAAAACAGAAGGGGGGTAAAGAAAAGGAAGGTGATGATCCTGGCAGGAGGAAACCCCCAGTAATGGGGAAAGTTCCTGGAGATCAGGGAGATGGGGTTCATTGGCACATGTCCTTCTCAGTCACAGGATCGTGGCCAGCCCAAACGAGAGCAGCATGAAGGTTGTGGGTCAGAAATCCTATGTACAGTCCCAACGCATGTGTTATTTTCAATTTGCTTTCCTTGGCCAGCCAGGGTGGGCAGAATTTGGTGACTGTGCTCTCCCTTCTACCCCATCCACCTCCTTCTATCCCTGGGGTTACCCTGACAAGGGGAATTTGTGCTGGCAAACTGATTTGCAATATAGCGATGCAGCGGTATAGTCTTTCCAACATAGTCATTAATCCAGGCTGGCACTTTTTAGGCAATGTATAAACATGCAGCATGCATGTCCCTGCTTCGAAAACTCTTGTTGAGGAAAGCAGACAAATGACAGAAAAGAACAGAAAGGAGAAATAACAGTCTCCAGGTTCATCAAAGGTCAGCAGCACGACAGGTCTAATTCCTCCTGACACTGACCTACTGCCTCTTCACATTTTTGTCCTGGTAAACAGCTATCCAACACCAAATGCCTTGTGGCCCTCACGTACCTTTAGCATCAAAGGTCTAACTGAAAGCACTACTAGTTTGATATGGTTGTCTGGACCTTACCCAGGGCCCTAGTTCCAGATAATTTTTCTATCATGTTCAACCACACATGGTTACACTTGGGTGGAGAAATGCTCTAAACAGGTCATTTGTAATTTGGAGATAATTGTTTTGAATGAAAAGATTTGAAAAATGTGCTGAATGATCTGGGGAGTGAAAAAATCCCAGTGAAGGCCTGGAAAACTAGGGAAAATATTGGTGTGACTGAACTGTAAAGGGACAAAAAATGACAGTAAATAAGCTAATAGCAACACACACTTTCTTTATGTGTTTCTTTCTTTATGTGTTTCTTTCTTTATGTGTTTCTTTCTTTATGTGTTTCTTTCTTTACTTTGTGTCTTTCTTGTTTAATTCCTTGCTTTCTTGCCTGCCAACCTTCCCTTCCCTTCCCTTCCCTTCCCTTCCCTTCCCTTCCCTTCCCTTCCCTTCCCTTCCCTTCCCTTCCCTTCCCTTCCCTTCCCTTCCCTTCCCTTCCCTTCCCTTCCCTTCCCTTCCCTTCCCTTCCCTTCCCTTCCCTTCCCTTCCCTTCCCTTCCCTTCCCTTCCCTTCCCTTCCCTTCCCTTCCCTTCCCTTCCCTTCCCTTCCCTTCTCTCTCAGCAAACCACCGAGCCTACAGGTGATGTGTCCTTACCCCACTCCTGGGGTGGGTGCCCTCTCTGACAGAGAAGCAAAAGACACAGAAGCAAAAGCCAAGAGCGATAGAGAAAGAGAGAAGGTATGGGAAAGGGCAGGAAAGAGAAGGAGAATATATATATATATTTTTTTTTTTAAAAGAAGTTTAAAATGAAGACTCACAAAGAGTCTTTAACTGAGGAGTCTCAAGCTTGGCATAGCACAGAAGGTCACCAGTAAGGCACCAGCAGAAGCATTCAGGCAGGATAATGTCCCTAAAATAAAGTATGAGCCAGTAATAACAGGGTCTTACAAATAGCAAGCTACAGCTGCTGAGAAAGTCTGCACAGTAATACACCATTAGATTTAGCAATCGCTGTATATACAGGAACCTGTCCCCGCTTCCCAACAAGCGCTGGGGATGCACAGAAAAGGCTTTCGCTCCAGGGGATAACCCAGCACTGGGGGGAAGCAGTGCCCAGGCGCAGAGGAGGGGCTCTGAGCCCCAGGAGCTGAGGATGCTCTGCTTCGTCGGTACAGCACCAAAGTGGGTATTAGCATGAAAAAGTCACTGAGAGAAAATCAAAAGGGTGGCTCTTCTGGTAACATCATAGAACTTTGCCTATATGACAAAGCAATGAGCAGGACAAAGGCTATTCTTTCTTGCTCTTTTTTCATATCTACTAGAAGCTGTGCAGGCATAAATGAATTTTTCCAGGTATTTTTTTGACAGTGAAATTCGTCTTTATGGCAAAACTAGAGATATTGCATGAAGAGAAGAGAGATGGAGTCTCTTACGCCTTAGAAATGCAAAAGAAGCCAGAGAACTTTTTGAAGTAGTTCACATTGTATTTTTGTTAATAAATTCTTCCTTTTATGGGTTTTAAATACTAGTTCTTCTCCCTGACACGTGTTCATTTGCCGCCTAACACACTATGTATATACCAGACTATTTCTTCAAGAAATATATTCTGAAAATCATCAACATATTTAGGGGCAATGGCAGCTATTTCCCTGCTCCCCTATGCCATTTTATTATGGTGAAAGCACAAAGGAAGCCACCTGGATGTGAAATAGTGTGCCTGAAAAAATCCATACAGATGGAGAAATGTAAAAATGACAGGAATGGAACAGTAATCTATTCACATGTATAACAGCATCCATCCAGCAAATGGCACGCTGTGCAGTCACTGGGAACCCCAGGGCCAATCTCCTGGGCTCTCTGCCTAGCTCTGCTTTTTCAGTCTCATGAAGGCACTGCCAGTTTTTGGGGAGGCAAAAACCTGGTGCAGGGAATTAAGAGTAACTCAAGTAAGGGACTTACACCCTGAGGAGGTCAGCATCTCTGTTAGCTGAATATTTACATACCTGTCAGAGTGGGGTCTGGCTGAATGGAGCTGCTCAGGAGCAAAGGCAGATGGTAGAACAGGATTGCCCAAGAGCAGGGATTTTCACTGAGGTTTGGGAAGATCAAAGGAAAATGGCACCGCTGGGCTGACCAGGCTGTGGCAAGCTATACCTGTGTAGGATTAAATCCCTATGTGGTCTGTCCATCTGTAGTTTCTTGCAGGATGAGGGTTGTAATTTTTACTGAGAGACTTGATGATTCAGCAAAATAAAATTAGTCTCTTTTTCTTGGCATGAATACTCTTTTCAGGATGTTCCTCTGCCCAAGACTGAAAATCCTTTCATAAAGAGATGAAATTCGAAAGGCTGTTGACAAACAAACAAAAAAACAATCAATCAGGCAGCAAGAATGGAGAAGACATCTGTTGTTACACAACTATGCAGCTGATATTATGGGGAATCAAGAAAGTCTCAGCAGTAGACTGAATTTATAATATACACAGTTAACATGCAAGGGACACAGGAAAAATAAGAGAAGGCAGGCATTTCTTGTTTGCAACCCAAGGGCTTTTTCTAAAGAATGTGATAACTTCATAAGAGTAGGAAATCCCCGATTAATACTGGGGCTAGACATATGTATTTGCTATGAATTAGATAAAAAAGAAGGAACAACTACAACACAGTCTCAGAAGGACCTGCATCCAAGACATTATAACATGGGCTTGCTTTATGCACAGCTCCAGACAAAACAGACCCCTTGAGTAGGGAGAGTGGTGATTGGAGAGAGGAGGTTTGACTTTCTTTGCCCCAGGGAAGAACTTTCTCCTCCCAGCACCTCCCAGCTGCTCCCATGTTTGTGTGAATGGAGAAGGGATCGGGTTGAGTGGTTGCAGCCAGAATGTGGTGCTGCATCTTTATTTAACATGACTGTTAATGACCAAACAATCACGGTTCCTCACCCCAAACCACCTGATAATCTACTGGCTCTCCTGGGCCTGTTCCCACCGCAGCTGCTTTTAAACCCTTGTAATGCCATTGATTTCAGTGGAGATAATCCGAAAGGTACGCACATGGGAGAGAGATAAGAATCACTTCGCTCATGCTGAATGACATGGCCTGCACTTCACAGTTGGCAAACGCGTATGTTTAGTGGCACCACCACACACTTGGGATAGTAGATGTTGAAATTACATTAATCTGAATTGAATATTCCAAGCAAAACTACTTCCAAAGCACACACCCGTTTTGGTAGCGGTGATGGAGGGAAGCCAGTGCTCCTTCTTCCACCCCCCACAAAGAGTTCACGCAGAGTCTTCAAAAAGTTATTGAATGCATAAAGCGGGGGAGTGGCATCGTCACCTGACAGTAATGATCACATTTCATGGTAAATAATTACCAGCTCCCAATTACAAATGTGAGCTTCTTAAACTGCCATAATTCATGGCAACATGCTTGCTGCCTCCTGCCATAAATCACAATTTTTGCTAGGGTGTGGGTGAAAGAGCCATCTGTGCTGATTTGCAGCGAAGCCTCCAAAAAGCCCAATTTATCAATATTATGTTCATCTTTCTGCCCGTCTCCGTTGGCCCCAGCTCATCTGTACAAGTGTCCTGTTCCTCCCTCCCAGTGCCGGTCACCGGGACAGACCCTCCAACACACACATCCGACTCTACGGCACCCATTCCTGGTGTCTGCCTGCAGCGCTGGGAGGGATATTGAACCCACACGCACTGGTGACCGCCCGTTTGAACAGTCTCTGACATGCCTTGCTTGGTTTTCTGCAGCACGGTGTTTATTATGACACTAGCAGGCATTATACATTTTTTGCCTGGAGGTACACCCAACAACAAGGCACTTCGGTAAGTTTGTAGAGCAGCAATACTCCTACCTTAGTGTTCACATCTCTGCCACGGTCCAAGTGACTCATAGACAGTGCTACAGCTGTTTCAGCATTCTCAGGTTTTTTTTTTTAAGCCAGCTCTATTGGTGACTAAAGCTTATGTAAGTAATCTAAAACCTCAGTATTCACAATATAAAAGCACCACAAGAAACCCCTCTCAGACCTTAAGCTTCTGTAGAACTTAATTTGGGGGAATTTTATTTGAAAATGCAATATCCTCCCCTGCCCCCCAGCTTGCTTTCTTTCCTATGCGGAATTAAAGAGCAGATCTTGGATGGAAATGCAGTATTTATAAAAATGAGCTTACCTCATTTGTGTAAGGAAGGAAAGACTGTCAACCTTGATTAGAAAGCAATAATTCTTAAAAGGAGTCAAGTAAGGTTTAATGTTATTGTTTTCCTGAGGCCTGAAATGATAGAAGTTTTCAGAAATTTTAAATAAAAAATGACAAATGAATATGCGACTCAGGAAATTTGTGTATCTGAGAACTGCTGCCAGGGCTGTTTAAAGAAAAAAAAAAAAAAAGTCCAAAATAGCTCATCCTGGTTTAGGGTTGGAAACCTTACAAAATACTTAAGAGGAACCACTATCAAACTATGCTCCATTCTGAGTTTTACTACAACTGTGGCCAACTACAACTCCACAACAGTAGAATTACACTGAAGTACCGTAGTGCTGAATCAGGTTCTAAGTGTCATTCCTTTATCTGGTTATTTCATTCACCTTTTTAGCTCATGCTCCTTGGCACAGCAGGGGGATATGGTCCACACAAAATTGGTTTTAAAATGATTTAGGTAAACTGGTGCAAGAAGTGGTCACTCAGACCGATTTAAATCTGCTCTGTATCAATTTAGTTTAAGTCATTTCCTGATCAGATTAGGCTAAATCAATACAAACCAACTTTAAATAGATTCCAGTGTTTGCACTGCCTTAACTAATTTGATTTTAAAACACACCTTTAATTAAACCAGTGCAATTCTGAGTGTGGAAAAGGCTTTGCAAGGCAGAACTGCTTGTCCGTGGTAATTGGCTAATATTTTACTACCCTGTTGTGCTAACTGTGACCTGTAAAATACAGTGAAAAAGCAATGCTATGCCTAAGAAGCATGACAGTAGGTGAGACTTCAAAAAAATGCTGTGTCTTTGCCATGGCTTGGGGCAGTCCGGGATGTGGGAAGAGAGTTGCGGCCTGTCAAAAGACAATTAACGTATTTACAAGGAAGACGTGTTTCATTTATGAAACAGGCCACTCTCTGGAGAACTGATAGCCCTTGGAGAAAGCAGTTGCACCTGCGGCTTGGGGGTTGTTTCAGTCCTCTCTTTATTTTGTTTCCATCTTGTTGACTTGGCTGTTCTGAACATTTCTTACAATTTTGTTAGCAAGAGAGAATTTTTTTTCCTGGAAAGAGTGACCATTTTTTGCAACGTGGAGAAACATTATAGGAAAGCTTTACTCAGAGAGAACACATGAAACTTGCAGTTTATCCCAGGGTTAGAATTGTGATCATTCTTTGGGTTGTTGGGGTGGGGTTTTTTTGCTGTCTCCACAAGCGTTGTTGTGTATACTCTGCTAGTCACATAAATTCTGTGCTTGACTCAAACTCAGAAATTTGCAGAGTATTTTTAGTTAGCAGCCCAAAAGTATTAGAAACATACATAATCTCCTCTAAATAATTTGTGCTCCAAGTAACAAAATAGCCGGGAAGCCTATGTGTTGTTATTGCCATTTTGCTAGCAGGGAACTGAAATGCAGGGAAACAAAAAACTAAGATCCAGCCCACCTCTCCTATGCATCTTGCACGTCACCAAGTAGCCACGCACATCTGCCTGCAACATCTGCCTGGGCTGCTGGGGGGGGGGGGCGAACCAAGAAGGACAGAGAGGGATCCACTCAGGATCACTTTGGTTCCTCCATCATTCTGCTGATTCTGCAGGGACATTGAGCTCCTCCTGTGCTGATCACATCTTCTTAATCAAGGTGTCTTCTTCCTCCTTTTAGGATTGAGAGAGCCCGCAGGAAACTTTATGTGCCTCCACACGCTAAGGATGCAGATTGTCCAGTTTTGTTTTGTTGTCTTTTGTATCATGTTTGATTAGGTCAAAGCAAAATGGATGTTATGAGACTAACCAGCTGTTAAAAAAAAAATTCCATCTTCCTCATAGTATGAAATTTAAAAGGTTTTGTTTCTGTGTCTCAGAAGTCTGAAAAAAAAAAAAAAAAAAAAGAGCCTGGCAGGTTGGCAGCAGTGTGCAAATTTAGGGATGATGCCGACCGTTGCAGCAGGAAACGACCTGTTCCCTGTGTTACCCTGCAATGTCCCAGTGCTGTATAGATGGGAGGACAAGACCACCCGCTTCAGAGAAGGAGAGGAGGGTAATCAGAACTGTTACCCCTGTGCTCTCTCCATCTTCTCAGGAAAGCTGGAGCAGAAAAGATGCTGCCTTAAACACATCCTTGGGAGTAAAGTGGAAAGGCTGTGTAGAAACCTTGCAAACGCTGTGTGGAGGTGAAGCAGCTATGGAGGACCTTGACCGACAAGTGTCATCTAAAATGGCGTAGCCATAGCCTACGTGGTCTCCTGCACATGTCTCCCAGCTCTGAAGAGCGAGGACAGGATGGCAGATGCAGTTCTCCATCCCAGAACAGGTCAATGAGCTCAGACCAAGCTTGGTGCTCCTTGGGTTGGTTGACTAGTAGCTAACTTAGGTATTGCTGCACGGTGCAGACACACAGCTCACCCTCTGCCTGAGAAAAGTCAATAGCCCTACATTGTTCCACTTGTTGCTTGGTTTCACCGTGGAAAACGCACCTAGAAGTGTCTTCATTTGCACACAACGCAGACGCAAAGCAGACTTTCTTTTAGATTTGATGCGAGACAGTTTGTTGTCCATAGGCCAATGTCACCCAGAAAGTGCTGCCTGGTAGCCTGCAGCTGTTCTCCCATTTTAATTACTGACGTGAGCCCATGGACCCCAAACCCAGCAATGCAGTGCCCTATCATCACTAAGGGGTGTTTCCTCTCATGAAGATGAAACAGAGCATATTGGAACCTGAAACCTGGAGGGCTCCCGGATGGGTAATATAGCTGTGCTAGTTAATTAATTCAAATTGGTTGGGACCCTGACAAGCTGCCAGTGTGCCTAATAGACAGAGGTTGAACATGCCCTTGCTTAGGATACTTTTGTAGGGCATATAAGAAGTTAAGAGTGTGCAGCCAGGCACATTATAACAACTTGCATCCCACCTTGTAATTTCTGGTTTTAAAACCTATCTGGATGAGTCAGAAGCAGCACACAGAGAATTCAGCTGCTAACGCAAAGAAAGCACACATCCAGGACCTCTTCTTTTACTGTGGGATTAAGCCTGCAATCGCCCATATTGGACTGTTATTCTTTGTGTCATGATGGTGCAAAGATTTCCAAATGATAGCTGGGTCTGAATACTGGAATCACATTAGGGACCCAGTGAGACCCGAGCCCTGGCCCCTGAAGCTGAACAGCTCAGCTGGTAAGGTGTAGAAGGACGGGATGAGAAACAGAGGCACAGAGAGATGCAGTGACTTCTGCAAGATCATGCAGTAAGCCAGCAGCAGAGACAACATTAGATGAAAATTAAGTCTGGTGTAAGAGGCTATTCATTCACCATTTGCGAAACAGATTTGAAACACCCTTTGATGGGGCTCAGACCTGCTTACGTACATGTGTAATGAAGGCAGGCTAGAATTTCGGTCTTCAGCCAGAAATACCTCAGCAAACCAGCCATGCTGAGACTCCCGCTCTTCCTGTCACAGGGCTTATGATATCGTCCCTATTCAAAATTGCACAGAAGACTGAAAGTTGGACCAAAGTTTGTCCCTGTTAGTGATGCAGAAAACGTCTGGGCAGAGCAGATGTGGAAGAAGAATCGCAGTCTGAGGACAGGTAAACATAGCTGAATGTGGAGGCAAGCGCACACACTCTTGCTTTGCTAATTGTATGTGTTCTCCAAGGGAAAGATCATCATTCCTCAAAGGCCTTTATCCTAGCCACCACTGGAGCCTGTGCGGAGGCTCCTACAGATGTCAGTGGAGCTGGATCAGGCCTTTAGATGGTATTTGGTGATATTCTGGTGAATAAAAACATTCTGTGTCCAGTGCCCATAGAAAGCTGCAAAGATAATAGTGCAGTGCTTGACAGGACCGTGAGTTCACACTCACAGAGACACTCAGCTCCGCACCAGCAACACACCCACATGATTCTTGCAAACTTCTGAACAGAAACTTTCCAAAAACAATACCACAAAATATATATCTGTCCTTCTCTTTGCGATAGGCAGTGGCGTAGTTAAGGGTAGACTTGGTTAGACAGAGTATAATCACTTTTTATTTTTGGAGGCAAAAGTTTGCCTGCTTTTTGGCAGCTGTAAGTGTGGGTACGCCAGGAAAAAAACCCAACAGCCTTGTTTACCTTACATAGCTTCCAACCCTTTCACTTACTGAAACTGCTCCCGAGATGATATCCTTTATGTACATCACAGTGCTGTGATAGAAGCCTTGATAATATCCCAACCGGTCCATAAATGAAACATTGTCTTCGCATAATTGTTTGGGATGCTAATTAAACAAAACAAAAGAAAACCAGAACTTTGCCTACAGACTCCTTTTCTCCCCTTGCAGGGCCTATTCTTGCCAGTACCAAGGGCGGCTGGCTCTCTCAGCCGGCTCCTGTCTGACTTGTCCCCCACTGAAAAGCATGAAACGTCATCGGTCTTCGCAAGAGTTCGTCTTCATGGCTCGGGTTTCCAGAATTTGCAGCCACATTGATGTAGATGTACAAGTGACAAAAGCACTGTGGTAAGTCTTATCTGGCAGCTGGCTTGCTGAAAAGGACCAAAATGGAACAGCCAATTTGCTGTATCTGCATCAGATGACTAGCCAAAAGTCAAGGTTTTCAAAAAGAGCTGCCCAAAGTAAGAGATTTTCGGCATGTGCAGAGGTACAGGAAAAGTGTTCTTTTTCCTAAAGAAGCAACTAAAAGTAGAGTTAGGAGAGTAGTGAGCAATAGCAATTTATAGAGAAATCTTCTAAAGTATGTAACTGTTGGTTCCTGGGCCTTACATGACCAGTTTATGGAGCTAGTCAAGAGATTAAGATAATAATTTATTTATATTTCGCTTGGGACTGCATTAAAATAGTAAGGCCTGATCTTACATCTGATGCAGTAAATGGGCAACTTTCCACTGCCATTCATAGGCTTTGGATCAAGCCACCAACTATCCTTTGGCCTGTTTTACTCAAAAGCCAGAAAATGTCAGAGTCAATAAGATTTTGTTTTGCTTTGTCCTGTTGTGCATAGCCAGTAGAGTTGCAAATGTAAGGGCAGAAAATATTTTTCCAATAAATAACTCTTTTTCAGTGATTTTTTTATAAAACAAATTTCTAAGATAACTTGTATTTACTGAAATTTGAATCACCTTTATGAGACAACATGCCACTAGTCAGAGGTGCCTTACTTCTATGTTCCCTGACTTTGCATGTTTTAGTTAACGTTAATGTTTCAGGAACATGGATTCTTCTCCCCAAAAGTCTCCAATGTTTTTTAAGCAAAAGAAGGGCACAGGAAACAGCTAGATGTATTGTTTGGAGGTTTACTTTTGCAAAGTTGGACAGTTTTTGCCATGTTTGGCAGGAGAGCTTCAAAGTTCATTAAGGAGCCTGTGTCAAGAATCTAAGGACCCATTGCATTGCAACTATGTCAAGAATCTGAGGACTTGTCACCTTGGGACCCATCCCTCTGGGTGAAGAAAACTGGAGGAGACAAAGGTCCAACACCCTATGTGAATCATACTCATAATTTCTCGAAGTTCAGGAATGTTCTGATCAAAGACTGACTTTATTTCCTAATAGATAAAGGAGGCCAGATTCAAAACCTGCTTGTCAAGCCAGGTCCAAACTTCTCCAAAGTTTATTTTGGGGCTGAATAGTTCTGCTCCTTAAATATCTGGGAAGAGGCTCAGTGGAGAATTCAAACTACAGGAGTTATATGATGACGCAGTGTGTTTATCTTTTGCTATTTCTCCATGTTTATTTAAAAAGCACCCATCCGGATGACTCCACACACTTGGGTAATTACTTTAAATATACACACAGCTATGGATAAAAATCCAAGATATCTTAATTTGCTCTACTGCAACAGTTCCTGCGCCAAAGCAAGAAGCTCCCTCAACTTGCCATCTTGATTTGCTCAACCTGTCATCTCCAATAAAAACTAAGAAAATAGATGCGTCTTGCCAGGATGCCCCCAAGTCAGTGAATTTGAGGTTTTTCATACAAAGAGCGCGGAGCCTGCTACAGAATGGGGAACCCTGCAGGGGAAAATACCTGCTATCAGTGCCTCCTTCCTAAACAAAGGATCTCTTTGCCCAGGATTGCACGCGTGGCAATATCATGTGTGGGAGGAAGATCTCTTGAATAGCCACAAGCCAAGCACATTGGCTAAACCCATCTATTCCTCTTTGACACTTTATATTCTGACTTGTGTTCCAGTGGTTGTAAAACGCTAGCCTTTTGGAGCTCTTCCACACTGGAAAATTGCATCATGATAAAACACAACCCCGAGGAATCTTGGTAACTAAGACAATGCTAAACATGCTGCTAAACATTGAACACAGACAGGGACTGTTGTGTTTAACTTCGCATCAGCTGGTTGTGGTTAAGCCCATGGGCTGACCAGCTGCCACAATGCTAAACATGATGGTGTCTGCCTGCGCTGAATATTTAACAGTGTGTTAGCAGCCCTAACTCCCAAGGGTCTTTTTTTCTTGCATGATCTGGTTTTCTAGCACAGGCAAACATTATACTGATACAGGTGACTGTTGTGAAGTTCCAGATTAACCAGGTTGGAACAGTTTACATGGTACTCTGATTTATGTCAAGGACTTCAATCTCTTAGTTGAGCTCCTGACTGCAGCGATTGCAAACACCATGTTAGTTCATGCCTTGCCTTTGCTCCTGCACAAAATGTTTCTGACCCCAGCACAGCTGGATTGTTATTGCACTGAACTGATGGTGAAAATAGCAGACACATGGCACCCTGACAAACCTTGTTTTTTTACAGAGGTCTTATCCTAGCACAGGAGAAAGGGAAGACAAATGCTTGAACGGTATTTATGTACCAGTAAGATGGTGAGGAAAGAAATGACAAGCATCTGCTTTCCTTCATGTGATTGGGCATGATGTATTGGAAGTACTCTCAGCTCTGTGAAGTAAAAGGATAACATAAAGTTAACTCTACTAATGGATCAGTTCCAGAACTATTTCAGCCCCAAGAAATATGTGACATTTGGATGTCTTTTTTTATTTATTACCAGATATCAGACTCCTGCAGAAACAATAGATCAGTATGTGAATGATCTAAAAGTTAAGGCCAAGTTTGTGAGTTTGTGCAGCTTGATGCATTACAAACTACCCACAAGACTATTGGGATGACCAGATATTTGGCTTTTGAAAGGGAAAATAAAAGCATACAACAAGTGAAATCAGTGCTTTCCCTGAAAATGAGGAAGAAAAACCTCAACAAATGACACACATGGCTTAAAGGTAGGGAATGGAAACCTAGGCAAATATTATTAAAATATCATATGGTCTGAGAGATGGTCAGCTCTCATTGTAGCTTTTCCACAGGCAAAAGGGCTGTTTAAGGTCTTTCTCCTCACTTTAGCTGCTGATTTCCCAGTCATTGAAATTATAGCTTCAGCTGCACTACTTAAAATTTCAAAGTTGTTGGAACTTAATGTTTTGAGGTTTCTTTACACCTGCCAAATTTTACTGAAATTAATCAGTGGCTTCTGTTATGAGGCAAAAATGATGAAAACAGTGAAGAGAATGTTAACTTTGTCTTCTCTAACAAGCTGAGTTAAAATGAATGTGCTACATTTTAGTTAATGACAAATTTTTCTTTTTTATAGTTTTTGATAATTTTTTCCATTTTTTCTATCATTTTTATAAGAAGGGAAAAGCAGTCAGTAAAGGAGCTGGTATTAGTAGTGTGGGTCCAAACAGAAGAGAGAAATTTAGAAGATAAGATAAAAAGGATTAGTTTGAGGCTATGAAAAGAGCACTCAAAAGAGAGAATGGGCATATCTGAGCTTTTCATGCAAGCATGGGGGGTCCTCAAGGAGAAAAGGGAGTATGCACAGGCTGTGGAAGAGGAGGGTGAGCTCTGCTACTAAGTGGGCTGAAGAGGGATGAGGTGGGAGTACAGAGGAGTCTAACAAAACTAAATCCTATGTGGCATCCTTCTCCTAACTCCATTTTCACTTATAAAACCCTAAACCTGGACACAGGTCCTTCTAACTGAAATAACATTCATGCTGGGGATCTGGTTTTGTACATAACCATCACAGTTTAAACAACGGGTTGTATCAAGTGAACTTTCCTCCAACTTCATGGTGTTTCCAATATTGTTGGTACGTAGTTGGAAGAGCTCTTCTTCCTGGTGCTTCCTCAAAGGTTTGCTCCTCAGTGCAGACTCCGAGGAGGGTAGGCATCTTCCCCACATTGGGCTGGCAGCTGGGCTTTTACCTAGGCTGCCACCTGACCTCAAATCCACTGCCTGGGAGGCAACTAACGTCACATAGATGGAGGTGGAATCCAAACCTCTCAGAAGCCTGACCAGCATGTGACAACACAGCTATAGAGTAGTTTCAGATGAAGTGGGTATGAAACTGAAGATAGGGCTGTTGGCTATGGGGAGGATGAAGAAGGTCCAGACTGTAGAAATTCTGCACAGAGGAAAGGCTGGGAGAATGAAGAGGGCATAGGGAGGGAAACAGGTCTGTTCTTGCCAGCTGGTATGAGGGAGCGGCAAGATGTCAGTGAGGCAATATCAGAGATGTGAAGCTGAGCCAAAGGGAATTGGTTTGGGGAAGAGAAGATTTAGGAGTCATTAGCATAAAGATGATAAAAGAGGTCTTGGGAGACAACGGCATGTCCCACAAGGAAAGGTCAGGTTGCATGCTACAGAAAAAGATCTGAATATTCTGACTTTGGGATGATTCTGATATTAATGAATGTGCAGAGCACTGGTAAACTCTGAAGGTGGGATATAATGAGCAAAAGGGATATTTCATTCTCAGTGCATACCCACAGCTTTCACTATGCCGACGAAACACTGTAGGTACTAGTGAGGTTGCAGAAATCCTCTCCTTCATGTCCTTAGCAACTTGCAGATCTATTGCCCAGGCCCAAGGACTCTCCTCACTGAAAGGGAAGCAAGACTGCTGGTGGGTATTTGTTGTCAATGCCAATTTGCCTCATCCTGGTAAGGATTTCAATTCTAAACTTCATGGCCAAAAAAATCCTCTGTTGACCTAAATTCCATTGCCGTGTCTAAATCAAGGGCTTCCTAGCTCTTGCTGGACCCCAAAAGTGCTTTGGTCAAAAGGTGCACAGGGATGAAACTGAAGTTTAAGTGAGATTAATTTGGGCCAAAGGGATCATGGTATGGTGCTGCCTGAATTTCCACTTAACACCAGCCATTAACAGATCTAGTCCTGTATCCCTGGTCCCCCAGTGCTCTGAAGGACAAGGAGGTAGATATTCCCCAAGAAGAAGAAGTGGCAGTATCAACCAGCCTGCTTTGCTGACCCCAGAGTATGTGGTAGGGTGAGATGGTTATTTATTATCTGTATTGCTGTAGTCCTTAGGATCCTTTACACTCACAACTGTATTCTGATTTTGGAAAGGGAAAAACTGTTGTGCACAAAGAGGCTGTGTGGGCTCTGCAAGAAATGCACCCTGAACGCTCAGGATTTTCTGCTTGCAAAGGCATAGGATTGTGAAGACCCTTCTTGTCTAGCCCCAAAGTTATCCTGGCTAATGACATAGCAGAGTAAGCAAGCAGAACTGTTAAAGGATTTACTTGCTGAGCCAAAAAAGCCTGTAAGTGGTTAACCAGTGTTTAGCCTTGCTGAACTTTCCTAACACTGCCATTGATAACCAAGTGGGACCTGCACGGCACAGGCTCATGAAAAAAAAGAGCTGAAGCCTCTTAAGCCCCAAGTGGTGAAAGATGTCAAAGTCAAGATGCCAGTAAAAAGAGACAGCTGAAGGCAAAGCCATTGCCCATTTTCTTTGACAGAAATATAGTAAAACTACAAATGGAGTGGTCTGGTAGCATGTGCAGTAGGAGTTATATCGTGTTCTCCTGAAACATGAGTCTGGGGCACAAGACCGCAGAAGACAGAGAGAAGGTCACTGCCATGGGAGAAAGCTTTTCTGTTCAAGCATTTGGGTGACAATGTAAGCACATTGTAAGAGGCTACAGGAAGGTTAAACCAAGGGTATTCATGCTTTTATTTGTAAGTAAGTCCAAAACCAAGGCTTTTTTTCTATATGCAGGCTCATTTTTAATTTGACCCCTGGTATTCAAAGATTCATAGGGCTTGGCCCTTGTTTGTTGGATGAAAGCTGGGACTGGCGTAGGTTTTAAAAGAATTTTTATTTGGTGACTCTGCTGTAAAACTAAAGCAAACTATCACTCAAGACCAATTTTTCTAAGTTTTTTTTCCCCACAATGGAATGGATTCAGGTAAATATATATCTAATTAGAGGACCAATACCCAAACATTTAGGTGGTTATCTTCCAGGGATATGAAACCCAGTTGGAAATACTCAGTTCCAAATTTATGACTAGTGAGAACCTAATTAGATTATTCCCTCTCTTCAGGAGTCGATGAACATTCCCAGTTATCAAGATATACGTGGTCTGACTCACCAGAGCGGGATGGCCAAATTTCTGAGCTGCATACCAAAATACACAAACAGCTGAGAGCTATCAGTCGTCCCATCTGTCAGAAGGCTGTGGGAAGGGAAGACCCAGGAGCAGGAGCTTCGCAGAGGTCCCACCACCATGCTGCCCGGGGCTGAGCATGCGGTGGGTGCCTGGGGTTACCAGTGGCGTTGGCCAGAGCTGTCCTCCTTGCCCACCTTCTCTCTCAGATGGAGAAGCAAATTCCCCAGCAGCCTTGGTGCTCCACCAGCCCCAGCCACTGGTCACTTATAACCTCAGGGGAAGAGCTGCACTTAAACTCTTTGCAGTCACATATCGCTTAAAAGCAACAAGACACCCCTTCGTCCCCTAGTGCGAACTATCGTTAATAGCTCAGGATCTTTAATATGACAGGTTATGGCACATGAGAGCTTTATGCAGCCATGGATTACCCAGCCCAAGAGTAAAGGCAAAAATACAGAATATATGTAGATTTGGCTCTAAGAACATAAATTCTGAGTATATCGGCAGGGGGAGAAGAAGCCAGTAGCAGTTCTGACTGTAGAGCAGCAGTCTCTCCGCTGATCGATGCCGACAGTATCGTGCGGTGCCAACCGGGCTGAACTGCTTCAAACTCCAGAAAGGCTGGTGTGGGACCTTGCTGGGCACCTCCACAACCACAGGGCTCGTCATGCGATCTGCATGACCACCTTGCTGTAACTAGGTACAAACTGCTAGGGATGCCTTGTGATTGCTATTGGAGTCCTTGCTTGCTCCTAAAAGGGTCGTATTTCTGTTTTGCATGCAACTATACAATGCAGCCGGCAGTCGGAGAGGCTGTGTTCATGCCACATAGATGTACAAATCCAGCCCTCCCCTTGACAAAGTGCAGTTTGTTGTGCTAGTGATGGAGGTCGCAAGCAGCAAAAATCTGCAGTGCTACATCTAAACACTTCATTTCCAGCTGTGCACACGACGCAAGTTCCCACTGTTCATCTTGATAGGTGGTTTCTGTCTGAAATGCTACATTTGTGCATGGATCTGTAATAAGGCAGAGTTGCTACGGCCTTTCTAACAGTTGCCAGGTCTGCTGAAGAACAGTGAGAAGATTACATTTTCCTCTGACTTCAGTAGAGGTCTCCAAACAGTACTTGTGTGAGTATAAGGAGAGTCAAGCCCAGGAAGACTGTAATTATCAGCTAAATAAATAATTTAATTAATACAAACTCTGGCTAGATCCCAGTCTGACTTGGCAGTTTTATTCTGTTTCAGGGAGGTATAAAACAGTGCCAAAGCCCCCAGATCTAGCCTTTAGGGATTCTTCTTTTGTAAGAAAGTCCAGGTGTCATGCAGAGGGGAAGACCTAGCCCTGCAGGTTAGCAAAATGCTTCAGAAACAAATATGAACTCACCCAACTGAATCTTTTTTCCCCCTTTAGTTTCTCAAAAGCTCGGCTCTGTTCCTCACCCCAATCTCCCATCTTTTTTTTTCATCTTTACATACCTCTAAATTTCCTGCCTTTTGGCTGGGACCAGGCGTCCAAGAGCCAAATACTGTTATAGCTGTTTTTGTGTTGGTTCCAGCCCAATTGGAAGCAGGAAATACTAAAATTCTCCTGGGTAATCCTCTTCTCTGGAGACTTGCAGTCCAATTTTGCAGATTCATGAGTGTTACGTGCTTTAGGCAAAGTTCAGAGAAGCAACCAAAGCCAATTGCTACAGATACGTAGACATGAGAGACACAGGGAAGGCAGTGAGTTTTGTATGCCTGTAACATCCCTTGCTTTCCTGGCGCTTGCTTGCACCAAACTACTGCAGAGTCTGTTTAGAGCTGAGTCCTAAATCACACTGTTTCTGCACACTTCCAGAACTTGGCCTGCACAACTTATTTTCTGAGGGTTTGGGTTCAGGCTGAAGCCAGCAGAAGAGCTGTTTCAGGACCTGAAAGCAGAGACAAGAATAATGCAAGCAGACTGCATCCTCCTCACTTCAGTTCTCATCTTTGCTCCTGGAGCTTTTCCTCTTTCGTGATGCTGGTGATGCTGTGTTGCATTATACCTCCCTGCCAGTAATGCTGTGTGACAGACATGCCCAGCATGGCACAAGTGGCTGGAGACACCATTGGTACTGTACACGGTGGCAATGTTGAGAATTCAGGATTCGGTCATCGTATGAAGGGCCAACCGGGCAGAAACCTCTAACTGCCCGGCACCCAAGCAGCCTTTGCACTAGCTGTGGTGGGGACGGGACGTACTGGCACTGCTGGAGCCCCTCTGGACCTCTTCTCTTCTGGGGGCGGACAGCAAATTTAAACTGGTTTGTTCTGGGAAGAACACTCAGAGTTGATAGTCCTGCAAATACAGTTCCTCTCCACGGTGAACTTGAGCTCAGCTCTGCTGATGGTAAGCATGTTTAGAGCAGCTACGATGCAATGGCACTACTATGTAATGGAAATTTCTACTGGCAGTGAAAAAATAAAATCCTTTTGAGAAAGGAGAAAAAAACAGACTGAGAATAATCTGGGGAGCTGTTGGAGGAACGAGAAGGGATGAGTGCTGAGCTCTCCTCATATCAATGTGATTTTTATCACTAGTGCACAAATAATCCCACATGATACCCCTGTCCTCACTGTGTGCTCAGCAAACAGCATGGACATACAAAGATTTATGGACATCAGCCGCTGTCAGAGAACCAGGGAGATTTGCTTCATGAGGCCTGTTTCTGGGGAAAAAAACCTGAGCATTTGTTTCTTTGCTTGCTTTGGAGCCGATCAGAAGATACTTGTTTAATAAGACTATTATTTTGTATTGTTTGCATGACATTAGCACAACATTAGCGCCCATTGAAACTGGAGACCCATTTTAAGTGGCACCGTACCCAAGCACAGTAAGAGATGGTAGTCGCTATGCTTATCAGCTGAACAGACAAGATGTGGTATGTCCCCTTTCCAAATGGGGAATTGATACACATAAACGGTGAAGTAATCTGCCCAACAGATATTCAATATACAAACACAAGCATGACAGCCAGCTGCAATACTAAACCATGGTAAGAGGTTTAACAACACAGAAAACAATAGGCATTGTATACTGTAGGCTTATAAAATAGAACTGGATGAAAAAAGGTTCTTTTCTCCCCTGAGAAATGACAGATTTTTGTCAAACACAATTTGGCTGAAAAATGGAATATGTGCTGATTGGAATATCTTTTGTTTGGTAGCCTTCATTTATTTTAAGACAAAATGCAAAAGCAGACACCTCTCATGGAGAATTTGTCTTTCACCAAAAAAAGAAGAACAATTTTCAATGAAAATTTGCTTCGATGAAAAATTTGCAGCCAGCTCTGATGCAAAGCACCTTATGGTAGGTGCTTCCTTTCTGTTTGCTCTTGCATCCAGCTCTGTAATTCTGCACTGCGTTGGCCTTTACTCGAATACCACCTTCTGCTCCTAATATACTGCTGCCAGCTCCAGCAGCTCGAGCATAAATCTTCCTGAATTTGAGGGTTGGGGTGTTGTAGGAGAGGAGGAGGAGGTGGAGAAGGGAGAGACTAGCCGGGGACAAGGGGAAATTCAAATCCCAGTTTTAGAAGGCAGGTGTCCAGCTTTGGTTAACAAATTAAAAAGGCAATGAAGTTTTAGCTGCTGTGGTTGTGGAGAAAAGCTAGAAAACGTGAAGCTCACAGGCTCAGAAAACGCTCAGCCACAGACAAGGATTCCCAATTTTCCGCTTTGTTTGTAATGCTGGGGGTTGAGGGCCCTGAAGGGGCCAGGTGCTCCACAGCTTGCCGTGGGCATTCAGGGTGGGAGCTTCTGCCAGCATCTCTGTCCTGCTGCCTGCCCCACGGCGTGCCGGGGGCACTGCCGGCAGCCGGCTGACCCTGCTCGCCCACAACCTCCAAAAAAAAAACCTGGGCTCCGCACACCAGCCCTGGCGAGGAGGAGGAAGGAGCAGCTGGTTTGTCCCGCTGCTGAAGCCGACTCCTCTTCTGTCCGACTGGCTGCAGCGGTGGAAACGCCATGAGAAGAAGGACCTCGCAAGGACCACGCGTGGGTTGCAGTAGTGCTGGTTGCAAGCAACAGGCGCAGCAATTGCATCGCCACCTCTTTTTGGACTGTTAGGGATACTTATATCCATATGGTATAGGGCTACTTGTGCCCAAATACCGCATGCTGGTTTTGCGAACCCTAAATGCCATCTTCTCTTCCAGCATGAGCCATCTTTGCAAATTTTCTTTCTGCCTGGACCTCCTTTCTGTTTGAAAAGCAGGGTTCATTTTCTCCCTGTGAAAATTCCTCTACAGTAATAAGGCAGGAAAGATTGTTTTTCCTTATCTCAGGTAGTCATCTCCCTACTCTGAACCATGAACTTCAACCACGTTGGTCTCTTTCTGGGAGGCTTTTGGTGCAGGACCAATCGCCATGAGTCTAAACAGTATGTTGGATAATCTCAACAGCTTTCAGCGTGTCCGTTGTGTGGGAACGTGGGTGCTAAGGAGGGGTTTGGTGCAGTTTTCGGCTCCCCGGGCTGCCTGCGAGGTGCCGGGGGAAGACAGAGGCGGACTTCAGCTGCTGAAGCAATAACTCTGGGGACAGCGGGCAGGAACAGAAGCAGAACAGAAGTAAGAGGGCAGAGGGGGGTTGTGAAGCTAAGTGGAACTGAATAAGCAGAGATTATTTATTGCAGGAAAACAAGAGCTTGTTCAGAGGGTCCAAGCAAGGCGCTTCTCAGCAGAGCTGTGGGGAAAGGCTGAGAAATGCTGCACTGGAAATGTGCGCTTCCAAGGACCAGACCTACCCATCAGGAAGGCTGTTATGAACTTCTGGGAGTGTGGGGGAATAAGCCTTCCCCTAAATTCCATTACAGAGGTAGTAGTAGTAGTAGTAGTAGTGTGGAGTCATGTCTAGCATCTATATTCATCCTAGTCTGAAACAATGCTTCTGTGAACAAACTCACATGCCAACATGCTTAAAATGGTGGACGATTGTCATGGTTTAAGCTTTTTCATACCAGTGGTTTGACCTCTAGTCCGAGGTACGTGACACTAGACCCCACCTTGCTGCTGAAAAATTTTTCCTCTGTCGAAAAATGGTATCGCTTAATTCTCAAGAACTACTGAGCTACTATCATATGTATCAAGATATGTAGACCAAATGCTCTTTATCAAAATAATTTTACAAGTTCTAGTATATTAGAAGGATATTTAAATCAAAGCTAATGCCAGATGTTCTGTGACATAAACACCATAAAAAAATACGTTCAGATATTTTTCTCTTCTTTGCCTGTTACTTTGAGAAGTATACCATGGAGTAACGAAAAGGTTATGCTAAGCATTTAAGAGAAAATTCTTCAGCTTCAAATACTATATAAAAATGGAAACATAAACACAGTTTTTAGAAAGATGTGTCTCCAGGGGGCAGACTGGGTGGCCCTAATGGTAAGAAATACCTCATTGCACAGGGTATCTTTCACATACAGTTACTTGGAGGACAACACACATTGTTTGTAAATTAATTCCGTAGCAGAAAATGGGTTGAAATGGTGAAAACCACAAAAATGTGGGGAAAAATGTTTGCAGATCTGCCCATATCTTTTGAAGTAAAATCAGCTGAATAGTTATGGTAGCATGAAGTCTTGTTTGGGTGGAAAAGGCCAGCCCATATATATTAATGGAAATTCTTAGCATCTCTGTCTCTGCATCGTTTGTTTGTATTACGCTGTTTTTTATTTTTCCAGTTTCCAGCACTGAGTTGTACAAAGACCCTTCTCTTCTCACTGGAGTGTTGGGTGAGTGAAGAACATGCCATTGGGACAGGATGCTCTCTAACAGGAGAGATTAGTAGGTACCCTATTCACAACGAACAGGGTACATATTCCCTGCATGAACGCTTCTAAGCAGCTATTGAAAATTAACTACAGTGATTCTCAGAAAGGAGGAAAACTATTTTTATAAGGTTTGATGTCAGACATGACTTGTCTGTTGTGAAGGAATTTATTTTGGAGCAGTCATCTTAGGTCATAAGTTATTCTCGATATGAATGCACTCCTGCAAAGGTTGTCAGTACAACCTCCTTGACTGATTTGCAAAACCTTGTACGTTCTGGATTGCCATTTAAGTTAGTGGGTACTTGATGCTCAAAAGGACTATATATGGAACTGGAATGCGTGTAAGCAACCGATACAGATACACTTAACAATGAATCCCACTGAACTGGCCCCATTGAAATGGCCACTAAGCCAAGACCATCTGTGTATCACTTACTAGGCGGTGGGAGAGCTTGAAGCATTTTTATTAAGTGTTTATCAAAGCATGATACAGACCATCTGCATCATGTTATCACCTATTGTCTGTTTGTGGCCAAAAAGGTATACCTAATACCAAATGTCTCTTTTTTTCTTTCAATAATTTTAGGATGGCTAACATTTACATTTCTTCCAATCTCAGAGCACTGCTTTTTTGCTGTACTTTTTCTAACTGCCTGTATGTTTCTTAAGTTCGTATTCATCAGCTGGTGATAAAAACAGTCTGTACTTTCTCAGCTTATTTTGCTTGTGGAGATACTTCTAAGTACCCACACAGAAGCTTTATTTTTGTCCTTACTATTTTGTTTTGCAAAAGCTACCATACAAGCACCAGCTTAGATTCAGGAGAGAGTGTACACCCACAAACACACACACACACTTATATATATATATGTATGTATAAAAAAAACCTGTACAAACCGTGCCGATTACAACTAAATTGTAAATAGCTCTTCCAGCAGGGAATCCCCCAACTCTGCATTACTCTGTACTACAAAAGTAGCACATGAGTCAGATTTCCCAGTAAACAGGACCAGAAAGCAACGGCAGTGAGGAAAAGCAACAGATACAACGAGACTTGTCATGACAAGGCTGTCGTTACCTTTTTTGTCTGTCAAGTATGTATTAATGAAGGGTTCCTCAGTTACTGAGTTATTACTTAAGGGACCAGAGGTAAATCAGAGAGGCTACAACTGCTTTCCACGCGAACAGGGGACTTTGAGCATTTTCTGAGCTGTTAATTCACTAAAATGCTCTAGCAGGGAGTTAAAGTTTCACGCATTGCATCAGCAGAAGAAAAGCTGACGCTGGCTGGTCAATTGTCTGGGGGATCCTCATTCTGGGAGCTCATGACCCTTTCATGGCTGTGCAATGCATCGCACATCTGGGACACCACGGCCTGACCCTTCCGTACAGGTAAAGAGGTACCAGTTAGGGCTGTTTGAGAAACTGGGTTTTCGATTGGCCACCAAGGTCTCTCTAGAAGAATAAAATCGGGCAACAGAACTGGTTTAGCTTCACCTGGCCTTTTCTCCCAGTTTTCCTAGCTGAAGTAAAAACCTGAATGTGGTTTGGAGTGAGTGGAATATCTCGTATCAGAAGAAATGACATTTTCCCCTTTCTGATGCTAATGAGCAAATCAAAGGAGAAAAAGGACTTGATGTGAAAAACAGGCTGCGAAACAGGGGAAATGTACCTCTTTTATTCAATGGTCCAACGGCCATGGCATGCACCCACCTCCAGTCCTGTTCTACTGAGAAGCTTCAACCCCGATCTTCACCTTCCCAGGCTGTGCCCTCCTGACTAGGTGACACAGGTGGGACATGGAGCATCTCCTGCTGGCACCAGTCTCCTCCACACAGTGCCATGGGGACTAAAACACACCTATGCCCCCTGCTACATGGGACACCTGGTTTCTGTACCCCACTCCACCAAGCATTTGACCATTTACGTATGGCAGAACAGCATCAAGAAGAGAGATTGAGATTCACCCACAACTCCAGGAAGGTGTGTGGAGTCTGTCCGAGGCATACACAAGGCACACACGAGTAAGGGGCTCAATGAATAGAATCTGGATGCTAAATTGCTCCTGAAAAAATTTTACAGCTCCTGTTGCAGTATTATACTAAATCTTTCAAGTACATAGGTGTAGCAAGACTTGGAAGGTAATCTTGGAGTTGACTCATATTTTAAACCCATGACAACCCAAGAATTGAGGCAAAAGATATTATTAGGCTGACAGAAAAGGGAAACATGGGAACTCTAAGTATGGTGGCTGGCAAATATTTTTTTAAATGCTGGTGGGAGGACTTTCAGGAGAAAACAGCAAGGCAGGGGTGAAGACGCTGACTGAGTGACACCTGAGACAACAGCTGTATATGACAGTTGTAATAATTTTAGATGGGAATAGAAGAAACCAGGGAGAAGGGAAGGGGGGCGGGCAGAGAAGGGGTATTTACAGAAACCCTCTGCTATTTCAAGTGAGAGTTTGGACATAGGAGGGGATACCTATTCCTCAGTATTTCTGAATTATGTCTCCAATTTACATATGCATTAGATCTGCCAGTCTGTCCCTTGCTGCCTGAAGCCCTGACCTATGGTTAATAATCCTTATGCAGTGTTTTAAAAAGTAGGAGTAAAGAGTTCATATTAAATTAAAGTGAAAAATAACCTGAATTCCTACTTCCCTTACAGAAGTGCGAAGAATTGTACTGATTATAAAAACTAAATGGAAGGTTGCAGCCCTCAAAAGGCAAGGTACGGTTTGTGCGCAGAAACCGCTTGCATTTTGCTGAAGCTGACTTTTAAACCAGTTTAATTAAAATGAGTTGCTTCTGTCCATTCTGGTCAGGCAGTTCATCTGGTGTAGCTCCAGCCATTAAAGAATCAGCTACAACGAAGCCAGCGTCAAACCGCTCGCAAACCGAAGCGAGCGCGGCTCCAAGTTAAGGAAATGGTTTTTAAAACACACCCTTGGTTAAGTGGCGCGCGTCGGTATCGATAATGCATGGCTGCTGGCTGCCTGTGCGCTCTGCCTCCCTGCCTGCAGCTGGTGGCACGGCTCTGACCTGGGACACTCGCCGGGAGCTGCGCTCTTCCCTTTGATTTGGGTGTTAACGAACGCGGCAGGGAGCAGCAGGCAGAGCTCGCTGGGTCTGAACTCGGTGCTTTGGTGGCAAAGAGAGCGAGGCACTCGTTTTGAATAAATTGGCTTTAAATCCCATTTATTTTTGATCCTCGCTGTCTCTTAATAGCTTGCGACTCTGTTCAGGATCTGCGATTTCTGCAGAAAGCGGTGTTGTGGGAGAGGTTTCTTCATTTATCAGCCTGTTTTACAATCTTTTGCTTCACTTCTAAGGCAGACAGATTGATGGAATAACTACTGTACGGCGGTGCCACAGTTGTAGAAGTGCACGTTCTGTTACAGTTTGGTGTGGTTTTGTTTTCACACACTGGCTATTTTTTTGTTGAAGTAACTCTTTTTTTCCTAATACCTCCAGCCACAAAGTAGTTTCATCTCAGCAGATGTCTTAAGCATAGTTCAGCTGCATCAGCAGATATTCCAGCGATGGTATTGCTCCCCTGTGACTCTCAACAGGGATTTTATTTAATTTTTTTTTATTTAAGTGCTGGCAACTTGGTTTATTTATAACAAGGAACATATTTCAAGAGCATTTTCTGTATCCATATCTATTTCTTCAATCTTTATCTCAGTAAATAGAACTTTGTATTCACATTTAGAATTTTCTTTTTCTCCCCCTCCCTGTACTTTCTGCTCTTCAAACAGCAGCATGGCTAAGAAACATTTGGTGAAAGTGCTGTTTGACCAGTATTATAGTCTAGAGCAGACTCAGCGGCACTATGCAAACATTTTCTTTACAGCATTAGTTCTTTCACCTACCAGATATATCAAGATAAAAGTTCGTAGCACTGCTTTTTTCCCTCATGTGTGTTTCAATCTTTCTGACATCTGGAAAAAGTGGGTTTTGACTTGGTCCTTCCTGCATAACTTCTGTTTAAACTCGATTCACAAAAAAGATATAGTGTTTGCCTAGGGTTTGGGTGATTAAGACCATTTCTCCTTTGTCTGGCAGCGCTACAACTCTTTGGTAGAAGGAGCCCCAAAAGAACTACTCTGGGAATTGTCACATTTTATGATGTATGACCTTCTTTTTCTTTTTAATTTTACCACAAGAAAAGAAGGAGCAGTCTCCCATCTGCATGGATCTCCTCAGCCCTACCGAAGGTTGAGGCTCGGAGCCGGTTAACCATTAAAATGAAAGGCCGAAATCCTGCAGAGTCCTCTCAGGCGAAGCTCCCATCTCCTTTGGTAGGTGCTTTGCTTGATTAAACACGGAGGGCCAAACCCTTAACAGATGAACAACCAGGCTTTGTTGGAGGATGGCCCCTGCTCCATGGACCGGGGCTGGGACTGGGTCCTTCCCCTGAAAGTGGGACCAGAGCACTGCTAATGCAACCGCCGGGGTGCGGTAACAGCTGGCACCTTTTTGTCTCCTTTCAAAGGGAGATTTTTCTCTAAAGTCAGTGATTCTCACGCTTGCAGACCCACTGGCTGGGCCCCATCCCCATTCCCTCCAGATGCCACTCCTGAGCAGAAGCAGGGCAAGGACTGGTCACTTCTGTGCTCCCAGAAGACCGGCTAGTCTTCACTATAAATTCAGATCCAGGAGAGCCATTTATACCATCAGTCAGGGAACTAGGGTAGGACCTTACGCTGGAAGTTTCCACTGGCATAAAAAGATCAGAGTGAAAGACTTCCAGCTCCTGCACCTTGACCATCGGCAAAGGGGAAGATGATTGAGCTAAATGAAATCTGTCTGTAGGGTAAGCTGTCTTGGAAATGAGGTCTGGTGGGATCCTGCCTCCTGATAGCTGCTGAATGATGGCTCCATATTTCCAGCCCCTTTGGCTACGGGAAAGTGATTGCCCATAGTGCTAAACTGTTAGCAGAGTCCTTAGCGTGGGTTTGGCTTAGGCAGCTGTCACCCTCTGGTCCTGACTGGTGGGTCCTGGGTTAGCACAGGGGAGGAGAAACTCCAAGTGAGCCATTTGGTGGTGGCCATCCCATTTTGGAGAGTAAGTGAAGTTGGTAATACAGATGTGGGCTGTTCACAGCCTGCTGCCTTCAGGGTCAGAGACGGGTCCTTGGCATGTTTAATTTACTATTACATTTACTCGCATAGACTTCAGTGCCCCTTACTATTTCTGTGATGGACATAGAAAAACATGAAAGAAGCAGCTATGAATGTCCCAGAAATCTGCTTTAAAGTCTTCTTCACTATCCATTGCTTGAAGGAATACTCATTTACTGTGTTCATCTGAAGATGGGACTGTTTGAAAATGCTGGTCAAAAGAATAATGTTTTTCCCTTCCCGTGCTCAGCACTAGATCTTGTCATGATTAATAAAGCCATTTAAAGAACATTTTCCATTTCTCTTTCCCAGCTGCCCTACCTTGCCCTGACCTCAAATTAGTTAAATGAAATGGTGACCTTCCTGAATGTGCCTTCTCTTTCCATGCTGTAATCCCAGGCTCTGTTTTGTCCAACTTAAAACATTGTTATAAGGATTAACTGTCCATCTCCAGTTCTGCTTTCACACCATCCCAGGGCAGCCTTGCTTTACAACCCCTGTCATCCACAACTCTCTTGTATTTTCACAGGAGCACCGCTGTGGATGGTACAAATGGAAAGAAGAAAGAACTTCTCCTCCCTGTTGTCCATAATCACAAAACACAGTCTGACCATTCAGCTGCAAAAATCTTCAGAGCAGGGCTGCTGAGCCCTGTTTTCATTCCTGGTAGTGTTACTTGTGCAATGGAGAAATAATCAAACCTCTTTCTTTCATGCACATTTCTAAAATATCTGGGACAGATCTGTTTATAAATAGTACTGAAATGTGCATTAGTTTATCCACCCTTCGTAACCTACTGTTGTGGTTTAACCCGGCAGGCAGCTAAACACCACGCAGCCGCTTGCTCACTCCCCGCCCCAGTGGGTTGGGGGAGAGAATCGGAAAATAAGGTAAAACTCATGGGTTGAGAAAAAGACAGTTTAATAGGACAGAAAAGGCAGGGAAAATAATAATAATGATAAGGGAATATACAAAACAAGTGATGCACAGTGCAATTGCTCACCACCCGCTGACCGATGCTCCGCCAGTCCCTGAGCAGTGGGCTGCCATCCCCCAGCCAACTCCCCCCCAGTTTTATTGTTCAGCATGACGTCATATGGTCTGGGATGCCCCTTTGGCCGGTTTGGGTCAGCTGTCCTGGCTGTGTCCCCCCCCAGCTTCTTGTGTCCCTCTAACCTCCTCGCTGGCAGGGCAGTATGAGAAGCTGAAAAGTCCATGACTTGGTGTAAGCACCGCTCAGCAACAGCTAAAACATCGGTGTGTTATCAACACTATTCTCATCCTAAATCCAAAACGCAGCACTATACCAGCTACTAGGAAGAAAATTAACTCTATCCCAGCCAAAACCAGGACACCTTCTTACGGTCACAGGGAAGGTTTGCTGGGGGAAAGGTGTGGTTACACGCTGGGGGAAAGACATGGTTACACGATCTCTTAACTGGTGATTTGGGTCATAGCAGTAGTTATAAAAAGGAAAGGGATTGCAGCTGTTGTATTTCCTTAGTGAGGGACCTATTCCTATCCTGACTCCCAGCACTGTGCTCAGAGGCTCGGGGCTGCCTGCGCAGAGGCTGTGCTGGGGCTGTTGGCACATGCCTCACGACATGCTTGCACTGTCGTGACTCTTCTGGGAAGGACTGTACGTACCTTCGAGCCTTTCCAGCCTGATGTGGTAACTGCAAGGACAGATGGCTAGGGAGAAACCTTGGACCTGCCTGCACTGCAGGTAGAGTTGCCCTTGGGTGGTACTGTAAACCCTGGCCAGGGATGAAGCGCTTCCCAGGGAGTAACACCGGGATTTCTGCAGCTCGGCGGGTTAGGTGTTGCTCCAGGTGCGTGATGAGGGCTGCTGGCTGCCTCAGTCCTTCCCTTCAGGTCTCTCGGTGCAGCAGGGCTGGTGGAGCCATTCGGGATGTCGAGATCACGGAGGTTACTTCACCCGATCGAAGCTGCGAGGCTCTTAGCAATGGTGACAACTGAGCTGGAGATGGCAGCAGACCCTTGTCATGAAAAAGGAGGCCTACGGTTTCAAACTGTCTTTTTAAATTGTCTGTTCCCAGAATGTCCAAGGTGCCTTTTCTGAATGGAGGCACTGCTGTTTCAGGTCCCCCTCCTGCCATCTTGATTATACAGCCCTGACACCCAAAGCCACGTCCATGCCGACCTACGCACAGAAAGCCTCCTCTGATCCCGTGAAACTCTCTCTGGAGTCTCAGAGTCTCTGTCTCAGCCTCCTCCCCCTTTGGCACTCTGCTTCGTAGCATCTGGAGCCTGTTGAACTTTGGGGGAGGTCAGCACCTCCACCTTGTCACAGGAGTCCATCGGAGAAACAATCCACTTTCCTTGTTCTTCTGAAAACAGGGGGGGCAAATTTGCATTGTTAATATTTCACCAAGTAGTAGTAGAATTGCAACCTACCTGCATGCCTCAAACATATGGGCTATGCCTACATTGAGATGGCTATACATTTTTACGTGTTGAAAGTGGCAAACCTTTTTCCCCCAATTCTAAACTTGATCAGCAACTTCCCATTAAATACATGTGTTTCACTCTCATTTGGTTCTTTTCTCCCTTTGTCCTGTTTCCTCTTCATGTTGGGACAAGTTCAGCTCTAACAGATGCAAGTTTACCTCCTTTGAATTAAAAGCCACATTTATTTTCATTTTTCCTTTGCTGGACTGTCCCATCTTTCAGTTGGAAATTTATCAGCTTATGTTCTCCATAAAATGATATAAGCACAGGATAATTCCAGAAACAGGAGTTTCTCCAATTTTTAAAATAATTTGGCCTCCTAACGTGTTCGAATGTGTATGTAGTGGGAGAGGGGAAATTTAGTGCAGTGGCACGTTATACCACAGTAACAAAGAATTTCAGCAGGTTGTATAATACTGCATTTCCATTCTTTCCCCTAGCATCCTTGCAAAGATGTGGCATTCATTTAAAAAATATATTTAGCAACAAAATCCAGACCAATTAAACAAGGCTCAGCAGTGTCTGTCTAGGATCACAACTGAAAGTTGCTTTTTAGTTCATTTAACTGAGAAGGCTTTAAAGCACAATAGCTGTTTGCAGGAAAAGAAAAGAAATAAAAAGTTGCAAAGAAAAATAACTGATGTGATAATTAAAAAAAATCCCTAAGTAACAATATTGAACTTTTTTTTTCTGCTGACAAAACAAGGTTCTGAAAGTCATGTGGAAAAAGTTATTTCATTTGAAGACCTTTTAGCCAAAAAAACATATGCTGCTCTCAGTGCAGCCTAATAACTGAGCTTTTTAGGACACTAGCTGTCCTAGAGAGGCTTCATACCCTGATGTCAGTTGTTTGGTTGCTTCCAGGAAGCTAAAAGTGCAGCCATGGTGAAGGGTGAGCATTGCAGCCCTGTGTCAGCCCAGTAGGCGAGGTTTGTTGATAAGTGCTGGTGCCCTGGAAGAGGACAGTGTTTCTGGTGAATGCAAGAAAAGCACATGGTGCCATGTCTATAATAAGGTTGTTGGCACCTTGGTAGGTTTTAGGTGACTAAAATCTGTGATTCCTCAAACTCACTTTCTCAGCAGGTTCCTCATCTGGCCATCTCCTTTTTGGTCCCAGAAAGCCTCTAGATGCCAACAGAATCACATAGTCTTTGGGCTGCACCATGTTCCCAGCTATCAGAGAAGTATTTCTCGTGGTTACCTGAGGTGTGTGATTGCAGAGGCATGCTCCACACACAGCAAACATGAGACAAGAGCATGCTCACCATCATCAGTCCTTGCCTCATTTCAAAAAACCCCAAAACAACCTCAGTGCCTTTACATATTAGGCTGCGAGTTAGGTGCTATGACTAAGGAGCAGGAAAGCTGGGTACACCACCCTCATCAGCCCGAGGGCCCTCAAAACCACATTTACTACTGAACTGGGGAGTACCTTGAATCATGCCCTTGCAAATAAGGTTGTGTGGGAGGGCTCTTCCAACCCTTCCTACTGAAGTGGTGTTATGGTGTTGCAAATAATGTGGGATTCATATGGCTGGAATGAAAACCAAGAGGGAAGATGACTCAGGCTGCTCGGGGTCAGGATGTTCAGCTGCTGCGGTGCACCCTGGGGCCGGTTTGCGCTCCAAGGACTGCTCATAAATTTTTGTTCAAATAGACCCTGGATTAAAAAAGAAATAGTCATGAGACCCTGTCTGCTAGGTTACAAAGTCATATGTTCTTCTGCTCTGGATGAAGCTTTTGCTGGTTTTGTTGTGTATACACTGATGGGGGAGAACAGCTCTTGGAGACCAATTTCATGGCAGGAAGAGAGGGGAGAAGTGGGGGGACTTCAGATTGAGGTGAGAATGGAGCCTGGTCTTCTGCTTCCCAAGTGAATGCATAGTCACTGGGATTTTTTTTTTTTTTTTTTAAGTATTTTCACTATAAAATACTGCGATTATTAAAAGAGTGAGCGTAGGCCTGCTTTTCTAGGTAACTTTGGCAGATCCCACGGAGCGCACTGCAAGCACTGGGCAGCTGGAGGTACCTCCTGCATTTGGTGCAGAAGCTCCAAAGTGAGGCAGGCGTCCAGACACATCACTGTGGCTCGTGGTTCCTATTGGTCACTGTGGAGTGCAATGTTTGGGGTTTTGGGGGGTATTTTTAGCTGATTTTTCTGAAGCTACAACTCTGCCCTAGTTGAACCATTTTTGGGTCTTGGATTCTGTGCTGGTGACCCATCTTTGACTCAACCTGGCCTTCAATGAGTGCCTTTGAGCAGCTGTGTGAAGCCCACTGCTAAACGCAATGTGCTGTGCCATCTACTTTTCTTAACCAGCCAAGTGTCCAGCATTGTCACTGCTTGGTAACTAATGCATAAAATTTTGACTTTACACAATGCAGTGCAATACATTTGGCTCCACAATTTGAAAAGGGTCTGCCCTTTGTCTCTCTTTATCTGTATTATCTGACATTGAGTTATGAGCTGCTAATGACCCAGAGATAATGAAAGTCATGTCTCGGAGAGCTCACAGTCTGAAACACTGATGCAAGAAGACAGGAGAACCACTCAAGAAATCCAGCGGGAAGAATAATCTGTGGCTTTGAGCATAATATATATTTTAATTACTGTTTGTTTGGCACTCTGGTAGGGAATATGGAAGAAAAAAGCTTTTAGGAGAGTTTTCAATGGACTGACGGCAGTGGTTTCATTTTCTTCAGCTGAATTCCCCTTCCCCCCTTAGTTTTTCTTCTCAGAGTACTGGCACTTTGATAAGTGTTGATGGAAAACACTGTCTTTTATGCTTAATGTGGGTGTGAGTAGAGGGGAGAGTATATTGAAAGTGCTGCATGCAAGTGCCAGAAATGCCTGTGGTTCCCACACTCGAAGGAGCAGAAAAACTCCCCCCAGGAGGCCCAGCAGTGTCAGAGGGTGCAAAGCAAAGGGAAGGTGGGCCGTAGCCCAAGCTTCTGTCTTTTCCCCAGTTCTGACTAATTTGGAGACCCTAGCAAGGTCATGTAAGGAGATAAGTGGCCTGAGATTGCCTTCTGAAGACGCTTCTCTCAGGTGTCTTCACAATAAAGTCTTGCAGAATTCATTTAGGCCAGTGTCCTGTTGGAGCCCGTTGGGCACTTATTCTTCTCAGCTGAAAGAAGAGAATGATTCCTGTCTAAATTATTCAAGATTTACACTGGTATGATCTGGACGAGAATTTGGTGCAAGTATCCTGCAGATATGCCAAGAAAGGAGGCAGTTGTATGCGAAACATTCATTATGCTTATTACCCAAGAGAGTCAAGCCACTGTCTCCGCTTGCCACTTCAAAGGAGTGGAGTGGGTCTGTTAAGAGAAAAGCAAAATCCTCAAGATGCCTGGAGGGAGAATAATTGAGATTTCATTGATTTGTACAGACAGCAATGGAGACAGAAATCTCACACTTGATTTTAAGTTTATACGGCACCCTTTTCTCAAGCATGCTGTTGTATGTGAGTCTGAAATCTTCAGCTAAAACACTGTAGCCCAGCAATGAGGCTCCATGATCTTCACAATATGCCTTTGTTTTTGTTTTTATAAGTCAAGAATATGCAGCTGATGAAAGACTGTCACAGATTCCCTGCAGAGCACTCCCAGTCTGAATCTTTCTCTCATGCCACCAGAATGAATCAGTCTGCAGACAGCAGTTTTTAGCAAAGATGCTTTATTACCAGGGCTGTAGCACCCACTAGAATGAGGGAACTCATTACTTTTAGAAAATTATTCTGATGTTTGAAGTTCTTTTACAGCCCCAAACTGGGGAAATTGCAAAGCTCCACATTTCTTTTTTAATGAGGATGAATGCACTGGATCTCTTTAATTAGACAGAGGTGGAAATGTATTAATTACCAGAGGACAACTCTCCATCTTCAAGTAATGGTACAGATGGACTGGCCCGAGCTCCCAGTGGTAATAAAGCATCCTGGCATGTTGACTAACAGCCTTAGTGCCTGTTGGGATGAAAAGAGCTGGTAGATATTTCCAAACCTTCACTATCATGAAGTACCATGAACAGGAACAAATGCTGTACACCTTTGGAATGCTTATTGTCTAATTATACACAGCGCTTCTATCGAACCTTACTGATTTACACATGAAAAATAATTGGTTGTTCCATTTTCCTCTCCGCTTCCACACCATCCACATTTTAGCAGCAGCTGTCTAGAAGATGGAGGCAGTAGACTATGTTTAAAACATTGTTACTTCCATTTTTGTGTGGTTTAACTTCAAAGTATTATTTGCTGAGTCTAGGAGTTTGAGAGAAGCGTGGTTGCTAAAAATCATGCTGAAACTGAAGGAGAGGAAGGTGATAATCAGAACAGCCTGATTTTTAAGTGGGATTGTGAATTAACTTATTCAGCTGGAGTTCCTTTCTGCTGTTGCCTTTATCAGCTGTTGTCATTCCCTCATCTGTTACAAATGCCTAAATAAATTAAATGGAGAAAAACATTGGACGTCAAAAAATATTGACTAGAATTCAAAGTGGTTGGGAACGGTTGCAGCGCCTATGGCTTGAAAGGGGAACGAGCAATTGTTCACAACAGCAGCAAAAGCCTAAGCACAGAACAGCCTTTCTGGAGCTGAAAGGTAATTATTGACATCAGGACTTGCAAAAGCATCGGAACTTTATTATTAACAGAAGATCATGCATCTGTGTGCTGAATGTACGTTTTTCTTCCTCTAAACACTGCATGAGGCTTCAAAGAGACCCTAGGTATTCCCTGGCCCTTATCATTTTTATTTTTAGATTTGACAAGAGAAGAGCAGTTAAATAAAGTCTTGTTCTGTTGGCCAAGCTGATTTAGTCAGTGGAGGAGAGCAATACTAACTTAACTATCTCTGCTACTCCCAGACTTTCTTAATCAGCTTGAATGGTGCATTAACTTATTGTTTTGAGCAGTTCCATGAAAATTACACACCAGAAAGTGTTTGAAATTGTGTGAGCAAAATTCTACTTTCTACTAAAGCTGCAACTTTTTGTGTGCTTGTGTGATATCAACAGTAGTTCTTACAGTAAGGAGATGATGTTATGGAGTCACATTGTGGGCGTGTATATCAGTCCTTTTCCTCAGTGTGAATGTTTCAATTTATTAGCTGATTTCATCAAGCTTTAACAGAGAATTAAGTCTGCAACATACAAAGTTTCTGCAAAAGGTCTGCGAGATGTATGGTGAAAGAGCGTAAGGATCCACACTTACCTGACCTCCCCTATGCCCTGTCTTCTCTTTCCAAAAGAGATGTGAGGCAGAATTCGTCACAGGGCAGCTGCAGGACGGTGATGGGCTGGGCTGTGGAAAAGTGTTTGACTCCTGACCAACTGGTTGAGCAACCAGCATGTGTGTCCTGGCCAGTCAAACCACATTCTTGTAGCCCTGGTCCCTACAAAGGTCTTGATGTCTCTTGGCCCACCAGCAAGCTAGACAAAGTTGTTGAAAGATACGGGTGGGAGAAGAGGGAGTAGAAAGCGCATAAAGATGTTGTGGTAGAGGACTGAGGAGTCCTGCAGTGAGGATAAATGAGGGAACTGAGGTTATTGTGGTGGGGCTGTAGGTGATATGAGGATGAGTTCATTGTTGTGATTTGTTTGAAGGTTCAGTCAACCATGAAGCATAAATCCAGTGGAAATCAGAATTAATTAGTGATGAAGCTCATAGAGTTACTTGTTGATAGTGTGTTGCATTCCTCTGCTTAGTTCCCTTTGCCACACCAGGAAAGTGTTCTTCTTTTCAGACCTAGTTATATGAAAGGTCATCTTTTTGACCCAAAAAATGTTTGTGTAATGGCTTTAAATGACGGATTGCTCTGTATCTTAACTTAATGACAGTGGCACTTGAAAAATGTGGTGGTGATGCATGGATGAGAAAAACAAGGCTTAGATCCTGGTCTCATGCCAGGATCATGTTAGTCAGGCTCTGGTGTATTCTGTTTTGTTGTGTTCAAGTACGTGCATAGGACCCGTCAACACTGCACTCAGACCACCTGACTTCTGCAGTCATATTGAACAGTTCATTGGCCCAACTCTGATCTAATAGTAGGATAAATCAGCAGTGATTTGATTTAAATTGACAGAGATAGAGCAATATATTTAATGTGGTGATGTCAGAATTGGGTTCCTAGGATTTGATCTGACTTCAGCATGCTCATGCAATAACTGGAAGAAGTGCTAACTGTGAAACAATAGGCTCTTTGCTTTTTTTTTACTTACAGTTTTTACAGCTGGCTCTGAAGAGTTAGAGTCTTGTGGGAAGCACTGTAGACTTCAGGCCTCCATTTATCCCCAGGCCAGGAGCAATGCTGGTAGCTGAAATGTGAGCTTCTCTAGAGCTCTGTAAATGATCTCCCTTTGGTCCCAGAAGATCATCCTCTCACAGGGTAAGAGGCAGCTTGAATATAGA
Organism: Harpia harpyja; assembly: GCF_026419915.1. NCBI lineage: Eukaryota > Metazoa > Chordata > Aves > Accipitriformes > Accipitridae > Harpia > Harpia harpyja. The sequence continues at coordinate 33,308,485 of NC_068943.1, forward strand.
CTGGTTTTCTGAGCTGGCTTTAATGCTTAGGACCAGGGGGAATCCTGTTGAAAGAGCAGCTATGCCCTTTTTTTACCCTACGCTTAATACTCTCTGGAACACGTCAGGTATGGAAACACATTCTGGCAGCACCTCAGCCATCCTAACCATCCCCTTCTGGCTTTAAATCTATCTGGTGGTTCTGTTCAGTTGCAAAATTGTGCAGCTCTGGGCTTTCTGGGTTGCAACTCTGGGTATCTGTGATGGGGATTGTCCATTATGTTTTGCCACTCACCTCAGATTCTGATAATTTCTATTTACTTACATTCAGTGGTTTTTATCTTCAATCAGTTAGCGATTACTCTTCTGACTGTGGCCTAACCGTTTAACAATTTTCTCCTTTTGGGAAGGATGCCACTGGCTGGAAACAACCATCTTCTACAAAGAGACAGCCATGGCTCTCACCTTTTACCATAGCTAAAAATGTCTGTGTGTCAGATATGAGTCAGAAGTAATTTCTCTGTCTCTGCATGAACAGTGTTAGCATCTGACTCAGCAAAGACCCCTGTATTGCTATGCAGAGCTCCTCAGCACTGCCACCCTGTTATGCTGGCAGGCTGACTCATATGGCTTCGGTGGAGATCAAGGATTCACAATGACATCTCAACTGAGCACAGGTCCAGGAGTCTCCCTACGACTCCTCAAAAGACAGCCTGCTCAATGGGAGGGAATGAAGTTGTCGTGTTACAACCAATGATTTTATTTTAACCTTGAGAAAGTTATCTGGCCTATTCAGAAAAAAAAAAAAAAAGAAAAGGAAAAAGTTTGACAATAACCTGATAACTCAGTCATTTTAAGGCAATTTTCGGGTGAAAGAAGGGAAAAAAGCAGGACACTTTCTAAAAGGAAAGATGGAAAAGTGAGGGAGAAAACACTAAAACTAATTGCAGGGTGTCATGATATTACTTCTAGATAGGCACATTTGCCATTAAGGTTTTGACAGCAAAAAATAGCACCATGCTTTCTTCCCTCTTCTGGCAGTAAATAGGTAACCCTCACTTTCTCTTGTGATGTAGTAGGGCCCAGTAGCCTTTAGAAAGGGTTGCTTTGTGTTGCCACTTGCCCGAGAGCTGTTCTCCTGCCCTGATGAAAGTGATGTTTGTGTCATGTTCTGGTTTATAAACAAAACGTTCTACTTCATGTATAAAATGTGAAATCATTTACCATGAGAGTTTGATTAAAGTAGTTGAAAAGACCAAGAATTACGTGCATGGAATTAGTTTTTCTTTGATATCAAAGACCTTTTGGCCTGGGCTTTTTTGTCAGATGGAAGAACAACTGTGCAGATAAATGACTTCAGTCTCTGTCTGCCTCAAATAGCACATGTGATGTGAGAAGTGCTCAGAGGATTTTGGTCTGGAGACTTTTTTTTTTCCATGCCAAGTTGATGTAAGAACACTACAAAACAGTTTATGAAGCATTTGGGCTGATATAGAGCCAGGCAAGGTATTTGTCCGAAGGCCTAAGTGTTTGCAGCCATCCCAAAAAGCACATCTGTAGGTCACTAAAATGCATCCTGTCTTGCCATATAGCTGTTGGATACCGATTTGTACTGAGAATTTGCACGTGTGAGTAGCGATGACAGTGTTAGCATTAGGCACCTTATAAGTATGTAGCACTGCCTAAAATGTGTGTTCATCACAGCTCCCTACGGTGTGCCACGTGCCATGTATTTCCCACACTGAGTTTCCATTAGCTCAAGAAGTAATAAACATATGGGTACTTGGGGCTGGAATAAATGAGCTCTGCCCCAGGGTATTGCCATGAACTTTTGGCAGTCAATAACAGGCACTGCCTGGCCAGTTTGATATAGTGAGTACTACCTACAGGATTAGAGGAACTAGCAGAAGAGTTTAATATTTTCTAACCAGTTTATTAAGATTCCTTGGACAAAACCCATTTAAACTCATATTTTTTTTCAGAATCACGTTTTCAAATATGGTTTATAGTCTGAGAGCTGTCTCAAAGTAGCTATAATTAAAACATGTATAGCTGTAGCCTGTACAACTTTTAAGAATAGCAGAGGTAAAGTATACCCTTCTCTATATATGGATTATACCTAATTGTTCAGTTTCAGGTATGTGACTGAGAACAAAATGTGTCTTTTAGCTTTCTTTTAAGACAGTGAAAAACTGGATCATAATTAATTTCATTCTTACACTATGCTCATCTCTGTAGTACTTGAGTGCCTTGTGATATTACTATCAAAGTAATCTCTGTTGCATGTTTGCTCTTTCAGTTTCTTAGGGAGAGAAACAAGCTTAACAAAAAGTTTTGAGTTTCAACTGTATGAAAAGTGAGTCTGTTTTTACAGATGCACGTGCACACACCCAATCTGATATATTTATATCTAAGTTACTTAATGATCACACATGTCATTGGAAGCAGATATGTGTGGTTCAGTTCAATCAACTGATACTCTGAAAATTTGTTTCAGGTTCTCTTATACTTCAAACTTAGTCATCTTGCAAGGGAGTGTAGCCAAGAGGTCTCATTGCTACACGATGTACTATGAAATCAACACACAGCACAGACTAAACTAAAACTGGTGTTAGATAAACAGATCCAAGCATGGAGTAAGTCTGGATGACCTGAATGGATGTGTCATATATTGCTATGAGTTATTGATGACCTTTCATAATTCACAAGTGGCTCAGGTTCCCTCCACCAATTCTGAGCTATGAGATCATTAATAATGTGTGCAAATAAATAACACATCTCAAGTCAGCTCATTGTATTTCCTATTGCTCTCTCTTTCCCTCCATGTATGGTATGTATGCATATAATATTTATTTCAGAAACAGTGAAGTTCCCACCAGCAGCTGTTGGGAAGAAAGTTATATCTCATAGTTATATCATTGGAGAGCTATATTTCATAGCTGTGAGGTTATAGTCATAAAATATAGCCTTTTAATGTGTTAAGAAAAACTTCTGCAGTTATTTAGACCAATAGGACTATTGTATTCAAATTAACTAAACTTTACAGTACAGTCGCATCCACTGGGTCATACTCTACCCTGACTTACACACTGAACTCATTGGAAATCGCAAATGGCATCATCAGTCAGTACAAAACTGACTCTGCAAATCCTCTGGGTATGGTGGAATCACACCAGGGATCAACTGGTCCAGCAGTTAAGGTCTTCTGACCCTAAATGTGCTGTAGTCTCAGTTACCGTTTGCCAAGTCTTCTCTCTTTTAACTTGCAGTAATGCGACTCTTTCAGCCAAAAGCTAAAATGATCCCACGTCCATTGAAGTTAAATCTTTCCACTGAATTCAGTAGGCTTTGGATCAGCTCCTAAGAGCAGCTGCCATCTTGGAAAAAATCTATGTGAAAATTGTCCTTGATTTCACTATTAATGATCTTTGCCCTGAAGTTACTTCATTGCCATATTTTTCCAATACTGTATTTAAACACTGCTTTTCATTCCTCATTGTTCATGCAGCTTTTGAGGTCTGTTCTCATCACTGGGTTTCTTACTGTGCTAATAGGAAAAATATTGCAGTTTATAATCTCTTCTTTCATCTTTGTGTTTATTATCTTTTGAGAATGTATGCAGTTCCATGGGTCAGTCATGCCAGTGAAAAAAGTTTTGTCATATCGCTCAACCTTCCTGCTTGTAGCTGCACAGCCTTTTATTTCAGTTTCCCATAGGCTCCTCCTGGAAAATGCTGTAGTAATTGAACCAGGAAGACATATCCATGGGGGAAGTAAGCTGAAGGCTATAATGTTCGTAGTGATGCATGTATGGCAGTGCCCTGGTAGTTCATCAATTGTTTTTTTAAGGCTGTTTCAGCACATGGGCAGTAATCCGATGTGCCCGTAGACAAGTATAGCAGTGTTGTTAATCAGACTGGTACCAAATTATGAAACCTCTGTATTAACCTGATGTTTGTATCCACAAAGTTAGGTTTTCAAACAGCAGAACCCTTAAATAATAGTATAAGCAGATGAATCTTATTTAGACTATTTCTTCTTTTTGATATTAATTGCACTGTGATTGTGCAATTAGTCAATTAAAGAAAAACTACCAGCGTGATAAGAAATATGTGCCTAAGTGAGTCTTCATTCTGACACCTTTAGCCATGCTGTATGGTCCTTCATTCCAGTTCTGAACAGGAACATTTTGTTCCCTCCACTGAGCACCTTCTTGCAGAGGCTTTTCCACCGAACAGCAGTTTTCACAGTTCAAAGCATCCACGGCGAGGAAGCCCAGAAGTAGGGAGTTACTACTGGTTTCTGTATGGTCCAGCCTATTTAGCACAACCAACAGTGCTTTGCTACAGCCTGTAAGGGATTAACTTAATTTACCTCAAGACAGCTATCCAGTGGAAACTCTTGGAGGAGGAGTTCAGATGAGAGAGAGAAAAGTGGTTGAATTCAAGACGTGTTGCCCCTAAGGTAGCATGGAAGGTCTGGATGGTGGTCCCCTCTCTGGAGTGAAGCAATGCTGGTGTTCATAGCAACTCTCTGAGATTATAGCTGACCTATCTGAGATTATACCAATGCATTCACTGAAGATCCACTTTCCAAAGTGATCAGGAAACCTGATACTTCCCAAAACTGCTACTGAAGTCACTGCTGCTGTTAGATCACACTGGCTACATTCTTGAAATTGAAGTGTCCTTCACTTTAAATAAGATTTTTGGGGGCTGACCAAAACGTGAGTCATTTCTTCACAGACAGTTTTTCAAAAGTTGTTGCCTCTATGTTAGCAGATACCCGTCTTTCTGCTATATAAGCCAAGGATTCTGTTAGCTGTACTAACTGCGCAGAGTAAATCATCCTTTGGCCCCTGAATGCAACAACCTTTCCACTCTAGCCATGAAGTAATTGATGGAGTAGCACAGGAAAGCTTGCATTCTTGCTGTCTGGCAAAATAATAAATAAAAATGTATCATTTCTTAATGGACTTTGGAGAGGTGAATAACTTAAATCTGGTAAACATATAAGAGCAGCAGCCACCTTTATTTTGCTCGGACAGTAGAGGAAAACATTGCTTTAAAAATTCATCTAAATATCCTCCTACATGAAATGAAAAATTGCTTCTGACCCATCTAAGAAAACATAAGAAATATTTTTTGTGCAGGCTAACCAGTTGCAATCCTACCCAGAGGGGTCCTGGTCAAGCTTCCACTTGATGGAAATCCACAGGGAGTCTTTCCGTTGACTCTAATGGGGTTTGTTGTGTTGCTCAGTGCTGATTTGAGAATAACGGGGATGCTGGCAACCAAAAGCTACTCTGATTCATTAGAACAGGGAGCAGATTTACTTATTGTAGGAGTGCGTGGATAACTGGATTCTTAAAAGTTCGATTAAGAAGCTAAAAACTTACCCATGGCCTCTTTGATGCGAATGGGGAAAATCCTACCAGCGCTAACAGGTGCAGGACTGAGGCTTTAAAACCAACAGAGAGAAGTGGCTGGAGAAATGGGGTGGCAGGAGCCTCACCAAGTTCAACAAGGGCAAGTGCAAAGTGCGAAGTCCTGCACCTGGGGAACAACAATCCCAGGCACCAGCATATACTGGGGGCTACCCAGCTGGAAAGGAGCTTGGCAGAAAAGCACCTGGGGGTCCTGGTGGACACCAAGTTGACCATTAGCCAACTTGAAGTTGACCATTAGCCAACTTGAAGTTGACCATTAAGAGAGCAGAACACCTCTCCTGCAAGGAAAGGCTGGGAGAGCTGGGACTGTTCAGTCTGGAGAAGAGAAGGCTCACGGGGATCTGATCAGGGTATAGAGATACTTGGAGGGCAAAGAGGATGGAGCCAGGCTCTTTCCAGTGGTGCCCAGTGACAGGACCAGAGGCCATGGGCACAGACTGAAACACGGCAGGGGTCCCTCTGAACATCAGGAAACACTTTTCACTGTGAGGGGGACCAGGCACTAGAACAGGCTGCCCAGGGAGGCTGTGGAGTCTTGCTCCTTGGAGGTATTAAAAAGGTGACTGGATACGGTCCTGGGCAGCCTGCTGGAGGTGGCCCAGCTTTAGCGGGGGGGGGTGGAGGAGGTGAGCTCCAGAGGTCCCTTCCAGCCTCAACCAGTCTGTGATTCTGCCATGAGTGGAAGAGAATTAAGGTACAGCAGATTGTAGCTGCCCTCAAAATGGAGATGGTGAAGAGCACATGTAGCCTCAACAGAGATTATTCCACTGATTGTCACTTCAAATCACAATGGGACAGCGATGGTAATAAAATATACAGCAGGGGAGGAGGGCAAGGAAACATAGCCAAGACTACGCAGAAACTGTTATATTCAGTAACTGTTATTGGTGTGGAATAACACCAATTCAATTGGATGAACTTGTGTGTGTGATGTGAATTAGTCATTGAGGTTAAAGAGAACTGAGGTTAGAGAGAACTAAATTTTTCTTTTTTTTTTTCTTTTTGAAGAGAAATGGTTCTCTTCTACATCAATGAAGTAAATAAAATCATTATCCTTGACTTTTAATGAATGCAAGATAGAAAACCTAGGAAAAAAATCCATTATGAATTGAGAACATGCACCTAATTAGTGACAATTCAAGACCGAGACAATGAATACCTTTATAAAGTGTTTCTCTAAAAAATAGAAATGTTGCTAATTTTGCAGAATTCCATCATATGGTTACTTAAGGGTAAAGACAAAACAGTTAGGAAATATGAACTATGTCTTAGCCAGCTAAAAGACTTACCAAACCACGGGCAGTTACTTTTTAAAAGATGAGAGCACTGGGAAATGACTGGAACGAGAACAGAAGCAAACTAGTAATCCTCTAAAAAAGGAATATTCTTAGTAATGACCATTTTTTAAAGTACTTTAATCCAAAACTCAACATCTGATAAGGAAAATAATCTTTAAACATCTAGAAGACAATAAAATTATGATCAATGACCAGCACTGATTTGTCAAGACTACATGTTGCCAGACAAACCATTTTTATAGCCTAGAGTAATTAGTGGATGAAGCAAATGAGGTAAATGTTATATTGAAGGTCAGAGTCTCAGCTGGAGAAAGGAAACATAACCATATTGACTTCATCGTACTTATTAAAGCAAGCTGAAGATCAGCATTTATACTTTAGAACAGCATTTCTCCAAGTCTTATAAAGTTTTATCTAAAAAATTAAATCAAAATGTTTCTAAACATTTCACATAACATGAAACCTGGGTAAAATGATCACAAAACTGAGCAATTTGGAATGCTTTTAGGTGCTGCAAAGATTGTTTCTAAAACACATCTTATTTCCTGACTTTGTTAATAATCCAGGAAAGGTCCAAATTTTATTAATGCAGCCTGGTATGTGCTATGAACATTTGGAAAAAGGAATAAAAAATATACATTGAGTTAGGGAGCAAAGCTGGGGAATAATACAAACATGATATTTTTAGGGAAAAGAAATTCAAAATACTGATATTCAGAATGAAGAAGAAACCTGACACCAGTAGTGCCATTTTGCTTGCATGAACAACAATCTAAGCCCAATTTTATTATATGTGTATTTTGACATATAATCTGTCTTCCATGTATGTGTTTCCATTTGAATTGAATTAATTCAGTGGAAAGGATTTCCATTCTTTTTCTTATATTATTATCTACCGAAAGAATTACTTGGTGTTGACATTACATAGTTAGTGACATGCTTGTTAATACTCGTAACTAAATATATTTTAGTACATAGAATAAAAAAGAACAGTCTTTTACAAACTAGAAGACAAGAGATAAGATTTAGATGCAGACAATCAAGGAGAAAATGAAAGAGCAGTGACACAATACTGGCCAGCCTGATAAGCAATGATTTTGGTGGAAGTGATGTGAATCTGTTCATTATTAACACTGTCTTGAGGCTATGCCTCTGCTCTCAGGTCAATGTTGGTCAGAGGTTACTCTCAAGATGAGGTTCTCCAACCATTTGCTGCATGAGCACTCAGTCCCATCTTGGACATTACTTCAGCCCAAGGTCTGAAGCTCTCTAGAGAAAAATCCAAGTATAGTCATCATAGCATCATACAGAGTCATCTGTAATCGTAGACAGTAATTCAGACTACAAAGATCCTCCAGTCCAACTGCCCCCCAAAAGCAGGACAATTCAGAATTACATCAGGTTTTTCTAGGTCTTAACAACACTTTGTGCAGGCCCACGAAGTAATACAGGTGGAAAGGGTGGAGACTGTGCAGCCTTCGATATTCCAGAGCTCTCTTGGTTTCCCAGGTAGATACGAGTTTAGATTCCCAGGTGCTCCCATAAAACCAGTGCTTTTTGATACGAAGCGGTTGCTTTTTTTGGCAGCGCTGGTAAGAACATCACAAGAAGGAACTGTTGTCATTGTGCTACAGGCGTAGCTAAGCATAAACAAAGAAGGAAGGGCCAGCTTCATCTGCCTGGATGTTTGTGAGAAAATAACCAGAAATATTTCCTACTGGAAACTCGTGTGTCCAGACTTGCGTGTAGGTCATATGCAGTATTACTGTTCCCATGCTACAGTTTGTAGTGAGAATGTGGGGCAATTATGAAAGTGAAATTTGCTTTTTATGCAATGTGTGCAACATTTATTTCAAGTGAATTGTTCCAGGGAACATCTTTGCCAAGAAACTCTTTCAGGAGATAATTTAAGGAAAACGAGCACCAAAGAATGGAAATTATGGGATTGAATTCGCTTAATTCAAATGGAAAATGTCTTCATGGTTTCTACCCAGCAGGTAATGCATATATATAGAAATTACAGAGCTAGTTAAGTTATTTCACTATTTTTGACATTCTGAAGATCTTTCCATTCCTTGTGATCTGAAATTGATACTTTTTCTGCTTATTTTACAATGTATTTCCACAGATTTTTGCCAGCATTTTTATGAAATCACTTTAGAAAATTCATGTTTACCAATAATCTGTTTTGCTCCTGAAAATAGGGAAAATAATGAAAGCAACAATGTTAAAACACATTTTTAAAATATTGACATATGCAGTTGCCAAAGTTTTAATAGGAAGTACTGATACTTCTTGAAACACTCCCTTATAAAAGTATAGGGCTTTTTTTCAACAACATAATGGCACAAGATTTGCTAAGAGCTATCATAAATCATAGGATTATGGAAAAATTCAGGCTGGAGGGGACCTCCGGCAGTCTTGTAGTCCAGCCTTCAGCTCAAAGCAGGGCGAGCTTTGAAGTTAGACCAGGTTGCTCAGAGTCTTGTCCAGTTGCATTTTGAGTGTCTCCAGGGATGGAGATGCCACAGTTTCTGTGGGCAACTTGTGCCAGTGCTCAACCACTATCAGTGTAAAAACTTTTTCCTTACTTCTGACCAGGCCCCAAAACAGGACACACTATTCCAGATGGATTTTCACAAGTCCTGAGTAGAGAGGAATAACCACTTGACTCAGCCTGCTGCCTATGCTTCTACTGATACAGCTCGGTATGTGCTTAGCCTTCATTCCCACAAGGTCACAGTGTGAAGCTGGGTTCAGCAGGGTCCTCATCTGTGGAGCTGCTACCTAGCTGGTTGACCCCCAGTCTGTACTGACACAGGGGTTAGCCCCCCCCAGGTGCAGGACATTCCGTTCGTCCTTGTTGCATTTCATGGAATTTCCTTCTGACCCATTATTCCAGCTGGTCTGGGTCCGTAGGTGACATCCAGTGTATCAGCCACTCCTCCCAGTTTGGAGTCATCAGGAGACTTGCTGAGGACTCATTACATCCTAGTGTCCAGGTTATTGATGAGTTTGCCATTTGTTAATCCACGCTGGTTGTTTGCAGTTGCTGTCTTCCCTTCACATGCAATGAAATGACCTGCCTGAAGACTTGCTCCATAATTTTCCCAAGAACTGGGAAAAGACTGACCGTCTTTTAGTTGCCTGGATCCTCTTCCTCACTTGTTTCAAAAAATATTTTTTTCTCTTACTGCAGACCCCAAGAGGCAGTCTTGCTTGAGGACATCTCTTCTCTGTGAAGACATTTGGTCAGAGGAATCACATATCATTGTGTAAATAATCAAGTCTGTCCTCTCCAACCTAAAAATATTCTGTTTCCTTGGGAGAATGTACCCATGGCAGGTCAATGCTGTCTGTTAATCATGAGTCTTTCCTGAACACCACAACCAGGCTTCTCTGTCTGCATGCAAGCATACGCTCAGGTGTAGGCACAGGCTGAGTTTTGGAGTTATGAGAGCCTAAACACATCTGGCACCTCCGCACAGGACAAAGATCTTGTTCACTGAAGCAGACTGGGTAGAGGAAGGACCAAACATTTCTGCTGGGTCTGCTGACCTGTGCCCCAAGCACGGCTATTCCTCAGCACTTCATGTAAACTTCAAGCCCAGGCCACATTTGAAGAAATAGCCAGCAATAAAGACAGAAGTGATGTGGGTGATGGGCTCCCACCCCCTCAGAGAGGGGGAGGTGGGCAGCTTCTCGTTCCTCTCTAGTCCGGGGGAACGTGGTGGGATTGCTGCGTTGGGTGGTTTTGTAACTGGAGTTGAAGAGAAGGTTGGGGGATTAGTCAGGCTTTGCTTGTTTCATGTACTCACTGTGAAAGAAATGTTAAAATAACAGCTATTGGGTCTAGTAAAAGAAGACATGTCGTTTGCTTTCTCAGAGGCCCTAGGTGACTTTAGGCAAAATCTGTGGAGAGGGGTTAGCAATCAGGCTATGAAAAAGTTTCAGCTCTAGCTTTATTCCATGCTTCCCTATGGCTGAGCACACTCTCACAGAAGATCTCAGCCAATTTGAAGGACCTGATCCCTGAACCATTCTGATAACAAATGTTTTATCTTCCTAAATCAGAATCGCAGCAACTCCTCTTTTCGTTAAAGGATCATCCAGAAATGAAGGGGACTTTCACATCAGAGGGATGTTTCTCCATCATGACATCCTGTCTGGGCTCCGGAAACTCCTCTTCCCAAGCGAAAATGAAGGCAGATGAGTGCTCACTCCTAACGTACTGCTGACGGCAGGGATCAGCCTGGCTGCTCCCAAAGGAGCCTGTGCAGAAAGTGGCATTACCTCATATGTCACTGTGATATTTTAAAACGGTTGCATAATTACTTTGACTGTTGCACTCGGACTGGGTGACAGGACTATGAAACTGAAATTTGTTCCAGAAACTGTTTGGATTTTGTCCTTTTTTTCCACCTTTTTTCTTTTTTTCCCTTTGTAGCCTCGGGGTACACAGCAACCCGAGATGTTACGCGGGGAAGGAAAGTCACTGAGAAGGGGGATAAATAGGTGATTCCAGACCCACACACACTTTCCTCTGTTACTCAAAGCTTAAAAGAAGGGCATGCAGCCACCTGATTTCCATTACCACAATGGGCCTCACCAGTGGTGCCCAGTGGAGCATGCATGTACATCACTGGTGAGTATTTTGGTACAAGGCAACCATCTCCCAACTGTGGTGCTGTCGCAGGAGGAAGGACAAAGCCTTACTCAAAGATGTCATGCGCATGAGGCCAGCTCCTACGAAGTGTGCCATGACCAGAAATGGCAGCAAACATTACCACATTGCGCACCCCTTTGCCCTTTTTGAGGCAATGCCTGCCAATCTCTCCCTGAGAAGGCACTTTTTGGAACGCAGCAATGCCCACCCTGCCCCTGAGGATTGCGGTCTGTGGTCAGAGGGACATGGGGACCTGGTCCTGCTTGACCGCGGCAAGCTTGGTACCTGCCCGGGACATGCAGCACTGTCACTGAATGATGGCCCCAAAATCAAGATATAATGGGGTTACCCCGTGAAAAGTAAAATCAGTTCAGTGCAAAGTAGATGTCCTTGGCTTTGAAGGGAATAAGGAGAAAAAGAAGTCTTTGTTGCCTTTATAATAGATATTTACATTCAGCCTTTAGACTGTGACCTGCATTATCTGATCCAGACTAAACTGCTGTTGGTTTTGCGACCTCACAGGACCATGGTTAAGATGAGCACCCTTTGAAGCATGTGAGGATCTACTGAGTGGTCTGAGCTTTTACACAGATTTTGTAGGGCAGAGATGAAAAATGAGTTTCAAGAAACGCATTTCTCACAGGCACATAGAAAGCCCTTTAAGTGTGGACTGTGCTCCACACAGAAAAGAGACCACATTAAAAAGGCATTTAAACACCCAAAAGTCTTTTTGACTTCTGACTTCAAAAGAGTTCCCTCGCAGAACTGTACCCACAGTAGCTGCCTCCTGATCATATGGTCAGGCATGAGGGAAATTCAGCTGATTTCTCCCTCAGCTATACAATGAAGCGTGCTACAAAAAATAAAATTGGAAAATTATGTTGGGTTCTTAATCTTTTTATGCCAAAGAAATGGATTCTTTATTTTCTACTATATCTACTAGAAATGGAGACAGTGGTGTATGAAATGAATTTGGAAGCTAGAGGTTAGTGAGGTTAAATTTTTAATTTTCTTCCAGGAATGGGGGGACGAATTAGGTCTCCTTGCTGCCTTATCCAGAGCAAAAAGACAGCTGGTCCTCTCAGGCACTCTGATGACTGCAGTTCAGTGATGTGGTCCCTGACAAGGACCCAGGTAGGTAGAAGATGCCAGAGAGAAGGGATAATTTGGAAACAACCGCCCTCTCTCACCCAGACAGCATCTAAATAAAATGGAAATGGGAGGAATGAGGGCCCCGAGGCTGGATTGTGTAAATAACCAAGTAATATGTTTGTTGGCTGTTCTGAAAAGTAATTGAAATAAATGATTGAAATGCAGACTGTGTTCTACTCTCCCAACATCAGGACTTTTTCCTTGCTAAAGTGAAAAGAAGCTAAAAAAATCCAAAACAAAACTTTGGGGTAAAAAGTCACAGGAAGTTTTCCCGTTGGCATTCTGAAGTAAAAGCCAAGAAAATTAAACGCTAGATTCATACAGCTGGCAGCAGCTTGGCCATCTCTTTGACTTGAAAGGAACCCCTGGCTATTCCTCTGCCCAGGTTGCGAGGGAACGTGGGGTGTGCTGATGCCGGCAGCTCTGCCGGCTGCGTGCCCTGCCTGGGACTCCCTCCCACGCATCCGTCATCCTTGGCTCCCGGCGGTGCTCTCCTCTTTGGAGCATCCTCAGCCTCATACCTTGGCAGGGGCTGGCAGAGTCCTGGGGAAAACTGAGAGGGACCTGCAACTGGTTAGGTGGCTACTGTCCTCCAAAGGGGTAGAAGACTTTAGTTCAAGTCAGGTCTTTTAATTGGAAAGGACACTTAGTTTGCAGGAACTGTGGCACCATCCACAAGGACCCACGAGAGCAGAAACACGCCAGCACTGACTGATGGCCAGTGCAGTTTTCTGGGACGTGGGTGCAGCTCCTTGAGGCAGAGGAAGAAATCAAACCTACATCTTTCATTTTTCAGCTGAGGGCATTAATACTGTGCTGTTGGGTGGAAGGTTAACTACCACCAATGTACCTTTATTTACATGGCTTTTATTATAAGTACCCAGAGAGTTAAATATTTCAAAAATGTGAAGGGCTTATGTTCGCAAAGTGTCTAAACAAACTGTTTCTGACAGTTAAAAAAACCCAGTCTTCATATGTTTTGGCGAAAACTGTTTATTGAATTTGGTCAAACTTCAGAAAATCATCAGCCAACCTGAAATAGTGGGTTTTTTTGGTGACTAATGATTTATGAAAAGAAATATGCTGTCTTCTTCCCAGGAGGCACATAATTTACTTGGGAGTTCATGGTAGATTTTCCTTTCTTCCTTTCTCTCCTTTGCAGGGGACTTGAGGTTCCTCAGGAGACGGGTTACTGCCTTTTGCATTGCCTGTGATTTGGGCTTTCAAAGGGGGAGATTTCTCACCTCCTCCTTTGGATGGGACCAGTGGACCATCCTTTTTGCTCTGTCTCACCCAGGGGAGGGGGCTGCTGTCAGCCCCGATGGGCTGCGAGCACAGAGGCCAGCAGCCAAGGGAGCCTGAAATCACGAGGAGTGCAAAATCAGTGTTAAGTACGTGTCTTGCCTGACTTTGCATGCTGTGTTTGGGCAGATTTGAAAGCAGGCAAAGGGCATTTAGTTACCCATGTTTGAGCCACACTGTCCTCAAGCATTCTAGGCAGTTGACTGAACCCATTCGAATCCGTGGCTCCTACCTGCAAGAGTTGGCAATGTAGTTTTAGAAGGGTGAGCTGAGAAAATACAAGGTGAGGTTGCTCAGAGGCTGAGCCCTCCTGGTGCTGCTCTAAAACTGCCCAGCTGTTTGCTTAATTTAACCCTTTCTGGGTGACGCCGCAGACTTTCAGCTTTGTCGCAGTGCTGACATAACTGCAGGAGGGTATTTTTCTGGGAGAGTTTGCAATGCTGGTGAATTGAAGACAGAGCAAGTGGTGAAAACATGTGGGATACTTGGAAAGTAATGGGCACATAGTGAACAATCCAGACTCGATAGAATTGATCAATTTGTGAGCCAAGGATGTTTTGTAGGCAGCAGGCTTCAAGGACGCTTTGCTTGTGTATACATATTTAGCTAACGGTAGTAAGAGCATTCCAGATGCCTTTAGAAGGCCTTGAACAGAATAAACAAGAAGACAAAAAAAGAAAGATGCCAATTAGAACACAGGTGCGCATTCCACGATAAAGGGAACTTGGCACAAAGAACCTCAATTCCACAGCTTATCTTGACCAATTAGCCTGAGACAAGTTTCGCATGTTTTAGTTAATACAACCAATTATGCCTTATGTTTATGCGCGTGTACAGTGTTGTTATAACCAATCACTAGGTGTAACTAGGCGCGTGGACAGCTCATGCTAACCAATCTCTAATTTGTTTATGCGTGAACAGTAACTAGAATGAACATATAAACCGAGCTATCTTGGCAATAAAGTGGCATCTGCTTGATCATATTGATTGTGTGCAGTGTCCGTGACTTCCACGTCAACAAAAACAGTTTCCTGGGACTCTTCCCTCACAGCTAAAGTGGAGCCCAGCCCAGGCAAGGGCTTAGCAGGGGGAGGACAGCATAAGCATCGCATGGAGTACTGGGGGGCCCTGGGGAAAGCACCATCTCCTGACGAGGGGAGCTTCTCCATGTCCCAGTCTCGCCCCATGTAACACGAGGGCAGGGGTCTTGCCGGTCCCATGCGGAGCACTGTATGGGAGCCCGGTTACATTAGCTCAGAGTCATTCAGCTGTTGACTGCGGAAAGCCTCCCAGGAAAGTGGGTGGTTATCTTTAAAATGATCTTCGTCCAGCCGAGCAAGGCTTTGGTTCAGTTTTGCTAGTGTGGAGTACTCCCATAACTTTAAATCGTATCAGGAGTTGATTGTGAGTTTAAATATATGTAGCGAACATTTAAGTCCCGTGCAAACGAAGACCAGAGAGGGGCCAAGGCAAGCTGATGCATGAGTGGCCATGTTGCTCCCTCTCCAGTCCATGAACTGGATTCTTTCACAAAACTCTCTGTGTAGCAGTGATAAAAAGGTGAATATTTGTCATAGTTGTAAGATAACACTCTGACGCCCTAGTAAACATAAGTGAATTAGTGGTTATGAAAGAGACCTTATGACGTGATTGCTTGCAACAGCAGAGAGTTGGATGTGGTGCCCCAGAAAGCACCTTCCAGCCTGGTACAGATTCATGGGGAGATAGTCAATAGGTTTGGGGTTACTGTTTTGTTTATAGAAAATCTCACCTACCCTTGCTATATAATGCACTCAATGTTTTGGAGCTATGCTTAAAAAAATAAGTCTGGATGATAATCTCTCTCTCTTTCCCATCAGACCAAATTGTCATAACCCCTATTTGCGCTGGATTAATAATCCCCCAAAGGTCAGTGCAGCTGCTTGTGGAACAAGCAGTGCTCAATGCCCTGCCCTTGGCTCCGCTGAGCATCAGGGAAGCACCGCCGCAGCTCAAGCTCAGGGACCTGCCGGAGAAGTCACGCTGGTGTTCACGGGGATGCCAGAGACTAACTACATAGTCGGGAAAACTGGAGAGACTTTGAATCTCCACAGGCTGTGGCTCTCACGATATTAATAAAAAGCTCAGATGGGAGAGTTCACCAGCATAAGTCCAATTTAAAAATTGAAATAGATGGAGTTTCTGCAAATTGGCCTATCAGACTCTTACAGCAGCTTTCAGAGTCCTTGTCCCTCCTGCAGCATAGCTGGTTCTTATTCCCTAAACTTGATTTGTTAGCATGTCTGCTGTCAAAAGGTCTGTTTCTTATTTTTGTTGAGTTATACCTTAAATGTGTCTTTTTTTGGCTACTTATGTTCTCGTTTCTGCACGGCGGCAGCCAAGCAGGGGCCCAAGTACTCGTTCCTGGCCCTCAGACTTATTCCCATCGCTTTGATGGGTTGAGTCTGGTGCTGCCTGTATCACAGAGCACCTGGATGGGCCGATCGCAGACATTCGCTGGCACTGCAGTCTCAGCTGTGGAAACAATTTTGCTGGCAGTGGAAGCCCAGTTTCGCTGGGGAGGGGCCCATATTTCTTGTTTGTAGCGTGTGAAGCCTCATCAGAGCTCTGTTGTCAGACCTGCTGGAATTTTTTTCCCCTCCTTCTCTTCTTGGTCCACCTTCTCTCACCCCTCTAAATCTTACTTCTGCTTTTTCTTAAAGTCCCTAATGTATCTTTTCTGGCTTCTTTTGCTGTAAGCTCTCCCCTCTTTTTTCCTTCACCCATTAGCTCTTCCTTCACTGTGCTTCTCCGCTGCCTCCTCCTTTCTCCCTGTGTCCCCACTTTCATCCCTTCTCCAGAGCTCCATAAATGGCAGTTCTAGGAATGGGGTGTATCCCTAGAAAAGACAGCTCTCTCGGTCCTCAGAGATGCCGTGAGATGCAGGTCTGGGTAGCGTTGCTGCCGTTAATATTTTATTAACAAGTGATGCTGGGGACCCGTGGTGCCAAGCGTTGTGTGGCTGGGCAGTAAAAGACAGCTCTTGCCCCAGAAGTCCTCAGGTGCTCCACAAGCATGAAGGGATTACAGCCTCAATCTTACACATCGGCAGCGGAGGCTTATGGAAAATAAGGATAAATTTACTAAGCTGTTTAAGCACATGAAGTTGCAAATACATATTTTGTCCCCAGCCTGACATCCTTATGCATGTTAACTGTCTAATTCCATTTAACCTATTGATTTTACTGGGGTATAGGAATGACATCCATGTAGAAACCATAGAAAAATTTGCTCATGGTGACCGGGTCAAGGTCACACAGAGAGTTCAAGACCATCCATTTCTCTCTACGGTCTCATGGGGGGAATGAAAGCTCAGCGCAATTTAAAGCAAGGAGAGAGAATAGGAGGAGAAAAAGCAATGAAACTTTATAGCCTGTGCTCACCGGGCTGTATCTGACTCCGGCTCAAAGGCCTGGACTGAAAAACCTGTTTTTCTGAGGCATGGCTAGAGCTGAAAACTGCAGCATGGTCCTTGTATTCTGTGATATCCCAGTACAACATTCATGAAATGCTCTGTCAGCTTCACAGATGTATTAAGATGGAAGACTGTAAAGATCTAAGCATGCATAGCATGATTCACATTTTCCTCCTTTGTGTTACTTTGATGTTTAGGCTTTAGGTTTAATGTCATCTCCCAGTTAGCAGGTTTTTGATGTGCCACAGGTGTTTCTATCAACATACGGTTGTATCGTTTCCTGTTACTTGGAGGTCAGTTGGTGCTTGGCCAAGGGATAAGTGGACCTGTTAAGTTTGAGAGCAGTGAAATGGTTAATTTGATAATATTTAACTTGCCAAATCCTTAATATGGAGAGGTAGCATGCTCAGGAGTTGAGCAGGGCAGCGTGATCTCCCTTAGCTGTCATTTCAGGATGCCTGCAGAACCAGGAAGACCGTGTATCAGTTTACACTCAGCTTGGTAATCTTGCATGGGGCCTGTTTGTGTCTCTTGTGCTGAAGGCTGAATGTAGAATTAACATTGTTAGCCAAGAAAGCAAATAAAGGGAACTATTTCCCAAGGCATTTTACTCTGTTTATTTAACGCCTCTGAACAAACCCCTTTCCACATCCTCTGAACCTACTGGCCACTTCAGATAGCTCCATTTCCTGCTGGGTGAGTTTTTTCTAAAATGTTTATTCAGCTCCAGGAAATGATGATTTCCTGAATATTCTGAAACTTCATATTTTTGTTGTATCCCTGTTTGTTTAATAGTGTTACTTATTGTGGAAGTGTGCAATGCACAACAAGACCCCTTGCAATGTAACTGTAAGGAAGGAGTGGAAGTAGACGTAGTACATCAAAAACCAGTTTAAGTGAAACTAAATCTGTTTTTGCTAATTTATACACTAGTGTATTTCCATTAGCATGAGCAGTTACTCCTTATTTATACTGGCCTTAATGAGTTCAGAAGTAGGCTTTTAAACTTATCCTGCTCTTTAAGGAAAAGTGCCTAAAAATTCAAGCTAGTGAAGGAGAATTAATTAACTTAAAGATCAAGATTTTATAATTCACAGTTTACATTAATGTCTTTAAGTTTTCTTTAAGCAACGGAAGGGACTATATGTTTTCCTCGCCCTACACTGGGACTGAAAATGAGCAATGCTTATTTTGTGAGGTTGAAGTTAACCTGCAGCCAGCACTCCAGCCTGACATGGATTTCGCTAAAGAGAGTTAAATTTGTGCACAATCTTAATGAAAAGGCCATAACACTTTATGCACAAGGATGGGAACCAGAAGTAACTACTCTGAAAAGAGAAGAGCTTTTTTAAAGTAAATCAAATGGGATTGGTCCCAGAGGAAATTCAGGAGCTGCATAGCTTTGCCATTAACCCTGGATACCCCCCCCCCATGCCTTCCTCTTCTCCCTTCATATCTACTTGTTCTTAACCTTCATCTGCTGGCATTATCAGCTGTGACTCCCTTTGGCTTTTTACAGGCAGAACAGATAGTTCACATCTCCCCTGAGTCTGAAGAGAAAGGCAATGTGGGCATGCTGTCCTGCCAATGCGCCTAAATGACAAACTCTTACAGCATCCCAGTACAGCTGGTCCCATCCTTACCTGGAACTTCCGCCCTCATGGAAACCACATCCTTCAATGGCCACCATGTCTCCATTCGGAAAGGATTTTGAAGGAAGAACAGACTGAAGATTAGACTTTCCTTTTCCCAGGCATCCTTTTATCTGTCTTGCTCCAGAAACCAACCTCTTCCTCTCCTGTGAGTCTTTTGTTGCCACTCGTATACTGTCTGTGGTGAGGAGGTTGGTTGCTTTCCCCCCCTTTTAAATATTCTTTTTAGAGTTTCTCTACTCTCTTCCTTCCTTCCCTCCTTCTTCCCTTCCTTCTGTCCTTCCTGTTTCGTTATGCATCTCACACTCATCCACTATTTTTCCCAGTTCAGGTGGAGACATGCTGCTGTCTCTATCACCAGACATTGCCGGGCTGTCTCTGTCACTGACAGAGATTGAACCCTTTGTAGGCACCAGAAGGGGGTCTGCTTTCAGACCACCCCTTGTGAAGCAATGCGATACCACTGTGCCCCTCTCTGAAAGAAGCGTTCTTCCTTTTGACACCAAATATTTGATATCCACATTGCTGAGCTGAGTAATCTCTGAGGACGCCCTTTCTGCCATATTACCTCCTCCCCGAGTTCATGTTGTGTAACTTTACCACCACAATGCAGGACCACGACTCTTTGATTTTTGAGTGATTAATCTCTGATTAATTCACCTTAATTCCTTGTGTGACCTGCTTTCTGCTTTTGCAGGGGGATACTTCCCTCTCTTCCTCCTGTCAAACATGGTCAGGCAGAGCTGCAACACTTCTGTCTTTTTCTTTCCAGGAGCCTTTTTCTTCCTACCTTTTCTGCTCCACCATAGCTCTGATAGGAGACCATCAGCTCCAACAGCCTCTTCCCCAGCTTTAACAGAAGGGTGCATCATCCCGAGAGATTTGTTATGTTTTAACTCGCTTTGGGCTTGGTGAAGTTTTCAGAGGATGTAGAGGACCCATGGAGAATGGTTTTTACCTCCTATAGAAGTTTTGGCTACTTGGCCTCTATTATCACTTCAGCTGCTGGGAATCATTTGCAGCACCATGTTTAAGCCTGAAATTTCATGAGAAAAGTCTACACCAGGCTACTATTGTGTTTGTAAAGCAAGCTGCTAGGTGCTAGGAAAGCACAAGAATCACACAAATAAATAGGTTTAAATTAACTCCAGGTCCTATACTAATGCATGATGACATTTACAGCTGCCTTGGCTTACCCTGCCATCTTCTGGTGATACCTGCTGCAAGATCAAAAGTTAGAGGTGAAATGAGATGAAATATTTTATTACTAAGAACACAAGGGTTGGCTCCAGTCCAACAGAACAGTTTCCTTAAATAACCATTTTTAATATACAGCACCATATAAGATTCCTGCAATAAATGTTAGGATTTTAGATTTTTATTTAACTTTTTTTCAATAATGTATTTATTTTACTGAATGATACTTCACTAGGATAAAGAAATGTTTCTGGCCTGACAATGCCTGCCCTGGCAAAGGCAGATAAAAAAAATGTACCACTCATTTCTCTATCTTATAAAGCAACCAAGAATACTAAGGCAGCCAGAGCCATTGACTGGCCAAGTATTCAAGACTGTGACTACTTGGTCTCCAAGCCTTTGGATGCTCAGTTACAAACTGCTTCTCAGCCATCCAAAACTGGACTATTTGACACTTTCCACACCAAACCCACCAATCTGTGCTCCAATTCTCTCACTGTGCCTTCCAGCCTAATAACGCCAATGATTTTCTTTTTTGCTGGTTGCATTGGGTTTGCGTGGCAAGGTTTTGGTAGCGGCGGGGGCTCTAGGGGCGGCTTCTGTGAGAAGCTGATGGAAGCTTCCCCCATGTCCGACAGAGCCAATGCCAGCCGGCTCCGAGATGGACCTGCTGCTGGCCAAGGCTGAGCCCATCAGTGACAGTGGTAGTGACTCTGGGATAATGTATTTAAGAAGGGGGAAAAAAAACTGCACAACTGCAGCCAGAGTGAGAATATGTGAGAGCAACAACTCTGTAGCCTGTGGTGATGAAGACCATGGTGAGGCAGGCTGTCCCCCTGCAGCCCAGGGAGGTCCACAGTGGAGCAGATCTCCACCTGCAGCCTGGGGAGGACCCCACGCTGGAGCAGGGGGGTTCCCAAAGGAGGCCGTGACCCCGTGGGAAGCCCGTGCTGGAGCAGGCTCCTGGCAGGACCTGTGGATCCATGGAGAGAGGAGCCCACGCTGGAGCAGGTTTGCTGGCAGGACTTGTGACCCCGTGGAAGGGATCCACGCTGGAGCAGTTCATGAAGAACTGCAGCCCGTGGGAAGGACCCACATTGGAGAAGTTCATGAAGGACTGTCTCCCGTGGGAGGGACCCCATGCTGGAGCAGGGGACGAGTGAGGAGTCCTCCTCCCCCTGAGGAGGAAGGAGCGGCAGAGATAAGGTGTGATGAACTGACCCCCACCCCCATTCCCCGTCCCCCTGCACCGCTGCAGGGGGTAGGTAGAGAATTTGGAAGTAAAGTTAAACCTGGGAAGAAGGGAGGCGTGGAGGGATGGTGTTTTAAGATTTGGTTTTATTTCTCATTACCCTACTCTGATTTGATTGGCAATAAATTAAACTAATTTCCCCAAGTCGAGTCTGTTTTGCCCGTGACGGTAATTGCTGAGTGATCTCTCCCTGTCCTTATCTTGACCCATGAGCCTTCCGTTCTATTTTCTCTCCCCTGTCCAGCTGTGGGGGGGAGTGACAGAGCGGCTTTGGTGGGCACCAGCGTCCAGCCAGGGTCAACCACCACACTGGTTTTCCTGCTTCTTTCCATTTCTGTTTGCACTCTGTCCAGAATTAGGCTGTTTGTCTGCTTGGTTTTGCCCTTTGACCGGCCCCCAATACTCTTTCTTTACAAAGACCTCAGCACTGGCCACCCCTTAAGGCTGAAACTGAGTTTGAATTTTTCCTTTTGACCTTTAAAGTGCTGCTGGTTTGGAAAGTCCCCCCCTCACCCAGAGGAAAATTTGGACTTTTTATTGGAAAACCAAAAAATATTCAGTGTTTGGCAACAAAGGGATTAGTCATGTCTCAAAACTACAGGCCATTCTTTAATGCTCACCAAAAATGTTCTTTTTTTTTTTGTCTGAAAATGTCCAGTTGCCATAAACAGAGGGTTGGGGTTTTTTTGGTGTTTCCACAAATGTTGAAAATTTTCATGGAAAGCAGCTGTTGTGGGTAAAAAAAAAGATATTAGCGTAATCATATAAAAGTACTCTTTTTACTGTTCAGCAGAGAAGTTTTGATGGAAAATTTTGACCAGCCTTGCTTTAAAGACCTTTTATGGTGCTATGTTATGAAAGGATTAGACGTAGACACTCTATCTGGCTTCTTCACCTATTTCTGTTTATACTTCATTATGTCAGTCTCTTCACTATCCTCAGGTCTCTAATCCCCTCTCTTTTGATATTTACAATATTTATTTGCTTGCTTTATTTAAAAAGTTTTGTTTGCTTCTAGTTCCGTGTAATCAACTGGGCATTTTAGTTACAGGTTTGTTGTTAATATCTGCCTGATTTCTTCCTGACTGCCCAACTGTGCTACATAAGGCTGCTCTCAAGGGCTGCGCTAGTGGCATGGCACTAGGTCTTTAGGGCACTTTGGTGTTGCAGACCTTCGTGGCTCCTTTGATATGCCCTAATGGCACAAGGCTCCCTTGTTTCGCTACTGAGGAACTTCCATTTTATAGCAAAAATTGTTATTACTCACTAACTGAAGAAGCTCCTACTTGGTGTTATTGTATTATCACCCACCTCCAGGGTGTTCAAGTTGTGTCTGCTGTTCTCAGCCTCCTTCTGCCCCAGCTCGCACCACCTATTCTGCCCTGGGACTGCAACCCGACAGGCACCGTCCTTCCCGAGGGCTCCTGCTCCCACAGAAGCACTAATTAGGGCCCTAATTATGGCAAACTGCCCAGGCTAATTCCAGATGATGATGGCTTCTGGTATCCCACGGGGAAAGGCACCCTGGGGATACAGGACCACAACTGTTACAGGAACTTGGGCTTCTGAAAGATGGAGACACTTTTGGATTCCTCCACAAACAGCCAATAACTGGTGTGTAGAAAGCATGCACAGAGTAGCATTGGTGTCAAAATTGCATGCTAATGTTTTTTTCCTTTAATGCATTGAAGGTCTCCAGGGAAATGGCAAGTTAATTTGGCTGATTGGTGTCATCCCCCCCAAAGTGTGTTTACCAGAACTGAGACTAATTGGCTGTCCCAACAGTATGTGAATGCAAACATATCAGCTTTTATTTTCCTTCCTCTAACGCCCACCTGATCTCACTCAGTTGCACCTTCAAGCAGTGAACACGCTAGGAAGTCTGCTGTCAGTCTCTGGAGCGCAGGAGCAGGGGATGCAAGGGAAGGGTGCTTTGCTGCGATTTGCAAAGTCGTGGTGGACAAAGCTGGTGCCCACACTGTGCTGTAGTGGCAGGTCTGAGTCTCCACCACCCATCAGCTGAGGCAGTTTTAATTCTAGCTCAGAAACAAGTGTAAAACCCAATCAAGTCAGGCTACCTATACCCCGTCCATACTTCTAAGGCATTGAGGAAAATGTCACTTTTCTCCCCAGGCAGTCAAAGCCCTGAGCCCACCACTATAGGCAGGGCAACCAGTCTACGTGGAGCATTGGTTCAGATAAAAGTGGGAGTTTCCTGCAAGAAACTAGACAAGAACAGGTAATGTGGGCTCTGCCTTTCCCTCCAGCCTTGCCAGGATCCTTGTGTGCCGGCTCAGGCAATGTCCAGGCTGAGCAGTGACCCGAAATATTCTGCAGGCAGTGACATCGTGCTCATGATGATGCTTGGTCCCACTGTGCCCCCTGGAGCACCCGATGCTACAGGACACTGTGAATTTTGCAGAGGTGATGGTAATATTTGGAATAAGAATGACCAGATGGTGAGAGGTTTCTAATAACCAAGGACATGCTCTTAGCCAGTGCCTGTACCGGAGAAAAGACATTTCTGGCATCTTTTTCTAAACATTCTTCTTAAAACAGGCAGAAAGGCAGAGTTTGATCACAGTGACACTGGTGCAAGTCCAAAGTACCTGCCGTGAGTGACTGTATTATGCTAGATTCTCAGCAGGGTAATGAGATCAGACCCTGATCCACACTGACTACTCTGGTCTGCAGTAGGCGTACATAATTCCTGTTTGAAAACAGCAGGGACTGCAGCCATAAAGGCTGGTCATGATTATTAGTGTGTTTTACAGGAGAAGCAACTGTCCGTTGAATCTCTATGATTAAAAAAGTACAAAACCACCTGATTTCTCTCTCATTTCTGGGACCGGTGGCACATCGCAGGTGGCGAATTGCAGGTGGTTTGCTCGGGTAGCCACAGCAGAACTCTGCTGGAGGCTCTGGCACGGGGAGCCGGCAGCCTTCCAAGGCATGGCAAAAACTGACACCGTTTCATGCTGCAACGCTACGACAAAAAGGCCAATTAAAAAAAGTTCAATTCCTTATTTTTTTCTGTCTTACGGGAAGATGGCACAGTCACCTCTACATCAAAAATTCGCATCAGACTGTGTTTCCGAGACATCACATGCTTATGTAGTCATGTTTGAAGCATGTGATAGGTGGGTTCTAAATCTCTGCGTGAGGAACAAAATAGCTGTTCAATGAAAGCATACAAGAGATCAGAGCTTGTGAAGACTGTGCTGAAATGCCAAGAGACAGTATAGCCTTACAGCACTTAGAGACATATTCTTTAAAGGAAACACAAACAGCCCCTCAAAAAAGCAAACTGACCATGGCTGAAAACAAGCCAGTGAAGCGATATGCCCACAGCACTAGGATATGCTCATCTGAGGGAGGCAGGAGTAGATAGCAGCAAGGATGGTGGAGGCTGGATAGGCATTGCTGAATATGGATCCAAAGCAATTTTTAGTTTAACTGTGTTTTAAAATCACATTTTCCTATGCTGACATTTTTCAGTGTTTTCTTCACTGTGATTCCTAATAGGAGAACTTACATTCTGGTGCACTTAAAAATAAATAAAACTGAGAAGAGATTAATTGAAAACAAGGGAGGTGTTTGTGAGAAATGTATGTTTTTAATCGCAGCTTGTGTTCTGGGACAGTCTTTCAACAATTCTGCCTTCTGGCTGTGGATCTACAACAGGATCTCCTAATAAATCCCAGGTTTCAAGGTGAAAAGCCCTTCTGTATTTTAGGTGGGCTCGCTTTAAGCAAAAGATGCAGGCAGATCCACCCGGTCCCCACATCTGACTTCTGCCACACCATCCCATCCTGCTTGAAAAATAATTAGCAGTAAAATGCATAAGCTTTGCTGAGACAGTGAGGGCTTAGCATTTGAGCCTGGCTTTGACGTCCTGTTGGGGCTAATGGGAGAGGATATTCAGAGCTCTCAGTTGTGGTTTGGGGCTGTGGCAGGCACATACCACACTCCTTTTGCCTGTTTGATGGCTGGAAAATTATTACTACCTAGAAGGTCAAAGGCTCAGCTTTAAAAAATAAACAAAGAAGTGGAAAATGGGGTTTCTGTAGCATCTGGGCAGGCTGGGTAGACACAGCAAGGGTTTGGGGAGGACCAGACACTGCGTGCTGCTTGCTGCCCCTGCGGCGCAGGCTGTGGGGCTGCAGACCCTGGCCATGGGGGAACGCGGGCACGGACAGCATCCGACACCCGTCCTGGACGTGGGAAGCCGTCGCCTCTTTGCTGGGCTAATGCAAAGAGCAGAGAGGATGGGAGGTGGATTTGGCATGGCCCCTGCCAAGCGTGAGCTGGGGCCTCTGCTCGGGCTGGTTATGTCTGGGACCAGGAAATTAAGAGCAATGTTTAGGGGCCAAATGCTTGGGAGACATGCAGGGTTGCACCTGAGGAAAGTCCTATTATGAGGACTTGAAATCAAAATATTAACCTGTCAGACAAACACTGAAAAAATAGGTAATAATTCTAGCTTTTCATTCCTTTTCCCCTTCTGAAATGAATTATTATGAAATTTACCTTCAGCAGATCAGTAACCCGGGGAACTTTTTCAAAATGGGATTTAAACACCCAGATAAATCTGGTAGGACATTACCCTTCTGAAGTATGCAAGATATTCCTTGGCATGCTACTTGTTACTTAACACAGCCGTTAAATGTGGTTTATCTGTGGAAGGGGAGGGGGAGATTAATGAGACCAGCAGAAATGATGAATTAACTGACTGTGATGAGGTGCACTTGCAGAGCGAGCTACTGTGGCGAACAGTTTTGTAAAAACAAGAAATATTAAAGCTGGATCTCTGGGGAGGATGGAAATGTTATGACTAGAGACAAGGTTTCTGCTACAGGGGCTGCAACAGGCTCTTTCCATGGGAATGGAAAAACGGGCTTTTTGTAGGACCCATGGGAGTCCTGTAGGACTCAGGGCTTCAGGGTACCTACGGTCCTACCCTGTGATCCTACAGTTACAGGTCGTACAGTCCTAAGGTATGACACCTCTCTAACGCTGGGCATGATGCTTTGGCAAGCTACTTAGCATGTTTGTTTCAAATGTAGACTCAGCTTTTTCCAAAGTTTCTTGGGATTTCTGAGTGACTCACGTTCGACAGAGCGTCAGAGTGTTTGGACACGCTTGAAAAAGACTGAGTACAAGAATGTAGCATTGGCCTGAATAAAGTTAACTTAGTTAAACAAATTTAATTTGAATGAAATAGCCTTTAGAAGATAGTTTAGTGAAACCAGTGCATGGCTGTGAATAGGCATGGGAGAACATCAGAGTCTTCCAGAAATGTGAGGAAGAGTATGACAGAGCCAAAGTGCTCAGGGACAAGGAGCAGAGGAGTTTTGGGGGGTAGGACAGTGTTTTCTGCCTCCCCTAAGCCCCTGTTCCCTACCTGATTTTGGACACAAGGCTAAAATTACCAGTAACTCCTCAGGAGCATTGTTCACCTGAGAGTGAACAGTGTCAAGTATTAACAGGGTGTTGCATGTATTCAGTGCTGTGGCACTGCCTGTACCCCACTATTCTGCAGCTGCTACCTCTGGCTTGAATGACATCATTGGCTTCAACGGTCTAAGATCAGATCTATCCCCAACACCAGGTTATTTAATTGTGAGCATGATATATAAAAACCACTGTGACACCATCTTGCAGTCTGGTTGCAAGAGATAGGTTGAGACCCCATGGTGAGGTCAGCTGAGTGACTACTTTTATTTGGGGGGGGGAAATAAATGTGCCAGGTGTGCTAAATTCAAAAAGAAACTTTGAATGTAAAAGTAGAGAAGAAGTTTTTTTAAAACACACTTGTGCCATGAACATTTTGAAAACAAGACCTTTTACTGAATTGAAACACAGGGAAAAGGCTTTTGTTTCCAAAATTAAAATAAAAATTTCATACTGGGTCGAATGTAATGGTTTGGGCTGACCCAAAAGGAAATGTGTCAATTCAGCTTATACTAATGTTTTTTCCCCAGCTAGACCACGGTTTCCCAGCTCTGCCTGTGGCTGCCTGAGCTCAAGGATGGCCCAGCAAGGACTTGGCTGCCTGAGCCCATTGTGAGGGCTCTGATGATGCCTTCGGAGCTGGCCCAGGCACTACTAGGGAATCCCTATCCCAATTTGCCTTTAACAGCCAAGGTAAAAATTGCTGAATATCCAGAAAACGGTTACAGCTCCATACGTTGGCCAGTCCTTAGAGGCACTGATGCAGAAATGCCTCCTCTCTGTGGCCATCCTCAACCTCCCACCCTGGTGGTACCTTTCCCCCTGCTCCCCGTGAGGGTTCCTCTGCAGCTGCCAAGTCTTGAGTTAGCTCTGGGCACACTGGGCCAAGGTAAAACAGCGTTAGGACGTGGCAGATGGGCTGGGAGGCACCGTCCTTCGGAGAGCAGACAGGGGAGCAGAAGGGAGCACAAAAACGTGGCTTGACCCCCAACAGAGTGGACTGGGTGTTGGGATGCTGTGCCATACTCTGTGGAAGAGAGGAAGGACTTGGTTCCTGAGTGTTTGCATGCCATACCAATGAAATAAAATTGAAGTCCTGGGAAAAAAGGAAGGGCATGATACTGTGGGATGAGTGTATGGTAGCAAATACAGGGAGCATCATGCTGGGCCAGACTAAAGGTCTGTCTAGTCCAGTAACGAGTTTTTGGCAGTGATCAACAGTGGCTGAATACCTATGGTGAGGGTGCAAGTGTACATGCTGCTTTCCCGAACACTCTCCCAGCATCCAGCCAGTCTCAGCTCAGGGTCTTCCTGAGGCAGAAGCAGCTGTAGTACACCGAGCCACCGTCAGTGGATATTTACTTGTCCAGTTTCCCCTTGAGCCCACGTACACTCTGAGCATCTGTGGTCTGAGTGCACACCCTGTACAAAACCACCCTCTTTCACTGGTTTTGATCCAGCTACCACCTGCAAGCTCCACCGTGTGCACTGGAAGAGGCAGTGAATGGGCATTTCCTACTCGCTCTTTCCATGCTGCTCATGATTACTTGATTTTTGACTGTATTAAACCCCTTCCTGCACTCCCAGGTCCTCTATTTTCCAGGCTGAAGTGTTCTAGGGCATTCAGCTGTTCCTTGTGTGCAAACCACTCTGTACCTTTGACACTCCTTGCTGCTTTTCTCTGAACCTCCTCCAGTTTCCACTACATCTTTTTTAAGATGTGGGGGTGGAAGAACAACCAGGACTGTACAAAGCGTTCATGATGCAAGCCCTTCATGGCTTTATACAGTTATGCTGAGTTAGCTTTTGGCTCAGCTGCACCAATCTGAATGCTACTGTAGACAGAGATGGACAAAGAAGCTGTGATGGGGACAGACCTTCTGGGAAAGGGCAAAGTGTTCCCAGACAGCGTGGGAGCCCTGTGCCCAGGGAGCCCCATTAACCTGGCGGGCAGAGCTACCGCAGACTGGTCCTGGAGGAGAAAGAGGAGGACAGGACAGTCATGAGGTGTCTGTTCCTTCTCCTCTGAAAAAGCTAAAAGCCCTCCAGCCTGTAAGCTGTGATGTGCAGCTCCCTATGGATGGCCGGGTGCTCTGTGCAGGAGCAAGGGAGATAGGACACAGAACGGGCTGTTTGCCGATGGGCACGGGCTGGAACAAAGCTGGTTTGATAAAAGCAACGGACTAAGGAAGGGAAAAGACCTCAGAGATGTCTGGAGGCAATAGAGGGCGACTGCTTGTAAAGTAGGTGGTCTGTTAGGGTCTGGTGCTGGAGCCTAAGAAAGGGACGTTTACACAGGCCACCCAGGAAAACAAGCCTTCTGATGGGATTACATCTTTTCCAGTAAATTGGGGGGTGGGCGGAGGGAAAAAAAAGAAAAAGAAACAGACGCAAACCAGGTCCCAGTTACCAGCGTCTTTATTGCTGTAACTGTTCATGCCAGCGCAGTCGGAGTGGTCCATATTCTGTGTACAAGCAGCACTGAAAAGTTCCGGGAAACCTGTCTTGTTTGAGGTGTCTCTGCTGAAAGCAGTAATTTGATTTCTCTGATCAGGTAAAGGAACAGAACTGCATTTTAACCTTATTTATTGCCCCCAGCATGTGAAACACATGTTGAGGAGCTAAAAATCACTTGTCCAATGGATGCAAAGTCTTAGTAGTTACCTGTGAAAAAATGCTGTTAGGGGCTACCTCATTTTAAAACGAGCAAGGTTTCTGAAGAACGGACACTAAATATTTGCCCTGAGGTTCAGAGACCTCAGGACGCTGGGTCTCGGCTGCTGCTGTTCCAGCTGTGTCATCTCTGACTTCAGCAAAGCGACACCGATATACTCCAACCAGGGAGATGGCCCCCCATCTCATTCACACTGCGTTCACTTCATAGGTATATGCTTTGCCAAAGGCTTTAGCTCTGCGTTTGTGGCTCGCTTTATCAAAAGCAGAGCCAATGCAGGCAGTTGTAAGGGTGGGTCCGCGTGCTGAAATTTCAGTGCTTACAATTTCTGTTTCAGATTAAAAAGAGATTAATTTCTGCTTTTCTGTGTTTTGTTTTGCAGATGGCAGGTAGCTTTTATTTACTTGAAGATGTTTTTTACATCTTCTGTTTGAGTGCTTGGAATAGGGTAGGCTGCATGAAGGAGAAGTGGGAAGAGTTAATCCAAGTAGGAGAAGTTTTGACTGCAGCTGTGTGAAAAATGGGCCAGAAAGTGTTTTATACATTTATGTTTGTTTCAACAAAGCCTATTTCTTTTTCATACTTCAAGTACATGAGGGGGGGTAGTCAACCTGAAATGGTTTATTTAATCCAAAATAGAACATCTCGGTTTTGGCCTGCTTAATCCTAATAAAAGAAATAAATAAGAAGAGTCAGTCTCTAACTGAAAACATCTTCTAAACACCAATTTGAGAACGTTTCAGTTTGAGAATGGTGAAAGAATACATGTAGGCTCTAAAAAACAAAAAAAAAGATTATTATTTCTGGCAAAAAAAAATCTTGTTTAAAAATATGAAAAATCTGTTGGGGCAGAGAGGGGGAGAGAGAAGTCCACTTTCCGGTGCTTGCCGTTAGGTCAATGGCAAGGCTGGCTGAGCAGGACTCTTTCCCGTGTGGAAGATGGAGAGGCGGACTCAGTGAGACAGCTTCCCCAGCCATGGCACCTGCAGCTCAGATAAATTTGGTGCTCCTGAGGAGCTGGGGACTTTCAACCCACCTTTGGTGCTCCTGATGCTTGACCTCACCAATCTGAGGGTGTCTTTGCGGTACCAAGCCACCATAGTGGCAAAGAGGCCATCCAGGATCCTGGGGATCTCTTCCTCGAGCCCTTGGTTGGGATAACCCTGTCCTGCGGCACATTGGTGGTTTTCTCACCAGGAATAAAACTCTCACCCGGGGAGATCTGCTGGGTTTGGCTGCTCGGTGGCTCAGCAGGGCCACAGACCCTGTAAATGCTCTGCTGCCATGAGAAGTAGCATCAGCCCGGTGCAGGCACCAAGGCTTGGGCAGCTGAGCTGCCTTGGACAATTATTGCAGCCTGGAAGCCAGATGAAATCTTGATTGAATCTAGCTCATAAAGAGTAACTCACTGAAAACTCCTTGAGTTACTTGCACACATTTTTCTAATAAACGAGCCATGCAAATACTTAACCCTATTATTGCTTCTTAAGAGGAACATATTAATAGTTTATCTTTAATAGTACACTGATTGAAAGGTTGTCTGCGGTGCATTAAAGTTTATAATGAACAATTTAAAATCAAATAGATAACCAAAGGACACCAAATATGGCAAGTGAGAATGGGAATAACACACCAATAAACTTTCTGATTAAACATTTGGATAGAGTGAACAAGCATTTTCCTGCAAAAGAGGTCTTGAGAAAACCTACAAGTGTCCCTGCATTTACAGGCAGGTTTATGTTGGGAATCAGACCCATTCCCTGGGAGGTAACAGCAGCCTGCCGGCTTCGCTGATACCTTGGGTATCGTGGCAGCTCTGCTGCGTACCTTGGACACTGTGGTCCAAACTTCAGGGAACAGCCCAATTAGTTGTTCTGGAATAAATGAGCTCCAGATCTTTTTAATTAATTTTCTTTCAAAGGATAACCTGCGGCAGCCTTGTGTCTCTAGCTCAGAGGAGAAACTTTATTTTTAACATCAGAATTCGCATGCAACGTGGAAAAATCCTCCTTCACTGGCAGTTTCCACAACGGAGGCAGTAGCACAAACCCGTGCCCTGGGCTTCTGACCGCCCGTGGGCTCTGCCGGTGTGCGGGATATGTCCACGCGCTGGTGGAAAGCGCAAACAAAAGACTGTCAGAGAGCCCGGGCATCGCTGGCAGGACGCGAGGAGACAAATTGGGTGCTCATTTGCCGTTCACAGGAGATGCAAACTGCCATCATCAGTTCATCCTTTGCTATCTTCTTCATGGTGCCACTCAGCACGTTTTCCTGCTCGCCCAGTCCCCATTTTTTCCCCTCTATTACAGTCTACCACCTATCAAAGCCCTTTCCCTGCTTCTCTTCCCCCCCCTGCCCGTGCACGGGGTGGCTTTCCCTCTCCCGGTGCAGGCAGGTGGCGAGGGTCTGCCCGCTGCTGCCCGCTCCGGCTGCAGGGAGGGATGCTCTGCCCACCAC
Organism: Harpia harpyja; assembly: GCF_026419915.1. NCBI lineage: Eukaryota > Metazoa > Chordata > Aves > Accipitriformes > Accipitridae > Harpia > Harpia harpyja. The sequence continues at coordinate 33,340,471 of NC_068943.1, forward strand.
CGGGTGAGTGGGGCAGAAGAGGAGCAGAGGCACCATTGCCCAAACCCCAGCCCTGCTCGTGGCTGCCGCAAGAAGGTTTCCGCAGTAGCTGGAGGGGGGGGAAGACAGGCAAGCAGCTGTTTTTACAGATCCCAGACGCCTGCATAAGTGTTGTGCATCTGTAGCTGGGCATGAAGCATGGGGAGTCCTGGAGTCACACGTTTCCCTTCTCCCGCTCCTTCTGCCTTCACAATTTAGGAGACACTGGTTTAGGATCTCCCTCATCTTAAAAAAAAAAGAAAGAAAGAAAGGAAAAAAGTTTGTTCTGGCTTTTGAGGCATGCAATATAGTGGGGGAGCAGCAAACCCTTGGCGCGGCGGTCGCGGAAAGCAGAGCCGTTTGCTGAGTCAGGCCCTTGATGAGCTGGCAGCGCCGCATCGGCCGTCTGGTATTCATTGTCGGCAACTTGCAGTCTCAACTTCCTACATCATCTCTTAATCCTCTGAAAGATGTGTTTCTATGACTCAGAGCTGAGCGCGCTCTCGTTCCCCGGCTGCTCAACGCGTGCCTTTCCGTGGAGTTGCGGAGGACCGGGCTGACCTGGCGGCCCACGGCGCTGCTGCCGTCCCTCCCGCGTGATGTCTGTCTGTCCTCTGCTTAGATCATCCACCACTGAGCTCCTCTGGGTGGTGGGCAGATGCCTCCAGCCCATACCCGTCCCTGTGGTGGGAAAGCTTTTCCTACCAGCTAAAGTATATTTTCCCCACATTCTCCCTCTGCTCTTCCCGCTATATTCAGCGTGGTGTGGAGGGGTGGGTTTTTTCTGCCATACCATCCCCACCAGTCTTGTCTTCTCTAGACTAAACAGGACTAGACCTTCAATCTTTCCTCCAGAATAATTTCTTCTTGACCTCCTTGCTTTCCCCTTGGGCTTTCTCTGTTTGCTCAAGATCCGCTGTGCTAGAAGACACAGTTTTTCCTTTGGCAATCAGCGTTTTCTCAGGGAGCCGGGAGATTTCATTGCAGGTAGTAAAAAACCTTTACACTCGAGCCAGATCAAGCTTTCTTCTTACAGAAAATTGCTGTTTGTCCCCATGTTCTTGGCCTGGCCTATAAATTTGGGTGTTGGCTGCATACGCAAAAGTAAATTAATGGAACTGGCACTAACTAGCATGAAAAAATAAGAGGGCAAGGAGTTCTTGAGAAAGAAAGGATGTTTCTAAATCAGTATAATATCCTGCTCATTGTTTAAGAACTAGCAGTTCTTCATATAAAAGACGGTTATACGACAGACCTTCAATTAATATAAATAGGTACAGCTCTGTGATTGAGTTACGCTGAACTACATCAGTGGAAAATTTGTCACTGTGCTAACATTCTGGGGGGTTTAAAGGAAGAAAATCCAGTTGTTGGAGTTTGGTTGTTTTGGGTTTTTTTTAGTTAATGTTAACGTCCCAAGAAACATAACTGGAAGAGAGCAGAGAAATTTTTTTCTTCTTTTTTTTATGTTTGCTTGTTTGCTGGTGTGTTTAAACTGAACCTTTAACATCCCTGATTATCACCTGTTCACTGCATCCAAATACAGAGCATTACTGTTTGTGCAGGTTCCCCTGTACCTGGAGGAAAGAAAAGCCTCTTTAAAATGGAGAAGGCAAGTAAAGAGCCCTAAAGCTGGATGAGAGATTCAGGAGAAGTGCAATGCTTGAAACACATGTATTTTTAAAACTGACTGAACTGAATCTAGGTGGTGAATCTGCAGAGAAATTAGGAAACTGTCCTCACCCTTGAGGTCAGGTTCAAACATGCTTTCTGCTCCCATGTCACTTACTGCTGCTCTAATCATTGGAATTAAAGGTTATTCTGAAGACAGGAAGAAAAAGGAAGGTTCATTTAAATACCGTATGGATAAATAAGTGCTATTAACTCCCCCATTCCCGGAGGTGTATTTTTTAATCAAAATACTGCTACTGTACTCTTTGCTGGTCCTAATCCAACCATACACTAAGTAGAACTAATGCTAGTTGCACTTACAGACTTGCACAGCAGTAGAAATGCCCTACTAACATTAGCTACAAAAATTACAATGGGAACATTTTTGTTGCTAATTAAATAATCACTTTATGCAAAAGCAGTGTAAAATTACATCAAGTGTAAAATACATTTAGTAAAAGCAGTTGCTACATTTAATAAACAGTTTTTTTAGAGATCTTTTCCATTGAACTAGAATTAGTTTTAAGACCTTTAAGTCCTTTCCCTATATTGTCTCACAGTACAATGCGGCAGCTAATTAGTGGCACAGTTGACTGGTTTTATTGTATGCTAACTTAAAAGAAACAGTTACAGAATTGTAAAATAGAAAAGTGTGCATGTCTATATATTGCTACAGTAGTTATCATTGAGATGATAACATCTAGATGTCAAGAAAATCAATCAGAAATAAGCACTGAGGAGAGTAATTTCCAGTGATGTCTGGGTATTTTTTTCTCTTTTCTCTATCTGGGAGCGCACAACAAAGTTGTTCATTGCTTTTCTTTCTCCCACCCTGTTGTTATAAACTGTTGTGTGAAATCCTGTTCTGAAATTCTCCTTTTCCCGTGACGTTTCAATGAGAGTAATTGATCTCCTGGCCTTCTCCAAGGGGGACTGTGCTAGCAGACCAGGCTCTCCTCGTGTTATTTCAGGAGAATAATTTATGGGAAAAGAGCTAAGGAAATAGGGTTATTACTAAGGACTTGGGAATGGAGGAAGATGAACAGAACTGGAGGTTGTAAATTAAATAAAGAATGGGACTGAAGGAAAAAAAAAAGCCCACAGCAAGTCACGGGATCCGGTTCTGCTCTCGCTTCACACCAGTTTGCTGTCACTGACCTAAACCCTTCTGCACAGCTATGAGGCGAGCTTCAGAGTCTGTGTTGTTACTGTACATAATAGGTCTGAGCAAAAAAATAGCTCTGGGAAAAAAAAAAAATTGTGAAATACGTGTACATCCCAGGACAGATCCCCAGCTGAGGGTAAATGACACAAATCTCAGAGTTCAACACAGCTGATGTGATTTGGGCTTTTGGAGGGTCTGGTGTGTTTCATTTTTTTTGTGTTATGAATAATTGATAGTTATGCAAACCGTTACTAAACTTGTTTCACTGTTTTGTGTATGGCTTGCTGTCTGGGGTGGGGGGGAAATACTGTATATGTTTAGCTCAACCCAGTATAGAAATACCATCAGATTGTCTCCATTTGCTGGATTTATGCTGCCACAAAATGAACCCAAATCTCAGTTTGGTGTTCAGGTGCTTTGAAATAAATCACTGAATTGCAACCTTGATATCTTGCTGCTTTGACTCACTGCACAGCGGACCCCCTAATTCAGCAAAGTGGCTTTTTCAGCCTGACACCCTTCCTTGTCTTGTGGGCAGGACAGATGAACGGACACTTTTGAGGAGAAATGTTGAAAGTTACAGCTAAGTTCACGTCAGTCTGTTCTTGAATGTTTTGGAAACTTGCTGTAATTTGCTGTATCTTTTATAAACCATCCAAACGATCATTGAATGGGAAACTGCAAGAACAAGTAATCCAGCCACAAATTAATGATGAAGCATAGCGAACTGCCACTTACCTGAGTGATTGATAATTTAATCTGAAGCCTCCTTTCTGTTCAAATGTTTGGCTGAATCGTTTCCCCATGATTTCTTTCAATGATTTGAATCTCTTGTTGGCCGAATAATTTTTGCTTCCTGTAGCATTTCAGATAAATGAGATTGTACTGAGAGAAAAGCAGAGCTAACACCATTCCAGTGGAGAATTTCTTGGCTCCGCAACTTGTCTTTTCTCACTTCAGAGACTCTCCAAGTAACAGAACATATAATATAGCCTTTTAATGTGTGCATTGTTTCCAGCCTTCCTTCTAATGGCAATGCTGTAAATTGAACTAACCGTTCGGTCATGTTTTAATAATTAACACTTTAACACAAAAGAGTCTTTCTGGTATTCTGTCATTGAGTGAAGTTTCATAGGTGATTTTAAAAGTCTGTTTTGTCAATCTGCTCTGTAGTTGCAAGGAAAGAGATTCTAAATTAAACCTAATGGGCCATGTTTTTCTTAAAAGGTCCTCAGCCCAGACTTAATTTGTGCCTGTAATACCGTGGTGTGATATGTGTGATTTTACTGCCTCTCTGTAGCAATGTCTCCGCGAGCGTTGCTGCTCCTGCTGTAGCCAGAGCCAAAGCTTTGCCTCGGGTCCCGTTCCTGGTGCCGGAGGCACAGCCCCTGCTGCCAGGTGGGATGTCTGGCTGCGGTACGGCCAGTGACACCCCCTACTCCCTCCCAATTTAATGGGAAACAGGTCAGTTTGGTAGATTTGCCAGACATTTGGGTCTAAGGAGGTGGTTCACCAAGGTGTGACCTGACCCACTGGCTAGAAATCGCATTTCCCATGATACGATCAGGACATGTTTAACGGACAGGGTACCAGTGCAAACCTTGGGGCGCTTCCTTGCAGGAGGTGTGTTTTGGGATAGCAAAGGGATCCATGCTCTGAAGTCGTTCAGCAGTGCTTGATCGAAAGATACACTCACATCACTGCATGTCAGGCACGTACCTGAAGTACCTAAATTAAGAGGCTATTCTGCTTCGATTCATATCTGTAGTCAGCTGAGGGAAAACACGCTCCAGAGCTTATTTGCACTCTGGAAAGTGAGAGAACCCACTGCGTAAAGAGGGAGACTCCCTTCGCAACACAAACACCTTCCATAGGAGGTGTGGATACTCCCCTTCTCATGCCTGCTTCTGTGATTGAACAGAGGTGACATTTCTTTGCTCCTTGTGTGACCATAAGGCATAAAAAAATGCTTTGTGCAGCATCTGCTATGGCTTTCCATTGCCAGCTTCTGTGTCCCTCCCTCTTCCCTCTTCTATCACTGCAGAGCTACAAAAGACCCTCTGGGGTAGGTAGGTTTATGCTCCGCAGCCAAGTGTTCTGCAGAGAGAGATGATGCCTGGGCTAGTTTTGGACAGAGCACTGGAAGTGGTCCAGCAGGGTGCCAATGGATGGGGAAATTAGCCTGTGCCAGGCTCCGTGCTGCTGCTTCGTGTGGGTTATGGAGTTAGCCAAGCCACTTGTCCTGAGAAGGGCCCAGGTCTGTTCCAACAAAGCGTAGCCAGTGACTCAGATGAAGTAGGTGATTTGGTGACAAAACAGGAGATAAAATATAATCCTGCCCGGGAGAACAGTGTGCCGCTCACTGGTGTACTACCAGAGAAATAAGAGTTCGCAAAGATTTAATCCAGAAGAAAACTATCTACAGGGACCACACCCACAATATGAACCTAAATTGCCAAATAACCCACTCTCCTTATGAAATGAATACATAACCACAATGCCGCAATGAAATGGAAAAAGCAATTTTGCCCAGAGAATATTGTTCCTAAAGGCACACAGGGCAAAGCTCAGAGCCCACCACACCCAAATGTCAGGACAACAGCAAGAAATGAAATGCCAGAAAAATAATGCACTCTTGTAAAAAAAAAAAAAACAACAAACACACACACACACACTTACAAATTATTTCTCTCCTTCCCACCCTTCCTCACTTCCTTCTGTTTCTCATCCTAAGCAGATTTCCAGATAGCTGCTTAGCTGTACGGAATTTGTGAAGAGAAATCCAGATCCTGGGCATGTACAGCACCCCTGCTCGTCAAAACGAGTCCCGATCCCTTAGCAAGTAGCTCAGCACCCAGCAGGTAGCCAGTACTCAGGGTACTGAGCGCATTGAAGGAGTATAGACCCACATGCTCTGTTCAGCTGAAATTCTAGCAAAATGGTCTGATCTCAGCTAGTCCTCTTGCATCGCTTCTTGCTGCTCACCCATTCCTGCCAGCGTCTGCAATCACAGAATACACAGTTTAAATGTAGGTTTTGTTTTTTTCCAGCTAGCCAGGATTTTTCTTAATCCGAGATTATGAGACTGCTGGTTTTAATATGTAAACAGTCAAAATATGCTTGATGGTTGGGACTTCTAGAGTTGTTCTCCATTGGCCTAATTCTGCACGTGTTAAGGTGGGCAATGAAATTCTTATCAGCTTGAGCAGGAGTGGAGTTGAGACAGCAAAGAATCCTACTGGAAATCCCATCTTTTGTGTTGGCAGCTTTTTTTTTTTGCTTTTTCTCATGATCTGAAACAAAGCTGACACCACTTTCCCTCTCTCTCTCCTTTTTCCTACCCAGTCATGAGGGTAGAGTGGGTCTTTTGCTATTCCAGTATACTTCAGTGCCACATACCATCACACCTACCTAACTGTCCCTTTAGTATCACATTTTTAATGCTTTTATGCCCTTAATTAGGATGTTCTTACAAAACCAGGGCAGTCATCTTTTTTTTTTTTAAAATGTGCTTTGTCAGGAGGTTGAACTCTGTGTAAAGGCAGCAAACACAGATGGATGGGCCCGTTTGTGTTATTTTCCTAGGGGCCATTGATGGAGGAAGTTTGTGAGCAATGATAGCACTGAGGCTACCACAGTCAATGTCCGAGCCTTAGGAGGGGGACCCTGCTGAACGGGCTGGGCAGAAGGAGCCAGGCATCCCTCTGAAGGGGCTGACACGTGGGCAAACGTGTTGGTGGAATATTGCTTAATGCCATTTACCAGGAGGAACGAGGCACCGGGGATTTCCTGCATGCGTTGCACTGAACGCAGCCTCCTCCAAGGTTAAGTTTGTTTAGGTGGAGGGAGGATACCTGACTGATACCTCTCCTCAAAACCAAAACATTTTGCTTTGGCCTCCATTCCAGCAAAGAGTGGCATCTTCCAGAGCAACAACACAGTCGTAATAATGAATGAGGCTCTGAAGTCTCAAATTCTGCTCCCGCCTGGCCAGTGTCCCAGCACTGCAATCCCCGGGTAGCAAAAATCATGAGTCAGCTCCCCCTCCCTCCCCAGCAGCCTGCTCGAGTGCAGTCAGGTCATGTTTTCAAACTTTCCTCTGCAAACAAGAGGGATGGAAACTTCTCCTGCAGGAATGAAAGTTGAGGTTTGTGTTCAGTCTCTTCGTTCCAAGCTGGGACTCGAATACCAGCTTTACGTTTGTGAAACTCTGGATAAATCAGGAGAGCTGGCAGCGACGGGAAGTGTTTTTATGCTGGTTTTTGTGGGGATGGAGTCCAAACTACACCCCAGGATCCGAACGCTTGTGGGTTTGAAATTCAGCCTCCCACTTTTGAAGCTCTTTCTACTTTGAAATATATTTTGAAAATAAAAAAATAGTATAAAGTGTATCTAAATGGCACAGCACAATGCCATGAACAGACAGTTGAAACAGGACTTTTTAGCATAACTCACTAAGTTAAGGTGGGAAGTAGGTTTTCTTGAACAACTACTGGATGCTCCCCTTTCTTACCCCCAAAAGTTACACTGGGTGAAAAAAAAAAGACTTTGGATGCAGACAACAAGCTGGTTTGGGGAATAGCAAGAAGTACAGCTGTACGACCTCTCAAAGGCAGGTTAAGTCAGATTTTGTGGCACAGCTTGCTAATGAACCTGCCTTGTTTCCAACACTTGAGCAGGAGTATCTAGAGCTAGTTCAGGTATATTTATGAGCAGAAAGAGAAAGCAAGGATGAGTGCAGGGAGGCTGAAACACGACACTTTCCTTTCCTTGGCAGGCACAGTCTGTGATCCACTGCTCCCTGAATATTCCTGTCTTTGACTCTTAAATGAAAAGGTGGTTGTACAGTTTCCTTTCCACATGATTTTTTAAAGAGAGAAACAAGGGAGTAAGACTCAGTGCAAAACCAGTGCACCTTGGGATGAATGAATAATGGAAGAGCACCATCGCTGCGGCCACATGTGGCATTGTTTACTCGTGTCACTGTAAATGATTAATGTGGAAAAGCTGCATTTGAAAAAGTGAGATTGATGAGAGCTTTACAGGCTATTTTTGTATAATTTAAAACAGTGCCTATACTGGATGGTAAAAAGAAGAATGAAGATGAGACAGCCAGTGCTGTCAGCTTTTCTCCCTCCTGATTCAGCCTTTGGCCATGCCCTGCCTCTGCTCCAGAAAGCCAAGGCTTTGGATGAAGGATGGAAGGAGAAAAACAGAAGGCTGGGGGAAGATTTTGGTCTTGACCACACTGGCAGATGCAGAGATATTTGAGCTCACTCTTCCACATTAACCCTGGAGCTTGGAGCGCCGGGAAGGTTCAGTAATGGTGGGTGCAGAGACACCTGAGCTGGCTGGATGTGTGCTGGGCAGAGAAGGGCAGTGCCCAGACGCAATTTAGCCATGTTTGTCTGGGCCCAAACTAATTAAAGTTCACAGTGTTGACACTTACTATCTCCTGTGCAGTGTCCAGGTTGCTGAGATAGGTTGCACCTGGACCTCATCCGTGTCAAAGAGGTGGGTGCTATGCTGTGTCCAGGGGTCTCTACTAATGTGCCTATCTCTGTACTCTAATTCTTCATACCCTGCAGATAAGTCTTTAAGGTCACTTAAATATGAAAGCCCAGTTCTCATAGTTATTTGGAGCAAAAGACAGGTTACAGGTAAGGGTCTTTTACAGCCCAGCAACAATTTCTAGGAGATAAAAGGAGCTATTCCTTAAGCATCTGTTAATAATTTGTAGGGGACGTGGGAAATAACAACAACAGTCAAAAGGTAACCAAGAAACTTATCATGCATGACTTCAACCAGAGGGCCATTTGCTGCTGATCTCCTGTGGCCAATAACAAATTTCCTTAGTGTTTCTATAAATAATAATGTTGTCTTCTCAAAACAGGAAGTCCCGTATCCAGTACAAGGTAACTTGATAGTGGACTTAAGTCTGCTGAACAAGAAAGTGTTAGCTACAGACCCAAAAAAGCACAGTCGCTGAGGTACCAGTGATCACAGTCAATTTAAAGTTACTTTATACAAATGAAATAGGGCATTGACCAAAAATCTGCACATTTGGAACTTTAATAGGGACGGTTTTCCAAAGCTTAAAGCATTTGCTGGCATAACTGACTGAGCATATGCATTTTAAGTGGGAAGGTGCTGGGAAAATCAGGAATTGTTCAAGAATATTGTGCTAGTTGTTCCAAACCCCATGATTCCATCAACAAAAAAAGGTTATGTAGAGCAACAACAACAAAAAAATTCCTTAGTTAAACAGAGAAACAATAAAGCATTAAAGAATATACTAAGAACAAAAAAAGGTCTGATCCCGGTGGAATTAAAAAATGATAAGGTATTTTTTTAAGCCTGTTAAGAGCCAAAACGGTTCTCTGCCAGGTAAAAGTTGAGTGCTAGATACATATGATAAAATCATGAATGCTGATACAAAAAGGCAGAAAGGCTGATAAATACTTATTTGTATTTATCTGTGCCCGTCTGAAATGCCGGCTTGTGGGACAGGAATTCTATTAGCTGTAACTAAGAGGGATATGAACAATTTGCTGAAATTAAACACTTAGCTTATGCCATGGAGGTATAAATTTATTACCTGAGGAGTTATCTGAAGCATTATTATTGATGTCTAGCATAACTGTGAGAATGAGGGACTTCTGTAGTCTTGCTATACATTCATTGTCATTTTGTTATCTGTATATGAACCAAAGGACTACAGAACAACAGATGTTCCCCAAAATGCTGTGGTTAAAGTGTTCCATTTTGGGGGTTGGGGGGGGGGGAGAAGAAGAAAAAAAATCAAACCACAAAACCCAAGCCTGTTGGTCACTGATCATAAGACCCATCAACAGAGTTTCTGTTTCACTGGGCTTTTTCATTTTTGTTTTATTGGTCTGTGAGAAGCTGGCAGAGAGCCAGAAGAAGCTGGTTGCAGCCCCTGGCTCTCATGGGTGACTTTAACTACTCCAGTGAGCAACATGGCAGGGCACAGGCAACCCAGCAAGTTTCTGGAGAGTGGCAAAGACTGTTTCCTGACACTGGGGATCCACAAGCCAACTGGATGAGATGTGCTGTTGGACCAGCTACTCGATAGCTAATGGGAGGAGATGGAGAAGACAGTGTTGTACTCCTCACAGAGGTGCACATTGACAGGATAAGAGGCAACAGACAGAAGTTGCAATGAAGGAAGTTCTGATGAATATCAGGAAAGATTTTTCTCAGAAAGGTGGTAAAATATTGGCACAGGTTGCCCAGAGAGGTTGTGGCATCTCTGTTCTTGGAGGTGTTCCAAGCCCGACTGCACTGAGCAACCTGATCGAGTTGGACCTGTTTTGAGCAGGTTGGGCTAGATGACCTTCAGCAACCCAACCTAAATTATTCTGAGCCAGTGGTTAAACTGATTTTTGTGTTGTTTAAACCTATAGAAATGCAGAGAAAAACAAAATGAATAAAGAATGAATTTTAAAATAAGATGCAGTATAGCAAAGGAACAACGTTATTAACCATGATTTCTTAAATCTGTAATATTGTTTTAGCGTACTTTCTATGTTCTCTCCGTAGCAAAGGTAATCAAATGTGGGACTAAAATATTGGATGAGACAGCAAACACACTGTTACTTGGAGTCTTTCAAAAGCAGTAAATCCATCCCTAATGTACCTGCTGGCAGAAAAATAAAAGATCTGTTCTTGGTTGCACTGGGTCTGTGCTGGGTACCTCTGTACTTGGGATACCTCTTTCATTCCTCCTGCTCATCTCCTATTCTCATGACCATTGCAGGAACTAGACTATGTAGCCCTCAAAATGTTGAACTTTGACACCTTGCATATTTACCTATTTTGCTCAAAAATGCTGCAATCCAGCATGGTAGAATGAGATGCACTGTTGTCAATCACAAAGAAACCACCTGAAGAGAAAGGAAAAGGAATAGAAGATTCCTCCTGTATTAAAAATATTAGTCTTATTCTTGTTCATGTGACCGCTTTCTTATCACCCAGAGGGTCTATACCTTTACAAGACTGTGATGGAGTCAGTTTGACCCCGTCTCCAGGCTTGGGCAGGGAAGTCAAGGTAATCTATTTTATCTTAAATACGAACTGATGTGGCATTTGGGGTACCTACATACTTCAGCTGGTAACACAGCATGTATGTTAAACTAATGACTTTGGCTTTTAATTGGCACTCTAAGTATGGTGTGATAATTACCTTGGAACTGGGGAGAAGATTCAGACCTCCTGAAACCTTCATGAGATGTGACTCAAGGAATTTAATGGCAAGCTCTGAGCACGGTGACAAGTCTCCTGGTTTGAAGAAGTAAAAATTTATCTCCTACCAGAGGTGCCTGAAGCTTTCTGAGTAGATGGATGTTGCAGAGTATATTGTTATCACTCCAGATCTTGCCCTTAGTGAAATCTAGTTTCAGTTTCAGATTCATGAAGCTACCTAGCAAACTCACCTAGAGCATTAAAGTTTTTCTGGACTGCTGTTACCTGATAATAGTTTTTATGGTGGTTGTCTAGTCATAGCAGGAAGATAACCCTTTTGAACAAGATGGATGTGTTGGGACACTGTTTAAGTAAAAACACTCCTGGAAATATTTACACCAGACACTCAAAGTCAGGTTCAGTGGATTTATTTCCCCTTGGTTAAATAAAAATTGTCTATCTCTTCTCAAGAAAAGCAGTGCTGTGGGCAGAAATCTTTAGCATATAGGGCAAAAACCAGCAGGTCAAGCCTGTCTTTGTTCTGTATCAGCTACTATTAGCTAATGAATCCTTCAGCGGTGGAGATCTCTGTACATTATGAAACTGAACCAGACCGTATTTGTGGTTTAGGTGCAAAGTCTCTGAAGCCCATCAGGCACATTACAACCACTTCAGCTAGTCAAGACCTTCTGTGTTTTGTTGATCAGTCTGCCTTTGATTTAGGTATAATGGCTAAACTAATTTGGGGTTCTTGTTCCATTTCATAAGACCCCACAGATTAGGAGAATATATGTGGCAGTATTTGATCTGTTCAAACTCAGAGGTTTGAAAAATCAGCTGAAACATTTTCTGAGAAGACCTATTTCTTGGCTCTGTTAGCTTTCCAGTATTTGGGACTTTTTCTGCCCTTCTCCAAGAAAATAAGTTTCACCGTGCAAGAATGCAAGCCCTTATCTTTTTTTCCAAGGTCTGCATCTTGATATGCTTGCTATGTGATACTACCACGATTCCTCAAGGAGTAACATGATAGTTTTCAGCAGAGGAAGGCTATCTGAACTTAGCCAAGATATGACATTTGGAAAAGTAGGCTCTACATCATTTCTGTAAATGAGACAAATGTAATCAGAATGCAAATAGCTGGCCTTCTTAAGCTTCCCTGAAAATCTCATAGACAGCTCAGATCAATATGATTTAAAGGTAAGGATTTGCATTTGCATGACTCAAAGTGGAAAAATGAGCTATAGATCATGAGCTCAAGCTCTTCTAACATGAGATTTCTTTAGTTTGCTAAAACAGGATGTGATGTTTTGAGAGGAACTGGGCAAAAGTGACATTGCCTGAGTGTAGAGTAGGAGCTTATTCGTCAACAAACGAATGCAGAGATTTTGGTGACTGCATCTTCCTCGAGCTGCTGATTTAATTCCTGCATTTCACAACTATTGCTTTAAGCGCTAGTGAAAAAATGGCATTTTTAAACCACTAAGTCCCACCTGCCTGCGTTTCTTCACTGAACTTTGTCGACACGTGTCTGCAATGAACTTTAGGTGCAATTTTACATGAAACATTACACTGCAATATCTTGAAAAAACAAATGGTTGTGTTCTTACATGTTTTCCCCCTTGCTCTTTTTCATTGCCTTCGTGTTCCTCTTCCTGTTTAGATGTGTGGCCACTGGATGATTTTCAAAGGCTCCAGGGCTCTGTCCTTTGGTCCAGACGCCCACTGATGATGGAGGGCTCAAAGGAAGAGCACCAGCAGCTTTGCCTTCTCACAGAAGGCGAGTTTCAGCAAAAGGAAGGGGAACTTGAGTTTTCTGGAGTTTGTCAATAAGCCTCTAGGTGAAACTGAAGAATTATGTTTGCACTTTAGGTCAGATCTGCTGAGAAATGCCTGTGAACACCAGTACATTGGAGAAATGTATTCAAGAACATTTCATCCTTGTGAAAATATTACCCTGTTACAACTGCCAAGGTCACTGAGACCCAGAGTGATCTGCTGGTCACGAAAGTTAAAGATGCCTGGCGGCTACTATAATTAAGTTATGAGCGCTAGGAGAATAGGGGAAGCAGTTTTCCCACAAATATTTATTTGAATTTAAAAGTGACTTTAGACATGACCATGCTTAGAAATCCTGTGAGTTCTGGGATTGTTTTTTCTCCTTGAAAACATTCAGACGCTGAAGTTGGAAGTGGGTGCCCAGGCCATCCCAGTTTCCACACCCTTTCACTTAAGCCCGACTGAAGAACAGAAGCAATGTCTCAGGTTTGCATCAAACACAGTGGTCCTTTGGGATGTTTGCAACTATCCATTTGCATCTCATGGGCAAAATACAGGCTATTGCCTGGGTGAACTAGCAGATGGATAGAACAAGAAATCTATTTTAAATTCCCACTATGGCTTGTTTGTGGACGAACTGCCAAAATAAAAGAACAGTGACATTTGGATAAACTGCCTTGATTATCAATAGCTACTCGTTTTCATATCAGTTGATATCTTAGGGGAAAAGCTTTAAAATTCATGTTGCCTATCCATTTGGAAATGCTTTTTTGTTTGCTTTAACTTCTGCTTTTTGGATTTTGGTTAATTTTCTTTTTTCCCCCTGAAATGCTGAGTTGGCAACTTCACAGGCAGGTACATGCTGTGACCAATATCCAAAATACCATTTTTTTATATATTTGGATACAATATCCAAAAACCTACTATCTCTAGGCCCCAGCATAAAGTGGAAAAGCCATCTTACACTACTTTGTGGTTCTGATTACCTGAAAATCCACAACACTGAGTGTCAGGGAAATCAGGAGATGACCACAAAACACAGAGTGCACACATGTACGGAACTGGAGTGCAAGAGATGGTGATATGATAGGTTTTGTGTGGCATGTAGGACCGCTGTGCCTCCAGAGTAGGTGTTTAACAATTTTCTATTGTTGTTTACAACGGAGAGATATAGAAGTTAAAAACAATAAATGGCAAAACCCCTCCATCTGACTCTTGTGGTGTTTTAACACACACTGTATAAAGAACATTCAGCATCTTAAAGTACAATTAACCTGCAGCTAGCTGAGGGATTAAACATGAGTATTCTCAACTTGAATGACCCTTTCCCCCAAGTCAAGCTGCCCATTTAGCGCCCTTAATAAATACAGGGATAATTTAAACCATGTGGCTGCAAATTGAAAACATGGGCTTTTGAACTATGTATTTTCTTTCTTATGTTGGAACTCCTCCCTGGAGATAGACTCAAGTCCCATGATCTTGTAAAAGACAAATCTGTGTATCTTTTTTATTAAGTGTTTCATGATATATATTTTTTCAGCTCCGTTGCAGTGGATGCATCTGAAAGATGTACTCCATTGACAGTACACAATACCCTCAAAGACTCTTGATCCATTTATCAATTCAAACTAATCAAAGGAGGATAATATTTCTATGAAAAAGAATGGGTTTTAAAAGCAGCTTGACAGCTTGGTAGAATACATCAATTAAGTGTACAGAGAAATCAGAGGAAAAATGGGGATCTTACTTTCTTTGCTAGCATTAGAATTAATAAAAAAATATTTAATCTGTCCTTCAACAGGAAAAAAATAGAGTTCATTCCCAGCTTGCATACCTTGTGGTTTGAGCTGAAGAATGTTACACTCAAGTCTATATTCAACTACTGGTTTAAATTATAGCCTTTAGAAAATAATCTACCATTCACTTTAATTAATATCAACAATCACGGAGACAGTTGGAAAAAAAACCCCAAAACACAACACAACATGCTAATGTGAAATTAAAAATGTTTCTGTCAATTTTTTTTCATAAAAAACATCAAAGAAAGAGTCTCATCCATTGGCAGCTTTGGTACCCCGTAACCTTAGGTTTCTTTCATGTTGATCCAAGGAAGGTTCACAACCAGTTTTCTCTAGTCGGTGGCCCATGAGACACATCTGGCCCCATCATTTCATCTGCGGTCAGGAAGGACACAAAGTGCTCCGCTAGACTATTTTACCACAAACGCTCTTTAGTACCTTCTTCCCCTGAGACAAAATCCTTGGGCTAGTCTTTCCTACCACTGTTTTGCAATTTATCTCCATGGAAAAAGTAGTGGCTGGGGTTCCTCTCCAGCATTGGGCCAGAAAAGGCACCTTTCAGGATTCGATATCGGATCCTGTTGGGTGCCTTGGACGGGCCTTGTCCTGTTTAAACTGGCAATGCCGGGGCAAAGGATTCTGTCCTACTGATGGGATATTCTTGCCCTCAGCTGAAAGGTCCAGATGTTACTGAAAACAGGGTGGTAGCAAACCAAAAAAGCAATGGAGGATGTTTTGCTCTGCAGATCTTGCATGCAAGGACTTGTATGCAGCTGAAATGGTTCAACGTTACGTAGCGGGGAACAAATCTGGCCTCTGAGGAGTTCAATGGGCAGGTTTGCAAATCTCCGACCGAGTGCGTGTGTTGTGTTTGCCTGCTAGGCTGGTGCCAGGGATCATTTGTATTAGTCAGAAACTTGTCTTCGTATTGTCAGCCTGGAATCTGTGTGCAGCCCTTGGATCAACAATGCATCTCTTCTACTGACGATGTGCTGGAACAAACAGTAATATTAGGGCACAGTATACCAAGGGCTTAGAGTAAACTATCAGGTTTTGGCTCATAAGGCAAAGCAGTTGCAGAGACAACATTTTGTGAACTATATTCCCCTTGAACAGCAACATTCATTTCTGTTTTGTTATTCTATCATATTACCACCAGCTCTATAAAGCTCCTCTGCGAAACACAAGTCTGCAGCATGGTCTGCCGAAACGTAGCCAATTGATGGTAATGAACCAAGCTGAGCAGACTTTTTTCAACTGTTCTTTTATCTTCTAACATTACATTGAATATATTGGGACTGTACAGTTGTGTCAATATGATGGCCCCTATCCCCCCTCATTGAAAGAGTTGTCCACAGAGTATATTTCGTATATTTCTTTGCATCTTCTCTTTCATGAGGGTGTAGGATGAGAAAGGAGAAGTCTGCTCCTTCAGATCTTAAGAAGAGTTTGTGCAGGATTTGATGCGTCCCGTTGCCATCTCTGCAATGCCCAGAGGCCCTGCAGAGTAACAGTCCAGTTCACCCTTGGGAAGCTAGCAACTGGGATGTTCAGTATTACTTGTCTGGGTCACGGTGTAGTGCCACAAGTTCAGTGAGAAATCTGCTATTAGTGTATCGTCAGCTTTCTCAATTTGCTTTTTCATTTTTAGAAGGTAGTGAGGAAGAGGTTGACTGACATTCTTAAATAATATATTTTTTTCGCAAGGCTCAAAAATGATAACTGGCAATTTTGCTTGACTAACCAGGAATGCAGTTAATACATTTTTCCATTTTTTTCGTGGTTTATTGCTTAAAATTTTATGACTCTACATTTATGTGCAATAGCTTCTTTGAATGTTCCTTGCTTTGTGCATTGCCCTCCAGTCCCATTCCCAATGCCAGTAGACTACATTCTTCCTCAAGAAGGAAAGTAAAAGAGGTAAATGCATGAGGTGGTTCAGTCCTGCAGCCCCTTGGTTCATACTTTCATGTCTCTAACAGAAGGGTGGGCCCATGCAGTTTGCTGGCAAGCGGAATCTCTGTTTGCATGTCAGAGTTACATCACCTCCACGGCATCAGGAAAAATTTGGTATATGATAGCAAGGGACAGGAAGGTTGCGTTACCTCTGTCAGAAAGGCTGCCAAATGAGAAAAAACAATGTTGCATACTCTTAAGTTACACATATGATATGGACATTCTAGATGTGGTTCAGTGTTTTGCTGAATTTCTAAGATTGTGGGGTTTCTGGGGGTGCTTTCTCTTGGGCTTGTCTCTGCATTTGTCTGTCTTCTGCTCCAGTGCTACTTACATACCTGAGGAATACCTACTGTCGACAAATAAAAAGAGAGATGTTGGTGACTGCAGTTGATTGAGCATCATCTGCTAGTTACTGAAGTTTAAGCTAGTATTTCTATCAAATCGTCCAACTTTGAAATGGAGGTTTGTCTTGATTTAGTTTATTCCTTATGGTATCAAAATGTGGTGACAGCTTAAAAAAGAAAAATAGCATACTGCTTCAGGGAGCAAAACCAGAGTACAGCATTTTTAATGGTTTTAATTATATTACAGCACTGTTGGTCTTTTTTCTAAGTATTCACTCCTCATATTTTTCTTTTGTTAGTAGCCAGTTGACAAGGGGAAGCTCTTATTCCCTCTTCATATTATTATGTTCGGCTTTGAAAATTCCAGTTGGAAACATTTTGTTTATCGGAGCTATATGGAGAGTTGTTAAGTGGGTCTTCATTAGCTTCAGCTTTTGAAAGACCCATTTGGTTAAAGCAAAAGGCGTATCGCTCCTCTTTTTCTGTGCTCCCGCATTGATTCTCCTGGTGGAAACTCCTCGCCTCTGCGCAGGGAAGAGAGATGACATCAGGATCCGTGCAAGGAAATCCTGCAGAGTGAAACATTTCTGTTTATGAGCAGCGGTCATAACGAAATAGCTGAGCAAGAGCCGGAGCAGCCCGGCACGTGTGGTCGGCATCTCTGCTTTCAGGGGTACCAACGCCTGTAGGATAACGCTTCCACCCTGACCGTGCTGGGCCAGTGGCATCTGCTGCTGGCCTGAGACCCAGGCGTAAATCCAGGGCAGGGAGAAGCGGTTTGGACAGGACCCTGTCTGGGACCGAGCATCCACGTGCATGAACTCATACTTTCCTCGTAAGGAAAATAGTGGTATAAAATCATGGCTTCGAGGGAACATTTTGAGCCTGCCTGCGTGAAACTTCCAGCCAGCTCCTGTTGGGACCTTCAAAAAGTCTTCTGTCCCTGCAGAAACCCACCATGGACTTCAGGTCCAGGGAAACCCTGGCAGATGTACAACCGACAGTCCTGCCAATGTACCTGTGGCAGGGAACTGACGAGATGAGGAGCTTTTTTTTTTTTTTATCTGGTTTGGGGTGAAATCAGCCTAGAAACAAAGAGAGGGGAGGACAGGGAGAATAAGTTTGCCCTTTGCCAGGAAACCCTGCCATTTTGCCACCTCCAGCATGAAAAATTGCTCTATGGCTGAAATCCTGCCAAGGAAGTGCC
The DNA here is from genome assembly GCF_026419915.1 of Harpia harpyja. Classification (NCBI taxonomy): domain Eukaryota; kingdom Metazoa; phylum Chordata; class Aves; order Accipitriformes; family Accipitridae; genus Harpia; species Harpia harpyja. Next base: position 33,358,615 of record NC_068943.1, read on the forward strand.
AAATAAAGTGCAAATTATGTATCAAGGTTTTTGTGTAGAGGCCAGGTCTTTAAAGATGTTATCTATCCATCTCAATTTTATTTCCTGCATATACTGTAGTTGAATGCCTGAAAGAGAAAAGAAAGGAGTAGTAAATGACAGGAATAGGGAAAAAAAAAATCAAAAGAGAAAAAACTCCATCTTCACAGCTGGTAAATCTATCCTTATTATGCTTCTGTTCCCTGTGACTATTTTATGATTCAGAGCTCAATAGCCATACGTGATTTTTAAATATTCTTTAAACACGTCCATGTGTGTTTTTAATGTGTTTAATCCTCAAGGTTGTATCAACATACAAAAAACTCGTACAAGGACAGTAAAAACCATGGGGTAGGCTGTCAGGAAACTGGAGATGTGCCACCACTGAAAGTTGCCACCATTGACCTGACAAATCTCAAGGGATTGTCTTGATTCACTTGAACTTGCCCCAGTGCAAGGAAACAGACTGGATGATCTCTTGAGATCCACCCTATCCCTTCACTCAGTGATCTTATCGTGGATTTTCTAGCGGCAGTATAGTGTTTGTTATTATTTTCTGCTATGCCAAGTAACGCAGCAACCTCTGTGAAACGAAGCTTCTATTTTAATAAGCAGACACCCTGATGGGAACCCAAAAGGCAGCAAGAAGAGGTTTAGAAAACATAACCCACAACGAAAGGTTGAGAGAATGGGGTTTGTTTTTCTGAAGGGGAAGAGGCGAAGGGGGACATGATACATTTTCCAGAATGCAAAGGCTGTAACAAAGAGCACAGTGATTAAAATTGTTCCCTGTGGCTGTTAGGAAAAGGTCAACAGGAATTTAGCTTAATTTGCAGCAAGGAAGATTTGGGTTCCACGTAACAAAGCAAATTCCCAGCTATGAGGGTGATGAAACACAGCCTGCTTAGGAAGGCGGTGGCTCTCTCCTCTGCTCGCCTTCAAGAGCAGGTGAGAATAACATCTGTCAGGGGTCATATCCTCCTTATTGCCCCGGGAGTGAGGTGGATCAGATGAAGCTGAGCCTCTTCCAGTCTTTTGCCTATGAAACAACTGGGAGCCGTGGGCAAATTGCTACTGCTGCTGGCTCCTGGCAGGTTAGCTTTGAACTGGTGCTTGTGAGAGGAAAAGTCCTCCAAAGTGCTGGCTTTCAGCCACCCCAGTCCTGCTGGCCTGGGTGTCCCAGTGGGCTGGGCATCCTCTCAACGCCCAGAGCATCCTTATGGGTGAGGGTCCCACCCAGGTCCCTGTGCACCCCGTTCAGGCTGACTGCTGAATACTGCAATGTGCCCAAGTTACCCATTTCAGCCGTGGCCGCCCGGCTGAGCTGTAGCCAGCCTTCATGGTTTGAACAAAGCAATATGTCCCTTGCCCAGGCGTCAGGTAAACACTCAGAGTGACAGCTTCAAGTGCTGGAAGTGAAAGGGGTTATGGATGGAGTGAAACCCAACCAAACACCCGGTCTGCTCTCAGCTCAGCAGCACACAGCTCAGCGTAGCCCACCTGAAAGCCTTGGCCAGCAGCTCCTCAAGCCAGCACCCACCACCATGCTCGGTGAGACGACCTCCTCCGGTCTGCTGGCCAGGGACCAGCATGAGTCCCTGGGATGCAGGCTGCTGAGCCTGGCAGGGTGTTTTCAGGGGAGGATTGCATGTACTTGCTCTGTTCTCTCCCCTGAGGAGTGCATTTGGCCACTGTCAGAGCTGGGATGCTAAGCTAGACAGGGCTTTAGTTCAACCAAGTATAACCACACTCTGTTCTCACCCTGCTCACGTTCAGGACCCTTATTTTCTCAGGAGCAGCACCACAGAAGATTTATCCTCTGCGTGTCTGGGAGAGGCTGGTTCCTCCAGACCTGGCTCCTTCCTGCCAGGTTTGTGACTCCCACCTCACCCAACTGTGATGCTAAGGCAAGGCGGTATGGCAGCGTAGGATGTGAGCGGCCAGTTCCTGCTCAAACTGATGGGAAATTCCTCCTGGCTTCCCTAGGAGGAGAGTGAAAGCCATTACCGTGCTGCCTTGGCCAGCTTTCTCTCTTTTGTCATTAAAACTTACTGGAAACACAGCTTACATACAGATACCAGCGCTTGTGAATCTAGGAGTTATTTCTTCTAATGACCACTTAAGGGAAATACTTGTAACATCGAAAAGCTGAATCCCCATGTTCCCTGCAGTAATAAAAGCACCATAAATAGATTTCCTAGTCAAGCACTACCCTATTTACAGCAATGAACTCCCTGCAACTATTCAAATCCCAATAAACTATTCACTCTGGAAAATGGATTCCACTAAACACTTGTTGGTAACAATGATCGAGGAATCCAGCTCGATGCCAGCCTCCAATACACAGGTCTCAGGCACAGCAACATCCCGTACCATGCTCCCAGCATGCAAACAGATGCTGGTACATGTGCAGAAAGGCTGAATTAAAACAGCGGGGGCTCAGATGCTCATCTGGGAGTTAAATGGTGCCCAGGTGTTTGTAGGTCCCAGCGACTTCTTTCCCTCAGCATTACCCAGTTCAGCTGGGAGCTGAATTTCTCCCCAAATGATGCCCCTGCGTGTCCTGTTTAAGCCGCAGCAGCAGCACGGCAGGACAAGTAGTCTTCTGAGGAGGTCGCCCCGAGGGACAAATGTGCCCAACCTCTGGAAGCAGTTGCTGGCACCCAAATAAAGGGGCTGAAGCAGGGAATTAAGCAGGCAGCAGTGCCTGAAAGGAACAAAGTCCAGGCAGGGGACCCGGGGGGTGAAAGAGGCACGGAGGGAACGCCAGGCTCCATAATGTCTCTGTTGAGAGTACTGATGGTAGCACATCCACTACAGAGCCTGTGTGGAGCTGATCTCAAAGGGGTCTTTGTTACGAGGGTTTTGCAAAACAGCTGTGTATTTTTAAAGTTTTCATTATTAAAATATTTTGCAAAGACTTCTTGCAAAACTGCCCTGTTCTGCAGAAAGAGGCTTGGCAGGCCAGGACGCTGAAATGCCAGACCCAGGTTTCAGCAGGTCCTGCAGCAGCTGACACAGAGCACGGTGGCTAATGACTCTGAGCCATGCCAGCACTGAATGAAAACTAGAGCTAATTTTAAGCTAATTCTATGCAGAATGTTCCTATTGGTCTGGCCACAGGGAGCCGTCTACAGATCATTTTAATCTTGTCATTTTCTTTAATGTTTCTGTGTCTCATTTTAGAATAGAGCACGTCCTGTTTTTCAAGTTCAAAAGCTATTCTGAATTAATTTACAAACTAGGCAGTGTGAAGACCTCACTACAGCTAATGACTGATGCCGCCAGTATTTATAATCTGAAGCGTATTTCTTTCTTGCATTCCTTTGCACACTTTGACCTACCTCCTGCATTAAAAGCACATTTTTAGTGGTTCCGTTCAACTTCAAATGGGAAATGAAATCAGAAACCAAACCAGAATACTTTCTGCATTTTATCAAATGTGATTTGCAACAGTTAACTTTCCTCAGTTTCATATCTACACTTCTGTAACCTTTTTAACTCCTTCCCCTCTCTCATCCCCACACCCTGCCAGCTCTGGTTCATTTCATCTCTAAAATTTTCCAAACTCGTGATGTCAAAACACAAATTTTAGCCCACGGAACAGTTTTCCAGTCCTGACAGCCACAGGGGACTGGGTTTTAAAAAGAGGCCAGCTTCACTGTTAGGATGAGACCAGACCCTTCTTATACTGTAATAGGAACTAATAAGAAAACAATAACAATAATAACAAGAAAATTTGGGTCAGTTCCACCCCCCTGCTACACCCTTGTGGCCCCGGATATTTATTCCCTGTTCTGTTCCTGAGCTAAGTGCTGAAAGCCTTAATGTGCCCATGTAACTTCAGACAGAGCATTTTGATGAGCAGGACACCCTTGCTGAGTTTGGCCCTCTGATTTAACGTGGATATTCTGCTACTGACTTCTCGGTCAAGGGTGTCTCTGGATGGCCAGGCTTTGCCTCTGCAGGCTGCACTGCAGAAGGACACATCCCAGCTGCTTCTGCCTCCTCTCAGTCCCTCCTGTGCACATTCAGGCGCGCGACCTGCCATTCCCCTGGAATCGTTTCAAGCCGCTGAATCAACAAAACTAGTTCACAAAGTCTTTGACTGAATTTATCCCCTCCTGTTTTTAATAACACAGCAGCAACAGGACATGATCAAAACCTGGCTCCAGACCCACCCTGAGCCCTAATTCTGATTACCACTGGGATGGCTTTGGGAGTTGGCTCAGAACTGCTCCGTGGGCTGGAAAGATGTCATCAATCTTTCTCCTTTGTCACCGTCCTTTTGGGGATGACAGCAAAGTGCTCCGTCCTTCTATGGCTGTTACCGTGCTCGCAGCTGAGCAGCTGCGTGGGCATCTCCCGCAGCACCTCGCGCCCTGGGCTGCAGGCACGGGGGTGGCAGGTTGTGTACTGGTATTTGGCAGAGCCAAAGCCCCTTCCCATGTCACTCTTCTTCCCTACAAGGAGATGCTTTGAAATTCGGAGGGCTCCATTTTGCCCTCATGCCCGAGCTCCTTGTGGCTGACACCCTCCATGTCATCCCCTTGGTCAGATGCTCTTAGGAGCACTCTCCTGCGCTGACTCCTCCACCCCACAAATACCATCTTGTGAGTCTAGCAGCATGTGACCTTTGCCACATGTTGATTTTCCAAGACTTTCCAGGATCTTTATCAAGCCATCCCTTGTTCTTTATACCTGGATTTCTTCCAAGTGTTGCTCTACTGCCTTGCAGCTCTCTTGACAATATTTCTAGTGATCTCCCACTGGGACACCAGCCTCCTCCATCTCTTTCACGCGTGCGTTTTCTAGAGTGTCAGACTTCTTAGTTGGTTGATACTCCAGTCTATAGTTTTTATTCCTCAAAGACTGTGTGTTGTCATTGCAGCTCAGCTGTTCCCTTTGGTTTCTCATCATGAGAAAGCTGTCTTTCACCTCAACTATTACCAGGTAATGCTTTGCTCCCTTTGAGCTTCTTATGGACTAGAAGTTATTTTTGTGTCTTGAATCCATACCTTTAAGGTTATCTCTCTGGAGGTGCTTCTCCTCTAGATCCCCAGGTGCCACTGTGAATGTTTGTACAAGAAAACAGTCACTCTGTGCATCTGTTACTTCCTTTTTGAGACTTGGAGAGGGGTGCCTTTTTCTGCTATCATTTCCCTTGTGCCACTTAGAAAGCACGGTCATTTCATGCATATATAGGATTTGATCATGCTCCTCAATACGTGTAGCTCACTATGGGACTTTTCATGACAGTAGGGGCAAGTGTCAAGGTTGGCTTGAGCTCATATACAAGGAACAACACCCACCACCTTGTGGATTTACTACCTCTAATTTTCTTCTTTCCTTGGCACAAGCAAGTAGTTGCTATGAGCAATTTTCTCAATGACATCAGTAGCTGCATTCACCTGATTTTTGTAGTGGGACTAGACTGGGCCTTTACCCTGACTTAGGCTAAAATGACCAGTTTTCTCTTCCATGTTCTCCTGTCCATTAAGCCCTTCTAGTCCCATATTGCACTGCCTGCACAGGCTCACATTAAACTTCTGTGACCTCAAAGAAGTGGTTTCAAGGCAGGTGGGGTGTATATTGACTCTGAGACAGTTAGTCCAATGACAGCCTAGATCTGAAGCAATGCTTGCATGGTAGTCAGGAGCAATAATTTTGCCCCAGCAAAGTGCAAGTTGCTCAAGGTAATTTGACTCTGATTTAGGTAACCACACAGTGAAGGTGTGGCAGCAGGGAACTGCTACCTGAATACTTCAAGACCCTGGAGGGTTTCTGCAGCTGATGCTACCACCTCTCCTCCTCCTGCTATTACCCAAGCTACCTACAGTGTATGTATCTGTGCTGGAGTCACCCCATCTAGGATAATCCTGCTTTTGTTCAGCCTCAGCTTTGGAACCCTAAGTCAGGAATTAATTTGCTGCAAGGTACTAGGGCTTGTGTTGTGCATTACGGTCTTTATGGACCTAAACCTCCAGGGGAGTGCCCTGGCACGGCACCTTTCTTCTTCCATTCTGTCCAGACCCTCTCAAAATGCTCTTCTGCAGTTGTCGTAACAGCCTGGGGAGAAGAGGGTATGTTCTCAGCAGGGAGGCACCTGGCAGGGACCTGTTTCAAAAGTCCCTTCAGGACTCAGCCCTGGGAAGAAATACGGCTTTTGAAAATGTTAAAGGAGTTTTCTCCTTGCACAGCCCCGCAAGCCAAAACACCTCGACACTTTGAGCTGCGAGATGTGCTAAAGGCAGCTCCTTCCTCCCCGCCCCGACCCAGCCGCTCTTTTCCAGCTTTAGTCCTGCAGCCCGTTGGAGCTGGTAGCACTTCTTGCGGGGTTGCCTCTTCCAGCTCTCCATTTCAACTGACCAAAGAGAAAGCATCTCCCTCCAGAGAGGCTGCCCGAGTTGGACCTGTGTCCCCCCCGGAGCCCGGGGAGCCATGGGGGGGTTAACGCAGTGCGTGCCCAAACCAGCCCTCTCCCCTCGCCTGCCTTTGTTTGGGCTGCGCCGACTGCGGGCACCGAGGTGGTGGGCAGCTTGCCACTCTCCAGATGGACTTGCTGCCTCTAGTTTTCTTTTTTTTTTTTCTTTTTCTTGTTCTTTTCCTTGCTGCAGGGTAAATCCTGATCCCAGGGCAGTCAGTGGCAAAACTCTCATCTGTTTCTTTGGGACCCGGGTTTGGCCCTCTATAAATGAGTCGGGGTAAAGTGGCAAATGGGTTGTGGCAGAATATTTGTACCGAGGCAGATAGGTGAAAATTTGACTCGTCTCCCATAATTTTGACTGCTGTAGCAGCTGCACTAATACCAAATCCCCTGAAGCTGACTGAATTATCCATGCTCTTAAGATTGCACTGGAGCACCCAAATACATCTTTTCCCCTCAGAGTTTGTATGCAGCCTGACGTGTTAAGGTCAAGCTCCATGCTCCGGAGAGAAGCAGATGGTCTCCTGAGTGATGTGTTTTCACTCACTGAGCATGAATATGAAAAAGCCTTCTTAGTTTCCAAGCATATGAAAGTCAGTAATGTAGAACAGTCTCAGGGAATCTTAATATGTGAATAAACATGTGTTGCAAGAGTTTATTTTGGTCTTTGTGCTCACTATGGATTCCTAAGATTAAATGATACCCGAATACTATGTATCATTGTTTTTATTAACTTGGTTCAAACATCAGAGCCATGCCAAAAGGCTGTTTCAATTTGTGTAGATTTATAATAATTCTGACCTTCATAACGAACTAAACAAAAGCAATTCGGGAGTCAGTAAATGTTCACTTTGCAGAAGTCCCTCTATATTACAAATACCAAATACATCAGGGATATTCTGAAGTGTTTATGGTGTGGCAGAGCTGTATGGCTGAGGGAATGGGCTGAAGACAATCGCTGGAAACCCTGTGTATAACAAATTATGTTGAGTTTTAAAGCCTAATCCTGCTCTCTCACTGCATCACGCAGCCTTTAGCAAGGAGCCTTAGGCAAAGGCACCAGCTGAGGATCATCCCCATCCTTTATGTCCCACAAAACACATCACACCATGTCCAAGCTTGTCGCCTTGTGTATCCCTCTCTATACCACCTTTGCCATCAGGCAGTTCGAAGGTCTGTGCTTTTCGTGGTCTTTCTTCCCTCATCCCCCACCCATGCAGGAAGGGGGGAACCAGTGGGACACCTCACCCCATCACCTGCCACGCTGGGACCCTGACGCATCATTTGGTCCTACCATGGGCAGAGTCACCTGGGTGGTTTCTCCCAGCCCAGGCTGCATAGGGAGGCCAGTATCTGCTCCTTCTTCCCAAAACAGTTGTGTTTAAGAGGGCAGGGAGGAACGTCAAAATGTTTTTAACAACCAACACAACATTTGGAGCGCCCGTTTCAAGTCTTATAGAGCCAATGGAAAGAGACCCATGGATTTCAGGGACATTTGGATTAGCATCTAAAATTGCTTGTGTGTCTAAGAGGGGTACAAAGTAGAAAATCAGGGAAAAGGCTCTTAAGCATTTTTTTTCCCCCCTAATCCTTCACCTGTACCAGCTGTTGGAAAACATCTTTCCAAACATCCTCTCTCATCATGGTCACTACAGAAATTTCCTGAGCTTGTCCAGCCAACCAAAACATTAATTTCTACTAAGACACACAAAACCCCCCCACCTTTCTCGCCAGCTCAAGTAACATTAAACGTTTTATTCAAACACAGAAAAACACGGAGATTCAGAACTGAGGCTGCTGCTTCTCTATGAGGTCTGTGTATTTTTAATGTTTCTGGCTAAAGATGTGAGGTAAGGAAGAAGTGGAAGTGAGAACAGTGAATTCCATGTTGAAAGAGTCATATGCAGGTTTTTAACAGCATTTTTAAGTGCACCTGAAGAATTTGCAGTTGCATCCATTTTGCGTGCAGAAAATTGCATCGTTGTGCAACTTTGTGTACAACAAAGAAGTAACTGCGAATGCCTGTATAAAATGTCATCTCTGTTCACTTACACACTTGCCAAATGCAAATAGACATGCCTGCAAGTTCTGCGAAAGGGCCGTGTGGGAGTCTGTGTTGAAAATATGCCCTTTCATGGTCTTTAGATGTTTCCTCAGTTTGTTCTTGTCAGCTTATTCCCCCCCCCAACATCTAAGCCATGTAACGAGGGTAAAAGAAACCCTCTGACAGTCTGAGGCACCCCCATAATCAACAGTTCATTGGTTCTTAAGAGCATTAAAGCCCAGAAATGAATGCTGCAAGAAACTTTATCTGGGAGCTGACTGACTGATGGACGGAGCAAACCACAATGGTAGGCATTTAAAAACCCAGCTGGGTTCGCGCTCTTGAGTGTGAGCAGAATGTATTGTACTTCCCCTGAAAAGTCTTACAGCACAGTCGTTCCTTTATGAATTTTGATAACCGGGTTGCACACCATGCATTTTAAATCCCCCAAGACACTAACCCACTGATTGTCTGCAATTTTTTTTAATGCGGAGGGGGTTTTTTGAGTGAGATAAACGTTTATAGTTTCCAGCATACACTAACGCTATTGGCTGAAAAAAACATTGTTTTGCTTTGAAATAGAAGGAAAAATCCTTCTAAAATCACAAATTTCTCTTTTGTTTGTGTTTTTGGAGGTTGTTGTTACATCTATACCCCAAGCCTGCTTTTAACCTCTTTTGACTCAAAGCTTATTTGTTTCTTAAGGAAATAGGTTCCCGGAGACTTTGTTTGCCCACTATATGCATTGTAATAGAGGCCACAATGTATGGGGTTAACAGAGAGATCTCACTGGTCATCTTCTTTTTATTCTAGTTCTAACTCACTTGTTGAGTTGTAGTTCTGACTCGCTTGTTGATTTGGGGGAAACGTTTTTGCCAAGTAAGACTTATTTCACCCCATTCCTAATGAAATGAGCTTAGCCCAATTATTATGGCAGCAGTTTGACCCACCAGACCATTGAATATGTCTCCTAGGCTTGCAATGTCCCTGTGCAGACCCTCAGACCCTCTAGCACTGGCCCCAGCTCCCTATATCACAAAGAGGGGAAGCTGGGTGTTAAAGGATGGGACTCCCAGAAGCCAGTATGATGAAGGAGATGGTATGTCGTGAGAGACTCTGAGAAAGGGTTGTGCTTCAGGTCCTTCCACTGCAGAATTCTCCTGCCCCGAGGTAAGTGCTGAGAGGCAATTTTGAGATTTAGAAACTGCGGTTTGAGTGTCCCCTGGGGAAGCGGGCTGGGATGTAGCCATCTGACCCCATTTATAGGCTGGAGAGACCATCCCTCTGCTGTCGGCTGGGCTCAGCCACATCTCAGATACTCCAGCAAGCCTTTCAAAAGCCTACAGTGGTGGACGTGCCGTGGTTCAGTTGTTCCTGTGTGACCCCCCCTTTAGCATTAGGCAAGTGTTTCCTGATGTCTAACCTCAGTCTTCATTCTTTTAATCTATGCCTGCCTCTTGTCATCCCATGTGTCATGGAAGAAAGTCGTCTCTTCTCAAGCAACCCTATTATTTTAACCTTCTTCTCCTGCATGGTGTTTCTAGACCTTTAATGAGCCCTTCTGCTGTTCTCTCGACTTAGTACAACTCAATCACGTCTTTCTTGGAGAAGAGTGCCCCAGACTGCACACAGGTATTCACAGTCACTTTGTAGAGCTGAAAATTGATTACGTGTCTCATGGGGTGTAATTCTGCTTGTGCATTGCCAGTCTGGGGCTACCCTCTTCTGCAACAGCACAAAGTTGCTGTTCAGCTTGTGATCCACTACAGCCTCTAGACGGTTTTCTGCAGCACTGCTCTCCAGGCAGCTGTTCTGCATCCTGCAGTATACAGCCACTTATTCCTGGTGAGATACAGAATCTATATAAGCTTGCCTCTAGAGTAGCATGTTTTTCTGTTAGACCTTAAAAACACTGGTTTGCCAAGATCATTTTGAATTCTAATCCTGTCCTCCAAACTCCTGACAGTCCCTCCCTGCTGGCTGCCATCTGTATATCCTCTCTGTTCCATCGTCTAGGGCATGAATAAAAATATTGAACACGACTAAACCTGGGAGAGGCTGTGCCACACCTAGCCCATATGTCCTTGCACTTTGACTGACAATACAATATTCTCTCAGTACAGCCTTCCTGCCCCATGGTTTCTTCCTCTGGATTACACCTCCCAAAGCTGACTTCAGTGACTGTTTTCCTCACTGGGGACAAAAGCCAGACTGAAGTGAAAGGCTGTTATTTAACTCCTTTCCTTTCTCCATGCTTGTGTTTACTATTATTAAATCATTATTTGTTATAATAACAAATTCTGAGAGGAATAATCTGATAGGTGCATAATTTGTTTGGTGGTAGACCTGACATTTGCCCTTTCCTACTCTACTGCCATAGCCAAGATCTTTCTGCAAGCAGCGCAGAATAGTGCATCACACTAACATCAATGCAATTACATTAATACAAAACTTCCCAATGTATTTGAGATCTTTAAATACATTTTGGGGGGAACCTTACCTATTCATTTTTTGATCTGTTCTCTTGGGACTTGTGTTCCTGACATCCCTTATTATTTTCTGCTGTTACTCCTCCTCCCTGCTGTCCCATGGTCGTTCTGCCGTGCTCTGCTCCCAGGGGCTGTCTGAGCAGGTAGCCCCTTCCCCTCGGTCACATCGTGTCTTCAGTGCTGGAGGTTTCTGTCACTTCTCTGAGTACTGTCAAACTAACCTTCCTGGTCTGAAGGTCCAAAGTAGCTCTGTGCTGTGACAGCAGTTGTGCAATTTTCCCATTTTATCACCCCCCTAGAATCCCTCCTCCAGTCGATCTCCTATGATCTCAACCTCAGGGAAAATGAGAGCATTTTAATCTATAACACAATATGATTTTCGGGGGCTCCTGCACCTCCCTGGCCGCAGGGAAGAGCAGGGGAGCGGGCAGCCCTCCCGGGAACGATGGCAGCAAAGCGGGGCTGAGCGCTGGGCTCAGTAACTCCTCATACACGGAGGGAAGCTCGAATTTTGGGCTTGTTAAATTGCCCTGTCATCATAAAGGCACTGCAGTGGCTCGGATCTAAAGCCTACCCAGGCAGATTAGGAATGTGTCAGATACTGAACCCCTCAAAAGTGCTAATACCTTGCTGCCCTTTTATGTGGTTTAAGTCCTGCATTTGTTTTGGAGCCAACAGACAGTGCCAGGAAAGAACACGAAGCAACCTTTGCCAGTCCTCCCTTTATAAACCTTCATTGCACAGTGGGAAGCAGGAGAATTTTCTTTAACTAAAGCCAAGTCAGTGGTTTAATCTTTGTAAACATGTCTTAAGTGCTCTGCCTCTTATCTTTATGCCATGGCTTTTGTACCAAAAAGAATGGGTAAAAAGCTGTTCAGCCAGAAATATCACAGTTCTGACATGAAAACTGGCCATCAATCACTTTTCTGTGGAGCTCTGTGCATGCGTGTGCGTGTGTCAGTGAGTCTGTGTGTGTTTGTGCTCCTGTGTTGTTGAATCAGCTACTGGTGGCCTACAGTGCAAACACAGGCTGCTCCTGCAAGGCCCAGCACACTTCAAAAAAAAAAAAGAAAGAAAGGATTAAATAGTTAAAAGGGAAAAAATCCTCACACAACAAAACCTGAATTCTTCTGGATTGTCTGGAAAAGTCTTCCAAGGAGGGAAAGGTCTTGTGGACACTGAGGATGCTGCAAGCTAAACTCCAGAGTAGAAAATGATCTAGTACGCTGTATGTGTGCATGTGTGTGCATAAATCAGATACATGTTTTAAAATGTTGTTCTTTTAAAAAATGAAATCGTCGTGCAAGTCCTGTTTGCTACCTTTTCCAGCCCTTGTGGAATAGGTTAGCATTGTGGATGCTGGTAGTCTACTAAAAGCAGGTGTGAGAAATGGTAGTTTGAAGGCTCAGCTTTTCATCTAAGACTTTCGGAAAAATATTTCCTCCCAATTACATGCAGATATATGTTCATTTTTAATTTTCACGGAGTAGGATGGCCCATTATATCATACCTCACTCCCCACCACAGCACAAAGAATGCAACATAGCATATGAGGAAATTTGAGGCACAAAGTAACACCACTCTTTGTATGTAGCACTGAGTAACTGGTCTTCTAAAATGAAACTGAGAGAATGACATATAATATTGGTGGGCCAGAAAAAGCTAACAGTGAACCCCTTAGATAGCAAGTGAGCTCCAGGACCTGCTTTTCCTACATTTGTATGAGGCAGTTATATTCACCTCATCTCTCCGTGCTATGCAGATGCAGGCACCTAGGGGACATTTTGTTAAGTGCTGTGTTTACAAACCTTTTCTTCAAGTATATCTTCCTTTTTGTTATATTGATAACAATAAAGGGCAAACTGGGTGCACAGTGCATTAAAACCACATTTTACCCAGAAGCTTTGTGCTGTACCTGCAGCCAGACCATTTTGGTTTTGACACCAGAGGGGATCCCTTTGTGCAAATGAGGAGCCTGTGCATCTTCTGAATCCCTGCTGAAGGAAGGTACTACACGATGGTGACGTCTCATGGGCTGCTGAAGGTGCTATTTCTATTGATGTCTGTAAAACGTTCTGGGACTGGTTTCCAGAGGGACCAGCAGGAGGTTTCCTCAGAATACAGTCAGCTGGGAAAAGAAGCAAAGGACATACCAATGTGTATTTTTGCTGGGCTGACACAGCTCCCCTGTTCCCAGACCCACCAGGTCTGGGTCTCGTTTGTTTGGGTATCCGCACAGCACGGCGATGTGTGCTCCGCAGAGGTACTATGTGCTGCATGGGGATGATCTGGTTGCGTGCTTTAGACACCGGGAGAAGATTTGGCAGACCACTAGAGAGAATCCTGGGCTGTTTTCTTGACCTTTTTTGTTGTCAGTGGTTTTACCTTTTGGGTACCCCGACTTTCTGAAATAGTCCAAATTTTCTGTACTAAACCAGCCTGAGAGAAAGGCTACCGTTGCAAATGTTACAGACAATTTCAGTGCTACATCCAACTAGGAAATCTCCTACATTAGATCTTGTCTTTACTACAGCAGAAAGACTGATTATAAAATGAACAATTAGCAATTGCTTGGGTATAACTGATGACAGTGGAATTATATTTATTGTTATCTTCAGACAGAATGATGTCCAAGCCAATAAAGCATATTCATTGTGCCTTAAAGAGAAAATTTCATTTTAGCTGAAGACAATGCTGGGAGAAATTCAGCTGGGAGAAAGACTTTATTAACAGGAAAATCTGAATGATGATTGAGAATCATTGGATAATACTTAAGCAGATGCCCAAAAAAGCCACACCCAAGAAAGAAATCTGCAGTCATTACATGGCCTGCCTCAGAAGGGAACTAAAACTTCTTATGCATATGTGTACGTGGACCCCAAGGGAAAATGAAAAAAGTGTTTAATGACAATACATATAAATTAGAAGGTAGGTTTTGGAGAAAATTGGTAAAAGGATCAACAGGTCACAAGGAGAACCATGACAAGCAGAGCTGAGGAAAGTTGCCGGTTGAGGAGTATTTTGCTGTATGTTTGGGATTTTATTTAAGTATTTCTAGAACATAAAGGATACTAACAATGACACGAGCCCATTACGAGATGGAAATAGTAAAACTGCCAATAAGAAAAGAGAGGCTTATTCTGTAATATTTTTGTCCTATATCCAAGGGGGGGAAAAACCCTAATCATTTATTCATGTCAACCAAGAGTGATCACATAGTTGTTGTTCTAGTTGTAACTAAAGAGGAGGTTAAACAGGAGATAGTAAAGTCAGGCAAAGATCTGAATAACCTGTATCCAGCAGTCTGAAAAAAAAAAAAAACAGCCAAAGAAAATAAATCTTTTAGCACACTGGGGAAGTTCCAGATGCCTGGGAGAAAACTAGCACGATAAATGGCACGACCCAGATAATTTGTAGACCTGTCAGGCTGACGGTGATCCCGGGGGTTTGAGTTGGTACTGCGTAACGTTTTTATCGGGCAACAAGGGTGATGCAGAATCAACGGGGCACGTGCCAGATGCACCAAAGATGGGCAAATCTCTGGTCTCAAAATACTCTTGCACAGGGGTATGTTCATCGTCTGAAGGTATTTCTGATATATGTGTATTTCTGTGCATAGTGGGAGAGAGGGCTAGGGGAGAAAGGAAGCAGGTGGGAGTTAGTGATCTTACATTGATGTTGATGTCCCTGAGACTATTCACAAAGAAAGCACAAAAATATGCTGGACTGGAAAATGTACCTGATAGGGAGAGGTCTAAAGGGACCATCAAAGCAGAAGGTGGCTTGATTACAACCTGTAGCCATCTGTAAGTTAAAAACTGACTGGAGAGATTGTTTCAGTCTGGCAGACAGAGACACAAAACAAGATCCAGTGGCTGGGGTTGGAAATAAATTTTTAATTAAAAGTAATTGACTGTAAGAAAGTACTTCATCATTGGAACAACTCACAATGGATAAAAAAATGTTTATACTGGAAGTTTTTCCAGAAAGATCTGTTTTATTCCAACCATTGTCTTTGGACCTGAAGCAGGAACTGATCTCAGTAAGTCCTGTGGTCCATGCAAAACGGACATTGGCTTGAAAGTTTGTGGTGAGTCCTGTCCTTAAAATCTATGATCTGCAGAGAAATAAAAGCAGTGCTGCACACTGAGGGACCCGCTCTACATCAGGTGCCTGACAGAGGAGGCCCTGCTCCTGGTGAAATAAGTGATTTCTGAATCGAGGAGACATTTCATTCAAGAGAGTGAAAGTCATTTAAGGCTAGTGTAACAGCTGGGCGGTTCAAAAAACCACAGTGCAGTAATCTAATGATAAAATCAGTAAACAGCGCAGTGGGAGAAGGGCGGTTATTAACTGTCTTCAATATCTTCTTTAGCACGTCACATTCCAATATTTCCTTGGACTGGAAGAGATACTCCTTATTGCATAGATTAGATTCAACCATTTGGGAAAACAGGGTGGGAGAGGAAATATTAGGGTGTTTTTCACTTTGTTCCATTTTGAGTCATTGTATCTGGCTGTAAAAATACCACCAAGCAAGTTGGCAGTATCACCAATTCCCAATAGCACCATTTCACCCCCTTTTTGCCCAAATCTAAAAAAAAAAAAAAAAGCTTTAAAAAGCAAGAAGCACTATGTAAGGTAAAAGGCAGTTAAGAGAAAGGCCACGAGAGCTGCTGTCTGCAATATCTTTTCACTAAACCAGCTCAAACTTGAAATAAACCAGCAGTGGGGGACATCTGCAGACCGTCAAAAATGGTGCAAAGGTTGGTGAAAATGTTTGTGGCCACTGTGATTCATAGATACCAGCCAAACACAAACAAAAGCTTTTTCTTTCATGACACACATAGTATTGTGGCTTGAGTCACACAGAGCCCTATTGTTGGGTTATTTTATCTTATTCCTTTTGTAGAGTCAAGTGAAGAAATAGGCTTAAAGAGCTGTTGGGGCAGAGCCTGTCTTGCATGCGGATGAGTGAGGTAGTTCCCTCATCTCAGGCTCTTCTCACAGCTTTCTGTCTTTGGGCCTTTCTTCCTTTGCATTATCTCATCCAGAGACTCAACTGCAGACGGGGCCAGACCTCGGTGGGCTGCAGGTTGCTGTGACCACGAGCAACCTCAGTGCAGTTTTCAAGAACCACCGAGGCCTTGGGTAATTATTTCGGTGTTTAAAGTACACTCAAGTCCAAGCTAGACCAGCAACACTAATGGCAGAGCTGATCTGGGATCTTAAACTCAGCTTTACAGTCCAGTCACACCTTTGGTTTTTGGAGAAAGCCCATCAGCCCAAATGCTCCTTTTTGCTAGTACTTGATTCCATATTTTCTCAGCAAAATTGTTGAATGAACAGAAAACGAAAACAAGCCGTGCCTCTGCAAGTAATCTGTTGTAGGGGCTGCCAAACCTGGTAGCCTGATCGAGGTGGGGCAGCCACAGCTCCGTGCCCCCAGGTCCATCCCATGGAGGGGCTGAGCACGTATCCACCGCAGACCCACATCCACACCCACAGAATGTGCGCATACACAAGTGGCTGGCCACGCAGATCAACACAGACAGAAATACTCACACAAACACAGGCGGCTCAAACAGGTTAATCCTGTCCCGCTCTCTGGCAGTTCAGTATGAAGGTCTGCGAGGGAGAAATGCAGACGTATGTGTAACGTGGGTCCCTCCGGCAGCTGGGCTTGGACTGTCAGCTTGCCCAGCAGCTGCCCCTGGATCCCAATCTCTTCAAGCACCGGCACTGGGGCGTGCAAACGCTTGTGGCTGTGGTCCCACCCCAGGTACCTGAAGTAAAGACCCCCTTGCACATGCTCACACACACATGCACACATACAAACAGGTCTCTCGGTTGCTCCCCATATCCCTTGGTCCCTCCAGTAGCTGACTGACGGACACTTGAGTCCCTCCAGGATGTGGCCCAAACCTACAGGCACCTCAATACCTGGCTCCAAAGCCTCTTATCCTTCTTGCCAGCCAGTCCGGCTCGGTATTTGATTGTGAACACGCACTGACATAAGCACCTGCACAATACACGCGCACTCCGGTCTCTCCTGTCACTTGTCCCTCTGACCCTGCTCCCGCTCCAGCTGCTGCACTCAGACCCCATGGACTGACGGATGCTGAACAGGGTCCCTCTCCCAGAAGAGGTAGAAACAGCGTTTAATCAGGAGACAAGACAGACCGTGCTGATCAGGCGCATGGCACGGCCAGACAAGCGTACTGACCAGCTGCCTGTTTGCATATCACTGGCCCCTTTTCTCTCTTTATCCCTCTATTGTCACATGCTTGTTCCTTCCAGGACCCCCTTGGCACCTCCCTTTCCCCACCTTTGATTCTTCCCCTAAACGTCCCATACTAAGTCTCATGCAATCCCAAAATGCCCTTCCCCAGCATCCCATTCTGCCACGGACAGTAACCTCCCCTCAGCCTGCCAGGTGCTCCGGAGACCCTCTCCTGTTGACTCATCTCCGTGGGTCTCACTCCCTGGCTGTGGGGCTGACCCTCTCCTGCAACAGCCCTGGGAGGAGCTGGGTCAGGATGCTCTGTTTTCTCTGATCGGGTTATTGGGGTCCCCTGCCTGTCATTGGTATTCTGTGCTCTGTCATGGTTGTGGAGACAAGCCTTTAAACACAGAAATTAATAATGTGAATCCAAGTATCACACCTGGCTACCTCAGTGGCTAGTGGGGCAGCTTCAGTGCCCAGCCACGGCAAAGGGCAGGGAAGAAAGAGAGCTGAACTTCTGAAGCACCACTGGAGACATCTAAGTTAGAAAAAGTCACTATAGCACATAGACCACCATGAGCCATAGAATCATAGAATCATAGAATCATTTCGGTTGGAAAAGACCTTCGAGATCATCAAGTCCAACCATTAACCATGCCCCCTAAACCATGCCCTGGAGTACCCTGTCCACTCGCTTTTTGAATACCTCCAGGGATGGTGAATCAACCACTTCCCTGGGCAGCCTGTTCCAATGCCTGACAACCCTCTCAGTAAAAAAATTTTTCCTAATATCTAACCTAAATCTCCCTTGCCTCAACTTGAGGCCATTTCCTCTTGTCCTATCTCCAGACACCTGACAGAAGAGACCAACACCCACCTCACTACAACCCCCTTTCAGGGAGTTGTAGAGAGCGATAAGGTCTCCCCTCAGCCGCCTCTTTTCTAGACTGAACAACCCCAGATCCCTCAGCCACTCCTCATAAGACTTGTGCTCAAGGCCCCTCACCAACTTGGTTGCCCTTCTCTGGACACGCTCAAGCAGCTCAATGTCTTTCCTGTAGTGAGGGGCCCAAAACTGAACACAGTACTCGAGGTGCGGCCTCACCAGTGCCGAGTACAGGGGAACAACCACCTCCCTGTTCCTGCTGGCCACGCTGTTCCTGATACAGGCTAGGATGTGATTGGCCTTCTTGGCCACCTGGGCACACCCCCGTCTCGGTACCTTCTCACAAACACCAATGTGCAATTTGCTGCAATTTTGCCTCTCTGAAAATTTTATATTATGACAAGATGCCTGATGCATGGGAAGTCCTTTAGCTGTTATACACTAGCAAATGTCAGGACAGGCAGTGACACTTCCCATGTCATGTGCCACAGAAAGTGCACTCCCGAATCTGCCTGCAGTATGCAATTCCCATTAATGTCAGCGGGACTCATTCGCTGCGCCTCCTGAAGTTTCTCTTTTTTTCATAAATGAACAGGAGGGAGTTAGAGAGAAAGGGAGGATGTTAATTTTCTTCTCATTAAGCCTGGATGGATACCTCCAGCATATTTCCTAAGTGTCCCGACTCATCTAAAACATTTAATTTGTTTCACCCAAGTGCACACTTTGCAGATACTTCAGTGACGGAGTTTGCTGGCAGGGTATCTCACAGAGACAATAGAAGTTAAGTAAATAGCAGGCAATATGACATTTACAGATAACAGACAAGTGTAGCTAATATAGAGAGATTATCAAGCCTGAGATTATCACAAGCTCAAGAAGTGGGCCCGTGTGAACCGCATGAGGTTCAATAAGGCCAAGTGCAAGGTCCTGCCCCTGGGTCGGGGCAGCCCCCAGTATCAACACAGGCTGGGGGATGAAGGGATTGAGAGCAGCCCTGCTGAGAAGGACTTGGGGGTACCGGGAGATGAAAAGCCGGGCGCGAGCCGGCAACGTGTGCTCGCAGCCCAGAAAGCCGACCGTGTCCTGGGCTGCATCCCAAGCAGCGTGGGCAGCAGGTCGAGGGAGGGGATTCTGCCCCTCTGCTCCCATCGGGGGAGAGCCCACCTGCGGTCCTGCGTCCAGCTCCGGGGTCCTCAGCACGGGACAGACATGTACCTGTTGGAGCGGGTCCAGAGGGGGGACACAAAAACCATCAGGGGGCTGGAGCACCTCTGCTATGGAGAAAGGCTGAGAGAGTTGGGGTTGTCCAGCCTGGAGAAGAGAAGGCTCCGGGGAGACCTTACTGCAGCCTTTCAGTACTTAAAGAGGACCTACAAGAAAGAAGGGAACAGGCTTTTTAGTAGTACGATGAGGGTGCTGAGACCCTGGCACAGGTTGGCCAGAGAGGTGGTAGATGCCCCATCATCGGAAACATTCAAGGTCAGGTTGGTCGGGGCTCTGAGTGACCTGATCGAGTTGAAGATGTCCCTGCTCACTGCAGGGGGGTTGCACTAGATGACCTTTAAAGGTCCCTTCCGACCCAAACTATTCTGTGATTCTGTGATTCTATGATCAAGACTAAGTCATTTTGAAAATCTGTTCATCAAAAATTATGTCATATCTGGCAGAAGCAGCAATGAGATCTGTGGCCATGCTGAGGTCAAAGAGGACTTTGAGGCCTTTTGTTGAAAGCCTGAGTGCCATGTCTGGCTCAGGAAGCTGATTTAGTATCCATCTCATTGCAGTCCTGGCTGAAAAGAGGAAAAGAAGAAGGTACAATGCTGATAGACATTTCGTCTCCTATTTGATGTGCACAGAGCCCTGTAAGCACTCTGCCAACTTGCCAGCACCTCCAGCAGTCCCTTGTAACTACAACTGATGACAAAGGATGATGCCATGACAGCATCGCCTGCACCAATGGGCTTCTCCCTCGGCACTGGGTCCTCTTATCCTGGGACAGGCTGGGCCCCAGCACTTCTGTCGGTCTAGCTGAGACTGATCCGAGCTCCCCCTTTTTTTTTCCTTGATAAACTAACAGAAATACTCCAGGCTTCAACACTAAAACCTCTGTGGGGAAAGGTCAGAGACCTGGCTTTAACTCAGTCTGACCAAAGCAAGCATCCCAAAACTGTGTGGGTCCTTCACCAAGATGCTCCATGTGCCAGTCTTTGATATAGCCACCCCACCCATAAAATTCCATCACTGAAGGAGGTCATATTGAACTCTTCCGATCTTACCTGCTTGGTCCCCTTAACAGCTGCTTTCTCAAGCAGAACAGGGGGGCTGAAACAGAGCAAGAAAGATTTCACAAGGCTGACTAATCTGAGGCACTTCTTCTGTCCTCAGCTTCTTCATATCAGTCTATACGCTCCTTCTCTATTGCTTTTTTATTTGATGGCTCTCTGGATTTTTAGGTGGCTCAGGCAGTGTTTAGTTTTCCTTGGCATCCAAATTCCCAGCGGCTAATAATTCCCCAAGAGAAGAAGGAAGCTGGCATTCTTAGCTGAAGTAGACGTATCTAACAACTCAACCAAGTGATCTCTACAAGCCCAGATCAAAAGACAGATAGTCTACAAGTCATTATTGTTTTGTTTAAACCTCTAATTTTTCAGTGATGAACTTCAGTGTTTGGAATTGGCTTAGTTTTTCTCATTTCTTAGCCCTCCTCTCTCCACCTCTTTCCCACTTTGGTCACAGAAGGCGTTGTTGAGATGGTCTTAGTCTAAGCACTAGCCATCACCCAGAAGAAATCCCAGTTTGCTCTTTCTAGATGTTAGTAGCAGTTATTAATATTTACCTTTCCTGCAGTGGTTTTGGAGGGCTGACAGATGGTTTTGGAGTACTGTATTAACAGATCTTCCAAGGGTGGAGTACTTGTGTTATTTCGCTAATGTGCTTGGCCTCTCTTGTGGCAACTTTAGTGCTTCTAATCTGTGGATGAAATGGAGCCCAAAAGCATGCATAAATTTTTACCAGATAGTTCCACAATGCATTAGGAGCTGGACTTTCCCTTTGCTACACGCCAGTTAAGAACAACACTCTCATCATCCTTTCCACCTATTTCCCTTTCTGATGTAGCCAGCATGTTGGAATCCTTCATAAAAACATGACGTTTATACTTATGCAATGTAAGGATTTGCTATCGCAGACAACTTGCTTAGAGTTTACTGGCACCAACAAGAGAGCAAAACATGCAATGGTAAATGGAAGTACACTTCTTGAGCCAGCTTGGAGCTGAGGGTCTTTGTATTTGCTGTTTCCTAACCATGAAAATTATATGGAAGGTTCTGCAGGTATCAGCATTTTGCTGTAATCACTTCCATATAGCCAAATAGAGAAATTCAAGATTTTGGTTTCTGCACCTGAATTTGCAGGATTTTAGAGCAAACTGAAAGACCTCTGAACAATATCCTCCTACATTTACATCTTGAAGTGTAAAGCTCTTGAGGGTGGTGACTCATAAAGCATTTCTTCTTTCCTCAGAGATCCAAGCTTGCAAATGGAAGCAAGGTCTGCAATTCCAGTGACGAAGCAGGCATGAGGGCTGGGAGGGGTGTCAGGGCCCACACCACATTACATGATGATGGATTGATGGGACCACATCGATGGGTCCTGAGAACTGTGTGACTCTCTGGGTAAGAGGAGATGGCAGGAACAGAGGAACGTCATTAGTTAACCCACCCATGGGGCAAGACAGACCTCAAAACCAACAAGCAACAGCCTGGAGGTGTCTGGAGGCTCACAGCTGAAGCCAGCAGGTGAACTTGGCTTCCCGATGAGAAGTCTCCAGCCAGTGGAAAGTCACCAAAGCCCCCCACCTGCTCCTCTGCTTAAATTGAAGTCACAAGGTGTCATGCCACAACACAAACAGAAATAAAGTCTGGCTCAGCCTGCAAGTCATATATTTAAAAAGCAAGGCAGGCCTTGCTAATGCCATGTAGTTCCCTTGGCAGCTCCTGATTTTTTTAAGTCTGGACGAAATTACCCAAATCTAGATGTGTTATAAGCTGAAGCCAGAGCACCTGCTTCTGCCTCTTTTGTCACCAGCCCCATGATAACTCCAGTGGTAAAAATCAGTTGAAGGAGTAAGAAGGAGCACAAATGCTAAAAGCAGTACCAAATGATGTGTATGAATCATCACATCTACTCTTATACAAGCTAGGATACAAATGTAGGAGTCATGCAAGCTGGGATAAGCCATCATGCTCTGGGACATAATGCATCTCCTAAAGTTAAGCAGAAACTGTTTCATGGGCAAGTCATTGCATAGAGGTACATTGTGTGGAGTTTGCACCTTTCTCCGAAGCATCTGTGCTAACAACTGCCAGAGGCAGAATACCAGATTGCAGAAGGCCTTTGACTAACCTGCAATGGCAATTCCTATCTCACTACAGGTTATTTTCTGTTCCCCTTTCACTTTCTTCTTTCACAAGGCCATCAGGGTATATTCATGTCCCTGCTATGAGAATGTAGCAAGAATGTCACTCAAAGGCAAGAGGTTTACATCCCCTGTTAGGTTTGCCAGGTAGTGAAATTGTCCTTCTAAATGCTCGTTTAATCAGAGTGATTTCTCTGGTGCTGTAATACATATGTGATGAAACGATGATGTCTTACTTCCACAGATTATATGAGTATCTTTGTGTTTAATGTACTCACACTTCTGAAAGTTATTGCTCCTTTTGTTTTGCTTCCTGCAACAATATTCAGAAGACCATGTTCTTAAAAGTAGCAATTAGCACATTGCAGTGGTACAAACGTCAACTAACCCCCATGGTGATGAGATTCCCAAAGGCAAAGCATGTGCTAATAAACTGAACAATGCCAGGGAACATTTCTGGGCACTGAGACTCAGTCGTCTATATTGCTAATGTGTCATAGCCCTTCCAGGCACATTTTCAGCCCAGCCCAACCACCAATATCTCAAACACTCCTCATTTTGGGAGTTAGCATGGGACACTGACCATTCCCTGCAAGTAGTTTGGATGTGGTCACCCTCCTCTGAAGATCTGCACAGTGCAAGTGCAGTGCAGGCCACCCTTTTCCCAGTGTCCTCATTTCTATAGGACAGTGATGGACACAGTTAATTTACCAGTGTTGATAGCTGAATTTCTCCTCTCTCATGCTCACATCTTATCTTCATTCCCTTTACTCCTGCATTTCCTATTCTTATCAGCCCTCTCCTCTGCTTTATCACATTAACAGAGCATGCTGCCAATGAGTTGGGCAAGGATAACCATCTTTCTTTATGTGCTTCCATAGGCAAGGTGTTAAGGGCTGCAGGACTGGCTGAAGGTCCTTGGTGTTGCATTTTCTCATGTTTAGGCCCCCATTTGCTCAGAGTCAGGCACTACATCTGCTGGCAAAGAGTGGGATCTTCAATAGCCAGCAAGCTGAGGTGCGTAAGAAAGCCGATGGGGAAAGTCCTAGAGGAGAGCAGGGTGAATCTCCTTCACAGAGCCAGAGCTGGGTGCCTACAGATGCTTCCTCCACTGCAGATGGATGCTGCTTGCCATTTTCCGGGACCATACTCTTAAACCAGCCCTTTCTTTAGGAGCCATTAGGTGCAGAGGAGACTTTCCAAGCAGGCTAGTAAATGCCTGCTGGGTTCAGGAGGAGCAGGGAGATTAGGAAACGTGTATGTTTACAACCTTGCAGTGGAAGTAAGTTGCCCTTTTTTGCCTCAATGATTTGTGGGCGAAGCCACAAATCAGCCACTGCTGAGATTTACAGGGTTTCCTCTGACTACGCCTCGTCCGCCCTGCAAGCCTCACTACAGCTCCCCTGTGCAAGTGCTCCGCAGGGCAGGAGAGGGCCAGACCAAGGTCGGGATACCTCCCAATTCATCAAAACGGGTCCTAAACGAACCTCACGCAGCATGGAGGCACTGAGGTGTCCCCTCGCCGCAGCCCCTCTCTCCTCAGCTGCTCCCACGTGTCATCCAGTGCCGCACGACGTGCAGCGCCGTGAGCACGGGCATCCTCCCTGGGAGCACACACCATATCGAATCATAGAATCGTAGAGTCGTTTAGGTTGGAAAAGACCTTTAAGATCATCAAGTCCAACCGTACGGGTGCCTCCTTCCCTTTACTTGTGGCTGCAGGTTTCCCGCTGTATGTGTTCAGCCTCCCACAGCTGGAAGCAGTCAGAGGTAGTTTGATCTACATGTTATATGCAGGAAGGATTGAAGTTTGCAAATTTTTAACACTCTGCACGCTAGCAGGCCCACAATAATCTTTATTGGCTGGTTCGCTCGCTTTATGGTTGAGGTTTTCATCCTCCTGTGAGAAGATGCACGGGCCTCCTGCAGCAGGAGAAGGCTCCTGTCACTTTGTCACCTCACTGTCATGGATGTCTGTCCACCATTCGCTAGATTGTAGGGAAAAAAAAGACATCTTCAGCATTGCTTCTGTCCTTCAAGAGAAAGGGTTGAGCTGGCGTTTTGCCACGCTTGGCGAGCGTGGGTTGATACAAACTGTCTGAGGTTTTTTTATAGCGCTTATCACCAGAGTATCAAAGCACTGAAATACTGTTAGTCATGTTTGCCTCCCCATGGATCTTATCACCAAAGGCCGGTCCTACTGGAGACCATCGGTCTTCCATGTGGTGTTGCTTAGAGGGTTTGTTTCGTTAGACGGGCTGATCTGCAGCCAGCGCGGGGATAGTCTCTACCTCTGGGGTCAGATTCCAGGCTTTAATTAGTACTGATGATAAAAACAGTCTTTTTAAGAGCTTTTTGCCAGATGACTTTAGTGCTGTTTATAGATGTGTTTTCTTAAATTAATTTGTTTCACGTAGTGAACCTTCCAGTGCTTAAAGAGGTCTGTGGATGCTGCAAGTCTTGAAACTGAGGTAAAAAAATCCTGCGACAGGTGGAACTCATCTAGGAAACATCACAAAAATGGATTTATAAGAGGTCTGTGATGTTTAGAAATAGCTGGCTGTGCCATTCTGAGTTGACTGACAGTTTTGCCCATGATCTATATAATAGTTACATTAGACCTTTTAACTTTCAATATATTTTTATGCTTTGGCACTCTTCAGACACACTGAAATAAATCTTGTGGGTTTTTGCATATTGCAACAACTGGGTGCGTGCTACTGTGGTCAGTTTTAATAGGTATTAATACAGTGAGTAGCAAGCAAATTATAACTGTTTCACATTAGACATAATTTTACAGCAGACAATTTTATAAGGAGAATGGAATGAATCAAATACAGTAATTTCTATTAAAATATCTTTTACATTCCCTGTGTTCCAGTGGAACTGATGACAAGCCTAGAGAAGCATGCTAGGACAAACAGACCAGAAAATTAAATTCTTCTAGCTTTCATATGCCACAGCAGGAATAATTTACTTTTTTTTTTTTTTTCTTTCTCAGTCTCTCTTTTCATTTTCCTTTTTGGAGAGAGGATTACAATGTAATCTTACATTTCTAAATCCTATACAAAATATTTTTTTTTCTTTTTCATAGAACTATGATCTGGTTTCGGTTTTTGGGGATAGGCCCTAATGTGGTATGCGTGATAGATGGCATTTAGTAGCATGTGAAGAAAGCCAAATGGTTAAAGTCAAGGTTGCAATCTCAGGACTCTGGATCTTTGGGGAATGTTTATTCTCAATAAGCATATACATATATTTGCCAGATGTCCAAGATCAGACTGCGTTTTTGACATACAACCCATGCTAAAAGAGGTTGTGCTCAAGCTCTGGCTGCCCCTGAAAGCAGAGCACTTAAATACGCGGGGTGCCTTTGGGCTGATGCATGGGCACCCTTGGGCTCGCCGTGCCCTCGTGGTCAGGAGATGCCTGCAGAGGCTCTGAGGAGCCCTTCAAGGCTGCTGGCAACTGTGGAGCATCTGAGGTCAAGTCTTCCTTAGTATAAAGTAAAACTCCTTCAGCCTGATTTTAGGTCCCCACAGGTTTAGCGTCTTGTCCGACTCCTACACCTAGCTATAATCGATGCAGACAGAGATACACCTGACAGGTGCCATTCATCCCAAACTTCTGTAGGTATTCAAGACCAGTGGGAAGACTGGTGCCTGACTGTCCATCAGCTACAAGGAGACCCTGAACAACAGGCTTGGCTAGATGTCTAACATTTAGATAGCTGCACTAGAGGCCCAAACTGTTGGCAGACAGCATCTACATGGGCAGCATGGGGTGACGGAGGTCACCATGGTTTAGGTTTTGTTTTCAAGCCCTTTCTTTACCTTGGAGCAGACACAGCCGCTTCACATCTCTGAGCCAGTCATAAATCAGAACAATCACTGCCTTCTCTACCACATCTTTACCACTTGTAAAATAAGGACTATCAAAATATTTGTGATGGTTGTTACACAAGGCTGATGCGTGGTCATTAGTCAGTGTATGCAAAGGGCTGTGTGATTAATGGATCAAAGATGTGGAGCCTCTCTCTTTGGTTTAGGGATTTCCATTGCACTCATCACTTGCTCTGAAGTCCTGACTCTATAAACACTTCTGTATGTCCTTAACGTTTTTATGTGAGGAGTTTCATTGATGAGCTAAGCCCCGATACCACTCACTGCACAGTTACTTATTCCTACTCACTTTATAAACCAGGACCATTTCTCAGAAATTCAAAAGCTCAAGACACTGTATACACTTATGTGAGACAATTCAGGTGTGTTTCTATTTGAAGTGTCCTTATTTCTTGGTAATAGAAATAAAAAATATTTTGCTTTCAAAATATAGAAGATTTGTAAATATATAAGAAGAAGAAAAAAACTACTAGATCTTTCTTTGTTCCCCCTTTCCTTTTTATTAATATTCACTAATGCTATTTCTCTGGAGAAGGGCTTAATTTTTGTTGTACTGGTACTGGTGATATGTAGAGCTAAGTGGCGGGAAAGCTTAAAAAAAAGATAAGTCACATTTCTTTTTCATAGCTTCTTGTTTATTTTTTCAGGTGGGCTGATATATTGTTCTGCATGCCTATCTTTGAGATACTGAAAGCCAGCAAAAAGAAGCCTTACTGACCAAAATGGTTTTTTCTTTTAGAAAACTTCTTTTCTCATCAGTGTCACAGCGTGGTCAGCTTTTGAGATTTTATAAGATGTATGGCAATGAGACTTCATTTTTAATGAACCCACAGTTTATACAGTCATGTCATTACATGGAGGCTTGCATTTGAGGAGAAAAAAGTTGCGAGTGGACACAGGACCTGGAAACTACACTCTGACTTTAGACTTTACATAAAAGCAGCCTGAACTGTGCTTCAAAAGAAAATAGCTTTCAGCCAGTCTCATTTGGGGGGAGGGAGCTCATATTTTTTAAGTTCTTGAGGCTGGCGAAACTCAAACTACTATCAGCCTACACCGCTGTTAACTTCTTCATTAGTCTTGTAGTAGCGTAGGTCTGGGAATTGCTTACCGGAATTGATGCTTTCAGCTTGTAGTAGAAATTAAAGTTGCTTTTATTTAGCCTACCTCCTTAGGAGTCAAAACAAAAACAGCTCCATAAGGAGGAACGGGGAGGTAGAGCGTGCTGCTGCCTCAAGAGCCTTCCACAATCCCACCGCCCTCCTGCGCATCTGGATGGGCAGGAGAGAAGGTGTCCCTGCATTTTGGGGAGTGGTCATGCAGTTCTGCTGGTCCGTGACATTAGTTCATGCTCAATAAAAGTTGTTGCTTTTGTATTAGCATTTTATACTAGATTTTTAAGGGGGCAAACCAACCTGTTCTTGCACAGTGAAACAGAAGGCTCAGATCTTTAACTGCAGGCTAGGATCCCTCATGGATAATGACAGGGGTGAAAAGGAAACCACAGGTTTTTGAGAGGATGAAACGTGGACATAGAAAGGTTGTGCCTTTGTCCCAGCCCTGCCAGAGCACTCTCCTGGAGCAATATGTTTCCTTCTCCACGCCGTGCTTGTTAAACAGCTATAATAACTTTTGCACATCTATCTGCCCCATGCAGAATTGTGGACTGTCACCTCTGTGTAGCATTACTAATATGTCAAGACCCATATAAATAAATGACAGGTAGTGCTACTTGGGGACTCTCCTTGCAAGCCAGGTGAGTACAATGTGGCCTTGAGGCTTTTCCCTGTGTCGTCTTGTGAGAGACTCTCCTTTTCCACAGAGCAGGAAAATTTGCTGTTCCCTTGCTCCTTTTAACATTTCCTTCTTTCAGACAGTCTCAACTCAGTTTGGTCTGCTCATGCTCTAACTTTAAGCCTTCAGCTGCACCCTGACTGTCTCCTGTACTGAAATGTGCTGTGTATCACTAATATATTGTTTACAATACGGCTTGTTTTACATGTACATTATACCATAACTAATAGTTAATAATAGCTAACAGTTATATAGAGATTTTACATGAGCTGTGAAAAACAGATGCCCTACAGGCTCCATATTTGAGTGCTAGGAGTGCTCACCTCAATCAATCGTACAAAAAGCAGCAACAGCTGTAGCAAAGTCAGTATCATTCTGCCAGTGTCTCCTAGTGTCACCAGTGAGAGCGTTAGCAGCCTTTTAAGGTTGCTCCCGTCAAAGACTAGCTGAAAGGCCAAGCTGAAGCATCACAAAAGTCATCTAGAGTTGCCTTCCCCACCTCTTGGCAGCATTCGGGAAAGAGACAGTTCACCTGTGGCTAGATGCTCCCCCCTTCTGACATGGTAATCTCTCTGGATCTGCTTACTTTTAGTCTAGGCAGATGCTGAGGAGGAATCTGTGATGAATTCACACTCTTCATCTGAGTGAATTTTCCAGGTTTGATGTTTACACAGAGGGTGAGACTCTCATGGCTGGAAAAATGTCACTACGTTTTCTGTGTATGTAGCTCATCTGTCAAAAGGTGTGAAGATTTGCTATCTAGTCAAGACACTTCTTGTGGTTTCCATTCACTTGGCACAGTAGTTAGGAAGATCATCATAGGTTTTCCCTTTACTTTAATAAGCGCTGTTGAATAGTGGGCATTGAAACACTGCTGGAGTTCCTGGCTAGAGTAGACATAGAAGAGCAATGCAGACCTATCTGCATCTATGAGATCTGCGTAAAAATACCAAGTCAACCCAGTCATTCTGGAAAACAAAACAAATGTACAATGTGTAACACTATTCACAGTCACAGCCTTAAAACTCTGTGCCATAAAGATGACAGCTGTGAATATCACGCTAAAATTTAAGAAGTTGGAAAGAATAATCAACCTGTGCTTACATAACAGTTACACGAAACTCCCTAAAAATATTTGGCATCATGGCTGTAGCCCTCCCCTGTCTAGAGGGGTAGCCATGTTCCAGCAGCCCCAGGGTCGATATCCACCTCATTCCCACCAAAGTACCCGATGAAATAACCAAACTGTGCGATATTAAGTGGCAGTCTGTAGAAGGCTGGCTGAATTTGACCGTAAGGTCTCCCTCTACGAAACAAGGTCTTAGGAACTCGTCTTTCAAAGAGCCCGGTGCTTCAGCACCATGGTGTGCACAGAAGAAGGAAATAGTTATAGACAGGGCTAGTTTAAGAGGTGAGCACTCTTGTCCAGGACCCCAAGTCAACAGGGCCCTGCTTGGTCCAGTTTAGCAGAGAGGCATCCAGCAGGCAGCTGGAAAGAGGGAGCAGCCCATATCCCCAGCCTTTGCCCAGGCTCTCTGTGGATCTGACACCACCTGTGGAGCAAAGCTGCTGTGTTTGCAAACAGCCCCATCAGCAGAGATGCCCCCAGAAGAGATGAATCTGAAATCTTTGCTGACCATCCCACACATTGCACTGGACATGCTCATCACCGGCTCTCTCATGTAGATATATTTCCACCACCGATGTAGACATTTTTCCACCACCGATGTAGACATACCACCATGTGGATATCCTTACACCGCCAATGCTGTCCAAGCCCAGGTTCTGGGTGAAATCCAGAGCTGTCCAGAGGGCCAGTGCCACCTTCTTGTGTCCTTCAACACCCACTTTAATTTTTTTCCAAGTATTTTGGGGAACATGGGACTAGATGGGGCTATCTGGATTACCAAGTCAATACCCCTGCAGTTGTGGACAGCACGCCATTCAGTTTACTCAGAAATGCCCAGGATGACTTCTTCAGTATAACCCCTCATATCATTCCCCATCCCACTCTAACAAATTCACAGCCTGTGCAAAGTCCAAGAAAAACAAGGCTGGAAATGACACCTATCTCTTACAACTGATGTCCGCTCAGAAGAACCTGATGCTCCTCATGGTCAAGCAGAGCCCCAGGCAGAGCGGATTGTGCAGCCCCCAGTATCCAACACTGCACTGGGCACTGCTGGCGTGTGGAAGAGGGGCTCCCACCTCCCACCACAGTACTTCCTTCCATTCCTGGTTTCAGCTATTCCAGCATAAAATCATATTTGCTCCTTTCTGCCTTGCTGAGATGATTCTTGATACAAAGTGCTGTATCTTCATCTCTCTGCTTTTTAAAGGTGTCCTTTATTACATAAGGTTCCTGAGAAATTAAAAGTAACAATTGAATTAAGATATGATTGGTTGTTTCTGGAAATAAAAAATTATGTTGTCTTTTGACATTTCTTTCATGTTTCCTCCTTTCCAATGGAGATTCAGCTGTTATCTTTTTCCACTGGAGATCCTTTCTGAGTTTTGAATTCCTCCCTCTGCCTCTCCCCCTTTTGCAAGGACCAGTTTTCTCTTTTCTACCAAAACCCAAGCAGCAGTGCAGTTTCACAGAATATACCCAACAAGACCTGAACGAATTCCTGGTAGCCCACCTACATAGAAGCAGACTTTCTCCACACGCAATGATACTTCTTTGCAAGCTCTTAAATGCTGTGAGAGTCACAATAAAATGATGCTGTGTTGGGCATGCTGACAGGCTCACGTGTCTGATTTGTTCTCTGGCTAAGAGCTTCCCCTTTTCAGGATGTTCAAGAGCCCATATCCTCGGTCCATGAGTACCTTTTGGTTCCCTGCATCTCCAAGGTGCTGTCTGTACTGTGGTGGGTCGCTACGGCTACTGCTCTTAAGTGCTAACATAAAACCTCTGCTGGACTGAGTGCAAGTCAAAGCAGCCCCTGAGCAGGCTTAACTCATTCAGCAGCCTGCTGGGGAATAGCTCCTCATGTTTCTTTTTACAGCCTGTCTTTTCCTGCACTCGGTCTGTACAGTCTGCAACTTTCCCTTATTCCCCCTGGCTCCATGTGGACCATGATGTGATTGACCACTGATCCACGCAGACCTCCTGGAAATATCCTTCCATCCTATGTGCTTAGGGCGAAAGACGTCTAAAAGAAGCCACGTGTGCTCAGTGCCAGGCTCCTGGGCTGCGGGAGAATGCACACAGAGAAGGAGTCCACCACCAGAAAAGCCCGCCCTTGGGCAAGAGCCCGTCCCACCACAGAGCCAGGGATGCAGGAGAAGACACGGCTTTACATCAGGTGGACACCCCCTGCCCAGGGCCCTGGAGAGCCCCTGGCTCTGCACATCTCTGCATGCAGCCACGAGCGTCAGCAGTGACAGAGGGTCCTCCAGCCTTGGTTATACTTTAGAGATAGATTTGTTAATTGTTTCTCAAGTTCAGCTTAGGCAAATGCCGGTGTAGCATAATTTCATTTTCACAGGGGACAGATTAAACAGATAATAATAATGACACGTATTAGGTGCAGCTGTTCTATTTTGTTCCCCCTAAGCAGGCCTGCAGCACTGTTTCCTGATGTAAGCTCTGATCCTACAAATCTGAGTAAATTTTACATGTGGGTATATTTCCTCTAGAGTTTGTTGAAGCTGCTCAGGGTGTGCAAAGCTGGGCCTTACTACAAGTATATTCAGGACTGAGCCCATAGTTTGAGTGGCCCAGTTTAGCCTAGTTTTTGCCCATACTTCAGAAAAAAAGAAATTACCAAACATCACTACAAACAGGGCCAAGGAATCCTCTATTACTTTCCTGGCCAAATTTTGATGAATATCTTAATGGTAGTCATGGCAGTAAAATGACCTTTTCACTTTAGAAATAGTCTTGCAACAGTCTGTTGATCATTGTTTGTGTCTCATCTTAATGATGTACAAATCTCAAAGGCTCTGTGCTTTAAAATTTAAAAGGAATTAAGTTTGGGGTTGTTTTTTTTTCTAAGTCTAGAACCCAGTAGATGATTACCTGAAATTGAGAAACAAATAAAAGATAACAGTCAATAACACATAGCTGAACATGGTGAATTTATATGCTGTGGAGTAAGTGACAGATTCCTCTCTATTTTTTCATTTGTGTCTATAATACATAAAAAGTAACACAGAACTAAAAAGAAAACCGAAATAAAGAGAAACTGAGGAGAACCACAGGAAACTACAGGAAATCCTTTATCTCCTTTTAATTAAATGTATTTCCATTGATAGTTATGGTATAACCTACAGTATAAAAGTGTTTTAAAATAGTCTGAGTTTCTGCACATCTAAAAGCATTTTTCCATACAACAGGAATAATATTTGCTTCACAGAGAAGCTATGCCATTGGACTTTATAAATCATTGAGAGGTCCTCACACAGCAGGTATAATATAAAACATTCTACAGTAAGTGATTAATCTTTTCTTTAATCAGGCCTGAAGACTAAATAATTTAAGTTTCTAATAGCTCAGGAAATTTTCAGGATGTTCCATAGACATTTCAGGACATGACCCTCAGCTGGGTAACAGAGTTGTAGCTCATTGAGTCTCTTGTCTAGTGGTTGATGATGACTTCTATTATTTTTCCACATTTGTGATTTTGTAATTCAATTTTCATATTTTCCTGTCATTGCATTGGTTTTTTTTCTTAGTTTCTGCCTCCTCTAACTATGATGGAAAAAAGCAGTGAGCTATTGTGGGCACTGGCAGACGGGGGCGGGGGGAGGCAAATTAATTCTGCACGGGGCATTTGGCACTCTGAGTTTTGCAGACTTGTCTTTCCCACTTAACAACATTCCCACTTAACAACATAAAAACATATTTTCATTTAATATAGGGGGAAAGCAGAGGAGAAAGTGAAGCAGATCTTGCTGTGGCCTTAATAGATAGTGAAAAGGAAAAGGAAAAAAATGGATCTCAATGCTTCATGTAGCTGGAGGCCAAAGCCTCTGGCTGTTGCTGCAGGAACAGTGTTAACAATATTAATAACAGGAGATGAGACAGATGATGGAACTGGGAGGAACAATTTAAGGAAAAATGACCATCCCTCTATTAGACTCAGTCACATACAGGCACAGAATGGTTAGTGTCGCAATTCTTCTACAGCTCAGAACAGCAAGAAACTAGCTGTGGTTGGATCACTGTGGGTACATCAACAGCAAAACAAAAAAAAGTGGCTAAATAGCGCAAAATACACTGTGAAAACAGGAAGGAAGATCAAGTAGGTGGGACCATATGGCATAAGCTTCTTCAGTAACTACAGAACATTCCTCTTCCGAGAATGAAGAAATAGAGCTTGATATAGAAATGTTTTCCCATGCATTCAAAGTACTTGCTTAATATAGAACATGGAAGGAATCAAACTTGAGATTGTTGCTAGTATCTGTATCTTTGATGAAGGTTTTTGGGCCATGTTCACTGAAGAGCATGAGCAGGGATGCAAAATCAATGACAAGTACATGAAGTATGTGCCCAACTAGAACAAATGCAAAGGGCATTCATCCTGCTGGGCTAAGGTGGGGACCAAGCTCCGCTTTTTCTTCTCATCATTTTCTCCTGAAACAGCATCACTTTTTGGAGGAGAAATTGTATAAAAATTGATTTATTTTCTTCCTTCTTTGTCAGGAGAGACTAGGAAGACAGCAATTCCATGCCAGTTTATTTGTGGAGGAATCGTGCAACGGTCAGCTCACAATAGAGAGGACAGGAGAAAACCTAAAAGAAGGGTATGTGTGTTGAGTGAGGAAACACAGAAGGCCCTTGATAAGAA
Source organism: Harpia harpyja (assembly GCF_026419915.1). Classification (NCBI taxonomy): domain Eukaryota; kingdom Metazoa; phylum Chordata; class Aves; order Accipitriformes; family Accipitridae; genus Harpia; species Harpia harpyja. The sequence continues at coordinate 33,392,616 of NC_068943.1, forward strand.
CGAAGAAGCATGAACCCTGTGAAACTCTGTGAAGATACTGTGTGAAGGTTTCCTTCAGTATTGAGGTTGCAACGTCTTGGATGTAGCCCTGAGGAGACATGAAGCAGGAATTGTTTTGAGTGGTTTCAGCATTTAGGGCCTGAGTTTGGGTGTTAGTTGAAGAGGAGCAAATTGAATCCCTGTGTGATTGCAAGGAAATGCATGGGAACCTCACCTTGGGCAAGAGAGAGGGCTCTGGATTCAGGAAGGACATGTGGGAAGGAGAAGGGGGAGAGAAGAGAGCAGCTCAAAAAAGGAAGGGTCTGGATAGAGTAAAAGGGAAAAGGGAATGATAATAAATAGGATAACAGTGTTACTCTCATCTGATTTTGGACTTCCATTTCCCAGAAGGGACTGAGGAGTTGATTTACACTGAACTACTCGGCAACGGGTAACCGGGACACCGGCCTCAGACGTGCAATGGGTTAAGGGATTGAACAGCTTTAACTGGGAATGCCAGTATTGGTAAAAGTGGCATGCAGGCCAGAAAATGGATTGAAGTAGCAGAATACACAAAGTTGCATAAATCTAGGCTTCAGTTGTGGAAAAAGAAGCTAATTACACTTAATGATACTGGTGCTGGAAGAGAGCTGCAGGAGAGGGGAAAGTGGCCAGCCCAGAGCGAGACTATTCCAAGGGCATGTCAAGAACATCGTCCTGCTTAAGTGATTCAGCCATTTGACTCAGGAAAGGGAAACTTCACAGATGTGTCAGCCCCAGACACGTCTTCTCCCAGTTCTTTCCTCAAGGATATCTGGATACCGGTATCTTGTGGTCAGCCGGACAACCTGTGCTGTGTTGTCTGGATGCAACCCTAGCTCTCAGTCTCTGATGGCAATCTTCCCAGCTAAAACAATGGTCTTTTTCATTTACCAGTGATGCAGACCTAGCAGACATATCAGACCATAACTGTTTTCTTTTTTTCTGTGTGTGTGTGTGTGTGTGTGCTGTTAATCACCAGCCAGTGATTTTATTTTGAATGAGCATGACAAGGCAAGGGGCCATGGTAGCAGAAGCACATTGTAGGAGCTCTGGCACGAATGCACTTGAGCTGTACCAGACATCCATGCTGGTTGTAACCAGGGCTATTCCTGCATCAGCAAGGAGAGGAAATCTAAATGTAACCCCTGCACTTACTTACATAGCAAGCCTTTCAGCTGACTAGTTTTTATGGGGCTGCTGCCTTCAGCAAGACCCAGGAAACTCAGGGAAAGCAAACATTTTACCATCTTCTAATATTTCTTAGATCTGAATGCCTCTTACCTTTCCCTAAGTTTCTGTTTTCTGCTTGAGAGATCGAGACCCCCAGTGGGCTTTTCCATCCCTCTGCCAGGCCACAAAGACTGCTCACTGGGTTTGGAAAGAAAGACAGAGGTGACTGATGGCCCTGGCTGGGACACATTAAGTCTGTTTGCATTCTCGACACTGTTGGCTCAAAGGAAGCTGTTCCTCTGTACAATTACAATATTGCCAAGCAAATTCGAATATGGAAGAAATCCCCAACTGTCTGCAAAGAAAAAAGAAATCTAACTCCATACAAATTATTTTTTTCATTCTAATGGTAGAAATACTGCTGGTTTCAATAGACAGGAGGAATTTGTCCTCTGAGTACCATGACGAGGCTGTAGAGAAATGCCTGCCCTCCCAGTGCCAAGGGAAATGCTGCACTCGGAGCATCCTCTGGCTACGTAAAACAATCCAGTACGGCCCAGAAGAGAGGATGCTTGAGTGAGCGTCTCACAGCACAGCACCATTAAAGACTGTGTAAGGCCTAAGGAGAGGTTTTTGGCTGGGGACATAGTTTTCATTTTCCAATATTGACCAAGGGAGTTGGTTACCCAGCCCCTCTGTTAAATCAAATTATTGCTAAGCACGTCGGGTGTGACGGAGCCGAGCAGAGGCAGACATTTGCACTTGCGGTAGTCATGCGGGCTCCCCGCGTGGTCGCGGGAGAGAAGCCCCACTGCTGGGCAGCATTCCTCCTCGGGAAGCGGATGAGTTGTACCCTGGAGAGCCTGCTGGTCTCCAACGGGAGCTGAGGGATGCTCGCCCAGGCGCAGGGCTCTCCTCCACAAGAGCGCCGTGTCAGGTGAGGGGAAGCCCACCACCGGCTCTTCCCACCTCCCGGAGTTTGGGGCATTGGAGGCAGCAGCTCCGCGTAAGGCTGGACCCTGGGCAGAAAAGCGAGGGTCTAAATGTGCCTGCAGAAAAGCCAGGTCTAAACGTGCCTGCAGGCCAGCCTGGGCATCGGTGGTTATTTGTGCCAGGACTGGTTTGGAACCCCGTGTGCGAAGAGCAGCTCCATGAAGCATTGCAAGCAGGAGAAAGCAAAAGCATGTGGGAGGTTTGTACCGGGGAACCATAAAACATCTTTCTTTCGAAACCTGGTTGCCATAGAACAAAAAGCAGTTATCTATCTCGAGTGTTTGGAAAGCAGAGTTTCTTCCTAATAAACACTTAGGACGGTGTTTATTCCCTGCTTAATAGAGTCTCTGTGAGACAGCAGACTTAATTGTAATAGTAGTCTTTCGAAATGACATATATTTTCCTGCTCCGAGATCTCTAACATCTATTGAGACTGTCGGAGACTTAAAACGTAACCAAATACAGCCGAAATTTTCCATGAAGTGGAAACTGGAAATGGCTGATGGTTTGCAAAAGTTCATTTCAGAATTTATTTTTCTGAATTGTTTTCTTTCGGTTAATGCAATATGTTTTCCATTTTTATACTTACTATTTACAGTATTTTACTATGTGCAACTAGTGATAGCATGTAATTACTTAATGGAAGTATTCTATTATTTTAATTATCTTTAAAAATCATAGAGAGGCAAGTGTTACTTAGCATGTTTAAAAGTTTTGTCTTCTTTTCTATTTCAAAGTGTCTCCTGCTTGTGGTTTTTGATGCTGGCATAAATGCCATGGAATTGTGTACAAATAATTAAAACTTAAACATCAAATTCTTTCAACACTGGATAATGAAATTCTGAAAATATTTTTTTTCATTGTAAAAGTGATAAACCAGTAACTTTATATTATGAAAATAATATATATTATTATGAATAATATTATGAAAACCTAGTTTTTTTCAACTAAGTTCAGATTTTTATGAAAATTACACTTTCAGACAGTACAAAAAGCAAGACTGGGAGTAAATTCACACAGGTCTATTATAGAATGCTCTTCTCCAGTGCACTTTTCATACGAATTTTGTTCAAACTTACAGACCTTTGATCTAGAGCTCTCCCTTCAGAGACAGACTCGTAATTCCCGCTAAACCTAAGAGACGTGCGTGCCATTGCATGCATAAAGCTGGAGAAAGAATTGGGCCTAAAGTTTGAACAAAACAAAATGATCAGATAGCCAGATAAATTATTGTGATGGAAGATGTGACTAGGCAGGGATGGCTAAATTAATTCAAATTGCCTCATGTTTGCCATAGGCAAATACATACCACAGGTTAACTCCAAAGCTTACTGCAATGCTAGTTTTTCATGTGTTATAATTCCTTTTAGCTATATCTACCAAGAGGGAAACTGGTGTAGAAATAAAATATGTATTGGTATTATTATTTTATAAGCATAAATATTGAATTGATTGCATATTTTGATGTAGTATACAATGAACTAGTGTAAAACACATCAGTATTTAGACAAACAGAATTCAAAAGTTTGTAACATCTTCATCTGGAGGGTAGCACCTGGGTGTGCAGAAAAGCGAAGAGAAGCTGAACTTCCACACACGTCGCCTTAATGAAGAAAAAGAACCATCTAATGGGGCTAAATGCAAAAGTGGTGATCAAGTGCTGGGCAAGGTGAGTCAAGCGAGCCCGGCAGAGCTCCCGCACCTTTCAGACGTGGCCTCTTGGCTTTGCTGAATGCCACGAGAAGAAAAGGAGGAGGGGAGAGAGGAGACCCCCAAGGTGCAGGCACTACCCGGGGCTCCTGCGGTCACCTCTAAGCAAAATCAGCTTTACGGCTCCATGGGGAATGTATGAGCCCCCGCTGCAGCTCTGGCATTCAGACCGGGAAACCTCTCTCCCCAGACGAGATAACATCTGCTGCTGCTGCCGCTAAATGATGATATTAGTCAAGCAGTTCAAGTGGTAGCAGGCTGTGCAGGAGTAGAGAAAGTTCAAGTTTAAAGGCAGCTGTCGATGCATGACTGAACGGCGGGGGAGGGAGAATTGTTACAGCTGCACATAATGGCATTTATTTTGAGGCGGGGGGGTTGAAGGTTGGGGTTTTTTTTCATTTAAATAAAACCTTAGAAATTAATTGCTGCCTGCAGTCAGGGCAGTGTGTTAGAAGGAGCCGGTCGAGGAGCCTTTCTGGTGCAAAGAGGCCCCAGCGAGAAACACCGCAGACTGATCGTAGCCAGGAAACTTGCAAGTGTGTCAAAGCTGCCTCTTTCTCTGCACCACATTTCACGTCCGCAACCTTACAGTGAGGAGAATGAAAAAGTGCTCTGACAGCATGTAAAAACCCCAAAGTCACGCCTCCCTGCAAGGCAGAGGCCAACTCCACCACCCTGTCCCCGTTCCATATGTGAGATAATTTGAATTCATCCAGATGCTGGGTAAGTTGTCATTATTTCCAAGACGTCTAGCACGTGGACTCAACAGGTTCTGGATCACCTGTATGATCCTAAGGGCAGGGGGAATGCAAACCGCTGTGGGCATCACGCCCCTGTAAAACACAGAAAGCAAAGCAGGACTGCGAGGGCAATTATTGGGGATCGAGGTATCTCGGGGACCAAGCACCTGGCTGGCCCCGACCGTTCAGTGTGGGCATCACGGGGTATCAGCAAGGTGTTGCAGCCACCACCTGTATGTATTTCACCGAGAAGATTTTGTATATTACCCCAGCACCCAAAGCCAGACTTTTGAGCGCTTTGCAAACTGCCCCCCTCACCAAAACCTGGGCCTCGTGGCGAGTCTGCTGCGTCTCTTCCTTCGACTGTCTGGCTGGTATCCAGTTTTTGGGGGGCTTTGGGTTTACTTCGGTGTGGGTTTGGGGTTTTTTTTTTTGAAAGCCTAAGTCAACAGAAGAACTCAGTAAAAAATATAGCAATGGCTAATTTCTAATGGAAGAAACGTGCAGACTTTAGCGGAATATACGGCAAGAGACAGCTCAAAACAGAAGGGTCTAGGACTCGTTTTCTACAAAAAGGGTTGTTTTTCCCTTGACTTCTCACAGTGGTCTGGGGGGATGGGGAGTCTACGAAGACCTTCGCGTTTGTTATGGCCACCTTCCCTATCTGTGGAAATTGTGATACGCCGATCCTCCTCTCACCAGCGTAAACCTGCAATAAATCTGCCGGTTTTGAGCAAGCGGGTTAGATTTACCCAGCTGCCCCCTCCCCTCACCACGCCGGCATCCCCGCGGTGCCCTGAGGAGCTGGGCGAAGCGTTCGGCCGAGGGCAGGAGGAAGGGAAAACTGAGAGGGCTCAGTGTTGCTGTGTTATGAAGTGACAGATAGAGCCAGCCAGGCAGTGCCCCGGCCCTGCGCGCGATGATATTCGTTTCACACAGACCCTGCCTGTTCCAGCTGGAACGATAGGAGATGCAAACTTTGACTTCTGCGTTTGAAAGAGATATTGTTTGATGGAAGTGTGTGGGTGGCGGGTAAAACAAGCAGCTAAGTGTCAGCACAAGAAGCAAACATTCTCCTTCCCCCCCCTCCCCGATGTAGTTTTTGACGTAATGAGCATTGCTCCCAATTTTCGTTCCAAATAGGCATTGCACCCGTCCCCATGGCAACTGTCATGCTCAAAAGATGTCCTGTCAGGAGCCGTGAAAGGCCCAGAGACATTTGTATTAGATGGTCACAACTGCGCTAGCTAATGCTTAACAAATACACTACGAGGCTGCATTCGTCAAAATGAAGAGCGCAAACATTTGTGTTCCATTAAATAGAAATTAATAAGATTCGAATAGGAAGAAACCAAACTGGACTGTTTTTTTGTGTATACAGCTGTGTTATGAAGTAATACAGGGAATGTTAGTATGAATAATGATTGCACATGTGCATTCAATTTATTTCTTCTACTTCTTGTATGGTCTCCTTTAACCCTTTTTCTCTATAGGTTTTTCAGAAATCAAACACAGGTTTAACAGCTGGGAAAGACAGGGATTTCAACCGCTTCTTTCACACTACTGAGGTCCAATAGCACTTCTTTATTTAAAGGCACTCTGGGTCATTGGGAAGTTGTGCTTTTGAAAAATGTTCACGTACTTGATGATTGAGCACATGAATGTGGTGGTCTGATTTTTACCACGGAAAAGAAGCGCTCCGGTCTCTAAACGAAGCAGGTTGTATCCTGAACCGCTGTGCATCCTCCTACCTTCCTTGGCTACAGGCAAGTGGAGCTGATTTATCCCAGCTGAGGATCTGGCCTTGGGTCCAGGCATTAAAAAAAAGTAACAATAAGGCATCCTCTTTCCAGCTTAGCTGAAAATCAAAAGTGAAAGTTCAGGAAGACAGCGGAGCCTCCTCCCACGACAGCCCTTCTCCTGGCTCCCCGTCACCCAACATAATTTAGAGCGGTTCCTTCCACCCACTGCTGCAAGTAAACAATAGAAGTGGACTGTGTTACACGGCCTGACAATGACAGTCTGTACTCGGGTTTACAGGCCACAAAAGGCTATGGTAGCTTTGCTTTCTCCGGTCAGCTTAACCTCGCTCCTTTTTTTACAAGAAGGGGAAAAAAAAAAAGAAGGAAAATTGGCCAGGGTCCTGGCTCAGCAATGGTCCCAGGCCAACTGCCCGGTGCATGTGTGTGTACCAGTGCCTGGACTGCCTCTGTCTTCGCTGCTCATAACTCTTCTTCACTTATCATTTCCCTGCTTTAACCTCCTAGCTTCACAGGCAGCAGAAATAATCATCCCAGAGACTGTATTTCCGTTGCACGAGGCTTTTATTCCTGCAAAGCCTAGTTTTGCAACAGTTTGAATGCTTAAATATTTGCGCCAGGGCTCTTACTTCCTTCCCTCTTCCCCCTTTGGCCTCACACTCCCGTCTCTTTCTTTTCACCTGTGAAACTCCTGTTATCCCCCCAAACCTCCATCTGTCAGGTTGAACTGAATAAGACCCTTATCCCAGACTGGACGAGTGGGAGAGGAGGCAGCAAATGGAAAACATTTCTCTTTCTAGGTGTAACTGCAAAACAGGAATTTGCTATTCCATCAGCATGTACATGTCCAGACCTGGACTTCTGTAGAAAAGCCAACTTTCACTTAATCATTTGGAGAGGTAGCTGTTCTTCTGGAGAAGTTTCACCAGGCCACACTCCCATATTCCTCTCTGTTTCCCCAAGCCTTCAGGACAGGACAACAACTGAAGGAGACTAACAGTCGTCCCCCCCCGAACTGTGTTCCAACACAAATGAGCTCTGGGCAGTTCCAGATGACTACAAAAAAAAAAGGCAAAAAAAGCCCTGACTCGAGCTCATCCCTGTTGTTACATCTCCCGTGTGTGCCATGCAGTCCCTTGCGATGACAGGCCCTCTCCACTTGCGTGGAGAACCCTCCACCTTCCTGAGCACCTCCAGGCTCTGAAGACACCCTGCCTTGGAGCAAGGCGGGAACTTTTGTCCATAGCAGATGCTTTAAATTGGAAAATGCCTATTTGCTGAAACCAAAATCTTTCTTACAGCTAGGTCTTTTTCAGCAAAACTTCTGTTCAGAAGCTCCTGGCCGAGCTCCCCTCCAAAGAGAAAGGAGTCAACTCCCATAGAAGCACCTTTTGGTGCAGCCACTCAGTTGGGGTTTCGGAGACTCAGCTCAAGTCTTGGCCCCAAACCCTGAGAACGGGGATTTAAGTGGTGTCTGCACCCTTCTAGGTTTGTGCTTCAAGAAATCATCAGCTATTCCAGTGTGCGTTAAGCAGAGAGTAAAACCTGTGTCTCTCTCTGAATAGTTCTGAAAAAATTGGGTTTGCAATGCACTGGAATAAGGATTTAGAAAAAACCCCACCTTTTTAGTGAAACAACATTCTCACTGTATCCCTTTTATTTCCTTTCTTTATCCAGCAGCTTCAAGGAGAACAAACCAATATTCAGTATTCCCATATAAGGTTCAGTTTTCCTCCTGATGAGCTTACATACCTAATAATACGTGTTACGAACGGTTCTTGCCATATTCATGAGCTAGAGTCACAATAATGGACATCACTTTTAATGCCAAACCTTTTAGGAATAGTCCATATTTCCCAGCCCATATCCCTATAAAAGATTCCAAGGTTTCCTGATGTTGTGTTTGACGTATCACACATATTCGTCCAGCTCAGGCCATTGTTTTAGTGAAGCCTTGGAGTCCTTGCAGTCTCCCAGCCTGCCTACAGAAGCATCTTTGAATGATGTTGCTGGGCTAAAATCAGGCCTCAGTTTTTTATACCTTTGTCAGTCCTCAGCTGGACAACACAGTAAATGACAGGAGCCATCAGCACTCAGGAAACGTGGTCCATGTGCCTTTTCAGCAATGTGAGCTACCATAAACTTCTCAGACGCATTCTTTCCTCTCTACAATGTTTTCCTATAATGTTTAAAAGAATCTTGAAGTTTAAACTTTAATTAAAGAAGTAGAAGCAGAGACAGGCGACCCAGGAGGAATACGGAGATACTGTCTGAGCATGCAGGACCAGAGTTAGGAAAGCCAGCACCCACCCGAAGGGCTTCCACAGGTATTACCTATCAGGAGCAAAAGGAAGACCAGGGAAAATGTGGGCTCACTGCTGAATAAGGCAGGGGAGCTGGTGACAAAGGACATGGAAAAAGGTCAAGGTACTCAAATCTCTCCTTCTCCTTGTCTTTACTGGTAAGATCTGCCTTCAGGAATCCCAGGCCCCTGAGACCGGTGGAAAAGGCTGGAGCAAGGAAGAACTTCCCTTGGTGGAGAAGGATGAGGTTAGGGAACGTTTCAACAAACCAAATGAACCCAAGCCCATGGGACCTGGCAAGATCCACCCATGAGTGATGAGGGAGCTGGCGGATGTCATTGCGAGGCCACTCTTGATGATCTTTGAAAAGTGATGGGGATTGCGGTAGGCTCCTTAGGACTGGAGGAAAGCAAATGTCACTCCTATCTTCAAGAAGACCATGAAGGAGGATCCGGGGAACTACAAGGCAGTCAGCCTCAACCCAACCACTGGGAAGGTGATAGAACAAATCCTCCTGGAAGCCATTTCCAAACATATTAAGGACAAGACAATGACTTTCCCCGGTGAAGGGGAAAACATGCCTCAGCAACCTGATAGTCTTCTGGAGGAGTCAGGCACATGAAGTGGAGCTTAGGCAGGGTACAGCTACCAAACACAAAATTGCCTTTTTGCCATGGCTTTCTTGAGATTGCTCCATAAGAGAGATGGCAAAATCTCTGCCAGGCCTCTGGCCTCCCTCATTTCTGAGCAAACTTCTTTTTATGAGCAGATAGTTAAGTGTCCAAAGTATCTGTAGTTAGGGCTGAACAACCTGAACTGATAAAAGTCAAACTCCAGAAAAGATATTGCCTTGTGTGTATTAGCCAGAAATTCTACCCTTGTTTGCTTGAAATCTGTATTTTATTTAGCTAGTCTACATGAATATGTGGTTATGACTGCAGTGTGAAAATTTTGGTAATTTAGTCTTTATAACAATGAATGCCCTGGCCCAAATATTTTCCTTTACGTCAGTGAAACTTCTGATAATTAATTTTGACACCCTGTATTAAAATAAAAATAAAAAGAGCCCTTACTGAGCTTCTTGAGCCAAAAATGTAGCATAACTCTCAGAGAAGCTTGAAATTTTTCCAGAAGACAGGTTTTCTGTCAGAAAAGGTTGTTTGGACAAAATGGAAATGTTTCACAAGCATCTTACTGAAGCTTTGGCACTTAACTGTAAACATAACATTTAATTTTAGCTTTATTGAACTGTCCATAAATTATTCCACCCTGGTCTACACCATGAAAACCCCTGAGTTTTGAATTGGAATGCTGAATCTCCGAATGACAGAGGTGGAGAAGGTGATTAAGGACCCCTCTTTCCCGGGACAAAACCAGGAGGAGGAAGGGAAGAGGGAGACAAATGCATCCAGCAGACATCAGGCTGAAAGCAAGCACAAGGAAGCCCTTTTGAGTGTGTTTAAGCTGAGGATGTCCTTCACAAAGAAGATGCTAAAAGTTCAGGGGACAAATCTTATGAGTACTACTATGTACAAGGACACCAACCCCAGCACAGAAAGTCTCTGAGCCATGACTCCTTCAGGACTACAAGAATATTCTGGTGAAGAATCAGCATTTGGTTGCTGTTTGATGTTTGGTACAGGAGCCTGGTTCAGGGCAAAATGCTTCTTTGATTTTATGTTCCCAGGGACGTAGGAAGTGGGGTTTCTGACTAGTAGCAAAGTTTTGTTTCCACCTGAGCACTTTCTGCATGTTTGTTCTATCCTTATCTTTTTCAGGAGGAAAAAAACCAAACCAAACCAACAAAACCAATATTCGGAGAGTTTTGTTACAAAAGATTATATTTTTTAGAGGAAAAAATAAACCTTTATTAAATTTCAAGTTTGGGATATATTTTAAAAGCATGAAGGAGAAAATAATGAAGCATAGGAGAGAAACTTCCGTCAAACTCCTTTAAAGCAGGCAGTAACAGGACCAAATGCTCTTTTTTCTTTTCAGACTAACACTTTGTCCATAATTCACTTGGTTATTTCTGCAAAGTGTACCCTGCCCTATGTAACAATACAAACAAATGCCATTGGATAACTAAGCATAACTTACAGACCTGGGTTTCTGCTCTTTAAGTCTGTATCTGGAAGAATTTAGGTCAGGTGTACCCTCAGCTTTTGGGAGAAGGGTTTAATCCATTTTTCTCAGGACCAAGAGATGCCAGAAGCATGAAAATTACTTAGCTGGGGTCGAAATCTATATTGGAGATGTCATATTTAATTTTTAATGTCCTTGGCTTTTCCTATTGGCATGAGAGCCACAGTGTTTTACTATTTTGGAAAGTTTCTTTCTTATTATTTTAATGTAAACCTTAAAAAAGGCAACATGATTAATCATTCTGGGACTAAATATGAAAATTGTTAGAAGGAATCTTTACAGTTTATTGAAACATTTGCTAACTAGCATGTGAAGATATATATTTACTAGCCCTTTAAAACTATGATTATTTTTCCAGGACACTGGAAGGTCTTTTAAGATCTGTTACAATCCAATATGAAATACTTGTTCAGGGAGATTTCATATCACACAGTACTGAGCTATTTATCTTTATGCTATGCCTGGCACGTATATGTAGCGAGTTTGCAAGTTGTAGGCTGTCATGAATGTTTCTTGAGAAACAGCCTTGGACGGAAGTAATTTTTCTAAATTAAATAAATATGTTGTTTCTGATTTTCCGAAATACCCAAAGGAACTAGCTCACATTCTAGATCAATGGCCTGCAAAATTTCACTTTGAAATATGATGACATTTTTTACTTAGTGAAGCACAAAATATCTCTGGAAAAAAAGAAACTTTCTGCAGAGGATCTGATCCTGCAAACTTTACCCTCTGCTGGCAAGTTTTCCCATTGACCTTAACAGGGCTGCTTATCTGAGTGTTCATGTCAGTTGAGTATCAGGATGGAGCACTATGCACAGGTGTCTGTACAATCAACATTGTTTTGTAATTAAAGCACATAATTGATGCTTTCCAGGATACTTGGACTTTTTAAAAAAAGAAATGAGGGCTGGCTGTTTTCTTAAGAAAAGGAAAATTCCAACCCTCTAACCGGTAAGGATTTTTGAGGATGAAATTCTGAATCATTTTAGACATGATCACCAAATTCTTTTCTGCGTTGTTGGTTTGCATAAATTGTGTTCAAGACACCAAGCTAGGAAGAGTAGGGGTAAGAAATAAAACCTTTTGAAGGCTCTGGCCTCTCTGAAGACAGTAACTCAAACTGTGCCGGGAGATCTGGGTACAGCAAACGACTGTGGGCAAAAATTCAGGCTGCGCGAGGCTGTTGCTGGGTCCCTTTCAAACACGCTGGCTAAAGCCTTTAGGAATCGATGGAGAGGATCCCACAGAGGTACAGTTTTAAATGAGCTCTTAGGGATAATGGCTTCGTTATAGAAGGGGGACAAGAGTATCACAGAACTTTTATCTCCCCAAAACCGTGAAGCATTAGAAATGCCGAGGCACAGAGGTGCATGTGGAGAGCAACAGCAGCCCTGAACAAATTCAACCATCATTAAAAACCATGCAACAGCAGCAAGGAATTGAAGGCAAAATCAGCTCCAGGGTGTTTATGACTTCACTGTTTGCTTGCAGTTATACATCTCTTTGGCTTAAATTTCTCTGCAAGCAGGGCTTTGTCTTGCATAATATATGCTTCTTGTTAGCTTTGGCAAGAGCTACACAACTATCACTCCTCTCAGTTCTCTGCCAAAAAGGTAAATTGGATGTGCAGGAAGACTTGGGTCTGCTCCACAAAGTGATATCCATAGAAATAGAAGAGTCATACAGATGTGCCCAGAAAGGCTATGAGATCATCGGGACTGATTTCCCAGTATAAAATAGGCCATGGTTTTGTTTGTCTTTTTTTTTTTTTTTTTTTAAATCGAGTTACTTGCATATCATGTTGTCTACCTGGAGTTTCTCTGGATCACAGTCTTCCATATAGGCATCTAGTCTTGAGGTGAAGACTTTTGGGCCAATAACTTAAATTACTTTGGCTTTCCAAAACATATGCCTTATTTCTCCTGTGAATTTGTTTTATTTTTACTCTCCATTGTTCATCACAGTAGCTTTCTCCACTTTAGTCCCAGAGTAGTGTCTTGTGATTAAAGTACTCGTGGCATATTCAAGTTACCTATTCTTCCTCTATTTGATCAGGTCTTTAGGTCTTGCACTGTGCAGAACTTTTTTTTCCAGCATTGGAATATTTTTCCTGGCTCATTTTTTGCATCTTCTTCAGTTTTTCAACATTTTTTTATAAATATGGGATGACCAGAACTGTACATAATGCTCCAACATCTGTGTCCCTGCAGCTATGTACAAATGTAAAATTATATCTGTATTTCCACTTGTTGCTCCTCTAATTAAACCAGGGCAGCCATCATGAGACAATGAAACCCATTTGTTTAACATGGTTTGTTTTTCTTTAAACCATCTTGACTGGCAATATTTTCTGACCTGTCATTTCCGTATTACAGTTGAGTGGAAAGTTTCTTTAAACCTTTTTTTTCCCACTGAAACATGCAAATTGAAGTAGACCAATATATTTTCTGAAATCATGTCAATTTTCTCAAATTATTTCAGCTGAAAACAAGTGTGTCTGTATATGTATGGGTAGAAGGAGAACCTGGAAAAAAGAGCTGAAAAATATTGGGTTGGCATTTTAAAAATGGAATATTTGAATTTTTCAGTCTGAAATATTTAATTTCAAAATTTGCTTTGGCTTTATTGTAAGAGCATTTTATACTTGAATACCAAATTAAATATTTCTTTTTGGGTCAAATAAAGCAATTTCTTCAATCTATTGTATTTTTTTTTTTGAAAGTCTCATCAATCTAGAACGATTTAAAGAATGGAATTGCAAATGGATTAGGAAAGACTTTTATTCACACATCTGCTTCCTTTATTGATTAATGTCTTTTTGTCTTCTCCATTTTCTTCCTAAAATTTCTGTCAGACGAAAGAATCCCTCATTACATTTGTTTACAATTACCTGTTTGATTTCATGAATCCTGGCACAAAGTCAACATCTCCTCAGTTATGTGAAATTCTCCTGATACACTAAAATCTCTTAAGCACCTCTTAAATATAAAGCCAATATGCCAAAGGTCACCTCAGATGTATCTTCCTCTGGAGCAGGTGATTTTTAATAGACTCTGTAGGTAAATTGCTCTGTAATACTCATGTAAGCAGCAAGTGCCTCCTGCTGCTGCTTGTGAAGTGTCTTGTGGAATGATTTATTTCAAACGTCACTGGCTATGTCTTTATTAGAAATTTTGCCTTCTCTAAACACTGAAATTCCCATAGCACTCACAGGACTCTTTCTCTCATGATCCATCTATACAGTTCTAGAGTGGAAAGACAGGTATTTAATAGACCCATTTATTTCCTTATGCCTTTACTTTCCTTATTGCTTTTCCACACTGCCATGCTTTGTGTGTATATCATCTTTTCCTTGCCACATCTTATATATTGTCACTACCGTTGTTTAATTCCTAGTTACCTTTCTCCTTCCCTTTCTTGTTTGTGGAATTGAAGTGCTATGTTCCATGCAGTAAACGTCTCCTAAAAAGCTTTATTTCTCACTATGCTTTTTTTCTGGCTTTTCTTTCTGATCCGTGAAGTCTGCAAGAACCTGTCTCCACACATAGTTAAAACTGTCCTAGTATTTATTCCGTGTAGAGTTATATCAAGCATCATATGCCTGAACACCCTAAACCAAAGCTTTTTATCCTATATTACTAGCATAACTGCATACAAAGCACACAGAGTTCACAAATGTGAAATGCTTGAGATAAAAAGGCAAGGTATGAGAAGGACATAGTCATTTCAAAGTTAATTCTTTCCATCATGTTTCCGGCAAGGTATGAGAAGGACATAGTCATTTCAAAGTTAATTCTTTCCATCATATCTCCATCAGTTTTCAGCGGTGATGATTTTGGTTGTTGCCTGAGCACGTATCATTTAAGGAACTCAGCGCAGTCATTTAGGATGCCGTCACCCCTCTGTGCCCAAGTCCTGTCCCCTTGCCCTCTCGTGCTGACCGACGGGACTCACAGCCACAGCCACGGCTGCACAGCCCGCCGTCACGTCCACTCTGGGGTTTGGGCATTGCTTAACATGCCACTGGCGTGGGAGGATGCAGCCGGCCTGCGAGCATGCTGTAAAAAATAGGAGTGTTGCCTCTCAAGTGTGATTGAATTGCAGAGAGGAAGAGCACTCGAACAAAAGCTAACTTTATTGACACTGGTGGGGAAAGCCCTATTCTGTGGAGCCGAGTGTGTAAATGGTGGTTAAAGTAACCTCTAACAAGGAGGATCTTAGTACTTAAATAATGGGATCATGGGGTCATATGAAATCCCCTCTAAGAAGGCAGCCTCTTTATATAAATCATGGGAGCATAATCTCTCCAAAAAGCACAAATAACAAAGAGGGCTCAGTACATAGATGGTGGGACCGCAGGTCACTGAAGTTTAAGTCTCCTCTGAAAAAGGGGAATTCAATACCTAAATACTGAGAGAACAGTGTCATTGTGTACCATCATAACAATAAGGAAATTATTTTTAAGATGGAAGAAGCAACCCCTTTTGCGCCTCCGTGGAAGTCTCGTTAATGCTGTGACATGCATTTCTATGCGTATGTACAGCAAGAACCGCCATGCCCGCTCCGAGAGGCTGCCTGAGACGTTGCCGAAGGATTAACCTCCCTCCCTGTGTGAAGATGTGTCCTTATACCCAGGACTTACGCCGGGTACGTGGTGTCCACGCTGCCTCGCTGCTGTCTCGCTGCTCCCCTCCCTTTTCGCGTTGTCCCTCCCTGCTCCTATCGCATCCCTGTCCCGCTGCACTGCGCTCACATCCTTTTACAAACAGCCCTGACTCCATCATGTGGCAGCTTTTATTTGGTCTGAAATACTGCCGGCTGCCCTGCCCCGAGGCAGAGGGGCTCTCAGAGCCTTCTCAGGACCATCTGGAGACAACACGTTGCTTGCCGGCGTGATGTATGGAGGCAGGCGCTGCAGCAAAAACCAGCAGCTGGGTGGGACGTGGAGGGAGAGGTGGCCTTCCCACAGTGGTTGTTTGAAATTAGCCATCCCTTCCCTAGACAGCGGGTCAAAGATCGGGTGTGGAGGTGCCATTTCGACAGGTGGAACACATTCCACAGAACTTCTACACATTATGGACCAAGCTGCAAGGTGGCTTGTTCTTCCAGGAAGCCATGGACCTCTGGGACCTTGGTCCTGCGTCTTTCCCAAGCGGTGCTATTAAGATCCTGCGGAGCGCTGTGCAAACCAGTGAGCCCCCAGTCTGAACCCATCCACGCATTTCTTCAGAGAGCTCGAGCTTATTTTCAGATTGTATTCATAAGAGCAAAGGGCTCTTGTCTTATCCCGTGAATGATCCTGCTATGCAGACTATCGCTTCGAAGTTAGAGTGCATTTATACTAAATAGGAAACATGTTATAATGTAAGAATCAGATTACACGCAAATATCCTCCCATAAAATGAAGTGTGTTTTATTGCATGTTCACAGGCAAAACATTTTATTACATTTTTATACATAATGCGGTCATGTCCACAGCCATATGTTGCACTTAGGGGAGGAAGAATAGCTCCCATTATGAGTGTACACACATACACCTTCAACTCAAACGGGCCCACTTACAGGGATATAAATCCCACTGAGGAGCACAAGTTCTGAGAGGTCTGTTATGTCTTTTGCTCAGAAGAAGTACATCTGTCTGGTATAAGATCAGAGAGATGTCTTTTGTCTTGAACAGAAGTTACATTGGTATAACCAAGAGCAAAATCCTTCTCTGTGCTTAACGAGGGCTCCGTGTCAGTTGGATTACATGTCTACACATATTTCTGATGAAAGTGTTGTCTCGGCTTAGTTCAGCAAAGACAACCACACAGAAAAGCAAAGGTTTCCACTGTTCAAAGAATACTGGCTCATGCTTTGATCAGATAACAGGCTTGCACAATTCTGGTGAAATAGTAATAGTATGTATATGCATGTATGTAGTGAGTGTATGTATGTACATATATAATTGGCATTTACATACTCTTCAAATCCATGCGTCCAAAAGGAGACTGGTCTGGTAGTCCCAAGATGCTGAGAACCTCTGAAAACACAGGCCACACACATACTCTACTATATTTCTAGTGCTTGCTGAGGCCTGATCCCAAATACACTGAAATCAAGAGCAAAATTCTCTGTGACTTCCCAAGTACAGAATCAGGCCTGCTCTGCAACTGCAGCTGAAATATTTGAGTAAGCTTCACTGGAGCAGAAAAAAAGAGTGGCAGGCTGTCTGTGTGGGGGCGAATTTTCAAGTTAACTCCCCGGTCGCAGGAAAAAGCGCCGTTCCAGTTCAGGAAAGGGAAAATGTGGGCTTCGGTCCAGCGTGCAAGCGTGTGGGTAGCACCTCAGGGTGTCAGTCCTCACAGTGACTTCAGCAGAGATCTTCAGATACTTCCAGTTAAGGTAGGTGTTCAACTACTCTTTTGGACGGGGACTAATTACTGCTGGTTTAAATCACATGAAATGGCTGTGGGTACAAGGGCTTAATGAGTGATTAAGGAGATGGTAAGGGGCAGTGACTAACAGCCTGGTTTTACTTCAACATCATTTTTCATTTTCATTACATTCCATGTTTTCTGTGCCTGTGATCACTTCTTGCAAGTTTTTGAACTTTCCATAGGTGTCGTCAGTGTGGCTATGGGCTTTTTTATTCCTCTGGAGCAGTTTAAATCAATAAAACCCTGAGGAAGGCACAGAGTTGCCAGGATCAGGATTGTGTGTTGGTAGGAACTTTTCTTTTTCCCCTTTAAAAGAAGCTTAGAGCACAATTTTGGAGCTGGATTTGATTGTGTTTCAGAAAGGCGAACCAACTCTGCTCATTTTGCCCCTATTTCTGCTGCTGGAACAGCCCATCTCGTCATGATGTGAGAAGTTACGGCCCACCAGTGATTTTAGGGCGATGAGATGCAAAAGCTGAGAGGATGCAGAGCTGAGACTGATCCAGACAGCTGCAGGAATTACTTCTATAGCACTGGGTTTAAGGTATTTTTGTTGCCTGCATCTCCAACAGCTGACCAAGCTTATGAGCTTACTTTTCCTTGTCCACCATAGGCTCAGTCTCCTGTCTCAGCCTGAGATTGCATGAAACACATCTCTTGGCAATCCAAAGCTGTGGAATCCAACACCCCCCTCCACCCTCAAAAATGTTTTTATATCAAATAGGCTCAGAAGCTTTAAAATGTTGTTTGGGGTCTTTTAGTCTTCTGTTTTCAATACTTGTATTTTGTTGGCATGTGGCACCTACATGGTTTCAAACTTACTTGTTAGAAGGACCTGCCTGTGATGTACGTAAAGGGCATTATATAAATTAACGTAAGCCGTAAATCATTTCAACAAAACATTTGCTCTTTGAGGCCAAATCAGACTCCAGGGAGGTGGATAGTAAAAAAAAAAAAAAAACAGGGGGATGAGGGGGAGAATCATGTTTATCCCGCAGGAGGCCATTACCAGTTATCACCACCAGCCTGTGAGATACCAAGACCCACCAGCCCTTTTTTACGAGCAGAGGAGAAACCGCCTCCAACTTTGGGCTCCCAAGCAACTTCTTGGCCGCACTCGCAGGGTGTGGGTCAGGGGGACTGAAGGCGTGAGAAGGAGCCCAACCTTGGCAGCGTTGGGAGAGATGGAGCGTGTTGGCGCAAGCCCTCCTGCCTCTCCCAATTGGATGTGCAACTTTCAGGCATAAAACTATTGTTTTGCTTGCTGGGCCTTCCATGGCAGCCAGGCCAAGCTTCCTGCGAGGAGCCAGGATCTGCAACCTTATGAAAGTTGCAGGGCCCGGCAGGCTGTCGGTATTTTCAGCTGGATCAAGCCCAGAGCAATTTTATTTTCATCAGAAATGTTCCCTGGCCCTACCACATGTGCAAGCCTACATGAAACCACCAAGAAGGCTCCCTCCCCCAGCTATCTTATTTAGTTCAAGTTCAGCTGCCCAGCAGAACTGTTTCTTATCCAAGCCCTTAGAGACGGGAGAGGAGTGCAGAGATTTAATTATAATCTTTCTCTCTCTCCACCTCCCACAGTACATTAATGCTTTTCATTAGCCAAAGCCAAAACCTTGCTTTATAAGCTGCAAGAGCTGTCTTTTAAAAATACGTCCAGCATTAAAAGAGTTCTGAATGGCAGTAACAGCAGCGTAAGCCCTCATCCACAGGTGTGGGAGATTCGCTGGGTGATCGCTGGTGGAGAGGCGAGTTTTATTTGAAAGACATCTGATTCCTATTTCTGTCCATTGGCTGATCACCCTGCGCATTACAGCACTTCTGTGCCCACTGACAATTTCACACACACGTCCAAATGAATGAGAAAAAAGCCTTGACATCCAGGAGCTCTGGATGATTTTTATAAGTATCCAGATGTTTAGACTTTTTTCTGAAGCTTATCCAAAAAGATATGAGGCCACTCCTAGCAGCAGCCTGACAAATATCCACAGCCATTTATTTGGTGTGTAGGTCTAGAGCATACATTCATACGGACGTATCACTAGAGTAGGTACATCTGTTGATCTCAGTATAGAAATGCAGGTAAATCAAGAATGACATTTTTGATTCACAATTACAGAGTGATTTGAGTGACACAATTAAGTCAGTGTCTTATATTGATGGAAAGGTTCTGGGGAAATATAAGACATTGACTTAATTGTCATTGCCTTACAGAACACATAAAGCTGATTTTCATCTTCGAAAAATTAGGGTTTATTTCCAGAACTTCCCCAGAAGGACACTACCCAGAGGTCAGAGAGCACTATGAGGAAGACGGAGACTGGTTCCTCACAATGGCTGATTTTATGTACTTTTTCTTTTTTAAACAAAATATCACTTTTCTTCTCAGTCCCCTGTCATCTGCCAGCTTTAATGACATAAATAGGCAAATGGACCTTGGCAAATCGCTAGGGTGGCTTCAGGGGTATTGGGGGTTTTTATCCAGTAGCCCTTGGAAGCTTCGAGCTGGCAGCTCCGTTGTGCCAGCGCTGTGCAAACACGTAGTGTGGTGGGAAATCCTCATCTGTGAAGAGCTGACAGGCTGCTTGGAGGGAAGAACACAACAAGCAGCATAACAAATACCTGTCTGGTCAATAAAGGACAAGTGAAAGGGCCATGGGATTACACGGATTACAGCTGTTGGTTACACAGATTAGCTAGGCAATTAAAGGCAGCAGGAATAATAAATATCCTTCCAAGAGGAGCTGCTATTGGGCTGCAGGCTGAATGTAGCTGTTCCAACTGTAAACTGTTTTTGCCCTAAATACAAAAGCACAAAAGCTGAAGGAGAGGGAGAAGGCCCTGGAAGCAGTCCCACAAACAGGACACGCTTTCCTTGATTCCTCAAGAAATTTTACACAGTTGACTGGGGTCTTTTTTAAGTACTTTTTGATGGTTTCTTATCTTACATTTTAATAGGAAATCTGCTGAATGTCTAAAACGCCTTTTGGCAGTCAGACCTTTTGTTGCTGATCTCTGCGACTTAAAAACAGTTTAACTTATCAAGAAGCTTTGGTGTAGATCTGGTGTAGTGGGTAGGTTCATTTGGTTTGTAAATGCTTTCTTTTGGATCACTTTTAATCATCACTTACACTGCATATGGCCATTTATGCATTGACAGGTTGATGGGGACTTCAATGTACATAAAACTTTCTCTGTCAGGACTTATGCCTCTCTGTCAGATTTTATCCTGTAGTAGAGAGGGTTCATGTACAGTTGCTGACAGATAAAATAAGCTCCTCCAGCAGCTGCAGCTCTGCCTCCCACAGATTTTTTTCCGCTCCAATCCCGTGTCCCCAGCTAAGTGCTGAGAAAGCATGGGTGGCACTGCGGGCTGGGACAGGACGGGACGGGACGGGACGGGACCAGACCTGCAAGAGGGAGGATGAGTTTGCCTCACCACGGCCATCTCCTGGAGTCCGACGCCAAGTCCTGTGATGTTTTCTTTAGTCCCGGCTGCAGAAGGCAGGCGGCAGCAAGAAAAAACTTTGTTCTACTCTAAGCAAAAGAGAATTTCCAGCCCATATTCCTGCAGAGAAAACCTAAAAGGCAAGACACTTGCTTCAAAAAAAAAGGGTTTAAATTCACAAATCACATAAAAACTGAAAAAGCTCATGAATTTTAAGTCTGTCCCATGATCTTAAGGAACAGAATCATGAATTTGAAACTCTTGGGTTTGAAAATGGGAACCTGCCCTGTGCGGTTTGGAGGGCAAGCACTAAGGTTTTTCACAAGCCTGGTGCAATCACAGAGTTGAGGTATGCAGATATTATATCTAATATGAAAAGGTGCCCAGCATCTGTCATTCCCACAGAAGCCAATGGAAACTGCAAACACTCAGCTCTGAAGGATCAGGCCTTTCATCATTAATATGTTTCCAGATCTATAAAAAAATGTTTCCTAAGATATTTTATTTCTGCAAGAAATTCCCTGTTGGCAAGAGAGTTTTCATAGCTCCTTAAAGACCTATAAGGAACTGTGGAAGAAATAAAGTGGGGCTTTACTTATGGAAATCAGACCTACTGGAGAGCAACTGGAAATGTTTTTTATGAGTCTTTATAATGGAACTACAGTAGCAGTTCCATGTTGATTTTTATTCTAAGGCCCTATAGTTTTTTCTTCTTCTTTTTTAAGCCAAATTTTTTCCCACCTGGAACTTCATGTGTGGTCTCTTGGCAAAGAAGAATATTTTTGGAAAGTCTAAGGCTGATCTGATAAGCCTTTTTTTAAGTCAGGAGATTTGAAAACATGGAGATATTTTACTTTTTAAAAATCTTCAAACATTTCCCTGTTCATTTAGAAGTTGAAAACTGCTTACACTAAAATTTTTCCATTTTGTTTTTATATTTGCCCTTAATGAGACACAGCTCATGAACGCATTTATCGTAATTTCAGTGGTACCAAAATTTGGGCTTTTATTAAGTTTTCTGCAAAGGTAACTTTGAAAAGTAGAATAAAAGTAACATAAAATATGAGAGATTATATTGATAGAAGATTAAAATACTACACATAGGTGTGTCAACCAGCATGAGGATATGAAACAGTGGAGACAACAAAGTTTGATGTATGCTAGAATCTTTGAAATAATTAAGGTGTTCATGTGTATTAAAATTATCCAGCCTTCCTTTTGTATTGAAGATAAGCATTTTTGTAAATAATTTGCTCCAAGTCAATTTAACTCAAACTACTGTTCATGTCTAATAACTGCTTTCCAGTAGGAGCTAAGAACTGGCATGTTCCCTCACTGACTTGGTACACCAGTAGCGGTTCTTGTAGGACAAAATAAGAAAAGGGTACTTTCAGTGAGAGCACCATACTGAATTTTTACATAGGCCTATCAAAGTGGGCATAAATTGAAGCGACCCATAGATGACAAACGCAGTTCTGTAGTGATACTTTGAGCTAGCCCAAGTATCTCTGAAGAGAGATTTGGGGCAGAGGACCTTCCTCCCTGGACAACCCTGGAAAAGAGCATGGAGCAGAGATGTCTCTTCTCCATTTTAAAATGCCTTTGAGTAAAGTTTTAGCAAACAAATTTTGAGGTTTTGATAACAGACGCACTTTAGCTTATGATGCATGGCCTGATCATAGAGGTCACCAGATCTGAGCTCTGTTCGTGACTGCTTGTTCCAGGCTGTCCTCCATGGCCATGACTGTAGCAGTGCAACCTCCCCCCGGCTCACCTCCCTTCCAGCATGCCGGATTGCAGACTCTTTCTCCTCCTTCTCAACATCTTTGATGGACACTTGAGTTGCAGCCCACAGAGTTTTTACCTGTTTCCATTAAGGCTGCTTCTGGAGAAGTTCTGTGGGCTTTGCCACTTCATTTTGTTCAAGACAGAAATTGTTGTAGGAGATGGAGTGATTCATTTCACCTCTGGGAAAAGACAACCTTCCTCCCAGCAGACAAGTGCCACTTCTCCTTTCCATGTGCTCCCCTCTCCTTCCTTCATGTTCTCGCTCCCTCTTCCTCCCCTCACATTGATAAATCCACACCTGCTCATTTGCTTTGCTTTCTTCAGTAAAGAACTTTCTTTTTTCTACTGATACTTTTTAATGCCTTCCCTTATATTTTTAGAGCAATTTATATCCAGAAAGGAGGGGAAAGGTGGGGGCCCTCTTCCCATTATGCCATTGCACCTATCACACATAGAGTAGAGTATATATCCAGGTTTTTCCTCAATTACAGCAAAATATGAATCCACCTAATTCTTCACCATATGCAAATACACTGTGCTGAGTAGGGAAGGGATTGCCTGCTTGTTCACTGCAAGCCTTTGTCGAGTTTTGATGAAGGGTGAGTGCAGGGGACTGTCAGCCAGGCTCCCCATCCAGCTCTTCAGTCACCACCTTGGAGCTCTCCTGTTCTTCTGCCCTCTCTCTGTAAGGTGCTCAAGGGACCTGGGGCTGTAGCTGCTCAAATTTGGCTCGTTATAAATTCTGTCAGGTCAAAACCTCATTTCAATCAGAAGGCAACTGCTGTAGGGTGAGATGTTATACCCAGGGTAACAATGACTTCAGCAGCTCCGTATTTCTGTTTCAGTGAAAGACCCTAGCCACCACAAATAAGAGCAATGTTAGGCAGGCAGACTATAATGTAGTAGGTTGGCTTCTGATACAAGGGTGAACTTGCACTCCTGATCTCAGTCAAATAAACTGGAAGTTTCACAGAAGCTGAACAACAGCATTTTTTCCTTCCTATGCATCTTCTCATTTCTCATTGTAATGAGTACCTGTAGAAGAAGTCCCAGTGACTAACGTGAAACTTTTTTTTTTTTTCAGTCTTTCTGGTGTAACTAGAGATGAAAATTGTGAGTAATCTCATCAGAGTCTTTTCTGATGTTTTTCATAAACGTCTCAGCAGTCCTCAATGCTTTTAGTGACTATTTGCCTCAGACTTCTGGAGATTCGCCCTTCTTTGCTAATCACTGTTTCTGGGATTTTATCTGTATACCTTGCCACAGACTGATACCTTTTTTATACCATGCTGCTCATGGTGAGGCAGTGCCATGCAACACATTCCATACAGCATCTCCTTTAATGCCCACCAATTTCATATTGCATTGATTTCAGTGAGCTTGGTATCAGGTCTTGGACAAGGGTTTGGAAGGCAGCAGTGAGTTTATAGCTAGATATAAGCTTAAGCTACAATTACACAGTGATTTTCTACGTAGGTTCCAGGGTGTGATGGTAGGTAATAACTGGAGATAAAATGTCCATGTGGGTTGTCTATTGGTACTGAAGTAATTCCTTATGTGGCGATTGCATGGCTCCTTCAAAAACATGACACGGCTGCCTCAAGTAGTATACTTGTTGAGAAACAGTCCTTCTTAGATCATCAGGTTGTCCACAACAGCATTCTTCTCAGAGAAAATGTGGTGGTTGGTGGCAGTGATATATGAGGGCTTGGCTGCATTACCAACTTTCTCAGATGTTTGATGGGTATACTGAGTTGCTAAGCTGGTCTGTAGGCTTTATATATATATATACATATTATGTATAATGTGTGTGTATGTGTATAATCTGGGGATTACCTTTTTTGATGTTATCCATAGTGTCCAGGAAAATGATTATCAAATTTGCAGTAGGAATTGCTATGGAAATCCAGGTTTCCAGCTCAAATGATGAATATGACATCTTAGGTACAGGTTGGGCTTGGTGGCAGAGTTTCTAAACTTGCTTAGAAATCCTTCTACAGTAGTCCCATGAAAAGGCTGGCATGTTGCAGGTCATTTTAACTCTCATGTCTCTACTCATATTCTGGAGGAAATGTGGGCTGTTGAAAGTAAAACTGTGAGTGAGGATAAAGTACATAAGGTTGCCACTACCTTCAGGCCGATATGCTGTATATCAGTCCCACTCAAGAATATTCAAGTTGAGTGTTGATGCTGTCATGATCTGGATTGTTGATTTACAAGCTAGTGATATACCCCATAGCCAGAGGAGTATTGATGTAGAGGTGGTTTGCGTGATGCCTTCTGTGGCAGAAGTCTGTTGTGGCTTGCAGAAAGGTATTACTAGAAGGTATTTAGTCAACAAGGGGTGTTGGAGATGGTTCTGATGAACCCGGTAATTCTTCAGTACCAATCCCCTTGTCAGATATTATCAGCCTGCCAGGATTCCCTAATATGTGGCTCTTTTAATAGAAGAACAATAGTGGATGAGATTCCAGGTTGTATAGCTTTTTTACAGTTCTTTGAGAAGTAACTTGAGGTTATTGTTCAACTCTAAGGTAAGGAGGCACATAGGATCATTCTTGACTTTCTTTTAGTCAGTAGCAGCAGAGAGTTGTCCATTGTCCTCATTGCTACTGGTAGTTACTGAAGTTTAGGATCACTGTATCTCCTTCTCTGGCTTTTGACTTAACCACTGGTAAGCCAGATCTGGGGGATCTAGTACTCAATGGCTACCCCTCTTCAAGAAAAGGAGGAGTTCTGATAATAATACCATTTTAAGTATTTTGTGGGGGGTTCATCTCATCAACTTTAGCCGTCAAAGAGTTTGATTTCTATCCTTCCAAAAGAGGTGCACAAAGTAGGTGGGATCATCTCCCCCCGTGTGAATGCCTGCCTCTCTGTTTGACTCCAGAGGGAACCTAGAAAAGCAGCCGAGACCACCCTTTGGAAGTGGAAAAGGGCCATCATGTCCTTCAGGGCATGGACATGGCAAACTGTCAATTTATTATGGTTTAACAATTTATTCGTCATCTACCAAGCCATAGTAATTGATTGTGCACATGTTCCCAGCCCACCCGAGTTAAGTGCTCACTCTAATCATTCTCTAGAGACACTCATTAGGCTGTGGTAACTTAATCGCTTCTCAGTGTCTATTCGGACCTTAATTTCTCAAAGTGCATGGTCATATTCACCAACTTTGTTCCAGAAAGCCATCTAAATATTGGCTAACACTATACACATAGACTGAGACACACAGAATCAGAAAAAGGAGGGAAGTAGTAGGTCTGCAGTTTTTTCTTCTTATTCCAAGGAAACCTTCCAAGTAAGGAACAATGCAAATGTACAAAAGTAACAGCATCTAACTTTCCTTGTGGTGTAAAGTTGACTTTCTGGAGGAAGAAAGGCCATAAAGCTATTAAAATTTTTTAAAAATCGTAACAGTCACATGATATTTTTTTTGTTTTCAAACAGGAGCCGTGTGGCTCAGGGAAGGGATAGACTGACCTTTCACTTCTGTGCTCTCCAGCTCCAGCGCCGCTGCAGGCCTGAAGTGAAAAAGAGCCTATTGGTCTCATCCAAACCCCGGCGCATGTTAGCCCACATTACAAAACACCAGAGAATTTGGCACAATCAGCAGTTTCTGCTCAAGAGAGGCCCAGGACTGCAATAGCAGAGGTGTTAGAGATCAGGACTCGGGAACGCTGCTCGAGTTATGTGGGAAAGCAAAATACTCGGTCTCTCGCTTTCATTGGGACTACATTCACTTCCACAAAATAAACACAGTATGTACAATACAAAAAAATATTTATATCGCACCAAATGATACTTATAAATAAGGCAAACAGCTCATTACCACCATTCATCCAAAGGTCACAGACTGCTTTTTAAGCAGAAAATTTAGCTGTGCTGGTGAAGCAGTGTAACATCATTCTTATTTTACAGATGGAAAAACTGAGGCACACAGACACCTTCCTATCCAAGACCGCACAGGAAATCTGTGGCAAGACCAGCACAGGCTCCTGACCACTGGAGCCTGCGTGTGTCAGGGTTTGGGGAGGACCACTAAGCTCACTTGCGCTCACTTGCCTGTGGCAGAGCGGGAGCTGAAGAGCACACAAGCGAAAGGTCGGTGCATCCTTTCCCCGAGCCACAAAGCTCCAGTCTGAAAATAAATATAAATGTAATGAGCCTTTTCTGGGTTGGGTTTTGTTTTTTTTTTTTTTCAAATTTTAAAAGTTTCTTGTTTCTTGGCTCCAGAAGTCAGTTTTACACCAAGAAGAATTATATGTTACACACTGTTATTGACATAAATTTGCACCATCTCTAATTTGGAAGGTTCAATAAGAATAAGAAGAAAAGCTGTAGACCACTGGAGTCTCAGGCTGATGTTGACCCCTTAGCACCATGTGATGACACACTGTTCTGTGGAGCTGCAATGGGCGAATGCCCTCTTCTGCCTCTTTTTCCAGGTTATTGTTTTTTCCTGAACTGATATTGACACTACTTCTTCCTTACATCCTCTGAGCTGCAGACTAAATTAGATATTGTTCTGGGTCCCAGACGTTTGGCTATAAATGCAGTTGCTCGGAGAAAAATCAAGCGTCCAGGAGAAACCAACCCAGACGAAGCAATGCTTGTATGCTGTGATGGAAGTGGCTTGCATGGGAGTGAACCCGGAGAAAAACCGGTTGCTCCACGGCTGGGGACCTCCCTGAGCCTTCTGCAGGGCTGGAGGTCATGGCCACACATCCCCAGGCTGTCACTCCTACAAACTCTTCTTGACCCTCACTCCCAGGTGCCCGATCAAACGCCTCGGGTTGCTTTTGGGGGACACTAGTCCCCTCCTCCAGACCTTTCATGCTTTGAAGGCTGTCTCCCAATTTGCTGTTTGCTCTCCGCAGAAACACTGTGTTGTGAGTCATTAGATCCCATGTGAACTTCTCTGCGGATTCCTTAATTAAAAAGAATGACTTGGACGCTTGCCACCCAGTTACCCTGCATTACGATGAGCCCCATTAAGCGGGATTACTGGCTAAGGACACAGCCATGCTTACTAAGCACTAATCTGGTGTTCGCAGCAGCACGGAGCTGCAGGACTTCTCAGGGCTTCCAAGTAACTCGACAGTCTTTTTGGCAAGGGGACCATCCACTGGGGGCCAGAAAGATGGGCTTTTCCTTAGAAATTGCACTGGACACCGTATTTCAGTGGTATCCCTCATATGAGCTTTCTGCCTGCGAGGAATGGGATGGGAAACAAAAGGAAATCACAGAGGACTTGGTGCAGCAAATGTCGGGCTGGCTGCGGAGCAGGCTCGGTCTCCAGCACGTCCAGCTAACAGTAGTATCTCTGGCTTGCAGTGTGAAGCACCAGCAGAAAATATTACGGGGAGGCCTCCAGGAAGAAAGCAAATCAGAGAAAAGTCACTCTGCGATGAAGTTTCTTAGTGCTGAAACTTACTAACTTCTAAAGCCAAAGCGCAGTGGTAGTATTAATGCCGCTCAGGTTAAATATCCCGCCTTCTTCAGACAACTCTGGGAGAGTGAAACTCGGTCTGAAATGAGAAAAGTTTCCCAAAGGTGAGTTCATAGATCACAAAATGTGGAGATGGAAAGAATCTATTCAATCATCTATCCCATCTCTCTGCCAGTTCAGAATTACTCCCCATGATGTTTTTAACACAACTGCTTTTCTCATTTAAAAAAGAAAAAAAAGGGGTGGGGAGAGAAATACCTAGAAATGGTCTATGAGATTTCCTATCAAAACCTGTTTGATTCCTTGACTAATTCTAGTGTCTGCTGTTGCTTTGTTCAGATGAGTTCAGCGTGTGCCAGGATGAAGGGTGAACCAATATTTTTTTGGAGCAACTCTTCCACCATCTGCAACATCCAGCAATTGGAAAAATCCTCCCAATATTTGGGTTGCATCTGCATTTTCTTAACTGTACTCAATTTTTCCTCCCTTTGCATGAGACTGAGGACTTGTTCTTCCATGGTACTATTCTATGTGGCTATGGACTAGCCAACCCGGAAAGTGCTAGAGGGTCCCCCTTATTTCAAATATTACGTGCAGACTGAGACACACCTTTGCTAAAATAATGGAAATAAGCCATGAATCTAAGAAGTGGTTTGGATGGTGCAGTTATGAAAGAAATCGTCCTATTTCACTGGGGGGGAAGAGGAGGACGAAGACCATTTTTTCACCTCTAACTGAGGATTCCATGAGTCTAACCTTGTTTTTTGCCGTTTAATTTATGTCTTTGTGTTGCAGAGTCTGGATCTCTTTTAAACGTCTGGTTCGACGCTGCAGCCTGTGTCACCCCTAGCACGAGTTTCCTATCGCTCTCTCAGAGTCCAGATGTCCTGAGGCCCTTGCAGGGCTCCTTGATGACGCAGGTGTTTGGGACAACACCGTCCACCCAAAAAGGTTCAGGAAACTGAAGAATACTCCGAATATCCTGTTAACGCAGGTAAATGGCAACCCGTGCAGGGAGCAAGACTTCTCCCTGCTCACTCTGACATGGATGCTGCCCTGGGATGGGTGACAGCAAGAGCCTG
Source organism: Harpia harpyja (assembly GCF_026419915.1). Classification (NCBI taxonomy): domain Eukaryota; kingdom Metazoa; phylum Chordata; class Aves; order Accipitriformes; family Accipitridae; genus Harpia; species Harpia harpyja. The sequence continues at coordinate 33,421,653 of NC_068943.1, forward strand.
GCTTCGTATGGAGTCCACCCATCTCGGCTTTGGGACACCTCGGCCCATGCTGCAGACACTGTAGCCACCGTCGCTCTGCTGAGGTGTGAAACACTGGCTCTCAGTGTAACATCAGAACTGAGGAAGCTGTATTTTGTCAACTTATAGTCACAAAAATCAAAAGCTTCTTGCTCTGCTCATCTCTTGCATTCCTCCCGGGGAAACAGAAGAATGTATACAGAGAAGAATCGTGCAACAAGCTGTCGCATCAGCTTCAAAATCAATGGCCCACACAAGCAAATTTCCCTGTTACACAGTCTTGGTATTTAAGATTATTTAATCAAAGGTGGGAGAAAGCAAGAGGTTGTGGGTTTGTTTTTTTTTCCCAAAGAAAGCACTTCAGCCGCTTCCAGAATGGGCCTGAGTTTTGACAGCAGTGTCTACCTACAGACACAAGGTAAGAATTGCTTAATTATCTGTGAAGATTACGGGAACCATGTCATGCCTGACTCACCAGCCAGTTATTTTAAAAGGAAAAACAAAAATGATTAGCAGCTCCTTTTGGAAAGTGGGCTATTCTATCTTTCCTCCATGTGTGCATGGGTATTGCCGTGTGTCTCCTGGCACTGCTGTGCCCATCCTCGCTGGTGCGCAATGGGCAGGGGCCAAATGAAACCCAGGACTTGGGCATTGCAATGCTAACAACCTTCCAAGGGACAATACAAGGAAATAGAAAAAAAGCTGGAAAATGTGATTTCCTGGGGGGGAAAAAAAAAACCAAACACAAAAAACACCAAGCAAGTGAAGTCATTGGGTTAAAGACTATTATTGTAGCACTAAGCATCTTTCCTTTATCTGATTTTATGTAGAAAACTTTCAGCATTTCCAGAACTGCCATTTAAAATGAGCAAGACTGAACAATATTCCATTTTGTGTGGTCTCATACTGCTGAGAAATGTTGGGCCCCTTAGTGTGACTGTCAACACAAAACTTACCTGTTGGATGTCGTGGGACAGTAGAAGTGGCATAGTCCTGCTGACGAGCCTACAGGTTTGCACTAGTTGTAAGGCTCTTCTTCGCTGGTGTAATTCTTCCCTCCTCGGGAGAGGCAGGTGCTATACTGGTACATATGACCACTGGTGAAGGCAGAGCTACACTTGCGGTGTCGCCAAAGTAACTCTATGTGATTTAAAAAAGAAACCCGTCTCTTGACGTAGTTATAGTGGTAAAAAAAATCCTATTTATACAGGGGGCAAAGTTCAGAAATGGGGCCGAAAGCCTCAGACAACCCCTTCCTGAGATTTCCAGTGCTCTGGGAGTTTTGCAAACACTGTATTTGAAAATAGCTTTCCTGTAGTATTCGAGTTCCTCCACTTTCAATCCCAGCAGATAGTGTGGAAGTGGGTGGGAATTTAATAGCCATAAAAAAAAAAATAGCAACAGTTGACTTAATTATTTTGATCTTCTGAAAAAGTGGGGGGGAGGGGGGAAGCACAGAGAAGTTTCTTCCTTTTATTTTTTTTTTCTTTCTCTCTCTTCCCCTTTCACCCCCTGCCTCCTCCCTCCCTCCCTCCTCCACCTCACCCCCCCCGATGCCGAGCCCCGAGCCCGCATCACTTTTTCCGCTTTTAATTCCTCCCACTTTCTCATCATCCACCCCCAATTTCTCCACACCCCCCCACCCACGGCGGCCGCCCCCCCCCCCGCACAACCTTCCACCGCCACCCCGCCCACCTGCGCAAGCCCCGCCCCCACAAGCCCCGCCCCCCGCCTAAGCCCCGCGTGACTCGAGGGCTCCACCCCCTGGTCACTTAAGTGATGCGCACCCCAGTTCCGGCACTGCGAGGTGGGCTGCCAGGTGAGGAGTTGGGAAGAGCCCCGGCAGCCATCTTGTTTCGGTCGCCTTCTGAGGGTCTTCCTGGGTGGGCTGTTCCCATGCGGTGGCTGACCCCAGGACCAGCCTTGCCTTGCCCACGGGAGACATCAGCCTCGGGGACGCGGCCGGGCTGGGGGCTCAGCGAGGACCACGGGAGATCAGCGAGGACCATGGGAGATCAGTGAGGACCACGGGAGCTCAGTGAGGACCATGGGAGATCAGTGAGGACCACGGGAGCTCAGTGAGGACCACAGGAGCTCAGCAAGGACCACGGAAGCTCAGAGAGGACCACAGGAGCTCAGTGACGACCACAGGAGCTCAACAAGGACCACAGGAGATCAGTGAGGACCACAGGGGCTCAGCGAGGACCACGGGAGCTCAGCGAGGACCATGGGGGCTTAGCGAGGACCACAGGAGCTCAGCGAGGACCACGGGAGCTCAGCAAGGGCCACAGGAGATCAGCAAGGTCCATGGGGGCTTAGTGAGGACCGCGGGAGCTCAGCAAGGACCACAGGAGATCAGCAAGGACCACAGGGGCTCAGCGAGGACCACGGGGGCTCAGTGAGAACACAGGAGCTCAATGAGGACCACGGGGGCTCAGCAAGGACCACAGGGGCTCGGCGAAGACCACAGGGGCTCAGCGAGGACCACGGGGGCTCAGTGAGGACCACAGGAGATCAGCAAGGACCACAGGGGCTCAGTGAGGACCACAGGGACTCAGTGAGGACCACGGGAGCTCAGCAAGGACCACGGGGGCTCAGCAAGGACCACAGGAGATCAGTGAGGACCACGGGGACTCAGCAAGGACCATGGGGGCTCAGCAAGGACCACGGGAGCTCGGCGAAGACCACAGAAGCTCAGCGAGGACCACGGGGGCTCAGTGAGGACCACGGGGGCTCAGTGAGGACCACGGGAGGCATCAAGCGTTCTGGCAGCTGAGGTGCTCTCCGGCTGGGCCCACCAAACGGTTGGCAGCTCTCGGCTGTCGTCCCTGCGTGCCGCAGCTCCTCCTCTGCAAAACAGCAATACCTCCCACCGCCTCCCTGACGCAGAGCAGCGAGCAGCAAACACCCAGCCACGTGCTGAGCTAAATATCATATAGCTGCTCGTTGGGTGCACGCCGTGGAGCGGGAGCCTTCAGATAAGGAGTTTGTAATCATGGAATTAAAAACTTTCACATTGTGCTTCTGCAAAAGGGAGTGAATCGAAGGGCTGTCAGGAAAACTTGACTCTGACAACTTTTCTTCCCATCGCTTGCTTGATGCCGCTATTGTAACGGCGCTCTTTGCGTGCTGTCCTTCTGCAGTGGCCACAAACAAAGCTAAGAGAAACCAGAACATGCTGTGGCAGGGTGCAATTATAAAATGAGTTTTCCTAGAGCAGCTTTGGATGCTTTGCATGACGTATTTGTAGCTCATGCAAATTTGCACATAACTAAACACAAATTGAGCAACCTCGGAATTGTCTGGATAGGCTCAAAGTGACTGTTACTTCTAAGCAATGGGATACTCAGCTTAAAGTTGTTAAAAATACTCAATTTCTAGCTGTGGTTGTCCATCAGATATTGCACATTGAGCCTGGCATCGATCTAGGACCAAGTATTTGGAGTTGGCTGTGAAGGAAACACACTTCAATGTTTGACAAACAAGCCGCTGTGCTTGTTTGAAGCTGGTCAGCAGTTTGGAAGGCTAAAGCAGTCCCAGAATAGGGATTCATGAGCGCAGGTGCAGTGCTCAAAGGTGAATGACAGATGAAATTTGTTATGGGGATATAAAAAGGTTACCTGGATGATAGGACTGGTCAAAGCAAAAACTAACACCTTCTGGAAAAAAGTGTTCCAGACTTCTTTTCCGATTTAAATCTCAAACTATTTCAAGCAGCTAAAATAAAATGCAGGGCTGTTAGCATGAAATATTTACTGAGAAATCATGAATGTTTTTTTCTAATTTATTTTTTCAGTCTTGAAATTTCATCGATATTTAGATTTTGGAAATAAAATTCCAGTAGTGCTACACACGCAATAAAAAGGATGTGTGTGTACATATTTACTGTGTTACTATATACATTTTCTATTTTCCTGCACTACTTTACCCCATTTGTTAACCTGAGCCTCATGTGCCGAGTATAATCGGAGAATACTTTTATCAGACAGAATCGTTGATACATTCACGCTCAGGGCTTCTTTGGCATGCTGGTGGGGAACATCCTGATCCTTTAGACGCTGCTGTAGGAAGACCCAGTTGAAACAAGAGAGTACGTGTTCAATCAAGGGCTGCTCACGTGAGTAAGGATTTGAGTCATCAAAGCCCAAAAGCACTGGTAAGGAGGAGGAAGCTGTTTCATCAAATGCCTGGTAGCAGAAGATGTAGATACATAACCCAGACGAACAGGCTGATTTTGTGGATCATATGCACAGCAGTTGTGCTAAATTGGGTGGTGTTATTTGGGAAGCACAACAGAAAAGAGAAGATGCATATGGAAAGCTCCGAAACACAGATGCTCCGGAGCAGGATGTTGGGGTGGGTATATGAAATCACAGAGGTGCAAACGGTGTTCGTTCTCCATCTGAACCCAAAGTGGAGCATCTTAGCATAAAAAAAGTCAGCTTTTTTGGGTGCGGCGGCAGTACGTGTGACACACGAGCTGGTGACATAGCCACCACTGAGCGAGGGCAGATGCTTCTGGGCAGCAGGTTCCCTTGCACCATCCTTGCTTCCCATGTCGGAGGTGGGAAGGTACATTTCGGGCTATTCTCTCTGATGCTCTGGTTTTCGTCTGCTGCGCGGCAAACACGACACACTGCAGAGAGCAGCTCGCACCCCGGCTCGAGGGCTGCTCACCGTGGCGGGGGGCCACCAGCCTGCTGAGGCCACGAGGCCGGGCGAGCTGTGAATCCCCACCCCGGGGGCATGTCAGTTGCTCATATCTTCTACCACGCTTCATCTCGATTAAGGTATGATGAAACGGGGCCTTGAGCCTCAAACATGCCAAGGGGTAATTTGATATAAATGTGCAGCTGCACCCATCTCCTGAAAGGGGGTGAGTTGCACATTTTGCAATTAGGGTGAGCTAATTGTATGTGCCCGGGCAGTTGCCGCAGCTCAGCTGATGGGTGGTAACTTATTAAACCACAGTAATGTGAGCACTTTGAGTCATGAAACCTTACCCAAAGTGCTTGCAGACTCAGGGCCTGAGAACCCATTGCCCTCCCATTCTGTTGCACCGTCATCTTGAGGACAAGGAGAGGGATTGAAAACCTGTGCTGTATAGTCCGATGCAAGATGAAGTTTCCCAAGGGATTCTTAAATTTCTAGCCAGAATTTCAAAGAATTTAATAATGTTTTCTTTTTAAATGATCTTGAATCAAAATATTCGTTTGAAGTGGGAATGTTTGAGAAAGAAAGAGTTCTGGAAATTTTCAGCATAAATGCTAATTCTTGTAAAAAAACATGAAGGGTCGTATTCAGGAGGCCTAAATTTCCCCTAAGTCTCTGGGTCTTGTGTTTCTTACCTGCTAGGGATCTCTTCAGGCCTAGAGCTATCCAGACGGGAACCTGTCCAATTTGTGGGACTGTGGCTGGAGTATTTTTTTAGATGTAATGTACTTTTAATCTGTAGCGCTTGCTATTTTCTTAGAAGCTTGAAGAAAAAATTACTTGCCAAATGCTTTCATTCCTCTGTACTTGGTCATTAATTTTGTGTGCACATGCATGTGACTAGGCAAAGAGATTGAAATCAGCCTGTTGGGGTTTGTTTTCAGAGCCTTCGTGATGCCGACCCTGTCAGCAACGCTGATGATGTGAGCTTTGACCTGGAGAGCATAGCTCAGATTCTGGCCCTGGTGAAGTCAACGGGATCTTGCTATTGATCTGCAGACCAGGATTTCAGTGCACTGAGCTGGATACAAGCGAGGGGTGTAGAGAGTCCTCGGGGAAGCTTTTCTTTTAAACGACTTTTTAATGAAACTGGAGATAAAACTGTTTTTGCTTGGGACTAATGCCCTGCTGAAGGAACTGGAACACAGACCTTGTAATAGGGTGCTCGTGTGTGAGAGCAGATTGAGTGAACTGATAGAAACAAGTGTAGAAAGCCAGGGAGCGACCTGCCTAAATGGTTGGAAAAAAAGACGCAGCTCCTTGCAGCCAGGGCGAGAGGGGTCCAGGCTGCGGTGGGTGGCTGTCACACCAAAGAGAGGGAAGGCAATGGCACCGCTTTGCGCTCTGCAAAGCGGGTGGACCTCAGGGCTGCAGCTGCCTTCACCCAGGTTTCCTCCCCTGGCCTCTCTGCTGCCCACATATCTCTCCTCTGAGGGGATAACATTAGAAAAATAGCCAAAAGACTCATTTCACAGGGCTTCTTCAGGCCTCTGTCCCTTCGCTGTGAAGGGTGGTGCCAACGACAATAGCTACACCCTCAACAATACCTGGGTAGGGATGCGTATAACACCTTTGTGTGCATCCCCTCTGTTTGTGTGCTGCCTGCCGTTATGCTCAGCGTCGCCCTGGAGATCACAACATTTTGGCAAACACCAGCGTGTTCTGCTCCCAGCGGAGCCTTTTTCCCTCTTCCCTTGAGGGAGGGAGTCACACATAAAAGAAAAAGATAGAGGATGTCTGGTGCTGGCCTGACCTCCGTGTTTTTTCTTCCCATTTCTAAATGAATTCTAAGCTGAGACATCCCATGCACAATTTCAACCCAGGGCAGTTGTCTGCATTCACACTAAGAACCAGTGAATAAGTGTCTTGAGGTAGCTTAATCATAGCTGTGAGAATGATACCAGTGTAACATTTAAAGTGTGAACATAAAATATGGCAAATCAATCAGAGTATGGAACCACACTCGGAAAGTATTCAGCTGATGATGTTCACGATCACATATAAAAAAAAGAAAAAAAAAAAAGAAAAAAAATCACATGTGGAAATTCACTCCTCCAGCCAATGGAAAGAGATACTTTTCTATCTCATGGTCTACAAAATTCCCTCACCTACTACCCAAATCACTGTTAAAAGGAGCTTAATTTATCCCTTTGAAAAAAAAAAAAAAAAAGTTTTACAAGCCGTTATTCCTGCTCAGCAATCACACAGACATTAAATCTTATTGCAAAAAGAGGGGGGGAATGCCTCTTCTCAGCATTACAGCTGCAGCTGTTTGACAGAAGTAAGTGACTTCATAAACCCTCCTGATTTGGCAGCAGAAGAGCGGAGTTTTATGCTGTCTGCTGCACAGTCACGGGGGCTGAGAAAGCCCTGCAAAGCAATCTTCACAAATGTTTCACCTCAGTTTATAAATACCTTTGCTTCACGGTGTTAATGCCTCTCTTGCTTTGCTTTCCATTCACCTCCACTGGATCATCTACCAAGACCTTTTATTGCTTTAAAGTGATTGATCCCACTGGTCCCACGTATTTTTCTTCTTTTTTTTTCTCTTTTCTCAATGGAAGATACTGCACCTTCACCTTTCCATTGGTTTGTTGGCTTATTATAGTAAAAAGCAGTAAAGATTTAGCAGGCTGTCTTTATTCGCAGCATAATCAGGCTGTATACCTTCTCATGAAAGAGTCCATAGTTAAGCATGGTATTTTCTCTGTCTCTCTCAAGTGTCTACTTCATAAAGCATTACTTGAAAACACATTTTCCTGAGCTGTGATGAGAAGAGAGATTTCTTATGGTTGTCTTCTCAGCCTCCACCTTTCTGTATTCATTTTGAGAATATTATTTAAGAATGAATTCCTGTTCCTCCAGAGCAACTTCTGGAGATGTTCCCAGCTCCCATTAACATGACTTTGGTATGAGTGTGATATGAGAAGGTTATTCAGTATTTTGCAGGAACACCATCTCCACTGGGACGTCTTCACTGATGTAAAGTCAGCAGGAACTCTTGCTACAGTAAAATCTCCAGGATTCACCTTTCAAGTTACCTGTTATTTTTATAGGACCATTACAGCTCATAGGCCTTACTCGTTCCTTGGCCAAGCAGCCTGCTGTTTCACACCGCCAGGAGATTTTGCAGGATTTGTCTCAGAGCAGATCGGACCGGGATATACGAATCTGAGGGGAAAACTGCCAATGAACAAATGAGTTTCTCAATGATGGTCTTCAAACACTGGTGGGCTTCATGTAAGTCCCTCTCAAATTGTTGCCCCTCTCTTTGTAAAGCCATATGACTACAGATGTTTCTAAACTCAATGCTATCCTAAAAGCAAAAGCGAAAAGAAGTGAGTGAAAAATCATGCTCCCCAAGTTTTCTAGGTATGATTTTCTAGGTGGAAACTTCCTAATCATGAATGTTCATCTCTGATTTAGTGGAAAACATCTTCAGTTCTGAGATACATGTAGTGTAACCGTTAAATACTGCTGCAAGCTGTCTTGGCAGGAAGCCTTGGGTAGCAGTTTCACCTACTCACTTTTAAGGGGCACTTTCTTCCCCAGGCATCAGCAATGTATTGTTTTTTAATTCTGTTTCTACCAGACAGACCTTTTGTAGCTGTCCTCAGGCAATTCAACTCGCCCTACCCCGACAGGACCTCAGAGAAATGTTACATCCAGATGCTTCTGGAGAGCTCCCAGTGGCTCCGGAGGGGACTTTGTGACAGCAACCCTTGCTGAAGCATCACCTCCACGCAGCATCCCTCGTCTGTGACATTGACTGGGATCACCAGTGAGGCAGGTGACCTCGACAGCTCTGCCAGCAGCACGCTGTGACAAATGATGAAGACTTCCCAGTCCCTCAGGTGCGGCATGGCCCGCAGCAGGAGAAGTGCTGCTCTAACGCCTGCCCGTGTGAGAAAAATGCTCTGCATGGGGCCAATGCATTCCTTAACCCGGCCAAACCAACATCTTATGTTGCAGCTCGTGGAAACCCCTGTGTTTAGAAAAAAGCTAAGTGGAGCCAGTTTTCCCCTAAGGACCGGTAGTGCTGCTGGCTGGAGGACCTTGCCTACAGCAGGGGCAACCTTCTGCCTACCATTGAGCTGGGCCAGCATAGGTTTGTGAGACCTGTAAAGGAGTGCACATCTACTGCGCACATTTACACAACTACTAAAAGAAAACATTCCCTTCTAACCCCATCTGCACCTATCTCTCCCTAAAAGAGGGGTAGGAGCAGCTGGTAGAAGCAGAGCTTTAACTTGCAATGGTTCCCCAGCCTGGTTTGCTCTAGGAAAGGGCTGTGTCAGCACAAAGAAAGGAGCATCTGAGTGCTGGGAATGGGCATTTGGAGGTGAAGAAGACAAGACATCATCTTCTGGCAGCAGGATCAGCTTCTGTGGTCCCCAGATTTATGTGCAAGCGAGGTCTCAGTCACAGCCTATGCCTTCGTGAGGTCTCACGCGCAATGAACACTCCAGGACAAGCTGCAGGGGACGGGGGAACCTTCTCCTGTAGCACGTGGTGCACACCAGATTTTGGCACCTCTCACCTCCTTCACTTGATGTATTTACTCTTTTAGTTAGTAGCACCCTGTGCTTTTAGCTGAGAGGAAATTGAGTTTTAATGTTATTCTTATAAGCATGAAGGTTCAGACTTATTGTGGCTTTTACCTTTGTTATTAAAAACAACAAAGAAACCAGTTTTAAAAACTCCATTTCACCTAGACAATCCCAGCTTCATAATGGTAACAGCAAAAAGGATTTGGAGTTGAAGGATTAAAATGCCGGTTAACATCAAAACCAGTGCTGAATGACTGTCCCACCCAGCAAACAGAAGGCATTCACTATGGAAATACCAAAACTAGCCTTCCAACACCATTCTTGGGCCCTTAGGTGTTGTACAATAGTGGTCGTGGGTCTGCTGTGGGCACGGTGAACTCATTGCTCTGGTACGCCCCTGTGCCGAAAAGCCAGGGAGTCCTGAGTCAGGAGGTTAGCTGAAAAGCAGCCTTTTTCACATATATTTCCAAAGTTTCCTTTTTCAGAAAGGTTTTGATGTTTCCTTTGAAGGTCACCTTTCAGATCTGTTCTGTAAAGTTGCCTTAGGTATAAAATCCTTACTCAAATATATTAAAAGGTCAAATAAATCGCACTAAGTAAACAAGCTAGCTTTGCCAGCTTTTGCAGGTGTCCAGCACATGGGAGCTTTAGGATACATGACAGAGAATAAAAACTTGACTTATCTCTCTCTTTTCAGCAAAAGTGGGCAGTAACTAACTGAAGGAAAAGAAAAAGTTTCAGACTAAAAATTCTTTCTGTTTTGACTCAGGAAATAGGGCCCTTGTGAATTGAACTGATAGAGAGCAAGGGCTCCTGCGGTACTTTTTGCAATTTAAGAGAAGGTAACAGGAATATTTGCAGTGATTTGATTTTAAGTGTTTTCAATTGCAGGACGGGAGCAGATCATCCCTGCAGCTTTCATTTGTCAAGATCCATACATTTAGACAGATGAGTTCATAAAGAACCTCCCCCAGAATAAAAACAGCATGGCCTACTAGTTTCAAGGCTCTCTAATTTATGGCTTAAAATTTTCCACTGCCCTGGGTCTGTTTCATGCAGTTGTCACTCAGTGGTAGGCTGAAGTTTCAGGGTGTTTCTGGTGGCCCAGCTTTTAATTTTGAACCTTAAGATAAAATTGGTAGTAGCCACCAAGTTGCTTTGCGTTTATGAAGAGGCCGCTTTTATAAAGACTTCCTTAGAGAAGATACAAACTGCTTTCTTCCATCTTTTAATTTACTCAGAGATGCCAACCTGACCCATCAAACAGATTCCTACAGCTGGCTCTTACAGACAGCTGCCTTTTTAGCTCAGATTTTAGACCCCGGCCTGCTGCCAACCCTCAACATTTTTTCTTAATCTCCATGCGCCCTGGTAGACAAAATTTCCACCAAAGGCAGAGCGGCAGCGGCGGTGCCCTGGCCCAGGTGCCGGATGCTCTCCATCACCGGCTGGCCAAAACCCAGGAGTCAGGGCTGGAGTGCCAGAGCTCCTGGTGTCCGTTCCTGGGAACCCAGCACCTCCACCCCCACTGACCTATTTTATATTTTTCCAGTATAGGTTCTCAGGACAGCTCAACTTCTGGAGGAATAAAATGGTCATTTTAGAAAGCGATTCCTGTGGCATTCCTTGGGCGCATGAAAGTCTAAGCTGGAGTTTTTTCCCAGAGGCTCTGCGTATGGTCAGTGGGGAGCAACAGGAACGGTTTATCTGACCCATTTTAGGTGGCTGTTATAGGACGGACTGAATCTGGAGTGCCTCTTTCTCTCTGATGACCCTAAAGGGAACACGGCTTGAGCAGCTCAGCCTGCGGGAAACCGCTGTGGGGCAGATAAACCCCACCTCAAGTCTGCATCCATCTCTCACCTGCTGTTTTCTAAAACAGTTGCATTTGCAAGATATCTCCTAGGACATATACCACCAAGAATGGTGGAGTTGTTAATAATTTCTTGTAAAGTTACTATTCCTGTGGAAAGAAAAACCCCCCAAGCCCCTAGTGTAGTTCATTCTGCGGTCTTTCTAACACAGCAGGTGCAGGTGCATGCGGAGTGCAGCACTATCATATTAATAAAATGGAACCGCCTAAGCGTATTTCCTCTGAGCTTCCAGAAAGATCTTGGAGGCAATTCCTCACTTGAAGAACTTCAAATTGTCCATTTGTCAGTATTTAAAAAATATCCACACAAACGAGTATTGATGCCTACAGCTTGCAAATAACTTTATGGAGGGTGAGGCAATTTTTTCCAGGATCACTCTTCATATTAATTACTTTAAAAAATGAACATTCAAAGCTATTAGGTCCAGGAACAGCTCCATAATATCAGTGGCTGCAAAATGAAAAACGTGCATGCTGGCACATTTGTTCAATCCGTGGTGGCGAGCAGGGACTCTGCTGCTGTTTTATGCGAATTCTAATGAAAGCAATTTATTTCGTTTCCGTCACCCCCTCAGCCATTATTTATGAATCAGTCTTCAGATCTCTCGCATAAGGAAGAACGAGTCACTTCGGTGCTGAGAACCCACCTCTGATGTGTGTCAGGAAATCAGCAACCAGGAAACAAGCTTATTAACTACCATTAGAAATGTCATCTAGCAACAGACACCCGTTCCATATTCCTCCCCCAAAATGTGCAAATCCCCTGGGGTGAAGAGCCCTGGGATAACGCTGTGCCGAGCCTGGCTGCACCAGCCCTCGCTGCTCTTCTCCGGAGGAGCGGGACAGGACCGAGGAGCGCCGAGCCTGCCACCCCGGCCGTCTCCCTCCGCACCGGGCAGCGCAGCGGCATCGCAGCACAAGGGCAGGAGAAACTTGCACAGTCAGAAGTTTTTTTATTATTATCCCACCCTGCCAATCTGGCGCCTTTTAAGGACACTATTTTCTTTCCCCCCTTAAAGAAAATACCATGACTGTTTTGCAAACGGGATGGCTATTTTAACTTCTTAGCGTGATTTATATTCCATTCCCCGCTGGCTGCTGTCGAGGTTGGCCCAGTCCAACCCGCTACACATTTCTGATTTAGTACCGTCCTCGCGACCCCTCGGTAACTTCGGCGCGGGAGACAGGATGTTATCAAAAAGCTGGAGTAATGCGTAGCTGCACCTGAGCACGGCCAGGGCAAGCCGCACGCTGCTATTTTGGGAAGCTTTTATGCCTTGTATTTTTCCTTTTCAAATGCACTCGCATCGCTGCTTAAAATACAGAATCTCTGTTAAAAGAAAAAAAAAAAAAAGGCCGTTCTGTTCACCTTGGCAGTGTGTAATTACGGGAGAGGGAAAATGCGGACATTATTACAGGGTGTCTTAATGGAGGCAGAAGGCGTGAGGAGTTTGCTTGTGGGTGCGATGCCAGTAAACAGCTGGCTGGGCGGCGGGGCGATGTGGGCGCCTGGGTCGGGGACGGGGGGAAAGGCGCCCCTTGCCCTTCCCCATCTTCACGCAGACCCTTTGGCCCAGCAGTCTCTTTGCAGCCATGCCGCAGGCAAAATCAGCAGCGATGCGCTTGCTGTCGCTAGCAAAGGATTTGCTTCAGATTCTTGTGAGGGTGTCGCTTTTCATCGGAAATTAACACCCACCTTTTAATTGCTGGGGACTAGCATTGTCTAACGGGCACTGGGGTGCAGCAGAAAGCGTTGTTCCCAGGACCGACAGGGGATGAGCTATTTCAGTGTTGTCCTTCCAATCCTTGAATCTATTTTTTCTTCAAGCCTGTGCGTATCTGTTTTGGGACTGTTTTATAGAGTGATTTTTTGGACCAGTTCAGCTGATAAACCAATACAGAGAACATAATCCAATAAAAGGAAAACAAGGAACAACCCCAAACCAAATGGAAAACAGGAAAGTCAGGATTGTCAGGAAGGAACTGAAAGAGGCATAACCATAGCAATAAATGAGAAGTATCAAATACTGACTACTAGCGTGAGTGAGTGTCTCTGAGACATAAACCCAGAGCTTTCCTTCAAAAACAGTGAGTGGAAGGAACATGTTACCAAGGGCTGCCATTTTGAAGGGACTTTGGCCAACTCATTGGCTTAGGCTTATTTTTAAGGGCTTGTTCATCTGAATTTATGAACAGGTTGTAATATAAATGGATCCCTTGGAATCCAATTTACTTCAAATCAAATCTGCAGCAGTGAAACTACTCGCAATTAAAGGGGTCGGTTATCCGTGACGCAGGTTCTGAGGAAAGCGAGTGCAGAATTTATGTAACCTCATTGTAAAAGGGAAGGGGGAGAAAGTCCCAGAGCTCAGCGGGTCATGATAATGGGTTTTCAGTGGAAAAAGGACCTAACTTAGCTTCAAGTAGAATAGGAAAATCAGAATCCAAAGTTCACTGTATTCCCAGTGGTATCTAAACACATGCTTTCATACAAGTAGATATTAAAGTAGTTCTGGGAAAGCAGAGGAATAAAATAAAACCTTCATTGAAGTGGCTGTATTTCATCAAGCTAGCATTTGTTTGTAAAAAAACCCAAATGTCATTAGCCTTGTTTATTTTAAATTACGAGGAATGAAGAAGTCTTACTGGAAAATTGGTATTGCAGAAGTCCAACCTGTCACTGTACTCTCATTTTTGAAGAATAATGTCTAACATTTTCATTTGATTTTTAACACACTCTTTTTACATCATGCATAGCTTCCAGTATCGCTCCTTCCATCTCTAGGTGTATTTATTCCTAGTGGACTCTTAGATGGATATTCCTGGAGACTGAAAAAATTGGGACCCAGATGTTCAAAGGTTGCTTCTGATTCTTGGTGACTGAGTTTATGAGTATCTTGACTTGAGATAGCTTGGATTTGATTTTTAGCAAATTGTGAACAATCACAAAGCCAGCTGGACTCAGTACATTGACCTAGCACACGTGAAAACAGTATCTTGCAATATCTCAAATTCATCACCAAGATACTGAGAAACCAGAACTCATAGCAAAAATTTGTTCACAAATATTCATCCACCAGATGAGACTTTAAGTGGTTACATCTTTGCTGGCTTCAGTATCCCCCAGCTTCCCACATTGTGCTGGTCTGTGCTGGGAAGGTTGGCATAAAAGAGCAGATTCTAGTTTTAGCTCAGCTGGCCCAGCAACTGGTGTCTACTACTAATGGGGCTTCTGTGGCATGCACCTTTGGTCCTAAAAATTGGATAAGAACTGCCCACGAATTGCAAGCCCCTACCTAGGCTTTTTCTCAGACTTCCTCCTGGGGAAACCATTGTATTTATAGGAAAATTGAGGATTTTTTCAGGTATATGTTCATTGGGTCTGCTATGTTAGATATACAGTGTGTCAATCTGGAGCAGCCATGGGCTCTGTGGGTCAGTCACGTTTCACTTGCAGGGTACTAGTCATCTCTGCATCTGGTGTTCTTTTTCAGCTCTTTTAGAACTGGAGAATAGCTTTATAATTTAAGACTTTATGTGCATTTATAGAAATTTACACATACAAAGCTGGCTTCTGAAAAAGCCCTAAATAATCTTTCCAGGCTCCTCAGCATGTCAGTAAGCCTTCATTCTGCCAAAAAGTGTTTTTATCCCCTGAACCCCTGTGATGCAGCTACACTGAACTGTCAGTAGCCTTCTGTTTTGCAGGCTGTAGGCTTAAATTACTTAACTGGAAATTATATGCAAATGAAACTCTTCCAGTGCTCATGGCAAGACCCAGCACGTGCAGTTACGGGTGCAGTCCGCCGCCCTTCTGCCAAAAGCCAGAGATGAGTGTACCTCTGTCTCTCTCTTACTTACTTTTGGGTGGAGAGGAAGAGGATGCTGCTGTAGGAGAGGGAGCAGGAGAGTCTCTTCTACTTGTACAAGCCGGGAAGTCGCTTCTACTAGTCGGGACATCTTGCCACGCAGAGCCATCTCTCGAAGGGTCCCACGCCTCACCAGCCTCTCTGGCCTGGGCCCCCCTGGGCTGGGAGGAGACGGGTCTCCGCTCTCTTCTCCCTCCTTACGGCTTTTCCCTGCGGCTTTTCTCTCTTCCTCCGGCTCCCGATCCCCACCAGGCTCGTGCACCTCCGTCTCCTCTCCCGGGCTACCCCAAACTGGGCCAGACCCGCCGGTGCCGGAGGTTTTGGTGTGGGAAGGCTGCGGGGGGCTGCGGGGAGGATGGGGGGCTGCAGCAGCCTGGAGGGTGCGGAGAGCCCCTGCCTGGTGCCCGATGGACACAAGCAGAGCGGCCGGACCGGCCATCGGCATTCCCACCTCCCTCGCTGCCCCAGACCCGGGTGCGGCTTTTAAAAGCCGATTTGGCCCCTTCCCTCCCTCTTCCCTCTTATCTCCGGCCCCGCGGTGGGTGGCCACCCAGCCCACCCTGGGGCTGGCATCGGCAGGTTGAAACCTGGGGGTCACCGGGAGGGACGGGTGGGTGGGTGCCAAGCTCGGGACCACCGAGCCTTTCGCACCAGGCGGTGTAAATCCTCCCGTGGTCCCTGCCGGGAGCGGGCTTGCCAAGGCTGGCCCGTTCGAGGGGGTGGGATGCTCGCAGAGTCAGCCCCCCAGAGGGTGCGTTATAAAGCTCGGCGCTGAAGGATTTTACAACATGTTTCAATGCGTAATTTAAAAGGAGAGCGAGGGCCAGGAGCGAACCCTTTCATGCCGAAGCCCTCCCGATTTCAGGGATGTTCGGCGCGGATGTGGTTGATGCTCCTGCATCCCGCAGCGGGTGCCTCCCAGTGACACCCACACCAAGAGGCAGACACCCCTGGAAATGCCCAGGCGGGTCCAGCCGTCAGGGTTTCCACCCAAAAGCTACAGCTGCTACTAAGTCAAAACTTCTCAGCCTACCATCAGTTTTATTACTATTATTATTATTATTCGCAACCCCAAAATGCATCAAACACATCCAAACCTGTCAAGCTGACAGTACCGTGTTTGGAGCACGGAAAAAAGAAAAAAAAATCTCATGTAGGAAAACAGTGGGTTGGAAACGGGAAGGCTGAATGAGCCCCACCTGAAATAACTCCAAAAAAAGGCATTTCTGGCTTTGGCAAGTGAGCAAGAAGGATCCTATATGTTTTTGTATATGGTTCCCAGAGGATTTAAAACTGTAAGATTTGATGCTAAACCTATTTCTGTGCTGTGAAACCAGGGACAGCTGTACAAATATTTGCTGTTTTTAATTAAACCTAACATTGCTACTTCCTTCATTTAAGTTAGGTCAAAGGACTGGCAATTTTATGCTTTGATAGATGAAGAAAAACAGTTGTGGGTGTTGTGTTTTAGAAATATGGTATAAAATAAGAAGTCTGAGGGAAAAGGCCTCAGAGGCTATAATAGCTCTAGCCTTGTGCTTTCTTCTCAGAGATATTTTCCTTGTCAAATATTTCGCCTTATCCATATAGCAACTGTTTCTACTGTAATTCTGCTCATTATTTTTCCTTGAAAGACTTTTATCTAAACTTTCCACTTGCTCCCTAGTTAAACTTGAGGTGGCATTCTCTCGGCTTTGTATTCTTTATCAATGTAGAAAAATCTGCTTTCTTAGGGGGACATGAGGACGGTCGTGCCTGGTCCCTCCCTCTTTGGACCCCCCTACATTGCCTCAGTCACTCGGCAGAACATCTCACGAGCTGGGGGGGGAGTTCTCGTTTGGGGTCCATGGCTGGTCTGCTGCTTGTCCTGGGGTAAGTCCCTCAGGCTTCCACTATGGGAAATGAGGATAACGATGCTGACTCCCATGGTGATGTGTTTTGGGACCCGTACAGTAAAAGAGCCAGGTATTAGAGTTCCTTGGGCTTTTAGAAGAGGGCAAAGGAGACTTAGAATTAAGCAGGAATTTCCCCCAAATTACCTTTTTGTCAAAAATTCTGGACTCATGAACATGCACTGTCTGTTGGATAACATCCGTTTTCATCAGTTTTTGTTTAAAAATCAGGAAAAAATGTTTAGAAAGTCAGAATAATGCATTTAAACACGTAAGCATATATTTTAAAGCGGGGGTTTTTTAATGCAATTTTTTTCAGTCTGCTTTTAAACCAAGGTATAGGCAAAAGGCACCAAGGAGGAGTAAGGTAAGTGGTTTGCTTGTGTTGATCCATATTTTGCGTTTGGGGTTGGTTTAGATTTTAATTTACAAAAATTTTTGAGATTTCAACTTTTCATCCTCAGTGAAAAATCTCAGATTTTCTGTGGGAAAATAAAGGACCATTTCTTCCCCTTTGGTACCTATAATGGAAAGAATGGAGGGATTGTCCCCTCTACGTAGTTTGTTATTTCTGCTTTAAAAATTACATATCTCACTGTGCTAAGTGAAATTAGTATTATAGGTTTTAAAGATCTTCAGTAAGTTCTCAGTTCTCAGTTCAGTAAGTTCTTTGTTATTATTATCAATGTTAGCATTATATTACTGCTACCAGCAGTTTTATTGTTGCTGCTGTGGTGCTGATCATTAGTATTGATTTTAAAAGAAAAAAGCCTTTTTCCTAAAGGTGTAAACGTCATCCATCGGTTGATAGACATCTGTCAGCAGACAGACCTCTGTTCCTTCCTATAGGGGACTGTCAGACTAGCCTGGCATCAGCGCAGGACCTGTGCCAGGCACTCAAACCAAACTGCAAATGAGGTAAAAGAGGTAAGAAGTGGGTACAGGAGTGTGGAGAAGAACACACAGATTTGCAGTTTATCAGCTTGCTCACTTTCTAAGTGCTAGAGATTTGGTCTTCTTAGGTGGTCTGAAGTTTTGGGGTGGATTAACATTTTATAAAACTTTTTTTTCTACAAAAACATAAAAACCTCCAAACCCTCTAACAAACCCTTATCAGGAATTTTATTAGAGAAATATTATACATGGACAATTGCAAAAATGAGAAGTGGAAGTCTGTCTTTATTTCCAACATCTGCCTCCCTATCTGCTCATTGTTTATCTATGTACCATGTGGAGCCCTGAAGATACTGAGTCATCGGTCAAGTAGAGAGTAAACCAAGAGGAGATATATCACGACTTAATGCTAAAGAAACCATATGCTGTGACATCTACCTTCATTACCGCTAGTACCTCTCACCTCATAACTAAAACCATGACCGAATGGGTCTGTTAACTGTTTTTAACAGCGTTCTTGTGTGCATCCATAAATCCAGAGGTTCTCTTCCTGACACCGCTGCTGTCCCACCTGCTTTGCCGAGTGTGTCTGAAGAGGCAGAAATGGATGTAGGAGCTTTTGCCCCCCACTCCAGGATGTATAAGGAAAAGGCAAGTTTGTCCCTACTGTACTTCTGCTATAATTGAATGTATTTTTACGGTCAATGAGTTTTTCTCAATGAGTTAACCATCCTTTCAGAAAAATAAGATGAATAGCTGCTTATTTTAATCTGGCAGCACTTCGAGCAAATACAGCATTTTTTCTGTCTCATGTAGCTCAAGGCTAAAAACCCAAAGAGCAAGAAAACTCCTCTTCCCCCTCTCCTCCTTCCAAAAGGAAAGTCAAGGTTTCGTGGGATTCAGCACAATCTGTGGGATTTATGTTGCACCTGTTGAATTCTCACAAGAAATATCAATTAAAATATTGTGACTTTGGAAGGAACATAGGAAATCTGGGGGGAGACTCGAACTCCGTGTCTTTTCTGCACCTGCAGCCGTCTGCCGTCCCAGCTTGGTGCCTCTGGGGTAAGGGGGGGCTGCCGGGCCGGTGCCACGCGCCGCTCCGTCTCCATCGGCGTGGGGGAGAAGCCCATTTCCCCCGTCTGCACCGTGCTGTTTCTTGTTTGAGTTGGCACCCGACGATGGTACCGGGACGATGAGGCCTTGCGGACATAGAGCTGGAGCGTTCGGTGGCGCAGATTTGGGATGCTCTCGCTGCCCTCAAGTGTCGGGACTGCGAGAGGGGAAGGGAAGTCTGTGATCTTGCAGCGGTTCGCTCCAAAGCCCAATCAAACCTGATCAATATTTTTTAAAAGCTCGAGTGGCAGTGAGTCCGTAAGCCTTCGTCCCCAGCTGGTGATAGTGGGATTTACCAGGAATGGTTGGGTTCCGCACTGCTGTTGGTTGCTGCTGTTGCTGTTTGCACGTCACAGTGCTGGTGGGATGGCTCTGGTGGAGCAGGACCTTAGGGAGCACCCAGGCTCGGGAGACACCACGTGTCCACGAAACATGCTACATGTGTTCCCAGAATGTGTTGATCTAAATTGAACTTGTCCTGATTACATCTTTGTCTTAGCTCTGCTGTAAAACCACCCAAAAAGCTGCTAGTTTTCTCCTGGTAGCTACCATCGTCATACAAAAGAGGGTGAAAGCTACTGCTGCCCAGCATGGAGGTGCTGAAGGGTGCTTTGCTGCTGTGCAACTGCCCATGGGGAGGAGCCCCATGGGTATTTAGGCAGAGAAATACCTGCGTGGTGGATATTAATGGAGCTTAGGCATAAGCCAGGCGCTGAGCAATTACAGATGCTCAGGAAACTTTCAGAGACCCATGTAAAATGCTCATGGATAACAAGCAGAGGCTTTCAGGAGCATAGTTTTGAGCACAGGCGTGTGATTTCTGCCATTTAATTGCCCATTGCTTTGGCTGGATGTTGAACATAAGGACAGCTGTACCCGTTCAGATCAGAGTACCCCAAGCCCATATTCTGACTCCAAAAGTAGCAGGGAATGCCCCCAGCATTTTCCCTGAATGAGGCTCATCCCCAGCATTTTGGGTGTGCTCCCCTTGCAGCTGTCCCCAAAACAGGCAGCTCACCCGAATTGTGAATCGCCTGAATTGTGCCGATGGGGGACCACATTCATGGTCGCCCCCAGGGAAAAGGAAAAGAGTGGCAGCAATGGGATGCCTGTTGATGAATGGGAACAGGCAAGGAAGCTGTAAAGCGTTTCCAGAGTCTCTGACCATTCTCAGCTAGAAGCAGTTTTTTGTGCCTGTGTTGGTTCTTTTGTGTAGTAACCCACAGTGGATCCCTCTCCGAGGGCTTGTCCATTCTCCCTTCAAACCCGTGCAGCCACAGTGTCGTTTGGCAACAAAGCCCGTGCCTACTTGCTGCTTGAAGAATCACTTATGTTTGTTTTCAACCCGGCTCCCTTATAGCCCATCAGTCTTGTACTGAAGGGGACAAGCGAGCAGTCAGTCCTTCCCCATGGCAGCCAGCATTTTGCAGACCTCTATCGTATTTCCCCTACCGCTCCTTTCCAGCCTCTTCCCATTCTCCTGCTACAGGTTAGCGTCCCCACGGAGGGCCAGCTGGGATTGTCCCCTGTCCTGAAAGCGTAAGAGTCAGCCCGGCTCCCTTACAAAACGATGAACACCTGAATTAGCGTGGGTGGCCACGGTGGCCACGGCGGAGCCAGCCCACGTGGCCGGTTCTGCTGGCTCAGCGCTGGGCTTGGGACTCTGCAGCCAAGGGCCGGGTGCTGCAGCCTCTTCCACCTGTGTGGCTCTTCCTGCGGCGAGCACTTCACCCTATTTAGGTGTATGTTCCTAGGATACAAATACAAAAATATTTTCGCTCTCGTACGTGTCATTCTGGGGAGACGTTTTGCCCTCAGAACCGACCTTTTTATATAACACCAGCTAAATACACGTTGCACCTAAGTGGAGATACTCTGTTAGAAATAAATGTGCTTATAAGCATTTGGAAGTGTAAAGGTGATATTTATAAAGTGACCAGAACACCCACTACGCGCTGCATAAGCCAGTGAAAATAACAGCTGCTGAGTTTTATCAGCTTTAGAGCACCACAGGAGCAGCGCAGAGAGCGGTTCATCTGCCATGTGTCGGTGCTGAGCACAGCTGACTAATGCGCTGCTGCAGCTAAAGACAGGGTAATCATATAGAGACTATAAGTAGATGATAAAATGAGTAGCAGTTTTATGGCTGTTCAAATGCTTTCTCCTAATATCCACATCTGTAGTGTATTTGTGAGAGTAAAAGCAATGAAAATTCCTGCAGGTCAAAATAACTTTATTCTTAAGAGTATACCTAGGGTGTTGTCTTCCCTCCAGCCCAGTGGTAAACATGTTGATGTTGGAGTAAAGAAGGGGCTGGTATTTTTCCTGGATGAGTGAAGCACAGCTTTATCATTCTGCATTAACCATTTCAGATGCTGTATACACTTTTTTTAACTACTAACTGCGTTCTGACAGTTTATAAGTCACACAAGCTTCTTTTTTAAAAATTCTGAAACCACTAAGAGCTCCGCATAAAATCTAGGGAGTGAAACCTGACAGCAACTGAAGAAAATGTAATTACCTGAAGTGACAGTTTTGTTCTCAGAACAGTTTCCACCACAGAACGACATTATTTTTTAAAATTTTCTGGATCTCTGAAAGAGATGCAATTTGCATTTTCCTTAGGGGCAACGTCAGGTTAACTAATTAAAGCTGCAGTTCAATGGACACTGAAAGTCAGTATAAAGTGGCGTTGGTGCTGAAAGACACAGTTCCACCTTCTCCCAATCTCACCATGTGTTCCTGCTTCTGCATCACCTCCTCCCTTACAGCTGTGCAGAGAATGGGAGTGAGAAGCCGGTCAGGGTTTAAACTTACCCAGCAAAAAACCCCAATCTTCAGATGGATTCCCTCCCCAGGGAAGCTCGTTTTACAGATATGCAGGCTGCTGTGCTTGCACAGGGAGGGATGTTGTGAGGCAGGAACAAGTGATGGGAGATCAGGAATTACTTTTCTTAGCAATACTTTTGCCAATTTACAATGTTCATCAGACTGCTACCACTTAACCCAACAGTAGCAATATGAATATTAGCCAGGAGTAAGCCGCGCTAGTTATTTATTTATTAAAAACCACAAATAAATATAGTCCTGTGTCTTGAGAAGCCTGGAAAGGAACCTGGCTTGGTTAGGACAGACCTCCAAGGCTCCTAGCGAGGGTGTGCACTGGCCACGAGGGTGGGAGGGAGTCTCTGGATAATTTTGAACTTTGCGTTTACGAAGCTGGCTTTCGAAGGGGGAACGTTCTTGGGAAAACAGGAAGAGAAAGAGGTTGAAGCAGAGCCAAAAATTAGGCTGGGTGAACAGCAGCATTCATAAATCTGTGCGCAGTTTATACCCGCTCTCGCGGAATCCCAGTCGTGGAAGAAAACCAAACTTTTGCATTTGAAATCTGCATGGCAACATGTGAGCAGTTTAGATGGGTGAACGCTCAGCTGAACGAGAGACTGGCTGTTGGTTAAGAGTTAGTGATTGCACACAGAGAGCTGTTTACATTCACGGGAGAAAAGTGGCGTACAGATATCCTACTGTTAAAGAACCAAGGTCGGGTCAGGTGAATAAGATGGGTAAGACACATTGTTCATCTAATGAAAGAGGCTGAGTCAGGCCTTCGGAGTGAGGTGTGGAAGAGCTGTATAAACAAAACCACTAATAAATCTGCTGTCAGTATTGTAAGGGGTCTACTGAGTACACATTTAGCAGTAGATACCTAATTTTAGCTGGATAAAACTTAATTCTACCACTGTAAATGGAGTCCTGTATATTTTTCCTTTTGTCAATGGAAAAAGAAGCAACCTCACAGGGTGACATATTCCATCGTCAAACTGCCATGAAGCTCCCTATAAATGATGTTTCTAGGTGGATGGCTCAGACCAGGTTCCTCTTGTCTAGATGGCCGAGGTCAGGTGGGTGAATCCCAACCATAGAAACTACTTTCTTTCAGAGTCATTATGGAGTTTTCAAAATGCAAAACTGATGCCTGAGAAGCTGAATGTAGCTTGCAGTCACTAATATTGATCTGTAAGTACATTTCCATCTCCCCTAAATTATTTATTTCTGCATCTACACATCTTCCACATTTATGATGGCAGCTCCCGCTAGATTTGACCAAAGAGGTATTGTTTTGCCATTGAAGCTCCCACAATACATGAGTTCATCCAAGTCTGCTGTTCGAAACAAGCACACGAGGGGCCAATTCGTGGAGCACAATTTATTCCAGATCTTTGCAGAAATATACGATGCTCTTGAGCCCGTACAGATGTGTAGCCAATAGGGAGCTGTCTGGCTACGCAAGTTTTTTATATATTTTTCAACTAAATCAGAAATCCAAATGCAAAAGTCAGCACTCAGGGATGTCTACATGGATTTGTGACTCTCCTGCCTGAGTTCTAAGGTTATAAACCAACGAAGGGATTAAACTCATATGTACATTTTTTTTCTTTATGTGACAGACCTAAGATGAATAACATTGCTCATTTACAGAGTCAGAGAACATTTAAATGGGAAAGGTTTCTTCAAACCATTGAGGTAAAATGCTGGCCCTTTTGAAGGTAGTTTTAGATTGGTTTTGATAGCACTCAGTGTCACCGTTTTTCACAGGAAGACATCTTTTCTGCCAACTGTGATGGTTTCCCACGTTTATTTTATAGGGCCTTGTCCACTCCAGCTTAAAAATACCCAGAAATGGGACATATGCTGGCAATCCTGAGGCATATACTAACATAAAACAAAGTTACTTAATAAAACTGGAATACAATTCATTTCATTCGGTCTTTTCATAAAGACCTGTGTGAAAGAACAGGGAGGCAGCAGAAAAGTGATGCTGTTGGCAGCGAGTGCCCAAATGCTGTGTTTGCCTGAACCCACAGAAATGGGTTCCAGGAAGAATATCGCTCCATATACGTACACAGTAAGCCCCTGAATCCTGTCGTGCCCATCCCTCTGACCCTAGCGCTGCCCGCAGCAGAGGTGAAAACCAAAACCACCAACAGCTAATGGGGTGCTCAGCCAAGTAGATGTGGGTTGTGTCACACTGGCTGCCGAGCCCTCCTGCCAGAAAGGGGGGTCCGGACTCACAGCCGACGCGCCCTGGGGAAAGCGGGAGCCTTAGCAGCAAGAAGGTGGGTGCAAACCTGAACTTCTGGCCCTGGGGAACATGGACCGGTGGGATCCTGTGGATAACTAACCACCCCTACTTGCAGTCGCAGTTTCAGGCAGAGGGAGATGCTAAATTACTGTGTCCCCCTCCACCCCTGCTCCTGAAGAACTGTTCTGAGCTGGGAGGGCAGCACGGGACGCTCGGCAGGCAGCATAAGCTCTCTTCATACCTGCGTACAAGCAGCACATCTTAAATTTAGTAGTGATGTGGAACATTTGGCGCAGTGTGACTTATAGGCAGACTGTCCTTGCCTGCAGATGTTAAGTGCAGGCAGCAGACACAAGCTGTGCGATGCCATCACTGGGTATTTCTGTGGTGCTAAGGAAAGGAGGACCAGGAGTGAGCTCCAGTACTGCACCCTCTATTACCCACACTATTTACTGGTTTATTTTCTGCCTGGCTCTGTTTCGGATCTCTCCAAATAGCTCTGTCCAAGACAGTGCCCAAGCATAGTTTTAGTCAAGCTTGTGCCAGCTTTGCTTCTCTCCATCTTATACCATTCCCTAATGCTATTCCAGCAGGCTTTTCATCCTCAAACTCCCCCATATGTTTTTATGTCACACGATCCAGGGCGTGAAATAATGGACCTCACAGTCTTGCTGTAAAATCATAACTCTAGTGGGCTGCAGCCTTGGCCTGCGCTCTTTTAGAGACTTTGAAATGAAAAGGTTACACAGAATAATGATGACACCTGAGGGCAAGACGTACCACACGAGGTCTGCAGGACACCTTGAGCCGAGGGGTACGGATGCAGTTTGCTCAGGAGGAGGCTTGTCCCACGCAGTGTAGACGAAAGCCAGGTGGTGCCTGCTGAATGGGCACTGTTAATCCAGTTAGACCTTGTGCCGGGGTCCAGATTGACAGAAACTGGAAAAGGTGATGTCTATTCCCACTTTCAGGTGATGCCCTGACTTCCCTTAGCCTAGGGTGCTTTTCCAGTGAACCCCAGCTTTTCTCGGAGTTGTGGTTGGTGTCACTGCTGGGAGCGTATCGCAGACCCTACAGCTGGGGCGACGCTGGTGACTGCTGTACAGGGCTGTGGAGGTCAACCAGTCCACGCTGGGGAAGCTCCAGAAAAGAGAGTCCCAGAACTCACCATTGCCTAATCAGAGAAGAAGGAAGGCTGTATCTTTCACAAATGGCCGGAAGAATCCGGGATGAGGATGCGAGGCAAAAATAGGGTCGGCTTGGGAGAAAAGTCTTACATTTGCAGTTAGTTTTTCAGTATAGAAAGAAGTGATGACAGCCTGTTCACTTCCATCCAAATCCCTCTGTCATCTAGTCCTGGGAGAGGACCAGGGTCTCTACACAGGGCACACTATATTTTTAATCCCATTAAAATATGGCTCAGTCCCTCTCGCACAGCTCAAGCTGAAGCATGAATACAATTAGATAGCAACTGAGTTTAACATCCATAGCCATAAACTTGATAGTTTGCATAATTTAGACAGGAGTTTCCTTGGAGATTTGCTGGAAATACTGAAGTTCAGGTTTTGTTTTTGTTTTTTCTTCCAAAAGTAAAAATGAAGACTACAGCTTTTTTGCAAAGGCCATAAATACAAAGCTAATTTCTCTAGAAAGAGGAGCTTGTGCAGTGCATGGTCTTATCTTGCAAACATTGTCATGGACTGCTGTTAAGTTCAGTGTGGCTTCTTAAGTAAAAGCCTGCAGCTTGCAGGACTGGGCCTCGATCCATGGAAGTGCATGTAAACCCTTCCCCAAATCTAGCATTACCTGTTTTCACACAGCATTTTTCAATCAAATGTGTGACAATCTGTCGTGGTTTAACCCCAGCCAGCAACTAAACACCACGCAGCCGCTCACTCACTCCCCCCCACCCAGTGGGATGGGGGAGAAAATCGGGAAAAGAAGCAAAACCCGTGGGTTGAGATAAGAACGGTTTAATAGAACAGAAAAGAAGAAACTAATAATGATAATGATAACACTAATAAAATGACAACAGCAATAATGAAAGGATTGGAATGTACAAATGATGCGCAGTGCAATTGCTCACCACCCACCGACCGACACCCAGCCAGTCCCCGAGCGGCGAATCCCTGCCCCCCCACTTCCCCGTTCCTATACTGGATGGGACGTCACATGGTATGGAATACACCGTTGGCCAGTTTGGGTCAGCTGCCCTGGCTGTGTCCTGTGCCAACTTCTTGTGCCGCTCCAGCTTTCTCGCTGGCTGGGCATGAGAAGCTGAAAAATCCTTGACTTTAGTCTAAACACTACTGAGCAACAACTGAAAACATCAGTGTTATCAACATTCTTCGCTCTGAACTCAAAACATAGCACTGTACCAGCTACTAGGAAGACAGTTAACTCTATCCCAGCTGAAACCAGGACACAATCAAATGTGGAATTTCTACAGACAAATTGAAGAATGTGAATTAAAAAAAACCAAACCCCAAGAGTGTTGATCTGTTTGATGGCAGAAGTCAGGCATGTGCTTACAAGGAAGGGTGAAGATGATACAGCTGCCCTGCTGTCGTTAACACTGGCCAGAGGAGCAGAGTGACATGGGAGTATTTGTGTAGCTACTTTACTGGCCCCCACCCAGATCAGAGCTATATCTGACCCTCAAAGTACCTCACAATATAGTCCTTGAAATGGAAAAAAAAAATCTCAATTACTGACAACTTCCTGGTGCTTGCTGTAGGTGATTTACTTTCTAATGTCATTGTAAATTAACATCCCATTACTATAGCATGAAAATTAACCCAAATTTAATTTTCTTTTTGCTGCTCTGTTAATTTAATGTAATATGTTTGGGGCAAGTAAGCATTTAAAAAATGTAACTCAACTAAACTGCCACAGTTAAGGTATGTCCCTGACCGAAGAGCACCAAGTTCCTTAGTGTGGAAATTTAGACAAAACACAATGTCTCATTATTGTTCTATGATTCTATTAAGGCAATGTGCCCAAAAAGAATCCGGTTCTATTAGATGTAGTAACAGGGTTGTAAAACACATATGCATGTTTTTGTCCTGTTCATATAGGCAAGATGTTATCATTTTCTTAAATAGTTGGAGGAAGTGGTTAATTTTCCTGTGTAGGTCTTCATCCACACATTTTTGAAGTTGTAATGGGCTATTGGATCTTCTACAATGAATCCTCTGTATCTTCACTCACCTGAATGCCCCATGGTCACACTGCAAGTTAGTTGGAAGAAGTAAAAAGTCCGGGGGTGTAATTTTCTACTTTCCATTACAGGAAAAAAAAAAAAAAAAAAAGAAACTTTAGGTTCTGGCAGACTTCATTTGAACCATTTCTAATTTTACTTACCTATAGATTCATACCATGTGATGGGTTATTTAGAGTTTATATTATGGATGGTTATACTTACTTAATGCAAGAACATTTGTAAAAAAAGACATGTCCACTGGATACAATACCCAGTCTATCTCTTCCCAAGTAGAAAAAAATTGCAGAAATCTTCCCCCCTACCCCCTCTCAAAGATCTGGGACCCCGTCCAGGTATCTGTCTGCTTTTGCTCTGAATTTTCCATCCAGAGCTTGTGAAATATATGTAAAGCTAATTCTGTAGGTCATTCTCATGGCAGAGTTAGAGCTAGCTACACAGGGCTCCCAATCCAGACCAGGCAGTTAGCTCAGCAGGTAAATGGGAAACCAGACAGAACAGCCAGATGGATGCCAGATTTCTCTGACTTCACCTTTGCCTTCCCCAGAACATACATTGGTGAATGAGTTTCAGTTCTGCGCCTCAGAAAGGTGGCAAGGAAGAAATGGCCTGGGTCAGCTGCAGTCTCCAAGGAGAATGGGGTGCTGTAAAGTATCCACAGACATCCACACAGGGCTGACAGACGAGACACGGGGCTGTGGCAGCCCAGTGCCTGTCAGGGGCAGCAGCTGGAAACCAGATGAGATACAGCAGCACATCTCAGACAGCATGGCATGGTTACATTTCAGCAACGACCTGGACTCCTCACTATTTTCTCTACAGTGACTTGCAATTAAATTTTCCAAATGAGTTTAAATAACTCTTAACTGGCTAAATAAATAGCCTCAAACGAAATATTTAATTAGAATTTCCCAAACAGAAAATGTCTTTTCTTTTTACAAAACCTGTGTTTTCCCGTGTTGGTTTTGGAGAGAGTACCTTTTCTTGTCTGGAAGGTCAGCCCAAGACAAAAATTCCCAACAAGCTCCAGGTTTAAAAAGTGGTGGGGTTTTTTCAGCCTCTGAGACCCTGAAAAGTACAGGCTGGAGTTACTGTGGCTTTTCACAGCATTTCACACCGCTCATTTGTCTCACTGTTTATGTAGATAGGAGGCTGCTAAGAAGTCTTTTCTGGACCTTCCCATCTCAGATGCCTGGGACACTTTTTACTCCTTCGTTTTGAAATCAGAGTGAAAGGATCTTTTCTGCTCTCTTTTCAGTTCTTATCATCATGCCAAAAGCTGTCTTGAATTATGCAGCTTTTGTAAAACTCCTTGAAATGTGTTTATATAAGAACAGACCGTAAAAATTGAAGTGAAAGGACCAAATCCTGTGCTGCACTTGCTCTTCATTGAGGCGGTGCTCAGGGAAAGCCTGAATGGCAGTGTGTGAATAAGGCCAGAACAGAGATTAAATTATTCTCTAGGGGAGTTGAGGCACCATGGGCAGGCAATGCAGATTCCTAACATATTCCCCTATGGATCCCATAGGTAATGGCAGAAAGACAGTTCATTCGGGACACTGACACAAAGTAAAGATTGAACTTCTTACCCGCTTTGTGTGACAAACTCCTGAGGTAGCTGACAGCCATTTTTGTAGCAGTCATACTTAGAAAATTTGAATAGTGTTAACCAAAACACATTTCGCTTCTCTTTAACAACTGGTTTCCTCATGGCTAGTGCACTGGTACTACCCAGTATGTCATGCATGCTGGGTCATGGCTGGGGAAGACTTGGTGAGACAGCAGGTCCCTTACGTGGGGCTATATCCTCCTGGGAGAAAAGCACACAGCCTTGTGAATGCCCTCCACAACCATAAGTCTTGAAGGTCACCAGAGTCCTTTTGCTCTAACGCCCGTTGTCACTGTTATCGCCAAGCAAATTATAATCATATTTTAGTTGGGTTTTTTTCTTAACTAAATTAAAATCACTAGAATCTCCCTATTGCAAACACTGCCTTCTGACCACAGCCGCTGAGCCCTCTCCCCTTTTACCGGGGCATGGATAACAAAGAATCTGCAGGTGTTGAAAACATATAAAACCCAGGGATTTAGGATCTCCCCAGAGAGGACAGATATTCTAATTGCTGCACAATTAAAACATCTTTTAAAATGCCAGGGCCAGATCCACAGTTTATAGAAGCAGACATGCTTGCATAAGCATCTGTGGGGATTCATGCCAGAGGAGGGACTGGGTCTACAATTTGAGCCATTTTAAAGA
Source organism: Harpia harpyja (assembly GCF_026419915.1). Lineage (NCBI taxonomy): Eukaryota > Metazoa > Chordata > Aves > Accipitriformes > Accipitridae > Harpia > Harpia harpyja. The sequence goes on from NC_068943.1 coordinate 33,451,138, forward strand.
CATCTGTAACAAAACAGATCTCAGCTTATGCTTCTGGGCATGAAAAACCACATACATGAAGCTTCAAATATTAATTTTGTCAAACATTTAATTTATTATCGTATCAGAAGTAATCAGGTAACATTTTGTGGGAGTGGGCTTTTAGTTACGTTTGATGTTCTGTTTATTCCAAAGAAACCAGGAGGTCATCTTTGTAGGAGACACTCTACTGGAAAGCATAAATGTGCCACAGCAGAATTCCTGAGGCTGGAATAGCTCATCCTCTGAACCTCCCCTATGAAATGGCAGCTCAGTCATACCATTTACATAGCTCCCAGGGTGTCCAGGCATTTTTAAGACAAACTGTAAGTCTGTCTCTCACTTAAGAGAGTTTACAGCATAAAAGTAAGTGGCACTAGCCACATCCCTACCTTCCCGCTCCGCGTGGGAGCTGTCCTGTGGGGGAAACCAAAGACCTTGCTGGCTCTAAGAGCCTCCCTTGTAGAAACCACGCAGAGTACCTGGAAGACACAGCACTCCCCCGGCACACCTGACTGGCCTTAGCTCACCCTCCGCTTCCACCCCAAGGCCATGGCACAGGCGTTGTAAGGGACCTCAGCCTTCTGCTGGGAAAGAGACTGGAGCAGAAAAGGGTTGCATGAATTTCTCGCCCTCCCATGTATCTGTTCATCCCCTCCGAATCACCGCAACACCGCACCAGGACAGGGCTGACCCTCGCTGGGACCTCTCCCCTCCCGTGGAGAGCTGCTCTGTGCAGTGATAAGAAGCTTCCCTACTTCTTGCTGTCTTATAAACAGAGGATAAAGCTTGGCCTTATGAATGTGACTTTCCCTGATTTTTGAGATACTGACACAATGCGTATTTGCAAAGACTCTTCCTTCCTCTGGCCATCTGAGTACAGTGTTTGAGAGAATATTTATATTTGGATACGTGAGATCAAAGATTTAGGCGAACAAAGGCTTCAACAGAAAAATAATAAATAGAAGACACCTGTAAGAGCTGAACGCAGTTGAAAGCACAATGAATACAAGGGTAAATACAGGTTCCTGTGCAGCTGCATGCTCGAAGGAAGCGACCAGCCATAGATGCAACAGTTAAGCACAAAGGCAGCGTGCTACGAAGTGTTTACAAAACCAGGTTCCTCAGGGAGTGCATGAAGTAGGACCTGAACTGGGTACTGTGAAAATCTGTGCATAGGCGATCTCAGCCAGCACTCAGAAAAAGTGATGAAAGTTCCTACCGAGCTTTGGAAGGACCTAGAACAAGCCCCAAAGACCAGAGATTGCATTTTCCCAACCTCTCAGGTCTTGCACACAGTTACCACGCGTGGTTTGCCAGTCTGCTGGCCCAGCAGAGCCTTTGCCTTCTGGTACCCAGGCACTGTTGACCTGTCTACCTGTCTTTGACTGAGAGGCAAGAAATTTCAAAGGACCGCTTTTCTGCAAGGCAAGAGAGCACATGGAGTTACCGAGAGGTGATGTGTCAGTGGATTTGCAGCTAATATTTGCATGCTGGCTCTTCCCTGTGGTAGTTTACCTTTATCTGAGCAGAGTCTAGTTGCAATGCAAAGCTGCAATGCAATTAAACGTAAAATCACTTAGGGGAAAAATCCCTCCCAAACCCCTACACATATTACACCGTCCCTCAGCTACCTCTCAACTTAGAATACTGCTTCATTCTTTCTGAAAAAAATAGCTTCTCAGTTTCATTTTCACATTTTGTTTCCTGCTAAACCTTCCAATTCATTCACCCCAGAAAAGAAAAACTCCTTTGCTTTAGCCGCAAATAAGTATTTTGGATGTACCTGCACCCTAAACCAGTTCTCTGAAATCTCTACTGACATACCTGGTAAGTTCTAGAGAATAGCTTAATTTGGCATTAAATTAGAAGGACAAGTGGAGAAATGCCTGAATTCCTGCACTTTTAAGCTCATAAGGAACAGGGACGACCAATGCTACCAGAACTCATACCGCAAACAGCAGTAACTATGTTCACAGAGCAAAATAATGGAAATAAAGGAACTAGGCACACACGCAGACTGAGCAATGATTGCCTAAACTAATGCAGAGCACAGCAAATAAAGGATCTTGAAGTAAGATACACGCAAAAATTAAGGTGAGCAGAAAACAGAGGAACTGACATATTGCAGGAATTGTCTATTTTCCAGTGCAGGATCCCACGCAGGTCACGTACCTAGGGGCTACGTGCTTTACAGGAATCTGTCAGTTTAGTGCCTTGACGCTGATGGTTCTTATCTACACGCTGCTGGAACGCCTGGTGGTTCTGGTTTGCAGTTCATAAAAGCAGTAACGCTGAGAGCAACATTTTATTTGTGACCCATTGTGTTCCCATTTTCCCACCAAAAAAGCCTAAAAATACATTATGTCATTTTTGTGGGGGAAATTGTAATAGCTCATCGTTTTTATGCACGTTCACTATCTTTTCTTATTGTTTCTCTCAAGTATCTTGTTACATGAAAAATAACAACAGAATACAACTGAACAAATATTATTAAATACTCAAATTAAAAAAATACAGTGATTATACAGTGAAGTGTTAGTTAGACAGCACAGAAACCCTGAAGAATATATGAAAGAAGCTTAAATTCTGATGCTTTAGGCTGAGTAAGGCTGGTTTACTGCACAGACTGAGAGTCCAGGCTCTTACGGCATGGCCTCCTAATCACTTCCTTTGAAACATTAATGGTATGGGATATGTATCTCCACAATAAAGATGGGTGATGAACATACTGTTCTTTAAAGCAGTGTTCAAAACTCCTTTTCTTCCAGAAACCTCCTGACTTGCCATTCAGGGTAGGATTTGGCTCCTATAGGTGTCTATATGCAGATGTTTATCTGAGGGCATGTTGTGTAAGCTCCTGTTGTAGTCAGCTGAAATCTATTTAGTACAGTCGGTGGAGCTCATTCAGGTGCTTAAATACAGGTGTCTAGTTGAGATTCCCTGGTACCATAAGGAGGCATCTATGCAGGGCTGGCAGACGGTTATGATGGGACTTATGGGAAACCAGAACCCTGCTGCAGCAGCAGCGGGATGCTACTGGGATAACCCTTTGGTTACCCCTTTGGGGTAACCCTGGGATGCCTAAAATGACTCTTGACTGTGGTTTTGCAGCTCAGTAAAGCCCAGTGACTTCTCATTTTGGCTTTACTTTGATCTTAATAATTGCAGTTTTTCACGTATAGTGAGTCACCTGGGCCTGATCCTGATGTGCAGGATAATTCTGGAGAAGCTGTACATAAGATTTTCAAAGGGTAATGATACTCTGTGATGCACAGCAGTGAAAAAAATTTCCCAACGTTCCTTCAGACTAAAGGCTGCTCTAGCACTGGTGGCAGTCCTGCTTCAAGAGGGAGGTTGGCCTGGATGACCAGGCGACCTCCAGACATCTCTTCCAACCGACTTTTCTATGACACTATGGGCCCGGCTTATTCAGTCCTACACAACAGAGCGTCTTTCTAATCTCTTCACGAGGTCTGCTCCATTCTTGAGTTGAACCAGAAGCCAGTATTTACGTTTTTCATGGCTTTTCTGTGTCAGTCTGAGCTGGTTCAACAATTCCCCAGGCCATGGGCTGTGTCTCTATTTACATTTGTAAAGGGTCCAGCACACCCTCTGTGCCATACAAAAAACAGCATCTCAAGAGACTGCAACTGTACTTCAACAGTGTCTAATTATATGGAGCCCTTATATCAAGAAATACCTCACTGACTTTAGGAAAAGCTAAGTGTGAACTTAAAGCTGATCATGTATTTAAGCATTTTTCAGAACACAGATGATAAAGAAAACAGCAAGTATTGATTTTAACCTGTCGTGGTTTAACCCCAGCCAGCAACTAAACACCACGCAGCCGCTCACTCACTCCCCCCCACCCAGTGGGATGGGGGAGAAAATCGGGAAAAGAAGCAAAACCCGTGGGTTGAGATAAGAACGGTTTAATAGAACAGAAAAGAAGAAACTAATAATGATAATGATAACACTAATAAAATGACAACAGCAATAATGAAAGGATTGGAATGTACAAATGATGCGCAGTGCAATTGCTCACCACCCACCGACCGACACCCAGCCAGTCCCCGAGCGGCGAATCCCTGCCCCCCCACTTCCCCGTTCCTATACTGGATGGGACGTCACATGGTATGGAATACACCGTTGGCCAGTTTGGGTCAGCTGCCCTGGCTGTGTCCTGTGCCAACTTCTTGTGCCCCTCCAGCTTTCTCGCTGGCTGGGCATGAGAAGCTGAAAAATCCTTGACATTAGTCTAAACACTACTGAGCAACAACTGAAGACATCAGTGTTATCAACATTCTTCGCATACTGAACTCAAAACATAGCACTGTACCAGCTACTAGGAAGACAGTTAACTCTATCCCAGCTGAAACCAGGACATAACCAGACCAAAATTGTTGTTCTGTGAGCAGCAAAGTCTTCCTGATTGTGACAATTCATTGAATTTGTATAATCTTGTGACATGTCTGAGCTGTTAGGAAGTATGAAGGTGGGCTGCTACTGCTGGAAGGAGACAAGGATGTGAGCTTGAGCGCAAGGTCTCAGTCGTCCCCACTTCTTCACGGTTAGCTCCTTTCCTGCCTTAGCTCCAAAGAGCTCTCCCCAAATCAAACCTATGAGAGAGAGAGAAGAGCTGTAAGCAGGGTAAGTGGGGGCACTGATGGTTCCTAACCCTCTTTTACTTTGTAGTAGTAACAGTCTAAGAGGTCAACACTGGTGAGAGAAACCTAGAGGTCCTTGGGCTAAGAGATATCACAGAGGCTGTACCCAGCAACTGCAAGCAGCAGTGGAAGGGGAGAAGGAAGGGATGGATAATACCAGTGCAGCAGCTGTGCTGGGAAAAAAGGACCCCAGGGGTGTCCAGCTTCAGGGTCATGGTGAATGCTGGTGTGACCAGAACAGCTACATCAGCAGTAGTGCAACAAAAAGGCCCAGAATGGGACATAGGACAAGAGGAAATGGCCTCAAGTTGCGCCAGGGGAGGTTTAGATTGGATATTAGGAAAAATTTCTTCACCGAAAGGGTTGTCAAGCATTGGAACAGGCTGCCCAGGGGAGGGGTTGAATCACCATCCCTGGGGGTATTTAAAAGACGTGTAGATGTGGCACTTAGGGACACGGTTTAGAGGTGGACTTGGCAGTGTTAGGTTAAGGGTTGGACTCGGTGATCTTAAAGGTCTTCTCCAAGCTAAACGATTCTATGATTTATATGTCATTTATCCTTTTCACCTGAGAAATTAATTTCGGAACAGAATGAAATAAGTGGATGTAATTGAACAGACATCCAGCTTAATACTTCTTGTTATAATATCTGATAACTACATATTTTTTGGAGAACATGGTGCTGGATTCTCAGTTGACTCATTCATTGTGCAAGTATCTATTAAATTTCCAACCACTGAGATTTATTTCTTTTCATTAAAAGTCATTATTATTTATATGGTCAAGAACATAAGTAATGTTGGAAAAAATAAGTATTAAAGTCTAAGAAAAAATATTCAAGTCAATAATAACAGAAGAAAAGAAAAATATGTAGTACATATTAAAAATGAAAACAATTGTTATAAATATAATGGCCTTAAATGTTTGCTTTTATGTGACAGATGTTTTTAACAAAATGTCTGTGTTGGCAGTTTGAGCACACTTATGATTTTAATTTGTGTAATATTCCCTTTTAGTATTGATGTCTATTTACAACATCTGTGAAGGGTCTGTAACCTGAATGTGACAGGGAAAAACTAACAGACTGCTATTGGAATCTTTCCACTGGATCCATGTAACAGACTATTAACAAAAATCTTAAATAGCTATTCTAATCATCAACAGCAATCTTACGCAAATTATATCAGACCCAAAGGACCCGATTAACTTTAAAATGCCTTACAGACCTGAAACATAGATTTTGCTCCTCCTGCCTTCCTCTGTAGAGTCAAAATCGGATCATATCACAGCTAGGCACACACAAAATCAGTATGCAAGGCAGGCTGCAGACACGCAGGCAGGGTTCCACTTTCATGATAAGGAAAGCACATTTCTGAGTATTGAAATTAAATATAATCCTTTTTTTTTTTTTTCCTGTTGCACTTCTATAAATCTCCAACTGGAATTCCCATTGCATAACAACTCTTTTAACCAGCTAGAACTTGGACAACATCCTGGCACAGGGAGGCATTAATATGTCAAAGAGCTGCCGTTAAAGTGATACCACTGATAGAGGTAGATACAGGATTTCTGCTTGAGGAAAGCCAAGTCTTACTTACCAAGATGGTTTCAGAGCATAGGAAAGCGTGAATGAGGGAACATGAGCTGTCCTTTGCTATTAATTGCTTAATATTTGCACAAAATTTGAAATGTTAACTATTATTGTTATGTCCCAGAGGTCTTTTCCACAGGGTTCTTGCTTGTTCACGCCTTCTAAATCAGGAGCCAAGATTCCCCCCACCTTTTGCCACTTAGGCCCTCTCTTCCCCTCCCCTCCCACACATACCCTTTGTTTGACCCCCTCTATACTACAATAACTATTTAATTAACAACAGTTGTTAAATTTGTTTATGGCCTGACCTTATAACACAGTTTGGCTGGCCAGTTAGGATGGAGCCAAACTGTTTTTTACTTAGGTTAAGAAAAAAGCCTAGATAGGGACCTAAGCTAAAGGCCTTTTTTCTAAAAAAAACTGAAAACCAAAACACAACAAAAAAAAGTCATTCCATTTGTATCACCCTTTGCCTTCATCCACCATGGCTGCCCAAGTGACATTACAACCAAGTCCTTGACAGCAGAGCCCAACAGCCATTGCTAAAGTTTGCTATTTTTCATACAGTAGAGGAGAAAGGGGGACAGTCCTTTGAAAGCTTTTATTTAAAGCAAAGCTTTTTATTTAAGGCAAAAAGCTCTCTTCGTCTCTACCCATTTTCCTTGCTATATGGAAGTTGGGCCCAGTTTCTGGCAAGAGAGCCCCAGGTTCTCTGACAAATCTGGGTCTCTGCTGGGTACAGCTGCTTCCTTCTGACCACTGATATGGTCCCACAGGTAGGAAATTTCTGGTGTTCCCTGCAATTACCTTGTATTTCTCTCTCACTACACATATTTCACTTCTCTTTTTCTTTCCATATCTTTTTATCCTCCTTTGCCTTGTTTCTTGTGTTTTTATTTCCAATTGCTTTTTCCTTCTTTTGCTTTCTGCCCCTCAGAATTTCCACATTAAATCACTTGAAAGTAGAGCATAAAAGTCTTTAACAAAAAAAGGCGTTAGCTTTTGTTTACCACTCTACTTCTAAGTGCATTGGATGTGGAAATCCTGTGAGGCAGAACTAAGACATCCTCCTGAGGATTGATACTGTTCTAGATGTGTTCTATATAATTCACAAATTATATATTGCACAAATAAAACCAGGGATGTTTTTCATATTACTTAGGTTTTCTTCTTTTTCAGAAACATTCAGATAATGATTTTAGTACGTCGGTATCTTTAGTACCTCAGTCAAGATACCTCTCTCTGAGTCCAGGATGGTTCCCCAAGCCCTCTGCTGCTTAAGCAAAACTGACTTGGAAAGTTTTATTTCATCTCTGTGAAGAGAAACGTGACTGCAGGTGGGTCTAGAGCCAGACCATGGCTGACTCTGAGTGTGTTTGCACATCGGAGAAGAGAAGAAGCAAGGCCTCACTGCATGTGAATGGAAGAAGCCAAAGGAACTCACCCGCTTGCCCTCTGAAGGGAGGTGGGTTATTGGTAGCAGGGAGAACTGCTCTTCGTTGTGCCAATGTCACTGCTCGTAGAAGAGGATTCTGCACTGCTGCGGATGCTGTCTCTGAGACAAAGCCAGCCCAGGTGATTAGAGATTCATTAGCTCTTTTCATGAGCGCATACCCTGGCCAAACTGGGACTCAATTTAAAAAAAAAAAGCAAGCATGGGTGGACATTCCATACTGTGAATTTCAGGGTCTTCTAGTAAAGTCTTCAGACATTCACTGAACAAAACTAGGTACACTCACTCCCAAACAGCTTACTTCTTCTGTCTGTGCAACTGAGCTTGAAACAGGCTTCCTATGAGACTTCATCCACTTCCCAGTCACATTTGTGGCCGACCTAGCACAGCAGTGGAAGTGCTATCAGAATGCCTCCTCATTCCGGCTTCACCCCGACAGAGCGAGAAGGCACAAAACTTAATTTCATAATGTATTCTTTGTTTATCCAAATCTGAAAAAGATTTCAGCTTGAAATCAGAGAGGTTTTTGAATACGGAATCAGCCTGTTTCTTACTTTATTCAAATTGACTTATTTCAAGTTCTGTTACTGTCCTTTTGAACTGTTCTCCTGCTCTTTTTGTGTAATGACCTGTACGTGTTCCAAAACAGTTGAGTGAAGTTAAATCATAAAACAAAGGATCTCTGCTGAACCTGAGTGTCAAAGAAAAATTAAAGACATATTTTGGAGAAAGGTTGAGGAATCACAGCAGCCACCGGTCTGGGTACATGCAGAAGACTCAGGAATATTAATAAACCTGAGTTCAACCAGTAATGTATGGCTTTTTCTGCAGAAGTTTGAGTTCAAAAAGTTTTAGTCTTCTGCTCAACTCATGATGTACGTAGCATAATCAGTTCTGTTACCCAAAACGAAATCTTGGACTGAACCCTTCTATGTCTCTTGAATTAAACTGTACCAGGTAGACACAAGGTTTGGACTGGTAGTCACATATTCATAAAAAGTTTTAATGGAACTACATGAAAATTTATTGCATTCTTTGCAATATTTTTCTACATTATCTTTAGCAACGTTAAAGCAGATAAATCACAATATTAAATACACATGTTCCCTAATTGCTGTTACTTTTAGCCTGGTTTCCCATAATTCCTGCAATGGGGCAGGCTGTCTGTCCTCCTCTCCTGACCTCCATGGCCAGTTTCAATCAAATTTGAAAGAGTAAGGCTCAAACTGGAATCTTATCTTAGGTTCTTAATTTGAACAAACATTTCAGGGAACTGGAGAAGAAGCCCTCCTGGAGCAAAGTTTCCCTCTACAGTCAGTGGAGACAGGTAAACGCCTTTGGATGTCTCTGAAGGCAGGCCTGGTCTGCAAAATTTAAATACCTAGTCTCAGAAAGGTAGCGATGATCTTCTGTTGCTTGTGGTAGGGGCAGAAACACTGGAAGAAGGCTGGCTCCCTAGCTTTCTGGAATTTAAGCTCAAGTTAGGTCCCTCAGGTAGGCAGGCTTGACCCCATCTTAGGCACCTATAGACCAATGAAGATCTGGAGGATGGAGGTCCTCAGGCAATTTGCCCTCACTGAGACAGAGACACGCTGAGCTCAGCTATGGCGTGGTCTGTCTGGCTGTGGCCGGGGGGGCAACCAGCACACCCACAGCTCCAGATAAGCTGCAGCATACGATGAGTCTCAGCTGGCTGAAACGGTGAAGAGGACCTGGGCAGGGGAGCTGGGGTTATGATGGGGGAGGCTGAAGAACGAAGATAGAAATCCATAAGAAACAATTTGTTCCTTTTAGAATTTGTTCGCATTTGTTAGTTCTGCTGCTCACAAAACAACTTATTCAAGTATGTCAGTTGCTTTTGTTTACTCTCGCAAATGCCAAATGCATTCCAAATTCAACTGCTGGAGTACCGGGTAAGCCTGTCCCATACCAATTGCTTTTCCAGGACATCAAATGCAAATCCTGTGTTGTAGGAATATATCTTTTGTGGGAGGATTTGCTGATATTGCAGTCCAAATGCCTAACTCTTACAGGAACAACCATTGCACTGACTCTTGCTTACATTTTTAATCTTTCTTTGGCCCCTGGCCATTTTCTAAATAAATGAAACATGCCTTATTGTTCCACCCAGCAGACAGATGATAAAAAGTCTGTTTCAGACTATAGGCAAGTCAGTCTTCAGCCAGTCACTTCTAAAGACATGGAACAAGTACAGCAGTCTTTAAGTTTAATATTACCCTTCCACATTTTAAATCAATTTACAATCTTTCTTTGTAATAAGTTTGGTTACTTCCCAAATCCAGTACAGGGGATGTTTTATTGCCAATTATTCATTTCTGGTATGATGTTCTTGATAAGGGTTATGTCAAAGACTACACTTCTTGATCTATACAGAATCTTTGATATAGCATCTCACACAGGCCCTTTGTTTCAGTAAAGCTATGGATGGTACATATACCTTAACAAGTCATTTTTCTAATGATCTGCTTTGAAGGCCACAAAATACTCTTAATGATGTTCCAAATAACAAGGGCCCTTTGCCTTCTAGAATTCCCCTTGAGAACATAACTTGGCTGAAATAAATTTTTATGTATAGTAACAATATAATCTCTTTGCAGTGCTCACAAAATAATAGACTTACTTGCATTAGTGAAGACACAACACTTCATAAGCCAATGTATAATTCAACCGAGAATTCTGATTTTCAGTCTGGTTTAAAAGTAACCTTAGAATATAGCTAGTTTCAACATGATTAACATGTGCAGCAAGCTAAGAATTCACCCAATACCTATTTACCAGTCAGATTCATTTTGCACATGAATTCAGAAGACTTTTAAAAGATAGATGGAAAACTGTTGTGAAATGAAAAGTTTCATATAGTATGGGAGCTGATACCATTAACTTAAGCAATTGAAAACCTTGAATTTTTAGGTATAAAGAAAAAAAATCTTAGGTATATCTGCATATTTCCACAGAAAAAAAAAAAACCAAACTTTTTCCACCTCAAAATTTCATATTGTCAGAAAAAGAAAAACATGGTCATTTGTCAAGGATTCCTGCATGTCTGGCTGTCCATTTTGAGCCATGGCAATAGCTTTGCCTGGGCTGTCAGTTCTGGGCGAATGGCCACTGTGCATATGCACCAGTACCTGCACTCGCCTGCAGCTGATATACAGTTTATTTGCACACATTACAGATGCAGATGTACAGTATGTTTTCTGCATGTGCAATAAGCCCTATACTTCCAGAAATGTCAGGCTCACAGTGCATGAACTGGCCATCTCTATACAACCTTCACCCATAACTCCTAGAAATAGATGACCTTTGTAAGATTTATTTGAAAATATATATATATATAAAATATATATATAATATAAAAAATTATTTGAATTCCTGCTCGCAACAGACCTATTTGGCAAAAATTCTCACTGGCCACATTGTGAGCCATCCTGAAGCATGGCTGTGTCTATACTAGTAAATAAATCAGGCCAAGGTGCTTTCCATGGCCCCAAGGGAAGAAACATGATGCTGACGCTGTACTCTTTCCCCAAAACAGGGTGGCCCTGTTCATACTGCTTATTGGGAACAGTCATGTTGTCCCTTACATTGTGCCGGGGCAATGTCTGGGAGCTTACTAGCTGGCACAGGACTATGCCGGGAGTTGCTACCAGTTACACAATACAGATAGTTTCTGGACAGTGTTTGAGGCCATGCTCTAACCCTGTTTATTTTACTTTTCCTGATGTCACTCGCAGTTACAGTAAGGAAGCCACAACCAGGAATTACGGAAGAGGCAGGCAGAGCAGTCTGTGTCCTGGGGGACTGGGCCACTCTGACAGTGGAAATACCGAATCCTGGCCTCAGAACTGCATGGAACCAAATGAGGAACCAATAACTTGTTTTAAATACATTTCTTCATCTGTGAGGGCAGTGTTTGTGTTCTGCTTTACATTAGGCTCCTTGCATTTAAAACTCAGGTGTCTCAAACTGCTATAGACCTGGTTGCTATTTCTAAATCTGCTCAAGCAAGTGCCCTCTGCTTACAGATCACCCTGCTTCCACATGTAAGCAATGTTCAGCTCTCCCACAACCACCACACAACCCACATTTCTGGCCTTGCGGAGGTATTTTTATGCATAACCACAGATGGGATAGAAGTAGAGAGTAGGCAGATCAGCCCGCCTAATAAATTTGGCTTTTAGAATAACAACAACAAAACAACAGTTCCAAATTCACCAGTGAAGCCCAGTCTCTAATGAATTTGTATCCCATAGCTGATTGAACTTTCCTTTGAATTGTGGCATGAGCTTAAGTTCTTATTAGACATCAGATGATCCGTAGAGATGCTAGCCATTTTAGATATGCTATCATTCATAGCTGGGAAACCTTCAGGAATACTCACACGTAGTTTGACACAAAAGAATTCTTAGAAGAGAGAAATCTTGGCTGTGATGTTGATACTCCACTGCCTTGTGGGGCCTGAACATCAAAATACTCACGGCTAAGGCATTTAGAATTTGTGTTTCTTCATTTCACAATCCTTTTCTCCTCCAGAAAGGTCACTAATGCCATCTAAGATACCTCAAGATATCTGACACGTGCGCATGGAGCTAGAGGATACGACAAAAGACCTATGGGAGACCAGGGCCCTGCAGGACCAGAAGTGGGTGGCCATGCGTTCCCACTCTGCGACCAAATCAAGCCTGCAGTCATAAATGCCATGGATTTGAGACAGCTGCTGGGCTGTCCAGAGATAGGCATCTGGTTTAGGAGGAGCTGAATGTCACCCAAAGGGTGTTTCTCACCTCAACCTAGCTGTGTGTTCTCATAAAATATGAGCCTGCATCAAAGGTGGCTGAAGTCAGTGAGCACTTACTGAGGGAGGACTCGGACATGCATCCATCCACACAACAGGCTCCCGCAAGCCCTGCTTCCTTAGGAGACGAGGCTATAAACACCACTCTGAGCTTCCCTAATTATTTTTCTGTTGCTGTTAGTTCCCTATCCCATTCTATCCATGGCAGAGGACAGAGACCTTCTACCCGATCTAGAGGAGGACTCTTGTGCCAGCTCCAGTGACAGAAATGCAGTGGGTCTGCAGGGGGACTAAGTCTGGGTTTGAAGCACGTGAATGACCATCTTCGGTGACAATTGTGCCTGGCAGATTGGTACGCTGTATTTGCTAGAAAAGAAACCGAGCCTGTGTGGAAGGATCTCTCTGAAGACAGCACTATAAAGAGTTCTGTTCTTTGAGGTCCCACCTGGAGGGTTTTCTGCAAGAGGGTCAGTCTGTTAGTTTACATGTGCATGACTGCAAGCAGAAGTTAACCATTTAAGTTTCATAATTAACCTTGACGGACTTCTGTAATGATTTCTGAGCATGGAATGCTGTCTTAGTTATTGCTGAATATTAGAATAATGAATGTGTTGCTTTAGTAACAGGATTGCTGTTAGTAAAAAGCAGGGAGGAAAAAAATTGGCAGAAATTAAACCATTAAACACACAGTGGTTGTTCAGAGAGAATTCCTCAAAGAGGAAAAATGGGAACACAGAAGATCAAAGGGAATTATAGCTGTTTAAAGATGGATGAGGAGAAGAAGAGGCGGCATTTTCTGGACTATATAGATAGCATTCTAGGATAAATAGCACTGATTTGTCTGAGAAATCTAGGCTTCTATTCCTCAATATCAAAGGGACGAAGCCTCAGGTCCAATAGACTGGCACACAGACTTCTGAAACATTTTGGTACATGGAACAACACACAGATAGACATAGACATAGACATATTTTATATGGAAAATATCTATATACTTTTTAAATGATTGCATCTGTGTACACAGATATATATGTATATGTATCCATGTATATGAACTGTGGTAGAAAGGTATGGTTTCTGGTTTTTTTACCTTACAGATACTACATTTCTAATTATTGATACTGTGGAAGGAAAGTGCAGCATGAAGACTGCCAAAGTACTGTTGGCTTATAATAATAATACCATCCCATGGCACTTACGAGGTTCACTGTAACAATCAAACTCAAGTATTGTCTTCTTTCTTACCAACCTGGACATTTTGTTTGCGTACAGTTTTTTTCATGCTCTGCTTTTCAAGTGGACACTTGTTTTCTGAGACTGTCCTGATGGGGCTGAGAAATTCATTGAAATCCACAGTACAGGAAGGCAGGGTTAATATGGCCACTGTAACACTTTTGATGCAACAACTTTTAATCTGAAAATGTTCAGAAAAGTCTCTGTATGTTTGGTGTTTTTTTAAAAAATATGTTAGTGTCTTCTTTTTTTTTTCCAGTGTCTGAGTCATAATCCAGAGGATATTTTGCAGTAACTTACTGCTGTGGATGAATGCATCATGCACATTAAACAAGTGGTGCTACTGTTCACTTTAAGCCAGCTCACAATCTGTATACTCATTCAACTTTTTTCTCCAAACAGTATACATCATTCTGAGCAGCTTCTATAAACAGACCAAGTTCTGCTTGCTATAGCAACACACCTCCAATAAGTGAATTTTCTCGTTGATTAGACAGAGGAAAAGTAATATTTCTTAAGTGCTCTGAAAGAAAATTGGGAGATCCAGCATACTTGGGTCAATAAATATCTGCTTGTAGTAACCCCACAGTAAGGTCCTCATCCATCCTTAGGGTGTGATGGATGCACAAAAGATGGGGGAAAAAAGTAAGAGATAATGATAACAACTGTATGTAAACTGGGGCCTGTCCCAGTACAGAAAAAAGGTGATGGAGAATGGTTCTTCCCTGCTCATCTCAGGTATCTGCGATTTGGATGTCTACCTCTAGATAGATGGGCTAACTCTGAGATGAACTTACAAAGCAGGTCAGATGAATGCTACTCTGTTTCTCTATACCTATATTACCTATAAAAAGACACTCAATAATCAGCTTGAAGCTAGATATTTCCAGTATAAAATTAGGCAATATGAATCCCCTGGTTTCTGTGGGTGTGCCTATATTTCCCCATCTAATTCTGATTTCTTTCCTTTTCTCTCTCTTACTCCTATTTGACCTGACATACAGGCAAACTTTGGAAACCAGTAGGTTATTTCTGTTAAGGCAAAAATTAATAATTGTTACCTATATGTGTGACACAACCTTGTTTAGTGCAAAGGACAAAGTGATTTCTGCTCAGAGCTGGTTAGAATCTTTTTCATCATTGCTTGAATGCTTTTAAATTAATACTATTTTCCTTAAAATGGACTATTTTCAATAAGATAAGTACTTGCTTAGATGAACACTGTCATGAAGAACTATTAAAAATAATCTTTTTTCAGCTTGAAAAATTGACGTGGAATTTGAGTTAGAAATTCAAACATTGTTTTGAGAGTTGTTTTACAGATTTGTAATGCCTGTATATGTTCTTTCTGGTCAATGCCATCTCTATGTTAGGCCTCCATATGTCCTGAGTCACAGCAGAACCTTCTAGGGTCACTGGGATTTAAATAGAAGGATTAACCAGCTCTTAAGTATTTTTGGATTTAAAAAACTGAGATTGGGAAACCATTTTGCAAGGCAAGCAAACCTATTCCGGAGGACTAGACGACTGCACACCTGGACCTGTTCCCTCCTAGGAGCCAGCATGTGTGTGTTTCGTGTGACCAACACGGCAATTGTTCCTGCCGCAGAACGAGACTGTGCCAAGGCACGTGTGACGAGAAGATCCCATTACTGGAACTGTGGGAGGTGAATGTCGCGTTTCAGTTGGATCAGGGAGGGGTTTGGTCACACAATGAGGAAGCACTATGATTTGCTTTGGTGGGTCAGAGCACGGATACTTCATCGCCGGTTTATGTTCTGTTAAAGTATGCTAAGAATATACCATTTGTCATTTAAATGAGCCTATTTTAATGTATAATGAAGCATGATTCATATTTCCTTATACAGTTTATTAGGCTTTTCAGTGTTCGTATTTATCTGTTATTTTTCTTCTTTCGTGCATATCCACCATTAGTCGTGAGGATAAAGGGGTGTGATTCTTGTCTAATAGGAAGAAAAATCAGGAAAAAAAAGACTGAATAAAATATTTTCAGTTTGTTCCAATGCCACACATACTTTGTTTTGAATAAAACCAAACAAAACAATAATCTGACCTGGAATGAACAGAGAACAGTATTTCAAACTAGGTGACTTAAAATGAATTCTAATTATCCTGGTACATCAGCTAAAGTTACATGTATCAATAGGCCTTTTACTGGGATGAAATGTAACGCTTGCATACATACAGCTGACCCTTAATGTGCAGATCAATGGATTTAAAGTTATGTATGTAAACGTTTGAATCACTGAAGCATAAAATAGGTAAACTTGGCCCATAAATAGAATTTGTTTGTTGAAACAGTGTAAAATGAAACACAATCATAAGTGGAAACATTTTTGTCTTTTAAGTGACAACCTTGAGTTAAGAATGAATCACACTTTTTTCTAAACATTGTTTTGTTTCTTGCTCCAAGCAAGATTTGAAAGTTGCTTCACTTAGAGCTTGGGGGCCGAGGAGGAAGGGTTAAATTCTGCAGCTGAAGGTGGACAAAGGTAGCGTTTCTTTGGCAGCAGAAAGTAAGTCATTTTTGTTTGGCAAAAAGGGATGCTTGCATTTGCACAGACATTTGGATTATGAGAAGCAGCCCTAGCAGAAATGAATGAGTGGACAGCGTGCAGGTGAAGTCTGAATGCAGATCAAATGGCTCGGAAATGTGGAAAACGATTGTCCTCAGATAGGATGCAGTCCCATATTGCATGCATTTAGCTTTCTGGATGTGATGAGTCATACGGACCCCAATGAGAACACCCATGTGTGTAAAATTAAGATTTGAAGTATTTACAATGATATCACCACAGCAGGTCAGATCAGTCTAGTGTTTTAAACCTCAGCATTTTCTTTCTGGGAGATATCACTAAGGTTTAAAAGTGTTGGCAAGCCTGGATGGAAAGTGTTTAATTCTTAAGCAAATAAGATTTTAGTATCATCAGCTCCTGACAGGAATCCCTAATTAGTATATCTGTTGTTTATAATGATATAGTATATCCTTTGTTTATAAAGACAGACAGTATATCTCAAATGTGTGTAACAACAGAAAGTTTTAAATATTTAATATGTATAAATTACTGCACTATTTTTCTTCCAAAACTGATGTCATTCTAGAGCCTTATTCAGGCCCATTTGAGAATTTCCGTTTGGGGCATTTTGAAGTATCTGAGAAAAACATTTCTATCTGTAAGTTCCTGGAAAAGGACATTATAGATCCCGAGGCCAATATGCATCTAGACATAGTGGGAGATGTTCATAAATCAAAAGAAGTGAACAGCTGGAACATCCATTCAGTTCAATTGATGTTAGGAGTACTCAGCACCTCTGAAAATTAGCTTGCTTACCAGCTGCCTAAATAAGGATGGATCGGTGCTTTGAAAAATGTGAGCTTAATAAGTCAGTTTTGTAAATGCGCAGCAACATTTGCTATAACATTTCCATCACACGCCACAGTCAGAGAGGAAATAGGATGTCTGGAACAACTGCAGGTTATGCCTCTAGACCTGACCCTGACACACACTGCATCTGGAGGCTGGCAGGGTGGGATTCCCAGCTCTTCCAGAGCTCTGTTAAGCTCAGCGGTGTACAACAGCCTGCGAGGCGTCATTTTCAGGACTGGAGGCCAAATTGATGTTGTTATTTATGGAGAACCTTTTCTCCATATGGAAGGCTTTCCTTCTAGGAAGGTTTCAACCACAGCAACCAGCTCTGTTCTGCTTTTCCAGCGCTCTTGTACGGAATACAGCGGAACAGTTGGGAGCCTCTTTCTTTGCTAACACAAGTACTGAGGAGGGTTTTACAAGACCCATCAGGGAAGGTTGCAATCCAGGCGTGTGCTACAGCAAATTGCAGTCACCTTGAAAGCAAGTGATTTCAGTGGGGACTGCTTCAAAACACATGATGCGCTGTGGTCTTTGGCGCTTAGATCTTGTCCTACTTCAAGCAGGGAAAAAAAAATCAGGAAAATTAAAATAAAACAAATTTAGATTAATGTAATCTCAGAGTTATGAATATATATGCTCAAACTTCAGGAATTTTTTTTTTTTCAGCCTTACATCAACTCAGCTGTTTTGCATATGTTAGCCTTGGTTAGTTCTGCTCTGTTTTGGGGCACAGACATTAATATACTTTTAATATTTGTTTCATATCTCTGAGATTTACAACTGATATGTATACTTTAATACTTTTGATAACATGTAATATTTGGCCCCCAGAACTCTGGGATGGTGGCCGTCAACCCATTCTTGTGTTGGTAAAGCTAAGTTTATGTACATATGCATGAAAATATGCATAAGTGTGGATCTTATTTTGTGACTATGGCTCCTTGGTGTGATCTGTAGGTACAGGACCTATTTAACAGGATCATATTATGCACTGGGGAGGATGGTTGTTACAAGGGGACTCTGGCTCTGCCCATGCCCAGCCTCGGAGGACCGAAGTTCCACAGAATGGCGGAGGCTGGCAGGTGCCTCTGGAGAGGACCTAGTCCAGCTCCCTGCTCAGGGCTGGGGCCGCTACAGCAGGTGCTCAGGGCAGTGTCTAGTTGGGATTTTAACATCTCCAAGGATGAAGACTCCACGGTCCTTGAGGACAACCTTCTCCACTGTTCCACCACCCGCACACTAAAGGCATTTTTTCTTACACTTAAATGGAATTTCCTCCGTTTCAGTTTGTGCCTTCGCCTTGAGCCCTGTCAGTTGGCACCACTGAGAAGAGCTTGGCTCCATCGTCTTTACTCCCCCCATGAGGTATTTATTACACGGATTAAGATCCCCCCATCCCGAGCCTTCCCATCTCCAGGCTGAACAGCCCCAGCTTTCGGCCTTTCCTCACGTCAGATGCTCGAATCCGTTAACCACCTCCCTGGCCCTACAGTTCCACCCTTAGATCCAAACTCATCGCGCCTAATCGAAGCTGCGCCCCTCTCAAGACAAAGCCTTGGGCAGAGGTGCTGCCTCCTGCCAGGGGTTGGCGGCGACGGGGCAGTGGCAGGCACTGCTCAGCTACGGCCTCCCCACCGTCTGCCACAGACCCCTCCGTTTGGTCACCTCCCAGCCTGCGATGGGACAGGGTTGAAAGGAAGCCTTTGCCTGCCAGCCCTCAGGGCGTGAGATGGGGGGGGATAGACGTGTGTGGGAAAGCAGCCCTATTGCCTGTCCGCTCCCCAGAGGGGAAAGGGGCTCCGCAGCACTGACCGCCTCCCTCAGGCCCAACCGCCTCCAGCGCGCGGGCGGGCCGAGGTGAAGGGAGAGGAGAGGAGAGACTTCGCCGCTCCCTGTCCCGCCCTCGATGGCCTGTACCATTCCCTCCCCGTGGGAGGGGGGGAGAAGAGGGGCAGCGGCAGCGCCGCTCTAGCTATCTCAGGGCCCTAGCTGCCACCCGCCCCCCCCCTCCCGCCCGCGGGGTGGCGCCGTCCTGCCGCCAGGCGCGGGGCTTGCGGGGGCGCGCGGCGCCTTTTCCCGCCTCTCTTCCCCCCCCCCCACCCTGCGGCGGCTCCGCCCCGGCCGCCATGTTGTGGCGGCGGCGGGAGCGGGAGCGGCGGCGGCGGTGGTCGGGGCCTACGGAGCATGCAGGGAGCGAAGCAGCATCCCGCGGACGGACACCCAGGCCAGTGGGTGCTCATTGCACCAGGTAACCCAGCGGGGCTCCGAGGTGGGACAGGCTCTGCCGCAGCGCCGATCTCTCGTTCTCCACCGCGCCCCGCTGACTGGCCCTGGCCCTGGCGGTGCTCGCCCGCATCGCGGTGGGGCTGGGCCGTCGCTCGGGCAGGAGACACGGGTGCCTTTCTCTGAGGGCTGGGGCAGGTCACTGGGCTGCTGTGTGCGGCTCGCCCCAGCCCTGGTGTGGTAAGGACGTTTTGAGACACAGGTTTACACAAGGCCCTACAGAGTACCCCCCTTTCTCCTCTCCAGGGACCCTGTTTCCCTCACTGCATTTTGTTTTTGTGTGTCATTAGGGTTTTCCAAAGGTCAGCTTCCCCCCTGGTTTGCAGACAGCGTTGTGAGCCCTGGGGAGAGGAGCTGTAGAAGAGAGGTCTTGTCAGCGAGGTCCCTGATGGAGCCTCACCATCGTTTCCCTGCTGCTGGCAGCCCACCTTGCCTCCATCCCCTTAGTCCATTCCTGCATTTTTTGAAGGAAACGGTTTAGTGCCCTAAGCCTCAGCTTTAAAACAAACTCCTTGGAAAGCGTAAGTCCTAAGCCAGAGTGAGATCTCCTCGGCTCTTCCTCCTTAACAGGCTAAAGAAGTAGACCTCCACATGGCAGCTCTGCAGATGCGATATATATACACAAGGCCTTAAACACTGTGTAGGCTTAGTTTCTCTCACTTAGCACTGAATAAATGGGAAGATGCCTTTCCCCCTTTACATTTATTTCTGCCTAGTGTCAGGTTTTAGAATTTTAAATTCATAGATGACAAAAGGTTTTTGTGTTAAAAGAGGATGAGTGAAACAGGATGTGCTCAAACTCCAAGACACTAAGAGGAAGGAGGCATTTTGTAACTGCTTTTTTTTTTTTTTTTTAGTTTGATTTCCTAAGGAAATGCAACTTCCACAATTCTCTGTGGGTCAACTTTGTACTGTGCCTATTTCTTACCCCACCCAAAACTTTTGAGTGTTAATTTCAACCAAACCTGATAAAAAGGAGGAGCTCTTTGGAGTAATTTTATGAGCTTTGTGAAAATGTAGGCAATGATGTGAGAAATGCTATAAATGGCACCACTGAAGGAAAGGTATAGCAAGAGCTTAGTTCAGCAGAGAGTGAAAACAAGGCAGGAGTTCAGTCTTAAGACATGCATCTGTGAGAAACCAGGCTTCTCTAGTTACATGAGAAACAGAACCAATTGTTTTGATCTCACTGATTCCTCTCTTCCTCTGGTTTTGACTTTTCAATCCCACCCTTTGGTATCTGACATGCCTGATGCCTAAGAAAGGAATTTATAAGTGAGGAATTCCTTTTTTTAATATTGACTCTCTGCAGACTAGGATTTAAAGCTGAATCTTGTGTATCGGATGACTGGCTATGCCAACAGATGTCCGTACTGTGCAAATATTTACAAATATGCTTAACTTATGCATGAGTAGTCAGTTCTGTGCAGTAAGTTAAATTTTTCAGTAAGTGTTTGCAGGATTGGAGCCAGAGCTTGTAACTTTCATGAAGCCAGACAGTTTGCATTACCAATTATGCCAGCACAGCTCTGACAAAATTTATATAGTACCCCAGACCTGTAAGAAAGTTTATTAAGCCTTAGTAGAACCTCAAAGCACATAGTGATTTTAAAAAAAGTCTGTGGCTGATAGTGTTGGAACTCCATGGCTAATGAGACTTTCCAATCCTATGAATAGGACTGCTGAAATGAAATAGATTTAATGATTTTAGTTTGGTTTTAACTTTTTTTTTTTTCAGAAAAGAGATTTTTAAAGTTAATGTCTGTCACTTTTCAAAGTTTTGTATTTCTTAACTGTTTTGTTGAATGGATCTCAGAAGTTCTTCATTGGCCATTTAGCAGAATTTGTAGTAGGAAGACCTGATTACTTCTAGGAATGAAGATATATGCAGTTGGATTTATAATAAAAAATGCTTTTTCTTTGAGTATCTTAAATTTTATTCATATGGCAATCCATATCTTCATAATACCCACATGGCATTATGCTGCATACATGCATAAACATGACTCATGTAAATAATTGCAGGATCTAGTTCTGGATATGAATTTAATACCATTTGTTAATAAGTCTACCAACACCTAGGTGTAAATAGCTTATTTATCTTCTTGTATCTGTGGCCATTATCCTGTGCATAGTGGGAGGAAGGAGCAAGGTGTGTTTTAATGCTACCCAAGAAGCTCCAAAACTTTTCTTGTAATAAAGGCACTTTCTAAGGTCCCATTTTCAAGTGCTTAAGTTAGTTTTAACTACTCACCGGGGTAGTCTGACTCCTAGAGTAGCCTGTAAGATTAATAATGTATACCATCCTACGCAACCTTATAACATCTCCACTTGGATATATGCCATTCATCTTGCTTTGATTGTGACATCTTAAAAGTTCCTGTGTGGATGGAGATGGTGACTAGTTCTGCAGAGAGGCAAGATATCTTAGTCTAAAAAAGAATGAAGTCTGTCAGAAGTATAGAAGTAAACCAATGAGAACTGAAACTTTCTTTCTTACCTATCAATAGTTTTCAATCATTCAGACTGTTAGAGGTTCAACAGTAGCTTCCTAGAACAAGGTAAAGATATGGCTGGAGTTCTGAATGATGATTCATGTGTTGCTCTGATTCTTTAGTTACTATGTCATTCTGAGAATCTGTCTGATTTTGCACAAGTCTCTTGACTGGGGTTTTGCTGCTTATGTGACATGTAGAAACACTTAACTGCGTAAAAAGCGCATGTAAGAGAGAGGCGAGATTCTTTCTTATTTGGAGTTCCGCACTGACAGCACCGGGTTGATATCTGGAACACAGCAGCTAAAAAGTAGGCAGATTTCATTTTCTAATTGCTGTAGAAAGTGAGCAGAGTATGCTTGTCTGCTTTAGTATTGAAGGTTATAAAATTATTACTAATTTCCTTGTTTCGGTACACGTTTATACACTATGTTATATTGCATAGACAGTAAATTGCTGCTCTGCTGTTCAAAGCATGTTTGATGACTGAGGAGATAAATTTCAATTTTGCTTCTGATTTCTTAATTTTTATATTGATTTCAGTGTTCTGGAAACAGCTCAGAAACAAGGAATCTCCTCTGTCAGGTAGAACTGCCCATGTTCTTTGTTGAAGTCATGGTTATGGCTAGAGGAGTAATGCAGTTGGAGTGGTGGTTTCACCAATGATGTGTGTTATCCCAGCCCTCTCGAACTGCTCTAGAGGGCCAGACTCTGTCACTTTCTGTTGCAAGTGGTTAACTCTACCATTTTATTTCCAGTACTGTAAAACTTTGATCATTAGTGTCCATCTCGTGCCTACACATCATAGGACAGAGCTACAAACCACACAGCTCAGCAGGTATTTGACGTGGATTGTAGAGGTGGGTGAAGGTAGGAAGGGGGAGCAGAGTTGCCTGAGCTGAGGGGCAGAGCTGATGTTCAGTCAGCAGGCCAGTCACCCTGTGCTTCATTTCAATCAGTCTTTGCTTACCCTCATTCTTTCCTATGGCATTCTTTCCTCATTCACTGATCTTAGCAGCAGCCTGATGACAGTCTTTGCTCTCACCAGCCCTTTGCCACACCAAGACACTGAGGTGGTTTGGCATGGGAGAGTCACACAAGGGAAGTCTGAGTAGGAAGGGGAAAGGAGAGCCCCAGGCAGTCATACCTGGGCTGGCTGGTAAGCAACTTCTAGGTGAGGTAGCACATTTTACCTTTAGAAATGGTAGCCTGCCCTTGTCCTGGTGAGAGCTCTTGTGGTGGTGTTTCTGCTGATACTTATTTTTTCCATGGAGGCAGGATGATTTGATATGCCAATACAATCATCTTTTAGTTTTGTTTCTATAAGCATAATTGTTCCTGTGTTAGGGGTTGAAACACCAAGGGCAGGACAAAGGGGAAGCCAGAAGTCAGGGGGAGACGAGTTAGGAAGTGTTGGTCTGGTGGAGAAGGTAGGATGAGGAGAAGGTGGTAACCATATTAATCACTCCTGAAAGGCTGGAAGCCGCTGGTGTACATTGTGCAGCCTTGTCATGGACATTTAGAGGAAGGTTGAGAAATGGATGTGAATAGTCAAGAGAGAAAATGATGAACAAACAGGAAGAGGGTAGATGGAGGGATTGGTCGTATGGAGGGAGGTGATGAGGACAGAAAACTTGGGCATGTG
This sequence comes from Harpia harpyja, assembly GCF_026419915.1. Classification (NCBI taxonomy): domain Eukaryota; kingdom Metazoa; phylum Chordata; class Aves; order Accipitriformes; family Accipitridae; genus Harpia; species Harpia harpyja. The sequence goes on from NC_068943.1 coordinate 33,474,734, forward strand.
GATAGGGGTAGAGCTGTGCATGCTGGGCTCGAAAATAGAGTCAGTTCTTTGGGTGGTTTCTCCAGTTGCAGATTAACTATGCTGTGGATATACAGGCACCAGATTTGGCCTAGAGCAGACTCAGCTCAGCACTAACAGTTTATTAGTTCAAGTGCTGTGCCATGTTAACACATCTCTGCTGTTTCCAGGACCAGCTTTGCAGTGCCGCTGCTTTCAGACAGTGTCTGAACTATATAAGTCCTGATGGACCCAAGCTGGCTCTGTGCAGACCCACTTGGGTGTTTCTGTGCTGTGCTCCACGTTCCAGGGGGTTTTATTAGCTTGGCTGGAAATCCGGATCTGAACTTGCTTTGTGCAGGGTAGTTGATGTCGATGGTTAAGAAGACCTCCCGAATTTGGAGTTCTGGAGGAATCATGGTACGGAGACACCAAAGTGCTAATAAGTCCTGAAGGACCCACATGGACTTCATTGGTGGGTGGCCGAGTTTCCAGATTGTGCTTTTCTGCGTTTCTCATAGTAGTTGGATAATCAGGGATGTTATATCACCCATGTATCTAAACCCCGCTTTACCCTTGAGAATGTAGAGCTTCCTATACAGGCTTCTTGTTGTATTGGTCTAGCTAGGTACAAAGGAAAAGAAGTAGCTCCTGAGGATTAAAACCTAGCCATCTCACAGCTAGAAAGTTGCTAATGATGTGCTTTAGTAGAGGAGAGTCTGTCTGTGTTTACTGCATAGTCATGTACATTTTTGTAAAATCCTATTAACTGAACCGATGAGATTTATGTTTTTTTATGTGCATACAGGAAATTTCTAATTTGCTTTGTGAGCTGGGCCCATGGAACTACCATTTTTAATGTTTTCTCTGAAAATTGTAAGAACTAGAAATTATTTTCTAGACAGAGAAATAATACTAAGACCCCACCTAATTGTAGGGTTCTAAGGGCAGGGCCCTGGAAAACCCTCAAATACTGCGGTAAAGTCACTGTGCGTGACATAGATCTGATCTGGGCTTTAATAATAAGAATAAACATTCTTACGTAATGGCTTCAAACTGGTCTTACCAATAGCAACCAAAATCACACTAGCTGCTTAACAGGATGGGTGTGAAGGGCAGTCTCTTTTCAGTACACTTTCTCAGAGATAGGTGTTAAGTCAGAACTGGAACTATTTATATCCTTCACCGGTTTTAGCAAAGAGGTTAGGAATTGAAGGCAGTTTTCTAAGTCTGGTGTTCCACTCTACACCTAAAGTTAAGACTGCTATATTTAATTTGTTCTGTGTTTGTATTAGGAGAAAAAGTAGGGCTTAGCTGCAAGCTGAAAATTATTTTCAACCTTTAGTTTTCTGAACTAGACAAGTTTAGCTGACTACATTTTTTCAGTCTGCTGTTTTCTTAAACAGTAAATTGATTAGCTTTTTTATTGTTTTATGGGAACTGCCATATGAATAGCACTGGAAGGATTGCAAGGGGGGAGGGAAATTTAACAATCCTATTATTTTTAGGAATTACTTATTTAAAAATAAAAGGAGCAGTTTCACATTAGACTTGGCAAGCTGTTTGAACAAATCTCATATATGCCAAAAGTCAGATGGAGGCAGAAATAAATGGACTGTGCCAAACCGTAGGGCATCAGCACACATTAAATTAATCCTTCATTCTTTCAAATGAGACTAAGGAACTTTTGTCTCTGTGCAACAACAGAGGAAGCATTTGACTTGAAAATTTTGGGCCATATTGAGAGAAGATGTCATAGCAAAAGAAGCTGTGGAATACTTAATGCATAAAAGTAGTTTGCTTTAAAATCTGAAGTAGGCAGGTTTTATTTTTATTTTTTTTCCATTCTCACACCTTGCACTTAACGCTTTGATACATGCTTTTATTCAGCATTTAAAAACCAGGTCGATTTATCTGCTGCAAAATAGACCACACTGCTGAGCTGTTAGGGAGCTTGATTCAGAAGTTGAATGTCAAATGAATGTCAAAATTGAGCAGGATACTTGAACATTAATACTTCCAGAATAATTGTGATAAACAACTTGGAAATAGTGTTTACAATAAACAAATATGTATGTATTTTAACAGCTGACTTAAAACAGTAGAAAGATTATATAAAATATATGCACATATTTATACACGTTTTTAGTAAGGTGAATGTGAATCTGCTTATTTTAGAAGTTAGCACTCTGTGGGTGTATTTTACTTAACCTCCCCCTAAATAGGCATTTGCATCTCCTGAACAAAGCCTTCTGCCTGCAGGTAATTTGCACCATTTCTTATATGTCATCTCTTAAAAGGCATACTGAGCTCAGCTGTGTATAAAGCAGATATAACTGGCAAGCTAAGGAGCCAGAAGGAAGCATAGCAAATAAAGTAACTGAAAAGAGATGTTTTAATGTGTAACACCATCTCCTACTTCTGCTTTCTGCCATCTGGCTTGGAAGAGACCAACTTATGCCAACTTAGGCCTCTCTGCGCATGGAAATAGGGCTGATTCAGCCAGTAATACAGCTGCACCAGTGCTGACCCTATAAATATTGCAAAGGGAAGTATGAAGTTTTTATCCTTTCAAGTGATAACCTGTTCTTGAACTTCTCAAGATTGACCTCTCCTTCATTCAGCTCAAACCCCTGCATGATCTGCTAGCATCTAGATTTCAATAACGGATGAATCGGTACTGTCCATTGCTGCCAGTAAGTCCACGAACATGTTTTTTTGGCCTAAGAAGTGAACTGTGCCAGCATAACAGGAAGCCAAAAGATGCTCTCAGGCAGAAGTCTTAATATTTAGCTGTATTACATAGCTCTGTACTGGAGCAAAAGACCACTCAAACCATCTAGTAGCATTTGCATGTGAAGTTTTGCTCAAGATAGAAGACAGTGCCATTTTTAGGTGTCATTGTGTTTTATCATAGGATTTTCAGGTAAAGTGGGAGCCAGAAAGACTTGAAGGGGTGTAAATTATGTCACATTAAACGTTATTTCCTTAGGGCACCAAATAATAAATGCTGTGATTTCCAGTCTGATAACCATTCTATCTTTTACAACAGGCATGGCAAAAGTCCCTTCACTGAAGCTAGTACTACTGTGTATGGTCAAGGAGAGGGTAAGGTGGTGAGGTAACATCAATTTAACGTAACTGTGTAACAACTAAGAAGATATTTCCAAAAATCGAGTGCAAGTGCAAAGCCATACCTTATATCTAAGCACCTGCAAAAGAGGCTGTTTGCAGAGGCAAATCGAGCTGTGTGCCATTTAGTACTCCCCTGAGAGTATTGTGAGCCACAGAAACAACAGCGTAGTCTTGTGGCTCATCTCTTGCTTTCCCACCTCTGTAAAGTCACATACGATCTAGTTTTCTAATTAGCTTACAGTGGTCAAAGACCTCCAGTGTCACATATAGAGTAAGTTATATTCTGTGCCATCTCCTGCTATGGGTTCTGTCCTCTCGTTCCAGTGATCGTGTAACTATTTGGTGAGTGAGAATAGCTTACTGATCTGGGTGAAAATTAATACTTCTTTTTTCTGACTGGTTATTTCTCAGCTGGATCAGTGAACTGAGCCGCCATGCTGTGTGGCCACGAGGTTGCTAGCTTGAATGGAAAGAAAGCAGAGATGTGCAACAGGGAGGGAGCAGAGGTGGGGATCTCGGGACTGCGCTTTTCAATAGCCTGTGATCTTTGGTCATTTCAAGCCATTCATGAAACTGTATCCTTAGTCTGTGCATACCTGAATTCATTCATTATGCTAATAGTTAATTACCTTGTAACTTAGAAAATTGTCAAAAGTTTGGGTGATACAAAGTACTGGATTTATTAACTAATTTTCACTGGGCTTTTTTCAGGGCACGCTGCAGGACAGAGGACACAGGCACTGAATTAAAACCATTTACTTCAGGGTTGACTGATTCTAAAAAGAACATAAATAAAATGATTATTAGATCTAACGTATCTGTGTGCCCTTAGGCTACATAGTTTAAAGTCTTCCATAAAATGTCCATTTAACGGGCTCCATCATAATGTCTCCATCTGACACACCTTTCGTGCATGGTTAGAAGTTAAGAAGGGAACGGAAAAGACTTGTGTAGGTGACGTATGGTTTAATATCTGTTTTTAAATGAAATCTTAACTTTATATTTCCAGACTTTTAAATAATCCTGTTTTTTTGCAGGGTGATGGTGGTAGGGAAATTTGTGCTCTCAGAGGGTTTTTTCCTCTTACGCAATTGACAGATATTTACAGCCTTCTTGCTTGCTTGGCTGGCAGCTTTTTGCATGGGAATTCCATATAACTTGATATTAGTCTGTTATATATAGTATTCTATAAGCAATTTTTAAAAAAAAAAAAAGGTGAAGAGACCTTGCATCATCCATAACATTTTCATAGATCTTAGTGGGAGTTTTTATGTTCTTTTCCAATTTATTCATGTTGCTGTACCAGCTAACACTGTTTTTTTTTTTAATGGCCACATTCATTAGTGCCTCATATCTATCCATTGTGGAAGAAGTTATTGCCAGAAGTCCTTTGACAGCTGGTTCATTTTCACTTTGTTCTGTTTATATTTTTTATAGAATTTGCCTGGTTGTGTGTCTGACCTCCACGAAATACGATAGGCTTTTCTCCTTTTCTGTAATGGAAAGCTTTGTTTAAGCTTTTATAGTCTCTTTCGCTCAGCTTTAGGACTCTGAGGTTCCGTCTGTAGACTCCAGTACAACTGATGGATATATCACCCACATTTTTAGATGGATTTCATGTGATTTGGTTAATAGTGAATGAACAGTAGACTATAACTTAAGCAAAGTAGACATACTTATCAGCCCAGTGTTGGCTTTTAATTGTCCTGCATTGTGCTTGCCTCAGAACTCCCTCCTCTGGTATAGCTATAGCGGTACTGTATCTGGATTCATTCCGTGTTGCTGGAGGTGTCTGTAAGCTCGATGGAGACAGAGGCGTATGCTTGCAGGGGATGATACAGGTGGGTTTAGGCTTTAGGTAGGTTCAGCTGCCTCCTGGAAGTGCCTGTCATCTGTCTTCCCGGGCAATTTAGAGAGTGGCTTGCTAATTGAGATGCCTCCTTGGGACAGGATTAATTGAGCCCGTATGTACCCTTGTATCAGTTTGTATCCTTGGAATGAATGTTGTCCTAGGAGAATAGCATGCTGTACTGGCACATCTGTTAGTAAGTTGACCTGTACTGACTGTGTGTTACCTACAGCTTACAGCCGCAAGACAGTTTGTAGAGAGTATAATAGTCAGAAAGGTCTTACCTCTCTCACTTGTTGTTCTTGTAGATGAACACATTTCTCAGGGGTGAGCTACGGAAACTGTTGTAGTAAGCATAGTGGCAATCGTCTGATGTTTTCCTTTAGGATTTAACAAAAAAGCTCTTCCTGTAATGTCCCTTTTGTCTGCTTATTTTCTGTAAAATTATTTCTTATCTGGATGCGAACCTTAAAACTAAAAAAAAAAAAGACCTAGTTTAACTCTTAGTTTTGCTAGAAAATTGCTATAGTACTGCTTTTTAAGAAGTCTTTATTTAGCTGTAAGAGATCCTTGCCCAAATACAAGGACTGATAAATGTAATGACATTAAAGAAATCCAGTTACCTTTCCTGGCTAAAGGCCAGAACACACACAAGTTAGGTTTGGACACCTAACTTCAAAAATCCCTTGCTCAGCATTTTCCTAGTCATGAAGTGTTTAAATTCAGATAAATAGGGCCTTCTTCGCCCTTAAGGCCACGTTAATATTGCATCCAGTTTTCCAAGCAGGCATTCTCCCAATTGCCTCTTTTTATCTGCCAACTTGACATCTAGTAGAGCCAATCTGTAACAAAAATATACTTCAAGTGCCCCTGGAAATGGAGTGAAGTATTGCCTACATTTTGAGGAAACTGAAGGTAGAAGAAATTCAGAGAAACCACTTTTGCCTTTGCCCACTCCTTCCCTTCTTCTTGTGTGTGTGCACGTGCGTGTGCGTGTCCCTTCTGGTAAACCATCCATCTTCTGTGGCAGCTGTGCGGAGGATGTGACGTATACTCTGATCCCATCAGCATGAGATACTGGGACTGAAGGCTGCAACTCGGACTATTGCACGACCACTGCTGTCCTCTGTGCAGTGGTGAACCCCACAGAGCTTGGGGAGGACCAAAGAACTAAATGGGCAGAGCTGTGCTTCTCTTCACATGGGGAAGAGCTACTGGCTGAGCCAAGGCAGCTGCGGGGCCGGGCTGCATATACAAAGGGGCGCAGCAGAGGGTGCTGAGCCTGAGATAGCATGGGGCAGGCCTTAGTGATGGAGAGCGGTTATCTGGGTGAGGAAGGCAGAGGATTGATGAGGAAGAGATGGGACACTGTACTCTTGGGTTTGTTACACTGCAGGTGTCTCCCAGGCTTAGCGGGGATGGATAAATTCAGTGTTTTACTAGAAGGTTAGGAAAAGAACATACCCACTAAATAAAGATGTGAACTTCATTAAAAACAGCTACGTTAGGAATGATTGTCTACTTAATTGTTCACGTTATACAAGATGCAACTTAGGGCTCAGCTGGACTCATTCCCAGTGTTCATAAATCTGTACATGAAGAAAGCGGAGCAAGTGAGCGCTAAAAGTTCCTTTGGGGTTTTTTTGTTTTGCTTTTTGTTTTAAATTTTGAAACTCATATTTAGTGTGTATATTTTAACATGTTCATGTGAAACACATCAAAGTAAACACATGCAGTGTGTTTCTTTCACTGTCATTAATCACTGTAGTCTTTTTAAAAGTAACAAAAAATACACTAATGTTAAACTGTGGTCAAGAATTGAAATATACACAGCTCTAGAAATTTGAAGTTTGCCTTTGCCAGGGCAAATGTAGCTTGACAACCGTGTGTGTTTATGTATCAGCATATGAAGCAAGTCTGGTTAGCAAATACGGACTTTTTCCATTAAAACTCCTCAACTTATATTGAAACTTTTAAAAGCACTTTTTCAAGCCACCTGAAGACTCGGCTAAAAATTCAGGGGAAGAAAATGACTAAATTCTCCGACCCACTCTGAGAACTGTTATCCTCCAACACGTTATCACAAAACACACTTGCTTTTTAAGCCCTGCTTATGTCTTTATCTGAGCAATTTCTGTTTGTGACACAACTGAATAACCAGGAGTGGATGTGAAAGATGAGGGTTGTTTGGGGTGCTTTTTGCCACTGAGGTGCCTATGAAGAGCCTGTGAGTCCACCTGTCCTTTCTAGATGTGTTGGGGATAGGCTTTCAGCCAGAGTGGAAGACAGCTATTTTTGGTTGTACTTGAGGTTCCTACTTGCCTGTTTTCCATAGAAAAGAACTGTGCTATCTCCCTCTCTGCAAACCTCCTGGGTGCAACTGAAAAGGGAAGGATGATGTGGCACTTCTGTTCTCTCCAACAGCCTCCCTTGTGAATAGCTGTGCAGCCCGCCTCTGCTGCTCCTCTCTACTTTCCTCAGCAGCACCATAATGCAAACGTCAGCCTGATCCCTGTCAGTCCATTCTCTGGGGTCTGGATACTGGTTATGTATGTGAAACGCTTTAGTAATTTTCCTTGCTCTGATGAATGCCTATATGAAAGGAATTGGGACAGAACTGGCAGTGTGCAAGCTAAGAAAGATGATGCTGTCATGTTGCTCTTCACTCAGATGTGGGAAGTTGTTTTCATAAATATAAGTTAGACTTTCCCTACAAAGAGAACTTGGATAGAATATAATTAACTGGGGATCCTTATGGATCGTTTTTCAGACTTGAATCAGCATCCTTGTGGGAGCTGTTTCCTTTCTAATTTTTTTTTAATTTCACAGAGAAATTGTACTTTTGTGGCTCTGCTTTTTGTCTTTTTTTGCTTAAAGACACAGAAAAGAGAACAACTGTCAGAGGCTTAAGCCAGAGGTGCTGTATTCTCTCAGCTTCTTTTTTCTGTGGGGGGAATTAAATGCACTCTTTATTTTTCAAGATTATACATAACAGATAAACAAGTGTGCATATTTTTCACAGAAGTAACAACTGTTCAGACAATTCCTGCCCCATATTCCTGCATAATCTGACTTCCTGAAAGCTTTAGAGGACCACTGTTTCTTCCCACAAATGTTTTACCTTTTGCACTTTTAACTTTTTAATGTCCACTCTCTGCTTGGCCTAACTTACCAAAGCATTCTCATTGTCTTTGTGACAATCAGGGCAACATATCAGTTCATTTCACTTAACTGAGATGTCAAACTTAGGAGCTCTCTTGCCTGGGGCTCTCTAGGGGGAAGTGGTTTTCAAAATCTAAATCATCTCCAGGTGCATATCTTTCCTGTGACAGATACAGAGTGCCAGGATGTCTGGAATCATAATTTAGGTGTCTTGATCAGGTAGGATGAATTTGGGCTGAGGCATATAACTTTTAGGCAGAAAATACGTGAGTTTTCAAAAAGTGTCAATCCAATTAATTCTGAATGTCTTGGAGAAGCATTGCAGAATGTGAAATACTTCTCAATTTACAAGTTCATAACTTTTTCCTCTCCCCCTACAGAGTCTGCTACTGAACCCCCTAAGACACCTGACAGTGAACCTTTGTTTACAAAACTGCGCAATCCAAGCACAGGCAAGTTTTGGAATTGTGACATGAGCCTGTTAATGTTCTGGTTGATTCCCTTCACCACCAAAAGATTCATATTTTGCAAGCTGAAATAATGATGATAGTGTAAGTCTTATGTGCCAAAGATACTGCTGGTGATGCCAGATAGTTAATGCTGTGCAAACATTTAGGATTTCTTTTATAATTTTAATTGGTTGAACTGTTTATTCATCAGGAATATTGGCAGCACAAAAAAGAGTTGTAATTTAAGTTCTGTTTTTAAGTGCATTAGTTTTGGGGAGCTTACAGTGTTGGGTGTTGAGCCTGGGGTTTTTTTTAATCCAAATTTAGGCTTCATAGCATTCATCTTATGCTATAAAAAAGAATAGTCAGAGTTAGAAGAAGTGATTCAGTTATACTTACCAAGCTTTTTGAGCCTTTTCATTTTTAAATCTAATTTTCTTCTTTCACTGGTCCAAGGGGTGGTGTCTCTTTCTCATTAATAGATAATGAGGCACTTTGAATTCAAAATACATTGGAAAGACCAGCAAATGCAGATGATACAATGACACCACCATCCCACGGTTACTTTCTTCTAGTCAGATTTTTCTTTTTGTCAAGGATTATTATTATATGAGTAATGTAATAATCGGAGTATGACATACTGCAACAGAAACTTGCAGTAAGCCTTTGTTAGGGTTAACATTTTGTTTGAAAAACACGTTTCATGTTGTGTTTTTTTCTTTTCATTAGCTTGTTTGTTTTCTGTAGATTTAAGTTGTATGTTTTTGTTTTGAAATTCACTGCTCATTTATATATGTTTGTAACTAAAGTCTCCAGGTACATTTTAATGTCATGGCATAGTAACTGCTACTTGTTCTTGAACGAGAACAATAATTAAAAACAATAGATCTGGAATGTGAAATCACTTACTCATCATGATAACTGTTTTTCGATTGCTCAGATTTACAGTGGGAATATATAGCCATGGATATTTTCCACCTGCTGTATTATATTGGCTTTCTAATTTGCTATGTTTTTGAAAGCACAGATACTAATTTGCTTTTCTCTGTGGAAGAAGAGATCTGTTTACCTTGTAGAATCAGAGATCTTGGGAAAGGTTTCTGGGGAAAACCTGAAGTACAATGATTGCCTGGGTGTGTTCCTTCAGAATTTACAGGAGCTTATTTATAGGCCTGCATAAACTTTCAGTTATGTAGCCTATTATAAGTATAGGGTCTGAAAATGGAAGGACTGAGAACACCCTATTAATGTGTTTTCCTTACGTTTTGGTCTAAGAGATGAATTGCTGGTGCCAGATATTGTATAAATATGCGCTGAAGGACTCAGCACACTATAGAATTCGTGCTAACCACTTTATTAAATAAAAGGGTACATGGTCCTTTTTATAGACAGGTAAAAAGGACAGAACTTATATCCCTTACAAAGACTATAAACTAGGGTTCAGCCTGCAATTTAGAAGTACCACAAGAAGCATTTTTCAAAGTGCTGAACTAAAAGAAGGGAGATAACCATACCACAAGTCTTAAGCAACTAATTGAAGTGGTAAAGTTGTGAGCAAAGCTGCCTAGGTTCTCTCTCCATCCCCTGGAGTTTCTGTCTAATGACACTGTTGGGAACCTGTGGTGACTGTCCTTTCAACATAAGCAAATAAATTAAGGAGCTGGAGTTAGGCAATAGGAATTATCCCTTTCCCAGGATTTCGTAGCTCACCACTGCATTTGGCTAGTGCGCTCACTGGTAGGAGTCTTAGGTTGTTCAGTGAGCACTTCTGTGAGTAGTTTGACGTCTGGTGCTGATCAAACTATGGTGTATAGACCCTTGTTCAGAAGCACATGGTAATGATTGAAACCGCTACTCCCCCTTGTATCTACTCTTCACTCTTCTCCTCCAGTTAAACATCTGGTCAGCCTTTTGTATAAGGGGGGAAAAAATGCATTATCAGTCATTTTTGGGAAGAGATGTGTCTGCCATTTTAGCTGGCCTCCCTCCGCACCTAGGGATCTCTGTAGACAGAGAACAGCAGTGATGACATCAGCTTGCAGGGGCTTACGTTGCGACTTCTTTGAGCCAGCCCATGATCTGTGAGCCAGTGCAGCTTTGCAATTTACCTGTTTTGAACAGGACTGCCGTGTTATAGTTGCTCTTGTCTCTTGAAGATGGATTGATAACCAAGACAGGACCAGTCCAGCCAACAGACTCAGCTGACCAAATTTCAGTGGCCCCTTCTGCAGTTTTGGCAACTTCTTGTTTTAGATATGGAAAATGCCAATCCTCTTTGCAACATAGTCATCACCCTTTCATCATAACGCAGAACTGTTGTGAAATGGCAGAGCTGTGCTGTGGGGTGGCCTAAAATAAAGCTTTCCTTTTCCTTCCAAACTATCAAGATTCTGATGGGCACTTCAAAGCAACTTTTTAGCTTTCTTGTTCACCTTATTTGTCTACCCGTACTTAGTCATTGGCAATCCATTTTGATGCACAAAAAAAAAAAAAGATTTCAAATTGTCACTTGAAGGTTTGAGACTTTTGTTCCCGTAACTCAGAGTCTGATATCTTGGAGACAAACGTGATGGAAGTAGAAGGGATTTTCTTGTTTTCCACCTTCCTCCTTCAGTACAGACAAAAGCTGATTTCTTGAGTGATTTTGATTTGGGTTCGGATCAAAGGCTTTGTGTTGTAAGATGAACTATTCACACATCTTATTTATTGATTCAAATTCAGTTTGGTTTATAGAGCTGGTGAATGAACATCTGTATATAATAGTTTTCTTTGTCTGAGCTTTCTTTGTAGTGAGTTTATGTAGAATGTGTGTATGTTTGTGTGTCTGTATGTATATAAGGCACATTCTTCAGACGTATTGGGTATTCTTTTGATTTTTGTGAAAGCTTACAAACACAAACCAGATTTCTTTTCAACAGGGGAAGCAACCCTTTACTTATTCAATAGTGGTGCACAGCAGCTGTTTGAAGTAAAAGCTTTTCATGAGGAATATCGTTCCTGGTTTATAGGTCAGACTGTTCAACAAGGTGAGTAATATAACATATTCTTCCCCCAACTGTAACTAATATTCATACACAGACCTTCCCTCTCTCTTCTAGTAAATTTTCTAGTAAATTTACAGGTGTTTTTCCTAGTTGTTTGAGGCATGCTGCATCACATCCCCACCTTCTGACACACTCATTTGCCATCTGGATTTAACCAGGGCTGGGGGCTTTGTGGTCTCTCTTTAAAAGGCTGCCTTTGGCAGCCTCAATTAGACAGATGTTCATTTGTCTTTGAGGAAGCGGGGGAGGGGTGGAAGTCATTCAATTGTATTTAAACTGAAGTGCCTAGCTTGCCTTGTCAATCAGACCAGCAAGTCCTCAGTGTAAGTAAAGTGTGTTACCCTACAGGAGGGAAAAAGGGCTGGAAGGCCTTAGCTAGCTAAGCAGAGCGGTGTGTTAAGAGCTCCAAGCGTTGGAATGTATGGTCTTGGTTTCTTTTAATTACCTCCGTAGTCCCCTGTGTGAGGATAGGCCTGTTGTCTGAAGGTCCCATTTCAGTGTTTGGTCTGAAGTGAGCTCATCTATACCATCCCAGTCATTCTCTGATCCTAGCTCGCCTTTCTGAAAATGAGGAAACTTATGCAACCGCTTGTGACAGCTTTAACAATCCTTTATCAGTAAGGAGGTCATTGGAGTAGTGTTTCTCTGCCAGCATGTCCATAGACCAAGCAATAAGTATTAATTCAGGACATGAAGGTATATTTATTTTGTCCTTTGTAACTAGAAAAAAAGACCATTTATAGTAATAAATAAAAGCAACCCCACCAGACATAGGCCTTCTTTAATGGTAATATCCCAAAGTGTGTGTTAACTTTTAAACATCCTCTGCAGGTGCATATAGCAATGCAAGCGGTATGTCTGTGAGCTTTTCCTTGCTCTGACTGGGGGTGAGCCAAAAGACTGAGTCTGCTCCCTGCTCCCAATTATGTCCACATTGTATTCTCCCCCTCCTTTTCTAACCTCTGTTTTGGCCCTTGGGAAACAGTTGCCTTAAGGAATCGCCTCAGCTTTCTTTAAAAGATACAGGGGGAAAAATTGTTGCTTAATGTTAGGGCTGCTGCATCTCTGAAATGGTCAGGGGAAGAACAACGCAAAAAAGCTGTGTGTTTGCAGTTAAAGCAAATTATCTTATCTGCAGAGAAGAGCAGAGGTCTTTATACACCTATACTGAGTCTGAACTCTTTAGAACTAATGAAAATAACTCTTCCTGGAGGTACAGTGGAAAGCATTTAAATGGAAGCTTTGAGAAAGTGGCTAGTGGGTTTTTTTTCCTCCAGTTTTGTTATCAAAGCTTTCATGTTTGTAAGTAGTCCTGCTGCTTGCTTTCCCTCACGCAATGCATCACATTAGTAATACAGATGTGAGATTGGGTATCAGCTTAGTCCAAACCATGTTCTTCCCACACCATCTTTTGTTAGTTTTAGGGCCATCGCAATAGGATTTTCTTTTCTTTAATTATCTTAATCATGTGATTTAAAACAAAAAAAAGTACATTTATTTGCTTTTGGTTTGCTAATTAATGTCAAATTGTCATCAATTATTGGGTTTCATTTGTGAATTTCCTTGATGTTACATTGTTTCCGATTATCTACAATTATTCAAAAAGCCTGACTAAGCCTTTGTCCTGCAATGAGCTCCAGATGGGCAGAGGTGTCTGTTTCAATGGGAGACCAAGTTCTTCCTTTGTGTGTAACTTTGAGTACAACATACTGAGCCATATTTTCTGATCTATTTATTTTGTTCTGTTAGGAGACTGCATGCAGATTCTCCCCTTACAGATGAGAGGCAGCTCTAACTTAACTGGCTCTTGAAATTCTTCCTTGCCCTGCTTACCTCTTCTGCCAGCACAGTGTTGCCTTGCCCAGTGTTTGAGGTGGAGTATACTGGATTTATCTGGTATCCTAAAAGAAGTTTCTGTTACACCCAAATCTGCCAATAGAGGGCAGCTTCAATTTTGCTGTTTTTAATACAGTCCTGTAAAAGGAAAAAAACCTAAGAGTGCTTGAAGCCAGCAGACCTGCAGTGGAGCTTGTGGTTTGGTTTGGCAGGGTTGAGAATTGAGTTCTCACTGTATTTTTAATATAAAATCACAAATATTCTTTTCCTGCCCATTTATTAAAATATTGGGATACTTACTGAAAAAAAAATTAATTCTCCTCTTCTCCCCCACGCTCCTGAAAAACATCCAAAAAAAAAAAATGGTTGATATATTGTGCCTCTTGGTACTAAGCTTACTTTTACATATCTGTCACTTAGATGGGCGCCTGCTGTTTGTTACACCGATGGACCCCTTATTTCTGATACTTTACTACCTCATAAAGGCAAACAAGGAGGTAAGCCTGCTTTATTTTTTCACTGGAATTCTCAGGAGAAAACGTTATTTCTGACTTAATTTTCTGCAGAAATTATGTTAATTTTACAAAGAGGTGCTTCCATAATAATGGCAATTTAATTTGCATTTAAAGCAGAGATATCTTCCCTAGAAGTATTTTTGTTCCATCAAGTTTTTTGGTCAGTAAAGTGTATTCCAGGAGTCAGCTTGCAATCTCAACAAACTCTAATCACCTCCTTTTTGAGAGAAGCAGAGAATCTCTTTTGTCCTTTTGTGACAGCCTATCTCAGAACTATTGAATTTTAAATGATGAGGTGTCATCAGAGTAAAACAAACTAGTGCCCTTTCTGAGGCATCAGTAGATGAGTCATTTTGGGAAAGAAGGGAAAAAGGAAGAATTTGGATGCTATGGGGGAGGAAAAAAGAACATTTCTGTGGCAGTTTGAACTTGAAAGGTAACACTGCCTTTTTAGAAGCAGTATTTGCAGAGATGCTGTATCATAGAACAGCAACGGGACGATCAAGTATCCAAAAGTTGGATAATTAATAAATGGCTTCACTGATTTATCATGTGTGTGGCAAAACCTCACTTAAATTTCTGAAGTATATCAAAAGGCATAGGCAAAGTTATTGATTTATTGTTTATAATCTGCCTGTGGAAAAAAGGCCATAAAATCAAATGTAAATGTTGATCCTTGGTTTTTTGTTTCATGGAGGCAATACTTTCACTTCATGCATCCTAAGAATTTTTGCTCGTAAGAGCATTTCCTGTAAGGTTGCTTGCTATTTTCGGCTTTAGATTGCAAGTGGAGAATGCAGGAGAACAATTTTTGTGTGGTGAATAAATAAAGTCCTACTACACATTTGTAATGGTAACCTATTGTTCTGTAATTCTTTTAAAATTATTTATGGTATAGGGTGTGCAAACGTATTCTGTATTTCTGTGGGTGGCCCATAAGAAGAAGTCATTTCCGAAGGAATAGTTTAGCTCATTCTCTAGGTGCTGTGCTCCGTTTGAATTCAGCATCCCTTTGAAAGCTTTATACCAAACTTAAATTAGGGAAACAGTAAATCTCCTCTGTCTATGTGGTAGAGTGTTGAGGCAGCCTGGGTAAAGGACAGCTACTGCTGCTGTTTCTGTGCATGGGGAGAGTCCTGTACTGCCCTTTACTTTGTTGGTACATTGTTTTCTAGGTTTTCTGGTTTTCTAGGCCAGGCATGATGCCAGGTAAATGCATATTGCTGTTCTGGGTCCTAAATCAGGGCAAATGCATTCCTGCAGTGCCCTGCCTAATTTAGCATATTCCGTAAAGGGAAATGTTGAGGATTGTGTTGCAGATACCTCATGCAAGGCCAGCTTAAATGTACCACCATCACTTCTGGCTTGAGCTGATGAGTATCAAGGTACCCACTGGGTATCTTAGGATCATCCTTTGCACCATCCTTTGGTTTTGATAGTGGGATGCAGGGTTGCTTAATGTGTTTTCTAAGCAGAGCCATCTCCTATCCAGTAGGCTTTCTTGGCTTAGGCTCTGTGCCCCTGCACAATGTAAATGTAGCTGTCTGGTTTTGGGACACAAGCAGGTTTGTGCAGGTAAGTTATCTATAGGAAAGAGTTTACTGCAGCTTTATTTCTGCATCTCATAACCTTCTTTTTGCCATTGTTATTGTGCCTTTTCTTTTTCAGGAGAAAAAAAACTTTAATCCTTTCTGGGTTTTTGTTGTTGTTGTTCTTGGTTTTTTGCTTGTTTTTATTGTGATTTAACAATGAATGGTTACTTTTATTAAGCCTCTGATTGTCTAGCAAGAGGATTAATTACTGATGAAAGCAGGATACCCAAGTGGTTTTTTTTCATGCTGACCGATATAATGACTTCAGCTTTGGCTCCTGAGACCATGCACTCTCTAAGGATGGAGAGCTCAGAGTCTTTGTACTGATGCGCTAAAGGATCTTTCCAAAGGGAAGGCTGCCAGTTGTGCCAAACTGTGCTGAATGATTATGCATTGTTTGGCAACGGCAAAATTTGTTTGATGGTTCTGTCATGTGTGGGGCTATTTAAGTTGTGCCAAAATCACTTTATATACATACTCTGGCCAAACTGGAATTGACTTTGCAGAGGTGAAAGGTTAATACTGTGTTCCAGCAGCTGCCCTGCTCCTTTGAGATTTATCTTTATGGAAGGAAAAGTAAAATTTGAATGGAAGTTATGACACTGAGTTTAATCCAACAGGTTTTGGTCTAAAACACTATTGGCACACACTGACTACTGTGTCTTATGTCATCTTCCAAAAAATCCCTCTGTACTTCACATTAGTTTCTCCCCATGTTGTTTTAAATTTGGTCTTTTAAGTGCAGTAATTGAAGAGTTCAGCATTTTGCAGGTATTTACTGGTTTGAAATAAATATTTATAGCTTGCTTTGTAATCAGTTTCTCAATGTGTCAGGTGTTACCATTCAAAATATGATCTTCTTTAAATCCTTTATTTTAAGGCTATGGCCATTGCATGCATATATATTTCTATATATGTGTAGTGCGTACATGTGTCTTAACATTATAATAATGCTTTTTTTAATCCCTTTGATGTATTTTCAGCAGCAAGGAAAGTTCCAGCCACTCGATCAAGTTGTGCTAGACTCAGAGTACCCTAACTGCCCATTGCTGCTGAAGTGTGCAGATGTTAAACAGTACATACATCATGTAGCAGAAGAAAAAGGTGAAAAAAAGGGACTGGGAGGGGCAAAAAAAGACTAGATTTATTAGTGTCACTTCATTACAAGATAGATTTAAATATTGTTTTTTGCTTTACCAAACATCCAAGGTGCTGGACGAAGCTATACTTCTAAAAACAGAAGCTTAGGCTTAGAAGTCGTCATTGCGGTATTGTGAATAGCAACGTGTGGATCTCAGATTATCTGCTGTAACTCTAAAATACTTGCACAGTCTTGTTGCTAGGTGTCATAACAATGATAAACTGATCAGAGCTGGCTTCTTGACATTATTGTATGTGTTCCGAACTTTCTTTGCATTTGATGAAAGTTTTACATCTCTCTAAATTCCTTATTTAGTGTAGGATGGTCTGGTGTGGAAGAAGTTAACCATTGTCCATTTGGCTTTTTTTCTCCCTTTGTTGCAAAGCATTCAAACCATAAGTAGGAAAAAGCTGGAGAAGAGAGAATATGCTGCTGAGAAAGGAAAGCACAAGTTTTCTAGTTTTACATAATTTAGTGTTGTGGGTTTAAGTTCAAAGACTTAATTTTTTTTAAATAGAAAACTTGATTGGGATGCATAAGTGCGTGAGAGAGAAAACCTAAATGGAAAAAATTAGCAAAGTATCAACTCTGTACATAGTTTCTTCAACCTTCTCCCAGAATTCCCTTTGGTATGGGGGCTTGTATTTTATTTGAAGACAATATATGCTTTCTAGGGAAGAGGAAGGAGCATTACATAATTTTCGCAGCTTGGCAGACCTGCAAAAGATGCAAGACCTCAGTTTTTATATTCAGTCCTTTAAAAAGCATTCTCCTTATGCTTGCTGACTTCCTGATAGTGAATGCAGATTTACCTACACGCAGTGGAGATCTACAGGAGGAGGTACAGGAGTCTGAGAATATGGAATCTACTACCAAGTGCAAAACAACTAAGCTGTCTGACCCTTATGCATGTATGTAGGGCTCCCCCAAGGAGCTGAGATACACAGATTAAAAGCCAGAAATATTAGGAATTTGCTTTCAGAAAGCACTCTGCCCTTGTCATTGATATATGTAAGAAGAAATATTTAGGTGATCTACAGATAATTGGAAAGTGGCTAAGGAAAGGTGGTGGAAGAATGAAAACCCTGCTAAGATGTAAAACACCAGACCTCTTTATTGCTGTATAGAATATTGGGGGGGGGGGGCTGTGATTTTTTTTCCTGAAAGAATTAGATGCACAAGTTTGAGTATTTCCTGTGTGGTATGGTGCATATGCAGTAACGTAGGGCAGTTGCTTCCTGCAGAAAATCAATTTAAACTTTAGGGCAGGACATGTTTCCATTGAAAATGATCACTTTAACAAGAGAGCAGGAAATCTGGGCAGCAAGACTGTTGTTACATTCTTGCTGGGACTAGGGGAGTTGGAATTATGTGCTGTTGTGATACTCCTGGATTTCTGAAATTATTCAGTATCATTGGAAGCAGGCAACCTTTTTCTTTGGATGAGTTCTGACTTTTGAGAAGGCTTCTTTAAGACAGGTGCATCTGAACTGAAAAACTGCTTTTGCGTTCCCGTGATAAATACTTCCAATAAAAACTATTATTAAGCTTTTAGGCAATTGCTGTGCCCTACAACTTCTCTAACACTGGCTAAGGAGCTAGGGCTGAAAGAAGGGGTACTAAACTGTGTACCGATCTGAGAAGGTGAGAAATCATGTCAGATCCTCTTGGCTGTCAGACTAAGAAGTCTATAGGAATGTAGGACAAGGTCTGGATTATTTTTCTGAAGGGGCACTTCCTCCAAACAATAGTGCTGCTTTTTGGCAGTATTTATGTTCCCTTTTTAACAGCAAAATAAAAATTTAAAAAAAAAAAAAGTATTTGTCATAGACAAGGTCTTGTATCTTGGTCTAACCTCTGTATCCGTTCTGAAATTGTGTTTGCAGTTGTTATCCATCAGAGCATCCTCTGGTAAACTGTATTCTGTTAGACAGTAGTGAAGATGCTTTACTGCTTGGTTTTTTGCACTGATGTTTTTCATAATGTATTATGTACACCTATAAGTTCGTGTCATTTTGCCAGAAAATGATAGTAACTGTTAAAGAAGTTACATTGACTTCCTGGTTTTTCTTTTGAAGTGTAAGGTAAAAATTGCTTTTGATGTTAAAGCTGTGCACACATGCACATGCCAGCTGTATGAGATGTTCTTGGATGTCCCTAGGCATATACCTGCTCCTTCTTTTCTTGTTCAGGTTTGGACTGGGTAGACAGTAACAGTGGGGCTTGTTCTTAGGATTTCTTTCTTTTTTTAGAACACCAAGCATATTGTTATGCAACAAACACATTAGTGCTTGCCTGCCTGTCATGCACAGATCACCTTTCTGTTCAAGCCACTTCTATGTGTTTCATATTCTCATGTCTTTTTATTGCCTGTAAAAATCACCAATATTATGACTAAGGTACTCTTTTCCAGCTCTAAGACCTGTTGTCCACCTTGTAGCCTTCCTCGTTTAAGGAGTAGGACTTTAGGGCAAGAAGTATCTGTTGCGTTGAGTCTTCTGTGGCTCTGATCAGTTTGGCAGAACCTAACCACATAATTATTTCACTCTTAATTTAATATTAAGGCATTTAACATATGTCTGAAACAAATTCTTACCCTAGAGCACTCACAGTTTACACTTACTGAATTAGCAGAAAGTCCACCTTCCCTGGCCTCAGTGTTCAAGGGCACTGAAAATTCATTTTGCTGGATTAAATTCCCAGTAACCTGCTTTAGTAGTTGGGGAAAAAGGGTGTGTTACAGCTTGCTAAATCTGGGTGAGGCAGGTTGTTTGTTAATAAATTCAAACATCAGATAGAAAGTACAATAGAGAAAGTTTAAGAAAGGGTTATGAATTCCAGTTCTAGAGTGTTACTCTTTGTTTCATTTTGCAAGGCAAAAACTGCGCTGTGATCTTGTCTGATGTGATTAACGTGAAGAGCCAAGAAAACTTACCTGATTAGAATAACTAAGTAATATTGCCAAGCTTGTATTCCCAGAAGGTAGGAAAAAAGGGGCCATGAGAGTTTCAGAGTTATGGAAAACACTGAGAAAATTGATGTTAAAATGTGCTTTAGGCAGTTTGCTCAACAATACATCAGGGAAACTTCCAAGTCTACATAGCGATTACCCGATCGCTGAACATATTATTTAATTGTAGAACCACTTATATTCCATCTGTATTTCTCAAACCCAATCTTTCCAGATGTCTCAGACCAGTTTTATAGGCACCAGACACATTAGGGAACAAAAGGCTTTCCAATATATACTCATATTATCAAACATAGTCGCTAACTCTCACCAATATCAAATGTGCATCACATGTTAAATCCACGTTCCAATATTGAATCCTTTTGTCAGCAGTTTGTGACTTTCATAACTCACTTTAATTCTTCAGAGGTCTCAAATATTGTCAGTTTCTAGAGTTTAATAGTCAAAACTGTCAAGCACACAAAATATTTTCAAACAAAGTGATCTCTGAAGGGTTCAGTGTAATTATTTTTCACATGTTTTAATGAAAATGGCTTCACAGTTCTATGTTTCCTTTCCCTAACTGAGTCACTTTGAATCATGCTGGTGTGGGTGAGTCTGCCTGGGAATCGGGACTAGAATTACTTTTCAGCATGGGCTGAGGAATGGTGGCTGGAGGATGTCCCTTCCTCAAACATTCTTAGATAAGAGAGGAATCCACAAATCATACTCACTCTACTTGGACTCAACCATGCTGGCTCTTTGAGAAGCAGGTTCAAGTATCCAGAGCGTCTCCCCCATTTTCTGCTTCTTTTCTTTCAGAGCCATTTAGAAGCTTCTGAGTCCTAAAGGTTGCAGCCAGCAATGTCACAGCTACTTGACCTGCAACTAATCAACTTCATGAAGCAAAGTGTATATTAGTGTTTTTTCCCTTTTTGCTCTGAAGAATTTTTGCATTTTACTCTTCTACAACTGTTGAGATAGATTTAAACTTTATCTTGTAAACAGCTTTCCTCGACCTCTCCATACCCCCTACCACACATACACAAACAGCACAGAATAGTTAGCTATTTGTATGCAATTTGAAAGAGCCAATATAAACCCCAAAGAAGGAAATGCTGAAGGAATCATAAATAATGTGTTGTTGTTTGCAAGGGGAGAAGGAAACTCCATGAACTGAGTGTTGGAATATGATACTGGATCAGTAAATGACATGAAACAGATGTAGGTATTTATGGGAATGGTATACAGGAGATTAAAACTTATTGAAATACCTGTTAAAGACAAAGACTGAAACACAGTGGTCTCTAAAATCTCCTGTGAAATCTTTAATTAGGCATTTCATTCCATTTCCAAAATGTAGCTTTCTGTGAATTAATACTGAATTTTTATACTGAAATTTCTATGAGCCTTTGTAATTTCTCTCTCATTTGCCTCAGCATCGTGAACTTGCATATCTCCAGATAACTGATCACATGTGAATAGCAAGTGTTTGTGGTACCCTAGTTATCACAGGGGAAACACTTTCTGAAATTCTTATATCATTGAGTTAATTTATGTTGCTCAGTAAATCATAAATGAATCATGTACTTCCTCCCACGAGGAGTGTGTTTCACTATTTTGGATTCTGTATTTTCTTTTGACAATATATTAAACTACATAAAAGGGGGATAGAAGTAAAATTTTTGCTTTAGTCACCCTGTGAAGTGAGAGGGGAGAACTGATAGGAAAAGGGTTTCTTGAAAGGGTGGATGGTTTGTCTTCACTAACCAACTATGTGTCCTGGCCCCCTAGTAGGTGCTGGAATTCAATAAGTAAAGATTTAAGATACTATGTTTTAAAGAAAAAAAAAAAAAAAAGACACTTGTGGAACCAACATTTTGTGTTGTGAACTACATAGTTAAAATGACCAGTCTGGTGACACAGGTCAGTGAAGGTTCGGCAAACTACAAGAGCTTGAGAAGAGTCTTAGTGAATTCAGGCAGCCCAAGATTACAAATAAATAAATAAAATATGTGCTTTGCTGGATTTGGGCCTAATTAAAGAATTGTCAAGTTGTTCAGGCTTGTGCGTATCAGCTCAGTCTGTTTATTTTTCCACATTTCCGATATTTTTGAAACTTATTGCCCTGATATCAAACACGTGCAAGCCGCAAATTAACTTTCATGCTGTATCTGCAACTTCAGAGATTTTAAATATATTGAAAATGCAATACAAACCAGTTGTGACTTTCTTTCCCTTACTTTTTTTTTTTCTCAGAGATCGGCAGTCAGAAATTCCACAAATACAGCCAAGAGAAGACACTGAAGTGGTTAAAGAAAAAGGTACTGTGTTTCTTTTTTGCTTTCAAAATTGCTTTCTGTTTAGAATAAAAATGCTTATTAGCTTGTCCATATCTGCATTTGAGCCATGTGGTGTGCCTCTGTTCAAGGTACGTCTTCTGTCCAAGAAGGACAGACATCACAGTAAAGTTGTTGCACTTGGGAACGTGATGAGGTATTAGAGAATTGACAAGTTTGTTACGTTTCTCTTTGACGGGGCTGGCATGAAGAGTATTCATGGAGTGCGGGGAGTCAGAAGAAGCTGAAGTTCAGCTTATTGCTGTGTTTTGTAGGCTTTGCATAAGGTGAGGGGCTTGTCTTTTGCTTCATCCACTTCACAGATGGGCTAGAGAAGAGCTTTGACTGTTGCAACTTTTAAATTCTGCCATGCTTTAAAGCTGGACAAAAATGCCTTGGTTTTGTGCTACAAATGGGTTTCCTTGTGAAGTTTTGGCAGTCTCTCAGAACTGTCCCGGTATGGTTGCTGCTATCCTGATCCAATCACGCTGTTCAAGAGGTCTGTACAGTATGCAGAAAATAAATTGGTGCTAAAGCTAAGCTTGATGTGGTCTGTGTTTTGGTATAAAGAAGGTGAATCTCGTTTTACACATGCACATGTGCCCCTATTATCATGCCACTTTGTAGAACAAGATTGTATGCATCACATGATACAAGGAAGCCTTGTCATTTAAATTAGTCCACACAAGCACAAAATCTGATCTACTTTCTGCAGTGATAAGGCATGGCGATACCTATTTTGCAATGAATACCTGAATATTTACATTTGAACAGGTACCTGTTTGTGTTGTTGAAAATATCTTTTTCTGCCAGTTATCTCTCTATTAGATCCAGTATAGCAGTGCCTTGTAAAGTCCTTAATCTTTGATTTCCATCAGGACTGCCTTTGCAGTCCATCTAAGCTCAGACATTCTCTGTTCTCTGAGCAGGTGTATTTCTCACCTGTATAATCAGGGCTGTTGCATCAGAGTAGCTCAGCTTATCTTAGGGTGCTGCAGAACTGGTGCTATGTTGCCAAGGCAACATGGTGAAAGACATGCTAGTTTCTTTGGGTTTTTTAAGATCATATGCTAGTCATTACAAATGTATATTAAATTTCACCACAGTCCATAACTTGAGTGTTTTATATGCTTGAAACAAAATTACAAGACCTTTGTCACTGTATTAACATGTGCATAACAACACTGATACAGACATCTCATTCTGTGGTTTCCTATAGGTCAATCAAACAGTGAAAGCACTTAAAAGCAACAATATATCTGTAGGTGAAAGGGTACATGCAGCTACATATATCAGCGGTAAACAGATCACAGATACTAAAGAAGGTAAGAAAACTAAGCATTGTAATGAAATCTGTTTTTGTGAAATCGCATATGTGGAGATAAAACACATGATTAGAATCTAAAATGTATTGAAATTGGCCTTTACAGTAAATTTATTCCTTGTACAGATAATTCCATGTATGTTGTGACTATGCCTTGACTTTTCTGAGTTCTTTGGTATCTTCATAGGATGACATTGTAATTAACAGTAGGTCTCAGCTGGGGTTCTTTTAGCTTCTCCTTAGTTTAAGGAGAAGATGTTTTGCTCAGTGAAATATATGCTGAAGTGCTTTGCTGAACTGAGACTGTCTTGGACAATAGGACGCATGCTTATTATATGAGTATCCACCCAATAAGTGTCTCTGTATTAGAACTTTTTTATTATTATTTTTATTAGCATGCAAATGCTCTTAGAATTCTCCAAAAAGGGAAGGGAGCTTAGGAAGCCATAGTCACAGAGTAAAAGCTCCTGGTCCTAATTTTACTTCAGGTGACAAATGTGTAGAATACACAAGTGTGTGCTTATTAAGGGCAAAAACTTTAATAATATGTATATTAAATTGCCCTGAAATTGACAGTCCTGGTACCAAAAAGTTTGGAGTGATCCTGTTTGCTTCTAGTCACCTTTTCCCTGGGGAGGGCAATGTCCTGAATGTTACTGGGATATGAAGTTGTGTAGAGAAACCTGAAAATTGACTCAGAATAAATTCTTTGAATGTTAATGAAAATGAAGAAAACTTTAGAACAAGATGAACAAAAGCAAATTGTTTCTTATTACAAAGACATTCAGAAGTCTGCACGCTGTTGAAAAATAAGGAGAAACAAAGCAGCTTGCTGACAAAGTGGAAAATGAGTTACCAAGTAATGATATCAAAGGAAACAACATAAATGAGATTTAAGAGGCAACTAGACAGTTTTATAGAACAGAGATTGTAATATATGGTTTTTAAAAAGAGGCAAAGCTGCAAAACTTGTGATTTTAACTTTACAGTAGCTTTTCATCCTTTTCCCCACCCCCATTTTTTTTAGATAAAGGGAAAATTGTCCTGAGAGCAACCATCTTGACTGTGCTTAAATACTTTATCTCTGAAATTTGTAATTAAATAGCTCATCTGCAGTGGTTTTTCCACCTTCCTCCTTACTTATAGTAACATGGATATAATAGTCTTTTTAAAAGCCTTTTTAGATTTAAAAGAGCAGCACTGAAATAGGGAATACTGGGGGTTAAAAGTAGGTAAGTTCTGGAGGCAGTCCTACCATATGCAGCAAGGTGAATGACAGGAAGTCAAATGGACCTTACTCAACACTTATTTTTAATAAGACTAATTTTCTTGTCTGATCCTTTCACTGCCATGACAGTGCAATTTATTTCTTTATTTATGTAGAGAATTGCTTTCATAGGGGTATTATGAAATTTCAGTACCTTATAAATAGATGGGTATATGTAGTTAGCATCTACAGATGTTGTAGGGCAAAAATCTGGGAGGATTTAATGAGTGCAAATGGGGAAGGAGGGGAGGTTTAACTTGTGAGACCTGAATATTTAATTCAGAAGACAAGGGAGGTAAGCAAGTATTCCTGATGTTTGATAGGAGGTTAATAACAAAGCAAGGCTAGGGTGAGAACACAGACTCCCTAGAAGGCAAAGAGTGGTATTTTAAAATTGGTAAAGGTAGTCCGTGAGGATTGCTTCAAGGCTGAAATGCAAAGAGAATGGATTTTGTATTTAGTACAAAATATAGCAGTTGACTTGGACTCAACCATTCAGTGACATAATGCAAAGAGTGAAATGATGGGAATATTTTTCTTAAGCGATAAATTGGACATACTAAGTGCTGAGGTGAAATTGTCTTGGATTGGAATTATTTCTTGTTCTCTCCTGACCCTAAAGTGGGCTTAGGGAGTGACAAATCCTTGATGAATCTAGGCAGTAGAGGAAGGAGAAGTGCAGATAGGAGATACTAAGAATTTGATGTCAGTATAGTTGAAATGCATATGCTGCTGTCAGTTTGTTAATGTTCCTGCTTCCGTGCCAGTTTGCGTTGGGCTTTTTAGATTGAAAAAAAGAGGAAACTATCTCTGGCACAGGAGAAATAGTTCCTTACCACCCTGAGGCTAGTTTACCACGTGCTTCTGAACTCTCTTAAGTGTGTAGGCATATGAACAGATAGAGCTGGCCTGTTGTAGATGGAATTCAGAGGCAAGATTTTAGCTTAATGTCTGTCTGGCAAATACTTCCTGTGCATGGGTGCAGTTGCTCCCTAGCAGCCTCAACAACAGCAAGTTTAAAAGATCCAGCCTGTGATCAGTAAGTGCTTGTGTAAAACGTGACCGGAAGAGATGTGGTTTAGGACTTCATGTTATTAAAAGGTCACTGGTTTTTTTTCCCCAGTCTCTCAGAAAAACATTTATAGCAGGAGTGCCCTGTACTGAAAACAGCTTCTAGAAGTTCTTATTTCCACAGATAATTATCCCATCTTGCCAGTGATGTTTAGATAAGCCTTGGCATTTTCCATAAAGTACTGAAATTAAGTACAAGACTTTGAAATAGACTCATTGTCTCATCTAATTGTTTTCAGTTGAAGCCAGAAAATGTACTTTAGTACTGAAGCCCTTGCCAAATAATTGTAAGATCCAGATGCTTTAAAATTAATGATTGCATGTTCTGTTGAGTCAGCTTTTTACTTTTGCAGGTTTTTAAAATTTAATTTCTTCGGAAAAATACATGATATCTAGTATTCTCAGAAAGTGAGCAGCTTTTGTAAAGGACATACAGCAGATATTAATAACATGTGCTGACAAAGTGAGTGTAGTAAGTCTTTACTTATTTAAATAAACCTACAAGTGTCATATAACATAAACTACTCAACACAGAACCATCACAATGTATCCATTAGAAGTCTCTTACTATTAATTCAACCTTATGATTTATGGTAGAGCATGCAACATGGCTAAGGCAACGTGACTATATAATGTGAATGTTCTTTTTCTTCTCCTTCCCACTCCCTGCCCTGTTCCTGAAGACTATGTGCGGTATGCGCATGGGTTAATATCAGAATATATTCCTGAAGATCTGAGTAAGGAGTTGTTAAAATACATAGGGTAAGTATTGTTCCAGCTAGCTACTAGTTTTATATGGCATGCATTAATGTCCTTTCGGTCATTTCTATTGAACACTGAGATTTGTTCATCAAGGTTGCAGTGAATGACACAATAAGATTATATTTGCCACACTTTAAATGTGATTTTTTTCAAATGTAGATTATGCCTTTCTGTTGTTCCTGTGATGCTAAGGACCATGGACTGGAGGAGAGATGTAATATATAAGTCTGATATGTCTGTTATCGCAGTTGCACCATGAAACCCTGAGCAATATATCCATTTTAAAGCAAGGCAGGGAAGGAAATCCAGAGAGTTAAAGCAATTTGTCCAGAATTGTCAAGCATGAGCAGCAGAGCCAGGAGTAGAATCCTTATCCCCAGTTGTCTTTCCTTTTCCCTACTCATTCGGTGCTTCTGGGATTTACCTTCACACATCTAACCTGTGCTAGTTTATATTTAAATCTGGAAGGTGAGCCAGCATCCTCATCCTGGTGTTCCCTGCCAGCAGCAGACTTTGCTTGGAGCATCACTGGGACCCTGCACCTGCCCCTCAGTTCAGTTCTGTTCAAAGGGTTCTGTTATGGTGGCCTATGGAAAAATGTGCAATTTGCAGCTTGAAGTCCCATAGCTTAACAGTTTCACTGAAGAGATGTTATGTGCTTTATAATATCATCTTACTAATAGCCAAGGTTTTCAAAAGTAAGGTGGAGTTTTCCTGTTTTCGTTGCCAGATCTAAGACCTTTTAAAAAAGTCCATGTTTCTGTATGGTGCCTGGCTCTGTTTTAATCTTAAGTCAGAAATACAGAGTCCATGAGCTGCTTTTTTTTGCGAACGCATGCCATGTGTGAGCAGCTGATAACCAAAGCAGCCTTTGTGGGGAAGGAATTGTAAGCTTTAGGTTGTGCAATCCAGCTCTCTTAATTTATAACTTAAAATCTTTTGTTCTATAGGCTCCCAGAACTTAGAAGCCCTGCACCAGAGCCACCGTTGAAGGTAGGAGAGCATTAAGATATTGATAGATACATTGTGTTGTAAGCTAAGTTCTCTGAATTATTATTACAACTAGACTAGGCTAAGCGCTGTATGCAGTACAGTAGGTAAGCTGGCCTTGTGAAAAGCCAGTCTGAAATAACGCAAGTAATTTACCAGGTACTTCATATTTTTTAATAAGGAATGTTTTGGTTGGTTTTCCTGTTTAAAAAAGGGGAGGGAAAGAGAGAGACTTATTTTATGGTTCTGGTCAGCAGTCTTTTCATGCGTTTTGCATATTTAGTTTTATTGAGGTTGATGGGACAATATGACCTCATAGGTATTCTTTCATATGTAATTTATGAGGACCCTGAAAGGGACCTCCTGGGTCATGGATTCCCAGACAACCATGTTGGATAATCTCTCATACACTGACCATTCTTCACTGTGAGTCTCATTAGGATTTTTTATTTCCATTACTTCTTTTGGAAGACTGTTCTATAACCTCATTCCTCTGATGCTCAGAAACCTTCCTGTAAATTCCACCTTGAATTTATTCATGGCCAATTTATTCCCCTGCGCTTTTGTGCTAACTTTGTCGTTGTTTTTTTTAATTGAAATGGCTCTTTTCCCTCCCTAACATTAGTTCTCTCAATGTGTAAAGGGAAAACATATATCCTTTCTGTTTTCATTTTGTGAAGCCAAACTTGGTTGTGTAAGATGGGTTCTCCATTCCCTCATCATTACAGGAATATTCCAAGATGAATTCAAATGTTTCAAAACAGGTGACCAGAATCATATATAATTATTTATGATAAAACCTTTATTGGTGCAATATGATGGCATTCTTCCCTTCTTGTCTTAACTGGAAGTACTTTATCTCATTACATCTTAAAATCCCATTTGCCTCTATTACTGTGTGATGTACCAGATAGCTCACAGTCATGCTGTGAACAGTTAAGACACACAGTTGTTTTTTTTCTCCACTGCAATTTTTAGTTGATCAGCATTCAGATTTATGAGACATTCATGCCGTTAGCTGCTGTGTACATGACCTTGTACTTCTGCACATTTCATCCGTTTTTAATGTTTCCGGTCTTGAATGTTCTCTGGCTTTTCCTTCAGTGTTAAAAGCTCTTTAGGTATTCATAATGCTACTCAGTGGTGTACATTCAGCAAATGTTAGCATGCTGTTATCTTTAATTAATCATTAATGAACATTTTGAATAGATACTGTTCATGGCACTCCACCTAGTAATCTCCATCTGATCCAATGACATCCCTTTCTGCCTTATTTGCCTTTGCTTCCCTTTTACCCAGTTTCTTACCTACCTTAAAATTCTTGTGTGATCTTTGTTTTCTATAATTTCAGTTGCTTAAGTGGCACCATGTCAAGTCCTCTGGCAATCCTTCACATTTTCTGTCACCAGAAAATGTGTTATCCTTGAGAAAAAAAGATAAGTCAGTAGGCATTACCTATGTTTAGTTTTCATTTACTCTAAATCTTTAATTATTATCCCTTCTTTCACTTTCTCCCCGCTCCACTCTGATGAGGCCTACTATCACTTTTTCCTCCTCCTTACATATAGATGGGTGTTTGGCTATTCTGCAGCAATATGGTCCCTACCTGTTAGAACAGTTGCCAGGTTTTGCCTTTGGACTTGTGATTTTTGAGGCAGTCTCCCAACAGTGTCAGCCTATTGAGTTTTACGTCTATGTTGAATAGAGTGATTTCTATTCTCTTTTCTGCCCCTGTGTTTAACCTCTTCATCTTTATTGAAAACAATTTACTGAGGTAAAGGATTTATTCTGTTTTGAGTCTACGCATAGATTAGCTTTAATGTCTATGCAATCCTTACTGTATAGCAGCTTCACTTTTTCTTTTTTGGTTACTTTTTTGCCTCTGTGGCTAAAGAACCTTCTACTATTTGTTTTAATTTCCTTTCCAAGGTCTAACTCAGCTTGACTTTTTGGCAGTTCTCACTTTATCCCAGTATTACCTGACCCCTAAAACAAATCTTTTTTTTTTTTTTTTTTTGGCAGTCTTTTTTTCCCCGTTCATTGTAGAATTCTGCTTGCTCCTAGTATATATATTTGGGGGGGGGGGGGGGGATATGAATGACACATGACTCTGTGTGCATCTGTGTGAGCAAGGGGGAACATTCATATAGTTTAGTCTGAGAAGTTCTTTTCCTCAAGATTTTTCACCTTGTTTGAAGTAAAAGATCCAAAATCACTTCTTCCATCTTTTTCTTTTACATCCCAAGTGTCCTCCTCACACATCAAGTCCCTTTGCTTTGGCTTAGAGAAGTAAGGCATATGGTTTGCAAAGTTTGCCCCTCTAGAATCAAGAACCCCACTTTTGATTATCCTTTCCATTTAATTTAAACTGAGGCACCCTATGTCTATTGAAACTAGGTTACTTACTACTCCAACCTTTGCTGCAATGTCCTTGCTACTTACTGAAACAAAGTCTAAAATAACCTCATTTCTGGCTGGTTCAGTGACTGTTCTGTTAAGCAGTATGTCAGCTAGCACATGCAGGAGTAATTGGGCCCTACTGTTATTAATAGCATTTGTTCTCCAATGTATATCCATGGATATAAGTTATTTCCATGTGGTTGGACAATTGTTCTGGCTGCACAGTTACTTGGCCCTTTGATTCAGTTAAGAATTATCTTTATGCATTGTAAGAAATATTAAACACACATCAGGAGCCAACTGATAGTCATTAGCCATATAAGCATGTTACAACAACTATATTAAACTACATGTGATGTACATTACATATTATGTATGAATAGCTTTTATACCATTGGGATAGTTCTGAGAATCTATTTTTAAAAATAGTTTTATTTCAGCAGTTTGGTTACAGAGGAAATGAGGCTTAGAACTGTTCGGTTGTTGGGCAGTGAAATCTTGCTGAGGATCTGATTAATTTCCAGAGCACTGACCAGGGTGTGTGTGATGCTTCTGTGTTTAAGTCTTTGAAACTTCAGAGATTAAAACACTCCTTTATTTCACAGTCTCAGAGGAGCAAGGCAGGCTTGTACACTGGAACCTATAGTCTCCTTCAGACCATTTTTATTCACTTGCATTGACATTTCTCTTCATGAGGGCAAGGTGTATTGACAGACATAGTACAGGATTATTGCAAATAAAGATGGGTCTAACATGTATTCCCTATTATGGTAAAGTAATTGCATGTTTAGAAGTGATTTTAAAATGAATTCTGAAAGGAGGAGAGATTTAGAAACTTCAGTGGTTAACAGAAAAGCTATGACCGATTCTCTCTCGTATAATACAAGAGTAAACTGGGTACAGTCTGGACTCTGTGATTTAATGATTAAATAAAAATTACATGGTTTTTGTATTAATTGTAAGCCATTGATCTTGTGTTGTAATCGTCATACTGTCCAGTTTGTCAGCATAGGCAGTCTGGCCATTGGCAGATGATGAGAGACATCTACAAAGAATATGTAGGCTCTGCTACAACTAAAGAACAAATGCTTTGCTGAAATGCAAACATTTTGTTGTAAGTTTTAAAAACTTGTTTATCAGATTCCAAAAAGAGGAGAATAGTAATTATTCATTAGATTGTCATTTCAAAATGTACTCAGTACAACACAGTAAACAGCCTCCTAGAGAGGCTGATCCAGATGCCATTGAAATCAAAAGAAAAGGCTGCTGTTGGATCTGGTTCTAAGAGCTGAGAAATCTAAGCTGCAGACCTGGCTTCTGTGCCAAAGAAGGGGGGGAAAGAGAGAGAGATCACAAGCACCATAAACAAAATGAATAAAACAGGATTTTAAAATGTATGGTACCATCCAAGTTGCTTGCAAAATCACTCTCTTTGGCACAAAAACTAGGAAGGCCACAGTTTAGATTTCACAGGATATTAAGGACAGGGTAGTAATATCAGATATATAATAATAATAAAAATAGTGTTGTAAAATACTATATACTTTTTTTTCCCCTTTGGAAACGTACCAGGAAGTTTTCACCTTTAAACTAAACACATGCTCACAGTTTATGGAAAGAAATATTCATTCTTACAGCCTGATCATGTGAAGTTCCGAGAACCGTTCACTTCCATTATGTCTGAAGTTAGAAGGCACACAGCACATGCAGAGTCAAGCTTCTTAATATACTGTTGGATTCAAGTGATGAAGCAGTCAGCAGAACTATGTCAGTGTTTCACTGTTGCCAAACTGTAGAAGCTAATTACTTCTAAAGGTTGTGCACAAACAGATAATAGACTATCTTGTCTTGTGTTGGCAGATAGCAATAATACCGGAGTTGCTGCACAGTTCCATGAGACCATGGGGACCAGAGCCTAGGTTCCCTGGCTGTTAGACACTAACTTCCAACAGCTGCTCCATAAAGGTTCTCTGAATAGACTCTGACACCAAAGTCACAGTCATGGAAGTTAAAAAAGGGATTCAGGTGATTTCTAGAAGTCATTCTTCAGAAAGCTAGGAAGAAGAAAATGCTTCCCATGACATTGAATGATCTCTTCTGAATACTGTAGAGATGGTATATATCCATGTGTAAAGAAGACAATTACAAAGAGAAATCTTCCACTGTTACTGCAGATTCTTCAGTTGATTGCCAGTCCTTTTTTGGTGCTATCGTTACATTATAAAGCCAAAGCTTTAAACTTCCATGTGTGTACATCATAAAAGTGGTTGACACAGCAACTTCCTCACTCTAACATTTCAGAAAAGGAAATTATCAGATGTCCCTGTGGAAGCAGAAGACGACTATACTAAGTTTAACAGCAGCAATCTGAAAACCAAAAAGGTAAGCAAGCCTTGCATTCATGCATGTTTTGCTAAAGCATAGATTAATATCCGGCATTAGCACAGAGTCCCTATTTTCCTCCTCCAAAACACATCAGAAAAACAAATACAAAATGGCAGATGTCTGTAGTTATATCTCCTTGAACTTTTCATTCAAATTTAATTTGACTTTGATAGTTTTAATGTCCCATTCGGAACTCTTCTATACTGTTACTGTTTGACTGTATTTTATCAGCGAACATTCCAGTGAACCTCACAGGCTTTGACACGTGTTAAGGTACTCAGCTAGTGTTTGCAAAGCTCTGAGATCTTTAGATGAGAAATCCTACGGCTTAGTGATAGCAACTGTTACATTTGAGTTATTTGAAAAAGTAACAAAGGTGGCAGCATTCACTTGAATTCCAAGGGATGCTAAGACAGGCTTTATTTTTACCTAGAAATATTGCTTGTGCATTTACTTATGTCAACTTAATGAAGTTAAATCAACACAGAGCTTGCTGATTGCCAGTTCCAACACAAGTTTGGACGCCAATTCAAATCTGAGTCCAGTGGTGCCTGCCACTGTACTATTCCTAGGAGAGCAACAGGGATGTGAAAAGAAATAGATTCTGACTGTGTGCGCCAAGGTTGTGAGGCTTGCACTGGCTTATTCCTCTGAACATTGAAAGAAAATGAATCCTTCTCCAGTCTATTGGGAACCAAAAAGGCACTCTGTGCTGGTCTTGTGACCTTCAGACTAATGCTGACTACTCTTTAGCCCTTTGCAAAGAGAAGCAGCTGGTGACAGATGCATTCCGTCCTCCCCCCAAAGCCCCCAGAATTTTTTGTACTCAGGGCACATGCTAGTTTTGAAGTAGGAAGAGGATTGCCCCCTAAGTGAAGGTGATAAATAGTTTAAAGTATGCATGTTTACACCCTTCCTCCATTATGTACCTATAGCTTTTGAACTGAGCATAAAGATAGAAATAAACTGAGGAGAGATAATTCATTTTAACATTAAATATGATTTACTTCTGAAATAATGAAGCACATTGATGAGAGAATCTGGGAAAGGAAAGATAGCTCTTGGACTCTGTACAGTATACTACTCTTTTTTAAATACTTTGGCAGTGGTTTTGTTTGTATAGTAACACAGACAATCATACTGTTGTTGCATATCTCCATCCTATCCATAACCTTCTAGCTGATCCCAAGTATTGTAATTGTGAAGTCCTGCAGACTGAGGAGTATCATAAAGAAAGGTCAATGCAAAGTTTTCTTAATAGGGAAAACAGCTAGAGATTTAAAACATAACATTTTAAAATGTAAGAAAGAAAAGAGGTCAGCTTTATAAAATGTGGCTCATAAAATGTGTTTTAGGTGTAAAAGTCTGGGAAGTTGTCCCAGTGGCCTCGAAGTGCTTTTCAGATTTTAGTTACCTTCTTCGTTCTTAGTTCTTCCATCTCTGTTCCCTTTATTTCACTGTGCATAGAGTCTTTGATAATAAATCTGTGTGAATTATTCATCATCTGTAATGCAAGGCTGTAATTCAGCCTGCTGACAGCATAATCATGAGATTGAGTCGGAGGGTACAGTATGCATCTGTTAGATTGCGTGCATTATTCCTCTTAATGTACACTCAGGGATTATCCCAAAGTAAACGTTTGAGTTAGGATACCTCATTCTGCAGAAAGGAAAGATGTTTTACCTCCTTGTCCTTGTAATTGATTCTCTGTCTTTGTCTGAGGCTAAGTAATTCGTGACAAGTATTTTTCTGTTTGAATAATCTCAAATTTGTTTTGTAAGGTGTCTCTCCTACAATTTAAAGCCTGCATAATATTATCTTTACTGCTGTATACTAAAAAAGCAATTCAACTTCTTGCTTGACTTCTGTATTTAGGAGTTTGTAGCTTATACTCCCCTCCTATGGAGATGCTGCTTAACTTTTTCTGTTTATCATTTCACTAACAGGCAAACAGCAAGATGTCTGCAGCACAGAAGGCTCTCGCCAAAGTTGATAAGAGTGGAATGAAATCCATTTCCACTTTCTTCAGCTCCAAACCTAAAGCATCAAAATAAAGACTTGTTCTTGAAAGAGTTTTATACAGTGGTTATTTTTATGTTAAGCTAAAGATGTCTCCTGGGCTTTTCTGTTGGTATAGTATATGCAGGGCATGTCTATGTACATGGTGGAGTGTGTTGAAGAGATCTGTGAGTTAGTGTTGACAGAGCTGTTACGCCTCAGCGGGGCAAAGCAGTACCGTGCAGATATTCCAGCCTGGGTCAGGGAGAGAGCCTAGCTGCATTAGCATGGTCCTGTGAGCTGAGAAGCAAGATTTAGCATGCTATCGTACTGAACTGCTGCTTGTTCTAGAATAAGCTCAGTCAAGGCCACCACAGAGTTTTCTCCATTGCACTCCATTCTGGGCTGGAGACATGCCCTCCTTTGAGTTTTTAAGGAGAGTTTTTTCATTGATAAGGAGCATTATTTTTTGAGACTTTCTGGAGATTTTTACGCAGTGTAACACCAGAGTAGGATGGTGTCGTTAGATTTTTATGTTGACTCAAGTCTAAGTGCTGACGTAAGCATTGCCAATCGTGGCAATTTATTGAGGCAAAGATAGTGTCTATATTGGGATTTGGGTTGTTATGAATATGCTAGAAACAAATTGCAATAAATGTCGATGTGCATGTAATGCAATAAAGTGCTTTGTGTAACAAATTTGTGCGTGTTGTTTTTGCTGTATGCTTAAAGAATTAGGTTAGGCTTCAGGACATCGCTGTATTTGCTGTATGCTTCAAGAGTTAGATTAGTCTTCAGGACATTTCTTAAGGGGTTTTGGTATTTTCCTGTGTATAAATTTTAATCCTTAAAGAATTACAGCATCACTTTGGGCTTCCATGATAAATCTCTTAACACATAGCAATATAGGGGTATTTTTATGTTGAGTTCCAAGGTCAATAGGTCCTTACAAAAATAATTAGGGAAAGATTTATTTAAAGGCAAAACTGGGGTTTTAAAAGAAGCCTATTTCGAGCTGGATTCAAAAGCTTGTGTGAGTGTCTTAGATAAGGTTTAGTTTTATGAAGCTTTGCACAAGGTAGGACTGTTACTTAAAAAGCACTACTCACTCTTAGGTGTGTTCTTTCCTCATTACAGAGTATTCCTATATATTCAGAGGAAGCTGTCTGAATGTTGCAACTTCCCTGATTCACAGAATTGAAAAAGAGATGGCGTCACTGGGATCATTTGTATAGGTCTAGCCAGTTCTGCACAACACTCGTCGTTTCATCCACCAGTAGTTGCACTGAGTCATTTCATTACTGTGGATCAACTACAATGTGTGTTTTAGAAAGACACTCAAGATAACGTCATTCTTTGCTACTTCGGCTCAGTAGAGAACCTGCCTGTATCCCTTGATAATTGGGAGTTTCAGAGAAACCAGGGGTTTCTTCATTTTTGCCATTTTTCCACTTCAGACTTGCTTGCTGCCATTTACAACCCTTGGATTACAGTGGTCTCTGTTAGGTTAAAGAGCTCTGTGGCATTCTCTTCCAACCAGAAAGCAATGAGAAGCCTTGCTATGTTGTGTGCAGTTTTGCAATTGTTGTTGGGGTTTGTATGCCTTTCAGACCAGTGTTTTTTTCAAAGTTTCAGGCATAGTTTGTAAATGGAGAAGTCAGTATGGTTGGAATTCCAGATAGAGGAGAATAATTTGGAAATCTATGGAATTACTATCTCTGATTACAGAGAGATTTATTTAACAAATGTGGATAGTGTCCCAATAGTGTACAGTGTTCCCAGTTTTAAAAATGTTTGTCTGAAGTGGATTATCTAGACCCAAAATGAAGCTCCTTAGAAAAAAATCCTTTTCAGGCATTCTGAGGAATCACTACTCTAAGTCTTCCTTATCTCTGAAAATCAACCCATAGTATTAGTGCTTGAATGTAGGCTGAGAAGTGTGTGATTCAGATGCAGAGACTTCATTGATTTTTCATTTAGAATCATTCTCCCCAGTCATTTGGTGCTTTAATAAAATTCCAGGCATGAATGTCAACTTTTTGAAACAATATAGGGGGGTGGAGAGCAGTAGGGGACACAAAAAAAACAGGAATTGCTACGTGGAGCCATAGAGAAATTCCTGTATACCATACTGCCTTGTTGCTCAGCTGTCTTTAGCAGAATTTCACCAGCCCTATTGCTAAAGTTTCCTTTTCTGACATTAACTATCAGACAAGTTTAAAATTTAATAGTAGGTGTCATTGTCTGTGACAATTTCTATGTGCACCACTTTTAGATTTGCCATCTTGCTTTTTTCTCACCTTACTTGCCTCAGCTGTAACTGAAGATCAGCCCTGTAGCAGCACATATTGGTTTATCCGATGGGTCTTTGCTATGATTGGGAAGAACTATTGTTCAGTGAGCCCAGAATGACCAATCGCAGTCATGAACTGTCAGGGTTCAATTTTGAAAAACATTCAGCCTAGCCCAGCAGTTTATCTGACAGTCAAAGAAGCCCCCCGACTTCAGATCAGTAGGAGAAGGGGTGCACCAGCGATGACAACTTTCGAAAACCACCACTCGCAAGTGCAGGATAACATTAGGAAAAAAAAAAAGAACAGGCACGTGCTGTCATGTTAATGGCGTTTCATGCAGTAAGCAACATCCTGGGGAGTATTTTGGTAAATGAGAGGAAAGGAGTTGTGTTTCTATTAATGGAAAGCCAATTCCAAGCACTAGAAGATGTTGAGACAGCAGACAAGCATGGGATGGATGTTTGAGTGGAAAACCAAGAATGGGAGAGAGTTACATCAGAAATGGGAACTGTGAGGTAGGACAGTTAGATGGTAGAAGCTCTTCTAGATATTTAAGTCTGCTAGGTTTAGGGGTTTGGTTCCTAGTAGTTCAAAAGTTTTGTGAAACAAAGTTTGGAAATGCGTCTTTTCATTGACTGAACAGTTCAAGAACCTTTCTTCTAAGAAAAAAGTCCCAGTTTCTCTGGTCAGAATTCAAGATAGAAGGAGGACAGTTCTGATAGAAATGGGAGGCCTTTGTGCTGACTTCAGATCTGGGGTACCGATTTGTATTTTTTCTTTCTCTGTACATGACTTTCACATCTGCCCCTGCACTCAAGGACCAAGTCTAGAGTTCTTCCTCTGTGCATAGATGCGTTGTGCTTTAGTGTGTCACATCTCAACTTCAGCTGTCAGCTATGCCGTAACTTACAACAATAGTAATTTTATTAGTGACTGTGCTTTTGGTTGAGCAGGAATTTGTGCATGACAAAAAAAATAAGCCATTTCCAAAAGCCATTAGAGCTTTCACATGAAAACAAAAACTCTTTTCCCTTTAGGAAAGAATGAAATACATTTAGTAACTTTGAAACTTCCTCAACATGTAGCTGTAAGAAGTTATGAAGAGCATATAGTGCCAAATACATAAAACAATATTTCCTACCACAACGAGGATTTAAATATAGTTACTCTGCCTGGCCAGCAGTAGCAGTAGGTCATTATGAAGTGCTGCTTTGCTATTTCTTCCTTGGTTAGTTTAGTCTGAAACAACATGCCAGCACCACTACAGAGATGTGGTCTGTCTTTATTTCTTTTTCTGGATTAACGTGCCATCTCTCCATGTTCATGTAAATATCTGATGAGTTGTGATGCTTTTATAGTTATTGTTTTGGGAATAAGCAACTCTTACCTTTCTACTTTTTTAAATTTCACATTGCAAGTGGATTGACATCAGTGGGCATGGAAAAATTAATATGGAAATACCAGCACTGACTTAGGGACATGTAAGGGTTGAACTTGCACATCATTTTCAGTCTTAAGTAATAAACTTAGTTCTATTTGTAGAAGTGACAACTGGTGATTTGAATATTTTCAGTGGAAAAGGCAGCATAGTTGGCAGAATTTGCCTTCAGATCTGAAATTTAGAAGAGTTCAGTGATGCTTGTTTTCAGGTGTTCAGTTGCATCTGACGATGTTTTTTAGAGGGAAACTAAATGCATAGATGCTTATTTGAATAGATTAATGTTTATGACTAGGGTTTTCTCTTTCCTTTTTAGATGCCTGCGCAAAGACATGCAAAGAAGAAATGAAAGGAGCATAAGGAGACTCACTAATATTATTTTAACTTGCCATAATCTCAAAGCAGCTTTTAAAGGCTTTTTTTACACACTTTCTGAAAATAAATGCTTGAAGTTAGACATGCCCTGTTCCAAGAAAAAGTAAATCTCAGCAGATTAACATTGTTAAATATGCGGTGTGTTAAACATACACTGCTTCAAATTTTATAGCTTATACACTATTGGTCTATCGGGCCCTTCCAGGAAAGCACTTACGAGCATGCCTAATGTTAAGCACATGAGCAGTGATCTTAAATTCAGCAGCGTTGTTCATGTGGGTAAGTAAGTGCTTTGCTGGATCAGCGCCTAAAGTCCTGTTAGGTGCTGAGCATCCTGATCTATATCCAGCAAAGCACTTACATCCATGCTTATCTTGAAGTGGAAGAGCCAGTCTAGCTAACATTTGTGCATTAGCATTCACCATAAAATCTCTCTTGGCACAATGACTCACGTGCTTAAAATTAAGCACCTGCCTGAGTATTTTGCAAGGTCAGACCAACATCATCCTTGAGCAAGTCTTAAATAATTACTTGATTTTGTATGAATTTTCTTTTTTTGTACTCATTTTTTAACAGAGTATGTGATTTTAGTGGCCATAATTACAAGTTTTAGAAGCTGCGAAGCAAAATATGTTGGATGCAATTTTCTTCTTTCTTTTTCAACATCTAGCCAAATTCAGCAAGA
Organism: Harpia harpyja; assembly: GCF_026419915.1. NCBI lineage: Eukaryota > Metazoa > Chordata > Aves > Accipitriformes > Accipitridae > Harpia > Harpia harpyja. The sequence goes on from NC_068943.1 coordinate 33,513,732, forward strand.
TGGCCTTTTTGGACTAGAAGTGCAATGTTCAGACATAGAATCATCCAAAATGAAAAAAGTTAACTCTATTTTTTAGGACATTTACATTTTTTGAAATCATTTCACTGAGTTTGATTTACATGGTTTTGTCCAACCCTGACCTATCATCCAGAAGACGTCACCTAGTTCAGGTTGTGTGGACAGTCTGACTCTTCAAGTGCGAAAGCTTGAGGTAGGATGTGTATTCAGAAGGGCAGATGGAGAAGCTGTATTTTTATTTTACTTCTTTTGTTCTAAGGGATTGAAACCTTAAAAACATGTATAAAATAACATGTACATTTTGTGTTGAGACCTAAACCAAAACCTTTGTAATCCCCCAGGTTAAAAAAAAAGACCTAATCATTTATTTTTTTTACTCATGTAAGAAGTGCTTTCTGTGGAGTGAACTTCAACCAAAATGTCAACCTGAGTCTACATAAAACATACATAAAATGGATGCTAATGAGATCATTAAGTGATCTGTCGGATGCAGTCTGATGTTTTTAACTTAAATACCTGTTTATCAAACTACCATTAATATCTAACTCTTTGCTACGAAACTTTTTAAAAGTAATAATTGACAGGATTTTGAACATAATGAATGTATACCTCTGTAAATTTTAACTATGACCCCAGTTCACAGACACCGACAGCAAATGCCTAAACGTTCTGTAAAGCTTGAATATATTTGAAGCATTCTAGATAAGAAGTATAAAAAGATTTTGCTTCCACTCTGGCAAATTCTGCCTAACTTCAAGTCAAATGAGAGCTGCAAGAAGAGTTTATTAGGACATTGCTGAAAAATAAATTCCAAGACAAAGAGGCAATAGCTTATTCAACTTTCTTTTCAACTGATTCTGATCAACTCTGTTTCAGAATAGGAAAAACCTGAACTGTTAACCATTTAGAAATCATGTATGAAAGGAAATGTAATCTGAATGCTTATTTTTGAAATTTGCACTGAATTCTTTTTGTTACTTTTATACTTGTCTGGTTAAGCAATGTGCACTGTCCCTTTTCAAGGAGAAAATATTTATTTTAACATAGTTTTCTAGACAGTACTGCAAGAATATTATATGGGTCCAAGATGAAATTTCGGTTTTTCTAGCTTACATTTTAGAAAAGCTTGATGTATGAATAAGATTATATATTTCAAAGTGTTGTTCCATTTTTTGTAAGATTTTATCTTTAATTCGTGTACAAGAAAGAAATAAATATCTTTGGAATAATTTGTTGATTATTACTTCATTAATTTCACAGAGAAATGCAAAGAAAAATGCAGTTGGACTGCTAATTCTGTTAGCCTCCACAAGGTAGTCAGTAATTCTTAGACTAGGTTGAAGGAAATAATGAATCCTGAGATAGATACGACTCTAAAAGTTCATTAAGACAGACTCAGTGAAGCAGTGAGGCTAATCCTTGAGGACCTTACTGTACAGATGTTCTAGTGAAAACCCATTTCTGTGTACATATAGTTGTTGGCATAAGTATTCTGGGTATTTTGATTTTCATGAACATGGTGGTGAATCTCTGAGCGATAGTAGGAGGAGAGTGGAGGTGAAGATAATGATGTGATATTCATGTCTTCTCTTACATATTTTGTGTTCTTTACCATCACATATGCAGGATATAGGTACTCCATCACAGACTTACACAGAACTGATAGACAATTCTTTTCCATGTTTTTTTGTAGCAGACAGTTAATCAAACACAAGGGAAAAGCTGTCCCTCTGCCAAAACATTATCCTTGTATCACCAGGATGCCATGCTAAATGCTGACATGAGGCTTCAAGGCTGTTAGGAGCTTTATTACCATTTCATTTGTAAAATCCAGAGAACAAGGGGCAAAGCAAAGGTGGCGTTTCTTTTATTTGGCAGTCAAGTTGGTTTATTGGTATTAATGACAACCGTTTCATAAACCCATCACTCACCAGCGCTTATCTGTAGGAACAGAATTACCAGTGCTAAGGACAAAGCACTAAGGCAGCTTCTACTGAAATATGAAATAGCATTTACACTGCTTAGCTCAATAAAGTCAATTCGCAAAGTAACACAAAGACTAAAGAAAATGGCACATTGCTTACGTCTTTGAAGAACTGCCATAGCTCAAGTGTCTAAGCTTAGCTCTCTGGTACCCTCTGTGTGCACAGCTGTTAGGTCTCTTAGGGTCTGTCACATTGCAAATTGCCCTAATTTTTCCAAAGCTCCCTTTTAAAATGCGTTTGGGACCCTGAGATAGTTGCAAAGCAAGCAATGTTACCACAGGTAAAACAACGCCCCAGTGAGGCTCATCAATTTTTAAAAGGGGAAGCTAATAGAAAAGTGAAAAGCTGTGCTTTAAACTCTGGCTTCTAATTTGGGCTAATGTTCGTTGTTGCATTCACCCTTTGTCTTTTCATTCTGAGGGCCTGATTCTTTTTCAAAAGATGTTTTTCAAAAGATGCTGACTTGGTACCGCCCTACCTCCCCTTGACTTCAGGCCAGCTAAGGAAACTGTTTCAGAACAGGCACCCGCATTCATGAAGACAGCCAAAATCAAAGCTTTCTGCAACCCTACAGATGAGTGAAGCCAGCCCTGGTTGTGAATGGAACCACCAGCCGCTTCCTCTTGAATTCGCTGTGCAGCTGGCATTGCTAGAGGTTCTTCATAAACAGTTCAAACTCGATTTAGTAGGAGTGAAAGTAAAAAAGTAGCAGATATACTTTCTGATCTCGTAGCCAGTCCTACAGCAGAGGAACTGAGCAGAATGGTTACAGAGGTTGGTAGCCAGGGATAACGGAAGCTTCCATGAAGGAAGTCATTAAAGAGTCATCCCACCTCATTTTAACCACCTGAGAGTTAGGTCCCTACGCACCTCTACACAGCTTCTCTGTTATTAACGGAGAGCATCCTGAAAAGGTGACTTTTGTATTCCGGGAAGAATTGTCTGCTGGAGCTGTGGCTTTTTCTCGCGCACAGTGAGATGAGCCTAGACACTCTGTGTGTGTGTGTGTGCGCCTGCACACACCATTTGTAGACGGCTGTCTTCAGCATGACTGCAGCGCTTTCAAGAATTGGAGGCAGTCCTGTGTTTGAGGAATTGAATTTAGCCTCCAGGCTAGACAGAATAGGTCAGGCTCTCAAGACCTCTTTAGCTTTCCAATAAGTATTGTTTCTCTTTTCTCTCTCCTCATTTTATAAATACATAATAAACTTAATTTTTAACCTGTTCTGCTGGGAGGGGAAACCTCCCCTCTCCACCCTACAGATTATATTCTGCAGTGTTGCCATATCATTTTCCTTTACAGCCCACTAAAACAATCATTGAAATTTTGCCCTGTTACTTCCCCCCCCGCCCCATCCCATAAATCACTGTTCTATGTTTGAGAGGGCAAAATTTGTTTGCAATAATTTTGCAGTCCGCTCTCTGGTGCCTAAAACATTCCCGTCAGCCCACAAGGAAGCACTGAGGAGTTGGACTGGACCATCTGCTTTATCTGCAAGCAATGAAGGTAGGTAAGTTGATCTGGGCCTCTCCCCCGCCTTTCCAGATGTACTCTTGTGACTGATTTTAAGGAGTTTTAGCCCCTTAATTTCCAGTTATTGTTTCTCAGCTGTTAACTGCCCCCTGCCCCTTTGGCTGCGATGCTGTGACTTATTGCACGAGGCACATTCAGCCTTTCAGTGTGAATTAGAACAGCAACCAACAGCCAGAGGGTCATAACTGTTTAAGCTGTTAAGGCTCAGCTGAAAGGGTGTATCCAAGTGTACTTCAGCTCTCTGTCCCTCAATCTATAAACTGTGAATTATGTCTCCCTACCTCATCACAGTAAGTTGTGACAGTTACTAGCTCACAGGATTACACTTTAAGTAAAAATACATTTAAAACTGAATCCGGTGAACTCAACCTGAACTTCTCTGAATTCCCGTATGCTTACCACAAGCAGGAATACCTCTTTGGAGACCAGAGCTACACAGAGACTCTGATCTGCTCCGAAGTCAGGAAAAGCAATGTGAGACGACCGCTTGGTTCGTAACACCGTGTGAGGCAGACAACCTGCTGCAGAGTAACCGGGCACTGACCCAGGCTCCCAAAGCTTGGTGGAGGGAAGATTTTCTCTAGATCCAGGTCATCAGTTGTTGGTTTAGGCTGGGCTCTGCGGAAGAGAAGCTTTGTAGAAGACGTAATGCTGCCGTTTGTTCCCACAGAAAAAAGCCCCTACAGTCTTCGTGCTGCTTTGGTATGATTTTGCCCTTAGTAAGCACAAATTGTAACTTCTGGCTTTCTGGAGTCTGGTTATACCATAAGCCTAGCAAAAAAACCCCATGTTCATGAGGTTTTAGCAGGATAGTTGCTCCCAGGATAACTTATTGAATGACAGGGTATTTGGGCAACTTGCAAGATCTGTGACGACAAGGAGAGGTTCCCCATGCGCACTCCTCCCAGGCAGGACAGGATTTTAACCTTTGCAAGTGCTCCACAGCCAGCACAGCCATAAGCACATGCTCTGCTCCAGCTCTAAGCAGATGGAACGGCGGCAGAACTGGAGTGAGATTGAAATGAGGAAATAAGTTTGAATGTAGTGGGGAAATCTAGCAGAGATAGGGACATGATCATCCCGCTCTGCTCAGCATTTGTCAGGCTGCACCTGGAGAACTGTGTCCAGTTCTGGTCCCCACAATTCAAGAAAGATGTGGACAAACTGGAGAGGGTCCAGAGGAGGGCCACGAAGATGGTCGAAGGGCTGGAGAACCTGCCCCATGAGGAAAGACCAAAAGAGTTAGGTCTTTTCTCCCTGGAGAAGAGAAGGCTCAGGCAGGAGCTCATCACAGTATTCCAGTAGTTAAAGGGCAGCTACAAAGAGAAATGAGGCTCCCTTAAGTCACATGGAGGAGACAAGGGGCAACAGGTATAAATCGCACTGGGAGAGGTTTTATCTTGACATAAGAAATAAATGTTTTACAGTAGGAACAACCATTCACTGGAACAGCCTCTCCAGGGATGTGGTAGAGTCCCCATCGCTGGAAGTTTCCAAGACGTGACTGGACAGGGTGCTAGATAATCTCATCTAGGCTCCCCTTCCCACAAAAGTGTGAACCAGATGATCTTCTGAGGTCCCTTCCAGCCTGGGCTGTTCTATAATTCTATGAAATCTGTAATGGATGTGCTGCCACAGAACTGCAGTGAGTGTGCTATGTCCCTTTCTCCCAGCCAGTCGGTTAGAGAGCGCAGCTTTGGCAGAGAGGAGACTTTCAGGGAGGATTGTCTGCTATGTTTTTTGTTTCCAAGGCAAATTGTCCCTGTGTGCATATGTCGGGCTCGAAGAGATCGACATTTTCCTTCCAGGGCTGCTGCTTGGTGACCAGCAGCATGGGCCAAGTGATCTCCTACAGGGATCAGAATATTTTCTTTGCAGGAAGTTACGGGGGGAAAAAAGGCTCAAGATAGGAAGGGCAGAGAGGAGAGAGAGAGCTTGGACAGCCCAGGGGAGCAAAGAGGACCACGGTTCAGCACTTTTCCATCCTCTCATTTTGTCTGGGAGTTGTGCAGTAAACGTTCTTTACTTGTGCCAGTAGTATGTGAAAACCACTAGGTAGCAGGCAACTACTAAAAAGCAGTAACTCATTAGAATGGACATGCTACTCCACGGCAAGAAGAAAATGTTACTGGACCTTTTTAAGAGAAAACCACCACAGAAATGAGTTTGCCAGTAGTACTTACGAGGATCAGAGGGATTCTGGGTCCAGAGTTTTCCAGGGCCTTTTTCAGCAGTTCTTTATAGAAGACTGTTTATTTTTACAGCGTACAAAAAAAGTCCTGCTTGGCTTTGAAGACCACTGAGAGATGAGGTATCTGTCCCAGAGGACTTGCAGAATAACTACAAACAGTGACATTCTCAGATGTCCTCATACTTGCATCCACATGTTCTGCTCTATGTGCGCATGAGTATTTTTAACTCTGCCAAAGCGTAACCACACAAGTCCTATTGAGCAGAATGGAAGTTGTGTAGCTAAATTCTGTCCTGCAGTTCAAAAGCATTGAGTTTAAATGAGCAGTGCCTATTAACATACCTAAATTTATAGGTTGGCAGAGCCTAAGCCATTATACTCACAACACCTGGTCTCCATGAGTGAAGGGAAGGGCTTGGGGAGGAACAGATAGCGCCAGTGGGCCAACACCTAGTTGCACACCTGGTGTCAATCGGGCATTTACGACCCTGGGACCCACTCTGAGGATTGAGGCCTGCTAGGGAGAGATGGGATCCACCTGACAAAGCAGAGGAAAAGCACCTTTTGACCAACCTGGTAAGGAGAGCTGAACTAGGAAGGACGAGGGAGGGAGGTGACCCTCTTAAGTGAGGTAGCAGTGTACAAGGTCAAAACCAGGCTGCAGCGTGTTGCATAAGACTTCATAAATATAAAGCAGGACAAAGGGATGCTTGCCTGAAGTATAATGACACAAATGCAGTCAGTCTGGGAAACAAGCAGGAGGAACTAGAGCTCTGCGTGCAGCCACACCACCATTGGTGTAACAGACGTAGCGGGACAGTTTGCCCAAGTGGAGAGTTGTGACGGACTGACACAAGCTCAGGGAAGATGAAGAGAGGGACTATTGTCTATGTGAAGGAGCACTCTGGATGTATGGAGCTCCTCTACAGGACCAACAACAGCCTGCTTGAGAGCTTGTGGGATGGGACCAGAAGAGAAGACAGTGAGTGTGACATCGTGGTGGGAGTGTGTCACAGACCAAGGTGAGGAAGCATATGAACTCTTTAAACAGAGACCCTGGTTCTCCCAGGGGACTTTAACCTACCTAACATCTGCTGGAAGGGCAACTCAGCTGGACACAGGCAGTCAAGAAGATTTCTGGATGGTGTCAGATAGTTCCTTTGCTCAGGTAACTGGACGCACCAACCAGGAGTGATGCATAGCTGGATCTGCCACTCTCTAACAAGGAAGAACTGGCTGGGGATGTGATAATGGCAGCCTTAGCTATAATGCCCATGAAATAGTGGAATTTAAGATCCTGATGCGAGTAAGCAAGGAGAACAGCAGAATGCAGACCCTGGACTTCAGGTGAGCAGAGTGCAGCTTGGTCAGGGAACTGGTAGGTGAGATCCCATGGGGGCTGCCCTGGAGGGAAAAGGACCTCATGAAAGCTGACATATGTCTGTAAGGGCAGCATCCTCCAAGCACAGGAAGAGGTCACCCCAAAATTCATGAAAACAAGTAGTCCAGGAGACCAGCCTGGTAAAGCAGAGGACTCGTGGTAGAGCTCCAGTGCAAAAAGGCAGTATACAGGAGGTGGAAGTGTGGCCAGATGACAGACAAGGAATTTAAGAGGAATTTCCCATGCATGAAGGGATGGTGTCAGGAAACCTGAAGCACAGCTGGAATTGAGGTTTGCAAGGGACATGAAGGACAACAGGAAGGGCTTCTACATTAGTAGTAATAGGCTGAACAAGAAATATGTGGGCCTGTTACTGAATGGGGCAGGTGATATATTGACACTGGACACCTACAGGGCTGAAGTGCTCAATGCCTTCATTTGCTTCAGTCTTCACCAAAAAAAGGTGTCCCAGATCTCTGTGTGCGCTCAGAGGGTTCAAGGAGAACCAGCAGTGCAGGACTGAGTCAGAGACTACTTGAGTGAATCCAACCTGTACAAGTCCATGGGATGAACAGGCTGCATCCAAGGTTGATGAGAGTCCAGCCATTGCTGGGTTGCTCTCTATCATTTTTGAAAGGTTGTGGAGACTGAGGGAGGTCTCTGATGACTGGAGAAAGGTGACTGTTGCACCCACCTGCAAAAAAAAGCCAAAAGAGTAATCTAGGGAACTAAAGGGCAGTTGGCCTCACTGCAGTCCCTGAGAAAAGCATGGAACAAGCCCTTTTGGAGCATGTTTCCAGGCACAAGAAGGAGAAAAACAGCACAGGTTTATGAGAAGGTCTTTACCTCTAGGCATGGCATGGCAGTGCTGCCATGCATATGGATTGCTTGTGGCCCACTATCCTGACAGTGTCACTAACTTGGTTTTCTCCTTTAGCACCCTATCAGCTGCAAATATTCCTAGGAAAGATTTTGTGTGTTTTGCCAAGTTCTTGTAAAATATCTATTTGCAGAGGGCCAAAAAAGGTCATCTCCCTCCACCTCAGCCTTGCTCGACAGAAGCCCAGCTGATGCTGACCCTGATACCCCTTCTGCACTTACAGGGAGCTCTATCATTTGGGCTTGCTTCTTTGTTCATTTTACCCACCTAATCTGTGGGGCATTGATTTTTTGTCTCTTGTTGAAGAAGCCATGTAGTGCTAATCTACTGGTGTCAGAGCAGCACTTGTTTGTCCAGCAGTCTTTAATCTCCTCAAGGAGGGCTTTCAGGTTTCACGTAGTTTATCTTCTGCCAGGGGCCGAGGATTAAATAAATGGACAGGAGGAAGGATCAGGACGGGGTGTCTTCATGAACAGTGATGCCTTCCCTGGGAGACCAGGGAAAGAATTAAACCAGAGCCTGCGAGCAGGGTCAGTGAGTAGGTAGGAAGAGCAAGGAAGGAGCTGCAGAAGACGGGGACAGAAGAGTTCATGTCCTGAAGCCAATGACATCAACACTGGTTCCCAGCCGGAGAGCTATGGGTCCCAGTAGGCACAGTTTCCCAGCGAGGCTCCGTGGGCTGCAGGGTTGGGGTAGGGTCTCCTCATGTTCTGCAGATGTGTCCGGGTGGCAACAAGGGCTTCTGCTCTGCATCTCTAGGAGCAGCAGACCCTGGACACCTGCGCCCAGCTGGACCCAGACCAACAGCTGTGGGTTTTATTCTTCTCTCACACAGGCAAAGGTGACCTGACTGACCAGAGGAGGAGCTTAAAAGCCGAGACGGGCATCTGAGTGGTCTGGGTTCAGTTCTTGGCTTGCTCCAAAATTCCACTGAGACCTGGGGTGAGACATATGCCTTTTTTTGCCTCATGGAGGGAAGGAAGGAAGGATAGAATTCTCTGCTTTTCCCCCACCAGTGGTTTTGTGATGCCTTGTATTTTTAATGTGAGCCCCTTGAGGCGAGGCCCATTTCCTCAGCCATGTTCACACAGCTTTGGGCTTACAGGAGTCCTGGTCTTCAGTTGTCCCTCTGTAATCTCAATCATAAGAATTTTGCCTTAGTGAAGACTACAGGATTCGCTCACCTAAAATATCCATTAAACAAATAAATTCTCCCTGAATGGTGCTAAGTGCTTTTTGATCTTCCCTAGAAATCCATTTAACTGGATGCTTAGTTTTCGACGTACACCACTGTACTTCTTTACAGCCCCTGCTGTAAAATATGTGAGTTTACTGGTGAATATTTGATTGAAACATTTTTAAAAGACTTCATTTTTTGAAATATTCTCTTCCTTGGGCCCCAGATTCCTGCTGATTTCAATTGGGCATGAGTACAGCCCTTTGCCTGCGCTCGCTGGCTGCCGGCTTTGGACTGCTGTTGGTCTATTACACCCGGGGGAGTAGTATGAAGCTAATGACCAAGGGCAGAGGAGAGTTACACAAAAGACTGCTGAATAAAGCCCGTAACAAACCAAAAATAACTGGGGGGGAGGCGAGGAGGAGGGAAGCTCTAGACCGGTGCTGTGTGCTGCATTACAACGACGGAGCCATGGGGGCTGAGAAGGTCCCCGTCCCCATTACACGCACGGCACCAACCTGTGGCACGCAGTTCTCGCCAGGCGAAGGATCCCCCAGCTCTCTGCTCCAAGGACATCGCCTGGCCAGCTCAGCTAGAGGGCTGATGTTCAATAAACTGGGAACCAGCATGGCCCTTCGCTCCTACAGCACTTGTCCTGGTGGCTACTTAAACCAATGCCTAAATAAACAGTGCAAATAGCAAACACGCAGTAGCATCCTGGTTTAACCAGGCTGGAGGTGCAGATAGGGTCAAAAGCCTTTATTTGTGTTTTAAAAGGCTGCTGGAAACCTCCTTTTCAAGGATAAGTAGCCTCATTGTCATGTCGTTATTGCATTTTGAAGTTAAACAGCTCCATGATCTATGAACTCGAATCACACAGTTAATTACCCTGCGTTCCCCCTCCTTGCTCCCCTCCCCCTCCCGCTTTGCTCTTGAAATACATTATATTTCTTTGACAGTCCGCCGAGAACAATGTCTGCTTTTGTGACAGCGACATTGCCAGTGGTGTAAAAATCTATGCGTCTGTCAGGTTTCCCCATGTGAAACATAATTGCTTAATTTCCATTTGAAAGTACATCCCTGACATTAGAACAACGTAGACACACCAAGGATAACAATGATTTCCTGACACCTACAATGGGGCATAATGCGGTAATAAATATGTGTGCAAAATGAATGCTCTGCACACAGAGGGAGCAGGTCTGAATTTACAGCTGCAGATGAAGTGTTCCTCAGGAAAAAAAAATAATAATAAAAAGAAAGAAACCAACAGATTAGCATCAGTGTGAGTCTATGTCAACCAGATGGCTTGCTATGGAAAAAGAGCTTCCCTGCTTTATTCCAGTAACCGTGGCTAGCAGGCTGAATGTCTGAGATGAGAAGAGAAAAATGATCTCATTCAGTTGGTTGGGGTTTTTTTTCCTTCTTGCATACATACAGCTTGAGCTGCAGCAGAGTAAAAGCTCTGAAAAGAACACAGAATTTGTCCCCAAGCAGTGGCGTGGGATGGACCAGGAGAGCTCACGGACGCGGGTTCAAGCGTGCGGAGAGCGCTGCCAGCTGGGAGGAGGGGAGCCCTCGGGGCACAGCTGCTGGTCCTAGCCAGGCATCTATGCTGCACCTTGAAATGGCGATGTGCTTTTTCCTCTGACTTCTCCCTCCTTCGGGTGGCCCCTAAAACGTCTGGAGCGGAGGTGACCTCCCCGGGCCCTCATTCGTAGCATCCTTCGATGCTAACGTGATGCCAGTCATGGCCAGGCATGTCGGTCCTCACCTGCCAACGGACTTGGCAATGGAGCACACCGGCAGTTCACGTGGAGGCAGCTACACGGAGCTACTGCCTGGTCCCGGTCACCTCACCTCAGTTTAGGGATTGAACTGAACACTTGGCTAGGAGCAGTTTCCTCCCGAGTCACTGGAGACAGAAACGTGCCTTCGTTTGCGTGCTTCGTTTGCAAAGGGTCTGGTGGTGCCTCTCTCTACAGATTGGGGGAAAAAATCTTAGTCTAATAAGACTCTTAATTTGGCCTGAAGTTAAACAGGATGAGTCCAGGCTCAGATGCCTACCTTCAGGGCGATGACTGCTCTCCTTCGCCGGAGCAGGTCAGGACGTCCTCACCAGCGGACTATCTGAATCACACATCGCTTCTCCCTGGAGACGCTGCAGTTTGACAGCGAAGTGAGGGACCTGTAACTGACAGTTTGAAGAAGGCCAAGTGTACTTATCTTTACAGATTTTTGAGACCTAATACTGGATTTAGAGCAATGGTTTGCTGCTAAAGGATCATTTCAAAAGAACTCTTGCACAATGGTTCCTAGGTCAGGCATCTCCTTTGGACAACGTGCTTCACGCAGCAGGCAATTTGGCTTGGAGTTTCTGGATTCCAGTGAGAACTAAGTGCATTTTAGTGACACTGTGATGAGAGTCATCCTACAGAGACATTGTAAAAGTAATTGGGGTGATGCGACCTCTCTTATCTGCAAGAAATGATGAGATGTGACTGTGCACCAAGAAACAGGAGATGAGAGTCCCCCTTCTCATAGGTGTGACACTGTTTGTCAAGACCTGCTTCGAGGCTAGGGCACGACTCATAGGGCAAGAGCTGAATAGCTATTTTTCGTTTTTCTTTGTTTAAATTCTGTGCCCAATGGAAATTTCTCACAGTAAGAAGGGAGGAGGATGTTTAACTTTGATTGGGTCTATGGTAGATTTAATGTGCATGGAATATCCAGTCCTTGATTCTGTACTTGTCTTTGGCAGTGAATGAATGTCTGTCATTGCGAATGTCTACAAAATTACTATTTTAATGACCTGTTTGCTTCAATTAAGGCCTGGCTATTATCTTTCCAAGAGGCAGAGGGTTGGGGAGGGAGGGATGGAGCGGGAGAAAAAAGCTGATCACTAGGACGTGTGAGCAGAACATTTAAGGGGCCAGCTGAAACCGAGAGTGGATTTGGAAAGGCTGTGTGATGAATCTGTGACATTGCAATATTTCAATCATCACATTTCAGATTCTGGTTCATGCATCATTTGCTATGAAAGTTTTGAGATTTTAATCAGTGTTTCAAGAGTAAATTGATACAGCCTAATCATTCAGAATCTCTGGCAGAAGACCAAAGTGTATTATGTTAAGTGTATGTTATGTATTATAAAAGCTGCTTGCTGAAAATTAATTGAGTATTCCCGTGCTAGATAATGTTTCTCCATTCCCCAGAGCCCATCCCTTTGCGTGCAAGTGTTTTCCCAAGTGCAATGCAGATGCCAGAGAAAAGGTGAATATATAACATATGTGAAAGACTGGCTCAGTTAGACACAGCACACTATCAAGCCTGCTAACCTCCCTGGCTAGATTGTGGGGCTGTTTATTTGTCTGCATGATGTGTAGGAGGAAAACTGCCGGGTACAAAATGAAAAAAAAAAAAAAGTATTTTCCATAGAAGCAAAATATAAGAAAGCCTATGCCGTGACTCTAATTCATGTAAAAAATTGGAAATGTGTTTGCATTTCTCCTGATGACTTATGCTGACTTGGCAGGGCAAGCAACCCAAGTAAATGACACGGTTAGCAGCCAGTGAGTCTAGGTAACGAATGTGCCATCATACTGTGTATTCAAAGGCTCGGTAAATGCCCATGTTAAGCTTGTCCTTCATTTTGTACCTGTGGCAATGCTGATAAAAGGAATGCGTTCAGAGACGAGGGGTTGGGCACACCTTCAATTTGCCAAAAGCCAACAGTGGGTGGCCACCGGCATTATTTATGCTCCGTGCCGACATTTCTGATACAAACCATTTCCATCTGGAGGGGTTGGTTTCTCAGGGGGTCTTGGGCCCCTCTTGCAAAGAGGGGTTGTTTCTGGAGCCTCCCCTAACTACCTCGTACACAGGCAATAGGTTCAAACACTTTTGACCTGAGTTCAAACACCCCTGCTGCCCGATTCATGGCTCTGCACGGGGGGTCCCCAGCTGAATCCCCCCACCATCAGGATGTTCTCCCCAGCACCCTGGTTGAAGCTGTCCTGACTCCTTTGTGGTTTTCAGTCATCCTCGATGTCAGGCACAAGGAGGTGGGTGTTCGCTGCCCACAGCTGGATCTCGCTTCCTCCAGCTCCAGCCTCAAGTCCTCCTCCCCATCACACATTCCCTTCCTCTTGCCCACACAGTTATGTTTTTAGAAAGTGGAACAACATCAACATCCAGAGCATGTGTCCATCCTCTCACCTTCTCATAAGATGTCAGTGAGAGTCCTTTAGTCTGAACTCAGCAGACCAAAGGTTTGAAGCCCATTTGTACCCATCCCGGGCCACTCGCTATTGCTCTAAGATCTCCAGCCACGAAGTGAGGAGAAAGGCAGCATTTCTTTCAATGGCTTTGGCTAGGACAACTAGCCTCCCCCTCCAACTGTCTGTCTTTGCCTCTCTGCCTTTTTTAAAGCCCCAAGGCAATGGAAGGAAAGCATTTGTTTGAGGTCACTTCAAATGCTTGTCAGCCAGAATTAATTGTTTCATTCTGCTGAATATTGGGAATTCTTTTCTTTCTGATTCAGTTCAATACATAGGCTCATCCCCAATTGGACAATCAATAATTCTCAGTGGCCTCAATCAAAGCACGCTCATTACCAGGCCTTTTAAGATCAGACGTGGTCCATAAGATGGAGGAGGGAGATAGCTGGAAGGAGGTCATCCTTCTCTCCTGAGGAGAGAACATCTCAAGGCACTCAAGCAACTCCTTTCTGCTCAGAAGCTTTGTAGTCCCTTGCCTCCATACAGGGCCTGCTTTGATTAAGACCATCACCGCAGGGTCAAGAGTACATTTGCTGGGTGCCCACATACTGTATCTCATTTACTGAGCAGGGAAATCCCACATCTGGCTTCCCCCTCAGGACCTTGTTGTTCTGCAGTCACACATCTGTAGTTGCACCCTCTAGTACTCTCTGACCTCTCTTTCCAAGGACAGCTAGCTGGCCTCATCTGTCAGCAGCTTAATCATCACCTGATGGCCACAAAAAAAACCTGAGGGGCTCCTGTTAGTGGGTCCCCTGCTCCCGAACGAGTCCTCCTGCAGTCTAAGGCCACGGCCATTGCCCCATCCCCTGACCATCTGGTGTGCTGTCTTTAATCACTGGAGACCGTACATGGGTGTCCTACAGGACAGGTTTCATGCTCATGCTCACAGGTGATTTAACATTGCAAGGAAATGCAGCTTAGCTGCCCACTCTTGTAATTAGCAGAAATAATCCAAGCATTTAATCATTAATTCTCTGTTCATAGTGGCACCTTCTGGTAGGACAGTGAGCAGGAAGTAGAAATGGGGTATCTAAGAAAGTAAAACACCCCTAAGGTTCAAAACCGATATCCTCCTTCAACCCTGGGCTTGAAAGTTCTTCCCTTTAGGAAGAAGTGAATGATACGCGACTATGAAATCCTCATCTTCTCCCCTGGTGTCATTTGGACACAGACAACATTCCTCCAAGGATAGGAGGCCAAGCTCTTTTTTCATAGATCATGGAAGAGCTTGAAGAACTTCCCTGGCATATCCTTTAAAGGTACTGTAGTCTTAAAACCAGATGCCAGAAGACACAAATGGTTCTGCTTCATTTAACACCTATGTGAAATGGCACAACCAGGCATAAAACCTAAGAAAGAGCTTGAAGTTCTGGGCTGCTAGAGCTGAACATCTCCTTCCTAAAGCTCAGAGTCCGTTTCTTCTTTGCTGTCACTGGCTGCTTATTCACCATACAGCTGTGGCCATCCAACCACACCTGGTCCCATTTGCTGGTCCTTTCCAGAGTGAGCCTGTGAGGTGTGTTATCACTGAGGAGCCATGAAGAATTCAAACAAATGAGCAAACTGTCTGCACTGGGGCATCTCAGAAAGCCTCCTTCCAGACTCCTTCCTCCCCTGTCCCATTGAGCTGGTCCGTAACATGGGAATTGCTGTGATCCACTATAATGCTATTGACAGGTCTCTTGTTTCTCCAGAGCCCATAACCCACACGCAATTGCCCTATTCCTCTCTTAGCTCATCTCTGCATCTCCCAGAAGCACAAAGAGATGAGATGGCATCGGGACTTTCCCTCTGTCCCCTCCATACCCTTCACCTGGGCCAGGTAAATGCCCTGCCTAGTGCAGGCCATGACACCCATGAGGGTACATCTACCCGTTGTGGGCTGGAGTACCTGGCTTGGCACACAATTCTGGAATTTGTGTGACTCTGGTTAACACAGCCAGCTAAAACAGGCCACAGTAATAACCACAGCTCAGCCCTGCCTTCACTCGGTTTCCAGTCAGGGAGGGTAGAAGTGCACTCATGGAGATCGGACAGCGTGAGTTAATGCTTGCCAGCTCTGCAGGAGCCATGAGCGCTTCTGTGCTCTTCTGTCTCCCAGGGATAGGCCTGGGAATGCTTGTGGAACCTTTTCTATGGATGACCTAAGAGAAAGGAAGGGATTGTGGAGGATGAGAGCCCCAGATTTCTCTTGTTCACATCCTGACCTTTGCCAAGTCATTTGGTCTTTCTGTGTCTGCTTCCTCTTGAGCAAAATCAAATGGTTCTTATGCAGCTCAGCGAGGCATCTGGTGGTCCTACAATGAAGGGGCTAAATCGTGTCAAGGAGTAACCAAGCTACTGTGAGCTGTTTACGGGGTCTGACCTTGCGAATGCCTGCAGCAGAAAAGGAAGAAATCACAGGCAAAATATTCAGGCGGGCCTGTGCAGACATCAAGGAGTGACAGAGCCCATCACCGTGAGAATCAAGCAGGTGTCAGGGCCAGAAATCACAGCTCTACCCAATTCTGTAAATTCAGGGCTTCCAACTTTTTTGTTCCCTGTTTGCTGTTCCCTGAAGTTTTTCTAAGGGAAGGACACATTGCTATTTAGTGAATTTAAGTCCGCTAACAAGAGGCATTCCTGGTCTCCATGGGTCACAGAGACCCCAGGTTGAAAATATGTGCTGTAGCTGTAAGTAATAACTCTTAGGTACTTGCTGTTCCAGACCTTAGAGGACGACACAATCTCAGTTTCTTAGCCAAAGTATTACGTGGGCCGCCTACTACCGGATCTCTGGCTCCCCGTGCTTAACTTTGTGCTGCGCTTCACTTGTGAATGAAATCAAGCATAGGAAGCCAAAGACCTTGGTCAACGTTACCTCTGAATCTTCTGTATAGCGCAAAGGGCTTGAATTATGACTCCAGATCCAGCTTGTAGATACCTGCCCTCATCCTGTATGGTTTTTATTAAAATAATCTCTCAGCGAATGTCATATTAGCAAAGCAAAGTTTGGGGGCTCTTTCCTCTTTTAAAGGGCAGTCACTGTGTCATGACATTATAGCTCATCATTATCTTTATACTAGCAGCCAAAGAGAGAGACTCTAGCCTGTATTTGATTTTAAAAAAATAAGTAATAAAACTTCATCTTTTTTCATTTTGGGACTCGATAGCAAAAGCACTGAACACTTCTGTTTACCTTTTATATTACACGGTATTGGCATTCTTAAAGTCTGGACTGAAAACTCATCATCCTTTTTCATTAAAGTGCTCAATATCAGGCTTTCTGCAATTTATTGTTCCTTATTTTCCATGTATTATGACAAAACACTAAGCCTAGGATGTCCGTTGCCATTGCTAAAGCTCTGCGTCCTTGTCTGATTGGAAAGCCACTCCTCATTGTTCCCTTTTGTACACTCTCCATTAAGCCAACTGGCTTCAGCTGCTGGCAGGTAACAAGTGAGAACAAAAAGAGGTGTTAAAAAAAGTGCCAGGAAAATCTCCAGGCAGTCCTCAGTGTGAACAGATCTAGCTTGTTAGCCACCCCGGGAGAAAACTCCGGTGAAGCTGACAAGCCCCTCAGATGCCTGTGCTGTCCTGTAGGACTCGCTTTTTCTCCTGGGCAGGGCTGGTGCGTTGCATCCAGCTCTGTCCGACAGAGCTGCTACTTCGCTTCTGATTTCTTTTGTCATCTGCCATATCACAAGTTCTACAGGTCACGTAGCAAAAGCAGCAAAACCAAAAACCTCAGAGCAAAAGTGGGCTGGAAACTTGCTTATGGGAGACAGGGGAAGACAGGTGCAGGGAGGTGGCTTGAAGGAACATATCAGACCAAAGGAGTGAAGTGCGAAGACCTGGGAACGATCCCCTTCTCCTTTGCAACTGTTACCCGGCAGACCAGAGGTGAGGATGATGGGCTGAGGGGAAGACATTGTAGAAGCACAAGGGGTCTGCATTCTTACATCCATTTTTTTTTTCCCCTTGGACCTGTACTGACTCATCTACCTGCATTTCCCCATGAAGCCAATAGCAATTTTACGATGTCCCTAGGAGACTCCAAAGTCTCCAAAAACACTCTTGAAAACTCAGCAATGAAGGTGACTTGTGATTTTTGAAGTGAGGCTGCTGCAGGGCAAATGGCTACTGGAGAGGCAGGTGATTTGGCACCAGCAGGTGATGGCCTGTTCTACACAAACTAACTGACACTCGAGTAAGTCATCATCGACCCATAAATGTGTGAACTCTGCTGTGACCAGACCAGATTAGTACTGTATTTAACTGCAGCAGTGTTCAGCATGAATAAGGCCAAATCAGGTTATAAAACTGCTTCAACTTGTGTTAAAGGGTCCCACATAGTGCAAAATTCGAAATCTGGCTTTTAGCGTGGCTTGCTGTGGTGAGAACCTAGTAGTGATGCCCTTTAGCTACGGTTGGCTTTAGCACTAACATAAATCCCCACTGCCAAGTCCCGTTGCTGCTGTGCAGGTTCACCAGGCTGGAGCACAGTTTTCCACCGGCACTGGCGATCAGGAGCCTTTGCCCCGGGAACAGCCAGGGACCAGGAGCAAACCCAGGTCAGCAAACAAAGCCACCGCTTCTGCCAGCAGCAAGCAGAAGTAAAGTGTTAGGGGTGTGGGGACTCCAGTAGCAAAGCCGAAGGGCCAGATTTCAAAGGGACTTTGTTCCCTCGCTCCCAGGGCAATCAGGAAGAGCGGAGCACATAAATGCTGTGGGGAAAAAAAATAAATCTGGCCCTCAGGGCGCTATTTACTGTAGCAACCAGATGAGGTATGACCTGGCTTTACTAGGCTCATCTGGATCATCCTCAGCCCACCTCCCCTTGTGTGAAATAAAGAATCAGGACCATTTTAATAAAACGAGCCTTCAACGTACTCAGTGCCGGCAGTGCCGCCTGTAGTGAGCAGCTGCTCGTCATCAGTGTACTCCAAAACAGGGACCACCTTGCTGCCCAGGCTTCCTACCAGCATCCGCCTCCAGAAGGAGTTAGAGGAAGAAAGCAGAGGTGACAATACCTAGTGCCCTGAGGAGACTGGAAAAACAAGGACTCAAAAGAGGTGTGGGAGGGAAGGAAGGCTCTGAAGTAACAGGCTTTCTTACATTTTATTTTCCTTTAACGAGCGCAGGCTTGCTTGGATCCTCACATCCACACAGCGGGGTGTGTGTAGTTGCCAAGCTGTGTTTGTGTGTGCAGCTATCACAGAGCTAAGGAGTAATGGGTCCAAAAAGGGATTAGACAAATTTAGAGAGGGTAAATCCATGGTGGCTGTTAAACTTGGTGGTCTGGACACAACCCCAGACCTAGAGAGCCTTTAAATTGCTGGTTGCTGGAAGCCAGGAGAAGATGCCAAGCAGAGCCTCAGTCTCTGCAGTTCCCATTCTTAAGGATCTTCCCTAAGGATTTTCTACTGGACCCTGCTAGGATGCTGAGCTAGACAGATCTTTGACCTGACCATGTTCTTCCACCTTCATGTTGTTATTCTCATATGCAATTTGGGCACAAAAGTGGGAAATGAGCTTAGCTGTCCTCCTCGATCCCAGCACCATCCCCAGCGCATGTAGGATCTGCACTCCTCATGTGTGCTGGCTAAAGGCTGGCAGCTACATGCATCGAGGAGGAATTCATAAATCTGTTACTGTTTTCACACTCCTGAGATTCAAAACATTGCCTTTGCCAGAAACAATAGCCTTTTCATCTCACTAGATGGGAAGTGGGATCCTGCTGACTCGCTTTCTGCCACGGATGCTCCTGCTCTGTCAGTATTTCACTCTTTCTCTATGGTGAGGTCCCATCCCAGCGTGGAGGGATATATGAGCCAACGAACGGGCAGAGCGTTTGCACCTGGACCAAGGTTCACGGGCCACTTCACGCTATTTTGCTGTCATTTGTTTTCTTTGTTTACTGCAGGGTAGGAGCAAACACCCCATCCATGGGCATTTCAAAGACAAGCAGCTTCACGTGTTGCAGTGAAACCCCCTCCGCTCGGGGACAGAAGTGCATTAGTCACAGATTTTGTCTGGCTCCCGCTGGCAGGAGGTAGGGTGGTACACAGCCCAAGAAGTCACATCTTTCTGTGCAAGCACAGGCTGCCGCATGTGAAGGTGGGGGACAGCCCATATTCCATGCCCTGGAGCAATTTTATTTGGAAACGGCGCTCAGAAACAGCCATTCGATTCAAGTTTCTAAACCTAAATGATTCCTCAAACTTCCCTCTCCTACACCCAAAGAAAGTTTCTATCTGTGCTTCTGACCCATTGCAATGCTCTTCCCCTTTTCCCCCATCCTTCTGTGTGTCCGTCTCCTGGTCTGCCCAGACCATTTCAGGACGTGTTCCCCTAGTCCTGCCGCTGGGTGTCTCCCCCTTCCACTCTCCAAAAATACTAAAGTAACTGAGACAAAGAAAACTTGGGCTCTTATGTCATTTGATAGCCTATTCACGTAGGTTTTGCATTGTGTCCTCCAGTTACAAGTGCTTGGTCGCTATCTGTTTTGGGCCAGGACAGTGTTTCCCTGTTTTACATGTATGGTTTCCCAAGCATGGGAAGGCATAGATCTAATTCTATGCCTACTGCTTAAATTTTCTTCTCCACCTACTTTCAAAAGACATCCTCCTATCTCATTTTCATATCATCCAGTGTGCTCACCGACAGCCAACAGGGAAGGGGAAAAGAAGGTATAACTGAGCACTGTGATATAAATTGAATTTCTTGAAGGATTTTCTTTGGGCTTTAAATGAAGAATGGCTGAATTACTTGACACGTCAAAATAAATTGAGCTTGCTACCTTTTCCCAGAATTAGAGCAATATTATCTGCTTTATATTGGGCCAGCAGGGCCCCTGTACGTGCCTTTCTGCTCAGCCTGGCTGCCGTGAGGCTTTGATTTCATCCTCAGTTTCATGCAGATTCTTCCTCAAAAAACATGTGGCCCTTTTACCTTTCACTTCCTCTTCAGTTTCTCTTCTTTCATGTGTTTTGATTTGGCAGAGCTCTGCACAAGAGAAAATGTGCAAGTTAGGAGAAGGAAGCCTACGGCAACATAAGGACCAAGAATTATCAAAAGGAAATTAAAGCCTGATATGACAGTGCAGCCTTATTAGAGCTGGGGACATTTTGATGGCCAGAACAATGGTCCCCAAGGCAAGAGCTGATTGTTCTAGGTGAGTTTGTGCTGTAATTGGTTCTGGGTATAAACAGCTCCCTGTGTACTATGTCCTTTTATACAGCATGGCATAAAAGCACCTAATAGTGTCAGCCCCAATCCTGCAAGCAGTCAAAATGCCACAGATTGCTACTTCTGGTAAGGATCTACCTGCACTAGAAGAGATATCAAAAGCTCAGTTACTCTGAGAAAAGAGACCAAAAAGCTGGATGGAGGATGGGTTCCCTGGATATTAAACAGCTGAATTCAAACAGAAAACCCCTCAAAAAACTAGTTCATAATGTACAGCACATGGACAGACAGCTAAAGCACATGGAGCTCTCCTGCCTCCCGCCCCGTACAAGGGGTAGCACTCTGCCCAGGCACATCATATTGCAGGACTGGGGCTCAGCGAAGCCTTCTGTAATGGCATATTTTGTTTAAGCATCCAAATTTCACACATCAACAAAAACAAAACAAGAAAACAGAAAAAACAAGCCTGTTGAAAAAATAGTGTGAGGGTCCTTATTTGTGGCTTCTGGTCTGATTTGCTCTGTTTTTACCAGGAAATCTTTTTTGTGAATGCCAGCTCTGCAACCATTCGGCCTCTGCTCTTTTCTGGCTCATGCATCATCACCAGAAATAAAAAATCCTGCAACTGGAACTTACAATTCCACTGTGAGGCATGAATCAGAAAGGAATCCAGAGTTCTCTCCTACAGCTCCATTAGCTCTGCAGTGCTAATAAAAATTATTTGTTGCTAGCAATTTTTTTGAGCAGAACAGAGCTTTGCAAGACTTCCCAGAAAGGGATCTGCTCTAGGCATTTAAGACTTCATTTGCACACTTATTTTGCTGTTTGTTATTGCACTTTACGGTAGTTATTGATAGTGTGAAATATGTGAAGGTGTTACATGTAGAGCACAGCAAACAGCATTTCGTGACTCTATATTTAATGAGTATTTCTGTCTGTTCTCGTGGGAGCATGTGTCAGTAATGCACAATGCAAGTCAAAAAGACTATGGTGCTCAACTCTTAAAATGCATTACAAGAGCATTCTTCCTGCTTTATGTAACAACATGTAAATGACTTGATCTCACAAACTGGGCATTGTTTTTCCTGCAGATAAACCCAGAATCATTCTGGGTTGCACGATACGAAGTGATGCCCAAAGTGACTAGGGGGTAAGATAGCTATCCGAGAACCTCAGTTTTACACAGGGAGCAGAGCAGACTAGCTTCAATGCACTGTGTCACTACTATGACAACTGCAGATCAGATTTTAGACTACTGAGGCAAAAATCCCACTAACATCAACAGAAATTTTGCCTGAGTATGGAATGCAGCATAGGACTCTTTATTTGTTCACTAGGGGAGGAAGTAATGCCACAGTAAGAAAGCTGTTCTTGTAAGTTATTTATTACTGAGTTTGGGGTTGGTTAGGATTTGTGCCAGGTACTAAATCACTGCAGGTCATGGAAATTTTATTTTTAAGTATTGCTCTTTTGGATGCCCCAAAAATTGCTTTAGCTGTGAATTATTCTGAAAGACCATGACCAATAAAAATGTGCGAACCATAAATCAGAGCCAACACGTCCCTGCTGGAGAACCTGAGTAAAAATAGGAAACCAGAATCAGGACTACTAGGAAATAGGTTCCTTTTTCTTCTGCAGGTATGGGTGAGTGTAAATCCTAAGCCCAAGTTTTCACACAGGTTGCCTCAATTATTCCACAAAATCTATACGTACCTGCAAAAAACTCATGTTTATATGCCCAAGCCACTTCTCTGCATCCCTTATATATTTTGCTTTCTTCTCTCCCCTGTTCTGTGCTCTCACTTTATTGCATGTCCACAGAAAGCCTGGTTCCAGCTTATTTGTCCCACATTTAGCACTGCTGTAATGCACCAATCTTGCAGAGCTCCTTCCAAGCAGCACTAGGGAGGACAAGACTGAGATGCTCAAGGACTCTCTAGATCATCTGCAGCTCAACCTTCTCCAGGTAAAAGCCTGAAAAGCAAGAGAAGGAGAGCCTGCCAGCAGAAAAGTCCAAACATGGAAGGCAGTGGATGTTATACCCTTTCCAAGTTATTACTTCACTCAGTACACCCCATTGCTCTGAGAGCCCATGGAAACCTGTCCAGGCAGGGAAGCACGCTACTGCCGAGAGGTCTGGATCTGTCTGCCAACAATTGCCTCTTGTGCAAGTAAAGCATTTGCGAGGATTTTTACAAGGTGAGGGGTAGGAGAATCTTGCTCCTCCATTTAAGCACCTGGATTTTAGGTGGTGGATGGAAATATTAAGTAATGTGTAAATAATTCTGTTCACATGATGTGTGTCTGTGGGTGGCACTGTTCACACCTCCACTTACAGCTTCCCTTCGTGTCTCTCTTAGACATGCTGGATTGTCCCCGTGAAGCACCTACATTTTTCCACTGACTCACATGTTGAACTGACTGATTCTAGGGACACCCCCCAAATGAAATCTCCTGTTTTAGATAATACCAAAACATCCCCTGTTGTGTGACTGCTCTAGCCAGAAGTGATGGGGAAGAAAACACTCAGGTTGGTTTGTGCCATTTGGCACTTCTTTTTCCCTACCTAAAAGCTGCTGAGCTGAGGTGGATGCTCCTGGGAAGACTGTGACTCTCTGTCCATGAAGCTGTGTTGACAGTGTCTCCAGACAAGTGGTACTTTGGCATTTTCTCATCAACAGCCCCAGCCAGCACTGGTCCAGAGCGGATCCCAACTCTGATCTGTCAGTATGAATCAAAAAGGAAATACGATACATCATATCAGCTTCTCATTGTCACCACCTAGAATATCTAGCAGTCCTTCTTGAACAACCATGCCACTCACAACCTTGAACAGGCTGTTCCCCACCTCCCATTCTAGGGACTAAATAACAGCTCACTCCTCCACAGGAACCTGTGCACTTTCTTGCAGAAACAAGGATATAGCCTTGGGCTGATGACAGGGAGTGCATTGTTTGTTACGAGAAGAAGAGGATGGTGATGTGTAGCAGTTCAGCTACTTTCCTATCTTGTGACTGTCACACTTCTGACAGTAATTGGCAGAAGAGAAGAAGGGATTACAGCCTCATTGTACCCATGGCAAACATCACTTTGGACACCTCTCCACTGGACTATTCTCTCCTTCTCATTACCCAGCACACTAAAGTCAGTGTTCTGGTTATATACTATCAATGTTATGCTTTTGTAGCTGGCCAATAAAGAGTTGTAAAATTCCATATTTGCAAAAACCAATTTAAAACATGCCCTTGTATAAGTAGCTCTTACAAGCAAGGAGCAAGTGCAAAATAAATCATTACATCAATTATTCTGTGTCTGTGCACAAGTTACTAAATGACTTTCTAGTTATCCCTAAACACAAACAGCAATAAAGACAGAGTTTGTTTCTGAGTACTTGTTTCCCTAAATTGTCAGCGAACTGACTACTTGGCTGCTGTTAAATGCATGTTTTAGTGTGTTACTGGACTCTGGACTGCAAAGTCCTTCCTGCTGCAAAATTAGAGCCCCAAAGCCTGAATTCAGTATAACATTTAACATGAATATTAACCTGAAGTGCAAGTATGTTGACCTTCACTGGAACTTGAGGTCTTGCTTAAATCTACCAATATATAACATCTATTTCAAAGCAAGAATTCAGTCATCTCTACCTGAATGGGCTCCTCAACCATGGGGTTCATGATCTCTTGGGAGGCAGCTCCCATACCATATGCAAGATTGGCTACTCTTAGTGCATGGCTAGTGATGGGGACTGTGATGCCTCCAGCCACCAGGTATTCATCTCCTATTGTTTCATCCTGACAGCAGAGAATTCTACAGTCATAAAATACCCAATCCCTGTGACTCATTGAAGTCAATGGAAAAGCTCCCATAGATGTGAGATGGACTCAGATAATGGCCCAGTCTTAGGAGGTGCTAAATGCATGAATTTCAATTGAAGGCATGGGTGTTCAAAAATTGAAAGGTTAAATAGTGACCCTTCTCATGGATAAGCAAAATTTTTTTATATAATTTCAAAGATTTCTCAGTGAGAAATTTTTAGTTTGGGGTTTTTTTACATGGACAAATGAAAGGGAAATAATTGAAAAGATCTCTAAGTTCTTATCTCAAAGCATTGAAAAGAGAGAAAGAGTGTCCCTTTACAAGAACTGATGTTTGAAGTTCTGAAGGAACTCTGTCCACCCCAAATTTTCAGCCAGTTTCACTTCCTATGATCACCACAAGTCCTGTTTGGCTAGACAGAAGAAAGCTCATCATAAAAACAAAACAAACAAAAACTACAAAATAAAACCCCAAACCACCAAAGGAAACAGTAATAGAAACACTTTAGTTTATAAATTCTGTGGCCATTGCCTAATCAATCAAACTTGGAATACATTGAATTCAGCATGTTCACTGTTTGGATGGGCTCACAGGCAGAGCAGATATTTGTGAATGTCACAACATTGCTGAAGAGTACTGTGCAGGAATCAAATTCTCCTGAGGAAGAAATCAGCTCTTAGATGTACATTTCTTCATAAAGGCTTCTATTCTTATTTCACTTAGTGAGTAATAGACTTTGACAACAGATTTCTGTAACTTGCCAAAATTCTATTAATTGGTTTAATAGGTGAAGAAAAGCTCCCTGTAAGCATAGGAAGGATTCCCATCTTTCCCTGTTTGGTAGCTGTATTACACTGACTTGTGGTGTGGACATCTCATTCCAAAGTTTCTTTTTAAATCCCAGCCCGAATATTCTAATATCCTCAGCTATGTTGGACAGAATTTGAGTCGTTTCTCTTTTGCACTTGTTTACAGCCAGGATTTTTCTGAAGAAGTGCAAGTGCCCAGAGCCACAGAGCAGACCTCATGCTAAACAGCAGAATGAGACCAAAGAAAACTTAGATGCTGTGCTGTGGAGGTGTGCTGTGGAGTCATGGACTGACAAGTTGGGGACCTGATAATAAGATACCTCAGCTCCTTTCCCACTCTGTGATTTTTCCTGCCTATGGAAAGAAGTGAGCTGGGGTGGGAAGACAAGGGAGAGTGCATTGAGGAGTTGGGAAGGGTGAGGATATAGATCTGCACCCAGGAATTCAGGAGCACTCTTGTGCCTCCCAGTTTAGCCGTAATCAGAGAATCTTTCTGAATCCCTATTTTCAGTGAAGAATTAAAGGCATAAATTTGCAGAAGTAACTCCAAATTCATGGTCACTCTTTTGTGCAGTCACGCTTTGAAGCTTGGAATTCTACTGCAAATAAACACATGTGAAATGGGCAGCAAATTATGTGTGCTAAATGAGGAGCAGTCAGACACCTCTGGCTGGAGTGACTAAAAAGCACTTGCTTAGCAAGTGTTGGATGGGACTTTGCTGAGTTGGTATATTCCAGATTGAAGACCAAGCAATACACATGCAATAAATGCCCTCCTTTCCTGCTGTGAACTACTTCTACTTCTTCATAACAAGGTTCTCTTTTAAAAAGCTTCATACAAGTGGTACTCAGGCATGAATTTATGATGCAACTCTCATAGCTGGAGTTCCCAGGCCAGGCCTGTTCTTCAGGTGCAGCCATCTGTTCCCCATCACCATAGCCGTAAGGGTCCCTGATGACGCTTGCGTGCTCTGGGTGTTGTAATTCATCACTTAGAGAAAAAGGATACCTTGGGACTGCTCTGGCAAATACACTGTTACAAAGGGAGCTGCAAAGTTTAAGACTGGACATACTAGGAGGACCATAAGCAGAGGAAAAGAAAGGAACCTGCAGTACCTGCATCCACCTTTTTCCCTTCCTTAAACTGATTCCTTAAGCTTCCTTAAGCCAATGTGTTTCGGCAGCAAGGCATACAGCAAGTCTTTTGTGCCTCCAAATTCTTGGAAAAGATCCTGAGCTCTTCCTTCTTCCTCTCCAGCTGGTTTGAAAGCTCTGTCTCTGCCAGGCGCCACTGGTTCATCAGGATAAGGTTCCTTGTCATGTCATGAGGTACAATATGTCAGGGAGTTGCATCTTCAGCTCCTCTAGTTATGCCAAGCTGCAGAGCTTGGGGGAGCACAAGTACGTCATGCATTGCATGGACTCCATCCACATCATACATCCTTTAAATAAAAGCATGGGTCAATGACACTACCAACGCGCACATTTTTCTCCTTCACACCTTCCCAACCCATGGATTAGTCTGTGATAGAAACAACACAATCTAGCAATGCTTAATATTTTTTAGACACATCTAGTAGTACTTGTCCCAATGTACTGAGACACTTGGGAAGGAAAGCTGCAATAATAGGCTACTATAAACAACGAAGTAAAGCCTCCTGCACAGGCTGACGTACAACCGTGGCTTCTTCTCCTCACACTCACGCACAGAGAGAGCTATACCTCATTCAATGGCAACACTATGCTCTCTCCTTATTTCCATGCCCTAGATGTAGACAATCAACTCCCCTATGAATTTGGCTGTTGCATCTGGCCACAGAATAGGAGAAGACGATAACTAACCATCTAGAAAGAGCTCTGTACACCCAAAAGGCTTGCTAGGAAACATATCCCACCCTTGCTGCAACCAGTCATCTCCCGTCCCTGCTCTACGACACAACAAATGCAGGACTTGTTTCATGGAGCAGAACTAAAGACACTTGGAAGGTTTTCCAGACATTTTAACAAACAACTGTCATCTTCATGGAGAGATGGACAAAGCGTTTGAAAAGAAACTGTTAGGAACCAGCAGGGAGCTAACATCATTGTAATGATGCATTAATGAAAAGATTTTTTAATGTGTTCATTGACAACCCATCCTTGTTTCCACTGAAGTCAGCACTAAAGCTCTCACTGGGACCAGCTATGACAATGCAAAGAGAATCTGATCGTACCAGAAAATGACATTTAGGATCTTGGGTGCTTGGGAATGGAGGGCACTAACAGGAAGAAAATCTCCAGAAGAGCTGATATTCTGTATCCCACTTCTTTTTCTATAAAACATATATTCGCAAAATCTCAAGTGGCTCAATTTTCTATTTGTTAGTTTGGGGTTTGGTTTTTTGGGTTTTTTTATCTTGTCCTCTCCCTGCTTTCATTCCACAAAGATAGAAGTAAAAAGATACTTCTGACCTTCAGTATGGACTGGTTTCTCCATGATTTAGATGAATTTTCTCCTTTTGCTTTGAGAATGGAATTCAATGACATATTTTCTCCTGATGAAAATGGGGAAGGTAACTGGTAGGTGGATGATGGCAAAATATTTATCTAAACAGGTCCCTGGGTTCCATATTGTTGATGTGAACTTCTGAATATTCATATCTGCTTGCTTGATCCACAGCTGAAGGAAGGAAGGAAAGTTATGAATAAAGATTAAAAAAGCCCTCTTTCAAAAGAAATGTAAGATAATGCCACAATGTGTGTCTGCAGATGTGTGTTTGGGGAGAGAAGGAAAGACTGATATCATGGTAAGAGAGGAAAAGAAAAGGAAAAAAAAGACACACTGGATGATGTGCAACCCTGTTTCTCATCCCCACTTTGGGAGGAGAAGGGACCACTGCTACTATTATCTTGAGGAATGATCTCAGGGGGCCAATGTTTGTATCAGCACTGATGACACCAGATTAAGCCGCTTAATGTATGGACATCATCATGCTTAATGTAAGGACACTGTCACTCTTAAGTTCCCTCTGTAGTCAAGGGATAAAGACAGGCACTCGAAGAGCCTGATGCGTGCTCTGACCTCCGAACCTCGGAAGAGGGTGTTCTGGAGATCTCCCACTGACTATAGAGGGGTCCTCGGCCGACCAAACTCTTAACTTTTGTGCTTCAATTTCTGACAGATTTGTGACTCCACAGATGCCAGACTTCTGCTTCAGTCTCAGCCCCTTTCCTTGAGGAACACTAATAATGAAGAACACGAAGCCCCAGTCCCCCAGTCCTGAAGTACATCTCACTTTGGGAATGCTGACTAAGCTGGTTTTCATTTCCAGGAATATTAACGCAAGCATCAAGTCAACAATGTGGTGTTCCTTGATTTCCAACATTAGGTAAGAAAGAGTCTGCAAAAAAACCAAAAATCAGTCTATCTATCTGCATCAATTTCACAGTAGGCTGGGGCAATTTGTGCCAGGTAAGGAGCCAGCCCATAGACTTATTTCTCTGAAATAAAGGTTTAGTTCCATGTTCAACCCAAGTATACTACCTTACTGCTTCGTCAAACAGAGCGTGGGAAGGAAATGCACAGCAGAATCTTTTGTCTTCAGCCCAAAGCTTCTCTGGATAAACAGGATCAAAAATAAGTCACAAGTTCTCTGTAAAAAAACATAACAAGGCAAAATAGAGACACTCAGAGCAAGGAGAGGATTTTGAGAGGCATAAGTGGTGCTGAAAGAAAAAAAGTCTTGCTGAAGGTGCTGGATGCCTTTCTGATCTTTGCACCTTCAGAAACCTTCTTTATCTATAATAAACTGGTCCCAGAGCATCAGTCAATTAATAAAAAATTATTTTTATTTTCCACAGAACAAACTATCTTAACAAAACTGATTTGTAGAAACTTGCCAAACTTTTCCATGGGGTGATTTTTATGGGAAAATAGAAAATAGTTTTGTTTCAGATTCTCAAGGAAATCTGAACTATTTCAGTTAACCTTACTTTGCCTGCAGAAATGTTTTTCCTACACCTTTCATCAAAAGAATGAATTGAAAATGTGGCTAGCTGTTTTATTCTGGTAAGGAAAGAAACATAAGCTAATGCAGTAGTTTGATATATTTCTATGAAGCAGGCTGGAAGTGATTTTTCTCGGTTCTTGTGACAAGGTGCACATACATTGTCTTATTCTTGGTGAATGCAACCTTACCAAAGTAAAAGCAACAGGTTTCATACTGGTGTGCCAAGGGAGAGCCATATAGCATCAAAGGAAGATGAAATCTGCCTGCCTGAAACCGGGTACTGTCATGTGCAAACTAGCAATGATCACATTAATTTTAAATTCCCGAAGTAAATATAAAAGCAAAACATCAGAAAACCTTAGCATGTTGAAACTGCTCTCCAGTGCCAAATTTCTGCCCACAACATAGTTTTATGGAGGCTGCAGTTAGTCCAGAAAACAAGCTTTGTGAAAATGCTGCCAGAAAAAGATCCCACACATAATAATGCAAACATGTTTTTTTATTGCTATACAAAACTCCTTTGTATAGCACTGGAGGCTACCTCAGTGACTTGTGACATGATGCTTTCTTCATTACAAATATTCTCATGAACGCGGAAGAGCAATAGTTGCAGTTCATGTGGCTTGGTAGATATGGCAGTAACTTGGCTGCCTCAGCCTATGGAAATTCTGTGGCTGACCAAAGTGCAGTTATTTTCTAATTGCTAGTGAAGAGTTCAAAAAGAAGCAAAAGACAGTCCCCCAAAAAAGCTGAACTGTAGCACATCTCGAATGTATATGAATACATGTTGTATATGAATTCTGTCATGTTCTCGATCCATGATCCTTAAAACTGAGATCTTGTCTTTAGCCAGCGTACATATATACGTGTGTGTCTGTCTGTGTGTGTAAACACTAGTGGTAGCAGAGAGCCATCAGAGGTTCATATCCAAAATCTGAGGAGTTATCATTCTGACAAAGAATGAACTGTTTCTTCCTCTTCATCATCCTTCCAAACATCAGTGTCCCATCTGACACCATCTATCAAGGATGTATTGCATTTTTTTCACTTCAGACACTTCTCTGGAAAGCTAACTGAAAACAATTCTTGTCTCCTCCTCTGGTTGTATAAGCAACCGCAGCAATTACATAACTGCTGAAAAAACAACCTCCTTTCAGGACAAAATGTACACAAAATAATTGAAAGAAACAAAAGGAGATCCAGAATACCTATTTTTCCTGAGCAGATAACCCAACGCAGCATACAAATGAAAGTTAAGCAAAAGCTCTACTACAATCAGAAGAAAATAAACTCACTGCATATCATGGTCTGGCTGCATTTAGACAAGAAAACCTCTCCCAGCAAATCCAAACTCTGCAATCCTTGCATAAATCAATGACATCATCTTTGGTGACTCACTGCCTACAATATTTATATTCAGCAGGCTGTCTCCCTCGTGGGAAAGTGTCTGTACTGCTGAGACCCATAGCTCATTCTGATCCTTGTACAGGAGGTAAAGAGGATGTTCTCTCACCTTGCCTTAATTTCACACACTTTGCACAATATCCCCGTAGGATTTCTTTTCTCAATTTCATGACAATGTTGAACAGTTCTTTGTCTCCTGAGAAGCTTCATCTTGGGCTGTCTAGGGAATAGCATAGAGAAGAACATATGTGAGTATGCTCATGTTCCTGTGTATGCCATGAATCATCTTGGTAGACTGTTTTAACATGATACACTCAGATAACACAAAGGCTGAAAGATAAGCACTTACTAAACATGAGATGGCAGTGGTGCATGCAATATTCATTTTGCTTCAGTCTGTGAAAGAGTGATGATGCATTCTTTCATTACATGCTCATACACTCTTTCTCAAATGCTCTCTTACACATTTTTGTTATGTTTTCCCATTATCTGAGCTGGTCACCCCAGGCTCCCTTTATAGTCAATAAGAAGAAACAGGCATTTCTGCAGTGCAATTCATCTCATCTGAAAAAAAGACATCTAAAATAGGACAGCTGAATCACACTTGAGAAGTACCCTTCAGTCATTTACACCTGTATAAAATACAGTCACTTGCCTCGATTTAGCTCACAATTGCCCTGTGTGAATGGCAAGATAAAGGA
The DNA here is from genome assembly GCF_026419915.1 of Harpia harpyja. NCBI lineage: Eukaryota > Metazoa > Chordata > Aves > Accipitriformes > Accipitridae > Harpia > Harpia harpyja. The sequence continues at coordinate 33,545,070 of NC_068943.1, forward strand.
CAATCCAAGTCATCCATCTCCATCCCTCTTTAAATTTCAAGACTGTAATGTGTGTTATCTCTAAAATATTTCTGGTAGATGAAAAAAACCTTCAAACTGGCAGAGAAAATTGTAAGCAATTTTCCTCATTTCCGTAAATCATTGAATGCACCTCATTATCTTTATGAAAGGCTCCATTTTCTGAATTTGTGTCCATTCTTGTTTTTTCTTTGGGCTCTTAAACTGCAGCACAAGGAACACTACATGCTTCTCTCCCCCTTTGCATTCCTCTTCTTGATTAAAAATTTCCATTGTCACTCACCGTTGAAGAATTCTGGCAACAGACTCTAGAGTACCTGATTTAAAAGCAGTCATAGCTTCATATTGTGGCCTAACAGTTTAAGTAAATTACTCTACATCAAATCCTGCCATTTTTTAAAGTTTATAGATGAAACATCTTTTCTCTTCTCCCTCACCTGCATTTTGGCTGTTACCTAGCTCATCAACAGGACTATTGGGTATAAAATATGCCACATAAGGGACAATTATAACCAGATTTAATAATGATTTATACTCCTGCATCTTTGTAAATCTCATAGAATTTTAGTCAAGGCATAATGATTCCAGATTTACACCAGAAGAACTGAATTCAACATCTGGCTTGCTTAGAATTTCACCCAGAGTAAAATTGGTTCAAACTGTGAAGCTTCTGTGTACATGTACTGGTGGGGGATGGAAAGTGCAAGAAAACGGGTGTCTTTCTGAAATGGAAACACCAGGCAATTTTATAATTATATTACTAAAAGCTGGGGAAGCAAGTTGTGTCTCCCACACCCAACATAAAATTATAAAGCCAAAAATACGATGTTCATCTGACCCTTTAAATGCTATCTCAATTATTTTCTGTCTATGGTATTTATAGAATATCTGTCACTCCATACAGGCACCAGCTGCATAACCACAGCTATTTGGATATGATCAAGTTAAAGCCGTAGGACTAAGAGTAGCAACCATTAATTTCTATTATGATTCCCACTGCCCACAACAACGTGATGCTCCCAGTAATACATACACATGTACAGAAAGTAAATCCTGATCTTCAAATGAACAACCAGTGCTGTCTCTTTGCAAATGGATAGGTCTTAAACACCAAACAAGATCTCAGATCTCAGGCACTTTTAAGCAGAGATAATGCAAATCACGTGTTGAATCCAATGCAGAGCATTTCTGGACACACAAAGGTATGGCTCACAAGTAGCTTAGGCTTTGTTCATACAGCCTCTGCCAGCTTCGATTGCCCTGGTAAAGGGAATACCATTCCCAGTCTGCCCAAGTGTCACCACCTTACCTACTGGTCAGCTGTGCTGCTCCTCTAACTGCTCCCCATCTATTTCATCCAAAGCCTGGCATGCAGAAACACATTGCCGTTTCAGAAGAAAAAAATAGGGAGGAGTAGGAGAGGTCTGGAGTTGAAAAACCGAAGGATTTTATATTATGGATCCCTGCCTGTGACTACACTTCCTCAGAAGGTGTCCTCCATTCACAGGTTTCCTCGAAGCAAGACCGTCAGGGCATGCCTGGCCAGGAACAGTACCCACGAGGTAGCACTTCTGTCTTACCTGGCAGGACATGACAAAGGCTGCTCCTGGCAAAATAGCAGTGAAGAAGCATTGCTCTGTCTGTCCTCCTTTCCACACAAAAAGATGGGGCATTCGTTTCCGAGCACAACTTCGTAGCGTTTCCAAAGACCTACAGATACTAAAAATATCTCGGACACATCAGGTGCCAGTGAAATCAGCATGCTACCTGTTTGACCTAAAAGATATGTCTTGAGCAAAGATCAGGAAAATAAACTAACCTGGAATGAGGCGTCCCCTTTTGTTTGCTTTGTGGAGGTTTGTATTTATGTTTTGAGGTATTACTAATGAAAATCAAGGCTAGTTTGGGGCAAGCCCCAGAGGAGTGCTGCTTGTCTCTCATGAGCTTTGGTCGTCCACAGGGAGAAACAGAGAGGGCTGTCAATCTCATGCAAGTGTGAATTCAGAGAACAAGGCACTGCCTCCTCACACAGAGATGCTATGCTCTCCATTAGCCTGAGCAGTGGTGTCCACTTCTCCACCACTGTGAAGGGACAAAGTCTAGGATGGGCTTGAAGGCACCTGAACTGAGCTCCTCATGAAGGATTGGACAGAATCTGTGGAGTTCCTGGAGGCAGATGTATACATCTGGTCAGCTGAATAACTGCAGACTCCATTTGGTCCATTGACTAGATCTCCATTGTCTTTCATGGGAGCTTAGACATCTAACTTGGGTGTGGACATACAGACATCTGAACTTAAGCGTCTACAGTCTGGATGTGAACGGGGACTACATTCCACTGCTTAGTTTTGCACCGGCGTGCTGATGCCCCGTGAAGCCTATCTATAAGAAGACTGATTAGATCTAGCCAACTGGAAGTGTCACTTTGGCATCAGAGGGAAAAGCCTGCGACACAGTCTAATGCAAAGGTGGTGAGCAGAAGTAGAGTATACATACATGCCCTTTGCATGTCCTTTCACCAAACCCAGGTGAAAGACCCCATCGTCTGCAGGCTTACCCTGGGATGGGAAATGACTCCCTCTTGCCCTCAGAGAGACACTACAGGCAGATCTGCCACAATCGGACATCTTGGCATGACAGCAAGGTCTGCTGGGAGGCACTGGGATAGATGTCAGTGCTCTCTGAGCCATAGAGAAGCAGCAAACTGTCTTTACTTAGCGTGCCACAGGCTTCTCAAATCGGTAATGTCATCAGCCACAGCATAGGTCATTAAGGTGTTTTTGACTCCTGTCTGGGTTCTGAAAAATACAGAGGATAATGACTTCAGGTAACACAGAGGGAAAATCATCCAATCTAGCTCCCTCTGAAAATGATCCTGACAGTGACAGGGCTGAGCACAGGAGAACCAGAAAGCAGGGCCCAGCATTCTCTAAACTTCTTAATTTTATAAAAGCAATTTCCAAGGAACGATAAAGAAATTGAATCAATCCCTGTTAAGAAGTCTTTGGAGTGGTGGGCTGAGGGGAATGCAGCAGGCATGGAGTGGTTCCTCTGTGCTTCCTCCAGGAGGTATAGTTCCTCAAACAGAAACACGAGTGGAAAAAAAAGCCATGTGAGAAAAGAAAATACAGTCCTTTAGCCTTATCTCTTTAGAGAGCCTTATCTCTTGATGTTTGTTTACCCTAAGCATTTTCAACTCAGTGCAGAGCTCTCTTCTCCTCCCCTGTTGATAAAGAAGATCCATAGATGCTCTAGATAAGAAAACCGGGCAGAAGGCCACAATCATTCCTCAGAGCATGTGTGTAACCTGCGTCCCTCTGCATCTTCTGCACTTGAGCAACTTCCAGAGGCCCTACACAAGACCCTGGTCCTGGTGTGTCAGATGCTACAAAAACCTGCATAAGAAAGAGTCTCTGGCCCAGTGGGAGCAGGGAAAGGCTGAGAAGGAAAGAAAGATGGCATGAGTTTAGAGGAGTGATTAACACCAAGGTTTCGAAAGTAGGTTTTGGATATCCAGTTTGAAATACTTCAAAGGACCTGATCACCAAGTATTTTAAGCTGAATACCTAAAATCACTACAAGTTTCGGAAAACCTTGACCTGTGCCACTGTGTTATGATAAACGGTATTTCCCTCTACACAGGAAATGTTCAGGATTGAATGCTGATCTCTCAGTGCCCTTCCCTACATCAAACATCACCCTTACCTACCTAGTGAAACTCCTGATAGACACAGGTCCTGCCATGACTGCTTTCTAGATCTGAGATACTAATGGCATAAAGCAGCCAGTAGTAAATTCAAGTATCTTCCCAGTGCAGCTACTGAGGTTGACCTAATTTGCAATCCTTTTCTGATGGCCCTGTAAGCATCATCAAAGCAGCATAAAAACTGCAGAGGAAGGGACAGAGGTATATTCAGGCTACCCACAGTGTGCTTAAGTATATGACTCCTTCCCACTTAGGATCAAGAACACTAGATTTGAGCAGCTCCGGAGGTAGCAGGCAGGCTGAATGGCACATTGCTCTAAGATACCACACATGTTGCAAAGAAAAGACTTGCGATTCATTTCACCTACCTTTGGACTGCTAAAAGTCATGCATGTCGTCAGAGCTAATTGCCTAGAGCCCTTTTATAGACTGTGAGAGAAACGTATTTTCAGAAGGTGATTCATCCTACCCATCCTACCCCCGAGATGAAGAGCCGGCATGAATGGCTGTCAGCCTGTGATGACTGCACAGGGAGCCAAGGCACGGCTTATACTAGATGCATAAGTCTTTAGCTGGTGAGAGTCATCCCAGCCAGAGTTATACGGTTGAATATGAGCCCATGTACCCTGTCCAGAAGAGTTCATATACATGCATTTCTTTATATCTAATAGAAAATGCTTGTATCAGTCAGTCCTCTTTCTCTGCATCCTCTTGTACTTTGGCTACATTTATCATTAAATTTTTCTTCCTTTTTCTCCTTGATATTAATGCAAGAAGGCACTACCAGAGAAATACAGTTATAGTGGGGGAAAAGGAGGAATAAACCACACTGTGTGCAAACCCATTTCAGAGGCTGAGAGCAGAAAATCAGAGCACAGGCAGAACAGCCTGAGTGTTTCTGGCGAGCTTGCAGGCACAACACAAGTAAACATCTGAAAGACAAAACTACTATCGGCTCAGCATAGAAAGCAAGCTGCCAGATCCAAACAAAAATGAGTGCGAGGCCCAACCTAAGCATGTGTGTGCATGCTCAAGAGAGCCAGAAAATCTCTACAAATGTCACCATCCACTCTGGTTTGCTATATGGGCCCCAGAGGCCAAGAACTTGACTCTCGGATCTTTTTTGTGCAAACTGTGACATCTCAGACTCACATCAAGAGCTTTCTATATGTTTTGGCTCAATATCTGCTTCCAGTTATGTTGGTGGAAGGAACTTCAGATGCACACCAACCTAACAGAGTTTATTTTGCCATCTGTCTGTGTTTAGTCTTCATATTAATAATTAAGGCAAGCAATGCAGATTGGGGTGGAAATTCTTTCCTGAGGAGGAGAGCTGTGTGCCATGCAAACCACCTAGCAGCCGCTGAAGCTGTTGTTTCAAAAATTACTAGTGAGAAAACTCACTGCTCATTTTTCCGTAAGTATCGGCATTTCTAGGATGTCCATTGCCACGGGCCTGTTATTTAACATTTCTGCTGAGCAAAAGCATGCCCCAAAAGTAATGGGCTCGGCTAATAACATGCTGTGAACTTTGTGAGGGTTTTTTTTAGCTATAAATGTACTTTCTGCGTTCTGTTAACGAAATCATCCTTCCCGTCAATGAAACCGGGCCATGGAGAAGCGAGCTGCATAAGCTTCCCCTGATGGAGTTTTTCCCAGCCCATGCCACTGCGCAGGGTTATTTGCACAGAGAGCCCTTCACTGGTTCAGGAAACCCTTCCAGTCAAGGCCACCTTCCTCAAAAGGATCGTCAGCATTTAGTGTGGCCTTGGCTCATGGCTTTCCTCCACCCAAGAGAGGGGTGGTGGGTCACTAAGTGGGTCTCTGTCAGCCATTTGCTGCTGTCTAACACAGGTTGTCAAAATGAACAAGTCTTTTTTATGATACGCAACACATGAAATCCCAGAGGGGAAAGGAGAACCTGGCAATAGGTAAAGGCATTATTAATCTCAGGGACAAATGCATCTGTCACCACCGATGTGGGATGTCTTTGCCTCTTCTGAGTTGTTTCCTGATTTACACTGAGCACAAGCCACTCTCTTTCTATGGGGATATGACTCAGCACTGAATTTTGGCACAGGCTGCTCAGAATTAATTATAATTGTGAAGTGCAGAGCTGTGGGGGCCCCGATTTTATTGATAATCCTCCTCACCATGTAATGAGATTTTAACCCCCTTTGGCCCCATTACAAAAGTCTCCATCCAGGACCAGTACTTCTCTTCTGGAGGATAAAATACTTACTTGAGTTTTTTCCCAGGTCTCTTTACCAAAGTTCTCTACAGTAAGAGATTTCAGACAGGAATTGATAAATCCACACTAAGGGGAGGGAAAACATTAACCTATTATACTTCATGGAATAAAAGGGGAAAAACAGAGCTCTTGAAATGCTAGTTCAAATGTAATGGCATGCCTCTAAAGAAAACAACAATGGCCTCATTTTTGTGTACATTTGTTTTTTAATAGCTGTGCTCATTTTGACCCCCAGTCTTAAATTCTTCACATCAGTAATTCAAGTTTCCATAAAGAAAACACAGTAAATTTTGAAGCAAGAGTGTAATTAAAGACAGTTACAAGAAAATAATCTCTGGGTAATCTGAATCCTCTTAGAACCAATATGGTTAAACTATTGACAGAATAAAGCAGGGAAATTAATGGATCTCATATCAGACTTGAGTGAAAGGCAACTGGTTTTTTGGGAAAACCACAGAGCAACTGGCATTTTAATCTGACTTAAAAAGCTTGCTATTGAATTTTTTTAAAGTGTTCTCTCACCGCATATTTTCATCTTAAACAGTGATACTGAATGAAGCTCACCATGGTTTGGCTGTCTGCTTGCAGCTTCTGCAAGGCAGGTGCTCTCGGCTCTTCGCAGCAATCAAGTTGCTCCTGCTTGTTGCTGTTCTGGCAGACCAACTGTGAGTTTCTTTTCTTCTTAATTTCTTTTTTTTAATAGTACATCATTTTGAATGTTTAGAGCTCATGGTACACAGGACTGAGAGATCCACAGAGAAATATAAACCCCAGCATTTGCTTTTCTATATATCCTTTCCCAGGAGAGCAGGGCATACTGTTCTGAAGAAAACAAAGAGAAAAGTATTTATGTTGGGCTGAACCTGAACTGAGTGTTTCAAGGTGAAAACATGAAGTTGCTCAGGAGATGCTGGGGTGGGGGGTTACTTCTAACAGAGCAGACTCAGGTTTGAAATCTATAGATTCTGGAAGCAGGCTGCTCACTTCTTTGAGTGCTGCTGTTAAGCCAGCCCAGATGCCATCCGTCTGTCTGTGTCTCGGGGTTCGTCTAGCCAGCCAAGTGCCGTCCGTTGCCTGCTCGGGCTCTCAGCTGACCAGGTCCTCTCCACAAGCTGCACACCAGTGGCACCTGGCAAGTCCTGCCGATCTTTGTCACCGTAAGGCATCACACCATATGAGAAGCAGAAAGACCAAATACTGTGTTTAACAAATGGCAATACTTGCACTGAATCTCTTCAACCTCAGATCTCTTCTAGGTTATTTCATTTCCTCCCATCTTCTGTTTCCCTTCAGCCCTCTGAAGTCAACAGACAAGCTCCAGATCTACCATAGTGAAGGAGATCAGACTCTGATCTGTCATATCTCACTTCAGGGTAGAACAAGTCTGAAATCGTCTCCTAAGGGACAGGAAATGTGGTGGGATGTTGCCATAACCACTTGTCTGCAGAAAATGCCCTGTTGTCATGTGCAGGTATCCCCTGGCAGAGGGGTACTTTTGCAAGAGCCCTTGGACATACTTGTGTGAATATAAGAGCAGCAGCATTTCTCATATTCACACAGCATTCGTAACTGCACTTCCAGGAATATTATCAACAAATCCTTAGGGCCCAAGTTACATGGGAGCATCAGTAACAACCATCAGCCCTGTAGGAAGAGAGCGGCAAGGGCTGCGGAAATCTGACAAAGGTGTGGGACAATTCTTTCTTTCAGAACTACACCACTCGAGGGCTTAAAGTTTGTGGGCTTAGAGGCAGACAGACTGGGCTAATCCTGGACTTTTTGTGAGTCTAATTTAATTCCTAGAAGTGGAGCTGTGTCCGCTCAAGCTTGGCTCCAGACCAGCTTTTCCAAAAGCAGTCAGGCACCAGTGCAATTGTCAGAGTCACTTAACTCCCACTGATGCTAGTTACGTGCCTTTTGAAAATCCCACTCAGGGCAACTGCAAATCTGGCCCCGCGTATACTCACTTCAGTTTATTCAGCTGTAATTACGGGTCAGCTCTGCTCACACTGGAGCCCTTCCACTGAACTGCTCACTTTCCTGGCACAGCAAAGACCTATATCATTGAGGTGAGGGGGCAAAAATTAATTCTGTGTATTGGAAACTGAAAAGTGAAGCTATTGAAGGGTAAGAATGTGGTGAATCAGTTCTCTACAGTGAAGTGATACTAAAGCTAGCTCTAACTTAGGAACAGCACTGAGTATGTTATTGTTGATCAATCCCACTCTCCCTTTGCCGTTCCCCATACAATTATCTGGAGACGATGGTACTGTGTCAGTTAAAAAGGACGCAGTGTCATACATCAAACCACAAGCAAGCCCAGACTAAGAGCCTGCATGTGAGCAGTCCCAGTGCTGATGTTATACCTGGGCCTTATTAATGCAGGGAACCTCATTAATCGGAATACTTTGGGACCATACAGACATATGAATTAATGAAATTAATCCCATTGCTGATGTGTAGTCATAACCAGTGCAAAGACAAATTCCTTTTTTTTTTTTCCTGTAAATGAGTATTTTGGCATAAAACAAAGCAAAAAAACTCAAGAAGTTTAGTGTGCACGAACTAAATATAAACATACCCCTGGAAGACACAGCAGCAGCTGATGCAGGAGCAGGTTAGCTTTTGACTAACTGAACTGCCTGGATTAGCAAATTCTGGAATAATAGCATTACAGGCCCCAAGAAGCTGGAAACATCATATATTGATTCTCCTGAGCCTTGGAAGGAACTTCAGAATCAGGTCAGAAACTCTGAGCTCAGGCCTATCTCAAGACTGAACTTCTGAATCTTCAAATCCTCTGTTTATTATTTTTAATCCATCTTTGTGTTTTCTGTGCCTAAGACTGCATTGTTTCTGGCAATGACATTACTTTGTCCATTTGTTTCCAGACGCAGTCAGAGGCAAATGGTCAGCATCTCCGACATGATTTACTGAGGTCTCAGTGTCCCCTATGATGTCATGGCTATTTATTTCCTAAGGAAATCATCTCCCTGGAAGAATAAACTCATTTAAAGAACTAATGTTAATTGGAAACTGCCAAACAAGTGCTTGTGAATTAAGGAACCTAGAAGTGAATACCAGATAAACACACTGACCGTCTGTTGATGAAGCAGGACAAAACACTTCCCTTTCCCTTTCATCCCCAGTTCTCTTGCTGATCAGAGAAATAGGAGGGCTGCAGAATAGCTAGGAATGAACTGCCACCGTGTGGCCAAGGGACAGTTTCAACTACCTTTCTAGAAATCTCCTTCAAGAACCGTTGCCCTGAGATAAGTGACAGTCCCCAGCACTTACTAGTGAAAGTTTTCTGCTCGATCACACGTTTCACTTCGGCAGCACTTGCAGTGACTCCCTAGCAGTGGCCATAGGCTTCTCGGTGAGGTCTTGCTCCCTTCTCAGTCTCACTTTAATAAAAGGGTGGCACACATCGCTTTTAATTCCATAAATTCTTTTTATATTTTCTCTAATAGGTCACCTCATCTTCTGACAGGGGTCAGGGTATCGTAATCACTGAGCCATTCAGGTGATGATGCCTGGTCTTGCCTTAAAAAAAAGACGGATAATTTTTTAATATGACAAGCCTGTTTGTAGAAAACTTTTCACCATGCACTAAATTACTGCTAACAAGTAACAGACTCTACCCTCTGCTTCTCAGTCTGATCTGAAGCATCTGGGCTCATATGTTCTGATGTGCCCTCAAAATTCTTTCAGAACATGTTTTTCTAGCCATTAAACTCAAGCTACATCAAGAGTCATTCCACTGACTTGATGCAACTTGGTTCCACTTTACCATGGGCATAACTTAGAGCTACAGGCCCAAAAGGTGACAAAAGTCCCCTAAACACAGCCTGCTGCGACTGGCCAGGTTCGTGCTGCTTTCATCTCCTTGTGGACCTGCTCCACCAGGAAAATGTAACAGGCACTCTCCTGAATTTGCCCAAGCAGAACTACAGACTGACTCTACAGCTGTGAAAATTTTGAAGACATCCACTAGGTGCTAATCTAATATTTTTTATACACTCCATTCAATCTGGAGCAGCAGATAACTATGTATCTTTGCTATGCATTACTTTGGAGGACTTCCTGCATTACTTAATGCGGTGCTGACACCTTCTGCCTTCATTGTAACTTTATGGCACTGAAAGATTCAAACCAGAGTGTACATCTTGTCCAGCTGCCAACTTTCCATTAGCTGCCTATATTTCTTCTGTTTCTGCCAGACGCTTACAATTTCAGCTCACTTACTTACGTGCATCATGATTACACTGAGTTGCTCAACACAGAAGGACAAAATGATTTTGAATCCCCCAGGACATGATTTCTTCAACAGACTTCATCTATCTTCAGTTACTGGATTCTTGTACACAGTGTGTTTAGTTTCTCATGGACAGCTGTGGATGCGGTGTCACAGAAATTCATAGCCAGACCCCCTTTGGAGCTAATGCTCAGCAATGGCACTAGCTAGAGGAACCTGAAATACCCCAGTACTTCAGCTGAGGCGGATTTGAAACAATAAAATAAGAGATGCTCTCCTAAAGATCTTGCCTATTATGCCAGTGCACTCTGGGAAAGAGCTTTCGGGGATCAGTGCTGCGGGGAACACACAGTGGCCTTGATCGATGGAGCTCCTAGTTGATGCACTTCATTATCAGTGCCTGGGGGCATGACTGAAAGAGCTCACTAATAAGCTCTGCAAGGGATCTAGGTCAGACAGAGCTCTGCCTGCCATGAATAATTCTTCTGTACAATTTGCATTGTGAGAGCACCTAGAGTAGGTGCTTCATTTCGATGTCGCAGCGCCTGAAAATAACTGCTTGTTGCAGCGAGGTCATTTAGAGTGCCTAGCCAGGGCAGAGAGAGTCCCTTCGTGTCTGTGCAGAGAGCTCTGCCTCCAAAGCCCTTGGGGGACCAATTCCGAGCAGCAAGGAACACCTTTGTAGGGCAACCGACTGCTCCTGGGAACTTCGTGGAAAGCTGCCTAGAGCCAGTCAGTGTTGGGCAGGGGCATGGTTCTGCGTTGGGGCAATACAGAGCGTGCTGCCATCCACACTAAACCCTTCTCTGAGGAGGCAGCTAACACAGGGGATGGAAATACTTCCCTTTCCTCTTCCTCAACTGCCCTGTTCTAGCACAGGTAGCGCAAGACCCGGCTTCTGGGCTTGAACCCCCAGGTCCCACCTCCCCAGGTTGTGCCCTAAGATGCTAAGGCCACTCTCCATAGCTCTGCTGGAGCTGAGCCGTGTCCAGTGAGGAGCGTACAAGGGCTAATATGCTAGAAGAAGGAAGATGCCTGCATTTATGGGACAGGAGGTAGAAAATGTTCTCAGAGAAAAACTGCTTTATTTTACTCAATTAAAATTTCCTAAGATGATAACAGGCTTGAAGTGAGCTTCAAGAAAAGGAAAGAAAAAAAAAAATCACAGAATTCCAACTGAAATTACAAATCTTATTTCCCCCCCTGTCTCTTGTCCATAAAAGCAAACACATATTTCACACTGGAGTTTGTGTGCTGGACACAACCCTTAACCTCTGCCACAGCCCAATGACCGGAGATACCTCTGGTTTACAAGGACAGACAAGAAGTCACAGGGAAGGTCAAATGTGCTGAAGCAGTCTGGTTCTGCACATCACAGTGCATCCTTAAAACAATAGCACAAAGATCAGCTACTCCAATGAGTAAAACCTTGGCACTATGAACATAAAGCGCAGCCCAGGACAGAACACTGTTGGAATCCTTTTCTTCTTCTTTCACCAGTATTTTATTTATGCACATGCCTAATTCTGTTATAGTAACTCAAAAAGACAGTGAGGTTTTCTGTCAGCATCCATCCATGCCGCAGGTTCTAGCAGCAAAAAGGTGACCACGCACTCAGTAAAAATGTTCCTCGGCAGCTTCAGCATGAGATTCTGCTTGGAGAGGGGTTTCAGGGTGCAAAAATGTATACTTTTGAGCACTGTCCCCCTTCTCTCACACATACACAGAGCCGCAGCCTTGAGGCATGCCGGTAATGAGGGGTGTGTTTGGAGCATGCTGTGTTCTGGCTATCCAACCTGGCTGAGCGGCCTTAAATGATCCCATGTCAAAGGCAGAACAGCTTTAAAGACAGTTACGATGTTCAGTTCAGGGCAGTCAGGACAGCACTGGAGAGGTACAAAAGCAGCAACACTGTATAAAGAATACAGACTAATTGTGAGAAGCACCGACAGCAGGGGAAAAACCCCTAGACCTTAATTTAAACTCTTCATGAATGTTTACCAATGAAGTTGGTTAAAATGGTCATTTTCAAGAGGATACAGACTAGACAAAGAGCGGCAACAGCACCTCCAGAATTAAAGTGCTACAGAAACAATTCCTCCCTCCCCTTCATGAACACCACTAGAAAAAGAAACCAAATGCTTTAATCGAACAGGAGATGCCAGCTCTGAATGGAGGAACATATGGGGTTTTGGCACTCTCCTATCTCATGACAGAAAGTGTTCTAGATCAGCGAGATCTGAGAGAGGTACTTCCACCTGGTGGCAGAAATGCTGTTTGAATAACTCAGTCCCAAAGAGTAGGAACACAAATCAGCAAGAATTGCCACCTGCCAAATGTTCTGTGTGGTGGGCACAAGGTTTATGGAGGTTACGATGTATCAAATTTATATTGGTGGCCAGTGCCTTAGGAAATTTATCCAAGCCTGTGGACACAAAAACTACTGAACATAGAAACAAGAAATCACCAGTGAATCGCCAGCTGGTCATACCAGCGCTGCCATGATCCATCTGTCAGTGAAGCACCGATGGAACACGATATGAAAAAAATCAGAGTAAGCAAAGGCTTGATCCCAAACATATCAGCAAATTCTTAAGACAAAGCAGGAGCTGGGGGATGTGGCTCAGACAGACGCCTGTGATATAAAAGGTATTGCCCTATCTGAAGGGCCAAAGGTGAGTATTTCCACAGGGTGCTCTCTCCTTCTCACTTTCTATGCATTTTTACACTGCTGTACATCAGTAAAACAGGCAGAGGATGGGTCTTAACAATTCCAAGTATCACAGGGAAAACATATCTCCAGGACAAAAGAGCCTGACTTCTAGACTGCATTCTTCCCAATATATAGTCTTTAATGATGAAGTAGCAGAATTCCAAATATTGGGTATAATCAAAAGCTGATGCAGTGGATTTGTCTGCAAATTGCCTTCTGCCCTTGAGAACAACCTTTGCTCCAATTTATTCACAAAGTGTTCTTCTCCAAGACATTAAGCTTTACTAATGTACACTGGGATGTCTAGATTCGGCAACTGGGTGTTAAAATAGATGAAAACTAGCAGGTGGTGTAACCATATGAAAAAAGTTGTATACATTTTTGCATGCAGTGAATCCCTTGATGTTGTATCCAAGGACAGAACCATTCCCAATAGCAAGCAGAGTACAAGATAGCTTGTTTTTCCAAAACACACTGGAGCAATTCCTCCAAACACAGCTTTCTAATGCTGATTCCTTCCCTGCAGCTTTTTCTGCTGGTAGCACAGCCTGCTTGTACCTCAGTGCTTCTGTATATGCTCAGATCACAGAGTCAATGATGGCACATACAAATTTTCACATGCAAAAACAGGAGGAAATTCTACTTCACTGCTCTGAAGTTGGAAACACTGGTGCAAACGCTCCAACATATTCACTGAATTGCTTGAACTGCTTTGCAGTACTGGAGTCAGAAGAAAAATTACTGCACCAGGCAATCTCTGAATCATTGCTTTCAATAACAGCACTAGAAAAAAGGCTTGTCAAGCTGGAGTTCCCCCCAAGCTGAATGACAAAGCAGTATTGTTAGGCACAATGAAATCAATAAGTTAAACCCTTATATGAGTCCAACATTGGAATAGCCATGGCTTGAAATACGTCCCACACAAAGAACCTTCAGTGACTGCATACGTCACTTCTAGAGGGTAAGAGATGGATCAGAGGTAAAAAAAAAAAAAAGCAAGTCTTACATGCCCTTTTTCATGTATTCTATCTTCAGATGAAGAGGGAATATTCTTTCAATATTCTTTCTTATGTGTTTTGGGCTTAAATTTTAAAGTGCTATATGCCCCTTCCACAGCTTTGGGCAAGTACATGGGATGTCTTTCCAACCTCTTCATCGAGCCAGTGGTTCTCCGCTGGCTGTTTCTTTGAGACTGGTTTGCACCCTTTGCTGTTTGGGCAGTATCTTGTGAGTATCTCCGGGGAGCACGAAGGATCCAGTTTGAATGTAAACTGTGTTCGCTTGTGCTGGTAGCAACTGAAAGACAGAAGATAATCTGGCATTAACAATTTGCCAGTGATATTTTTACATGCACAGTGAGAGAACAGGGTGCCTGCTGGGTCCTTCCTGGAGGCAATGCTGAGAAACCAACCTGGTTTCACTGCAAGATGTCACTTGGGATGGGATTCATCTTATCTAGTATTTCAATGCCTGCAGTGTAAATACATATGTCAGAGCTAGTCCCTTTATACACACTTCTAAGGCACAGCTTATCTGACCTGTTTCAGATATCTGCCTCAGCCTAAGACAAATGTCTGTTTCTCCCCACTGATTATACAGGATAGGTGATGAGCTCAGATAGGAACATCTTCATTTAGTTAGGCAATCCCATCCTTTCTGATGGAAGCGTACCATTATTTAGCCTAATCTCTAAATGACTTCTTTTTTTGCTGGTTGGAGAGAAAACATCCAGCCATTTCTCAATGAGAAAAATGAAAACCAGATGAAGAAAAATTTATCTTTTTTATAGCTTCCAAAGACAGCTCGGGGTAGAGATGCAAGGGTGGTGTTCAGCCCTGAGCAGAAAGCAAGCACTATTCCAGCACTACACATGCTACATTTGCTCATGTAATGGCCACACATAAAACAGCTGCACCCTTTCAACAGGAACAAGCAATGTGTTACTGTAGTTTCACATACTGCATGTAATGGTCCTAGATTTGGGAGGCAAAACTTGGAGGAAAACTGTGTCTATTAAATAAACAAACAATGTTTATGTCTTACAATGCCACTCCTCCCTCTACCCTCTGCACACCAAAAATAATCATATTTTGGCTGGTTTATACTGCACCATCAAAATCAACATCCACATTTGGCAGATCCACGTCAGGAACTCTCCGCCATCTCTCTGAATCCAGGTCTGCAATAACTGAGTCAAAGAAAGCTATTGCTTCTCTTACATCTGAACTGGACTGTGGGCCTTTTCTCTCCATGAATGCCTGTTGATCAGATGGGGGAAAAAAGAGTTAGCTAAGGGTTGGGCACAATGACTTCTTAATGAGCAAACTGTATAAGGAAGATGCAAAAATTGTATTTGATTCTGTATTTCAAGCTGTCAGAAAAGGACACCGGTCCAGACTGCTCCACAGTTTGTAGTCATCAAAGAAATCTGGACAGCAGTCTAACAAACATCCATCTTGTTACATGCTCAACACCAAACATCTTCCACTTGGGCACTGCTAGCCAGATGTTATAAAATCCCTCAGAATCCCTGTATCAGGCCATTTAATTAGGCAGCTAAGTGACAGCTGGGCTTTGTGGCCAAATTTATTCTACCTAGCAGTAGGCACCTAATGAGACACACATTAGAAATGTAGTCATGCAGGATTCCTTTTGTAATTAATGCAGGGCTCCAATACCTTCAGAAGATGAGTCAGGCCTTAGGTAGGCTGAATTCCCCTCTGCAGGCAGCTCCTTCTCTTAGCTGCAAAGGGATTGTGGGGTAACTTGGTTACTAATTTAAGCATCTTATTAAAATGCCTAGGTTAGGTGAAATGAATCCAGATCTAAATTGCTAAAGTCTTTTTGAAATGGAAAAGGACCGTGTGTGCTAAAATATGAGTCATTCAACACTGTGATAATTCCCACAGGAAAGCCACGGGGTTTAAAATTAGGAGCCTGTCTTGATAAAAAAGCAAATGCCTGTCTATAAATGCTGAAGCAGTCATAAAGCCTCAGTTAGCAATTCTGTAGGTCCATATAGGATGAATACTTCCTGCCAGGCTCTACCTAATGAAGGGTCATATATTTTCCCTGCCGGTCCCAGCTAGGTGTATTGCCAGGCAGCAATACCAAAGCCAGAAAATTGCTACCCTGGGTTTCAAACATGCAAGCAAAGGATACATACTGTATCACATCTCTGAAGGACCAGCTTGTTCCTTGTTCTGTGGAGGCAGAGAGATGAGCTAGCTTATTCCCCTCCTGACATTATGGGTTGATTGACATCCTCAGAAGTGCTAAAAGAGAGCTGCTACCACACATCTACTGAAAATAGTGACTGCTATTATGACTAAGCCCTTAATGGTTAAAAGCCATTTGAAAGAAATGCCTATGTACTTCCAGCATCTGACCCACCTCTCTATTCTTTTCTCTCATTAGATCCAAGTGGCAAATTTTGAATCCACAGTCAGCCTGTAGTCCAGGTCCCAGGGATCTTTGGATTAAACCTCCCATGAGGACAGCGTTGTCTGGACAAAGTACCTTCCCATTAATCATGTAGCAGGTAGGAGAAAGAAGTGAATTTCCACTGACAGGTAATTTGACACAAACAGGTAGTTAGGGACAAAACCATTCAAGCCTGGTGATAAGACGAACCTTGCAATCTGTGAACATAAAATTTGTAGTCAGGAACCAGAGTATTCTGGTTATTCTAGAAGTCTTCTTGACCTTCTTGACCTGCTTCTCTCCTTAATTTTTGCCAAGCCAGGGCTGTGCAGCTGTGACCCTGCCATTTGTGTTGGCAAGAATGACTCATATGGGTGGCATATCCTGCTGATGTCCCTGTCTGTTCCTAAGGGGACCGCTTACAGAGTCAGCATGCCAGCCAGTAAAAGGGCTGTTCATACATAAGAGCTAGCTGGCCACAGTCAGATGACAGCACTCTTCACCTCAGCCCGCAGGAGAGTCACTTGTTTGCCAAACCCAAGTTAAGCTTTTGGCATTTTTTCTTAAGTGGTATTTTCAGTGGCAAATCCCAGAAATTCACAAACCTGCATGAAGCCTAGTTGTGCAGAATCTATCTCCCAGCCTCCTGGTCCATGGTTTTAGTACCCTTTTGCACTCATTTTTTCCCACCTGCCTGATGGTTAGTCATGTACTGCTCCGCTACATTGCTGCTCAGCTCATCAGGGAACTGGCATGCTGTAAATCTCCCCTGCCTCAAGCCAATCTTTGTGTGACGGTGCACAAAGTCAGTTTACAGACTATCTATAGTGTTGAGATTCATCTCCTGGCACCACCAGGACACTCTCCTGTATCTCAGTCATTCTCTTTGGACGTTTCCCTGGCCCTAAATAGTAATGTCTTTATAAAAATCTATCTTCTCCAGCCCCCTGAGCTGAGTATTGTTTCCTACTATTATTCCTAGCTTCTGAGAGTCACCATTCAAAGCATTAAAAAGATGACATAAAGCCTAATAAAACCAAATGAAAAATCCCACTGACTGAATGGGTATTAGATCAAAACATAAAATTAAAAAATGTGCTATCTAGTCCTAAACACATGAGCCTTGTCCTTTGGTTAAGCAATGCCTGCAACAGAGGTCAGCTTCAGCCATTCTGACATTCCGCTGTGACACAACATCTAAATGTGGCAATAATTTTTTGGCAAGGTCTACCTGGCCTAATCCGTAAGTCAGCCACATATCCCTTCTTCCCACTGCCCCCATTATTATCCAGTTTAAAGACTGCACTGGGTAACCTGTGAGCCTGCTGTCAAAGTCATGTTTGTGGTCGTGTTACCTAAACAGATCACTACACCTGCTGCAACCTTTTCCTTTGTCCTCACTGAATCAAGTCCAGATTCAAATTAACAACTGAACTGTCTAGTGACATACAATCTACAAACTGCAACCAGAAGGAAGCTTTGCAATGCTTTCCTCTCTAGGATACATGGAAATAGTCTGCACCAAAGATGACATTTCAGTTTTATTTTTGTGGTATCATTACAGTAAAGGGTGAAGAATTATACCGTCTCAAAATGACCTGCCAACTTATTAATGAACAATGAAAGGAACCCTTAAGAATTCCTCATGCCCTACAACCTATTCGCAGAGCTTGCGCTGATGCTAAATGTAGCACTGACAAGCTATCTGACCAGTCAGAAAAAATCCTATTTGTTTCAATGAATTTACAATTATTTTGTGTAAGTAATTTTATGCCAATAAAAAGACTGCCAGTAAACCTAGGGATTACTGTGCTTGTCAGTCATTAACAGCTATAAATAACCATAGTGGAGAACTCTAGGGCACTTATGGAGCCTGTCAGAGTATTGAGAGAACAGCTCGCTCTTTTGTAACATGTTTTCAGATACTTCCCATACTCTCATACCTCCTTCCTTCTCCTATTTTCTCTCCCTGCCCCCCAAACATAGGCATAGACATTTCTTTCCGTGACCAGTCATTCATACTTAATTTCACACTACTCAGAAAGAATCTGAAGGTATTTAGCAGCATTTCAAATGATGTAACAGTAAAAAGACAACTGGCTGAGACCAATAAAACAGAAAATCAACATAGGTCATACAGCTAATTACTTCATGGCTTAGGACCAAGCACATAGCAAAAGTTCTTAGGAATTACCTTAGAAGACTCTTTGGAAGGAAGTGGAAGAAAAGACTTCTTTCCAGTTTTGGATGACTTTGTGGATGTTGGGGAATCTGCAGCCATAGGCATGGATTTCAAGTTATTGATGTTTTCAAGATATTTTTTCCTCAAGGCTAGCAGATCCTGTAAGTACTTCAAGCAGTCCTGAGTCTTAGAGTACATCCAGTCTCTGTCTTCCTCTTTTGGCTGGAAGCAAGAGTCGATGCTAGTTGTACTTCTGCATTTTTTTAGTGGTTCGCTAACTTTTTCCTGCTCGCCTCCAAGGACATACATAGAAGTGCTGCGGATCAATCTCACCGCAGAACCTGTGCCATCACAGTAAGGGATGTCATCTGTCACCTTTCTTCGGTGGGAGTTGGGGTGAAATATAGAATGGATCTTTTTGAACATAGTGTGTCACTTCCTCCCCTTTATATGTTTTTTCTTTCAGCTCCTTAATTTAACCCTAGATCTGATAATCGGCAGCTGTTACTCTTGCCCCCAGCAGACAGACAGTTTTGCCACTTACTGTAACGAGGAGAAAAAGAAACCCCTACTGCTGCACAAACCGATTCCCGTCTAGCGCGCTGTGAAGAGCATGATGGCAACGCCGCAGCGTGTTTTCTATTCCATTGGTGCCAGTGAAACCGCTTTGTCCTTTCCGCCGTTTAACGTAGAGCACAGGAGGCCAAATACCATGCTCTGACCTTTCCTTTGACCGCTGCTCCCCACACAACCCATCGGCATCCCCGCAGAAATTCCCTCTCCCCCGTCTCCCCCGCGCTGCTCCGTCCCCTCCCCGCGGCGGCGGGCCGGGGCCCGGGCGCTGTCCGTGGTGCTGACCCGCTGCCGCGCTCCGCCGCGCCCCGGGCGGCTGGCAGGGATGCTCTCTTGGCGGGGGCTCGTCGGGATCAGCCTCGGCGGGGACCAAAGTCCGAGCGGGGAGGAATAGTTTCGGGGGGGGGGGGGAGTTCAGCTGCTGAAGGAAGCCGCTCTGGGTCTCACCCGACGGTAACCGGGAGAAGGCTGCGGCTACCTGATAGCACAGCACTACTAGGAACGCAGTGGATTCAGATGTCAGGCTCTATTACACTCAGTACAAAGATGCCCTGTGTAAGGGATGCCGTAAGATAAAACACTCTTCCAAAGTACCCATCCGGCAAAATACTGCAGGCAGAAACCAATGACTTTGTATCTTGCCACATTAGTTCTTCTCCTAGATTACTGCAAGAACATTTAATACAGTGGGTTTGATGACTGGTTTTGGGCTGAAAGCTACTCAGAACATTGACTATTATTGGCATATTTGAGCGCTGCTAGTATTTGTTGTGACTGCGTGACAACATGATGTATGCTTTAGAGATAAGTAGATAGCAAATTTGGTCAGTTCTCATGACTAAGACAATCAGCAACTTTTTAAAAGCAAGCAGGAATGTCCAGATTTACCATGTTCAAAAGAGTTTTCATCATTCATCCTCCTCAAGCACTGAGTGTTTGAGAAAATAATTATTTTGAAAGCCAACAGATATCACCCTGCAGACTCTACTGAGCAAATTTCTGCTAATGCCACTGGAAGTGCCAACTGAAGGTTTAAGCATTCAAAGGGCTGTAGGATCTCAACAGGAAAGGTAGGTTCTAATATAAATCTGCATCCATTCCCTCAGGAACTCTGATTTACTGGGTACTAAACATATACCACAGTCATCTTAAAACATGCACTTTGTTAATTTTATTTATAGCTAAAGTTGAAACGTTCTCATAACATAACTAAAAATTGAGGCAAACTAACTTTTTGCCACTTTTTCAGCCTTCTAATATTAGCATAGACATGATTCCCACTGCAGCTGAGAGCAGCCTAGAGATTGTTCTGAAATATGCTCAGCTGCTTGAGATCTAGTACTTGTATAGAGGTATTCCATTATTGATTATCTCCAAAGTCCTACTCAAACCCACAGCTAGGTAATAGATTAAGTTGACTTTATGCTAGCATAAACTATTAGAACTATGAAAATGATGAGCTCTCTCCCCAGAATTACACGTCTGAGGTGGAGAAAGTTGATGGTCATCAATACTAGCATAGAATAATAATAATAATAATAATAATAATAATAATAATAATAATAATAATTCCATCCACAGATTGACTTCATTTTCAGAGCAAAAGGCTACAAGGGGATTTTAATTTATTGTCCTGAATGAGTGAGGTAAATGTCTGTCACAGCCATTCTAGACACTGTGTTTACTAAGTTACGAAAATGAGATTGTTCCAGAATAACCCTATTAAAAATTACTTAGATTTGCTACACAGGATACTGGTCTTTGGTTATAGACAGGATACAATACCAGTGAGCCTCAGAGAGGCACTCTAAGTGACCTCATAGTCACAAAACCTGTGATTCAAGAAAATCAGTGGGAGCTCAAGGAATTATTGACAAAGAGTTGAGCCAGTAAGGTCAATGGGAACTCCACCGAGCAACTGCTTATAGGATCAGACATTGCCTTTCAATAGCAGATTGATTTCTAAGCTCATCTGGACTTACAAAGAGCTACAGGGTAAAGCAAAAAAAAAAAAAAAAACAACCAACAAAACCCAAAACCAAAACAACAAAAAAACCCACCCACAAACAAACAAAAAACCAACCAACCAACCAACCAACCAACCAACCAACCAACCAAGACCCAAAAGCCCCCAAGATTCTGTCCATGAAACCACAGAAAAAGATACATCTGTGAAGAGAAAATCTGATGATATACACTGTGATTTGAAAAACATTTCATATGGGCCATAGATTTTCCTATCCTGCTTCAACTAAGTACTTAAAACATATGCTGACATCTCACTAATTTAAAGAAAGCTTTCAGGCTCTTAAGAAGGTTCTCAATTTCAAGCATGTTCATTCCCAATTTTTAAAAAAGCTTGCTGGGCAACACTCATTCTGTGCCAACATATGTGTGGTTCCCATCATTCACAATGGTGTTAAAATAAGGAAGGATTAATAAATGCATGAGACAATACAGTAGCTGTATTATGTACTAGAATTTCATTTGGAGTAATAAAAGGTCATTTACAATTATTTCAGACATGAATATTTTATTCTATGCATTGGTTATGGGCAGTGGGAATACACAATCTTCCTCTCCTATTGTACAAATGACTATTAATTTGTTTTCTTCAGAGTTTCTACTGTAATTTAAATAGCTCCATGGATTTAGAAAGTTACAGGGCAAAATAATGGATATATTTAAAGGTCACCAATGTCTCTAGTGTGTTTTGTGAGAAGAGGAATGCCCTACATCTTTTTAAAATATTTTCCTACAAGGCATTTGCATTGAAACACGTTTCCTGAGTAGTGCTTTATTTATTTACAGTCAAACTCTGGTCCCCATGCACCTGTAAGTGTCCCTATTTAAGTAAATAGCAGAGCAATTATAATTCAACCACCATAGATCACAGCTCTCTTCCCCAGCGTTACTGCTGGGGACTGAATATGCTACCATCCTCTAAGATGGCTGGTAATTAAAAAACAGGGTCTTATTCAATAATTATTTCCTCCTGAACAAAGACACTCATCAAATGGCAAATATGGTTGAAGAAGAATATTTAGTCTGTTAATTCAAACTACCAAATTCATGGACAGCTATTAAATCATAAATAAAGACCTCCCAAACAAGGAGCTTGTGAGAAGCAGATCAAATAGACCACACTAATCAAATAGACCACACTAAATACTTAATGGCATCTAAGATTACTAACTTTGACAAGGCAATGCTCATACCTTGTTTGTTCATTTGGCTACTTGAATCTGACTTCATTTATTCAATGTTTTTTATTTTAAGTGACCTTTTTTCTATTACTGCTTTCAACGTTTCTGTTTTCTTTGCAGCTAGCAGAGTGATCTAATTTCCACAGACCACCACCCAATCACTCCCCAAACTGCTTTTGTTATCTAGCCCTGGCAATCTGGCAATTCCTGAGCCATCACGACTGGGTAGGAAAATCAAGTTAGAAAATGCAATGTATGCATTCTGTTTAACTAAATTAACTATACAGTTGAACAAAACCCCATAAAATCAGGTCTGTAGGTAAATACAATTAAAAGAAAATCACTCATCTTTGAAGTTTTTCACAATAACTTATTTGTCAAAATGCAGTTATCTCTAGAATAACATGATATCATGCAAAGAAATCTACCTACTTGATAGTTACAGTTCACCCTGACTGATACAAAGGAATGTCAAATCATCCTTGAAACAAAATAAAGCTCTGATGCCAAAGAAGAAAACCTTTGACAAACTGTAGATGACAAGGTATTCTTTCTCTATCATAAAGTTGTATCAAGCTGTAGTATCTCATTCAGGATAATACATTTTATTATATTTAAAAAGTTAAAGTGAAAACACTCTTTGCTTTTAAAGAAAAAAAATCCACACTTATAAAATATGTGAGCGGATAGTGAAGTTATTGAGCCTTGTGTTATTTTAGATAATTCAGAAACTAAAGCACAGCTGTCAATCTCTGTTGAACTCGCTATGTCTAAATAGCTACATAAGAGTGTAGATTGCTTGGAGAGAGCTAACTGAAACAGCCCAAACCAGAGGAAAACAGAGCAAACAATTCATCACAACAGGTATCTACACTTTGCTCCCTAGTCCCTTGCTATTTACCACTTCATATGTTCCCTTGAAGTTCTGCAAAGACACGCAAAAAACCACGCAATCTCCTAGAGATTTAAAAGAAAATCAACAAATGCAGGAATGCTGAGACCACAGCTCAATACTAAAGAAAAGTAACATCCCAAGGTTTGATACCTGCATATGGTGGTTGTCGTGACACTCACTGTTTCAAAGACCACACATACCTGAAAAGATTAGATGGTGGGGCATTCCCAAACCATAGATCAGGTGCTGCATGTCAGTGCTTTTGATGGGTGGCAAGAAACATCCACTCTTAGAGGTGCAATACCACAGGACTCCTACCTTTCATTGACTAAAAGGGAAGATGGAAGAAGGGTGGACCTCATTATCAAGCAAAGAGGAATCCTCAGGAATGGTTGTTTCTTCTCTTTCAGCCCATGAAGGTAAGAGTATGGAGGAGTTCTGCCTCCCCAGAACCGCTATCAGCAACTGCTCGATATTCTTCCTCTTTCTGGAAGTTCTCAAAGAATGGGAAAGTATGAGCAATTCTGATACCATGCATTTGAAATAGCTACAATTGCTTCTCTGAGGCATGAAACTGGAGAAAGCAGTTTCCCAAGAATGAAGACAAAGATTTTTGTTTGAGCTGATTTAGATGTAAATGCAGTGACATCTAGATGCGTTGCTCATGTGAAATTTAATTGTGATCTTTTTTTTCAAGGGTACATGCTTGAGCCGTGCTGTCACCCAGGCAACACTGACCTGCAAAACCAGCTGAGTCAGAAAATTGAGGCTCTTGTCAGAGGATGAATAGAATTTTTTGTAAATCTGGAGCATCATCTTTCCATCTAATCTAAATTTGAATCTAAGTATTTCCATTTGACTTAGACCCTGCATATTCTCCATAAATTTTCACTGCATGCAAAATTTACATTCATTGAATAGGTTTTGTTGCAGCATAAGCACTGACTGGGACCAACCAAAGCAGTGACTGCATTCCTATCAGGCATGAGAAGATAAAGAAATGCCATTCATGTACAGAGAAATGCTCAGGAAATGATTACACAAATGAGACCTCAGTCAATTTTTTTTTTTTTTTTAATTTGTTATCCTGGCATCACTGTTGGGAGAAGTTTTGTGTGCATCCTATGACAAAGCAATAAAATGCACTCTAGTGAAACAGCCCCTGCTTTAGAGCTATCTCTATAGCTGTTGCCTGGCAGCATTTTCAGAGGGTGAGAGGTTACCACACTTATCCCCTGCTGTATCTGGCCTCCTCTTTCCCTTTGTTTCCTTTGGTTCCTTTCATAACCCTGCTGTCATGAAAAACTCCATCTCTGTGACAAGCTTGACAAGGGAACTTTGTCTTGTCTTCTGTCACACAGGGTCAAGGGACAACCAGTTGGCCTTGCTTGTTTTATTGGAAGAATTCATGTCCTTTTAGTAGAAACACTGTTAGGACCTTTCAAAGTTTTGTTAGTCTTTGTTGAATTAGTTATTGTCTCTCCTCTTGAGTCTTTTGTTCCAAAGATGGCTGAAGAATTATTGTGATGTCTAGCTTGTTGCCTGTCACATCCATCACCCATTGATAAAGTCTTTGCCAGGAGAATGTGACAAATAGCTAAGATTCCTTCATGATAGCTCAATGAGGAATGGATGTTGTAAGCAGCAGTTCTTCAAATTAGTTTATAGAAGACAAACATTTAAAGGACCTGTCGGTCTTGATCTTTAACTGGATCATCTGTTTCTCATTCCAATTAAATTCTAATACACTGTTTATCCTTCCCACAGAGGAAGTCCACAGGGGGATTTATGAGAGGGGACAGTCTGGATCTTTTGGTAAGCCACAGAGTTGCCAGACCATATCAGTCATCTCCAGGCAAGGCCCACTCACGATACCTACAGACATTTTGGTAGGGAACCTTGGATCCCTACATCCCATTTCTATCTCCTTCCTACTCTGCTAACCCAATGAAACAGGGCAAAGACTAGTTTAACTGCAGAAGTAAAGAAGGAGCAGTTTGGCTGGGATATCTGAGAAAGAGAGACTCAGTACAAGTGAGGTATCATATGAGCACTAGGCAGGATGGAAAGAAAGAGAAGAAATACTTCTTGAGCACTTCCCAGTAGTTTTTTTAAGCATAGTAACTATTTTTCTGCTCAGATCACAGTGTCGCTGGGGAAAAATATACCTGTATACAGCCTAACACACAGTGGTCCTGCCCTGCCCCTGCTGCCATGACGTAATTAATAAAAAGGAATTATTCTCTTTCTTATATGTTTCTTGAACATATTTCCTAGTACATCTCCTTCAGCACCTGCAAAAGCAGTTTTCAATTGGAGCAACTCTGGTCATGCTAAGGAATACAAGGAGCCAGTCAGGACCCTCTCAGCATACACCAGCTACCCCTGCAATGACACCCTACAAGGGACCGAGTCCTACAAAACCATCACTAGTATGAGTGCACACCACCGGCTGTCCGCTCCAACAACTGCTGTTATCATTCCATGCACGGTCGGAATGGAGAAGGTTTTACCAATAACAAGTAGCTCTCTGAAGGGGAGCAACCAAAATATGCAGGATGATTATTTACCAGGATTGGCAGGAGCAGTTTTTGTTGCCTCTCTCTGAGTGGTCAGTAAAGAAGCGGGAGAATTCAGGTTCCGTGTCGTAGTTGCTCATTTGCCAGTTTTAACGGGAAATACTGTTGCTGGTAAACGTGAATTCTTTCTCCTCAGCTCGTTTGATCTTCTGCCTCTACTCACTTCCCACCTACCCTTCCACTGCTCTTGTAATGCAGCCCTGCCAGTGTGCATTCAATAAGACACATTTAAAGGGTGGGGGAAAGAGAGGAAGAAGTGGCTGTCCAGCCTCCCTTACCTCTTTCAATCTAAACTTCAAAAAGTATTTCCCCTATACCTACTGTGAACAGTCAAATCATACACTCCTTAGAGCTGTGGCTATCTGCAGGGGCAAAGAGAGTTAATTTACATCGTCCCAGGAATTTTCAATCCATTAACATCATCTTCCACAGTAGCTGACCTACTAGGTGGGACCTAAATATGAGGGAAAAATTATTGTTCTAAAGCAGTGGCTGTGCAGAAGTTGTAAGTAGACTCACTACCCGGCTCTTGGGCACAGGGTAGCTGCTGCTGGAATACCTGGATTCCAAAAGGCTACGTGAAACTCTTTGGCAACTTGCAAAAGTGGACACTGGAGGTGTCCCTGGAGTAAACACTGCTTGCAGTGGGCTCACAAGTTTTAAGAAACTTTGAGATGTCTCACCAATAATACTCAAGGAAGTAAGACAAAAATAACTAAACCTTTATCTACTCATGTTCTTAAAGCAACCTGAAAAGTCTCAGGAAAGGTACCTCGGTAAGATTTCAGTCAGGTCAGAAAAACCACTGAGACGTAGGTGCAGGTGGGCAGGTAAGCTGAACTGGGTTTGCAGCTTAGCAAGATGTTTGCAGTAATCTGCAAAGCCAAATGACACTTTCCAGGTTAAGCTACTCATTAAATTCACAAAGCCTGCAAGTCAACTTAGTCTGTGCTCAAAGGAACATGGACATTTACACCTGCAACCTGAAATCAGGCAGAACATGTGCCTTTGAACCAAGGTGGGCAAAATACAGAGGTGCTGATGATGTTTTTCTCTGAGGCCTCCAGGTCAGGCAGGAGGGAAGTGAAGCTAGATTAACTAAAATGGAAGGAAATATTTACGTGAACTGAAACAGCTGAGTCTTACAGGGCTGTAATCTGAGCATCAGTGCAAACTGAAAGGGACCATCAGAATGGAAAGGACTGAGATAGCCAGCATTCCTCTTGTGATTTTTTTCTAAAACCATTATTAAGAAAAAGCATCTCCAGGTAACTGTGGTAGTTACAGAAGTGCACAGGCCAAAATAACAGATCAAGTCGTGGCCAGAGCTGGCAGCAAGCAAAGGTCACTGCAATTCCAAGTCAAAACACAGTCAGCAAGGAATTCATGGAGGATCTTTAACCCATCCACTGGAACTAAGTGGATACAACAGGAACATCCAGAAGAATTTGCTGCAGTGCAAATGAACTGCAATCGATCATCCATAATTCTTCCTGCATAAAGAGAAATCCAATTGTCTGAAAACATGAGGCAGCAGAAACTGAGTTGATATTTCAATTTAATTCACTTCAGTTCACCTTATTGACTTCAACAGTATGCAGAATACTACCTTTTATCACTCAAGTGTCACTGTTCTTCATTTTTTGCGTAGTGAATACGGTTATGGCTATTGATGTGCTTATGAAATATGCACTTAGATTCCTCCACAGTATGTCTGGAGGTGTGCCTCGGGATATCAAGAATTGCTCTGTGGTGGCTGGGTGAGTTGGGTTTTTTGGGGGGGGGGGAGTCAGGGGGAAAGCAGTAGGCTAATCTTGCAAA
Source organism: Harpia harpyja (assembly GCF_026419915.1). Classification (NCBI taxonomy): domain Eukaryota; kingdom Metazoa; phylum Chordata; class Aves; order Accipitriformes; family Accipitridae; genus Harpia; species Harpia harpyja. The sequence continues at coordinate 33,572,695 of NC_068943.1, forward strand.
AGCAACTTCCACAAGGTCACAGACCTCTTTCTTTACAGAGCTCACTGCTGTTGCAGAGCCTATAATGTCATTACAGTTTCCAGGAAAGGCTCTATTTGTTCCATGTCTTTGGCATATCCTTGCAGAAGTGATTATGAGCCAAATGACAATTCTAAACCATATGAGAGAAAAAAGATTATCAAGAGCTCTTGAGAGGATGATCGTAACCTGGAAAATGTCATTGTCCTCACCCTCCATGACAGATATATTTTTTTCTGAAAAATGACATCTGAAAATATAGATTACCATGCAGAGGCCAGGCTTTGCTTTCTGCCGTGCCTGAGGCCGTGGGTCAGGATCAAAGCTCACGCAGGACACCCGACTATGGCCAGGACATCTGCAGAACATCCTGCCTGGCTTTCAGTAGAAGACAACACCCACCTTGGTGAACTGGATTCCCTTCTCGCCTGAACGACATCGCTTGTCCCAAACCTCGGAGATGTTGTGGGCTGCCCGGCTTTCTTCCTCCTTTCATTTTCTTGCTCATCTCCTCAGCCAGCTACAGTTTGGAAGAAGAAGGGGGATGTTCACAAGGACTCAGCTCACCCTCATTCCCATGACGTGCTCCTTTTGCACCTTTCCGTTTTACCACTAGATGGAAGCCTTGACCTCCAGTTCCTCCATCGGGTTCCTGACCATTCTAATTCACCCCCCAGCTTCTATGGTGAGCTGTTCACCTACACCGAGTCAGGCATTTAAGTGACAATTCGCTGGGCTCAGGCATTTCTGTATGTCACTGATTCGTACATGGAAGGTATAAAACCGTATAAACCTCCCAGGTGCAGTGGCATTCTCAGATAAAACTGTGGAGATTACTAAGGCTATGTAAATCTTTACTAACAGTATGCAGCTAGATTGGCTCAGCCGTGGATAAGCAAAGGGAAGAGAACAGGATCGCTGCTTCCCACCAGTCTCAGCACAGGGGGTAGTCACCAGTGGTATATAGCTGGGGTTGCAAAGCCTCTTGAAGGCTGTTCCCTGCAGCAGCACTGAGCTCCCCAAGCTCCAAGCACCACATGAACGAAAAGTGAGTTTTCAATTGTTACTACAAGAAATTATTCACCCAATACTTCCTATGAATGAATATTTTTATATCTTATTTCCGAACAGCTCAATGTGAATTTTTATGTTCAGAATTCAAGGTGTTTAGGATGTACGGCTCTCATGGGATGATTCTCTGACTGAGGAAGTAGCTCTCAGTAGTGGGATACAAACTGTTGAATACTCACGATTATGAACTCAGGATTTGCTTTTGAAGAAAACTCATGTTGGCTGTTAGCCAACATCAATGAGATCAATGGGAGATATTTCTGCTCCAAGTGCCAAGTCAGACGCTGAGAACTCTACTGTTTTAGCAGACAGCAAATTCATTTCAATACTTACACAAAGCAGAGAGGAAACACAGCTTATAGAAACTTGCTTAGAAACTCAGAAGGCTATTTCTGAAAAGAATTTCTGATGTTCATGCATCGTTAGTCCTTACTTTTATAAGCCTATAGAAAGCTCCAGGGGCAAAGGGGAGAAGGTCCTTGTTTCTTGCTCTCTGATTTTATTTTTAATAAAAGTGCAAACATCTGATGTAATCTTGCTGTTTACCCCTGTGATTGTTCTCACACACCGTACTACAACTGTTATTTCTGTAGTGCTACTAAGCTGCAGAACAGTTTAGATTAGGTGGTGTGCATGTCAGCCAGTCGCATGTGAGCCTACATATGTGCGGGTACATCAGATAGTGAAAGGTTGGACCTCGGGCTCTAAGGGCAACACACATAGCATGGATTACATCTGTCTAAATAAATTCTCTTTTTCCCCCAGAATATCTGGCTTTGTCTTTAACGCCAGCTAGAAAGATTGTGCTGTTGCCCAAATTGTGATGGGCACTGTTTGATGGAGCGCTAGTCGATACAAGCTAAAACTGCTGAAAAACATGTAGCCAGTGTGGACAATCGCAGGCTAGTCATCATTCCATGGTGCCATGGACCCGTTTCATCTACCAGTATAGGCATAGCTCTTAAAGTCTAGGCCCTGAGCCGGTACAGATAAGCCAATTCAAAGGATTTACACACATTCACGTCAGTCAAGGATCTGGTACACACTAGCAGAGATCAGTACAGGTTAGGAAAACAACTTCTGTGTATTGGTTTTCATCATAACATACCTGGGAATTTCACATTGCCATTTGCAAATGAATCGTGTGTAACACAGGCAGCAAAACTAAGCCTCTCATGGGCTTCACAGGCAGCTCTTTTCTCTTGGGCTCTGCTTGGGGTTAGGATTGTGCTGTCCTTGCTCTACATGTCATTAATCCCTTCTGTTCCTTTGAATCAATCTGTTTCATAGTCCTGATTGGTTTTATTGGGTGTCTTTTTTGTGGATTGGGGCAGGAAGAGGAAGATGTACCATCTCTGTGAAGCAACTGCATTTTAACAAGCAATACTATTGCTTATTACAAGAAGGAGAATGTCTTATGTGTGTGAGCTAGTCCACACTATATACATGTTATCTCACTGGGACAAACTACTTAAAGTCTAATGTAGTATGTCTGAACTTCAAGAAGACACTGTAAAAAAAATTACTTTTCCTGGAAAATTATTTGTTTAGTGTAACCACAAGTAACACTGGGGATTATTCTAACTGAAAGGGATGGAAAATCTTGAGGTTGGGCATGGTTTCTTTGTGTACACGTTGCCGTTTGTTCCTTGTGGAGCATACAACATTGGTTAGGGCATGGTCCTGTACCAGCTGGAGTTTCTGGCTAAGGTCACCTCAACTTCAGCATTACAGGATTATAGCCTGAACTAATAATATTCAGCTTGTATACATCTTTTATATGATGACAAGGAAGGCAAGACGCTATAGCTGAATGCAAAAAAAAACCCCCAATGCACCAACTGGCAGGAATCATGAGTGACTGTACTATCTGAAAATATTTTGAATTCATTTCTGACACCAAATGCACTTCAGGTTGCCAGTGTCCCTTTAAGAAGTGCCATTTACTGTGAAAGGCATTTGGAGAAAAGAAGCAAAAGTCTCATTGATAATGGTATCAGCATGGAATGAAGGATGATGCCACTGTATTTCATCACTGCCTTCTGTTGTAGGGCTTGTGTTTATTGAACGGAAAACTGTAAATAATAAATATGTGGTAAGCTTCTATAAATAGCACCTTTTTGTTATATTAATCATTTTCAGTTTTCCGTGATTTGCAGATGCCTCAGATTTTGCAAGAGGAAAATGCACATACACAGAGTGGACCTTGCTGTATGGGAAGAGGTGAGAATGCCAGTCTGATGACTAAAATTTGAATTCTTAATTGATTTCAGTTTTATTCTACTCTATAGTTACAACACAGTCATGTGAACATTCATTTTATGGGCCAAACTGCTTAAATCTTTTCTTCCATTAATAAGCCAGCTGCTGCCTAGTCACGCACCAAATTCAGTAGATTCACAATCTGTTCCTTAATCTAATTACTAATAAAGGTGTCCACAGAAAACTTTTTTGGATTGGTCAATTTTACAAAGTTTAATGTAGTTTTACCAGTCAGAGATATAAGTCAAAGGCTGCGCTAGTTCCAATGTCCGATACAATTAGGTTAATGGCATGAAGCCACTGGAGTGTGGGGATGCAGGCAGACTGCTCCGTGCCCAGGAGTCAGAGCCATGGTCATATTTGCCCTTGCTGTCAGAGAAGAGAACAGCAGTGACAACAGTGGCTAGAAGGATCTTTCTAGAAATAAAAACTGTCAGGCTCTCCTTGCATTCTCACGCCCGTAGGCAGCTGTCCTACAAAGTACTCCCACTTCCTAGAAATTTCAGTAGGTTTTTCTGGGCACAAAGAAAGAGCTTTTCACAAAAAAACTGGAACAACTTGGTGTAATGAAAGACATGAACTGCTGTGCTCCTCAGGTCTGAGTCTTTCCTTATGTAGGCAGTAGCATGAGAACATAAGGAGAGACCAGAATGAGGTCTCTCTGCAAGTGAGAATTCATCTCAAATGACTTGCACACCTCTGGAGAAGTCCCTAACATGTTAAACTTCCTGCAGCAGCTTCCTAAGTATAGGATTTTTCTCCCCATTTTCTTCCTGCTCCTCACCTTCATTTTTGTGGAGTTTTTTTCTTAGTTTCTATCAGCCTGCTTCCAAGCTGTGTTTTAATTCAGCTGTAACAAAGTCAATACTGGAATGAGCAGCATACTGTCCTCCTTGACCGTTGTTCTGGCTATGTAATGTATTACCTCACTCACCCTTCAAGTTTGTGATCAAGATCAAAGATGCCAAGTTTGATGTCACATCTATGCACTCCTCCGACAACTGTTTCTCTTCTACAGAGGTGCAGATACAGGCAATTTCCACCTTGAACAATACCTTCTGTCATGTGGACTTGCCTGTGGATTATACGGAAATTATTACTAAGTATTACTAAGAAAGAGCCTGGTTTATATAGACATGAAGCCTACTTTCATTAGGGCAGTCAGATTTCAGCTATTTATAGACTGGTTCTAGCTTTTTCTTTTCTCCACAGAAAAAAAAAAAATTATGCTCAGTCATAATCCTGTTCTTGTTTAATGTTGAAAAGGAGGTGACTAGGAAGGACTAGAAAACACAGAGCAGATTAGGTGGAACATTCTCATTAGTGAGATGAACGATCACCATGTGACCACTCACGCAAGGGTCAGACTCTGATTTCTCCCTGGCCCTGAGGGCCAGATTATCCAGTCTGTTAGGGGTGTGCTATGCTGCGTAAGCAGGATAAAATCTCAATCAGAGCCTTAAAAGAGCTAGAGATGCCTGGAGAGAACCCCTTAATATGAACCAGAATTGCTGTGGAGGTGGAAGGAAGGTATCTGGGTATGACACCGCTCAGGTCCCAAAGCAGTCTGTGTTCACATGGCACTGCACCCAGTTTCACAACCCTTGTTTCAGATGCACTGTTATGTGAATTCAGTCAGCGTGATATGGGACTTGAACTGCTAAGTCCACATGGCTTGGGAGTGTCCCCACCAGCTGGGGAATCTCCATACTGTGCTCCAAGGTACAGACATCCCTTCTGACATCTTCCCTCCACACAGATGGATGGGGAGATGTCAGACGAGGACCTCTGCCAGCACCGCAGGAGCGGAGGTCACATTAAGGACATTTAATTGTGGAGTGGGAAAGGAAGCATTTGGTAGTTTTTTAGCACACAGGCCTAGGCTCCGATTAAGTGACAAAAGCTAGAGTGGATTTCTAATGTTCTATAAGCATTAGAACCCTTCTTCTCTTGCCCATGTGTAGCTTCAAAGCAGTGGAAAAAGAAAGCCATCATTTAAAGAGAGAGATTCTTACAAAAGAGCTCTTGAGCTGCTGGAGACTTTTACTGTAACTTGAGTGCCTCCAGGAGTCCCAAGGCATACAACTCCTAGAGACTTTATTATAAAATGGAATTCAGACAAACACCAGTAGCACCTCGTCACCCAACATCTGCCTTCCTTGCGGCTGCTTTCTATTTGCCCTGGCCACCCTGCTGGAACTGACTGGTGACCCATGAAGATCAATAAAGATCATGTAATAACAGTATACATACGACTCAGCATCCCAGCAAACTGCTTGTTTGGTCATTGTTGCCTAGATCTTAATTATGTGAATTTTCAGGTTCAGGGCACGAAATCTGCCTTGTAGGTACATACATAGGCTATTGATTTCACTAACTCTAAGCAGCGAAATTAGGTGTTTAAGATACCACCTACTTGCAAAAAGTGTGCTGCCTAGTACTTGGAAGGGAACAAATTCCTCTGGAGGTGACTCAGAGGACCTATTCTTGTTCACTGACTTTGAAGGGAGTCCAGAGAGATAAGATTCCCAGCCTGGGTATCTAAACTTCAGCAGTTGGACCACTTGCCCATGAATCTTCTGCAAGAACCTCTGCTACGTGGGAGCAAGGGAGATCTGCCGGAGCACAGACTCATTCCTCCAGCACCGGGTCAGTGCTGGGCAGGGCAGCAGACAGGCAGCCCGTGGCCAAGGGCCTTATTGCAAGAGCCGTAGCGATACCCCATCCCCTGTCCCCTCGGCAGGGCACTCACCATCAGGGGAGCTCCTTTCTGCGCAAGGGCTTTTTGCTAACCTGCGACGCAGAGGAGCGAGGGCTTGTCCTCGTACGTTTCTTCACTGCATGGAAAAAGAACAGAAAGCCAAGTTGTAACTGAGGAGCAGCCCTAAAATTAGTTCAAAAAACAATGTGATGAATATCACAGAAAGGTTTCCTCTTATAACCAGATCTGTACAAATAGTGAGAAAAGCAAACAGCAATGTGTCTCTGTTACAGACTAAGAAAATATTCTGCTACTGAGGATGCTGTCGAAAGTTGAGCTTACACTTGGCAAATAAAGAGATCAGCTTAGCAGCAGGATTCATAGCCTTTTAGATTTACTAGCATAAGCAAAACAACAAAGACAACACTCTTACAGCACTTCATATCTTCACAGCACTGTGTAAACATTACCTAGGCATACACCTCAACAAACCTCTGTATCTTCTCGACACCCCAGTGAGACAAAGCTATAACCAGACCCTTGCTCTGTGGGAAGGCTGGCTTCCCTATGTGTCCAGCCTACTGCCTCCCCTGCAAGGTGGCTAGATATGGCTGTGGTCTTCTGTCACTCACACTAGGAAAGAAACCTACAGCAGATAAATCACTGTATAGTTATTGGAATGTAAACCACCGCTATTTATTGTTGGCTGGTGAAATGATCCAGAGCCCACACTCAGTTCCCTGAGCCATCTAATACCCTTTCCACAGCCATTGCAAAATTAGTCACAAGCTATACCATAAGCTTCCACCATTATCACCCATTAAAATTCTTCCTTACTTACAGAATGTTTAAACACGTGTTATTATATCATGGCTGATATAATCATGGCTGACAATGTGGGTGGGGAGGTGAATAAGACTTTTTTGGTCCATTTACTTCTTCCAGTGCCAAAAAGCTTTGCCAAAAATGCAAGAAAGGAAGCAATCACTCAAACAATCCAATAAACATTTTCTTCATGTGGGTGATCTCACGATACAGCAACCACAGTAACTATAATAGTTACTAAAAGAAACTTTTCTACCCCAGATAAATGATCTTATCCCACAAGAAATGTTTGTCTAGCAGAAATAGGCAGTACACTAAGACAGTTACGTTAACTGCAGTTTATGGGTTAGTGTTATAAAGCTCCTTCAAGAATGAGGAATTTGGAGGCATCTGTCTATATAGGAGAATACTATCATAAGCTTGGACACAGTTTCCCTACCACCCACGTGCCGGCTTCTTCTTTAACAAGAGAGGCACCACGCAATGTGAATCACCCTGAGGGTGCCTGTCTTTCTCCATTGACTAAGGCAGGCAGATGACCAGGTCAGCTAAGCCCCTCACCTAACAGTGCTCAGAAGAGTGCCTAATATTAAGCAAAATTCATTCTGTCCAATACCTCTTTGGTATGGTCACTGTTCCCCTGGAATAAAAAATGGAGCTGCACACAGGTCTTCACTCAATGAACTGCTCTTTGCTTTCATGCATAGACAATCTTTGTTCTTCTCTTTCACATCCTCTTTCAGAAAATCATTTCATTTAAACTTTTCCCCAAGTGGAGACTTTTCCTCTATCCTGTGCTTGTACTCTGGGCTGGTGACTAATGTCTCTGGCTTTTTTACTCAGAAGTTAACACTACTAAGTTCTCTGGGCAAAAATCTGTTTCTCTCATGTTCAGCACAGAATTGTGTAGAGTGAGAGTGGAAGGAGAAGATGACATAGCCCTTGTTTACAGCAGCACAGATTTTCCTGTACTCCTGCACTGCCTTATACTAAATATTCTCCAAACTTCAGCTGACTATCTGAGGACAATAGGCAGATGCTGGAACTCGTAGTAAGAGGCATTTTTGCTGTGGTTTCCCCAGAGAAACAGGAAAAAACTAGATTCTTGAGGAAGATGAACAAATAGGGTAGGGACCCTGAAGATGAGCTAAAAGAGGCCAAGCTGCGACAGTTAAAAAAAAAGATACTTCTAAGAAAGTAAGCTCCTTAGGGGCATGAGCCAAAAAGGAAGGGCAGAAGATGGCAATTTATGTGAAAATTGGAGCAAAATAGAGGGATGGTGTAACTCTGGATGGGATAAGAGGATCCTCTGCTATTCTGTTAATCACTCCATCCCTTTCTTACATGCTTGAGAGCTTCCTTACCCTCTGCCACCAACATTTGAACTCATGGCTCATATTCAGAGCAATAAAAGAGATGTAGATTTTGAAGAATGCTAAGCATCTGCATTGCCCATGGACTAAGTGCTGAAAATCTTGTCAGTTTTATGTGGGAACCTGAACACAGACATAGGTACCTAACTTTAAATGGATAGGCTTGAAAGTGATTGTCTAAATGTAGGATGAGATCTTATTTGATAAATCCCAGCTGAATAAACTTGGCATCTCTATCATTACTCCATGAATAGAATTTCTGGAGAGCAGTTATGGGAGCAACTTCTGGGCAAGCAGAAGTAACTTGTAAAACTTCTTTTCACATTCTTTGAGCAAAGGCTAGTGGTTAAAATCATGTATTTCGCTTCTTCCTTTGACAGCCTTGGAATAAATTTTTTACAAGTTTTTAGACTTTTTTTTTTTCTCTTATGTTTTTCTTAAGGGTTTTTGTGGCCCTTGTATCTATAGCATTATCACGGAAAATATCTGAAAAGGAACTATTTATGAGATCAGTCCTCCAAACACAGAATACTGTCCATAGTGCATATTCCAAAAATACTATGTAGATCCACAACATAGTATGCAGTATTAGGCCATAGTAAGTAGTCCCAGAAATGCCAACATGCACACGCACATATAAGGGTATAAAGGGTGTGTATATTCAAAATGAATTTTAACATTTTTACATACTAGTGCCATTTGCTGGGCAGATAAAAATAATGAATAGTGTTGCCTTAGAGTTAAGATTAACAGTGTATTTTCAGACAATGAACATAACTGTTTCATTGGTTTCATGCATTTCTATTTTGCCCGGAATCCATATCTAAACCGTCTCATGAAAGTCACACACCATTTCTTTGAGCATAAACAACATTCCTCACTCACAGACAAGAACATGCTGATCAGCTTCCTTGAATAGCTACTTGAAGGAGAGATGATTAATTTATTCCCTATTCTCTGTGGAGTGGCGTTTTTTTACATGCTGACATGCTGTGATGAGCACTTTATGATGCATAGCTGACTGGCTCTAATACCACTTGATCCTTTATAAATTAAGAGGCAAGAGGCTGCAGCCTATCGTGTAACTCCATTACTGGGATTTGGATTAAGAGTGTCTTGCACATGTTACTGTCCTTCTTTTAGCTGCTACATGTTAGGTGCCTTGAGACTAGCTTTTGGAAACCTTTTTCTCAAGTCATCCTTTTACTGCCCATCTGGGCTCTCTGAAAGGATCTATTTGCCAGTGAGCTGCATGGGCCCAAGTCTGGGGGAAAATCCAACAATCTGCAGACAAAAAGAGTAAGTTTAGAAAGACTTTTTTCTACTTCATTTCCATCTGCGCTGCAACACCTGATCCTGACTACTAGAGTAAATGCTTTTATTTGCATAAATATTTCCAGGTTCACCCTACAAAGATTTTACCTGCTATACTATGGCAGTGACTGTTTTCCCAAGAGATCTGTTCTAGTAGGTGTAACAGTGGCTACAATAACAGTTAGGCCTTCTCCTTTCATCTCTAAGAGTTGGTGGGTTTTTAAAGTTTGAATACAGCTTGCTTGCTCCTGCATTCTCCTGAGGTATGGGGCTTCCTACTGCAGCGCACCCCTCCCGCCCCGGGTCCCACAGCCCCTGTACGCCCAGCAGATCGGCCACGTGGAATTTTATGGGAAGGAGTAAAATTAACCGGGAGAAGAGAAATGAGAGCTTAGACCTCCTCCTCCCCTCTGCCACAACAGAGAAGCCAGACTGATACCGTTATTCCAGCTGTGGCCCAAGGAAAACAAGGCAGAGGGCCAGTGGGACTAGGCAGGGCTGTGCAGGGCCCGGCCAAATCCTGTAGCATAATTTCATTTCAATCTTATTGTTATGAACAAGGCCTTCCTGTTCCTGAAAGGCAGAATGTTTAAATCCAGCTGAGTTTCCTTGCACTTGCGGGCAGCTGGGCTTTGGCTTGCGCATCAAACACCTTGGAGCGAAGAGGTGCAGTTAGCAACTTCGATAGTTGGACGTTGTCTCTTGATGCGTCTTCCATGGAGGTTGATATTGTTACCTTTATTCTTCCAGACAATTCTTTTCCCCCGTCAAATCAGACCAACGTACTCAGAGAGGACATAACCACCCCTCTGTGTACAGGCTGATACCCACGAGTCACCAGAGGACAGCTCCAGGCAGTAACGCTGCCAGCCACAAGTGTGGAGGTCTTGGCAGATTCTCCAAGAAGCTTTTGCTACATCGCAAAACTCTGACTGAGGCATAGCAGAGCTGAGGACAACAACCATTAGATGCTCTGTCACTTATACAGTGCAGCTTTCCAGGGGGAATGAAATCAGAGTGTAACTGCTTTCCTGTTTCGTTAAGATTTTTCCCCCATCACTAGCTATGTGATGCTACTAGAACACTACTAGAATGTGTAGCATTCACAAGATCAGCCACATATTCTCATAGTCAAATTGTTACCACAACCAGAGGTGGGCTAAGCATATCTACGCCCTGATCCACTTCATACACTTATGATCCCTGGCTGCCTTAAATATCAAAGTTGCATCTTGAGATAAATCAGGGAAGTATCATTAGAAGTTTGCCCTGTCCTTACGCTTTTCTTAAACATCTGCTTTTGGCTACTGAATGAGACAGATACTGGGCTAGATGGATCTTGGATATGACCTAGTACAACTATTCTCATAGTCTCTAATAAAAGAAGATTGCAGAGCAGCCAGGGAATCCGGGAGGCACTGCTTTCTGAAGGGAAGCCACTCACACGCTCTGGTGATGGGCAGCCATCCAAAACACTAAGGTAGATGGGTGGCAATAAACTCCGGAGATAAGCAGATGGCTCCCAAGCTACAGAATGAGTTTACAGCAACAAATACTAATGGTCTTAAGCTATTTTATGAACTTCTTGCAAAATGCCAGAGCCAGCTATTACATGTCTGAGCTTCTTAAACATCAAAGCTATTTTTTTAAAGTTGATTTATACAAGCCAAAAGAAGTTATGTAATTTTCAGTTAAAACTTGCAGACCACAGAAACAGCATCCAAATTTTTTTCCTAATAATCCTTTCTGGCTAATGGATTTTTGGGCCAAGCTTCTGCCCTTCATATTTTTATATAGCCCAATTATAGTTCTGCAGCCCTTTCAGTGCAGTTTGAGAGCAGCAGCTGAAGTTAAATTGAGCCCGGGCTGCTGTGGTCCTGTCTTCTGCCCTGGAGGAGCCACGCACTGCCTGCCATGCTGTTCTGTCCCTCTCTGTTCTCTTGCTGCTGGCGTTTGTGCAAGCAGAAGGTGAGTCTCTCCGGGAAACTAATTCGGGTGAAGACGAACCACTTCTTTCTTTGGCTGGGCTGGTTTTCAGTCAGATCAGCTCCTTCCAATTCTCCAGGTAGCGTGGAGATGAGGAGGTGGGCAGGCATGGGCAGGGACAGGAGAGAAGGGCAGCATTTGCAGCCTCACTTTAGCTGAGTATCAGCCGCTGAGGAGCTCTGCTGCCAGCAAAAGTATGAGACACCCTGGTTCTGCAGGTCATTGGATGATGCAGTTTGCAGGTTTAGTTCAGACCTTTAATTTGATCTGTAAGCTCTCAGAAAAGGCCACCCTGGTACAAATGGATCAACCAGAAAACAGGGATGGTTTGTGTGCTTTCAGCGATTTGCCTGCTGTCAGAGGACATTAAAGAACTGCCTTGACCCATATGTTGGGGCAGAGTGTTTCTCCTCCTTTTAAGTCCCAGTGATGTTCTTTCTAAGGTTCCTGTACAAGACTCCACCTTCAGTCCTTGCCAGTTTTTAATAGAAGCACACATTTATATCAAGTACGATTTCTCCCTCGCACCTGCCTCTCCCCACGCTGATCATCAGCGATGATGCCTCAGAAGCAAAACACTCTTGACTCACAATTCACTGGCAATAGTTGCCTCCTAATATTCTCAGCACAGGTAGAGACATCATATATACAAGGTTGCTCCTGGCATGAGAGAAGGGATGTTTTAACATTTCTTCTCTCACCGTATCAGTAAAAGGAGTAGTTATAGCCTCAGTCTAATGAGGGAGGCGAAAGGAAGGCTGTACAAAGCCACTGGACACAGGAGCTCCTACACCAGCCAGAGCAAATGGGACCTTAACATCTCCCTCTACACCAGTAAATCTACTCTCGTTTACAGATCTCAGAAGTGGAAACAGAATCAAATTCTTCTAGCAAAATTTAAGTTTTATTTTTGTGATCTACTTCACTATGTTTACCATGGCTTAGATTACACATAAAACAGGCATTCCTGCTGTTCGCTTGATGAATCAGTTACTGAAACTCACAACTGCTGGATGAAGAGTTTTAGTAAAAACTTTTAAACCTAATAGGACCATCTGATTGTCAATCTTATGATTAAAAATTTATATCACAGGTAATTCAAAACTGGATTTTTTAAAATGTGGTAGAACAATTAAGAAATAAAATCTCCCTTGGAGATCCAACAGTTTCAAATGTAGCTGCTTTCCAGAGTAAAATGTTTTACTGTCATGACTAGCTGCAAAGGAAAAAAAACCTGAAGACCATTTTCCCCTTCAGAAGACTCTACATATAAAAGCTGCTATAATATTTACTGCTGCTGCCGTAGGGGTTCAATCCTTCCTCTTTGAACACCAGTGGGTACAGGATGGGTCCTTGAAAATGTTTCCTCTGTCTTGTAAAGCACACCATTTCATTAAAAACTTCATTTAGTAGGAGTTGCCATGGTTACCAGCATAGGAGTGCTTTTGTGAATATGATGATCATTCACTGAGTGTATGCGAAGGGCTCAGGACGCTCACCAGAAGCCAGAACTGTCTCACTGACCTCATAAAAGTGACACCAAGTCTGTTGTCTGCTTTCCCCGGAAACTTTTCACACCTGTGGCACCACACAACACTTGCTAGCACTCCTTTAAACATGACAACTGAAACATTTCCACTGTGTTTCAATACAGTCTTAACACTTCCATCAAGGGAGAAACCAAGCAAACATTTGAGCATCACCTAACGCAGGCTCTAGCTCAAGCATTGCCTCCCTCACTCAGCAAGTCCACAGAAGACAACTACATTCTCCATCCATCGGCCAGCACAGATCAGAGTAGCCTCTGGCCAAGCAGGCTAAGAGTACCTGGAAATATGTGCAAATTTGTAGGTTTATATCCAGCACTGAGATCTTGAAAGCACCTCTCCAGTCCCAGTGGAGTCCCAGATGGCCTTGTTTGGATTTTGCTGGTGCACTCTCTCTTGCAGGGCACCAAAGGAGAGGTGCAGTGCTAAAACCAGCAGCTGGTGAGCAGAAAAAGGGGAATTCACCTGCATGACCTCCACATCCCTTCACATAACTGTGGCATGTAGCCTTTGTACACCAGGCTTTCCCCATCAGGGCTGTCCAAACCGGTGCTAAGCTCTTCTAGGTTCCCTCATGCCAGTGAGGGCTGGGTCAAGGTTTGGAGCAAAGGCTCACCTCTTAAGCTTTATCTAGGATGTCAGTACCGATCAGTCCACTCACAGAGCCTGGGGACCGATTCGTTATTGCTTGGCACAGAGGCACTGCCCTCAAATCCAAGCCTGAGTGCTGATCCTGGCACCTACACGCAGCAAACCCACGGATTACATCCACTGAAAAGATCTGGCTGAATGGGATCATTTGCAACGTGAGGGCAAGACTAATTCCTTAAAGTCCACGATACAGAGTCACCTCGACTTTGCTTCCCCTGGAAAGGACTTTCCAATGCCCAGCTTAGTCAAGCCTCCAAACAGACGCTTGCCCAGAGATGGGGTGCAGCTCCGCTGCTCCTTGTACTCCCATTGAGTTCTGGGCTTCAGGATGATACAGAAAAGGACTCCAAATACTCAAGTTTTTATAGCAGTTGTTACTGAGTGCTAGCAGTTTTCAATAAAAATTTTAATATACTAGAATTCAAGTAAAAAAGAGCAATTTGCTTATAAAATACATATTTGCTGCACTGTACCATGAACTTTGGTAGGAGTGTGCATGCTAGGGTTTTCAAATGAAACTTAAAAGAGTGGGACCTGGGAACCAAACTCCCTTAAACTCCACTGAAAAACCTTGCCTCAGTGCTTTGAAGAAACAGCTTTTTATTGCATAGTTGTATTTTACCTCAAAATTGTAGAATTTTAGGAGGTTGAGTGTCTGGCTTGAGACCTACCACAAATGAAACTGACCTCATCATAACCCATAAAAAAACCCAACAACCCAACAGTCTATGTGAGAAACTGCCACAAATATTTTGGCAACATTTACCAGTCTGAAAGTCAGCCTTTTAGGGCTGACCTAGCATGAAGACTGAACCACGTGCCAAGCCGTAACTCTCCTCCTCCTTCCAAAACTGCAATTGTCTCCATTTTTTTTTAATCCACAACCCAGTGTCTTAAGTCCAGTAGTGAATGTTAACAAGGTCTTGACCTGCAAAGTGCTAATTTCCACTGGGACCACTAAAGGAAAAAACCTTTTCTATAAATGCCAGATCCTGTAAACTGAGAAGTTCATCACTGCAACACCTACAGTGGGATGGAAAGTGCCAGGAATGGAAGCCAGAACCCCTTATTAGGGGCAAGATTCTGCCTCCAGAGTCAGGTACCAGAAGATGGAGACAGCATGGTTAGAGTTCATTTTGAAGTTTTAGCTGGGAATGAAAAATCCCATCCTTTAGCATCTTTGTCATTTCTCCATCTACGGTACTGAATCCTCTGCTAAGCTAGGTTCTTGGTCTGCCCCTCGAAAACTAGGAGGACTCTCTAATTCATAGCATAATGCCAGAAGGAACTTCAGCAGCCTCTGTCCCCTTTTCTTTTGGAATTGCACAGAAAAAGGGAGAGATCCAAAATGCTGCAGGAAAAGAACAGAATCTAGTGCTTTTTTCCCCAGCAGAGAGTCCTTATCACCGGAATTTCAGTCACATAAAAAAGGACACATTTTTCTCCTCTCTCCCCACCCTACAGTGAAGCTCGGCCACTGTATAGAAAGAAATAGAGGGGAGAAGCTAGAAATATCTTGTCATACCAGAATGGGTAGGACAGTCACAGGGGACAATGAACAAAACAGCCACTTCTTTACGCTCACTTCTCTTTGGGCTGGAGAGCCAGACTCAAGCTCTTCTGCTTACACTCCATCCTCGTGGCTGGTGTTGGAAAGATGATATCCTAGCAGGCAGAACTCGGGGAGCAGAAAAGAGACTGAAATTTGAATCCAGGTATGCATTCCTCAGGGAAGTTGATGCTTTTGCTTCCTTCCTCTGTTTTAGCACATGGATGATCTGATGTGGTTCATCTTTCGGCTTGCCACTCTGCCTTTCTTCAGCTCGAGGCTGCAGCTATCGCTCTCCTGCACCGTGTTTTCGGTTACTGAGACCATTATGTGAGGGATGAGGAGGAGGTCCTGCTGCCTCCATTTGCTTCTGTGAGGACAGAGGTTATAGCAGCTGGAGGCTGCAGTTAGGTGATGCTTAACTTTACTGTTAGGAGCTAAAATGGTTAACCTTGTACAACCTGGACGTACAGCACCAGGCACACTGAAAGGTTCCTTTGGAAGGCAGACACCTCCTAATTAGCCACTGTGTAGGACTTATCGTGGTAACAGATATGAATACAGTCATCGCTTTACATCCTCTTTTAAGTACCTTAAGTCCTATTTTAGATCTGGCCCTAGGCAACTAGAAGCAAGAGAACTTTCTGCAGAACTAGCATTAATTTCATGTCCTCAGTGTTTGGTTTTGACAACAAAGTGCTTTACTTTTTTGGCATCTTTGAAGATGTCTCCTGATACTTTTTGTGTCTGAGTTTTTGTGACCACTGCTATGAAATGCTATTTAATGAAAGGCTTGAAATCTGAGGAAATGTAACCTAGGAATATTTTCACCGTTATCTTTAAACTGATATTACAGCCTCATAAGTATAAGAAAGTAATTAAAACTTAACTTCTCTTTTCAACAAACCCTACAGAGGAGCTAATGTGAAGCACAGGTAACAGAGAAAATCTAAGTAAAGGCTGGGACTTAACACCTCATTCATTAAAATCTCTGAAATGCTTGGAATTTAATGCAGAGAAGTCTCCTGTTCACCATAATTATGTGAAAGACCAGAATAAAACAGAGTTAAATGAGGCAAATATATAAATAAGAGAGCCTAGAGTTTGTGGTAGCTTTACTTACTATCTTAATTATATATTTCCTTTGAATGTTTCCTTTTTCCCTCCCTGGGACAGATGGAATAAATTAATCTTAAATGCAGCATAAAATCTATTCCAGATCCTCTCATATGCCAGTGCTTATATATAACTAACTAGAATAATAAAAGCCAAGAGATGGAAAAGATCTATTAGCTGACCACCTAAAATTTTACATACAGAAATGTATCAATTTAACTAAACCTATTTCTAAATATTTAAAGAGGTTTGGTTACATCTTAAATCAGTTCAACAGTGGCTAGAGTCAATCTATTTCACTTTGAAATCACACTTAAAAGCAAATGGAAGTGACCTGCTTTTAAGCACCATTGCACTAACTAAATGAATGCATGTGTGTAGACGAAGAATCAGCGAGACAGCAAGGTCTGTCCAGTCCTGGTAGCGCAGACTACTGATACCTCCTTTTGGGGGGGCTCAGCGTCCTCCATGGCCATTGCAGTTGATGGAGAATAAACATTTACCCAAAACAGAGACCCAAGCTGGGAATCAAGGTGTACTGAATTGTTGTCTCAGTCTTGCCTCTCTCTAGCCTTGGACGAATCTCTTAATGACACACTATGTCTAAAAACACATTAATGCCTCTTACCCTGAATATGACAATTCAAAGATTAGCAAGCTGAGAACCAGCTCATGCTACGGTTATTTTCACAGCCAGGCCCAGCATTTTGGTTCCAGTCCTAAAAGAAAGCACATGCATTTAATTTTGTGAGTAAATTGGTTTAGACGGCAGTTTACCAGTGACAAAGGATAGAAGAGTTTGTTCCCATACATTCTGGGCTACTCTGGAGGTGCCTGTACAGGACTGTTCTGTATGAGCACTTTTTATAGCATTTTGTCCAAACTAGCTTTTAGCAACTTGCTGGGGGAAAGACAGAAGAGGGATTGTAATTAAAGGAGCTTATTCCGTACCTAAAGCCTTATATTTATGGGAATGTTTATGTGAAATCCTCCACATAAACTGAAAAATCATTTATCTGCTTTCAAAATGACATGCATGCAAGCCTAGCCAGATATTCAAAACAGATTAAACACCAACTTTCCTATACAATGATTTTTTTCTAATTCTTGATGAATAGTAGAGGCTGAAAGTTCCCTCTAAAGATCACTGGAGACACACCGTGGACTGACCTTCTGTGATGCTGAGAGGCCGCGGGACTGCACGTGAGCCCAGTGTCTCTCCACAGCAGAGCAGTGGGAATTCACTAGTTTCATAATAAGCATTTCTGGGTTTGGCGCCCACTCATTGTTTCTACAATATGCTAACAACACCTTGACAGCTCTTCCTGAGGTGTTCGCCTTTCTTTTGATTTCGCAACGGTCCTACCCACATCCAGATTATTTTAGATAACCAGGGCCACACACTATTAGAAACAACAGTGGCATGAACTTCACCCAGCATGAGCCTGTTAAACCACGTTAGATGCTAGTATTAATTTGTGCTACTCTGTGCAGCTTGATGGCCCACTGGCAAGCGTGAATGTATCTTGAAATGAAGGATATCACTGCCATGCAATGTAGACATATCTAAAAATGTACTGGTGGCAAACTAAACGAGTTTAGCACTTCTTATGCCAATGTAAGATTGCCTTGTGCAGTATATTTTTATATCCCGGTCTACTTTATGTCTCAAATGTTGAGATTTTTGCTATTTTTCTTCTTTCTTGTAAGGCACAAATAATGAAAGGTAGAAAAAGATTTTTTTTTTTTTTTTTTTTTTTTACTTCTGATGACTTTCTGCAAGTGGCCATCTCCTGCAGCTGACAGAAATTTGGTAGTTGTTCGAGATTTTTGAAGAGAAAATCCCAATTCAACAAAGCTGACATTTTCCCTAAAACATTAATGGAAGAGGTTTCCCAGGTCTGGGGTAGATTTATTTTTTTAACTGTGCCCTAACGTCTAGATTGTGGGGAACACAGAACCTCCCAGTTTTGCGCTTTGAACCTCGTTCAGGAGAGACATGGGTGCCGGTCTCCCAGCTTGGAGCCACAAGCTAACAAATCCGTTCTGCCCTCTCTTCTTGGAACCTGCTACAGCCGGAATGACCGAATGGATTAAGGAAAGACTGATTTTTTTTTTTTTTTTTTGGCTAAGCGAAATCTACATGGGTGAACAGTGGTATTTATGTGAGTGATGGAGAAACAGAGAGCGTCGGAGCTCACCCACAACTTTTCCCCGCACCCTCACGTTACCGAGTCCGACCGCCCTGCTACCCGGCAGGCTTTCTGACATCAGCAGCCCTTCACGGGCAGCGTTCAAAATTCTCCTCTTGCATCCCGCTGCTCTTCGTCGTCATGACAGAAGTTCTCACGGGGTTGGACAACCATCCCCTGCCCGCTCCTGCGAGTAATTTCAAAGTGGCTGCGTTCGGTGCCATGAGCAAGTGGCAGGCAGCGCTGAGGGAGCCTGGGGAAAGCCCAGCGCGGGAAAACCCCTCACAGGAGAGGCTGTAACCGCGGATGCTCCAAAACCAGGTGGATAACGAGGCCGCCCGTCGCTTAACTTCCACGGGACGCCGGGTGCCGCGCCTTTCAGCCCTTCTTCCCGCTGGAAAAAAGCGATTTATAACGGAGGTGCTGAGGTAGTTCCTAAAATACGAGCACCTGGGCGCGGTGGCCTGTCGGCACGCGTGGCTGAAAGGTGGTGGTTTGTTTTTTTTTCCCCTGCGGGACGGGGGAGGCAGGCGGTTCCCCGGCCCCTTCCCCTCCAGAGCGGGCTCCCGCCGCGGCGGGAGAGGGGAAGGGGGGCTCGGTGCCCGCCCCGCCCGGGGACGGGGAGGGGAGGCGAGGCCGGGCCGGAGGAACGGTTCCGGCCTCCGGGCCGGGGCGGGCGGCGGCCGGCGCTGCCTCTCGCACCCGGCGGAGCGGCAAAGAGGCAGCGGGAGGGCGGGCGCGGAGCCCCCCCCGCCTCCCTCAGTCCCCCTCACCTCACCCGCCGCCGCCATGGAGAAGCAGCCCGGCGGCGAGGACGACTGCGTGGACTCGGGAGCCGAGACGGGCGGGTGAGTGGCGGGAGAAGGGTTGGGGGGGGGGGGTGTGGCGGGGGGGGGGTCTTACCTTCTCCTCCCCGGACCGGGCTGTGGTGGCGAAGCTCCCTCCTGGGCTCCGGGCGGGGGGGCTGCACTTGTTGCCGGCGGCGGGGCTGGGGCTGAGGGTCACGGCTTCGCGTCCGGGGCAGGGCTTCCCGCCGACAGCCGGGACTGCGCCCCGGGCAGCGGTCCCCTCAGCGCCGGCTCTCCTTTCCCCCTGTCACCCCGGGGCTGGGGGGTCCCCTCCGATCCCCGGGGGAGACGGGGAGCGCTCCTGCCCGCCGGGCATCGGCCTGCTTGGAAAGCCGCGGGGAGTTTACCTTCTCCTCCGGCTGAGTAGGGGAAGGCTCCCCATCCTCCTCCTCCTCCTCCACAGGGGGAGGAAGATCCTAAGAGGCCGGGGCCGTGGGCTTCGAGTTCGAGCTGCAGAGCACCTTGTGCCGCCTCAGCGGTGGGGCCCGGGGCTGTGGGCACCTCGGTGGGGAGCTTGGTGCCGCAGCGTCCCAGTATCCCGGGATAACTGGTGCTGGGGAGAGTCTGGAAGCGTGCCCAGCTACCTGTGCTGTCCTTGTCCGGACAACAGCAGGCAGGCAGAGCTGACCATCCTTAGAAGCGCCATCAGAGAGACATGCGCAAGAGCAGGGTAGATTTGCAGGCACCCCAAAATTGGTTGTCCTGACACCCGTCATACCAACCTGTGAAGTGCGGGAAACTTTGCCGGTAGTTGTCCAACCTGTAAGTGTCATGTCAGAGTCAAGGAGAACGACTGTTTTTTTTCTGGCTTCGTGACCCCGCTGCCAGAGGTGTGCTATGTTCGTTAGCTGGATGACTTCTCCTAAGATCGTGGAGCTGCAAGGATGATCCATGGGATCCCCCATTCAGCTCCCACCTTCAGCCCATTGCTGTGGGAGGCAGAGGGAAGCGCTTTCCAGCCCGTCCTACAAGCTGCTGCCGTGTCACCTTGTCAGGAATGATAGCGACCCTGTGCTCCTTCTCTGGCTCCAGAAGGACAAAAGGAGGTTGCCCGCTCCCATTAATACTGTTCTCTCCTAGGTCTTCATTCTCCTCCCTCCTTGCTTTCCCAGTTGTTTTTCTCCCAGCTCCGTCTGGTGCATCTCCTTTGGTCTCTAGTCTGACTGTTGCAAAACTGGAAAGCTAATTCTTCTTTGCAAAGTGGTGTCAGGTGCACAGCACCAAAACTGAAGTAACAATATTACAAATTTTTTTAAAAGGTGGAAATGGAATACGGTAATCTTTTTCGTACATCCAGCTATTAATTCAAATCATTTTTTTAATCTCTTTTGAGGTCTGAGAAGTTAAGGACTTTTTCCATCACCTTGTATTGTGCGCCCACCTAACAGTGAAAGTTTTAAAATATTTTATGTGACGTGAGTTTAAAGGAAAAAAATCCTTTCCAGATATTGGACAACAGGGTTTTAGTTCATCTTTGGGTAAAAGGAAGGCAAAATAATCAGTGAATTCACAACTAGTTCAAAGCTCAAAGTCACTCTGAATTTGCTGTGTTTATCTGCAATAGAAAAATCTGGGTTTCCTTGGGAGGGGCAATTGGAAGGATTTGACCCAGCTGGTGACATTAGCCTTTAGACCTCAGTGACCAGCATGGCAGCTGCTTGTGCCTGGTGTTGATGAGGTGCTAAAGCTGATGATTCTCTGAAGCATCCCTGTCCCCGGCTTGACACTGGAAAGTGTAGGTTAGTGGAAGAGCCTGAGGAATTCTAACAATGACATATGGCAATTAATAACGGCAGTGCTTTGCACTGAAGTTTATTTTGAAAAGCAATGGGTCTCTGTGTTTCAATTATTATTTTTAGTTCTGTTTAGCAGCTATTTGAGTCTGATAAACATGTTGCGTATGTCTCTCTCACAATGTTTATATTTCAGCTTTCTCACCAAACCAACTGTTCACAGCACTTGCTTTTCCCTCTTACCAGAAGATCTGCTTTTCCCTTTGTCTCACTCCCATCATAGCTATTGCTAAATTGAGCTGTTTTCCTTTTTTCTCCAATTACTCAATGGTTAAAAAAAAAAATTAATTAACTATTTTGAAGTTCAGCTGTCATCCTCTGAAAGTATAAGGAGAGACAACTGTCAGAGTAATTCAGTAACAGTTTTACATCAAGTGGTCCCTTTCTGTCACTCAGGGAACAATAGTGGAGAGTGACTGTAGTAAATCCAGGCACTGCAAGCCCTTGTCATCTTGATGATCATATGTAACGATGTGTGAGCTCTTACACGGAGCCTGTACTGCTGGAGCTGCTTATAGCAGCTACCCAATTGAATACATCAAGTACTCTGTGGGGCATATATTCCTTAACGTTTCAAAACTCTGTGCTATAGGCAAGATCGGTTACAGTTTGAAGCCTTCATTTTCCTAATATGTTGGAAAATATGTTCCTCTTACTGCCTTTGCCTCGGTAAATAGGGTTGGCAAAAAGGCTGCTGAAGAAAAATAGTGTATTTTGAGTTCCTGAATCCAATAAGAATGGATTGAGCTGGTGGTGTCAAGTACCTAAATAAAGGGAGTAGAACATATAAGCCAATTAGTTTATATTGGCTATTTATTAATGAGATTTGAAAGAGTTTGACCATCCTTGGTCTGAGAGACTTTGCCCGTACAAATTGTATCATCTTGGGAAATGTGTTTTGGGGGCTTTTTAGTATAAAAACCTTATTTTATCTGCTACTGAAATCTTTTAGCCCAGAAGTATGGGAGACAGAGAGCTTTCTCTGGTAATAATTTTAGTAGTGGACTTGTACTATAAAACCTGACATTTTAGGAAGAAGAAAATGGTCTTTCTTTGGTCTTTGATGAGAAAGCAAAGAGGGAAAAACAAGAGGAAGAAAGAAATTGAAGGGAGAAGTATGTATGTTTCAAGAACTGTAGACAAATTGTAAAGAAAAACACAAAAAAAGCTAGAAAAATTAACACAAAGTTACTGAAAATGAGTTGCAGAAATGTTCACTTTCAAATTTTCTTGGCTTTACAGGCCATGGAAATACTGTAATTTCACTATCCTTACTCTGAATAGCAAAGCAAAGGTTTTGGGGGCTAAAACACTGAAGATGAGAACCTAAGACAGTTTTAGAAGTTGTTAGGTTTGTAATTTTGAAGCAAAGAGACAGATTCCTGCTACCACTGATGTCAAGGGCAAAGCATCAGCTGAGTTCATTGTATTTGGGACTGATATCCTGACTGACACATAGTGAAAGTGGAACACAGGTAGTTTCTCGGACCTAAAGTCTTAAATTCTTTATTCCTAAACTTTTATTTGGTCATGTTAGCTGTGTTCAAGGATTACTTCTATAGGAATGCTCTCTCCTGTTTATCAAGCGTATATCCCTTAACTGACCATAAGACTTCAGTGAGATAGCTGGCATTAGTGAAGATTTCAATATATGTGAAAATTCCCAGCAGAACTTCACTCATTCCCTTAGACAGCTGTAAGAGCCCATGTATTAAAGGGCTCACACTTTAATCGTTAGCTTACTAATAGTATCAAAGTTTGCCTAAACCCTTAGTTTTCTCCTTCCTCACTTTGAAGTCATTTAAAGTTTTGAGAAGTTATAACTTTTAACTTAAGTTATTTGAATTTGCATCTTTTCCACTTATATTTCAAATAATTTATTAAGCTTTTTAGAGAAAGTGGGGAGACATTATTGAAGTACAAGGTGGGGGGAGTTCTGTATAATAAGTTTACAACCTAAATATTGATGATGCAAACTGAATTAGTTAGTAGTTAATTGCTGAGTATTTGACAAATTTTAGGAAGAAGGGAAATGATACCATTTCTTTGGTAGCAGGCAACTGCGAAGGAACAGTTCAACAATATATAGAGAAATCCACTGCAAAACAGAGAAACAAAAGATGTTTGAAGCTTAGGACACTGCACCATGCAGCAGCCATCTTTAACATACTTTTAGCAAAATCCGTTACTGTTTGGTTATGGTTATTATTCAGAGGGGTTGTTCCCTCCTTTTCATTTTCTCCTGTGGTTCTGTCCCTCAAATTAATTTTGCAGAGATTATGTTAATTTTTTGACTGTGATATACTTGTTTATTGGTTTTCCTTGTGGCTGTCACTAGCTGCTTGTGTGATCCTAGCCAAATCAAAAATTATTTCAGCCCGTTACCTTATCTGTTAAGCAGACAAAAAAATCCTTTCTTTATTTGTTGCAGTCCTGTAAAATGTGTGAAAATACAATTGTTAATAGGAGTCAAGGCAGCCTACAAAAAAAGAGAGTATACCCTACTTAAGGGTACAAGTATTAAGAATATCGTAATTCATGTGTGTCCTCAGAAAGGGTTGCTTAAATTACCGAATGAAGAGTTGAATGGTTTACTGGGGTGAGAGGTTGCTATCATGTCACATGTTTCTAGCTTAAAAGGATTCCACACTTATCACTTTGTCATCTGGATGGTAGTCCTTCAATATGACATGTCGGTCTCTTGTCACATATATCATCCATCGATGAGAGACTCAGGAATACAAATCACTGCTGCTGAGACCTATTTTAAGGCCTGTTTTTACCTTGGGGTTTCTTTTGTTTTTTCTTTTGCTGACTTTCACTTCCTGTATATCCATCGTTCCAGATGTGTCAAGGTAGACAACTTGTCTCAGATTCGACATTCAAATAATATAAAAATCTCAAACGCTGCTGTTGGTAATAAGCTCCTGAGTGCAGTAGTTAGAGCCGAGTGATGGGAATCCATCATCTGACTTCATCACTCTCCTAGAAATCCAGAGCAAGGCATTTTGAGGCAAGTGGCTCTGAGTTATTCCATTGCAGTCATCTTGATTACACAGGTGGAAGTACGATGAAGGTAATGGATTTGCATTGGTCTGATCTTAGCAAAGCAGGTTGTAATGTGACCTGCAGGAATTTGGTGAGAAGAAACCCAAGACAGAGCTACAAAGCTAAATCTTCTGACTTGTGTGGTGTGCTTTAACTGCTACAAAATCCTCCCGTGTGCCCCGTGGAGCACTTTCTGGGGGAGGAAAGGCAAAGAAGCTGTTAAATACAGATCTTAATACGAAACGGTGAAATCTGAAACAACTCTAGGTAGAGAAGGCAGGGGAATGTGAACGCAGCAGGTGCCATTCCGTCAGTCCTAGGCAAGCGAAGGACGCGGACAACAGAAGAGCTAGGAAACTTTCCATGACTTCACTTGGGGGGGGGGGGGGGGTGTCCTGGCAATGGAGACCTTGGGCATATCGCGGTGTAGTATTGTGTTAGAATAAACGTGCTCGTTTTACGCAGCAGACTGCCTTGTGGAGATGCTGCCTGGCTCAGAAGCCCTAGTTACAGCCGTGCCAGTGCATGGAACAGCATGGGGGCAGTCCCTGAGCACCGGGACAGAGCTGTACATATTGTTGAATACTTAACATGGTTGATGGCATCAGTTTGGATGGGGCCATCTAGCTCTGTGCCGTGTGACTCTTGGGTGTGTTTTACCGTGGGCCAGGGACCTGTTTTACCACGTTACCACGGCCCGGCGACCGTTCCCAGCAGACCACTTGCCAGTCTGTTTTGGAAGGTGAGAGGTTTTAATGGTACAGGTGCAGACTGTTTCATGGCAGTTGGCCTCAGTCCCAGGCAGTTCTCCTGAGTGTATTTGTTTATTACCGTAGGTGTCACTGCTGTAGCTCTGCTAACGTGATGCTGTGCCACGGCTGATCAGCGTGCCAAAGTAACCCAAGCACAGTGCAATGCTGGTGTAGCTATGTTGCTTGTGTGATCCAGAGATACAGCATAGCCGTGCTTCTTACCCAAAGAAACAGGTTTAGAGTGGTTTTATATACCATAGTCAGTAAATGCAAGTTGTGCTAGCAGCTACTTGATGGTATTCAGTGGGCTATTTCCCTTTCTTGGGTATTTTGAGGCTCTGTATTCCTAAGCAGCGATGAGTAGGGCACGCTGATCTTGGCAGATTGCTCAGGATCTTTTGTGCTCCTGATGGTCTTACACTCTCAGATAACGCACAGTCCCTATCCTTCAACGGCACTAATAGAAATCAAGGTCCTACATTTATCTCGAGCTTCTATGTTCCTATTTTAATGTCTCGACATCCTTACAGCTCCTCTTTGCTGGCGGGCTGACCGTTGAGCACAGATTCTTTGCAGCCTGATGTGTCTTTTGACTGAGTGATAAGCCCTCCTTTTCAGTGCCTCCCACTGCTTCAATACCCTTTCTGATCATTTTTTTCCTCATTATGTGCCTATAAAGGGAACAGTCCTCCATTTGTTCAGTTTCTGTCCTGAATGTCTCTTTCCTTTTTATCTATAATGTAATGTCTATCAGAGGAAATAGCTTGCTGCAAGACCATGTGATTGGCCTGGAACCTCTGAGCCCCAGTATGGCCCCAGTCTGTCACCATTAAAGCCCATGAGTGCTTTACTCTTGAGTTATCCTAATGGGAAAATCCAAGGGAACTGATAGAAGCTGATACTCTGGATGTTTAAAACAAGGATGGAAAGAATGGGAAGGAACGAAGTTGCTTGATGTCCAGAGAGTCTACATGACCCAGGAGATGTTTATTTCAGTGCTTAATTTTTCTAATGCATGATCTTGTCAAAGGAAATCTTTGTTGTGTATACTCGTCTAAAAAGCTTAAAAGACTTATAGAAACTTCAGAATTTAGTAACCTAAATAGCTGACTATGGGGGGGGGGGGGGGGCATTTAGTAAGCCACTTACCAGCACCTGTCAGGAATCTGAATGGTTTGTGCTAATGTTTTGAAAATATTAAGGACTTTACTAACACTGTTGTTTTTGTTCTTAAGGACTAGATTCAAGACAGAGAAATTCTAAGAAAGGAAGGAGTCGGGGGGAGGACAAAAGGTGATTCGGGTTGGCCCTGAGAGCACATAGAGAGACTCAAATTCATTGAATTTGCTTTTAGGCATGTCACTGAGGGTCCTACATTAGGAATGTGGTTTCTGTGGGCTTCATCTCTAGACAGCAGCTAGGGAGACACACGCTTCAGACCTCTCTTTTTATTGACTATAGAGGGAGCTTAGGGAGGGTACGGTCCTTATTTTGGCATCTGAGGTTGACATAAGCCTGTGAGCTTAATTATCCTTTTTTTTAATTCTGTGTATGTCAGTTATGCAACAAACATGAATTAAATATTAGCTTGAACCATATTAGAATTACAAAAAACCCCCAATACAATTCTAAAGCCTATTAAAATGTGTCTGTGCAATTAGTCTCCAAGCACACTGTTGTCTCCTCCTTTCTCACTCCCCATCTTTTTATTTTTCCTCTTGTCTCATTTTTCATGTCCTGCCTGTACGTAGACTGCCACTTCCTCGGTTCAGGACTCATTAATTCTCCATGTCCTATAATGTGCCTGCAGCATTTTGGGATAATAAAATAACAGCGCAAAGTAATAGAAAGCTGCTTCTACTTGCAGTAAGCAAAAGGCAAAATGTTGTCTCGCTTCTATCTGAAATACAAGCAGTGCAGATTCATATGGAATTAGCTGCCAACTGCTGAACAGGGATACACTGAAGGACAGCCCCGGGCTGTTTTCAAACAGAAGGGCAGACTAAATGAATCCTTGCTTGGGATGCTTGGAGGCAGCTGGATGTATATTGCTTGCCTCTGGGCTTGTGAAGAGTGACGTGTTACACAGTTTTCACACCCTTCCAAATACACACGGTGCCAAATGATACCAACGTGACTTGCTGCTGAAAATACCATGCAGCTTTATGGCCCACAAGGCACTACTCAGCCAGCCCCTGGCATCGCTTCCCGGACCAGCGGTGTGTCCATGTGCTGTGCAGCAGGTATATCTGGGGCGACGGAGAGGGTCCGCTGATGACCTAATGCTGTGGTCTCTGCCACACGTGACAAAGATGGTCCCTTGCTCCCTGGTGTTATCAAAGTGGCTGGGGGTGCCGCATTTAGTAAAGGAGAGGGAGCGAGAAAGGGTTGCAAGCCCCCACCAGCATCTCTCTCCCCAGCATTTCACAGAGCTTTGAAAAAGCTATGATAACCTCACAGTACTTGACAGCATTGGTGGATTATTTTTTTAACGAGTATTGTGAAAAATTCAGATTGTGTCATCTTTCACCGGTCCAGCAGGATTGGCAAGAAGAGTTGGGGGTAGTTCCTCGTGGTCTTTCTCACCTAAACGAGCAGTCTTGGCATCTGATTGGCAGAATACTGAGTGCTAAGCACGAGGCTATGAGATATGGGGATGACTAATTGCTTTGTTTCTGCTGCAGAGATATGTCCATACTAAAATCAAAAGTGGCCACTGTAGTTAAGTTGGGTTGATGTCCTTTATTCCCTTTGATGCCTGAGACCCTAGAGTATGAAGGTATCCTGAGAATATGCTTAGGTGGTATCTATTTCCAGACAAATATCTTAGGAGTCAAGGCTCACGTTTTTTTTAATTTAAAGCAATACTGCAAACTTGTTGCAAGTATTTATATAAAACAAGCATTTAGGTTTGGATCCAAGAACTGTGTTAGGGCTCCCTGAGCAGTTTGCCTGTTACGGTCAGGGCACTGCAGGGCATACATGAGAGATAGATGTTAATTGTGGCAGAGAGCTCTAGTGAGTGGGGTCTGGTTTGGGGACCCGGCGAGTGGGGGAGTGGAGGCTGTGTGACTGTGAACTCCAAAACCAAGCAGTTGGAAGTCATAAGCAGGGCCTCAGAAGTGGAGATGAATTTTTTTTTTAATATTCAGTGATGGCATATTTGGTTTACCTTAGTATTTCTGAATCTTTAGGACATAAATGTGCCATGTTTTAAGCAGCCCAGAATGGGGTTTTCAGGAGTTTGGGATTGTATGCAGCTGCAAAATTAATTGCATTGTTGCTCAAAATACTTAACGGCTCTGACTTTCTCACAGGTCACTGAAGGAGAACCAATGGGTGTATGGTTTTACTGAGAGATGTCTTGAAGAGGAAAAGGGTTTCCTAAAGCAAAAACTTTGTCATCTAAACGTTTATATTTTGGTACTCATTTTGCGTCTTCCCTGCCAGTTGTGACCAAACAACAATAAAAATTCTGCTCTTTGAATAGAGTTCTCTTAAAAAAAAAAAAAAAAAAAATCTGCAAAGCAGCATTTAGATGACATGAGGTGAGGAAGATGAGGAGCAGCGTCAAAATCTAGTAGAGTTCTGCTCCTAACCTGTGTCTGAAGCAACCTATTTTTTCCTTGTAGAGAGCCTTCCGAGCTTTAATTTTTATGCCTAAAGTTAGGTAGCATGAATAGCCCCTAGATAAAACCCTAGTTGCTTTACTCAGTCTACATAGGTGTTTTCAAAATTCATGCGAGATGCCAGTTTTTCTGAGGCCATGTTCAAAACCTGTTCCAGTTATTATCTTAGCACAAAAATAATGCTAAATGGGCATTAAACTATTTTAATATGCAGTGTGAGTTAGATTTGGTACATTTTTCATTATCTCTTTTAGATTTAATATGGTCTAACTGAAATCTTTGTCTTGCAGGTCTGAGTACAGCCGTATGTCCTCTACCAGCAGTGAGTATAACTTTGAGAATTTTTTTTTAAATGGATTCTCATGTTTTCTTTTTTTCGGGTTGCTAATATTTATTAACATCAACCTAGTGTTATGATGGAGTTCACTTTGACACAGTAAAGCCCCCGTTCCTTCTCTTCTTGGATCTATGTCTTGAAACAGTATAGAAAATTAAATTGATTGGATGCTTAAGACCAAAATATGAGCCATGTGTAAAGTCATGAATATTGGAGCTCACAACAGCGAAAGTCAAAATGAGAACGAACAAAATCTGTAGAGGCGGTGTGGCCAGTGCGAATGGGTCCTCCAGCCAAATGAGTTTGCAGTGATGAATGTCATTAGAGCTGGAGGATACAGGAATAATTGAATGCTTATTGCAAGCTGATGCCAAAGAAGCACTTGAGAGTAAATTCTGTGAAGCGTTTCTTTGATTTCAAAGATGATAGATGCTCTGGTAAGTGTCACAGTCTTCCTAGATGTTTACAATAGCCAGTTGAATTTCAGGTTATCCAACTGATAAAAGATGAATCCTGGTGTCTGGATTATTTTCTCCTTCTTTTTCACCAGTGCAAAAAGGCCATTTTTTTTAAGGAACAAGGAGCGCTTTTTCAGTCCTCTGTCCACCCACTCCAACCATTTCCTTAGCTGTAGGACATACTGTATCCACAGCACTTGGAAATGCAATAATGCTTATTCACGCACAGCTACGAGTATCTCTCTCTTGTCAAAGTGCAAGGTGATGCCTGTCTCCCTGATTCACACATAGACGTGAGCTTTATTTATGCCAAGCAAGCAGATCAAAAATTCACAGATGACAAATTGTGTTTTATAATCTGGATCTTTAAGCGCCATGAAAATCAGAGGGGAAGAAAGCTGTCAGTTTTTTCTCTTTCACACATTCTGGCTGAAGCATGGAGAGGGTTATTTTCCATCTCCCATGGTCTTCAGCAGAGGGCTTTTATTGATTTCAGAAAGAGCTGGATCAGACAGTGTTCGTAATGTCTGGCTCCTGAGCTGATGTGACTAGCAGGGAGCTCGCTGTCTTTCCTCCATCTGCTCAGTGTGCGTGTGTGTGCCTGAGAGAATTTAGTGCAGCTTTTTCCTAAATTCTGTTGTTTAAATAGATTTCTGGATTCCCGCTGTCAGACATATTTTTTGAAATGATTCGGAGGCAAAATCCAGGCAATCAGCTTTTCTGTGATAGTAAAAGCATATTGGACGTGACTGGTTACACCAGATGTGTGCCCCACCACCCCATCAGCTCACAATTTTGGGTGATGGCTTGGGGAATAGGCTGCCAGCTTCCTTCATTTTTTGGGCAGTGACTCATAATTATTTGCTTAGTAGAAGTGCTTATTTGGCGGATAAGTTCAGAAGGCAAGGTATAAGTGAAGTATTTCTCATCTGAAAATTTGGTTTTGATCCTGTACCAGCTGTACATGACTGCTGCACTTTTTACAAATAAAGGTAGCAAATTACATTTGTAGGTCTCTGGTTTTATTAAATGAGCTGTTTGTAAGGGTAATTTTTGGTTGTGTGGCAGCTACAGTGTGTCTTGTTAACTGTGGTCTCCTCAGTGCTTGCTGGCCATGGCTGTCCAGAGTATGTGGGGATTCCAGCTGTATTTCAACACCAGTAATTTGTCGGTACAAGGAGGTATTATCATTCCAGCAAAGACACAAAAGTTCAGGAGACAGGACAGTCTCCTCCTTTCTCTTTTCTGCTTCCAAGGCAAATTATATTGATACAGCTTCACAAGTAGCAGTATTTAACTTCACATTTTGTGGGGCTTGTGTGGTCAGTTTGGTCAGACAGTGCAAGAGTAACAGAAACAGCTATGTAAAAGAATTTCAATAAAATAGAAACGCTTTCATGTTGGAGGCTGGCAGTTAGGAGGTACATATTGCATTTGAAGAAAAGATTACTGGGGAAAAGATATTAGGAAAAAAAGGTGATTTGGCCATTTTATTTTTTCTTAGGAGGAAAGATTCGGCAAATGTTATCATTCACAATACAGAAAGCAGTCTAATCAATGATGCTGTTAGGCCCTAACGTAATACAAAGTAAGCTGCTGCAAATTAAAAAGCAAAGAATCCTCATTACCTACAGCTGCTTCATCTGAAGCTCCTGTTCTAATGAGGTGGAGTTTATCTAAACCAGAAGGATTACAGGCTAATTTAGTTTTATAGGGGTCTTATTTGGTGGTACCAATGAGGCTCTGATTTCAGTGTTTAATAAATGAATAATCTTCTGAATTTCTGGATGAACTCCACTGGACAATGGTTTTCCACAGACATGCCAAGAAAAGGATAAGAAAGGTTTAGCAGGTGAATTAACTACGGCTGCCTATATCACTTCCTACGATGACAGCAGCTGAACAAACTGCTGGACTTTGCACCAATGCAAAAGTATAGAGGAACCCTGGATCCCTCAATATGGCAATGGAAGGATCATTCTGTACATGCGTTATTTCTAGTACTTTTTTTGCCTAAGCACATGGCAGCAGTTATCTTGGGCAACGTACTACTTCAGCAGTTCAGGGTCCTGCCTGGTGGGTTGGTTGGACCTTGGGTCTTACGCAGCATCTCAGTTCTTTTCTTCTTTGCCCTTGCGTCCCAGCTTCGGGTAACCCAAAAATGCATTTTACTGGCAGCATTCATCTAACATTTGTGGGTTTGTACAGCAAGTGCTTTGGGAAGGAGTACCAAAGTTTGCAGGGCATGTTTATTTCTGCAAGAAAAGGCAGCAGTTATCTGCTGTGCGGGCTCTGGCTGTTGTCAGGGTGACTGTGTGCCACTTTGCCTTGTCTTATGGAGCAGAGTAAACAGGCCACGCAAACCTGTGTGCTGGATGTGGCATTTTGAGTTATTACAGCTTTGAAAGGTTCAGCAGTGTGATTTCAAGGAGGAGAAGTGCTAAATTAATGTTGACTTTTTTTTTTTCCCTGAATTCTGGTGTGTACAGCCACTTTTCCCTTTGTTCTGTAGCAGGAGGTATACTTTGTCTTATTAGGATGTTTTGCCCATTGGTGTGCTCTTCATTAATCTAGAAAACGTATTTAGCTTCTTTTTGTTCATATTTTCAATTACCTTTTCAATTACGGTTTTCAATTTCCATTAGGGAACCCTAATCATATACGAGAGGGAATCATGCTAGGCACTTTACACACACAGAAGAAACCTTTACCCAAAGTACATAATATCACAATATAAAGACCATAGGTGGCATATGGATACAGACAGTTAGAATCGCAAAGAAATAATTTATTAGTGTTGGTCAGCACAATAAGCAACAGTCTCTGCACATCAACATTTTAATTACCTTCAAATTGCTTTGAGCTATGTGTTTCAGGGATGATTTTCGACCAGGGAGGAGGGGTTTTGATGGGGGCTGCTTGTTTCCTCCTCTGCATAATCTTTGCATTTATGATAATGGCTCTTCAGAAAGACTCAAACCAGAAGTGGGCATTTTGAAGCAAGACTTTTGTGATTTGTCACATTTGAAATATTCCATACCTAGTCAGCTCTGGAGCCAATTTAACCAGGTTGTCTTAGAAATAATTGTGGAAGTGAGTGTTGGTTGTTTGTTTGTTTTTTACCCCCACATTTTTCAGCTAGGCAATCAGTAGGGAGCTGCCTGGATACACGTTTGTACCATTCCAGCTAAGTCGGTAAATGAAACATAAAACTGGCCCTATGGGATAAGATGCAAGTTTGTGGCGGATTTTAGAGCATTTGAGATATTAAAACCCTGTAGCACACGGTGGTTCATGTTGTGCGTCTCAGTGAGGTAAAGGGCTTGTCACTCACCTGCTTTGCAGTAGGAAAGCTGGTAATTCGCCTTCCCCTGCTCCCCTGCCTTTCATTTAGCAGCTAAGAAATGACCGAGTCCTTCTGGGGTGGTTTTAGGTTGTTCGTATTCTTCCATGGTGAACCTGAGAGCTGGGGTATTAAAATTTGATTTCCATGTTGCGCATACTTCCTAACCCATGGAATTTCACCCACTTTCTGGTTCTAAAAATTAAGCACAAGACAGTTTATTTTGGCAGATTTACAAATACGTGGGTTACTGAGCATGTTTCTTTTTAATAAATTTTTTTTCTGTTTGGTATTCTGTTCCTATGCTACTATAAATTCAGATCTTTGTTTTGGGATTTGTTCAGTGTTTTGTCAGTGTCATCTGCATCAGCTCCCTGGGCTGGTTTTGGACTCTGTATTTTCTACAAGCGGCAGGAATCCTCATGTGCAAAACTTGCAGTCTTTATGGAGGGCTACTAAGGGCAAGGTTTCTCTTATTCTTGATTCCAGAGGCAGGGTGAGGTGCTAAGGCTGTGTCTTACCTCTGTGTACCGGCTGTGTGCTGAAATGGGCTGCCCTAATGTCACTTTGGGTGGTAGATTTTATTTCCTGCATGGTGTTTGCTCTTTGTGCTGGATCTGGCCATGGGGAATGGGAAATCGCCAGCACTACAGTACTTGCTGTTTATGAAAAGCCCCTTGAAACATCGTGTTTCTGTATGCACCCTGAACATACCCTACTTGACGTCCTTTTTCTTTCAGACTTATTCCCAGTCTTCTTTAGACACCTAGCAATTCTCATTAAAGACAATTAGGGTAAGTTAATGGCATGTAGCCAAGGGACAATAATCAAATAAGAAAAAAATGGTTGCCCCAAAGATAGTGCTGCCCTGAATTTGAGGTGAACCTTCGTTTTCCTGAAGCTGCCTTACCTTTCTTTCCTGATTCAGTGCTGTATTTTGAGTAACTGTGTTTACTTTGAAGCCAGCTGTGAGGTTAGGGCCTCATTAGAAGTAGAAATTACGTATTTGTATGCACTGTCATTCTGAGGACCCATCACTCTGGTGCTGATGTAGTCCATCAGGTAGGTTGTGAGGGGTCAGTGTTAGGCCACCTCTCCCATCCGTGCTTGGAGCTTGCCAAGGCACAGTTACAGGACAGTTCTCACACCACTTCCATACAGTGCTGCCTCTCTCTTTTGCTCTTTCTGTTTTGCTTCTTTCTCTCTCTTCTTTTTTTTTCCCCTCTTTTTCCCCACCATGGCATCTGCTTCTTAATGTTACCTGGCAAGAATCTTCCTCTTCCCTCTCTGAGTTATTAGATTGTTAGCGTTGTTGGAAGGAAACGTGAAGAGGAAAACATACCCCTGAATAAAAGAGTCAGATCCAGCCTGAGCGCTAGGTCCTTTACAGAGGAGAGTAAAGTCAGTGTCTTCAGAAGTTCTACCATTTCTAATTCTTAAGATTTTTGTTATCAAACACTCCAGAGACTGAGGGATCGCATCTGTCAAAACAGGCACTAATGGAGCTTTTGACAAAAAACAAAAGATGTAGCCTTCTGGATTGCAGAGATAATGGGAGCTACAGGAGTGTAAGGATCTATAGTATAGATGCCTTGTAACAATAGCATATAGAGAAATGGCTTCCTGTTACTTGTGTCATTTCAAAATCTGTCTGCCTTCACTTACCTGTTAAAGGTGATGAAAACTAACCAGGAGCAGGAAGGGGGCTGGGCTTGATTTGGGCTCTTAAAAATCTGTCACAAAGCTAAGATTCTGTAATATATTTGCCTACTTTAAGTTAGGTTCGTTCAAACCGGTTCTGACCCAGGCACTGCTGGACTGGCTATCTTCTAAGTATATTTCTTCAAACAATGTAATTTAATAAGCGTAAGGATACAATTATAGTCTTTTGCTGCAATATGAAGATAAACTGTAGTATATTGTTTCTTATTTCCATACAGAACTGAGATGCTTTTACAATGGCTGGCAACAAGCTGTATTAAATACGATTGTAAAAACAGTTTACAGTGGGCTTGCCAGCATCATGCTGCATTTCCAGAAGGTGTTATTACAAAAGGAAGACTAATTAAAGTATGAGAAAACATGGAAGAGGAAATTGGACCCAAATCACATAGAGCTCTTAGCCTGCAGCATCTGTCAATGTTGCAAATTCAGGTGTTTTTATATAGTACTGAGATCTGAAGTGTCAGCTCCTGTGGAAAATATAGTGAGCATCTCCTGCATATCTTGTCTGGCCTGTGTTATGCTGCTAGAGGTAAAGAGCAATGCTGTTTCCCACTGTGGCTGTGTGAAGAAGGAAAATGCCATTGCTACATGCCACCTAGCAGTCTTTGACTGTGCCAAACATGTTTATGTAGCTGCTTGTCATCAAATTTCACCACGGTGAAGGAGCAAAGGCTTGCGTACAGTATAGAAGAGTATAGTACTGAACCACAGAAAGTTGAGGTTGGAAGGCACCTCCGGAGATCGTCTAGTCCAAGCCCTCTGCTGAAAGCAGGGGCAGTGAGAGTGGGTTGGTCAGGGCAATGTCCCATCGTGTTTTGAATATCCCCACAGCCTCTCTGGGCAACCTCTTTCAGTGAGTGACCGCCCTCACAGTAAAAAAAGTTTTTTCTTATGTTTAAACAGAATTTCCTGTATTTTGGTTTGAATCATCAGCCCAGAGCAACATCGGAAGGCCCTGTTGCTCTCCAGTCCCTAATTTCCCTCTCAGTTGCATAATTTTTAATCAACTTCTTCCTGTTTTGCGGTGATATTTGATCACACAGCACCATCCCCCCTCCCAGCCCCTCCAGCATCCCAGTCTCATCCACAAGCATCCACAGATGATGCATCCTGATTTTCAGGAGCTGCAAATGGACCCTTGCCTATGCCAGGAACAGCACAGAGTTGTCACTGCTGCTGAGCACCATTGCCTGGAAACCATGCTGGAGATGTTGATATTGAGTTAATATTGTTATTTGCACTTTTACCTTTCGAGAAGTTGAGGTTAGGATGCTGTTCTAGTAGGGAGATAGCATGTTGAGGTTGGTCTTACTGCACGTGGTTATTTAGAAGCATGAGGAGTAGAGAGGAAATGTGCCCTTAAAGACATGACTAAAGATGGCTAGTGGCCAGAAAGAGAAGATAAAAAAGAAATAAGGCACAGCCACGTGTAAGGACATGCACAAATGAATGTGTAACTGTGCTTGAAATCAAATCTAGATTTGATTTTTGCATGCCAAGTGTGTCGCATTAACCACAAGCATGCCCTTCCCCTTGTAGAGACTGAAGTTCCTGTCCCTATTTAGCTTGGAGTAACCCATGTATCTTTGCTCTTTATTAAAATCAGAGTTGCGCTCTTTGGAATCATTTAGCATGCACCAAATGGTGTGTCCCGTGGTTAAATTACTTCCTACTGGCTTAGTGCTACCTTGGGATTTCTGTACTGAGGGGGTGTAAGTGTACCCTGAACAGTTACTGGACCAGAGCTATCAAAACTCTGGTTTTGTTGGTTTGTATATCGTTTTCTGACCACATCTAGTCAGGTTTTTTTCCTGTCATATAGATGTGACAGATAAAAACTGGACTAGTTATTAAAAAAAACAATAATTCATGTATGAATGGCAATCTGAATGTTTTTCTAGCTTCTTTTTTAAGCACAGACATAGTCAAAGCCACATAAGGAAATATTTCTTCTTTTTCATTACCAAGCATAATTCAGAAGCACAGGAAAACTTTGATAGACACTGAGCTATCGAGTGCCACACAATTCTAGTAAAAATTTACAGGAAAGATTTCAGAGAAAGTTAAATTGGATTATTAGGTGATGTGGGTTGAATTTCCCTCTGTGGGAGTGTTACTGCTGCTGTCCCAGAAAACCACAAGGAGCTAGGCACCCATTTAGTGGATCTTTTATCCTGAGCAACGTGTTGTGGGAAAGATCTTGGCATTCCAGGTTCAGCTGGTACAGTGATGGGAATGATCTGGAAATTGTTGAGATGTCTGTTGGAATTGTTAAAGCCCAAAGAGGGAAGCTAAAAAAAAAAAAATCTGTCCCGTGGCAACCGCTGACGCGGAAGCACTAGTTGTAGTAGAATGGGAAAAGCCATCTGACCCACTGAGTCAAATGACAAAGCACTTGTGAAGGCTGAAGCTATTAAGGCAGCTTCTACTAAATGCGTGCTGTTTTGATAATGCCAACAATTAGTTTCCTCAGCTTATGGCTGCAGTACATTATCATGGTGTATTTTTTTTTTAATTTGAACTTTTAAAAATAAATAAATAAAACTTATTTATGCAAGCTCAGCGGGGAACAGGGACATTTGGTAA
Source organism: Harpia harpyja (assembly GCF_026419915.1). Classification (NCBI taxonomy): domain Eukaryota; kingdom Metazoa; phylum Chordata; class Aves; order Accipitriformes; family Accipitridae; genus Harpia; species Harpia harpyja. The sequence continues at coordinate 33,609,819 of NC_068943.1, forward strand.
TCAGTGTGTGACCCATTCTAGAGCAGTAGGTGTCCACTGCCTGCCTCATTTTTGTTGGTACCATATATTTGTTGATTAATAGTTTTGGAAAAAAATCTTGTCTCTGTAATTTCTAAAAGGTTAATGAACTGTTTACCAGGTGACTCCTGGCTGCCACCATATGGGGTCAGGATGAAGCATCGATGACAAAGCATGCTTTGTATTACTGCTTCCCTTTTCCATCAGCTGGTATGGGGTAGACCTTTTGAACTGCACGCTGCTGTCAGCTGAAAGGATTATGAGATTCAAAATAGTTTTTCACTACTGCCAAGCCCAAATGGCTTCTTTGCTTGTCATGCTAATATTGTTGATTGTCTACAGAGACAGAAACATGGCAATGCTTGACCACACCTCAGGGTTTGATCCCATATTTTCTTTAGACATGTCTTGAATGTAGATGCTTTGTTGTGGCTTCTGCCTTCTCTCTGTCTGGGTTTCCTTGCCACCTCTTTGTGATACCAGAAAGGTTTGTGCAAACTGATTAAAAGAAGAGGTCTGCCTGAAAATTAACATTTTTAGCTAGATCAGTTCTCTGACTGCCACCAGAAGGCACAATCCTGATTACTCCTTGTCTGAGGGCTTCTTTTTCAGTCTGTTGCGCAAGCTGTTTCAACTTGCGCCTAGACCTGACACATGGGAGGCACTGGAAACACTTAGCTGGGAATAGTAAGGGGAAGAGTGCCAGCAGTGAAGTCTTAAATTGTCTTAAGTCCATAGTAAAATCACACTCTCAGTTAACTAGAGTACATTGTGTGAGGTATGGAGCTCATTGCTGGACCAAATTTGCCAGCTGCTCAAGTGTACAGCATCTCTTGGGGTTTTTGAAGGCAATGTTCTTTCTGCCCTTTTATAAAAACCATATTTTTGAGAATCTCAGCTTTACATACGAGTCAGACTTTAAGAAAATACAATGCTTGCAATCAAAGGACTTTGAACAGTATGGTGTTGGATGCGGTTTGAATGCTGACGTGCATTGTACAGTGTCATGGTTTAACCCCGTGTCGTGGGAGCTCAGCCCCACGCATGTCGTGGGAACTCAGCCCCACGCAGCCACTCGCTCGCTGCCCCTGGTTGGGATGGGGGAGAGAATCGGAAGGGTAAAAGTGGGAAAACTCGTGGGCTGAGATAAAGACAGCTTAACAGGTAAAGCAAAAGCTGCGCACGCAAGCAAAGCAAAACAAGGAATTCATTCCCCACTTCCCATGGGCAGGCAGGTGTTCAGCCATCTCCGGGAAAGCAGGGCTCCATCACATAGAACGGTGACTTGGGAAGATAAATGCCATCATGCTGAACGTTCCCCCCTTCCTTCTCCTTCCCCCAGCTTTACATGCTGAGCATGACGTCATATGGTCTGGGATATCCCTTTGGTCAGCTGGGGTCAGCTGTCCTGGCTGTGTCCCCCCCAACACCTTGTGCCCCCCCAGCCTGCTCGCTGGTGGGATGGGGTGAGAAGCAGAACAGCCCTTGGCTCTGTGTAAGCACTGCTCAGCAATAATTAAAACATCCCTGTGTTACCAACACTGTTTTCAGCACAAATCCAGAACATAGCCCCATACTAGCTGCTATGGAAAAAATTAACTTTATCCCAGTCAAAACCAGCGCATACAGCTTTTGATTTACTGGCGATTGGTGATGGGAGTTTTACTGAATTACTACACATTGCAACTCTGTACAGAATCTGATAATAATACCAAAGATCGGTGTCTGAGTTCTTGCCAAATACAATGATGCATATCTTTCTTTAAAAAAAAATTATGATTGGGAAGGACATGCATCTTTGCAAAGCTTAACTCTTCTAAAGTGGAAATCTGCAGCCATTTGGAATACTGCGCTCTCTGTGTTTCAATTTCAGGCCCTCTTCCCTTCCCTACTTCCCCTAAAAAGTGAGGTGACTGTTTGAGTCTACGTACAATATAAAATAACAATAAAACAAATTAATGTAATAGTTAAGTATTAATAATTAATGCACCTTCCCTGTATTTCTCCACTGGACTGAATTTAGCAGCGTATAGGCTGTTACATGAAGTCCTGCGTCTTACCCTGATGGCCCAGGCTTGTTTGTGCCCATAGCATCACCAAACTCAGTGGGGCAAATCCTGTGAGCAGCAGCTCACTGCTGTGCTTCTGTTCCCCACTCAGGGGTTTCCGATTACTCTTTCTTCTTATGTGTGTTGGAAAGACACAGAATGACAATTGCCAGCTGTTTTCCACAGATCAGGAATACCTGCAGGGTATCAAAAAAAAAAAAAATTTCCTTACTGTTTCTCCTATGGGTATTGGGTGTCCTGTGAGAATTAATCTCTGTGTGATGAAGCCATTTGAGCCCCTAGATGGGCAAATAGAGGTAGATTGTGGCTTTTGAGTGAAGGCAGCTAAGACAGTGAAGGCAGTTTGAAGATGCCAAATCAGGTGAATCTGTTTTGTGGTGTGGATACTTGTGCAGACTGAGACACCAAGACAGCTCTCGAATTGTGGTGAACTGTGTGGGAGGGAAGAGGGGAAATGACAACAGTTGGCATCTAAGAGAATATCCCTGAAGGTGTACAAGTACACCAGCCTTTTGGGGTTCTTGATTTTCAGCAAGTTAGTAGCTAAGTCTGTGGTTGAGGACAGTACTGAAGTAAGACTTCAGTGCTCTCTAGAGGATAAGTAGATGACAAGGATTTTTATTTTAAATTGAAATTCTGATTATTTCTAACACTGCTGTTGCCAATGTAACATATGCTGTCAGCAGCATATTTTGAGGGAGGAGAACACCAGGTTGCAAGAGCACCACGCAGCAAAAGTAAAAAGCTCATGGAGAAGACCACAGCATTCGCGGAAAAATCCTTATCTTGGGGGGTGTTTGCGAGGAATTGCCAAGCAGTTTGCTTGCTTGTAACCATGGTGTGAAAGCACCCACTGTGTGTTCCTGCAGTTTGTCTGCATGAAGATCCCATACACCTTCTTCTCAGAGTTGGGGGTCTTTTTTTGCTGGGTGCTTAATATACAGCACAGTACGGCTTCTGCTTTGACATGCCTATGGGCTCCATAAAGCCTAGGTAGAACACACAGACACAGCAAGGAGAAGGCTGTAGTGTCAGGGACATGGGATTACGCAGCCAGAAACACAATGTGGCACTCCTGTCCCTTTCTTTTTAGCCTGTTTTTGAAGGAAAACATCGTGCGAACATGTGCCATCTTTCTTCACAGAGACACTCACTTCCCACAGGTTTCATCGGAACAGGATGAAAGGCAGTGGGACAAACTTTTGTCTCCATGGAGAAAAAAGGCTGGAATGTGAGTTCAAGTTAACTCTTCTCCTAACCTACAGCTGGACAGTCAGCCCACAGGCAGCACACACATGCCTTTATGCCAAGTGTGAACTGCTTGTCTGCCAGGTAGTTAGGGGGTAAGTGAGAAAGCTGCAGTGCTGTGAATGAGGAGTTGAGGGAAATGGGGACTGAGAGCATATCCGTGACCTAAGGAGTCACTGACTCAGCCTTGCTATGGGCAGTCAGCAGCCTGACTAAAGGAGTCAAAGAAGTTGGTTTTGGAGGATGTGATGGAAGACATGACAATCACATACTTCAAGAGCATTTCTTCCATAACGCTCATCACAAAAGCACGTCTCATTTGATGACAAAGCGGTACAGAAAGGTAAGATACTAGAAGAAGAATGATCTTCAAGATAAGCATGTAGGCCCACAAACTTTCCCTCCAATTTTGGTTGCATAGCTGAGGTGCCCAAGGTGGAAGTGGAGTTACTTGGTTCCCACTGCACTTGTGGACAGTGGAGAGTGATGGACCTTATCTGAGGTTTGATTCTGTCTCTCAGCATGGACTACAAAAGGAGCCTGGGACAGCCAGTCTTCTGCTGGAGGGGTATCTGTCAGGTACCTAACCTTCCGTGGGATGACTCTGGGCCACAATGGTTGCGTTTTCTGTGAAGAAGATGAGGGTCATATGGTTCTGAAGGCAAGCTGAGATGGTGGTCTTGGCACCACAGACTGTATGACTGCAAACAGGAGAGCGAGCGTCAGGGTGCAGTTGCATGATCAGCTCAAGATGTGTAGCTACACAGATACCCAGGCCAACAGAAGGGAGTGGGCAGGAGTACCTGGAGAGGTGAAGGATGTGAGATGGAGTGAGACGGCCCCTTTCAACAGCAGCTTAAGTTGATCATGAAAGGTTACTGCCCTTCGGCAGGTCAGGGGGGTGTAGCTGGGGGTGGAGGGATGAGAATTCACTCGGGGCTGTAGCACAGTGGGGAGTTCCAGCAATTGCTGCACTGTCTAACAGCAAAAGTACCGCACGATGAGATCTGTCATTGCCTTTGCCTGATCATGCAGGGCCTCTGTGGGCATTAAATACTGCTTTTTGGTAAGATTCATTCCCATGGGGTTGGCTGCATGCTGTACACTAAGGGCAATGACACCTCGTAAGACTTCATATTAATGTGCCAGAGAAAGCTTTTTATCTCCATCAGACAGATAATGGGCTTAATTTTCCAGCTTTATTTTTGCTCAATCCTTTTTTTTCTTTTCGGTTCTATAGCAACTGGATAACAGCACAGAGAGCCTATATCATGTGCCCATCTGGAGCAGCAGGTTGATCATTTTGCCATGCTTGTCAGTATGCTGGTCTGCTCTGCGTTGTCTATACTACCTTAGCATGGATGGAGAAGCAAGCATCCTGGCGCCATTATCTCCATTAGAGAACATTCAACTGCAGCTCCGCAGGAAAATGCTGCTCTGATGGGAACGTGAAAGAGGTTTCTCTTCTTGTCGCTGTGCTGTGCAGAATATCCCCTTTCTTACTGCTTCTGAACATCCTTCATGAGTTTGAGGTGGTGTGTAAAGCAGGGCATGCTGAGAAGCACATTATCCTGCAGCCCTGCGTTTGTCAGATGCTATTAAACAGCAGGGAAAGAGAATGGAGGAGCTGCTGAATCTGTCACATCCTGCTTGTTCAAAAGATTATTGATGCTGCATAATTCATCAAAGCATGACCTAGCAGTGGGTTCTGCTGCCAGAGGTGTCCAATAACTGCTTCTGTTGCAGCTGCCCGTAAAGTGATGCTCCTTGTTTATGAAAATAGCCTCTGTCTTTGTGTCTGCCCATGAGCCTTTCAATTAATACACCTAAAACGGTCAGTCTCACCTTGGAGTCAGATAAAATGTGAAGGTCCTGTTCAGTAAGAAGTGCTACCATTTTGACATTTCTTTGTGTTTTGGAATGGGATTGAAATAGGGAAATACTGACATTTTCTGTGCAACAGAAGTTTCAATCAGGAAATATTATAGTGCTTTTTTTCTGACATTATTTATATAGTGATTTATTTTTATTACATTCCCACAGTTGAAATATTTTTATTTATTAACAATGAACAAAATATGCTGATCTTTAATGTTCAGTTTTGAATTATTTCATTACTTCCTGACAGCAATTATTTCCTGATAATGAAGTACTGCTCAATGGGAGTTGCAGTTCAGAGGCTTGGCACATTCACTCTGACCCTCTCCCATTGCCTGATTTACATCTCCTGTAATGCATCATGCAATTTGGTCAGAATGAAATGTGAAATCTTACTGTTTGATGTAGTGATAAGGTAATCTAGTCTGTACCGTGTAAGAGAGGTTCAGACGCTGGTTCCCATGAAGCAGCATGCCGCAGCGGGAAAATAGAAGTTTGTGTTCCAGTGTTCAGATGCTCAATGCAATATTGTGGGTCAGCTAAAAAAAATATTTATGTTAAGTATTTATAGGTTGAATACTTCCCCTGGGCTTCCTGGATAGAAGATGGAAAATGTAGGTTGAAAATATAATATAACGTATATTAAAAATACCTGCCACAGTTTGGAAATGCATTTTCTTTCCCATGCACAAACTGGGGCAGGATCCAGTCTGCCTAAAATCTCTCTTTGCCATAGACTCCATCCTAGCTCACACACTTACCAGGTTTACCTAACCCTGTAGGTAACTCTTCATTAAATATCTCCTGGTGAGTCTGAGACATCTTTAGGTCCATATCTTGATTCACCAATACAGGGTTAGGAGAGATGTTTCAGGGAGACAGGTACTTTTCTCCATCCTAAGCTCTGCTGTAGGCTGGTTTTAGGCAGTCAGTGGATTTCCAGCCAAGTCTGCTGGAGAAGCCTGGAAGATCCGATGTCATCAAGGCTGCTGAAGGCAGTGACTTCTCCTGAAATAAAAGTGGTTGGAGCACTGCCCCGAGAAGGGACAGGTCTTCGTGCAGGGCAGCTCCAGGGGGAATGCGCCCTGGGCCTCTCACAGCGTGAAAGAGGGACCAGACTGCCGGGTCGTGGCCAGATCACCCAGTAACTCTTCTGCTGGAGCCACGTGTGCCAGTGTCCCGGGGCCAAAAAACAAATGCAACAGGGAGACTTCTCTAGCCTAGGCTTGTTCAGGTGGCACGGGAGAAAACTCTGCTCATTTCTTCTAGGGACGCTTTGCCTCTTGTGGGCTTTTAATGCAAAATGCGTACGTACTCCAGGGAGGAGGAGTTGTAGCTCCGGTTCCCTGTATCTCCGGATGAGCTCAGCTGCTTCCCAGCTCCTGGGGTTGCTGCCCTGCTGTTACACCTGCTTGCGCCTGCTTTGGCCCGGGAGCCTGGCCCTCCTGGCCGGCTGCAGCAATGCCAGCGTTACCAGAGACCCTGGTCTTTATGGCATCTCTCGGGGGGGTGGCTGCCCCCACACCACCCCAAGGGAGCAGAGCAGGTAACCCATTGCTCCCCGCTTCACCCACGGGTGTTTGTGTCACTGGATCGGCACCGTTGTCGTAGCCGTCCGGCGGGGCAGGGGAGAGCTGGGCAGCTCTGGATGCCAAGGGGGCATCTTGTCCTCTCTGCAGGCACCGCTCTTCCCTACGGAGCGAGGAGGGGGGAAAGGAATGAGGAAGGCAAGATTCATCCTCCGCAGGTTTTTCAGAGGCGGCAGCCTCTCTCCATGCACTCAGCGGGGGATGTAGCCAACTGGGCTGGACAGCCAGGTACCTGTCCTGCCTGTCCCCAAGACAAGGCAGCTTGAATTTCAGCAAAGTCGTACTGAAATGAGGCAGCTGGCACGGACAGGCTTGACAGCACCCTCTGCTTTCTGTCAGATTGTCTTTCCGATGAAAAGATCGTGGTTTCTGGGCAGGGGAAGGAGGGGGGGAAGAACTGCAGGGACAGACTGCCATTCTGCTTTGCAGGACTTTCTTTTTTTTCTGCTCAGCAATATTGCATCAGCAACAAAATAAAAATAAGAGGTAGAGAAGGACCCATCCAAAGCTCGATCATAAAATATCAGGCCACCTTCAGCTCCCAGCTTTAGGACATCAAGTGTGACAGCCCCGCAGCATTTGGGCTGTTTGCTTTAGCCTCTCATGCGTGGTTAATACTACCTAACAGAGGAGTAAAAAGTTTAGAATTGTAAAATACTCTTTCCATCCTGGTAGTAATTACCTCTTAGCAATGTTAGTGCTTTGCCAACTCAAAGAGAACTAATCCCCTTCTGTCATAGGAGAGAAAAAAATGTAATAGCTGTGAGAACTGTGGAGCTTATTTCCAAATAGATGCCTCAGCATTTTGATATTTTCTGTGGGATTAACTAGTAACACAGGAAGGCTAATACATATGCAGAGCTTTCATTTGCTTCTGTGACAATTTGCCAGGGGCAAATTGAACTGTGTCATGAGAAATGGTGTTGTTTCCTCCCCTTCCTTGTCAGTTGAAGCAAAAAGACTTGTTAGTAACATAGAAACAATTTGCAACTTATCATCAGTTCAGGGGAAGTTTCTTTTAGCTCCTTGCCTCATATTTCTGCTTTTCTTATGTTTCTGTTTTTCTTACGAAAACAGAAGGGGCTGCCATTTTATAAGCACAGAAGCCACATAATGAAAGGTGTAAAGGTGTTGTAGTAAAAGCACCTTTGCTAACATAAAATAGATACTGAAGCTCTTTCTGTACTGATCTGTTACACTTTTCCCTCTTCAGCACAGTTGCTTCTGGCTCAAAAAAAGATGATTTGCGCTGCTGTATATATAACCCTAGCTCCTAATGATGGTTTTGTGCCATGTTTGGTGGTCTTCTGAGACCGGCTCTGCGAGCATCTGGTGCTGATGGGCATAGGCAGCGATGGCTGCAGAATACTAATGCTGGGGCTGGCTCCCACAAAGCTCCACTTCTGAAAAATGCTTTAGCCATTCACTGTCCGTGCACCATGCTGAGCAACAGGAGGGCAGAAAAGCCATGCTTGGGGATTTTTTTTTTCAATGCAGAGCAAGAAGCCGACAGGAACGATGGCTCTTTGCTTCACATTGTTGTGCCCAGGCTTCTTTCAGAGCTGCAGTCATTTATATGCATAAATATCAAGCCTGTCACTTGTTGCAGGCTTTGATAGCATTTGTGTAACAAAGGAAACGGAGGGAGAAAAGCCCTGAACATCTTCTATTCCAGTCTTAGTAAATGAATGACTGTGTAGCTATGGCAATTACTTTCTTTCTGGTTTTATTAGATCACTGTCCTCTGCAATTTGTTTTCCTTCCTGTACTGCTGTCCTGTGTAAAGGACCACGAGAGGACCTCCCCCCGCACCCCCTTTGTCTTTCTCCCACACTGTGACTATCCCACAGGGGATATCTCAAAGAATTACCTACCAGTAACAATTGCCACAGCAAAGCTTCTTGCCATATACTGACACAGATTTTTTTTTTTTGCTTCAACTTTTTTCTTCCGTTAACCATCTGACGAAGTCACTCCACATCACCCATTTCATGCAGAGATACAAGAACTCTGCTGTATTATTTGTTTTTTTGATTATTTACTTGATTTTTCTATATCTCCCCTAGGCAAAATGCATGCTTGCTATTTGCTCTGCATACCATATCTTTCTGCAGCTTTTAAATTCAGGCTGATAGTATGTTTACCAGTCATCTCTGGAAAGCTATGCCATTGCATCTAGCTTTTTCTGGGTCTTGCAGCTATTCTGTATTGAAAGACAACTAAAATACACTGCTTGTCTAATACTGCTTTTCCATTAAAGCAATTGCTGAAGTATCACAGGAATGTTATTCTGATGCCAGGAGGGAGGACGGAGAGGTTCATACTGATTGCCAATAGGAGGGGAAACAGCCTGTGAGACAATCCCCCTATTAAATGTGGTCTGCAGAATGAAAAGCTTGGGAAGCCTTTCTAAGGCTTCACACGTTTAGGCTTTGTGCCTAGGCTTGGGGTCTCAGACATGGAGGTGGTTTCAGAACACTGCACAGGGGGAACTATTTCAGAAAAAATATCCAGATTACCTGGATAATTTATTAAACTGTCTTGGATCTCCATTCACATGCATCTTTATTGGCATGCAACTCCAGCAGAACAGAAGGGACAATTTGTCCCCTGCCCTCCAACCAGCCATTGCTCTGCTTCTGAGGTTTCAGGGACAAGAACAGATAAGAGCCCCTGTGAGCATTCCCAAGGCTAACTAGGTTTCTTTTTTCCCCTGAGTAAGTGTAATTTTTTGTGCTTCCTGCTTTTACCAGTCTTCCCTAATCTTATAAAAACCTTGAAGCAGTAGTATTATAGTCTTGATGGTCTGAAGATATAAACAGCTCAGGATTTGTAGGAACAAGTAATATCTTTTCCTGCAGAAGGACTTGTGTGCCTGAAGGCTTGTCTGTTTTTTTTCCCAACTGTATCAGTTGGTCTAATAAAAGATATTACCTCTCCCTACAAACTTTGCCTTACTTATTAAAACAGTTGCCTCCAGGACACAGAACACTCTTAACTGGGTGGAAAACTCCAACATCAAGGTGATAGAGTGGTGTGATTTCCATGCCCCAAGCCAATTGGCACAAATTAAAACAAGGTGGGATGAACACTGTCCACCCTGATCATTCTGCACATCATTAGTGTCCTTTTCACCCCCACTCTATGTCAGTATTTTTGTCTTTCCTACCTCTCAGCTATATGGGGCAGCTCTTTTCTAACACAGAAACACACACTGGGTAACGTTTTTTGGATGCTACCTCAAGTAGAAACAGCAACTCTTACAATAAGCCTGATGAAACTTCTCTGTCTTCTGATTATTTTCTGGGTTGCTGTATCTCTGTACATTATTTTTAGTTTACTGCAGGTGAGCTTGAGGGAGGTGGGAAAAAAAGCCCGGTGTGACTGAGTAGACTGTTTCTCCTTTAAGGATCACTTAAATGTTGACAACTTTGTTAAAAATCTTAAAGGATATTTTTCTTTTTAAACTCTCAGGTGAACTTTCTGTGGAAGGCATACAAGACCCATTCCTTGTTAGTGTACATATTATCACAGACCCAGGTGAATCCAAGACTCTTCAGCAAGCCATCGATAAGCTTCTAGCCTGGATCCATCCAGACCTCCAGCTGTTTCGAGTCTCAGAAAGACGAGTGCCCAAGAAGCGCAGGAAGCCAGGTAAGGCTGGTGTTTCCCAGCCAGCCCTGGCTGTCATTCTGTTTCTGCAGGAGGAATATGGAGAAGAACCAATCTTGCAGCTCCACGAGACTTTTCAGCGGCCACCTTGGCATTACCACCACACAGAGCGAGTGCATGGGAAGTTCCTCCCTTACATGCCATGCAGCCAGGACTTTTACGCTTTGGCTCCAGAGACTCCTCTGTGGGCCATTCGCCCGGTGCACTACGGGAAAGAAATTATCCGCTTCACTATATACTGCAGGAGTGAAAACTTTGTTGACATTTTGAAGTTGTACGAGTTAATACTGAAAAGACCAGTATGTCAGAAAAAAGCAGACTTTTGTGTTTTTCCTGTCTATTCTAACATGGAAATAGACATTCAGTTTTCTTTAAAAAAACTTCCGAAGGGCCAGGTGCCAATCCCGACAGAGTCAGCAGTGCTGGAGTTCAGAGTAAAAGATGTGGGGCAGCTTGTGCCTCTCTTGCCCAACCCTTGCAGCCCTATCAGCGAAGGCAGGTGGCAGACGGAAGACCATGATGGAAATAGGATCCTTTTGCAGGTAAGTTCAGTACACAGGGAAACAGAAGCACGTTTATTGGTTTTGTGCAGGAAAGCTTAACCTGCAGTGGCAGCCAGAAAAGGAGGCTTTTTTTTTTGCTCTCTCCTAGGAGAAAGAGCCAGGACAGTACCGCTAAAGAAAGACATTGAAGCCCCTTGCTGTGTGTGTAACTAATCAGGAAAGCAGTGGGTGATACTATCCAGATCAGATATCAGTCAACCTCAGTTTATGCAAAGAGTGATGTGAGATGAGGTAGCTGTTTAAAAGAATGAGGAGAGAAGGAATTATGAGCCCAAGTGGAGAAATTATGGCTGATGGGTGTAGTTTTATAAGAAATATGGGCACAGAACTGACAGGGGTTTATAAAATAGCTCTCAGTTATGAGATTTTTATGGAAGACAAGCAGAATTCCTGATGGTACTCATTATTTTCTAGCGTCCCAGGGTGACAAACTGCATCTCTCTTTTGCACAGATTATCAGGACAGGGAGAGAGGTGGTGAAGGAAAAGAAATGCACCCTGAAGAGCAGCCTAAGAGGGGCATTCCCACAGACTCTCTTTTTGACCTAATCTCAAGTGCTCGTAACCAAGTCCTGAAAGAGAGTTTATTCGTTAGGACATCTGTAGGCACCATATCAGGGCAATGTATCAGCATGCTCTGCTTCACTACACCACGTCTGAGGGAGATAACAGGAATAACAAGCAGCAAGCTTTTAATAGCTGCCTGCCCTGCAGAGGGGGTGTCTGTGGCAATCCAGAGCCAGGTTAATGTGCATTCCTGCACTGCAGAGGTATTTATTGCTGCTTAGCATTCGAATCTAGGAGCACAGACCCTCACCTTTGGAAGACTGTTGTTCAGATTTCAAAGCAGGGCATTTTTTTAGAGCGAATTGCATTCATGAAGCTTGTCAAATTCTCCGACCTTGTTTCTGTGGAAGAGGCATTGTGGGTGCCATCCTTCCACTGTACGGACCTCCCAGCTTGCAGAGAGGTGGGTACACCCCCCTGCAGCACAGTGCCTCTGGGTTTATAGCTCCTGGGACTGAAAATCCAGATACACGGGGCATCTGTGCTCTGGTGAGTCACATCCAGGTTGCGGTGAAACTTTTCAATGCCGCTTTGCAGATGCCACCCACAGAGACACCTCGTGCCAGAGCTGAACAGCACACGTGTGGGGCTCAGGAGGCAATTCAGCTTCCCTGCCCATCTGCCGAGACAGTCACCGATTTGTCAGAGTTACTGCTTCCACTGTAGGCATATCTCTGTTAGCCTGAGATAACTTGTAAACTTAAGCTTACAAGAGCCATCAGGAAACTTTTACACAGCAACCACACTCACCTACATCCCCTTTTCCCTGTTCTCTTTCAGGAGGTTTCTGCTATGTGATATAACTTTGGTTTATAGGATCTTGCACTGGTTTCAAGTAAATTGAAGGGAAGGGTAAAAAAAACAATAGGGTTTCTAAATAAGGCTTTTGATTTCAAAACAGCAAATTTTTAGAAGTAACAGGTGCCCAGCAGTACAGAGGTAAAGCAAGACTTGCCAAACAGCAGGCTGAGGTAAACCCTGCAAAGAAAATCAGAACAAGATTTTAGCCATATGCACCAAAAGAGAAGAGCAAAAGCCTGCTAAGCATGGCCTCCAAGTGCAATTAATCTTCATTTCTGTTTTCAGTGAGGATGATGATGCTGAACAGGAGGGCAAAATTGCAAATGGGAATGAGGTTACTGAAATGGAAATTATCACACTGGAAGTGTGGTGAAGCAAAAGAAGTTGAATATATGCAAAATGGGGGGAAAACAGAGACTTTGGATCTAACTTAGATGATGGTAAAGTCATGAGACTAGTTCCTGGTATACAGGCTTTAAACAACTCTGTACAATCAGAAGTGGAGCTCTATAACTAAACTAAAGGGAAAATGTCCTGTTTGTACTCAGATGACTACAAGCCACCAGTGCAACACGGCCATGAAAAGAAAAGTGCAGTTTCTGGTGTGTACCAGCGTTAGTATCCCCTAAGGAGTGTGGGAAGTGCTTGTGCCATTGCACAAGGTCCCACAGGCCTCACCAGTCTTCAGCCCTGGGCTCCAGAAAGGTGACTTGAGAGAGGTGTGGGGACAGGTAAGGGCTCTCACCCCTTGCAGAGGAATGGAGAGACTGTCTTACAAATGGAAACTGGAAGAGTAGGGTCATCTGAGCCTAGCCAAAGTAAGTCTGAAGGGAGCTCCGACTGTGCTCAGAAAATGTACCAGAAGGTAAACGGCAGGAGCAGGAAAAGGCTGTTTCACTAAATGACTCTTCTGGCACAGGAACAAAAACCTGTCGATAAATAGATTTAAGTTCACAGTTGTACGTATTGATGGCCAGCTACATAACAGCCACCCAGCAGGTGCAAACAGGTTAATACCCTAATTGAAGACAGGACGGTCAGTTAAGGAAAACGGATTATAGGATGGAGCATGGGTTGTAGGAAACACTGGATTTGGTGATCCATGGACTCCTTACATTCTTTTAACTCATACTGAGTTCAAAACACTTATAGTATCTACCTTTTAAAGTAACAGGACTATCTTTTGACTTCTCATGGAGTGCTGCTATTAACAATATTATCAACGCCACAGCACTGGTTATAACTTTCACTTCTTCCCAGTTATATGAACCCGAACAATGACCTCCTAGTATTTTTCAGCCTGCACATCAGTTGGTACTTAGTTTAATCATCAGAATATTTTTATTTACTTCATATGGATACTGCACCTTTTTACAGATTAAAATTACCAGTTACACCCAAAATGGTAGATTGACATCCCTGTTAAATTACAGGCGGTGTTTAATGTTTGAAGTTTGAATATACCTCCATGATTAGACTAACGAGATGTGACCTCTGTGTTTTTCTTGGTGTGCTTACAGGGACTTGGATACTTGCCAGGCAGATTGATCCATGTTCTTAACCCATTTTGCAAATGCAATTACCAAGGGGCTTAGATAAAGTCAGTGCAAGAGAAAATAAAGTTATTCATGGGCAGGATAAGTCTCTTTAATACCACAGAAACTATTCCTTCATTTGCAAGGAAGCCCTTCAAAATTATTTTGTCACAGTAGCTTTTCCACATTGGCAAGTTAGCTCCAAGGGTGCAGCAATATACCAGCTGAGGCAAAGGGTAAGCCTCAGTTGGCTTTAGCAGGAGCAGGAGCAAGGCTTAAGAGCACGTTTGCATCCGTTGGGAAGACACCCACACTGCTTCACCAGTGCTAAGCCCAGAAGCAGGAGCTCTGGGGAGCTCTTGTCAGAGCAGTGGGAAGAATATGTAAATAATGTAGCTAAGAATATACCATATACTGGTATACTGAATGTACTGCCAGTTTTATAGGTCTTGTCCAAATTCCTGGCTGCCTCTGGGCATGATCCTCATGGAGACAGCTGAAGTGCTAATGAACTTTCACTCCTGGCAGTGCAACGTGGGAAGCGGGAAAGGTTAATAACTGATGGGACTGGCTTGGCCACGCATGTTTGGGAAGCAGGGCTAGTGAGCAGAGGGAAGAAAGTGCACAGATGGTTTCTTTAAATTATGGGAATGTCTTTGAATAAGGTAGGAAAGGTAAAACTACATTTTGGCAGAATTTTCTAGCTACTCTGCATGAGGGGCGACGTACAGGCATACTTGGGAGGAAGGTCGGCGGCAGCAAATGAGTATCTCACCTAGGTAGCGACTCGGTGCTTAAGCACAAGACCTACTGCCATTTTACATGCCAAAGGGTACCTGAGCCACCCAGAAGAGGTGTCCTGGCAGGTTAGACTCAGGACCTATGGGAGGGCTGTGCCCTCCTGGAATGCCAGGCAGGGACCCTAGGAGATAGCAGAATGGACAAAACACTTCTGCTCAGGCCCCTGATTCACACTGTAATAACCAATTTCGTGCTGAAATCCCTCCCCCTCCACCATCTTCAGCACCAAGAAGCAAACAACATTACCAGAAAGCCAAGACAAATAAAAATCCCAAGAAATGTGTGGTTTGTTACCAGTCTGTGCTAATCCTGCTTGAAACAAGGTAGTCAGATCTGGCATTGTAAGGCTCTTATGCCAGTTGTTGTGCTGACAAGCCTATACTGTTTATGGGGTGGCTATTTTCTGCCTAATGTTGCTTTATAGAGCATCCTTGAAATAACAGTGCAAATGTTAAGTGATCACAGCTTTTAGTTAGAGGAATTTTTTTAGCTGATTTGCTGAGTAAATCGGCCAGTGTTCTTCTTACCTGTACTGGGCAACCATAATCTTGAGTTCAGAAGTGGTATAATCATATTTAGGAAACATGGTTTATTATCTGAAGCTTTGGTTCTGAGAGAAGATTGCTTGTAGACTCAACCATTAAGAATGGTTAACCTGCTGCTGTGCTACCTGCAAGCTCAGGTCTTTGCTACCTTGGAGATTTCTCCGTTGCTTGGTGTTCAAAATGAGTAGTCTAGATCTATGGTCAGGCAGTAGTCATCCCCTAATGGTTTCATGAGGTCAGCTGCAGTCATTTATGTACAAGATCAGTATGTTACTGTTGCATACATCCTTGGAGTTGCCAGAAGTCAGTCTGGGGGGTGCAGATGTCTGCCAGCTGCATGCATAAAGGCATTCTGTGCTAGGCATTTGCAGTGCAAAATGCCTGAAGATGGGAAGCAGCATGAAGGTTACATGCCTACACGGACATCGGCAAATATGTTATGCAGAAAAAAGAATCAAAAGCTTATAGCTAAAAACCTCTTTGTTTATTCAGTGTGTTATATACAGGTGTCTGTGAGACTCGTAAACTCTTCTCTTCATCCCCTTTTATCTGGGGCCACAAGGAGAACAAAAGTGCCTTTATTTGCCTCAGCTTATTTAAAACATGTACGTATCTGCGTGAAAAGTCTGGTTGTAGTCAAACCTCACGCTCAAGATACCGGAACACAGTAATCAGGGAGAGAGATTTTTCCATGATGCACAACTGACCCAATGTGTTTTAGGGAGCAGAGACAGTGCCCTCGTACAGAGTGCTGGAGACTGGCCGTAGCTGGAGGAAGGAGCTGGGACAAGAGGACTCGGACAATGCAGAAGATACCCCGTCATAGATATATGGGCAGCAAGGGTGGGTATTACTGACTGCTGAGGTCAAAATAATTACCAGTTCTGAGGTTAGGACAAAGCTTTTCCTTTTCCTCTCCCAGCCCCAGCTGAGACTAAAGGAAACATTTTACTCTCCTCTGCAGCTCAAGGAATGGTTTGTCTCTTGAGCTTATCTTGGCGAAGGAGAGGCAAATCTTGGAGGCTCAGGGTCCACTCCTGTTTCTGTTGATAGGTTTAGGACACTTATCAGTGTGGTCACGATTGCATTTACTTCAGCTGACCCAGCAAACCCTTGCAGACCTCACCTGGCTCTGCATTTCCTCTCTCCAACACAAAGCAGTGTTCCTTTTCCTTCCCTTAGTTTCCAGTTTGGGTGCCTTGATGGTCATCCAGCATTCGTATGATCTTGATAAACATGTAAATCGTCTCGGAGTGTTAGTCTGCTGCCATTTCAGGGGCCTTGGGCTTTGTGGCACCTCTGTCTTATGCCCCTGCCTGAAGCATACAGCAGTTTAGTCTCCTGAAAACTGAAATGCTTTCATCTGCCTAAAGCGTCAGCAGGCTCAGTAAAGAAATGGCTTAATGATTTGTAAAATGATGAACACAAGGTCAGGCTGGATGATATAATGTACCCCTGTAGTCTTAAATGCAGTTAAATAATTTTGTCCCTGTTACTCAAAGCATTACCAGCTACAAACTCTGGGAAGTAAGGGAAAGAAAGCGCAGTCCCACTGCTGCAGTCTTGAGTCACTACAGTTAAGTACAAGTAGAAGAGAGAAAGGTGAGCAAGTAAACCAGGAAGCAGAGAAGGTAAAAAGGAAAGACAAAAACAGGCAAAGAGAGGGCACTTTTTCAGAGAACAGTTTGGTCTGCAAGAAGGACAATGGAGGTGAGAAAAGAGCTTCGAGCTTGCTTGAATTAATAGTGCAGATAGAGCAGATGTGAATGCAAAGAGGAAGAAAGGCAAGAAAAGCATGAAGGACAAGCAAGGATGTATACAGGGCACCTTTACAAAAATTACTTTTAGTTTCTCTTGAAACTGGTGAAAAGGACAGACCTTTGGAGTAAAAAATCGCCTCAATCAAGGGAGGTGCCTTAAGCCGATTTAATTAATGTGTAAGTCTAATACTAGCCTCCTGTTTTTAAAAATCTTCTACTGTATTTTTCCTTTCCTTTTAGTGCCGTAGCTGTTTGGTTCTTCTTAGTGCTAATGATTGATTGGTTTGGGGGGGGACACAGCGAATCAGTCAGTAACTCAAATTGAAGGAGATTTTTTAGTTGTTTTTCTTCATCCTAAGGTACTTTCTCTCTGTCTTTGCTGTTAGTGCAGTTGTGTTTCATGGCATAGTAAGATCGCTGATGACTCTATACACCCAGCAAAAACTCTTGAGCGTGAATATATTTAGCATTACACGGCACCCACCTGTTCTAGTTTTGTAAACATGGTACATGCCACTTTTCAAATACGTTCAATTCAATTTTAAATCAAATTTGTACATTTTGCCTTTTGATATGCTGCCCTTCTGAACACATTTTGCCTTTCAAGTAAGACTTATTATAGTGATACTGGGGACTAACCTCTGCCACTTTTTCTTGTGTTGATTTTTTTTTTCCTGGATCAATCCCACTGGTTTTAATACAATTAAACAAACACCATCGCACTCCTGTTGAGCAAGGCAGGCAAAATCTGGGCTCGAGCTGGTGATGTCATTGCCATGCTCGCTGTTTGGCTGGGTTCTGACCTCAGTGGAGCCTTGTTGGCCATGCTTAATACAGATTATGCATAATGAGATCACTATCTGCTTGCTTAAAAAGCAGATAACTTAAAATAGACTGCAGGAGCACTGATGGATTTTTTGTGTCAGGTATAGGCAGCCCAAGTGAAGTCAAAAGTGCATTTCTGCGAGGTTCGCCCCAAGTTGTTTATGGCGTTCCCGGATATTAGTCATGAAATTCTTCTGCAGGCCATTGTAATACACAAAGACTCTAAATCCCTCCAGGCTTCACAAAGATTTGTGCAGAGATTATAAATGAGCAGCAGATTAGCACCAGATGAAAAAATCTGCTCTGTTAGAGAGCTAATCTGTTCAGTCAATGGCTGGGTTTGTTGTGCGTCTTTGTGGCGAGGTCTGACAAATATCTCTCCTTGTATTTGGAATTTCAGTCCAAATCAACGTGTTGGTTTGGATCGAGTCTTTGTCAGCTCAGATGGCTGACCCCCTCTCCAGCATCTCTGCCACGCTTGTGCCTGACGCAGGCAGCATGGCTATAGCAGGCAGGGCTCTGCCAGGCTGCAGCGAGGTAACAGGCGATGCAGAAAGCAAGCTGTGAGAAGGCTGAAGATAAGGACTTAAAAAAGAAAAGAATTCAGAAAATTAAAGCAGATGCAACTGCTTCCAAAGCCAAGGGCAGAACTGAGGAGGCGAGAGAAGGCTGTTCTGCTGAAAAGAGTAGCTACGTGTGCATCACACTGTCCTCAAGGCACAAAAGTAGTTCTTGCTGTTTTCAGCATCCCACGGCACAAAGGGCAGTGGAAGATCGGCATCTCCTGCTTGCTTGTCGTGGTTTCTTCTGTAAGCGGTCACACCTGGAAATCCAGTTTGAACTTGGTGGGACTGTCAGGCACTGTAAGGTTAAAACAAAGAGGAGCGATCACACAAATGCACAGGCTGCATGCAGCTCTCCGTATGCCATGCCAGGGTGGTACAAGGGAGTACGGTCAATGGCCTTGGCACAGGACTAGGAGCTAATTTTGCCCGAGTTTTAATCCTGGCTAAACCATTGAATCCTCTCTGTGATCTCTGACAAGCTACAGAATGTAGATATAGAAAAGTCTTATTAGTCCACATAATCCAGTTCTCTACAATATAGAATTAGCCTGTAATCTTTATTCACTAGTATTTCATGAGATGGAGCTTCTGACACTCCACCTGTAGTACAGTTTTACAGTGTGATATTCTCACAGTCAGGAAAGTCTTCAGTTATGTTGTTTTAAGATGAAAGTATTAAAAAAATCTCCCCCTATTATTTCCCCTTTCTCCCCATATCATGAAGAGCAGCACTGGAAAATAGGTCTTGTAAATCGTAACACATCTAAACAAAAAAGATTGAGGTAAACAATTCCTCCTATAAACAGAGCTGTTCAGATATAAGCTGTGTTAGTGATGTCTCTTGGCCTGCCCTGCAGGTAGCCAGCCTAAGGCCAGGCTGTACTTGTCCCCTTCTCCTCGCTGATCCACCATTAACCTCCTGCCAGGCCAACGGGGCTTGACCAGGAGCTGTGACCCAGTAGCAGGAATAACAGCAAATACCTTGTATAAAATGAAATGCTCATACCTGTCCACAGGAACATTAGAAGAGCTAGGAAAAAAGTTTAAAATAACAAAACCCTAAAACTAATGTCTTACCTAAAGTAGATTTTTCTTGTTAGTGTAAGCATGTTCCAGTTAGGCAGGTACTTACAGCTATTCGGCTGCACAGGGCAGGTTGCCCCTTCCAAGTGCCACCGCTTAGAAGTGCATTTCCCCTTTCCTTTGAGTCTCTACTTTGTACCTGCATTTTGGTTAGAAAGTTCCTCCATGAGAGCCCCCAGGGTTTCTAGCAGGAGTGTTTCATCTCACCTCATCTGTTTATCCTGGTGTTGCCCTCTGCTCCACACCCTCGTAGGTGATGCCTTGGGTAAGCATCCTCCTGAGTACTGGTAATTTGGTTGCACCTGTAGGCATTGTGTTGCATACCTACAGTGCAAAGCTAACACGAGCTGATTTAAACTGGAGGGTTCATAAATATTAGAAAGAGCTCAAACAGCTATTCTTTTGTCTGTGCTTTATTCCCCAAATGCTTAAGACTTTACCTGTATTAATAAATTAAACGTGCCCAGGAGCATTCCCAGGCACTGAAATCCCTGACATGGAGCGGCCCGTGCGTGTGCTTGCAGGCCAGGCAGGGTGCAGTAGATGCCTCCAATTAGATGACTGAATCAGACCCAGTATCTCTCACTAATGGTGGCCTGAGAGACCAAATTAAATTACTTTTTCTTTGGAACATGTGTCAAAAGTTATGTCAACAAATAAGAATAACAAATTATTACCATCATCTAAATACATGAGACTTTTACTAGTGTGCAAAATACCTCCTCTATACCCCAAAGGAAATGAACACACAGGAGTTATCTCTGCAGGATTTGGTTCAGCTCCAGATTGTAGACACCTAAAACTGATGTCTAACTGCAGGTATTTTTGTGTGAGCTACAGTCTGTGTTCTTACTGGAGTCCACGGGTATGTAGTCAGTACAGCCCAAGGACCTAGAAAGCAATTCAGCTAACCAGCCACAGGAATTTTCTTCAGGGAAGGCTGAATTGCTCTCCGGACTCCATTGGTTGTATTAACTAGACAACTAAATCCTACCTGTGATATCTGTGGGCTCTGTCACATACATACAGACAGATGTCTGGTCTGTGCAAGGTAAAGGCAAGGCTTTTGTACTGCCCACAGAACTCTCCCCAGTGCAAGTGTCAGGTCCGTCCCCAAAAGCCTTCTGTTTTCAAGTGCGGTTTTGTCCGAGTTGTTACCGAGTATTCCCAGTGGTCCCAAAGACCTCCTTACTTTTTCACCTACAGGAAGACTGCACTTGCTTGGATCCTTGGTTTATTTGATTGCTTGATCTGCCAGTTATCAACTAAGTCTACAGAAGCACAAGAATATAGCATAAAAACAAGCCATGGTCAGGCAATCCATGACTTTGAGAGGTAGGAGAAGTGTTCTGGAGTTGCTTCTGTTGATTCGCCAAGCGTGGTGGTTGAGTCCATCTAGTGTATCTGACATCAGAGCTGCTGAACAGAAAAAAAAAAAGTACCTTTGGTTAATGCAAACAAAATATAATGAGGAGTGTTTTCTTCAACAAACCCATCAAAAGAATGTGGTGATTTGGTTGTGTACTTTCAGCATGTCATATTGTTATTGCTGGGGTATCCAGAAATGTCTTCATTTAAGAAACAGCTGGTAATTTCTTCATGGACACAAGCCTTTTATCTTGCCGAGTAATTTTTTAAACAAATTAATTCATGTATTGCACAAATAAAATAATGCTGAGTGTAGAGGTCTAAAGTCATTTCTGGTTAATGTTTTGCTGACCATTTGACTCATTTTATTTGAGTTTTTTGTACTCTGTTTCTTATCAGTTAATGAAACTGGTACACTACTGTGGTTAATTTTCCCATTAATTAATTTAATTCTTTATGGCATTAAGGAAAACAGCTTTTTTATATTATATTATACAGAAATAGGTTATGAATTAACATACCTCATTACAGATACATTGCTGTATATATACATATCTACAACACCTAAGTGAACTCCTATGGTTTGGCTGTCCTATAAATCACCTCTAGCTAGGCAATCACGAATGAGCAAAACATTTTTTGCAGATGTGAAAATCCTTTTTTGCCTATAAAATCCTGACAATAAAAACCAGAAGATGGTTATGACAGATCTGGGTCACTAAGACAATGTGATGTGCACTAGCAAGATGTCAGAAGCAGCAATGTATGGAATTCTTTTAGAGGCAGGGGATACAAATGACCTCCTTGGTTGCCAGGTCTCATCCCTTTCTGTCATGTCATATAATCTCTTTGGTAAAATGATCAAGCTCCATCTTTATCCATTACTCGCCTCAGAAGACTCTTCTACTTCTGTTGTGATTAGAAACCTTTTATTAGTTTGTGATTCAGATTTTTTAATGGATAGTTCATCTTTTTTTTTTTTTTTTTCTTCTTGTGCCTGCATCTTTTCCAGTTTGAGTTTTCTCTTTTTCGCATAGGCATGATTAGAGCCATGCGCAGCATTCTGGATGAGGCCTTAGCAGTGTTGTCCACAGTACATTAATAATTTTTTAACTCACTTGAGACTGCCTAGAATCATGTTTGTCACAGTCTTGTCACTTTAATAGCGCATAGTGAACAAGATACCTGGTTCCTTCTCGTCTGTTGTTTCCAGCTGACAAGTCCCATAGCTGAAATTGTTGTTTATTCTGAAGGGTATGATCCTGCACTTTTTCCCATTAGTTCCTGTCCCTTTTGGGACAGAAATTTAGCATTTTGCATTATGTGAGAAATTCCAGTAAGAAGATTTTGAATTAAATTAATTATATTTTTAAAATGCAAACTTCTGAAGGCCTTACTGAGATAAGTGGGATGATGGAAAACCTTATGATTGCTCGGACAGTAGGGCCTCAGTTCAGCTAGCCACACATCAGTGTCTAATCCCGTAGGAAGACCACCTGGCCCCCAGCTGCTTCTTGGGAAGGACATTGGCTCCCCATTTGTCACAGCTGCTGTCCCTGTGCAAACGCTCAAGTATCCGGCAGGTAGACAACTGAATCCTGCCCTAGGGGTGAGACTCAGGTCCTGACTCGGGTCATAACCATCAGATTAGGTCTTCAGTTGAGGTGTCTACAGGCAAATTCGGTGTTTAAAGCTGTGCTTGAAGTCATTGGGAGCTAGTTAGTAGAGCAAGTGGGTTCTAGAGCGCACTGCTCAGCTAGCCAGATGTGAAAGAGAAAATGTGAGAGAGTTGAAGGAAGTAGTAAATTCCCATTGAGACGACAGAGTATGAGGTTGCTTGCTGAAGGGTTTTTGGTGTTTCAGAGGAAAAAGTAAAGACAGTTACACCACAGTAAGGAAGAAATGAGAAATAATAATGATGGTAACGTACATCTCCCATTTCTTCATTTTTTTTCGTCAGCTGTCCACTAAGGCAGTAATGTTGGAAGACAGAATATGAATGCATCTGAACAAGTCAATAGGAAGTGAGAATTTCGAGCTAGTGTAATTCAGCCCGCAAGGCAGGGCTCCTCTACCATTTATTCTTGTTGTCTTCAAGGCTTCTTATGTAAATATTTGGGATTTTGGCAGGGTGCTTTCTCTTTGTTATTGAAGTGAAACATTTGCTGCAAGCATACTGAATGAAGTCTGCTTCATAATTATTTGCAGTAACAACTCAGCAACGGAGACTTACGGTTGTAAGACTGCCAACTCTGTATTAATATGATCTTCTTTTCTCCCTCTCCCGGCTGCAGCAAACACGCAGTTGGTGTAGGAAGACTGCAAAGCAGAACAAGCAACCATATCCATCTGTGTCAACAGATTCCCGCTTCACCACTCTGCCAGGCTTTCTTCCTCAGAGCCACCGATCTGTCCCTGAACAACCAAAAGAAATGGGTCAAAACAAGGTACATCATGCAAATGGCCTTGGTCATTATCTTGGTTTCTCCCAGCAGGACTTGAGACACAGTGATCGAGGAGACTTCACACGCAGATCTAGCAGTGCCTCCAGCATTTCGTGGTCATTTCAGCGAAGCAAGTCTCTGTTCTGCTTGCCCACAGTGAGCTGCTCCTCAGCCTCAGAGATTTTTCATTTCAGTGAACCATTTCAGTTTTTCAGTACTGGCTCACCTGCAACCAGGTTAAAAACATGGAGATGCAGCCCCAGGCTTAACATTGACGACTTGGAGGGTGCGCAGGAGACTGATGTAGACACAGGGATGAAGCTTTCCTTCTCAGACCTGTCTGTGGTCTCTGCATACTCTGCCCTTAATGGATTTTGCAATGACTTGGAAGCCTCTCTTCCCCCACAGAAATGGACTGTCAGTAAGGCTAAAGAGGCAGCCACCGGTGGAAGGCCTGTATCAGCCATGTGCAATACCTTTGAGTCAGCTGATGGTTCACTGCCTTCTCTTTCTGAAAGGTCTTCCAGCTCATTTGTGTCAGCATCTCTCTCCAAGCAGCCCAAACAGTCCTTGAGAGCAGCTCCTTGTTCTCTGGATGGTCATGGTAGTGTTTGCCCAGCTTCACCAGCGAACGAAGAAGAGTTTTACATCTGAGGTTTCTCTATCTTGCACCTTCCAGGGCAAATGTGTTCTACTTGTGAATGACAGCAGTGGGCCCACCTTGAGCTTGCAGAAGGTTCCTTGCTGAGGAGAGGTGATGCAGCAGAGCATGCTAAGTATTTGAAGAAAGCACTCAGATCGCTCAGAGATGGGTGTCCCCAAACTATGTACAGTAAAGCAGCCTGAGCTTGTGCCCTGTACCTTTGTATTGAAGGAGATGATCAGCACAGAGGCTCGTCCATGGCAGTGCAAGGTGGATGGTCTCTATGGCTGACCCTTGGACTGGTGGTGAAGGAAATGCCAGAAGAGGCAAATAACAATCCAGTTTTCTTTGGCAGAAAATGAAGACTAATTTGTGACACCAAACTCCTTTAACATTCCTGAGAAATTCCCTTAAATCAGGAAAGATGGGAGGAGAAAGGGGTCTTCTTTCTCTTTCACAAGTTCCAAAGGCAGCTCAAAGCACAGCAGGTCCCAGCAGCACATCTCCAGGAGAGTCAGGCAAGACGTTTCCTGCGAGGACACACACAGATCCTTCTAACCTCGGAGAGCTGGCAGTGCTGAGGCAGGAAAAAGCTTCACTCGTCCCTGGGGAAGAGGAAGCTCTGCTACGTCTCTTACTTTGACAGTCCCAGATGCAGAAAGTGCCAAAAGGGAAACCTTACCGAACATTTTCAACCCATCCCCTCAAAAAGCCCATCCTTTCCAGTTGGACGGGAGCCTTCTGGGCTATTGTCTGAACCGCTTGCGTAGACAGTGGTAACCCAAGTGAACAATGTTTGCTACTTCTAACTCAGGCAATGCAGGGCTTACCTTTTTGGAATACAAAACAAGGAAGACAACCCAGCATTTTTAGATATTGCTACACCACTAGTCCCAAATATATGGCAGCTCCCTATTTTTAAGGGGTTATTATTTTTCTGGTAAAAATAATTAATGCAGAAATTTATCCTCCATGTTTCCAGTGCAAGCATACTTCTTTCTGAGTAAAACACAATTTTTGTCAAATACCTCTCTCCAAAGGGAGAACAAGTCAAATTTTACTGGCTTTTCAAGTGATGTTTTTAAAATACACATTCTTGATAACCTGTTTTGCTCCAATTAATTTGGTATTTTAAAAAAAAAAAGTAAGCAAAAAGCTGTTAATATGACAGCTGAGTACCATCACCAGGATTTAAGTTGTATATACAGATTGCATCATGCATGTTCTGAAAAGTTACATTTTGGGCAGAGAAGTGGTGCTGATTGCAGCTCTGGTCTAGCCAGTGAGACAATGACCATGTTCAAAGGTGTCTGTATAATGCTGTATGTAAGCTATATACAGGTACAGATGCTGAAGACCTACCATGATGGCATTGTGGTGGATGGAATAAAAATGCATTTGTGGAGAAAAATGTTTGCTATATTACCAGGTAGTTTTACTCAGAAGAATTGCTGCTTTGAAAAAATAAAACAACAACAAACTCAAACAAACAAACAAACAAAACACCAAAAAAAGCACACACATACTCTAAATAATAGTTACAAAAAGTGGAACAGCTCTCCTGGCCCATTTAAGTAAATGCACAGTTTGTACAAACAATTCTGGAAGAAAGCTTGGGGGAAATTGAGTACGGGTTTATCGGGGAGGAGGGGGGATCCCATTAAACCTGCACCCCCAATCCAGAAGAGGCCAGAGGGATAGTCAAGAGTCAGGATGCTTCTCCTCAAGGGTTCTTCCTTTTGCTGTCATTTTCTGCACACAGGGAAAGAGGCATCAGGCTGAAGTCCCAGTCTCCTCTTTGTCAGATGCTATCATAGCAAATACCAGAGGCAGACCTTGTCTTTTGTGCTAAACACAATGTATAAATAGGAAAATCTATTCAAGCTATAAGAGCACAGGAGGGTATCAGCCTCCTCCTGCCCTCCAAACTGTTCGGGCTTACTGCAGTTTTGGGTAAACTGTTCTCTTAAGAAATGTCTGGGACCAGAAATGGCACCAGTGGAGGATTTGTCATGGCGTGCATGTGTTTACCTGCTCTACACTCCTTCAGAGTCCACGTAGTCTTTCCTCTGACTTTCATGGCCTCTGGATCAAGGCCCCTCTGAACGCAGCAGACCCAATTTATCCAAAGTTGTGCTCCATGTTATTGCTTGTACCTGGTCAAAATCCTTGTGAAACACTGTGAGGTCAGACCAGCAGCTTTTTTTCCATCAGCTTGCAATTCACCATACAAACAGCAATGCCTAGGACAGTCAGGCTCTGCAAGTTTAAACTTATGATTCATTATTTTCTGTCATATTCATGGTAGTACAAAAATAAATGATGGAATAGCATTGTATATTTATGGGACAGACATTTTATCAACACTAGACACTTGCAGATAGGACAACCAACAGGATAAATTTGGTTCAAATCTGTGAAAAACTTTAGTATTCATTATTTGGAACAGGAAAAAAAAAAAGCCTTTTCACAATATTTTAATAATATAGATAACATTTGATCTGAACATGAGATCAAAAACTAGTTTGAGCTGATGTGTCTGTCTGATCCTGGAATCACGCCAACATCCAGGCTCCTGACAAAAGCTGATTGGGGCTTTTAACGAAGAGGAGGCTTTGAAACATCTTTCTGCCTGGAGTGTGCCTCTGCAAGAAGGAGTTCAGCAGGTCTGGGGGCCGTCTCCCAACGCGGTGGGAAGCACTGGTCCTGGAGATCTGCAAACAAGCACAGGATAGCTCCAGTGTCAGTCGTGAGGCTCATGCGTGGCATTAACCGGCAGCTCTGCAAACATCTCAGCTCCAGGTTTTACCATGTTAATCCTAATGGGAAGAAAGCCAAATGAGCTTCCACGGGCTCTGGATTTATGCTGTTTCCACTGGTTCTGTCTCCAGGTCTTTCGGTTCTGTTTACTGATACTTAAATAGAAATGAAAGGTTTAATTGTTTACATTCATGGTGCTTGTAACCAAATTTTGGAATAACTGAGTGTCCTACTGTCAGGAAAAACAGAGGTGATGATAGTGTACAGAAAACTTTGTGTCTATAATGGAGACAGACAGATTTTTGAAGAGTGTTTCACTGAAGGTAGGCTTCATTAATTGTCTTCCCATTATTTAAGAAGGGGCTGATGTCTTCAGAGAGTTGAATATGCACAAGTTTCATGGCATTTACTTATTGTTTTGGTTAAATTATGGACAATGTCATTTGAGAACTGCAGGTTTTCCCTGAACTTTCTCTCCTTCTCACCCCAGAATGCATTGTTTCTGTGAAATAAAATAGAGATGAAAAGTCAGTTGTGCTTAACCATTTATGAAGTATTGCAGACTCACAGACTATCTTAACTAGGCTTCAAAATGACTGCAGTGACACAAGCTCTCCAGCTCTTGGCAGTGCGTGTCGGTGGGATAATTACAAAATAAACATAGCAAAAATATTTTTGTATTGGACTCAGCTTTGCCTCTGCAGACCGGATCTTTTGATTCTCACTGTGGTGTTGTAAATCATTTGCTCCAGTAAAGCTGAATGATAAAATAAGAGCTGTGACACATATTGGTAATCTTGCGTGCTTAAAGCCTGTCTTGCTTTGTTTCATGTGCGTTGGTCTTCATAATATCCTTTGCTCTTATTTCCATCAGTGTGTGGTGTTATCTATTTAGTACACATTTCTTCATTGCCCTCATGGGACGTGTCTGCATGTCAACATTAGGGTATGCAAAGCTATGTAGGTTTGGCTTTGTTTAGTTTTTATGGGTTTATGGTTTAACATTGTGGGTTTTATATATATTTATATGGCAGTTATAGAGTCGTAGAAACATCAGG
This sequence comes from Harpia harpyja, assembly GCF_026419915.1. Taxonomy (NCBI): domain Eukaryota; kingdom Metazoa; phylum Chordata; class Aves; order Accipitriformes; family Accipitridae; genus Harpia; species Harpia harpyja. The sequence goes on from NC_068943.1 coordinate 33,637,611, forward strand.
AGTTGGAAGAAGCCCCTGGAGGTTGTCTAGTCCAAAGCGTCTGCTGAAAGCAGGCACAAAGCTGCTCAAACCTCAAAGCTTTGAAGTTAAAACAGGTTGTTCAGGACCTTGTCCGCTCAGGTTTGAAAATATCTGAAGGTGGCAATTTCACAGTGTCTATGGACAATGTGTGCCAGTGCTTAACCCCTGTCATGGTGAAAAATTACTTCCTAATCTGCAGTCAGAATTTCCCGTGTTCGAACTTGTGATCTTTCCTTCTTGTCGTTTTGCTGTCTACCTCTGAGGAACTCTGGCTCTGTCTTCTCTATAATCCCCCTTTAAATGTTGGAAGACTGCAGTTGCTCCTGCAGCCTCTTCTTGCACATCATATGCTCTAGCTCCCTGACCATCTGACCTCTCTCCAGTTTGTCACTCTCTCTCTCGTACTGGGGAGCCCAAAACTGTACGCAGCCCGCTGGATGTGGTTTGAGGAGTGCTCAGTAGGCAGGAAGAATAATTTCCATCAACCTGATGCTTATACTGCCCAGTATGCTGCTGGCCTTCTCACTGCAAGGGTGCACTGCTTAATCATGTTCAGCTTGCTATTCACTGGGACCCCTAGATCCTTTTCTGCAGAGCTGCTCCCTTGCCAGTAAGTGCTTAGTTTGTGCTGTCATACCAGGTTAGTCCATGCCAGATGCAGGACTTGCATTTGTCGTTATTGAACTTCACGAGGTTCTCGTTGGCACCTTCCTCCAGCTGGTGAAGGTCCCTGAATTGTAGCCCTGCCCTTCAGTGTATCGGTCACTTGGGGGTCATCTGCAAACTTGCTGAGGGTGCATTTCATCCCCTTATGCAAGACACGGATGAAAATGTTGAACGGCACTGGACCCAGCGTTGACCTCAGATGAATGCCACTTGCAGCTGGCTACCCATTAGACTTTAAACTGTTGTCCAGTGTCCTTTGAGCCTGACAATCCAGTCAGTTATTCACCCATGTTGTAGTCCACCCCTCTAGTCCTTGATTTGGCTACAAGGATGCTGTGGGAGACTATGCTGAAAGCCTTGCTAAGGTCAAGGAAATTGCATCCACCAAGGAAGTCATTTCACCAAAGGCAGCAATCAGGTTAGGCAGGCATGATTTACTGTTGGTAAATACATGCTGGCTTTTCCAAATCATGCTGGCTTCTTGTCCATCCCAAGCATGGAAATGGCTTTGAGGATTTCTTGATAATCCTCCAGGGGACTGAGGTTAGACTCATCAGCCTGTAGTTCCCCAGATCATCCTTCTTGCCCTTCTTGAAGTGGGTTATGACATTTTCTTTCTTCCAGCCATCTGGAACTTCACCAATCACCACAACCTTTCAAAGCTGATAGAGAACAGTTTCATAATGACATTGGCCAGTTTCTTTAGCACTGTCAGATGTAGCCCATCCAGCCCCATGGACTCATGTATGTCCAGCTTATTGCATCCCTGACTCAGTCTTGAAGTGTGATTAGTAATTTTCTCCTCTGAACTTTGCTACTAGATACAGACACATGGCAGGCCTGATGGCACACCTTGTGAGTGAAGAAGACAGAGGTTTTTCCAGTTGGCAGGCTCTTCTAGTGACAGAAGACAGGAACTGTTCTAGTCTGTTCTGAGCCAGTTTCCAGTTGTTCAAAGAAGGCTTTGTCTGTCTTCTCTTCTTGATTGAGTGGGTTATAGGAGATGCCCACAGCAATATTCCTTTTGTTAGCTTCTCCTGACCCATGAGCTCTTGACTGTCTCATCCTGTGTTCCCTCGCAAACGTGCATGCATTCATGCCACTCGGTTGCCTAGAGCACAAATCCCACCACCATCTGCCATCCTTTCCCAAAGAACCTGTATCCAGCCACGGCAGCTCCAGTTATGCAACTGGATACATCACACCTTTCATCTGGTTTTTACATCCTGAGGGTGCTGAGGTCTTTCAGGAGTGATTCTGAGGTTCAGCAGCCTGACCACTGGCACTGGCCATCCCATCTGCCCAGCAGAATGGAGCTACCCTGGTCTTGGTAAGACAGTCCCATCTTGGAAGGGCTTTGGAGCAAAGTAAAACCATGGATGCATTAACTATTGAAGAAATCAGAATATTGGAACACATTGGTGTTTTCAGTGGCTGGTATCAGCAAAGAGATGAGCTCTTGTGATCCTGTACGGAAGCTTTTTGAGGCCTGCAGTTTCATGCCTAAGTAGCAAGCACTGCAGTGGCCTAGCTTGGACACCTGAGTTGCCTTCATAAGAACACATCAAAAGGCTATGCAAATGATTGTGTGGCTCAGGAAGGCCTGAGGTGCCATAGATGGCATTTTTGTAACTGGTTTTCCTCTCCTGAATTTGTCCAATTGCTTTCTGAGCCCATTTATCATCTGCAGTGTCCTGTGGCAGGGAGTTCCACTGCTGCATGAGGAACTACTACATGTTGTACAGGAGGGGTTATCTGCCAAACCTGCCACCTACTAACTCCATTTGATACCCCCTAGGTTTGCTCTAGGGAGAGACAGTCAATAACCATTTCTTCTTTACTATCTTCAGACCACTTGTTTTATAGATTTCTACAAAACCTCCCTCTGTTCTGTTTTCTCCTTTCAAGCTGAGAAGTCCTAATCTAGTTAGTTATTCTTCACAGGAAAACCATTCCATGCTTTTGTTCATTCTTGTTACCCTTCTGTATTTTTTTCTATGCTGCTATGTGCTTTTTGAGCTAGGGGGGCCATAACCACACACAGTTTTGGAGATGTAGATGCACTGTGGATTTACAGAATGGCTTGAAGGTGTTTTCCATTTTATTCTCTGTTCCTTTCCTACTAATGTGACTTGCTGCTTTGATGGCAGCTGAGCACTGAGCTACCCTTTTCACAGATCTTTATATAGCCCCAAGGTCCAATTCCCAAGTAGTAAAAGTCAATTCAGAGCCTACTATCATGTATGTAAAATTAGATATTTATTTTTTTATGTAATCAATTTTAGAATTAGCTACATTGAATTTCATCTGCCTTTTTATTGCCCAGTTGCTGTGTATTGTGAGACTCTTCTGCAACTTCCCTAGTTGTCCATCATCTTTACTATCTTGGATGCTTAATAACCTCAACAAACTCCCATCTCACGAAGCCCCCCCTTTTTTCCAGGTTTAAGTCATGCTGAACAATATAAGCTTGAGTACAAATCCCTGCATGACTCCACTGCCAACCTCCTTCCACTGTCAGAGCTGGCTATTTATTTCTACCTTCTGTTTCCTGCCTTTTAATCAGTCCTTTATTCACATAACCTTACCTCTTAAACCATCACAGCATGGTTTCTTTAAGAGGCTCTGATGAAGGACTTTGGAAAACCGTTCTTGGCTGTACACCTATTTGTTGGTGCCTTCTGAAGCCTCTAATAGATTTATGAGGTGTGATTTCCCTTTATAAAACCATATTGACTCTTCCCCAAACTAACTCAAAATTATTTCTGTTCAGATAATGACTTGTCTCTCATCTGAGCCTAAGTGTCATTTGAGAACAGAGCAATCCTCCCTGTGGCATCCTTTCCCAGCTTCCAGGACTCAGCATAGTGTAAATCGCTAAATGTACACAGAATCCAGACTCCCTGAGCCAAAACCTGTGTTCAGATCACTGTGTGACCAACTGCTACATTGTGCTACCAATGGATTTAGCCTCCCTCAATTTGTCCAATTTCCTATTGAATCTCTTTTCATTCCTCGGGTTTCCACAGCAGTTCATGGCAGTGAATGGCACTGAATTCGTGCTTTGCATGAGAATAGTCACGTTTATTTGCAGCCTTCACCCAGATAATTTCACTGGGCGCTCCCTGTTCCAGGAGAAGTCCATGCAAAAATGCTGGGCAACGTCACTTCAGTACCTGGGAAGGATCGTGTCACCCTGCACCCAGGAACAAACAGGTTGTGAGATAAATGGGAGGAAATGTCCTGCATGTGGGGAAGAAATCCAACTGCTGGATGTGGAAAGCCCTGCAAGGCATTGTAAATCCTGTCGTGGGAAATGTCTGTGGTGGTGAATGGAAGAGGGACAGGGAGAAGGTTCAGACGCTGGATCATTTGGTTGCTTGTTGGCTCTGTTTTGGAATTTTTCAAGCAGCTTTCTCCAAGACACTACCTGGTTCCCTTCACCCCAAGGACTGTTCCCACTATGGAAGAGGCTACACCAAGCCTGGTCCCCTCTGTCTCCAGCACTGACCACCAGACTTTGCATCTCCCTGTCCTCCCACATGCCCTTGGGCATCCCACAGGGCAGGAAACTCAGCCCCTCAGGGACATGCTGTAAAAACACCTCTCAGCTGGGCTGCAATGCAGTCCTCGCTTTATTTTGGATAACAACCTCCCCTGCAAAATGGGATAGGTGTGTCCTAGAGCCATAAGGATCCTGCAGCGGTCCAGGAGGGGAGCCAGGCCACCTCCTGTATGGTACGTCTGCGACCGATGGGCCAGCTCTGAAAGGTGTGGGCACAAGTCAGGCAGTGCTGGGCTGGCCTTGGAGCTGGAGATCAGTATTCAGCCTGCTTTTATTTAGCAGTTTACAGATAGACGGTGTTGCTTCCATTTGGACACTGAAAGGGCATCGCTGGAGTCCTAGAGAGCTTCACAACAGAAGAGGCATACCCTGCCTCTGCTTTGACTCAGGCTTTTGCATTAAGTATAGTTCACTTTGAAATCAGTCGTTCTTTTTAGTCACTTTTCTCCTAAATATACGAGGCATAAAATGCAAAATAGCTTGGCAGGTGGAGGCCATTAATCCACTCCGCCCGTTGTAAATAAAAACTGCTGACCATTAGTACATAATTAAATGGCAATGGAAATGGATTTAGCCAAAGCTGACCAGTCAGTAAGAGAAATACCCCATTCACGTCTCGGTGACTGCAGAGTACCTGTATTTCGTGGCGGGGATCAAAGCAATGCGGGATGCTTTTTTTTTTTTTTTTTTTTTTTTTTTTTGGTGTACTCGCTGGGAACCCACCGGCCTGCAAGAGTTGCTAGTGCCATCTCGTGGTTTTCATGCACACGAGTGCCAGCGCAAGGAGCTGCGAGCCCCGGGTGGGTGACAACCCCACAGCACCCGGTGGGTGACCCTGCGGGCCCTGGCCCTCTGCCCTCCGCACCCCACGGCTGTGCTTTATCACCCTCCCTTCCATCACGAAGCTGGGCAGCAGAATAACCCAACGGCTTGATGATGATGCAACGCCTCGTTTTGCTGCACCGGAGCCGCAGGCGAGGAAGAGGCTGCAGCCCGTGGGGCGACCGCTCAGGATGGAGCTGAGCATCTGCTGCGAACAAGCCCTTGAGCACAACGTGAGAAGCCGGCTGGCTGTCGCAAAGTCCCCTATTTACTTTGATGGAAATTTTAGCCCTCCTGGTACAGAGATAATCTGCTAAGTATGACCCAACTCCTGCCAGGACAATGCTTCTTGTTAGGTTAGCGGTGCCACCGGAGCGCTCCAGCTCCTTAGGTGTAATGCACTCGGTGACAGGGCCTCCCAAAACTGATACAGCTTAAGAATGCAGCACATCATAATACCAATTTTGTAATTCTTCCTACTTCAGTGAATTAACAGCTGTCTTTTTGTAGTTCACATGTGCTATTGCATGGACAGATTTTTTTTTTTTTTTTTTTTAACTGGATTGTGATTAGGAGCAGGTGGGGTTTTTCACATGGTTTGCCATGACATGGCTGTGACTCCCACTTTTTCCTACTCTGAGTTGGGTTTTTTTCAGTCACAAGAAAACAAAGCTTTAATTAATTACTTGGTGGCTCTGCTCGTGGCTTTTGACTAGTTGCCAGTGTTCCCTTGTTGTGCCATGTAAACCCACAGAAATGCAGCCTCTGCCCTGAAGTTTCTCTCCCCGCAGTTTGCTGCCTTGCTTTCTTTTAAGAGCTGGTTGCTCTGTGGTTTTTCCCACAGGAGGGGTGAGGATGCTCGTTCCCACCCTGCCACGTTTCTAAAGACTGTGCAGAAGCTTTGAAGAAAGGCGTTTCGGGGCTGCCTATGGCAGCAATAGGCACAGCTGCTGCTGGGGCCACCGCTGCCGCCCGCCTGGGTAGGAAATGGGGAGGCGAGAGCTGGCCGTGAGGTCGGGGGGGTGCTGGGACAAGCCGAAGGGCGGGAGAGAAGCAGAACGATAGGATCCAGCCGTGACCTCCCTCCTGTTTTCTAGCCCCAGACGGTGTACCAGCTCCATGCATGCAGGGCCATGCAAGACACCCCTCTTCAAGGCATCGGGGGGTGAGATGTGGGGTGGTGGAGGGCAGCCGCCAGCCCCAGGGACTAAGGATGCTGAAGCTGTCAGGTTGCCAACAGAGCCCGAGCGCAGAGAGTGTTTTCCAGGTTTCCAGGACAACCTTTGCTCTGAGCTGATGGGCTGGTTTGCTGTTTCAACACCTTCCTTCACAGATGAGTTCCCTCGGATGCATGCTGCCTGTCCCCACAGACCCTTCTCTTCCCTGTCCTCCCCTTCCTTCCCTTAATCTTCCCTTCTCTATTCTTTGTCTTCCCATCCAGCTCTTCTCTGCGTGGGGAGGCTCCTTGTCTGTTAGGCATACCAGCTCACCGGGTCGTGCCTTTTCTGATGCTGCAGTTTTCGGTAGGTGGTCCAAAGAGAACCTGGCTGCTCTCTGGAGTGACAGCTAGCTTGCAGCCTGCCACAAAATGAATAGCATAGCAAGGTGGAACAGATTTTTGCCCCAGGCCTTCTGTGCTGATGTGTTAAGTTTGGCAGCATCATTTGGAGAAGAAGTGAATTAATCTTATTGGAGTTGTGTACAAAAGGCAGGGGGGGGAGGATGTGTGAATCCATGTTGATTATTTTGAAGCCATAAACAAGTGGCATCAGAAAAGAATTTGACAACCATATGGACTTTCAGAAGTGTGAAATCTTCTGAAAATGATATGCAATCTTGTAAAGACTGGCATGAAATAAAAGACTTGAGATGTGGATGGATGAGAAGTATAGAGAGGGGACTGCAATCTGTGATACAGGAGTTAAGATTCTGGGTACAAGAAAAGAATGCTATATAGAAAAAAGTATATAAATTAAATTAATTTCAATTAAATGAAGTTACATAGGAGAATTCTCCCAAAGGTGATAGGAATAAGCCCTATTTCTTATTGCCAGTTCTTAGAACTAGGCTCTTTAGGGAACTGCAGTCTCAGGGACTGAGCAAGAACTTTTCTGTGAAAATAATCATTGTTTTCCTAGGAAGCTTCACCGAAGATGCCACATGCAATCTGGATTTTGCACAGGGCAAAAACTACAGGTATAATAGAGCAGATCCTGCTGAAGGGCACCATGCTGTTTCCACTGAGTTCAGTAACTAGTGTGACAGTGCCAGCTTTGTCCCCTGATGTTGACCAAAAGAGTGAACATCATCACTTCTTATCCCAGAGCTTGGGAGGTGCCGGCATTGCCCCTGAGAGGCAAATAGGAGGACAAGAAAGCAGATTTGCAAATTTTGTAACTTTGGTGTAGAATATCTCCATACGCACTATATGTGCCTCTGGTGGGGACATCTCCATGGGCCACAGGGCCTGAGAGAGGAAGGTGCGTGATATGAAGTCACCCACACACCGGGAAAGGAGTTAATTGCTGCTCTGCTGTCTTGGGGAAATGGGAGATTTTGGCAGGGATAACTCATCAGGTGGGGACACGGCTGCACCACGCTGCGTGAGGTCGTACCTGCGAGGAGGAGAGAAACTTGGAGAAGCCTGGACTCTGTCTGGGGGACTAAGTGCCGCTCTGAGCCTCTCTACACCCTGGGTGTTTGATGCCTTTCCCCTTCAAGTTATCACAGTGCACAATACTGCGAGACACAAACTGCAGCAAAAATCTATTCAGGTTTGATTTATGAATGGCTCTGATTTGCCTCTGATTTAAGCTTCTCCTTTGGCAGCAGCCCAGGTCCAGATACTGGTTTGTAATGCTCATCACACCGTGAGAGAATGGGAAAAGTGGATGAAAGCTGAAAAACTGGAAGTGGAAAACAAACCAGCTGTGCCATCCTAAAGAAGCAGGAACAAAAGTAAGCTGAATGATCTATCATGAGAAAACACAGATCAGGGCAAAAGCTGGCTTTCATGTATCAATAGAGATGTATGATGGAATGAAATGTGTGATGTGTGTGGAGTGGATCTGTTGGCATGGTTTGGATATTGGCTCTGATACATCAGCAGAACTTTGGCTGTGAAGTTACTGTGGTTTGAAAAGAGGAAGATGATGTTACCTGTGCATCCTGTACTGCACGTTACTGCGGCTCACCAAGGCACCGGGGTCTCAGCCCAAAGAAATGCAAAGATTACTGATATAGGGGAGCCCAGAATCAACTGAAAGATCCTGGCTGATCTCTCAAGGGAGCACTTGTGGGATTTTGGAAGCCCTGTAAAATGTGTGTTTGTTTAGCTCAGCAAAGGTGTGTGAAGGTTAGCAACGATCATCTCTTCCTTCTTCAAACTGACAATCACTTAAGTGCCTCAGTGGAAAAGCTGCTGTTTGAGCCCCTGCCTGGCACATTTTGCATCCTCCTGGGAAGGAGCGGCAGGCGGCCGTGGCCGCTCCTTCTCCATCAATATCAGCTATTCCCTGAGCCACGGAGAAAGCAAAATGCCCCTTGGTGACGTGGTGTATAACCAGGTCCTCGTGTGGCAGCTCCAGGCTCCTACCTCTGTTTTGCTTTGCACCCAGAATGAAGAAAGCACAGAGTCTGGGACATACACAGTCCTGTAGTCTGATATTTTGGGTCACTCTCTCCATTCTGCAATATTCCTGTTAGATCCCAATGTCTTTAAGAAGTCAGTACACACACAGAAAGGTTCACATGTATCTTAAATTTTTCCAGATGTATGTCCTAAGTACACCCTTTCTCTTTTTCCCCTTGCCTTTCATTAGGCCATTGCAACACCCAACAACCTTTTGTTGCTTGGTGACATGAGCACAGTCATCAGGAAATTTAATGTCCCATGGTCTCCTTCTACCACTGAATGTGGTGTTTGAAGTTAGTCTTAAGAGGGACCAGTGAGAAAGTGTCACTGATGAGAATGTGATGAAATGCATAGAGGAACATAAGGCTCTTCCGCTATTTAAAAAGGAAACTCCTGAGAATAGTTTAAGATGTCATGATCTGTATTTTCAGACTGTGGAGTGACAGGCCTAAAGAAAAGCATATCAAGACCCTCCTTATTTCTTTATTTAATGAGGTATGGGGTTTAGCTGAGGAATTTAAATGATTGACTGATAAGTATTTGGAATTCTTGAGGGTCATAAAGATCAAGGCAAATGGATCAATCCAGGATAATTAATTTTGACACTGTGTCAACTGCTAGCTCTTTTTTTTTCCCCTAAACAAACGATGGATATTTTTTCTCTTCTTGAAACACTGAAGTAAAAGGAGGGTCTTGTTTTCCAAGGAACTGCAACATTAAATGCCCCCATATTTAACACAAACACTTACAGACAGATGTAGCTGTTCTATCTGTAAAAGAAAGAAAATATTGAAAAACAGCAATTTCTTAATTTCATGATTCATTCATTCATCAGCTGGTCCTTTGACGCTTTTTCTTAATTAATAGAGTTGTTACGAGACAAAGCAGCAAGAGAGACACATTAAGCAAGGAGAAATTTCTCCATTGAGAAATAAACGTTTTATATTTAATTACAACAGTCATGCAGTGAGCATATGTGCTATGCCCCATCTCAAGCAGAATCAGCACATCGTCGTGTCCCTGAAGTCACCTTCAGAAAGAGCAATTAGCTTTGTAACACTTTTTCTTTTCTATTACTAGTAATGTTTCTGATAAAACAAGATAGATAGTTTAACAGTTTCATTTTGTCTTCTTCCAGAACACAGATTTGCCATGTTTGTACAACCTCAGGGGTGAGGAATGTAACAGCGCTGAGGGTCCCAGCTTGAAAGGCATCTCAGAACAAAAGTGCACAGGGAACAACTCCAGATGAACCACCAGCAGCCATCCTGCAGTTAATGGCACATGCCTTCTGCCTGGCTTCGCACAAGACCCTCAGCCACGTGCTGCCTCGGTCTCCCCAGAGAAAAAAAATGAGTAACACTGTGTTACCGAAACTAGGTCTAATGCAGAGCTGCTTACTAGAGAGAAACCTAAACAAAATTATATTATTGTTAGATGTATATTCCAGCCGACTTCACTTTAAAGGAGGGGAAGGCAGTGCATGTTTTCTGTAAGAGCTGAGCCCACATTTGAGCCGTGAAAGCTCAGCTCAGAGCCAGCGCTCTGCTCCCGCCAGACTCCAGCTGTGTCGGCAAGAGCTCGTGGCTGGATATGAAGCAGGCTGCACACTGATACAAGAAAGGGCAGCTTCCCAAAATCACTGCTACTCTGGAGATTATTTTTACTCTCTTGATCTCCAAGAACCACTACGGCTCAGGGACAATGCTTCAGAGTTAAGGGAGCAAAAAAAGGAAGGGGATAGCAAGCAAACAAACTTCATGCTGGAAACCAGCACTTGTTCATGCGAGTACTTGCTCGCCTACTTCTATGGCTTGAGCTGGTTTTTGCCTCTCCTGTTTGGGGCCATCTGAAGAAAGGTAAAGCCCAGGCAGTGAATCAAGCTGTTCTCAGGGGATCGGAGGTGCCGTGGTCACCACAGTATCTGAAGAACTACCACCTAGCTCTGTGGCGAATTTGCCTAATGTTAGCCACTTCAGGACAGCAAGTTACTTTTCAGGATCCAATTTCTGGGAGATTTGTCTCTCCTGACCTTTGTTCTGCTGCTTCCTCCCTTTTTCCATCCGCAGGAACACCTGCAACAATATAGAGAAAAAAAAATCAATTTTAAAGTTGTTTCCCTGAGCCATAAGGGTGATCCTGTCAGCCTGCCTTGAGATGATGCAGAAGTCTTGAGCGACCATCACAAATGAGGCAACATGACGGAGGCAACAGTCCAGCGGGGGGCTGAGTGTCTGTGAAGAGCCCGGAGGGAACAGGGCAACAGGATTCCGTTTTGTCCAGAACCCACCCTTCTGAGAAAAGTTTTATATCAACATATTGGCTCCCTATTCAAGTGCTGGTCTGGCCATTGCCACTGTCATGAAGATCAAGAGCCAGAGCCGCTAATGTCCAGCATTAACACTGGGTAGGGGTATTTTGGCTCTGTAACAAGTTTTTCTTGCCACCTTCTGTACCGAGTTTTCTCTGTTGCCTTAGCAAATAGTAGACCAGCCCTGGTAGAGCTGAGCACCGTCACCTCCCGACACCAGTGGGTAGGAGGGTGCAACTGCAAATTACCCCTTGTTCCTGGGGAAATTAAATCCATGAATCACCTTCAGCTCTAACACCGCATTGCTCCTTGATCCTTGTACGCTCTTTCATACCTATAGGAGGAGAGAAATGCAGCTGCCATGGGTAAGACCCATGTGCCAGAGCCCGAGAGAGCTGCCCAAGGCCCCAGTTTGTGGTGGGGGTGGGAGGGAGGGGGCTGGGGAATGGACACCAAACAGTGCCAGGCCGTCACAGGAGAGGGGAAACCAGTGGCATGGGGCCAGCCGCTCACAGGGGAGTCAGGTGGATGATTTCCTGAGCTCTTCCCTGAAAAGTAGAGAGAAAAATCTGCTTTGCCTCCTAGCGAGAAAAGCCCCTGGCTTATTCTTAGCAGCTAGCTCTCTCTCAAGCATAGCCGAGAGAGACGGGACCCCTCGTTCCAGGAGACTGATGGTACCCTCAGATACTCCGTCGGGAGAGAAAGGATGCTCTAGCCTCAGCTGCTGCATCTTCTTGTTCAGGAACCGAATGCCAGGTCCAGGTTTGAGTTGGTAGAGACCTGCTCAGGCCTGTGAAGGATGTGTGCTAGGGCAGCTGCCTTGCTGGGAAAAGAAAAAAGAACTGCTATAAATGCATAAATTTTTTGTAGAAAACTGTCAGCAGGAAAACAATGGTGTATGACTTGGGGGGGGGGCGACATGCTCACAACGAGTGTGATGGTTCATTTCTCAGCTCCATCAGCCAGGCCACATTAAACTGGACACCAGCAGGAGGTGCAACCCATCCAACCTGCTGTAAATCAACCCCTCAGTGCTCTCTTCTGCACTGACTTTGACTAACTTCAGTTACCAGAGGGATATTTCCACTTGAAAAAGGATCCCAATGCCATTGTGAATGTATTTATTGATCTACCTTAGGATCTTCTGCTTTCCCCCAGTCTTATACTTATGGCTGTAAACTAACCTTGGTTTTCCTCCGGCAGGAGGATTCTTTGTCTGTGTGCCTGGCTGTCCCTTCAAGTCCGCTCAGCTGTCACTCACAGCACTCACAAGGACAGGCTGAGCCCGTCACTTGGACCTCTAGGCAGAAATACTGGACGTCACAGTTCCTCTATGGAGACAGTAAGCCAAAGGCTTTACCTTTCCCCATGCAGGACACCGTGGGCTACCACTGATTCCACATCAGGAGGGGGGGGAGAGCAGGAGTCTGGTCTCGGGGAGGCTGTTTTGGGCTTTTGGGTCGCACCAGGACACCTGGGCTGCGGTAGCCTGAGAGCTTGGCTGTGGTCTCTGTGCTTCACCCAGGTCTCCTCTGTGCCTGCAGCAGACGCGTCCCTCTCCTCCCGGGTGCTCTTGCTGCCTGCAATGCCACAGCGGTGCAAGGCTCTCGCAGCCACTTCTCCCCACCGCCAGCCTAAGGCTCTGCTCGTACCCACCTTGCTCACCGCTGCTGCTTGTTGTTTGCTTTATGGGCTACCACGAGGCCGGGGAAGACCTTCAGCACTCTGCTTTCTGTGTTGCGAGAGGAGGGCAGAGCTCAGCTGCTCAGTGAGGGAAGAAAGACGAGAGCCATGGTGGGCTGCGCGCACGCTCGCTCGCACCTTCCCAAGGCTCCATCAGACATGGTGCTTGTACACGGGCCAGAAAAAGAGAGAGGACTTGTATCCACAAAGCCGTGCTCCTTTACTGCTGAAAAAGAAGAAGAAACTGTTCTGCTCTTTGGATTTTTCATGCTTTTCGCTTTCTGCCCTGTTGCAGTGCAGCACTGACAAATGCTATCTGTAAAAAGGAAACCTCAACAGAAAGCCGTTAGGAAGAGGTCTTCCAGTTAGTGCTTTCCCCTTTCCTTACAACTCCAGCTTTGTACAGCGGTCTCCCCGCTCCGGGCTTAAAGCCGTATCTGCCTGTAACTCACCCACGGCTCGGAGCACCAGACCTCCCTCCGCGAACCACATGCACCAGCAGATAATCCAGATCAGTTTACCTCTGTGTACCTGGCAGCACGCTACTGTGCAGTGACCAAATATCAGAAGAGTTTGTGGTTAATTAGGATCAGATTAATCCCTGCTGACTGCCTGTCTCTGTGCAAAAAGGGCACTAGAGGTTGGAAAGTATTAAGTACCTTAAAGGTCTACTTGCATAATGTAAAAACCTACTGAAGATCCAGACTTTGTGCTTGAAAGTGTGGATGTGAAATTATTTACCCCTAGAGGCATTTAAACATGCATCATATCCTATCGAAGCAAGAAAATCCATTAAAAAATTTCCAGGAGGAAATGTAACAAATATTCGGCCATGGAAAATAATAAACCAGCAGCACAATGGAGACAAGACATCTACAAAAAAAAGGCCTTAGAGATTCTGAACGTCATTTCCAACTTCTAAGAATTTAGTCCAGCATATGAAGTGTAATTTTTATAGCTGCAGTAAAGCTTTTTCTGGGACATAATTGTACCTAGTTTTCCATTTTATTAGTTCCTATTTATCATAAAAATACAACAGCTAATAATTAGATAGCTTCATATTTACACCCAGTCTGTGGCAGTCCCCATGGAGCCCAGGGGGCTTCACAGAAAAGACACATTTCCTTGCTCTTATATGTTCAAATGACTTACCACATTCCTGACACTAAAATGTAGATTATATCTTGCTGAGATGCTTAGCTATCCCTAAGCATGTAAGTGGTTATTGGACATGTCAAAGTATGGAGAACTTTTGTGCTTTTCTCTTCATTTTAAATGTAATAGTATTTTTAAATGAGGAAGGACCCTGAGGTTGGTTAAAAATGCTGAGCAGCTATATAAATGGAGATAACAGCAGAAAGATTTTTAGAGGCAAGACAGACTAATAAAGGGTCTACAGGTCTGTGACAAAATGTCAAATTTACACACGTCTTCACATACGCTGAGAGACCATCGGGCCTTTTTTGTTTCTTATTTTTTCTTACTGGCACATTTATATAAGTATTAGGGACATTTATATAATAACAGGATATTGGCTCCTTTTGAGGTCATCTGTTCTTGTGATTTATTCCCCATTTACAGTCATAAGCTTCTCATCGTGACATCACCTTGGCGGCCGCGGCAGTACCTGTGATGTCACCGAAAGGGATTATGACCTGAAGCGGGGAGTAAGCCGCAAGAGCAGATCAGCTCCTGAAGAATAAAGGTTTTGTTTTGCCCTGCTAGCAGAGGGAGAGGGAAGCACCCCACCCGCCCTTTCTCCTCCACCTGTCATGGTGGAGCAGGACCATTTTTCCACTCCGTGCTGGCTGGTAGTGGAAGGAACCCTCGCCGCTGCCAGCGGAACCCACCGCGACCATGCCGTCAGCTCCGGTGGAGCGGGGCTGGCCGGGGAGCCGGATCGGGCCCTCCAGAGCTGGGACCCCCAACCCGCACCGCTGCTCTTCATCGCTGCTGTGCCAGCGTCGGGATGGCACAAGTGCAGAAATCTGCTTAGGAAAGAGGCGGCCAAGGTTGTCAGGAGAAATGCCTGACATCATCCGGGGACACCCGTGAGCTACAGCTGAACTTTCCCACCGCTATTAATGCGTGGGGCACTCCGGTGAAGGAGTGTTGAATGGCAAGGAGGAGACTCCTCTAGGGAGGAAGACTGGGGCTGGCTGGTCGGGAGGGTTTGGTTAGCTTTGGTGCACCAAAGCGGGTGCGTGAGGAAACACGTGCAACATGCACAAATACGTACAACCATCCTTCTCTGCCCAGCTCAGGGGCACATCACCAGCTGGGGTGAGAGGGGAGGACAACAGCTCACCGCGGAACTGCAGCGAGCACAGGGAGGCAGACATGAAAGCCACAGCGGGACACGTTGCAGATGACCTGTTCCAGCAGCCCCAGAGGTCGGTCAAATGTTGCTCACTTGGGTCCAGTTGGTTTTCTGACCTGATCCTCAGGCTGAAGGGAGTGTATCTGGGGGATGACAGGCGGGATGTAAAAGCTGTGGCTCGGTACTAAGCCAGTTTGGCAACGTGGCTTTCAACGTGGATCCACCTGGTCAGTTTAGGAGAGGAAAACTGCAGCTGATGACCTGGCCTATGCAGAGCTGCCCTGTAAATAACATTCTTCCACGTTATTCGCTCTGGAAGTTCCCATTTGATCTCACCTCTCTCGCCTACTCAACCAAATCCTTCTTTCTGAAAACCGGGCTTCTTATGGGAAGTCAGCTCTACAACTTCATAAACATCTTCATGTTTTTGTCTTCTGTTTGGTTCCCTGTCGCTTCAGCCAGATCAGTAGCAGAAACTGCAGTTGGCAGCACGCTCATATGAGGACTTCTTCCAATGTCATTTACTTGGCATCATTTGTTTGGCACTGTAGGAGACTGCGATAGTCAGTTAGGTAAGCATTTGGGGGGTATCATCTGAATTAAAATCAGCTTTTAGCATACTTTATATTCCCTGTCAACAGTAAATGTATTTAAATTGTCAGTTCATGTAGTCATCTGGGAGGAAAATATGCTTGCCACAGTGTTGCTCCCCACCCCTGCTTTTGGCTCACCAGCATGTCTTGTCCAAGTGTGAATTTCCACCAGGCCCCATGCAGGGTACTGACTGTCTCCCACAAGCATTTTAAATTTGCAGATACCAAAAGGGTGACTTTTGGGGGCAGAGGTGGCATTTCACAGACCGGCAAGTCAACCCCGAACGTGCTGATGCAGCACCTCTGAGCTACCGCAGGCAGCAAAGTAGCTGGTCTGTGACAGCAGCCACCGCAGGTCAGCTCTGCGCTCCAGAAGGGTCTTCGCCTATTCAGAGTACACAGGGAACAGGCTTTACTGCTAAGATCTTCGTGTAACAATGCAGGAAATATATACACAGCTGAGATCCTCTCTTTGGAGCTCATGCATTGTTTTTCCTGGTGTTTCTAAGCCATCTTCACCTATGAGACATGCATAGGAGAACTACTTGGATTAAAATAATGATGTACAAAATCTTTACTCTCTCCTCAATCAGCTTTTCTTCCTTTTTTTTTTAAATTCAAATAAATTTCATCAACCTAAAAAAAAAGTGATCTTGTCCTTGCGGTTTCTCATCCCTTTTGAATTCTGTCTATTGAAAACCGTATAATGAGAACAGTCACTGTCAGGTAGAAGACTGACCTGATTTGGCCTCTTATTCAGCCTACACTTCTGCATGTGGAAACTTGTGTTGCTTCATCAGTGTTATGATGTTAACCTCATTCAGTGAAAGAGGAACTCCTGTTTGCTTTGCTTTGCTTTCCACCAGAGAAAGGCTCCATTCTGCCCGCTGCAGAAGACATCACACAACACATTAGAAATACCTACCCCGCAACTTGAAAAAGGAGTTGACTCCAGCGCTGGTAGCTCACACCGCTTGTTAACTTACTGCCTGGCTAAGTTTTGGGTTGCTCCCACTACCTGTCTCCAAAACCACCCCTGGGTACAGTTCGGGGCTCATTTATTCCAGGACTCATCCCAAAAGCCCCCATGGCAGAGCCTGCCCCAAGCCTGGGTCCCACACACTCCTCCAGTGCCAGCCCATCAGCCCTTGCATCCCCACGGGCACCTCACAGGGCACAAAACACTCGTCCTCAGCATCATGCCATAAAACCACTGCTCTGCTATTCCACTCGAAATATTAGCAAAACAGGAAAACGAAGCCACAAAACCCACGATGTTCATGATTTAGAGCCACAGAGGTTGCAGAGGACCAAGAGCCAAGGGCTGCGCAGTTTAGTCCGTGCTGTTGTCCCTCTGCTACTGAGCCTGCAGCCACGGGCGGGGGGGTTACCTCCAATTGAGAGAGCTGCCAAAAAGCCTTATCACTGCTAACGGTGCTTCTTTCCACCTGGAGCTGGGCAGGAGGGTGTGAGCAAAGCAGTCCTCACTGCTGCGTTTGCCGGTTCTCCACTTCCCAGCTGCACCGGGCAGGAACGGGAGCCGGGACCTCTTCAACCCCTGTGCAAAGAAAACGCTCTAAGTCCATAGTGGCAACGGGGCTCCTTGCCAGACCCAGCATCCAGGGGCTCCGGCAGGATGGAGCCCCTTTGTGGGGCTCTGCACCCTGCGTCCTCCCCACTGGGACCCAGCTGGAGAGGTGCCGGCACTGGGATCGTCTGCTCAGCGAGGCCATGCCCTGAGGAGGGGTTTTTGCTGCCACACCAGCACGTGGAGTTTGGTCCGAGACGCCATCACAGGGTCAGCTGGCTGTTTTTTTCTTTTAATAAAGCCCCACAGAAATGATTTACTTCACAGGACTTCTCTTCGAAGGCGACCCTCTACAACAGTCATCCTTTGAAGAGCCAGACTTTGTCCTCACACCCCAGCAGCAGGCAGAGGCAGCGGTGGTTTGTACGTGGCGTGTGGATAGCAGTAAGCAAATTCACTTGAACTTGCTCAGCTGGGCGTTTCACTGCTCCACAACCAACCGCCTCCCCGCAGAATAAGTTCTGTATGAAACGATGATGTGAATTTTTCTTATCCTGAAATTCAGCAAAACCTTCTTCCTGACTGAGCAAATGTGTTGGTATCTTGCAGTGCAGGCTCTCTCCTGGAGGAGAGATGTAAGCAGGAAGGAAGCTAGTTTGTATTCAGTTTAATTTCCCCAGGGTTATATATCTTAAAGAGAGCAAGCACACAAAACCCAGATGCAGATAGAAGGTTAAATTCTGTTCTCATTTATGAAGGGGTAAATATACAGTAACCCTGCTGATACCAGGGTTGTGCTAGAGTGAAAGGCAGATTGCTGGAGACTGACCTGACACAGGAAAGCAAACAAGAGGGTTCTGAAGAGGAAAACCTGCTTCTCACCCGCTCCTCTGACCTTTTTCTTTTCCAGCCTTTTCCTGGGCCAAATTCTGCTCCAGATGGCTGTGTGAAGTCCATTCAGCAGGAGCCCAAACTGGCCAGAGCCCAAAAGCAGGACTGCTCCCCCTTTCCTCTCAGCAGCCGTGCCAAACCAGGGCTCTGCTTTATTAGAACACAATTAATAAATCAGAGCAAACTCCAGTCTCCTGGGAGAAACACTGTGGGGGGAAAAAAGGCTTCCAAAGGAATCTCCCTCCGCTCACAGTGCCCGTGCAGGCTGTGCCTTTCCCTCCACTTTCTCATTTCAGTCCCATGACTTCTAGCTGCTTCCAGGACTGAAGAAGCTGAAGAGCAGAATCTGGCCCACGAAGATCTTGCAGATGAAGTTCTGGAGAACAGCTGCCTCTGGCCATTGCTCTTTCCCTCTCCTCTCCTTTCTACTCCTGCGTATTTTTCACACCGGGCGTTGCAGAGCCACCTCCTTCGGCATCTGTCAGCGCTGAGCGGAGGGGATGCTTCGGCGGTCTGTCCCCTTGCCCACCACGACAGTCACGCAAGGAGGACATGGAAGGCAGCCACCTCCTACCACTTGTGTCCAGCGCTTTCCACCAGTTTTGCTCCCTGTTTGGTGGTTTGCTCGCACATCAGGAAGCTCTTTGCTGTTTTCCTTCTCAAAGAGCGGTGGTTTTCTCGACTCGGCGAGGGGACAGAGAGGTTGGGCTCACTCTGAAGCTTTCAGAGCTGCTCCTAGAGGTGCCCAGAGAAGCTCCACGGAGACACAGCACCCCGTGCTCCAGCCCTCTCCTACCCGCACACCCCCGTGCTGTATTCTCCCCAGGCGTCCTCAGTTTGTGCCTTTCCTTACTTCCCGCACAGGCAGTCTGAGTTATCTATCTCAATGTCAAGAAGCATTTCTCAAAATACAGCTGCTACCTCTGCCCCTTTCTGTCTTTCAAGAGTTATCTTGGGGACCAATCAATTGCATTCCTTTTCAAATGCATTTCCAACATCTTAAAAATAAAATGAGTGCTAGCAAATTTATCAGTGCTTTCTCCGGTACCTTGTGATGCATAGCCAGATTAAGACCCAAAGAAGGATGTGATGCCTAAACTAGGACACAGGCAAGTTTAAAGACTCTAAAAAAAACCCCTAAAAAAGAGCCAGAAACTCCCTTTCTCCACAGCAGCCCAATCCTAACACTTCTGTAGGTCCAGGACACCTCTCTTTCTGACCTGGAATTTCTGTACTTGGCCTATTTGGTTTGCAGCCCCCGGGTTATCCCCCAAACTACCCCCACTTGGCCAGCTCAGCTCCTGGCTCCCTGGGCTCACTTGGCCAGCTCAGTTTTCTGACTCACCCCACGTTGCACCAGCTTCTCCTTGGACACCCAGTTCTCAGCTTTGGATCCCAGCTTGGGGAAGAGAAACTTAAAACTTAGGCTGCTCAACTGAAGGGGCGTGAGAATTCTGGGTCTGGCCTTGATCATGATAAATGTTCATACCCTTCCCCCAGTATTTTATCCACAGCTACTTTCACTGACTCTTCCTTCTTTCTTACTCTACTGCCTTTTATCTTTCTAATCATTCACTAATGGATTTTCTTTTTTATTCATTATCTGTCAAGCACATTTCTTATTCCCCATGGCTGCTTTGAACAGCATTGATTCATTTTTAGTTTTCTTAAGTCCTCTCTCCTTGTCTGCAAACACTGGTTTTGCTGCTAAGATTCCTCCACAGCTTTTCTTTCCTAAATCAGGTGCAGAGAGGGAGGGTTTGAAACAAACACCCCAATTTCTAAGTAAGTCCCCTCTGGGATGAGACATGACCCAGGATGGTTTTTTTCCCCTTTCCCACAGGAACTATGCTGCCCTACACCACATTTACACTGGATCCAATTTCAATTACATCTTCCATAAATACTTATCCCAAATCTGAACAGCAACATTTTTGCTGCGTGGGAACTGAATGTCAATTTTTGACAGTAATGCCTAAAACCTTCAGGGGCTCCCTATCTTTCTTCCAAATCTTAATAAATCCACAGGAGAGTATCAAGCAGGGCACAGAGGAAATGTCTTACCGCGTCTGGAGCCTCTGGGAACATCATATCAAATCCAGCTGTACAGTCCTCACCAGTGACCAGAGCTAATTTATCTAACGACAGCTTCGAGCCCTTCGAGGGCTCCACTTGGTGGCCTCCATTTCATTCCCTCTGAATACATCTCCAATCCAGCGGATACTATAAATGTTAACTTCTCCAGAGAGGTCCTCATTCAGCAAAACTCTTAAGCTTGAATGTAATTTTCAGCATGAGGATACTGCCATTGAAATCCGTGGCAAAAGCCACATCCCTGTCTGTTGTACGAGACCAGGACTGGCCAAACTCTTGCCCTTTGTCTGTCCTAGCGGGAATGTGGTCTAAACCCCAGGATCCTGAGCCAGACCCCAGTACCAGTGTCTATTCTGTCTTCTCAAAAGAGCAGAAAGAGAGGACCAGCACAAGTCCAGATAAGGGAGTCCCATTGCTTCATTCTCGTTTGGGCCCTAATTCAATTGTGTGGCTGCTCCTTCTCTGTAAGGATGAAACAGTAGCACCTAAACACTATTGCTTGGTTGTAATGACCTTTTCCCCCATGTCTTCTTTCCCATTTGCAACAGGAATGTATGCTGCAAAATAGCTAAGGGTATATCTAATGTCAAACTCTATGAAGATCAGTAAGCTGCAGTTTTACACACATTTTAAAGCTGAAACCCCGCTTGCCTTAGGTGCCGTTGTGAAGCTGTGAGGCTGAACCTGTGACTATGACAGTCAGGATTTGATCCCGTCACATGAAGAAATCCATGAACCGCTGCAGCTGCTTTTAAAGCAGTCACAACCGCAGCTCTTTGGCCTCTGGTTCGTTCAAAGCGACCCCATTCTCATTCGATCTCCTTCAAGTGCACCACTTTGTTGTTTCTTTCCTCCTGGAAACTAAAGAGTGACTGAAAATCTTGCTATTTGGGATGGCATTAAAAAAAAAAAAATAACGGCAAATAAAGACATTTTAATTGCATGGGATTTCTGAATAAGGTTTCAAAGTGGGGGAAAAAAAAAATAGCTGTGTGCCTGGTACACAGAGAGCCCTTTCTCTTCCCCTTTGTGGCAGAGGAATCAATGGAATTCATATAAAAGAAGGAGGGGGGTGGGAAGAGAGATAGGAGATGCCTTGCTCGGTACCAGCAGGTCACAAGTCTCATGAGGCTCGAGCAGGGCTTGCAAGGAAGTTGCTGACTGTATCTCCATGTGTACCTTTTTGTTCCTTGCCTTGGATTTGCTGGTCAGTGGCATGCTGCTTTGCCTGGCTCTCCATAGAGCTTGTAGCCTACAGGAATTTGGACAGAGTGGTACAGACATCGCCGACAGAGACTCTGATCACTGACTATCCCTTTAAACGCAGTCTCATGACTTAGTCTTTACTCCACTACCTATTAAAGAAGGCGACAAGACGTACATAGACAGCTTCCATTCAGACACCCAGAAGGACACAGAAAGGCAAGACAATTTAACAGAGCTAACTGTGAGTAAATACGAGCCATTAGAGGTGCTCTCTAGAGCAAAGGGCATGGAGAAAGATTTGTAGGAAATCCTGAAGTGAAAGAAGGTGCAGTATTTTTTAAAATATACTTGCATACGATGTTCAAAAGGCAAAATTCTGCAAAGAAAGCTATTCTGTCATTTTAGCATTATTCCTTTAAATGTGAATCTAAGTGTCTCTTAATATAACATTGACCAATGCTTGATTTCCCATAAAAATCCAAAGCGGTGACTTTGTGCTGCAAGCACTGGAGCCTTTTGCAAATACAACCTTTTTTCACTGGGATAAATTTCACAGAAGCAATATCGGGGTTGGGGGGGGAGAAATTTGAAGCCAGCCTTTTGCCAACTTGGATCTAAAGCCCAGACTGGAATCTCCAGTTAGATACCTGCACCTCACGAGGGGTGGCCTTCCTTCTGGGAGTGCTGGATGTGACCCCCTTTCTGCTGGGGCCAGAAAGGAGCTGTGGGTTCTCGGCAGCACGGAGACCGCACTAAGGTGTCCCATCACACGTGCAGGTAGCTGACCTTTTAACCAAGGGGCTCTGTGTCTCCACGCACTGTAATGGCCGACGATCCTATATGGGTACAGCATTCTGGAAAACTCGGTTCTTGTTAGTCAACAGCATCATCAGCACGTCCCTACACCTGGGGGGGGGGGGCTAGGACAAGAGCTACTGGGTAGACCTGGACAAGTATTTTAACAGTGATCATTACTATTGCAAGTGATATCTTAACACTGATGGAAAGAGAACGTTTCTCTGTCAGCCCAGCCTATTGCTTTTCTAAATAGATCTTTATTATTAATTGCAGGTATGATTATCTGGCAGAGAGTGTTCCCAGCTCACCTCCATGTTGCCCATTTTCTTCTCTGCATATATCCTGTCTGCCTGCTGGTTAACCAAAGGAAACTGCATCTCCTACGAAGAGCTGAAAGAGCTGAAGACTGAATTTGCCATCAATCTCTACCGGCATGTATCCGAAGCAGAGAACAGAACCAATCTGGTAGTCTCTCCAGCAAGCGTGGCTGTTTCTTTGGAGCTGCTGCAGCTTGGAGCTCAAGGAAATACCTTTACGGAGCTGCAGGATGCCCTAGGATACAACATTCATGGTAATGTACTGCTTAAAAAAATACTTCTTGTCTTACATTTTGCAATAAATTCACAGCTTTACTAAGGAGACAGCAATTGCACACATCATACTAAACTTCTGTCTTCTGTCTCACTGCAAGATGTAGCTTAGGAGTGTTTTCTCCATCTTTGATAGCCAGGTATCAGCTGGACAAAGGAAACTCAAGGGAATATTTGATACGCATTATATTCCTCTTTTTTCTTGAGCAGTGCATACTCTTTTACTGCACTGAAATACAACTACATCTAGAAAAGCTCCTTCCACGAGCAGCAGAATTGTTCCTGGTTTCCCAGAGGTTCATCGTTGTGTCCCGGCCTCCTCTGTGTCCTCTGCGAGGAAGTGCCAGGCAGAGGACAGTCGTTTTCTCTCCTATCCCACTTACATTTTCTCTCCTAGCCCATTAACAAATTTTATGAAACCTATAGAAATTGAATTATCTCTAAGACTTTGCACCTTTTTCTAATGTTATTACAACTGGCCAAAAAGATGAAAAGTTATTAGGAGGAGACTGGCAGAGCGATATATACATTGACAGATGGATGGTGCAATTGCATCTTTCCCTGAAAGCAGGCTAAAATAAAAACTCACTGGGAATCTGGAAGGGATATGGAAAAGGCAGATGTCTTAAAATCTAACATTAAGTCAGCTGAATTTAAGGATGCTGTTTTCGTTTTAACTCTGGATTATCCTACCATTTCACATCACATGTCAAAAACTATTTTACATTATGGGCACAATGTTTATGAAAAGCAGATGACTGCCTCATCTTCAAAATTTGCAGCTTACATGCAAGACTTATGTATAGAGATGACACTGCTACTTCTCAGCATAAAATTTACTTTCAGCGTATGAAGACTAAAGACAAAACCTACAACAATTTCACCGTCCTGTGCCGTAACCTGCCTTAGTCACCATTACCGTTCTGTATAGCATTGATAATCAAACCCAACACAGCAGTAAGAGCTACCTCGGGCTGATATACACAGATACAGCGGCGTGTACTGACACAAGGACGGCGCACCTATATCATGAGCAGCTGATACAATGAAGCCTTGCCTATAAGACTCCTGTTTCTGTAAATTCAGTAAGGTAATTTTAAACAACATTAATTCATACAAGGATTATACCTTGCTTGACACTTCTGGTCATTAGGGGCTCAGTTATTAAGAATGAACCTTAAGAATAATATTGCACAGTGAAATTCAGGCACAGCTCTCCACACAAAATGTAACGACGAGAAGCGCAGAGGCTGTAAATAACCTGCCAGCTCTCTTGTGCTGCCTTACTTCTTATGTGGCACATCATATCAAGCAGACACTTTATCTCCATTTTTCAGTTGTCTGTGGCACAAGCCACATGCACTTTGGCTTTCAATAATACTAATGCATGAATGTGAAAATAAAGTAGGATGGGATCTATTGCCATTGGTTATAACAGCACATTTCCAGTGACAGAGAAGGAAACCACTTCCTCAAATGGTTTAAATCAAATAAATAAATCAAATGCTTAGATCAAATTTCCTATCTGATGAGTAAAACCAAATCAAATATGTACCCGTATCTGGTAAAATTCCTTTCTTCCATTAGATGTTTGCATTAATGTTTCTGTTGGTCTGTCTTAAACAATAATGGAAGAATGTGGTTAAAATCTTAGCAGGCTGAAAACAATGAAAACATTGATGGTTCATTCACTATTCATGGAGAATCCGCTCTTACATGCACTTGTAATCTTCTTTTAATGTTTGGAAGATTTGTTCACCTTTATTCTAGTACTAAGAAAAACAATGTATAAAGGGATGTCTCTCTGGACGGCACAGACAAAATGACATGCTTTAAAATGCTTTCTTCTTGCTGTTTTATTTTATCAAGGGTAGAGTATTCTAAAGCAATTTTGAACTGTTTTCCGAGTAAGAATTCAGGACTTTGGTTAGCTAAGCACTTTGATAGGACCGAAGTTACAAGCTCAGGATACCCCACCTCACGTTAACATCTGCTTCCAATTTACCATCTTTGATTTCTTACGTCCTCCAGAGAGCTTGCCAAATGCTCCCGCACTAATGCAAAACACACGAGAAAAGCACTTTACACCTTGGGCCGTGTGAGTTTTCTTGACATCTGTTCAAGTAGTTCAATATTTTATCCCTTAAAGGGTAATAGATCTAAATGTTAATACAAAACTTCCCATAGGTGATTAGTCTTCCTGCAGGTTACTGAAGGAGCACTCTTAGGTAAGAAAACACTCACCGGATTCTCAGGTGGTAGAAATCAGTAGACGTGAAACTCTCTTTTCCCCCATCAAGAACCTGAAGCAAGGCAGTAGAAGTCTCCCGACGATCCAGGGACCTGGCTGGCAGCTGGAGGCTCCCGACGATGCTGCCCCTGACCCGATGCTCAGCCTGGGGCAGGGTGGTCCAGGCAGGATGGATCCTTCCCCAGTTAGCCACCCCAAACTCCCCAGGTCCCGGCTGGCAGCCCAGCCTGACTTCCATCCAGTGCTGCCTGCACCCGCGGGCGTCTGGAGAAACTGGGTGATGCCTTCCTTTGCCTAAGGTCTCCCTGGAGTCAAAACCAAAATTTCCCGCCAGGGCCATGACGGCGAGCCCAGCCATGCCCACGGGGAGCTGGATAGCTGAGGGCTGCCCACGGCACCCCGGGGTTTCAGGCCAAGGCAGAGGAGCACCTGAGCCGAGTACGGCACCCTGGAGAAGTGAGGGGTACAATACAGACCCCTCTTGGAGATGGTGGATAGCAATTTGTTGCTTAGGTTTCACACAGAAATTGGGACATCTGGTGCCTTTTCCCTGGGGGAAAGCAGAGAGATCCTGGTGGTCCTGCAGAGCCAAGAGACACTGCTGTCCTGCTGAAGAAGAGCAAGCTCCACACATTTCCCAGTCCTCAGAGGAAGCCTATTTATGGGAGGAGGAACCTGCTGGACACGTCTTAAAGGCGAGTAACAATCTCAAGAAGATTTTTATTGGCTGGATGTAGGCAAGTCTCCTCCAGAGCACAACAAGGGATATGGGAAAGGGGCTGAACCACAAACACACAAAGTTTGAGGAGATTTGACACAGAGCCCATCGACATCGTTCAGGCTGGGTGCAAGTCCCAGGCCTCAGGAGGTCACCTCGGTATGAACCATCCCATCACAAGCCACTACAGTGAGCAAAATAATGACAGCCAGAAACGGCTGCTAAATCACCCTTCGGGGGAGCCTACTAGAAACTTTGTGATTTTGAAAACACAAGATCCCCTAAGTTTGCAGGACTCATGTTCCTGTTGGGCCCACACCTCAACCTTGTATCTATCACAGAAGCCACCACCATCCTGATCTAGTTGACGATGTCCCTGCTCATTGCAGGAGGGTTGGACTAGATGGCCTTTAAAGGTCCCTTCCAACCCAAACCATTCCTATGAACTACCATGAGCTCCCCAGGAACAGGAGACTGGGGCACTATTCAACTATTTTCATTAGTAGACAACGAACTAGAGAATACATTACTGACTTTTTGAATGGCACTGAGCTCATAGTTGCTACCAGCATTTTGGAAGATCAGAATAGAATTCAAAAGGATCCCAGCAAATCGGAGAAATGTGTGAAGTGAATAGGACACAATTCAATAAGGACAAGTGTAAGATTCTACATTTAGAAGGAATAATCAGCCATTCAGATCAGGGAACAATGAGCCAAAGAATAGATTTTTAGCAAAGAATCTGAGGGCTTGTAGGAATTTAAAAAAAAGAATATTGAATGGGAAATATAATTTTACTTCAGAAAAAGCAGACACTGTTGTGGGTTATATAAAGAGGAGAGTTACTTGTAACACACATGAAGAAACCTATCAGCTCTACTTAGCATTGCCAGGGCTCGTCTGTAATACTGGGCCAGTTTGGGGCACCATCCTTGAAGAAACAAAACAACACATGAGGGCCAAGGGTAGCAGAGACAGACGTGGGGCAGTCAGGGAGGTGCCCTTCTGGGATGGGGGGCATCAGCAGCTCAGCCAGTCTCGGCCAGAGGCGCTGGGTCTCACTGACGGGAACCCAGCGAGCTCCCAAAAGAAAATAATGTTCCTTATGAACCGTAAGAGCTGTGTTTGCATAGAGGTGTGAGCCTGATGCGAACTGCCACTCGACATACCTGCACTAGAGTGATTTCTACAGCAACACGAAGAGTACTTTCCCGTGCCCACTGCCTCACCGTTCTTGACGGTAGCACTTGACAGTAATACCCCATGAAGTCAAGGGTGCTTCAGTTGTTACAGTGGTTTAACTTTCAGAGGACACCAGTGTCAGCACTGGAATTGAGAGCTGCTGAGCCCTGGTGCAAGCTCTGCTGTCCTGAGCCTCAACACGGTAATTGCATTTTCTCCCTCTCTCTCGCCTGGCAGATCAAAGTGTCCAGGATTTCTTGCACGCCGTGTACGAAGGAGAGACGGACTCCAGCCAAGGCACGGTGGTTCAGCTGGCATGTTCCTTCTTCGTGGACGCCGGCGTGCAGCTCTCGCCCATCTTCACTGCACGTGCTGTGCGATGGGCAAACAGCAGCCTGCAGCAAAGCAACTTCACTGACCCCAACAGAACCGCGGCCCAAATACAGGAATGGATCACCGGTAACCTCGGAGGTAACGTAACAGCCTGTGAGAGTGATTGCACATGAATAAAATGTAAAATAAGAGTAACGAGAGAACCTGTATTTAACCAAGGATAAAGTTTTTTGCCACACTCCGTGTTGTCCAAACTAAGGCTGAGAGCTGCAACATCTAATTCTTGTGCTGATGCTCGTTTCTAATGTGAGGAAAGAGCTGGAATAGGTCCGAATCTGTGAGTATGAGTTTGCGGTATCAAGCTGGTAACCGCTTGGCCTTGTTCCTCTCATTTTTAAAGTGGCAATCCTTTGCAGTATTTTCAGTTTTAATGAGGAGCAGCCAAATTCCCCATGGACTGAGTTTGCTCTGTTGAACGCTTTCATGCTGCTGCGGGGAACAGGCAGGGCCGTAAGCTCAGCAATCAGACTCTGAGTTTAAAAAGTCAAAATGGGAAATAAAACGAACTTACTTTCCACACAAGCAAGAAAAGTAATGAAATTAAATTCTGTGTTAATGAAAAAATAATTGAAAAACTAAGTCCTTAGAAGCAGCAGACCAAATCAATCCCCAATTTGCCCCATCGACTCCAGTTACATGAGTGTTAATTTGGCCATCAACATGTAAAGTGACGTTAAACACACACATTAAAGCTGCTATCAAAAAAATAATTTCTATCCTTCTCAAATGAACTGTAGTAAGTGATCCATGATAGAAAAGTATTGCTCTAGAAGCAGGAACTAAAATGGGAGTTCACACCATGGTACTCATACAAGTATTGAGGAATTAAAAGTGGATCACACTTTCAAAAATCTTTGAGATACCCAAAGCAGGATCAGTTGAACTGCCAGTTGAATAAGAGAGAGGGAGAATTAGGATATGAACTTCATTTGGCTTAGTTACTTCATAAAGCAATCTGTAAGCACGAATCCATTTCATGAGGGATTTCTGGCACCAAAGATGTGTGGGCACACTTCGGCTAGAAGCCCAGTTAGGGCCAGGGCATGGCGCTGAGCACTGGGCTGCTGTCCTCGACGCGGTCCAGCGCATAGCACAGCCCTGGCACAACTTTGGCCCTTGGCATGGACTCACTGGAGCTTGGTTCAGGGGGGAGCATGGACCAACAGGCAACCCCAACGAGGTCCGCGTGCAGGCGGGGAGGGGAAGGCAGAGGGTTTGGCGGTGCCTTGTGAGGTCTCCTTCTTGCCCTTAGGGACGGAGAGCGGTCCCGACGTGCTTTATTTACTCACAGAGACCTGGCCTTTAGGCCTGGGCGAGTAGGACAGCATGTGTCCCCCTCCCCGCCTCTTTTCCCTGCAGATGGGGACGTGCGCGGCATGCCGCTGGAGAGCGCCAGGTCGCCGCTCAGCCAGGTTGCCCTGGTGAGCACCATGTACTTCAAAAGCACATGGCAAAAGAAGTTTTCCTTTATGGATACGCAGATGTTGCCTTTTACCACGGCAGAGGGCTCAACCCTGAAAGTGCCCACGATGCATCACACAGCCGAAGTTAACTACGGTAACTGTCCTTGATCCAGATTTGCTCTTCTGTACAACATGGAACAGGTTTATTTATTTAATTTCCACAGCTACCGCACTAAGATGTGTTATTTTCCCAGCCTGGAGAAGTCTCAGAAGAAATCCCGTCAAACAAAGAGGCCACCTGGGTGACTGAATTGACTCCTCATAATCCCAGGCAATTCTGAAACAGATCCTGGGTTCAAAATGGGTCCTAAAATACCTACTGTCCATGACCCATCCCTCACAGACCAACACCTCCCAGCACTCCATAACGAACTTGTCAGCTGTAGCAAACAACTGAAAGGCACCGAGACAACGTGCCAGGGGAAGGGAACAGGAGAGACTGGAGGTACCTTGGTATACAAAGTCCTTTGCAATAGCAGGGAGCTTGTTAAATAAAGCTGCCTAGGAAGGGAGGACCCTGGGAAGCACATCTGATCCCGTGACAGAGGAGCAGTTAAGACTAAAACAAGACCAAGCTCCTACCAATTTGATTTGTGGGGTGGGTAAGAAACTTCTCTGCCCTTCAGCCCGATCACTGTCCCTTGAGCGTGTGAGCACCAGATAGAAGATAAGGTCACCAGGAGCACAAGCACTGCACCCCCATCCCTCCTGCCTCTGGTCACAGCCTTTCTCCAACGCTTTAGGGTAAAACTGCAAATCTTCAGGGCCAAATTCAGCAACAAAGGGGAGAGAAATTTTTATGGCACTTGTACCCAATCAGCAGATGCTCTCAGCATGGGCTTAAGACAGTATAAATACAGATCAAACATTTATTTGTATACTATATGAATATAGTGTATGCTCCTTTCAAAGGCCTGGAGTATGCAGGTTACTGACAGAAGAACTCGTGCTGTAGGCTTAATTTTCTACCACCAGGAATTCTTCCATTTAGCTCTACAATCTCTTTCAAAACATAAAAAGCTCCTTTCCCTTCTACCCTAAAGTTCAGAACTGCACTTGGGTAAAAACCTTCCTAATTCCAAGTCTAAATTTTTTCAGGACCAATTTATATCTCTTAGCATCGTGCCAGCTTTATCCTTTAAGTTAAATAGTTTCTCTTCAGCTTTGATATTTACTCCCAAATGTATTTGTCAGTCACCAAGTTGCCTCTCAATTTCCTGGTAGCTAAGCTGAAGATGCCAGGCTGTTCTAATCTATTAAAAAAACAGCTACTCCAATTCTCTACTAGTCCTTTTCTGCACTTTACCAATTTAAATTAATCTTCCTTGAAAATAAGTGACCAGGAACGTACATAATACTTTTAATGAGGTCATACCCACGCTCAATAAAATGCTCTTAGTATTTCTACGACTTGCCGAAAATACCTTGCGTAGTGCGCTGCAGAATGAGATCAGGGTGGATACTCAAGGTTGACTCCACCTGGGCCTTTTTTCTTCCTCCATTTTTTCCAGCTGATGAGTCCTAGGTATGTCAAGGGGAGGGAAACCTCCACAGGTACAAACTTTTTTTGTGGTTTCGGACCATCGTTTGATTTCCACCACTCCGGTCATCACGGTAACCTCACTGTTTGTCTTTGATGAAAGTCTTGAGTGTTGGCAATACTTTGGAAAGCCACTGGTAACCTCTTCTGAACCTGGGAGCCAGACCTCTAACTTGGCTCATTGTCGTTTCCTCTTCAAGTGGCTGCTTGCTGCCTTTCATTTCTTGCTCTAATTGCCACCACTTCTACCTGTAAGTAGTGCCATAGTGAAATGATGTTTAACGTTTTATCTAAAACTAGATGGCGGGATCTATGCCTTTTTATCAAGTTAGTTATCAGGTCAAAAAAAGCTTATAGATTTGTTTGCTAGGGTCTACCTGATGTTGCAATTTACCTCCCTTTCTATTTCCCACTGTGACTTGATTGTTCTTTTCTCCAGGGTATGTTCTAAAACATCTCAAACAAAGACCTAAAAGTTCCCAGATCACTTTCTTTTTCTTTATAAATACACTCCTGTTTTCCAGTCATGGCAGAGAACTGAATCTATAGGTCTACTAAAACTCTTTGCTGACACATTTGCAATTTCACATCCAAGTTCTTTTCGTATTCTTGGGGTGGTGATCATCCAGGATTATTATTTTTCTCTCTCAAGTAGTTTAAACTTTGTTTCTGTCTCTGGTGTTGTAATACCTCCTGTTCTTTCCTCATTTCCTTTAGAAACCTCACCATTATCCTTTGCTACATCATCAGGTTATTTCTTTCCTATCAGTTCCAGCAAATAATTGGGATGAAATGAGAGGTCTAAGATGACTGAAGGCAGGGGCTGCCAGCGCTTATGCAAGTGGAGATCTTGGGTAGAGAGCAGTGACCAGGAATTCAGCAGCTGAGCTGAAGACTGACCACAGATTTTCTCCTAAGCCCTTGCAAACTTGATGTGAAATCGTTAGTTGTGCTTGCCTGACCACTTGCCTAAACACAAGAACTCCATCCTATTGTCCTTAATTAAATATTAATTACTTAATATTTAAATATTAAGTGAAATACTTAATTATATTAATATTTGCACAGAAAAAGGAAGTTAACCAAAATACTGGAATTACCTTCTCATCCAGTCTGAAATGTGTGAGCCCTCTGCAGCTGGAGAGACTTTTGAGGAAAGTTGAAATGAGAGGGATCGTTTAAAATTTGCTGATTGTCAGATTTGACAGGGTCAATTCAGTCTTTGTCACTGGAAATGCTAGAAACATTTCTAACAAATCAGTTTGAAATTAATACAAAAGGCAGGTTTACTACAGCAAAACAGAGGCATGAGATAACTTTCCTTTGTTATCAAATTATAGCAGCTGTCTACCACCAGGATAAAAACACAGAGTGAGAAAGATTAGCTGTGGCCTGTTATCGATCTCAGCATTTACAACAGTGTTTATCCTTTTAACATGGCCACACAGAACAAGTCAGCCTGGGGACAATTAACACTGCTCCAAGAAAATGTCAACATTACTATTTACACAAGCCTTATAAACATTGCAGCTATTTTACATATTCATTTTTTCAAGCAATTTGTTAACTATATTTGAATACTGATTTAGCATACATATAATTCTTATGGGGTGCTCAAATGCAGTTCCAGTTAGGAAGGCTAAACGTTCTGACTCAATAATCTCAAGTCTTTGATTTTCTTTCCAATTAACAAATAAGATCTGTATAACCTTTGTGCATGACGTGCTGACTTCAAAGTATCAGCACACCCACTCACGTCCAGTGTGCTACAAACGTAAATCTTCCCTGCTTGCCTGTTACAAAGCAGAAGATCTTTTCTTGGCAAAGCAATCCATGTGCTGGGAGGTGGTTTTAACAGCGCAGTTCCCACTCCATGTTGCATGGCGGGAGGGCTAATCGAAGAGCCTAAAATTTAATCTAGCAGAATAATCAACACTTAATGATTCCTATCTAATCCAGATCTGCAAAACGAACACGTTGTACACTAAACATTTGAGATGTCCTATACCTACTTATTTATTGGCAAATATTTAGGTATTATGAACATGAGCTACCTATAGTCTGTTATTTATAATCACTGACTCAAAAGGTGTGAGTATCTACAACTACTACAGCTGGGTGAAGAGGGAGTCAATTAAATATTTTGGATGGCCTGCGGCAATGGCAATGGTAAGTCATTTGCTTGCAACTTGTGTTTTAACTCCTGGCCTGCTATCTATTGCTGAGTGTTTCTGAAATGCTATTTATTGGATTAGCAAATGAAAAAATCAGAAAATAAAATTGTGATAATTGAATCTGTTCTAGTGTATAAGAGAACCCATCAGAAACACCTGGACTAATTGTTCATTGAAATACGGAATTAAAATGGTACTTTAAAATGGCTGTTACAAACTGTTGCATAGCTAATTACAAGTTCAGAAGCCCACCAGCTCTTACTTTTGAACCAGTTTTTATAATCTTCAACCGATTTTGATATAGTTTAGGCCTGTATTTTCAAAAATAAGAAATTTGGTGCTTAAATAAGTGTAAGCCTAACTACTTTATTGTTTAATGTAGCTATTTGTTTCTTGAAATAAGGTTAAAACAGATTTTTAAAGGTAGTAAAGATGGAAACACGAGGCAAAGTAGGTTTCAGTCAATTCAGTAGGACACTCCTCATTTTGTTTTTGTAATTTCTTCCAGTAGTGAATTTTTAGTGAAAGGTATTACATGGAAATCACAGAGAAAATGGTAAGCTTATTCAAAGAACAAGCATTGCAGGAACAGTCACCATAAAGTTACTGTCATTGCCTTGGTAATGTTTTTAAACTCCGAGCAAGGAGGACAGCTACTACATGAGAAAGTAATAAAATATCCATGCTCTGTTGAGACAGTGCTTCAGGTGCTATTACGGTCATTGGCATTTTCCTGACAAGATGTATATAGATATTTATTTATGTGTGTATTTGCTTGTTTATTTTGACACAATCAGCTCTCTTCAGACGAGCTACTGTCGTGCCTTAAGAGCAGCCTCAGCCGGCAGCAAGAGCCCGTGCCTTAGAGACAAGCCCTTCTATCCATCCCTGGGGTTCTGGACCGCCTGCTGACCCAGGCTTGTGTTCTGGGTTTGGGGGGTTTTTTTCCCCACTTGAATGATGAAATAAGATCTGTATCTGCCCACTCACAGGCCAGTTCCAGACTGCAGCTCTGGAGGGTTTCAGCGTGGTCGAGTTACCCTACCTGGGGGAGAAACTCAGCATGTTCCTAGTGCTTCCCAGCCACAAAAGAACAGCTTTGTCCCAGATTGAGTCTCACCTTTCTGCCAAAACCATAACCCTCTGGGCCAACGGCTTAAAGAGAACAAAGATGGACATTTTTCTACCTAGGTAAGCAATGTTAGTGCTCCAAGATGGATTCACTACTTCAGTGGTCGGAATTGTGTGTGATAGCGGTGACACAAGCAATGTGTAAGGCAAAATCAAGTGAGATGCTTTTGGTTTTGTTATTCATCACATGATCAGAAAAGCTCTAACCCTTTCTTTAGCCATGAAGAGGTGAGCTGGGAATGCCAAAACTTTCTGGTATGCTCTGTGCTGTTTTTAAAAAAAAAAAAAAAAAAAAAAGTATTTCAGTTGGTCCTACAGTTTTTCCTTCAAGTTCGTTTGGGGTATAACAATCCTTTACAGGATCTAAAAGAGAAAAATGTTCCTGGCCCTTTCCCACACTCCATTTTTCTCTTTGCTTAAGGAAGAATAAATATACAGCCTTTATAAAAACACAATATCTTCTTTTTACACCTTTTTAGTGTACTACAAAAGTATTCTACAAAGAACTTGGGGCCTCCTACCAGTCACGCCCATCTTTCTGTGCACAAAGCAAGTTTCAGCAATCCGTTTTCCACATTAGTCATTTGCTGTTGCTAGCAAATGCACATATCCTGGAGATATTTTCTATCATCCATTCAAATGAAATTGCATAGCAGAAGGAATCAGGTGCAGCAGGGCCTTTTGTGGCTGCACCTATTGTATGGATCAGCATGGAAGGGCTTCGTTATGCACCTCTTACAACGCATTCCTCACGTAAATGAAGCGCTGAAAAACAACTTGTACATTAATATTCCTTTTCTCCAAGCTAATCTTTGACAAATGTTTCAAAGACCCCTTTGCTACAGCCAAAAAGATTCTTTAAAAGAGGACACTTGGGGAAATGCAGAGTTCATGTGTCAAGAAGAGTGAGAGGCAGTCTGATTGCAATAGCTTGAGGTGAGAGATTCCTTCTGTTAATGTCTTCAGGTGAAGATGAGTTGCTTTTCTGCAAATTACACTTAATCAGATGGAATGCATTGGGCTCACACAGAAATAGATGGATGAAATGCAAAGGTTTGAAATAAATAGCATCTGTTCCGCCTTTTAACTCTATGAAACTACAAATCCCGCATTTAAATAAAATCTATCATATTAATTTCAGGTTCAGTATTCAAAGCCTTTTTGACCTAAAGACAGTTTTTTCTGCCTTGGGAATTAGAGATGCATTTGATCCCATCACTGCTAATTTTAAAGGCATTTCAGGTAAGAGGCTGGACAGAATAAAAAATGATCACTGACCCAATAGTTGTAGACTCTTACATTTGAATGATTCAGTAGACCTGGGCCTGCTGAACTAGTTGTAATTCCTCCTCTGTGAAACTCTAAAACACAATTCACACTTAACTGTTCTACTTTATTATTGGCAATTATATTTTGAGCTGTTGTTTCGTAGGAAAGAGGAATCTGAAAGGGACAGGGGTGGTTTTGGTCTTGCTTTTTCTTTCTTCTTCTTTTTCTCCTTTCTTGAAGATTAAAACTGTCAAGACAGTATACGCCTGGAAAATGGTTATTTATTCAGAAATTTAGGATGCTTTAGTACAACTTGCATTCCTATTTGTGTTTTTAAATAGTTGTTTAACAGTTAGGGATGCTGATCCGACAAGTCTGTGTTCCAACTCCTGACATCACAAACAACATTGGCATATGCCCATGCTATGCTGTCTTGCTAATCCAGTGACCAGTGGACTAAATTACACTTTCCCTTTGCTAAAATACTAGTGTTATGATTGTAAACTGTCTTGGTTTTGGAAGTCTGAAATTATTCCACTCCTTGGAAAATTTTTATCCCTATTTAATATTAAATAGAAAAAGAATCCAAATTACATATTTTCTTTTTCTTTTGACTACTTCCAGCAACACAAATTATTTCAACATAGTCATTTCTGCTCATAGCAAAGACTCAGAGTGGCAGCTGCGCGGAGAGATGCAGAGTTCACGCAATTATTGTACGTGTTGGCAAATAAATGAAATTCCTCCAATTCAGACAAACCTACTTTTACAGAAGGGTTGCTTTCCTGGGATGAACCTCAGAAGGCATGTTACTTATGGGTTTTTTTAATGCCGCTTTTAAAATTGAACATAGCATTGTTCTGTTGCGGTATATATCTCAATTGCAAAGAGATGCACATTAAAATAATTTATTACTGCCCACTTTTTTGTTAAAGCCTCCTGCTTTTTTTACTGCAAACAAATGTTAATATACTGATAAAGTGCACAAGGATGTATTTTATAAAGTTAACGTCTAGTTAAATAAGATAAATAATTTGAGGAAATGAACGTCATCATAAAAAAAATCTCATTTAGCAGCTTCTTTCCTATGTACACAACTCAGTGGCTTTTGTCATACAGAGTAAGGCTTACAGAAGTATTTGATCCTGCCCGTGGCAGGGTTAGGGATTAAAGGATATGTTGAGGCCCTTCTCAGTTCTACTCTTACACTACTCAGTTACGTATCATAATAGTAGGGTTATAGCTATAGTGGTCTACAAGTTCCATGAGGCAGTTTATAAGGAAGGTTTCTCTTTTATTTAACCAATAGATACAGTTGGAAAAAGAATAGGTAAGTTTTCCGTTCCTCTTCCATACGAAGCAGAAGCCGTAATCTTCAGAATATTTACTCTCAGATCACATTTAGCAAACAAACATGTTACTTCATTTCACACCTGGAATAGCTTCTTTAGAATCATAGAATCATTTCGGTTGGAAAAGACCTTCAAGATCATCAAGTCCAACCATTAACCATGCCCCCTAAACCATGCCCTGGAGTACCCTGTCCACTCGCTTTTTGAATACCTCCAGGGATGGTGACTCAACCATTTCCCTGGGCAGCCCATTCCAATGTTTGACAACCCTCCCAGTAAAAAAATTTTTCCTAATATCTAACCTAAACCTCCCTTGCCTCAACTTGAGGCCATTTCCTCTTGTCCTATCTCCAGACACCTGACAGAAGAGACCAACACCCACCTCACTACAACCCCCTTTCAGGTAGTTGTAGAGAGCGATAAGGTCTCCCCTCAGCCGCCTCTTTTCTAAACTGAACAACCCCAGATCCCTCAGCCGCTCCTCATAAGACTTGTGCTCAAGGCTCCTCACCAACTTGGTTGCCCTTCTCTGGACACGCTCAAGCAGCTCAATGTCTTTCCTGTAGTGAGGGGCCCAAAACTGAACACAGTACTCGAGGTGCGGCCTCACCAGTGCCGAGTACAGGGGAACAACCACCTCCCTGTTCCTGCTGGCCACACTGTTCCTGATACAGGCTAGGATGTGATTGGCCTTCTTGGCCACCTTTTCCTCCAAAATAAGTTAGATTTATCTAATTAAAAAAAATCTGCCTCTCCTCAGTTTTGTCTTGTTTCCATCCCAGATTTTTGACCGTACAAAATTCAGATAGGAACAGGTAAAATGCTCTTTTAGTACTTCCTTGTTTTCACCTGTATGTCAGACTCGATCCTCAGATTCAGACACAAAAGAAAAAAACCTCTCAACCTTCCCCACTTTCTGCCCTCTGCAGTCAGCTGGGGAGAAGCAGACTTGTAACACTCAGCTTGCTATCTTTCTGAAATTAATTTTTTCCAAGCTCCCTTTTATGTCAGTCCCGTTGTTTCTTCCTGAAGAGCGGTTTTTCTGCAATTTCCCTTCCAACGGTTCCTCAATTCATTCCTTGTCCCCACGGTGTGAATCAGTTTGGACTCTCACCATGTAACCTCGCTTTCCACCACAACCTGGAAGCCTCTCAAACTAGTAATTCCCATTCAGCATTCAGTCCACTGTTGTCCATGTAGTGGGAAAAAAAGTCATAAAGATGAAAGAATAGGTAAACATGGGTAGAAATGAGGGAGAAGAGGGTATTCGCAATTCCTGCTCGCACTGTCAAGGGACCTGCTTCCCTCCATCAGCAATACAGAGATCCAAGACACAGTGTCTTCCCTAAAGCAACCCAACGTTGCCTTTCTCATGCGTTATCTCACTCTAAAGATGTTCTTATACTGTGTCAAAGCAATGCTCTTCCGTAGCCTGAACCCAGCTCCCACCACTGGACATCACTGGAAATGGGCCAGGCTGCAGCTGGCTCCATCAGCAGAAACGGGAGGACATCCCACAGCTCTTCCAGGTTTACACCGATACGCACACACAGTCAAAATCTTGTCGTTCCCCTTCCCCCAGACTAGAAAGCAGATCTGAATGATGAGTAGTCACTAGCAGAAATGCCTTTAAGCAGAACACCCCAACTTTGCATTCACAGTAGTGATTCTTTCCTAAGAACTTCACTACCTGTCTGAAAGCAGGATCCACATTTCACATGAAAGTCAAGAGGCACTCGGACCAACAAGCAAAAGGACATGTTTAGGCAGAGAAGTTCAAGACACACATGAGTGTTTTAGCTTATTCTCCAAGTTCCCAACATATAAGGTCACACTGTTCCAAAACCAAAGTAGTCATACTATCTCAGCTACATGCTGAGCTAAAAAGTCCATAACATTAAGCTAGCTTAGACGCCCAGGCTGTCCACACTCACCCATATTAGGCACACGTACAAAAAATCAGGAGTCATGTCAAAATTAGAACTGAGGATCTTCTAATGCAGAAGCCAGGTACAGAAAAAGCAACTGAAAGGCAGGTTTATACTGTGCTGTCTTTCTGAACGTGATGTGCTGAAGGAACCAATGAAAGGGATTTCTGACTG
Source organism: Harpia harpyja (assembly GCF_026419915.1). Taxonomy (NCBI): domain Eukaryota; kingdom Metazoa; phylum Chordata; class Aves; order Accipitriformes; family Accipitridae; genus Harpia; species Harpia harpyja. Next base: position 33,675,908 of record NC_068943.1, read on the forward strand.
AAGAAAAGCTAACAATGTGACACGTGATGTGTTCAGTATCAGTTCACATGTAGTGAGGTAGAAAGCAATGTACTTCATGTTACTGCAGTGAATTCCTTGAAAGCTAAACATTGTTTAAAATTATATTCCTTCCACTAAGCATTATTTTGTAAGCAGTGCTATCTTCAGAGTATTTTAGAAATTTTTGCTTCATTTTTTAAAAATGGAATAGAGCAGAGGCCAGGCATACAGCACCATTTGTCCAGCAGCATCAGGTAACGATGCACTTACTGCTGCTCCAGCTAAATGCCAAGGGACTGGAATCCCTTGGCCTAGCCAGCCTTTAGCGCAGTTTGGTTTTAGTCATTGAATTAGTTGCCCAGCTGAAATATCTAACAGTTATGTGACCCTTAGATTCTGCAGAAAAAAAAGGTAAAAGCATTCTGAATTTAAAACAAACAAAGCAAGCAAAAACCTGTTCACAATGAAATTCAGAAAATAACTACTAATATTAATTTCTGGGTTTTTGCAGGACAAGATAGTCTTTATATTTCAGAAGCTATTCATAAAGCAGAGATTGAAATAACAGAAGATGGTACGAAGGCATCAGGAGCTACAGGTAAATCAAATATACAGACTTCTCACTTCTGGAGCCTATCACTACAGAAACAACTACTAGCCTTTTATTTGGGGGAAAAAAAAAAAAAGAAAAAAGCATGGTAGCATTTAAACATATGCCTAACCTAAATTAAACTTTTGTATTTAACGCGCTTCCATTTCGCCTTTGTAATTGTTCATAAGAACTCTTTAATTTTTAATCTCAGGCTGATATGTAAAGGTGCAAGTGAAAACCAGCTTTACCAGCTCAGGGAAAGTCCAGTTTGAGAAAATAAACCACTTATTTTTCTGTTGGCTAAATCTGTTTGCTCAGATCATAAAAGCAAAGAATGAAAAACAGTTACTAACATTTTATCTATAGCTCCTGAACTGTTACAGGGATTGTTTTTTGAAGATGATCTCTTTGGTAGTATTGAAGGTAATGATGGGAAAGTTTTGTCTTCATGAAGATGAAGGCAGGCTTGTTTCTTACATACTTTGAAGCATGACCTTCATGTGCAGTAGCTTCTGCTAACAGATCATTTCCACGTGAGCAGCCCCACGTGGCTGAGTGAGGAGACTCATTCCAGTAAAACCTCGGCTAAGGACTAGAGTCAATAAATGACCTTCATAAGCTGAATGACATCTCAATACAAATCCTCCATCATGATTTACGTAAAACAGGGGAACTAAAATTACTGAGCTGAGCAATCCCCATCTTTTTTTTTTTTTCTTTTTTTTGGTCACATGAGCCTTATCAAAGAAGGCCCCTGGTTTTTTGTTTCCCTTTTGGAAGCCTCAGGAGATGCTACAAGTCAGCATGAAAAGCAGCCCTAGACCCCGGCGTGGATTACGTAGGCATTACTGCCACTTGCTTGCTCCTCTTGGGAGGCTGAACGTGTCCTCAAGCTGTTCAAACATCAGCACGGCAGAAGGGCGATCGTTACTCACACCTCGCCCTTCTGCTTCCCTGGGCTGTGCCCACTGCAGATGTGCTCCACCTGCACATCGCAAACGCTGGTGGTCCTCGACTGCAGGTCAGGGCAAGACCTGGGTCTCTCCCATTTCTCCTCATTGGCCTCCTTGCTTTCAGGAGCTGCCCTGGGAGGTACACCTCCCCTCACCGCAGACACCCCACGGTCACAATGCCGAAAGGAACCTGAGGACACCTGATTTGGTATAGGATTCCTCTAGCAACAACTTTGAATAAGACACATGCTGTACATATGTGTGCTGTACATATGTACATATTTGATGTAACGAAGTTAGCCTTTCTGCAGAACTGTACAGTTTTAAATTTTAGGACAATTTTCATCTCTACCGGGGAATTAATATTTTTAGTAATTTTTCTGGTAATTCCCATACAAAATAAAAGCTTTTAGGTGGCTTCAATTACATACCAAACTCTAAGGGCAATAGCAATCAATCAGACCTTTATCCCATTGAAACCAATGCCAAAACTTTCCTTAACTCCAGTCAGACCAAGCTAAGAAGCTGATTTAAAAAGGTATAACTATGTTTATTGTTTACTTTAAAAGCTCTGGAACTAGTCACATGGTGGCTTGAAAGCTGAAGTAGGCAGGTTTTTTAGGACCACTGAAATAGTGCCACTCAAACTAGTTTTACTGAGTCTTACTTGAATTTTCAATTTAATTCCATTGTTTTAAATGCTCATTAAAAAATAATCCAAATCTGGGGTTTTTAGCATTGGGGTTTTTTTGACAACATATTCTTAATACTATGTAGCTACAAGGAAGAATTTATTTAAACAAGATGTACTTTAATAATAGCTGAGCCATCATAATTGTTAAGGACTCTTTGTTTAATCTAATAATTAACCCACAACCAGAGAGAGGAAAGACAGTCATAAATTGAGATCAAGGATACTTAGGTTTTGTTGAGAGCTCTGACAGAGAAATTCCAGGATGAGACACATATTTCTCTGCTGTTTGTCTCCCATTTAGAAAAGGGACTACATTTGTGCCTTGCTTATCTTTTTTACCAGAACAGCATAGCTAGGAATTGGCTAACAGGCTAGGCAATAGCATCGTATGACTTCAGCAGGGTTAGGGCTGTGATAACAACAAAAATTACATCACCTTTGAAATCCAAAGCCAGACAGAGTCACTTCAGCAATGAAATACACACGAATCACCTGCAGGTAGTCTCGCAACACTTGTTCATTCACCCAGACTGATTTCACTGTTGGATAAAATTGTTGGTTTATTCTGAAAGCAGAGGAGGAACTCAAAACTCAGCATACTAAACACCAGAGCTCGAGGGCACTGTGCAGAAGGTGGGAAGAAAACGGACACATTTTACTAATGTTTTCTTTGTTGCATTACAGCAATGGTATTACTAAAAAGATCTCGAACGCCTATTTTCAAAGCAGACAGACCTTTCACATTTTTCCTGAGACAAGCTAATACAGGTATGCATGCTCTGTGTTTCAGTAGCAGAATCCTTCGCAAGTAGCACTGAAATCAATAACAAGGTCTTTGTAAATAGCGTGCCATTCTTCAGTCCAGGAAACTTCAACAACCATGGAAACAGTGGGTTTAGGGTTTTTAAAGCATAAAGAATACAGTTTAATTTCTTTAAAAAGAATGCATGATAGTCATAGAAGTCAGGGAAGCCAGATTAGCCTCTTCTATGTATATGCAGTATGTGCTCAAAAAGATTTCTACCATAATCATAGGCACTAGGAAAGGTCTTACAGATCTTAAATGCCCCAAGATTAGGGACCAATCTCCACAGGGTAATTCAAATTACAAAAGGGCTGGATCAGCTGGATTCATATCTGAAGTTAAAGTAGAAATCTTTCCCTATAAATGAAACTTACTCATGCCTACACAGATGGCACACAGCAAACAGACTTCAACCTGTAGGCACCAGGACCTGAAACTCCCTATATTAATTCCTACCTCAGAAGTTTCTAGGGAGATAGCTCAGAAATTCTGAAGACCAACAATCTTTTGCCCAGCTACAGCTCAGGATATGCAGAAGCAAATTTCTATTCCCTCGTATCTTGAATAGCAACACCTTCAAGGAGGTAGTTTTACACATCTGGACCTTTCACTACTTCATATCCTCACAAGACATTCAGGTTATCAAAAGCCATGGATATTCACTGTATGTAACCAGGTAACTTAGCTCTGCAAAAAGCGTAACTTGTATCTTCACTTTTGCAAGGAACTGTCAAAAAATACATGTTTCTTTTGCAACTGAAAACTTTTTCTTGCTAAGAAGCTCCTCCAGCCCCCAAAACAAACAAACAAAACTGCAGAGCATGTCTGGAAGAGTGAAGCATCACAGTGCTCCTTTGGCTTCAGTATTAGACTATGTCTCATTTCAGATGTCCAATCATCTAAGTTACTCCAGAATCTCTGCCAAAGGAAAACACCATATAGCTCGTTGGCAATAATAAAGAACAACTGCATTATGCACCATTTAGCAGGTGTTTGCTCCCCCAAAGCACCAGGCCATCTCCAACAACTCTTACCCTTCTTAGCAATGCAGTAAACTTGCACCTTAAGTATTTTCCTAAAAATCCTTCAAACCACCAAGTTTCTCTCTCATGTCCATTTAGATTTGCAGGGAACATATAGCCGTTTACAGGGTTCAGTAAAACACTGGGGCCTGGCAAGAAGACCAAAGAGAATCATTTTCTTTATGTGCTTCCAAGCAACACACACCTTTCTCTTAGTCAGTGAATACCAGTGTACATAACATTCTGCTTTAAAAACCTGTACCTTAAACTTTGACCAAAATGCAAACACATCTTTTAAAGAGAAAAGCACTACCTTGGTGGGGGTTTTATTTTAAATATGCTTTGGCAATCATTACCATTCAATGAATAAAAGTATTTTTTACTTGGCAAATACAGAATTAAAAAAAAAAAGTCACTGAAAGCTGATCTATGAAACCTGAGCCACAGATTCTTCAGGATTAAGAACAAACTGATTTCGGTGAATAAAATTGCTCAGTTTATAGTATATATATAAATTATATAAATAGGAAGGAAATCAGATTGTAAACCAGGATTTTACGTGAAGCATAAAAAAAATATATACCTTCCAATCAACTCAAAATCAGAAATACATTTCTGTAGTTTAAGCTTTTTAATGCAAAAAGTGAAAACTGTGAAAACATTGAGTCATTTTGTTAGTTCAGACTTGGTGACTGAAGTTGTTCAGGTATGAACAGGGGAAAGGGTAAACAAGATCTGCTTCTAACACATTTTATTAACCTAGAGGTACTTAAAAGTTACTATCCCCATAAAGATCACAATGAGTCTTTATGTAGATCAAAAGTCTTCATTGCATCAGTCTCCTAGTAATAGCAGAAATACATTTTCCAAGACTTAAAATAGCATAGATCTGCCTGAAATAATTGAAAAAGTTTGGGTTTCTTTAACCTGAATTTCAGGTTTGAATGCATTCCTTTTGAAGGACAGGCAAGGTAACAGCAATGCAAACTGAACCACAGATTCAATGAATCTGAGGCAGTGATTTCATTCAAGGGGTTGCAATAACCTCTTCTGTAACTACAATATCAACACAAAGGAATGAATTTAGGCTGTTTTGCTCAGTTCAAAAGTGGTTCTTTAGCCAATGGTCTGGATAAGTTTCAGGTTTTGGAAAATTTCTGGTTTGGGCTACCAACTATTTGGAAAGTCCTTTTTGTTTTAATACAGAAATGTTCAAATTATTCTAAGGCAAGCATGCAATTGCAGTCCATTTTTCCATACCAGCAATGAATAATCACAAATCTGCTAGTTCTGTGCTTAATTTATGTATGTAAACGGTACTACACTTTGAAAATATCATCCTAAACTGAAATAATGTTAATATTGTTTTCTTTTACAGGTTCGGTATTCTTTATAGGAAGAGTTACAAATCCTTCGTAATAAACACTAGACAAATATGCTGTCTTCTCTTCCTCCTATGGTGAGCTTTCCTTCAATGAAATTAAAGGCTACATTATATCTATTTATTAAAATACTGTTTTAAACAACATCACTTCTGCAGGAATAAGAGTGAGCAAGCCCTCCACTACCTTATTACTTTGTACATGCTGTTGGAAACTTACAGCTGGCTAGGAATCATTAGCAGCACAACTACAGCAAAGAAAGTAAGCATATAAACATTTGAGGAAATACTGAGCAGATTTTGCCACCTAAATGTTTAATAATATGGGCCAACAGCTTCTGCTTAACTTCATCATGGCTAAAGTCAGCTTGATGGTTGCAGAGTATGGATGTCATCTGAAAGAAAGCATCCCACAAGAAAGCTTTGTGATACATGTCATTTTTCACACACAACTTTATTTCCCTGTCCTGAAGTCAAAAACTTAACAACAAAATTGAGATTCAGTCTGGTCCCAGACTTAGATATAATGCAGCTGAGATAGTAAGGTAACAAGCAAACAGCAAAATGCTGTCAAATGGGAATCAAGTTGAGAGGCTATTTCAAAACTGACAGAACAGGTAGGAAGCAGAAATACCCATTCAATCAGTGACCAAACAAATATTATTGCCAAAAAAGGCAGTAGTACTACCTTTACTACATTTTACTTTTTTTTTTTTTAAGTGAACACAACATAGAATGGACATTCCTGAAGAACACCAAATGAAGCTAAAAGCATCTAGAAAAATGCTTTTTTTCAGCATCCTGACAAAAGTTGGGATACAGTGAGCATTTTAGTATAAGATTCAGCAACTCATGGCACAAGCATCAGAAACCCAGGCCCATAAAGATTTTGGGTGAAGACTGCAAACCACTGACTCGTAGGAAAAGCATGAGAGGGGAGTTGCTCCCACTGAATCAAACAAAGCTTTCCAGAATTTAGGAGCATCTAGCACAGATGAAAGACATGGCCAATAAAGCATTCAGTGATATTTTGTGCCCAAGCAGGAGCACCTTCTGGCTGTTCCTGCATTTGTAAACATGTAAAAACTTCTGACACAGAAAAACTCTGTGCAGGATTCCTCAAAGGCTACTGACCCCTGCTTTACTACACTGTATCCTCATAAAACTGTGGGGTTTGTCATTGCTGTGGATGTGCATACAGGACATCAGTTTGTTATGTTACTCACCAAATAGCGAAGTCCAAAGTACACAAGGCCACAAGGGATCATCCTACCATAGTTGCGATTCAGCATTAGCTTCCTTGCTCTCTGATTAAGAACAGAATATCCAGTGATACAAAACTGCTCTTCACTCTCTAACACTGACAGTAGAACATATAAGCTCTGGAAAGGGAAGGCAAAATGAACCATTCCAATAAAAACTGTACTCAATCCTACACAAAGATTAAAATAGAGCTTTTATTGATGGAATAACAAAAGTGCTTTTCTTAAATATTTTTCAAAATACATTTATACAACTTACAATAATATATCCAAAATAACTGTATATACAAAACATTACCTTGTTTAATGTATGTGCTTTTTTTTTTTTTGAAAATTACAAAGCAACTTTTTGGCAAAGTTCAACCTCAAGAGGTGATAGTTTTGAAGGTTGGATTAAGAAAAATAGAACCTGAGGGAAAGTGACACTTAAGTCCATGACAAGCAAGAAGTTCTCCATTTAGTTAAATAAAAATGTTTTTGTAATATTTTTCACATTACAAAAATAACAGAAGTGGAGAAAAAAAAAAGATGATGGATACTTTTCTCATCATTTTATAGAGCAGCTTCTCATTCTTTCGGGTACAGGAACTTGAGATAAGAGTGCATGTCAAAAATGAATGCAACTAAGGACAGCAGCGCCCTGCTGTGGCTTTCTCTTGTGTGCAGTGTTTCTTAGCTGCTGTTGATATGGTTGACCTGATTGGATCTGCGATGGATTTCTTCCAGAAAACTCTCAAGCTGTTCTATCAGCATTCGTTTTTTAAACCTGTATTTAAAAGAAAGCATAATAATGGATGCACACAGTAATACATGAAACATCGTTCACAAAAATTTCACTGAACCCTGGAAACTTCAGTTATTATTTTAGGTCCAGTGCATGATGAGGTTATATATACCTCATATGTATATACGCTGTCTCCTAAAGTTCTGGTAAACTACTAACCTGCTCTTCCATTTAATGAGAGAATACAAAACTATGCTGACTGCAGTCTATTCTAGCATGTTGCTGAACATCACTCAGCCCTCAGAAAGCCAGGAAAAAGAGAGTTGAGTGCTTGCTGTTTCCAGAAGTTGTGAAGTACAGAAATAAAATATATGTCAAAAGAACTATAACCTTAAAGCTGGCAACAGCTTTTAGGGATTATTTGCATGCCTTCATGGTGCATTCACAAAAGTTAAGTGAAGTTGGTACTGGTGAAGGAATAGCCACTACACAGTACAGAGCAGATTTCCTGACAAGAAAATATAAATTAAAAGTTTGAGAAAGAAATTAAAGAAAATGCAGATGTAATCCATACCTGGAGTCTCTACAGTTCTATTCCATATCGATTACATAAATTTGAACAGCAGACCATTTTGTCCCCTTTGCTCACATCCCTGCCTCAGCGCTCACAGCTCCTTGCTGTTTCCAGCTAGCCCTCCCCCTTGCAACATTTCTGCATCTGAGAAGCCACATCCGACCGATACTTTGGCAGCTGTACACATACTCAAAGATAAGCAGCAATGAAAAGATGACACGCTTTCTCAGCTCGGTACTATTCTGAACTATAGATGGGGTTCAGTCCTGTGGCCGTAGTAAACCCCAGCAAAAGCCTCTAGTCCCGGCAAGACCTCCCAGTCCATGTTCTTGACTCACAGAAACATGGCATCTGCCCTAATTCCCAGACCACAGACCTCCCCACAACCCCAGCTTGACTACGGGGAAACAAGCTCCCATTGCCAACCACTTACTATCTTGTCGAATACCCGTGCTCTGGGCCCCTTACCCATCCTTCTCATCACAGTTCTCCTCAGTAACCCCACAGAAACCCCAGACTTCAAGTACTGCTTCCCCTCCATTCTTCCTCATTGCTTTCACAGCTGCTCCCTGCTTGTTGAAAAGTATTAACCTGGGATATAGGTAATTATTCCTTCTCATTCCCTGTAGTAAAAGTACAATTATCTAATAGCAAAGTGCTTTACTATAATACAATCCTAGTGAAAATTTAACGTGCTAATACTCTGTGCAAGTGACTGGGTAACATTACTTTCCAGAATACCTTCAAGCCCCTCTGAAGCAGCTATACAAGTTAACAGCAGACATTTCCTAGAAACTTAAAACCTGGTGGAAGGTAGGGAAAAAACACATTGCTAACTATTCTCACATAACTGCTGTCACAAGAATTCAGGTTTACAGTGCACTATGTCAAGTCCTTCAGCACATCTCACTGAAAGTTCTTTTCCAAATGCTGAACTCTACAGCAAACTATTTTTTCCAAGTCAACAGAAACAATTTACCACATTAACTAATATTGTAATTAACAGAATTAAGCATTGACTGTAATGCAACTCTTCACTCTAAGAATATTAGTTCCCTTAATAAAACTTCCTTGAGTAGTTCTAGCTATTGAGCATAAAGCTTCATTATTATTTTGAAATTGGTTGTATTACTTCTTGCCACTTTTATCACTAGTGGGTATTGGTCAGCATTTTGCCTAGGTACACACTCTGGGCTTTACTATGTGTATTAGTAGCCTAAAGCTCTTAATTTGGAGAATAAATAAAAGGGAACTAAATTTCTCATACTGAGAAGTTGGTTGATTTGGAGAATGTTGATCTGTATTTTGTCAGCTTTTGCTCTAGACTATTTCGCAGAGAATTAAAAAAACACTTATTCTTAGTGCTAGGACCACAAATGGCTTGCTATGCCAACTCCGGAAATACTGAAGACCTCTCCACTACATAGGCTACTTCCTTTTAGCCCTTTCCTAAATAACTCTTCAGTTTGTGCGTCCAAAGTTATAGCCATCTATTGGGAAGTCATGTCTCTTGTGTTCAGTAAGGACTCCTTATAAGCCCTAACACTACCCACCCAGGCTGAGCCAAATGTGTATCACTAAGCATAAGAAAAGTCTTTGCCAGAACAGAAATAGCTAAGGATTTGAAATTGAGATGTGGTATCTCCTTGTCTTTAATATTTTCACAATCAACTGGAAGAAAAAAAAAAAATCCATTATCTACCTCATCTTGATTTCTGCCTCTCAAAAGTGATAGCTTTTCTGCTATCAGAAGAGGAACTGCAGGACAGTCAGTTTCCACAGGAAGCTGAAAACTGGATTGTTTTAGAAAGCTTCCTCTCCCCTCACAACAATCTAGTGGATCAGCCTCCAGAATTGAATGGGGATGGTTTTTAAACACACACTTTGTTGCTGAAATGCTCAAGAGCTTTCTTAAGTCTGTGTTCAGAGTCAGAGCTCCTTGGAGCAGGGAAAGAGAGGAGGCATCCCAAATTTGAATTGCATTCCATAGCACTGCAAAGGTCATCTGTCAGTTAACAAAAACAAGACTATCCTGAGAACTCTGGAGAGCCTAGACATGTTTCCTGCAGGGAGTAGGGAACCTTGGTTAAATGTGATAGCTTGCCTGGATAAGAAAAGAAGCAGAGAACTGCAGTGTTATCCAGGTGGATAAAATGACCACACTATAAAAATCTAACCAAGGAGAGAGATTAAGCTCTTCCTACACTCAAACCAATAAAAATTAAAATTTAAAAACAGTCAACAGAAACAGAATTGCCAACCTTTTCCACCAGTAGATACAGAAAACTGTTGACTATGGTGGGAGAGAGGATTTAATTCTGATGCATCCAACAGCAACACTCAACCGCTGCCAAATTTTATAGGAAGAGAGTCACATTTTTAAAGACAAAATCTGAGGCAAAAAGGTAAGCTTGTGCAAACAACACACATCAGGAAGTTTATGTGTTTCTGGATTTTTTTCTAGGGAATTATTTATTTGCAGTGAAAAGCATTGTGTGGCAGGTTTCAAATAAAGAACTGCATGGTTGTCAAGCAGTTATGTATAGCAGTACATGGTGCAGTTTTAAAAGATTAATACAATTCAGTTACCTACCTTGAAGCTTCTTTAATAACATTTTGTAAAAATATCAGTCGGGTTTGTAAGCTTCCTTGTACATGCTTCAGTAAAAAGAAGATTCTTTCATATTCTTAAAGAGAAGAGCAAAATCATAGTTACTTAAGAAATGCCTATACAAATATCTGTTGTAATAGATCTGAGTGAAATCTAAGTGAAATGCAACAGATTTCATTCAGCTTTTGTAAGCTTTTAGGATATATCTCCTATCAACCAGGCCTGTAGCAATGACATACTGTTTAATGAACACTAACATTAAAAAAAACAGGAAACTGCAGTTTAGGGTATTACTGGAACACCTAACAAGTTAATTCTAACACTAATAATATAAAAAACATGACCATCATGGACATTGATAAGTATAGCAATGTTTTAATCACTCATCTGGGAAGTTTTTAGCAGAGGTTTTAAAACAAATCTTTTCAGCTTTAAATTTATTTTGCTTCAGTCTCATGGTTCATCATGTTTCTAAAATAGTGATCTAATGTGAATTCTTTGTCTAGCTCTCATGCCAATCACCTGAAAGAGATTTGGTATACTTACTCCTTCCTGGTTTTCGGATCTCTTTCATAATTTGTGCTCTTAGCTCTATATTAATCTCTCTGGAACTTCTGCAATGCACTGTTTTTCTCCCTTTGCTGGGTGAAGACATCGGCAAGTTCTCCTCAGTACTTTGCTCTTTACTACCTGATTTCTCATGATTCTCCAAAAACCCATCAACATTCAAGTTATTCCCTAAATGTTCATGGCCTACATCCTCTGTATGAGCTGCTGATCGATCCAATGAGTTGAACGGAGAAGAGGGCATTGAAAACTCTGAATGCACAGTATTTGGGAAAACGTCTGATGAAAGTGGGTCTGTAACATGATTCTCAACCACATCATCCATTGTAACCTCATTATTTGTTTCTGATGCTGAAAAAAAAAAAAAAGATTACACTTGCCAGTTTCACATTCTTTATCATCTGATATAAGTCAATAAGTCAGTTCAGTATTAAACTCTTGTAAAGCTATGCTCCAGCTTGTATAGTCTACTGTACATGCCAGGCATAAGAAAATGTGTTTGTGGGTTGTAACAGTGAGCACATTACTATATCTTCTGGCAATTAATGGCTTAAAAAAAAATCACAGGTATATTCCATATATGAAAAGGGAAATTGCTATATGGACTACCAACAAAAGAAAAAGCACCTGTAAAATCTGTTTTAATGACATGCTTGTCTTTCCCCATTAAATTGAACTGACAAAGTTTACTTTAGTGCTGAACAGTGAGCAAGACTTACAGCACCTCAGCTCCACACTACGGGAAGTGAATTCACCGCACTTGAAGCAAAATTCAAATTAACTTCACATTGTGATACTTTTGGAGCATCTGCATTCCCAGGCAAAGGAAGAACACCCTTCTGACTGTTTACATTGTCTCCTCATTTAATACAGGAAATACATTGTTTATACTGGGAAGTTCATATGAAAGAGACTTCTGTCTGAAGGACTATTTTAACTCTTTCTGTAATTAACCCCAGATGCAGACTTAAATACTGCATTTTCAAAAATGAGGGATAAAATTGCCATATTTGGGAAATCAGCCAGTGGTATTTCTACACAAACAAGTTTTTTGCATAAATTAAAAAGCAAACGCTCTAAAGATGATGAAGATTCACTTACTTTTGTGAATAGGAATAGGTTTAATAACGTCAGGCTGTGCTTGAGTGATTGGCGTTGGTGGCCCTTTCCCTCCAATGTGGTTATTCACAACTGGAGGAGTTTGCGGTCGACCTCTGAGCAGCGGGGACATACAACGTCGTCTTTTTGGAATCCCTTGCATATTTGGTTCTCCAGGTCTTTTATGTTTATTTTGAGGTCCTGATACAAATTCATCTGCTTCATCTATCATCATTCCCTGTAATTAATTTAATGGGGAGAATTCTTAAACTTTACGCCAAAAATACATCATATAAAATACAATGAATGCTTTGATGTTATGATGATGTTTACCATGTATAAGGCAACTATGTAAAACATGCCATTATGTACTGAATTCTCAAATGTCAACCAAAACCTCCCTAGACTAAATCAATGTGCTTAAGGCCCTTATCCAACAGTCTGCCTAGTAAGACAACTGAGTGGGCTGTCAAACTTCCTTTTCAGTAATTGCAAAATAACTAAAACATTTAAAAGAAGAGCTCTAAATGACATTGGTAATTTGGTCAAGTCCAAGACAGATTTGGACAAAAGGGAGAGTCCATGCTCTCAAAGTTAAGGGAAGCTTTTTATGGAGGAAGTTTGGTAAAGGAAACATGATTAGGTATTAGTTATACTACAGTGACAAACATATTTCATTTATAATACAATTCAGAGGCATAATACTGATTTTCCAACAAAGACTGCCCTCCATAGGATACTATTGATGGAAAAACATCTGAGACACTTTCTTGTAAGCAGTACTTTTCCAAATACTGGAAAGTGATTCTCCAATACATTGCTCTTTGAATGGTCTAATCAGCAGCGCACACACTCACAACAGCACATTTTTAAAAAGCTTTACAGGAAAGTCACCTTCTTGTCCAATTTGAATGGATTGCCAAATGTATGAAGCCTTCGTGGTTGATCAGGATCAAGCTCTCGGAGCGGAGAAGGTATTTGTTTTAGATACTCCTGGTAGTTTCCCATTTGTGCTATAGGTACACTGTGAACTTGATCTATCATAACAGAAGGGTTTATTAATATATGATACTGCTCACCTTATGAGAATTTAGTCTATATCCACTTCACACCTCCAGTTTTCAGTCTTTTATCAAATGCATTAACAAAATAGATTTGCAAAACTCACCATTATTCTTGCCTAACTGGTATTTATACCATCATGTTTTGAGTGCAGGAAACTTGCTTAAATGAATCAGTACGTGTCTTGTGTATTTATCATTATGACAGGGAAATAAGCAATAGTTGTCATACATGGATGTTAGTTTTCCAATATGTCCCATAAGTTTTCAACAGGGCAGATGGGTGAAAAAACTGAGACTGGGAACAAATTATAACTAAAACATTACTACAAACAAAAGACACATTAATGCAAAGTAGTAATGCCATGCTGCATACAGCTTTGACACAACCCAATTTTAGCCACCCAAAGTTTACTTGAGACTAGCATTTTCCCAAAGCAATGGTGATTTTTGACCACTGGAATCAATAAATTCTTAAAATCCATAGGACCTGATTCTAAACTTGTTATGGATTTAAAGTTGCCAAGCCTTTGAACAAGCAAAACATATGCTAGCAGAAATAACTAATGTTAGTTTTTTTCTGCTTTTAGTGGTTTAACCCCCTCCCCAAAGAGTAACTTCTCTGCATTTCACCTTACATTATCACTTCATTACAGATGTTAATCTGACCCAAGTAGTGGCAGGACTAATGTAACATACACTTTCACTTGCATTGCTCTTCTCATTTTCTCCACTTATTTCATCATCTTCTGTTGCCATAAAGCAGTATCAGAAGACAGAGTAGAAAGGTAAAGGAATAAATTAGCAGACTACTGAACTATTTGCTGTTGACCTAAGGCAGCACCCAGCGAGCAACCTTACTTTTCCACTGCTAAAAATCCACTTCTATGGAGAGAGATCGTAATGTTCAGAACTGTCCTGTGATTTTTCTCAGATACATCATGAAAGTTGGGAAAAAACAGTGAACAAAATCTTATTTAAAAGCCCAAGTCTCCTCATATGGACTAAAGGACAGAGCAGTGAATCTGCAATCTTCTCTAGCCTCACCATTTTTTGTTCCAGTAAGTTATTTAAGGAAAAAAAAAAATCTAAAAGAACATGCAGTTTAATGGCAGTAGCAGACATCCACGAAGTTTTAAAGAACTACACTACTTGTTATAGTCCTCAATTTTTAGTACCAATCACATCACAGGTAGACAAAAAATAAACTGTTATCTAACCTTCATCTTGTCCTTTGAGGAACTTGCGAGTACTCTTCAGTAAATTAGATCTCATTCGTGTTAACTGATCCAAAAGATTTCTTCTGGGTATGTCATAAGCATTTCTAAAAGTCTGAGGTTTCAAATCCTATGGTTCCAACAAATAAAGTTCCAATTAATACCGTATATGAAACAATATCTAGCATTTCAATGGAAGTATATTGAAAATAACAACATTACACACAGTGGTGCTTACCTTATTCAGCAAAGCTATTTGGAACCCAGCATACTCCTTCATATTGAGGTCTAGAGGTCTATGAGGAATTTCCCCAGTAATCCCCTGTAGCAGATGTTGAAAATCGTTCCTATGTGCCATAGACAGGTTGTGTGATCTGCTTCTGACCTTAATTCCAGTCTCTTGCGCTACCTTTTTGCCTACAGAGCCAATGACTCTATCGGACTCTATTTTGGCCTTAATTTGAAATAAATAAATAAATAAAATTGACAATATGCTCTTAAAAGGATTAGTCAGACTTATTCATTTTAAATTCCTACCCAGAAGATTCAACAATGTGCTAATACACTATGACGACCATAACCAGGATGAGTGCTTAAGGAGTGCTTAATACATAACCACTTAATGCTTACTACAATTTTAAATATAGTGAACAGTTTGTGCCTACGTCTTCTGCATATTTCTCCTCTGCTGCCCATTATGGTATCTAAGCACCAATATGCATGCAATGCTTTTATTTTCGTAAAATGCCATAATTTGACTAGTAATCCTCTGCAAATCTATCTGTACTCACATGGACTGTTTTCTACAATCACAGCTAAACACTATAGTTCTCAAAAGACTGATTCTCCCACAACTATAGTTGCGATCAGTCACACAATGGTATCAACTTTTTAAAAGCTCAATACAAATAGTCATAACATTAATAAATATGAAATACATTACAATACCCAATTCTGTTTGACTAGACAGACCTAACCCCCAATATTATGTTAGATTTGTACCAAAATCAAACATGTTCATAAATGCCAGCTTTTTGGCACAATATAGTTGAACAAAGAGCCAAAAGTAATTTACTAATACACCTGCCAATGTTGTTTTCGCAGTTTCACATAAATTTATAGCCTACTCAAAATCTGAATATATACTTATTAAGAATACTGGGTCTCTATTAGCAGTGCCTTTCAGAAGTTAGAAAAGCTTTAAGTACAATTTGCAGTGCATGTCATTACATCTTAGGAGTCTAAGATGTCTAGGTTGAGAGACCAGTTCACAGAATACTGAGCAACATGACTGATTTAACAGGATATACTGTAAACTTCAAGAAGTTTGCTCCTCAATCATTTTTATTAATGTTTTAAGAAAAATCTGGTCAAACTCATTAGTTAAGTTACAAGTACTTGCACTACTGTTTCTTGAAGTTTCAAGCCTACTGCATTTTTTTATCTTGAACAAGAAAGCTTAACATGCACAGTTTAACAAAATAAAAGTGAGGTAGCAAGGCAGAAATGCTTTAGCTGGTGCAGGAGACTAGTCAAAGATACGGGCACTATTCTGAACACAATCAACAATTTCAAAAGGTCACTTGCCACTTCTATGACTGTATCCTTATTGAGATTCTGAATTATGTCAGTTTATATTTACGGAACACTTTCTGTTTCATTTCACAAGCCAAAGAAAGGACACTTTCGAATTCAAATGCACAAAGTATAAATCTCTATTTTCTGAAAAAAATGCTAGAACATCTTCAATATCTAAGGTAAGACAACATGTTTTCTTTTGGACAAAAATATGTTACTGTCTGTACAAGTAAAAATGGTCCTTAAATACAAAAAAATCTCCATTTGTACCTCCATATCTATCTCTATAGTCCAGTCTATAAAGTCTATTTTTAAATGTTAAGTTTTCCCTCAATTCAGAAAACTAAAGTGCTTTTTTGCTAATTGCTTATGGGAAGGTATTAACTTGATCTTTCTGCTTTTTTTTCCCTTCAAAGCCATTGAACTTGAGTATTTTAAGATTATCCTGATATTAGAATAAGTTTTTACTGCTCTTTTGCTTCAACATTACCTGCTGACTCAACTTTTTGAGATATGAAATGACACTGTAACTAAGTCCATATTCCACATTGTCAGCTATAAGGTTAGGTGCTCCCATCATTCTCACAGCTTTCTTCAAAGGCTGAAACATGGAATATATTGTATAGTCATATTTAACTTTATAAGTGTTGTATACATACTTCAACTAACTGTATCCATTTCAAATAGAACCTGAGGTCCTCAAAGTTAGAAAAGAAGAAAAACAAAGACTTTCAAGGGCAGCATTTTTTTGTTGTTCTTTTAAAGCATTGTTCCATTCATACAGAATCAATTATGAACAGAGATATCATTTATATACAAGTCACAGCTGATGAAATTTTCATAACATTCAGGTCTCAAGCCTTCCACAGGACTCCAGTGAAAACAGTATTATTATGCATGAAGTTCAGCTATTCTCTCTTAAATTAATACATATTCTACTTGAAATAAGGACTACACCCATAGTGGAAAGATAACTATAGTTACATAACATAATAGAAATTTTAACACAGTAAGTCATCTTACCCCAAGATAATAAGGAGGCATTGTCTTCAAATAGCTTTCAAATGACTGTCGCCATTTCAATGTAGGCTTTGCCTTGTGTACTTTAAACAAGTCATCTGATGGTTATAAAAAGAAAAGAGACAAAATGAAAGGCATGTCTAGACAGCATTGCATCTTTTTTTCTAATAAAAGAAACTCTCAAACAAATGCCAATTGCTCAGTGCTTAAATTAATATACGTATTTTAACTTACGTATAACTAAACTAAATATACACACACACAAGATTAATGCTGCAGCCAAAAGATGGAACCTGATAAATTATTTATCAAATTGAACTGGTAATTGAGACAACAGATTGGGGAAAATGCATCCCAAAATAATGAAAAGTGAGACCACAACATATCCGAAACAGTGATGATTAAGTAAATTATCTTACACATTGAGTCTGGGTCATGAAGGTCAGCCTATTGGTGACAACTGAAACAAGTTACTGCTGACAAATACATTGCTCAACATCCTACCTTTCTACAGGTGTGTGATTAACACTGGCATTAATTGCAGTAATCTATTTAGAAGAGATCAATTCTGCAATTGCCTACCACGTAAGAAAATTTTTTATGAAGTGGTATTTACCTAGCAGTGGAAGGAGGACTGGATAATTGTAAGGCATCACAAATAAATTCACACAATTCAGCGCTGTACTAGCTTTCAAGTAACCAAAAGGATGACCAAGTTCACTGTATTTTGCACTATTGCTCACATATACCTGCAATAAAACACATTATATTGTATGTAAATCCAAAATATTGTGTGCTGAAATTTTACATCCTATTTTGATTATAGAATAAAGTCTATGAAAAACAGCATTCTACAAATAACTTCCAATTCAGCATGCACTCTACTTGCCTGCCAGCAGGTCTGAGGGGATTTTCTTTCCAGGATAAACTGGGTCAGTGGTGAAGGTTCTAACTCGTATTTATCAAAAGGCAGTTTGTCAATGACCATCGGTTCACAGTCAGTACAGGAAAATTTCACCACAGGATGAGATGTGCGAGGTGGCTAAACATAAGCATTCACTGTTAATAAGTCTGCACAACGATTAAAATGCAATTGTGCTATGACAACTAAAGTAATACAGGTTCTTTGAAAACAGACATATATTTAATAAGCCTATTCAATACAGGATTCATATTTATTGTTAGTGAGTCCTAAGCAATTAATTTATGACCTTAGCACTGTCTTATAACCTGAAGGAATCTTATTTTCTAAGTAAATGCCAATTGTTTTACCTAGTAAGTCTAGAACAGTATGCAAGTAAAACTTCTTGCATATACACAAAAACGTTGCAAATGGAAGTAAATCCCAGTGGGGACAAAAACATATCTTCAATGCTACTCTGAGGCATGCCCATCTTTATTCCCCACAGAAGTAGGCACTGTACTTTTGCATTTGCTGACTTCCTCCAGCACTTTTCCTTCTTGGCAAATTAAAGAGTTACAAGATTCAAACTGAACTATAATGACCAAGAGCAGCATGAGTTCAGAAAAAACAAGCTTTAGAAGAACTCACATTTTAACTAGGCCTGTGAAAAATTATTTCAATTCAAGCAATTTAAGTGTTTGGATTTTAATCTTTTTATTAATCACAGGGAAAAGGCCTTTGTGCCTTGAGTTTCAAGTGTAGGTTAAAAACATATTTGAAATTTCTTTTGCTGAAGGGAAAGCTGATTTTTTGTGTGTAATGAAAATTGGAGCTGTACACCTTCCACTCAAGGGTTTTCAGGAGAGGAACATAAGCTCTTATACTTACCCTGAGCCTCCTACAAGACCACAAGGCTCTGGGGAAGAGCTCAGTTGGGAAGCCTCCTTCCATTTACTCTCTTTACAAGAAGGCAACTAATAAATACATAAGATAAACTAGGGAAACACAGGGTTTCTTGGACCTTCCTACCACCTCAACTTGAAAGTAATTTTCCTACATCTAGAAACTCTAGCCTCTTCCTTTTAGGATGAGCCACCCAAATGTTATCTGTCCACAGAGCTGGGTCTTGCCTTGAGTGTCTCCACTCCGAGGAAGGTGTACTGTCCAAGTGCACACAAAACAGAAGGCCCAACCAACTGAAGGAACCGCAGTTCTCTTCAAAGAAGATGCCTCCAATAAATAATTGTGGTGGAGTTTTTGACCAAGCCATGAAGCTGTTATACTAGGAATAAAAAGGCTGCAAAAGAAGTTGAATGCTAAGACTTGAGAAGTCGAA
This sequence comes from Harpia harpyja, assembly GCF_026419915.1. NCBI lineage: Eukaryota > Metazoa > Chordata > Aves > Accipitriformes > Accipitridae > Harpia > Harpia harpyja. Next base: position 33,695,307 of record NC_068943.1, read on the forward strand.
TAACCCTTGGCTGGACAGCAGAACTATTTTTACCTCAGAGCAGTGGGAGCAGCCATTTATATGTTGATCTGCCAACACAATTATTAGCAGACTTTCATATACATTTAAGAAAGCCTTGATAGTATCATTACCTACAGTACACAAAACAGTTGTTGGGGTAGGACTGTTTGAGACAACTCCACTGTGGATCAGGTAACAGGGAGGAAAAGAAAAATATCTAACTATGGACTCTTAAACAGCCAAGAGTTACAAAATACGCTAAGTTTTAATACCATGTTTTCAGAACAGTAAGGAAATACAAGTCTTGAAACATTATCAGCAAACTTAGCTCCACAATGTTGCATATAGAAGGTTCAATGTGGAATTCCAATTGATGTCAACAGGAATTCAGCAGCACATGCAATAATCCAGTGCTTTATGCAGTTATGAGAACTATACATGCTACAACTAAGAGAAGAATTTTCTCATCTTCTTGCCATTTGGGTAAGTCAACCTCATGTTTTTAGCAGATTCAGTTCAACAACTCTTCACTTAGCAAGATCTATTTTAGCAATCACAATCAAGATCTGCAGCAGCAGACAAACTGTACTGACTCTATACAGTGAATAGAGGCACATAAGCCATTGATAGTGATTACAAGGAGTGCACAGGACAGTTTTCCTACAAAGCAGCTTTTTAATATCCAGTACACAATGACATTTTGGTTTTTAAATGACTATAGAAGATTTACTTTTATTCATATATGCTAGCTTGCTTTGTAGTTCAGAAGGGCATCCACGTCCTTCAATGAATGTGGCCACAGATGCCAGCAATATCAAACCTGTAAACATGACTAAAATTTCATACTTGTATCACTCCTCAACAACCTGTATTTCAAAGAACTTTATAGATTTTTCAAACAAAGGAGATAAAATTTATGAGAAGATCAATAAGTTTGCTAGTCAGCACACTAGTTTCAGATCAAAAAAACCACAAAAATTCAATAAAAATCATCATGAAATGTAGGGAACAATTATACAACTGCATTATTTCTATTTTAATGATTCTCAAAGATCAGCAGAAATCTGCAACACAGGTTTACATGTGTCATTCCTTCTTGGGTCACACCATTTTTATGGTTGCTACAATGAAGTACATATCTCAAGATTTAAAATTCAGTGAATAGGAAATCCTGGGATATTCCCCAACACACAAACCCTTTGCTTTATCTAACTTCAGTACGTACCAGCGTTGGAGAATTTTGATCTGGCCAAAAGGATTCAGGAACAGGCCAATGACCTATAGGAACCCCAGTTTTAGGGTTTGGTCTGACATAAATAAGTTTGTGACAGCTGTGCCAGGGTTGGGGTCCAAAGGATCTAGATATATCCACCTGCCCATCTACAGAAGAAAAAGGCTTATGAGTCAAAATAGTGTTAGAACTCAAAAAGAGTATTAAACAACTTCTGTGAAGAGTTTAAGAACTAAACCCCCAGGGAAGCTCTTCCTGCAGTTAATATTTCTAACAGCAGATAGTTGTCAGTAAGCATTTCTGCAAAAACCCAGAAACTATGAGAAACCAAATAAGCATTGAATGTTTAGAGGATCAGAGCTGAGAAAGCCAATTATCTGGAGCCCTTCACAATAATCAGCTTCTTTCTCCTCCTATTGTTATTAACAGAGAGAACCTTTAAATTTCCATGCATAAAATAAAATTTTACACATGACTAATACCACTGGACTAACTTTTTATTGCAGCAAAGCAGGATTAAAAAAAATCCCACAAACACTTCTCAGTAACATCTTAAGAGGGACCTAGCTAAGCTATTTAGAATGAGAAGTTAAGGCTGCACAGTTGTATTTGCTATTTTAACTCAATGCAGTCACTTTACTACATTAAACAAAAAAGGGTAAGCATATAAACCCACGGTATTTCCATATCAAGCTATTTACATTTCTAGCTGGTTGAAAACTACTGCTTAAAACTCATGAACCCATTTAACTATGCTTGACGTGAATAACTGCATTTAAGACTACCTGAGTGATATGACCAAATGTAGAGGTTTTACATAGTGTCTAGCAGCTATACAGTATTTTGAAAAAGAACAACAGAATTTCAGACACAGCAGGTCCTTTTTGTAGTATTATCTTTTAAATTGCAACAGTTTTCCTTTTGTTTTACCAACTATTACATTAAGTTCACTAAATTATATGGATAGTGATCCCTGCCATTTGATATCATAGTGTAAAAAATTTCAAGTACCATCAATTGGTGAGGGATCTGGTCCAGCTTTTTCAAAATTTATTACCACTCCACTTTGCACTTTTTGCACCAATGACTCAAGACATTGATTGAGCATTCTTGGAGAGCACACACAATATGATCGACCTAGAACAAAACAGTCGAGGTTAAGGTTGTTCAGTGTTTCTGCCCTTATTTTAACTTAGAAAATTTAAAACTGTTTACCCATCACAAACATTGATTTACATATGGATCGCTGGTTTAAAACTTCTTCCGAACACTCCCTCTTTCTTTAAGCAGCAAGGCAGCCTAGTGAAGCAGTGACAGTGTTACATGCACCTCATTGGAAATGCTTGGGTTTTAGCCCCTTAATGACTTTAACTCAAATTCTTGGTTGCATTCATGGAAAACGGGCTCCCCCTTGTGACAGGCATCAACACTTAACTGTCCACGAATTCTAAGTCAAAGCACTGTTAGTACAGTATGACATTACAGTCAGAAAGCACTGGAATCAAATCCTTTTGGAATGCTTTTTAAATCCCTTTGCTTGCTCTCTATCACATCCCCTCCAATGCATCAGAATAATCATTATGTTTTTAATATGTGATGTAATAAAAAACTTTTACAAACAAATAAAATTAATGCCTGAGTTTGATCTGGAATATAATTTCTAAGAGATTAAGAATATGAGTTATGATGGAGAGAAGAGTACCAATTTTGCAGAAATATTATGCATTCTGCATTGCAGAAATTTTGCATTGCATTCTGCATGCTCTGGAGGGGGAAAAAAACCCCCACAACCCAACACATTTCCTTCACTTTTGGCTTCTTCAGATCAGAGTATGCCAGGAATTTATCAAAACTGTACTGCAGAACAGACTCAATTTTTACAATTTCTAATTGTGATACCAAGGTGCATTAGAAAAGAAGTTTTCTCTTCTAAAAAAACTGCTAAAGAAAGTAGATTCACACTCTTCCAAGACAGGTTACATTAAATTATCTGTAGCTTTAATGCAATAAGTGTCTTTAGTTTTATTATATCGGAGTTCTGAGTTTTCATAAGTAATGTAAGAACTTAGAAATACTCATTCCACCCCATGTACATGATTAACAGAGCTAAATTGAAATTTATTTTCATTTGCAAAAGTATTCACTTGTCAAAGGAAACCAGGGCACTCACCTCCTGTGACTTCACACATAGGTGTGATTGCAGAGTCATCCACTGGTACCCCTGTCATCTGCTCTGATTCTGGTGCTGTAATACCAGGCAAACGGAGAACCAAAGCAAATAACCTCTGATCCCATCGAAACGGTTCCTTAGTCAACTCACTTCCAGGTAGAGGGGAATTGAGAGGTAAATGGAGCTGAAAAGGAATTTAAATCTGTGAATATTCTGCTTTAAAAAAAAAAAAAAATCAGGTTACATCATGATGGCAATTCACTCTATATAAACACACTTATAACCTCTCCACAGATATTTATAGTTTAATTCAGGTACTGTACATTACAAGCAAGACACCCATCATTTAATCAACACTTCAAACATTTCAAGGCAACATGATGCACGAAGTTGAGAGTTACACACTAAGTGGGAACAACCGCTTTTTAAAACTGATCTAAACTTCAGAATCAATAGAATATTTTCTTAAGAATTTCAGCAGTAAGAACTGCTTCACTGCAGTGTTCTTTGAACAATTTTCTGCAGAACAGGCCCATTCTCAGCTCAGTCTTTTCCTTGATTCTTCAAGATAAAAAGCACAACTGAATGAAAAGGTAATGTTCATCTAAGACTTCTGCAGAAGAAATATAACTTGGGCATCATTGCTCAAAAAGTCTAGCTGCCAGGATCACCTGCTCCAAATAACTCAGCTTCAACAAGTGAACTAATGTTGTAGTTATGTTATAGAATCAGAAGGCAGAGATTTTACATCACTTGGGTATATCCCACAACTAAACTCATGCCTGTGCTTTAAGTGAAAAACAGAGATTAAGATTAAAATCAACACTGAAATGCAAAATGAGTTCTCACTTTTAGGTAATAGATAACAGTAGCCACAGCTACCCATACAAGGAAGAATTGCTTGCCACATGCTGTTGTGTTGCCTCTGTCTGGGAAGAACTACACAAAAGTTTTAGTTCAAAATATTGAAGATACCATCCAGGGACATACAAAACATGGGAGCATTTCTTTTCTCTTTAATTCCAAGAGACAGTAAAGAGATTCAAATTTCAGGCTTCAAACATGCTGCACTAAAGATACAGCAATGGTCAGGATATTATTTATTAACAACTAACAGCAACAGCCAGAGAGACTAACAGAACATCTAAAATTCCCAGGGTTAGTGGCAATTTTATAAATAGTTAACTGAAACAAGAAAAAAAAAAAATCAATGCATTAGCTTCGAAGGGACAGCACAAGGCGTTCAGAACAAACACTCTAGCCACTCTTTTTGCATCCAGATACCTCACACAGAGATTAGCAGGAAAAAGAAAGCTTATCAAAACATTCAACTACAGAAGCCCTGAACAGATAGACTAGACTTACAACAAGTAATTACAAGTTTCAGAAATATTTGATAGAACCCTGGCTGATGATACCACTGTCAGTACAAGCAAAATTCTCATTCTACCTGGAGCGCTGCAGCCATAAAGGGGAAAAAAAATCCCCAAAGCAATGACTCGAGTGGTGCAAACAGTTCCATTACCTAGCCAAATACAAGGGTTAAAAGCCCAAAAGCAGAAGCAAACTCAACACTTCCTCAAACACTTTCCTTCTCATGCAGCATTCAAAAAAATCCCAATTCTCAATCTCAACATTAGCAAAGGAAACTGCTAGTCTGTTCTGAAACATGATGCAAGTCCACAAAAGCACCCATTCAAATTGCCTTCAGTTTTAGTTCATAGTGGTTCGTTGAGGAGTTTGCAACAAGCTGTTGAAAAAGTTTTCTTGTTTGCTTATTTTTAAGAGATTAACTTGAAAGCATTCAACCTAATTTCTAAACTGGAAACCTCAGCTATTTCTATTTACATAATGGCAAGCATCTCATATTGGGAAAAATACATGTCTTTGTGTTTGAAAAATAATCAATTTATTGATACAATCTCAAAGCCAGGAACAAACACAACAAACTCACTCTCTTAACATGCGAACAAGAATGAGAACACTTTGGACTTTTCAGCACACCTGATGCTTCGTCCTGAATTTCTGCTTTTGCTGATGCAACCAGAAAGCACATGTGAGAGCAGCACTATTTTCCCCAAATGTTTGACATGAAATTGGCCAAGGGGCACTCAGGTGTGTACCTGGTTTATTACTAATTCACATGCATGTATTTCCCCTTTTCACACAAAGGGCCAGCAATGCCTGCCTGGCAAAGGAAACTCGGTTAGAAGAATAGCCACATTCTTAGTAAACAGCCTAGAATCTTGACTGTAAGAGGACTCAATTGCAAGTACTAAACCGTCCTCACCTGGGGCTACTAAGGAACACCATTCACCAAACTTTCCTACTTAGATCTGACTGCACAGAAGATTTACTAGCTCTGAAGAGTACATTTCATCTGCAAAACATACATATGTAACAGCACTGTTTTTCTTCAGGCAGCATATATACATATTTTTTAATATATGTATTTATATATAAGTATCCCATTGGGCCCTGCACCAACACCATCCTGAGTTCAGTCTATCTCAAACTACAAAACCTTTCTTTGACTTAGCTGGTTATATATATTGAGAGAACCGCAAAACCAAACAGCACTCAGGAGCAGGTCTTTGCATTATGTACATATTACTATCAGGAACATTTTCAAACTGCAAGATGACAAGCAAAGCCAGTGGCATCAAGTCAAATGTCCTCACTTTCCTTCCCACAGTTTAATTCCAGTTAAATTTAACATCCATGTTACTGGAGAAATTATAGATTCAAACCAGGCCTCATTCTCCACATACATTAGTAACTTGGTCTTCTTACCTCCAGTCACTTTTTTATTTTAAGTGGTATTGTATTACCATAGCAACTGCATACCTAGCAGAAAATCAGATGAGCCTAGAAATGTACATCTTGCATTTCATTTCTCTTTCCCCACGCATATTTCAATATAAAGGCATGCACATCTTTTCCTCTTTACCCTTCATATTGGTTGCTGAGAAGAAAGACTGAACAATTTAAAGGGAGGTTATTTACCAGCAATGGTCTTCAACATGTTGTCTATATATAATCACAGACAAGTGTCCTCCCAGCTTAGTACTAAAAACAGCTGTTTTGTCTCAACACTAGTTTGTAGGAGCACACACAAACCCTACCATTCCCAAATGCCATAATGCTACAGTAAGATAGCAGTGTGTGCCTTATGCCTCTTCCCTGCCTTCAAATCCACTAAAATGTTCAAGAACCAAGAGGGGTTGGAGGACAACCTTTTACTGAAGAAATCTTGAAGAACTCCCTTATTGGCAAGCAGATCTTTTGTTTATTCTGAGTCCTTGTTTCTACATACATTTATGCCATCATAAGAAGCAGCACAGTATGAAATCCTCAAAAAGCATCAGAGGATCCTAGAGACCCTAGGCTGAATAAAAGCTAGATCAGCATTAGAAAACTCTGCAGTGGCACAGTAGTTGGTGAAAGAGAGCAATGCTCTTCTGGCAATGATTGCACTTACAGGCTCATGCATTACAATGGGCAGCACTAGCACTGCTTAAGCTTTAGTACCCAGGTAATTACAGGCAGCTCCATCTTGGGAAATCTCATAAAAGGTTGATACACGATTAGGTACTCAATAAAAATATCCATACAGAGACAGTCAACTTCTCTGTCTGTCTGTATCCAAAAAAAAAAAAAAAATCTTTAAAAAAAAATCTATCGGCAAATAACCTTCCTTGCAGGCTTTTCTGGTACCCATAAAAACACAAGGCACATCTAACATTCCAAGCAAATGCAGAATTTCCTCCTTAGAGAACTGAAGGACTAAGGATGGGCAATGAGATTCAAGCCCAGCTGAGAAAACACGCTCTTCATAGACTGAGAAACTCCACTTAAAGTTAACAACAGCATTATGTTTTCCTATCTTTTTCCATCCAGTCGTATGCAGCTATAGCACAGACACAGAAAGCCACAAATTGTTCCTCCGTAGGAAATAACAAGATCACGGAGAGACACCAGGTCAACGACATGATATACTTGGCCATTCTTACGCTAGCATTAACCATAAGTGCACACTGAGCTGATAGTTCCACAGCATTCACACGTCAAGAGCTCTGGGGCTCAGTGCCAAATGCTGTGATCCTGGCAACTGCTGCTAACAGGAATAACATGGATGAGGAAGGACGGGAACATACATCTAATAAGATCTGCCACATGTTTCTTGCAGAATTTGTTTAGAAATCAAGATTTCTAGCTGGAGGAACTATGATTAAAAATATTATGGAGCATTTACAGTTCCCGATTACTCTTGAAAGTAAGCAGGACCTTACCACTTGTTACAGTTATTACAGCAGGGATGCAAGATGATCAGCCCTGGGAAGGATCAATGTGACAATGTCAAACAGTTCTGGGATAAGGAGTCAAGAAAATCACTGAGTCCTCCTGTAAGAGTCTCTTACAACTGGAAGATCAGAATAGCAACATACAGAAGCCAAGCAGCATTGCTCATGCTTTTTGTTTGCACAGTCATTCACCAGAATGTATCAATAGGTCAATAGCCCAGTTTCCATCTTGCAAAGGAGTTTAATGCTTCCTCTTAAAACAGAGGGTATGTAGAAGGAAGACAAGGGAACATAGCTTAGCAGCTGCAAAACTGGAGAAGTATGACATTTTATTTCATAACATAAAGAGGAATAAGAGAAATCCCCCCAAGCAATTAAACACTTGTTAAAGGAAAGATCAGGAAAGGGCTAAGACCAAATTTGAGGGATCAGGCCAGAAGTGAAAGCCACTCCAAGAGGAATCCATACCATGAGACCAATAATTAATGATGGTATTCCAACAGTATAAGCCCATCCCTTCCTCAAGTTATGACTGGGACAAGTGAATCCAGGGAAGAATCTGGTCAACATGTCATGCTGAGCATAGAACTGATGCTGGCACTCCAGTACATCAGCACTGGTGCATTAGAAGTCAGTGCCAGAAGGGACAAGACTGAAAATCCTACTAACTTGTGCTGGTGAAGATGATAATTGCATAGACTGCATCATTTCTGTCTTCAGTCTGAGGAACCACATCCATCAGAGACAAAGTAGTGCTGAATGAGTAAGGCTCTTTATCTGCAAAACCCATATTAAATCCCACAAAGGAACAGGACATCTGAAGAATTCAGCAAGAGCTCTGAAACAGGGTTTAAGCTTGACTGCTTCACACTAGGGCAAATGACAAGTGTTCCCACAGTGATAAAGCTGATTTAGTTGGTAAGAATGCAAATGTTCATCCAAATGACAAAGCTTTGAGAAAACTTGCCTCCAGGTTCCACGCTGGCTTCACAGGCTTTCCAAAAACAATGTTCTGTCGGTTCCCTTGTACTTAAGTTTTAAAAGACCTAAAAATATACTGCCTTAGTCCGTGATAAGAACTTTACACAGGAAGTAAAAACACTGTTGTCATAGCCAGTGGGATATGATCACTTCCAACACCAACTCTGAAAAGCTTCTCCAAAGTCAGACCCAAAGAACAGAAGAGACATTTGAAAGTGACCAAAAAGCTTTGTTATTGAACAGAAGAGCAACAACAGACTTCCATATCTCCAGGGTAGTGTTACTGTATTAATTCTGCCTCATTTCTGCATGTCCAACTTGAGAGGTAACTGTAAAGGATGCTCAAGCTACACTAAGAAAAATTCTGATCAATAGGACACACGTTGACAAAAGCAAAAGATTATCCCTGAAAGACAGAAGCACCCTCGGATGCTTTGTTCCCCTGCTCTTTGATAGTGTTAAGGATGTTCCTACCAGTACAGCTATAGCAAAAGAGGAAAAAAAAAACCCACATCCATTGCTGGGTATGAAATATATACCCTGTAAATACATATGGAAGAGCACTCAAAGAAACTTGCATTTTGTCTTGCAGGAAGTAAGAGCAGTGGTCACTTACAGTTCCTCCAGAAGGCAATGCCTTTAAATTTGCTCATTTACCAAGAAATCATTAGTTCACTATCATTAGTAGAGCAGATTCTGCATCTCAAATCATGTAAGTGTCAAATTTGGCCCAATGTCACAATCATGACACTAAAACTCTGGGCGTAGTGCACACTTATCAGTGAGCACCACTCATGAGCCAAGCCTAAATTCAGTAGATTAAAGCAGCCACCAGAAAACCCATTTTCGCAGTGTCCTGGTTTCAGCTGGGATAGAGTTAACTGTCTTCCTAGTAGCTGGTACAGTGCTGTTTTGAGTTCAGAGCGAAGAATGTTGATAACACTGATGTTTTCAGTTGTTGCTCAGTAGTGTTTAGACTCAAGTCAAGGATTTTTCAGCTTCTCATGCCCAGCCAGTGAGAAAGCTGGAGGGGCACAAGAAGTTGGCACAGGACACAGCCAGGGCACCTGACCCAAACTGGCCAACAGGGTATTCCATACCATGTGATGTCCCATCCAGTATAGGAACGGGGAAGTGGGGGGCAGGGATTTCGCCGCTCGGGGACTGGCTGGGTGTTGGTCGGCGGGTGGTGAGCAATTGCACTGTGCATCATTTGTACATTCCAATCCTTTCATTATTGCTGTTGTCATTTTATTAGTGTTATCATTATCATTATTAGTTTCTTCTTTTCTGTTCTATTAAACCGTTCTTATCTCAACCCACGGGTTTTGCTTCTTTTCCCGATTTTCTCCCCCATCCCACTGGGTGGGGGGGAGTGAGTGAGCGGCTGCGTGGCGTTTAGTTGCTGGCTGGGGTTAAACCACGACACTCAACAGAAGTTACAACAATTTAAAGATGTGAATGTGTGACCAAATGTTTGCCTGACCATAAGAAAATGTCATCTTGTGAAGACCAACACAAAAAACTTGTTGGCTATAAAAAAATACTCTTGCTGTAAGAAAAAGAGCTCATGACAGCCAATAGAGCTTTCTTACCTAAATCATTTTGGATAAATGAACAAGATGAAAGGAAATGTAATGTAGAATCATAGAACGGTATACATTACAAGGGACACATGAAGGTTATAGAGTCCAGAACCTTCCGATTGCTCAGAGCCTTGTCCAACTCAGTTTTGAGCATCTCCAATAATGGAGATCTCACAACCACTGGACAACCTATGCCAGTGTTCAATCACCCACACAGTTAAAATTTTTCTTGATATCCAGTCAGAATTTCCCCAAGTACAATTTGCAGCTGTTGCCTCTCACCTCAGCCCTGTGTACCTCCAAGAAAAGCCAGGCTCCCTCCCCCATTAAGTTGTTGCAGATGGTGGTAAGACACCCCCAACCCCACAGGCTTCTCTTCTAAAGGCTGAACAAACCCAGTTCTCAGCCTCTACCCAGATGCCATTTGCTTCACCCCCTGAGCATCCTGGTGTCCCTCACTCCAGGATGTCAATGTCAGACTTTACAAGTTAGTCATCTGACAGCGGAGAAGTTGCTTCTCCTCAAGAAAAGACTTAGACAGCTAAGTGACTACCCAATTAGCTCTTAAAAAAACAAAACAGTATTCTGCTAACAGCACTAAATGTTGTAGAAGGCTCTAAAGGTGTCACACTATCCTCTGTTTAATTAACATTTGCTCACTGACAATCACTGTAAATATGAGGCTGCAATTTTACTCAGTATTTTGGACCACACCCAATCAATCACTGGATTAAGCTGAAAATGACTTATTGAGTAAAAAAATATGATGAAAGCGAGGTTTTATACAGACAACCTACTTGGTATCATGGATCCAGGCATGCCCTTTCAGTTACTGGCTATGGCTATTTGTTAGTAGTCCACATAAAATTATGAGGTCATTCAACTTTCTTCCTCTAAGTCAGATACATTAAAAAACACTCAAATACCACTTTCCATACAAACAACTTCTGTAAGTGCTGTAAGAATGTGATATAATAATAGAGTATTAGGAGAAATTCAAGTAAATTATGAACAATGATGTATGACAAGTTAATCTGTATAGTCAAATGTGGTGTACCACATGGAAAAGCCTGAATCCTCCTCTTAAGCTTCAGGACAGACCTTTGGATATTAAGCTTTTCCCTGAAAAGGCAATGAGCTTAGGGATTTTTTCTTGTTGTTGGGCTGGGTTTTCTTTACTACTGCATGGAATGGGCACTGAGCTGGTCAGACCAACCCTATCCCTAATGACCTCTTCCATCTTTTTAAGGAAAGAATTCAAAACCACCAGTAAGTTAAAATAATTCAGTGCCTCAGCATTTGCTATAGCTCTGAGTTTTCCAGATGTCTGAGCAGGTATTCCAGTATATTAAGATCTGGTGTTTTAAACTGCTCTACAGATTTAATTTGAAATACATTTCTTCAGCTCTTATCTTGGATTATAAGGATACTACTGATTTGATTATAATCACTTTAAGAGCCCAGTGTGAAAGTAGTACGTATTTCACATACTCCCTAGTAGCCACATCCTTTGGGAAATCACTACGTTAATTCGGGTCTATACATAAAGAACTTCTATCTAGACCAGTTAAAAGACATACAGGCTTTACAGAAATCAATTTCTTCTGCTAACAACATATTTGAAAATCCATGAACTCCCTGGATAGAAATAGCAAACTGATTCTACTAAACAGATGAACAGTTGTACTACATGTTTCTCTCACATGTTATAAGGAAAAAGAGCTATCCAGATTTTTGTAGTACTATTGTATACAATTACCTCAAATGAAAAAGGAAAAAACACAGGTTTAAACTATTAATGAGCATACTTTTGAGAAGTCATTTATGCTCCTACATAAGTGTAAACAGTATTCTAACACAACATTTAGTACACATCATTGTAAACAGAGGTCAGATCTTACCTCTTCCTGTATCCCACCGGTAGCAGTTAATTTACTTCCATCAGTAACTGTTATAATTATTGCTGGCTCCAGAAAAAAGGGGTTTCGTCCCTAAGGGAAAAAAAAGCAATTTCATGTAAAATGCCGTAACAAATTGATAAGCTTCTGTTCAGTCATTAAACAGCCATTGATACCCACAGACAAAACAATGAGGCCTGAGGTATTTATTCTCATGTACTATATAGTAAAGTGCTATGGGCTTCTGAGTCTTCTTGCAGTTAGGCCATGTAAAGCTAGACACTTAATATATCTGTATTCAATAAATGCATACAAAAACATGGCAAAAATGGCTAACATAGGACTTCAAGAACAACGTGCACTGCAGTATTCTGACAAGCTACTAGCTGTTTAAAAGAGCAACTATCTCTTCAAACCAGAGATGCTTCCAATTCCCCCTATTCCAGGGCTGATTTTATGCATGATTTAATTACTGCGTGACCAACTAAACCATTTGCCCAGTACCTTGTGATCATGATCTCCAGGTTAAGAACTAATACTCCATGTATTAAGGAAAACTGACATGAATGTTTTGACCAAAGTGGTTCAACCATGCACACAAGACTTACTTCAGAAACAAATACTTGAAAAATAGATAAACTTTCTGTATGAATCATTTAAGACAGACACATACACAAGGCAAGACATTCTGTGATCCCACCAAGACATTCAACTAGTCTAGCTGTAACAAACACACTTGGGTTGCTATTAGCACTTCCTTTTCCTACTGCCAGTATGCCAGGAGCCTTCTGTCCCTCCTGAAAAAGAGGATCCCAAAGTAATCCATGCACATGTCAACTCCAAGCCCAGGCAGCACATTCCACTCCAGCTAGGGTTGAAGACCGACTGGATAAAAGCTACCACAAGCTTTCGTTTAGTGGGTCCTACTCTCCTCCTATTGCCAAGCTTAAGGCCTCGGTTTTCATCTTCAGAAAACAATAAAGAAAAATACAACTAGACCCACAGCCTAGTTCTGCTTATAAAGACAAACTGTCTCATGAATGCTTACAATTTACTCTAAAACATAGAGAACTAATACGTTTTGAGAAAAAGACCTTTTAAATCCACTTTTTTTATAACCCATTTAATATAAAGGATCACCTACCGAATGTGTGCTTAGAACAGAAATATCACCTAACAATTTGAAATATATTTGGTGAGGGGTGTCCAGTTTTAATTCACAACACCACATTTACAGTGATTAATTTACTATATGCCAACAGAAAAATTAAAAAGTTATTTGGGCAATATTTTCCTTAAACCTTAGTGAGAATGCTAAAATTTTCTTTTAAAATAGCATACCATTACTACAGACAAAAAATATGCAAAAATAAAATTAAACAGTGAAGATCAATCTCTCCCACGAAAGCTAAGCTAGTTCATAAACCAATTTAAACAATTACTCAAAAGAATTTAAGGACTCCCAAAACATACTCAATTTTAATTAAAATAATTTCCTAAGAATGTTTAGCCTTATTTAATTCTGAAGAACAGTTATGGTGTGCTATTCTGCCAACTAATAGTTCACCACAACTGCAAAACAGCAGCTGGAAGCTAATTACATTGCACTGAAATAATACTGAAAGCAGGGTTTCTAACTAGATGTAAAGGATATTGTTCTCATGATACTGAACATAAAAATACTTTAATCCTATTGCTAATAAATGATTGCAAAAATAAATTGATAATTGATAAAAGGTTTTAGATTTAGAATGTCACAAACAGTGCTCTTTAGGTCAATATTCTGGTCCAATTTGTAACATAGGTATTAAAAATTTAGTCTCTGACAACCTGCATTATCCAGATATCCTCATTATCTTAAACATTTTGTGTACCTCAACTATAATCTTTCTCAGGAAAAATGTCTGAGGGAGAAACAACTTCATCCTCAGGCTATCTTTTATAATTTCACAAGCATTTTACCTGTACAATGGATGATCACCAACATACTAAATCAAGAATCAACTCATATAGCAACATATTTACAAAAGCAAGAATGTTTTTACCAGAACAAGAACAACACTCATTTGTAACCAGAGTAACAACTGATTTGAGAATCCCTGACCCCCAAAGACAAAGTAACTCACATTTCCACACCTATCATCTACAGGATAACTGTGGAAACACTAGCAGTGCACTGTTGCAGAATACTTCACACCTGTTTAAGTATATAAAGGGAAAGTTTCCCCTTGAAATCTCTTCTTCCCTAGCTAGATGTGAAAACACAGTAATGTTGAGTTCATCAACTCATCAATACAGCTACATAATATCCTTTCTAGAAAGAATTTATGAAATCAAGTCACAGAGTACACAATTCACCACTGAATTATTTAAAGACAAGTGAACAGAGCTGAGTTCACTTAGCTGCACTTAGGTTCACAGCTCCATACAATTTAGAAACATGAAATGAGTATCTACATGCCACCTACAGGGGCAGAAACATAATTAGAATATAAGAGTTTCAGATAAAATGGCTATTATTGAGTTTTACTATTTTTGACTAAAAATTTCCATGTCATTAATTCTTAAAGAACACCACTCGCTCTCCTGACACCACTCCTCACCTTAGCTGTATGAAGGCATACAAAACAAAGGCACATAAAACCAGTATTAAGGCAGGTATTCCTAAAAAAACCCAAACCCTTATTTATACAAGCTCTCAAAACTCAGAGATGTTTTAGTAAATTGGCAAAATGAAATTCCAGAAGACTTACCAACTTCTTTAACTAAACTGCAACAATTTTGTCAATAACTGGTTTAGAACTTTATTTCAATCTAATGAATCTAATTCTATAATAATCAAATTATTTTCTACTGCTCTTCCTTTAGAAATATACTATTAAAATAAAACCCTACAAATTTACACATCTTAGAAATACCATATTCTTCAAAATAGGTGGCAACACCATTGACTGTGAATGCACAGGAAATCAATTCAGCACAGCTCAATTACTTTAGTTACACAGTGGAACAGTGAGTGACAGAGCACACGTTACCAGCTCTTTGGCAGCTTACAGGTGTGCTGAAATGCACTGGAAATCAGCTCAGCATACCAAGGTGTACATAATAAGCCTGTTTACAACTTACTCTGACAACTAACTAATCACCATGAGGTTTTGTTCATTTCAAAAGCAAAAATAATCCAGCAGTTAATTTCAGTATCATCTTACATTCCCACACAGGAAAGTGAAAGATAGAAAGTGTGAAACCCTGAGTTCTTAAAGGAATTAGGGTAAAGATCAACTCAGCCTCAGCACCAATGCCTTAGGAAACATAAGGGCATTGCTCACATTTTAAGCTAGCATTATATAGATCTATTCTAACAAGCATACAAGCAAAGATACTTCTGTTCTTGTGTTATCTGTTTTCGGACAGATTATAACCACTGATAGTGGATAAACATTTTAGAGTTTAGAAACTCAGCTGCTGTATTTAAACTGTGGCCGTTTGAGTCCAAATTTACTACTCAGACTACAGTAAATTGAAAAGTATTTTGAAGATTTATTTTAAACTCTTATTTTTAAATAGATTTACTTACAAACAAGTATTTTGGAAAACTAAATACAACTTACTTTTCCAGCTGAAAATTCAGTGGCAACTAGCTCCCACAGGGACTTCACGCTAATTGCCTCATGTAGGCAAATTGGCTGATTTAGTATCCTTTGCAGTCTAAACAGCTGCTAGAGTAATCTGACTGCAAATTCCTTTCAATAATACACTTCCCCTTCTGAAGGTTCCTACCAGTGGTGAAAAAAGTACTAAGGAAGAAGCACCTAAGGTTTTAATGGCTGATGATCCGGTTCAACCACCAAGTACTGTAATGTGGTACAAGAGGGTTTTGTTTTTTTTTTTTTCATTCACCTACAATCTGCATTTTCAAGGGCAGATATGCACCAAGACGACAAAAAAAAAAAACCCACACCTCTTTTTGGAAGAAAGTTATTTAAAAATCAGCATCAATACCAGGGCAATCTTGCAAGCTTGCTAGGCTAAAAAGGAACAAGCAAGAGATTCAAAGCCTTAAAACTAACTTATCTCTTACACAACACGCATTCTTTTGAACAATTTGACAGCTTCACAACTATTTGTTCCAAATCACAAAGCAACTCGGTTACATTGGTTGCCATTTCTTCAGTTTCCAGCTGAAGTAGTTCTGTGCTCAGATAGCACAAAACAAATACAGAGCTGGGAGCCCCACTGAGCTCACACAGGGTCACAGTAAGAGGCACAGCCAGCCCACCCCAGCTTGTGTGATGCTCTCAGAGGGAGCCTCAGATCCAGCCAGAAGTGTATCAAATTATCAAGACACATTACTGTCTGGTTAAGATTCTCAAAACTAAGAATTCACTTTCGTAGGCAAGTAAGCTTAGCAATGAGTTTCAGCATGACTAACACATTCATGGGTTTGGGTTTTTTCTTCTTCAAAGTGTACAGGCAAAGCAATTCAAGAGCTGTTGTGACCTTTAGATGTGCAAGTATGCAATATTATACATGCAGTAAGAGAAAATTGATTTAAGACTATTGTTATCTCAATGCACACATTTAAATATTAATTTCTGAGTCAGAAGTGTTGAAAAACTTAAATAGCTGAGGTAGAAACATGACCAAAAAACCACCAAGTCAGACTAAAAATGACACGTTCAACAAGCAACTACTATAAAAAGAAGTATTTAGTACGACAAAAGCTTCATGCCCAAGAAAAGCTAGAAGTTGAAAGTAAATGTAAACTGAAATAAAGTGCATATTTTTCAACAGAACACATTACTAATCACTGGAAAAAACTCATTTTCAGATCATGATCAAATGTCTAAAAGGTACACTTTCATTTCAGTAAATCACAAACTTTAACAGAAGTTTTATTGCACAGCCATCATACATTATATTATCTCAGCTGAGCCTTTTTATTTTCAGAAGTATCAGCCCTAACTGCCAGTAAATTTAGTCATCTGACCAGGAAATACAAAAGTGCACTATCAGTTTTTTCAATTGAATCAGGTTTTTTAGAATTTAAAAGGTCAAGATTCTCATAAATGCTCATGAGAATCTGTGAGCAACCATTGCTCAAAAACAATAGTTTAAAATGAAATCTAGAAGTCAGAATGATGGCAAAATTATTAGCTTTAAAGCTATTTTTTTTAAACTGACAACAGCTTAAAAAATACCAAAACACTGTGCTTGAATTTCAACAAACTAAACCAGATGGTCCAAATCCATCACAGTTTTTTCACTTACTTTTTGTATCTTAGGAACTTCAGTTACACTTTAGCAAAATCATGAAATGTCTAAAACATTAATTTAACATTTATTAGAGACATTCCTCTGCATTGCTTGAGGCACAACACTATCAGTCAAGTACACAGAGGTATTTAGAGCTGCTCTATGCTCTGATAGTCAGCTACATAAGAACTGTAGCAACTTGTGCAACTTCTTGTCCCACATGCATTTTCAGCGATTTTTACTATTTTCTATTATCCCTGCAGAACCAGTCAATACAGTTGTGAAGACCTATAGAATCAATTGTATTTTATGCATTCACGCAACTGTTTCCGAAGTCACAAACACAACTGAATACACTGACATCACAGTAGTACTTTAGTGAATTCATAATTGGCAATATAACTCTTCACAAAAACTACTTTGCATGATTATGATGCATGTCTACGTACTTTTGAAAAAATCTTAAAGGCACATATATGTACACACTATAGTAGTCAGGAATGAACATGCCTTCTACTTCAGTAGATTAGTAAATTCTTTCCTATTACTTGATAAGATGCAAAATGGCTTTAAATGGAAGCTTTCCCAGATGAAGCTATGCCGCCTATCTCCTAATTAATATTTAGCACAAACACACTATGAAACCCTGTGATCTACCAGAACACAAGTAAGAATACACTGGGGGGAAAAAGAGCAAGAAGGGCAGTCAGGTTCTACCACATTAGCTTTGATAAACCTGACTTCTCACAGGATATGCCACAAGAGCTCCATGATTCTGTAGCCAGACTGAAAAAGCATAGCACCTCTGAACTGCATCATGGTGTTATCCTAGTGACTCAACCTGCACAATAAAAACAGCTTTGAAACCGTATTTAAGTTTGTTATGGCTGTTTTAGAATAGAAACTGACCCCACCAATGGGAACCACTTAAGTGTCAGAGAGACTTCTGTGATTTCAGCCTGAGTAAGAGCTGAAGAACATACTGGAATTCTGTACGGGACTAAGATCTCTGACAAACCAGGCTTCATACACAAAGAAAGTTGCTAACTCGTCTCTGTTTTGCTGTCCATAAGATTTTGATATATTCCCTTGATGCTGTTGATTATTCAATAGATAATGCAGTTTTGCAGTGGCAGCAATTCTGTCTTACTAGTAGATGATCAGATATTTGTACAGTGCACGTATTTCCAGATCACCTTCAGAAGCCTCAGAAGAAAGTTCAATGAAAGCGACACTAACCAGTTTTACACAGGATTCAAGTGTTTTGAAGTCTATTATGAAGTTTTCAAATCATAAAAGAAATTTCAATATAAAACAGAAATCTCCCTTGATGCCTGATTAATAGCAAAGATAGATGCCAGATCAGTTGCAGATTGGAATCTTATAAAACAACCTAATGAAACACTATTCCAGGAATTACACTGCCACCAAGAAAAAATGCCCAGTGTTTTTCTGAAAGGGCTGCAGGACAGCAGGAGGATTCTTACTATTAACTCTAGTTAATAGTCCACAAACATCTGCAGTACAGACATACATTCTCTATCATAACACTGAAACCTTTTAGCTCTCCCTACAGTATGGAAGATGGGAGGACTTATGCTCTACCTCCCCTTCATGCTAGGCAGCTGGGAATACCACCTCACCCGCAAAGACAGGTTTCTGGAAGAACACAGGTAAATTATTCACCTGTTGGAGGTAATTTGAGAGAGCCCCTTACCACACCCAAAAGAAGAGCGCTCTACATCTTAAGGGGAAAATGACTGCTATCAGAAATGCAGGTGACAGTAGCAGGTTTTAGAAGCTCTAAGTTTAGTCCTCCATAGTCCCAAGAACCATAAAGATCTAGTTCCTCTCTATACGAAACAACGTAGACACACAGGGTGGGTAAAAACACCAAATCGCTTCAACTAAGGGATGAGGGAAAGAAACAGGTTTGACAAATAGTGAAGGAGTCTTGAGTGAGCCCGTGACAGTAACTACGCACTATGAAAACACCAGCTCTCAACACCACCACTGACTCTCACAAACTAGGACTTCACATGGGTTTTGTTGTAGTTTTACCCCCATAAAAAGGACAAAATAGGACCCCCATAAATTGATGTTTGGCCAAAATAGCATATCAGAGAGTACCTCACCTACATGAACTTGTATTTTTACATTGTAATTGGAAAACTAGCCAGCAGAGGGGGCACAAGTTAATAAAATCTATCCTTGTATGAGGTGTTTTGAGTAACAAGGAGATAAATGTGAGGCATGCTGTTGGAATACTATCGCAAAATACATAGAAAAAAGTAAATACTTCTTTTCTAAAACTGTGTATACCTAAGAAACCCTACATGATTGTATAAGTACAAATAAGATGTAATCAGTCACTGAACCTTAATCTTCTGATCTAACTCTATGTTTAATCCAACAGTTAGTTCATAGGTTCTGATACCAGGGACAGCACATACTATCATTCCACTTCTCCCTGTTTTGCTGCCGATTGCCCATCTTTTGGAAGGCTCAGCCACAAACATTCAACTGTATTACACACACACACATTTTTCCTTTTCTTTTGAAGCTAAAAAATAGTATTCTATCTCATATTATTTTATCTTTTGGAGAACACCTTCAAAACATGAGTTTTAAGAAAGTCTACTGGAATTATCAAGGTCTGAACTCATGCCTCCATTAACTCACCATCTTCTACCCCAAGGAGATGGAAAATGCCGTTCAAGCAGTCATGGTTTCTCCTGTACTCATTCACACCCTGCAAGTCAGGGTATCAACAGCAATGATTTTGCAATAAGGATGACTACGAAAAAAGACCTTTCCTTCATGAGGTGAGGAGATTCCAAAACCTAAATTCAGCTATGTACAGTTGTCCTTCCCTATAGGCTACAGCAAGGTTATTACAGGCAAAGTAATTTTTCATGTCCTAGACAATTCTTTAGTTAACTACATTACAAATACTGAAGAGTTACTATAACGCCCAAGACATGCACTAATCACAGTTTCTTATTGGGAATGTCCATGGAGGATTACAAGTAGTTATATTGGTTTGCTTCATCCCTTACTGGCGCTACACATTAGCGGTAGATAAAATTATTTTTCCGCACACAGTTAGGACATTGATTTGGTGGTACAACTGAAGCCTTCTGTATTTCAGGTGACTGGAACAAATGAGTTGGAGGTTTAAAAAAAAAAAAAAAAAGAAACAAAACACATTTGGCAAAAGGTTTGCAAAGCAGAACACAAATGCAACAGCAGACTTTTCCTAAAACCAAGCCAGAAATTAAACTCCTCAGCATACCAGTTACAGAATATAAGGATGAAGTTATCTCCCTAACATATACTACGTAAGTTCCATTTAAGAAAAGGAAATTTAAGGTATTTTGGAAAATAAATGGGATGAAAAAAGTCATTTGCTCCTCAGTATTTCGCTCCTAAGAATTTTTTTTTAAATCTTTTTTAAAAATAACCATTTATGGCTTCAATTAACTATTGAAGCTCCAAACATATGTCATCTTATACTTGTTCTGCCCAGTCTGGAAGCCCTACAGCAAAAATCAAAAGATCCAGTCAGATATCACTTCTGTAATTAAAAATACTAGAGACAAAACAGCTGAATTGTGCAAGAAAAGACACCAAACACTTTGTCCAAAAATAAAAAAAAAAGAGAAATCTATTTAAGCATATCAGCTGCATGCTTTGCCTGAGCTTGCAGGTTTGTGTTCTATAGGCAATGATTTCATTGCATATCCATCTTGAAACATGCAACAAGAAAATTCTCTGTGCTTAGTATCATTTTTATAGATGCTCATAACTTTACACATTCTGGGTTTCCAAGTCTGGCACTGAATGTACTGCTTAAAGACTATTTAATTGCGCAACTTCGGTCATTTTGGAATCCTACTCAAGAAGTTTGTGCTAATAACAAAACCAAAACTAACAGCAAGAAACCCCAAAAAGCACCCCAAAGCAGCCTGAAAAGTAGATCCAATGCAAGAAATCATCATTTTGGAATACAAAAATCTCCATATTGACGTGTGGAGTGGACATGTGAAAAGGGAAGTGATGTGCGTCAAGGATGCATTTTTAGACTATGTTCATACTGAACAATAAAGGAATGATGAATACGTGGTAGGATTTACTAAGACATCAAACTTAAAATCTCAAGACACACTGATGTCTTCATGTGTCTAAATCACAGAGTTCCCAACATTACCGAGCCACAGAGTTTCAAAAAATGCCAGTTTAGTATAAAGGTTTGTCCTGTTTCTTTCATCTAAGAACAAATTTAATTGAGTTCTAAATAACATATTATATAAGTGATAACTTCTTCATTAACTTCTAAGTGCTCCAATTTAGATGAGGTCCTTGGTAAGTTTCAAAAACAATTCAGTCCTTGAATCTTTCGCAATTATGTGACATTCTCAAAAAAAAAAAAAACCCAACAAACAAAAACCCCACAAATAAACATAGAATGGACTTCATATATAGTGAATTCCAGCAAGTAACTAAACAGCGAAGAACAGCATTGAAATGAAGAACAAAAAGCCACTAACATTTGAAACATGTAAGCACTGACATGACAGGTACATGATAATCCCAAAAAGGGAAGAACTTTACTTTTTCCTTACATTAATTGAAATACATAAGCAGCAAAGCAACTGTGATCACAGCTTGCACCTTATTTTTAAGGTAATGGAAACTGTCATTTAAAAAAAGATGCACCTTATCAGTTAGTTACAGCTTAGTAAGTGAATCGCTACTGGAATCATCTGAAATTGGATAAATCAACCAACAAATCCTGGTGGTTTCCAAAGTTATTTGACTGAATATAGTAAATGCAAGCTGCTAAAAATAGGTTATATTTGAGCTTTTATAAACTTAAAAAAAAAAAAGGCTAAAATAACCATCCATACCAAACATAACTTTAAAGTCAGCCCCAAAGAATCTGGGTTTAAAGATGATTTTGGTCATATTTCCTAAAAATATTTCTGAATGTTTTATTCCAAAAATAACTGACCTTGTCAAGCCCTGGATCAAGTCCCTAATTACTGCAGCCTTTCTGCTTCACAGCAATGACTTTACATAGCTGGTCCTGGCTTAGTCAGTGCAATTCACAGTGCCAAGCCAGGCCTCTGTTCTCCATATACTGGAGAAGGGTAATGAATCTCACAGTTACCAGGACATTGAGTAGGGAAAACACCAAAAGAAAAAAAAGAACAAACCCAAAAACCAAGGGGAAAAGCCAGAGAGAGAGTTGTATACAAAATTCTCCCCACCTTTTGGGGGTTTATCAATCCAGAGCGCTGACAAGCTGAAAGTAGCTTATCGACTCATGAATGCGTGGCAATTCTTCCGAATAACTGCCCCAAGACTCCCCCACAACTCCCTCCTGGAGATTATCATCACTACAGCAAGAGCAACTTCGCTGTTTTAAAACACATTCTGAATCACTACAGTTCACAGTCCACCTTATTAACGATCTGAATCAATCACTGAATTATTTTGCTACATGAAGTCACACAACTTGAAGCAAGTTTGGCACAACTATGCGCACATGAGAGGCCGTAAGCTCAGGAGCAGAGCAGGCAGCTAGGCTGGATATGTCTTGTATATAGATGCATACAACCAAGTCAGCATTCTGGGATTCAAAGCCCTGGGGGTGGCGTATTGGTGGAAGAAAGAGATGGCCACTTTTCACTCATATTCTGTATGCTGAGCATCAAAAAAATGTCAGTGACCTAAACTGATTCCAATGACAAATATTCTGGATTTGTTCAATGTAGCTGCTTGGCACAAGGAGACATTGACAAAATGCACAGTATATTCAGGTAATTTATTCTCAAACATTATTATTGGATGAAATCAGATTAACACCCTGCTCTCCAGAAGCAGTAGCAGTTACGTGTAGATAGAAAAAAACCCCTATCAATGAAAGGAAATGGGAGTGGCTACACTGAGCAGATACCAAATGTGATTATTCAGGTAAAAGTTTCCTGGCCAAGTCAACAAGACATCAAGCATGATTTTCAATACGTATGTCCCTGAATCACTGTCAAAACCCCATACTAGAGACCTCATCTGCACTGCAGGTCCCGCTAGATCAGTCTTCTAAAAGACCTCTGATGTTAAAGCCATGGAACTATGTTAGACATAATCAGCATTTACTTAGCTGCTATTCTAGTTATCTACCACTGCAGTGCTGCAAGATCCACGTTTACCACCCATATTAGAATAACTAGAGTAGGATCAGATTTTGACAAACCCTCCTGTCCTCTCATACAACCAGAAGTCTTATCTATTCAGTGTCCCAATCACAGTCATTCAAGGTTCCTGACTAAGGTTAGTATCATATCTTGCAGCCAGCAACTTCGTACCTGTCTATTTTAATTCAGCTGTAGCCACTAACCTAGTTTCCCAACTGGAAAAATTTAGGCTTAAATCTATAGTGGACTGTAAATTTATGTAAGCTAGGACAAATCAATTAACTGAGGCAGAAATACTATCTCTAGAACGAAAACAACAGGTGCTTAGGTAACAGATAGTTGATTTCTCATTAATGTAAGACTGAAATTGCCTATACAATAAATTTTTTAAAAATCTAGTCCATGAGGGGCCAACTTTACAGAAGAGTGATTAAATACATCCTTTTTTTTTTTTAAATAAAATATACAAGCAATAATAAAGAACCTGAAATACTGTTTGCTGTCAATATGCAGAACTGTAATAGTAAGAATATGCTGATACATAGAAAATACTTCATGAACACGTGATATCCTTTGTAGACATCAGAAATATACTACAACATCACTAGAAGTCTCTCACAGCTCACAGGCTAGTCCACTTTAAAAAAAATAATCAAGGATCTTTTAATACATATGAAAGATTTACCCTAAATACACATATAACCATTATCTCCTATCTGCAGTATTAATTTTTCTTTACATGAGACTGGTCTACACTTTGGACAATTAAAATCAGCACCATAATCATGCAATGCAAACTGGATGTTTGAATAAGAGTTCTGTATTAGCTACATACTAACACTCACAAATTATATGGAATTCCAATCTGTTGCATAAACAACAGGTGCAAACAACTTGAAAAAAGGGCCAGGCATCATGATGCTAAAAATCACAACATGAAGTGGAAACATTAATACGCTCTTTAAGCGGGAGATGCAGATATGGGAATATTCTATGAACTAAAAGACTCGTTATGTTGTTAAAGGTACAGAATGTACTGCAAGAAAAAAGCAACAGCAAGCAAGACTCTCAAGCAACACAATCATAGTTTCAACCAAACCTCAGTTGAGTTAAAATTCAGATGCATACACAAATAACCGTTCTTCCCTTCAAGCTTCAGAGATACAGACTGTCTACAACAGAAATCCAAGACTGAATGTAACTATTCAGTAAGGAGAGCGAAAACAAGCTTAAAGAGAATAAACATAACGACAGAGACACTGGGAAAAAAAATAAATACTTGTGCTTCACAAGATAACCAAACTCCTGGCTCTTTATGTATACGTATTTGGTTTGCCTCCCTGACAAATGGCTGTGATGAAGTGCAAATACGTTTCAAAGACAAGAATACTCCAACTATGGGACATGTATATTTAAGCACCCAAATAAGAAAGCCAGTATATCCAGGGTGTCTATAATTACCTGAGGCAAATAAACTGTTCCAGATAGCAAGCCAAGCCAAGAGATAAAACTTTGGTACTCCTAACTGTCCTCAGACTTTCTCTGATGACTTTTTAGTGAATCCAAGAATATCAGCCAGAGATGGACATCTGTATAATCTGCATAAGCTTTGGCAGCATGAATGCGCTCACCTGACCCTTAAAAATCAAAGCCACAACAAACACATTATGGCACTGCCCCTTCCAAATCAAATTTATTGAAATACTGAGCACTTAAAGATTCAAAGTGGTCAAAGCATATTTGATATTCAGAACACAAGGAATTATCTCACTTCTTTCTGCTAGTGAAACAGACTGATGAGATCATTTTCATCCAAAAAAATACTTTGTGTAAGCTTGTTTTAGCTTTTAAATTCTTCTTTAAAAATATACTAGGTTAGAACTAGAGAAGCAATTTTAAGAACACTTAAGTCTGATGTGATTATTGAGACTTTCAGTGAACTTTGTTGCTCTGGGAAGGCTGAAAGGCACGCAGTTCCACCTCACAATATGAAAAAAAACTTGCAACAATGCCTGCCATAGCTCTCATTAACAGATACTATAAAACAAAACTAACTAAAAATTACAAATATTTCAAGAGCGGACAAGATGGCATGTTTAAAGGTTACGGCCTAAAAAGCATAAATTGGAAGCAATACACTTAATTGCATTATGTAGGAGGTGAGAAAGATTGACTTTCACTAGCACTTCACATATAGATCTTTGACATTAACAGGCATATAGGTTGACGTTAAAACCATTTCTATCCCACAGAGAACTATAAGAAATCCTTTCTTACATGTATTTCCACCATTACCATGCTTAAGCTTGCTATGTTGTTTTCTACTGTCTGAAGTTCTCCCATTTGTTTTTGTTGGGGAAGGGTGGGGGGAAGAGAATGGGAGAGCTGCTCTAGAAGTGCAAAACTCTGCCTCTACCAACACGAAAAGCAAACTGCCTGTGCAACCATGCCAGCATGACAAAGCAGGAAATGCTAACCTAAACTTTGGTTCCAAATTTGGTTCCACACTCAACACAGGCCATTCCAGTGCAGTGTTTATGACCCCAGAGTGCCAAGACAAAAGTCATGCTCGAAGGATTTTGACTTTTGAAACCAAAGAAATCCAGTAACAATCCTCAAAAACCAACTGGAAAATGAAACTGCTCAACAATTTAAAGAAAATAGGACGTATTGCTGCAAAAGCATAATGTATGCAACGTTAGGGGACAATATTTCATACGTGTGATTGTTGGGGTTTTTTTTAAGCTCAGCAGATCTTAGACACGGCTAAGCACGTAAGCAAGGAGTCAGTCTACAATGCTTGACAAACACAAAGCTGTCGTGTGCCTACAAGCACAATTCGACTTGATCTCCTAGGTATGCTATTTACATGTATTTGGAATACTATAGCACTGAAGTCATTATGGCAAAACATGCTGATCTCTACAGACGCACACTAAGTTTTACTGTGTGAACACATCAGCAATACTGCTACTGTACGTACAAGTGGGTGTAACCAAATATTCAGGGAAAACTATAAAGTAACAGTTAACCTAAGATTGTATCGTTTGATAGTCATACATGGTAGGAATAGAACCCTTGGGAAAAAAAAACCAAACCTGTGGTGTTTAAAAACAATGCTTCTATATGCAGGACACCTTCCAACTTCCAGGTCAGAAATAGGTCTTTCCAGCCCTTAGCATATTTTTAAGTTCCCAAAATATTCTTAATCAGTTGAATTCCATTTGGATTTTAGTTTGCCTCAAAATTTCTTAGTTATGCTTTTGTACGTATGTGAAATGCACTGCAGAAAAAACCACTTTCACCAAGACTGCACACAGCCTGGTAAGTCATCAAAACGGTGTTTCTTGTACCAGTTTAAATCCAGAGAGCACCTTATTCATCACTGTGAATGAAAAATACCTATCCCAAGTCCACTTGGATTACAGAAGCATTATAGTTGGCTCTTCTGTTTCAAACCAACTAAGTTAGCATGTGCTTTTGTTACATCAAATTTGTTTAAAAGTCAAACTAATCTCTAAGCCCATTTTACCGTCTCAATAATAATTATGATGCTGAAGAATATGTGCAAGATACTCTAGTGAGATAAAAAGCTCATAAAAAGCTTATGTTATTGAAGAGTGCTGTTTCTAGTCGCAATACTAAAATGAAATTTCACCCTGAAAAAAACTGGAAAAATACCTTGATACATCAACTCAACCACTTTGAAATCCACTCAGATATGTACATTTTATCCTCTCAAACCTCATTCTATGCAAAATTCCATGCTGAAAAAAAAAAATAGTAAGAGACCTTCATTATGCAAATAACAGTAGGCAAGGTGAAACACATGGAGTATCAGAGAATCAAAGCTTTAGCAATTTCAAACATCCATCAGATTCAAGTTTTGGTAGTGCTGTGTTGGTCCTTTGCACGTGAGTATCAAAACACCATTGATGCATATTTTACCTACCTTAGATTCACAGCTCAGCCTTAGAAACTTCACTACAAATTGCAAATAATTGAAGTACATAGAAGGTTCAATTCAACCATTTGTTTTTACATTTTTACTGCATTATTATAATAGCTACATTTGTCATGTTTTCTGTTTCCACAGAAAGAGAAACACATCTATTAGTATTTAACCCTTCCATCAACTATAACAAGCTGCATATTTGCCACACTCAAAACTACTCAGGTAAATTGTGACTACACACATACTGCTGAACAAGCCACAGCTATAAGATTTAGGAGTGTATTCCAAGAAGACAGAAAGTCTGCTAGTAAAAGGCTTGGTATTTCAGGAGACCTGAAACAATGGAGAAGCTGAACTGGGGAAAATATGACAGAGAGAAGTCAATTAGCTAAGTGCAAACTGGGCTAATGAAGTACAATATTTTGTGTGATATGACAGTGAGCGCTTACTGAATGTGTTTAATGTGTTTAAATTGCTGTCTTCGTGAAGACATCCAAATCCTGTATTTTTCCCTAAGCTTTCTATAAAAATGCAGAAGGTGAAGAGCAAATGCTAAAAGCTGACACCCTATTTGAAGATTGAGTCTTCTGCTATTGTAATCAGCACAAAACATACTACAGGGGAAAGAACTATAACTATTATTGGAGTCAAGCAATATAATACAGAATTTATCAATCTGAAAGTGCTGTAAAAATTAAAGGAATAGTCACCTTAAAATATGTGTACTTGCCAAAATCTTTTGTTGTTGACAAAAACCTTCACAAAAACGTGGATCTAACAACCCTAGGTAAGACAAAGAGTTTATAAAGCCATACCATAGCATCAACATCAGAAACAGCTTATGAGAAAGGTCTTCCAGGTTCTTGACAATCTAAATGTGTTGACAGTGTCCCTTTAAGATCTGAATGTGAGATACTGTGATCAGCTAATACAGCTGTACACTTGGTAACTCTATCTTCATGAGCAACTGAGTCAGTACTTATTTACTGAAAAAGTAATATGATAAATACTCATATTAAAAATCTGAACATTAATGTTGCAAGAAAATATGAAGCAGGAGATTTTCCTCAATTTCAGAATGACCGTTCAGCCATCACTCTTGTTCAGGAAGTCAGCTGATGGAGAACTCTGGTCTACTTTGAAAGAAATCAAGTATAGTGAGTCACACTGCCATTTAAACAAACAGTTCATACTCAGCAGGGGGACAAGACATCATGCCGTTGGATGACATAACCAGACAATCCCATCAAGCTTGTACTGTGTCTTGTCATTTGTACGTATAGCTTGTACCGTGTCTTGTCATTTGTACGTATAATAAAAATCTGGTTTACAATTCACACATGTGAAACAAGTGGATCTTAGCAAATACCTTAGAAGCTTGTCAGTACACCAAAAAACAAGCATGATAGTCAAAAGATGTTAAGCCAGAGAAATTTCTCAGAGAAAAGCTTAAGAAAAGTTTGGATTTATTACTTCACGTAATACCATGCCTAAGATCATCTAAATGTTGCAGTTTTGTAAAATTACCTTCTCCTCCCACTCTGAGATAATCACTCTTCAAACATGCGTCTGCTATATTTAACTACTATTTTATGGTCTTAACATTTGTAGCTGCTTTAAAAAAAGTGAATCAGCACTTTATGTTCTGAGTGAAAACTATTTCAAATGCAACTGAGCATTCTGATCACTTTTATTATCCTGAACTTGTAAGTTTCTCATACCATGTATGTTTAAATACCCATTTATCTTGAGCAAATTTTAAGCAGTAGACATGAACAACAGGAAGTTGACAGGGTAACATGACGAAGTACTCAAAGGCCAGTGTGAAGCTGAGGAAAGTTAACTGCCCTGGATCTCAACCTGCGAGTGCTGAAGGACCAGTTAAGTGCTCCAGAATTTGATCTGATTTATGAAAAACCGCTACTTTGACTAGTAGAGCCCAAATGGGAACCTGTGACTTCAGCAGCAGATGACCTGGCACTTGCAATATATTCACCTATTTTTGCAGACACTAAAAAGAGTCAGAATTTCTATTTAGTCACCTGACTGCACACGTGCACACCTCTTCAACAGCCAGCTCCACATGTGGAACCAAGCAAAAAACATGCCTAAGCAAGGGTAGGTTCAAGCTCAGAGAGACTTGTAACCAAAACAGATCAAAGAAAAAGTCATTGCTCCACAGACAAAAGAGCAGCTATTTGCAGTAACGAACACTACTAGTGAGTCAAAACAGTCGCAGCAACTCAACTGCTCACTTCATTGAGTAGTTGAGCACAGCTGGTTCACTTAGAGCAAATTATGTGACATAAGTTTAATCAGAATGTTATAATTATCAGTAGCAATGGGAAAGAGCAAGTATTTTGTGTGTGTGCCTACAGTGGCAAGTGTTCGAAAAAGCTTCGTATAGCTCATGTAACTAAACAAAAACATCAGAAAACGGGAAAGATTAGCACACAGATGTATAAGAGGACAGCAGATGGTAATAGACAAAAAAATAACCATGTGTGGAACTAGCACTTTTTTTTTTTTAAGTTTCATCACTGAACTGGCACTTTAAAAATGTTTAGGCTCACTCGATCACCTAGTGGCAAAGCCATACAATGCAACATGAGAGAGAAATTTCCTTCCCAAACAAACATGGCATGTTATCACATAGACTCTTAGACTGGAAAGGGGAGGGGTAGAAAGGGGACTTATTTTCACAACCACACTCCCATGTTAAATACCAAGAGCAGAAACTAATCCTCAGATAGTAGAGGAAGCATTACATGCGAACAACAAACGAACAGGGGAGATTCAAGTTAGTACGTCCCACATGAAAAATACACAATATACTTTGCCCAATACTAATAATGTCCTTTATGTGAAACAAATCCAGGGTTTGATCCAGTGCCAGAAAGAACTGGGTACGCTTCCTAAAACACATTTAACCTAGACTTTGTCTTTTAGCAACTCCTACTACTGAGCAAGAGAATGTTGGCCCACCCCAAAAAGAAGTGTTGCTTTAAAGGGATCGCTGCAATACAGACATTAGAAAAGCACAGCTTCTCAAGGCTCTGATACAACAGGCAGGTTTATAAAAATGCAGGTATGCAGAGAAAAGTTGTAGTAAACTCATTGGAAAGAAAGGGTTTTGAAAAAGTTGTGCCCCATTCAGTACTTTTGGACATGCAGTGTTGTTACAAAAATGGCTCACCTCCCAAACTGTACTTAACTGCTTATACAGCACTGTATAGAGAAAGCAAAGTTTTCATGACCCCACCAGGCTCACCAGCTGAGGTTCTGACACCTGGACTTCATACAAAAAAAGACAAAGTTTAACTGAGAAGGTCAACCTGGAGGCTACATCACAGTTTAAAAACTGAGGAATAACTGAAGCTTAAAAAAAAAAAAAAAAAAAAGAAACAAAGAAGGAAAAGTTGGGTACCAAACTATAGTCAGCGACTGTATTTCTTCAAACTGAGCTCTGCTTACTTTTGAAGAAGCCCCCATATTGAATATTTCATGAAGATGCCACTTTGGACAACTAGCTAGTTGTTGTCTCTGGGAATTTTGTGTTTTACAATTTTTCCGCCTATTAATAGTCAACCTACCTGCCCATAGTTGTCTATGCCAGTTACTAATCTATTTAAGTTTAATAAATCAAAAGCTGTCCTTAGAGACTGGCCAAGAGTCGTAAGTCCTTCAGCTTGAAGGTTTTTCAGTTCATTCATAAACGTTGCATGGTTTTCCTTCCAGCCAGCCTGAAAAGAGAAACGTGAGAAGACTTATTCTCCAGATAGGAGCTTTGCTTCCCTGTTAGGCTACAAGCGCCTTCCTTGCTGCATGCGGCTCACTGCAAACGCTAATGAAACACCTTGGAAGTTACTAATACTTAGTGTCGTTCCATGAAGCCTGAAAAGACCTACTTCTCTTAAACCGTAGAGCTCCCCGCCTATGAAATGAAGATTTTTGATTTGTTCCACGGGACGAATTTCTGTGAAGTCACCGATGCACAAACCTCACAGCTATTGACACCGCTCTCCCACAGCCCTTTCCAGATGGAAGCCGACAGCACCGTGAAGCGACCTCCAACAGGTTCACCCTCCTGTGTCGTGCGGACCCACCGCCCCCTTACCCCCCCACTGCCGCGGCGGGGGTGAGGGAACCGCCGTCCCCTTCCGAGTCCGGACTCTGCGGGCTGAGCTGGGTCCTTCCCCCGCTCCCCCCCCTTCCAAACCGAACTCTCCTTGGAGTTGCTGTCACTTCTCCCCAACTTGAATAAATATCCCCCACAGTTCATTGCTGCTCACACACACACCACACAGGGAAAAAAAAATGTCGGCCATGTTGATGTCAGCGCTGCCGCCGCCGCCGCCGCCGGAGCCCCCGTGTGCCGAGCTCCCCGGGACCGCCGGCAGCCCGGCCGAGGCGGGCGGCGGGACGGGGGAGGACGGGGCGGGGGGGGCGGCCGCCGGTAGCGGCCCGCGGCGGCGCGGAGGAGCCGGAAGGAGATCGGGTTGGCGGGTTTGAGGTGGGGGGGGGGAAGCGAGGTTTACCTTGATCGCGTAGGGAGGCTCCTCGAAAGTGACCAGCATGTACCTGTCTCCTCTGCTGGCCGGGTCCCGGGCTCGGAGCTGCGGCGCGGGGGACAAAGCAGAGGGTGAGCCGGGAGGGCGGCGGCGGTGGCGGAGCCCCCCCCCCCCGCCCCGCACCGGCTCGGCGCAGCCCTCCCCTCCCTCCCTGCCCGCACACACACACGCACGCACTCCCTCCCTGCCGCCCGCCCTCCCTCCCTGCCGCCCGCCCTCGCCCCGCGCCCCCGGCCCAGGCAGCCCCCCGCGCCCTGCCTCCCCCTCCCCTTCCCCGCGCAGTCACTCTCTCGTTCTCTCTCTCGCCTCCTTCTCGCAAGGCAGAGCCGGTACCTTCATGAAAGTCTCTACAGCGCCTTTGGCTATGTCCAGATAGGTGGTGCCCAGATGGGTGCGCTGGTTCATGGAGGCGGACGTGTCTATCAGGAAGAGTAAGATGGGCATAGTGCGGAGGGGCCGGCGGCCGGGCGGCTACATGGAGAGCGGGCGGGGGGCTGAGGGGAGAACCGCGGGGCGGGGTGGGAGGAAGGGGTGGAGGGGTCGGAGGGGGAGAAGAGAAGACGGGGGACGGGAGAGGAGTAAGTGGCTGTGAGTGCTCTGCACGGGGAAGGCCGCCTCCCCGCTGCCCCTCTGCCGAGGCGAGGGGGGGAAAGGGGAGGGGGGGGCAGCCCTGCCTGCCCTGCCCTCCTTTGTGTGAGGGGCCTGCTCAGCCCAACGCAGGCTGGTTTATGAGGGAGAGGCGGATAGGGCTGCGCTGCTGCTAACCTTCCCCCCCGCTGCTACCACCACCTTTCCTCCTCCTCCACCGCCGCCCGCCTTCCCCTCCCCCTGTTGCTGTTACTCAGAAGTTTCGGGCGGAGCAGCCGCAGCCCCGCCGCCCCGGCACTTTCTCTCTCTCTGACTGAGGCGCTTCCTCGCTCGCCGCCCGCTTTTAAGGCAGCCTGGGCAGGTCGGGGACCGCCCCTGAAGGACACGTCCCCGCCCCACGTGACCGCCTCCCGGCTCTACCATAGGGCTGCCGGTTACCGCTTCGTTAGCATATTCAAATGACCGGGGGAGGGCGGCGAGGGGCGGGGTGGTTGAGAGCCGCGGAGGGAGAGGGCGGCGGGGGAGCGGGGCGGTGGAGGGGCGCCGCCGCGCATGCGCAGTCGCGGGCGGGGCGGCGCGGCGCGGGGGGGGAAGGCCGGGGCAGGGCGGGGGGGCGCCGTTCCCTCAGGCGGGCGATCTGTTTCCTCAGGCGGGCGTCCTACGGGGCAGCAGGCATGGCGGCGGCGGCGGGGGGTTGTTTCCCCTCGCTGCGTTATTTCGAGGGCCACCGGGTGCGACGTTGTCCCGCGGGGGGTGTAGCGCCCTGCCCGACCCGCCCGCTCTGAGGCGGCGGCGGGAAGGGGAGGCCCCGGGGGAGAGCGGGTCGCCGCAGGCTCCCCCGCGGCGGTGACTCCGGCCCTGGCGGTTTAGTCCCCGCCGGGAGCGGGCGGGAGGGTGAGTCACGGCGGGCGCTGTCCCTCCCCCCGCCCTGTGGCCGCGGATCTCCTTGAGGCTGCGGGAAGGTCCCCGGGCCGCGGGGAGTCCCCACCTGCCCCGGCGGGTCCTTCCCCCTCACCCGGGGGAGGGAAGGGAGCCCTTGAAGGGGGGGAGGGGGTTGGCTGTACAGCGCTCAAATGCCAGAGCTGCCCCTTAGGCTCGGCGGGGGGGGGGGGGCGGCCGGGGAAGCCGAGGTCAGCCTGGAACCCGCCGGCCTTGCTGCTGAGGGAGCTGGGGGCGGGGGGGGGCCTCGCTGGTCAAGGGAACTTGGGCTCCTGGCAGGCAGTGCTGGCGTCGTCTGTCATGTCCACTGGGCTTCGGATGTGGAAAACAAGTGTTCGGTACCGTTTGGACGGTGAATTCCCTGAGACGAGGTCTGGGCTTTCACTCGATGTTTAAGGGAAAAAAAAAAAAAAGAAAAAATTGGCTAGCCCTCGCTGTGACCTTTTCTCCTACATACAGGCAGAGATTAACACTAATGTTTCTTTGATCCACGCTAAGGCACTTCCTATAAATTTACTTCCTATAAATCATATAATTGTGGAGTGTTTCCAACCAATTAATGACGAAGATCTCTGTTCTCAGTTGTTGTTTGTTTGGTGGTTTGGTTGGTTTGGGTTTTCCCCCAGCAGTTCAATCTGTGCTGTTTCTGCTCTCGTAGCCTTGGAGCAGTAACTCCGGAGCCATTTCTTAGCATAATCTGTTCAGGAGATTGTTCTGCTTCCTATCTGACTGATATTTTTCGCCTGATCCAGCTGATGTGCTCCCACAGCCACTGCTTGAGAAGGTATGAAGCCACTGTGCACCTTCCTTCTCTCAAAATAAAATTGGCAGTGTCCTGGTTTGATTCATCTTGCTCTTCCCAGCAAGATTTCTGTTGTTAGGCAAGAGCTGGTTTGGGCTTTTTTTTTTTTTTTTCTTTTTTTTTAAGACTAATGAAAGATTGCATTTAGTTTCTAGGAAGAGAGAGGGATAGAATCCTATTTCCATTACAGATTGGTATGCATTCGTATGCCTGCGAGCAGCTTATTTTGGCTTTCCCGACAGGGCTGCATCTGCGACCTGTGCTATCCCTTCTCAGGCATTGGGGGGAAGTCAGGGACACTTCCTTTCAGCCCAGTGCACCATTCAAGGCCATTAAGGAATCTCCAGTCTCAAGGACCCCGTAGAGCTGGGAAGGAATCTTTGGAGCCGGTGCAGACCAAAATACAGCAACTGGGTTTCTTTGGAAGCAACATGAGTATTTCTCAGTGTGGATCCTGCTGGTGGTAGTAAGAGTGGCCAGGCTCCGGTGCACCCAGTGGCTCTTGAGCTGCTTATACCTTTCCAGCAGCTCCAGGTTAGAGCTCCAGCAGTGGTGCTGTGTCTCGCAACCAGCAGCAAGGCTGTTCTGGTCCAGGTTCTACTGGTTAATCTGAATCCCTGCTGTCAGAGGAAGCAAACCAGCAGGTGCTGCAGAGGCCACATCGCCGGGTTGCCCTGGAATCCAGCTGCATGCCAGCCCCTGTTACACAGTAAAACATTTGGACTGGCGGAGAGGCTTGGTTCACAGTCATTTTCTCTCCACAGAGGTGTTTTGGGACACCTTTCTTCCCCTTGGCTCCCCACAGAAAGTTGCAGGTATCTTCTGCAGCTCTGAAGGTCAGCGAGACTGGCTGCTGCTAGAGTAGTAATTGTCTCCCTGAGGTGGTGGGGTTCAAGTTGTTGAGTAAGGGCTGCAGTGCTGCTTTAACAAATCATGCCTTCGGACTAGTAACTTCATTTGGGAGTAGTGTTGAGTGAGTGTATGATGTTGGTCTCTAATTGGCTTCCTTTTAAATCTCTGAGATGGCATGTCTGGAGAATGTGCCTATCTTCTCTCCTATTTGTATGTTGCTGATGTTTCATTCACCATCCCAATAAAAACAGCGTCACCTTTACATGTCAGGCATCATGTATCTTCTTGGAGAGCATCCCAAAAATGGGAAACTTTGGGAGTGGTTCCTTCTGCAAAGTGCTGGAAAAACGGCGTTTATTTTAGAGCCCTTGCCATACCAGGAAAACGTCATGGTGAAAGGCAGCCTGGGCCATTGAGACTTCACATAAATCCTGGAGGGTCATTTGGAATTTTTAAGTTTTGTTGCCAGTAAATGAAGAGAGAAGGGGAAAAAAGCTACTCTTTGTGGTAGAATTGGTCATAAACCAGCATGAATTCTGGATCAACTTTGAAAATTGCAAGCTGTAGGAACGCTGTAATTTTTTTACCGATACAAGAGGAAGGTGGAACCAAAGCAGCTGGGCCCGCTCTACCCCTAGTCCCCTCAGCCCTGGTGATTATCACTGATAGAAGAATCCCACAGACAAAACTTACACGCGGTTTCATTGGGATTTACACAAGCAAAACCACTTTACTGTGCTTTTCTGTATGTGCTTGCTTTTTGCTGTTATCTTTGAAGCCATTTGGAATGTTCAGTCCTTCCCGCTCCTGTGCATCTTATATTAGATCCATATTAGATCCCCTATAGGGCAGAATCAAGGCTGGGCGTGTGTTGTCTGTGGTAGGCATTAGTGCTTTTCTGCTGGGAGCAGGCCAATTTGATTAATATTGAGAAAGATTCTTTCAAAGATAGATAATCAACCCAAGCCTTAAGTGTGTATCAGCCTCTCGATGTGAGAGTCGTAATGGCTAGTACTGCCATCAGAGTCACATTTATAAATCTGTACAGGAGATTTGCTGCAAAGGAACAAAACCCAGTGATATTAGTGCTTATGCTCATTACTGGTAGAGCTGACGCAGCTGAGCAGGGAGAGAGCTTGAGGCTGTCACTGGAAACAGATGCATCTTTCTTTGGTTTCAGCTTTTTTACGTGGTGGGCAAAGTTACACCCCATGTGTAGTCTAAATGAGCCAGTTTTACCTTTTCTCCTAAATCTAGATGAATGATTTCAGCACGGTTCTATCTGGAGGAATGTTCTTGCTGTCCGGATGATGCAGAAGATTCCAGCTACTTTCATACAGTTTTTGTCTGTTATTTGTCCCGAGTCCGTGAGGAAGGATGAACATATATGTGTGTCTAAGAGCACTCATCTTCTGATCTTCAGAATGAGTGTTGTCCATTTGGGGACAAATAAGGTGGTGTTAAAAATGCAAATTTCACTGTAAATTTGAATGCTAAATCAATACATCAGAACTCAAGTATAAGTATGAAAATATACCTGAAAAAAACATCATATGAAAAAACTGAAGAACGTTTTTGGTATCATTTGCTGTTACTGTGGTTTTTTTCCTTAAACAGCTGCTTCTCCCAGTCGGTATTTGTGAGGTTTTTGTTGTATTATCACATAGCGTTAGCCTTATTTTGTCCTAAACTGTAGGCTTGAATGGAAGATGTTATGCTAAACACCTTCAAACAGGTCTGAGAACTGAAATTGACAGTATAACTTTTTTTTTTTTTTAATTGGATTTCTCCTCCTCAATACAGAATTGTTTCACAAAGATTATTTCAAGGTCTCGGTCAGTCCAGGTTTTAATGACACAGGTAAATTTTTCAGAGCTTCCTTTAGAATACCATTCTGTAGCCTTATAGATTGTCATCATTAACCTTTTTTCCCCTGTTTAAAAGTCTTATATTTTCCACTGCCTAATTTTATGTTACTGCTTATCCTTAAAATATGTACCTTTACACAGCATTCTGAGTTTCAATTTATTATCTTTTAATACTTGTGTCCTATTCCTTTTAGTCTTCCTTTAGCCAAGTTCTGGGCATTCAACTTGCTTTTTTTTTTTATAAATTTTTCACTTGTCTTGCATACATGGCAGCTTATATTGTTGGGGTTTTTGGTTGTTTTTACTAGTTCCAATTCAGTGAGTTTTGACCCTACTTTTTTTCCTCCTCCTGAAATTGTTACCAAAGAGAAACTGATTTAATCTTCTAGTTCAGATAGCTTAGGTAAACGTATAAAACTCATCCTAGACTGAACAATTACTGAGAAGTCTGGGATCAGATAAGATGTAACCCCAAAATTTTTTTCAGAAAAGTGACATTAAGATAACTGGATCTTGGGTTTTTTCTGTATATTCTAGGACTTGGGCTGAGGATGCCTATTTTTCTAAAATTTGCAGAGGCAGCTGCCTTCCTTTGAAACTGTCTAGCACCTTTTAGAAGTCTGTACTTTGGTTTCCCCAGCACCAGAACACAGTGAAACTACATCCCTTTGCAGAATGATGACCTCTAAAAGAAGTCGCATTCTGGCTTCTCTTGGCCCATCTTCAAAGACAGCCTCCTTTTCATTGTCCGTCCATCGGGAAACCCAGAGGATAGCCTTTGAAGCTTCCTAGGGATTTTTGTATTCCCCACCACCCCTCCAGTCATCCAAATCCCTTGCTGTTTCCTGGCTCGGGAGTTGGAACCGCAGTGAACAGCAGTGTACCATCCAGGGGAAGAATAGTTCATGTGGAAATGCAAGGAAACGGGTATTATAGTAGTTTGATATAGTTGTTTTCTAACTGTACAGACTGAATGTGGGTACTGGGAGACTTAAGTTCATGAATGTTTGTCACGTACGTAGGTTTTTCCAAAGAAAGTTATGATAGAAGTGCACAGTAAGATTATTTTCAGAGGAAAAACTAATCTCTTTGAGGACCATCTGTGGTGTGACAGCAGAAGTCAGTCAATTAATGATGGAGAGGTTGCAAGGCACCTGAATAGAAGATAGGCTTTTGTCATTAAAATCAAACTGTATGTTTGATACATGCTTTTCCTTTAGTATTACTGGCGCTAGATTGAAAGGTCTTCTAGGCTGTGAGTTGTCTTCGTATGTATTTAACAGTGTTTAACAGAGCAGGACCTCTCCTATTTGGTACCGTGGGGGAATATTACATCTAACATGGTGAAAGCTGCTTAAAACAAACATTTCAAAATTAGAGTTGTAATAAGGTAGTACATATGAGAATTCAAATAGATTTACAGTTCTTAGGTATCCTTCCTGATGCATTACATTGCTCCTTTCACTTAAGTAAGGTAGGATTCTGGTCGAGAACAAAAACCTGTCTCAGCTCCGGGCCTTTAAATTTATTCCATCTCTTGGGTATCTCAGCCGGTGTGTCAAGACCCAAAGAGAACAGAAAACACCCTCTAGCATACAAAACCTAAGATATTTTACCTGTCTTTTTCTTTTCTTTTTTTTCTCCTTGAACTTATTCTCCATCCTTGAGATGCTGGTAGCAGCAGGCAGCAGCGGTCCACTTGATTCCTGATGATAACCCCAGAGTGCCCAGGGAAATACCGGTACAGAATTCTCCGCTTCCCTCCAGCCCCCCAGGCCGAGAAGAAGGGAGTCTTCTGCATTCACTGAAACAACAGGTCTGAGGTGACCTTTGCTTATTATGCCAGGGAAAAAAGAATAATCCTACCTTGTCAGGGTGGCCAGAGATGATAGTTCTATCTATCAGATAGTTTGAGAGAGATCATTTGTAGCAGCCCACCCTGGTTTTGTTCAGCTTTCTCTTCTCGTAGTCCTGGTTAAAAGCTCCTGCGTGTGCAGTAAGGGGTTAATGCAGTCCTCCACGCAAATACCTGTAAGACACAAGGTTGCCACGCAGGCTCTGCTCAGGAGGACAGGAACAGAACTAGGATATTCTTCCCCCACCACACCACTTTTCAGATGGTGGTGACGTCCCTGCCAGGGAAGCGTTCCTGGGCCATCGGTGCCCTGCCCGTACCCGCTGACCTGAGCGATCCCCTGTCACCGTTCCAGCGATGGCTTTTGTTCGTTCCTCCAAGCATTCCTTCTTGCCCACACTACCAAGTTTCACTAGCCCTGGAAATCATGTCCTTCCCAAAGCGCTGGACCCTCCCGCACATTTCATAGCATAGCAACGTAACTCAATTACCATGGATCCCAGACACAGGCGTGCAGAATTTATCTAACTAATCAAGCGGCTAAGGGACACCAGTTCCAGTTACAGTCAGCTTGGAGTATAAAGCAGCTACAGCTAAAAGATGGTGTGCAAGCACTTCCCAGGGAGGCAAAACAGTGAGGTGTATTTTTCTTTTTTCTTTTTCTTTTTTTTTTCTTTTTTAATGGCCAATGTAACGGGTATAGTTTTGGTAAACAAGAGGACAGAATTATTCATTCATCCCTAAATTGCTTCCCACTGAGGTATCACACCTGCATGTGGTATTTGAGAGCTGGGAGCATTTTCTTTAAAATACTGCCACATTGTAGAAGTTTATTATCCAGCTTTTACTCTAAATGTGATTATTATGCATTGCCATCTTTTGCCCAAA
The DNA here is from genome assembly GCF_026419915.1 of Harpia harpyja. Lineage (NCBI taxonomy): Eukaryota > Metazoa > Chordata > Aves > Accipitriformes > Accipitridae > Harpia > Harpia harpyja. The sequence goes on from NC_068943.1 coordinate 33,735,251, forward strand.
ATCAAAATGCACTCTACAAGAAAGGTGCACTTGGTTGCTCTCTGCAAAGCAGCTGGCACGACTGGAGTCAAATGGAATATAGACCAGTTGGTCTGTCTTTTGCCACTTAGCAGTTAATGAAAACTTACCAAACCTCAACTAGTAGCTAATTGGAAATCTCTACAAAACCCATCTATAAGCCCAGACATGGGTCTTCCAGAATAAAACAAACCTGATAAAGCCTCTTTCATCCAGGGAAGAAACCTGTTCATCTGTATTCCCTGATTTAAGCACCTTTGGCAAGGTGCTTGGGACTGTTTGCTGAGCATGTTATTCAAAAGATACAGTTAAAATGAAGTGAGAGGGTTTTTTTTTTTAACTTTTATGCACACATTGAAGCCCTGATATAAGGCCTATTTGTTACAGAAAACTTGAATGGATGCCACGGTGGGCAGATCTGTCTTGCACCAACTTGCAGAAAAATAGTGTCTTGTTTTAGAAATATTTCAAATGGGAAGGAAGGACACTTAAAACATGGCTTTGAAAAGCACAGAAGGATAATTCTTACCAAGCTGAGATTAGAGAAGCATTTCTCTTTAGGAAAATTTTAGAACCGACTTGAGACCAGCATATAACAAACCTTGAATTACAAGCGTAACCCTTTTTTCATAACAACAGTCTTCACTAAGCAGTGCTATTTTGGTCAGCGATGAGTTCTTTTGTTGTGGGAGATGGCTTTCAATTTCGTGATGTTGCAATCGGGAAGCCTCGAACATTTTGGGATCAGTTCTAATATTTTCCTGTTGGTAAGCCATTTTTAAGGCAATATACAGATTATGGTTATTTTCCAAACGTGGGTCCAAAATAAAAAGTCCGAGAAAGCCCATCCCATAATTCAGGCTGACACTAAGTGCACGCTTCTCCAGGTTTGGCAGAGTGTGTTGTGTACGCTGGTTGTGTGATAAATGTAACATTTTCTCCGAGATTCTCCTGCTCCTTCCCTCTTTTGAGGTATTTCTATTTTCTGTTATTTCTGTTTTCCTAGGACCTTGACACTGTTATGTGCATTCATGTTGGCTGGTTTATGTGAGCCGTGAATACACAGCTAACCGTGATTTATATAACTGGGGTCTTGAAGGAAGATGAAACTTAACAATGCAAAGGAGACAAAAAAATCAGGCTTTTGACTATTGTATCCATTCCATTTACTTTCAAGGTATTGTGGGGGGGTGGTGGTGGTTGTATTTTATTTTCCTTGACCAATGCTTATTTTTCTTCACGTCTTCCATTTCAGGTCCTCTTGTCTTTTCCTACAGAAAAGGTTACAATATGTTTTTCTTGACATTTCTACTTAGATATTCAGTATGGCTCTCCTCAGCTGGCCGAGGGAAAAAAGCCAAAACTACTCATTTGCTCTGACAAGTGTTTTCACTCTCCGTGTTCTTGATGATTGGTTGTGCTGTGTGCTTGACTTCTGCAGCAGCTAATAAGTAACTCCTGATTCCAGAGTAACTCCTGATTCCAAAGGTTGACAGCTATCACTTGAGCTCTCGTTTCCGAGGTAGGTGACAGCCCTTTAACCCAATTATAGTCCAGTGCAGCATAATTGGACTCACTTGCGATCCTCTGCCAACTGGCTACTACAGTTAACTTATGGGGAATGGGACAGTATTCCTTTTCTAAGGAGAATTAGGGTCTGTTATGCTTTAATTTATACATTGTTGGGAATGCTCCAGCCTGCTTCTACCATAGCACCAATTTTTCCATTGCTGCATCTGCTCATTGTTTCCTAACACCCTTTTTTGTACTGAAATCTATTACTCATGTGTTAACATATTTTACAGTAGTTTCACTGAGACGTTTGGAGTTTTTACTTTTGTCTTGTTAGCTGGACGCTTCTGTCACAGTGTCCCTCTAATTAATACAGCCAATTTTGCTATAATGTCAGTTGCTTTGTGGAGTATGTAACTGTAATTGTGACCATTGTCTAAATCTGTTCCTTATCGCACTGATAGCAATCCAGCAGACCACTGCCACTAGCACCAAACTTTCCTGTAATTCTGACATCGTAGTGAATTCCTCCCCAACTGGCAATAAGAAGGTCTTACACGGCTTTTTCTCTGCTTGAATTCTCTGTTTTCTGGATTGTGAAATTATCCTCTGCATAATTCAAGAACCGTTTCATGATCTATGTTTAGCAGAATTTGTTACCCAACAGATGTCTGGACAGTTAATGACCTCTGTAAGTACAGCCCTGTGATTTCTTGCTACTGATGGTCCAAGAATTTTTAATCTCTTCTGCTACAAGTCAGCACTAGGGCAGCATGTCACCTCTTATTAAAAAACAAAAGCATAAAATGTGTATAAATTTTCCCTTCAGAATTTTTATGCCTCGTCAGAAGGCATAAAGAAAAGATTCTCTTTTGAATCTTTATGTTCACAAATGTGTGCATGCATAAATGCACATAGGTCCATATTTTTCTGGCCAAAACCAAAGGACATGAATAAACCCCCCTGAAATTAATCAAAATATAATTTCAAAGAAAACGTAATTCCATAAATACAAGTCAGAACTGACGCTGCCAGCCTTCAAGTTGAGGAAAGGGTAGATGCCTAGAAAAGTCCATGGTAGGAAAGCCTCTTCTACTGTCACTTTTACGTGTATGGCAAACGTAGTCTTAGAAGAGGATTTGGAGGCACTGGATCCAGATCATTACCCCCAGCCAGTGATGAGTTCACAGTATGAAATCATGCTGCAGCTGCACAACTATTCCCTCTTTCCTCCTCCCCATGCAGATCAGGCTTGAGCCCATCCCTGCATAGGAAAGTTGTCCTAGTTTCTCTTCTGGTTTTTTCTCTCTTTTCAGTTATCGGCACTTGGGAGAGGAAAACTATTGGGCAGGACTGTATCAAAGAGGAGGTAAGAGAGTCCCTAACATCTGGCACTCCTCTCGCAGAGGAGAGAGTCAAGGAATTGAGTGCCAATTGATACAGGTCCGGTCAGACGTCCCTGTGGAGGAATTCTGCAAGCCACATGATGAAGTCCCTAGAACATAAATCCGCACAGTGAAGTGCTTAAGAGGATGGCTCATACTTCATTGTGTGCCACTGTGAAGGAGAGAAAATGGACTGCCTGCACACAAGCGCTCCTGTAGCATTCGGGCTCCTGGCACCTGCCTGGGACTCCCACCACGTAGCTCTTGAATGCCAAGAAGTTTGCTAGATGTCTTGTTAGTACCTGCTCCTACAGTGGAAGGGTCATTGTGGCCAAACTGCTGGATTGGAAGGTGCTGAAACCACGGAGAAAGATTAATCAGCTGGATCTACACTGGTAAGGTTCAGGGGCCAACGTTCCAGCACTGCTACGCAGAGCTCTTACAATTGAATTGTAAGCACGTTACCTGGCAGTTTTGGGATGCGACTCTTAGCAGCCTCTCAGATGATACCTGGACATGCTCGGAGGACAGCGTGGAGCAGGGACCATTTCCTTGAAGGCAGTTTTACATCATCACTCTTTGTGAGGGGAAGAAGAAAATGTAGATCTGTGATGCAAGCTGGACACGCTGTTTGGCCTCAGACCCCAAAGAACAATCTCTGGTCTGTTTTATGAGCTAATAGAGCTGGACACATCCTGGAGCAGGTACGAGAACTTCTTGCTACAGTTTTGGCCTCAGGCTCTCTAGCTTTAGGGAAAGGTTTCTTTTTTAGTTTGGTTTTGTGGGGGTTTGGGGTTATTTTGGTTTTTTTTTTAATGAGTTTAAGTATGTGCATACATGCATACCTACCCGTGTGGCTTTTCAGATTGGGAAACCTACTTCCAACGCTCATTCATTACAATTTGAGGGGCTTTACGTGCTCTTATTTACTACCTGTCCCTCTTCCAATGTCTTCTCACTTGAACACTTTGGGACCACTAACATGGCCAATTCTTACAGTGTTTCTTCTTGTGGTTCAGTGAAAAATAACTATTGCCCTAGCTCCCTCATATTACTGGGAACTGATCTGACACACCAGACAAGTTCTTTTGACTTCAAGAGCATCACTTGGCCTCATAGGGAGCCTTTTGACGACCTTTATTTTTTGACACCAATACCTGATTTAGATACTCTATGTGGAAATTGTCCTGTGCTCATATAAAGCATACGATACAGAGGCTATTCTGGGGCCAGTTAGCCTGAACATCAGGGTCTAATCAAAACTACTGAGAATGTCAGACTTTTTTTTTTTTTTTTTTCCTTCGTAGTCAGTCCCAGATGGGCTGATTTGGGGGGTTTTCTTTGTTTTCCCATTTGGAGTTTCCTCAACCACTTTCAGAGGTACAAGATGTACATTCACCAGTTCCTCAGTTTTCACAGAGGTATTTCTACTATCTTGTCAGATTTTTTTACACAGGGCGGTCACCAAGTTACAGATGATGACATGACCAAATAATTGGTTTTCCCCTCCAAACACGTGTGGCCTCCTGTTTCTAGAGCATCTACTATTTTACAAATAAAGAGTATTTCTCCCACTTTCATGAATTTTCTCACCTGGTGGCTGTTCTGGAATGGGCTAGTGCTTCCACACCCACTCTTGTCCCAAAGGATGTCTCCCCAAAGCAACTAAACCTGACTCAGATATGGTTCTCTCTTCAAAATCAAAGGGCACTCTGTAGATTCTGACTATAGACATATGGGCCTACTGCTGTGCAAGATGTTCGGAGCAATCAGACATTCTGGCTGTGATCTATCTAGAATAAAAATGATGCTTATCAGGAATGGCCATGAGGTAATTGGGGAACCAAATGCTCCACACCACCATCTGTGATTGTGCCCATCTAAATGTGGCATCACTGGGACATACATATGTGCTCACAGGCTGAGGAACCCCTTTCAGTGGTGATGGCCAGAAATTCTGACTTACCTGCTAAAGTGAAGGTGACTCATAATATTTGCACAGAATAAGACATGAAAAAGTTTGATTAGACAATCTGGGATTCTTTTTTAAGTCCTTGAACAGCCCTATGGTACTGAGTCATAAGTCCCTGTATACACTGAAACTTCTGCAATTTCGCTCTCAAGCTGCTTCTCAGGACTTCTTCGCAGGAATCATTTTCCACAGAAAGGATGAGTTCAGCCACCCTGCTTCAGAAACCACAAGCTTTTAAAGCAATCTTTTGTCACAGGTTTGAGTTGACAAAAATTGGCAGATTTAATGCAGGTCTACCTATTTTTTTAAAGACTCAGATGCTTGTTTTGTACAATATGAAACTTTTCATGTAATTGCAGTAAGGGGTAATCTACAAAATGGCTTGACTTCAAGAAAACTGCCCAGCTCCAAAAACTTTCTATTGAAAAATGCATATTAAAATGACGCTAGAGCTTTGTTAGCAGTAGCACTGTTAGGATCTTTTTGGCCATAAGTTGTATCAGACTTTTTTTTTTTGTGTGTGTGTGTGAAATATTCTCTCATTCCTACTTCTAAGGTACTTTCAGTATTAGCGAGCAAAAAATAGTGTTTAATAGTTTAATAGTAGTTTTCTTGTTTGATTTTCTCTTTATATGCTCAGATCATAGAATCACAGAATGGTTGGGGTTGGAAGTGACCTTTAAAGATCATCTAGTTCCAACACCCCTGCCATGGGCAGGGACACCTTTCACTAGACCAGGTTGCTCAAAGCCCCATCCAACCTGGCCTTGAACACTGCCAGGGATGGGGCAGCCACAGCCTCTCTGGGCAGCCTGTGCCAGTGCCTCACCACCCTCATTGTAAAAAATTTCTTCCTTATGTCTAGTCTAAATCTACCCTCTTTCAGTTTAAAACCATTACCCTTTGTCCTATTGCAACAGGCCCTACTAAAAAGTCTGTGCTCATCTTTCTTATAAGACCCCTTTAAGTAATGAAAGGCTGCAGTAAGGTCTCCCTGGAGCCTTCTCTTCTCCAGACTCAACAACCCCAACTCTCTCAGCCTTTCTCCATAGCAGAGGTGCTCCAGCCCTCTGATCGTTTTCGTGTCCCTCCTCTGGACCTGCTCCAACAGGTCCATGTCTGTCCCGTGCTGAGGACCCCAGAGCTGGACGCAGGACCGCAGGTGGGCTCTCCCCCGATGGGAGCAGAGGGGCAGAATCCCCTCCCTCGACCTGCTGCCCACGCTGCTTGGGATGCAGCCCAGGACACGGTCGGCTTGCTGGGCTGCAAGCGCACGTTGCTGGCTCGCGCCCGGCTTTTCATCCCCCAGTACCCCCAAGTCCTTCTCGGCAGGGCTGCTCTCAATCCCTTCATCCCCCAGCCTGTGTTGATACCGGGGGCTGCCCCGACCCAGCGACAGGACCCTGCACTTGGCCTTGTTGAATCTCATGAGATTTCAGATGGTTGAAAGCATTTTGTCAACCAAACAACATCCACTGTAGGCCCATGTGTAGTAAAGGTGAGAAAATTAAGACAAAAGTTGTAAGAAAATGGTCCTTGATGTTCCCTGGGCATGTACTTAATTGTACACTTCAGATGAAAGAAAAGGAAATACTTCAAAGCTTTCATACAGTTCATGCATTATGTAAGAGAAATTTATTTACCTTTCAAGCAGGTTACATAGGTGATTTTAATGCATTTTCCAAATAGAAAGTGTATTTATTGACGATAATCTGTGATTCTTCAATATCACAGAGGGAAGGAAGATTTAGGAAAAAAAAAATTCTGAAGTCCTGAGGCCTAGAAAAATACAAGAATAATGAGCTTAGAAGAATTAGTGGTCAGAAAGTTCCACCAAAAAGACAGTGAATTAAATTACAGAGTTTTTTTACAGCAAGTCGGGAGCCCAAAATGTGAGTAATACTATAGCAGGATCAATGAGGACAAAGGAAACAGCAATAAGACTGCATACAATGCCAGAACTGCTTATGGGGCAAAATGTATGAGCCAGGAGTTCTCATTTGCAGCCCACACACTGACACAGCATCACTTTTTTTTTGTTCTCACATGTTCACAGTCAGTTACAAAGCCAACAGCACTTCCATGGCAGCTAAAAATGAGTGCATTTCTTCTCGATAAGGTGCTACACAGTGATGCTGCCATGCATATTTTTTTTAAAGCTAAACTTTTTCTCCATAACTTTGATCTACAGCAGTTTCAAGCTGTGTTTCTGATAGGTCCTAATTTTCTAAATGCCCCCATAAAACAAAACGAATGAAATACAGAAGAAAACGGTCAGAATGAGCATGTAGGGCTTATTAATAGAAATCTGATCGGCAGTACTGTTCATTGTGTGACTGATAAATACCTGGAGCAAAATAAGGAGCAATGTCTAAATTTGAGGGTGCATTTTTATAACAAGTTTCGTATTTTTAAGCAAGATGGACAAGTGAGTTTTCTACAGAACATTTTGGTGCTCTGTGAAGTTTGCCTTTCTATATAAAGAGCTCATCTATATTTGTTTCCCACATGCTTCCAAGAATGATGTAGCATCAAAATTAAAAATATTTTTCAGTGACTATCTTTTGAAGGCTATCACTGCTGACAAAACAGGAGGAGAGAATTTTAAGCACGCATTTTTGCAGTTGCATAGAAGTGCAAGTTTCGAAGAAATTGTAAATCCTATATACTGTAAAGCTGGAAAACATTTAGTTTACAAACAGGCAGAGAAGACAAGCATGGGAGAAAATAAAATACTGCCACACTTGATGGCTATTGAGAGGCAGCTCTACTTGTTGCCAAGTGGTTTTACCTTTTTTACATGGTTTTCTTTTGTGTATCTAAGTTCTTTGGTTTTGCATGGGTGATTGAGGAAGAGGCCTCAGAAGCTGAAATCTGGCTCGCTGTCAATGGAGCAGTTTTAAATTTAAGCACTGAATCAGTCAAAGTGCAGTTTCGCTCCCGCACTAGTTCCCCTCTTGCAGAGTGAGAGCAACTGGAATCAGATTATTTAGTGGCTCAAAGGGGCACGTGTTTAATAGTTTGGCCTAAAATTTAATTGCCATGGAATAGTTTTTCTTTATTAAAGGCCTGTTCTTGGGATTGTTAATATTGCTCTTATTATTGTTGAGCACTTTATCAGGACTGCTTTTCTTAGTATCTGCCAAGAGGCCAACCTGTTTATTAAATCGTCCTACTCCTACTCAGTGGCCCCAGTGCTTGCCAGTTTTAGCTGAAAGGTATGTGAGATGTCACCATGTTGCCAGATCATGTAATGATCCTAATTTTGCAGAAAAGTTACAATTACGCCAAAACAGAACATATTGCTGTGCTTTTTAGCCAAGGGCTGCCCCCTCCTTTGCTAACAGAAGTAACGACTTTGCAGGCAGGGGTATCCGCACAGGGGGCTGACAGCAGGGCTGGAGACCCTCCAGCTCCCTCTGCTCTGGGACATCCTCTCTCCTGCTGGTCTGAACGAACTTTCACACAAGACGTGATTACCTACTTTTTAAAGGAAATTTAGTTTGTAAAACCCAGAAGAATCTCACCCTGACATACCAAAATAAATCAATTTTAAAAATCAATCCCAACACCAACCAACCAACAAAACAGAAGATGGAGCCAGAGAGCAGCTTTTAAAGCAAACTGCCCGAGACGATGGGGAATTCGGTTTGCTCCAACTCCTAAGCTTCGAACAAGACTGCAGGTGAGGAATTGGATAAAGCCCTCCAAGACTGGTGCGGTACGAGGGGATGGAAAGTGGCTCCACTGTGTGTGAACACATCGGTTCAAACCAGCACTGCTTCTTCCCAGAGGTCTTCGGGTGTCACCCTGGATGTGAATACGTGAGCTGCTGTTAGTGCTCATAGGCAGGCAGCCTAATTCTGCTCTATCCAAATCAAAGGAGTGAAAGTTAACCCGCATCAAGAAAATAAAGGCCAAAACTAACGGAGGGAAGGATGTTTCATTTACCATGGTGACATGCCAAAACGCAGAGTAAGAGAAATGACACTAAGAAACAAAGATGAGGTAATATTAATACAATATAAAGTAAGCTGCATTTTTCAGCTTGTGTGTCACTCCATGTTACTGACAGATATACTCTTCCAAGAAAGTTCAAATAATCCAGTGTGGTTGGTTGACCCTGGCTGGACGCTGGTGCCCACCAAATCTGCTCTGTCACTCCCCTCCTCAGCTGGACAGGGGAGAGAAAATAGAACAAAAGTCTTGTGGGACAAGGTAAGGACAGGGAGAGACCACTCACCAATTACCGTCACGGGCAAAACAGACTCAACTTAGGGAAATTAATTTGTTGCCAATCAAATCAGAGTAGGATAATGAGAAATAAAACCAATCTTAAAAACACCTTCCCCCCACCCCTCCCTCCTTCCTGGGTTTATCTTTACTCCTGAATTCTCTAACTCCTCTCTCCCAGCAGTGCAGGGGGACAGGGAATGGAGGTTGGGGTCAGTTCATCACACCTTGTCTCAGCTGCTCCTTCCTTCTCAGGGGGAGGACTCCTCACTCTTCCCCTGCTCCACCGTGAGGTCCCTCCAGCGGGAGACAGTCCTCCACGAACTTCTCCAACGTGAGTCCTTCCCACGGGCTGCAGTTCTTCACGAACTGCTTCAGGGTGGGTCCCTTCCATAGGCTGCAGTCCTTCAGGCACAGACTGCTCCAGCATGGGCTTTCCATGGAGTCACGGCCATCTTCGGGGGCACCCACCTGCTCCCACGTGGGGTCCTCTCTCCCCGGGCTGCAGGTGGATATCTGCTCGCCCGTGGACCTCCCTGGGCTGCAGGGTTGCAGCCTGCCTCACCATGGTCTTCATCCCCACGGGCTGCAGGGGAATCTCTGCTCCGGCACCTGGAGCACCTCCTCCCCCTCCTTCTGCACTGACCTGGGGGTCTGCAGGGTTGTCACTCTCACATATTCTCACTCCTCTTTCTGGCTGCAATTGTGCAGGTTTTTTTCCCTTTTCTTAACTCTGTTCTCCCAGAGGCACTACCACCGTTACTGATGGGCTCAGCCTTGGCCAGCGGCGGGTCCGTCTCGGAGCCAGCTGGTGTTGGCTCTGTCGGACATGGCGGAAGCTTCTGGCAGCTTCTCACAGAAGCCTCCCCTGTAGCCCTCCCACTACCAAAACCTTGCCAGGCAAACCCAATACATCCAAGCATACCATACTAGTAACCACACTTTCTACCAATTCAGAATTATGTTAACAAGAAAAAGAACCTTTAAATGATGTGATCATATAAATTTCCTTCCATGTAATTTTTGTGATTTCCTGCAAAAAGCACATACCAGAGGAGCATCATATAATTTTTAACCCTACAATTCTTCTGAATGTAGAAAAAGAATGGAATAAGCTTGCTTTTCTTGGTTTCAAATTCAGTTACTAACTCATCTTGCTTTTGGTCCTAGCAATATTTTTAATCCATGTAATCCTACCTGAAAGCTATGACAGAAAATGAAAAAAAATCTGCTAAGAGGTATTTATGAGATTGATTGTCTTGATTTTTTTTCAGTTATATGGGGAAACGCTTTTCTAAACTACCCTAATTTTGCTTCTGTAGATACTCATTAAACTTGATGTCTACAGCGATTCTAACTTGAAGACTTTTTGTCTATTAGTTTTTGTCATTATGGGAAAATTGTTTTTTAAAAGGTTTTGATTGAACTGTGTGTGACAACAGTAGATCTGGGAGAACGCTCAGGCCTTGTTGGTAATTTCAATGCCTTTTCCACTATTATGACAATATTCTAGCCTGTTGGGTGCAATGCAGGAGGAAGCTCCAGGTTCCCATTTCACTTTGAAATCTATTTCTTCTCTGCTTACCTTCCTCCTCTCCCCAGTTTTCCATGCATTACTTTTTCTTCCTTCAATCATAGCAAAACTTCTTTTGTGTGCAATGCTTTCCCAACCATATTTCCCCATCTTATAAGGAAGAGTAGAGCATTGACCCCAAGTTTGGACACCTGGTAAAGTGATGTACTAGACCTCAGGACACCTTTCTATTATTCAGGTGCCTTCCTGGTCTTGGTCTTGTGGAGGAAGTCACCGTTACAGATAAGCTTTAAAACATGCCTATAAGATTTTGTCTTGACTGGCCACTGGAGCCTCTCTTGCATTGTGTTGTTGTCTTCCCCCCCCCCAAGGTAACTTATTTCCAAAGATCAGACCTTTATATAAAGCATATATTTGATTTCAGCATAATATTATTTGGCTTTGGTCCAAAATGCATGCCTGCCTTTCAGTGTTTTCCTCCAAACAGTGTCTTAAACCTTGAAGGAGTAGTCTTGGACCTGTAACTGTTTAAGGATATAGGGGAGACAAGGTCGATAGGGAAACGTAATATGTCTCAATAGGCAATTGAAGAAAATCCAGCTAATTTGGGGGATACATAGGACCAACTTCCAGTCCTGTGAACCATGCCTTTGCCTATCAAGACACTCATTTTCTCCATTACGTGCTTCCTTAAAGGCCTGTTTGGCAAAAAGTATTCTGGGTCTCCCAAGAGCCTGCAGTCTGTTGTCTCCGGCATACTCTCAGCCCATTTATCTGTCAGCAGTGCACAGTGCCCAGTCTTGAATGCAAACAACTGCAAAGACAGCAGACCTTGCCAGACTTCAGTTTTAAAAGACGTTTTTAGATACACGTCCGTTCTGAAAACTATCAAGTATACTGATGTCTTCAAAGAATATCTCACATCTCATCAAGTAGCGAGATGAGCATTTCTTTCTCTCTGTAGGCCTGGCCTAGGACTGCAGGATCATCCATAGTAGTAAGAGGATTGGTCTTTGCCTCTTTAGTAGTAGTTCCCTTCTGAGAATTGTGAGAAAGAGATGTTATCTAGTGCAATCACACATTCTCTGGGAAATAGTTTGAGACTGCAGGTTCATTTCCTATAAGCCATTATACAGCTATCAGCTGTTGCTGACCAGACCTTTCCCTCCACAGCACTCTTGTGAACCTCTAATAGTTTAGTCAAGTAAAGCTTAAAAGTCTTCCTGTGGTCCTGTAGATACTGCTTGTTTGTTTAGCATAACACGTATTACTACACATTGTGAAAATTTATTTTCTGCCCTGAAGAATTTACTGTATCTTTCCTCTGTTGCCTGTATCTACTGCATAAGCAACCTAAGTGGTGAGTCGGCAATTGGGATTTGTTGTTCTGTTGGGGACGCTGCTGTATGTTACTCCCAGGGAAAAAGTAAACTCCCGATCTTTGAGCTTTTCATGCCTGAACTCTTACAAGCCCCCTCAGTTTTTCTCCTGATGGGCAGGAGCACTGAATTTTATCACAGAGAACTGTTGCTCATCGGCTTAATGTGGGTAAATTTAAAGTTACAGCTGAAATAATGCTTCCTAATCTGCTGACAACTTCTGTGATGTAGGACAGCAGTTCAGACACTGAGCACGATTCTCCAGAATCTTTTGAGACAGATTATGAAAGTTTGGTGTATACCTCAGGAGGAAGCGCTTTTTCACTGGCTTTAGCACAGAGCTTTGGGTATGTTATCTGACCTTGCTGGACCTCAAATCTGTCAGGAAAAGCGACTGAAAAGTAGCATCGTGCTGAAAATGAGCTGCTGGAAGTCTGTTGCATTTCTCTTAGGAATAAGCTCTCCGATGGTGAATTTCAGCCCTGCCACGCTGCCGACCTGCGGCCAGCCCCTGCCTGCTGCAAGGCTGGCGCTGACCGTTACCTCTGACCCGGCTGGCCCCGCGTTTTGTTTCGCCCATTTTCAACACCAAATACTGAAAGTCACGTAGAAATTGTTCAATTGCGTTGTGCGATGCAGAAGCCCCTGCAGAAAAGTTCGCTACAGCAAGGTCCCGCTGCCTAATGCGGCGGCAGAAATCCCGTCTTTACCTCACGTGCTGGCCGCCAGACCCGAGATAAACTCGGGCAGGAAAAAGCAATATATAAACAGAGGGAAGCAATCTCCCCGTCTAATCTTTACTCCCCTTTCTTTCGCAAAAGGGTTCGCGGCAACGCGACGACGAGGCGGAGAGCAAAGCCGCCTTCTCAGAAGCGGGACGCGTTTACCTGGCTGCCCCCCCCCCGAGGCGCACCCGCCCTCGGCCCCGACAACCCGCGCCCCTGGGAGGGCAGCCATTAACGAGACGTGCGTTTAAACCACCGCCTGACTAGAGGTTTTCTTTCGCGAAAGCGCGGCGCCGCAGCCCAGCGCTACGAGATGGCGGCTGGGCGGCCGCCATTTTGCTCCCCTCAGGCCGCCGCGCCCGGGCCCGGCCCCGCTCGGGGGCGGTGCCGCCGCCGCCGCTTTGGTTCCTCCTTCCCAGGGAGCCCGTGGCGGAGCCCGGCTCCGGCGAGTCCCTCCTCCGCCTCGGCTAGTGCGGGCCGGCTCCCCCGGTCGTAGCCTCCTCCGGTACCCGCCGTTCCCGCGGCGCCCATGGCGGCGGAGCCTCAGCCCAAAGCGCTGACTCGCAAGCCCCTCCTGCTTAACAAAGTGGAGGGTTCGCAGGAGGTGGTGAACATGGCAGCGATAGTGCCCAAGGAGGATGGGGTCATCAGCGTCTCCGAGGACAGGTACCGGGGAGCGGGCGGCCGCAGGTCCTGCGGGGCCGTGGCGGTGGTCCGTCGCCTCCACCGTCGCTCGTCGGCGGTGGTGGCGGTCGCCACCACCGCCGACGAGCGACGGTGGAGGCGACGGACCACCGCCATCGCTGGGGTGACTGTAGGCTCCGCCACCGGCGTCCAGGCGAGTGTCAGGGGTCGCGCCGGTCCGGCATGGGGCCGTCGCTTTAGGCAGCCGCGTCTGGCCCTGGAGGGGAAGGAGCTTGGGGTCAGGGTCTCCAGCCTGCCGTCCATCTCCTTCTCCTCCTCCACCGCCGTGCGGGTCGGGGCAGGGAGTGGGGCTGAGGGGCCGCTGAAACTTGCGGCACTTGAGGGACTTTTCTTCCCCGTGGGTAAAAAATGGGGTTTGAGATCGCCTTCATCACAAGGCTTGCCGGGGGGGGGGGGGGGGGCTGTGGAGATTCTTGACCTTGCCTAAAGATTGCGGTGGCATTGGCTAAAACACGAGTTTTGGTTCCCGTTTCTCCCCTCCAAACGTTTCTTGGTAATTGTTTAAAAATACCCTGTGTCACTGGTAAGATCTTGGAGTTAAAGCCCGTGTTGTAAAGGTGCCAAAGAGGAGAACGTTTTCGGGCTGTTTAGCTGGGCTGTGCGGGGTCTGGGGCTGCCCGGAGGCAGCTTTGTCTCTTCTGAAAGAGCCCAAACTTAATTCAGCCCTGCAGCTGGAGCTTCAAAACTCCATCCCGAAGGTGCCTGCCTTTAAAGTAAGAGCTCATTTTTCTTGCGGAGTCCATATATAATTATTTTAAGGAGAGGGGTTTGGTTTTTTTTGCAACTTGGGTGCACGGTGTGTAACCTGTGTCCCTAGCTTGAAAGACAAATGTTGACTGGTGTGTGAATATGTTTTGATTCTGAAGGGTTTTTTTCGTGGACTGTTTCTCTTGGATGCCTGTTACCCTGTTGAGTGTCTGCTTTTATGCCTCTGCTAGCTTTCTGGAAAACTGTCAGTATTTCTTTCATCTTGTCTTTGTCCTCACTGTGAGTTAGTTTTCAGCTAGTTGTCAAATATGTGCAAATTTAAGATCATTTAAGTTCATCTAAGCTGTGCTCTCCAGGTGAACTCTCCTGCCTCGTAGCAAGAGGAACTGAGCTACTTAAAACAAGTACGCTGTAAAAGGGACCTTAAGCAGAGTTTTACATTGCTACATTGCCACGATTTTATTTTCTTTACATTTTTTACTTATTTGTTGTGAAGCTGAACAGAGCTTGAGTGTGTTTCAGCTCACTGTTGCTTGTTAGGCTTACTCAGTCAATTCTTTTCACCTATAAGAAAGTATTCCTGAAATTAATTTGCTCTTGTATATGTCTGTCTCACAATCTCTGCCTCTCCCCCCACCTTAGAAAAAATAAGTAGCTTCTGCTGTTTTAGCAGGTATGAATTGTTGAGAATGGGTTGATGCTCCAAGTTGGCATTTCTCTGTAGAGAAAGGGGTTGGTGAGAGATCTTCGTTTCACCAACAAAAGAGATGTCAGGTTCAAGAAACAAGGGGTGAGGCAGAAACCAGGGGTTTCCCACTAAGAAACTGCTGGTTCGCGAGCAACCCCCTGCTGTAGGTCAGTTACATCCTGCGTACCGATGAAACTGAGTAAAGAAAACTGCTGTCAGGTGTGCTGATGATGTCTAAAGCTTTGCCGGTGACACAGGATAGCTCTATGGACGTTAAAATACTGTAGTAAGTCTGGAGGTTCCCAGGTTATTTTCTGTTTGAAGGCACTAACCAGGTAATTTGCCTGCTTGTGGGGCTGGTTTGCGGTCTCTTTGAGATGCTATAAGCTATGATCGTGCCTTTTATTTCTTTAGGCATGAAGATGTTGAATGATGGCTTTTTCTTTCATTTTCCATCTCCATTAGCATCTTTATTGTAATTAAAAGGTTCAGAGTCTAAACTTGGAAGGAATAGCAGGTTGGGAGTCAAACTTGGAGGTTTCAGGGTACTTGGGGTGGAAGCATAGTTTATCAGACTCTCGGTACTTGTGGCTGATGACTAGGCTTGTGCAGATCCTTATGGTACCTTTTCCTGTTTGGACCTGGCTTCCAGTGCTAGTGTTGACTTGGTTGTTTAACGGCCTTGGAATGTGGAGGGCTTTTAGAGATTCCTGGAAACCTTAAAGGACGATTATGGAGACGTTATCTGTCTCTTATTAGTCAAATGAGTGAGTTTTGGCCTCGTTTACCAGCCTGTGATGTGGACTGCTCCTATGAGAGAAATGTTCTGAAACTTTTGCAGAGAGCTTCAGCTGGAACGACTTGCCATCTCCAGCACTTGCTTCAGGCTGGAGGAGGACTGTTGTCTGGAGACAAAGAGGAGGGAGTTCTCCCTCAGTTTGCTGGCTAATGGCTGAACATGTAACTGTTGAAGTTGCTAGTAGTCTTAACATATGCAACAACCGAGTACTGCTTCGAAGGTTTTCTTTAGTGCATGATGTGGCTCTGTACCTGTAAACCCTTCAAAGCGGGAGCTCAGTCTCTATTTTGTATGGCACCAGTGGTTTTATCTGGCTTTAAAAGACACGGAAGTGGTTTCAGCTATAGCTTGCAGACATAGTCATGCATTATATAGCCCTGAATAGTTGTATTTGTAGCACATACATGCACATATTTTAAGCAATAAAATGAAAACTAAGTAATAATAGAGAGTGTGGTTATTCCTCATAAAGAATGGCATAGAGGGGGAAAGAAGGAATCAGGGGAGGGTGTTTACATATTTAACTAGATGATCTAAACTTTACGTAACATGCAAGGTTGAAGTTTCTTTTCAGTGTGCATCACCTGTATGCTCTATGTATTTTCTTTTCTGAATCCTAATCAGTCGAACAATGTGCATTGTGTCCTAATCTTAGTTCTTTTGTCTGATTCCTTATTAGGACAAAATAGACTGAGCCTGTATCTCTTTACAGTACAGCTGGTGTGCATTGGAAGGGATAAGGTGTAATTTTATTTTGTGTTTTTCTTCTAAGGAAAAGGGATGCACCTGTCTAGGCAGGTGAGAGTTAAAGGAGTGGCAGCATTTGTTATTCAAGAATGTATAAATCTGATGCAGCAGGGCTATAAGAAAGAAATTATTAGCTTTCATCCATGCTCTTTCACCTGCCAGCAAACTGGTGGAGTTAATAGACACATATATCCAAGCATGTAGAGTCTTGAGTGATCCATAGCATTGAATGCCCTAGGTGCTATGCATGAAGCTAAAGTGGGATTTTCCTAATGTGCACAGCTGGCCCTAAGTTGTCATTAGCTTCCTGTGTGTTAAAGGCATGTGCTACCATTTCAAAATTGCTGAGCATCCTTGTCTTTTGTTGCCTTCAGAGGGAGATGTGGGTGTTGGGCATGTCTGAAAAGTAGGTCACTGGCATGTCAAGTTCAGACATATCTAACTCCATGCTTCAGAGAAGATTTAGTGTCATTAATCTTACCTGAGCATGGGGATACAGTGGGAGAAGTGCACTGACTCACCCGGCTTTCAGCACAAGCAAAGCAGTTCTGCTTGGTGTTGGCATGCTTTTGTGTTTCTCAAGAGCCTGCCAGTGATGTGAGTGCTAATTCAGCTGGGTGTCTGATGTGCTGATCGTGTGTCATGGTGCAAGACTGGCAGGAGGGGGCTAGGTGTCATCATGGTAAACCTGCACTTTGCCGCTAGCCGTCTTTTTTTCCACTAGCTGTACCGTAGGTGAGGAAATCTTAGACATGTGCTTCTGCAGGCAACTTTCCTGATAATTATGAACTCTGGTCTGTGCCCTCTTTTGGGTGAGTTCTGTGTTCACTTCCATGCTACAGGCCTTGGAAATGTACATGTTGCAGTCAAGAACTGTTCTCTTTAAAGTATTCACAGGAGGTAAAAGCTTTCATAGTCAACTGAAAATTGTCAAAATCCATTCTTTTTAAAAAACAAGCATTCTAGTCTCCTAGAAGGTGACAAAACCTAGGAGAAAAATATTTATGCCATATGCTGCTTTTTTTTTTAAACAAGGGAACAGAGACCTTTGTCTTCTCTACTACCTTGTATCATCTTAAGTTCCTTTTGAACTGAGATGTGTCAGCTTCTTTGTATGGATCACTGTATAAACAGTGAGCCCAGACTGTTTGTCACATATGTTCATATTATTGTCTTCATCTCATGTACAGAAAACTGTACAGAGCTTGTATTACTAGGTTTGGTTTACAGTTTGAGGTTTTTAAATGAAGATCTGTACTTAAGAGGTTTTTAAATGCAGATGTGCACTTAAGCTGTTGTTCAGGGCTTGTCTTCTGGGTATGCTAACTAGCAAGTTTTTTAGGGGCTACAAAAATGAATGGCCGTCTTGTGTAGATGAAATCTCAACTTTGCTAAACTAATGGTGAACTAGGAATGGGAATGTGCATATAACAAGAAGTGTGGGGGTTGTCTCTGGTGTTCTGCTGACATGCCTTCTAGCATGGAGGAGCCTGATCTTTCCACCCTTAAATATATCAAAACCAATCTTTTGCTCCTTGTGGTTTTCTTGTCCAGATCCAGGGCATAAAGCGTATAGTGTTATAATTCACACCTGTGAAATACCTCTGATGGAAAGGTCGGACTCTTCCGTTGGTGCTGCATCCAGGCAGGACATGAGGAAACTGCAGACCCTCAGTAAACTCTCTGGGTTTCCTTTCTCCTGCAGTGGAGTGGTAGAAAGCAATTGCTTTGCCCAGCAGTGTGGTTGCAATACAGGTCTGTAATTCTTATCTAAGCACAGGGTGATGTCACTGATGACCACTCTGCTTTGTGTGTGTCTGTTGGTTTGCAGCAGAAGTGCAGGTGGTGTGAGAACTGCTTTTGATGCTGTCTGTGTATGTTTATCTGCCGAAGCCTGTAGGTTTCACACCCAGGTTATTGCAGCATGAGCAGTAGTTCAAGCAGTGCGGAAGGTGTGGTTGCTCTTCACAGGTGTAAAAAGACTTGTCACTGCCTGGAGGTTCTTTAAATTTTGATAAAAACATCAGTCACTGATAAAATTGTTGAGAGGAAATGAAGGAACTCTACATTCACAGTGCAAAGGTTTTTAAGAGACCTGTTGCTGTAGATGCAACTTGTTTGCTCTGAATTTTTTAAAACTAATTGGATGTGTTGCAACTTGATGACTATGTTTGGAATAAAGCTCAGGGTGGAGGTTCGTGCTGGCTGTTTGAGTGAAAGAAGTGGATGCTGGCAAGAGGCTTAAGAGAAGACAGGAGGTCCAAAAGCTCTTGGAGTCAGAAATTGTTGCAGATGTTGAAAAGTAACTGTTCCTGATTTGACTAACATGTATCATGTTGAGATGCCAAAATCCTGGGATTAGCACATAAAATGTTTTGCTGAGTACTTGCTGGGGATGATAAACTCTACTTAGTGACTTCCGGAGACCTTGCAATGTATGGTTTTTTAACCCTCTGTGGCACTTTGTGCCACCAGCAGACGAACTTGCTGAAGTTTGTCAGAGCTTGTATGTCCCTTGCCTTATGATGCTCTTCCCCAAGTACTTAGTGTCAGTTAAAGATTTAAAGCACAAGCATTTAGTCTTGTCTTTCTAATTTGAGCTATCCTGCAACTGCTAGCTCATGTAGGTCAGTGCACAAATCGGTGCAACTCCTGCAGTTGTATTAAGTTCATGTCTTAACTGCAAGGTGGCAGCTGCAAAAATGTGGTATGATGTGGCTTGGACCACAACTTGTACAGACCCAGTTTCAGCAGCGCAATTAGACATCAAAATAGAGTGGAACATTACGTGCTTGAGCATTTAGAGTCAGAGATGCAGTGGTTTTTACTCACCTCTCTGTTTTAGAGATTATTCTTGATATAAAAGGTGTAGATGCCTGTATCTTGTTTTACAAGCTTTATTTGGAATAAGAAGAGCTATTTAGTAGACCTTCCATTTGCCTTGTGGTAGCCTCTTTTTCTGCCAGTTGCTGAACAATGCTCTTGAGTTGCAGCAAGTTTCAGGATGGTGCATCTACCTCCCATATTAACCAGTTCTCCTTTTTCTTCTTGTCTTCCCCGACTCCATCTCAATTTCACTAGCATCTGCTTACGCAGCGACTGGATCTCTCATCAGCATGTCTTGTATCTGTCAGGCTTGGTGACCTTCCTGTGCAGTCTCTCCAGTCCTGCAGCTGAACAATGCTCCTTGCCGAGAGGAGACTGTACAATGCCACCTCTGTGTGTGCCCTGCAGCCCCTGGAAGAAAAACAAATGCTGGCTATGGAGTATGTGCAGTACAGACCTGGCATATAACTAAAAATGTGCTGTTGCAGGAAACTGGTTGGGTTTTCTCCTAAAGCTAAAGATAGCTAGAGGAGGCAGTGATGCTGCAGCATTAAACGGCTGCAATACCTTAAAATAAAGGAATTGCAACAGTTTTGAAGCTTCCAGGCTAGTTCAGTAAGGCTGGCCTTTCATTGAGGGTCACTTAGTGGACTGAAGGTCTCAAATAGCTTGTGAAGTTGTAGCACAACAGAAGTATGTCAGTAGCTTGTTTGACCTACCTTATAGGATTTTGGTTACTGAGGTAGAGTCTTTTTTCTTTCCCTCTCTCCAGCTGCATGGTTCCTGCGTGGTATCTGCTGACACTGATCTGTGCCCAGGTTTCCCAGCAACATCTTTGAGCTATGTGATAACACATGCAAGAGAACTGCTTGAAAGTGGCACAAGTTTTGTAAAATGTTGTTTGTAACAGTCTTAAGAGAAGTTAGAATATACTTGGCAGATCGGAGGACGAATGGGAAGGAGAGAATGGGAGGGCGTAATGCAGCCACATGCATGCTCCTGTGCTTGGGAGCTCTAAAAGCTTCGTAAATGATGCGCAATGCCCTAAGGAGAGCAACTGGCTTTTGCACAAGTGTCTTCTGTGCATCACTCCATTCTGTGCCCTGTAACCTCTCGGACGTTGGAAGGCCATTCGCATAAAAGCACCCCAGAAGCTGTGTTTAATTGCCTTGCCCGTGGTGCTTCCGTCACACACCTGTCAAACACCAATGGTTCTATATAAAACTCTGTCAGTATCTGTGCGTATTTGCCCAGGGATTTGATGAGAATTGCAGTAGTCCCTAGCGTAGTCTGTTGCAAAGACAGGAGCAAGAAAACCCCCAGCTGTTTCCCTTCTGCATATGGTGCGAGGGAATGATGGGTGCAGCCGCGATGCTGCGGGATGTCACAGGCTGGGATGGGGCACTGTGGGAGGGGACAGGAGCCGTGGGGTGCTGAGAATAGCCACGCGCAGCGGGACGCATCCTGTTCGGCAGAGCCTTTGTCCTGCATGGGTCGTTTTAGAAAAGAGAAAATAAAACTTCCCTCTTTATGCTTTTGTGAGGTGAAGTATGAAATGCAGTAAATGGGGAAAACTATAAACCAAATGTCCGCACAGAAGTGGCAAGTACCCCAGCAAGCAGGTTGGGTGAGTGGCTAGAGCAAGCCTGGAGAAGCAAAAGGGCAATTTTGTGGAAGGAGAAGCAGGAGAGGGCAAGTTCACCAGGCAGCCCTCCAGGGAGGGAGCTTTACAGAATCACGAAACCATATGCATCTCTCAGGGTTCTTCATATGTCACAGTCTGTGTGCCTGATGGCTTGAAACTGTGCATAAATAACAGTCAAAATGGATATTTGGCTATCAGAAAGCAGGTAATAAATTTTGCAAATTAAACTGTGCTGAAATTTTAGATGGTCAAAATACAGCCTTCATCCTCATAAGAGGGAGAACGGTTGTGGAGGCTGGGTTAAAAAAAGTGGTGTTTTAATTTTTCTCTTAGTCAGGCTGCAGGAAATAGTGTTGTGTAACTAACCTTGGCCAGACTTTGAACATATGGGCTTTGCTTGTCATACCATGTGTATTCACCACTTAATTTAAGTTTTTTCAGGGAACTCTTAAGGTTTTGAGCACTGAACCAAAGACGATGCCAAAGCACAGTTCTGGGTAGAAGAGCACTGCTGTTCTGCTGCCAAGTTTACTGAGAAGTTTGATCTAATGTTATCTTTTATTCTCCGAATCCTGTACCATTCCCTCTTACTGTGAGGTAAAAGATTGATGTTCTTAGCAGGTTTTTTGAAATAACGGTAGTGATCGATCAGCCCCAGAAGGCAATGCTTGTGACCTTTACAAGTCTGTAATCGTGGTTTCCTTAGGAGTTGAGTCCCACAGAGAGATATCTGAGAAAAGGCTGTCCTAATGTGAATTGGCCTGTTCTGCCACCAGGTAGAATTATCTGGGTTTGAATTATTTGGATTCAGGTGACAGAGCAAATACAGTGCCCTGTCTTGAAGGGATATGGAAAGAAGATCCTTGCCTGTGTTTAGAATGTGATGGATAATGAGGTTTTGCACCTCCAGCAGTGAGTGCAAATTTGATAAATTTACCTTTGGCTTCAGATTCACTTATAATAGCAAATAAAGGCTTAATTGTGTTCTTAAGCAGGTGGTGCATCTGCCTTGTGGAGTACTTTAGGGTCTTAGAGTAAACAGCTTTTTTTTTTTTTTAAGCTCTAGTAAGGTTTAATCATGAGTTGGTGCTAAAGCTTTTACTTTAGCTTAAAAGGTAATAAGGTATAGTGAAAACATAATTACATTTAAGCAAGCTAATGCATGCTAGAGGATGGGAGATGAGAGAGGTGTTTGGTGTTGGTTCAGAGCAGTGGTATGTATTCTCCTGGTACAATAGTTTCAAGATTTAGATGTATAGGTACCAACAGTCTCTGACTTCCACACTATTTAGCTTATCTGTGGCTTGGAATAAAAAACATATAGGCAGTGACTGAAAGAGGAAATCCAGTAGGCTTATTGTGGTGCAAGATAAGATGAAGCAGGAGAGCACTGAAAATTATTCTGTTCTGATGCTTTCCTTCTTGTAGCTGTTTAGCCTTTCTGAAGCAGTACAGCAAAGCTTATCTTATAGATGTCTCCTCTGATTTGGATGCTTCTTCGAGAACATCTACACTGAGGTTTCTTCCCTTGCAGATGTCAGCTGACACTGCAAGGTTAAGTGTTGAACTCAATATTCTGTAAGGTATTTGCCTATATGCATGTTTCTAGGCCAGTTTATTACACAAAGATCCAGAAGGGATTGCCTTTTCATTTAATAGAATTTTCCCTTATCTCAGAAAACAATGTAATCCCTTTTAAAAGGCAGGTCGTCATTAAGTATTTTGCCCCCTTTATGTATGCTGGAAACTTTAGGAATCTGTGCCGTGAAACTGGAAATGACGGCTTACGTTTTGTTTGTAATTATTTTGCACTTGTTTTGTTTATGTGCTGAATTATCCTTACTTAACATGTTTTCATCTTGGTCCTTAGGGTTATTAAGCTGTATCTTCTCATTCCCCTACTCCATCCCTGTTTTCCCGTTTTATACAGAGAAATTCTGTCCCCCATCTCAGCTCTGTGTTTTGCTAGAGCAAATGTGGCCTACGGGGTCATCCAGTGAGTGGTTCAACCTGACATTGCGAAGGCCTCATGTTTTGCAGCACCATGTGCATGGGATAGAATGAAAGTAGAATTTCTGAGGAGATGCTTCCTGCTTTGACGGTAAGGACATACATAGCCTGTGGTCCAGCCTAGCTTCTACTGTATGCAGCTTTGACTAAAGACAGCTGCAGCGTTCTGGTGGCAGGGGAGATCCTCTACCTGGTGTCTTGGTTAGACTTACAAATCGTGCCTTTGCTTCACTGGCCGTTTCAGCAGCTCCACCAGCAATAAGCTGTTCTCAAAGGCTGATTGTGCTTCTGCAGTTACTGAAAGTCTAGCAGGAAGGCTCATGCCTGTGCTGTTCTTCAGCATCAGGCGTACAGCCCTTGTGCCTGCTCTTCTCCTATTGGTCCCATTGCTTCAAACTCATGTGGCACAGGCGTCCTTGGTCAGGCAGCAACCTCGGTGTAGCCTGCTTTCTGCTGGCCAGGAGCTTGAGGGGGGGTGAAAGGGCCTTTGCTGAAGAGCCCTGCATTTGGCTTCTAGAGGTGAATGATCTCTCTGCTTTTAATGTGCCATGGTAATGGTTTACTTTAGCACAGGCAGAAGCAGGTACTGATAAAACTAGAGATCGAAGTACTACCACACTGCCCTGCTAACATGGGGAAGAGAGGATTAAAGCTGGCTCAACTTTAGTTGTGCTGAGGGAGGAGGGTGAGAAGATAATGTATCTGTCAAGTCAAAATCGACACCTTTGGTTTTATTGTACCCTAGGTCTGGACTAAAGTTACTTAATGACTGGAATTAAGAAGTTGATGCTTTTTGCTGCAGTGAAATGATGCATTTTATTCTGTTCCACTGAGCCCTATTTTATGTCCTGTTCAGTCAGAATAACTATAATTAAGCTCCAGAAGTGTGTGTCGGGTCTACCAGAGCCTTGCCTGGGCCACTCTGTGTGCTCCTTTAGCAGCTGAGGCTTTTAGTGCTGTCTGAAGAGCAAAAGCCTGTCTGATATTACCTCATGTTTCCTAGGTTATGTTGCATCTGAAGTCAGGAGTAATAGGAGTTTTTGAGACTGCATTAGCTGACATTGCTGGTTAAGAGTGGACGTACACTGGATTTCTTCAGGCAGGAGAAAGCAGGGGAAGCAGCTACCTTAAGAGTATCAACTGCAGTGGGTCGTAGACCCCTGTACTTGGCACGGTGTGTTATCTGTCAGGGGTTGGTTACACAATGTATAGGCACTAATCCATTTCCAAAGAAGGCGGCAGTCTCTTCCCTTCAGGAAATGAATCAGACTTCATAAACAAATCTATTCTTGCTAACTTCTGCAACTGCTGGTAAATGAGTGGGAATAGATGAATCCATCATCATGCTTTCAGAATATCAACTGGTAAATGATCCTGCCGAACTTCCAGCAGGGACATCAACTCAGACCCATATAAACACATACTGAACTTTCAGGTTCACGTTCTGATTACTGTTGATGCCAGGTTTATTTGTAGCCAGAAAGCAAAAGCACATAACATTTTGGAGAGCTTGCTGCGGTGCTTGGGAGCCCCACGGCAGTCTGAGCTGCGAAGCACAGGCAGATGAGGGGCCTTGCTGAGTGGGACAGGCTGTTGCAGAGACATGCTCTCAGATCTGCTGCAGGCAAGGTTTCTGCGGGCCGCACATTTGGGACCTCTGTTTGGCAGCTCATCTTCCCCTTTTTACGCTCTTTATGGTCGCTAGTATGGTTGGGGAGCACACGACCAGCGGGACTGTAGGAAATCCCACAGTAGCTTGTAGCACTAATTCAGTTCCAAAGTGTTAGTTTTGGAGTGGAAGATTAAAAGTAAAGCTAGGGGGTTTTTGTTAAACAAGAAATGCTATAAATGCTGGTGGTCATGGTCCTTAGGTTTCCAGCAGTTAACTTTTCCTCAAATACTGTGGCTAACCTGTATTAGATACCAGAGAAAGCAGTAGGGAAAGGGAGCCATGAATGTACTAATTTAAAAAAAAAAAATTTACGTTCTGTAGTGCCTGAAAATGCATGAATTTTATCTGCATTCTGAAAGCTCCTCTGTGATTTAGGATGCTTTTACTCCTTGTTTCCCTCCTCCCCAGTAGGTTCTTTGGTAGATAAGTTTGGTGAGGGTTTCCTTAATAAGTTTTCATTAACAGGAAGCCAAGCCAAGAAGTCTCCATCCCCAGCTAGTTTCATCCACAGCATCCTTTTGGTCAGAGCTTATATTCATCCTTCTAAAAACCTGATGACTTAAAAACTCTTGAGGAATCAGGAATGAACATCATTGCCTGCTTTTTATGAGGTGTTAACACATCTGAATGAATGGCCCAAGGACTGCAAATGTTGAGGTCACCAGCAGGAAGCTTGGGTAAATCTAACAAATGGCTTGGTCTGCCTCGGTCAGTGTCTCCTGTGGTCTTTCCTTTGCTCTAAAACTAAGCTTGTGTTTGTGTGCACTTTTTGACATGAACAGACACTTTTGCATGGTTTAAAGAGCCAGATTCTTTTAGAAACAAGTGTAATTGTTATTCAGCTCTTAATCACAAAACCTGGCCTGCTAACTATGTAGGCAAGTGTTTTATATACAAAGTGATATGGGAGAAGTAGGTAAATAACCGTTTTGACAAAAATTCTGGATGTGCAAAAAAGCAAATGACATGGGTAGTTGCCTAGTGATCTGTGTTCAAGTGTTTTGCATGTAGATTAAAAAGTGCAAACGGTGGTTTCAAAAAGCGGTGCATGTGTGTGTATTGGCACCCCAAACTCAATGGTATTTTTCCAGAAATAAATGATACTGCCTGTGTTTGCAGGCAGGCTCCTAATTTGCAAGCCAGCCATTGTGATGCTCGGAAGCATTACCCTGGCAATGGTCGTCTTTTTGCTTTGAGTTTGATTTCCCTTTATTGCTGAGTATGATGACTCTAAGCCAGAAATTGCTGTTTATTCAGTTGCTGGCCAATGCCTTTACACTGACCTCAGGCTAATAAAAATGAAGGAGGGAAAGTGGGAAAATATGGACCACCTTGAGATATTATTGCGGTGTACAATGTAACAAGAAAGGAGAGCTCTTGTGAGCAGAGACAGCAAACCCCTTGTTCCAACTTTACAATTCTTCTAAACAAGCCCAGTATTGCACAGGGTGGTGTATGTAGGGCAGACTTCAGTGGGATCAATATTGTTTCCTCTTTTCAATGACTGCATGAACCAGCTGGGAGAAACAGGCAGCTGAACCCCGGGGCTGGTTGCTATAATGACTGTATTTCTAATAAATTAAATAGCGTGAAGGTATGTTTTCAAGCACGGGGATCTGGCTGACTGTACCGTCTGGTTGTTGGTACCAGGCACTGTTCTTGCCATGAGCCAATTTGCACAGCGTCAAGCAGTGCCCAGACAGGGTTTGGGAGTCAGCTTGGAGCAGGGACCGTTCCCAGTACACAGCTTGGATGCAGCTGCTGGTTTCTGTGCCAGGTGGCCTTGCTGCCAGAGACTGGTCCCAGGCCTGTGTCATTTATTAATCTAGGTGTGTTTCACATCTCCGGGGCACCCAGATCATGTGGCTGTCTCTGCTGGTGGGGTGTCAGATTGCCTATGGGAAATTGGTTCTGTGACTTAAAAAAACAAATCAACAAATTAAGCTGCTGGTTTAAACAAGACACAGCCCTTAAAATGGGTCTGCCTGTAAACATTTCTGCTGGTTTAAGATCTGTAACAATAAGTTTAAAAAGCCTGAATTTGAGACCAAAAATAGTTTGAGATTCTTAAGACTAACTTCAACCAGATGTCCGGGGGAGGATGGGTCTCCCGGGGCCGCAGCGCTGAGCCGAAGTGCACGCACTGCCAAATTCCTGCGTGTGACATCGGCCAGCAACCCACGGGGCCACAGCCAGGGCTGGAACCCAGCTGGAGCACTGAGGTGGCACTCGTGGCCTCTGTGGCCAAGTCCTCCAGTCAGACCAGTGCCTTCACTTGCTGCACCACCAGAGGCCCAAGCATTGGACCTGCAACCTGCGTGAGTACATCTCCTCATGTTCCCTAACAGCCATCAAGATAATTTGTCTCCGTGAGCCTTTGCTTCTGATGCCCAGGGAAGTATCTTTGACTCATTCATCATGTCCTGTAGGTCTGGGAGATGGGACATGAATGCTTCCTTACGTGCTAGCTTGTTCCCTGCTTACACTGCCCTCGGGTGGCATTCTTCCAGTGGGCTTGGTGTCATTGCAGCTGCACTGGGGCTGTTCCACGGGCTGCCAGTAGAAAAGCCCAGGCTTCTTCAGGAACCCAGTTCTGATAAGTATTGACAGTCCCTCCACTGTTGCAGGCCAAGTGAAAGCTTTGGTCCTATATTTTTGAAGTCATAGAACAGTGCTAAGCTGTAGTAATGACCAGTGTTGAAATACAAGCCACTAATTGTCTACCCCTTTGAAACCCATGTACAGTTCAGTATTCTTCATCGGTGTAATCCAAATGTAGAGCAAAGCTTGGAGAAGATCAAGGAAGTCCAGAGACCCTCTGCAGAGAGTCTTTACCTAAGCTTTTCATCTTTGAAAAGACCTTTGGTCATAAAAATGACATTTCTGCTCCTTTCAATCTCTAAAATACTTGAAATAAGTTGGGCGTACAGTTGTCACAGACCTTACTCCAGGTGTTGTTTTCCACCCATACATCCGTCTTTTCATGTAACCAAGGCTTCGGTAAGATCTTTGCTGTTGCTGCCAAATGACTATGGAAAACTCCAATAGGATACATAGGTTGTATTAAAACTTAAAGGTGGGCAGAAGATAAGAGACTTCCATTTCCTAGTAAAACTGGTAATGCCACAAAGGAATTAAGAAGAGGAAGTGTGCTACTTCAATAGCTTGTGAGCTTCTCTACCGGAGAAAAGCATAGGAAACTTCAGGTACAATAATTAAATTCATCTTCAAAGCACGTTTGTAATAGAAAGCACTGTACAGCTAGAGATGCTTGTTCTGTAACTATTGCGTAGGTCCTTCTGCCTTATCCAGTTTACCTGCCACTGATAATGTAACAGAAGTTATATATATCATTGGGGCAAAGCCTTGTGAGAGAAAGCCTTTCCTTCGTAGTCTCACATACCTTATTTTTGTACAGGCTGTTTTCATTTGGGTATCTGGTTCAGGATTCACATGATATTGATTTCAGTCCTTTTTTTCCCCCCCCTTTACTCACTGATTTGGAGACAGTGATATCTGCCCTCTTAGAAGAAGTAGTAGTTTGCTTTTGCTTCAATATATAAACAAACACTGAAATTATCACGGTTGGTTTCATCCTGCTCCAGTGTCATTTGAGAGTTTTGCTGCTGACCTCATTGTGAGCAGGATCAGATGAGCCCTTCAGAAGTGTAGCTGATATTCACATTACTGGAGGAGTGCATCTACAGCTGCTGTGGTAGGCAGAAGGATGATAGGCATCCCTTAGCTGTCACTGCCACAGTAATTGGGATGGGGCATTGGTGGAGTCGCAAAATACGTGTTGGATGTAGCATTGTTGTTCTGACACTCTTTGGCATGGTGCTGCACTGTGGTGGTTGTGTTCTCGTCCTGCTCCTAAGCTTGGCCCAAGTTGCTAAGATGGGTTTTGTGTCTTGGAGCCAGGCTTTACAGTGGTGAGGAGTGTTGGGCTTTCCTCATCTTTCCTGTGTTCCCTCCTGGATTGTGAGGGAATTTATATGTGCTAGTTGGGGTTTCTTGTGTGGAGTGTCTTGTTGTGGGAGCCTTTTGTGTTTATTCCTTTTCTTTGAAAAGTTTCTTGTTTAGTTTTTAATATCACTTTAACTGTTCTCAGGATGGTTGGTCTGAAATTATCCTCTGGTACAGGTCCTCTGATACTGAGGCAATTGTGTCAGATTATTTTAGCCCAGCCCTAAGATGTTACAAGATTATGATTGCCTTTTTAAGGTCCAAGATCAGAGGATCAAGAAAGCAACAAAATCTCCTTAGACTCGTATGTACCTTGAATACCAAGGACGTAAGGGTTTTGCAACAATCTTTACAGTATTTTTCTAGAAAATCTACTGCTTTTGCTGTACCACAAGATTGCACTTTCTTACTCTGGACCCAAATAGAAATTCTGCTTGGCCTCCATTGCATAAAATCTTGTGGATACAGCAATTTTAACCAGATACTAAGAGAGAGGAACAGATTTTGAGTCAAATAAACTCAAATTATGAATAGCTATCAATTATGCAGAAGTAACATAAAAATAAACAGAACAAGATGTCTAACTTGGCTCCCCTTCCTCCTACTTAACTAAATTGTTATTGTTTCCTGAAATCATGATCAGACTGACACTGGTGTTGCCATTTGGCAATGTGTTATGGTTATGTATTATCTGAAAAAATTAGGCAATTGGGGGGAAAAAAATCAATTGCTGAAGCTGCAAGTTGAAATGGAAGGTTTCTTTGTAGGGGGAGAGAATGGCGAGAATGTGTGATTATCCATCCTGCCTTGCAGAAAAGTTTAATTCTTGTGCAGCTGGTGCGTATCCAGTCTTGATACTATGTAAAAACATAACTGCTACATCTTTGGTAAGTTTGTATAGTGGTAAGTTGCAGTTTTAATAACTTAGCAGGTACAGGTGACTTCTGAGTCTCCTGGGGAGAAAATGGCCAGGCTAATGTCTATCCTACCAGGGGACCTAGTGTCAACTGTTTGTTTAATCATTTTTTGCCCCCCAGACTTGTGTTTGAGATGAGATTCTGGGGAGGGTGGTATCAATCCCCACGTGCTCAAGAGATCTTAATAGCCTGCCTTGTCCTCCTAGTTGAGTCCTTTTACAGCTAAGCTGTTACGGAGTAAAAATGGGTGTCATGAGGCAGGGGTATGGGATCCAGGTGCTTAAGCAGTCCAAGACAGGATTGCAGGAGTGTGTCTGGGTCTGAGGAGGATGTGGGATTTCACACATCTTTTTGGCATTTTGTGTTGGTTGGCTTGAACTGTCATGTTTAATGAGAGTCCCATTTTCAGTACCTACCTCTTTAGTGGGAGCAGTACTCCCAGACCTGTGCACTTACCCTAGATCTGCTGGTGTTTGTTATCACTGTCCTTAAGTTCTCTTGTGGAGCTGGGTCATGGCACTGCTTTCTCTACCTGTCCAGGACTGATTTAGAAGCATCTGAAAACACACAGTGTTTATGTTTTAATTAATACCCATATTTTGTAAGTACTTCCTAAACAGCATCAAGTTTGATTCTGTGTGTTTGTTTATTCAAAAGCTAAGCTGCTTTGAACAGAAAAATGTTTTATTCTTGAGACCCAGTAGTAACTTGGGGGAAGAAATGAGAGTGAGAACTTGCTAAGAGTCAGTGCTGAGACTTGAAACTTTCCACAAGCACTGCAGAGGAAGCCAGCTGAAGTGGAGCTTTTTCTCTCCCTGAAAAAATGTACAGTGAAAATGTTTTCTTTCAAGTACAAATTTTGCAGTATGCAGTTGGGCAAAGATCACTTGAAATTGAGTTCAGATAGTCTGCATTGGTTGTGACTTCCTGTTTCAAACTATTGTTTATTTTCCTCTATGCTTATTTTGCAGTGATAGATAATGAACCTTTGTTTGTCTTAAAAGCCAAAAAAACCCCAACCCTGTCTGTTAAGAGAAAACTGTTACAGCCTAATGGATTTAGTGTCCCAAGTAGCAGAGTAAGAACTTAATATCTGTGAGGTACCGAGGTAATTGCAAGTGCACTATCTATCTGGAGAAGCTGTAATGTGGGAAATAATTTCTGTGTTATATATTTGGAGGTTACATGCAGAGAAATGTTCAGTTGTCGAGTGCAGCTGGAAGGATTTTCATTACCATGTCTGTCACCAGCAGGCTGCTTCATAAATGCAAAATGTGGAGCTGGACTTCTCCCTTCCTTCTGGTGACCTCATGCACAAAGCTACCTTGATACCACAGTAATTGGGGTGCAGGGAGAGTCTTGGGGTTTGAAGGGTTTGTCTTCAGCCTATTGCCTCCATTTGGATATATCTATTATGACCAAAACACTATTCTGTTTTCAGTTTTCTTGTCTGAGGGTTACTGAACCAGATGCTCGCTGCCATCCTTACTGCAGGCTTTGTATCGTTTGTTCTTTATAACCTGTTCCCTACTGCTTATTCTTCCCATTCATGTTTTGTCTCTAACACAACTCCTTTCAACTCACTCTCTCCTTTCCTCACCTTCCTGTTTACTAATTCTTTCAGTGAACCCCTCTTATCAATTTGGAATGCAAAAAAGGCAGGCTGTCTCCTTCCTGCATGAACTCAGAGCAGCTGCACATCCTTGCTAGTGCTGAATGCTGTTAAATACCAATATCCAGCAGTCATCTGATATGAAAGCGAAATGGGGCAGCTTGCATTGGGAAAAACACTAGTACCAGAAATCTGGTAAAAAACACCTTGTGCATTGGTGCTGTGAAAGGCATTTGGTGTGTTTAGCTGTTTTTATCTGCCAGATGTTGCCTTCTGAAAACCTGAAGTACCCACTGTATCTTTCTGTGTTCCAGCAGCTCTTTTCCTAGCAGCAGTCCATAGTAATTCCCAGTTTATTATTGGATATTTTTAACCTGTTTAAATATTATTAAAATGCATTTAATTCTTCTGAGTAATTGAGAGACAGTGAATGTGTGGTGCCTCTCAGGCAATGGGGAGTGGGCTGGGATGCTATGAGCAGCAGAGAAATGGATATCAAATGGGAAGAGATTCTTTCCTTTGCAGTGAGGTGGAGGGAATGGTAGTATTTGCCTTTGCCTCACCACTTCAAAGCCACGATTGACTTGGTGAGGAAGGGGACAACAGCTGCTTGAGCAGGTATGTGGGCTACCTCTGCAGTTGCTTAGGGGTGCACAAATGCTGAAGGCTTGCTGCTGCCAAGGAGAGGTGACCTTGGTAGTCTTGTACCTGCTGGTTAATGGGTGTCTGAAAACGGGAGGACTGAAATGCGGAGGGAGTGTCTGCACCTTTCCCACACACACATCCACATCTGAAGCTTATGTTCTTGCCAATAGTTGTGAGTATTTTTAAAAGGCCAAGTCTAGCAGGACTTGTAAATCACTGTCAGCTCTTGCTGAACCAGAGTGCTGGAGCCAAAACTTGGGGGGGGGAATAGCATGGTTGAAATGCGCATAAAAATGAAGGGTGCCAGAGGAGCAGACAGTGTGGGATGACTGGGAGAGCTGATAGGAGTATATAAAAATGTCTCTAAGCTTTTAAGTGCATGATCTGGAAGTAGGCTACTGGACGACTGTCGTCTTTGGTTCCTATGGCTTAAGTAGGGGTAACTGGTTGACCACTGGGAGAGCTAGGATGTAGATCCTCGCCATTCAGTGGCTTCTAATTAGCATGTAGCTGCTATACCGTTAGCTTTTGTTTCCTTCTACAGAAATATTTTCCTTTCAAAAATTGATCAAACAAAACCATTAAATGCTCTGGCCAAAAAAAAAAAAAAAGTGGGAAAAGCAAAGACAAACCTTGATCTTTCAGACTTATGTGAGCGAAGCAAGTATTTTAAAGGTGCAGTGCCAGGGGGGGAAAAATGCATTTGTGAAATGAGGAGGTTGTTGTGTTTCTAAGAGCCTTTGTTAGCTTGCACTTATTTCTACTGTGCAGTGCAGATGATGAAAATTTGTGTGCTTTTCCAAAGCAACCCATTTGTTCACTGCAGTGTTCAAGGTCATAACTGTTCTGGGTCTTTCTTGTAAACTTGTTGTTCCTGTTTATTGGCATTATTTAGAGCAAGCTGTCCAGCTGATCTGTTTTAGGGGCCTGTCCACAGGACAGCTCTGTCTAATCTCTTCTCCCTCCTCCCCTCCAGCTGGAGTAAAAATTGATTATAAAAACTGTTACCTGTTACCTGCCCCTGGCCTTTGAGTAAATTATTAAAATTCTGCCCTCCACGTGCGCTGCCTCCTTCCAGATGCTCAGTAGTTGGGACATCTCTGAATTAAGTAAACTGCTTAACCTGCTGCAGATTGTTAATGATTTACATTTCTTGATAAATCTTCACAAATTGTGTATATCTCTCCAAAGGTCACTGTGTGTATTTGGTAAGAAGACACGATTCACTTGTATTAGATATGACAGGAAGAGACTTACTGGACTGTCAGGTCATTCCACCTGGATGTTTTCAGCGTGTTTCAGATACCAGAACAGGAGAGTGGGAGGAGGAACTGCTTGACACACACATGGGTTTTGAAACCAAGAGTGGGTTTTAGTTTGTGGGAAGCGTATTTCATAGCTTGAGGTAACTGGACGTATCATCTCAGCCTTTTTGCGTAGTAGCTTAACTGTCTGCAAGGAAAGCTGTTCCTCACCTCCCTGCCCTCTGTGTAAGAAGCAATCCTGTCTGACCTGTGAATAGCTGAGCCAGAATTATAAACTGATTTAATTTTTCAGGCAGTGCTGAGCCTGCAAGGCAGCAGGATCAAAAAGGACCCTTCCCTTATTTACTGCCTTTACCCCATCTCAGCTCATTTTTTTTCCCATGCCAGATGCTGTGAGCTGATTTTATGCTTTAACTAATAGCACAAGGATTTACTTGCCCAATGGGTGGTCTCTAGCTGTCTTCTACCTTGTATTACCATTTAAAATCTGGTGTCCTCTGCCAAGGTCAGTGATAGATCTAGTCTGCTTCAGTCTGCTGCCATCCTCTGCTTCCAATGGCCCCCAAGTAGCCCCGAGTCATTACTTCAGACACATTTCTTTGCACTGTCGATGCCTATGCTAATAGTTTTCTGCTGGAAGGTGACATCTCCGAATGAAGTGGTGTAGAACAGTGTGTGTTCATGTGCATGCAACTCCTCTGCAGGTAACTCAGGCCACTGTGAAAATATTACTTAACTCAAAGATCAGTGATGTGTAGTTGTCTTGATTAACACCAGTTAACCTTTCCTAAAGAGAAACTGTACAAACCATGCTCTTGTTACTAGCTTAGTCTCTCTACATCTTTACTCTCCAAATCTTTACTATTCTTTAAAGAGGATTGCCTGATTTATTAATAGTAGTAACAGGCACGGCACCATCCTGACCATGATAGGGATGGGTGGTACAGCGGTTACTCGCAGCATACACTGTCTGTGATGGTGTAGGACAGTGGGTGATGTGCTCTTCGTACCCGCACATCTGCTGTGCTGCTGTTGTAGGCCAACTCTGTGGTATGTGTTATAAAATACTTTGCATCTGTTGTAATCTCCATGCCTGTCAGCTGTCGGTGTTCTTTTCTGAGTTCAAGAATCCTTACCTGTCTGAATTTGGGCAGGGTGGTGGGAGAGTTTACTGAAAGGAAGCTCCCTAGTAAGGAACCTCATCTTTATTCAGGATGGGGAAAGCTGATCAGCTTTTTCCAGTGATCGTGTACAGTTGCTCAGTAGTTAAATCAGCAATGACGTTGAAAGTCCTTGCTTTGAAACTACTCTGTCTGGAATCCCTGATTCCTGTGAATATATAAATATTGACACCTTTATTGTGATCACCATGTCCAATAGCATGACCTAGTAAGAACTTACTACTTTTGAACTTCAGGATGTTGCCTTTTGTAGTAGCTTGGAATAAGATTTGAATGTGAAGGGCTGCAAAACAGAGAAGCAGATTTAGAGCTGATTTTATCTCATGACCTCAAATCTGTTTCTTCCAAGATAATACTGATACTTCCTCTATGAATGGCAGCAGTAAAGATCTCGAGAGTGCAAGCTGAGACAGCATCTGGACAGGAATTGAAAAGGACTCTTCTTGTAACCCTCTAGAGAAAAATAAGTTGGTAAAGTAAGCTAGTAACAAGGTGCCGGCAGAGAGTTTTTAATAATGTTTGATGCTTTTGCCGTGAACTGGAAGCTGTCCCTTATTGCAAAGTAGAAGTTACCTATACGGTAACGACTAGACAAATGAACTGAAGCTGCTACAGGATTTATTGGTTTGGTGGGTGCGTAGCAGTCATGTAAGCACTGGCTTCCTGTCAGTACACGGTTCCACCAGGCGTCTTTCCAAAGCTGCACTGTAATGTATTGCACCATTTCACATATTCAAATAATGTATTTTTCCATACCCGAGGAGAGAGTTGGTCTTGTGTCTTCCCTACGCTTATGAATAGACATGGCTTTCCTGTCCTATCTTCACAAGGAGAAAGTGTGATGTATACCATCAAGGTTTTCCCTGGCATGTGATTGCCTCTGCCTGTTGCTCTCTATCATTTTCTTTCCACCTCTTTTGCCAGGAACATGTGGTTCTGGGATTGCCCCTAGGAGCTGTAGCTGATGAATCCTCTGTTCCCTCCCCTACCAGTGCAGTCT
The DNA here is from genome assembly GCF_026419915.1 of Harpia harpyja. Taxonomy (NCBI): domain Eukaryota; kingdom Metazoa; phylum Chordata; class Aves; order Accipitriformes; family Accipitridae; genus Harpia; species Harpia harpyja. The sequence goes on from NC_068943.1 coordinate 33,770,395, forward strand.
GGGCCAGTTGTCTACTCCAAATTAGCAGATAAGCTGATTGGGTCTGGAGACATGTGAAGAACGGCAGGAGATCATAGTAAGTGTGTCATGGAGACAATCTAATATTGATAAATATACATTTTTCTTTCATAGATATTTTGTAAGTTTCTAAATCATGCCAGTGTGAATAAAAAAAATGTGCAGCTGCTGCCAAATAAGCAAACGCTGCTAGGGTACATACGGGGAGAAGATGTATAAAGAAAAGAATGATAATGCTCTTATAATTTAGCAGGTTTGTCTGTGTCTGGATTGCTGCATTTAGTACAGAAGATGCCAGTTCAGACAGGATATTGCCTCACTAGAGGGACTGGAAGACAGGTAAGGAGAACAAGACACAAGAACAGCTTTCCCAAGAGATTGCAAAGATTGATTACCTTAAAGAAGAAGCGTGTAAGAAATGATAGAAATACACACAGCAGCTAACCAGTGGAGAATGTAGAGACAACAAAACCTTCTAATCTTGTAAAATACGAGCAAGAGGATGTTCATTGAAACTTGCAGTTAACTACCTTAAAGATGATAGAATAAAATTAGCACAGTATGAAGTTGAATGCTGAAGAACGGGAAAGCAAGAGGATGTTCATTGAAACTTGCAGTTAACTACCTTAAAGATGATAGAATAAAATTAGCATGGTATGAAGTTGAATGCTGAAGAATGGGAAAGCTGTAACAAGGCTATATGAAAGGAGTAGCTGGATGTGAAGAGGCAGTGCATGTTTGAGATGGATTATTTTAATAATAAAACCTAAAGTTTAGGTTGTGATATTCAGTCTTGTGGTAGAGGTTTGAAGACGGTTATTGTCTTGTGTTGATTTCCATCTCTCCACGCAACCCCCACGAGAATGCAGAGGTGACAAACTGACTGTCTTGTAAGCCCTTGAAATGCCAGATCACCTCTAAATTACAGAGTCAGAGGTTTGGGCTTTGCTGGCACCTCACAAGGCACTCCTCAGTATGTGTGATAAGAAGAAAACTGAGAACCCCTGGCAAGGCACTTCAGGGCTGCAGTTTCTTTGCAGCTGAAGAACAAACCTTTCAGGATGGGGTTGGGTTTGCATTGCTTCTGTCCCTTTTTGCTGGCACTAAAGCTGCTGGGCTTGCTGCTTTCCTTCCCAGAGAGTACCGTGACTCCCCAGCCAAAGTTGTCCTGCTGGGTCAGAGCAACAGAGTGGATTCTTGCCTCCTCTAGCAGAGCAAAGCAGGTAGGAGTTGGGTTTGTGTGAGGACAGTGAAAATATCTCTGAGTCAGGCTGCCCTGAGAGGAAAATGGCAATGAGCAGAAAAGCTGAGGGAACATTTTATCACCTGTGAATCATTGTTCAAGTTCAGTGGTAAACTGGAGGAACTGGAAATGGGTTTCCTCTGCAGAAAGTCCTTGATGCCTCAAGGAGAGCATTTCCAGAGGCATCTTGCTGTGGTGCAGAGCATGCAAATACGTTCCAAGTAGATGTGTTTGCTGTTTCTGGAAAAACAGTGCCATAATTGTTCATCAGTATTTGAAAAACAAAAGCCTATCTGTTCTTAGAGAGGGTGTTTCAATAAGCCTTCAGCATCTGCAGACACATATGACCAGCTGATTGTCCTATTTTTTTTGGCTAAGGAACTTACCTATACCATACAGGTATGAGGGTTGGGTTGAGTTTTGGTTTGGGTTTGTTTGGTGGGTTTGTTTGGTTGGTTTTTTTGTTTGTTTCTCCCCCCCAGCCCCCAAGAACAAAACCAGAGAAACAATTAAATAAAGTGAAAGTTCATATAGCCACAGAAATAAATCTGCAAATTGAGAGGTAACGGACTTTACGGAAACTGCGTGGATGTTAGAACTTAGCAGCTGCTTGCTTGGGAAGGGGTTCATTTGCACTGGGATATGATTGATGCTCTTCTCAAAATCCAAGAAACACAGGTCTTCCCCTACAACTTTGTGTTATATGAATTAAATGTTAGGTGTTTTCTGACTGAATGTGGTAAGTATACTGTCAGGGGAAAATAACACTTCTACAGGTTGTGCGTGCTCTTGTCTTTTTGCAGCTAGGACCCTATTTTCCTTACACTAGGATTCTCAGATATCTGCAATGAATGGTAATATTCTGTTTAATACATCAAATATCCTCCAAGAAACAGTGAAGTAGTTTATGATTTAATTTAGTCTTTTGCAATGGATGATGCAGATGACTTACATCCAGCAATTAAAATGCTGAGAGAGAGCATCATCCTATGGCTGTGGAAGTGTGGGTTCCTTCCTGTGCAGTAAAGGCATAATTGACTAGATGCTGCACTGTATAGTTAACTAAGGAAAATATTTGTATGAAAAATAAATTGAGGCCTAAGGGTATGACTGTTTGAGCCAGGATCTCTCGTCTTCCTCCGTATCCCTTTATTACTTGCAAACTTTCTTCTTCTGTGTTCATCTCTCCTCCTGCTGTTTTCTTACTCGTGCCGTGGTATCATTTCAGAGCAGAATGGGAAAGAAGAGTAAAACTGAGGAAATTCTTTCTGCTCCAGCATACTAGCATTTATGTTTGTTGTAAATTCCACCTAGGGCCTTAATTTAGTGCTTGGGATCAAATATCAATCTTCTTCTGTAAATTAACCTATATATGAATATAATTTCTTAGAAATGTCATGCTGATGGTATATATATATATTGAAAATGGGTATGTCCAGCTTTCACTTCATAGATTTAAAAGCATAAGCTTACTTTTTTAGCTGTTGAGTAATGAATTCATTTTTATGCAGAGTGAAGCGTGTGTAACTTAAAAATGATCACTAACTTAGTTGATAGCCTGTAGCAGCTTTGGGGGAAAAAAAAAAAGTGTTGTGTTCTGCTGGACAGATGTACCTACTGGGCAGCTGGAAGCGGGCTGGTGACCTGGTAGGTTCTTGTTCTTTGCCTTTGCTACGTGGACAACTTAGAGAGGAGCTGGAGGTTTGCTTTCTTGCAAATCATGGATCTGCTAGGTATTTTTAGCATGGTTCCACTGAGTCACTTATTGCATAGCAGGCCTGTATTTTAATCTAATTAGGACCTTTCTAATAACTTCCATGACTGAAACATTTGAATGTGGGAAGGAGGTGAAAGTAACTGGATTGCAATAATTAAATCATCCAATGCCATTACCTTCAAAAGGTTGTGTGTTTATGCTTCCCAAATGCAAACAGGAATCGATCAGTACAAGCACCGAAGCTGCATCTGTTCTGGAAGGGAAATCATTTGGTAGGGTGTGGGTGGGGGAGGTCTGTGGGATGGGGACCATTTTGTTACCCCAAAGCTCTGTAAGGAAGACTGATGCACAGGTCTTAATGAGGGAGTTAATTTTGAAACTTTGCTTGAAAAAAATCCTAGTGTGATATAACACTTGTTTAATAATTTCCAAAGCTGTAGGCTGATGCTCACTGAGAACTCCAGCCCTGCATTTACCTGCATTTGCAGATAAAATTAGATTCCCTACAGCATTTATGCTGGAAGGTGGTATAGTTGCTGCACTGCTTCATGTGATACATGATGAGCAGTGCTTTTGTGGAGCTGCTGAAGACCTGAGGCAGCTTGGCTCTCTGAACCTTGTGTTAGTAACCTCAAGGTAACACAATATTTTTCTGTGGTTGTGACTTCTGGTTCATTTTTGGTCTCTTGTTACTTGCCCGAAGTTTCTGCAGTGGAAATTGGTCAGAATCTTGATTTTGGTCCAGTGCCTGAACAGCAGAGCATGCATTGCTTCCAGGCATATGTGCTCGGGTAACTGGAAAAATCACTGAACTGCATTGTTCATTGTCCAGAAAACTGAAAAATGGGTGGAAACTGTTTCACAGCTGAGTAGTAAACCTGTCATGTCACTATCATTTTTTCTGAGTCATAAAAATCCATTTCTCCTGAGAGTGTCTCCTATGAATCTTTGTTTTCTAGTCACTTCCCACAAAACACCCGAAAAGCCTTCTATGTAAACCAAAACTGTGTTAAATAAAGTGGTGTCTCTTTCTCTTAGGTCTAAGTACCACTGATGGTTATAACAGTTTTTCCCTGACAAACCCATGCAATTCTATAGCTGCATATAACCTACCAAAACTTTGTCATTTTTCCTATTATGCAATATGCATTTGCATTTAGTTTACGGCAGCATGAATTAAATGGGGAAATATCTTGTAAAGCATGGTTTGAGTTAGGATATTGTGTAAGCTTTGTGTAAAAAAAAAAAAAAAAAAAAAAAAAAAATTCCTGCCTTTTGGTCCGTCTGCCTGCTTGCTTGGCGTACGGTTTTGTGCAGTGCTTTTTCTGAAGATAGGTGGTAAATGTACAGTACTTCAAGTTCACAGTTTCTTCCCTAGTGTACCTTTGCACTGAGCTTCATTCCAAGACTTTTCCACCGTGTTCCTCCTAAGCAGAAAGGAACTAGTAAAGTGCTCTGTGAGATCATTAACCTCCAAGCTTAGTTTGCACAACCTTTAGTAGCTCATTCCCTGTCTTCTCTGGAGGTGTTGGCTCAAAATGAGATTATTCATGATCAAATGTTTTATATAACATGTATACTTTAATTTTTGTAGAATCCAGGGTCTTGCTGGAGTCCATGGCAGGAAACTATACTTGTGACTCTGAGAACGGATGAGGCAAGAGACATTCGCAAGGGAGGAAAGGAGAGCAAATAAGACTAGTTAGATTTAATAAGCAGAATCATTAACGGTAGCAAAAATCAGATTTGTTGCTACCAACTGATGGTCAAAAAAGCCGATGAGTGAACCTCCTTGTGCATTTCTCCCGTCCTCTGCACCAGACTGCAGAGTTGCTCCTGAGGTCCTTGTTCAGGATCAGGTGGGTGCCTGCACTTTAAATTCTGCATCTGGTGTTGTTGTTGTGTGGCACCATGTTTCTCTGGTGCTTCTGAGCCTTGTGCGTGAGGGTTGCTGGACTGGCGGTAATAGCAGCGGCGTTTTGGATACAACAGTAGGATGTCAAAGGTGTTGGCTGTTGGGAGCTGGCCCAGCTTCCTCCTGAAGCCAGACCTTACTGCTCCTATGGCTTTGTTGCAGGGCTTGAGGCATACAGAGTAAAGAGTGCAATTATTGCTCAAAAGGCTCTTATTTTATAGGAAGCCCAATGCTTAAGCTACAGACTGAGGTTACAATGAAGATACTGTATCTTCTAGAAATGCCCTTATGTAATTGCTGCTAAGAGACAACCTCTCTAAAACAGCCCTGAAATAAACCCCATTCTTCAAAACGCTTTAATCTTTTCCCCACACATTGTCACCCTTTCCTGAACTAGTAGCTCTTGCACTTCATTTTAGAAACTGAACCTGCCCCTTGGTAATATGAGAGAACCTATAACAGATCTACAGTGATGTGTAGCTGTACACTGTCTCATAGTCTTGGAAAGAGTCCAGTGGGTAAACCCTTGATTAGTTTGGTTTAAATCGCACATTTGTTCATCAAAACCAGTGAAACCAAGGTAAAACCTGGAATGTGCCTCAAAATCATAGTGTTTATGTAGAAGAGTTGTGTGATGGGCTTTGTAGGGACTAGCATGGGTGAACCTGAGAGACACAGTCATGCGCTTCCCTGGGTCTTTGGGACTGGGTTGGTGTGGGGGGGGTGGAAGTGTTGGTGGGTTGGATTGGTTTTGTTTTGGGTTTTTTTCAGGACATAGGTTGAGGACCTGTTAGATAAAGTCCCCTTGCTGCCTGAGGTTTTGGCACTCTGCTATTAAATTTCTTTTTGTTTTCCCTGAAACACAGGCTGGCTCAGAAATCAGTTCTGGTTTTGACTTTTGCTTTCATGTATTTTCTTTCAAAATTTATCAGAGAAACAAAACTCCTCATCACTGGTTCCAGTACACTGACAGTGGTTCATGAGCTGCCACTAAACATGAAAGATCTTTTATTCTTTCAGAAAATCCCAGTAGCAGCTCATGTCATTAATTGGTGGGAGCAGAATCTCTTCAAATGTCTTGCCCACAAAAGTCCCTGGAGAAGTTGGGGGGTTTATAGTCCTGTAGTATCTTTAATGCAATTGTTAAATGACAATGTCTCTCTGTTAAGGGCAGTAAAACTGTCAATGCTGTACTTGGACTTCAAATACTACTATTGTCATGTTTATTTAATGACAGCAGATAAAGCTTTTGCTGTTTCCAATGCAGATGTTTAGTTTCCAGAGATATGGCTTTTGAATACCTCTGAATTGTCTATTATTGGATATTTAGGAACTGGTGGAGTCTTTAAATTTTTTGTTTCAACACTAAAGAAGGCTTCAATATATCGATGGTGAGAATATGTGCTAATACTCCATTAGGTATGCCTGAAACCTCACAGACTGCACTAACCCTGAAAATAGTATTATCCTAATCTCTTTTCTTTTATTCTGTCTATTAAATAGCTAGATGAGCATTTTAAAGAATTTTCCAGAATAGTTCAGTGTCTTCCTTTTCCTATTTGGAAACTGTTCTGTAGCTGTGTTCAGTCATTTCTGTGGTTAGAACAGCTGACAGAAGGGGATGTCTTTATTTTTAACCATGTAATGTCATTTGCACTGGTGACCTACCTCCCTTTCCCAAGGAGCAGTAACGTGCACAGGGCAGGCGTTGATCTCTGGATGAGCCTGATATGACTTTAGAAAGTGATAGATGAAAACTTCTGTACCAGATGCTCACTACAAATAGGAATAAAACTCATTTCACACCTTGTACTGGGTTTGATGCTTACCCCTCTTGGTCCCTTAGCAAGACAGGAGATCAAAACAATCCACAATATATGGTCCAAGGTATAAACAATAATGAGGATTATGTTAAAATGCCATTTAAAACCATTTCCTGAAGCCCAAGAAGACCTCCAAAACATTGTAGTAAATTGTATGTGTTGAGGGTTGCCTCTGCTCTGTTATACAGCTGGCGTATGCCTGGGGCATGAAGGCAACAGTGTGTTACACAAGTGCATCTCAGTGAAGAGGAATGTTTAAAAAGGCAGGAGTAAGGAATGAAAACGTTCACAAACAGGAGAGCAAGGATCTGTTATGGGAAAATGATATATCGTATTTCTTCGCTCACACTGTGCCACTAGAACTGGTGGTTTTATGGATATTCTGGAGAAGTGGAGTGGAATAGGGATAACTTGTTTCTCGAGGTAATGGTGGTGTTGGATCTCCCTACAACAGAGTTCACAGTATTGCAACATGCAAACATCTTGGGACAGTGCTTAGACATGTCTAGTATGTCTGTACTGTATGCAACACCAGTATTTGTCTTTTGCCTTAATTTCACGCAAGGCACCAAGGAGAAAAGACAAGAGCTCTGTCTACGAGTCAGAGAGACTCGATTCCAGAGGTCCAAGCAACACTGAGTTTTCCAGCAGTGAGTTGATTGCTCAGGCCAGACTAGGGATCGAGTAGAGAATCTTGTATCCAGCCCGGCAGCACTACACAGGCTTTCGTGGAGCATACTGCAACCTAAATGCGCAAACTAGAATTTGTTTGAGCAAAACGTCGTTATCAGAAAGAAGGTACATGGCACATACCACTGATTGAGTAGGTTTCTGTAGCTGGTGAAGCGCAGAGCTGCCATGCCAAGGTGGATGTGCTGCTGTCGACATAGGCACCTCGGTGAGTAGTAGGTGCTCAGACGAAGCCTACCTCCTGCGCAGCCTAGCAGTGCATTCGAGACCTGCTGGTGCAACCACAGCCATCTGGGCTTGAGACATGTACTCTTGAGCTTAACAGAGAGAAGTCATTTTTCTTTTAAAATACACATTTTTCACATCCCCTTAATATATGAAGACATAGCCTGTCTTTTGTGTGGCAGAATTATTTGTGTATAGCCTGTCTCATTTAAAAAGAAATCATCTCTGTTATGAAAAGGCTAGAAGAGTATCCATTGATTGGACAGGTTCTAAAAATCTTTCCAAGCCAATTCACTGGCAACGAAATGAAGGGACAACTCATTTCCATGGTGATGCAGACTGAATCATTCTAGAGCAGTTGAAGAATGGATCCTGACCTGGGTGGGTGTTGTGTTTAAGTCCAGTAACCATGCAACCAGCAAGTACTCTTCATGCTATATATCCATAAAAAAGCTCATTTTCATTCATGCCTGTTTTTTTTCTTTGCATTCTTTAGAAGCTTCAAAAGCTCTGGGTTTCACATCTAGTGGGTAGTATTGTGTTAAGAAGTATACAAAAATGTGCAGAACTGCAGCTGAACAAAAGACGCTCTCTTCCAAGAGCATTTGGCTTCTCCCAAGTTCAGTTGTTGGCGAAATTTGTTCTTTAGCCCAAATCTACTTCGAGAAGAAGTTATCCAGAAAAGTTTAATGAACTGAGGTCAGTTTTTCTTTTTCAATAAAATGCCTTACCTAATTCAGTGATCTTAAGAGAAGAAAATCATGAGTCGTCATTTTCTGACATAAGGAAGAATTTTTGTACTTCTACATCAGCTTATACATAGATATTGGAACTTTATAATGCTTAACATAACTTTTAAATGCTTGTTTTAAAGATGTGCATAGTAATCATCCTTAATATAAAAATAAATTGTTTATAAGATCTTTTTCCTCTATTTAAAATGGTTTTACTGGAGAGAGAAGTGTTTCTGTAATGAGTTAGTTAAACTGACTTGCTGGTTATGTTCCCTTTCGCACACCTTAGAGTTAGGTAATATCTTTTCATAGTCTTTTTATTCTTAGAATGCTTTGTTTCTCATTTTGCATGAATTAGTCATTGAATGGAAATACATTTGACTACATAAAGAAATGAGCATACTGTGTGCCTACAGAAGAGGCCTACACTAGTAACAGTAGTTTCACTCTTAACTAGGAACTTCCACCAGGTTTTTGTTTGTTTTTTTTCTCTAAGCCTAAGCAGAAAATATTTTTTGTTTCAATATCATTCATCTAACAGTCTTAACATTGACATAATTGTCAAATTAATTAGTAAGTCTGCAGTGGGTACAGTTTAAAAAACAACAACAAAAACAACCCAAAGCATTGAAATTATTGCCATTTTTTCAAATAAAATTGATTTTTATTTTCTCCGGCTTTTGAAAGATCTTTTTGTGTACATAGTATTTTTTAACAAGCTGAATTATCTGTAAGATGTTGTACTGGACTTACTATTTGCCAGAGTCTTAAAGTAGAGAGGAGAGGCAAACTTGTGGAAGCCTGGGAGTTTTGAAATCAGTAACACTGAATATACAGTTTGGGATGGTCAAGAAAGACAAGTCTCTCACAGGATATTGGTGCACCTCCTCAGGGCTGTTTCATATTGATTTTTTTTTTTTTTTTCAGCTCCCTGTGATTCATCCCACTATTTTTTTGTGCACACTCATTCATTTCCACAATAACTTCAGTTGTTGAGGATAAACATGTTAGAGCTTGCCTGGTCAGGAAACAGAGCATCTGATCTGCTTTGAGAATTATAGTGACCACCTTCTTAGCAAAGGCGGACCCCTTTGGGTGGACCCAAAGGTTTTGGACCCTGTCCCAAACCTGGAGTACAGCCCCGTGACTGTGGACATCTCCCCAGACCTGTGCGCTGAGGTCCAGATGCAGAGTGCCGCTCTGACAACAGCTATGGTTAGCTACAGGATTTGGCCCTCTCGCTATAGAAAATAGGATAGCGTTGTTATCAGCTGATGAATTGTCCCTGAAAAAGTATTGGTGGTTTTGCTTCAGATCTGCTGAAGAGCTGCTGATGTGTTTATTGCAAAAAGGCCAGTAGACTTAGGAGGTAATTATACTGAATTTTGTGTGTTTTGAGTAATTTGTGAAAGCTTTCTAACTGCGGGACTTGCTGACCCAGGGAAATGTTAGTTTTTAGAGCAACATACTGTGTCGAAGTGTACACATGAGACGTTTCTAAAATGATGCAGCTTGTGTAGTGCCCAAATACACAGGTCTCTGAATTATTTGCTGGAAAATGAGTCTGGATGCAGGGCAGGATGAGCAGAAGCCTGATTTTGGATGTATGCAATCCAGGAACACATAGTGGTGCAGCCCTTAACTTGACATTTGCAGGATAGATAACTAGTTCTTGAACTGCTTTATTATGTTGTACAGCATTTATGTTCAGACTCGATTTGTGTATGTAATGTCTTATAGTGTATTATATTAATGCATTGCTCTAAACTTTTGCTGACTAAAAAGGGCTGAAATCTGCTTTCCCATGAAAATGACGTAACAGTAGGAATGACTGTGTCATCTTCTCCATAAGCTATATTTCCACGTTTCATGAACTGCAAAGAACTATTCTTGCTTGGTTTTTTTTCCTTAATACTATCAAGTGCAAGTTATAGATTTGCTACAGGAAAATAAGGCTTATGTTTAACAATAGTTTTTTAAGTCCCTCTTGTATCTACCATTGCATACTAACTTTGGTGGAAAAGACTAAATAGAAGTGGGTGATGGGTTAAAATCTATTGTGCTACACTAACATGATGCTGTTTTGGATAACTGAATTTTCTAGAGAAGGTTAATACGTTGGGTGTAAATCACTAAAGCATGGAATACAGTATTTTATGGAGAGTTTACCAGTTAAAATGAGAGATGATAAGGATTTGAGGAACAGTAAGGCAAGTAAGTTGGCTGTAACTGAGATGACAGTGAGCATCTCATGCAGGAACAAGCAGGAGATTACTGGTTGCCTGCTGCTTTAACTGGTGACACTGTTACTAGGCATGTTTTGATGTAATTAGCTGATGAACTAAAGTTAAGAGAGAGCTTCAGTTAGAGTCTTCAGAGATTGGACCAAAACAAGTGAATGACAATGAGGACTGAAATAATAAATATTTAATGACCCAGATGGTACATCAGTCCAGATCCTCCGCTTGGGAAACAAGCAACAAGTGTCTCAAGTGTGTGAAGGGCACGGCTTGAGTGACAGGGAGCTGCTGGTATGATATGATTATAAGAAAGAAAAAGTAATCCTGAGATATATTGGGAAGGTCTTCTAGCAGAGAGGAGACCACTGCTGTGTTTGTAGGGAGGCCTGGATCACTGCGTGGTTCAAGGTGCTTCTATTCAAGGATGGCAGCTCCAAACTGATGGGGCAGAGGAGGGCTTCAAGGCTGCCTGTCTCCTTGATCATCCTCTTCAGAGAAGGATAAGAGTTTGGCTTCTTCAGCCTAATGCTCAATGGGCATGTGATAGCACTCTGAGTGTACTGAGGAGAAGGGAAGGTCCTGAAGCTGAAGAGCTCATCGTGGCGCAAATGGACATAATCTTAGTAAATAGAAGCTGACAATCTCGGAACCTCATTCCTTTGCTTAGAGGTTTTCCTGAAACAGAATGACAGAGCAAGAGGTGGCAGATGGACCAAGGTCTACCCTGAGAGCAGGGGGACGGCTTCTGCAGGGGACTGAACAGGCTGATACAGGAGTGTTTTCCTGGGCTATGTAGGGTGTCCCAAATTCTCGTGTGAGGCGTTGAATGAACAGTCATGTTCCAGTCCTTGGGAAAGGCAACGAACAAAAAGCCATAGCAGTTTCCAAATACTGTTGTGGTGTGTTCAGCCAAGATGTTGAGTACTACATGGAACCAAGGAACGGGCTACCCTCATCACCTTACAGAGGTTAATCTGAGGTTGATGTATAAGGCTGCTGTAGGAGTTTGCGTGTTTGTTTTCCCTCTCAGCAAAATAAATCAATTTTGAAGAAGGTCTCTTGCATTCGTTGTCACCACTTTGTTTTCATTCATGGTTACTTTTTCATTCTTCCTCACGTGTGTGTTGTGTTTTTTCTTTCGTAGAACAGTTCGTGTCTGGCTGAAGAGAGATAGTGGGCAGTACTGGCCCAGCATATACCATGCAATGCCATGTAAGTATAAGGAGATGTTTGCTATCTACTGTGTATTTGCAAAATGGCTCTTCTGGTTTTGATGAAGCTTCATGTTTATGATCATTTGCAAGCTTACCACTCCATATTAAATATTATTCTTGAACAATCCTCGTGGTTTCTGTGAAGCTTTACCAAGTTGCATGCTAATGCTTCTGAGAGGCATCAGGGATTACAGCACCAAAAGGATACAGACATGCTAGCAAGGGATGAGCATTTAATGCAAACATAGATTAAAAAATGTGGGAGCTCAAAATGTAGTCTTGCATTCTGCCACTAATGGAGTCCATAAAGCTTTGTAAGTCTCCAGTATAAATCACTCTGCCCTTCCTACTGCATGTGCTCGGTCCATTATAGTGCGACGGTAAATGGTTTTATTTGGTAAGAACTTAATATCCTGTGGCAGCTAATATGATGGAGAGGATACTAGACAGGGAAGGCAGCTCTTCCAGTGAAGAAGCAGAATCACTTTACCCCTGCAATTAAATGTGGAAAACCAAATCTCCCTGATGGATCCCTCCAGTATGATCTGCTGTATGTCTCCTCTCCCAAAGAGAGTGTTAATGCTATAAAAAAAACCTGCAGATAGATGTCCATTTTTCCAAGAGACAGTTGAAGAAATCACAGCCCTAGCTGTGTGTCATAACCCCTGTGTTGAGTGCAGGAGTTATAACTCTGCAGGTCACCAGCAGCAGGGGTATGCGGATGCTCCTCAGTCAGCTTCAGATATGCTGGGTTAGTCTGTCTTTGGAAAGCTTATGAAGCTGACCTTAATTTAAATCCACAGACTGGGGAGCATTTATCAAGTCCCATGGAGGTATTCTTACTGTCTGGAGAAAGAATTACTTTAAGCTAAGACAGCTAGATTTGGAAGAGACATCTGTCTCCATGATACATAAAATATTTAATAGATACAAGTTTTAGTACCATAACATCAACTTAGGACCCTAGAGGGGCAATGGTGTTTGACTGCCTGCTCTAAGAAAGTGTTGATTTGGTAGAGAGGAGGATTCCTCTTCTTCCTTTGGTGATGGACTAGCTCATAAGAATATGTCAAGCCTCAAAGGTACTTTCTGCTCAAGATTTTGCACAAAAAGGTATTGGAAATGAGCTACTGATGTGGCAGTCTGTGGACCTCTGTCACAATCACTAGCAATGGCCTGAGTTCCCTTGACCCATCCCAAGAGGTTTGCTTTCCCCAGTCAAACTGCTATGAAATGGCTATTCTAGCAGTTTGGCGGTGATACTTCTCTTTTTCCATGTGGTGTTTTTGCATACATTTGCATTTTTAAATCTTGTTAGGTCCTCCTCTGGTCTTAGCAAGGCTGCATTATTGCCAGGAATAACAGCTTCACTGGAAGTGATCCACTCAAAGGGGGGACTATTTTAAAGCGCCTTCATAAATTTGAACACCTGACACTGCTCCTTCACTTGGAAGGCTGGTAAGCTTTTGAGCCATGAGATATTAAAATTATGCTGTGTTATTCACCCATTTCAAGAATGATCAGGTATAATTAATGACTGGAACAATGCCAATTACGTTGTTATCAGCCATGGCTTTAAGCTTGGAAATTGTAGGAAGGGCTCTGAGTCAGCCTCTGCACAAGTCTGGACTTTACTGGAAATGATCGTTTTGTCTGTGTCTATGTGGATCACCTTTTTGATGGTCCTCTGCTTTAGGTTCATCCTGGGTTTTGTTGTTTAGAGAACAACGACTGCCCAGAGGTTCTCTATGTAAAAAGGCAGTAGGCATGATGGTGCCTTTGTGCAGCTTAGCAAGCTGCAAGTGGCAGTCCAACCTATAGATACCCCGTTGGCATGACTCGTGACTTTGGTTATGGTGATGCATGATGTACACCATTTTATGATTTGATATCAGTTAGCCCTAATAACTGAGTCTGTGCCCTGGGTACTCTGGGAGATGAGGAGGATGAGGAGCTGGGCCGAGTCAGCCATCTGCTTTGTTCAAGCTCTGCACCCAAATGGGGCCATCAGTGCATTCTGAACATGAAATCCATTAAATACCTGGAAAAAAGATCAAGATTGTAGATCTCTTCTGAGTAGGGACACTTGCTGCTGTTTAGAGGTGGGATTTCCCCAATTACGAAGTTTTATGCCCTGCCTATGGGTGTTTCTGTGGTTGGAAAATTCTGGACAACATGGTGGCCACATTTTTGATCATCTCATCTAGCCAATGAGAAAGAGCTGAGACTATTATACACACTGTAATTTTGTCAGTAAGGCAAACTAGGTAAGCTGGAAACCTGGCTAACGTGCCTCCTTCACACCAGCGTTGTCTCAACAACTCTATTAACAGCAGACCTCTGACGAACATATTAACCATCCTCATGGTTAGATGTGTACCCTTGGTTATACATGTGTAACAGGTTATAGAGGTGTAACCATGGTTAGATGTGTGACTTTTGGGTAGTGTCTGTACAGGAGAAAAAAAACCAACTTAGTAGACGCAAAAAAGGGAAAGCAATTTTAGTCAAGAGAAGAAAGGTTTTGCAAAAAAAAAAAAAAAAAAAAAAAAGAAAAGCCACCCCAAAAGACCCAAACCCAACCAAACAAAAACATCTTACAGATGTGGAACGGAGTAAAGACTTTATTGTAGTGAGCAACAGTGGAGTATCCAGTCTTTGAGGCAGATAATACACTGTCTGTCTTATGATGGTTTTCATAGCTAACACTTTGCTTTGAATGGGAGGGTAAAAAACTGCAAAGCAAAACATGCTCCTTCAGTCTTAAACTATGCCACTTTTAGGCACTTCAAAGGGGGGGTCCCTGAAACTGCAAGTACAAAGTTTGTATTTCTCTTCTACTTCTGTCAGCCTCTAATAGAGGTGACACACTGTCAAGAGCATGAAGTATATAATTGGGCTTTTCCCCCATAATTCATTTTCCAAAGGCTAAAATCAGTGTGTATTTGCCCTGTATTTAAGACAAAGACTACAGCCAGACTTCTGCATCAGGAATATCCTGCCTGTCCTCTGTAAAGTATCTGAATGTCATCTTATTTTCACTAAAGTGTAAGCTGCTGCAGTCTTGTTACAACTGACATCACTTTAACTACATTAGTGTAGCTAGTGTGGATATAATTTTAGTGCTGACAATGATTTTTCCAAAAGCACGTGTTACTGAAGAATTCCCTTAGGAAAATGATTATAGCAAAATAAGTATCTTTATACTGCTATGACTGTGTACACACAGGTCTGGAATTTAGAAGTGACTTTTTTTGTAATCCGTGCGTGTCAAGCAGTTGCTTGCACCTTTTAAGTCTGAAGTGGTTTAGGCTATTTGGGAAAAGCATACTTCAAATAGCTAATTTACCTGAGAGTTTTTCTCTGTGAGCTGTTCATTGCCTTCAGAGTTACTAGTAGCTCTTTCAATGTACGCACAGTGTCTAGCGTTTGAAAGCTGATATGTGGAATACGCCCGTTCTGGCATTAAGTGCCTTTAAAAGGATTTGATGTTTATTCTGCTTAGAATTGTAGGAAAAACAGACAGAAAAAAAGGCAACTGTCTTATTCTGCTACAACCCTAGAAGCCTCAATATAACAGTAAAGCGCCACCATCCAAAGGGACAATTCGAGTTTGCCTTTTCTGAGGGAGAGATGTGGGAAGGAGCAATTTTGTCGCTGTTAGTAGCCCTAATTTAAGTGTTTCCTTTCTGGCAATTTCCTTGAACTGAAGCTTTTTCTTTGATTTAATTCAGTCAACCCTTCCAGGAAAGAAAGAAATTGAGATGCCTGCCTGGATGTGGATCTGGTAGGCTTTCTGCTTGCCATTGGTTGTTGGGAGTCGATACTGAATGTAGAACAAGTTTTGTTAAACAGTCAGCGTAGACTCTCCTTCATATAGCTTTCCTGCCAACTAAACTATCGAGGAAGATTTGCTGAGCTATGGACTGTTTAATCCTAGGTGAGACATTACACAAATTGAGAATATACCAGATATACAGTACTGCAAAGGAGAGGACTCCAAGCTTGTTAGTAACAAAAACACTGCGAATAATCACAATGGAGAGTGGAAACCAAGAGAGGGGGAAAAAGCAGAACTAAAAGCACATCTGACTGTACTCTATATTTATCACAAGAATATGTTTTAAAAACCACTCTTATCACTATTGAAGGAGCAAGAATGCCTGCCCCCCTAGCTGTAGTTGGCAATTGCTGCTGAAAAATAATTCCTGAAGGTTTCTTTTGGGACAGCAGGACTTCTAGCTGCATGCTGCTGTGTTGAGCAGTAAAAACAATCCCTGCCTTCTGAATGCAACTTCACAATTTCTCAGTTAAACCAAGCATAGCTCTTGAATTCTTGCAAGAAAATTCTGGTTTTACCCTCGATGCGAAACCTGCCTGATCCTCGAGGGAGGGTAGTATGACTGACTTGTGTGCAATTTAAGAGTATATCCTGATGTTTACTAGAGTAATATTGATACAATAAAACAATAGCTAGTTTTCGATAAAATCTTTTATTTTGGCCATAGTATGTGATACTGTCATAGCGTTGTCTGTGGTGAAATTGGAGTAGCGGAGAGTTGGACTTGCAGTCCTTAATATTGGCTGATATCTTGATTCCTACAGGTTAACTTTTTACTGCAGGTATAGGATGGAAGCCTCTGACATAATACAGTGTTTTCTTTTATTGTCAGTAAAGTTCAGGCAAATGTAAAAAACTAAATTATTCAGCTAAGTAATCTCTCAGATTTATACTGAAATGTCAGGCACCTCATATCAAAACACCACCACTGCTCTTGTATGACATGCCTGTTTTCAGATAACTAGTAAGAAAAAATGAAGAAGCTGGAGCAAGAAATAGCCATTGTTCCATGTCCTCATATGATAGGGTTGAATGAATTGCAAGAATACTTTTTTTTAATGCTTGTCTATTGGAGGGGGCAAAATGCTGAACAGCAGCATAAAGCATGTTAGCTAGTTTTAGGCTTTCCAGAACTTCAAGAAAATGAGAATCGCAGTTTTGTTAACTTCATCAACATGTTCATTTTTTTCAGCTCCATGTTCATGCATGTCTTTTAACCCGGAAACCAGAAGGCTGTCCATAGGTCTAGACAATGGTACAATCTCAGTAAGTACATCCAAAGATTTCTAGTTGAAATGCTTCCCTTTTCAGAAGTGTATGTGTGATGTTGTGGTGAGGATATTTTTGCTAGTGTTTGGGAGAGAGACTTTTTACTGCTAGTGGAACTGAAGCTGTAGTGTAGAAAATGGCAGATTATTACAAATTTCATTCCAACTGCCACAAAGAGATTGAGTGGGGTTTACAATGTTTATTAGGCAACTCAACAAACTGTCTTAATTTGCATATCTCTTTAAAAATAACAACGTAGAAAAACAGCTGTTGTTTTATTAAATTTGAGTGCCTTGTTAATCATACCATACCAAAGTTTTTTGAAAGCAGCAATTAAGAGGGGAAAAAACATCTTCTCAGAGGCAGAAGGTGGATTTCTGCTCCATATTTAGCTGCTTTTCCAAACTTCAGGGTTAAGATTTTGTTTTCCTCTCACTTCCTTCAGTGGAGTTGCCCCTAACTGGCAGTGCTGTTGCTGAAGGATTTGGTTCATTAACATCGAAGATGTGTGTGTGTGTGTGTAAGGAAAGCAGAGTGGTTTTTAGATCTGGGACAGAGGGTAGCAGCTGACCTTATTCATTGGATTTTTCTTCTGGGGTGATGAGTAAAGAGCTATATCGCTTTGTGGAAGGGTCATGGGACAGAGAGGTATTTTTCACCTATGCCTCATCAATAGACTCCTCTTCCAGTTTAAGATCATTTTACCATCATTGCAGATTTTTACTGCTGTTGCCTCTGCTTTATGGGCTTTATAACTGAATGAGTGTTTTGCAGGTTGACATAAGGGCAGCTGTCTGCACGAAAGCCAAGATGGTATTTGGGAAAGAGTGTGTGACCCTTTTAGCTGTTGCCTGTGAGCTGTATCAAAGATGTGAAGGTTTTGACCTATAAAGCTATTAATGGCTGGTAGCAGAGATTTTTTTTGTGCCTGTAGGAGATTTCTCCTTTTGTATCTAGGAGATGGGACAGCTGCCAGAGAATTCCCTGCACCTCTGAAATTCCCTCCTTCCCACTCTCTGAAATAGCTGTAATTTGCCAGTCCTACTAGGCACTTCTGTTTCACCAGGCCTTTGAGGAATGTGAAGGTGACTGTAAATAAGGTATTTAAATACTGTGGCATGATGGAAGAGATGTGTCCTTTGTCTTCAGGGCATTTTGCCTTGAAGAGTCAGAGGGTGCTTGAGTCTGAATGGAGTCAGATATTTTCCATTCTGAAACTAAAGAAGGTAAATGAGATATGCAGGTGTTAAACCAACAGGTGACTTCAGGTACTTATAGGCATATATTGTTATGTCTAAGGCAGATTCTATTTGTTGCTAATCTGGGCTTTTCTTTTCCCAGTCTTCTGGATACAAGTACATAGGAGGGGGGAAGGGCTTATCAGTGTTACTTGATTTAGTCCCCTCTAGCTGCAGGCATTTGTGTGGTAGAGGATTGTGCAGAAAATGCACTCCACAAACTTCCACAAGCAATGAAATGTTTCCCCCTGTAGCAAACCTAAGGCTTGTAAGAGAAGCCAAAACTGTAATGTGCTACAAGAAGTGGTGGAGGTGGGAATGGAAGAAGAGCAAGGGTAGCCCTGTATTCAAGTCCCAGCAATATTGGGGTGTTAGAGAAAATCCCTGAGTACTTTAAAGTGGGTTACAACCACCCTCTGGAGGAAAGGATAGATTTTCCTTCCTGGGCACAGCTATGATGATTAGTTTAGCACAGGAGTATACAAGCAGGGCACACTGACCACAAAATAAGAGAACTTACTACAACAAAGTGACCTTAGTGCCATTACTTTTAATTGTGTGGCCCTCAAAGGGAAAGTACAGGCAATTTACTTGAGCAGCTTGAAATATTTGGGAATTAGTCAGCTGTTCCATGTTAGCATTTCTGGTAACGCCCAGTGTACGCTGGGTGCAGGACCAAAAAAATGCTGAAAATCATTCTGCATCTTCACTTCGACTGTGCAGAAGGAAAGGACTCCTGGCAAGGGCTGTAAGCTGACACAATACTCATGAGAGTGCTACATAATCTCAAATTGATCTTTTTGCAGTGCAAGGAAGTACTGCTTTTACTTTCAGTTGTAAATGGAGATAAAAAAGTAAAACTGCCTTTTTTCTTTTACATGAAATTTTTGTAAACTGTATGGATTTCGGTTATAAGCCTGGCACCTCATTAATGTGTATGGTACATTTTGAGAAGGATGGGCAGCAATGCTATTGTCACAGAAAGACATTCCAGCAAAGCCACCATGAGGTGAGCTTGTATGGCCACCTTTCCTTGTGAAACAGGATGACAATTTTTGCTTCTACAGAGGTGAAGAGATTGTTTTCAACCTTTTGTAACTTCTCAACACGAAGGCTGCACAAACATTTGTGCAGCACAGCAGACCATTCTCTTGAGCTAAAGATTGTCTGGCATCTTGCTTGAAAAGCAGTGTGGTACCTAAAGTAAAGTTTCTATGGTTTTTGTTTTGTTTTGTTTTTTTACACTTTGCAAACCCTTTTTGAAAAGAAATAGCATTTCTGTTACTTTATGTCTTAGGGTCTGCCTAAGGTCCCTTTTGGAAGCCAGAAGACTTTATCATGGTCATAAATTTCTTGCTCTGAGGTGGAGAAAAACATGTTTTAATGGGTGCAAGTCTCTCAAGATACCACAACAAGAAGAAACAGAGGAAAGGTCTATTACTTGCAGTAGACTGGAGAATTCCACAGCCAAGATGAGACTCCTCACCTAATTTCACCCACTGAAAGTTAGCTTCCTAGATAAAATTAATCATTAGGTTCTGCAGGCAGTAGAGAAGAGGTGAATTGCCTTTGGACACACCCATGTTACTTACCCGAGAAATTGTTTTAGAATGGCATAAATCTCTCTCCCCATTTCTGGGGAGATTTAAATGAGGGATTTAGTTTTTAGGTAGCTGAAGCTGAATTAAATTGATCTTTTTTGCTGACTATGCTTGTGTCTAGATGAAGCTGTTACATACTTCAAGCAGGGCCACAAGGACAACAGGGCACCGGAATAACCCC
Source organism: Harpia harpyja (assembly GCF_026419915.1). Classification (NCBI taxonomy): domain Eukaryota; kingdom Metazoa; phylum Chordata; class Aves; order Accipitriformes; family Accipitridae; genus Harpia; species Harpia harpyja. The sequence goes on from NC_068943.1 coordinate 33,790,344, forward strand.
TTTAGAATTCTTCCTTGGGGAAGAATTATTAAGATAAATTCAGTTTCCACATCATCTGATCTTGCAGGTGTCTACAGGTTCAGCCATAAACAGCACTTTGAATACCTGAGAATGCGTCAGGCTCTGCCTGCTGATGTACACCCTGGGACTGTGTACTGCCACTGTGGGAAGTTTACTATTTTTTTCCTTCAAGAAAACTACATGATAGTTTCTGTCCTCTCCCAGTTTTTTTACTTTATAAAGTGAAAACACTGTAATAATTTTATAGAGGTTTCTTTGCAACAGATATAGATGTAGGGTCTGACAGTAGATTTAAAAGTCTTCATTCTCTTCCATTTCTGAAGTGGGTTTGTTGTTCTCTGGAAGACGTGAGAGCGCTGTCGGTCACTTGTGTTAACAGGACGAAGTCAAGCCTTTAAGGAGATCTGCCGTGTGCTGTCAAAATGGCATCATCTATGAGAGCACAGACTGTAAATTCCCTGAGGTGGAAACTAGGTTGTGAATGGGTAACACATAACTAATATATAAAGATTATTAACTCTCAGAAATGGATTCAGTTGCCTAAGCAGAGGTCTCTAGTGCTATTTTTGGATACATCAGTTGGCATCCACCTGCAGCTCTGGAAAGGCATGGGTCTTCCTTAGACCCTGGGCCATGTCAGCTGGCCCCACGGCCAAGGACTCTGAAATGGCACACGCCTGAGTATGGGTTTTGTTTGGCTTAACAAGAGTCATTTGAAACAAGATGCTGATAGGATTTCCAGGATGCGGATTTACAGTGGTCTTAGGCTCAAGAGAGGTTTGTCGGTGTATATGTTTCAGTGTGAGGGAGGTGTGCTCCATGAAGGTATAGTTGAGAGTCTTTGTACAACAGTGGGCACTAGATTGGACAGTCTTTTCAGATGCTCAAGACTTCTCCTTTCTGCTTTGTGAAGGCTTTCATGGTATCAAGTCACTGTTCTAATAATAAGCTAATAACAGTCAAGACTGATCACTAACATTTTCAGTATGGTAAAAAAGGTAGTAAAGTAGCTCAAAAAAAACCTCTGAAGAGCAATCTTGCCAGAAGAAATGTTTTTAATCCCTGAAAGGAGGGGTTTTGGTTTTGCCATCCTGAGAACTCTCATATATCCCAGCCCCTTCTGTGCTACAGGGCTTGCACAGGACTTGGAAATCTTTCTCCATTCTGTTAACAAGCACCAACTGAGCTGTGTGGGTGATCTCAGCCTTTCTAGCTCATTAAGAGGAGCCAAAAAGCTGCCTAATGAGAACTGAGTGTCAGCAGCTCTGGGAGGAGCAAAACATCTGTGTATGGAAGGATAAAAAAACAGTTTCTGCTGGTACAATGTTAGAGATGTAGTCGGTGTTTTTGTAGCGCAGATGACACAATGTATGTGCAGTAGGGCATTAATTTCTTGAGCAAGGTGCCCTGTGCTAAAATATCTGTCTACTGATGCAACCAATACATTTGGCCTTGGGAGGGAGAGGGGAACAAGTGCAATGGAAGAACATGTGATAGTGTAAAGAGGAGCAGGGAGTAAAAGACCTGGAGAAAGATTAGAAAATGCAAAACAAGGAAACATTGCAAATTATCGTATGCTTTCAAAGAAGAAAATGAGAAGCAAGAAGTCTTCAGGGAAAAAAAAAAAGAAGAAATAATTATATCCAGCATTAAAGTTAACTGGAGCTGTGTTTGTTTTGTACTGTATTTGTTTATCTTTTTGGATGGAGCAGTGTATTAATAGTACATAGCTGTGGTTTGTATTAAAGCACACAGAACTAATCAATACTTGGGTAAACCTTAGGAACTGCAGTTGTGTTTGATTCACTGTTTTATAATGGAGAACTCAAAAGCCTTTTCAGCCTTCCACTGAAACCATGGGACTGTTTGGGTCACAGAACAGAATGGCCACTTCAAATTTTTCAACGGAAAACTGCAAACAAAAATGAGAGTGCAAACCATGCTCTTCATCCCACCTGAAGTCACCAGCATCTGTGTGCCACCACAGTCAAAGCTGGGGACAGCCAAGTCGGTAGGAAAGCCAGACATATTCTCCCACCCCATTTCTCCTTAGGAACCAACAGCAGAAAGTTAGCATCCATAGCAAAGGGTCTTGCTTCAAGTAGGCTTTGTAGTAAAGCATTTCATGTGGTGCTTTACTATTCTTCAGGCAGTGGGTAATGAAAACCACTTCCCCTGTAAGTAGCTAGAGAGGTATAGCAGATTTTTAATGTTCTGTGGTTGGTAGAGTTAAGGTGACCCTGATATAGAAATCCAGCTGACTTAATTGATTTGTTACTGCTGTTTAAATAACACTCCCCACTGTAGTCTTCAGTTGCCAGGGGAAAGCTAATGGGAGGTGGAGTAGATTAAGGAAAGGAAGATGAAGTAGAGCAATTCAAGAGAACATATTTATAACTAACTTATGAACAGAAACCTGGAAACAGCAAAATACATAGCTGCCTCAAATCACTCACGGTTGTTTTCCTGGAAGCTGGGATCTGTAGATGTTCCACAGATAAGTATTGCAGCCTCTCTCCACCTGCATGCCAAGCAGTAGATATGATGTGTTAGGGGAATCCTGGTGCTGGAAAGCCATGCAGATTTACCTACAGTGATCCCACAGAAAATGCAGAGAGAGACTTTTTTTTAATTCTGGTTTGGAAACTGTGGGTAAATACGGGCTTTTTGGTGGTTAGAATGTCTTTTCATGCTCTTTTGCACTAAACATTTGGTTTGCCTTAAATATAGTCTGTAGGCTCCTGAAGTCCAGTCTTCTATACTGTTGCACAGTGCTTTTGGCAGTGCTTATACATAAACATTTCACAACTGTATGCTTTAAAATTTAGTTTATCTTGTGTTTGTAATGTTTCTTTTATTTTTTTACTCTATTTCAGATTAAATGAGTTAGGTTTTACTTCTTCTGTCCCCTAGGTAGATTAGCTCAGGGAGTTTCTATGTAGTTCGCTGTAAATTATTAATATGATGTGGTTTTACACACCTTGGTTTTTCTCTGTGTTTCTCTGAGTACGCGACGTACGCATGTAGATACCTGACAGCAGTTTGAAAGCTAGTTCACGTGGTGGTGCCACAGAGCCTACCCTTTGCCTGGGTGTTTCCTCCAGAGAGAATCTGCAGGAGTTTTGTTGTGGCCGCTCTGTTTCCCCAGCTTTGAGCAACTCTCCTCTTCAAAACGAGCAGCAGGGACACCCAGGCGCTCAGTCACTTTAGCCACATGGGTTTTTCCAGGAGCTGAGGCTGCCAGGCAGACTCTTAGCTGCTGTTTTCATCATTGCCTCGTGCAAAAAAGCCATATGGGCGGTGAAACAGCAGCACCAAGGCAGCAGGACTGCAGAGCCGGTCCCTGTAGGTGAGTGGGCTCTTGCCTGGCTGCAGGAGTGAGCCTGGCTGGGTCACACCACCCATCTCTCCCCAGGCAGCCACAGCCTGTGCTAAGGCACCCTCCATCCCATGCACAACGGCTTGCGAGCCACAACGAAGCAGTAGCAAAACAAGAAAGTCTGCTTGCGACATACCAGAATAAACATTAACCACTACTGGGATAAAATCCAGGGGCAAAAAGTCTGGGTTTCTATTTGTCTGAAGCACTGAGAGACTTTTAAAGAATGTATTCCTATCATGGATTATTGGTACCTAGTTTGGACTGAGCAACTTCAAGGGGCTCTTACATTCCTGTCAGGTTTTTTTTACTACTTTTTTAATAGTTCCTCTTTTATCTCCACCGTTCTGTTCAGAAGCACTTGTGATGTTGTCTCCTAGGCAGCTTTAAAAAGTGAAATAATTTAGTTTTTTAGATGGAGGTACTCAAAATTAGCAAAGGTATAGACAGGGCTATACTTGCAAAGATGGGAGAGTTTACCTTGGTAACAAATTCAAATGAAAACACTCTCAAATGCTTTACATCTCTAAGCACTGTTTCTTTTGTTCTTTCTTTCCCCTCCCTCAGGAATTCATTTTATCAGAAGATTACAACAAGATGACACTAGTGAAAACTTACCAGGGTAAGAAGCATGATCCGTGTTAATTGGTTTGTATTGTCATTAATTTTTGTTAATATCCTCTTAAGGAGTGCAAATGGAGAGAAAAGTCTCCTTTACAGTGATTGATTTTTTTTTTTAACGTAAATGCTGGTTTTATCAATAGATCAATAATGTGCTTTGTTCTGAGATTACAAGACTTTTAAAGAGCTGTTTCATGTTCTGTTTTTCCTTTTAAATGTTCCTTTGGAATATCATTCTAGACAGCAAACTGCCCAAAATCCAGACCACGTTTGGGGAAGAGGAGTATTAATTTTTAATCTTTAGTAATCCAGTGTATTTAATGAAACAACTTTAGGAAACTAACCCATGTTTTAGGGCTGAGGCATTTAGGTCTGTAGCTTTTGGGGTTAGTCAGGTTATATGTCAGTAACTGTCGGCTTCAGTAATCTCAAGATTATCAGTGAATACCTGTCATAGTAAAAGGTCAAGAAATGCTAATCTATACTTTTTGTAATTTTATTCTGGTATTCACTAATTTGATGTTCTAAGAAACCTAGATATTTATCCTTGTCAAACCTCTAAAGGACCCTTCGCTTGGGACAGGCATTCTTATAAAGGTAACAAATACATGTGTTGATTTATTCTTACATCTCTTTTGCTGTTAGACTAAGACGTGGTGTGATATTATACAGTATCATATCATATTATATGCTAAGCATCATGTTTCTGTATAGAAGCCTCTGACATGTTGGCTTGAGATTTCTCACATACATTTTAAAATATGTATTTACTCATATATTTTGAGTTTTATACCTTGAAAAGTTGACAGGATAATTTAAATCTCTAAATGAAGGCTCTGGGGATTGCTTTGTAACATTTAGATTTTAAGGTATGAAGACAGTCTTGATTTTTGCAGAGCATGGCTAACATGCATTGGCTTTTGAGTTTTTTACTTCAGCTCTTTCATGAATGCCTGGTGTGTTGTAAAATTAAGCTAGAATGCCTGCATTTTTTTCTTAGCTTGTAAAAACTGAACAAAAATATCCAATGATGATAAAATACATATGTGAATCTTAAATAAGATTGCTGCAGTTTGACTGTACAAGTCTTTAGTATCCGAATTTGTGATTGCTCCACAATCACCAAAGTTTGACACACCTAGGTTTCACATTTAAGGCTCGTTGCACTGAAGAGTCCTACTGACTGTTCTGTAGCCCCCTTTGTTATTAGCTCATCCATTTGTATGCTTGGATTCAGGCTTGCAGGCTTATCACAACCTATGAAGGGTGAGCTGAAGTCTTTTCTTCTGCATATGCAGAACAAGATATGCATGAGACCACCTTTCCTGCCGAGCTCTTCAGGGAAAAGCCTGAAAATTTTGGATGAGGGGAACATATATCTTGGCAGTATGGCAGAATAGTCAGTTGACTGTGGCAGCCCACCCAAGGCCTGGGGAGCACCCTGCATAAAGTTAGAAAAAAATTAAGGATAATGAAGGCTGATCTCATGGCCTTCTGCTGCAGTGTGCCAGATGTGCTGCTGCTGCAGAGCATTGGAGGAGGCCTTTGGATAGGAAGATGCCACGGAGAACCTCCATGGGTTGTCCTGTGGGAGAATCCCAAGAGTTCAGATGGCATCCCCCAGATATTGGACAACAGATGAGTCTAATAAAGGTCCATTAACATCAGTAGAGAGGCAGTACAGCTGACCACAGTCCCAGCTGGAGTCACCTCCTTCCTAGACTGCCTGTCTCAGCATGAGAAGGTTTTTCGATCAGTTCTGGTCATTTTGTGCCAGGACTCTCAGATGATATGTGAGAATATTTTATCTGAAAGCTGTGGAGTTATTTTAGGGCAAGAGAAGCAACACTTGTGCCCAGAACAGGCATCATTTCGGTTCTAGCCCAAACCACAGTGATCACTGACAGCGGACAGTGTCTGCCTTCAGACACTTCAGCCAGTGCCTGTGATGCTCGCTGCTGCTGTGTCCCTCGGGTACGGAGCCCCTGCCCCACTTTCCTCCCTCACCTCCAGAGTTTGATGTTTGGTCTTTTCCTTGTTTAAGCTGATGAAAACTGTATTCCCCTGATTTAAAAAATAGTGACAGTGTGCGAGTGACATAGTTTGGGGAGCGGAAAGTGTGGTGATCCCAAGGCTGCTGGGATCCCCCAGATTCATCTGTGTGTGGGTGTCTGTATAGAAATCCCCCCTGTGCAAGGGTTAAAGAAGCATTAGGGCTGGTGTTCTGCTTTCTGCACATTGCCAGCCACGTGGGCAAAAGTTTGGTTTTGGAAAAATACGCCCTCAGGTACTGTTGGAGATGCTTTTTTTTCTTTTCTTTTTTCTCCCCCCACTGCTGGCTTAGGAAAAGCCAGACTGCTGTTAATGCTGCAAATGGAGATGGCAACCAGAGAGGGGGAAAGGCGGTCCCAATTCATTGCTACAGTAGGGACAAGACTCGGTTAAGGGCCATTCAGATTTGGTAGGAAATTTTCCCTGGAACAGAAGTTGACAGCTGCCATAATACAGCCAGGCAGGACATGGGGATGGAGGAGAGCTTCTGCATGAAGGCACGCTCTGCCCAGCTTACCAGCAGTGCTGGCAACCCATGCTGAGCTACACAAACCCCTCTGGGCCACTCCTCTGTCCAGACCAGAAATGACATGGCACTGAGTAGGTTACAGCAACCCAGGGACAGTCTCGAGTTGCCTCAGCTCCACTAGAAAGTGTCACCCAAAGTCCCGAGGGGCAATTGCAGCAGGCAGGTTTTTGATGGTGCAAGGGAGGAAGACAAAGCACGAGATTCCTTGCTGTTTGCAGCGCACCCATGACCTGAGGCTGCCTGCTACTTCGCAGCACAGTGCCTCTCACCACCCCCATCCATAGAGATGTGCTTCCTGATTCTCTGCTTTTCACATTGCATGTGGGTGGGGAAGCCCAGCACCCCCTCCACCACTTCCCCTGGGCTCTTCTGGACCCATACTGGAGGTCTGGGGTGCTGGGGAAACATCACGAAAGTGAGATACTCTGGGAGCTGCTTTGAGTCACGGGTTCCAGCAGTTCCATCTGACTGTACAGCGGTAGGCACTTCCATGCTCCTCTTGCTACAGCTGCCTCCATCCAGGACACTGGATCTGGGCTTACTGGGGGTGTCACTAGGGCCAGAGTCCGGTGGTGCTGCTGGGACACAGCAAGGAGGGAAGAGCCTCATCTTTACCGTGCTCTCTGGGAGAATATGCAGGGAGGGGCTGCGTAGACCTTGGGGTAGGCATGTCATGATCTAACAGAGATGAACCTTCCTCACCTGGTCCAGGAGGACTCCCCTCCACAATCCCACCCCTGTATTACACCTTCCTCACGTGGCCGTACTGAGGTATAGGGGCTTGCATAAGCACCTTGGCAAAGCCCTGGGGCAGGGAGAAACATAATTAAAAAGGGACATGTAGTTTTGTTGGGGATGGTGGCCTTCTAGTGGTTCATTTGTTAAAAGCCTCACTTTTAAAAAGTGTTGGTTTTGTTTAAAGTTTTCAAGTAAGGCCTTTATATTCTTTAAAAATATTTTAGGGAGAGTAAATAATTTTATTTAGCCTACCAAGGGTCTTTAGCCTTAGCCATGCTGGCTGGTTTCGTGTGTGCTAGCTTTGTTTGAAAATGTTCAGCAGTGCTCTTAAAAGTAGCACCTTGCACAGCAACTGCTGGGCTGTCGATCGTCTCCCACAACAAAGTATTATTATAAGTAGCTGAAGCTGCTGTAGTGATTAAAGGACATTAATTGTGTCTTGAAAGGCCATGAATATGTCTGCCAAATGATCTGCTAGTGACGGAGAATGACAGCACGTGCCTAGGCTGTGCTTTGGTCTTGGCAGGGGTCTGCGGCCAGGTCCAGTGTCATATGGTGGCCCGGCACCAGCAGTGTACGTGGCTGGACATGCTCTGTGGAAGTTTTACTGTGACGCTGTGTCCAGAGTTGCGAAATCTTGTTTCTTGAAAGGGATCAAAACACAGAGATTGGGGATGTGACGCAGTGTTAGTCAGGACCCCGGGGTGGGTCACGGGGCATTGGCCTCCTACAGACACTAACTCCTTCCCTCGTGTGGGAAGGGGTAGTGCAGGCGTTTGAACGGTGCTGTTTGGGATGTGCTGGGAAATTAAACTTTTCATTCTGTGTCGGTCTTTCATAACTATCACCGTCCCCCCTTCTTCGGCCACAGCACCAGCTGCAGGCGTGGACAATCTCTGCTCATAGTGACCTTCTCTTTTCCTGGGCAGCTCCTCTTGCATTCCTGCGAGACTACGGGTGTTGAAGAAACCCTTCCCCCCCGTCAGCAGCCTCGGCTTCCAGCCCCTCACAGGCTGGTCCTGTCCCATGGCTGTTGCTTCTTCCCACTCTGCACAGCTTTCTCCACCCTGCTGCTTGTAACTGCACCTTGCCAGTCCTTGGCCCCTTTGGATGATATAACAGCTCCTGCTTTTTTTATGTATTTTTTTTAAATTTATTTAACACACGCTTGTTCTGCCAAGCAGGATTTGTAGACCTGCTTCTGCCCCATGCTTTCTGCAGCCTGCCCGTTTTGGGGGTGTCCCCCTGCCTCCTTGCTACAGGCCAGCTCACGCCATGCCCTTACTTCTGCTTTCCCCTATGCACAGCCTCTTCTCTTGTGCTTTTCTTGCACATGCTAAGCTTTTCTTTCTTACTACTAACTTCCACCTCTCTTTTGGTGTTTGCTGCTGCTTTTCACTGTTGTAATTCTCCCTTTCACCCAGCACAGCTTCTTGCCCTGCACTGTGCGTGGCCATGCACTGGCTGTGCTTCTTGGACCTCTGCCTTTACACACAGCACAGACCCTCCTTTCCCCTGCGCTCTGGCTGCTGACGTCTCGGCGTGCACCTCCTGGCTGCAGCCTCTTTTCTCTAGGCACCCTTCCATCTTCTCTCCAATCTGCTCTTTGCTCGGTGCTCCCTGCTGCTTTCTCGTAGCAGGAGTGCAGCCCCCCTGCTCCCTCCCACCCTCCAGCTGCAGATGGACTTGCTCCCTTCTCCTGTCTGCTGCTTCTCTACCTTCTGCACAGCGTAATCTTCCCCCACACATGGGCTCTCTTCTCATGGTGGCTTACACAGATCTGCTCTTGCCTGGTGCTTGCTGTGGCTTTTTCTGTACTGTGACCGCATTCATCCTCCATTCCCCCTTCTCCATCCTGCTGTTGTTGCAGTGAGCAGCTTTGGAAGTGTTTGCTCCACTTTTTTTCTGCACACAAATGGTGATCAAGCCTTCCATGGATGAAGGACCAGCTTTTTGTTTGCTGCTTCACGACCCTGAACCTGTGTTAATCCTAGGGCCCAGACCTCTCCCTTGCTCCACTGTCAACTTCCAACCTTCTGACATTTTGCTGCTTTAAGCCTTACATGGGTCAAATTCCTTCTAAATGACAAGTGACTCCCTACTTGCATTTGTCCTCTCTTTCCTCCCTTACTTAGATGATCTCCACTGTGTTCTTTCACTTGGTTCAGATATTTCTGCCATCAGTGTGTGTGTGGTGGCACCAGCTATAATACATGCAGTACTTGCAGGTGGACAACAGAGTGCTGAATTGAAAGCTCTTTTTGGGGAGGGAGGATAAGCAAAGCTATCATGTACACCCCTCCCACCTCACACATTTCTTTAATGTCTACTCCTTACATGCCAGAGACAGCTGCCTCACCATCCACAGGCAGTACTTCTAGCAAGAGGTACAAGCCCTGCCTTTAGAAGAAGTTCTAGGAGGAGATTTAGGAGAGTTGGCTGGTGCTAGCTATCCCCATGGCCAGTTCAAACCACGGGGAGCCGACACCAGCAGTAGCAGTTGCCACGTGCTGAGAAAACATTCCTGGACAGGCCTTGAACAGCCTGATCTCAGCCAGCTTTGCACGCCCTGTGGAAGTGCATGGGTCGGTCTGCAGCACTGCTGGTGCACACAAGCCCCTGAGACATGTATACGAGCACACCAGGTGCTTGTAGCAGCATGCATCCCATCGTGGCTAGTGTGGGTGCTCCTGGGGAGACCAACAGATAGGTAAAGGCAAGCAGTAGTCACCCATGGGGTCACTGAATTTCTTCCCAGAGAAATCTGGAGAGGAGAGAGGATCTGTTTAAAAGAGCTCAAGTGACTCCTGGGTGGTCCCCATCCTTCTATCTTAATTACAAACCCGGAGTTTAAAAGTGTGTGGAAATGAAAGCCAAAATCTGGGCTCTTCTATGGGCAAGGGTGAAAGAATCTGGGCACAGTTCATGTCTGACACTGTAAACTGGTCTAGCTGCCAATCACAGTTATGGGAACTTGTGTCAATGCATCTATTGATTTTTCTCCTCAAGCAATCTGGGTTTAAAAAGCAGTGTGGGTCAGGGGCAAATGTTGCGTTGTGCAAGCCTCCTCTTCTTTGCTACAACTAGTTCCCCCTTGTAGGGTTTGAACACAGCTCTCATCTGTGCTGTATATTTGTATAGGGCAGGCAGCAATCCTCCCATACGGTTCTGAGGAATTTCTCTGCATTTCAAACAGAGGTTTCAGGCTGGTTTTTAAGCTTCCAAAGATATTTAATCTTTCCAGTGTGTCAGCTTTTACACAAACAAATACAAGCAGCCTGCTTTGCGCGACACATGTTGCCAGGTCTCAGAACAGTAATAAACCAGTAGGGCTGTAGATTGAGGAGTATGGCATTTGCTGTGAAGTTACAGCTGGGAATAATTCTGCATGTCTTTCCAGCCACTTGTTTTATTAAAAAGTCAGCTCAATTGGCACTTCACAACCAAGCCCACTGGTCATTCATACAAAAAACTGTCTGTACAAGCCTGAGTTCCCTTGTTCTAATGAAAAGCCTTGGATGGCTTTATTTAGGTAGCAGTAGAAATTTATTCCTTCAGCTGTTTTATTCATCTTTCCCAGCTGTGATCTTTCTGGGGGGTTGTTTTTTTTCTTTTAATTTTATTCCAATGTCCTTTTCAGCTGGTTTGCATGCAATGCTAAAAATTCCCTTTGGTGCAGGGTTGTGCCTGTGCTGTAACTCATCGTTCTGCTGGGGTACCACAATCTGCGGCTCAGATCCACCAGACCTCACAGCAGGAGGAGCAGCAGCGTAGGCATCTGCACTGCTGTCATAAGACCAGCTCAAAAGAAGTTTAAGTAGAGCCCAGAGTCCTTTCCACAATGGCAGCTTTGTTGGTGATGATACAATGATGGAAGGAAGACTTGTGCTACTGTAGCAGATAAATGGCTGCAGTAGGCATGGAAGGAATTAAGTCTTGCTTCTGCTCTTCCTCAAGCAAACGCTGAATGTGCAGAGCAGGGATCTTACAGGCTGGCATGGTAGCTCGTGTCAACGGGATTATTAAACACCAGCTTCTTCTGTAGGGAAGGGTGAGCGGGTGAGTAGGGAGCAGAACACTTGGATGCAGTTGGTATTTGCAGTGGTATTCTGCCCCCCCCCCCCCCCCCCCCGTGTCCTTCTCCATAATGCGATTATGTGTCTGTCTGCTTCATTTTCAGCTCATCAAAGCAGGGTCATGATGATTCTCTTCGTCCTGGAGATGGAGTGGGTGTTAAGCACTGGACAAGACAAACACTTCACGTGGCACTGTTCAGAGAGCGGCCAGCGGCTGGGAGGGTACCGCACCAGCGCAGGCGCCTGTGGCCTGCAGTATCCTTTGCTGAGCTCTCAGTTTTACTTCTCTTTGGTACTCAAACAGCCCTTTTAGTTTATTTTTCTAGTTGTCCTCCAAATTTTGTGCCTTGTATAGGTTCAGTGCTTTGTGAGAGAAACTGTTATTTAAAGCCAATTTTAAAAACTGTCTGTTCTCCTTGCTTTGTCTCCTTAATGCGCGGTGGCATATTTAGGTCTAAGCATTTTGAGCGAAACAATGGGCGATCTGCAACCTATTGTGGTCTGCTATTGTAATAAATATGGACAGGGCCTTCATTTAAACATGCAGTGCATGCTTTCTTCTAAGAATTAATGGTAGCAAAGTAGGTCGGTGATCAGGTCAGTGGGCCTGTGTGTATGCATGGTAAAAATTAAATGACTTTAATACAAAATAATGAGTACTTGTCCTTCACTCTGGAACAGCCCGCTATGTATTGGGAATTTGGGTTAACTAAAGAGTAAATGGCTCCAGAAATGGCACTCAGGTGGCTTATTCACCTAGAGCTGCCCCAGCTGCCTGACAATAAAAGAAATATTAATTCAGCTTTATTGCAAATGAAAAGGGAAGTGGAAAAGTATGAGCTCTTGGGCTGAAACCAGGGGTTAGCATAAACAGAATTTTAGTGCCCTGTAGTGTATGTGGTGTAGCTAATGTGTGTTTTACTAGTTCATGGGAAGTAAGACTGACGCAAATTTACTGTCTGAACATGGACTTGCTTTGTATCATCTGGTCATTCAGCCAGTCTAAATGGCATAAAGACCAAATTTAATTTTTAATTAAATGATAAATACTTTTGAAAGTCTGATGCAGGAATTTGTCCTGTATTCCCTAAATCTCTCTAGAGAATGGATCATTTTGAGTGATTTAAAATTTTGGAGGACCGTTTAATTTGGGTCATCAGATCATGCTGGTGGAGGGCAGGGGAAGGGAGAATCATTGACAAATACTGCAAAAAGCTTGGCAGAACCAGGAACGTGGTTTTTTTTCCCCAGTGTCCTGTGCGCATAAAATCAGTGCTAAGCAGTTGCTCCTTAAATATCCAGTATGGACTCTGAATGTGGAATTAAAGTGGACAAAGAGGTCAGAATCTGTCCAGTTAGGTTGTTCCAGTAGGTGGTTGAATGAGTCCAGATTTTATTCAGTTTAGAATATGATGTGTGATGCACCTGATATCGCTGACACTTCCCCAAATATGACATAAAACAATACCCTTTCATTGTATTCATAAACTTAACTATAATGAAGAAGCAGTGTGGTGGGCTGACCCTGGCTGGATGCTGGTGCCCACCAAAGCTGCTCTGTCACTCCCCTCCTCAGCTGGACAGGGGAGAGAAAATAGAATGAAAGGCTCGTGGGTCGAGATAAGGACAGGGAGAGATCACTCAGCAAGTACTGTCACGGGCAAAACAGACTCAACTTGGGAAAATTAGTTTAATTTATTGCCAATCAATTCAGAGGCACTACCACTGTCACTGATGGGCTCATCCTTGGCCAGCAGTGGGTCCGACTCGGAGCCGGCTGGCATTGGCTCTGTTGGACATGGGGGAAGCTTCTGGGAGCTTCTCACAGAAGCCGCCCCTGTAGCTCCCCTGCTACCAAAACCTTGCCACACAAACCCAATACAAGCAGAAAACTAGTAATAGTTATTTTATACAGTTTTGGGAAGGGAAAGAGAGAGTGGACACCATCCAACTCTAGCACCTAAGTTAGAAAGCCTGGGGAGATGACTCCTCTGTTCATGGCAAAGGGCTACTTCAAAGGTGTTTCATAACAAAAACACAAATTGTGTCCTCTGGAATAGTCTCTTTTTTTTTTCTCACTCTTTGTTTTATTCAGGGAGGCTGCACTATTAATATGAACAGGTATGAGCTTGATCCCTAAAAGCACACTCTGAATACCTCCTTGAGACTGGAGCACTATTCACGAGATTGCAGTATACTCGTGTTAAAAGAATTAACAAGTCATGAAAGGAATGCAAAGCTTGTATAAGCAATGTATTTTCCTCAGCATTTATCCATCAGATTTGATGTGGAAACCCGGCACGTGTTTGTTGGTGATCATTCTGGGCAAGTGACCATACTCAAACTAGAGCAAGAGTCCTGCAGCCTTGTTACGACATTTAAGGGACACACAGGTAAGGCCTCAGGAGACCCAATTTGCTCCTTCATCATGCTCAGCGTCATGGTGGTTTGACTCTCCTGTGAAACACTGGGATGGCTTGTGTCAGTGCATAGCATGGAAGGGAGATAGACCTTAAATGGTCACTACAGCTCAGGGAAGTTTATTCTTTATTGGTAAAAACGAGAGTGATCGGACTTCTGGTGAGAAAAATTCTATGGCAGAAAATGCCCCAATCAGTAGCTGCTAATTAGAACAGAGTAAGACTAGAACAAGTTGTGGTAATTCTCGGGGGAAAAGGATGCTCCTCAAGGAAAGACCCATGCTGGGACTTGTGCCTCATCACACTTTAAAAACAGCAACCCTGGGATGTGATCCTGCCATCTAAGAGAAGAAATGGCGGTCGGCATTTTCTCTCCATATCCTTCCTCTGATTGAACGCTAATAGCTCAATCACAAGGTAGCACACGGTAGTTCAGTCCTCATGCTGGGATACTGTGAAGATGCCCATAATATTCCACACTTCTCTTTTGTAATCTCCTGGGAATGATGGAGATGAAAAGCTGTGTAGTCACACCATGACCATCCTTCTATCATGCTTTACTGCTCAGTGGGTTCATCTATGCGAGTGGCAGCAGAACCCTCTGCCCGCAGAAAAGCAGGATGGGGCTTCAGTAGGTTTTCTAGGCTGTTAGTTTTCAACTGGCAAGCACAGTGGCTGCATGGCCATTGCTAAAGAGACCTGCATTTTAATCATTCTCCCTATTTTTGGTTGTATCTCTCCCTATATGTTTAGCTACATTCCTGTCTTCCACTTTCTGTAATGAAATGACTGTTGTGTGCATCTACTGTTTCAGGTGGTGTCACTGCTCTCTGTTGGGACCCAATACAGCGAGTTTTATTCTCGGGCAGTTCTGATCATTCCATTATAATGTGGGATATTGGAGGAAGAAAAGGAACAGCCATCGAGCTGCAAGGACATAAGTATGTTCAAAGCCCTTCCTCCTGCTTTCACGGGAGAAAAGCTAAAGGTAGAAGCCACATCGGGAAACAAACAGCCCAAAGGTTACAGTCTTTACAAGCCTCAAGCTTGTATCTGTGACCCCCTGTGGTCCATATACAACAGAAATAAGTTGCTTGTAGTGTTTTTCAGCATTTGGCCCACAGGCTGGTTTGAGAGGCTACAAAAGGTGATGAAGAAAAGCACAATATCTATAATCCTGAATGTGTTATGCTAGAGCATGCACCTTTGTTGGAAAGAGGAGGGCCCTCAAATGAGAACAGCTGCAGGGAAATTCTTGCTTTTTAGGTGTCAAGGTCTTTCCTTCCCCTAGAGGGAGCATCAGGCTTGACAATTATTCCTTTTTTCCTCCACGCTAACTTTTTCCATGCCACTTTACCTACAGCCTGAATTCTAAGTAGTGTGGTTTACCCATAGGGGCCTTCACCAACTCCTCAATGCAAAGAGGCTTCATCTTTGCATGTACAGACCTCACATTTACATGGCATAGTAGGTGTCTTTTGAAGAAGAGTAAGCCTGTGCTGGGCGTTGAGTAGAGGTCAGAATGGCTCTAGCTGCAATGATCTCCTAGCCTTTTAGTATTGGCAATGCAACAAGTTTGTTTCAGTGTACTGGGAGTGCATATATGTGGGACTTTTGTGCCAGGCTCAGGCCTGGAGAGGAAAATCCCACGGTGGTTTTGGTCTAACAGTTTCTTACATATTCATATGTTTCTTCTCAACGATGCCGCGCTCTGCTGAGCTATTTGGATGCCGCTGGGATTTCAGAGCACTGCAGAGCTCTTGCTGAAATTCCCAGATAACCCTCGTACCCTACCAGTGGTGCTTGCTAATGCACTGCTGCTAGATTTATTGATGTGAAAATTAGTTCTCCTAATACGAAGTTAGCCTCTGGATCTTAATCTGTGGGATGGCTGTTGACTTGCACTGTACAGCATAGAGACCTGGTCCTAAGGGACTTAAGAAACATTTCACCTGATGGTGCCACTGGCGTCGGCAGGAGGGCGCTGGGAAGGCAGGCTGTGTCGTACCAAACTGTCCCGTAAACGCCTTCCACTCTGGAAAGGTAGCCACGTGCACAAGAATATGCGTTAGCATGGAAGTCCTTTGG
The DNA here is from genome assembly GCF_026419915.1 of Harpia harpyja. Lineage (NCBI taxonomy): Eukaryota > Metazoa > Chordata > Aves > Accipitriformes > Accipitridae > Harpia > Harpia harpyja. The sequence continues at coordinate 33,806,268 of NC_068943.1, forward strand.
ATAGACAAGACCAGTGGTGGTAGCAAAGAAAACCAGATGTTGTGGGTTATTTCCAGTTGCTGTATGCTCATTTACTGTCTTTTCATAACTTTGTTATTTTTCTATAGCAGTGTTGTATGGTCTTTGTTTCCCGGGTTGTAAATAGCTTGAGATGAGGCCTGGTTTTCTTTCTTTTATGAAAGAATGAGCACAGCTTTGGGGGTTTAAACTGACTTATTTCTCCCATGTTGCTTTTAACTTAAAAGAAGAAGCAAAAGCACCTAAATCTTCTGCCTTACCTTGGGAAGGCTTAGGAGCGATTTAGTGATTCCTATATTACTTTTGAAACTCTCTACGCTTGTTAGTGCTGAAAGAAAATCTTCAGTAGTTTCTCAGCGCTTCATTCCTAGATGTTGCAGAGATTTATGAAAACAAAGTTGTTCCTGACTTTCTGACAGAAAGGTACCTTACCAGGGCTGCGTTTATGCATCCAGATGTGCCTTTGGAGAGGGCTGGAGCTGCAGCTCTGTTCAGGCTTCCCAGTGCATCTGGGACCTCCCATCTCAGGAGCAGCAAAAGTAGTTATCAGAACAGGTCTTTGCTTCTGTGGATGCCGCCCAGATGGGCGGCACTCTGGTCTGGTCCCAACTGGACAGCAAAGACTGATTTGCATCCGATGGATGCCATGTACACTGAGGGGAGAGGGAAACATAGGAGCAAACAAGTGGTTTATACTGCTTTATTGTATATTCTATGCTTACTTGTGTACTAGCCATAGATGGTTGATTAGTAACTGTCTTGTTTTTCAGCGATAAAGTTCAGTCTCTCTCCTACGCTCACCACACTCGGCAGCTCATCTCCTGTGGTGCAGATGGGGGAATCGTCGTCTGGAACATGGATGTTGAGAGGCAGGAGGTAGATACTCAGTTCTTGTCGGTTTGGTCTGAAACAGTCTTGGGAAGAAGGGGCCTTTCTAAAATGTGCAACTTTCAACCTGAGCAAGATCATTCCAGGCTTTAAAAATGTTTTTGGACATGCTCCAGTTGTTATACAGCAATTATGCTGTGCCTTTGATAATATAGTACAGGGGAGATTGTCTGGCAGAAAATGTATATTAAGTAGGCTGCTAAACAGCTCTTACCCTTTACATTACTGTTCCGAAAGACATCTTCTGAGGAAGGTAGTGTGAGATGTTCTGCTTTGTTTCTCAGGACGTCATGAGAAACATTATCAGTTCAGAGGTAAATGGATGGGTTGATAATTATTAGGGTGTTTTAAGGAAACAAAACAAGAAAGCTCTTTGTCATCTCTGGAAACCTGCAACCCAGTTTTTTTTTTTCCTGTTCTTGCTAAAAAGACATTTAACTAGGGCTTCAATCTCACCCACTACTCGGTCTTGCTTCCCTCCGGTGTAACCACATAGAAGCGGGGCAAACGATGACTTTGCCGATCCAGACAGTTAGATTTCACCTACGCGCTCCTAATTGCTTTTGTGCTGCGTGGCCTATGAATGCAAGCGGGTGCAAAAACGCGCCCCGGGTCTTCGGTGCTGTGGGAGCAGCCTCCACTCGGCAATTGCTGAGACCTGACTCAGAGAGGGGGAGCGAGCACCGCGCTGAGTGAGTCAGGCATCAGCCCTGCTCGGCAGCCTGGCAAATCCTGGTAGCGTGAGTCACGGCAAACCTCTGCCCTGTTCCTGCAGGGGTTAGGAAGGCACCCCCAGCCCCTGCAGTGGGTAAGTGTGAGCAAGGCTTTTGGCAGCATGGGCTTTCACCGGCTTTGCTGGTTCTCAAGGGTTTTGGCCTCCCTGGGTCGTGTGTGTCTCCCTTGAGCAAGGAGGAAAGCTAAGTGGAAAATTGGATTTAAAAAAACTACTGAAATGGGCATAGGCAGGAACTGAGCTCCCTTTTTTATCTGGATTAGCATTCCAGTTGGCTCTCTTTAATTGCTAATCTAATGGCCAATTATGTCATCAGCTCCAACAGTGAAACGAAAGCAGAGTGGCTTCCTCCTTCCCAGCAGATGTTTCATTTTTGCTGCAACTCAAAGATCCAGAAATGAAAACCTTTATTTGCTGCCTTTGAAAGGCTACAGTAAGGGTTAAGACTGGCTGGCTGCAAAACAGGCAGCAATGCTGTGAGAAGGCTGGTTTTAAAAGTGGAGGAGAAATATAATTAGCTAAATGAGAGCTTAGCAGCAGGTGCTAATGGGTGCGCTGCTTTGTCTGACTATGGCTATGTGGGCTTGTTATCAGTAGTGCAATAGGGTGTTCATGGTGCTGAACCACTCCTGAAACATGAACCTTTGAGATTTTAATATCAAACCTTGGTTTGGGGTCCTGGGGTATTTTCCTCTGGATTTTGGCTTTGGTATTTTTGCCCTCATTTAAGGGTTTTCTCCATGTGATGTGTGCTCAGTACTCACCTTGATGCTATCAGATTTTCCCACATCTGTGAGATTGCATTAGAGTGAAGTCTGCCATTTTAGCCCTTGATTCTTTATTTTAATCTCTGTTTTTAAAAAGCTATAAGACAACAACATCTGAAAGGTGCTAGAAGCTGTGTTTCTATTTGACTACAAAGCGGTTACTTGTCACAAGCAAAATGTCGTCTTCATCTGTCGTTTTCAGATGCTTAAGCGATGAAAACTTACACACGCAGGTGTAAATCTGTAGGCATTAAACAGAAAGGCTGTTGTGGGTAGAAAAGACAAGGATTTGCCCCAGCAGAATGAACTGCCTTCAGAGTAACTGGCAGAAGAAGCTGAAGCAGGTGGTTGCTTTATTGCTGGGGGTCAAAGCTATCCTGGGAGCTGAGGGTCTCCATCAACCTTACCTTATCTTTGCTTGGCTTTTGTATTATTTTTAAATCTCAATCTCAGCTGTGTTTCTTGCCACTTTAAATTGCAGCATGTAAGAAACCAGTGGCTCTGATAAGACAACCGCGGTTTGCCAATAGCGCTTCCTTACAAAATATTGAACGTAATTTAGTGTTTGTTTAATCTCGTGTGGTTGGTGGGGCTGGTTGGGAACATGAGGCAGCGCTGGCAGGGCTGTCCTGGTCTGACTGGGGCTGCCCTGCTGCAGGGACAGGATGGACCCGGTTGCCAGCACTGGCTTTGGGCTGAGCTCTTGTCCTGGTGGGGCAGAGAAAGGAGAAGAAGTCATCTGCTGGGAAGGAGTGTCGGTCTTGCTAGGCCAGGTTAGGACAGACAGACTGACAGCCAGCTGGAGAGGCATCAAGAGCCGAGACTCTTCCTGAGTCTCATGTCCCCTGGAGGGTTTCCTAAACACTGTGGGGAGACGTGCTTCGTGTCCTCCAGCAGCCCGGTGCAAGACAAGTGTCGGGGGACCCAAATGTAGGGGAGGAGATGGGCTGCCCCCTCCACGTGCCCCCCTGCCACTTCAGGCGTTTCTTGAGCTCTTTCAGGATCTGGCAAGACTTGCTTCCCTACAGGGCATCTGGTCCATGCTACACTGCACAGCAAAACCTGGCTGCAGGAGAGAGAAATGCCTTTAATATTTTCTTTCTTTAAGTCTTCTTACCCGCTTCATCCACAGCGTGAGTGCAAAACTATGTGCTGTGTTAGGAAGTAGACGACCTTCCTTCCATCATCTTTGTGTAAAAGCAGGGAAAAGAGCTGGTTTCGGTTTTAGGCTTTTTCAGGTGAATCTCATCTTTCTCCCTGCTCTGTGTGATTTGTAGCCCAGATACCTCTGACAGCAGGAACGCCTCTTACAGTATTAAAGAAATAAGAAAAATAACAAAACCATATCAGTATTTCAGATACTTTCCCCTTCCCTCCAGATGAGTAGCTTGGCAATTGGAAATACTAATTGCCCCCAGTTCCCACCAGAGGCAATAGTAGATGGTAAATGCTGTCCAGACAGGACAGAATATTTTTATATGATTAATTCCAGACTTGGAGAGGTGGGGGAGGCTTTGTCTGTTCCTGGGTTATTTTTGTGGTCTTATAATTGAACTCTGCTTCATGATTTGGGTGGGAATTGTTCCTCCTGTGTCCTTCAAGGCTCAGAGCTGAGCCAAAAAAGACATCCCAGGGAACAGGCAAAATGGCATCTTGTGAAAATGGGGATTCTTAATCAAGTTTAATTGGCCACATTACCGCACCCCAATACATCTTTCTTGTCCTGTCTCTAGGGCCCATTGGAAGCTTTTCTGTTTGTTGCTCACTCCCGCTTTGCGTTTATGTGTGTGTGTGTTGCAGACCCCAGAGTGGCTGGATAGTGACTCCTGTCAAAAATGTGACCAGCCTTTCTTCTGGAACTTCAAGCAAATGTGGGACAGTAAGAAAATAGGCCTCAGGCAGGTTTGTATGCGTCCTTTGCTGTGTTAACATAGTGCGGTTAGGCTTTTCTCTCATAACAGATCGTGGTAACCTTTTTTTCCCCTAAAGCCTTGAGAACTTGTGCTTTGTTCTTCCATTGAGTGCTCAGTAGTGGGACAGTAGGCTTGCCACTGATGAGGCTTGGTTTTGTGGTCGGAAGGAACACACTTTTTTTCTTCTATTTTTTTTTTTTTTTTTTTCCCCCAGCCAGTCCCAATAGCAAATGCGTGTAATAGGCCTTGGGCTGAGTAAATTGTTTTTGAGCCTTCCATAGCTTTAGTCATGTGGGATTTTGCTTATTGTTAGTTGAATGTGCTGTAGATAGAATTTTGCAGCTGATTTTTGGAGATTGTGCTGGAACAAAAGCTGTTTTCAATGAGGTTGGGTAAACATCTGTAACTGCTCAGGCTGCAGTGGAAAGGCTTATTGGTCTGCTTGGAACATGCTGCTGCATTTTCCTGCCCAGCGGGAGGGGGCTGCGGATCGCAGACTTTTGGGAGAGGGGTGTAAAAGTGCTGAAAGGGATGTTCTCATGGAGCTTGGAGAAGTCAGGTGTCTGGGGCAGAGCAGAGCTGCATCTTCTCTATGTAACGCTCGTCACTGCAGAGCCTGGCTGTCCTGCGGCCGGTGAGGCAGCCTCGCGGTTCTACACAGCCAGCGCATGAGAGAGCATGAGACGGGTAGCGTCAAAATGCAGAAACACTAGTGCTTCTGGGGCTGAAAATGGCCAAAGGAGTTGACCAAGATGATCAGATGGTAGATGTTTACGCTTAGAGGCTGGGATGGGACTCTAGAATGACACTATGCTAATGTAGCCCTGTCCTACCTCGACCTGGAGATGTTTTAATGTGTCGCGTGCTGCTGAGTGTGGTGTCATCCCCTATGCCCCCAAAGAGAGACTGCCAGGGACGGGGGTAATTACAGCTCCCAGCCCTGCGGCAGATGCCCGGCTGGCTGGGACCCATCTTCTGGGTGCGTAGCGGGGCTCTTTGTCCTGTCCTTTCATCTCTAGCTGTGCTAATGAAAAGAGGACAGCTTGGACTTCTTTCTTCCACCTTCTACCCTGTTGAAACCCCCCTGTAACACTGGACACGCTCAGCGTAGAAGCCCTGACCTGCAGCTACATCCATAGACGCCAAGTGGTGGAGGCAGCGATAATTTACTGGGTGGTGTATGGTGTCACCCTGGGGCTTGGGGGAGAGGTAGAGTCCACCTAGCCTGGGTGGTGCTTTATCTGCCTCTTCCCAGCATCTCTGCTAGTGATCAGCTGCTGCTTGCCCCAGGTAGCAGAGGAAGGGAAAAAAAGTAAGATTCCCCCCCCCCCCATTTATTCTGAAGTCCTTGCCTGTTTTCCTTCATCTTCCTTGGAAGAGTCACTTTCCTGTTTGCTGCAGCCTCGGCTGGGTCTTGCTGGAGCGAGATGGTAGAGCCAGTGGGACCTGAGCAGTGACCTACCTGGGTTTGTGGCTGAAGATGTCTTTCCGCATGTTGTCTCCTATAGCATCACTGTCGGAAGTGTGGGAAAGCTGTCTGCGGCAAATGCAGCTCCAAGCGCTCCTCCATCCCGCTGATGGGGTTCGAGTTCGAAGTGAGGGTCTGCGATAGCTGTCACGAGTCCATCACGGATGAAGAGTAAGTGTGGACGCTGAGCCGGCTTGCACTGGAGTGGGGCAAAACTCCTGCATCTGGGAGAGCCTGGACAGATGCAAGGCTCCAGGAGGGAGCAGCCCAGTGGGGTTGTCCCTGGGCTGTTTCAGCAAGATAAGCCTCTGCAGTGCCTACCAAATTGGGAGGGATAGCGAGGCTTCCACCTCTGCTCCTCTCGAGCCAGAAAGGTCTCAAAGTGGAGTTTACAGGGAGGTTGCTGAATTAATGACTCACAGCAGCATTCAAATACTGATTTCCTTGATAGAGAACATTTTGGGGGAAAATCCTGCAATCACAGCCTTTGCTGATTTTTGGATTTCTTTCTTCAGGCGGGCGCCCACGGCCACTTTCCACGACAGTAAGCACAACATCGTTCACGTACACTTTGATGCCACGAGGGGATGGCTGTTGACCTCAGGGACAGACAAGGTTATTAAGGTAGGAGTGAGGAGGTTGCTCTAGCTCCTGTATCTCATTTCCCCTTCCACTCCTGTGTGGTGGCAGGTATGTCCTACCTGCTTTCTTCCACCCAGAGACCTCTCACTGATGGACTTCTGCCCAATAAGGACCAAGGAGGTCTTGGTCTGTGAAGTTAGTGCCTGAAGGGGCTGGGACAAGTGCTCACTGTAGCTTTTCCTCTGGGGGGACGAACTGTATTTCAACATAGTGAATCTCAGTTTGTGCAGCTAGGTAAAGAAATAGCTAGAATAATGAGTAAATTTATAGCAAAGCTTGAATAATTAAAAAAAAAACAACACAAACTCACAATGTGTTATGACTATGCTAATCATTCAAATTAGCAATATAGTATGGGGTTTTTGGTTTCTCTTAAGGCCAGCTGTGAACCTGGCTCCTGAGGGTAAAGCATAGTGACATACAGAATGTCATTTGGTCAACCTCCGCCAGTCTGATGCGAGTGCTGGAAAATGAAATCAAACTTCTTCAGACTTGCTGCATCCACCTCTAACTATGTAACCTCTCTTAAGCAAAAAAAAAAAAAGTACAAATTATTAGAGATGACATTATATACTACATTTTATTATCCTTTACCATCACTCACTATGTTGTTATATTTTATTATATTAACAGTTGTGGGATATGACACCAGTTGTTTCTTGATGGTACGTCAGTGGAACTTACAGAAGAAACAGATTTCCTAACCCTAATCATACTGCAGAAGATAGGTAACGCTGGGTGCATATGGCAGATCAGAAAGGAACTAATGCGTTTACAACGGTTTTACGTCCTCTGCTTGATCAAGGCTGAACATTTGCACGAAGACTCTTTCCACTTATTCTCAAAATATACAAGAAGGTATTTTTTTAACTAATGGTTTGTACAATCTGACCGGTTGTCTTGAGTTTGTTTGGAAAATCCGTGTGTGGTGCAATTTTTAGTTTTTATATTTCACTATGTCAACAAACTTGCTGCTTTGTACAGAGGGTTCTTGGGTTGCGTCTTACCATGTGAGTTTTCGGGATCAACATACTGTGTAAGGCAATCGGCTCTCCCCGCAGCGAGTACCTGTTGATTTGGGATGTTTTGGGATGTTTCTGCTGACCATGCTCTCTCTCCAGTGGAGGAACTCTGGGCATGGTGTTGCATGTTCTCTGGGTGCATCACCGAGGAGCTGATGGACTATTGCAATTCCTAAAAGGGCTCTACCATCTACTTGTCCTAGCAGACATCATCCAGAGAGCATTTTATTGGCTTGTAACAGCTAAAATCCAGCTTCCCACCTCTTTTCTTGCTGCACAAGTCGCAAAACCAGGGGGCCAGGTTGCTTAGCAACTAATTTCTACAAAAGCTGAAATACTTTTCCAGCTCAGAGCATTACGAGGAGCACACAGACCTCTGTGAGTTTGATGAGGCTGACAGGCTGATTCAAATTAAATTATTGGCAACAGGAACTTTTGGGAGTGTGTGCATTGGGGGGGGGGGGGGGGCGGGCAGATCTGCAACTAGTCTAGGTCTGAAAAGTCTGGTTTACCTCTACCTCTACCTTGTGCAGCAACATTTCAGCATTTATACCTGTCTGTGTTGTTGAAGATGAATTTGATTTTCCTGGTTAGTCATATTTATTTTTTAAAATGCTGATGGTTTTTATTAATTCCCTCTATATATAGACCATAAACTGATATTGCTGAACGACGCCCATTGTCCTGTTGTCATATTTTACGGTTTCTTTTAAAAATAAAAATTATTTAAAAAGCCTGGATTGACCCAAATTACCTTTTTGGAAGGACATTGTCAAGATGAATAAAAAAAAAAGAGCCCTTTTTTTCCAAAGGGTTCTTCTCTGAAGAGTCAACCCTCTGTTCCTTTAATCCATTTCACTTTTTAGCATGCTGTTGCTCATGTGCTTCAAAGAAACTGGTGTAGAGAACAGAACTGCAGACCAGAACTAGGGCTTTCCTGCATCTCCTATTTAAGCAGGCCTCATGGTCTGTAGCTGCTGTGACAGCATGTCAGTGGTGCTCAGTCTTGCCCCATTTTGGACTTTAATATTCCCCTCTGAAGGAGGTAGGCCGTGATATTTACCACTACAGAGCACATTGCTACCTAGAGAAGCTTTATGGTTTTGCTTGAGTGATAATGCCAAAAGAAAATAAAGCTTCTCCTTTGCCCAGCAGTAGTTCACTTTTGAGGAAACAAAAAGGTTAACACAATCCATGGCATTAATTCTAGACCGGTGAGCTGCAGGAGTAAAGGGTGAGTGGACTTTCATGTGCGTGTTGCAGGACTGCTACGTATTTTCAGGGAAACTTCTCTTTTCAAACATTCTATAAACTGTGCTTAAGCATTTTGCAGTCATGTTCTCTGAAATGATGCCACCTTGGCTTTCCTGGTCATACAGCCTGTTGTTGGTTCCCCTCTAGGCAGCATATTTTAAAGCATATTTTCAAATATAATTCACACAGCACTAAAAAGATTCTTTTTCCAGCTTGAATGTTAATTGTTTTCTAAGTCCTCCCACTTTCTCTCCTGGAAGCTAGATGCTTTTTTCCTCTTGGAAGGCTTTTCGTTACACCTTGTGCATGTTTTCTGATGACTGAAGTGTTCTTGGCTGACAAAGCTATGCAAGATGAGCAAGTTGCCTGCCAATATTTCACTCCAGCTGGAGAAGATGTATGAAACTTTGCTGGACTATGCTGTTCCACGTTACCTTGGGCTCAGGGCCTGTTGGCCGAAGACCTGACTTGCTTTGCTCTGCAGAGAGTATCTCTCATGGTGGCAGAAACACGGGAGCACTGAAGTGCACTTAAATCACTGTTCAGCGCTCTGTTCCTGAGGAGACAGCAGTTGCAACAAGCCTGGGACTCCAGCGTGAATTGTGCTTACACTGATGGAGTGGTGGAGTCAGCAAGCTGAGGATCTACCCCCGAGTCAACGCCTAGTCCTTTTGAACATGTAATGTTCAAACAGAGGTGAGGAACTGACTCCAAAGGAGACTAAATTGGGGAGCGAGGTGTGTTTGGACTGTTCTGCAGTAAACTCTTGGCCACCCCCGCATTCTCTCCCAAGGAGTTGTGGTTTCTGCGTTTCTTATGGGTGGATGTGGCGTATACAAATCCATTTTGCAAAATTTCCCTTGCTGTTCTTTCTGACTGAACTACCAGCAGGGTTGTCTTGCAGTCTCAGGACAAACTGGTCTTGGGTTAGAAACTGATATAAGCTGAAAGGGAAGCTGAGGGGGAAAGGGAAGTTTGTCCCTTTGCTATGACCTTAAGAGCTATAATGTAGAGATGTGAAGGGAAAAAGAGGTGTCTACTTCAAACAATAATTCCTTTACCTCCCAAATGAAACAAGAAGGATTTGACGTTGCGAGAGTTAAAATGCCTGCCTTCCTGTTCTGCTATGTTGGGGTAACAATCTCAGTTTCTTCTGTCTTCTAGATCTGCACAAAAAGGTATCCCTGTTGCCTGGTCCTTTTCTTTCCATTTTAGTTGCTGAATAACAAATCTGTGCTATTAATTGCATTTTTGAGGGGGATGTCTTTTGGTACAGATGTAAACTAAGCGGCACCCCCACACACACACCCACACGCACTCAAACGAAGTAAGGTCCCCTTTCCCCAGGGTTGCTGAAGTGCAGAAGCAGGCTTTTAGTGGTATCTCCTGCTGTGCCAAGGGGCATGCAAACAATGCTGGCTGCCTTCTGCTCTTTGCTTTAGAAAAATTGATTTTCATTTCTCTCTTAGCTGGTGTTTCCTTGGGGGAGGAAGCAGTGTTCTTCAGAGCATCTACCTGCCATTTTTGGCTTTAAAATGAAGAATATCTGTAGCACTTAGGTGGGTGATGGGGCAGGCGCTGGTCACATACACAGTGCCTGGGCAGCTGACTTGACCTGCCTGTGTTCCAGGTGGCTGAAGGAACATCAACCTGAGCCCCAACCTTCAGTCTTTTTAAGCTGAAAATACTTAAGTGAAAGGAAAAGTATGTGGGCAACTGCTTGCAACGGTAGCATTGATGGTGCTTCCATCTGCAGGAGACTAACATTGTGGTTACTGATGGTTGAAACAGGGTAGTGCCTAGGGCTAAAAGTCAGCCAGTGTGACAGAGAATAGTCCCGAATGGTGACATTAGTGTGCTCAGCTGTTAGCACTCTTGTCTACAGCTGCTTTTTATAGTGAAGCCCAAATGCCCTCCCCACCTGGTCCTCTGGAACATGAGGCCATCTCCTGAATGTCAGCACAGTGACTCTTAGAACATCAGAAGTGATGGCTGCGCTTTGCCCGAGAGGGTGGATTGAGTATCTCCAGTACCGGGAAAAGGAGGGATGTGTTCCTTCTGGGGGGGGTTGGCTGCTGGTAAGAAGGTGGATGGCCAGATGCACAAAAAGGATTGTGCATGATCCAAAAAAGATGTAGGGGAAAAAAGGTTTACTTTATGCCTGCTGCGGAAATCACTGTTAGAGAGGAATATGCAACTTTTTTTTTCCCAACTGTGTCCAGTTCTGGGCTCCCCAGTACAAGAGAGACATGGACATACTGGGGAGAGTCCAACAAAGGGCCACAAAGATGACGAAGGTACAGGAGCATCTTTCCTACGAGGAGGAAAGGCTGAGAGAGCTGGGACTGTTCAGCCTAGAGAAGGCTCAGGAAGAATCTTATCGACGTATATAGATACCTGAAGGGCGGGTGCAAAGAGGACGGAGCCAGGCTCTTTCCAGTGGTGCCCAGTGACAGGGCCAGAGGCCATGGGCACAGACTGAAACACGGCGGGGGTCCCTCTGAACATCAGGAAACACTTTTCACTGTGAGGGGGGCTGAGCACTGGCACAGGTTGCCCAGGGAGGTGGCGGAGTGCCCATCCTTGGGGATACTCCAAAGCCGTCTGGACATGGTCCTGGGCAACTGGCTGTGGGTGGCCCAGCTTGGGCAGGGGGGTTGGACCAGATGAGCTCCAGAGGTCCCTGCCAACCTCAACCAGTCTGTGATTCAAAGTCCATGTAACGTCTGCATCTACTGCATGGGTTAGAAAATTTAAAAAGAAGTCTCTTTCTTTAAATCTAAAATACTAGGGCTACTAACAAATTAGCAAATGCTACATATGTCTGTTCTCACTGTTCCCAATAGGATTTGGATAAGAACAACCAAAACTCTGTTTTGTAGCACATAGGAAATAGGTCTGCAATGTGCAGTTTTACAGGGCCATGTCCTTTCCAGGAGACCACATTGCTCACATGGATGTTTTCAATTAGGATCTAGAAGACTTTGTTTCTATATGTGACAATAGTATGCAACAGTAACAACAAACTTGATCCTTTTTCAGGATGGATTCCTGTGCCAAGTCCCTTCAGCGTTGTCTTCTTGCATAATATTGAGGAAGAAACAGATTTTTCGCTTCAAAATTGCATGTGAAATTTGGCAGGAAATCTTTGCTCCTCAGAAGAAAGAAGTGGTCCATAGTTTGGCAACAACCTGAAGTTCTGGAGTTTAACTCTGGTCACTCACATGTGATTTTTTCATTGCATTTTCCCAGTTTGGGGGATTTTCCCTTGTGACCAGTCTTTGGGTATCTCTGAAATTTTGTTTGCTGCAGGACAACACTGTGCTGCTAAGAACAGAAAGAGGTTGAGCTCAAGGGCATTGAAACTGGTGCCATGTGAGGACATCGAACTCAAAACAAAATCAAAACAAGAGAGCACAGTCTACTGGCAAAGTCTTTGCAAGGAAGAGATGCCAAGAGAGAATGTTATCAGCATACAAAAAAAGCCAGCAGTGTAGAAATGAATATTCATCAGAACTGTGTAAAGCCGAACCATCCCCTCTCCCAGCACTGCAAGCTGACCAGCAGCCCTGGTCAGGAGCCAGAAGCCACAAGGAGCGGAGTTGTTCTAGTGATGGGGTGGTAGATCGAGTCTATGAATATCTGACTTAAATTTCTTGCTCTTTGGTTTGATCACGCAACAGCATTTATCTACCTCAAGTAGTGCTCTAAGAAATGCATTAAATGTGGAAGCACTTTGACATTAAAATGATGGGGAAGAGACACGTCACTACTGAGATGGTGCAGAAGAGGTGTCAGGCTTTATGAAGATACAGGTTTTGCCTCTCTCCAGTTACTTGTTCCCTATACATTAAATAATCTGAATTTATTGAAGGTTTTATCACCTTTGTATTTTCCAGGCTTCTTTACACAATTTTTTCATCCCTGTTCACTGAATTCAGCACCTTTGCAGATACTAACCAAATGCAAACATTTCATAACAGGTCAGGGCTTCCCTCAGAGGTGAAAGACCCATCATTAACACCTCTACTTTGTCCTGTCCCAAGAAAATTCGGTGGGGTTGCCACCACCAAGTAATCAAGAAAGTTTCAGAAAAAAATGAGTTATGCAAACTTGATTCGTCTTTGCTGTTACCACTAGTTCCAGGTGTGGTTTAGTTTTCCAAAGGCTGAGCATTGCTTCTGACTCCACTTGGTAAGTTAACTTCACCATACTGACCTGTATCTTGTGGGCTTTGTTGTCTTTCAGAATAGAGGGATTTTACATCAAAAAAAATATTACTGGCTTTTGATCAGGTCAGTGTTTACTAGGAATACTGCTCAGCAATTTGACCATCTTTTCTGCTAATTATAGTGTAACACTTTCTAGTTCTGTTCCATTATGTAAATAAGTGTCTCCAACAAAACCGAGTAAATTGTGCTAGTTTAACCCCACTAAATTAATTTCTATTAGCTCCTGGCTATTACTTTTCCTTCTCTATGTGTGTGTTGATTTGTAATGAGGAATTTGGGTTATTGAGTTCTGACTGGACCCGTTCACCTACCTGTTCTCTGAGCTGGCATAGAACTGACAACTGTTGCGTGGGCAAGCGGGGTCATTTCTTTGCCAGGACAAATTCTCACTCCGCCTGCCCGGCCGTGGGTGACCAGCCCAGGGACGAGGGTGTTTGGGCAGTGAATGAATTGTGCAATTTTCTGCATCGCCCCAAGGCTGTGTGTGGATTGCAGCTTCTCAGCTGGAAAGTAAAGGGAAGATGCCCAAGAAGATTTTTAACCATCAAGGAAAATGCCACTTTTTGGGAGCTCCCTGAAGTTTGCACTGGTGCAGGTTTTACCCCTCTTCCTCTGTTCTAGGAATGTTTTTATCTGTGAAATCCCCCTGGCACTGCTGGCACAGCAAAGGTTTGAGTTGTTTCTCATGCTGGTAGGCTGAAAACCTGCCTGCGCAAGACCTTTGGGCAGGCTGGCGCTGAGTCTCTTTGTAAGGCTGTGCGTTAGCTTTTGTCTTGAGATAGAACAAGTTTCCTTCACGTCATTTTTCCTACCGTTTATCTGATGGTTCCTGCTAGAGAGAGGAACATAAATACTGACCTGCTTTACAAATTGAAGTTGGATTTGGTCACTTTTAGTCCTAGAAGTGGGTTTGTTACACTTGCTCCCCATTAGAGTCTTTGCCTTTTCAATGCCTTCTTTCTCTCATTGTCTAGATCAGGATGACTGCGGGAGTAGAGAGTTTTCAAGTCGTCTCACTTGCATTTTGAAATTATCTCCTGTAATCAGTCTCTGGATCCGCCCAAATGCACCCAGAACTACCTCTCCCAACGAAACAAGAGATGTAAGCCTGATGGACAAACAAGGAAGTATGCTGAGCTGAGCCAGGAGAGATCTGAAGCTTCCTGCTGCCATTCAAAGTGGTAACAGCTCATTTAAAGTGGGTGAATGTTGGTTGACCAGCACTAATTTTAGATAAGGAGGATCTAGTGTTATGAGAAGGGGCACTTTATTTTTGCATGAGGTGTGAGAGCAACACACACAGGGAATGGAAGACGGGCACGGGCAAAAGGAACTTAAGGATTAAACTGGTTTGTAACTGCCCTTCTCCACTGCAGTCAATGACCACCAGGTTGGTCTCTGAAAGAGTAACCCTTATGTTCACTCTCCACCCACCGAGTTAAACACTGGGTAATGAAAACTAGTACTGCTCCGACTGCTATGGCTTTAAAAAATGCTCTGTCATTCAAAAAATACAAGTAGTGATTGAATTGAAAATGGGCATGTCTTGCCCAGGGCTGTGTCCCACCAAATAAATTGTTTACATTGAGTCTTTCAGCACTGACCTAAGTCTGTCTACATTGACATCTGTAGTACAACTCCCATCTTTGAGCCTGGGCAGGGGATTTCATCATCGCCCCCGCCCCGAGCCTTGTTTAAGGGGGTGTCCCTGCCTGCATCTTGTTCCCAGGGGGTGGAACAGGGAATGCGGAGAGCTGGGACAGCACAAAAGCTGGCAGGGGTGCTGCTGCAAATGCAGACAGTTGGTACGTGCAGTTTACTCCAAAATAGTGAGGTATATATGGGAATGCCCTGCCATTCAAAGGCAGACAACAAACAATTGTTTATAACTTTAATCAACCACAGATTGCTTTATTTTGTTTTTTTTTTTTACAAAGAATAAACATTGGCCCAGAAATGAAGCTTCGAAGAAGAGGAAATGCAGGTTACAAAATCATCTGGTATCTGTTACGTTGACCTCCTAAAATTTTCACCAAAGACAGAGGAATGTTTCAGTGGCCCCTGCATCACTGCAGTCACCTTCTATTTCTGGTAATCTGTCACTGGATGCTATTTTTCTCTTGCCCCTAAAATTTTATAGGTGGCACTAAATGTATTGGCTTACGTGCAGGTACAAGTCATTCTGAATTGCATTAACACAAAGCATCTCACTGGCTTTACAGCCACAGGCCATGTTTGCTCTTGGGGAAAAGGGCTGAAATAAAGCATGGTCAGGACCATAATACCAGAGTGTGGGAGACTCTGGATTTTGTTTCTAATTGCTGTCTTGTGTTTTAATTCTCTTTAAATCACAAGTGTTCTTAAACCACAGTATCTGGCTCTTTTACACTGTGACCAAACTTTGATTAAAGCAGCTTTCATACCTTTGGCTTTGTTTTTAAGCTGTGACTAAAAAGAAAAATACAGGCTATTCAAATACATCAGTACAGAATGTGGACTAAACCACATTATATATATTATGCACTTTGGTTATTTTTATGAACTATTTAAATAATAGCAGTCATTAAACTTTTCTACTATACTGCAGAGCTGAGAAGCAACTTGACTTACTCAAGTATGCAAATGTTATTAGCCTTGCAGCTACTGGATTGAGAAACATAGTTACTATATACGCTTCCAGCCATGCTCTTGTTTTCAGTAACTGTATTTAACAGTTTGAACCATGTAAAATGTTAATAACAGACTTCTAGGAAATAAATGTCTGTACAAGTCTTGCTGTTGTTTTCCTTCACTGTAGTGCGGGAAGGACTTAAGTTTCTAAAATGAAGCAATAGCTTGAACGCTGATCCAGCCTCTTCAAGAAGAGCTGTGACGGCCTGACTTGTCTCAGCACTGCTTATCACGGGAAAACTTATTTCAGGGCCTCTCTTATTTGCAAGGAGACTGACAATAGGCTGAAAAAAGAGAAGGGTTTTTTCCTAAACTGATACTTAACAGGATGTCTTTGAAAAACAAGTAAATGCCATCAGCCAGTAGGATGTCTTTTGGGAAACTAAATTATGTAAAGCAGACATAAGTTCTCCTCTGCCCATCAACATGGCCTTAGCTGCCAGTCACAGTAGATTGCTCAAGAACACCTGTGTTCTAGGTGTGTCTAGGCCTTTTGCCCTACCACAGCGGTCTGCAGCCATGGGTAACACAGCAGTGCAGCTTGGTCGAGGTCTGTATGCAGTTTGCTATCAAACACACTCAGTTCAGGAGAAAACATGTTACCACTGTGGTTATGAATAGTCTTAGCTTTGCAGGAAATCTGACATACACAAGACAAAATGAATCCCACCTGAATGGAATAGTCTGAGCTGATTGTCTTCACCTTCAGTAGAAAGATGTAGGAATGTAGGTGTCATTTTTAAACTAGATCCAGTAAATCACTGTGAAAAAGCCTGGTTTCTCTCTACTGATTTACAGCAAGAATCCCAATGAGTAATTCAAATGTCCACAGGTCAGGTAAGATGAATCCCATCCTCTGTGTCTGGAAATAAATACTTCCAGGCAAACTACAACCCTCTCATCAGGAGGTAGACTTCTCTAAAACCTGTGCCCCCACCCACTGTGTTCCCTTCCCCCCTCTTAATCCATTCATAATGATAAAGCAATTCCCTTTGATCTTTCACAGAAATGGCAAACATGTACAGCTTAGCATGTTATTTATTCTCAATGCCTAGAGTCATGCAGCCATTTCTCTGTTGGATCCAGCCATGTCTGGGTGTGGTATGTGTTGAAACCTCCTACTTCATGGCTTCTTGACATAAACAGGATAATATTCAGCCTTGGCTCCATAAAGTAATGTGGAAGGCATTTGGCAGCATTCCTAAATTCTTGCTGTTTAAACATGAGGAAGCAGATCACTTCTGCATACCAGCATTGATTTATAGCTGAAGGCCATGAGGAATCCTTCCATTTAGACTAAACAGGCAATGCAGGAGAGAGTTTCTGCATTCCCAGTTGCAGGTTTGAGCCCAGTCACCCCCACACAGCAAAGGAAGCCACCAACCTGTCAAATACAGTGGTTAAACATTGTTTAAAACATTCACTACTTCTTTCCTGGAAGGTATGCTCCTCTGCATTTCTCTGGGGTGAGAGTTTCAAATTATGCTGGGTAACTTCACAAAGCCTTGGGTTTTATTTTAATGCCTCCCAATTTTTCTTCCAATTCAAAGAATGCAACCTTACTGTGTCTTGAGACAGCAGGTGCATATTCACAATGGGAAAGACTCTGCAACAGAAAAAAAAATGTTGCAGGCACTGCTCTCCCCCATGATAAGAACACCTGAACCCAATTTATTTTTAACAGGCCTATGGCATCCTACTTCCCCTCAACAGCAGGCACACTACAGCACTGTCACTGTGTAATTAGAAGCTTTATGGTTACACTGTGTCAGCAGTGGCACTAAGTTCCTGGAGAAGTGGATTTAAACTTCTGGGAGAACTCTTCCAGCACCTCCATTAGCTTCTCCTCATCCTCTGGTGGACTGTGGGTGCTTGCCAGGGGTAAGTGTGTAGGGACTGGTTGCCTGTCTGGAAGACAAAAATAGATTTAAAAAAAAATTAAAAAAAAAATCCTTATGGGTACATTTAACCACCTCTTCTAGCACAGAGGAGATTTTTCTACTAGGCTCTATACTGCCCAAACATACCTCACGGTCTTGAAGCCAGGAAACTTACCTTCTAGGTGTCTGTAAACAATTTCAGTTAAGCATATCTTCCAAACCTGAAATTAAGCTAATTTCATTTGTATTCTGGAACTAGAGTCATTGTCCTTTAGCACAATGTGACTTAGATTGGGGAGCAAGATCTCATTTGTAGCTGAGGACAGTACAGCTAAAGGAAGGCCTTTCTGTGGGGTTATGCCTGCTCGCTGTCACTACTGCAACTCCTGTAGACAAAGACCAATAACTTGAGATTGGTGTTGCAGGCACAGGTTGCTTTTGCAGCACGAGATAGGGTTTTTCCTTGGCTTCTGGATAATGTTTCCAGTGCTACACAAATTCCCCAGCTGGGACTTTGTAGTCTGGATTATTTTCAATCTTAAAATGCTTACTTTCATCCTTTAAAGTAATGGTTAAATTCTAAATGCTAAAGAACTTAAGCTAATTGCTTAGTCGCCTTAAGTGACATGTATCCAACATAAAGACGTCTGACCAACTTTGCTCAATTTGATGCTTTGCTTGGTTTTCCAAATCTCATACGCCTCGCCCACTCTGTGTAAATACAGCTCTATCACCATCCATTCTAAGGGATTTTTCTCTCCAAAAACACAGTACCTAGAGCCCGGGAACCTTGTGACAATGCTCTCAGATGTCTATGAAACAAACATCAAAGCACTGGCGCAGCACTGCTAGTTTATTCAGTAAGTCCTTCTGCAGTAGCCAGCTGAGACTAAAAGAAGAAGCTGTTGCAACACTGGGCAGCAGATTCCTCTGGAAATCTATCAGGCTGCCATCGGGCTTCCCAGGGGAGCAGAGATGTTTGCTCTCTTAAGAGCAAATGTAACTGGCTGCACACACCACATAACCTCTGCTCATGGAAAACTGAGGAGAGAGAAACAGGCAGAGGAACATTCCCTTCTCCATCACTGAATATGAACTGCTTCCGACCTAACTGTACTGCTTCCAGTAGCCTGTGCTAAAGTTTGGGAACTATGTGTGAAAGCCAAGTTCAGCATCACAGAGAAGATGCTTCTAGTCTTTGGAAAGCAGGACTCTGTCAAACATTTTTTATTTATTTTGGCAGACGCAGAGAATTCTGGTTGTACGAGTCATGTTCTCACTTCCCATTTTTTTTTCCTCAGGAAAAAAAAAAATGCTGGCTTTGGTTTTCACTCAAAGGGAACAGAATAAAAGAGAACAGAAGAAATGGAGGGAAGGTGTGACTGATGCAGGAAATGGCCGTCGAGGACCAGAGGGTCTGTGGTGAAGTGCTCCTGCACACGAAGCCCTTTACTGAAAGGGCCTGAAGAGGGCCCATACTAAGCTGTGGCTTCCAAAGGGCAGCAGGAGAGAAATAACTGATTTCATCACTATTTGATAAGCACGGGACACAGACACAGGACTTCTCTTGCAGCCTTAAGAGCAGTCGTGCCAAGACCAAAGCTCTCAAAAGTCAACAGCTATAGCTAAAGAGCCAAGGCATATTCCCTGTTTACTAAAGCTGGGGGTAGACAGAGGCCAAAGGCAAGAGCCAGGTGGAATTATGATCTAGAGAAAGAACAACTAGACAGAAGCATGACCAGAAGAAGGTGACAGGAGTACAAAAAAGGCAAAGCCTACTTCTACAACGAAGACTGACCAGCTGGCATGTGGGGTTTCTGCATGCACCACATGATGACATGAAAAAGGTCTAGTTAAGTATCTGTCAACCAGCCCTGTGTGACTGTCTGAGGGGACAGAAGGGACAAAGTCAACCCAACTCAGGAAAAGTCTGAACTCCCTGCATGCTCCGCCTAGAAATT
The DNA here is from genome assembly GCF_026419915.1 of Harpia harpyja. Classification (NCBI taxonomy): domain Eukaryota; kingdom Metazoa; phylum Chordata; class Aves; order Accipitriformes; family Accipitridae; genus Harpia; species Harpia harpyja. The sequence goes on from NC_068943.1 coordinate 33,825,716, forward strand.
CAGTGAATCAGGATTCGAGTGCCACATCCAACAAAAGTACTGGGCTTCTGCAAGCAATTATCCTGAGCTTTGCCCTTCTCCTTCTGGACTGACCTGCATCACCATTAAGACATCTATACTTCCACCTGCTCCTACTAAGATGCCTGTCATTCGTCTGGGAGAAAAGAAGGGCTCTGCCCTATTTTTCCATTCCCTATGCTTACAGTGCCAAAAATGCCACTGTGCTCAAGTCTCTGCCCAGCATTAGAGAAAGGGGGAATTGGCAGTTTTAACTAGCATGGAGCAGTAGGAAGAAAAGCCTGTCAAAGCAAAGCCAACCCCTGGTGCTCTGTGAGAAGGATGCTAGTTTTCCAGCATCATAAAAGATGCTGTTTGACTGCTGTGATTCACCTTCCCTTGGCACAGTCCTGCATACAGCCATTTTCATTAAAAAAAACCCCAAACCTCCCTAACGAAATGCTTTGAAATCTCTATCAGCTACTTTAGAGGACAAAAGCAGAAACATAACTTACACAGTTGTTCTCTGGTTGCACAATTCTCACTTGAACCTTTAGTCCAGGAACAATTTTGAGTAATACTTTATCCTTTGAACAACAGTTGCCTGGTGGAGCCTTCATCCCCTTCCAGGCCAGATGGGGATCCTACAGTTCAGGCAGCTTAGGGATCTCCACTGCTGCGCAATGTAAGACACTGCTGCCTTACCTTGGAAGAACAAGCCACTCGGTAACTTTATTGCTTCAGATGATACTGCCAACCATACAACGGTATCAGCTCCCTGGGCCTCTGTGCGCAGGGTATTCTTCATCTTCTGATAGAAATCTGGCATTGACGATCTCACAGCTAGAAAGAATAACAATGGAATGGTGGTCTGCCATACGAGGCTTTTTTGATTAAAAAAAAAAAAAAAAACAAACCAGCTTAAAATTGCCATTGTGAGCGTAGGAGGAAGAGAAGGCATCTTAGAGTTTATGAAGGAGAACCAGTATTTCCCCATAGCTAAGAGTACAATGTCTTCTGCTGGAATAGTGCTAAACTGCCAGATCATCCACCAGTTGTTTGTTTGGGTCAAATTACAGGACCAAAACTAGTAGGAGCTGAGAACAGGATCAGCAAGAGACTCCTGAGCCAATTCCATTCTAAACTGCAAAGAAGCCAAAACATGGGGGGAAATACCAAAACCCAGGGGTTTTAGCTCTTATTTTCTCACCAGTTTTAAGAAACCAGTTGCAGCATTGTATTATTTAAAAACTGTATGGTGAACAGTACCTAAACCAACTACATAATAATTCATGTTCAAACTCTGGTTTCTTTTCATTCTGTTGAACAGGTGATGACTGAAGGCCCATCCCCTGCAGCTGTTTATTTTTGGGAGTAGGAGAGTCCTTGAACTTTAAGGTGGGATAACTTTATGGTTCATTAGGTTTAAAATCCACAAAGAAGGTACAAAAATAAATGTATTTTAGAGAAAAAGAAATACTAGGATATTTAGTTGGAAGGGGCATTTTTCAAGCATGAAGTAGACTGGGTAAATGCTTCTGTCATCAGAAGCAAATTTAGGAAACTGCATCCCTAGAAAAGACCTAGAGATCGGACTGCTAGCCCGCATCCCAAGCTTGGGTGTTAGGGGCTGGTAACATATTGTAGAACACAACATGCATACTGGATAACTGATGCTGGCCCGCCTGCCGAGACACAGTCACTGAAGAACAGCTGCAGCTCAGACAAAGGGCTGTCTGGCCAAACACGCTGCTTCTCAACAGCAGTAAATGTTTAGAGGAAGAGCAGAGGAACAGGGCTTGCACAATGGTGCGTGCTCTACTTTCCTATATGCCCTCGCAAATTCCCAACGTCTACACGTTGGTACTTACAGAGGCAGAAGCTCTATCTGTGTGTTTAACAGCCCCACTACAAATGTAACTTAAAGGTTAGCTTAAAGCACTGTGGCTCTGCTGTGCATTTGCATGGGGCTGGAACCATTCATTGCCCATTATTATTCCCTGGACATACACAGATAGCAGACACTGCGCAAAACAGAGCTACTGGGGGGCATAAAACTGCTTCAAGCACCAGTTTGGAGCCAAGAAATCACTGCACCTGTTGGAGAAATCTACCAGAAAGTTTCATTTCTCTTCGGTTTTAGACTAATCCTGAAAAGAAAAGATATAGTCGGAGTGTCAAGCAGATGTTACCTGGAGTGTCTGCCCAGCCAGGGTGCATCACAGAGAAATGAATGTTTCTGTGAGTTTTTGCCCACTGTTCTGTCAAGACAACTTGCTGTCTCTAGGATAGAGCAAAAAGAGCCAGACTAGCATCAAGTTAGTTCCCAGAGAGATAAACTACATCAAATGTGCTGTAAATACCAAGGCATGCATAGCAGAAATATACCCTTGCTCATCCTGATTGGATTTATTGGATAATTTTGTCAGAGACCACCATGGTCATTGCAATCCATACCCTGGCCACAAGCTTACTTTTAAAGTGGTTACACTGCTTTTACTGACCATGTCTACTTGCTGCAGACTGTAGGTAAGAACTAAGCAGGCAGAAAGGGTTTGTCAGCTAAAGACAGTTTTCCCCCTTGAGACTTGTATCAAATCAAATGAAAGTCTACCCATGCTCTCCATGCAAGATGGTATGCACTCATCATACTTCTGAAGATTATTGCTTGTGCACCTCTGTACGGGTTGGATGCAATGGGAAAGCAACAGCTTTTTGCAAAGCAGATGGTATAAGCCGCCTAACAAACAAGTGCTGGGCTTTGTTTTCAAAACCATGGACTGTACCTTGTTCTGTGCATACACCATAGTTCCATCAAATGTCCCATTTCCCAACTGCAAGTCAGATATGTTTAATTTTTGAACTAGCATGCCCCCAGAAGAGACAGTTATCTGTAATCAAATGAATGAAAAGCAAATGAACGAAAAGCAAATGAATTAAAAGCAAAACCAGGAACTCCCCACAATCGCACTCATGCATGTAATGTGGTCTTCAGGCCATATTTGGAAATCCCTAGGGAGCAGGATCCCTCTCCATACTCTGCCCTACACTTGTGCTCATGTGTGGAGCATACCTGGAGATGAGGTGGAAGAAACAGAATTTTTTTTAGAAAGTGATTTTCATTCAAAGTGGTGTTGACTGCTTCAGGGAACTTTGTGCTGCTTCCTTTTGAGAAGTAATTGGGAAAAAGAAAATAGCAGAATAGCACTATTGGTAGTTTATATGTTTAGCAATTATAGAAGCTAACTAGAAAACAAGAGACTGTACAAAACTTGGGAAATTTCATTTTAAAAAAAATGTACCTGCTGTCCTATTTTACAGCAAGATCTGTAAGGTTCTTTTAAGCCTATACTCCTGTTACAGGTATTTTGCACTATGCTGCAGGAGACAACTTGCCCCAGGGAAAGTAAAAGGGGAGGCTTCCAAAAGAAGTGTTTTACTCTGATTTCCAACGAAGGGTTGAGAGTAGCAGGCAGGAGCTTTGCCTTGGAGAAGGAGGTGGTTGTTAGCAAAATCCAAGAGGGTTCTAGAGATGCTTACAGCATTACAACTAATCCTGCATTGCTAGCATAATCAAAGAAATGCTGTCACAAAGCAGAAGGTAAGAGTAGTAAAACACTTTTCAACAGTATCACAGACTCACCACTCTGGCATCAGCTTCTTTTTCCAGGAGGGGCAGCAGGGCAGTTGTCAGAATGTATGTACCTAAAAGACAGACAGGCACCAACATTAACTTGTCTTTTTAAAAAAGCTTTCTTCTCTCCCCACCCTCTAACAACCCAAAGTCTCTTTATTTCTGAAACTTGATCTGAATTTAATGATGATTTTTTTTTCTGCTTTACCTGCAATATGCCAACTCAACTTGTAGTGGCCCACGTTGCTGCACACTTATCAAAAGGCACATCAGTTATTTTATAGACTTTTATGTTTATTGTATCTGTAGAGCAAACTGCTCACTACATTCAGCCATGACTTTGAAGGCAAAATGGCTCAGGTATGGATTTCCTTGGGGGTAAGGTGATGCCAGCAAAGAAACAGGGAATGCGTTTCCCCTCCATGTGTGGCATAGATACATGTATCTATGCCAGGTCATGAACAAGAGAAGGAAACTGTGCTTCACACTTGTGTTTCTTAGGCCCTTGCATCTGCACTTAAGACTCGTCCATTTTTGCCTCCTCACTATGAAATCACTCAGAGTACACTGACACTTTTGATTTGTGTTGCACACAAAAACCGCCTCTTAAATCCCCAGCATGACTATTACAGAAGATAAGGAATCCTTGGGGGGAAAAATATTAATGTTGTGGGCCCAAGGCCAAGCTAAAATTACTTGGGAAACTTAACTCTGTCCTTCCCCACTTTAATTGTGTTCATTTAGTGTAGATTTGTACACACCACACAAATATATTCCATTACAGCTGTTACCATGACCAGCAAAGTTTGTTATTCAAAACATTGTTCACTGCTAGTGTATTTGATTCAGACACACCTAGTGATGTTTCACCCACTCAAGTGCAACACAGGGATTTTTGTTTGTTTTTATCTCAGAGATATTTTTAACTGTTTTCCCTTTAAACTGTATTTAAAAAAAAATCTGTTTAATTCAAAATTAATCTAGCCCCATTTAGTCTAGTGTTTCTGCACCAAGTATAATACTTACCTCTCATCTCTTCACAAATGGCTCTAGTTCAACAATTCTGTGTCAGCAATAAATGTATTTTTTTCCATGAGCTACTGAGGCTATGTTTTTCAGTAGACATGAAGACTTCAGCATGTGTCTTTATAACCTCTCTTCCACAGAGGCAATGAGATCACCCAGTTAAAATACAGTGTGTTTATAAATACGCTACCAAAATCAAACGTGTCACATGCTTGGTGAACAAACTGTTCAGTTCCCCTGTCAGTCACAGCACTCTTCATTTTCTCTATATAATCAGAGGGACATCCATATGCACACAATATATTTAAAACCCTGGCAAATCAAAGCGAATGCACAGCAGATGAGTAAATGCAGCCTGTCTTCAGCAGAAAATGCAAGCAAAGGCAGTTGCCAGTGAATAACGAGAGCCTGTACGTCTCCCCTGGTAGTGCCGGGGAGACTGAACGATGACATCATTAGGACAAGAACTACAGCTGATTGTCATGGGAGACTGCTGCGATGTAAAAAATAAATAAATAAAAAATCACTTCAGTACAAGCCGAGAGCCTGGATTAAATTTTGATTTGCTATGGATTCTTCAAATGCAAAGTAACATCATGTCTTGGTTAAATAAGCTGCATCTCCAAAAGGCAGAGCTGCAATGCACCAGCTATGACGATGCTTGATTTTACTGTCCTGCAGATTAATTTACACTTTTAAGGGGCTTCATGTTGATTTGTTAATTCTAAAGGGATGCAAAGATGGATGCAAAGATGAATGCATTAACATTGCCTCATTAACAACTGAGTTTTGTTTTGTTTTCCAGCTGGATGATAGGAATGTTCAATGCCAAAAATCCTGCTTATAGAAACTACAGCTTGTCAGAAGTTTATGTGCTTATTTAAAACCACAAACTAACTGCAAAGCCAGCGTCTCCTCTCTTCCTCAAGTTTATTAAGAATTCAGTAAATCCCACAGAGCCAGAGCATTCCATCTTTTTGCCCCACAAAACCACTCGCTCATTTGCTTTGAGACAGAGAGCAAAAAGACCAGTTTTGATCCCAGCTTCCTATGGTAAGCACTAGTATCTCAAAACACACACAGATGCAACACATCAGGCATTAAGACTGAAGCATTTCATTTCTCCCATTACTAAATATTTCACCAACTATTGTCCCTGTTTTAAGTGTTCAAACACAAACTCCTTAGTACTTTAACAAATATACTTGGATATTATACGCTCTTATTTGCATGGGTTGGTCTGTCAGGCAAAACAGCCTAGACAAGAAATTTAGTACAATAATAGCAGAATAGACATACCTTATTAATAAGGTATGTTATTGGCTGGAATGCATCATCATCGACTGAAACCTCCACATTTTTATTCATGTAAAAGCCAGCACATAGTTTGATAGTTATGTTCAAACAAATAGGAAGAATTCTCAGTACAGCCAGCGTAGAGACCTGGCATGGCCATGTACCTCACGGCATGTATTTTGCCAAGCACAGCTGTATTGCAGCATACAGTAATACAGAAATGAATTTCTAAGTAAAAGGGGAAGCTGCAAATGAATGCGTTGCCTGCCACAGTCCTCATAAAAACATGAATTGCATTAACAGTATAAAAACAAAAAAGGAAAATTTTCTTACTTTCAGTAAAAAAAACATTTTGCGAGGAAAACCAAAACTGATTCGTTAGAAGAAACTACCTTCCCTTCACCCCCAATTAAGGAAATCAAGAAAACATCCAAATTATATATCCTTTTGCTAATAATTGATTATTAATATCAATGTACTGGATAGCTGCCTTTCCAAAATGAACACTTCAGCATTCTAGTATGTTTCCTTGACACAAAAATAATTTTTGTCTGTTAAAGGAGAAACCTCCTCCCACAGACCTTAGTTAAAAACAGTAAAGCATATCAAATGTGATTAATGCTTAATTATCACTGCATTCAAACTGTACAGGTTTTTTTGAGGTTTCTTTTTTTTTAATTGTTTAAGAAGACTAAGAGAGAACACAAAGGTGCATGGAGGGAAAGGCAATGATCAACAGTGATGTGCCTTGCACTGAAAGCATTAAGCACTGGGTATCTCGGTGATCCTGCCCCTCCTCTGAGAGGACCTTCGGGATTCTGCCAGAAACAAAGGACGACCTTTTTTCCCCCAGAAAACAAGAGCTGCCACTACTCTTGGGGGGTTCTGGAGAAAGCGAGTCCTTGTCTCAAGCAGATACTCTGTAAATGGAGTTGCTCAGCCTTGAGGCCACCACGTTTCCCAGTGCCTGTACCCCAGCAGTTGCATCCACGACAGAGGAGAAACCGAAAGCCCTCTGGGACACATGGCAACAGGGAGCAGGATGTTCCTGTCTGAACAGTTCTCCTGGACTATGGCTCATTTCTTGCACAGGTCTGAGTGCCTGTGGAAAAGAGCAGGCTACTTTGAATTACTCACACAGTGGAAACTCGAGCAGCAGCCTCTCTCACACGCATCTCTGACCCAGCAGGCAGGGAACTATGAGTACACCTACAAGGCAGTGCTAGACATACGGCTGTACCACCTGTATCTGACTGTGTGACAGAGGCCAGACTCTTATACATCACCTTCTCCTGCCACTGGAAGGTGTATTGTCTACATGGCCTGAAAGCTTGACTTCCACTGGGGTAACTGGGAAAAAAAAAAAATTGCAGTGAAATGGTATACAACACTTCCCTTTGAAAAGGGGTATTTGCTGTGCCACAAAGGAGTCGAGCAAGATGAATTTGGGAGCTTGCTCAGAAACAGCAGGAACACAGAAGGGGGTGAGTAACCATCCAGTCTATTACCCCCATGTACAGGATTTCATCTTGCCCTCACTGAACTCTGCTGAGGTGAAGAGTTGACTAGAGAAACCTATTGGACAAGCTACAGCCCTGCTCTGTGTAATGAGGTTTGACACAGTACTTGCTGGCCATGTTTTCTCCAGTTAAAGAGGCTCCTGGGATTGATGCACAGTTTCTTTTCAAGATAAACATCCTCTCAACATTTGCTTTTCTTTGGAAAAATTCCTGTAAGTTTTATGTCTTGAAGCTGGGCTCCCATAATAGGAAATAATGTATAATACAGTGTAATTAAAACTTTCCTATAGGGATACAGCAACTCCACCATTACACACCATTCAACCAACTCTATCATATAGCAGATTAGACACTGCAGTTTGTCAGTCTGTGCGTTACACATGGTAATTCCAGTAAAAGCAACAAGCATAGCACTTAATGAGAACACACTTTGTTCATACATGCTTCCTCCCAAGTGCTGATCACGTTAATGTTTAAGTTTCATGTTTACTTGCTCAAAAAAAAAAAGAAAAAAATTTGAATCACCATACATTCCGTTGTGGTCCATTTTGTAATTGCTCCACTAGCTCTGAGATCTTCTCAATTTAGTTGAGTAATCTGATACTATGCTCTAATTAACAACTCCCATTTTTAACTCCATACAGTGAACTCCTCTGTCAACCTGTATGAGCAGTAATTCAGTGGTTTCACAACCACAGAGTGAAACTTTAATGATGCAAGTGTAGAAAATGAGGAGCTGTTATGGAGATAAAGATTCAATTTGTACACTAAGTTGTTTAAAAAAAAAAAGACCAAAACTCTACAAAAATCAGCCTGTCTGCTTCATAAACTCCTAAATAAAATTACACTACCTTTCGCATGACCAAAGTAGAAGCTGAGGGAACTGTATGGAAAACGTTATTGTTAGGTCTTGCAGGGAACACTATTGCATGATCTTGCAACAGTTAGCTCACTGTGGATCTCACCACCTCTACCACAGCAGAACCAAAGTGAAAGCTTTCCCCGTGCAAGAGGCAGAAGTCTACAGTGTACGAGACACTGGTCTTTCCCACAGAAGGCTACAGTCTTTCTGTACTAGAACATGAAACTAAGCAGTACACAGAAGAGTCCTAACAGAAAATGTAAAGAAGCACTGTGAAGGCAGATTTCCAGAATGCTGGTGGTGTAACTCAGCTTTAGCCTGCTAAAACCTGGAAGACTCCTTAGGATTCATGTTTCAGACTTGGAAGTCAACGGGATATCACATATAATAATAGTACATGAACACATACTCCTATCTGCTTTACAGATTTAAAGTGACCCCAAAACCTGTACTTTAAAATGGATTTATAAAGAAAATTATGGTTTTAGCAGAAGTAATATTGTAAAGCCACTACCTGTTTATAACATCAAATTAATTGATGATGCAATTATTGCAGATGCAAGTGTCTTGGTGGACTCTAGAATAGTTTTTGCTTGATGTTCTATCTGGCAATTAGTGGTAAATTGTTGGTGAGGTTTTCAATCTGCTAACATTCAGGGTATTATTAGGAACAGCATTATTTCAACTGTGAAAAAAGTGGGAACAAAAAAGAAAAAAAAAGGTTCAATCATCTGGTAGGAAAAAAAAAAAAATCAGTGATATTGGCTTGCTTTTCTTATGTCCAAGTCTTAAAAACAAACAAACAAAAAAAAACCCCTGACATTCTTCCTTGACCTGGTTATCTTTTCAAGTCTTCAATTTATGCAGTTCCAAGTAAGAGACATCCCCGAGTCTGTTTCCTGAGTACAAGATCAGGAATGAAGATTTTAGTGTGCTGTCTCTGAGGGCCAATTCCAGCCCTCAGCAATAACTGAGAGTGTTGGGGAAGAGCTAATGAACATGAAAGACAAAACAAAGGTTTACATTTCCCTTGAATTACAAAGCTCAGCTTGATAAGGGTTCCTCTGTGTCCTGAGAACCTAGGCTTTAGTATAGCTAGTTGATATGCAATTACATTCAACCTTATCCTTTCACATAGCACCTCTCATCCGTGAGTCTCAAAGCTCTTTAGAAAGAAAATTGGTATCATGGTCTGCTTTTCACAGGTAAGGTTGTCTTGCCAAAGATCAGGCACTGACCTTACGGCAGACTGACAGCTGGTACCCAAGTTGCCTGACTTCAAGTAGTTCAGAACACAGTCGACCAGGCAGTGCTGGCTTGCATGAAACACCAGTTAAATACAGTTTATGTGTAGGAAAGAGACTGACAAATATCCATACAGGTAGGCAATTTGCCATAGATGGGCTGTACTGCTACTGTGGTAGAAAAGCATCTTATTTCCTCTGGCCCTACTCCTTCTTGCACAGAGAGTAAACATATATGGCTATATTATTAAAACATGAGAGCACATTAGACTGAAGAAAAGATGCATACTGGGAGCATCATTTATTTATCTCCGAGTGTGTTTTAGCATCCCCTTGGCTGGTAAGTAGCAATAAAAACGTAACACATATGCCATTTTTCCATGTCAAGCAAGAAGATGTGTTGAGTAAAAGTAAAGTGAGGCAGGCTATAAAATAGAGGAATGAGGATTGTTTCAGCTAAATGACTAGTGCTTCAAAAAGAACATGCTGCTGTTGCCTCCACTTGCCTACCAATGCTGACAGTTTTTTCCAAAATGACTGAATACTGCCAGTTTGAAGAGTCTTGTTGGGAGTTTTACTAAAACAAGTAAACCAAAATAAAATAAATAAAGTGTTGACTCAGCAGTCTGCAAGACTCTTCAGAACAAATGATTGCTTGTCGCTGCCCAGCTCCTGGATACAACCCTAAGTACAAGGCCAGGCCACAGGAGGAAACGCAAGGGCAGCAACACACAAACTAAAGGATACACAAATAAAATCTGCCCATCAGGATCAGCAGCTCCCCAGAAAATCTGCCCACATTACCCCAAGCCAGTCGCTCAATTTCATAGTGAAGGTGTGATTCAATCAGCAATGTGCCATTTCAGACGCGTGTCCGGCCAGCGCTCCCACATTACAGTCTAAGTGCTCCACAGCTATTCTGCTCTCTACACCCTCACTGAGCTCCAGCAATCAGAGCAACAATTCTTGGGGGTGTAGCAGGAAAAAAAGGTAAGGTATTTCATGTGACAGCAACAACAGGTCCACAACGAGCCACATGGCCTTTATGCCTGAGCCCCATTTTAAGGATGCTAGGCACCAGCACAGATACGGCTGCCACTGCCTGCTCAAAACAGTTTACAGTTTGAACTTGAATATTAGACAAACCATACAAAGCCTGACTTATCAACCTGCATTTTGCATTTTCATGACCTTCACCCACCTGTATATTCTGACAACACCAGAGGGGACTCTGTACCTCCTATATCAGTGAGCTATCCTCAATTAGCCAGTCAGTGGTGTTTCATATTAAGGGAAGTTTACCTTCTATTCTAACCAGTATTATTTTTGTGCATATTCATCTGATCTACCAGAGGACTTATGCATTCATTTTTGTCCCATGTACATCCAAGAACAGATCAGGATATAAAGTATGTTTCACAAGTCAGATGATCAATTAGAACTGAACTCTAACATCCATTATGCTTGAAAACAGACTAACAAGTCAGCCAAGAGCAAAATATCCCAGCCTGGATTTAAAAGCTCCACAGCATTTTAGACACCTAAATGAACAATTCTACAGCTTATATGAATGTTAATCAGATATCAGACACAGAATTCAAAGACTCTTCCCCGCCTTTAAAGCGTGTTATAGTTCAAAGTCTTGCATTCTTAGATAGTTACAACCTACACACTCCTTACTAGACCAGAGCTAAGATCCAGGGTAGAAACAAACAGTGAAAGAAAGATGGAAGGAACACCCTGCATGTGAAGATCTGAAAAAAAATATTAATATTATTCTATCTTATTTCTGCAGAAACCAGGCAGTCACGAGTTATTGTTTCCATGCTGCTGATGAGGGGGACAACTGCAGATTTTCAAAACAGGGGTCCTGAGCCCACATCATCCTTCAGGCTTTAGCTTTTCTGGGGAAAGTTTGTTCTCTCAGACCACATTCCAGTTTCCAGCCAGCCTATATACCAGCCATATCTAATTTAGCCAAGTTTTTCTCTAGGAACCTCTAACCACAGATAGTTACTGATACAGAAATAACTTCTCCAAAGTAAAGCATGCCCAAAGGTACCTAGTGCTTAACACAGCATCTACTCTGACAGGCATTTCTCCATACAGCTTTCTCCTACTATGACTCCAGCAGATACGATTTATTACTTCATCTCTGACTTGGAGGAAAAAAAAAAACCAAACCCTGCACTGTTGATAGCATTGGTCCTTCGTGTGTGTCTGACCTGCAAGCACAGAAGCTTTCTCTTGCACAGACAGCCTCTTCCAGCTCAGCAAAGTCCCACTCTGTTCTAAAAGCTTCAAAATTTAATCCTTATTGTTGCCTAGAACCTGTCTGAGCAAACCACCCAGTCTTTGTCTGAACTCTGCAGAAGTTGGACAACAGCAGATGACCTACCTGTTTTACCTTATCTGCTCAAATGTGCAATCATCTCCTTGACCTTCTTATACAGTCATGCAGCAAGTGATACACAAATGAATAAAGGAGATCTATATGTAACATTCATAAAAGACAATACAAGCATTTTCCTAGTTTACTACAATCGTAATTCAGCTTCCTCTATGCAGCTGTATATCTCTAGTGAGGCTGATTTACAGCTGGGAAAGCAGAACTTGCTGCTTCTACTTGTGTAATAAAATCTAATTCAAGTGAAGCACTAGTACAGTTCCTCAGCAATTAATTTCCTCAATGTTTAGAGCTAAACCAAAACATGCTTTCATGTTCAGACTGTTGTATTTGTTTCATTCTGCTTCTCTCTGGAAGAGCTGCACCTTTGCACATTGCTGGATTTTTTGCTTGAAAGACCACAAGAGGGTTAAACTAATTTAAGGTGAATAAATTTCTCAAGGTACAGGTTCTTGTACTTCTGCAGCCAGGGGAAATTTGATGGCAAAATAAAATTCATTTTGAATTTTGACCATGAGAAACAGAAGAATGTTAGCAGAAGATTAATTTGAAGAAAATGAATGTACACCTTTATACTTGAGTTGTCAGTTTAATGTAGTCAGACTTGCAGAAAAAACAAGCTCTATGCACCATTATCAGCTAAGCACAAGACATTTATACCCAAAATGTTAGTTTTCAAAAGTAAATAGGAGTTAAGGAAGCAACACAGGAAAAAGACTAAGAATAAAACCGAACAATGGTTTCCAGGCTATATTAGTTCTACAAATGCCCAACCTTTATAGCCTAAGCTTCCCCCTTCCTCATTCCAGATACTGATGAACATGAGGAAAACATAGAAACAAAGCACCACAGCTCCTCCTTAATGTGTCACTTCTGACTATATTAAAGACAGTCACTTGAGAAAGCCACCTACCCTGCACGGAGGCAGAAGGGAAAAGAGAGCATCAGGACCGTTGGTTGATGCAAGCACCACATCTCTTTGCAAGAAGCGTAGCTTTCAGTCCTACAGATACCAGTGGCGGCAGATAGCTCTTCTCTCTGCTGGCTGGCTGTTTGTTCACATTTTTCCATGGCTTTTATGGGGGAACCTTCCACTTTGCTCACTGTCTGCCCTGCTCGTCCACATATCCCCTTTCCTCCTTTACTTGCTTCCCTTAATTTGTCCCTCTTACACCTCCACCACACAGTTCATGGGATATGCCCCTTATATATGGAGGGCCTAAGACTTACCCAGCACTGCTGAATCACTTGACTAGATGTTGCATCTGTCTGAGAGTGTCCAGGGCACTATATAAGGCACAGTCTTCCTACACAGTGCCTCTGTCATATCAAACAGAGCTGTTCAAGCCTACTGAAATATTTAAATGTCTCTTTAAATATCTGAACATGCTCCAAGCTCTATCCAAGCCACAGGAGCACATGTATTACAAAGAGTATAATTAGCAGGATGGCTTGGAACAAAGTTTCCTAGCAAATTTCAGAATCAATTTAATTAAATCTTATCTGCATTTGTCTGCTGCTGCTATGATAAATAAAGGCACTGATATGAGAACTGAAAAATGGAGAAGTTAAAAAAATGACACTCCAAACAATGTGTAATATTTATTCTTTTCCTTTCCTGCTCCTTCCCTGGCATAGCAATGGTACGATCCTCTTTGAGCAGGAATACATACCTCATGAACCCAGCTGTGAAAACACACTGCTGTAATCAAAATATGTATATTTCAGAACTAAACCTTCAGTACTCACCCAAAGTGTTTGTTGCAAAGTTTTTTTCAAGTCCATCTTCAGTTAATTCTCTGTTATTCACCATACATCCTGCATTGTTGATCTGTAAGACAACTCCTGTAAACAAAAACAATCTACACAAATATTTACAAAACCACACATACAAGCAGTCCATGTTAGTTTGCTGTTCTCCAACACTGCAACACAAAGCTACAAACTGTTTCAATAAACCATGCTATTCCAAGTCACACTACTCTGTTGCTGCCCATAAAGGTTTTTCACAAAATAAAGGATCTTCAGACAAATGGCTGACCACAGATGTATTCCACTAAGAGCCAACAGTCCTCTTAGTGCCTTACTCCATGTTTTTAAAAACTCTTTTCTCGCAGAAAGTAATATGCAAATTGTAAAGCAGATATTAGAAGATAAATATGCAGTGTAGTTTGTTAGTCTCATCTGAGAGACCACACCGACTCCACATCATCCATGCTATGTGATGATGTATTCTCTATTAGGTGAAAATTCACTATGGGAAGCTGTGCAACATGCAGTAGAATGGCCCGCAGGAACTCCCACCCTCAGGAAATTAAAAGAATTAGCTCCAAACTTGGCAGATTAGCCAGGTCAGCAGGTTGCTGCATCCTAGTTAGCCCTGAGAAGAGCAGAGCTAACCAGCAGAGGTGTTTCATACTTTGTGCAGGATTGCCAGGCAGAGAGAAAAGCTGGGGTCCCTACAACAAGGGCACAAATACCCCACCTGACTCACACATTGCTAAAACAGTGCTGCACCACACAGCATGGATGCATTGTAAGGTAAAACCTCATGAACAGTCAGAAGCTTGCAAGCAGCTAGCATATTCTCAGACACGCTTCTTTCTCTGCCTTACCTTCCAGAGGAAGCTCAAGCTTTTCTCTCCCACCTCAAAGAGATCTGCCTCTACATACCTTCCTGCTCATTCGCTGCCACTCCTCAAAAGCTATTTTCCCATTTCTGTCAGAATTTCCTGATCTAGTAAGTACCAAAACAACTGCTCCAGGTGCCTCAGTTTTACTACAGCCCCCAGAGCAAATTTTCACTGCTAAATAAAGGAGAAAGTGTACTGAGCCCCTTACCAGCCAGGATGCTTAACTGTTTGCTCTCTCCCTGGCTCTGTTTTAGACTGCTCTAACTAGACTTTCTATAAAAGTTTAATCTTTAAGAAGGACTAGCTTTAAGAGGGACAAAGTTATTAGTAATGAAAGTCAAACAAAAAAGTGTGGTAAAAACCTCAAAAGATGCAGCTAAAAAATTCCTGCTTTTCTCTTTTTTTTTTTTGTAGCGTGTCTCTGTATGTGAACTGAGAACAGACAAGAGCAAACAGACCATGGAGACTACTGCAAAAACATTTAGAAAAAAATTAAGCAGAGAATTGTGGGCCAAATTGTGAAGTCTACACTACCTGTTGGACAAACTCATAGGCTACGCATTCCAAAGGCAGACACATGATTTAAGTATGCAAACTTACCAACACATTTAATTTATGTTCATTTTTGAATTTTTCAGCAAACTTCCATATTTCCTTGGGATTAGATATATCCACAACATGCAAGAAGATATTCTAAAGGAAAAAAAAAAGTAAGTTACAATCAACAGGGACAGTGAAGAGACCCTTTATGAAAAAATACTATCTCCAGAACACAATTAAAACACTTAAGTTAACATGCTCAACTGGGAAATCTAATCCTAGTCCTTAAAACATGTTTAGTCTCTTGATTCAGTTGCTTCTGAGCCATAGCTTTTTAATGCCAAATTTATTAAGAGAGCCTTACTTAGATAAATACACGTGACAGACAGGCATAGCAGAGAACTAGAAAAATATTGCAAAGCTTGCAAAAAGTCTGTTTAAACAATTCATACACCAGCTTCCTCTTTAGCTGAAAGGAACTTTCCAAAGCAATGCTCAAGGTCACAACATTTGAGAATAATTTAGGTTGGAAGGGACCTCTGGAGGCTGCTTGGTCCCACCACCATCTCAAGGCAGGTAACTGAGATCAGGTTCTCCAGGGAAGTTTTATTTCCAAAGATGGAGATTCACCAGCCTCTCTGAGCACCCTGCTCCAGTGTTTGACCACCCTCATGGTGAAAAAAAAATTTCCTACTATCTAGCCAGAATCTTTCCCTGTTACAGTCTGTCTGCTGCCTCTTGTCCTTTCACTGAAGACCTCCAAGAGAAGCATGGCACTGCCTTCCCTACATCCTCCCATCATGTGGCTGCAGACTACAGTAGCACCCATCTCAGCCTTCTCTTCTTAACACAGCAAAACCAGCCATCTCAGCCTCTCCTTGCACATCACAGCTCCCACCTCCCTAATCACCTTGGCAGCGCTCCGCTGGACTCGCTCCAGGACATTGGTGACTTCTTTGTCCTGGGGAGCCCAAAGCTGGGCACAGGACTCCTGCTGTGGTCTCACAAAGGCTTAATAGAGAGGAAGATGCACTTCCCTCAGCCTGCTGACTAGCATTCACACAGCCTGGGGTATGGCTGGCCTTCCTTGCCCCAGGGCACACTGCTCACTCAGGGACAACTTGTCACCCCAGGTCCTTTTCTGCAAAGCTGCTTTCCAGCCAGCTAGTCCCAGTATGTACTGCTCCATGGGGTTATTCCATCCCAGGGCAGGATTCACAATCTGCTCGTGGTGAACTTCATGAGGTTCATGTCAGCCCATTTCCTCACCTGTTAAATCCCTCTGAAGAGTGGCTCTGCTCTCCAGCTCCCTGTCCACCCTCCCACCCCCCCCTCCCCATTTGAGATCATCTGCAATCTGACAACGATTGCACTTCGCTCCATCCTCCAAGTTAAGAGAGACATTAAACAGTTTTTGCCCCTGTATTGACTCAGGGGGGATGCCACTTAAAAATTGTTAACAGATCAGCTTTGTACTGTTTATTGCTACTTTGAGCCAAATGTTCCAGACAGTTTTGCACCCAGCTTGTCATTCACCAGTTCAAACCACATCTCTCTAAACTGGCTACAAGGATACCATGGCAGACCACGTAAAAAGCCTTGTCAAAGTTAAGGAAAGTGGCAAGCACTGCTCTCCTCTTGCCCATAGGCAGAGTCATCTCGCCAAAGGCAGCAACTGGGACAGTCAAGCCAGGTTTGCCCTTGATAAACCCACGCTGTTTTTTCTCAATCACCTTCCTGTCTTTCATGGCTTCCATGAAGATTTGCTCCATAGTTTTCCTGGGGAGCAAGGTGAGGCCAACCAGCCTGTAGTTCCCCAAATCCTGCTTGCCTTTCTTGAAGAAGAGTGGTTTGCCTTTTTCCAGGTAACAGGAAGCACCTCCCGCTTTGAGGAGGTTTCCCTTGAAGATCAACTAGCTTTCTCAAGGCCTTTTGCTCTCCATGGGTGTCTCCCATGGGATCCTGCCAACCAGGTCCATAAGAGACAAAATCTGCTTTCCTAAAACCAAAGATTGTAATTCTACTACTCATCCTTCTTGCCTGTCTCAATCTTAAATTCCACAATCTAATGGCCAATTCCACCAAGGCAGCTATTCAAGGCTGCTATTTATAGCAGGTCCAGCAGAGATCACCCCTAGCTGGCTTGTCCAACGCTCATATCAAAAAATTGTCCTCGATGCTCTCCAGAAATACCCTGGATTGTTTATGCCCTGCTGCGTTGCCAGCAGGTATCAGGATTGCTCAAGTGCTCCGTGAGTACCAGGACCTGCGATCATGGGGCTTCCCTAGCCCTCTAAAAAAGGCTCCATCTACTTACTCTACTTCATCAGGCAGTCTGTAGCAGACACCCACCATGATGCCATCCACATTGATCTGACCTCTGTACTTTACCCATAAGCTCTCAACTGGCTCATTACCCATTTCAGAGCAAAGCTCCATGCATTCAAGCCACTCCTTTGCACAGAGCACAACTCCTCCTCCTTGTCTTCCCAGCTTGCCTTTCCAAAAGGGCTTGTATACATCCATTCCAGCACTCTAGTCATGCCAAACATGTCTCTCTAATCCCAGTGAGATCACAGCTCTGCAACCATAGCATAGTGTTTCTTATGCTATCTGTGTTCATGTACAGGCATCTGAGATGGGCTCCCAGTTATGTTTCTTTCACATGAAAACTGTGAGAGCCTCCTCCATTTTGCTGTCCCCATGACACATACTCGCTGTCCCCATGACACCACTAGTCTTCTGGGTTTGGTCACTATCCCCCAATGAAACCAGTTTAAAGTCCTCCTCACTAGCTTAGAAAACCTGCTGGCAAAGATACTCTTGCTCCACTTTGTCATTCCTGCTTAGCAATGCTCATTTCTCAGAGAAGGTCAAAGAGGTCATAAAGGCCAAAGACAAAGCAACAAAGCCCAAAGTGACACCAGCTGCACATTCAGGTGTTGACCTGCAGGGTACCTATGCTCCTACCCAAGCCTTTCCCTTTCACTGGAAGGATTTAGGAGAGCACTACTTGGGTCCCCATGCCCTTCACCCTCTGTAAGCACTCTTGATGAACTCAAGGTCACCCCTCACAATGTCATGGGTGCCCACGTGGTTGGGCAACAAGAGGTACTAGTCCAAGGTCCAGACGAGCCTCAGCAGACACTCCACAATACCCTAGATCTGAGTCCCCAGCAAGTGACAAACCTCTCAAGACATCAAGCCAAGACTGCAGGTGGGTGCCTCCATCCCCCACAGGAGGGAGCCTCCAACCATTATCACCCACCACTCCCTCCCAGTGCCGACAACAGTTCAGGCTCACCTGTCTCCAACACCTCCCCTGACAGAGCTTGTTCTTCCTCATCTGTTACCATGGCACTACACCTATCTTATAAATGCACATCTGCAGGCAGAGAACAAGCCTGCCTTCTGTTGCCAGCAGCCACAAGCTTCCATTCCTCCCCATCTTAGGAGTCTCTATCCACCACTTATTCAAGCATAGCTTCCAGCTGTCCCTCCTTCCAAGCAATGTGGGGTTTGTGCTCTTGCACTCTCTGCAAAGACCGTGTCGGTCTCCTCTTTCTGTTCCCTGCAGTTATGCAGCCTGCTCATCTCTTGCTGTTGCTTCACCTGGCAGCCCAGCACCTTGACCACAGCAGAACCCAACAGATGAGGCCACCATCATGCTCTGCCCCAGGCTCAGGGAAAAGTACCAGTCACTCCCTGCAGCCTGACATCTGCCACATCATTCCTCTGGAGCTCTGTCTGGGCCAGCCTCCCACGTGCCAGACGCAGTCGCTCCAACCAGGACAGGAGAGCACGCTTTCAGGTGCATCACTGCGCCCACTCCAGCCGCCTCAGTGCTGGGTGCCTTCTGCACCCCCTTCCATGCTAATTGCTGTATTAACTGCTAAGCCCTTGTTAGCCACCCCATGTCACAACAGTCTTGCAATGTTTTGAAATACCATGGCCAGGAATGTGGATGCAATAGAATAAAAAAAGGAAAAGCCTGACATACAGCAAAGTTATCATTTTCTAAACCACTAAAGCTAGAAATATTTCCTCTCTCCAAAACATCAAAAACCTTTTACTGTTTGTTACAAGCAATTCTCTTGCTTTTTGCAGATTTGTGTTCTACCTGGTACAAGCACAGTGGCATTTATCAGGATACAAAAGGCATGTCAACTCCTAGTCTTCTCCTAGATAGCACTTAGTCTCAGAGACACACCACAGTCTTATGACATATCTCACAAAAAGGCAGTTTTAAAGTAATTATGCAGAGGATGTGTTCTCATGCAAAAAACCAAATAATCAAAGGGCCTCCTCTCTTTCCAAGTTGTTTCTTTAAATACTCATTATACAAGCAAATGAGATAAGTAAAAAAGCTGAGAAAATTATAAGGCATTATTCCCTGCCTATAATTCTCCTTCCCTGAAGATAAAAAACACATGACTTTCTAGCCATTGGATTTCAGCTCCTTAGTTGAGTTCAGTCAGAATTTTCTTATTGTAATGTTAATATCTGACCAAAAACTTGACACTGCTCTACTGTTTCTAACTGGATGGATACCTCTCTAAAAGCTTTCTACTTTTAAAGCTACTACCATTATTTGCCGGTACAGAAGAGCTGAAGTTTTTTGGGCAGATGTTCAATATTACAAGTGTTTTCAGAGACTGAAGAATATCTAAATCAACACTTATCTGCTGAAGACTGTCACATTGGCTCAGAAAAAGGACCCACAGGCCTGTTCCCTAAAAAAAGTCCTCAATGGTAGCAAAGCCATTAAAGTGAGACCTAATCTCCGTGACTAGATCTACTTTAATAGATTAGGAGAACTTCCCAATTCCCAGGTCTAGGTGCAGGTGTCTGCCAAACAACAACTCCATTTCAGCACGGAACTCCAGCATGTGTTGCTGTGGAAGATGGAAAAAAAATCTTTGGCATACACTACAACAGGATCTCCATCCACATGATCAGGAAGAGCAAGTTAAGTCTGGATACAGCTTGTCAAGTTGCAGATAAAGCATTTTATTATCTCCCTGGATTGTTTCTGAATGAGTACTTAAAGAAGGATGTTCTTGTGGACTCCTTATTAAAATGACTCTTCCCAGTGCAGTCACATGTCCCACAGGGCCTCTTGTACAGCTCATCTAACACTTCACTGAATGCTGCTTTCTATACAAGTGCCCTGATCCCAGGGTCACGAACAAGCTCTGCAGTGCCCTCATGCTCTGTCATGACTAGAGAAACTACAGGTTTGCAGCCTACCAAGAAGTGGGAATGCAGTAATTGTGCTACTTTTACAGGAAGAACATTATTTGCCTCACGTTTTGTTTCACCAAATGACAGAAAACAGAACGTGAAGGAACCTTCAGAGGTCGTCAAACTCACCCCTCTTCCCAGGCTGTCTGGGTGCAGTTAGAAAAGGAAGTAACACAGATAATCACCAGTCTTAGTATAGTCATGGGATTACACAGTTAAAGACAGCTGGAAAGTATTTATTTCTACATAAGGACTGATCCAATTCACCTCCATTAAAGAACTGAAGTGTAATGCTGGTTGGTTTCAGCTCCCTAGTGTGACACAAAGAGCAGAAATCTAGTCAATGTGGTATCTCTAACCATAAAAAGTCTTCAGAATTTTTGATCCACATTAAATACTATTACTAGAATCAAAATACTGCATTCAAGAGCCAAGTTACTACTTAAAATGAAGACAGCTCTCCATCCAGGTGTTGTGGGTTAACCACAGTAGGCAGTTAAGCCCCATACAAACACTTGCTCACTCCCCTCCCAGTGGGACAGGGGAGAGAATCAGAAGGGTGAAACAGACAAAACTTGTGGGTTGAGATAAAGACAGTTTAATAAGTGAAGCAGAGCTGCATGTGCAAACAAAGCAAAATAAGGAATTCATACACTACTTCTCATTGTCAGGCAGGTGTTTAGCAATCACCAGGAAAGCAGGGCTTCATCACATGCAACAGTGATTTGGAAAGCCAAACACCGTAACTGCAAATGTCCCCCCTTCCCCCAGCTTTTATTGCTGAGCACAACATCATATGGTATGGAATATCCCTTTGGTCAGCAGGGGTTCAGCTGTCCCAGGGTGTCCCCTCCCAAGTTCTTGTTCTTGTGCACCCCCAGCCTGCTCGCTGGTGGGGCAGCGTGAGAACCAGAAAAGGCCTTGCTGCTGTGCGAGCACTGTTTAGCAATAACTAAAACATGGGTTGTCAACACTGTTTTGGTCACAAATCCAAGACATAGCACCATAGGAGCTGCTATAAAGAAAATTAACTCTATCCCAGCCAAAACTAGTACACCAAGATAGAAAGCCAATGACTGCACTTTTCAATAAGCACACCCTCCTGAATAATTAGCAAAAGCAACAGTGAGAGCTACAGAGGTATACTGTAGAATGCTATATGCAGAAGCGAAAAGAGTATGTAACAGAAGGGAGAAGGTAAGAAAGAGATATTGTAAGAAAAGGAGATGGAAAAGTATGTAGAGCACGGAACTAGGACCACACACAGGACTTCACAGAGCCACCAACCTTAGCAAATCCAGAGCATGTTATTCAGACACATAAATGCTGTAAATGATGTAAACTCATAAACATTGTTGCAAGAGTATTGCAGTGCATTAACTTTTAAAAGCCTCAGCCACATAGTTAGGAATAGTAAGTAGGCCATCACAAAACATATCAACGACAAATATTTAAGTAAAACAGCATGCTGCTGGTGATGTTAATAATCATAGAAAATATCACCTAGTGAAATTACATCACTTCAAACCATATGAATGATAAACTACTAGATGTTTCCATGTCTGTATGAAAATACTATTAAAAACAGCAAAATGACGAAACAGAGCATCTCCAGGCTTCTGAGGTCTTTAATATTAACAATCTTTCTAAAAGTAAACAAAAGACTGAAAAACAGCTCACCTGATTGCCCGTTTCTGTCACTATTTCTCCTTTGGCAACCTCAGCCCGTTCCTTATTTCAGCAAACCAGATGAACCGTGCCACCTGGTGGATTTCGACAAGAAACACTTTTGATAATTACTAACTGTGTTTGGGGGAGGCATCAGCAAAGAGGGAAGGCCAGGAAGTGATGTGCAATTTGCAGTTCTTGTTTGGGGTTAATTTTTTGATAAAATCCAAATGAAACAAAAAACCTTTTGTGATTGCATTCCAGCTTGTGGGAAATCTATAGCCTGCTAGTAGTAGTGGCCATACTGGTCAGATGGTCACTGAAATACCACAGGAACATCCCAGCAGGAACAAGCCTCAAGGTTCTTCTGAAATTTTCTAACATGGTCTGATTCCTCCACTGCACTGCCAGAGTTAGCTTGGTTACTTTTACCAAGTGCACAACTGCAGGCAGCAGTGGGAAACTCCTGAATTTTGGATAATCATACAAATGACACTAACCAATGTTTAATACAGTTTCATCTTCAATTTGTTACACATATACCATGCATGGAAGGGACCATGCACAGACAGGCACTGAATAGATACAGATCAGAAAGAAAGACAGTCTTTGCCCGAGGGAGGACAGATTTCATGAGTGAGAGAAAAGGCTATCAGAAGGGGCAGTGTCCAGTGCTCACTTCTTTGGCCATTCTCACAGTGACTGCAGGCTTCACTGCAAAGGAGGGCTTTAATTACAGATCTCAAGGTAGTTAAGGATGTGCATTTGCAGATGTTTAAGGAGCTCTTCCCAAAACACAGGGGACAGCACAAGTACTGTGCGGGTACAAATTAAACACATGGAAGTCGCTGGCCTTCAAGCTGATCAGGAGCATTCTCATAGTCTACAGTGGAAAACATTCAATGAAAACAGATGTGGGCTTTAAGGGTTTTGGATATGAACATTCTTCTTGCTGTTAAGGAGAAAGGGAAGTCTTGGTGTGACCCATGAGCTAGGAAAGGGATTTGAATATATTTTCCATGGTAAGGGTTGAAATTATTTGAACAACACATGGCAATTGTCAGAGTGGTTGGGAGAAGACTGCGTCAAACTGGAACTGCAGTTCGCAAGACATGCAGGAAAGCCCAAATCTGCAATACCCATGAGACACTGATTCAGAGAAAAACTGAACTCAGGTAAAGAAATTGTCATCAAGACCGTCATTATTTACAAAGATCTGAAGTGCTTGAAGGTAAAGCCAATGTAGCTTGGTTACTCTTTTCCCGAGTCTGAAATCCTTCTTTTCTGGTCATGGTGTACTTGAAGAGATTCAGCTAGAAGCCAGAGCCCCAAGAGCTGACATTGAGTTTCAGAGCAACACAGGCAAGGCTAGGATCAGGAAGACACTGTTAAGTCATTTGAACTTCATATGCACAGCAACGCCCACACAAGGTATCACGCAAGCAGTCTGAGCCCAAGGTTGTTCTTTGGGCTCCAAATACTAGATATGGTGACCAAATCCTATGCAGATTCAGTCAGCTTGACAGCTTGCAAAACCTGGCAGGAATATCCATTTGTGAGCAAAACAGTCACCAGACAAAGCAATACTTACGTAAGGCTACTATAATGGCAGTAGTGGGAACCTGAAATCAATCACATACTGGCACTGATGGGGATCTGTAACCCAAAGGCTCCATGATACTAATAATTTTGAATTGGTTTAATTTAAATCGAGTCACCACCTTCCTTCATAAGACAGTTACGAAACCTAAGCAGGCAAAGAGAGAGCAAAGACCAGCAAGCTCCTCCCCTTGATTCTACATGCCAAAACTCCTATCACTCTTGCACAACAGGAATTATTTTGTCAACTCTGAAGGGGATTAGGTTTATCCTTCAACAGCAGCTAGTTCCAGTTCATACCACCTCCTTGCTTACAGAAAGCAACAGAAAAAAAGTTGCATGTAATCAGTTAAAGGGCACAAACTCCAGGTTATTAAGATCAAGCACAACTACATTGCTTCTTTCACACTCTCCCATCTCAACGTAGCAAAGCCAATTGTTTTATTTCATCGTATGATACATGTGTAGGTTCTCCAAAACAGTTCAAATTCAGCCAGGCTGCTAATTGTACTGAATCAGCCTTAAACAGACCTTGATCCATGACCAACATCCTTAGATACCACTATAACACAGAGTTTTGGTAAAGATGCACTTGAGAAACACTTTGCAGGTCCTCTCCACTAATTTTGTTTCATTATTCCGGTTTTCATGGCACTGATCATGCTTAAACCTCTAACCCACACTAACAGCCCTGTGAAACAACATGCCTGACCCCTCATCCCAGGCAGCTGTGTCCTTGTGTTTGCACTGGAAGGCCAAACCTGCTTCCTTCCATCTTCTCTGTCACGACCCCTCAGAGCTCCTCGCTCCAGCCCAGCTCACCTCTCCTCGCTATCTCTTTGGCTGTGGCCTTGCCAATGCCACTGTTTGCACCGGTGACCAGAAAGGATCTTCCAGCCACGTTCACCTCCACATCGGCTGGATTGAAGTGCCTGGAAGCAGACTCGTAGCCGTTCCTAAATAAATCAGAGACACCTGTGAGAAACTAGAAGGGGGCACTTCCAAAAAACATATGGGAGGACACTCTCCCCTCACACCCCGGCATACGCTAACCACCCCCCCCCCCCCAGCCCCCATTACTCTCCATATTCGTGGGACAGGTCACGGACAGTGCCCGTGGCACTGCCACGAGGGACGTAGCCACAACCGAGGGCCACAACCCACGCAGCCGGGAGGCGGCCCGCCTGCCGCCCCAGGCGGGGCCTGAGAGGACCCGGGGCGGGCCCAGGCAGCGCCGCCGGGCCCGCTCTCACAGAGGCGGCGTCGAAATCTGTCCGCTCTGGCGGGGGTGGGGAGGTTGCCATTAAAAATATGTTTCAAAAAAAAAAAAAAAGAAAGGAAGAAAGAAACCCAACACCTCCAACTGGTTAAACGCCCGCGGACGCACAGAAACGCCCCCAGCCTGCCCGCGGCGCCCGCCCCACCGCGCTCCCCGGGGGCGGGCAGCCGCCCGTCCGTACCTGGTGTACTCCCGCAGCCCCTTCACGAACCACACGGCGTTGCGGTACCAGGACATGGACATGGTCCCGGTGCTGCCACAGCGCTGCTGGCGCCGCCTCTACCCTTACATAAGGCGCCCGGCCCTGGCCGCCGTTAGATAAGGGCCGAGGGGCGGCCCCGCCCTGCCTCGCCCGCCGCCGCCTGGCGGCTGGAGCGAGGTGGCGGCTGGAGCCGAGGTGGCGGCTGGAGCCGAGGTGGCGGCTGGAGCGAGGTGGCGGTGGCGGTAGCGGTGGCGTACCCCCTTTGTCTCCCGCAGCGGGTTGTGGGTTGTTTTTCCTCATCCCTTCCATTTTCTGCCCTTCTTCATTAGCCAGCAAGGAAAAGGGGCTGCCTTTAGGCTCCCGCCAGCCGGGTGCTGCGGTGAGTGCTGCAGCTGGCCCCTGCTGCGCTGGAGAGTGCCGTGCCCGGTGATGGCGGTGGCAGAGGAAAGAAGGGGAGTTGCCCAGGGTACCTGCTTGGGACAGATGCTCCTGTCAGCCAAGCTGGGGCTGGAAGCGGGGTGTTACGTTTTGGGAACGGGGAGCAGTGCTGCAGGACCTGGGCCTGCCTCCTCTGCTCTGGAAGGCTGTCAAAGGGACGGGCCCTTCTGCAGAAACATAAACAGCCGTGTTGTGCCATGCCAAGTAGCATTAAATAAACACCTGAAATTCCCGGCTCCTGCTAATGGGGTAAAGCATACCAGTAGGAAAGGGTACACAAGTGGCCGTTGCAGTAGGGGGAGTGAAATTTAAAATGCGTTTTCAGTTCCTCTGGTATGTGCGTTGGAGCTGTGAAGCCCAAGCGAATCACTGGGAGTTGCACATGTGGACAACCCATGTTAGCCATAAGGAAATTGTCGTTGCAGGTATAATTATGTTTTGAAGTACATTAAAGGACTATGCACTTAAAAAGTTCAGTGTGCAAGTTAGATAAATTCATGTATTTCATGTGGTATGTGGGGCCACACACATAGAAGCTACTTTGGGAACCCCATCTAAGTTTTCAAGAGCTTAAGTTACCTGGTGTCAATAGCAGAGATAGGGGATGAATGGGAATATTCTGTCTTTTTTGACCCTGTATGATAGCCGGATACTTCTTTTTCTAAATCTCTTCACTTTGGCAATGGCCTCGTACTGAAGCCTTCCACTTTCTCAGCATGTTGTGTATTAGGCTCACACAAAAGTAATTCCCACCATGAAGTTAAAACTTTTGAACTTGGCACTGTCCGCTCGTACTAGGTATTGCGTGTGAAATAAGAGTTTTCAGAGGGCAAAAAAATACATTTTCACAGCGATATTTTCTTCCATTCAGAGACCATCCAGCTAAATGTCATATCTTTGCATGAAATCTGAAAATGCTTGTTCTTATTAAAAGTGTTGAAAGAATTTATTTAAAACCAGCAGCCTGAGTCAGTTTAACTGATTTTGATCTTGGAAATGGCTAGGAGTTTTTGACTGAAGTGTTCCTAAACAATTCATACTGATTCTGATGCTTGAAATGGAGACTTCTGGCCCAGAAAGGAACAGCTTGGCAATAGCGTGAGCGGCAGAACGTTATTTCCTATAATGGAAAATGAATGGCAGCCTGAACTACAGTTACGTACTGTGATGTCTGTAAGTATATAATTGTGAGCTATATGGAAATAGTTTTGTGATCATCACCTACAACATGCAATTACCAACCAAAACTGTATAGCCTACACTGCTATAATGATGTTAGATAATCACACTCGTTGTGAACAGAACAGATGTTAGGCTTGTGCAAGTCCTGCGTACAGGCTGAGATAATGTCCCCTCTTCCTACTTCCAATCCTGCTACGCCTTCAGCTTCTCCCTTTCCCTCATGGCCTGTACAAGTCTGCCTGGTTACTTTCCTCAAAGTGTGGCTCAAAGACAATACACAGCAGGGGAAGACCAGAGAATTATGTGGGCACGCCTGCTGTTATGAATATCCAGGCAGAAAACTGCAGTGATGCCCCACATTTTTATGCTAGTTAGAGAATGTCTCACCTAGGGGTTTGTAACTCTCGGTGCATCTCAGTGTGCTGTTAGGAGAACAACAAAGTTCCATGGTTGCTTACGCCACAGAATTAGCTGCGTTCTTTACAGGAAATACAGTTTCAGTTTGAAAAACATTAGCAAACCCCAAACAAAACAAAACGCCATTCCTGCGAGTAAATGCACTAAGCCAGGTTGTGCTTTATTGCCTTGTCATTTCTTTGTTTACCCTGTTTACTTCTTAAGCACTGAGACTATGGCTTAGTACAAGCAAAACTGGATGATGGCTCTGATATGTTTTGTTTGTAGTTTCAGCCTATGTTCTCATAAATTGGGGGGTACATCCCTGCAGTCTGCCGACCTCTGAAAGTAAATGGCATGTACGTAGATCCAGAGAATTCCTTGCAGGCTAAATCATTTGCACTGCAATCAGCAAGATACTGGATGGTGCAGCCCTGAGGTACTAACCAACCAATGTGAGTATGTACGGCAGAAGCTGTCCATGAGTCAAACACAAAAATATATTAATGGCAGCCAGACAATGGGAGCAGCTCATAATATTTGGGGGTTTAAGCAGTGATGGGCAATTACAGCATATTATTCTTATTAACATTAGAGAAGAGAAGATTGTTAGGAAGACACTTGAATGTAGGTTTGGGAACCAGTGTCACCCTGGTACACACACAAAATTTTCTGAGGATATTATGTAAATAATGTAGCGCTACTACTGTGATGTTAGCCATACCCTTCTAACAAATGCCATTTTCAGGAGATTTTGTACGCACCGAGAAATGCTGCTCTTGCCAGAGTGCAACAATTCCTGAGCATACTCAGCTGAGAGATTTCTGCTTGGAAACACTTGCTTTTTCCATAGTAAGGGCCTGAGCTTGCACCCAGAAAGGAATTGTCACAGCACGCACTCTGTGTGTCTGAACAGCTTTACATCAGAAGCAAGCTGTTGTACACTGTCCTGACACCTAGGTGTTTCTGCTACCTCATTTCAACCCCTGTGATGGTTTGCTTTTGTATTGCTGTTCCAGAGGCAGGAGACTGTAGAGATTGTATGAGTGCTCTCTGCTAACACAGCCATCACAGCGATAAGGCAGTATGGGTTGTGTGCAGGAGAAAGGTAAGGCATAGTTTTTGCCAAGAGTTGGCTGGTCCTAATGAAGGGCCTGCCTCGCAGTACTCTCACAGGCAAAATTTCTGCCCACATCAAGAGTTTTGGCTGCATATTGCCTTTTGTACTGAATTCTAGGTTGATACACCTTGTTAGCTGAATTAGAATCCATTCTGGAGCTTTGGAAATTTGAAAAGTTACAGCTTTTGGTTTCTTTCATCATTGCTGCTAGCTTAGCATTAAACTCTGATAGGACACTGCTCTGAATGTGAGGGATTTTTTAGACAAGGAATTCTTCTTATGGATTGGCAGCCAACATCTCAGATAGTTATCACAGCCAGCAACTGATACATATGCGTAGCCTGGTTCCCCCACTGGAAGGGGGGGGTCAAGTCTGTTGAGCTCCTGACATTTTCCTCATTTGAGCACAGAACAAGATGGCTTCACCGTGGCTAAACACAACCCAGTGTTTAGCTCTGATAAAACCTACCCAAGTTAAGTGTTCCCCTTGAGGACTACAACACTTCAGGTATATCTACACTATCAAATAACTAATAGCATATTCCCAGGTCCTGATCCTCTTATTGCCCATACTACGCAAATGATTGTTGATGCCCAGGCTCTCTTTAAGTATTAATCAGATAATTCTGTCCAAAACAAGCTCAAACATTGTCAGGGGGGATAGTTTGCTCAAGGGATAATTCGTTCCCAAGCACTATGGATGAGACTGCACCAGGGTTAATACTGCACAGCTTGGCTTGGCACTGGTGATCCTGCATTCAGATATATGCATTTACCAGTGTAGAAATAGCCCCCGAGTCTGTTATGCAGGCCCTCCATGAATGCAGATAATCCTCAAAGCAAATAAAAATTCTGGAGCATTGTGTGACTGTGAGCCTCCAGATATTAGGATTTTTCATACAGTAATGAATTGAGAATCTCAGTATTAAAACACAAGAGCTGATGAAAAATGCCTCTCTCGTCCCCAGCTGGACTAATATGAAAAACACACCTTAGGCTTGATCCATCTTTGTACCTGTCAAAGAGCAAGGAGTTTTAAGCAAAGTTTTAATTGCCTCCCAACACAAAAGAAAAGTTGAAAATACCAATTGCTGTTAAGGGCTGTGTTTTTCAGCATGTTTCATATTTTCTTCCCAGGGGACAGATCTAAAAGGTAGATAGAGTACTCAAGAGCTGAAAAGCAATTATATATTATACAAGATGTTTAAGAGCAGCTTCAAGGCCATCTTGCCAATCTCTTTTATTATCCTTTTTTTTTTTTGAGAGAGAGAGAGACAGAGGCTAAAATGTCTGTCTTAAGGACAACTGTCTCCATTGCTTGCTTCCTACCAGAGATCTGGCAGGCTGTTGCGCATTTTCTCCTTTCCTTGCAGTTACCAATTTTCTAATTAAGTCTGTGCCTGCCCCCATTAAATCAATCAGAACATTGCCACTGATTGCAATGGGAACAGGAGCAGGCTTTAAGGGCCAGATCTGCAAAAAAGCTCGGCATCTGTAATTGGGGCCAGGTTTTCAAAGGAAGAGGCAACTATGGGCGAGCCACTCCTAACCCTGCATTTGCCATGCCAGCCTCAGCTCTGGGTGCAAAACACTTGGAAAACGCCAGCTTTAGAAACTAGCGCTGCCCCAGTGAGTGTAATAGCAATTAAGAGCTGTCAGCAGCCTGGGGAGAGGCAGTCAGCACTCTTCCTTTTGCCTGGTTGGAGCGGAGGGTTTGGTGAGCGGTCGAAGAGGAACATCCAGGCCCTGAGGTCTCAGGGACGTGTCCGAAGGGCGAGAGAAGCAAAGGCTGCTCGTCCTGAACGCAGGGAGGGGTCGAAGCTCTGGCATGTGTGGTGTTTTTATGAGCAGTAGGGTATTTTCTTTGTTGTGTGCTCTTATACCCGAGTCATTGTGAAGTTTGCCAGCTGCTGTCATCAGCAGTGTTGTTTCCAATGAACAGTCAGGCTTTCCCCAGACCAAATAGCCTTTTGTTCTCGAGAAACAAATGTGGCAGTATGTCATCAGCTCAGCTTAATCACTCCTTTTTACTCAGTAAAAGGAATCTCTTACTTTGCCTTATCAGAAGTATAGGTTTGCTCCATCAGCTGCCGAGGACCCTGGTCTCTGAGAGCCTGCGGGACCTCCCAGGGACAGGCATGTCCTGGCAAGGAGAGGGACTGCTGAGTGTCCTCCCAAAGTGGAAAGAATTGACTGGGAGGAGCAGCTAAACCTGCTGCTAAGCTAATTAATCTCCTACGTATCAAATAGTTTATGCATGCTTTAGTATATAACTGTTTTGAAAATAATAGATTTATAGTTGATTTTCATCTTGGAAAATAAAATTTTTCATCAATAAAAGATCAATTTTATTATTCCCATGGCTGAAAAATTATCTTTATGTCCTTACAGTAGGCAGCATACTTGAATGTACACATTTGTTGCTAGACTGTAACAGTAATGCAGTTATCTGTACTAATATTTTCTTCAGCTACCTGTTTCTGTTCTTACTGCTCTTCTACTGCATCTTACTGTTCTTACTACCAGCTGCCGGACAGGGATGCTTATGGGTTTATTGGCTCAGGTGAGTTCTGCTATACTCTATTCTTTTCTCTTATTTTTCTTATTGTTCTGCAAATCTTACAGCTTATTAGCGTTGATTATTCTAGCACAGTTGTTACCAAATTGCAGATACTATCGAGTAGCATGTGACCACCAAGAGATATCTACAAGCAGGGCAACAGACATACCTCAGCTTGTATGGTGGCTCCACATTGTGTTCAAATGCCAAAGGAATGGGCTGAAGTTTTGTGTCTGCGAGCAGTCCACACGCTGTGGTAACAGGACCCACAGAGATACGTAAAACTTAGCCATGTAAAGCTGCGGAGCCAAACCCTCCCCTGCAAATAACCACCAGACCTGTTTATTAAAAGTCTTATTTCACCTGTTGTTGGATAAATTTTTTTAAAAGTCCATTAAAAATAATGAAGCAACTCTTTTTTCTGATATATTCTGAAAATAAATAGAATTGATGAACTAGTAATGTGAAATCCATGCAGAAGTAGAATAGCAATACACAGAGCAAAAATAAGCAATGATAATAAAAGGTGTTGTCTATGGCAGCTTGTGAATAAGTGTGCATAGTGGATTTTTTTCTCCGCTGTTTGCACCCTATGTACTCATTTCATATTGATACTGAAAGGCTAAATATTTTTTTCCAAAGGACTGAGATCAAATCCATAAGATATGCAGGTACCTAACTCACATGGACATCAAGAGGACATTGTTAAAAAAAGCTTTCATGTATGTTGGCCTACAGGGCCACAGTTTGCATCTCAGAGCATCTCTCTCATTTGAGCTGCTATACTGCAGCACAGGGAAACATATCACAGATTCTCCCTTTGCTTGTGTATTAAAGATCGTTCAGAAGAGTCAGTATGGCTTAGATTCAAATCTGTGGGTGAAGTCATTCTCCGATATAACTATTCATCTCAGTGAAATTGCAGCAGGGTTGATCATAATTAGCATGACTGGTAAATGTAAAGTACCTTAATTTTTAAACTCTGATCACATAGGCTCATGCACTTACACTGGTCAGTATCTTCCTCCCTGCATTTTTATTCGAATGAGACATTTGGTAGAAATTCACTGTTACAAACACGTATATGTGATTTCTCAGAACTTCATACAATTTTCTCAGAAACCTGTTCTTGCAATATAACGTTGTTCTTTTTAGCAGTTTTCTTGTACTTTGTTTTCTTGTACTGTGCAATATCAGATGGCACTTGTTAGCCTTTTTTATTTTCCCTCAAATATTATACTTTCTAAAAATGTTTTATTTTTCCTCTTATGGCTAGCACCTGTGGGGCTTTCATGTACTCCTGTAGTGAACAGGAACCTCAAGAAATGTAAGCCAAGAAGCAACAATTTCAAATTGCAGTCCTGATGTAACAATCCTTTCTATATTATATGTAGAACTTATATAGGTCTTCATTGTGATGCAGAGTCCCTGTCAAGTAGAATCTGGGGAAGATGAATTATCAGAGATAAGATTCAAGGTAACTCAGAGAAACTGAGCTGGTTTAGAATGTTGTGCAATGTGTAGAAGTTATCACTGGTTTAATCTTCGTAGCCCTTTGCCTGTAAAGTCAAAGCATTTAGGCTTGTTTACACCAACTGTTCACATTTGAGACATTCAAAACAGCTCTTGACATAACTTAGAATAGCTTCTGCTTCTTTATTTTTTTCTGCACAGTCACCTTGTAGTTTTAAAGTCTGATGTCTTGGGACCTCATAAAGCTCAGAGCGAGTGCTGTATGAGAGATCTCTTCTCCAACAGCACAACGTTCCTGTTTCTACTCCTGAGGAGATGAGGTCTGTGATATATCTGATGCTCATCTTTCCTCTCTTCTTTGGGTCAGCAGGTAGGAGCCGTCCGTGTTCAACATTTGGAATGAAGGAACAAAACATTTGCTTGTCTGGCTGCAGCTTTTGAAATGGCTATGGGAAGCTGCTCCCTAGAGCTTTGTAATATTATGCCCATTGCTAAAGAAGGTGGAGTAGTGGGAGGAGAAATATACTGTAGGCAATAAACTGTAATAAGTGTGATTTATTTCATGGCTGCTACCATTGCATTTATGATATGTATATGTCTAGAGTCTGTGTGTGTATGCAGAAATGTCTTTGTGTCTTTGTATTATTAGATTTCAGTAGTACCTGCAACTAGCAGTGAGCAGGCTATCTAATCCATTGAAATCATGTATATTTTTTCCTTTAAAAGCTAGAAATAGACCTTTGTTTTTCAAGAAGGGGAGATGATTTAACTGCAAGTTACAGCTGGTTTCCTGCATTGTAGTCAACATATTTCTGGTTCATAATAATTAGCTTAAGGGTGTATTTTGTTCAATTTCCATAAGACATTTATGTTACTGTGGGAAAAAGAGTGAACTTTTTCAATTTGTAACTTTAGTCTAGTGGCAAAATAGTAAACATTTTCATACCAAGGTGTAGATTGTATTTTCAGCCATTTGACCTTTGGGCTGTAATGACTTAATTCCCCCACAGCTGTGGGACACTGAAATGTGCCTGCTTCTCCAGGGACTGAGCATATGTCTGGGACACCATCAGTTTGTGGCAATTTAAAAAGTTGCTGCTCACAAGTTAAGGTGCTGTGGACCATGCACATGTTCCTAGCTTACCCCAACGTGAGATAAAGTCCCTTCAATTAAACTACTTTCATTTGGGTTTAAGCCGAGTGCTTTATTTAGACATTGGAGCAACCCAAGAGAAACTATGCTGCTGATGGTGGGTCAGGAGAAGAGCGGTAACTTAGTAAGTCACTGTAACACGGTTGTATTTAATCATATGCCCAAAACCAGGTGTCCCTACTCCACACCTGCGTGATTCCAGCCTGCTGAAGGAGGCAGTAGCAGTGAAAGTACAGAAG
This sequence comes from Harpia harpyja, assembly GCF_026419915.1. NCBI lineage: Eukaryota > Metazoa > Chordata > Aves > Accipitriformes > Accipitridae > Harpia > Harpia harpyja. Next base: position 33,859,428 of record NC_068943.1, read on the forward strand.
GCGTGCTCAGACCTCTCTGGATACGGAATTGATGGCTCAAACAATTTTGGAGGTGTTGGTGTTCACACTTGCATGTGCCATAGCTTATTGATGTACACAAGTAAAGGTAAATACTATCAATTCAGAATTTTCCTCTCCCAGTCCTAACAAAGCTTTTTGTTTACTCTGTATAACTTCAAAGTTATTATATAAATGTTATTAAATAAATTTATTACCTAAATGCCTTTTGCTTCATTAATACCTCCTCTATCATTTTGCATTTGTGCCAACCAGGTACTGAACATTGCACTGTGATTTGGCAGCACTTTCCCAAGGTGTCAGTGAATGCACTGGGTCCTCATACCTAAAGAATTAAGCCTCCACAGTAGACTGGAGAGAATCAGTCAGTCTTAGCACCCTGTGAATGAGACATAGGCCTCAGGTTTACTGTTGTGTAGCTGAAGTTTGATGAAACATTGCACATCTGCTGAGCTGCGGTAACTATGCTCACATAGGCACACAGAAAATGCAAGGCAACATGACTTAGCTTACATCTCCTCCAGGCTGAACTAAAATCCCCTCATATTTGCTCAGATAGGAGCACACACATCGTCACTTGCTGCAAGGTCACTGGATGTGCAGTGACATGGGAATCAGTTCAGACTTAATCAGGAGTATGAGCCCTTAGTTCTTTGTGATCGAGAATGATTCTAGCAGTATTTTGCAAGAACGGGGGAGTTTGTACTAGAGTCCTATGGGTGGGGTGTGTGTACCTACTTCCTTGTTAAATTTCTTTTGCATTATCAACAGAGTATAATTTTTTTTTTATGCCTGTTCCAAGCTTTTGGGTAAAGTTCATGTGTAATGATAAACAGATGCTTTGTTGCATTTGTGTGATGGATGGAGTTATGCCTGCTGATAGGCAATTTCTTAAACACTTCGGCATCTTAATGAATGAAAGATGCTCTCCACTAAAGGTAAAATCACTCAGATCAGTTCAGAAGTGAACACTGAAATCCAGGAGCCCAAGGGCTGAGCCAGTGAAGTATTTGGGGTGGGAAGGAGGAATTCTAGCATTCCACCATTGGCAGCAGTTATGTTCCAGAAATGTGTAGTACCTTTAAAGAGGCAGTGGAGAGCGTGGGGTGGAGCAGCTCTTGGGAAAACACAGCCTGTGATTTCTCCCAGACATAATCTGAGGCCCATGAATAAAAGGAAAGATTTCCATTGGTTATATGTCCCTGCATACAACTGTGCATGGCCTAAGTCAGCCAGCAGCGTTAGTAATTCCCATTCCATGGATTTCTGAGCAGGGACAGCCTGACTGTGACTTCTCTTGAGTGGCTGCTGCAGAGCAGAGGGATGCTACACTGATGCTTCCCTCTTGTCAGATTATTTCACTCTTTATCCTACCTTCTTTCTAAGATTAGTTTTCTGGAAATAAATAATTCTTAAAGCCAGGGCCTGAATTAAAATCCTTATGGACCAAATGCACTCTTAGTTACCTATACAATAGCCCCTGAGATAAATGTTCATGGTTGAAGACGGGTGGTTCCCACAGATGTTACACTATGTTCAGCCTCAGTCCCAGGAAGGGTGGTTGAGCACAGCCTGTACAGCCGTGGCATATTGTTGAGGTTCTTTTACAGATCTCACCCTTCCACAGGCATCATATAACTCTTTTAGGTTTCTCTAAAACATAGGTTTCAGCTGTGTGGGTTTTAACAGGAAAAATACCCCAAACACACATCCTCTTCCTGTGCCTGGGGCCACCCTCATGCTTGTATAGAGGGGAGCCCCTCCATTTTGACCATATTAACAGAAGCACATAAAAGCAGAAGCAGAAAGAGCACTTTTACACTGCATTCATTAACACATGAAAAAACAATCTACCAGGACCAGGCTTGTTCCATTACATGTCACAAAACAATTGTCTCTGTGCATGCTGGTGCTTTTAAAGCTGACGCTGCTGTTGACTTAAAAGCTGTTTGTGTTACATCTGTCTATTAAGCATAGATTTCCATATGTACAGCGCCAAGGTGAACAAATCAAACATACACTCACACCACAACCAGAGAACTGCTGTAGTGAACACATCCACTTGAAATTCTCACATCCCTGCCCATGTCTTATTACTGTGTTTTATATTTAAAATACCAACATAACATGGGTTTTTCTATGAACTCGATCACAATGGTTTGACCAAGAATGACCATCTTTGTGTTGGTGTGGTACTGACAAATTACGGCTATACAAAAAGTGGAGAAGAGGAGTCTCCCCAGACTGGGGAATGTTGAGCCCTGGTTAAAGCACTGATCTGATACTCAGTAGCTCGGTTCCTTGTTCTACCAAAGGCTTGCAAAGTGGCCTTGGCTCAGTTTGGATGTATTTGATATATATGGATATATTCAGGCTATCTGTTCTAGCACCAAAGTTAGATATAGACGCTTTCTAATCCAAGTTCAGAAGAGACCTGGGGGCCATATTCAGGCTGCCTTTTATACATGCTTGTATCATTATCATAGCTACTTACTGGCTGGTCTAACAGTGGCCTGAATAGCTCTCTGGTGAGCATCTAAGTTACTGTTAAAGTCCATGGGCCCTGCAAGGTGGTCTGAATACAGCCCTTTATCTCTTTGTCTCAGCTCCCTCACCTGTAATGCAGGGACAGTAACATACCTCAGCAAGGCTACGGAGATGTTCGGATCCCAGTGAAGAGGGCTACTTTTAGAGGCAAAGATGTACCATGCTGAAACAACATAAGGGAACCTGGTTTTAGAGGAGTTTGGTGTCTGCAAGAGCTTACTCCAGGTAGAATATCCAAGAGTTAGAAAAGGGATGTAGAAGTTAGCAAGAGTGCACCCTGGCATCTGTAGCAGCAATTTTACATTGACTATGCTGTATTCCAGCTTAGCTATTTCCAGATGGCACTGTATTTTACAATTTCCTCTTGCAGTTGACTGCTATCATACATATATATAGTACAACAAAGATGTACACAAGGGTGAATTATTGCCTGTTCTTTGTTGTATACTCTTTCCCAAACATCTGGGGCTTTATTTATGTGGCATTTAGTCTTCCTCAGAAGAGTACCTTTGCCTGGAAAAGCAATATATGCAGCAGCTACAAAAGATAAGGAGAAAGAGAACAGTATGGCTAATAATGAGGACACCGACAGCAAAAATGTACAGGGTTTTGTCACAGTAATCCTGAGGCTGATGGAAAGGTGGGATGAAATTTGGCAGGTACACAGAAAAAACCCAGTAGTTCCCAAGAATGAACCAGAGAAAGAGGAAAAGGCTGAGGGTTAGATGGATGTAGTACTTGTGAGCATTCTGCCTCCAGGGATATTCGTCGTCGTCATCATCATCAATCACAACAGACTTGGAAAGCAGCTGCCTCATCCTGGTTGAGTCGTACAGCAGGAGAGTCACCTGGAGGCATTGGGGGAGAAAAAGGAATAAGTGAATTGGCTGTGGAAAATCTGAACACCTTCTGGCCACTGCCAGTCTTTGGGCCAAATTAAAATTGGTTGTGGGAAAATCATGTAAAAGAAAGCTGAGGAGCCACAAATGAGGCAGATCCTGCTGGAAAATAATGCATTTTTTTCCCTACAGTTTATTCACCGGTGAGATTTAGGCCAGACATTGGAAAAAACTTGCCAATGGTAAGGATGGAAAGGCACAAGAACAGATTGTGTAGGGAGATGGCAGCAGCTCCCACGCTGGAGGCTTTTGAGAACAGATTAGAGTAACTGCTAAATGACTTAAGTAGAGTAGTTCCTGCCTTGTAGTGGGTGGATTTGTCTCTCCTAACTCTATTTTCCATGGCTATATAGGTGAGTCAGCTTAAATAAAATTATGAAGGATCTAGACTTTGACCTAAACCCCAGATAAATTTCTTCAGATACTTGGAATGATTCTGTTAAGTTTTCTTCAATGAAGTGTCATTTTCTCAGATTGCTCCATTCCTGCCTTCAGTCAGAACCAGCAGAGAAATAGGTGGAATACTGTGATACCATGAGGTTAGGAAGGTCTGGTCTACAGGGAAATGCAGTAGGACTCATCAGCAATGCTTAGAAGATTTCTAGTTTAGTCTTGGCAATACAAGGTATGTAGGTAAGTTGACTGCAGTGCAGAGAAGCTTTCAAATTTCTGTCCCCTAAATGACTTTCTTAATTTGGGTAGATTTATATGAGAGGTACATACTGGGCCCAACAAGGATTTGGGCCAAACATTGTGAAACCTGTGTTACCTGGCTACACCTGAAACACTTGGCCCAGTCCTCAAGGCACTAGCTGTTGTAATTGGAGCTCCTCTTTTTAGGTACTGAGGTTCCTGTGCAAGCCTCCCTGCAGCGAGCTGTGTCTTTGGGGAAGGGACTCGGAGACACCCACTGAGCAGGAACCTGCCTCGGCCAACCAGGAATGAAATTCAGAGGGAAAGGTAAAAGATGTGGATTTATAAGTGGCTATGGGGAGGGGCGTACTGTCCAAGCAGGGTTCTCAGCCATATTCTCTTTCCCAGATTTATATTCTGTCCTCATTTTTCTGCTTGAAATGAGAGAGAGGAGCACCCCTCATTTTATGCTCTCCCTTCTCCATTAGTCAGTGATTAATGGTGAGAACACTGGCTAAGGAAAACCCATTTGGGTATATGTTCTTCCTGGTTCAGATTTTAGTCCCTGTGCCCTGTTTTCTAGAGGCAAGGCTTAGCAGGAGGATCCAGGACAACCTGGGAAGAGGATTTTCTTGCTCTTCCCTGTAAGACTGTTCAATTATGTATAAATAATTAAATATTTGTTCACAAAACCAGCTGTTTTTCTAGCCCAGATGTTGGTACCAGTTTGCGAGAAACGAAGATTAAAGTCCCAGCAGCAACATAGGCAAAGAAAATGGTGTTTCCACTCTATGTCTCACAGCCAGCTGAGCACTCAAACTGGTAGGCTTGTTCAAACCAGCAGAGCATCTTCTCAGGTGAACATTTATTTTAGGCAGGCAGGCTCATGACACACAGGAGGGATAAACCTACGTGGCCAGTGGGTCTGAGGTTTCTGCATGGGGACCTGTGGCTTGACCTGAAGCTCTGTGCAGCTCGTTAGCTTTGAGGTCAGCCCAGCACACAGGCAGCTGCTTGTACTCAAGCTTCACTGAGCTCAGCAATGGGAATGGGGTTAAATGGCAGATGAGCATTGGTTTTGAGGAAGTCAGAGAAACCTCCTAGGGGGATTTATGGATCTCAACTCCATCTAACCAGTTCATGGAAAGTGCATTTAATTCTTATGTATAGTGCCTTGCCAAGCTGTGATTGAAGCAAATTCTGGCAGTTGCTCACATTGTTAATAACTGCTGAATATACATTTATGGAGCAGCATGACATGAATTCAGCAGGCCTCTCCAGATGCTGTAGAATGGTTCAGTTGCCTTGGTGAACACCTGTAGGTTAGCATTGCCTTTTAAAAGACTGGAGGTGGTAAAGAGACTGATGAGGAGCCTGCAGATCTGTAGAGATCTGGGCCAGAAGGACTTGCCATTAAATTATGTTCATCACAGGACAACGTTCATTCAGAGTCCATCCTATACCCATTCTCTGACCTTTTAACTTTCAGAGGTCAAGCAAAGGTACTGCTCAGTGAAGTCGGTGCAGTCTGATGAACATAACAGAGGGCAGATTTGAGACGGGTGGTATTTGGCTACAGATCAAGCACTATGAGATGACACATGAGTTAGGCCAATCAAATTCTGACCAAATGTATTGCCAGACTGCAAAATAGGCAGTCCTGCTGTCAGCTGAAGCCAAATTCAAGCCATTATTTGACATCAGCAGGAATATTAACTGACCCACTTACCATCTTATTTAGGGTGAGAAAAACTGACTTTAAACCGGAAATAGCTAAGAAACAGTCAACATTTTTGATGAAGGCTTCAATTCATTAGCATGAAAATTTCCTTTCAATTGTGCTCTAATCTTTTCTAAACTATTATTAAATGAGCCTTTGATTATACAGATAAGTCCACTGGTGTGATCGAATGACTAAGCATTTGCCAGTAGAACTCATAGAATAGCAAATTCCTTATAACAAGATGAAGCACTTCCTTTTTTTCTCCATTTACTTATTTACTGACCAAAGGTCCTTGGGGGAATGATTCATATCCCAATGCTGTACTGCAGTTTGGTTACCACTGTGAAAGAGTGCAGGGGATGCAGAGACCTGCGGAGGAATATTATTTCCCCCTTCTTTCTCTCCTGGCAAAGAAAAGGGGCTAGAAACATGATCAAAGGGGACCGTAGCTAGCTGCTGTCTGTGGCATCTGCTGGTTGCAATATGCAGTGCTGTCAAGACGGAGACTAGCAGGTTCCCTTTCAAGGGACAGGCTGCCTGTACTGAAACATTAGGCCACAACCTGTCAGGTCTATCCTGTCTGCTCTGCTGGTGCTGGCCTCCTGGGAAGGTAGGCTGGGTGCTGGTTTGCTGCTGCCCCTGTTAGCTATGCAGGACAGCCAATGCTACCAGTGCAGACATTCTCTCCAGCAGCAGCACTTGCTGGTTTTAGCCCTTCGTGCCTCAGCGTTGCAATTCCAAAGCTTTTCCTTCACATCTGCCCCTTTTCCTTCCTTTGGCAGGAACATCATTGGGACAGCAAAAAAAACCAGTTTTGCCTAATCCTGCTGAGAAGCCTTAAAGTAGCTCTGCAGTCTGTTGTGACAAGCCTCTTCATGCCCACTAGCAGCCAGTTAACACTGTCTGCAAAGAGACTGTCAGAACGGGGTGATCCTTTACCCTAGAGTCAACGCCGAGTTATAGCTTTATCGTAGCCAGGGTGTAACACAGATATAGGGGTGTCTCTACTTGTCAAGCTGCCAGGCTCTGGCTCAGTGGAGATGTAAGTGAGCACAGTCCCCTACAAGAGAGGTAGCGTGGTTAGAAAATGCTGTGCCTAGATTAATAGGCCCTGCTGTGATGCAAGGATATATTTACTCTGGAAGGAAGCCATGCTGCTGTGTAGTCATTGCTTCTGGCCAAGTCAGAGTGGGAGTGAATTGAACTTGTGAAGGACTATGTACAAACACCTGTAGTTCTATAGTATTCCCAAAGCTAGGAGAGTAACTTCACTTTTTGTCCAGCCTGTGTGTCTGAAAACGAAGGAGAAAACTCTGGCAGGCTTGGAGGACTGCTTGTGGAAATAGGACCCCATTTACCACAGGCACCCATGTTATATAGTCATTTAAAGGCCAGGTTGGATGGGGCTTTGAGCAACCTGGTCTAGTGGAAGGTGTCCCTGCCCGTGGCAGGGGGGTTGGAACTACATGATCTTTAAGGTCCCTTCCAACCCAAACCATTCTATGATTCTATGATTTCCCTCAGTAGGGATGGTAGCACAGATGCTGTGAGGTAGGAGAAAGTCACAGCACAATGTGTGGGACAATGCTGAATGCTGAACTCATTAGCGTCTCACTTGACTGATGGGTGCTTTAGGTGCTGGAACAAGCACAGTTCAGTCCCGGTAGCTCTATTCAGTACTGCATGCACATAGCTGTCTGGAGCCATCATTATGTCTTAACTAGCAAGTCAAAGTCTAGTCACACAAAATATTTTTCACACACAGAAGGCACATTACCTTTAAGCTGCCAATCACGCCACCCACCAACAGATATAATGGAATTAGTGGCTGAACTGGGCAATCTTCCAAAAACTTCATTCCTGAACAGCAAAAATTAATGTTTGTTATCTCAAGTGATCAAATAGTGCAACAAGCTGTACAGTGAAAATTAAAGATGCTGTAAGTGAAGTGCAGTGCTTAGACCCAAGACTTTTATCCAGTGTCTATCGAAATGGGGGCTGAATTAAAGGGGGTTTGCATCTCCCACTACAGGAGTGAGGGCCATGAACAAACAAAAAGCAGGAGAAGGAAGAGAGAGAGTAAAGGTAGCAACAGCATTACTGTTGTTCTGGCATTACCGATTGGAGCCACGTACACAGGTCATTAGCTTCAGCCACTCTGTCTTTGTTAAATGAATGATTGACTGAGCTGGACAGGAAATTTTCATCAGCAGTAGAAAATTCATTGAAAATCAAAACCGTTTGTGAAAAGAAGGAATTCTGATAAGATTCTCCCAGGCCTTTCCTGCTCATTAGCTCCTGTGAGTGTGGCATGTTCCGAGTTAGATGCCTCAAAGCTTGGGAGCCAGTGCCCGTGGGAGCGCCTGGAACCGTTTTAGCTTCCCAGGCAGCTGATAGGGAACCGCAGAAGCTCAAGTTCCCAGGCTGTTTGGGTTGCTGGAGCTAAAAGCATTGGTTGTTATGGAGCCGGGGATCCTGGCAACCCTCAAATCTACTGCTAGAAAGAGAAAGCTGGGTAAGTTTTTGGGAAGGGAGTGTATGGCAGTATAAGGATGTTGCTGGCAGTAGACACTGAAGCTTGTGATACAGGTCTGTGGCAGTGAGACTCATCTGTCCAAATATAGATGTCTGCAATGCAGGCATCCATATCTGAACTAGTTTCCTAGACTCTCTTTATAGTCAATAGGGAGGAATAGACACTTGTAAAATTCAATTCATCTCATCCTAAGATAGGCATTTAAAATAGGTCAGATGAGTTGGGCCCTGAAAGTGCCTCTTTCTCTCCATGGCTATACAAGGAATCTAGACAGCCAGCTGCAGATTTCTAAAGTTAGCTGAGATGAATCCCCTGCCCAAGTCTCTAACCCAGTGGCATCTTTAGTCAATTTTAAACTGTTCATTACACTGTAATTTTATTGTTATTGATACCATGTTTCAGGGCTTCTACTGATCAGTTGCAGAGGACAGAAAGTATTTTCTGTTTTCTTCTTGTTGTATAAGTTGTTTTCAAGGAGAAATTTTGACTTTTCTCTGAATAATTGGGGTTATCTAGATGCAGGATACTGAGCAATGTGCTGGTCTTAGTGCTAAACATCTCTCAGGTGGAACGTCTTGCCTCCATGTTCAGAACTACACCGAACAGGAGGGATCAGGAAAGAAGTACCAGTGGTTTGGTTTGGGATTTTTGCCGCCTTCTGTAGCTGTAATCCTCTTCATCTTGACAATTTGCCCACCAAATCCACTGCTATTGTTGGTTCAGAACACTGCTGATGTCCTGAACCTCTCCTGCGCTCTTTGCGTAGCATAATACAGGTGTTCCGAATTGTGGTTGCTTGCTATAGACCTGACATCAGTCATAGGATACAGGGCAGTGTTTTGTGATCTGCTGCATGTAAGGGCTGGGGAGTCCAGTGGACTTTTCTACACTAAGTATTTACTACCAGCCTTCTCATAATTGAAAAGGGCTGGACTTAGGTGGATTTGGACTCTCTCCCTTTTTGTGCCCTATTGCAAGACTGTAATTTTTTGTCCATTTTGCCACTATGTAACACTGAGACCCGCTCAGACTCCCAAATTTACAGGAGTGGGCAGCAGGGAAATCATCACGAATTATATCATTTTCAGAAAGCAGCTGCCAGGGTTTCCAGAGTCCTTGGCCCTGTAATAGCCTGCCACAAAAGCAGCTGGCCAGGGATCTCGGGAAATATATTTCAGTTTAGGAACCTAGGCAGTTGCTATTTCCAGTGCGTTACTGAGATTTTTATTTGAGGCCAAAAAAATATAATCAAGAAAACATGCCAATTTGTTTTCATGGAGCTATGATTCTAATTCCCAGACAAATCTATTATGGAGTCCTGTCATATATGTAACATGACAGCAGTCAGTCTTGGGAAGGATTTGAATGACAGGCAGTGGTACTCTGTAGGTTTTGGGGGAGTATTGCAGGCAGATATGACAGCAAAAGAGGAGGTGAAACGGGGTAATACAGTAGTAACTTAAAAAATACAGCACTATGGGTGAATCGGAACTATGGACCTACTCTTGACAGATGGTCACTGATATTTGTTACAGTGAAATCTAGGCACACACATCATGTGCCAATCAATTCACACACAGCATGTGCCTGATTTATTTGGGAACTCCAAAACTAGTAGGAGAGCATCAGTGCTAGCTCTTCTTTCCCATGATCACCAGATATGTTTTCCTTTGACTGTTAATGATGGGATATATGGACCATGAGAGATCAAAGCTGTGCTTGTAGTGCAATTCTCCCTGCAAGCCAGAGCTGTCTGTGGTTTAGAGTGAAGAGCAATTGAACTTGCCCATGACACAGACCAGTGCATGAGTCCAAATGAATAAACCAGCAACATTTGCAAGATCAGACACAGCAAGGATGTCCAACGGCTTGCACAGTGTCCAAAGCTAAAAAAGAGGTGGGAGGCTTGGGGAAGCAGAGGTACTTGCACATTTTACCTCTCGGCTACCAGAGAACAACACTGCAGTGGGATTCAGGACACAAGTGGAAAGACCACTCGCGAGTGATCAGGATATGAGCTTCTCTAAGGACACTGTTTTGGGCAGTGTTGTGGCATGGCCCACAACGGATCACTGCTAACCATGTGTCCTTGTGACTCACGATTATCCATGAGATGAGGGGTCAGGAGGAATGAAAGCCAATACAGCACTGGCCTCATTTTAGCTGCTTTGCTCTTCTCAGGTAGCTGAAAATGGCTGAAGTGCATCCCATAGTAAAGGAGGGCCGCTGTACAGCAAGGCTAATCTGGTGTCTGGTGCCCGCTCCCCACCTTCTCTTCTAATAGGAGGCAGAGAACACAACATGTGAGGCCATTTTCAGTTGTTCCTAGTGGATGACTGCAGCTGCCATCCCTTAACGCAGACCTCCGTTGTGCCCTGGACTGTGGGCTTTACGCTAGGATCTAGGTGCTGCACAGGATTTATCTCAAAGGAATTGCTTCTGGGCACCATTTTACCAGAAAACATATCAGCAAATCAGAGGAAACTCACAGAAATGGTGAGTGGCTGAAGGACAGAAACGCAAGATAAGGTTATGTTAACAACAACTGCTAAAGAACAAGACTGGCTCCCACATAAAGGTACAGAGTATGAGAATAGGTTTCAGACAACTATCAGGAGCACTTGAGAGTTGAGGAATTATTTGGTGTAGATATGAGCATGAGGAGTATTACTGGGTTAAATTTGGACAGGGGAAAATTTAGACTGCCTATTGTGAAAACGATGTCATCAGCTTTCAAATGTGATTTAGCTACCCCTGGGGAACACTGTGTATAAAGGTAGTCTGGACAACATACAAGACTGTGTTATTGGGAGCAATCCTTTACTGTCCCAGAAACTAAAAAAAAATTCTCAAAAAAAGACTATGAGGTCCTTCCATAGCTCGCTCAATTTTTGGAGTGGTTAGTGAAAAAAGGGGATCATCTCTACCAGTAAAAGTTAGAAAGCTGCTAAGCAGTCTGTAGCTTAAATGATGTCACAAGTCTGGAGCTTGGAATATTTGCTGAGTCCTTTTCATGTATCTTGACTTACACTGTGATTTACAGTACTACCAAATTTTAAAAGTGTATAATGTTAGTATGTAATTATTACCAGAGCTACCAGTTATTCATCTCTGAGTTTTAACAAATATTATTATAATTTATTTGTTCACATTTGAAAATATCTCACAGTTTTCCTCCGCAGAAACCAAGAGCCAAAGTGACAGGATGCACACCAGCAAGTTATTCTCTGAGATCATGGTAACAGAATGTTACCAGAAAATCAGAGGCTTTTGCTTGGATAATAAATATCTGCATTTTCCTTGACATTTCATTTTCCTAAAAATACCTTTGCAGATATGTAGCTGCAGGAAACCAATATCCTCTGACAACACTATATTACAGTGACATTATCTCTTAATTTCAGTAAGTTGTGAAAAAAAAGAGCTCTGTGTCTGATGCAGGAGATACCCAGAGCTCCAGGCTAATATCTTACCGTACACTTTCCACTTCTCACTGATCTTAAAGATACTATGAAATATTCCTAGGAAATTATATTTATAAGTGGTCAGATTCCAGCCCTGGATTCATTTCCAGAAGGCTGGCTGTCAATATGCATGCAAGCTGTACCACACTTTGAATTATACCTTCCCACCCCTGTTCCACAGCTCAGGCGTATTCAGCCTGGGGAAAAGCTAAAGCTAAAATCCTCTTAAGGGATAAATAGCAATTTTAAGTCATGGATAAGCATAAGAGCCTAAGTGTTGAGATGTAACAGTTCAGTCCATTTCCCTACTTCCTAATTGCTCCTTAATCCCTCATTAGAACTCCCTAATTCCTAATTAGGACGTCCTAATCAGAATCCTACCCCAGTCATCACTGGTACTCGGAAGGCACCACATAAAGGAAGCAGCACCAACCTTTAGCTGAACACTTTTTTTGTGGGTTTGGCCAACTATATATGCCAACAGGCTATGTGTCCCGACTCCCTTAGAAGACATCTCATCTCTATGCAGACACCTAAAAGAGGGTATGGGACTTTCGCTGTCAGAAACACCCATTTCTCTTAACTGCCTGCAAGGGCAACACATGGCACTTCTTAGCTTGGTTACAGATGCATACAGTCCCAATCTAGGTGGAATGCATCTTGCCCACAGCATCTGCATGTAGAATTCATTTGCACCATCTTTCACGAGTAATGAGGCAGAAGGTGAACAACTTCTCAAGGACACCCATCTGGAATGATTGTAAGGGCTCTTGAGGACAGGACTTAAAATTCAAAGCGATCTGGGTACACGGGAAAAAGACATCCAAAATCTACGAGGTGACAGCTGATAAAAGCTGAACACTGTGTATAGAAGAGAAAACTTCAACGTAAATAAAAAATGAGAAATGTCTGATAGGGAGCAGCACTGCCAAAAACCATCTGGGCTTCCAATGCACCATAAACTAAATTGGAGCCAATGAGCTGGTGCACAGAGAACATCTTTCATTTTGAGGTGTGTTTACAGGAATCCTGCATGTTAGACAGAGGAGCTAATTATTCTGCACTGCTCATTCCTCAGGTCTCAGCTGGAGTCCTGTGTTCCATCTTTTTTTTTTTTTAGGGGAAAAAAAATAGTTACATTGGCCAGAAGCCAAAGGAGGGAGGCAAAAATGCAAAAAAAAAAGCTACAGAAACAGTGACCTGTGAGGTCGGGATGAAAGAAGTAGGTTTTTGAGATCTCTGGAAAAAGATAGAAGATGGAGTAGGGTTATAATAGCAGCCTTCAAACAGTTCAAAGGTTCTCTTGAGTAGGACGATGACCAATCTGTCTTTGTGACCACGATGGGTAGGACAGGCTGTAATCTCTTTAACTTGCTATAGAGAAGATTTAGGTTGGATATGGGGAAAAATATTTTTTCTGTGAGAGCAATAAAATGCTGAAATAGGCTCCTTGGGAAGCCATGGAATTTCCTTGAGCAAGGGCAAGTCAGACATCTGTCAGGGATGCTGTGAGCATGCAAGCCTGTCTGAAGGTGGAGGTGGGCTGGTGTCTACCAGTGTTTCTCAAGTGGGGGTCGCAACCCATGTGGAGGATGTGAAAGACCCAAAGGGAGCAATGAAGTGTTAGAAAATGCTCAGTTTAAAAAAAAAAAAAATCTATGTTAATGGTAAGGAAAAGGTGATGCTTAGGAAAAGAAGAGCCTTATGCAGTTTAAAAATGTATAAAATTCTGCAGCTCAAAGGATTTTCCTTTCCTTTCTTAAATATTTGATCTTGAAATGCTACTCACAAACCCAGCCTTTGGGGGGTTATACAGAGACACATCAGCCAAAAACCAGGTCTCACTTTCAAAAAGGTGGAGAAATAGCAGCCTAGACCATCTCTTCTTCCCTTCCAGCCCTACACTTCCAAGACTTTCACAATGCAGTTAGTACAGAGGGATCCCAATCAATGAAATCTTCTTGTGTCGGATTCTAAGCTTCCTCCCACAGACAGAGCCCTGTATTGAGGTAAGACACACTGGAGGGGTATTTAAGACAAATAAGGTCAGAATACAAGCAGCGCTTCCTCTCCGCCATGCAGTGTGGGCTGGGATTCTGCCTGACGCTAAAGTACCAACCCAGAGGTTTAACAGTTGGAAACTTTAAGTTTTCCAACTCCTTTCTCCCACCAGATGTGTTAACCTGCCACACAGTGCTGGCAAGTTCCTATCTGTAAATTGCTTTAGTAGTCAACTTACCTATAAAAGTCATGGACAGTGGTAAGGCAAGGAAAGCGAGAAGCCCAAATATAAAGCATGCTGTGAATGAGAAAAGAAAGACAGCGTTATTGGGGCTGGTTGAAGTTTAGAGACCAGCAATTCCATCCAATGCTTTACAGATGGTGTTTATCTATAAAGTTGTGTAGTGAGAAATGCAGTGCACTCGATGGGGTGGGAATATGGTGTTTATGGTGCAACATTTGAGGTGCTGGGACCAGCAAGTGGTTTATCACTCTCCCAGAGCTCAAGCTTCCATTTTTCAACTCATATATTGTTAGTCCTTGTATCAGTGGAAGAGCAATGAGAGACACAAACTGCTTTTGTGGCTACTACTTCCAGCTGTCTTATTGCAAGGGCAAGGACTCAGCCACTGCTGCCTTAGCCTGCATCAGCTTCAGAGGCACTGCCAGGTGACTCTGCAGTAACAAGTAACTTTGCATCAGCTAATCCATGGCAACTGATGAGCCGTATCTGTTTGCTAAGCAAATAGCAGCTTTAATGCTATTCCACTTAGTTTTCACTGATAGCTAAATAAACTGTCTTTATTGCAGATGTGATTAGTTTCTGGCTGGTCTAACTCCCTGACCCAGCTCAGCTCATGAACACGAAGGCAGCAGCCCCGCTACAAGGAGTGGGACTTGTCATTGGGCTCGATCAGCTTAAGCTGCATGGAAGGATGCTCTTGGGGGTGCACGCAGACTGTTCCCGCAGACGAGTGGATCCGAGGTGCTTAGTTACTCCCCAGGGAGCTGCTGGTGTATCTGAGCCCTGATATTTTCCCAGCACAGCCTGATGCTGCAGAGGATGAATGCTTACCTTTGCAGAAAGTGAGAAACAATAGTCAAGAACAGTGTGAGCAGCCTGTTTTAGAAGAGCTGTCACCTCTGTGCCTAATCATGAACACTTGGCAATATTAAAGTGAAACGCTGCCCTGCAAAATGAGAGTAAAACATAATGAGGATATTCTCTGGCGAGCGTCCCTGCAGAGCCCTTCTGCAAATGGCTCAATCTGCAAGTAGATGCCTAAGGAGGCAAAAGGGTGGTAAGCGGAGGTGGGCAGAGATTGCAGAGGGGCTGAGAAGGGCATGGATAAGAAAAGGAGTAGGATGTCTCCTTGGAGGCTTACGAAAAAAAGCAAGCATTCAGGGCTGGTTTGGGACCAGCCTTTCCCCAGGCAAACTGTGTCACGCGGTTCCCCATGCCAGAGAACTGCAACCTCTGCAAGGCGAATGGCATCCTCCTCGCCGCGCAGGAGCGGGGACACTGCCAGCACCCCACGTACAGTGCCACTCCGAGAAACTCTGCAGCACTGCCCAAACGTCACCCTCAGGGTGCCTTAGAGAAAACGGGAAACATCGTTGCTTCCATTTTACGGAAGGAGAAACTGAGACAGAGTACATAGGAGCGGCATCAAAATTCAGAGCAGATCCACCAGGCTTTCTGACTTGCAGACACTTTTCATGGGAACTCACCATCCCCCACGCACTGCTCGTGTTTTCTCCGCAGAGAACGAGGATCTTACACTTCAGCGCTTGAGAGACATCCTTCTTTCTCAGAAGTAGCATGTTTGTTATCTCTATGAATTGGTAGAGACTGAAGATATTTTGAGCTGAAGAAAGCACTTCTGTTCCTTTGTGCCACCCCTCCTCCTCTCCCGGTCTGCCGGTCTCTCACACACACACATTTTTGCTCAGGATCTCCTATCTCTTGAATGCTGCACAGTACAGAAATTCTTCCTCTACTTGAATAGTGCCCTACACTTGACTAAGCTCTTTCAAATGCTGACAGCCTCTCATTAGAACAACTCAGCCTAGAGCCTCCCTTTTCACCACATGTCACATCTCATGCTAAGTCCTCTTGCTGTTACATTATCTAGACTATTATTTTCACATTTGGATGTTATGTTATTGTAGCTGAGTTAGGCTTCCAACACACCTGCATCACCTGCAAATAGTGCCCACAGCCTGGGCAACTCATTTATCTGGTATCCAAATGAGTGCAGTTCGGGTCTGCAGGAGTTGCAGCAGTCGCAGAAGTCCTGTCATCGCAGCGCAGCTCCCAGAGCAGCATCACCCCTCATAGCCGCCTCTTGTTTCTGCCCTTGCTGCACGGGCAAGTACTCAGGAGCCCGGCAGGAGAAGGCATCATGTCATTTCTTAATCCTGCAGCACACGGTCTGTCTGACCCCCCGGGGAGGGACGCTGCGGTAAGCTCTGTAAAAGGCTCCGGGGGGGCCCCGTGTATACGTGGGGCTGTGCATCTGGTACACAGGTGTCCGTGGTTGCTTGTGTCTAGCATCTACCCAATAGCTTGATTTTGGAGGGGAGAAATGGGAGGTAGGGACCACTGGGAGCTCAAGAGAAAAAGATAATGGTTCATTAATTCCCCTCCCAAAGCAGTCGCTGGGAATGTATTTACTCATTATCTCCCCATTCAGCTACAGCCTCTTAGGTCTTGAATTGGAGGGGCAGATGCATAGTCTGGGAAGGCTTCCAGATCCATGTTTAACAAAGTGAGACTCTCAACAATTGACTACACAACTGGCAGGGCTCCGCAGCCGCTCTCAATGCCGCTAGCAGCACTAAAGACTGTTTTCCCCAAAACGTGTGGGGTTTTCACAGAAATGCCGCTCAGTCGGGACACATGCACTCTCCGCCTGGATTTGTCTGGGTTGTGCTGCCCCGTTCTGGTCCAAAGACAAATTGCTCAAGAAAATGGTATTTGCCGCAGGGTAGCACAGCTCTGCAGAGAGGATGCTGCGATCTGTGCAGTTTCACATGTGGGGCTTGTGATATTTTTAAGTCGGTGATATCACCTCACAGGCTGGTCAGAGAAGCCCCTGGACCCATTCCTAGCAAAAGTAGCAAAAAAAGGGCTGGTAGTCTCTAAAAACACAAGAGGGTGAGGAAAGTGTTTCCAGGCATGGCTCAGAAGGACATCTCCTCCGTGAAACTGGTGTCAGGGCAGCGGGCAGGAGAGCCCCATGCTCTGTACTGCCAGGGTGGCAATGTGATGGGGCACTGGTAAAGTCCTGCTTTGGGAGGCATTAGCGAGCGAGTCCTGACGTGCCGGGAAATGGGAGAAGGGAAGAGCTCATGTCTGGGATCACAACAGAGGAAGAGAGCGAGAGGCTCTATATCTGGCATGTTCCTTGAAATCTGTGGGCACAAAAGTCAGATCAGTGGGTGCAGATTTTGTGTCTCCTGCCCAGCAGGATGGCCAGTTGATATAAATCTCTTATTTAGCTGAGTTTCTCCTGCCAGGGTCTCCCCACGGAAGTAAGCAAACTCGAAATCACTGTTAATGTTATGGCTGTACGTCATGGTCTCTCTTCTATCTGACGCCTGAGCCATTACATCTTCCATAGCCATGCCCCTGGACTGCAGCTCTCCTCCCCTCCCTCTGCTGCTCCCTTATGCTGGTCCCCAGTTATCTGCCTGGCCTCAGGGCACGCAGCAGCTGAGTTGTCCTCTGGCGCGTGGGACGGATCTGGAGGCAGTATTGGACGTGACACCAATTCACCTGTGGGCTCGTCAGACTTGATTTTGCTGCCATGATTTTTCCAAGCACCTGGAAGTTTCAAATGAGCTCAGGCTGTCCCTGTTTACTTTGAAGATAGAAAAAAGTTTCTTTCTTTTCAGGTAAGACAAGTCCTCACGGGATTTTCAGAAGTGATTTATGAGTATAAATTTCAACCTACCCACTCTTCTTAGGTAGTACGCTAATACAGCTGTAGTGCAACCTACTCAGTAGAGTGTGTGACAAGCTCTCTGATAATAAATACAGGAATAAATGAAGTGTTGTGTACATTAACATCACTCCCAAATGCTGTTTGTTCTACAGCCTGTCAGGCTCCTGATAAAAAAGGATTTTTTTTTTTTCCTAAAATGAGATGCTACCAGCTTCCAAACAAATTCAGCAGTTACTCCAGGATTTATCTGCGTGAGCAAGCTGAGGAGCAAAACTCTGGGTGTAAACTCACGGTACTCCCTTCGGATGCCCCGTGGGAACGCTGCTCTGAAGGGGGCTGACTCCCAGCAGTCTGGATGGGAGCAAATTCAGGTCAGCTGGCCCGGCCCGAGGACTGATCGTGCCCTGAGGCAGATGCAGGTGGTAGCACAGTAGTTTAGCAAGCAGTGTCACGGTGGGCTGTACAGCAGCACAGACGTTGGTGGTGTAACAGGCTGGAGTGCAGACGGGGAGCAGATATTTTCATCCATGTTTTATTTCTTCACAGTATCTGCAGGCATCCCCTGCAGTATTGATAGGGACTTGGAGCAAAGAAAGGATGCGGTGTGTGTGGATGCTGCAGTGGCAAAGCAAGTCTCAATGGATCTCTGTGGGGAACCAGCTCCCAAAAGGTCGTGCGTTTTACAGACCAGGGACGAGTCTGCCCGTGGGTTTGGTAGCTGTGGATACCGCATGTCTTTCTGGGCTTTTGAGTGACAGGAAAGTGTCACTCCATCAGATGGGATATGCAGAAAAGGTTTGAATGAACTAACTTTGAAGGAAAAGAATTAAATCTATTCAGCTTGGCTAGCCAATGGCCAAGTGAGAGAAAATAACAGCAAGGTTTGAGCACTCAAAAAAGAACCTCTGAAGGATCCATAGAGCTACGAAGGTAGAGACATGAGATAAACTTGAGCAGAAATGAAGATTGCTCTGTCCATGAGGCTAAGTGCCACAGCAAGGAGATGGAATAGTCTCTGGGGATGAATGGCAGGAATCCCACCCCGGGGTGATTTAGTCCCTGGACCAAACTAGATAGTCAGCAGCTGGAGGATTCAGTGTAAGGAGCAGCCGTTCCCATGGAGGTCTCCAGCCCCAGTGCAAAGCATCCATAGGAGGCAGGGGAAGTGTGATAAAACAGACGCGCAGACCAAATCCAAGCTCAGGGCCACCAGCTGTTTGCTGCACGCCATCACTGTTTGCTTAGACAAGGTTGCGTTACTGTGAAATAGTACCTTAGGACACAGATGAGCTATGCCAGCATCACACCACCTAAAATGTAAGTTCCAGGTTCCAGCACTGGCAGCAGCAATGCTGCTGTCATCAGACATGGTGTGGAATAAGGAGGTGCCAGAAATCTGGGAACCTTCAAATTGGGGAGGATGTAGATATGGATGTACGTGCTTTCAGGGTTAGGCAATATTGCAGAGTGGCTTGTCTGAATTTTATGCCATGCCGCTAGCTACTGAACTACAATTATGCCATGGTCTAGGTTCTGGATTTGGCCCCTTGTGATTAATTTCCAGATGTACTTTTAAAACAAGATTTAGGCATTACATAAAGAGCCACCAGTTTGCTTTGCAATAGACCCAGGGTAGTGGATTAGCCTTCTTTTTTTTTTTGGTCAGTTAGTTAAAGACTGCCCTAATGTTCTGAACTTAAATTGCTGTACCAAGAATGAAAAGAATTTAAATGATGCTGCACAGGTAGGTTGACTTTTTGGAGTAATTTCAATATCAGGAGACCATAGGTACAAATGTGGGGCTGTGCTGAAATGATCTTTGAAAAATATACACAGGATGATGAGAAAAAGTGAAATTAAGTGTCACTGCACTTCAGGAGGGTTTGCATTTTAATGAACAGAAAATCAATTTTGGATGCACTAGCTGATCCATAGCTAAAGCTGAGTTGATTTTGAACTCAAATGTAATGAAAACCTAAAGATAATGAGTTTCCTGGAACAGTATTTCTGAGTTGCCTTACACATGGGTAACTTTGTGGGTACCCCATAGGGTGCTCCTGGTGTAAGAGAGCATAGATGAGATCAGAACTACCCCTTTTCTTTCAAAAAAATTTCAGAAAGATCATTTATTTTCTCTGTCATCATTAAAGTCCCAGAGGCAATTTAATACCAACAGGGAACCGTGACATTTTGCTTGTAACCAGTAGGAACAAAAATCAGAGAAAATACCACTTTTGCCTTTTTTTGTTGTGATATTCACCAACGGGCCCAAATTCCCCCCTGCAGGGTGCGAGGGAACCCACGCCAGCCCAGTCCTGCTCCCCGGGGCTCATTGGGGTGTAATGAGAGCACCTCGTCGGGGTGTAATGAGTGCGTGTTCATCACTCCCCAGCCCTCCTTTCCCCGGGGCAAAGATGAGCCCAAACAAGTGGGCCAGAAAATGTCCTCTCCTTCCCTGCCTGTGCCTGGTTCCTGCGGGTGGGCCTGGTTTGAACCCAGGGCAGGGCTGTCTGTCCCCCCGGCTTGGTTTTCTCTGAAGGGTTGTAAGGCAGCAAGCAGTTAAGGTGCTTAATCATTAATAAAAGTTCGTTCTGAACTTTGAGAGCTTAAGTGAAGCCAAAAGCAGGAATATAAAAGACCCCAAGGTAACGGCCCTAGACTGGCAAATGCAGCAATTAGTGTGTGTGAAGTATCAATTACGGTGAGTGGTCAAAGGGTTTTCTTCTCATATTCGAGTTGAATTAGAAATTGCTACTGCCTAGAAGTGAAAGCAAAAGGCACTTGCAGCTCGGAGTGAAAAGGAGATGCAGTCGGCGGGAGGAAGATGCTTGGATTTTAACCTCCTGCCAACAACGCTGCTTCCCTGGTCTTACAAAAACCCACCCCTGAAGACTATTTCTCCCGTACCTCTCCATCCAGCTTGTACGGCCCCCAGCTCCAAATGTCTCTGGGTGAAAAGGGGGCTATTCCTGACCATGTTCTGTCCCTGACCTCGCGTCCCCGCGTCAGCACGCAGGCTGGCAGCAGTTTTGCTTTGCGGGAATTGCTCCTGGGGGGGTTCAGTCCCAGGCTGGCCGAGCTGCTCTTTACCAGGTGGTTTTCCCTGCAGGTATTTCTGCTGGACTACATGTAAGGTAAAACCTGAACCAGGAGACAAACACACTATATTGCTTAGGTTGTCTGCTGCAGCCCATATTTAGGTACTTAGTGGTGTTTGTATTTGTTTGAAATTTTACACTGGTCTGCTCTAATCCCAATACTGTGGCAGGCAGGTGCTGTCGGGGTAGAGTTACTATTGTGTGCTCCATCAGCGCCCAAAATTGCCTAGGAAAGGAAATACCTCAGGAAGAAGGGAAGAAAAGGAAACTTCAGTGGAAGATTCAGGTGGGACTTGGTATCGTCTTAATTCCCTTGTATACTTGCCTTAGCGACAGGGCTGCTTAAATACAGAAGGTGATTACCATGAGAACTGCCTTACCATTGCTGGCAATTTTAGATATGCACCGGTGGCAGGCTTTCTCCAGGCCGGCAGTCATTGTGAAGAAACTTTTCGGGTGTCTGTGGGGATACAGAAATGAATATGGTTATGAAAAGTGAACTTACTAAATACCTTGACTCAGAGTCACTCACACACTTTGTCAGGCTTTCCCTGCCCTCAAAGAACTCAAAGCGTCCACAAATCCAGCCAGCAGCATGGCATACCCAGAGTCAGGTAAGCTTTGGGCTTTGGGCTTGCCCGCTGGTGATGCTAGAGCTTTGGGGTCACAGGAAGGCTGGGGGAGAAGTATGAATGCTGTCTTCCTGAAAACTATGAAAGGTTCTATCTTGACTTTGATTGGAGTTGGGGCAGGATGAAGTGTATTTAACTGTTATGAGAAAACGCAGTGAAATGGGTAAGGTTCACTACACAAACCTCTGCAAAAGTTATTTAGCAAGCAAAAATGAATTAAAGGGGAGGAGAGAGGATGAAAATAGTTGTAAGATCGAGGAGGATTCTGAAGAGGAATGTAGAATAAAAACTGCGAACCACAGGGAGCCCAGAACAAGATGCCTTTGATAAAATAGTAGCTGGATTAGAAAGTAGCTCTTTGTAAAGAAGAATTTTTATGAGGTGGGGTGAGGGATGAGCAAACAGCTAGGCATCCAAGGCCTGGGCGTCAGACAGCACCAGACAGTTAAGTAGCATCCAGCGTCAATGGAAGTGTGGAAAGCTCACAGACACACACACACGCTCCAAGCCTCAGACCAGGGTCACCACAGGTCTACCACCGACACACTGGGTGACAGGTGAAGGTGTGTGCGGAGGAGGCTGGGACGGGGCGAGCTGCCTTTCTGCACATCCCTCAAATTAACCTCTTTAAATTTCCTAATGACTAACGGGCAATATTTTAAGCTTAGCCTCATTCTGTTCTAAGCTGACATGAAACCCACCCCAGCGGGATTGCTCATCATGCAATGCTGAGCCCATCCTGCCCTACTAGGGACCACAGGGCCCCAGACACATCTTGAAAATAAAGATAGACTTGTACCACCCAGCCGACACGTGGCCATACCCCCTCCATAGCCTGTCTGAGCCCTACCAGATGTGGCTGAGCACATCTGGCTGTCTCCTGGGAGCCTGCTTTCTCCTGCAAGCCCAGAGACCCATCAGCTGCAGCAGCACAGGACCCTCTGCTGCCATGGGGAATGGGATGGGGTTTGCTCCTTGCACATCGGCGTTGCAGTTTCTATCTCCTGGCAGTGACGGCAGGAATAGAGGCAGGTCTGGCTTTACCTGTTGGTGAGCAGTCAAGCAAGTAGCAGGCACTGAGGCTTTCGCGGACATCCCACCGTGTCAGTAACCCATGCTGAGACACTTGCCTGTAGCAGCCAGCCACCAACATATATATGTCTAGGTTTCTAGTGTGCATCATCACATCAGGCGTCTCGTGAATTTTAGCTCTCCTTCTCCAGCCCTCGTCTTCATACTATGCCACAAGCCTCATTTGATGGGTGGTACTGCTGTAATAAGCCTTGCAAATCCCAGTGGATATCTCCATCAGTACTGAACGATGGACTGGAATGGATTCCATAGGAGTGCCTGACCTCTGGGGAGTGCATGCTCCTTCTCCCAGCCACCAAACCTTCTTCAGAAGAGCAAGTACTCTGCAGCCTTTGGGCTGCAACTATTGACAAATATTTTAGGGAAGAAAATGAGCACTGTTGCATGCTCAGGGAAAATAGGAAGGAGGAAGGGAAACTGGCAGTTTCCACAACCAAACGACACATTCATTTTAAACTTTAAAACTTTTGGTGCAGATTTGTTCCTAGAAAGTGCACAAACAGGCATTCATTTTGAGTATGCCATTGGCTGCTGACAAATATGTTCTAAATTATGCAGAGATCAGTAATATTAGTCTTTATATAAATGTTCACAACTAGAATTACTTTTACAGCAGTAATTCTTACAGAAACCATGTTAACAAAACCAATGCCATGTTAAAAATTGGTTGAATACCAAATTCTCTTGAGCAGAATTGCGTGTGGCTGGGAATGCTGTATTTCCATAAGCAGAGGGTAAAAACATATGTTTTGTCTAAATTTACTGTTATTTTACACTAAAGGAAAAAAGACAAACTGAAGGAGGACTCAGTATCTGGGAGCATGTCACCATCTAGTGATGGAGCCCAGAAATGACTGTGAATCAGAGCTCTGTGTGTGCAGTTTTAACAGGTAAGCTAAAGAAAGCAAATTCATGATGGCTGCACACAAACGTGTTCACACAAGGACACAGCACACATCACCACCAGGCAATGGTTTCAATCCCTCCTCAGATATTGGTTTTGACTCCTACAGGACTGGCAAATCCCTCAGAGAAGTCATTATGTTTGCTGGCTAAATAGGTGTTGCCCCTTTCCCCCAGCCCTTCGGTGATTCTGCAGAAGCTGCTGTGGGTGTTAAAGATCAATAATTTCCTGTGTGCCAGTGCGTGAGGGTGCTAAAGTGCAATTCAGCAGCCAGGCAGCTGGGGAACAGTTTTGTTCCCCAGCTGAAATAGGGAAACGATTGCTGAAACTCGTAGGAAACGGCAAGCGGTGGCATGCAAAGGCAGGGTGGATGTCCTGCCGCACAGTGCCCGCTCCCGGTTTGCTGGTGAGTTGGGAAAGTCACAGGCGAAACGGAAAACTCAGCCACCACTAGAAAAAAAAAGTTAAAGACCAAAGCCAACTTCTGGACCTCCTCCCGTTAGTCCTCCCCTGGGGTCATCTCCCTGAGGTGAAGGGACCTGCTCTTGGGTTACAAGGGCCAGCAAGGTGGGGGACGAGTTTCTGAGCCCCTCGCAGGAGGCTGGGGCCTCTCCACATAGCCGCTTTTCGGGGTGGCAGGTTGCAACCCAGCCCCAGCAGAGCCCCAGCATCCCCGTGCCTCCCCCAGCCTGTCCGGCACGTCCCCGTTCCGTGCCCGCTCGGCCAGCGGCCGGTGGCCAGGTTTGCCCCAGCGTGCTGGCTGCTGCCCGCCTGGCACTCGTGCCGTGTCCCGCACGGCCGACTTCTGCTGTAAGTCAGTTCCCTGTCCCTGGCAAGCAGCAGCGATAAGTGTCTGCAGCGCAGACCCTCCATCCCAGTTCCTTTGCTGTATTTCAGCCAGTTTTAGCTTTGAACTATTTTTCTGGTCGTTATTCTCACCCTAAATGTTTAAGTAACACGAGTCAAAAGAAGAGGAGCGCCGACCGGCTGGCGCATCCCTGACCCACGGCGAAGCGGAAAGGCAGCTTCACGCTGGCCCCACCACCCATCGGCCCAAACAAGAGCCACCTCCGCGCTTGTCCCACGGCGTTCAGTCCTCTCAGACCGAGCTCTGCCCTCTCCCAGCTTCAGGTGCCCCACTCTGCACTGGGGAACACAACAGGCAGAGTCGCTGGGGCTTCCTAAGACCCCGGTTCCCACTCAGCGACTGCTGGGGGGGTTCTGCTGGGACACGGTGGGTGCACATGGGCCAGCAAGCCCCTCTGGAGCAAGGTCTCTTCTCTAAAGACTGCTAGAGGTAATGGTTTCTTTTTTATTTTTCTAAAATAGTCAGAGCAAAGTCCTCTTCCAGAGCCGATTTCTTCCTAACGAGCCACAAAGCCCCATACTAGCTTTTACCCCGGCACATCGCCCACTTCCCAGCAAATCCCTCTTACCTGAGGGTGCGGTGGGTGCCAAATCCGTTCACCTGCGCCCGTGGGAGACCGGGCAGAGGAACCGCAAAATCCAGCCTTCAGCAACAGCCGGCTGGGAGAGTCGTCTCCGGTGGGACCCCGGAGCCACACTCGGCTCCCGGGGACCCTGCCCATGAGCAGTGGGGTGCAGCGGGGGCTCACCGGCTTCTATTTCTCCTGGCCGGCCACTAGCCCACCGCTCGGCAGCAGCACCGTGGGAGCTGTGGGATGCGGGAGCGCTCGCCGGCAGAGCCCATCCTCACTAGTTTCCCCACTCCCACGGCTGGCTGGAACCACAGCCCACCCTGCGCCATTTCAGGGTGTCAGCAGGGGGAAGCAAAGGACCCCACATATCTGTGACTGTACTGGAGGAAAAAAAAAAAGAAGTTTCTTTTGCGAAGTCTTTTCTTTTGGAAAAAATAAATAAATATTAATTTATTCAGAAATCAGTAGTGAGTGGTAAGTACTTGGTTTGTTCTTCGTGCAATTTCCCCCCCTTCCTATCGATGCAGTTGATAGAGCTCCTTGCAAACTGCCACGTATATAACCTTAAGCGTTGGCTAGTTTATATGTCTTGTGTCATCCTGGCAGAGGTCTATTTGCTAGGTCACCTTCCCATCAGCAGGTGACAGTTTGGTATCTCGGGTCTAATTGTAGGTGTGGCATCATTTTCTGGAAAGCTCTTTTTTCTGTACGAGAGAAAGTGGGTTTGAGGGAGAGCACCTCTGCAGGAGGAGTGACAGCATTAATAAGGATTGACGTGTATTTTGAATCCTTTTGGAAGGGCCCCACAAAGAAAGAAAAGGTTACCTGCTGCGTTAGTCACCGGCAGGGAGCTGACAAAGCTCCGGCTCAGGAGGAACAATTCTGCCTTCAGCTGTCAGGTTTGCGCAGTTCACCGCCAATATCATTCCTGGTGCTAAAGGTCTCGCATTAAGAAAGGGGCATCCACGCTGGGGTCAGCCAAGGGGAGGAAAATGATGGGGTTTGACGGCTAACTTTGCACACTGCTGGGTTAGCAAAACATCTGTGCATGTGCACAAACACAAGCACATGCTGGTTTTTCTACTCTCCATGCTTTTCCCTGCTGCATGGCCACATGCGCTGGAAAACGCACTGACCCCATGGTTATGTGACTGCCTGTTTTCCAGAGCCTAGCAGAGTGACAGGGGTGAAATACCGAGCTCTTTCCTGCTGTTTCATCCCCTGGATGCTCCTGTTCGGAGCACAGGTAACACCAGGCAGCAGAGAAGCTTGTACCACACCTGCAGCGCTGCCTGCCCCATGCCTGCTCGGTCCAAACTAAGGTTTTAAACATAGAAAACGTAGTGCAATTGAAGCCTTTGCTTTTCTGGTTTGGCCCTTTAGGTCACATCTTTTGTACACAACGTGAGGCCTCAGAGGGGCTGTGTGGCTCAGGGAGACCCGCTGCAGGGTGCGGCACTGTAGGAAGACCACCAAATGTTATTAGATTTTTTTGATAAAATGGTGAGAAATACCATCACTGAAAGCAATGGATCCAAAAAGAGGTCCAGCCTCCCACACTGACAGCTTGGCACTTCCATGAGCCATCAGCTCCACGTGAAGAGGTATCAGCAACTCCTAGGGAAGGTGGTAGATGCAGAATGTGGGGCGGCAGCGAATGCAGAACAGGGTAAAATCCCAGATAGAGCTGATTCTGCAGCTATAAAGCAAGATAATTTCAGAGAGCAAAAGAGGAATTTTGCTAGTGTGTCTTCAGGTCCAAGGCTGGAAGCCTGGAAAGTTTTGCTTGAGGAAGTTTGGCAGCGAAGCAAAGGGTGAGACTATGGATTTTATTCATTGCACTTAAGCAAGGGTTTATTTGAGCACTTAAACAGGGAGCCCAGCTCTTCTGTATAGTCAGTGAAGGGAGCAGGGACACACTTCTGGAAGACGCTGATGCTGTCCACTGGTGCTGGAAGAGACACAGCAGGAAGAGACTGAGACACGCCAGCCGAGTGGCCAAACCACACAGCTTGGCTTTATGTGGCCCTAGTTCTTTGCTACAGCCTAATAAAGCTCCTTCTTTCAGCGGAGAAAGCCGCTCTTCCCACGGTTGTTCCCAGGCCGGTGCCTGGCATGGGACATGAACCAGGATTTCAGTTATCTCCGATGTCCCTGCCTTCTGTCGGGGTGCTTTCTCTCGCCCTCCGCAAAGCTCTGAGGCAAGTTTTGGGTTGCCTGTGACCACTGAGGTCATGCCACGGTGGTCAGTCGCCCGTTCGGTGGCCTTCTAGCCTGTGTGCTGGTCTCCTTGTGACTGCCGAGGTCCCTGGGCTGAGCCGGGCAGAGGGACGCTGCCACGCTGCCACCAAAAGCACAAGCCAGAGCACGGTCTCCTCAAACACCAGCCCCCTCTCAGACCAGGAGGGACTTCTACATCCCCCCCACAACACACATTTGGGATCCTTTCACCAGGTGCCTTTTTTCGGAAGCAGTTGCACCTTGCCATGGATTTTCCTGGCTACTTAATGATTAGCGTGGAGAGGGAAAGGGCCCTGTAGCGATGCTGTCTTTCCTTTTCCGTTTGTGTTTATTTTCAGTTTATTTTCACCCTCCAAAAAGGGTGAGTACTTTTGCCACAGGGCTTTCTCCTAACTTGATGACTTAGAAGTCAAAATCAACATGAAAACAGTCCCCCATCTCCTATGTTATTTTGTTCTTTTCAGATTGGAAGAGTCTGACTGTTTTCTTAAATGCTGCATGTAATCAGGAATCTTCTTGTATTGAATCAGGAATTTTCTTGTATTGAAATATAAACAACCCATGGGAAAGAAATTCAGTGTACATTTCATTTCTTCCATTGTTCAAGGCAAAAAAAGTGTACTTATCTGCCAAGAAATACTCTGCATATGCAGGGGAAACCAATCATCAATACCGACTACCAGCATTTTAATGATCGCCTGTAGGGATCCCAGAAATTATAATACTCATCACGAGAAGATCGTGGCAAAAAATAATGGGGACCAAGAGTCCCTGTGGCAAGTGCAGCTGGTATTGTCAGTGACACTTTGGGGTACCGTTAAACTGCTTGATTCTGGTGATTCTAAAGGAAAA
This sequence comes from Harpia harpyja, assembly GCF_026419915.1. Classification (NCBI taxonomy): domain Eukaryota; kingdom Metazoa; phylum Chordata; class Aves; order Accipitriformes; family Accipitridae; genus Harpia; species Harpia harpyja. The sequence goes on from NC_068943.1 coordinate 33,887,457, forward strand.
TTGTAGGCAGCCTTAGGAAGATACTGGGACTAGAAGAGCTGTCAGTGCAGGGAGTCACTGCGTGCCCAGTCCAAAGTCCCCTGGGCTGGGAGAGCCAGGAGGTGACCGTCTCCATCTCCTGGGATGGGCTGGAAGCTGCAGAACTGGGTGCAGGGCAGATGCTGTGAAACGCTTTAGCCTGCCGACACACACGAGATCAGCCCAGGCGCTTTCTTCTCACCCGCGTCACCGAGGAGATGGTTTTGTGTGGCTGTCACAGTAAATTACGGAGCCGCATGAAGCCTGCCGCTGTGGATGTTTCAGTTCCTCGGCTTCTTCCTACAAGACTGTCTTGGGGAAGGGAGGTTTATGTGCCGGTGTCTGCGGCAGTTTACTTGGCCAATGCCCAAGAGGCAAGGTGGAAAATGAGAAAATATCAGACTGTCTGCTTCAGGCTTCTCCTTACTCAGGACACTTTATCATAATGTAATCTAGGCCTAAGGAATAGAGAGACAAAGGACAAAATGTGCTGAATAACCTATGGGGAGAGTGACTTTAATAAAGTCTGGTAAGTGATAACTGCTTGTGTTGCAGCTTTCCCTCAGCCGGGTTACTTAGAGGGTCTCTTTTTTCTACTTTAAATGTGCCACATGCAAGCAGAGCCAGACGAGATTTGCCTTGTTTCTGTAGGAAAGGAGATTACGAGACACAAAGGTACCAGCTGTGGCCGAGGACATCTGTGAGCCTCCAGCCCCAGATGCTGGGGGATAATCCTGGGAAAGTAACGGGAGATGTTCCCTGGGTCCGTAGCCACTGTCTGAGGCAGGGTAATGAGCTAGATGTCCTCACCGCAGCTGCTGTCTCTGAGTCTTCAATTACTCTATCAAATTCAATCGAAATCAGCAAATAGATTCACACGTTATGAGAGGGAACAACCAGACGGCAAGACCCAAGGTAACAAATGCCCACAGTGTGTTTCCATAGGAAGCTAGGCTAAAACAAAACACCAGTGTTTGAAAAGTTACTAACGAAATTGCTTCCTTAGGAATGTTTGCTGGTTTCCTACAGAGGAAAAAAAGCTTTATGTCATTTTTATTGAATGGCATTCATCAGAGATTGTCTCCCACTGGTAATTCAGGAGGTAAACCTGTGCGTTGTTCTGTGTAAAGAAAATTTGCCTTGAAATAATAAATACATTTGTTTGAAAACCCCAGTATTCTGTGCCCCTGCTTACCCACCAAAGTAACGAATTGCCCAAATTAATGTGAGCAAAATTTACCCATAAGCCCAGAATATTAACCAGGAAATTCCAGTGCTCTTGAAACTTGCAATAAGAGAAAGTGGAATTACTAAAAGTATAAAAGCCAAGGCCCCCGTATTCTTTGTTTATGCCACCACAGAGTGTGCTAGACAAATGTGTAGAGTCTGTAAAATCCTTCGGGAATCCCTGAAAAAATGAAGTGGGGAAAAAAGATCAGCTCCTCACACAAGGGCATAATAAAACTACTGAACATTTCTGTCTTAATTGTGCTTCGTGCCAGAGTATAATGGAAAGTTATCACGGCTGAATAAAATGCTAAACTCTCCTAGCAGCAAAATGCCTCCTTTAATATAATAGCAGGAATAAACCTCTCACTTCTAAAATATAGTTGACAAAAAAAAGGCTAATAACTCATAAAGGTTTTACATACAATGAAAAAGAAAGTCAAAGCCTGTAAAGTTACTATGCATGAAATATGATCATCTAAATCAGCAGTTTAATTTGCACTTCTGCAGATCAGAGCTAATATTCCCAGTGCATACAGGCATAATAAAACCTGCCGTTCCACTGACAACAGAAGAAAACATTGTGCGCTTTCATTTGTTTTATTTCATTTTCTCACTCATAAAATATGCCTTTTGCCACCTGTCGTGCATTTATCCTCCTCAGTTGGAGGATAGCAAACCATACTTGGCACGGTATCTTTTCAACAGAACTGGAAATATTAATCCTCTGAAAGCAAGGACCACAATCCCTACTTGTAGCCTTAACTCATGGGAAACAGAACCATATGTTTAGTGTAGAGTAATTACGGTGAACGATAACAAGAAAAGTTGCTGAGGGGATGTGATGGGTTAACCCTGGCTGGATGCCAGGTGCCCACCAGAGCTGTTCTATCACTCCCCCTCTTTCTCAACTGGACAGGGGAGAGAAAATATAACAAAGAGCTTGTGGGTCGAGATAAGGATGGGAGAGATCACTCACCAATTACCGTCACGGGCAAAACAGACTCAGTTTGGGGAAAAATTAACTTGATTTATTACAAATCAACCGGAGTAGGGTAATGAGAAATAAAACCAAATCTCAGAACACCTTCCCTCCACCCCTCCCTTCTTCCCGGGCACAACTTCACTCCCGGATTCTCTACCACCCCCCCAGCGGCACAGGGGGATGGGGATGGGGTTTACGGTCAGTTCATCACACGTTATTTTCTGCCGCTTCATCCTCCTCAGGGGGAGGACTCATCACACTCTTCCCCTGCTCCAGCGTGGGGTCCCACCCACGGGAGACAGTCCTCCACGAACTTCTCCAACGTGGGTCCTTCCCACGGGCTGCAGTTCTTCACGAACTGCTCCAGCATGGGTCCTTTCCACGGTGTGCAGTCCTTCAGGCACAGACTGCTCCAGCGTGAGCCCCCCACGGGGTCACAAGTCCTGCCAGAAAACCTGCTCCGTGGGCTCCTCTCTCCACAGATCCGCAGGTCCTGCCAGGAGCCTGCTCCAGCGCGGGGTTCCCACGGGGTCACAGCCTCCTTCGGGAACCCACCTGCTCTAGCGTGGGGTCCTCCACGGGCTGCAGGTGGATATCTGCTCCACCGTGGACCTCCATGGACTGCAGGGGGACAGCCTGCCTCACCATGGTCTTCACCACGGGCTGCAGGGGAATCTCTGCTCCGGCTCCTGGAGCATCTCCTCCCCCTCCTTCTTCACTGACCTTGGTGTCCGCAGGGTTGTTTCTCTTACATGTTCTCACTCCTCTCTCCGGCTGCCGAATACCGCCGTCCCAACTTTTTTTCCTTCTTAAAAATGTTATCACAGAGGCGTTACCACTATCGCTGATTGGCTCGGCCTTGGCCGGCGGCGGGTCTGTCTTAGAGCCGGCTGGTATGGGCTCTGTCGAACACAGGGGAAGCTTCCAGCAGCTTCTTACAGAAGCCACCCCTGTAACCCCACCCGCTACCAAAACCTTGCCACACAAAACCAATACAGGGGATTTCAAAGCAGGAATACCACAGCACAGTAAAGTGACTGCAAACGAGTTCGGATGGAGTTCAGTGCAGTACTGAGATGTGTGGAGTTAGGAGTCTCCAGTGGAGTTGTCCACCCATGAACTTCCATGAGGGTCTGGGGACAGCGATGGCTTGATTTAGTTCCCTAAATGCATCCCACCTGGGACGCTCTCAGTATCCTGCCTAGCCCGCAGCCACCAGACCAGAAGGGTGCGGGTCTCCTGTAGGTCCCGTCTCGTATCTGCCAGCCCTGGACAGATGTCCTGGGTAATCAAAGGCACCTCAAACAGTTCTAGAAGCCTATATTTATCTGAAGAGCTCCTGCATTGGGGAGGTCTGCACTTTGACATGGGGCTGGGCACCTACGTCGTGTGTAGATGCCTGTATCGCTGACAGCCTGTCCTGGTTTCAGCTGGAATAAAGTTAATTTTCTTCCTAGTAGCTGGTATAGTGCTGCATTTTGGATTTAAGATGAGAATAGTGTTGATAACACACTGATGTTTTAGCTGTTGCTGAGCAGTGGTTACACCAAGTCATGGACTTTTCAGCTTCTCATACTGCCCTGCCAGCGAGGAGGTTAGAGGGGCACAAGAAGCTGGGGGGGGGACACAGCCAGGACAGCTGACCCAAACTGGCCAAAGGGGCATCCCAGACCATATGACATCATGCCCAGTATATAAACTGGGGGAGTTGGCCATGGGGCACTGCGGCTTGGGGATTGGCTGGGCATCGGTCAGCGGGTGGTGAGCAATTGTATTGTGCATCGCTTGTTTTGTATATTCTAGTAGTAGTAGTATTTTCCCTTCCTTTTCTGTCCTATTAAACTACCTTTATCTCAGCCCACGAGTTTTACTTTTTTTTCCCCTGATTTTCTCCCCCATCCCACTGCGGGGTCGGGGGGTGAGCAAGCAGCTGCGTGGTGCTTAGTTGCCGGCTGGGGTTAAACCATGACACAGCCTCATTACATTATCTGCAGTCTGGACCCGAATGCCACCGCTGTGGTCTGTGCAGGCAGGAGTTGGTCAAGTTTGTGTTTCTTTCTTCTGTAGGGCTGTGTCAGGGGAGGGGGGTGCTGGAGCCCCCCATGCAAGGCAGAAATAACCCTCCCCTCTCTGCGTCTGTACATATATATATTTAGGTAACGCATTCAAATCTCTGCTTTGGGAGATGAAATCTTGCCTTATGCAGCCCCTCCACGTCCCATAAACCAGGACCGATGCCACTGGCTCCTGATCCCCGTCGCCTGCCCACGAGCTGTGGTCCCAGGCTGCAGCCGGGAGGTTCCCGGTGGGAGCCCGGGCTCTGGAGATGCTTGTGGAAAGGTGCTTCAGTGGCAGCCAGCCCCGTGGCTTCTCACAGCCATGTTTCCATGCACAGAGAACCGTCTCATGGCTGGAGAAGAAGCCATCTAGAGCAGACCCTAAGCCCTTCGTAATCGCCTTCTCCAACAGCGACGTTTCCTTCCAGGCCAGTTTCTATTTGAGCAAGAGCCCAAGGGGATTCCCTGGGGAGCCCGAGATCTTCCTCCACAAAGAGGAGGCAATAGCAGCTCTCCAGGCAGCTGATGCAGTATTGTCATGGCATAACAAACCCAATATTTTGGGCTCCCTTTGGGTCTGTTCAGGAACTCTCTGTATCCTGGGCTTCAGGCGTCAAAAGATGCAATTTTAGACCTTGTTGCAATGGGTGAAAGCTGGGTTAAGATCCAACTCAGCTTGGAGCTATAGTAAATCCAGCCTCTGGCTGATATCTGAGCAAGCAGACCCACTTGTGGAAACGATCCATTTTTGGTGAAATGCTAGGCCTGTCGTTGCTTCTCCTGCCGAAAATCTGTTTCAGAGGTGTGCTGGCATTTGGGCCCAGTTCTAAATTTTACTGTCCCAAGGGGTTTGTGAGCGCGATGTGAGGTTATCTGTTCGGGCTGCACGAGCGTCTCAAGTCTCACCAGATGGCACTGTGCTCAAAGGTTGACTCTGGACGGCACCAAGGGAGGACAAGGTGTCCACGCAGGACACGTAGAGGTGGTCGTACGGAGCGTAGGTACACGAGCAAGTTCCCAGTACGTGCCTGGTGGGCTGCAGCTCCTGGTGCACAACCTTAGTGTGCCCCAAATGAGTCTCCACTCCAAAGTGGGGGAAGATGTCGAAACTACGTTCCCTTGTACGTGGGGTGGGCTCCAAGTGCCTCCAGCACAGCCCTTGGGGGAAGAAGCACCATGTCCCGTGCATTGGGCACACCAGATGGCAACCCCATTCACAAGGTGTTTTGCGTTTTCATGCTGCCCCGTTGGGACAGCCCTTCCAGAAGTCCTCCTCGGCCGAAACGAGCAGTAAGACTCGCACAGGTTCGCATGAGGAGCAGCGGCTTAGTGCTGCTGAGCTCTGCTGACGGCCATGGCCATGGGCTTAACGGGTATGGAAAGGCCCGGACAGAGGTCTCTGCACTGGGGACGGTTCTTGCCCCACTGTTGTAGGCACCATTGGGAGACCACCCGTCCTGCACCGCAGCGACCAGCCCTCCGGCACGTAGCTAGCTGGCTACGACCGTCCTGTAGCTGCATGGTCACGAAGCTGTATCGGGAGGGGCCATGGTTGTAACCAGCCATGTCCAGATGCCCTCTGAGAGAGTTAGGAAACAAGGGGAAATTAGGAAATGAGGGAAATACAGTGCTGAGGAGCCACAGTGTTGCTGGAACACCCGCACCTGTTGGATGTCGGGTGTCTGAGCACTTGCCCATCCCTGCATGCCCTGGCCCTCTGCAAGGAGAGCTCATTCACACGCTTCGTTCATGTTCTCCCATGGCACAAACTGAACAGCCACCTCAAGAGTGGCAATTCTCAGGAAGAAGAAATCAATCATTTTTAAATTCAGCCGGATCCTTAATTTGTATGGAGAAGTAAAGACTGGGAAAAAGGAAAGGGAGAAGGAGCAGAAGAGATGGGGACATGAAGCAGAGGTGTTGGATGTGTTGCTGTTAACGCTGCTGTTCTGCTCTGTATCTGCTTGTGGTTTGCTTTTTGTTTTGGTTTGAGAGCAAGTAGAAGACTGAAACAACTAAGGTGCTCATATATCTTGGTCCCTTCTTATTCACAGGTGGAAAAGAGAAGAGCAGCAAAGAAGATGAAATCAGACATACATGCTGGTGACTGCAAGTAGCACAGTTAGAGCTGGTTTCAAGGGATACCAGATTTGATACAGGCTTCGAGTAAGGTCCCCAACAGGAACCCAGCACAGAAAGATGATTTCAGTGTGCTTTTGCTCTGAGGCAGAATAGAACCAGAGTATTCAGTATTTTCCACTAGCCTTCAAAAAGAGTGTGCATATGAGGCCTGAAGTGTTGATTTGCAGTAAATTGTATGCTCCATGCCATTTCTTTGGGGTCACAGGATCCTCAGATCTATAAGACCAGGACTTAGAGAACAGTGAGAATTAGCTAAGAACAATTTAGGACTAGAGTTTCCATCGCCTGTAGCCAAATTAGCTAAGAAAGCATGTCACAATACGGACTTAATATCTCTGCAGGGGAGGAAGGGTGCACTGAAGACAGAGCATGACACTTTTGTTGGCTGTACTTTGCTCTGTGTAGTAGGGAGATGTGAGCAGTAATTGAAAGAAAAGGTCTTTGTCCTTTCTGGAGTCTGTTCAGCTCAAACCCTGCCTGTGTGTAACAGGTACCTGCCTGACCTCAGGCTACAACATAGAAAAATGATGTTTGTTTTTTTAAAATCTTACCATTCTGTGTGTTCACCTTTGAGGTATTACAGTGGAGCGACTGCTTTGGAAGACGTTCACAAGGATGGTCCCTCCTGGTGGCTCACTGTCTGCAGCCTGATGTCATTTTAGTGATTTCTTCCCGCAGTTCACTGATTACCTCAGGTTACTTACAGCCTAACATTTAATAATTTATTTCCAGGAAAGTTCACCCATGCTTTACCTGACCTTTTGGCCATTCATTTCTTCTGCAGGAGATATTGATTGCCGATGTTGTTCTTTGATGTATGCCCGCTTCATTAAGCCATGCAGGGTGCCACTTTCTGCCAGCTACAGAAGAGCCCAAGACAGAGGTCACAGCAGTCCTGCACTGAGCACGACAAGACAGCTCTCTCCACTTTGCATCTCTTCTTCCACACATATTTAGTACTTGCTGGTGGAAGAGAGCATGATGATAACGTTTGAAAACACTGATCACTTTTGTGGACTATTTGGAACAAATCAAGGTCTTTATGTTGGTAGGAAAGAATGCAGAGAGCCTTTTCCCTTTGCTTCACTAGACAGTGGATCAGGCTCCAAGTTTTCCATCATCAGTGTGGCAAATCTACTATTCAAGAACACCAGATCCACATGAATTGTAATATGTACTAAGCCTTTCCTTAATGCACATAAGGCTTTGCTGGTCAGTCTTGCGTGGGGACATATTGGTCATTTAGTAGCTGTGAAGGCACTTCTTATCTGATCTTTGTTTCTGAGCTGTGAAATAGAGGTGATGATGCACCTTTTTTCCTCTATTGAACGTCTGTTTTGGCTAAATTCTCCAGGGCAGTCACTGTCCTGTTTTGTACAAGCAGCATGCAGTCTGAGCACCAAGGCTGGTGGGACCCCCGTGGGTTACTGTCATGAATAATAATAATAAAAACATATGGTGAGTCTTTTTAATTGACACTGCTCACATGAATTTATTCAGGATTAGGAAAATAGCAATAGTGATATTTGCTAAAAATTGTAACAGATTTTGCTAAAAATTACAGCAACAGTAGAGAACAAGAAATTTTAAAAAAGAGAAAATCCATTAGAAAAGACAGAGGTGTGGGGAATCTGGTTTTCTTAGATGAATCTACAGGGTTCAGCCAGCCTAGCCTACTAAGACAACAGCTAAGGGCATGGACTTAATCTCTGTAAATATACCAGGGATAAAGAAAAGAATTGCTGATACAAAATAAAAAAATGTGCTTTATAACAAATGAGTATAAATGGGCCATGAAATAGAAACTGATTTCTAGTCATCAGAGTAGCAAGGGTCTGAAACAGCTTCTCGCTGCCTATAGGAAATGTCTTTTACTAGGCTGAGAGGACTAGCAGACACACAAGCTCTTCATCTGGTCTGAAACAAACTGCTCTGAAACTTCAGACCATCTACAGTTGCTCTGAGTTTAAATTCATTGAATTAACCAACTGAACGTCTTGGTTTGGGGTTTTTTTGGGGGGGAGGTGTTTGCTGGCATTTATGTGTTTGGGATAGGTTTGTTAAGATGATTTCTCATTATTTCTGGAGATGCATGGCTGTACAGTGTACACAGGGTTGTGTGCAGTGGTCAGAAGGCTGCCATGGAAAGGCCTCTCTGCATCATATTACTGCTTTTGTAAGGTGATGGTGTGATGGAGCATCTGGGAGAGAAGGACACTGAACCTGAGAACTCCAGAAGGCTTTTTCCTGCTAAAGCTGAGTCTTACTGAATGGGGTTGTAACCAAAACTTGGCTTGATTCACCACTGGAAGGTGCCTGAAGTTCCTTCCACAAAACATATAGCATATATGGCATTCACAGGGCTTTGCTTAAAGTCGATTAAGATATTTTGTGATTCTGTAACTCTTGCCATCTCATTTTGTCTCTAAAAATACCTGCTTCCCAAGTCCAAAGATACCTGAGCACTTGCAGCAAAACTAGATGGTCCTTCCTGTGCACAGTAACATTTCCAGGAACACAGATGCTCCCTTGAACAATTTAGCTCCACGTGGGCAGAATTTAAAGCCCTTAGGCAGGTGAGGAAATCTGGCCAGACAGCGACGAACATTGGTCAGAACGTGATTGCTGCTATTTTGGTGATGGATGAAGGACCACTGAGGCAGACCAGTCACCCATCCACTTTGAAGACCCTGCCCACTGGTACGTAGTGGATGTGGTAGTGTCACCAAAGAGCAAAGCCTTTCCTCCCTGCACAGAGCAACAAATGAGTGAAGACACACACACACGTGCGCACATAAACATTTAACTGTTGCCACCTAATGGGTGGCATCTAATGATCTAGATAGGGCATGGACTCACGTTCCACCTCTACTGGCCTCCTTGGCTGGGAATCAGGTCCAAACTGCAGACACCGACATGTTGCTGTTGAGATGTCCCAGCTGTCATGAAGGCCAACGGAGAGCTGTGCAGTTACAGCCAGCGGGGTCTGTAGTGGGATTCAAGTCACCGTGAGGCAGCACGTGCCTTTGGTCAGCCGAATTGCTCGCCGGACACTGCTGGCACGTAGACACCAGCACTTGGACGCCTACGTGCTGTCCGGACCTGAATTGCCGACCTCCCCCATCCCATGACTTTGGGTGGGTGTCATGCTAAGGCACAGTAACGTGTCCTCCGTGGGCTCCTGTTTGCAACGCCTGTGTGATCCTCGGAGCGGAGGCTTCCTCTCCCCCCACATCACCTGCCCGCCAGCAACACTGGGGCCAGAATCTGAACTGGGACCTGGTCGTGCTTCTGTGGGGTGACCCAGGAGAGCAGGGAGGTGCCAGGGCTGCGTGGGGCTTTGGTCAAGGTTGCCGGGAGGCTCTTTGTCTCCCAGAACCTCTTGGTTTTCCAGGTGTTGCTGCTATGGCAGCAGCCACCTGTCCAACACCACACAAGGCGATCTGGAGGTGAAAAGGGTCCTGGAAATCCTCATCCGTACACAGAAGCCATCCAAATGTCCAAGTCCCAAGAATGACTCATGCCTTCCACCCAAGAAAGGGCGTTGAGAGCTTCCCACTCCTCGTCCCGGAAAGGAAAAGCATGGCGGGGTTTTACTGGTGTGTCAGAGAGCAAAGTTTTATCCATCTAGTCCTTCCCAGGAAGGTTGTTACTGGTAGCAGTGATGTTGAACACACTTTTGACTGAAATCCATCTCCACATTTTACCAGAAAATTTGTGTTGAAATAGCAAAGGACAGGATTTGAAAGCTGAAAGACCCTTTTTGTCCTCTTTGGCAACAGAATTTATTTTGTGAGGAGGAAAAAGGCTATTGAAGAAATCAGAAGAGAAAGAAATAATATATCATGCTGCTGCAACTCCATGGATTAATGGCAAAAGCTGGAATGTCAAAAATTTATACACAAAGGTTTCACCACATCACCGCCGCATGCAGTGTTTATTGTGCCGTTTGCTGCACAATACATTGTTTTCCTTAAAGTTCAGAAAGTATTTGACTAAATAGTATTCTTTCCATCATCAGTGTTTTCCAGCTATAGTGTCAAACGGGGAGCTATAGTGGGAACATACAGCTCATAAAAACATTCTGGAAAGAAGAAACAGCCCCTGGAGGAAGGGATGAAGCAAACTGAGAAAAGAAGGAAAAACCTTTCCACAACCCAAGGCAACCCATTTGCAAAGAGGGAAATATCTCATCTGGGAAGAATAACAAGAGGCTTGCCCAGGCAGCAAGACTTGCTTAATGAACAGCATTGTATCTATATCTGAACTATTCCCATATAAAAAAAAATATTTTCTGAAGTGCAGACAAGGAACATCAGAGCCATCCCACAAGGAAAAAGTATTTTGGTAGAAGCTGCTTCTAACTGAAGTACCATGACCTTTGAAGGTCTGAAAAAGCCTTGAAACAGAAAAAGCTGGAACAGATTTCCAAGGGTTATCTCCTAGCAATCATGACGCTTTTTAATCTTGGTTTTTCTTACAGTCCTCTTGAAGCATCTCATTCTTTCTGCCTGTCCTCGGTTGCTACCTGGATAGCTGTTTTTATCATCAAACAAGCTGGGTTACTGAGATGAATTTGGCTCAAGGTCTCACAAGCAGAGAGATCACTGTGACTCAGTGAAGCGCTCTACAACGAAACAGAAACTAAACAGCCTTCTCCAAATTTTAATACAATTTCAACAGAAAAATAGAGACAACTTCTTCCATCAGTAAAGTGCCTCTTTCACGTCCTGCAGTATCAGGGGCTGAGTTGCACTAAATGCGTTTACAGTGTATATAATTAAACACTGCATGCTTTCACAGAGAAGAAGTTCAGCTGACCAAAATTTCAAAGACTAGGAACATAAATCCGGGTTAAAATACCTACTATAAAGACAGGTCTGATTTTCAAATCCATTCATCCACCACTTTTTCCTAACGACTGTAGTAGGAGCAACCCATTTAAAAGTCAGGCTACTCTTCTAAAGGAAGCTTTCAGGTAGATTTAGGATCACAGTTTTACTTTTGAAAGCCATCTGGTCTTGGCTTGATCTGTGCTCATCTTTAGCTCCATCACTTGTTTTTGTTCAAATAACACAAGACACAGTAGCATTTACATTGGGTGCCAAATTTAGACATGCAACCGAAACGACATAATCTAAGCATGTGTCTCACATTTAGTGTAAGTGCTGTTCGTGTCTTCCAGCTGGTTTCCCTAAACCGGGAGGGGAGCTAGCGAGGGTAATATAACCCACGGATGGGTGTTCTTCAGAAACAACCAGCATGAAAACAAAGCAAAGCACCAGTTGTGGCTCATACTCTGCCAGGAGCCCAGTGACTCCTTCCAGCTCAACCCAGCATCACTTGACTCTCCATCAACAGTTTCAAACTTTGTGAAATTACGTCACTGTAGGTGATCAATGGGTCACAGTCACCAGTGGGCATCAGAGACCCAGCTGCCGTAAGGACTGCACTTCTGTAAGTACTGCATGTCTCTGTTATAGAGTTTTACAAACGCTAAGTTTTCCAGTAGCATGACCACAATTACTAGATATCTTTGGGGCTTTGTTTTTTTGAAGACAAGAGATGGTAAGAGTGAGAAGAATAACAGAAGTCATACCAAGTAAAGACATAATTTTTTCAATTTCATTTTACATCTATCCATAAGACATCACTTTAGCAAAAGAACAGATCTAAACTAGCATCAAACTTTTTAGCCATTAGTTCTGCACTCTTAGAGACGTCTGCAGAAACCCAATGACTATTATTTTGATGACAATTGAAAGAGTGTTTGCAGACTTGTGGAACAAAATGATATAATTTAGTCATTTTCTGTGAGGTAATAATGATGTTCTAATTGAAAAATGCACTCTGATATAATTATCCTACATCTTTATAAGCCTGCCTCAGGAGTGCAGTAAAAGAACAAATGGGAATATTTTTACCGTACCACGTGAGAAAAGGCTCTCAAAGTTTTATTTATGTCACTTGATGCAAGTTCAGGAGATGGAAGCCTCATAAAAGCAAAATGATTTACTGATTTGGTCTGGTAATCTCTGGGGCAGGATCTAAAGGAAGCTTTAGCCACATAAATCAGAGACAGACTTCGAGGTGGGACTCATGCATACACATGGGTTCCCTGTGCCCTGACATGCATTGGGATATCTCCCCCAGCTTCCACCTGCAGCTCCCAAAGGACATAAGTCTCCTATGTGTTATCTTCTGCCGGTCCATCCGCAGATAAGCTAAATATTCCTGAGTGTCTAAAATGGCACTGGATGCTTCTGTTTAAGCACCTGGGTTGCTTCCTCTGTGTCAGAGTCAAATTTGTTTTCCTAGGGAGTTTTCCAGCTGAACCCTGGGAGGGCAGGAGGGAAGAAGAACTGACTCCTTGTTTCTCCCTGCCCTGGGTTGCTGCTCCTGCTCTGCCACGTTTTCAAGAGCAAGTCTTCTTATGCAAAGAAACCAGTCTGAAATTGCTGTGCGGGGCAGTCTCAGGCTCTGGGGCAGGACAGGACACGATCACCTGTGGTTTCCCCATGGGTTAGCTCTAGGAGATCCCATTTCTGCACACAGGTTTCTGGGACTGTCCTTCTGTCAAACAGTCATCTCTGCGCCAGCAGCACATGAGCTCTTCGACTGCGCTGCATCACCAACACTGACTTGTAAGCACCTACGTCCTCCGCAGGACCGTCCGGCTGGTTTTGGGAAGGTATCCTGGGCTGTAACCTGAAAGCTGCCTCATCCTCATGGTGCTAACAGTAACGCTAGGCAGAGTGAAAGCCCGCATGGCTTCCCACCGCCTGCAGCAGCATGGGTGCCAGGTCGAGCAGGGCTACGTCGGAGCCCATGCGGCGCGGTGGGACACGGGGTACACGCACTGCTGCCGTAGCCTACAGGGGACCTCACCTGAAATAGCCGTAATAAGGCGCGGGCTAATGAGCGTGGCAAAATTCGCCAAGTAGAAGCACCAACGCCTTCATTTCAATGAAGAGATGGTGTATTTGAGGTTGTTAGTGGGCTGGCAGCTGGTGCTGGAGCTTACAGCGATGGCTGGAACTGAACTGCCGTTGCCCTAATTGCTTCCAACTGCAATCCCAGGGAGCGGAAACTTGGCACGTCCTATTTACTGGCATTTCTGCTGTGAACGAAGAGGAACTGCCAACCCGGGAGCCCCAGAGAAAGTGCAGGGAGAGCGGAGCCCACGTCAGGAACCCCTTTGGTGGAGGAGAGATGGCTGCTGCTTCAGCAGCTGCTCTGAAACTCAAGTGATCACAGGCTCCTGGCAATTAGGTTTTGGCACATTTACTCACCTGATTTTTCTGGCCTCCTAAGCACGTGGTGTGGTACCGCCAACCCCCCCCAGACGAGCCAGCCCAGCTGGGAGTGCACACCGCTTGCTGTTGGGATCCTTCTCACGCTGAGCAGGGACAAACTGGTGAGCCCAGGAGCTCCACGAGAGGGAAGCTGCAGACAGACACCTTCCTCCTTTCCCTGCTCCCATCTCCCAGGGAAGCCCCAGCTGTGGGAGGAAGGTTCAGGAGTCAGGAAGCAGCCTGAGGAGGCAACAGCAGAACCGAAATTCTCCTGTGTCCACCCAAATCCGTGGGCTGGCTGGCTGTCCCCTCACCGTGCCCCGGATCTGTCACGCAGGCACGGGGCACTCCCCACCTTCTCGTTCCTCACGCAGAGCAGATGCATATTGCCGTTAGCTGCATTGCATCCATAAAGGCCCCTGGGGCCTTTCCTAACTACAGCAAGGGATAGGCAGGCTCATAATATATTGATAATCAAGAGTTTTTTATTTATAAGGCAACCAGGTCCCTGCTATGGAGCCGGAGGCTCTGTGCAATAAGTCATAATAAATCTAATGAAACAGTATAAATAAGTAACCAGCTTTAATCCTAGCTGTAGAATTATTAGGTAGATTAGCGAACAGCAAATTAGATTTTTGTTTTCATTGCTCGAGTTTCGCATGATTCTAGAAGCTGTAAATTTTGGGGGCGAGTCTGTGAAGGGGCAGGAGATGCAGCCAAGGGTCAGAGAGAAGAGAGTGCCTCGAGCACCCAAGGGAGAAGGGCAGAGGTTCCTCTCCTTCAGATTGGGACCAGCTGAGGGGGCCGGGGAGAGCCAAAGGCTGGTCCTGGCACAGCCCCGCACCCTTCTCCATCGCAGCAGCACCTGGAGTCACGGTGGGAAATGACTTAGAGAAATCCCAGCCTTTGCCCCGCACGGCACAGGTTGACTTTCAGGTGCCACTGCTGTTCGTGCTGGCCGAGTCCTGGGCAGGGATTTCTTTTTCAACCTCGGTAAACGCCTTCGCTTGTGGTATAACATCATTTCAAGCCAGCTGTGACTTAGGTTTGGGTGATGTCATCACTGACGCCCATCACCCCCCTCTCTGTTGTCCCCCAGGGCGAGAGGCGGGGGGACGGAGCTGGGTCTCAGCCCAATCCGTCAGTGATGAGCAGCGAACCCGAGCTGCTGTTGCCGTTGATGTCCTGCCGTCCCTACTGCAACTTCTGCCAGCAGAAGCTCGTCAAGAAGCCACAGGCTGAGAAAGCCTTTCGGGAGGAGATTCAGAGCTTTCAGGAGACAATGAAGAGCTTTCGGGAGAAGATCAAGGGCTTTCAGGAAAAAAAAAAATCAGAGATTTCAAGGCGGCCATCCAAGCCTTCTGGGAAGAGGAAAAGCCCACTTGGGAGGAGGAAGCTGCCTTTTGGGAGGAAAAAAAGGCTATTCAGGAGGAAGCAGAAGCCTTCTGGAGGGTGCATGGTGACTTCTGGAAGGACTGCAATGCTTTCTGGAAGAAGGATAAGGATTTCTGGAAAGAAGGTCAGCTCCTCTGGGAGAAAGACGGAGTCCTTCTGGATGAGGACAGAGTCCTATGGGCAGAAGAAGCAGCTCTGGCGCAGATGAAAGGGCTCTCCTGGACGAGGAGAGAGCTCGCTGGGAAGATGAGGAGGCCCTCCAGGAAGACGAAAAAACCTCAAGGAGTATGAAATGTTGATCTGGGAGGAGGCCTTTTGTCCCGAGAGAGAGGATATCCCCAAGGATGCCACTGTCCACAGGGGAAAAGCATAAATTCTTCTGCTAGGCTCAGAAACATGTGGAAAGCCACGTATACTGTCATGGATACTTTATTTAAGCAGTGCTGCACTTCAACCAGTTCTCTGAAATGACATTTCTAGTTCTTGGAGTAAATCAGAGTAGGGTTTTTTTAATGCGATTTGCTTTAAAGCCATTGCGATTATTTCTTTTTCTGAGGTCCTGTAGCCTGAGGAATGGGGTAAACCTCTGTTTTCCTGGCCTGTCACCATGAGGCATGTGGGTGGGTAAAGCCACAAGAAGGTGAGGGCTTAATGGCTGAGATCATCTTCTGGAGCTCAGAACAGCTCACCTAACTCAGTGCAGTTCATATCAACAGAGTCAGTGCCACAATAAGGCACTGATAACTGGTAACCTTCGGCTCCCCCCTCTTTAAGAGTCACAGTTAACACTGCTGAATCTTCATGAGACAACTCGTGCTGTTCCACCAAGTTTGGGCTTTGACTTCCCATTTAACGTCCCACTTCTCCTGGGAGCGTGACGGGAACCTTTACGGGCTCGGTGAGCCCCCCGCACCTGCTGTCTGGCTGAGAGCAGCTTTGGCATCAGCCTCGCTGACATGGGCAGGGAGAGAAGTGGGAGGGATTGCAGAAGTCAGCAGCGTGTGGGAAAAGACGCGAGCTGGAGGGAAAGTTGGCAGCAGGTCCCTCAGCAAGGGGGAAATAAATTTAGCAGTGTGAGTATATATGTGTGTGTAAGAGCAGGAGAGGGTGCACACAGGGACCGGGATTATTATTCACCTGCTGAGCAGTTATTGCCAGCGCGGGTACAGGAGCCTCTAACAGAAAATCCTCGGTAACGGCAGTGCAACACGTGGTCAATATTTAGCAATGTTTTATGGGATGTGAGTACAGAGTCAGTGCCTTCTGCTGAGCTGTGGCACAGGAATTGCAGTTTTTCTTTCCTCTTGAGGAACTGAACTCGGATGCTTCGCGTTTTCGACGGCTGAGCTGGCAAGGCTGGTCTAGAGGCAAATCTGCATTTGACCCTCTGTACATCCAGGAGTGTGGGGGACGAGAGCAACGGTGAAAAGTACTCATCTGAGTCAAACCGGGCATTGCATTGTTCTCTGGTATGGTAGCATCAGTAACTTATTCTCCTTCAATACGGGATTTTAACACTGAAAAGGCTCAAGGACACAATGTAATAAGCCTTAACAATTGCTGTTGAAGAATTTGATGACTTCTGCAACTGTCAGGCATACTTAGGCTGTCACTCAAGCCTGCCACTCAAGTTCAATCCTTTGTGATCTGCTGTAGGATAAGGCTGCCTGTCCTGTTTAATTTTGCTCAAGACAAATTATGCACTATGTCTTTCCTGAAAAATCCATGAATATTTATTGCTCAAATGAATAACCAGCCTGTAGAAAAAGCCAGCTGATTCAGCTGGGGTAGGAATGTTTTGCAACCTTTGTTATTATTATTCTATTATTACCATGTAACCCAGAGATGAAAAATGACCTGTTAGACCATTCAGTGCAACTTCCTGCAAAATCAGGACTCTTACGCATTAGAGCTTTATCATTAGATGCTATAGAAAGAAAGAACCTTTCAGAGAATAACAGTAGTCAAAAAGCACTTGTCACTTAATGTATTTTAATGTCAAAAAGCCAAGAATTTATCTCAGTGATTCAAATCCACACGTCAAATTAACATGCATTTAAACTAAAATTAGGTATGCTGTCTCTTGCAAAGAACTTAAAGCACAAGAAATGCTCTTAGGAGAGCTCCTAGTCACTTCTTCTTTCACAGGAGAGCAGAACAATGTTTCTCTGGTGAGAGTGCTGTCAGTATAATACAACAGGTGTGAAATTTAAGGCATTACACAATGCAGCACGGAGGAGCCAGAAGTTTAGCCAGAGAAAAGCATGTACCAATATGGTTTCAGACTGCTGGTAGCTCCCCTGAAAATACTCCATCCACCTGGTAGCTTCAGAGTGGCCCTTGCTTGGGTGGCATTGCTGGAGAGAGAGCACATGCAAAAGGCTTACCAGGGCTGGGTATTTGAAGAGGGAATTAGAGGGCACCTGCTCTGCATCCAGCATCTCTGGACTGAGGATGAATTTCAGTCATGAAGCCGGTCTCTGCTAACTCTCTGGAGTGGTAAAGTAACGAGGGGAACAAATAAAATAACTACTGTAAGGAAAAGCTCAGTTACATTTATCACCTCTGCAACATGCACACAGAGGCTTTCGAGATGTGATATTCAGAGTGAGAAAAATACATAAATACACCTTTCTTGGAAGAGCAAGTCTGCTGATCTGGCATAGGTTGGCTGTAGGGACCAGGAAAGAACTGGACATGTCTGAAGAGCTGAAGATGTTTGAAGCATGGACTCACCTAAAGTAGAGCAGAAGGATCTAAAGAAGCTTCCAAGCCCACCTGTGCCTCAAAAGCAGCCATACCTGTAATGCTCTGTGCAAACTCTTCTCTAAGCTGCTTTGCTTGTTTAATTCCCAGCACTAGTGCTGCACAACCATTGCTTTCTCTCTGGGGCTTTACTTATATCAACCTTTTCGTGGTGTCTGAGGTGAATCTCCCTAGTTGCAATTTTGACTTCTTATCTGTAGTCCTGTCCGCAGTGGACATGGGGAACAGCCCTTCTGATTGCCTTGTATTTACCTGTCTGAAGCCCAGTGTTGTCTTCTCTACCCAAGCCTCCCCGGACTAACCCACCCCATCTCTTTCTGGCCTCCTTCACTGACCAGGTGCTTTAGGTACCTGGAAGGCTTCGGTCCTCCCTTCTGGCCCTCCCTCCAAAAGGCTGAAAAATGAAGATGACTTGCAGCATCCAGATACAATCCCTGAAGATGCCGAAAGCCCAGGTCGCAGTGCTTGTTTTGCAGAAGAGATTCAGCCAGGAGTGACGCAGCTGAGCCCTTCGGACACCGACCCTCAGTGCGGAGCTGCGCTGGTGCCGGCGGGTCCTTCCGCAGAGCGATGCCACCGCAGCGAGCCCTGTCCTGCATCAGCCCCACGTGAACGGAGAGCAAACCTGGGACTCAGCGGCACAGAGCCTGGCAGAACAGGCGCCAATGTAACTTTAGACCATAAACTGCCTGTGGCTGCTGTTCAAATAAAGAGGCGTTAAAGATTAAAGTGGACCAATTAGTGTAATTCCAGAGCAAACACGGGGATAAAACTCAGATGCAGGGAAACATGGTGAACCCGAACTAGCATGGTATGTCAGCAGTGCAATTAGTGGAAAGTCAATGAGCTGTGTGCACTCAGGAAAGTTTTGAAGGCTTAGCAGGTCCTGCACAGAACGATCTGACAACGGGATGCAGAAATTCGATGGGCTGGCTGGGCTGCACGCCCAGAGCTCACCTGCTTTCTGGTGCAGGCAATGCACTTCTTGCTCTCCTTCCCTGAACAAAAATCTGGAAATACTATGGAAAATATTACAGAAAATTTATGTCGGGGCAGAAGGGTCCCACTTTATCCACACTGAAAGGCAGCCCTGGCCTCAGTCACAAGCCAGTGAAGATGCTGATAAATCTGATATTCATATTTCTAGGTGAGACTCAGAAGTCTTTTCTTTCAAAGCTTCTGCTCAAGAAATTCAGAGCAGGCTATATTCTGCTTAAAGCCACAACAAAGGTGGAAATTATGGACTGTAGCCTTGTACCTCTAAAAACACAGAACATCCCAAAGCCCCAAGTGTCTTACAGAGGGATGATGACAACTCTCGCACAGAGCAATAAAGAGATTGAGTCATTAGTGCCAAATCAGCATAAATATTTGAATGGGAGAAAGAAATAGCTCCTGAGCTCACCTGCATATTTTTAAAATGCAGCATCATCATCAGAAAGCGTTCCTGACGCAGCTGTGGAGCTGACTCATGGGAAAGGGAGAACATGGAAAATGGTAAAGAGTCATTTAAGTCAACTGACATGTCTATATGTGTCATAAACTGGAGTGGTGAGAGTGACAGAAGAAAATTAAATTTATTCAGTATATGCATGTCTATATATGTGTGTGTGTATATATAGCTAGAATTTCCAAGTCTGCATGTCAGTCATCGCATAGGAGGAATGTAAAAAAGCTGGGAGGCAGGTCTGTGACTCATGGGAAACTGGAGGTATGGAGAGCATCCAGCCACAAATATAAATCCTGCTGCTGTTCTGCCAGGAAGTCTGGCTGAACTGTTGAAAAGTCGGTGCAGACGGTGCTGCAGAAATTGAAGGAGGAGATAGAACACTGTGGCTGAAAATATCAGATGGGGAAAAAATAACCATGTTTTCATCCTTCAGAAATTAACACCTAATGTGGGTTAAAGAAGAGAGGAACCACAGAGAAACTGTATTTTTAAAAAAATTCCATAATGCTGAAAATCTCTCTGTTTCTCTCCTTCTGTCTCGGTCTCTCCTCTCTTTTCTTCTTTTTCTCATCTTCTTTTATTTCTTGATTGAACTAGGAGCATGATCTGCAGAGAGGGAGGGAATTCTGGATTCTTGATATTTGGGGATTTTTGTGAAGGTTTTGGTCCTGATCCAGCAATTCACTCAGTCTATGCGGTCCCTCAGAATACCTGAAGTGTTCCAAAGTCCCGTATAAATCTGTATTTAGAATTAAAACCAGGATTCTGCTATCACTGGTTCACAGGCAGTATGAGAAGCGAGCAAGGGGAGCACTCAGAGGTGGTGGGGAATTTGAGCACAAGCGTACATGCGTGATGATGTGGGCTTTTATCAAAATAAAAGACAATTCAGATTTGTACCTGGGATCTTCAGAAACCATGGTGGCAGCCCTGGAGTTGTAAAGATAAACACAGATTGCACCTTGGCTCTTCGGGTTTGCAATACATGACACAGAACCAGCAAGCAAGCAACCAGCTTCCCTTGGCTGCAAATTGTCCTTGTCTTATTTGTGATTTTTGTGTGTGCGCCGGTGGGTGCGTGTGTACCCACAGACACATACCGAGAGAGAAAAAGTGGCTGGGAACCAGTCAGTGTGTGCAGTGCAGGCAAAGCACCGTGCCCCTGCCCTAGTCATCCCCCCCCGCTGCCTCTGCAATTAGAAGTGTAGCTTTGATTGTTAACAGCAGGAGCCATGCAGCTACTGACTCACCAAATCTCAGCGTTAAGGCTGTGGAAGCCGGTGACCTCAGCGCAGGGCCGTGACAACATACCTTTCCTATCGTCACCTTCATTAGCACCCTGTGCCCCGCCATGCTGCTCAAGATCAGTATGTAAAAATTAATTAAGGATCACATTTCTTTGGTCCGAATGGAAACACAGCTGTCCACCCTCCCCGTTTTTAATGAGACTTATAGCATCATGACTTTGCTATCCCACAGCGCAGCTTTCTGAGTGTTTTGGCGTGGGAGCTTTCCAAGAAGAATTACTGTTGTTATTCTTCTTCATGTGAATGCCACATTTCCAGAGCTCTGCTTAGCTAGCCTGAGAACACTGAAATAGAAATTGGGTTGGAAAGCTGTTATTTGGCTGCTCACCCTGCCAGTAAATTTCCAATTCACGTCCAGGTTTTCTTCCCTGTTCTTCAGGATTGCTCTGCGCATTTGTGGCTTGACTGCTGAACTGCAGGCGGGAGGAAAGAGGTGTGAACCAAAGTAAAACCTCGCTGTGAACACAGCGGGTGCCTCTTTTGTGACCATGCACTCTCTCTGCTGACTCACAAAAAAAGCAGCTTTCCCCACAGACTCCATCGCAATTTCAAGCTGCAGCCTAAACACATGAAGTCCCACTGAGGAGAAAGCTATATATCTCCCAGTTGCTTCATACCTGTCATACATGCACTTAATTTTTAAAGTGACCTACATTGGCTTTACATTGTACCAGGATACACAATATTTTCTTCTACTGAGTGGCACTCAGATTTGCATCTATGCAATTAGCAGCAATATTTAATTTAAAAAGCTAGCCCAAGCAGCAGCCTGATGGGAAGTCATTCATACTGGGAAATAATTGAGAGATGAAGAAACGATTCTGTGACCTGACCTTTCGCACTGATCAACTGAGGGATGGCACTTCCCTGAGAGCAGATGCAATCAAGGGCTGATAGAGGTGGAACTGATTAACAGGGTGGATGTCGCTTGAAGCACCCATCCTTCCCAAGGATGGGGACAGGCAATTTGTGTAAACTGACCTTCTTTCTAATGAAGGCATAAATAACAAAGCCTGCAAGGATCCCTCCGCAGGGAACCATCAGCCCTGCAGCAGCCTGCTGAAAAGCAGCAGCAGCAGCAGGGTACTTTGCACGTATATGGTATACTTCTTATATGGTATACTTATATGGTATATAGTGCTTCCCATTCAGAGGTCTCGGCGTGCCACGCCGTTAGTGGATTTCCCCCGCAGCTCTCTCAAGAGCTGTGCGGAGGATGCTATTGCTATTTTAAAGACGACGACACAAAAAGGGGCTGAGAGGTTAAGGCTGAAAAAGGATTTGGTGGCAAATCCAGGAAATATAACTCCCTCCTTCCAGATCTCCACTCCATCCGTGACACCAGCCTGCTAGCAGCATTTAAAACACCCGCAGGTGGTATCTTCAAAAAGCGTGGTGACAACTGGGCGTCCTAATCCATCCCACTGTCTGTTATGGCTCCTGACATACATATCTCTGTGATAGATAAAAATCTGGTGCTTTTTACTTTTGACCCACCCTGTCAGCAGACATTTATCAATTGGGAGCTTACAGTATATCACAGGTGAATATGTTCTACCTCCTTATTCTCATGTTTAGACCATTAACTATGGCATACCCTTATTTTCCATTTAAACAGGCCAGTTTCTAGCCACTAATTCAAGATACAGCTTTTTCACAAGACCGAATCAGTTTTTCAACACCTGGAGTTTTTTCTTGCCGGTCCAAGGGTGACAGCTGACTGCAGCCCACACCGGAGCCATGGTCCAAGGCTTTCCCTGAGGAGTCCTCCCGAGAGCCCTGCTTTCCAGAGCACGGCTCTCTTGATCCAGAGTGAGTAAACCCGCTTTCCTCCTGCAGCCCCGGCTCTGGCGAGGACCGTGGGGTCTCGTGTACCTCCTCGGCTGGGTGGGTTTGGGGCTTTGTCTCAGGTCCCCACACCTAACTGGCCCCACAGAACATACGAGCAATTTACTACCCACCTTTTGGGTTACCTTCCAGGTGATCTTAATTGTCACATCAGGACCTCAGCCCTTGCACGGAATCTGCCCCCACCTATGTACTGGTGGGAAACGTCCTACATTTGCCCATGCTGAGTACAGTCAACTCAGGACCACAAGTCTCTATGCAACCACCAGCTTCCAATCCTGTGATTAATTAAGCCTTATCACCCCTGTATGAAACCCAGCGTTGGGTGCGATATGCGTCACCATGCGTGGGAGGTCAGGTCCGCTGTCCTGGGGCACTCACCGGGGACGGTGGAGGACCCCGTCCACAGGCAGCACCACGCTGCCACGGGAACAGGTCTCACGTGGGCAGACACGAGCTGAGCCAGCCTTATCCAGGAGTCAGGGCATGGCCATGGTTCCATTGAAACAGATGGGATGGACCCACCCCAGATTTTAATGCCAGAAACAGGTCTTTAAGATCACCTGCTATTTTTAGTGTTCGACTCAATCTCATAGAAAAGTATTTATAGTCTACTCCAGACAGAAGCTACCTTGTAGAAGGGCAAACAGATTTGGCTGTGGGACTGCAGGGGTACCTACAACACCTCTGCATGCATATTTCCATAGGCTGCTCTCTCTGCATTGCCGCTCTAAAAAACATTTGTGATTCAGCTCCCTTCACAAGAAATTTCTACCAGTAAACATCTGATGTCTTCTTGCAGTTTTATCCTACAGCTCTTCTGTGTGGTCAGGACACATACTATGGCACATATACACATTACTGTGTCCATGTAACAGGCTGGAAATGCAGCACAGGGTCTGTGCTACCAGCGTGCCTGGCCTGGGTGCATCCTAATGCCATACTGGAAGCCTGGGGCACACCAGTGTCCTTGCCCAGTGCCCCGGTTTTGGGAAGGAAACAGAGGCAGACATGAGACATACAGATGGGTCTGGATGTCAGGGGTAGGACTGCAATCACAGTATTAGCCTGAGGTCTGGACTAAGGTCCAGAGCTTTAAGTGTTGATATTCGGGCACCGAATGTGATTAATGTCACTGCGCATGAAAGTCCCGCACACCCCCGAGGGTCTGGGCTGGGGTGGCCTGTCTGACAGCGGAAAGCTGGCTCTCAGAGGGCTGACCCTGGGTTTTCTGAGGCATTTCACAGCGCACTGATCACAGCTGCCTTCTCTGCTCCTTGGCTGCAGCCACGGTGGAGACCCCAGAAAGAGCAGTAAGAACAAGACGGTGTTGTACAAAACTCCTAAATGAGACACGGTGATTTCCAGGCTCACGTTTGACCGAGCGAGAAGATAACCCCTGACTTCAGGCACTTACGTACCATTTATCCATACACTTAACACCTCTGCCGCTTGTTCACACATTACGTGCTCACAGTCTTACTGCCAGCGACGGGGCCAACATCCCTCGTGACAACTCTAACGAGAAGAATGCTATTTTTAACCCAATTACTGTTGATAGCACACCGCAGACGTTATGGGAAACCTGTGGGCTAGATTTCCTACAGAACAGCTCAGTCATCAGACAGAGAGCCGTGCTCCTGTCGGCAGGCGATGCCACCCTCACCCCTCCGAGACCCACCTTGGCCACGGGGGCCACTGACTTCACTCAACGTCACCCTCCCGCACCCTCAGCTGCACTTTGTCTCCTCTCTCTGCCCCATCTCCTCCCCTGGCTGGAGCAGCCCAGCTCAACCCCAACCCGCCCTCCTCCACCCAGGATTTCTTGCTGCATGGCAGCCTGCCTGGAGACAAGCGGCAGGTTATCATATAACCTATAGCTAGACGCTTTGAGAAATAGAGAAAAAAAAAAAACCAAAATAAAGCAGACAGAAGCACTGGTTGGAAAGAGAGGACATGGCCAGGAAAACACAAATGGGTGGCAGCTATGGCCAGCACAACCGTCCTCATGATGTGCTTATTTCCCACTGAACAGCAAACAACGGTGACAAGTGTATGTAATATTTCATTGCTAAAATGAGTTGTATTCTAGC
The DNA here is from genome assembly GCF_026419915.1 of Harpia harpyja. Taxonomy (NCBI): domain Eukaryota; kingdom Metazoa; phylum Chordata; class Aves; order Accipitriformes; family Accipitridae; genus Harpia; species Harpia harpyja. The sequence continues at coordinate 33,912,040 of NC_068943.1, forward strand.
TAGAGATGCTGGACTCCTCCATTTAATGCTGGCATGTGAAATTACCAGTTCACAGCCTCAAGCACAGAGACAATAACTGTGCAGCACACATTGTCAATGCTGCATATTTTTAGCCTCTTGTAGGCGTTCGTAGTCGTTTTGAAGTGCCTTGATGATTTTTCACACATTTTTCCAGCAGAAATGAAGATGGCTTCCTGAGCTGGGATATAATGACTGGTGTGCAAAAACAATGGCCAAGTGACTGTGTTTCCCCCTCAGGTCAGGGCAGATCTTGTGGGGGACAAGAGTGATTCCGAGGCTGCACAGCCATTCCTTCTGCTTTCTCTCTGAAGGGCTTTGCGATGTTCAGCCAGAAACATTTTTTGTGACTCTGCCTATTTTACACTGTTCTGAAGCAGGGACGTCCTCCTCAGGGGTTGCAGGAAGATTTCACTCACAGATGTTTGGGCAGGGGCTGGTTTTCTCCTTTGCGCTCCCTGAAGGCATGCTGTCCATGGGACAACAATGACGATTAAACCCAGATGCTTTAATTTCATTATACCTGTGAAAATTTGATTTTAGTGGGTAGCAGGCTCACAGTTCCTATGAGATCAGTGGCGAGTGGTTCAGGAAATAACGTTGTCTTTCCGCAGGACTGTGGCAGGGCTGAGCCGAGCCCTGCAGGAGCCGGGACCGAGGAGCAGCGGGAGAGCGGAGGGCAGCCCTCGGCTCCCTGCAACTCTCCCATTGCAAGGATGCTCGCATCCAACAGCTTTCTTGGGGCTGGGGACAGGTTTCTAAGGTGATATTCAGGCTATGGTTCATCTCTGATCAAATTAGGGTTTGTTGGGAGAGTGAGGCAGTGAGAGCGAGGGATGGCTCCATTATATACAAGGCGTTTGCCATCATGGAGAAGCTTTTCAGCAGCTTCCACCGAAAATCCTCATCTCCAGATTAAACAGTAAGTGCCTCAATGTAATGATTACACATTGATGGTTTTTAATATCTAAAAACATATGTGCATTCATGTGTGCAAATGTGTACGTGCAAACAGGTGCCTCTGAGTATATAATCACCCCCATAATCAGACTCAGACCTGCCTGAGGCCACATATGCTTTAAAAAGTGCTTTTTGCTCAAAGGTTTACTCTAAGGGCTCTAAAAGCTGCATGAAATTTCTAGTGCCTCATCCTGCAGTGCTTGGATGCTTTCCATGGCCTGGATTTGGGCTCCTTTGACAGGGGAATTAATGCGATACAGAGGGAAAAAAAAACCAGTTTTTTAATAGAGTGAACCAGTTCTTAAAACAATCACGCATGTCTGTGTGTGCATGAAAATTGCAGGATCCAGCCTTGCTCTCCAAATTGTCCACATTTCTTTTTGGCTAGTGCACAGTGATCCCTGGACTTTAGGAAAAGTGCTGTTGGAAGACAGGACAGCAAGATTTCAGGTCTCTCAAATGATCTGTACAGAGCAGCTGGCACCACCAAGATGGAAATGTGGATGTGCACAGGGTTACAAGCACTGCGTTCTCACTGCATTATAACTCGATGGGTCCAAAAGGCGCGGTGGGATCATCAAACTCCAACCTACTCCCCCCCATCTCATCCTTGGCTGTCTTGGGAGAGAGAGCTGCCAGCAGTATGGTTCTGCTCACTTGTGTCAAGGAGGTTTTACTGATATGAGGGAAATGGGCTCTGTGATATTTGGAAAGAGCTTGGACTATTCTCTTGAAAATAATACCTTGTCCCTGTTGGATCAGTCCCAGGACATGTTGCTGGATTTCCATTTGAGAGTCATAATAATCATTCACCTGCATTTATAATCAGTTTGCTGTGATTTAGCAACAAGAAACGTAAAAGGCATAGCCAGGTAATTACGCTCCAGGAGCAATGAGTCTGTGTGAGCTTAATGTCAAGGTATTCTGCGCACAAGGTGCTGGCGATATTTTTGGATGTCCATCCCTTTTTTTGGAACGGATCCCTGGAAGACGAGGGTGAGGGCAGGGAATGCCAGGGGCAGCCGGGACAGGGCGAGGGGTTGGGGTGGAAGGTGAGGCTGGGAAGGGGTGGGAAAGCCCCAGCCAAGGCAAGGGGGGGTGTCACGGGTGGGCAGAGCAGGAGTGCTCAGACCAGCCAGCTCCACACACGCAACTCCTTCCTTGCACTGCGCTGCCGGGGAAGGGTATCCGTCCTCCCTCCCTCTCCCCTGCCCTGCCAGCGGGTCTGGACTGACTTCTATGGCCAGGAGTGCGGCTGGTGGGCTGTAATACATCATAGAGCATTTCAAACATCAGCACAGTGATCAAAGGGGGCCAGAGAAGGAAAACAAATGTTGGGAATTAGCTGGAAAGAAACAGAGTAGAGCAGAAAAATGTAAGTATGCCACTGCAGAAGTCAATGGTGTGTCGCGTTTTGGATGGTGTGTGTGAGTCTGGTATCTCCACCTCTGGAAGTGGAAAGGATGCAGTGATGGGAACCCGGGAAGCGGGAAAGGTGGGACAGGTCCTGCACAGCTCAGCCTGGAAAAGAGGTGAGTGGAGACAGAAATGAACAAGGTCTGTAAAGTCCTGAGGGGCACGGATGAAGCTACTCGTCTCCACTACTACAAAATTCAGAAGGCATCGAAGAAGCTAGCTGTGTTGGCATGAACAGTATTCCCTGGTTTAAGTGGTCAGCATTTCCTGGTTTCCAGAAATTTAGTTTTAATTGCTAGCGTTTCCAAGTCTTCAGAGGTTTGAAGTATGTGACCATAAATACAATGTACCAGAGGCAACCTTAATTCCCCTATAACCAAGTTCTGTTGCAGGGTTTTGCACTGAGTGCCAGCCAACCAGCCATTTCCAAGGGACTAGAAGTCTTTTAGCACCTGGAAATCCATCAGAGAGGTTCTGCATGATTTTTAGGTCACTGTGCTGTGAAAATCCTCCCATGCCAAAGGATAATCTCTGTAACTGCGAGGGACGTCAAACGCCACAACCAGCTCCACTGTATGTCCACAAAAAGAAAACCCAGGGCAAAGCAGGCAGAAGGGAGCATCCATGCAACATCACGCCGCTGCTGTGCAGTACCACGTCCCTGCTCCCGAGGGCTCTATCTAACCTTGCCACGTTGCTCCCAGGGCTGGCACAGGGCACGGCCACGCAAAGACAGCCAACGCAAGAAACACGAGAAACTCTTGGCCGCAGCCTGCCAGCGGCTGCCCCAGGGGCTTCCCGGGCAGCCCAGGTATGCAGCAGTCCCAATTTCTCACCACTTCACTGCTAGACAAGCTTTTATTAGAGCCTGGTAGGAGTTTAGGTAAACCCATTTATTATTTTTATTACTGCCTCAGCAAAAGCATTCCTGCTCTCAGCAGTATCTGGAAAGTTTTATGGGTTCATATGGAAGAGACAGACCCTGGCATCAGTAAATTCTCATTGTTTGGATTGTTATATGTCCTAAAAAACCTTTTTGGTGTCAGCGTTTCTTGTGTTAGATGCTATCAGTAATTCTGTCCCCCTCATTCATCAATTAATGTTCATAATTAAAATCTACCTGGCCAGTTTATCTCACTAAGCAACTCTGCTGCGTTTGTTATCTCGGCATCTGAATGTCCAGTACTGCAATTGCAATCAAAGGGAGAGACTATCCATGGTATGATTTTTCTCTCATTCCCCAGAGCCAACCAGAAGAAAGCAGCAGTGAGAGACAAAACAATCCTCTTGCTGCTTTTAAACATCAGCCACAGCCTCCAAGGAGCTGGAGAAATGGACCTCTCTTATTAAACTGTAAATTGCTGGTGCTATCTCTAAAGGATTACGTTGGACTGTTTGCATTTTACTACATTAGATCAGCATTCTCTTTTTTTTTTTTACCCAGTTTGACAAAAGAGCTGGATCCTGACTGCTTGTATCAGTTAAACTCCTCAGGACATGAGAAGCATGCCCAACCAGTCCTGCCCACCCGTCTTTCTATGTTAAGGAAGAGCTGCAGAGGTGGGATCCCTTCCCTATCCCAAAACACTTGCAAGGAGCCGGGCTGGAAGCTGATAACATACCCTAACTAACACTGGTAGCTTCTGCAGTTGTTAAAGAGCTCATAGATGTTTTGTCTGAAGTGGGGAGAGAAGGCGAGTACTTACAAGTACTTACTTATTGTGTGGGAAGGTCCAGATGACAAAATACTATATCAGCAATAAAGCCGCACCAGTAGTCCACTTGCAACATAGCTGTCCCATGACACAGTTAAAAATATAGTGGAACTGGGATCTTATTATGTTTTATGGGTTTTCTCAAATACCTGAGAATAGTGACTATGGGCACGGATAAAGAAAGATTCTAGCAGTGTTTAGACATGGCCTTAAAACAATCTTTTTTTCCTCATTATTATTTTCATTCTTAAAAAGGACTTTTAAAGGATTTCAGGAATACTTAGTGTTTTCAACAATTTGCCTGGGGATGATGCTCTGCAGGCCTCCAGCAAGCATCCTCCAGGTCTGGCCAGGCCATCTGGAGATGATGCCATCCCAGAGTTGTGCCAGTGGGAAAGACCAGGGGAGCAGATTATTCAAAAAGGGTATAGCTGGGTAAACACTTTCTAAAGTGAAGCATGTGGTCGCCCGTAAAAGCATTTCTTCACTATGCCGGTAAGTGTTAAAGAAAACCTGCAGTGCTCATCACGACAGTGACACCTCATGCTCCTCCATGTTGTGGTGAGCAAACCCCAAGTCCTTCTGCGCTGCAGCTGGGCTCTGAAACATGGATGCAACCAGGTGATGTGGCAGAGAGTGGGCTGAACAGCACCGTTTAAAGGCAAACCAGCAGATTCAGGCAACTCTCAAATTCAGTAATGCCTGGGAGTTCAGATGAAGGCGAAAGGGCTGCACGTTCCTCCTGGACGGACAAGCACTGCTAAGCTCCAGCATCACCAAGCTGTCAGGAAGCGGGTGTCTCTGCTAGAAGAGAAGAGGGAGGCCTCCGAGTTACTGGAAAGAGCAGAGACAGCCAAGTCCTTATCACTGAATTGCTGCTACAAAGGGTTAATTTGGATGATGGGGCAGAGTGCACCCTCAGCAAGTTTGCAGAAGACGTCAAAGTGGGAGACGTGGCTGATACACCGGAGGGTTGTGCTGCCATCCAAAGGGACCTCAACAGGCTGGAGAAATGGGCTGACAGGAACATCATTAAGTGCAAAGTCCTGCACCTGGGGAGGAACAACCCCAGGCACCAGTACATGCTGGGGGGCACCCAGCTAGCTGGAAAGCAGCTTGGCAGAAAGGGACCTGGGGGGCCTGGTGGGCAGTGAGTTGACCACGAGCCAACAATGTGCCCTTACGGCAAAGGCGGCAAATGGTACGCTGGGCTGTGTTAGGAGGAGTGTTGCCAGCAGGTTGAAGGAGATGATCCTTCCCCTCTGCTCAGCACTGGTGGGGCCACACCTGGAGTGCTGTGTCCAGTGCTGGGCTCCCCAGTACGGGAGAGACATGGACATACTGGGGAGAGTCCAACAAAGGGCTGCAAAGATGATGCAGTACCTTCTAGGATGAAGCACCTACAGGGAAAGGCTGAGAGAGCTGGGACTGTTCAGCCTAGAGAAGAGAAGGCTCAGGAAGAATCTTATCGACGTATATAGATACCTGAAGGGTGGGTGCAAAGAAGATGGAGCCAGGCTCTTTCCAGTGGTGCCCAGTGACAGGGCCGGAGACCATGGGCACAGACTGAAACACGGCGGGGGTCCCTCTGAACATCAGGAAACACTTTTCACTGTGAGGGGGGCCGAGCACTGGCACAGGTTGCCCAGGGAGGTGGCGGAGTGCCCATCCTTGGGGATACTCCAAAGCCGTCTGGACATGGTCCTGGGCAACTGGCTGTGGGTGGCCCAGCTTGGGCAGGGGGGTTGGACCAGATGAGCTCCAGAGGTCCCTGCCAAACTCAACCAGTCTGTGATTCCATGAATCTAATTGCTTCCACCAGCGTGTGCTCTTAACACATTACTCTTTCGCATTAAAACTTTCTTAGCAGTGAAGTGACACGGAGAAAAGCTGGTAAATGCTGGTTGACGTTCATGACCTTTTTCCAATTCTCAGCTTCTGGAGCCAGGGACAAGCAGCACATTCCCATACAGCTCTGGGAAATGCGTGTTTCCAACATGGTGCCACGTGATCGTCGGCACAGGACCAGCGATGGTGGGAACAGCACATGGACAGAGAGACAGGACGTCCACATGGGCTTTTGTGGCTGAAAGGCATTCCCCAGCTTTCGGAGGCCATGGGAAATGCTGGTTCCTCGCTCTTCCTGTAGTCAAATCAATCTTTTTGAGTAGGAAAGCCATCTCACAGCTCCCTGGTAATTGCTTTTGTGGTAAATACAGTTGGGGCTGAATAACACTAATAAGCATAGCTATTCTGCAATTAATTATTTCCAAAAAGAACTGGGATTCAGCCAAGCGCTAATGAAGTCAGAGGGAAATGGGAGCTGGGCCATGGATGAAGCAACAAAAAAGCTTTACTAGCAGTTTAAGTGCTGTATCGTTTTCTTCACCAGACCAGATGGATACATCTTTCTGCAGCCCTTTGCAGTCACTTTTCACACTTGCAGTCTCCATTCCTTCTGCAAACAGTATCACTTAATTCCTGCACTAGTATTTTAAAAGACAAACCACTATAAGATGAAAGACTGCCATAGAGTGGGAAAGCCTGAGCCAGAACTTGAAAATATTAATAGAGTGAATGAGAAATAGCTTGTTTAGTCTGAAATAACTCGCTTAGTGTGGAAAATCGGATGGGGACAAAGGCAAATGGAAAGAAACCCATGCAAGAGGGACTGCCTAACATTTTCTAAGCACCATACAGAAAAAGAGATGTAGGGACACAGGGGCTTGCAGCACTGCAAGTTGTGCTGTCATGACTGGTCTTAGGATAAATAAATGCGAGGATCTGGTGGTTTTGACCCTACACCCACCTGCAAGAGCAGCAATGAGCCAAGGCTGTGAGAATTGCTTGATCACATAGAGCTACCTGGGAACGGATGGCGGATGAGTGGTAGATGAAATCTCTGTGCTGACACTGCTAGCAACCGCGATGATTGGCAGTCTGTATATTCAAAATGAGACCACGTGGATTGTCAGCTCTTTTTTCCCAAGGATTTTTAGTCCTATTTTGGATTAACAGCCAAAGTGTTTGTCTCCTCCAGCACATGGGTATTTACTATCTGGAAGGCCAGATTCTTGAGCTTTTGCTGCATAGAAATATGCCCACCTCATCTTTATGATCCAAATGACTTTATGCACCGTCTGTTAGGCATGAAACCATTACTAGTTTTCAGAGTTCAGGAGAGGCTGAGGCAGACAAGCTTGCTGGGGGCAAACAGATGAGAGCTGTAAAGACCAGAAAAGGGAAATGTATAATCACCCCAATAAAAAGCATGCTTACAATCCATACTAAGTTGTTGAGAAATAACTAGCTGCCTTCACGCCCCTTGACAGTGGGCTGCTATTTGCCAAAATTATATAATTAAAATTACTCAAACCGGGCAGTTTGAAAGTCCCATTCCCCTGCTCCATGCCCCCACCTATCTCTCTGCCTCGGACTTCTGGGTCTGAAATATGTTAAAAGATGCCTTGCAAATGTGCACAAGTTTTGACACAGTATGCGTGTGTGGGATTTACTGCACGTACTGTATGAAGTTGACCTGCAGATGGACCATGGCCATTTGTCAAGGACATGGAGGTGTCTGGCAGCCGGCTCAGAATTACTTTGGATATCCAGAGGTTCTGGGCAAATGCTCAAAATCTTCCAATGCCATCCCAAATTTCTAGGCAGAAAAAGAAACCACCACATGTGGAAAAGACCCAGGCATATGTCAGTCCCAATTACATGTCTGGGGATAATATACCTGAGTCTTCTGAACAAGGTACACTAGTCCACTTCAACCTTAGCAGGGTGAAGAAAGGGGAGATGGACCTGAAGTCGGTGCATGATGACCCAGGCCAACAGTGTCAGCATTGCTCCAGTCTGTGCGTCACATGGGACTGAAAAAATAAAGACGATGCTGGGATCTGCTAACACTGCACATCACCCACTGGTGATGGTGGAAGCCACCTTCAGAGGCAGCAAGGAGGCTTTTTCTCTCAGTTAGGGAAACAGGAGAGCTGCCGTAAGACCCTGGCGACTCTGCCCTTGAGCTGCTTTCTGTATGTGTGTGTGTGTGTGTCTTCCGTTGCACTTCCACACACAAATCCCAAAGCAAGTTACACATGGGACACCAGCTAAACCTGTAGGGGAAGATGAGAAACAGAGAAGTAAAGTATTGTCACAAGTGGCAAATTTAACTGACCTATGTGCATCCTCTTGCCAGGCCAATGACTTAAGCTTGGAGCAGCCTTATTAAGTAAATGGAAAGATAATTTTCTTTCTGAGGCAATAGGAGACCCTCAGCAGAGAAGAAACTATGGTCATCAAAGCACTGAACTCTGTAAACAGGATCCTTGGGATCAATAGAAAACCGAAAAGAGAAGAAAAAGAAGGACTAATGTTCTCTCAAAATAACAGAGGATAAAATGGGACAGCAGCTGATGCAGGTGAAGCAGCCCTTGGGGGCAATGTGCTCGCACTTTCTAGTTATTGCTTTGGTACTGCCCTGTAGGCAAGTGACGGTGTCAAGAGCTGGAATTGCTTGGAGTATCATGGCTTGCTCTGCGTCCCAGCGCCTGGCTGAACAACTCACCAGAATAAAGAGAATATATCATTTGCCATGGTTTGCCATTTCTGTCCTGTTTTTTTGGTTCTTGGGTGTTAAAAGCGCTTTCCGCTGAAGTGAGTGTAAGCGTTGCAAAAACGCTGTGGCCATTCACAGCACCAGATGTGTATATATACAGCATAGTAAATTAAATGGGGAGAGTGTTAATACTGGTATAGCTGCAGTCATTCTCATTACACCTACTGCCATTTCTAAACATGTGTTGTAATTACTAAAGAAGTAAGTGGAAGAAGAGCATTCAGAAGCAGCACTGTCATCAGCACAGACGGGTAAATGTAATCCACGCACCTTGGCAGAACTTGTAATCTACTCACTCATTACTGTTCAGGTCTCTTATTACAGGGTTTTCCAGTGTGTCTCTTTTCTGACTTACTCATACAAGACCTTGAAAATGATGGAAGAGCTACTGAGAAGGGAGAGGGGGAAGAAGTTGTTGGGGAAACAATCACATGTGTCTGAATCAGAGACTAATAACTTGTCTGCTGGTGAGTTATGGTTTTGTTTGTTTGTTTTTAAGAAGCTAAAAGTGAGTTCTTTTAAATTCAATTTTTATGTGTTTTTTTACAAAGCAGCCAAGCAATGGGGAGAACAAGGCAAGATGGTGGTGAAGAGGCAGGGCTGAGATGCAAAACATCCCAGTCCCTGCTGGGGTCAGACACTGCACAGGTCACTTTGCCTGTGCCTCGGCTCAGCCTTGTGTAAGATGCAATCAACACTTCCCTCATGGAAGTGGCTTGAGGTTTTATTGCTGTAAAGCACCTTTATCTCAGGGCTTACATTTAATAAATGCGCAGGGAGTTAAATAACAGCAGCAACGATAGCATTACCGAATCAGCGGTGTGCTTTTCTGTAGAATTTAACACTTTTCAAAGGAGGAAAACAGTGAGGCTGCTTTGGGCTCAGCCTTGTTTCCACCTCCCTCCCCAGCCCTCCCTCTCTGCAGTGCCGCAGAGGCCCTGCTCTCTCTGGGCCAAGATCCTGGGATGAAACTCTCTGAGCAAAGCTGCTTTTCTTGTTACTTTGAAGATCTCTCGAGAGCCAGCCTATTTTTCTGCTGCCTTATATTTGTCCAACCTGCTTATTATCTAAGCAAGAGGACCTTTTTCCTACAGCCTGGTGTGCTGAGAAGGGAAAGCTCTCTGTCAAATTCCCATTTCCTCCCTTCTCTTTAAGCACGCGGAGTTGTTGCCGTAGCCATTAATAACTGGTTAACGGCTTCTGCAGGGAAAGGGACTTGATCTGCCGCCTCTTTCGCTGCAGAGGTGCTGTATGAAACCTGCCTGGGACTCACGGGTTTTGGGGTGCTCCCAGCTCCAGCTGTAGGCTGCAGTGGGTGTGGGTCGGGCCCCAGCACCCCTCTGAATGGCTGAGGTTGCCCTGTTCTGGGACCCCCCAGCAAACTGCCCCGGTGGCCTGAAAATCCGGGTGCCCCCCTCCCTACAACCACAACCCTCACGTCCCAGTTCCTCGCCCTGCTCATCACAGGTCATGGCGAGGAGCTCCTTCCCCCTTTAAGATACCTGTGTGCCTTGGAAATATTTCTCCTCCTTGTAGTTTCCCCTTTCCCAACCTAGCGCCATATAAGCCAGTATTTTATGGTCCATAGACCGTGTAAGCCGTACTTCCCTGGCTGCACCGCTGTCATCTGTCATGGCAGCCACGAGCAAAAACCAAAACTTCCCTTTCAGCAGCTTCTTGCGAGCTATGGGTATAAACTTTCTCACTGCAATGTGGCCTTGGCCAGGGTAGCATCTGCCGGGTCACCTTTACAGCCAAAATCTGCCCCCTCCCATGGGTGTGAAGCAAGCAGCACACTATCCAAAAGCCTTGCCTACCTCCCCTTCATCCCTAATGCGATGATACGCTTAATGAGCTCCATGGTCTGTAAAGAGAACGATCAAACAACAGCTTCTGAGTAAGTTACTTGTGGCACGACTATATTGGCAGGTGTTATGTGGTTTTTTAATCCTCCTGCCATAGCGAGAGGATAAAAGTCCCAACACAAATGGCAACTCTGCAGCAAGTATCTGACATAATTACAGTAATTATATTGCCTCTGCACTCTCTTACAAATCAGTGACAGTATATATTTAACGAGCTCTTTCCTGTTTAGCAGGTTACTCCCAGCCGCTCAGATTTGCAACTGCAATGCAGAGGTATCTTAAAATAACATTAACCCTTGGAAGCGATGCCCCTTTCTGCGGGGAGGCAGGCGAGTCTCTTGGAGCAGGGACTGACTCCGCACGCCCATCCCGGCACCGTCGGAAAGCGCGGGCAGGCTTCGGAGCGAGCCCCAGCATGGGTCCAATTTGCCCCGGTGAGTAAAATTTTGCAAGTAAAAAAGCCGCAGAGCTGCAGGACAGCTGGGAAGCACCGGGTTTGGTGTGCAGTCCCCTCGTGTCTGGCCAGAGGAGACTGTGCCCTCCTCCTGCCGCCCACCCCGGGGTGCCACCTCCAGCCCTCACCCCGACGTCGTGAGGGTGGGAGAGAGGTGAAGCGCTCAGGGGACGTGGACACTCAGCCAGGTGTTCCCAAACAACAGAAATGTCTTAAGAAAAAAAAAAAAAAAAAAAGCGGATAGATAAATGCCAATTTTAAAGCAATTTGCTTTAAGCAAAACTGCCACAAACCGTCCTCAACCAGTGTCGCGGCTTGGGTGATCCCATTGATCTTGTGTATTCCCAAAAGCGCCTTTGGCAAGCTTCACCCGATGGGTGCCCCAAGGCCCTGTGTGGCCTGGGGACTGCTCCTCTTCCTCTTCAGCAGCCAGCATCACCTGGGAGCTCCTCACCTGCCAGGGGCTGAAGGCGAGCAGGGTTACAGGGATTTAAATAAAAATATGGAGCTACAGTGCTTCGTGACAGCGGCACTGCTGCTTTTTACAAAAGCCCTGCACTGTGTCAGTCTTAAAAAGAGGTGGCAGTGGAGGAAAAACAGTTTGGTGAACTTCTTTCAAACCCAGGCTATTTTAAGGATAGTCATATGGATTTTGGGTAGCTCCCTAAGTGTTTGGAGGCCTCAAATATTCAGATTTATGCCTAAAACTTTTTTGATATCTATCATAAGACACATGCAGCTGTAGTTCAGAGGAGTGCTGAGCATGTGCCTTATCTTCATTGACTCCAAAAGGATTTACACTTGTGCTTTGGTGCTCCCCTGAATAGAAGCACATTCCTGGGGCCTTATGGTGGGTCTACCTGGTGACTTCCCCTAAGGTAAGAGCCTGCTTAAAACAAAAACCAACCAAACAAGCAGTCTTGCACCCTCAGCTGCCTGGAGAGTTTAAAGTCACAGCACAAGGCGCAGGTTTGTTCTGAGGGTGCAAGCACCATGCTTAGCCTTCATGCAGTGCTGCTTTTCTTCCTGAAACTCAGCTTGTCGAAGGAAAAAGAAAGCTAACAATTTCAGCAGACAGCATATGTGGAGCTCAGGGTTTACTTAAGTGTCAAATAATACAAAGAAAGTAGCAATTCAGAGCTCAAGGCAAGTAAGCGCTAGCCTAAAATCTCTTCCCGGGCTACATAATGTCAAGTCAGCCCAAAAATTTTAGACACGCTGTATTGACTTAAACTGCCCCCTTTGTATTTTTTTCCCTCGCTGCTAACCAGCAGTGACTGTATTGGATCCAGATTAAAGGGGATCCTCTGGCTCAGGCTGGACCTGCAGTGACATCTCGTGGTCCCCCACCAGGTGAGGTGCTGGCTGCCAGGCGGTGCAGCCCCCCGACCCGAACCTCCCACCGATGCCCCTGGACCGCAGCACTGACCAATGTCCCCGGGGACTCACCTCCACCCGGGGCAGCTGAACGCCCGAGTGGGGAAACAAACACACACCTCCTCCTGCGACATCCCTTCCCCTTCACCTGCAGCACCAGGGGAAACTTCAGAAATCAACCTTTTATGCATGAAGATAAACCTATCACGAAAATCAGATCATTGCACGAAGAGCCTGTGGATGGGCCATGCTCGCCTGCAAAGCCTGGGTGCTTTTAACTCAAGACAAGGAGGGGAATTAATCTGCCTCCTCCCACGTTTGTGCCTGTCTGAGACTCACATATGAGCAGGATGCTTTGCGCTTCGCCAGTTCTTCTTTTGTTGTGACTCTCAAATGATTTCCCACTGAAAACCAACACGCTTGCTGTTGGCGACTTAGTAGAGGAAATTAAATCCAACATTTCGGTGCTGTCTGATTTCCCATCCCTGTACACCATTGTGTAATTTCACCACCCACTCATTTGTTTTCTTCACACACAAGTGCATTTAGAGAAAATACAATTCTTGGAAGAATATTTAGTCAGAGAAATGCTGTAATCAGCTTGGATAGAAATCAGACAGTTAATTTGCTTGAAAAAGAGTGAAGGGAGGAGGAAATGAAATGGAATATTTTCTTTCTTGTGAACTTAGGGCACCAAAAAATTTTGTGGCAAAACTATAGCATGAGAAGGAAAATAGTTGAAAAACTTCATGGGAAACATTGCTCCTGAGCTACTGCACTAAAAATAACATGAGAGCCAAAGTAAAAGATCTGATTCATTAGACATCTTCTCTGTTCATTAAAAAAAAAAAAAAGTTATGGGAAAAGACTCATGAACTTTTACCTGGGCAAAATAACTAGACATCCCATGTAAATCATCAGCTATATCAACATTTAGGGTCAGATCAGCAATAACTGAGTCATGCCAGAAGAATGTGCACAATGTAGACACCTAAGACCAAAACTGGGATTTGAAAAGCTCCTCCACACTGTCTAAATCATCAAAATACTCAGTCCTGGGAAAGAGGAGAAGCATGGCACACTGGTGAGCAGACAGGGCACAGAGCTTAGGGATTACCCCAAGAAGCCGTCCTCTCGGGCACCTTCGACCAGCCCTTTTACTGGACCTGGCTCATAGTGCAGAGGAGCACCAGTCAGAGACCAGCACCTTGCTCTGCCAGGGGCTCTGCAGGCAGATGGTCCTAGCGAAGACAAGGAAAGATCATAATTATGTTATGCAGAAATGCAGATGTGGTCGTCCATCTCATATGCCCCTTTAGTGAGTCAGCTCAAGTTTAACAAGAGCACATGATCACAAGTGTCAGGACTACCACTTATATTTCTTTCTCTTGACGATGTGTAGCAATTCTAACTTCCTTACAGGCATGTATGCAAGTTTCACAGCAGTTTACAGTCTAAGACATTACGTAAATATAGTTAGGAACCCTTAACATATTTTCCAGTTCATTTCAAGTTATTAAATAAAGTCAAAGCCATCTTTCTTCCACTCCTTTGTCACCTCTTGAGAGCAGGATAGTGTGATCAGTCCTCTACTCCAATAATTTTCCAGTTCATATTACGTTCACAGAAATAAGAGAAAGCCCGGCTGGAGAGAAGGCGAGGAGATTGTCCAGGGCACTTGCCTGCCCCAAGGCAGGATTCACCTCTGGCTAACGCATTGTCATCAGATATTGTTGTGGTTTACACCCAGCTGGCAACTCAGCCCCACGCAGCCGCTCACTCACCTCCCTCACAGTCCGATGGGGGAGAGAATCGGAAGGGTAAAAGTGAGAAAACTCATGGCCTAAGATAAAGACAGTTTAATAGGTAAAGCAAAAGCCGCGCACGCAAGCAAAGCAAAACAAGGAATTCATTCCCCACTTCCCATGGGCAGGCAGGTGCTCAGCCATCTCCAGGAAAGCAGGGCTCCGCCACGCAGGACAGTGACTTGGGAAGACACATGCCATAACTCCGAACATCCCCCCTTCCTTCTCCTTCCCCCAGCTTTACATGCTGAGCATGACATTGTATGGTCTGGGATATCCCTTGGGTCAGTTGGGGTCAGCTGTCCCAGCTGTGTCCCCCCAACTCCTTGTGCCCCCCAGCCTGCTCGCTGGTGGGGTGGGGTGAGAAGCAGAAAAGGCCTTGACTCTGCGTAAGCACTGCTCAGCAATAATGAAAACATCCCTGTGTTATTAACACTGTTTTCAGCACAAATCCAAAACATAGCCCCATACTAGCTACTGTGAAGAAAATTAACTCTATCCCAGCCAAAACCAGCACAGATACGTGCCTGATTGCCGTGCACATCTGAAGAGCCCCCCTTGGGGATCTCTTCCAGTGCTCCACAATCATTCCTGTTACATGGTTTCTCCCTAGTGACCAATCTAAATCTTCTTTGATTCCATAAGCCTGTTATTTCTTGTTCTAGCCACCACGAACATAAAAGACACTGAAAAGATGAAAGGAATAAATTGTTCTCTTTGTGTTTGGAGACTTGTATTTCCTTTGAGTATTCTGTAAGCAAACCTACTCAAACTCCTTCGATCTTCTTGTATTTCTCATGCTCATGGACTTACGTTCTCATGTTTTCTAGATTTCTGTTAAATCTCATTGCTCTTCTCTGAACTGTCTCCATTTTGTCCTAACAAGTACGACATCTAAAACTAGACCCGATACTTCAGCTAATGCCTCTCCAGAGCCAAACAGAAAGAGTTATTTTATGTCATATGGATGATACAGTCTTCATACATCTCAATGTTTCTGTTCATTTTGCAGCATCACTATGTTGTTAGAATGGGTCACAAAACGAATGCCAGCCAACTACCTGACCTTTTTCTGCCAAGCTGACCTTTAATTCCTCTCTCTCCTGTTTGCAAAGTTTTTCAGTTCTGTCCAAATTCTCAAGATGATTTTGAATCCTAATTCCACCCTTCAACATGCTTGCAACCTCACCTGCCTCAGCATACAATACAACACTGTCTCTTTTTTCCCTGCTATATATCCTGCCTGAAATAGATCACAAAGCAGTCACAAAATCTCTCTTGTGCATATGTATCCTGCAATCCAACAATCGCTGCTTATGCTCTTTTTTTTTTTTGCTGTACCCCTCCAAAAAAATAAAAACAAAGACACAAAGTTATTTACTTGTTTGTTTGGTTTTTTTTAAAAAAACACAGTATTTTTACTGTAAGCACTGGTAAGAAAACATAAAACAGTGAAACAGTAGGCCATCTTCCCCACAAGGACATGTACAGGCACCTACAGCATATTTGAAAAGTGTGTGTGCTGTGAAAGATTTTACAGTTTTAAAACTGACTTGTAATTGTATTTAAGACAGTGCTGTCAATGTTTGTTAAAGAGAGCTCAAATATAGTACTAAGAGGAAGAGAGAATAGGAAGACTTCCCCAATGCTTTAAGCACAATTCTTTTCCTCTCTGGCTTGTTTTTCATTTTTACATTAGGAGGAGCAGGATTTGAACTTGTGTTGGAAACAGTTCTATATTTAAGTCAATGAAAAGTAAGTGGTTATTTCACATTGTTTAGCATAGTAATTCCTCTTCTTTCACTTTTTAGATTAGACTATAAAACTCTGGTCTCCTTACTTCAAAGTCCCACAGTTGGGAAAGGCAGCACCCCGGGACCTGACTCAGTGCACCAGAGCCATTGATTCCTACTGTCCTGACTCAAAAAAGTGTTAAGGGATGAATTTGACTATCACAGTGACAAAGTTACTGCAAGCTTTGGTAAAAATGTTAAAGTGAAAAAAGGGTTGTTCAGCACCTTGATTTCTCATTAAACTAGAGCAAAGAGGGAAATTAAAACCGATTCAAAACATGAATGCAAATTTACATTAAAATTCAAGCTATTACAAATCTTAGTTCAAGTCCTTCTGTCATCAGAAAAGGTTATTTATACAATAGCAAATAGAAGCCCCACATTTTAAGGCCATTTTTCCACTTTTTTACCATTTAAACTTTTGGCTCCATTTTAAGCAACCAGCAAGCTGGGTTAACTTATGCAATAAACTCACTCCATTCAGCCATGCTGGAGTCACAGCAGTGCTAGTTCTGCTCTCAGTCACACCATGGTAAATACCACCTTTGCTCACACTGGCATAAATTCTTCACTCTGTCAGAGGGAAGAGACAGACAACTGCTCAACTGTCAGGAGCTTTACGGGGTCCTGCAAGGTATCCACAGGAAAAGGATATGCTAACTTGGACAAGGAATTGCTCTGCCTTTGTGGACTTCAATAGGAATGGAAAAGTTCCTGGTGACTTAAAGGAGTTTGTCCCAAACAGAAATATCTGTAAACATAATAACAACTCATAGAAGGTATCTTGTGCAAAAAAAGGGGAAAAAAGAGCTCATATGGAGCAAAAGAGAAAATCTAGGAGAGCAGTGGGAATGACAGAACAAGTTTAGCAATGGCAATGTGCGTCAAAATGATGCAATACCTGAAAGCAAGTGAAAATCTTTGAAAGAGACCATTCAGAGAGTTACAGTGAGTGAAACACCAAAGCATTTTTGGTCCAAGGAGACGCACATGAATCCTAAATACAAAGTGCTCTCACAGTGATGTGACTAGTTAGAATTCTGTGCAGAAATACAACTTCCGACCACAGAGCTCCTTATGCCATGGCTATTTTCAGTTGGACACAGAAATTAATATTTGGCAGCTCTGAACATACTTTTGCTTCATGTGCTCTTGAAAGAATAAAGTTAGAAAGGGTGAAAAGTATGAAATTTGGTGCCCAGCAAACAGTCCAGAAGAGAGAAATTCTTTTAGACTCTGAAAAGTACAATTTTACATTATTTCATTAACTGCTGTGTGCAGCGGAGCCAGTTCATTATAGAGCCACAGACTCTATATTCTCTAGATAGAGACTCTAGTCTATTCTATTGACTAGAAATAATTGGTGACCTGAAAAAAATCCACAATCCATACAACCCAACATCGAGCTGAGTTGCAATTTTGTGAGCTGAAGGAATGACTTCACTTACAACCTTGAAGCTCCTGATGAAATAAGTCAGTCCCTCCCATCACTGGTGAGGAGGAATGTTTCCTCCTGTACTAAGAATATAGTGCTTCAGATGTACTGTTCTTCATCTCCTCCATTCATGAGCAATGACCACTTGTCCCCTTCCTCCTCAACAAAACCGTTACGTCTTGGCAGCTTGTCTGAAGTCAAGGAAGAGAGAGACACTTGGCTAATCTGATCCCAAGGAGCCGGTCTGGATGAATCCCTCCTCCTATCATCCATTCCAATATGAACACTGATTTGGGAAGGAGTAAGTGGCTTCATGCGGCCTTGAGCTTGTGCTTCATAACTTTCTGTGTCTGGCTTCTTATAACTAAGAAGAGAAAGAGAAAAGATGTTTAGTACCAAGAGCTCAATGAGTAGAAGAGTCTTAGGCATTAGAACAAATCAGAAACTTCTGATAACCGAAATGTTTCTTGCACTTCAGACACAACGTTAACGGCTAAGAGTACTGGTCACACAGCATTAAGACATTTCAATAGTAAAAGAGCAGGACCTCAAAGTGAGGTTCTTTAAGAAAATTTATGAGTTTGCTGAATTATGAAAGGGTTTGTAGTAGACAGTTGCAGGGGAATGGACTCGATGACCCAAAAGTCACTCTCTGATTCAATGTACTCTAGGTAAAGAAAAGCCCAGCAATGGCAAGTATGCATGGTCTTCTTCACATATATGTATTATTGTGTTCTTTGGAAACTGAAGTTCTGTTCAGCTGATGTGAAGCTTCAGGAAAGATTATTGTCCTATAGAGTATACTGTAATACAGCTTCCATAAGTCTGAAGCCAAATATGTTTTGGGGGGTTCTCAATATCTAACCACAATGGTGTCTGATACTTAACGTAAAGAGCACAAGATCAAAAGAACTGGAGAATAAAGGGATCCCTTTATAGAAATTTCTCATCCTTTGGATAACTACACACAGAAAGTTTAGGATGAAAATCCTGTAGTGGTAGGGCTGATTCTGCAAACAGACATGAGCATGTATGTAGTTTTTATTCTAGATTGTGGTCTCATTGAGCATTTGCAGGATCAGAAATATGATGCAGCAACAGATTTCCTATATTAGTTTATACTATACTGTATTATACTGTACTATACTATACTACACACTACAGAAGACCCCAGCTACAGTAGAAATATGTGAAGGTTTGGACTAATTTCAGACATCTTATTTTTCAAAGATGTTTGCTTTCAGTGCTGTTAAAAACAGGTCTGCTGTAACTGCACCCAAAAAATGTAGCATAAAAAAATTAAAGGAATTTGAAAAATCTTGTTATAGTTCAGAAATTGGTTCACTTCCAAAACAATAGAGCAAGATACTTTAGCAAGGTACAAAAGATTAAATACACTGCTTCTCTGTTTCTCTCTAGCTAAATTAAATAGAAAAAAAAAAAAAATCAAAACAGGTACAAATCTTTTAAAAAACATCTACTGCTACATTATGGAGAACTATCTTTTGAATGATTTGTTCACTTGATATTCACAGCAAAACCAGTACTGATCATTACCTCACTTGGTATTGAACTAGATCTCCATCACAGGTGCCCAGGTGGCATCCAGCCACACTTTCAGCTGCTAGGTAAAGAATGGTCCAGAACGGTACTGTTTTAGTCCAGGTTTGTTCATAATAGTGCCACCTGTCTCTTTTGGAGCCAGGGATTAGAGAGAACAACCCCAAGCTAAAGGACTGTCAGGTACTTTTAGGTATACAAACCCCAAAGTAACGTCTCACTTGAGTATGAGCAGCGGTGCTGCCTACAGTTCCCCAATTGATTAGTGTAAGACAACTTGCCATTTCAGCTGCAGGGAAGAGAGCACAACAGACACAGAAGAAGCTGCCATTGCAGCTGATCCCATCCAAGGCTGAAGCACGAGGCCAACAGGCATGAACACACCTAGCAAAAAAACATATGGATGTGAGCCAGAGCCGCCCGTCCCAATACAGACATTTCTGTCCCTGCATATCATAGAACAGATCAGCTGTTCTACAACATGACTTGCTGAGACCTCCATAAACACAACTAGATTGATATATATTTACTCACTTAGTTTTAAATATGTCCCTTCCATTGCAAGGGATGACCTTTGCACCAATTGAGCTACAAGACTGCGGCCACAAGGTAAGACTACTCGTCCCTTCCAGCTACTCTGCACATATGAAACAAAGCAAAAGCAACAGAAAGACAAAGCAATAGTCCAGGCAAAGGAGGGAGAAGTTACTCCTAAAGAAAAAGAGGAGTGCTTGAAGTAAGTTTTAAGGAGGAATTTGGAGCATGAGACGATGTCTGAGAAAAGCAGAGAATTCAAGTGGTAGGAGAGAAAATGCATGATTCGGGGTGAATAAATGAGGGAGCACCCAGAAGTGGGATGGTATCTCTGATTAGAGCTGCGTTTGAATATACAGAAACTAATCCCCAAGTAGTGCTATGTGAAATAAAAGCATGGTTTTAATTTCATCATATAAGAATTTATTCCTACGAGTTTAAAATTTGGGGAACTAAGATTTTTTTCTACAACATGAAAAAAAGAAAAAATAATGTATTTATTTTGTCCTCCTTCTGCCAAGTTTTAAATACTCTGGGAACCTCTCTTTGGTTCCTTGAGCAGGAAATCCTGCGTCTGTGCTGCTGTCTTCAACAAGCTGAGCTCTGGCAGTCACATACCTGCTGCTATGGGTATTCCAAGCAGATTATAAATTAAGGCAAGAATCAGATTTATTCGGATTCTTCGAACTGTTCTCTTTGATAAACGAATACTGGCAACTACATCCAGCAAGTCGTTCTGCAAGACAGAAGAGCATTGGAAGTTTTCCACATGCAGTCTTCAGAATACCAAACCAAAAAGAGGAGTGTCAGTGATAAAAGAGGACAGGTCAAAACTGTAGTGCTCACTCGGATGAGAACAACATCTGCTGCTTCAATGGCAACATCGGTGCCCGTTCCAATTGCAATTCCAACATCAGCCCTGGCTAGTGCAGGGGAATCATTGACTCCATCACCAACCATCGCAACCTTCCTCCTCCCATTTTGGAGCTCCTGGACCTTTGCAACCTTGTGAGAAGGAAGAACCTCAGCAAAGACTTTTTTGATCCCAACCTATGTAGAAAGAAAGAAACACACCCAGTTGGTGATATGCTTCATGCTGAAAGGAAGAGCCATTTGCTGTTCTGGGTGAAGGAGAAACAAAGGAAGATCAACCAAACTGATTCCAGTGGAGGCAACACTTGCAAGCTACACAGAAAGCTGAAGAGCAAAATGCCTTTGGCATAAGAAAGGGACTGATTACAGCCCCTTCCACCTTAACTGCAGAGACGCTGGCAAACCATGTTCTGCCCTTAGCGTCGTGCCCCCCAGGGCTTCTGAAGCTCTACCGCCCTGGCAGTAAAGGTTTGATGGTTAAAAGAGCCAGTTTTCAGGTAATAGTGCTGCTTGATGCACCAAAAAAAGTTTCAGTGAAATCACAGAATCATGGAACGGTTTAGGTTGGAAAAGACCTTTAAGATCATTGAGTCTAACCATTAACCTAGCACTGCCAAGTCCACCTCTAAACCATGTCCCTAAGTGCCACATCTACACGTCTTTTAAATACCTCCGGGGATGGTGACTCAACCGCTTCCCTGGGCAGCCTGTTCCAATGCTTGACAACCCTTTCGGTGAAGAAATTTTTCCTAATATCCAATCTAAACCTCCCCTGGTGCAACTTGAGGCTGTTTCCTCTTGTCCTATCACTTGTTACTTGGGAGAAGAGACTGACCCCCACCTCACTACAACCTCCTTTCAGGTAGTTGTAGAGAGCAGTAAGGTCTCCCCTCAGCGTCCTTTTCTCCAGGCTGAACAACCCCAGTTCCCTCAGCTGCTCCTCATAGGACTGGTGTTCTAGACCCTTCACCAGCTTCGTTGCCCTTCTCTGGACACACTCCAGCACCTCAATGTCCTTCTTGTAGTGAGGTGCCCAAAACTGAACACAGTATTCAAGGTGCAGCCTCACCAGTGCTGAGTACAGGGGGACGATCACTGCCCTGGTCCTGCTGGCCACACTACTTCTGATACAAGCCAGGATGCTGTTGGCCTTCTTGGCCACCTGGGCACACTGCTGGCTCATATTCAGCCGGCTGTTGACCAGCACCTCCAGGTCCTTTTCTGCCAGGTAGCTTTCCAGCCACTCTTCCCCAAGCCTGTAGCGTTGCATGGGGTTGCTGTGACCCAAGTGCAGGACCCGGCACTGAGCTTTGTTAAACTTTATACATTGGCCTCAGCCCATCAATCCAGCCTGTCCAGATCCCTCTGTAGAGTCTTCCTACCCTCGAGCAGATAATGCAATGCTGGAACCACGTACGATCAGGCAGTTACACTAGGGGAAATACAGAAATGCCAAGTATGTGCAAGTCTCAGGGAGACTACGAAAATAAAGCAGAAGGCTGGCTAAACACTTCTACCCATCCACATCTCAACTAATATGGAGTTGCTACCAACGGCTTTAGGACTGTAGTAGAAGAACAGGTGGGTGTACTAAAGAGGGCTGGAATAATGGCCCTGGTTTGGCTGCCTCACCAGGCAGAGATCAGCTCTCTTCACTACACAAGGTAAAGCTCCCTTTTAACCTTTCAAAAAGTAACATTTAAAAAGTCTTTAGGACTGGCTTTCCATTTTTCCATTGGAAAGGAAGTAAGTGCCAAAAATTCAGTGAAAATGTAGGTTGGCACAGACTAAGCTTGTTTGAAAACTTCACCTGAGGGCCTAGAACCATAAATAGAAGCTTGTTTCTGAAATACTTCTTAACAAAGAAAGTTGGGTGGGAAAGCACTTTACCACAATTGAACACAAAAGCAAAAGCATGAAACAAGATAGGAGAAGCATTAAAGCATCACACTGAGAAACAAAACAGACCTCACAACATACAAGAACGTGCATACCACAGTGCTGGCTGAGTTAGCTGTGTAGTGGGATACCTGAGGAAAGCAAGGTGGCACACGGTAGATTAGAAGTAGACCAATGCAAAGGGAAAGAGGCAAATGAAGGGAAAAGAAGGTAGAGTGAGAATTTGGCTTTGCCTTTGGAGCAACATTTATCATTTGAGATCAAGGAAACCTCATACAAACCCAAACTCTTTTAGACTGCTATGCTTCTTAACAATAATTCTTACTGTTATTACTATGTTACCCTTAAAGATAATGACAAAACCCCACTTCCCTTATTGGGAACAGGACTGGACCTTAAAGGAACTTTCCCTCATCACTAACCAAACACGACTGCCCTTCAGTGAAGGGAAGCAGGAGGCTTCAGTTCAGCAACAGACTAATTACTGCAAGAAACTCTGTACCTCTGGAGAAGTATTGACTGCTTGTCTTCAGTGGGATCTTAATTCAGCTACTGACCTTTACTATGCCATAGGACCTGACCGGATTTTCAGTTCAATTCAAGAAAAGTTAGTCTTCATTTAACATACCCAGGGAAACTCTGAGTTCCTGCTCTGAATTCACTGGGGTAAGCAGAGTTTTAGAACCTCATCATGTATTTTTTTGAAATGCAAAGAAGCAGATACCTGAGTAGCAATGGCTTTTGCAGTTTTTCTGTTGTCCCCCGTTATCAGCACAACATCTATTCCCATGTTTTTCAGCGTGTGCACAGCAAGGGCTGCCTCCTGCTTGACAGTGTCTGCTATTGCAATCATTCCGCACAACACACCTGCACAAAGAAACATCCTCTGTTAGAGAGAGCTGTGGGAGGCAAAGTGGCAGCAAGAGAACGGGACTTCACCTCCATCACACCATGGTGGCTTGTGAAATAACACATTCTGGGCAATACTGACACTCATAAGCCTGAACAACTGCCTACAGTTTTCTAAGTTATGGTCTCTTTCTTACACGCACACACACACACTTTTCTCATTTATCTGTTTCACATAGAACAACAAACACTTTTGATATTTAGGGACCAGGAGGAAGGGGAGAAGATGAGGGTAGCTTTTGAACATGCCTGACTTCTAGATTTTATGGTACAGACACATACAATAGTGGGCCAGAGAAAGTTTTGGTATTTGTGCCCCGGTCAGATGTTGAAGCCAATCCTCCAGGAGGAAGCATATAGATATCTGGTTTTATGTCCCTAATCTTTCAGAGCTGGATCTCTATTATAATTAATTACTTTCATACGGAAGTGTTGCACCTGTCTTCCAACACATTGACTCAACGGTGCATCCACGTTTCCTTCACATGACTTACAAAAATCTCACATTGGTTTATCATTGCATGTTACCTTTCAAAAGTAAGGACTTAAGTAGGTTTTGCACCCCTGTATCTCTATTTGCTATCACCAGCAGCAGCAGGAACACCAGCTGTACATCAGGGCCCTTATTTCCATGCAAAGAGCACTTGATTTTGCCAGACTGCTGATGGAGCCCAGGCTGAGACATGCAAATGCATCTCAAAATTGCTCTCTAGGAGCACCAAGAATATTTATTCAGTAATTGAATCAGAGGCACCATTTCAAGATCACAGTTGCACTGGCAATCTATCACCGTTACAGCAGTTTCTCATATTAGGTATTGTCTGGGATCTCTTTCTGCGAAGCACAGAACAGAACCCCTCGGGCAAAACTCATTTAGTCTAATCTATTTTACTTGAATGACCTAATGAATCATCATGTTTATTCATGAAATGTTTTGAAATCAGTGATGCAATAGGTTGCCTGTGACCCTTAAGTGATGTAAAGTCAGGATGGGACATGGAACTGCCCTGGCACTGCTTTTCTGAACAACAGTCCTAGACAACAGGAAGTTCAGAAATTAATACTTAAATTAAAAACTACCCAACAAAATCTTACAAACACTGTTCTGAGGTGAAAGCTTCTTTTGAGAACACCTTGATACTTTGCAGTTCACAACCAGTTCTGCACTAAAAGATTAGTAGTTTCTTGACACTAAGCCACTGATCAATCGCTCCAGAGTTTGTTTTTATCCGTTTCATGGCAGGATCAACTGATATTTATTAAGTCACTCCAAAGAAGAGCAATTACCATCTATAGCCACTAGTATGGCAGTCTGTCCTTTCGTTTCATGGTCTGTCATTGCATCATTTACATCATTTGCAATATGCAAGCCATTGCGTCGCATCCACTCACGATTTCCAATCAACACCAAGTATGTATGAGAAGCTGATGGACCTTTGTGCACAGACAAAAAGAAAAATGAGTGAACACAAGCCAGAGATGTTTGAGGATGGCAACATCAGGCTGCATTAGCTATAGAAAGATATTCTGAAGAGGTTTTCCTAATTTCTTTTTTGTGTGTGTTCTGCACTGGCAATGGTCACACCCAAGACACATTGGTGTGTCAGACAGAATTAGTCTTGTTGAAGGGCTGCTGTCATGGCCAAACAAATGCATAGGCACTACCTGAAGACAGACTCATAAAACTTTTCTCCTTCAAGACACATTCTGTGCCTGTTTATACACAGAACTGCATCATGAACTTAATGGAAGTATTTGCCTATATTTGCCAGTTGGCATTGTTTTTCTGAATAAGTGCAGTATGCACATTTTGTAAAAGCCATGCTGCTCTGTTCTTAGAACTAGTGACTTCTTTCAAATATCAAGGCTATTTCTGGTAAGAAAAAAGTAGTTTTGTTCTAACAAACAACGAAACAGTATGTGGAGCCCCTCATTATGACTTCAATCCAACTTCACAAGAGCCGTATGAAGCAGGTGAGAAAATATTACATTAACACCATTCACAAATGGCACAGTTCTGATGATTAAAGTTCTTATTTTATTTAATTCTTCTAATAGCTTTCTCAAAAAGGTCAGGGGAGCCACAGCCTTCTGAAGAGAACTAATGAACTTCTTAAGGAAGGCTTTAAATACTTTTTCTTTCTCTCCTACACTACAAAAGAGCAAAGCAGCTTCCACAGAGCCTGAAACAGAAACAAATGTATTGGCCTAATCAAAAACATCAGGCACTGAAACTCAGCTTGCAGATATAACATGCTTTATTGTGTGTCTGCTGAATAGATTTTTTTTTTTAATTAAGTGCCTTGAGAGATATATGAACAGAAAACAAAAGGTCCAAGTTAATATGGAACTAAAGGGTAGGCTATAAATAGTTGCAGTAAGATAACACATTAAAGGTAACTGCTCTAAATGGGAAGATAATGCTAACTGGCTAACTTTGCTCTCTGCTGGACCATTCTTCTATCCAAAAGGAACATTGCTGGGTATGCCTTATTGTATGGACTTTTCAAGTACCCATCACTGTAGCATCTAAATTCTTATTTAGGTTTCTGACTTGCAGAGAGATCGAGAGTAGGGGAAAGAGAAAGCTTCAATTTTTGTTAAGGCGCATTTTTATCCCTCGTGTTCTTTGCCTCCTTCTGCCATAAATCCACCTTTCTGTTGTTCCTAGTCTGATAGGATTGTTTTACAGTGGTCAGCATTGCTGTCTCAGTAGCTCTCGCATTGCGACCGGCAGTCACTTGCGGGGCAGACATACCGTGTGATTCTGGGAGAGTGATCAGCGTGTTATCTCCCAGAGGAGCACTGCTGTCCCTGCTCCTGTTAGCATCCAGCTTATCGAGACCCTCATCAGCCATGCCCAGGACAGCCTCAACGCCTCCAACTTTGCAGCTGATGCCACAGCCTGGGACTGCCTGGAAGTCGGTGCAGTATCCCAGGCTCTGAGTGCCAAGCTCCTGTGGACATAACCAGAGTTCATCATCAGTCTGTGCTGCCCACGTGGGGTACAAATATTAGATAACTCCTGCTGAAAGGAGGCCTAATTCCTCCTCTTGACAATGACTGACCGACTGAAAAGCAGCATGGGGTATCAGTAGCGCAGAACTAAAAATAAGGATGTTCTGGATGTGCTGTGGTTTAGACTTCTAGAAAGGGGCAGCAATACAGATCACATCCAGGTCTCAGCCCTGGCACCAGCAAACCACAAAGGACAGCTTTTTTTGGTAGTGCAAGGGTGAGGCAGTTACATTGGTGGTTCATGACCTCAGCCAAGACAAGGAACTAAAGAGAAATACTCTAAAAATAAGCCATACAGCTTCTGAAAAGATGCAACTTCTAATTAACCTCACAGAGAACTGGCTGGGGGGTATAAGGCCTTTTATATATATGTAAAAGTACAGTGAAAAACTGTATGAATTGCTGGAGTGATTTGGCTGGATGATAAGGAAACTGGGTCTTTCTGTTGAGTTAGAGAGAGAAGCCAGTGAGTACCTTCAAGATGAGAAAAGGGATTACCAGGACCCTATGAGTTACAAAAAAGAATGCAGAAAATATTAATTTATAAACAAGTTATTCAGGGCTGTCTCTGGAAGTTGGAATTACATGTACCCTTCAGTGACCTTCTTACAACACAGGGATGAGAAGGCAGGTGGTAAGAATATCAGGAAACAGTACAGAATTGCAATTCATATAAGCCATGATCCAGTAATAACTGGTGCATAGGATAACTACAGAAGTGTCAGGGTACTAAGACAAATTCAAAACCAGAAAATGTAAAATATGAGAGAGGCAACTGAATCATTACCCATACTCTCTTTTTGCTTCTCAATTTATATGTTAACTTCTAAATTTTACCACTGAAAGATCTATCACTAATAAGTTTGATATATTCTTGCCAATGAATTTTTCCATAAATCAATTAATGACTTGTCTTAGCAGAAATAAATTGTTTATTTAAACCAGGCTTCTTATTTCGGTTACTATTTGTGCTTTCATTCTTCCTGAAACATTTGAGGAACACATGCAATATATAAATGACCTTTGAGGATGTGCAAAATTTGCAGAGACTTGAGTAATCTATTAATTCATTTGTGAAATTCACAAATACCACAGTTTAATATTCAGGTTTTAAAGCTGTTTGCCCGATCTATTCAGATAAGCAAGTGACTAATAGAAGCAACTACAGTCAGGTAACATATGAAATGTCACCACACACATTTGCTTCACAATGCTATTTTAAGCATAAGTATTCCTCCTGCACATATTCCACAATCCTTATTTCCTCACTAGTTCAGGAAAAACTTTGTAAGACCTTGCCTGAGAACTCCACAGCATTACCAGAAAACAAAAGCTTAGAATATGCCTTCTGGTATTGTCCAGACTAAGATGCACAATCATAAAATCTCCCAGCTTTCCAGCCTGTTACTTTTCAGGCAGGCCTGTCCCTCTGGGACTTGCTCATTTTATACAACATTGCTGCATTTGCACAGATCCCTTCAGGCCTCAGATGAAACAGGAAGGCTAAGTACCTCTTTGCAATATTTAGTAACTGCCACTCCTAAAGGATGCTCGCTGCTGGCTTCTGCAGTGCCAACCACCGCCAGTACCTTCTTCAGGGAAAGCACAGCTGTGTCTCCCAGCAAAAGCACCCTCATGACTTTTGGAACTCCACAGGTGATGGTCCCAGTTTTATCGAACATCACAGTCTTGATCTGCAAAAAATAAACCAGAGTTACTGCCTAAGCCCTGCAAGCATAGGGCACATAAATACAAGCAAGACCTTAATAATCAGTTGACTATATCCACACCAAGACAGAATAAACCTACAAAAGTAGGGATTCCTGTATGTACCTTGAACTATCTGTACAGTAGGTCTCCTTACGCTTTTTTATTCATTCCCTATACAGCGATTTCACTGAAGCTACAACTTCATCCTGTACCTATATCAGGATTGCAGACAACAGAGTCATTGCAGACTTGTACAGTCCTTTGCATGTGTGTGTGTGTATGTATTCACATGCAGGATTCACACAGTGGCATCTTAATCACTTTTACCACAAGGTGTATGATGCAAGGAGGGCTTTTACAAATGCTGTTCTAAACAATTAACAATAGCACTGAGGAAAGAGGACTCCGGAAGTTATTTGGTGATAGAGCAGGTGGGAAGAGTGCAAGAAGCTGCCACAAGTTCCAGAAATAACAACCTAACCAAAACTAACCTCATGCTATTCACCAAATTCAGCAATGACTTGTTAGCCAGCCCAGCAGGTCTTAAGGAATCAGGAATGAACCAAAAACCACAGCCCCATTTACACTGAAACCCAAAGCTAAAGTCAATTCTAATCCTGAAAATAAACACAGCACAGAGAAACACAAGAACCAAAAAACTCAACAAAGTAGGCACTATTTCCATTCCTACCTATTCCAACCCACCAACATTGCAGAATCCAACCAGTCACTTAATTTTCCAAGCCCTGACCTTAGCCTCGCTTAGATTCAACAGGTGAAAAGTCCTGACACTAATTAGCAGTCATTTTTTGGTTTTTTTGCAGACCCTTGGAAAAAATTCTGGTCTATGCTTTGTAATGTCCAGTAAGAAGAATTATCAGCCTGATTAACTTATTCTTACCATCCTTTTCACTTAAAATGTTCTGCGTATGTCTAATCCAGTCTACCATAGCACATTTTAAACTCATATTCTTTTCACTGGCTGTGGACATGTCAAACCTTTTCCTCCTTCAATCTTCTCTTTTCATCAGTTTTCTGTCTTAGAAGGGCTTTTTCTGCCTCCCTTCCATCTATTTTCTATACACTAAAACAACTTCAAATCATTCCGTTTTTCCTCTTACATCCTACATTTTAAACTACTGATCATGAACAATA
The DNA here is from genome assembly GCF_026419915.1 of Harpia harpyja. NCBI lineage: Eukaryota > Metazoa > Chordata > Aves > Accipitriformes > Accipitridae > Harpia > Harpia harpyja. The sequence goes on from NC_068943.1 coordinate 33,941,160, forward strand.
TACATTTCACAACAGCCCTCTGAGGAAAGAAGGAAAACACTGGATTATTGGGCTCTTTTGCAGAAGAGCTAAAGAGAGTGCAGAAGTCAGAAACCTCTGAGGTCATGCAGAAGATTAGCAGCTTCACTGGTATGAGGTTGCAGGAACTGTTGGCTCTCAACACTTTGCTGTGACTTCTTTGAAGAAAGAAGGTCAGGTCTGTCTTCTTTACCTTAATAAGCAGCAACCAACAGAAAAAAACCCAAACAACATTCTGCGGTGTTTCTTTGGACCAGCAGGATTTCCTGGGAAATTATATTTCATGTAGCAACAGCTGGGTAAGCTACAAAAGTACAGAATGAACTATTAACCTTGTGTGCCATTTCCAGGGGTTTTCCGCCTTTGATGAGAATACCGTTCTGCGCAGCAACTCCTGTGCCCACCATCACAGCTGTGGGGGTAGCCAAGCCTAAAGAACAGGGGCATGCAATGCTCAGCACAGTGATTGAGGTTTGAAATGCAAACCTCAGTATTAGTTCAGCTTTTGAAACGTGTTTGTTCTGATTCTGCAAGAAAAGGGAAGAGAGGGGAAAAAAAGATATATGATTGCTGATAGAAGATAACATAGATGTACAATCAATCATAGCCATTTCAAAAAACCCATTTACCTGGAAACCTCTAGTACAGGAGAACAATCTATTATTGTTACTGTAATGGTAGAGAAAGGTCAATGTTATGAATTGTTTATGGCAGTATTTTCTGGACTTTTTGCTGTCTAAGCACACATATGCTTGACTCTGCTCTCAGGTTCCTGGATGACAATGTATTTCCTTTATAGCTTAGCAAAGGAGAACCCTATTTCCAGGTACACGGATACGCACAGTTGCTGAGCATAGCAAATACACATCCTAAAGGTAACAGAAGCTATCTTCTTTCTAAAGCCCAAATCACTATCTGCCATCAGGAACAAGGATGTCCAAAAAAATTTCAGGCATGATAGGAATGGCTTAGCTCCTTGCAATGCAGCTATAGATCATGTTTAGTACAGAAAGACTGCCAATAATTTCACTTTGTAGGAATCCCATGCAGAACTAAGGGGTAAATGCAAAGGTATATTTATACCTGCAGATAGATTTTAATTAGTGTAATTATCTGCTCTGTGTAGAAAGTACCACATTGTACAAAAGTATTTGCCAAGTTGCAACATTAAACCCTACACACAGAAGGTATGTTAATTACTCTAGAAGATATCCTAACACCAAAATCCAGCTCCTAATGAAATTACTTACTGGAAAATATTTTTGAATAACATCAAAATTTATAAAACCAATTGTGATCCATGCTATCAATGTGACTGTTGAAATGATGATGATAAATGGAACAAAATATCCACTAAACTTATCTGCCAGTTGCTGGATGGGTGCCTATAAGAAAGAAAAATAGGTATTTGCATGTTTATGGTCAAAACACATAAATATGCAGAATTCATGAAAATATCTAATAGTCTTTATCTGATTCTTTTTTGAAGTCTGGAAAAACACAGTTTGCTGAACAAGTAAATATATCAAAATATAGAATCCTTTTCTTATTTAATAAAAATCTGTGAATAAGGTTTTGTCTTCTATTATTTTTACCTTTGACATTTGAGCTTCTTCCACCAATTTCACGATTTGTGCCAGAGTGGTATCATTACCAACATGAGTTGCATTAACAAGAACCGAGCCGTGTGCATTTATAGAACCAGCAATCACTGTGCTCCCAGGCTTTTTAGTGACTGGCATAGCTTCCCCTAGAAAGAAAAGGTAAGAATAAATGAGCCAATACCCCTAATAACAGTGAACATAGTCCATTAGCACACAGCTCATTTTATGCTAGCAAAATCAGTATGCTAAGCAATAATGACCAGAAATCACATATTGTATATCTCTGTCTAGAGAAGACTTGTATAAGTGGTGTCATACTTCTGTAAACCTTTTTCTAGGTTTAGTTTCAAAGCAAATGCTGTTTCCTTGGTCCTAACTCTCCAGTATGTCATCCCTCAAAAGGGTCAGTAGCAAATTGGTTGTAAAAGGAACTTCCAGGAATTTCTCGAATTAACACTTTGCATAGCCATGGGAGTTTGAGCAATCTGTCTTTATTTCCGCCACCCTCAGTTTTCAAAGACTAGAAAAGCTGTCTCTGCGGCAAAGCTCCTGTTCTCACGCTGCCTCTCCAAGAATACTAGCTCTACAAAATCTTTATTTTCTCTATTTTCAGGGTTAGTGATCATGACTGGTTCTCTTAAACTAAGGGTGTCCCTGTTCCCCATGCAAAGTAAATACATAACTAAAACAAGTAAGCCAGTGCCAATATAAAGTTTTTACATCCTTTACCTTATTTATAAGAATTGCACGATGCATTAAATCCTTATTATAGTTACAAAATGAAATGAAAATTTCAGAAGCTGTGAAAAAGTCCCATGATCCTTAATAAGCATCAAGTTGTGAAGCTTCCTTTCCCTGTTCTTGCTCCCTGGGACATCCCCATCAGAAGCCCTGTTCAGTGCCCATGCATACACACCCCAACATCTCAGCAATATTTCCCCATCACTGTTTAGAAGTTATTTCTGAGAAGGTACCATCTCTACAAATACATTCCAGGGGAAACTCCCACCAGATCTCTGGAATAATGGCAATAGTGTTTAGACTCTACCCATCCCATCAGTACATTAGTAAAAGTGACCAAACTGAGCAGAAATTCTTCAGCTTTTTAGGGTGTGTGCAGACAGGGGATTTGGATTCAAGCTCATGAAGGCTAGGCACAGCATCCATTAAGGTGGGAGGTTATTCAGACACACAGCTTTTGGGCTGAGTCTGCTCTCTTTTCTTATAAGAAAGTGTTATAGAAGATTTTGCTTCTTTGCATAAGTGTAAGGGAAGTTACCAGTAATGAGAGACTCATCTGCCATAGAACTGCCTTCAATGACCTTTCCATCCACTGGGAACTTTCCACCAGGAACTACCTTTACAATATCACCCCTTTGAACCAGTTCAACAGCTACCTGCTCCTCCCTGCAAAAGACACAAGTAGAACAGACAGATTTACACCATCCGCTTCAAAAGAATAATAATGCTTCCACATCAACTGCATCAAGCCTAGTCTGTGCACCCAGGCAGGCTGAAGGGGCTTTGGTTCATAAATACATACCTGACGATAGAGTGGTCAGGTCCAAGGGTCACCACAGTGGCTTCTGTGGCTTGAAGAGATATGAGTTTAGCAAGAGCTTCTGAGGTCTTACTCTAAGAAACAAAGATAAATGTTTAAGATATATTGAGATATATAAATGCTGATGTCTACTTAACACAATGAACTCTAAATGACCTTATATAAGGCTACATCAGAAACATCTGATTCAAAATTCCTCTGAATAGTTTTATTCTACTCATCATAAATACACAATAATTAGTGTGAAGATGAGTTACCTTTGCTATGTGTTCCAGCCATCTCCCAAGGGCAATGAACACAAACAGCATTGGAGGAGTGTCAAAGAAAGTGACAGGGCTTTTCTCTGCCTTTTCAATTATCGCTACCATCAGGATCACACACGAATACACATAAGCGATTGTTGTGGCCAGTACGATGAGCACATCCATATTGGCTGTCTTGTGCTTCAGTGATTTGTAAGCTTGTACGTAAAAACACCATCCACCAAGAAACTGTTGGTGTAAGCACGGACAGACTTGTATTAAGATCACAGCAGTGAAAGCGGAGAGTACATAATACTCCCTGTAGCAGAATTATAAACACGTAGTAGATAAGGGAAGGCATTGCTGCCCTATGCAAATTTTATATTGATACAACTTCAGTGGAGTGGTCTACTAGGAGGCTGACTCCATTGTCATCCTCTCACTTGCCCTTCCTTGTTCTCAAAACAACTCTGCCAGCTAAATATCCTCCTTTTCTGCAGCAATGCAAAGTAAACAAGGCACAGAAGTTGAAGGGATTTCCCTATGGCTTCCCAATTAGTTTGCAGCTGATCAGGTATTTCTTCATTTTAACACTACCTTCCCCACTTGGAAAACAATCTGACACAACTTTGGCAGGAGTAAGTGCTGTAAGCAATTACAGAATGGATAGCTTCCAGAAAAGTGCCACTTCGTTCCGCATAGGTGGTACAGACAAGAGGGCAGGGCTAATCCACTAAACCTTTCCAGTCTCCCGTCTTTATCACATCAGATTACATAAATGGGAGATGAATAGAAAGCAAACCCCTAGGAAGTACTGTGGACATACCTGAACAAAAGTGCACAGGACAAAGAAGAGAAGATTTAAAATAGATAATCCAGGAATGAGATTCTGTTCCAGCACCATAGACCCGTGGTGCTCACCGTCAGGTATCAGCATATAAATCATTAGGATTAAGACAGGGATACCAAACAGTAGGCTGCACAAGAAAGATTTCCTCCACCTGAAAAGTAGAAGCTGTAAATCCCTGGTTGTTGTACACCCCGCAGTACCCAAGCCAAACAGTGTGCTCACAGTGCAGAGCTTGGAGTATTAGTACTGTACTAACACACAGCTGTACTAACACAGAGCTTGGGGATATTTGGGAAAGATCCAACACTTCAGGACAGTTTCAGTGTCTCCTACATGTTTAACAGCATAGACTTCTATCAGTTAAAAACTGAAACTAATGAAAGTAATAGAAGTACTTGAACCAAATGGCAAATCATAAAATTAAATATGCTTTACACAAGGATAAGCTAAAGTAAGTGGGAAGGAGCGGGGGGAGGTGAGTTACAAGAGATGATCTATACATGTTCATTAGTGAGAGAGAAAGAGAAATACTTACTGCTGTATTTCTTTTTTATGATCCAGGTTATGTGCATTTGGAACTCTTCTAGCCACGGAAGCATGAAAGCCAATTTCCTTTTTATTGAAAGGGGAGGAAAGATGAGTTAGTTTTGATTAATCTAACCATATTACTTATAACATATTTAAATGACACTACTTTTAGAAGAAATGTCAGAAAAGGACACTGTTCCATATTTAATAAATGCCAACTTCTTATTTATTTTTAGGTCCTGCCAACATGAGAGGATGTTTCAGAAAGTACTCAAAATGTGGATTGCAAAGTATTTCTTCTACCTATACATGGACAGAGTGTACAGATGCAGTAAGTGTCCAAGGTTTCTTAGGCACAGGAAGCTCCGGCTGACAGCTGGAGTTCTGCTGCCCTCCTCCTCAAGGGAAATTTATGCCCTTTCATCTCCACTGGAATAAGAATGAGAGATGGGAAATACCACAAAGGAAGGCAGAAATGTACAAGCCGCGGGGCTAGTCAACCTTGAGAGCATCTCCTTAACACTACAGCTGAGTAGATACACCTGAAGTTGAAAATCAAAGTGGTTAGAATCAGTTTAAACCTGTAAAACAAAAAACTGCAGGGCAAAGCATCCCAGAAACAAATACAAGCAAAAAGCCAGTTTTGACTGACACTTCAGTGAGTCACTGCAGCATAACCACACCCCCCGCAAAAAAAACCACAAAAAACCCAAAGCACACTTGCAAGCACAATACATATAAACTTCATATCTGCATCATGAGATGCTCTTGTGGCAAGATACTCTTCACAGAACTACTCTGCCAGCCTGAACAGTCTACTAGTTAACATGTTAATCACTGCTGCCACATCAATTCTGCGGTCTAGGAGCTTTTTTCTGAGTAAATACTCTAGAACACAAATAGCTGTCCTCCTGACTACTCACTGTGTGTGCCTCATACAGTAGGTTCTCTTCCCTTCTGGTGGGGCAGAGAAGGAAAAAGTTTTGTCCACCCCTGGGCCATGATAACAGCAGATTTTATGATCTGTGTGGTTACTGGTAAACTAGGATTTTTTTTCCTTTAGTGGCTGTATCACAAGCTCTTTTGATTTAAAAAGTTCTTCTCTGAATAGATGTGAGAATAAATGCCAGTGTATACAGAGATGTGTAATACTTGTGGTATGAGCTGTTGCAAAACTTTTACAGCCTCTTTCACTGGCAAGAGAAAGTAGTATTTTTTTCTGAAATATCAACACTTCACTGAAATGACTGGAAATCAGAGACACATGATTCTACACACAGAACCGCAAGGAATGAATATATGACACTTTTACCAGATATAGATAAAAAAGGTTTCTTCTTGTAGTTTTTAGGGTGTGTTTTTAGGGTAACAACCTGGGAGATTATGCACTACTGTGGAGCACAGCAGCTTCACCACAAGAGCATAAAAACATATGGCAATAACTATGTCATCTGCAAAAGTCAGTGAAACCTCTCAAATATCAGCTGCTTTATTTCCTTTTTAACTTCACCTTATAATTGTTTATACATAAAAAACTTCTAAAGCCTACCTCAATTATTTTTATAATATCTCGAGGTCCAGTAATCTCAGGATCAAACTGGATGTAAGCTTTGCACGTAGCAAGTGCTACTGAGGCGTAGAATATGCCATTTGTTCTCATGAGTTTGGATTCAATATTGTGAACACAAGAAGCACAAGTCATCCCTGTAATCTAAAGAAAAGACAAATTTAGGTATAGTTAGCCATTCCCCACATTCACCCAATATTTGTGGATGAAATTGAGACAAGGTCTCCCAATGTCACAAAGGTACTAATGACTATTCAAGCTCTGCTGGTACTGGCCCAAGGCCTCAGCATGAAGATTTCATAGAGCTGTCTTAAATGAAACAAAGCTGAAAACATAACTTTCCACTTTTATTATAAAATTCTGCAACCAGCAGTTATAGTCACAGCAATTTATTTGTATAGCAGCACTTGTACATTGTATTAACTGTAATAGTATAGCTAATACAGTTCTACCAGCAGCTATATTAATGTTGCCAAAGTCAAACTCTGCAAGTGTAACTTCATCTTGCTTAAATTTTCCTGTGGCTTCAATAAGGCACGTTCCCACTTTCTGATCTATTAGCACAACTGCAGACTGTTGTTATCTATGTTGTAGTAGGTATATGTCAGAGAATAAAACCAGACTTTTGAAGAATCTGTCCTTTGTATAAACAATTTACTAATTTTACCCAGAGTTCTCAGACCTCTATACAAAGCCCCAGGCATTATCAACACATATTTGGTGACACATTCTCAGTTGCTTAGAGTCTGAACGGTTGACTGAAGCACCTTCACAGAAAACTTCTGTTTCATTTCTCCTTGCTAAGAAAAGTCTATTCTGTGCATCCAACTACCACTTTATTTCAGTGCCTTTGGACAGGTTCTCCTAAGCCAAATTGATTTTGTCTTTTCAGCAATTAGGAAAAAAAGTGTCACCAGCCAGAACTGACCTGCTGAAGCCACAACTCCTTAAACAAAAGCATTTGCAAGAAAATTATTCTTCCAGACCTGACTTTTCCAAAGCCAACATGGAATTTCAAATACATATGACTTACAAGAAGCTCCACATTTCCTTCTGTTTCTGCATGATCTTCTATGACGGTAGCTTCAAAACCCAAATTCTGGATCAGCTGTGCTATTTCAAGAGGCTGTATGAATTCTGGCTTGTATTTTATCTCTGCTTTACCTGCCATCAGTGCTACCAACACTGAAACAATTCCTGCAGTCGCAATAATTAAAAATATTAGATAACGTAGCTCCTTTGAGGGGAAGAAAAATAAAATATTACAAGTGATTGTCAATGAGGTCTGTAACAACTTAGAGATGTTATAAGCCTAATGATTTCTCTCTGCCTCCTTCTAGTGTTGTTCCCTAGTCACAACAGCAAAGTTTTTACTGAGATCCAGCCACACTGTGGTTCTCTTTAGCAATGACAGGAACTGCAAGAGTTACACAGGGAAGGAGGTGAGTTTTGCTATGATCTAATGAGACAAAAAAGATGTTCAGAATCAATCTTTGCACTCATTGCTGCAAGCTCTACCCTGGACTCTCTAAGTTTGGAAAGCCCTAAACAAACCTCACAGTACAATGCTAGGCCTTTTTCTTTTCTTGCTTTTCCCCTTGGTGTTTTTTAACTGTTTTTTAAAATAAAGAAAACCCACCAAAATCTACATTTAGAATTGAAAAGCAAAACACAAAAATCACAGGCAAAAAAATTGTTCTGAAATGCTAATGGTTTCTTGGATTTTTAAATCAAGGCAGTGAGACCATCACTGGGAGACTGGGGGCACAGGAATCAATAAGCAAAACCCTCCAAAGGCATGCCTACACAAATTAAATCACATTGCTGAGGCTCATCTGTTCATCTTCTATATCGCCAGAGGGAAGGCAGCTCCAGTCTGCAGACTTCTAACCTAATAAGCTTTGCTGTGCCTAACCTAATATAATTACCCAGGCACTGGAGCCACGCGTTTGTTTGTACCTGCTTGTGCAAATGTGCCCTGAAGGGTAAGTTTCACATCGCAAACGTGTCAGAGCTCTCAACAGCTCTGGAAGAGATGGATTGCTCTGTGAAGCAATAAGGCCCTGAAAACTAAATGAGAACCATTTCTCTGTTCTTGTCTTGAGCCTTATTTGAAATTTTTATCACATTACAACAACTTAGTGTTACAATACAAGTATGTCCATTGGGTTTGTCCACCAATGCAGTAGGATAGTTAAACAGTGATATAGTTACATTAGCACTAAGAAAGAGCATTAAGTCTATTTAACCTCCAGATGCTGTACCACAGCCTCTTCCATTAATCGCACAGAATACCTTTTCCATCCCATAGTCCCTTACAGACTCATTATAGGAATCTGAAATTTATTACCGTCTTCTTTCTGCAAATTTCTTTCAATGGTAGACACACACGACGCACAGGTCATGCCCGTGATTTGTAAAAAACACTTTTCAGCTGTCGCTCCACTGGCCTGGTTTGGCCCATCAAGGCGAGGACTGTCTGGAAGAGCATCCGAGGCACAGCCTTGGCGAGGAGGCTCTGCAGCTCCAGGCTGCATGGCAGGATTGCTGGCGTCAGGCTGGTGCCTACATTCTCCAGCGGCGGTATCTTGAATAAATGCACAACAAACTGAACAAACATTGTTTACAGCGCGATCGGATGACATAAAACTACAAGCAGGTCACCCTTATCAATCATGCAAAGTATCTTAATTGTTTGAAAGGTGACATGGTAATCTTGGTCTCTTCATGGAAATAATATAGATTGTTACTATGTGTATAACAATATACACTCACCAGTACCACTTGCATGACTATTTAAGTCTACAGAACTGGTTTTCCACCTTCAGATGGCAAATGATTCCCTCTGATTTCAATGCCTAGACCTGACAGCTACCTCCACTCAATAAAGATATATTAGTATCTAGAGGGTCCTTATCCAGCACAGAGAATGCAGTCCAGCCTCACATCCATTCTGTCCTTGTCATCCATGCAGGGCTCACAGCACTTCATCTCAAACAAGGAAAAGGACAAGTTTCTCAACAGATTTCTCTTTATGGCACAATATTTACACTGCAAGTACTGCAAAACGAGTAGTAGAAGAATTTGCAGCACCCAGAAGACCTCCACACATACAGGCTTGTTGCAATCCTTTTTGTTCTTTACCAGATACTGAACAGACACCCAACAGCTCCAGCTGCGTTCACAAACTGCCTCCCTTGGGCAGAGGTTTGTGTAAAGGAGCAAGAGTTGCTTCTGAACACGTTAAACACAGGGGCTCCCCTCCTCTTCCATAGATGGATCGGGAGGTCTCCCACCAAAAAATTATAAACCAAACAATCATAATTAAACACCTCATACAGGCTCCTCCTCATTTGCAGTAGTACCACAGATTCAGAGGGATTGGACCCATGAGAAAAATGAATAGGATGTGGTCTATTGCAATCAAACTAATTCATTCCAGGTAAACTACGTCAGTATCTCAAAGCAAATCTGTTCAGTTGAAGCAGATAAATATTGCCACATTTGAAATTCGCTAGAGAGGAGATTGTGCACTATAGCAACTCTTAAACATTGAGCATGTACAAAATGTACAAACTGTTCTGCAGCTGACATGTAAAAGCACCTGCTCCCACCAAAGAGTACCTGCATTTTGGCACTTACCTTGCTGAAAGTAAAGCTTAGTAAAGTAGGGCTACTAAAAATACTCAAGAAATAAAGGTCAAAGGATTAGGACACTAAAGAGAGATTTTATCTAGGTAAAAAGTGGTTTTAAATGAAAGATATTTCATTAAGTGGGGGTTTTTTCTAGTATTTTGGAATGTAAATGAAAACATTGCATTTGATAGATCTACTCACAGCAGCCTGTAGACAGAGTAGGAAACCTACTTCGGTGGGTAAGAGGATCAGCTATTTGAAGGACTTTGTACCAACTTCCAAATCTTTTGGCTTCATAAAGTAACTCAACTCTTCCACTCACTAGTGCAGTTATTAAGGGCTGAAAGAAGGTGCTTCATGGCTGAAATCTCTCGCCCTTGCTAAGTGAGATCAGATCAGGCTAGTCCCGTAGAAAAGATAAGGCCAATGTGATGTTTTAAGAGTTTCTCTCCGGAAGAGAGTCTCAACGCAGATGTCGCATGGCCCAGCTTGTCACACTACCCACAGAAGAAAAAACAGTTACCTTTCAGCACAGAAGCATCAAACCCCATGTCTTCTATAGCAGCTCTTAACTCTTCTCCATTAGTGACAGCTGGATCATAATGTATGTTCCCAGTTCTGTCAGCTAGAGAAACTGCTATTTGTTGCACTCCTTGTCTCTGTGATATGGTCCCTTCTATGGACTGTACACAGGAATTGCAGGTCATGCCATCAATCCTAATAACAGCCGTGCATGTCATGTCTTGCAGCGGCTCTCTGAAGAGATCGCATAGCAAAGCAGGTGATGGAGATGCTCCCTTATTAACTTCTGAACCATTTATGAGACGTACTTTAAAGTTTCCAGGTGGAAGGGATTCAATAGCTTGCTGCAGAGCTGACAGGGTAATTAAATTTGGGCTATACTGTACAACAGCACGTTTATGCTCCAAAGACACTTTAATACTTTGTATGCCGGGAAGATCTGATATATTTCCTTCAATGTTTCTGACACAGGACTTGCAGTGCATGCCTTCTATCCGTACAGTCACTGTAGCTGTGCCACTCATCTTGGTGACCGGTGGATCCACCCCATCACTCTCATGACTTGCTGGTGTCTCCCTGGGGTTTGCATTCTGCAGGCGCCCGAGATCAAGCACACCAAGCTTCAAAGGGGCTGATTTACTTTTAATGGTGCAGTCATACCCCAGGTTACTGATATGGCTCTTGAGGTCATCAGGCTGAATGATGTAAGGATAGTAAGCAATAATTGCTTCCTGGTTATCAAGTGACACCTTGATTTTCGCCACACCATGCAATTTCCTAATCTTTCCTTCAATGTTGGTGACACAGGACTGGCATGTCATGCCTTCTACCCGAAGTTTAACTACTGCTTCTCTCAAGCACGACAAATTTACAGTCCCTGGTGTCAGTCTCTCTTCTGCTATGTTGGCATCAAAACCCATATCCTGAATTTCTTGGCAAATCTGTTCAGGACTTATTTCTGACTGCAGATACTTTATTACAGCATTGTTCTGTTCAAGGGAGACTTTAATACTCACAATGCCCTTCACCTTGGAAATTCGGCCTTCTATCGACTGCACACAAGATTGGCAAGTCATTCCCACAATGTTGACTGCCATGGTATGTTCTTGGGAAGATGGAGAGGGCACTGTTTCAAAGCCCTCCTCATAGCCCATGTTGTCAAAAGCAAAATTGTGTTTCATTGTAGGCTCCAGCTCACAGCCAGGAGGAGAATCAGTGTTGGACAAAGCCTAAAGAGCAAGAAGAGAAGTAAAAATAAAATAGAAGTACCTTTAGCACTGTAAAAGCAGCAATGTTCTGCTTGTGCTCTCAAGCACATAGTAGAAGTGCTTTCAAGTCAGTCTATACTGCCAAAATGCTTCACAACATTAACTTACACTTTGAATATATTACCAGTAAGCTATGCCCGCGATGATGAATCAGGCCTCTGACACTTCTTTTGAGCAGCAATTTAAAAAATATTCACTAGGGATATAAAAGTAAAATTGTCTCAATATTCCCACCCCAATCCAATCATTTAAAACGTAAGCTCTCTGCAGCCACGGTGCACTTTGACCATGCAGCCCGAGCCCTGCTCTTCGGAGCACACTGTCACCTGCACAAAGGGTCTCAGCAGACAGTGTGCTGAATGTCTCTCCACAAGTGTCAGAAGCTGGCTCTGTTTGTGCAACCTGCTACTGCTCAGCAGGAGTTCAAACCAAACCACCCACAGAAAACAGAATCAAGAACTTCCCAAGAGCCTGAAACCAGTTGGCACAGAGAGGACCAGTTGCACGATGTCTGAAGATCTGTATGCGTGCACACATGGGCCTGGGCTGCCTGCGTATATACAGATCTTTAAATTAAAATCTATATCTGACAAGGATTTTAAAAGACACAGGCCTATATGCAGACACTTACACTATGGTTTAGTTTCATCTACCTAAGACAGACCATATATTGAGCTGCAAGAACTCACTGGTTTGATGCAACACCAGTTTTCAGGATATAATGGCCAGTATTGAAGTAGATCAGCCAGAAGTGGACTATCTGTCAGCCAGATCACAGGCTCCACAGTACTGGGACTCTAGAGCTTAGTGCACTCTATTCAATTGAAAATGAAATATTATTTAAAAAAAAAAGCGGTAAAGGCAATGCTTCTCTCAGAACAGGTAATCAGATCACAGACTCTGTTATCAAAGGAAATTGCTGGCGCCAAGTGATGAGGAAGATTGAGAAGGCGAGGGACAAGCCCCACATTGTCAGGTTTCATGGAAAGCACATCAAAATTCATGTCTGTGACTTAAGGCTGCTTTAACTACTAAAGATCTAGATGTAAGCTACTATGACAAATCTATTCTCTCACCTGCGAAGCTGCGGGCTTTCCACCATTCAATAAAGCACCTAGTGCTGGGTATTACTGCAGGGAAGGGTCACCAGATCAGGCTCAGTACCGCAAATCTTGTTCCTACCACCAAGAAGAAAACTCCCTCCTTTGTACCGCAGCATGGATGAGAAGCATTTAGGCTGCTTATTAACACTAGACTGCATCCAGTTCATCTGATGCAGTATTCAAAATTCATTAACTTGATTTTGTTTCATGCTTAGACAACTTGGGAATAATGAGGTCTGGGGTCACGACCAAACCGGCAAAAATTTAACACGAGAAATTTGCTTTCGGCCTTCTCCGTACTGTATTTATTAGAACAGGAGGAGGAATGAGCAACTTCGACTCTTCAGCATTACGGTGCAGCTCCTCGCTATCCCGACCACAAGCTCTCCCCGTGTGTCCCCTCCCTCTCCACTTGGCCTCAAGGCTACGTGCTGGGGACGCTGGGGAAGAAGAGTCACGGGACTATCTTAGCCCCAGCATCCCCTTTTACCTCTCCTTCCCACAGGCCTGGCAGCACCTGGGGCACATGTCCCTCTCCTTGCACTTTCCTTCCCAGAAGTCACTGAAATCCCCAACATACATGGAAATGCACAGCCAGCCCCTCCTTTCAAAAAAAACCATAGTTAATCGGACCTCCCCGCAAAGGTGGTTCCCTGTTTAAGCGCACACAAAGATGACCACATGCTTATTTCCTCCTATTTGTGCCTTCCCACAGTTTAAAATAATAATATGGCCTTGTATATGGAAAAGAACCCCACCTGAAAATGAAAACAGTCTCTCACCCACCGCATTTCAAATGCTGCTTAAACTCAGATTTGCATTTATGGTAATGTCTACTTGAATATTGTTCCTCGTCTCTTCTTCCCTGCCTCCTGTCCCCAGCCCTCCGAGGACACTTTGCTCGCGGTGGCCAGCTCTTCTTATCACAAACACCCGCTGAAGCGAAAATCTGCGTGCGAGTTACAGGAGCTCACCCTGTGCCTTTACTTTGGCTTGTACAACAAAGGCATTTGCCTTCTGCATCCTTTGGTGAAACAGAGCGTGAGAGATGGGCGAGACAAACATCCTCTGCTCTCCTGCTCCCCTTCACCGCGTTTCTGGCAGCCCCTTGCAGATGAAAACCAGGAACCATCATAGGCCTTATGTCCTCCACTGCATTCCCTCCACCCTTGCGTTCACCAACTGTCTCAGCTTCCCTAGGTACCCAGCGATATAAAAGCAATTCAAATTAAATGTATAAAAAGATTAAAGGGTATTTCTCATCCTCCAGTCTTTTGAAAAAACATAAAAGCAAGGACTGATTCTACTATTTCAATGCATTGTAAGCCACAGAAACATCAAAACTTGGCCGCTGCTTTATATTTTGGATAAAAAGCTATCCCAACGTTCAGAAGAATGGGCAAAAATATTTTGTTTGTTACTTGACAAAACCAGATGTTTATGTTCTGTAGGAGAAAAATCCTTGCACACAAATTTTTAAATGAGAAGGAGAAAATTAGAGCAGGGACGTGGATACAAAAGAAATAAAATATTTATTTCCCTTTAAAAAAAAACAACAACAAAACCACCCCACAAATGCCAAATCATTGAAGAATCTCCCCCCAAAAACCAGAAATGTGCACAGGTTCAAATACAGTATTTACAAAGCCTTTAGTATTGTTTAACAGCTTCAAAAAAAAGAAGAGGCACAAACACATCTCTGCATGTAATTGCAAGAAGGGGTGTTTCTACACTAGATCAGAGGAAAACAGCAGGTTCACATAAGGACACAAAGACAAGGCATGCAGAAATGTGCCCATAGTTTTCCTCAGGCACATGCTATGCCTCAAAAGAGGGTTTCCTGATACCAGCTAACACCCACACATAAAATGGCATCTATGAGGCTGCATAGTAATTCAGAGACACCATCTGCAAGAGGATCAGAGAAGCAATCGCCTCCAAAAATAATAAAAAAGGTGCCTAGGATTCCCAGGTGTTGCCCCTCCTGCTTGCTTCTGCCTACAGAGAAATCCTAATGAAATAATGAAAATGCAACTGACTCCACATCCACACAGGAGTGTGAAAGAACCGGCCACAGTTACCGACTGTTTCGTCTCTCACACCAAAGGAAACCTGCTTACTTTTAAGGGGAGGGGTACACCGAGTCAATTACCACAATTCTTTCCCTCCCCTGTTCTCCACATAAAAGTTTCAATTCAAAACGCACAGCAGAGCGAAGCTCTAGTCTGAAAGCGAAGAATCCCTACAGAAAGCAGTGTTCTGAAGCGCATTTAAACAACAGAGAAAAAAAAAAAGAAGAAAATTAAAAGGGGACTTATTGACACAGAAGCAGCAGTAGCTGGAGAGAGCTTTAAAGGAAGCACCAGAGCTGAATGGAAAACATTCCCATCTGACAGCTCTAAACCGGACCCAAGACGAGCGGCAACTGAAACTGCTGATGCGCATGAGCATGCCACCTGAAGCCCAGCTCCCAATATGAGGATTTCAGAGCAAACACCCCACCATAAAGAGTAACCCTCACTGCCCTAGACCAGAGTCGGAGCACTACTGCCTGCCCTGGGGCAAAGCAAGGCTTGGGAGCAGCAGGAAGAGGCAGAGGCTCCTGCTCCCTGTCCTGACCGCCGCCGGCCAGCAGGAAGGACATCATCCGACGGGAATACGCCCCGGGCTGGACTCACTTTTGGGGAAAGCATGGAGGTGGAGCAGGGCAGGGAGACGCTGCTGGATTGGGAGCACCAAGCCTCGAGCCCTGGCTTGACACGCAGCTCTCGGCGTTATGGCATCCGGCAGGTCCAGCGGGAAGGATGGTCGTTGTCCACGACCTGTGTGACTGGTGGGGTAAAATCACTCCATCAGGGGCCCCCCTCAGAGGCCTGGCATCAGGATGCCTCCCTGTCCCCTAAAATGGGCTATTTCTTTTGGGTACTCCCATTCAGAAGCGCAAAGCTCAAGGGTTTAACACAGCAGTGAGGGGATACAGAATAAATGTAAGAAAATCAACTGAACTGGGGAAAAACAACCCAAAGAACAAGAAATCACAGCACTGGGCGAGACCCTCCCGTACACACACGTGGTGGGTGACCGGCATCCTGACAACAGATGCAACCCCACGGCCGTAAATTCAACAAGGTTTGTGCCCTCCTCAGCTTTGCCGCCCCTGGCTGGGTCCCCCTGCTCCCTCCACCCCTGTTCTCCACGGTCACCTCATGGGGTGGCTTGTCACTGGGAAAGCCATCCCTCTCCCCCCGGACCTCCCCTTCCCAAGAGGTGCAGCCACCCCCGAAAACGCCAGTGTGAAGCTCTCAGCCTCCGCGGCACAAGGCTGAGGCCGTGCTGGCTGCAGCCCGCAGCTCCCCGAGCACCACCCACCCCGAGATCCCGCGCGGCTGCTGCTCCTGGCTGGTGCTCCAGCACGGCTCTCCCCCCAGAGCCGGCACTGCCCTCCCGACCTCCTTCTCCTGGCCTCCAAGCGAAGGACTCCTCACCGCCACGTCAGGCAGTCGGCCGGCGAGGAGACAGAGCCCGTCCCGTTCAGCACCTTCCCCTCTGCCTATCCCCGTCTGCTCCGGACCTCACGGAACATCTCACCCAGTGTCTCCGAAGGTTTGGGGCTGCTTTTCTCGCCGTACGTCCACAGGCTGAAACCAGCTATCGCCCTCTCGCCTTCGAGCACACAACCTACGATGAATTACCTTATCTGTGTCGCTGTTTTACCTTTTACTGCCTCATTCTTTCACAATCCGCTGATTCACAGCTTTGGGCTCAGGCAGGCAGTAACACACAACTGAAAAGCCACATACTATTAATTAAATACTTCAGATGCTTTCCCTGTTTGTTATAGGCAGCCAGCGAACAACGAAACAAGGACAGAGCAGCCTCGGGAACATCAAAGGTTCCGAGTCTTCAATTTCGTGCCTGTAACAGCAGCGCTTTTGAGTAGGTGGAAATGCAACCCTCGTCCTCCTTAACAAATTTCAGTGCAACTTGTCCATCCATCTTGTTAGCCTATATTGTTTAAATGTGTCAGATCTTAACTGGTTGTTCTTCCTTCCCCCAAGCTTAGTGAAGATTAACAAATGTCAGTAGCTACTATTTTCACTAACTACTTGTAACACAACTTGTTCTTTTTCAAATAGTTCCTGAGTCTTAAACAAGGGGAAAACCACCCTCTCCACCTGGATATCAAGATTCAATGAAAGTATTACTTTAAAGCAGCCTTTATGGTGCTTTTGTTTTCAAAATACTGTTAGTTGCCCTAATGCTTCTGCCAAGGAACTGCTATTCCCCATCTGGGAACAGGTTTCTCTAACAATACAGACAATGGGGAAAGATTTAGGCAGTTGCAGCTAGTCTTACTGAAATGATACCTACACCATAGTTAACAAACCTTAGAGACCTTAACAGGTACTTTTAAATTAAAGGGAGCTATATAAACCACGCTTGGTTTAGTGGGAAAGGGGAAAGCCTTATTGTAAATGGATTGTTTCTAATTTAGAATTAAAACAAAGCAAAACACTTTGTGATGTTCTTCACGGCTCCGGTACAAGCAACACATATAACCCAGTGAACTAAATACAGAAAAGAGATCCTTTGGTAGAACAAAGTCATGGATGTCATGATTGTTTTCTAGCAAACATTCATAATATAAGAAGTAACTTGAGGCAGAAAAAGCCTTCAGGTATACTTGGTCTGTCCTGGCTGTTATTTCATTCCAGTCTGACACTAATTATTTAAGCCATTCTAAGCATACGCAGTTTCAAAGGACACAAAATTTGTCCTGAGAGTTTCTTTTCCTTAAATATTCACAATATTCAGTGATCCAAACTACATTACTGTAACTAACATACCTTTTAGATAGCAAAACTTCTTTTTAAAATAATAAACCTTATCATGTTTTTATCAGCATTGATCTTTCTAAGCCTCTTCTCCACAAGAGTTAATCTCCAAAAATACCATAGTTATATACAACACTGAATAAAAAAAAAAAGTTGCCACAGATGTATTATTAAGAACTTTCACTAGCATCCACTTAGTAGTTATAAATAAACTACTTACCTACAATTAGGACTTTTTAATGTTTCTGCAATTTCTATTATTCCAGAGAATAACCTGGTATGAGCTGCTGTCAAACTCAAGCAATTGCAGTTCAAAAGGAGAAATATTATTATGTCTCCTTACTAAGAACACCACTCTGTATTATTAGAGGTGGGGCTGAAAAAATGCTCATCAGTTACTACAGCATAACTCATCATTAACATCTGCTTTCAAAGATTACTTTCAGAGGATCTCCAGAGGACTTTGCATTTGTGTACTGCTTGTTACGGGGCAGGCATCCATGCTGGGGCTTGAGACAATTTAGATAAAGAAGGTTTAACCTCCTTTAATATACAACCCGTGTCCAACATGCTTTGTTTTAAATTATCCAGATCAGAAGCACCTCGTCCCTCTCAACACACACACACCGGCTCACTGACCTGTCTTTCAACTGTATGGACTTCTGGCATTCCCATGAAGTAACTCTGCAAAAGTTTCTCTTCTTTCTGCAAGTTACTGCTTGCTTTTACCGGAGATCCTGTCTTGGACTTTTCACCAATAATCAGTAGTTCAGGCACATCATGAGCTGCCTGCCGCTTACGAATAGACACCAGGGTTATGTTTTTGTTGTTTAAAGTAGCTAAGCAGGACAGTTCCCTTTTCATTTTATTGTCCAGTTTTCTCTCCATTATCTTTCTGGGCTTTAAATATTGCAACGCCAAAGGAAAGCTTTACACGAGCGGTTATTCAGTGTCTTATCAGCCACACTTCTTTCAGCTACATTTACAATGGCTTGAAGAGTTCTGCCTGTCTAATCAATGTGCTCATTAGGCATTCATCACGAAATCCCAGATGTAGCCTGTGATCCTTGTGTACACTGCTCGCTGCACTCGGCTACCTGCTCTTCCTGCCAGTTTAAATGCTTCCCACCAATTGGCATCCCTTGTGCTTACCGAACTGCGTTCAGCGCTGCTAATCTTTGCGCACGGTGTTGCAGCAAGCTCCACCAAGGCTGCCTTTCACAAGCTAGTCAAACATGACCTGTGTGCAGCAAGCCAGTGCATAATTAACTCAGCCAGCCAGGCATTAGCTCCTTGTGGCCATGTGCATAATCACAGCTCCTACAACCGGCAATGCTATTCCATTTCCTTCTCCTATGAAATTACCAGGGATTTCTTGGATAAAATGTGGTCCCTTCTAACATTGAAAACGTGCCTATGATTATATCATCAGATAAGGTTCCTAGACTGAAGGTCTTTCACTAATTTAGGGCACGACAATATTCATTCTTTGTTTCAAGAGGGGGAAAAAAAAAAAAGAGTGAGTACAATATTTATACTTTTTAAAATGTGCCTCTTTACCATCAGCAAGCTTTACTAAAAAACAAACAAGCAAACAAAATTAAACCAGCAATTAGTGCCAGAAAGTAAAGAAAAAAAAAAAAAGAACATATTCCTTTTGGCAAACTCAGTTCCCCTTAAATCCTCTGGGCAACTACGGGAACATCTAATTAGACAGCCATACATGACAGGTACCACCACTAGAAGTGTCTTGAGCCAAGCCTGAATAGATTTCTCTGGGATTGCCTGCAGCAAATTCACAGCACTGTGCTAACTTGGTGAGTGGGATCTCTAGTTCCCTAAGCCCGCAGTAGCGCAGTCCACTTCTGAAGACACCCCTGAATAGGGACACCTAAAGAACGGCCATGCAAGGAATTTATATAATATAGTTGATGTGTCATTGATTCACACCCTCCCTGGCTATGCAGTGACCTCACTGCACAGGCAAGCCTTAAAATAATTGCTTTATGTTTAATCAGAATCTCTTGGACTTGTTGGAAAAAGTCACCAAAATTACTCCTACGCAAAAGTCAGCACACAGGGTCAAAACCTCAGCAGACCTCCATCATGTCACAAAAACCTGAGGGAATAGATGATAGATACTCTACCTGTCTGGCAGGACAAATTCAGATTCTTTCTACTTCCAAAAGCAGAGGTACATCCCTCACACCCCTGCCACAAAGACAGTGGTCCAGAAAGCCATCACGCAGGGCATTAGCATCCTGGCTTGTCTTCCTGTCGTAACTTCCCACAAAGATGAATCCTCCGCTCCACTCACACCATCCAAGTTCTTGACTCCACTTCAGAGTTAAGAACCATCTTTGCAAAAACAAGGTCTTCTGCCAATGAAGCAAAACTCAAAATACTGTTGTAGCACTATTTTGTATCATTGTCTTAATATACAAGATCGGTGATAATATTAAACTTAAAAAAAAGGGTTATTTTGAAAACATTTTGAGAAATGGCGCTTCTAATAAGTATTACTACTAAGAGTGAAGCATCTGTGTTTGTTCTGTATTTACCAATGAAACCAATTAAAAACACACCTGGCTTCAGCTAGAACACTTTTCTAAAAAAGAAAACTGTGTTAAAGGTGAAATATTTTCAGGAATTACTGATTCTAACTGGTTTTGAAACAAGCAGTTGAAAATCACACAATCTGACTTACGTGAAAACATTTCAGTACAATGTATTTAAATACTAAATAAAGTTGAGAACTATTTTTTGTCTTTCTAAAACAAAACAATTCTCTGATCTCAAATCAAAGATATTCAGAAATTCAGCTCTGCATACTAACTCCAAATAATGGAAATTTCAAATTCTAGATTGTCTTAGGGAACAGAAATTCCAGTTTCTGGCCAGCTCTAAAGTATATATACTTGATCCACTCATCTCTGACAGCATCTTTACTATTAAAAATATCCCAAACTCTACCTAGCATGTTTCTACAAGTAACTAATATTCATGAAATTATCATGTGATGAAACATACTGTAAAAACAAGTTGTTTTTTTTCTTCTTCATTTCAGGTTCACCAGCAAAGCTCAACTTAGGCTGACAGAATAAAGAGATGTTTAGTAAGTATCTTCTCTCTGATTCCCTTCAATCACCCTTTTTTTCCCCAACTTCTGAGCAACTCTTAAGGTAAAAATTTGTTTGTTTCTGAAAGCAGCAGAGACAAGTTCTTACTTAGTGCCCCATAGTCCTTTGCCTTCGGCAGAATCCTGAATACTGATTTGGAGGTAGAGAAGAAACACACGAGGTTGTACTTTAAACACATTCAGTTTACAAGATATTCACCCACATTAAAAAGAATTATTTGGCTGGAAAAAAGTTTGCTATAGTTCTTCAGATGAAAGGGGCATAATATATATTTCAACTAGTCTAGCTGATTTACAATACCTAGTTTAGCTGCAGGCTCAAGCAGAGCTATATGACAATGGCAAATGACACGTATGTAGCTGACTGAGTTACGAGCAGCTCTTGGAGAAGAGGTACCATTCACAAAGCAGAAACCACCGAGCATCTCGTAAAACTGAACAATTTCCATTTACCTTAATGCACCAGACTGAAAACTCAGAGGTCCTGCTCCATCCCAACCACTCCACAACTCTTAGGGAGATCAGGAAGAGATCCGATGTCGGCACCTCAAGGGTGGCAATGCCTGCCAGGGGAGCGAGGCAGCTGCTTGGAGTTAACTGCTGCGATCGCCTGCTGCTGCTGCTGAACTCCGACAGACTGCTACTGGCTTCCAAATTATCTTCCCCATTCTGGCTCAATTAATTGCCCCTTTAGAGTTGATGTCAGAAAATGCAGAACATCCTAAGAAAATTAAATCCCTTTGACTTAAAGCCTCAAGAGCTGGTAAAACATGAGTTTTCCCCTTTACATTATCCGCTACTATCAGAGAATATGATAAACACACAAGAATTATGTATTTTCAGGTAAATTATGTTTCCTGGGTGCATTCACCCCTGGCTTTTTATGTTCTGGCCTGTATCTAATCCCTCTGGCTGTTGCCCAAAGAAAGCATCTTAAAATAGTCTTAATGCCTTGAAACATGAGACGCTTGTGTTCAAGGAAAAAACTGGGAGCCTGGAGGTAAGGGGGTCATATTGCCTTAATCTGACAGACAGACAAGAGGAACAGGTTCAGATACGTGCACATCACGTCAATGCAAAGAGGGATGTATTAGTATTAATACATCACTCTAGAAATCCAGTCTGCCTTTGAATGTTGTTTTCCTACTCTCCTCCTCAGACATCATTTTAGAATACTGAAATACAATCCATCCTGAGGCATACAAACAATGATATGGGGCTAAAACCCAAGCAATTTCACATTTGACAGTATTTTGAGTTCTTTTTAATTTGTCTTTAGGATGCAGTCAGCTAAAATTTTTGAATTTTTTTCCCCATCATAACAGTTAGATTGACTTTGGTTTTTACACATATAGTGCAACTGCGGGACCTGGAGCTTTAAGGAAAAAAAAAAAAAAAAGGAAAAAAGCAAAGTATTGCAAAGCTCCTAGTAACATCACAAACAACGGTGCTGGTAACTCCTGGTTACCAACAAGTTGTTAACAACATTGCTTGGGGGAAACCTGTGAAAAACCCAGTCCTTGTGTGAGACAACTATTTCTCCTCTGTCTGTGTCCTCTTTAAGCCAAAAGAGAAGTAGTAAAGGTATGCACTTTTTCTTCAAGCAAATCCCTGCGCTTGCTCAGCAGTCATTTTTCAGTCCTACTAAGCAATACAAGCCTCGCATTTCCCCCATGAAGTCAATTAGTTGCAGCTGAAAGTTCAGTGGAAGCTTGGTCAGATTGACAGTACATAACAACGTCCTTGACTTCTCCAGACTAACTGACATACTTATTACAGAAAATAAAAAAAAGGGCCATACCTTTTTAGCATTGAAGAGCCAACAAAACTCTCTCTTTACCTACATTTGCTCCTAGTTTTGAGCCATGAAATCAGAAAGATAAGTCTTTGGCTGCAGTCCTAAGAAAACTGGCAGCCATCAGGTACACAAGCGTTTCTATAGTGTGAATGGTATACATATTTCTTTCAACAGATGAAGAAGCATGATCATAAGTAATGTTATTTCTTACACTATAAGAAAAAAGGAAACTGTACATACAAGGAATTGAATTCCTACCTGCCATGAATAAAATTGCTTAAGAGTTGATGGCCTCATTTCGAATCAAATGAGCTCAGACTTTGGCTTCAGTTTTTCAGGAAGCAGACTCAATCTTCTCTAAATATTTAAAAAAGATTTGTTTGCTCTAAACCAGCAAAACTCAACGAAGTATCTCTTTTGTAACAGGGCCCAAAACGCATACTAATTTTTTTCGTTCCATGGCTTCTAATGAGATTGCAAAATTGTGTGGACTTGGTACTTTGTCTGCTTTTAGCAGTGTTGATTTCGTTATGATCATTTCTGTTATCTGTCTATTTATACTACTGGAACCTGTTTTCGAGTGCCTGGAAACTACCAGGCTGATCATATTAATATTACACAGGAAAAGGCACACCTTTTGGGTCAGGGTTTAAGTGCAAAGAACAATTGTAATCTGCATGAATTAATTTGAGTCCAGATTTCCAGTGACGTTCATTCACCTAGCAGGTGAAGAAGGCTGGCAGAACTTGTCGGGCAGTGCCACAACAAAACCAGTATTTTCACTTCTGTATTTCCAACCTAATTTTCTGGCGTTGTCCATGCTTTGCTCTTGCTCAGAGCTGGTTTTGGCTTGTAAAGTTTGAGCAAAAGCTTTTTTGAATTCCATACAGAGAAAAAGGACCTACATTTTATCAATCATAACTGCAGTACTTTAAATATAACTTGAGAATATTACAAAAGTAACTATTTTTAAAGGCTTATTTGAGGAGACAGACAGACCTATACCTATGACTGATACCAGTCATTGCTAAAGATCATAGCTTTTGTCAGCTACATTTGCTATCCACATTTAGAAATAAGACTCAAGTTCTTCATTCCAGTTTTGGTTTTTACATTCCTCAGTATTTGTGGGTTTTTAAAAATATCTTTCCCACTTGTTTTGAATAAATAAAGTGGTAAGTCTCTGAACTGTGATTTAAGTAAATGGGAAGACTGGGGGTGGTTTTTTGTTTTTTTTTTTTTTTCAAAGTAACCTGCTGTTTACCCTATAGAAGGCAAACTACTATCAGATCCTAAGATGCTTTGCCAAATCTGCAATCATTTTTTTCCCTATACAGATCAGGAATGTAAGCCTGTGTATTAAGTGACATTCATATATAATATAGATCCTCTAAACTGTCCCTGACTGTAGAGTCCAGACTGTTTAAATTACTATTAGTAATTTAAATGCCTGCACTTGTTTCAAATCATATTGTGGTCGTGTTTGACAGCCAGAGAGACTTCACTTTGATGAGACACCTGACACTACGTAAATAACATAAAGCACGTCATATTTGTAAAGCATGCAAAAAAAGAAAAATGACCAAAAAAAAGAAAAGGAATGTAACCTTGATTTAAGCCTGTATTTCTGGTTTTATGGCCAGTGTTTAATCTCAAGACAAACTGCTTAGCCTCTGAATAAAAGGTTATTTCATCCCATTTCATTTATATACACCACCATCACCTTTATTTCAAGAATAAAAGACAAAACAGCATCTTGTATTTGCATTACAGATGCCATGTCTAAAATACAAACATACTGCCTTTGTTAGGACAGGCCAGATATGTAAAAGCAAGCCCAAATTCAGTTTCTCTTAACAGTTGTTTCTGTCTACCTTATCCTGGCAGAAACCACCTCTATACAGAACGAGAGGAGTTACCAGCAATTCCCAAATCCCTAAGAAAGCTTGATAGCAGCACTCCTCAGCACAGGACCTGGGCTCCTCCAGCACAGAGTCCTGAGCAAAGCCCTCTCTGCTTTCCTGGTGTTCCAGGCAAAACTCTGCCTGGGAAGTAGGGTTTCTGCTTACTACATCATCCGTTTGGTTCTTTTACTCCTTTTTTTCCCCTCTCTTCCTGCAGACTGGATGCAGTTACTGCGCAGGGAAAGGCAGGAGGGTGTCAGGGCCCTCCCTGTGATCCCAGCCTTGCAGAAAGCGTAGACTGTGGGGTGACCCCATGGCTGCAGGGGCTCGGACACGGCCCGGCGCGAAAGTCCTTCTCACACATCCTCCACTACTCGCCCCTTTGGGCTCTGCCACGTCCTGCCAAGACAAGGCTGCTGCCCTCCCGTGAGCGAACAAACCGGGGCACGGCTCGCACGCCGCCGACCTTGGCATCACCCTACTCACCCTGGAGAGAAGGGACAGGAGGGTCCAGTCATTCAGCCTCACGACAGCACTGCCTGCCCTTAGGCGAGTTTTTCTTCCCTGATCTGGAGAGGGATGAAGATCTGCCGGCTCTCTGGCTGACTCCCTCTGCCACAGCAGGTGAGAAGCGAGGAGAGAAACCTCTGATGAGGACACTACAGGTGCACGGGGCAGAGGCTTTGCTGTTCCCAGTTGTCAGAGGTCCAAACTGTAATGTATGTGAGCTCCTGTTTAGCTAACTTATTTTTCTACAAAAATCCTGTTAATTATTTGCTCTTCAGGGCTAGGAACTATTACAGCACTGCCCCGTTGAGGTCTAATATCGCACATGAACTTACAGTCAACTCTCAGGCAAGAGCCACAAGCAGGGAGGTACCAGTTTCTATCAGTGGACAAAACATACTTCCAAGTGACCACGAAAATAAGTGGAGCTGGCCTGGATAGAGCCATACTGACGGCTTTATAGAAACTGAGCGGAGAAATAAAAAATAAAGATGAAAACATATTTGCTGTTACTTTTTTCTGCTGGAATACCTGATAGTAATTCCCTATTACATCAGGTAACACCGGCAGCCTACAGCAAGTAGTGGGGAAGAATTCAGGTGGAAGTGTCAGAACTAAAGCAACAGTCAGGGATGAAAGTATCAACACAGCAAACTCTGCTACTAATTTTACACAATTGCTTCCATACAAACAGATGCTTCCAGAAACATCTAAGGGAAATGGCAATACAGAGTAAACCTCTTTGTGTTTACAAGTATTTTTATCTGAAACATTTAACACCTGGATTGAAATATGCAGTTAAAATCCTGCTTTCAAATGCAGATGGATTTTCTCAGGTTGTTTTGTGCAGCATGCATACTGGCTCATCATGACTCAAACTCACTGTAAAAATAGTGTTTGCTTATTGCACGAGCACACAGAGGAAACTGGAGACATTTGACTCCTAAAGAAAGAGTTCCTGGGAGCCTGCAGTTGTGAGAAAAGGGAAACACAAAAAAGCTTTCCGACATTGAAATAGAGGTTTTTTCAGCTCTCAGCAATCCTGTCATTTCCAGAGTTCACCTCAGTCTGCTCTCCAGACAAAGAATGTTTCTTCCAAGGACACATTTAGTCAAAACTGATGCATCCTGCAGCTCAGTATAAAAGAAGGTAACCATCCCGAGAGTTGCTGAGCAACCCTCTGAGATTTATTAACTGCCTTCAATTCCTGGGAAGCAGAGATGCTAGTCCATGGAAATTCAGGCTCAGTTCATTTATCATTCCTTCCTGGTACCTCTGCTTGTTGAAAGAAAAGGTAGCGTGGCAGGGAACTACTTCTAAGCAGCCTTAGTTCACCCCCCAGAAGGGCATATTTGATTGAATCTACCCCATGGGAAAATCACCGACCTTTCAAGCTTTCCTCATCCCCAGAAGAGAAATAAGTCAGAGGAGGCGACAAGGCACAGTGCCTGCATCTCTCATGTCTGGACTAGCCAAACAGTCTCCTCCAATAATTGTAACTCCCTTCTGTCCTGCTCCACAGCTAGTTTCTGGCTCCTTTCTCTTTCTTGAGCAGTGCCAAGGAGCCAGACATGAGCACAGAATGCAAATCCTGCCTCATCCTGGCTTCATGTGAAACAAATTGGATTTTCATCCAAATAGCACTCTCCCTTGCTTCCTGAAACAGGCAAAGAGAAGCACGCACAAACACATGTGCACAAATGTGCCTTGAACAAGTTAGCGCAGAGTGCTTCTTTTTCAATATGTGAACCCTTTCAAGTCTGATGATGGAGGTGCCTAACTCAGTAAAAAATTCACGCTGTGAAATTTTGCAGCTTCCTGAGCAGTTTCATAGTTGATTTAAACAGATGTTAAGGTACTACTGTGAAAGAGCTGGTCCTTCATGATCCCCTTCATGTCCTGATTAGGTGCGGATGGCCATAGAGACATTAGTATCTGCATAAGGGAGAAGGAAAAGCAAGAAGGGTTTGGTCTGCTATCACAGACACACAAAATTAGTCCCCAGCCCCTCAAGAATCCCAAACTTCCAGCTGAAAAAGCTGGGACTTAAGGTGAGTCTACATGTTATTTTGCAAGCTCAGTGATGTTACCAGTAGGGCTACATCATTTGCCATCCCATTTCTGCCTGTGATCTGAGTTGCTTGAATGTATTTCCTTCACCCAACCTAAAAAATGGCAGACATTTTGCTTTTTCCTGCTTATAACTGTTTAGGAGAACTGACAGAAGAGTCCATAGGAATCTAAAATACTGGCACAATCTACAGGATTAAACCCCAGCAGTGGAACTTATTTGTTTTCCTACATAGTCCTTGCCCAACGGGGACAACTTGTGTGAAAATAATCTTCTGTTAATCAAAAGCTATGGGTTTAACTTGCTTAAGTTGCCTGGTGATACAAATAAACATTGTTTATAGGAGCTCTTGCAAAAATCCTGGGTAGGTCCAAGCTGCTTAATTCTTCATTGCTTCTGCCAAAAAAAAAATGGGCAGCTTTTGCTCAGAGATACATGGTGAGAGCACCCATGCCCTAGTACATCTAGCTCAAAAGTAAAGATGACAGTTAAAAAAAAATTTAGTAGAATTGCTTGTATTTGGCAACTTTAATATTACAATATATCAGTAAAAACATCCCCATAGTGATTTGCCCTAGATACATTAGTGCCACAATTTATTTCCAATACTAGTTTTTTGCTTCGCAAAGATTTAGTACACAACTGGTGCAACTTTATTTCTGTCTCCTGTTACTATGCAATGAAGAACAAATGTACTGTAACATTTAACAGCCCATCACGAGACACGTGCAAAAAGGAAAAACTTACTGTGTATATCAATGATCTAAGATTCCTTCTACTAAAAACAGTCCCAGGCATTTTGGTAGCTAAGACAGCAGTCCTGTATGAGAGACTGAGTGCTACACAGTGCATGTTTCTGAAAGAAAGTAACCAACTGTACAAGAAAGTATAAAAGACCACATGACTGTCATATGAATATCCTTACACAATATTAATGCACTTTCTTTGTGTTATTACTTGCCAGTGGTTTTAAACAGGACAAAAATGCTTACAGAGGCAGCAAAAGATTAAAAACTTGGTGCATCTCTGGGAAGGTGAAAACAAAGCCAACTTCATGACAAGGCTAGTTTAATTTCGTTGGCATGTCAGCCACATGGAATTTCTACAGACAAGGCTTTTAATAGCGTTCTCAGTGCTGGAGTGGGAACGCCACAGAGAGCTCAGTGCTGCTCTTGCTGAAGTTATTGCCAATACCCTAAACACATGCAGACAATATCTTCTGCTACATATGCATTAAGGTGGGGAAGTTGTTAAGTGGTGACAACTCGATTAGTCTGTGTTGGACATTCACGCATTAAAGGTATCCGTTGCAGTCTGTAAGGCTGTCAGCAACACAGTTTTCATATTGCTTACATCAGAAGCTGAATATCCTGATTAAAAAAAAGTTAACAAAACAACTTTGAAAGTATTAATATGTCTTTTTTTAATTACCACTAGATGGACTACAGAAGAAATAAAATAACTGAGATGATTAAGAGACTGGAGCACCCCTCCTACCAGGAGGAAAGGCTGAGAGAGCTGGGACTGTTCAGCCTAGAGGAGGCTCAGGAAGAATCTTATCAATGTATATAGATACCTGAAGGGCAGGTGCAAAGAGGACAGAGCCAGGCTCTTTCCAGCGGTGCCCAGTGACAGGGCCAGAGGCCATGGGCACAGACTGAAACACGGCGGGGGTCCCTCTGAACATCAGGAAACACTTTTCACTGTGAGGGGGGCCGAGCACTGGCACAGGTTGCCCAGGGAGGTGGCGGAGTGCCCATCCTTGGGGATACTCCAAAGCCGTCTGGACATGGTCCTGGGCAACTGGTTGTGGGTGGCCCAGCTTGGGCAGGGGGGTTGGACCAGATGAGCTCCAGAGGTCCCTGCCAACCTCAACCAGTCTGTGATTCTGTGAACTACAAATTTTTAGAACTGAGAAAACTATTTGATACTCCCACCATCACACAGACTTCTCCCTGCAATAAGCAAGTGAACACTGCTTCCAAAATAAAAATAGCCTTCCATGAAAAGAAGACCATCTGAGGTGACTACAAAACACATAGGAAGAACAGCAGAAGAAACAGGGGCCATCAAACAAAACATCTTCTGACTGCAAAGTCAGGTCTGAGGAATTTGTGCCAGGACTGGCAGAGGTTTCAAAACTATCATTTGAACTTATGTGAGAGTTTGTGTCTGCAGCTACTCATGTAGTTTTTGGAAAAAAAAAAAAAACCACAAAAAACCAGACCACACATCTAAACCAGGCAGAGTACAAGCAGATGCACTGCAGCTTTTCTTCACATCCTTTTCCATCTAGCCTGATTGTCTTGTGAAGAACTCCTCTTTTCCCCTGTTTAGCATTGGTAACGATCTGAAAAAGTTATCCAGATCCAGAATATCTATTTGTTTATGCAGATGCTTTATTACAATGTGCCTGAGCTACAACTTATAGGTCATACACAGCCTACAAGGACATCACGTTTCCTGGCATACTCCACCTGAAAGTACCCATCAAGAAATGAGTGCACATGGTTAGGAAAGGGCCATGAAGCTTAAAAAAAAAAAAAGGAATATAAATCAGAGAGGGCTGTTCCTAACCCAACAATTCCTCTGGCCTATCTGTTGTTTGCCCTGGGAGCGAAAGCAAGACAAGAACAGTATCTATGAATTGTTCTCCCAACAACTCCCTCAGTTTGCTGTCACTAGCAAAATTATGTGACTGTATATGCTGCGCAGCACTAAGGCTGGACAGTCAGTCTGCATTCATGCAAAAATTTCAGTATTGGAGGGAAGCGCCAGATCTACGTGTCACACTGGCTATGCTATGCATGCAGAGTACGTCTGGCTGTACAGCTAGCTGAATAAAGTCTGAAGCTCACCCTGCTGGAAAGTTCATGCACTGGAAATACAGTATGCTGCCAGGAGGCAGCTGTTTCCATTGTGACCGTGCAAATCTGACTTTTTCTTCCAGCTGCCAAACGCACAGACGTATACATTCATTAATGGGACATTTGGGGAGATTCCAAGAAATTGATTAAGTGGTTTCAGGAAAAGCAAGATATTTTGCTGGGCTCAAGCTAAAATATACTTCCGACACTTAGGACTGAAACCCTGAAGAAAGCATAGGATTTATACTGGAAGCTTCATGGATTAAATCCTGATTTTAGTACAGCTAACTTTGCAATGAGCCTGACTGGAAAGAACAAGTTGTACTCTTCTAGCCACATGAAGCCAAAGGCTTTTCCAAGTACATTTGCTATGTGATTTCCCAAGCAGAGAGCTGAATCTAAACCCAAAACACTGCACTACCATTTACGGCCCAGGCAACTCAAAAACCAGATAAGTAGGTGTCTCCCTCATTAATTATTCTTCTTGCTTCCTGGAACTCTTCAGCATTACTTAAGCCTCATCTTAATTAAGCCATGGCTAACCTGTGATCCTTCAGCTTCATAAAGACACCCAGTCTAAAATTCATACCTTCCAAGGGAGTGGCCATAAGCTCCTTTTCAAGTCAGCAGGGAAACACACAAATTTCATCATCTAAAATAGACCGGATGTCTTGTTCCCTAGAAGAACTGTGCCTCTTCTCTGAAACCAGGCAATTATCTTCAAACGTTGACATTACAACAGAGGTGTCTTGAGTTGAGAGATGTGAATCCAGCAAAGGTCTCTTCTGCAAACATCCCACATGCTTCTCAGGCAACTGCTCTGTCGGGGAAGAGGAAAAAGATTAAGGGAGAGAAACCAGTGCCTGTGGCACCCTACTTATGAGGGCTGTTGGTTCAGAAATGAAATGTTAGGTCATGCTTGCTGGACCTCCTAACAGAACTCTTCCAATTTACCTGCTTACATAAAGGCAGAGATGCCCTGGTAAAACCTATAGTCAGTGGTAGTTAGGACAGTGAAGAGATTTAATTACAAACACCAGTAAAATAACCAATAAAACTCTAACTTTGAAGGCCTGACACATTTCCAATTCTATTCCCACACGGTGAGTCCTTATAAGTGGAAAACTCAATCCAGGCAAGTCAGAATCAAATAACCATTACTTAAGCTGAACTCTTCTCACTCCCACTACACCAGAGACTTTTGTCTCTCTGCTTCAGGCTATGGCAATGGCCAAATAAACTAACGATTCGGCATTTTCCAACCAGCACTCTTCTGACAAAGAAGACACAGGGTGACCTTCAAAAACATCCCTAAGCTTCAAGACCTCAAAATTAACAGGTGGCTATGACATGAAAGAGATCATGCTGACCTCGAAGAGGCTGAAAGATCACAGGTTCTGGAAAGGTCCTGTTCAAAGAAAGTATGCTTGAAATGCCCTCAAATTTTGGACAAGCTCAACTCTGTAAGAGAGTGGAGACCAAGTTATTTGGATCAAATTTGCCACATAAAGCATTACTTTTTTTTTTTTTTTTTAATGGAGACTGTAGTGGGGGGGGGGAAGCATCTAGGGATGTGACAGGAAATCAGAAATATTTTGGCCCATTCTGCCTAAGCACCTCCACACCTACAGTCTGGTATTTTCACTCAACACTTCCCAGCATCTGGGAGAGCGGGATGCATTTCTTATGTTTCCCCAAGGGAAGCCATTTTAGAAATAGGAAGTCTTGCTGTTTAATGACACATCATTAGCAGCACTTTAAAAACCAGCACTGTTCAATGTTATCTCTACACTAATCCTCCGGTCTGTGCATACGCTCCCCAATTGAGACAAAACAGGAGACAAAGTCTATTAGCCAGAGACAGCCTGGACATCCTCCAGTGGACATTGTCTCCGGTGACCATGTTCACGGGGATCCTTTTCGACAGGCGCAGGGTATTTGGGACATCCTGCCCTCGGCCTGCCGGGGCTCACTCGCAGGCCTTGCCGGGGAGCACAGGGGTGCCTCGCTCCTCAGGGGGATTCACTGGCAAGCAGGAGAGGGAGGCAGGGCTGGAAGGAGGAAGACAGGCCATCCCCTTCTGGCCCAAAGAGAGGGGCTAGCATTGGTAGAGACAAAACGTGCGGCCGGGGGATGTGGGAGAAGAAAATGGCTATCCCAGGGGAGGCCTGGGCCTCCTCACGCACCGCACCGCACCCCGGCGGGGGAAGAAGGGGAGGAGGAAGGGGAAGAAAAAGGAGGAGGAGGAGGAGGAGGAGGAGGAGGAGGAAGAGGAGGAAGAAGAGGAGGAGGCGGCGGCGGCGGCTCCCGCCCCTCAGGGAGCGCCGCCCGCTCGCACCACCCACCTGACGCCGGCCCGGCCACGCCCTGCTCGCTGCTCCTAGCCCCGCCCCTTCGCCCTCCCCTCCGTCTATCTCCCGCGGGAACCAATGAGAGGGGAAAAAACGCCCGGCTGGTTCCGCTCTCCCCGCCCCGCCCGCCCGCCCGCCTAGCCGGGAGCCGTCCCCTTCCGGCGGAAGGGCGTGGCGGCGTTGTCCAAGATGGTGGCGGGAGGGTTGAGTCTGTGTGGGCTGATCAGGTACCGGGGCCGCGGGTGGGGGCGGCGCGTCCTGGCAGCGGAGTGAGAGGGGAGGAGAAGGAGACGGAGACCCTGACCCCGACCCTCTTCCCCGAGGGGAAGAGGTGGCCGGGCCGGGCGAGGTGGGACGGGCCCCTGCCCGGCTCCTTCTCGCTCCGCCGCCGGCCTCGGGAGGGTTAATGTGCTTTTCCGCTTCTTCGTCCCGAAAAGGAAAGCGTTCTCTTGCCTGACGCGTCAGGAGTGACGCGTGGGTCGCCGTGGGCAACCCCTTTAGTGTTGGGCTAATGGCGTTTATCGTGACACGTAGCGCAGCATCAGAACCCAGGCTCTGGCGCCTGTGAAGCTCTGTAGGCCAAGAAGAGGCTCCTGTGAGAAACCTCCCGTTCCTGGGTGAGGAGAGCTGTGAGGGGAGGCGGCGGTGAGCAAAGGGAGCGCTTCGGAGGTGTGAGGGGACCGGTCTCTCTAAACAGAGACGCTGCTCGGAGCTTTTCCGGACAATTGACATAGCCCTTCAAGTCTCGGGGGAATGGAAGGTGCAGGTTCTGGGCCGTGCGCTGCGGGCTGGCCCAAGTAGCTCTGCACCAAGGCAGTTCATGCAAAGGCAGGCCAAACAGGAGCTTGGACTGAAGAAAACTCTTATAAATCTATTTAGAAATCTCTTCACTAGTTGTGTTTTGCCAGACTGCTGAGGACATGCAACCTTTATAGTGTATAGAGCACACAGAGATAGATACGGACACATGGCATGAATAAACAATAATAAATGATTGCAAGGTAACAGTAGGAGGAAAAAAATCTTTGGCTAAACAATGTAGAATAGTGATTTTTTTTTTCCATAATCATTGAAATGATGCACAGACACCAATGACTTCTGAGATTAGAAGAACTCAAGAAACTGTTGAACTCCCTGTAGCTCTACCTGAAAGCCCTTCTCTCTCAATATCGTACATAGTATTTCTTTAAAGCAGTTTTATATTTTAAAATTTCTGGCTTGTTTCAGATTGCTGTGCTCATTGTTAATCCCTGCATTATTTCTAAGTGGAGTTTTGTGTGTCTGCTTGGTGGTGCTGCTGTGGGGAGTACGGCTCTGGATACAACAAAGGAAAAAACAGTTGACCTCAGCAGGAAAAGATGGGAAGCGGCCATTGCTGGTTGCCTTTTTTCACCCGTACTGCAATGCAGGTGGTGGAGGGGAGAGAGTCTTGTGGTGTGCCATAAGAACGCTCCAGAAAAAGTAAGCATACATGTTTATCAAATACCATATTTCATTCTCAGCTACTGATGGTATTATTTACATGCATTTTGGCATTTTACGTATTTAAATAGGTATTATTAATCTACTGGTCCTACTGGTTTTTTTACATCTGAGTTTCGCCTGGTTGCACCGTTCCATTTCATCCCTTTACCCAGATTTTGATCTTTCCCGCTCTGACACCTCTCACTTCTTTATCTCTTTGGGAGAACCCCTCCTGCCTCTTCAGGTTTCCACTACTGGTATGGAGCTTTGTGTAAGCGTAACTCATCAGCAGGTAACTGATAATCTTGGTACTTGCCTCTTGGTGCAGGAGGCAAAACGAGTTAATGTCTAAAGTGGATTTAACGTTGGTACATCCACTGGCTTGCAGAGTCTTCTGTGTTTTACTCATGCTATGCACTAGACAGACATCTCCTAATGTAGGGCAAGGCATTCTTAAGTCTGTAGAATAATACTGAGCTCCTTTTGTGTTTTACTCAAAAATATTCCCCAAGTCCTCAGCCATATGTTTTTCTGCAGATCAGAAGAAACTGTGTAAGTATAAGGAAAAGTATAATTTAGTTAAAATCGTCTCAGAGCTAGGCCAGGCATTTGTTCTCACATACCTTTTGAGTAATTTTGAATGGATAGTATTTTAGTTTCACGTTAAAAAAATTGAAGAGAAGAATGTATGAAATTCCTTTATTTACTCTTGCAGGTACAGAAATGTAACATGTGTCGTTTACACTGGTGATAGAGGTGCCACGGGAGAAGAAATAGTAGAAGGTGCTTTCAGAAGATTCAATATTAAATTAACTCATCCTGTGAAGTTTGTATTTCTAGAAAAACGCTACCTTGTGGAAGCTTCTCTTTACCCTCACTTCACTTTGCTGGGACAAAGTTTAGGATCAGTGTTCCTTGGCTGGGAAGCTCTTCTAAAGTGTGTTCCTGATATTTATATTGACTCAATGGGTTACGCCTTCACGCTTCCCCTCTTTAAATATTTAGGAGGCTGTCGCGTTGGATGCTACGTCCATTATCCCACTATCAGCACTGATATGCTTTCTGTTGTTAGGAATCAGGATACCAGGTTTAACAATGCAGCCTTCATTACAAACAGTCCTCTCTTCAGCAAATTTAAACTTGCCTACTACTACTTCTTTGCTTTCATGTACGGGTTGGTTGGTTCCTGCAGTGACGTGATTATGGTTAATTCTTCTTGGACGCTAAATCACATCCTTTCCCTCTGGAGAGCTGGCGCTTGCACTAGCATTGTGTATCCCCCGTGCGATGTTCAGACCTTCCTGGATATCCCACTGGAAGAGGAAAAGAGCACCAGGGAATATTCCATTGTTTCCGTCAGCCAGTTCAGGCCTGAAAAAGATCATCCTTTGCAAATCAGAGCCTTTGCTAAATTGCTGAAAGAGAAGAGACTGGGGCAGCAGCCACCATTGAAGCTTATCCTAATTGGAGGCTGTCGTAACCAGCAAGATGAAGAGCGTGTAAATAACCTGAAACGTCTTTGTGAGGAGCTGGGAGTTAGTAACGACGTGACGTTCAGAATAAACATTCCCTTTGAGGAGCTAAAGAGACACCTGGCTGAGGCCACCATCGGCCTGCATACGATGTGGAATGAGCACTTTGGGATCGGTCAGTATCTCCTCAGGGTTCAGCTGCTTGTCACAGCTGGGGACACAGTTGGGGAGGGCTTCAGTTCGCGACGAGGGCTCCTGGGTGTCAGTGTCTGCGTGCCGAGCGGGTGTCCAACTCCCGTTCTCCTCAGGGGCAATCTAGCTGAGGTAGAGCCTCCAGCACCGATTCGGGTGAGTAGGCGCTAGGTGCGACTGCAGTGCAAGTGGAACCGCTGTAGGCCTTGTAGGCCATTAACTGTGGGTGTCTGCTAGTCACCGAACAGGCAGCTGGTGCCGCCTGTGCTGCCCAGGATGTCCTGCCTGACCTCCAGCTACCGCTCTGCGAGGTCACGGGTCGCCCTAAGGTCCTGCGTGGGGTTCGCCAGCCTTGCACTGGCGCCTCCCGTACCCAACAGGGCCTCAACAGGCAGCGGGTGTGTCTGTTGAAGCACCTTGGACCGTGCCCTGTGGGCTCCACTGGCTGCAGGGGTGGGGCTTGGACACAGTTCACGTGTAGAGATTTTGATCGTGTTTTGGCTGCCTCAGCTGCCCTTTGGAATGTCTAGTACACATCATGGGGCTCTAGCTGCTGTTTCAGAGGTGCGCGTTTCCCACAGATCCCATCTCTTATTTGTAAGCCCCGTGTCGATGCCACCAGGTACCTCCCCTGGTCATCTCACTGCACTGGGCACCTGCGCTAAGGCATTTAAATCAAGTCCTTAAGTCAGTCACTGTAGCATGGAGCAGAGTGCCAAAGAGGAGCTGGCACCTGGTTTGCAATGTGCTGTCGTACGGAATTAAGGTATTGGGCTCAGTTTATTGGGGTGAGTCGAGTCCTGACCGTGAAAGGGAATGCGAGGTTGCCCATCTGCTGTGAATCTACAGCAGGGTAAGTCAGCAGCCAAGCAGAACGGTTGCCGTACTTGGCTATAATGTGACTCTGAAGTGTCTCCCCGAAGCAACTGCCACAAAGTGGAAGTAATGGTTTCTCATATTTCCCCCCGCCACAAAACAGTTTAGTTAAGTAAATTTAAAAAAAAAAAGTGATACAATCACACTGTGATTTTGAATTTCAGCATGATTTCACCTTCATCTCCAATGGCTTTTTACCTGTAAAAAAACATGTACCAAAACTTTGGAGCATTATTTATAGTTGGCAATTTTTGAGCTAAGGGGAACTTTTTAAAAATGAAATCAGAACTGGAAGAATCAGCAATTAAAGTGATTTCTAAGGTCTGTTCCAGAACTATGGAGGAGAACTGAAGTTGATGTATACATTATGTGCTATTCCTGTCCCACTGCTTTTGGCTGAGGAAAGCTTACTATCAGATTCCCATTTCATTAAAACTTCTTCCATCAAAAATACAGACGTAGTGATAACAATTTTTACTAGTTTGTCTTGCTGAGTTGTCAAAAGCTATAAAGATTTGTTAATCTACAAAATACCGAACTTCTGAATATAATCCGATTGAAACGTGCACAGTCAGCTTTTCTCTCAGTATCTTTCTAAATGTTAAAAATCTTCAGTGTGGATGACAAAATGAATACAGTTATGTTCAGCCCTAATTTTTAATTATTTTTTGCAGCTGCCACCACACCATAAAACCAGTGTTGCAGTGTTCTGTTACAGAGCAGAACAGAACTATGCAGTGTTCTGTCACAGAGCTACCTTCCATGTTTATCTTCACATTTGTTTCAGTATCTAGCTTTTTTTCTCACCAGATATACTGGTGATACAGTCTGTCTCAGGTAAATCAAATGTTACAAGAACCACAACTTAACCAATTATATCTGATTTCTAATTTCAATTTTATGTGTTTAAGAGACACTATCATTTCAGTCCCTAGGACTGAAAAGCTTAAATTTGTTTTTCTTATGAGACCACTTACTCTGTATTTTTCAAACTGATCTAGAACGGCAGGCTGTAGTAGCTTATAATTTGGGGTGAACTTTACTGCGGTTTTAACTTTCAGTGACTTATGGAAAGCCAAAGTACATGATGTGCAATTCACACCAGCTTGTTTTGTGTCTTTTACAGGAGTAGTTGAATGTATGGCAGCTGGCACAGTTATCCTGGCTCACAGTTCTGGAGGCCCCAAATTAGATATTGTGGTACCCTAC
The DNA here is from genome assembly GCF_026419915.1 of Harpia harpyja. Taxonomy (NCBI): domain Eukaryota; kingdom Metazoa; phylum Chordata; class Aves; order Accipitriformes; family Accipitridae; genus Harpia; species Harpia harpyja. The sequence continues at coordinate 33,978,744 of NC_068943.1, forward strand.
GAAGGACATACTACAGGCTTCCTAGCAGAAAACGAGGACAGTTATGCTCAGACGATGGCTTATATCCTCTCTTTGTCTCCTGAAAAAAGGTTAGAGATCAGGGAAAATGCTCGTCGCTCTGTGCATAGGTTTTCTGACCAGCATTTTGAAGAGACATTCCTGTTATCTGTGCAGCCATTATTTAAATAAAAGTATATTAATAAAAATGTATATGAATAAAATTAACTTTTTATATTTGACTATGGGTCACCTGTAAATGTATCTAATTTATGATCCCTTGGTCCCATTCAATAAAGAGATTTTATTTCTTTCTGTCAGGGTATCTGCTTTATGTAAAATGGGCATTTTTTTACTGGGAAAAAACCACTCCTGAAAATTTTCTTTGTTGACTGCATGACAGTACAGTGCACTGCAAAACCTTCTGGATTCACAGAACCATCGTATTTCCTCGGTAACAGAACTACATCTGGATGTTCTTTTATTTATTGAATACTTTCAGTCTCCACCCATTTCATGACTCTACCTGCAGTCAGCACTTCTGTTTGATAGCTTTTGTACCCAGAAGATTTTTTTCCAGAATCTGTAGCACCTTTTCAATTTGCTCTTCCCCAGTGTGTGGCAAAATTCTATTATGTGGGATTTTAATTATGGTTCTGGAGATTTCATTACCTACAGTGATTCCTTTAGGTTAATCATATGGTGGTTTCGCTAGCTTGCTTTTTAATAAGCGTAATAATTGCACTTGTCTATGATCCTTGTATTAGCTATTTCCTCATGCCCTTTCACAGTATGACAACTTAATGGTATTTTTCCAACCCTACTCCATTGAAAGGTTTTCTCTTCCGAGGGAATAGAAGGGTCTAGATGAGAGCACATAATTAAATGCTATACAAATATGAACGTTGAAGCCCTCAACTACTGCTTATTATAAAACAGAACACTGTGAACAAAATGTTCAAAAATTGGACATCTGCTGTTGTATCAAAAATGGAAAAACAGTCCTTTTTTGAGCCATCAAAGCAGTATTTTATATTTTAGTGAACTAAGAGAAGGGCAAAAAGCTACTGAAATCAGACTTCAGAATGTGGTTTTCCCTCTATTTAAGCTTCACCTGGCTTATATGAAATTTTGTATATGAAGAAATACAGTTGGAAGAACCTACTGTCCCATGTTTTATTAGGAATTGGGGAACGCACAATTCTCATGGTGCTAATAAACCCTTTTACAGCTACTACATAGAACTGCTGAGCAGCTGGTGACACTGTGTAGGGTCAGTACTGTGTAAATGCAACCGGGTTCTAAAGCTGTATTGGCAGTACAGAGAGAAGAAAAGCTGGAAGAGCTGCTCAAAACCAGGAGCTGACTGATCTAGGGAAATACAATATACTGACGAGAAGACTTTCTTACATGATACAAAAATGGTTAAAGAGAGTATACAACCAGAAATTTCTCAAGCAAGTGTTGTCCAGAGATGGCCCAGGTAGTTTAGAATAATAAAACGTGCATTTCAGTCTGGATGAGGATTTTTCAACATTTAGACATCTGAAAAGTAGCCTGATTTTTTTCCTTTTAAACAAAATCATAATAACCTTCTGTTAGTTTTAATTGAGCGTTTAGCACTGTTGAAAAGCAGTTGATTTACTTGGCATTTAATGTTAGCTAGCCTTAAATTTTGTTACTGATGTGGCTGAAATTTCAAGCAAGTTAAAGCTTTGAAACAGTAACTGTGCTGGTGTTTTAGGTAGCTCTTGCTTCCTGCTTGCCTTTTTCATTATGTGTGTCAGCACTAAATGACCCACAGTTATTTTCTAAATTGTCATCAGATTTTCCAAGTAGTTTGTGAGATAAACTCCTCTCTTCTTCCTCTCTTTGTCCTTTATTTATTGAAAGGATGGGAGACTCCATGGTTCTCTCTGCTGGAGAAGTTGCCACTTTCTCCAGACATCCCTCCAGCTCATGTCTGAGTTCATCTTCAGAATCTTCAAAATTTCTGTAAAGTGAAACAAGATAAAGATATATTTAATTGATATAATTGCTACATCTACAAAGGAGTCTTTCTCCTCTCAAGGTCTTTGAGATTTTTTTTAAACACTTTATAAAGAATATACAAGTGACACACGTAATGCGAACTGTTTCTTCTTTCCCCGTGAGATTGTTTACCTGTGTTTATAAAGTAAGAGAACAGGAGCTGCAAAGCCATGTTAATGACGGCACTGGCATGTGACAAATTAGAGAATTAAAAGTTAAATTAGCAGACTCTGTAAAACAAGCGAGCTTTCTTCATTTATGAATTTAAAAGAACAGAAGAAAAGCTTTAGGTAACGCAACCTGTCATTTCATGGAAACTGTTCAGTTGTATGGATTTTTTTCTGATGTGCTTGACTTACGTGTCTTCATCATCTGATCTTGGCTCAAGTCTGCCTTCAGTAACAGCAACAGCAGAGTATGTTTCTGAATCGTCTGCATTGTTTTCTTTTGGAGGCAACATAGTTAATCTCCCTTCTGGAATGGAAAAGAAACATTCCTTTATTTGTATATTAGCTAACTATAAAAGTGTATGTAAAGTAATAGCAAGTAAGTAAATGCTTGGATTTTTTTGCTACTGTTCAAATTACAACAACGCAAATACCACGCTTCTGTTATTCTTGATCACACGCTTTAGTCAGTGGTTTGTAACTTCCACTTAGTGGAACCTAGTGTATTCGCAAACCATAACCAAAGGACTGTAAAAGTTAAGAAAGAAAGGTGATATGATGTTAGTAGGTTTAAGTTCCCAATACAGGGATCTGGATTTTCAGTGGAAAACTTAGGGGAGTACTGTTTGGGAAAGAGTGAAAATTACTACTTGGATGTAGCTCTGGTTACCTAAAAAGGCTCGCTTTCAAAGACCGAAGGGCAACCCTAACCTGAAGCTGGGAGAACAACACTGAGTTGTTGTTTCAGAATAAAGACTAAACTTTGCACGTGATCCAACAGAAATCTGTCAGTTTGGGTAACACTGTACTCCACAATGTCAGCTTGAGTAGCAGGGCAGAACTGGGTATTGAGAGAGTGCCATATTTTAATAAATGTAACTGATGAAAGCAACAGCAATTAGAATCCCTGTGTGACTTATTCTTGCTTTAGCCCTATGAACTGCTGACATTAGTGAAAAGTGGTCTGAATTTCATTTTGGGTTTGTTTGTTTTTTTTTTTAATGTGTAAGCAATAAAGATTGTCTTAGGAATGGTATTTAGCTGGTACATTTAGGTGGTTTAGCCTTCTGGATGGGGCAGTTTTAAAAGAGCTTGTTATGCTATGAGAAAACGTGTAAGTAAGTGAGGCATAATTAACAGGAGAGGGCTGACTGCACAGTTGCAAGTGAAAGATATTTCTCATGATCCATTAAAATTGTTGAAACTTGGCATGTGCAATTTAGCTGGCTTAAAAGTCCTGTCATCCAATTATACATTCAGTAGATTGGCAATTGTGCATAGAACCACAATGTCTGGTTACATTTACAGCATCTTTCTGTGGCAAATACTCTGGCTTTTTAGGTAACAACTTTGATTCAAAATAAATGTCTTTTTTAAAACAGTCTGTTACTTTAGGAAAGTGCGCTGCAGCGTGAGTTCAAATCAGTTTCAGTGTCAGCTGTATTTTTTTTTTTTCCTTTGTGGAATACTCCTGAATTTTTTTTAAATACTTGATCTGATTTATACTGCAGAGAAAAAATAGTTTGGACTATTTGTCACTAAAAATTTGTATCATCAGTTGTAATGCTCAAGTAACTGCTTATTAAGCCTGGAACAGACAGATGCAGCTTCATGGAGCAGTTCTGGCTTGCAAACTTGTTGGCTTCTTGGGGCTGAAAAAGCTTCAAAGAAGTTCCTGTTTCTTTTGCGCCCTATGCTCTTTCATCTAAGGCAGAATGAGCAAGAAGTGGCATATTAATAATGTTCTGCTTTGTCTTCACTGTCCATGCAAACTCTCCAGGTTATTTCTGTGTGTCTGGGGTGTTGGGAGCACGCTGGAATGCTGGAAGTGCTCCTTGTTTAGAGCAACCAGTCCCTGGAGGTACCGGGCTGCCTGGCAGTACACAGACTGGTACTGTAAGAAACGCAGCGATGAGCCTCTTCTGAAACGGAGCACCCCCACCACCGCCAGCCTGGCGTGAGCCTGCACTTGGGACTGTCCAGCAACACTGGTGTGGGGGTGGGACAGCAGAACTCCACCACGCTCTGGGATGGCGTTGGCAACGGACTGCCCTAGTTCTTGTCTGTCATCAGCTCAGGGCCTGAGAAAGTGGTGCTGATTAGTTGCACAGACTGGTGTTTTCAGCCGTTGTTACCCAGGCCACTGAGTGAGTCATAAAACGCCGCCCTCTTAATACGCAGGAGCAGCACAGCATGATTGCAATATTAGACAGAGGAGAAAATGACGACTGCATTCTGTGGTTCAACACATACAATAACCTCAGTTATTATGAAGCCCTGCAATTAAAAGCCTGCCAGATCATGTGAACGTTCTGGTATGGAATTGTTTTGGCAAAGGTCTGTAAGTAGTCTGACTGAATTTTAGCAGCTCCCTACTTTCACTGAAAAACAAAACTTTCTTACCAAGTTCATTTTCAGCCACAGTAGGACATACAGGTGTGACATCAGCATCAGCTACAAAATTCAGTAGCGTCTGAGGGGCTCCAGCTTGCCAATGTTTTCTCTTTTCTTTCATATTATCTATGTCATTGGACTCTAAGGGGAAGAAAAAGGAAGCAAAGTTATTCCATTTTTTCTACGTAGATTTCAGTGTGATTATAATGTTATGTGATAGAAAGAGAGAGCTCATCAGATAAATTTGCTATAAACTTGCCGGGAGTTACTGAATTTACCTAGCTCCTATGTAATTTTCAGGATTAATACTCAGCATTGCATTTCCCCAAGAAATACCTGTTTGGTATCCAGATAGTTCTTCCAAAGCTCTGTCCGTATGATCTTCATAAACTTCCACCAATTTCTGCTTAGGATTCTCACCATCCACGAAACTTAAAGTCTCACTGAGTTTATCTAGTACCTGAAAAAACAATAGGTTACTCTGGACAGAGAAAACAAATATGGGACAATAACTGATCACTTCTCATGTTACTGTGTTTGCCAGACATTCTCAGGTATGCACAGGAAAACTGTAACAAAAGGCGAAGCTGCAGAACTCAAAAGTCACATTGTGATTTGTTTATCAGAAGGCTGCATGGGGGGCTGCAGAGATGTGAAACAACAGAATGACAAAATAGTGCTTTATAAATTAAGGATATATATATACTCAAAAGAAATTGTATTTTCGATGTTGCTGTTACAAATATTTAAAAAAAATCAAATACACTAATAAAAATAGTAATAGGTAGCTATTACATGTTGATCAGCCACAAATGTCATTTTAATAAATGAAATCACATAATGTTGTCTGTAGTCTCACTTCCACTTTTTCTAAATAACAGCTGGTTCATCACAATATTATTCTTGCTTTGTGATACAATACTAGTGAAAGGAAACAGAAATGTACTAAAACAATTTACAAATCAAATTTGGCATTTGCAGACTAACTCAATTTTGAGATGAGTTCTTCGCCTCGAGCCCAATTTACAAACTTAAATATCTGCACTTCATCTTTTACCATATGAAAGATTGACCCAGTGTGCTGATTTTGGTTGGGACAGAGTTAATTTTCTTCATAGTAGCTGATATGGGGCATATAGAGCTGGGGGAAGAAGGACGAAGGGGTGGACGTTCCGCGTGATGGCATTTATCTTCCCAAGTCACCGTTCTGCGTGATGGAGCCCTGCTTTCCTGGAGATGGCTGAACACCTGCCTGTCCATGGGAAGTGGGGAATTAACTCCTTGTTTTGCTTGTGCGCAGCTTTTGCTTTACCTCTTAAACTGCCTTTATCTCAACCCATGAGTTTTCTCACTTTTACCCTTCCGATTCTCTCCCCATCCCAACCGGCGGGGAGTGAGCGAGCGACTGCGTGGGGCTGAGTTGCTGGCTGGGGTTAAACTGCAACACCCAGATATCACCCAATTTTATTCTAAGCAATTATCCTCTTGAAGAAGGTCAGATATATGCAATATGTCAACAGATCCTCAATACGAAGCTTCATTATAAGAAAGGTAGAGGTAATGGAAACAAACCTTAGATCATGGAGCTACTGTCATGGTTTCAGATTACTAATGTAAATGCTTTGAATATAACTACAACATACCTCTGCTTCTTGAATGCTGTCTTCCTCAGGAACACATACATCTAAATTAATTTCAAACTTTACTCCTCCCTAAAGAAAATTCACACACTTCATTATTTTATTAAATAAAAACATTTAATTAAATGTTCACAGTTTCTATGGAACTAAAAACTTGAAAATTATTCTTCTATTGAAAATAAATTTTATTTAATAATATTTTTCTTCTATTTAACAAGATCAGCGTTGAACAAATTGGACAAAAATAAACTTCAATAAATATAGTTTATGGATATTTTCAAATTATTACATCCACTTTTGATTTTAAGGAAAGGTGTCTTTGATAATCATTTAATTCAAATCCTTGCAATACACAGAGTTGGTTCTTACAGCTGGTTCTCAGCCAGTATTAAAATTTGAATACTGTACTGCTTCTGTGCAATATTTCACGAAAGACCTTTAGCCCACTTCACAATTATCTTATGGTCAGAAACCTTCCTGATATCTTATGTGCACTTTCATTCAATTCCCATCCCCTTCTACAATTTAAAAAGCACTATAGTGTTCTATAACAAAGTGTTAAAAAATTAGCAGCCTGACTTGACTTCACTTACTTAAACTTTGAGTAAACATGAGTTCCCATACACTACTAATGCAGTTTGATATAAAGATGAGTAGGTAGGGATTGATTACTATCTGGGAATATCTAAAGGGAGTTTCCCTCAAGTGATCAGAAAAGCTCATTTATTTTCTTAGTGATTCTGTCTTCTCATATAAACTTTTAACAAACAGTAGACCAGCACTCTTAACTGACTCTCAAATAACTTGATTTCCAGAGCTACCGTGGTAATACAACCATTTGAAATGTACAGACGTAAGAACGGAAAAAAATACAACAATAAGGACAGATACCTTTGTGTTATGTTTCTTTCCTAAGATTTTTTGGTATTGCCTGTCCTGGAGTGTGACTTGTTTAAAGTTTTCTTCCATGTCCTGGAAGGAGAAAAAAACCCCAACTTTAAAATACGCTCTTTGGAACCAGGGTATGTGTATACCCTGAAAAAAACCCCTTGTTTAAGTAGTAAATGTAGTCACTGACTTCCTTGTATATATATCTGTAAGAATATTCCATTCGTTGCCTTATTTAGACTCTAATACTAAAAGACTTAATAATTCTGGCTTATCTGGCAAAAAGAAAAGTAGAAAACCTTGCATAAAGTGCAAACCTCTGATTTTTCAAAAACCTGTTTGCAGGATACAGTACTGTGTCAAGAAATAAATAATACATCTTTTATTTTTGATGATCATATGCAAGATGACTCAGGCTGATTTCATTCTGGAAAGCTTTGGAAGTGATGAAAATCAAGATGATAATGGAAACGTATGCCTGTAGAAAGTATAGCCATGTTTCATGGTATCTTGTTTTCTGGTAACACCTAAAAAATATTTAATTACTCCTTTTCATATTCCTATGTCCTATGTTAGAACCTGTCAGATAAAAGCAAAGTAAACAATTGTATGCAGCTCCTTCAGTGATCTCCTGCAATTAGGGCACGTCCTCAACCTCAGGTGAAACCACAACAATTCACAGATTTTACTTTTTTAAAATACCTATGCAGTTTCTTCAGCAGATGGACTGCCCATGAACTAAGGTGACATCAAGCAGGTGCAAAATCTAGTGTTTCTTTTTCGTTATTGTGCATTTCCCATGAAATCATTGGGAATATAATTTCTGTCCTATCGTGGCTCTGGCTGTCTATAACCTACTCTATGCTATCAAGTGATGTGTGAATTCACTTTAGTAAAAGCCAGATCCAGGGTCCGTGAAAATCACTGAAGAGGATCCTACTACTATTGGCAGGTTTGGCCCAAGTTCCAGCTGCAAGAGGGTAGCAGTGTCTGTCCCCGGTTTATGTGGAAGTCTGCCCCTTGCTACTGAACAGTGCGGGAAGTCCTACACCACAGGAGGCAAATCCTGACTGGAGAATCCTAGTAGCGAGATCAGGGCTGTTCTCCTTCAGAATAGACTGGGAATTTGCACACTGAGATTAATTTTCATAAACTGAGGCTTTCATTCATTTCACTTGAAGAAAAGTGGACTTCTTGATGCAGAACTCCATGTGGTCTGGAAACCTCATCTGGTGCTCACAATGCCATTATTGCAATGTAAAAGTGGAACAATTCTGCAACTCCATTCCAGTAGCTGCTTTGGTAGTGTTTGATGAGAAAGAAGTGAAGGAGTACTATAGCTGGAAAGCTTTGGCTCTGCCTCTTCCTCCCACTTCTCCCAAATTTTTGTTTAAGTAAGGACTCCACATAAAACTGGATTCTAACTTCCCACACAGTGCTACTCTGGGGTGTCATGAATTGCTGTATCTTCTGCACAGAATTGTCATAAACATTTGCCCTGTGAGTGGCTGCTTCTTTACTTCACTCAGAAAGCAAGGAAAAGAAACATACCACAAAAAGAAATTAAATAAAAGTACATCCTAATATTTACAGATGAAAAAGAATTACTAAAACAAGTCAGGACTTGGCCAAAGATACTTTCCGGGCTATTCATGAAGGGAACCTGGGGAGACTTTCACATACGGTGTAAGCATCAGGTGAGATTTAAGCTTCACCATTTTTCAGATTTGTCACAGAGAGTGAATCAAAAACTATGCGGGACTTGCATAAAAAGTTCTGTTTAGACTAGGAGATGGTACTGATACCTGAAGTGATTCTTCTCGTGTTCCAGCTGTATGCTTGGTTTCAGACTGGTCCTCAGCTTTCCCTTGCCTCACAAAATAGGTTTTTTCTTGTATTTTTTTATTCTCCTATGGAACATTTTTATAGAACATTCATTTCAATTTCTAATTAAGTGTACTAGCTTAAAAAAGAAAAAGGAAATATGACTGTGTGTATCTTTGAGCTTTGTTACCTGGAGTACTCCTGCTCTAAATCTGAATGCTTTCATATCGCTGTGGTATTCTTCCCGAATTTTCTGCAATTGTTTCAGGTACTCCTATTAAAGAACAGTAAGGTAGAATACATATGTATTAGAAATACATACAGAAATAACACTAGCTAAACAAAATAGTCTATGGATATCAAGGAAAAGGGATCAGTGTCCTTTGCTGCCAGTTTTAAAGATTGCTTGATACTTCCTATTAGAGGACATTTTGGAGTTATAACTCTTCCAGACTTCAACCTTTTTGAAGTTTTCCAAACTGTTTGTTGTGGTTTAACCCCAGCCAGCCACTAAGCACCACGCAGCCACTCGCTCACTCCTCCTCACTTCCAGTGGGATGGGGAGGAGAATCGGAAAAAGGTAAAACTTGTGGGTTGAGATAAGAACAGTTTAATAACTAGAACAAAATAAAACATAATAGCAATGATAATAGTAAGAAAATATAATAATAACAATAATAATAGTAATAGTAATGAAAAGGAATATAATAAAAAGAAATAAAACCCAAGAAAACACAAGTGATGCACAGTGCAATTGCTCACCACCTGCTGACCCATGCCGAAGCAGCGATCCGCCCCTCCCGGCCAACTCCCCCAGTTTATATACTGCCCATGACGTTCTATGGTATGGAATATCCCTTTGGCTAGTTCGGGTCAGCTGTCCTGGCCATGCTCCCTCCCAGCTTCTTGTACACCTGCTTGCTGGCAGAGCCTGGGAAACTGAAAAATCCTTAACTTCAGATAAGCACTACTCTAGCAACAACTAAAACATCAGTGTGTTATCAACATTATTCACACACTAAATCCACATAGCACTGTACCAGCTACTAGGAAGAAAATTAACTCTATCCCAGCCAAAACCACGACACTGTTTCATGCTAGCTTTTCTGTAGAATTGTATCTAAAAGAGCTAATTCCAAGAATAACCTAAGGACTGTCTGAGTAATGATGCTAGGGTTGCAATTCAAAAATAGAGGACTGGAAATTAGGAGGACAAAAAATTACGTAATATTTATTGTATCGCAACCTGCTTCCCAAAACCAAACGAAACCTGGTAATCTTTTCTTGGAGATGCTTCAACATTCCTATGCTTTGGAGCAAAAACTTCAAATTTGGCCAAAAGATAATTTTTGTGTTAAGGACATCTCTGTTACTGTTTATATGAGAGTCTATCCCAATTTGCCCATGTTACAAATGGACAAATCTGTAAAATTTCATTTTTTGGCATATTTAGTACAGATTTTATGGAACTGAACAGCAACAGTCTCTGAATGTGTACATGACAAGTATGTTCTTATTCCTAAGTCAGACCACTATGTAAAGTTAATATATTCATATTTATTCTGGCATTTTTTTATAAATCAAAGATAGAAAGATTAAACACAGTTGCATGTGTTCATTTAAGTAAGAACTATCAGTTTGTTTTCTCTGTCACCCAAAAGCAAAACCAGAAAAGCATATTGTTTCTGTATAAAATAATCTCCAAAAGTTATAACATACCAGGGAAGTAGAATGCATCACATACTACTATATCACATTCTAAATCTCATAGCATGACTTATGAACAATGAATATACATACATGAATAATGCATGTATGACTGTTTTCTCTGATTTGTAACTGTGAGGATCTGTTGTCCTCCAATATTAGTTTGTTCAGTGATGTAACTCCTCTAATCTCAGTAGAAGTGAAATCAAAATCAAGGCCATGGTTTCTGAAATGATTACGGACATCAGCTTTCATGCAAGTCTTCACCAGTTTATGTAAGATGGAACCAGAGGAAAACAGATTATATTTTCCTAGTGGTCAAATGGAAAAGAATCAATTCTTATGTAAAGAATACTACTGTCAAGGAGTGTAAGAAGACAGCTTTAAGCAGCTAAGGAAGATATTTCATTTACCTGTTCTTTCATTTCATTCTTTCTAGACATGTCCTGCTGGTGGTTTTTCAGATGCTCATCCTTTATTTTCTGCTGCTGTATTTGGTCATGATATGTATCAGCAGAGGATGGTCGCAGTCCCTATGGATGTACAAATAAATCCCAGGGCAAAGGAATTTTCATTTAGAATCCTTTCCTTCAGTGCTCGCTCAATTCACTCGCCCTGTTCCACTGAAGAGTGCAGTAGGGCAAGTGTGTATTTTTGGAGGAAAGTTATAGTAGAATTTTACATGGCTACAGTTTTTAATTAGAAAATAAAACCTCAAGATGAGCATGGCAGAGCAGATCAACGAATTCACTAGAGCAGATCTTTCCACTTGTCAGTGTTACAGTCTGCTGTTAGAAAGACATCAGTTCATCTTTTGGAATTTCATTCCTTTTTTTTTTTTTTTTTTTTACAGATTTTATTCTATGATTCAGTATTTACTTACCAGCTGTTTTTCCACTTTAATCTTGTACTGTTGGGCTTCAAAATGCCTTTGAAGATATTCTGCATGCCTGAGACAAGAAAGTGATGTTCATATACTACATTTTATTTCAGACTCCGCTATCTTCTGCGCAAATCATTCTCTATAGGTTCTGTCACATTATGACAAACAGAGCTCTCTTTGTACAACACAAATATATAAATACGGATAAAATATGTATAAATATGGAACAATGGTAAAATAACAAAAAGAAAACATATCCACTTCAGGCATTCCCCTTCCTATTGATTCAGTTACATTAGCCTTCTGAAGGGTGCAGCAAAGTCCTTCTCTACCTTTTATTTGATAAATGGTATGTGAAAGTGTTAATGAAAATAAAGTTGTTTTTCCAGATCCTCAAAATGAGTGAAAATTGTCAGAATGGAGGTTGTATAATCAACAACTTTTCTTTCTCCTCTGTGCCTAATTCTGTCAGCCAAACTTTGTATTTACGTAGTTTTGTGGTTTCTAAACACTCACTTCTTTTTCTGGTATAAAATACCAGCAGTCACTTGTAAGCCCCCTGATTTCTATTTATTTCATTTCCTACCTTCAGAATTCACTTGTCCTCCAGGGAGACAAACTGAATTGACTTTGTCCTTAAATAAGGCACTAGAAACTCAGCTCAGACAAGATGTTCTAAACCTGATGATCCTTAACTGAAATATTCTGAACATTGTTGTTATTGAATGAAAATTAATGATTCAGTCAGGAAGGATCCCAAAGTAGGCAGTATTAAAAATTCTTTACCTTACTTTATCAGGATTTTCAAAGCTCATCCACACCTAAAATGGCCAATCATGGAACGGACTGGCAATGTCTAAAGTAATAAAAAGGCTGTACTTATATTTTGTAAGAAAAAGGCTCTGAAGTAAACAAACTGCTGGAGAGAGGGTCTTTATATCTGAAACCAAAATATAAGCCCTGCAGGAAAAAAACATTTTCATAGCCTGCCTCCCACTCTGTTCCCTCAAGTGGAGAACTGCTTTTGTTCTTTGTATTGTTCTGATCATGGTGGGAAGGAAAGACAGTGTTTAGCCTTGATATAATCAGAAAGTCTACAAAAAGCCTGTGTTTTACTTCTCACCCAATAAAATGCTGAGATTTTGGAGACATTTTGACAATGAAATTTCAAACACCAGGACAACACATTTAGAAGGAACTTCTGGATAGACAGGAGCAGGAGTTATGTTGTTGTGCAATAAACTTATGTAAAAAAAACGATCAAAGACCAAGCAGAGAAGGAATTCTACTGAATGAGCCACGTCCGGTGTTACCTACTCAGGAAGACTGATAACTCAAAACATGCATGACAGTTCACTACTAATAGAGTGAGAAAAGTTTACCAGTCAGGTGGTGGGGGTGGAGGTGCAACTTGTCCTTTTAGTTTATAGTATTCCTCAACTCTCTGGCTGACGTGAGAAAGGTCATAATGTGCATTAGCTTTCCTCTGCAAGTTGTCAAGCTTATCATAGTAATGACCGTAATGGCCATGTACTCTAATACTTTCTGGCCTTTCTGCCATCTTAAATCTGGAGCTCTGTGGCTGAAAATATAATAAAATACGTTAATTGACCTGTTCTCACTTGTATCAGTACAAGTTTGAATTAGCTTCCTGTCCTTCTCCCCAGTCTGAGTTGCACAGTAATATAGTCTACAATATAGTTACTCTAAGTTTTCCAAATCCTTTCACATGTAACCTAGAAACTTCCTAATTTCTCAGGGCATATGTCATCTTACCATTGTCTTTTCCTTTTCCCATGTTCCATCAGCTCCTGTCATTAAGCAGCAGCCCATACCGTTGTACGAGTCAATCAGCATGGGGCTTTGTACCCTGTAGCATCGTTGCCCTCAAGTCCCTTCATTGTTCTCAAGCTTTAAAGCACTGAATTCATTCCAGGAGAATCTTATTTTGACATGTGAGAGCAAGGGGAATCTGGGATGTAGTTTTGGGCAGCATACACATTGACTGCTGCTTTCAGGAGAGCACTGTGCTACTTCATGTCACTGTCTCTTTGATTATCTGCCTGTGGGAGCTTGCCTTTCATTTCTCAAAGTCCTTACCGTGATGAAACATCCCTGTATTTCTAATTTGTGACAAGACTGACTTTTCCATTTCTTATAAGAACAATGGAGAGAAGGTGATCATCTAGCTGCCACTGCATGATCTAAAAGAAGTGTGGCAAGACATTCACAAACTTTTCCACAGTCGGAGGCTAAAAACCACTATAAGGTGTATAAGAAAAATGCTGAATGTGGCTTATTTTCTTACATAAATTAAAAAGCATCTAAGTATCCCTTCCTTAGATGGTAAATACATTAACTCTTCTTCCCTGTTTTCCTTCTTAGAAACACTGAAAACAGGCTCATCTACCTATGGTAGAATATAAATTCATACCTATGTAAGAAGAAAAATTTCCACTGACAGTCATGTTCCCAAGGAAGAAGTAACCTCAAAACGTGTTCATCCTGTCCTCCACTGAAATAAGTTTTGCAGTGTGGTATCCAGAAGCATGGCAATTCCAAGCAATAAGGAGAACAAATCAAGCCAAATAATGTAAATGTAATGTAATAAATGTAAAAGGACTGAGAACTGTGACCAATGAAGCAGGTGCCCTGGTGACACAGGCCATGGAAAAGGCTGAGGTACTGAATGCTCCTTTCACTTCAGTCTTTACTAGCAAGACCAGCCTTCAGGAATGGAATCCCAGCCCCTGCAACTAGGGGGAAAGTCTGCAGCAAAGAAAATATACCCTTGGTGGAAAAGGATCAGGTTAGAGAATACGTAAACAGACTGGACCAATGTAAGTCCGTGGGGCCTGATAGGATGCACCCACGAACACTCAGGGAGCTGGCAGATGTCATTGCAAAGCTGTTCTCTACTATCTCTGAATGATCATAGCGGTGATTGGGAGAAGTGCCTGAGGACTGGAGGACCCAGAGAACTACAGGCTGGTCAGCCTCACCTTAATGCCTAGCAAGGTGATGGACCAACTAATCCTGGAAACCATTTCCAGGCACATGAAGGACAAGAAAATCATCAGGAGTAGTCAGCTTGGATTCACCAAGGGTTAAGTCATGCTTGACCAACTTGATAAGCTTCTATGATGACAAACCTGGGAGGAGTGGCTGATACACCAGAGGGTTGTGCTGCCATCCAAAGGGACCTCAACAAGCTGGAGAAATGGGCTGACAGGAACTTCATGGAGTGCAACATGGGAAAGTGCAAAGTCCTGCACTGTGCACCAGTACATGCCGAGATTCACCCAGCTGGAAAGGAGGTTGGCAGAAAAGGACCTGGGGGGTCTGGTGGACACCAAGTTGACCACAAGCCAACAATGTGCCTTTGCTGCAAAGAAGGCTAATGGTATCCTGGGCTGCATTAGACAAAGTATTCCCAGCAGGTCAAGGGAGGTGATCCTTCCCCTCTGCTCAGCACTGGTGAGGCCACACCTGGAGTGCCGTGTCCAGTGCTGGGCTCCCCAGTACAAGAGAGACATGGACATACTGGGGAGAGTCCAGCGAAAGGCTACAATGGTAATTAAGGAACTTGAGCACTTCTCATGTGAGGAAAGGCTGAGAGAGCTGGGACTGTTCAGCCTAGAGAAGGCTCAGGAAGAATCTTATCGACGTATATAGATACCTGAAGGGCGGGTGCAAAGAGGACGGAGCCAGGCTCTTTCCAGTGGTGCCCAGTGACAGGACCAGAGGCCATGGGCACAGACTGAAACACGGCGGGGGTCCCTCTGAACATGAGGAAACACTTTTCGCTGTGAGGGGGGCTGAGCACTGGCACAGGTTGCCCAGGGAGGTTGTGGAGTGTCCATCTTTGGGGATACTCAAAAGCCGTCTGGACATGGTCCTGGGCAACCAGCACTAGATGACCCTGCTTGAGCAGGGGTGTGGACAAGGTGATGTCCAGAGGTCCCTTCCAACCTCAACCATTCTTGATTCTGTGAATCCTGAAGCAACACATTCAAAGTATGACACTATGCAAGTATCCCTGCAACCGTGCAAACTGCTCCATTTGGGTGCTGAAAGAAATTTGGGAACTTTCCCAGTGTTAATATTAGAGCATGTATTGTAGATAAAACCACCGTGGACAAAATTCTGCCTTTGATTACAGCAGTGCACAGTTTAAGAAAACTTAACCAGCATCTCTGGATTTGCATTGGATATGCACAAAGGTAACTATGAGGAAAACTAAGTCCTATATTCTGCATAGGTCCAATATTATCCATAGATAGTGCAAGTGACTGCTTGAGGGCTGCAGTTCTGGGAACCCCACAAGACTCCACCATCAGTTAATCCACTGTAACTGCAATGTGCAATTACTGTTGGGAGCTCCCAGATCCTAAATGAGCTTTGTTCTGTGTTCACCAGCATCCAACACAGTACTACATGCTCTTGAAGATAAACATAAAGGCATGAAGTGATGCCAAGTAAGAGGCTGAAAACAGCATACAGCTGATATCCAGCCTGAGGAAAGAAGGAGGTGGAAAATAAGTGAGGGACACAGAGAGAACTGAGGTTTTCTGCTGTAGGGTTTGATCCCAGTTTGTTGTAATAGTATCTGAGACAAGGGCAGTGGGTACCAGTGGTTTTGCCCATAAATGGGCTCTCAGAAGGGTTGAGGTAAGAGGATCAGTGTATTTGCAAAGCATGCCTGACTCCTTTTGTTACGAAGGACCATACTGAAGCAGCCAAAATTCAGTGCTTCCCACTTACACTTTCCAAAACACCTCTTCTGAGGCTTCAGGAGTGCTTAACTGTCTCCACTGACTTAGTGTAGGCATTAGGCTGAACTTAATACATCTTAATGAAGCCTTTTAAAGGGTCTTTTCTAAGAGCAGGAATTTGCCTTCTGAAGATGATTAAATATTACGAGAATGCGGATGCACAGTACCTGAAAAATAGGCTGTTGCTCTCTTGAAGGAGGTTTCCATTCATTCCTTTGAAATAGTTCCTGTCTGACAGGCACCACCATTCCAGATTCTGGAGGAACTTGGTCCTGGACTCTCCTTTTTTGAAGTTTATGTGCTTTTTAAGAATAAAAGATTAAAAGGTTACCTTTTGTGTCCTCTACATGATTAATGATCATGTAGTTGCAAACCACAGTAATGGTGCATACAGCTAACACTGACAGTCTGGGCTAACAAACACTCCTTATGTCCTTTCATCATCACTACCATCACCATACTTTACACTTCTTAGGCACTCTGCTTTTCATCCTTAGAATGACATGGTTTTGAAAACATCATGATTTAACACACTCACGTAAAGTGGATCTTATTGATTAGTTTTGCAAAGAAGCACATTAAATAAAAGGGAGACCTCTATAAACTAGAATGCTGATTTGATGCTGGTACCAAGAACAGAAAACAGGGGGCCTGATTCTTAGGCTCAGATTTCATTGGAGGCTAGGTGTCTATCTGCTAAGGCATTCCCTTTCTAAACCTAGTCCTCAGTATTCTACAAATCACTAGACAATGTTGTAGTACTTGTGAAATTTGGAAGGGTGGACTGCAAAGGGAAAAAATTAGCTTATCAGTTCCCCACGTAGGAGAACAGAAGTACACACCATTCCAGTTTGGTCAGTCAGTACTCTGCAAAGACCTTATCTGCAAAAATGAAAAGTAGAGTTCTTGCTAGGATTAAGTAGTTTCTAAAGGAGTTCTAAATTTTTCCTGTGTAATGACTGTTAGAGTATCATGTCTAGAAGAAAAAATATATGAAAATTATGAGTATATGACCATAGATATTTTTTAAACTGCCTAAGCGACTTAGGTGTCCAAATTGCATTAGACCTGAGGGCAGATAAATCACATTGAAATTTGTTATTTACAAAGCAATACAGGTTCCCACACTACTGAAGAACTTTGGAGGGGGGGGAAGTCCACAGCATAGTTAAGTAACTACATAGGTTTATTTTCACAAATGTGTTTAAACTACTTTAATACCTCCGAAGATAAATTTGAGAAGTAATTATGATATACTGAAGAATACAAAATTAGGAAAAGGTTATGCTGCCAGAAACATCAGATGTTCAGCAATTCATACAGAGATACCATTTAGTCTCATCCGTGTTTTCTAAGAATCTGCACACACTATCTGATCTATCAATGAGCACTAACCCAAATAGAGTTCATTGTCTCTCACAATTTAATCTAATTTGTAATATTTTGTAAAATACATTTTTATTATTTTGTAAAATACAGTGGAGCAAGTTTTGCAAGATTTTTGCACATAGCTCGGCAAAATGAAGTAAGGATGTTTATTCATGTGACAGACCTAAACTGCATCTAGACCAAAGCCTCTCAGTTTTGTAAATTCTGTTCTTAAAAGAATTAAGATTAACATTTCAGCACCTTCCTATGGCAGCTTTTCTAGCTGAATGTGGCTAATGACCAGGTCTTAAAGTTGCCTTTTCGTGAACAGAACAGCAATGCACTGTCTGGAGCGAATGTTTCTGCTGCTGCAGTTCTCTCCTCTTTTTATTTTCAACTTTGTGTGAAACTCTTGTGTCCCAATGTGCCTGAAAGACTGCTGGAGAAAGTTATAGCTGTCAAGTATATCATAACTAACAAATGTTAGTGTAGAACTAATGTTAAATAATACTATTATCATTACCTTGTATCAGCTTGGCTCCAGTCTGTGATGCTGAAGCCCTTTTTCTATGTATCACAGTGTCACTGAGTTCTTCCTGTGCTATCTATAAGCAAAAAGGTATCTGACAGAACTGTTTGTACGACTTTGATATACATTTTTTCTCTCAGCAAGCAGCAGTAAAAGGCACTCACCTCAGGGGGCAAATACCTGAGAACAAGGTTCTGCAAGAAGGGCTTCCTTAGAATAGAGTTGACAGATGGTCGATCTTTTGGAGATATATTAAACAACTGGGAAATTAATATCCTCAGATCATATGAATAGTTGGGAGACACGGGGTGAAAATGTCCTCTGCAGATCTTCAGCACCAGCTGGTGCAAACTATTGCCTTCAAACTTAATCAATGAAAACAGTAAAAAGAGGACAGTAAGTACCGCTAGTTGGAAATGATGGACTAGACACTCCAACTTGAAAAAAGGTACTGGCTGACAGAAGCCCTGTGCTATGCAATGTCTTCACAAATCCTTTCTTGCTATCCATAGTTTGTTACGGAAAATTAATATAACCAAATCCCACTCAGCAGGTCCGAAAGCTTTTGTACCTGGAAGAGTTTAATTCACACTCTGCTGTCATATGGTAGCAATTTTTCCAGAATGAAACATGATTTATTTTGCCAAAAGCTGTTCAACAGAAACCTGCATACACAGTATCTTCACGGTGTTCAACTTCAAAACGTCACTCGACACAACTTAGCCTCTGCATTCTGTGTCCTCTCAGAAACTAAGGTACAATCTGGTTTTTTTAACAACTGATGCCACTCAGGTAACTCAGCCCTCTCAGTGCAGCAAATCTCTTAACAGGTCAGCATCAATATAGCTTTAAGGGCCTTAGACAGGCAAAACTAATTTTGAAAGCAATTTCTTTCTAAAATTGCCATTTTATTTACTTGAGTATTTTGAAGGTGTTGTAACCAAAATTTGCCTTAGCTTCATTTGCATTTCCTGTCTATATCAGCATCTAGTCCCTGCCTTCAAATTAAAAAAAAAATGGGCAGCAATACAGAATAAAACAGCTAATATTCATAAGAAGTAATATTAATGTTTTATCACTTTGTGAAATCTGGAATTTTCCTCAGCAGTATCCCCTTGCTCTCAGCTCAGCACAATTGCTCTCCCTATCAGTGCTGCTCTGCCTTCTTCCGCATCCAAGCTCAGCAAAAGGTCAACTTCTGCTGGGCCCAGGAATCTGATCCTTTTCCTGTTGTTGGGATTGGTCTGCTGGGTTCCCTTCTTCACATAATACTCACAGGCTGATGGCAACAACACAGCTTCCTGAAGATGCTATCTCAGTTATTTTCCAACATGAATGTGCTTCCAAATAAAATTAAACCTTTAGGAAAATGTTTTAGGAAAATGTTTGGCTTTAACTCTTTCCATTGTTCATCTGCCTTTTTTAAAAAGTTTAGTACTTACTAAAGAGTAAATGTATGTTCAATGTGTGTATACACACACACAAATATATGTAAGTTGCAGAAGTTCAACATAATACATTGTATTTTAGTATGCACGAAGCAGACACAATATGAAAAATTAAACACTAGCAGTCATTCTCTAATATCAATAAATAAGCTGAAAATAATTCTAGCAGCTGACTGAATACTATTATTACTACAGTTTTTCCAGGCTGTCCACTATCTTTTTTAATAATATGATAATGATCTGATTCTACGGTACTTACAGGATGCTTTAGTGCACATAGCTCATAAAGTACACAGCCAAGAGACCAAATATCTCTGTGAATAAAAAGTGATTACAGCTTCAGGGAAAAGACTATAATATTTTCATACGTGTAATCAGTACCTCTTCTCAGCTCTCAAACTTATTAACATTATTGCATCACAGATTAATATTGGTGTAACTTTTAATTTTTCTTAAGATGCACTGAAAAGAACAACTAGAAATTTCTTCTTTGTTGTGATACCAGTGATTCTATGGTACCTAAATAGGTACTGTCATTATCACTGGAAAAGGCACATGACATAAAGAACACCTGCTTAACACTCCTAGTAGGATGAAGGGCAATGGGATCTCTGGCTGACTTGACAGTTAAGGAGACAATAAGGGAGTAAACCTGTGTGAATAGCACCTTAGGGCTGAGATGCTAGTCTGGGCTCCAGGATATTTGGTGTTGATCACATCCCACACACAGAGAAGTGTGTCCAGCTCACTCAGCTCCTGACTTTTCAGTACTTCTCATCTTGTTATTTTGGTATTTTGTGTTAAGCCTGAGTGAGCCTTTACGATTCTCAGACCTATTTGTCTTTCTTGCAGGTGGCTACTGCAAAGTTCCAGAATTGCCAATCTAGCAGCTTTCATTTTAGTGTATTTTTAGAAATCACAAATGAGTGCATCAAAAATTCATAAACTTGGAACTGAAAAGATCCATACCTGCATTTGTTATTACACGTTGGAAACACAGAAAGAAATTTAGTATTTGATGGAGAACCAGATAAAGCAAAGGAAAAAAAATCATCTATTTTACATTTCATGCCACTACTAACAAGGAGTATTAGAATGAGATTAAACTTTAAGTTTAAAGTACAAGTAATTTTATAAAAACAAAAAATATAATTATGTTAAGCCTGTAGATGAATCACAACAAATTCATGATTGCTGTACTCTGGACACTGTGAGTCAAAATACAACTGACAGTGTTGTATAGTATAACATAGTTGTTGTATACGACTGATGCACCTAACTATTGTACACAATAATACAAAGCTTCACAAAAGGTGACACACATGAAATTCCTGGTGCCCTGCAGAAATACTGATTTAAACCGTGATATTACTAAAGTAAGTTCTCACGTGCCTGCATGCCCTCATGCACAAGCATATGAAGGAAAGACAGACACTTACGTTTTATTGTTATATGGTCGATTTTCACAGATCTCAGGTGACAGATAATAGGGAGTCCCTACACAGGTATGGGCAAACTCCGTAGTGCTAATGAAACACAATGAAGAAAAAGGCTTACACAATGAAAAAGTTTACAAGCGATTGAACTAGAGGCTTCTCTGCCCCAGCTGAAAAGCCCATGGGGGACATTATTTCTGTTCTCCAATAGTTGAATAATGGAACACCCCAAGAAAAACAAAAGTATTTCCCAGTCCTGTGTAAAAATGACCAACTATTTTAATAGTGGAGAGCATTTGCACTTCAACAGAAAGCACAAGAATTCTCTTTTCCCCAGTTTTCACCAGCATTGTAATCAACATTTTTGAGGAATGTTTATCATTGACACAGAATTCTGAAAGCTGTCAAACACACAGCAAAATACTAGAAGTTTCCAACATACTCAGTGAAGTAAGAATATCGTAGGTGGCAGTCAGACAAGCAGTGGAAGGGGGCAGCGCTGTCTAGAAGCTAAAGCAGGAGCAAGTGAATTCTAGTTCCATCTTTGCTGCTGACTTGTGAAGGTGTAGCCAAATAGCACCAGTTGCATTCATTTCACTTGCTTTTAGATATCGACACTGTGGATGTCATCAAGAGTCACTGGGAAGTCAGTGGAGAGAAACAGGTACTCACAGAGTGTGATTCCTCTCACTCTACACTAGATGTCAATAAAAGTTGTAAGTTACACTCTTGTATATTATATATATGAAGTATATGAAGCCTGAGTGCTGGAGGTGCCACAGACACCTAACTGCAAGTAAAAGTATTGGACGCTATTGCATTTTGAAGTGGAAAAGACAGATGAAAATGCCTTTGTATACCCCAGGGGAGGAGGAAAAGAGAGCCCAAGAAACTTAATTCACTTGTTATATGAGGAGAAGTACTATCAAGCTGCAATTATTTTGTTGTACAAGCCTATTAAATACTCTTTAAAATGTCTGTACTTGGACATTCAAATTCTGAGGTTTACTTCCTATCTGCTATGGACTATTCCGCTGTGTAGGAGCAACCCTTAAAGCAATTATCCCCAGAACACCTCTGAAGGTAGGCACTTTCTGCATAAGCAGTTTACACGTGGAGAGTTGAGGCACCGAGAGCAGGTCTGTGCTCCACAAAGGAACACACCACAAAGGTATGAGAGCCGGCAGACTGAGCTAGAACAGCGACATGGCATATTCCCGCAGAGGCGCAGGCCTGGATCAAGGTACTATCCAAACGTGCTAATCCAATATACTCCAACTCTCAGCAAGACTTCCTAGCTCTGATGCACCACTGAACTTGCAATGTTATGCAGGCCTAAATCCAAAGCCAATCTGATGGGGCCTTGGCAGAAATTACGTGGGCTGTATGTCCATGTGAAGAATGCATAAAGGTACCTAATACATGTACACAGTTAAGTACGTCTGAAGAGAATGAGCAATTGTCTATGTTGGTTAAAGTTATCTGTTCTCGTTACTGTTGTCATTTAGACGGAAATGTGGTTAAACTTACACTGACTTAATTCGGGGATAGGAAAAGTTTTAACAAGTGAGTTGCAGCAGGTGGGGAGTACAAAGCAGCTGACAAGGACTGATACCAGAGGGACGATCTGCAAAATGATCGACAGAGGAAATCACCTTTCCACACAATACCTAATTAAACTGTGGAACTTCTCTGCCACAGTATCCTGCCAAGGTCAAATATAATCAAGTGTCTCAAACAAAGATCAGATTCAAGCATTGTCCCGTTGTTAGCATGCCCTCTGGCATGTTTTGGCCACACCAAAAAGCACTCTGCTAGAGAACACCTGGCCACTATGCAGGACAGGCCGACCTTGTCCCCAAAGTCAGTCAGGATAAGGCCACCCTCTTTGGGAGAACAGACTTTAGCCATACCGATGCAAGCCATGCCATGCCATTTAGTCTCAGGCCCAGAGAGCAGGTTCTGGCCCTTTTTTAAAATGTAATATAGGCACAGTCTGGGAGGACATACAAAGAATATCTGTACAAACTCTTTTCTTATACTCTTTCCTAAGTTTTTAATGCTCTTCACTTTCTTTTTTGCGAGGCACCAGAAGTGATTATCAACAGCTGCAGGAGCTGTGTCTCCAGAATCTCTTTATGTCAGTTCCACAGGGAATAGGGAAAGATTGCGGCTTCCCCACCCTGTGTCCTATACAGAACAGAAGCCCAGTTACTAGGCTAGACACATCTGTGGTTTCACGCAGGATGGAATCTTTTAGGATAACAGAAAAAAATGTAGTATCAGACCCTTTGTATCCCAGACCTCTTGAACAAGCACAATCCACAAACAATTTGCACGTTCAGGTTGCATTCTGAACATTCAGAAACAGTCCTATTTGGTGTAGGTCACAGACTAATTAAAAAGGCGCTTACCTGTTCAACTGTCTTGCTATACCAAAGTCCCCAAGCTTTGCTACCTTTCCATTATTGCTAAGAAAAATGTTCTGCAAATAAAAACAAAACTGGTATGCAAAAATGAAACACGGCAGAGCTTCTTAAGCATATTTTTTATGAGACAAAATCACCCCCTCTCCAGTACCAGTTTTACTACCTGTGCTTTTAAATCTCTGTGTAAAATCTTCTTGTCGTGAATATGCTTCAAGCCCAAGGAGATCTGCACAAACCAACTCAGAATCTGCAGTGAAAGATAAAGGGAACAGATATTTATAAATTTGTGTGACTCTAATGTCCAATGGGGCATCTTACTGAAATATATAAAATAAAAACAGCAAAATCTAAAATATGTGGAGCATATACAATATAAAATAGTAAGAAATAATACTTTTAAAATTAATGCCATAGACCTTTCCTTTCTTTTTTTAGTGCTATCACAAAACTAAATGGAAATAGATACCTGCTCCACTTTCCTTATCCCCATCAAGTGTTCACTGACTGTGACAGGACGAGTACTTGAACAAGGACTGAAGAATCACATCAAAGGACAGTAAGAATACTAGACCTTTATTTAGAAATGAGAGAGTTCGAATAACAACTAAGACAGAATTGGGAAGTGTCTTCTCAATCCTCAGTGGTGGAAGTCATACCACCCAGTTATTATATTTGCAGTCTTACTGAAAGTGGTCCAGAAAAAAAACACAAAAAAAGGATGAAGGACTGAAATGTGGTGAAAGAAGGGAGCTATGAAGGAACTTGCCTAATAAGTAAGCACACAGATTTGTCCTTTATCCTTGACCCAGTACAGCTCTTAAACATATATTTAACTTTAAATATACATGTGTTTTCTTGAATAAGGGCCTTTGGACTTAACTCAGAAACAAAAGTACAATGTGCTTATATGCTTCTCTGTTTAGGAAAAATGATGGTCAGGAAGACTTTGATTCAAGTAATAATCTTTTATTTAGTAATGCTTCACATTAAGCAGATGATTTCCTGATTAGGGCTGATGCCACAAGTGAGACTTTCTTAGGCATACATTTGAAAATGTAAAGATACTTCAACAATGTTATGTCAAATTGGGCAACTTGCTTTCCCTTCTTGATTCGTAGATGTATCTTTAGTTTCTATAATCCATTCTTCTGTCTGTAATTCCTTTGCCTCTCTTTGGATATGTATTATTCTGCCTCGTTGTCAAGGGGTTTGTGTGTGCTGGTTTTCTCTTTTGTGTTTTCATGATCTGTGGTTTTGTCCTCTTTTTATTTTCTCTCAGGTTCTCTCTGCCTCTACTATGACTCCCAATAGGATCTTAAAATTGATTATTACTGAACAGTAATTCACTTCCAACTGACTTCTACACTAAGGAGTACTTCTTTTACTACTAAAGCAAAAAGAAAAGTGACAATACTTCTTTTTTTTATGCTTTAGAATATATTTCCACTGACAGGATGGATACTATCTATGTTGTTTCTAGGCAAATTTTCATTGCAATTACCTGCAAAAGTAGAAGACTATGCATGATTAAATAACCTCAGAAATAACCTCAGAGTTCGGTACACTAAGTCCAACACATAAGAGAAAATTTCCTTCAGAAAGCTAAGAGTTAGTAAAAAAATAAAGGAATAAGTAAAGAACAGTGGGAAATTCTGTTTCTGTGAATTGCAATACCTACCATACTCACCTATTTACAAAATAAAATATATGTGAACATGGTCCAAAAGCAGTCAGACGTCTGGGCTTGTTTCTCTGTGCTGGTTTAACAATTTAAATAGCATCAGAGAAGTCTTCACCCAAATTAAATGAATGAGAGATTTACCATTGTCTCCAGTATAAAGCAGGATATGCCACGATGCAAACAGCATAAACAAATGAGGAATTCATATATAATATATCCTCTCATAATTCTAAAACACCATTTAAAAGAAAGTCTTTATGGCTTAGTAGGTATACTACTAATACAAAGAAAAAGTGCATCCACAATGGAAGGAGCAATGGGAGGGAGGGGGGATAAAAATGGCATCAAAATACTGCTAATGAATTAATTTAAGATCTTAAAGCAATGTAAAAAGCAAACTCTAAACTGCCATTAAAATTACTGAAGTTTCTTTAAAACGTTCAATTACTTTAACAGGCCAGAAAAGAAACAGTAGCTAGTACTGGATAACTCAAACCATGTGTTTTACACAATAAGTCCTCTCCTCTAAAGATAACTTCTTTCACCTGGTCCTCGTCAAACAGCACTCCATGCTGCATATTTATCCGCTTCATTAAATCTCCACCATCACAGTATTCCATCACAATATAGAGCTTGTTCTTTTCTGAAAGGAAAAGTATAAGTTTTCCGTTATTACTCATTAATACAGCAATAAATTCTTTTTATTTTATATGGCCATTCTTCCAAAAGGGCATAGTTAATGCTCTACCTACTCCTCCATTTCAAAGAGTAACTGAGAAAAAATGGACACTTCCAGTGAAACCTGATGCAAAACTGACATGAAAATATATTTAAATGGAGATTCACCAAAATATTAAAAATATTAAAATATTAAAAACCCTCAAGAGACCACACTGATAGAAAGACAGATGTTCTTACAGGCAAAGCTTAGCAGAATGCTTCATAGTTGGGATTGTTCCCCAATAACAACTAAGAATACAGTTAGGCTTAAGGAAAAGGTTAAAGCAGACAGTGTCCAAACAGTAGAAATAAACAGCAGGGGCTACTTAATATGGAAACTCACCCTATTCTTACCTCTCTTGGGTCCAGAAGACTACCAGATTTATGTGTCCCTTAAAACTATTAAACATCCTGATCACAGAAAACAATTTGAACACAAGCTGTAACAAACAGCATTCATTACATAAGGCATTGCTTATGACAGATGTCAGCAGGAAAAATAAATATAGGGAATTAGCTTTTATGGAGAACGGACTTCCTTCCACCTCTTTCGGTCCTGAAGAATTCCGTATCCTTGAGTGATACCTCAAAACATGGCTCAAGACAAAAGGCCAACAGGACTTATTTCTTGCTGTACTCAAACGCTCTCTTCTTCTGTTGAGACTCCTAGAAAAGTCTCATTAAACCCTGGACTCCTACTGAAGATCAAGACTAAAGTTCAACTTAAGCCATGCAGACATCCCAGGATCTAGCATTCATGCCACAATACCTTAGGTCCCACCCACCCACGTGAAAAGGCCAGGTGATGACTGAATTGGATACCTCATGTTCATTTTTAGGAGCTGGGACCTGTCCCCACTGGTAAGTAAGGGGCTGGGGACGGGCTTAAGGTTGGGCAATATTAACAAGGTAGGTTTTGCTGCCTTCCACTCCTATAATCACAAATAAAACAAAAATGTTAAAAGTAAACCTTGCAAAGAAGCATAGAAGGTTACAATATTTGCATGCTTCATCTTGGCCAGAAGAATTACTTCTTTCTGAGAGGCTTCTTTTTCTTTCACAGGCATCTACGATGAATTAAGAAACTATATGCTAGCAATAATAAATTTAACTCTTTTCGAAAATAGTTACATCGTTATCAAACCATTCCCGCAAATACAAAAAGAGTGTGTACCAAGGTGATGCAGAAATATTATAAAATATGATGCACATACAATGTAAAATATCAATTTGCAGTGTATGCCTGGAAACATACTGGAACATTACCGGTCAAACAAACAGGCAAATGTATACTTTTTAACTTTTTACACAAATGCTATTGCTAAGCTAGCTGATGAATAGAGTTAAACTCTAAAGTTAAACTTCCCTTAAGTATCTGAAGAATAAGGTCTAGATGATTCTGTATTCTTAATATGGGTGATCTCGAAAGAACAAAGCAAAAAGAAAAAAAGTCCTTCATTTTACTGGTGTTACGAGTTCTTGCAACATTTCGGGCAAACTCTTTGCCCTGTTACATTAAATGGAAAACTTCTATTCGGTTCATTGTGATCAAACTTTCATCAATATTACTTCTTAAAAATTCATGTCTCTGAGTAGCCATCCATCAAAATGTCCGCTTGTATTTATAGAAAGTTTCTTACCCTCATTCTTAAGAAATAACTTTGAAATTAAATCCTCAAAGATTCAAAAACCAGAAAGTGAATGAAACATACTCTACCACATTAAAAAAACCTTATGACTTCAAAGTCGTAATTTTCTGTATCCAGCTCCTGATTTTTGAACGCGTGGGATCCACAACAATATTTTACTAACTTCCATTTTTCTATTTTGCATACATCAAAATCTAAGATTAGAAATGCATGGTTTTTATTGGTCATGAGCATAGAGAGAAACTATGTTTTTATTTAGCTGTCATTACTAGCGTATCAATTTTTCTGGGTTTGAATCCGGAAGTTACACAGCGCTCTCTAGAACTGATGTATAAAAATTCATTCTTCTATTATAATTCTCTAATATATTAGAAATTCACTAGTGTGGCCCAGAATAGCAAAAGACCTGTAAAAAGCATGTAGGCACTCACTGAAATTGACTATTGAAACCCCTCTATTGAAATCACAGGGCATTTAATTGCCTGTCTTTCTGGAACTAGATACAGGAGTGGTGTTCCTCTGATAGCTGAGCTAGTGACCCTAACCTGCCTCTGCAGCCAACAGAAAGAAAGAGAGCACTTTTATGGCCCGATTCAGTTCATTCTAAAACAGAAGTCTAAAACACACACGATCAACAGCTTCCTAAAAACACGCGTAGTATTTCTCTTGTTCTCCTAGAAAGGGTGTCTAGCTGAGCAGCTCAGATGCTGACAGCTACAGAATGGAAATTTAAAACTAGATGAGATGAACCAAACTGCCATAAACATAAATGAGAATTGGAAAGACTCTGTTGTGAATTACGCCTGAAAATACGGATGTGGGGAAAAAAAAGGAAATGAAAAAGATTAGAGAAATGTATCACAAAATTGTGATTTGTTGTTTCAGTGGCAATAGTTTCATTGTAGATGAATCATCTGTTATAAAATTTGAATTAGGTAGTGTCACGTATTGTAGGCAGAGAGAGGTTTTGAAAAGAACAAAAAAGCAGTAAAAAGTAAACACCGTTAGTATCAAAATACCTATTTTGTCTATGCCCATAAAATCTCTGAACTAGCAAAGCATACAGTCTTTGGAAAGTTTATATAATGGAGATGGAACTACAAAGGAGATATCACCCAAGTTCACACCCTAGCTAAATGCAATTAGCACAATCAGGTAAACAACTACCGTTATCATCCAGGTTTTGTTGTTTTACCTTAGTTAAGTCGATCTCTTTGATAACATACTGCTCGTTATCTACTTTTCCTTTTGCCAAGAATATTTTCCCAAAAGATCCTTCCCCAATTTTTTTAATGATTTCATATTTATCCATGACGCCTTTGTCTTACAGCAGTGTCTGAAATAAAAAAGTCCCCAAGTTAGTATTGCATGTAGTCAGTGCTGTAACATCCGAGTCTGTACTACTGAAATAGACACTACCTTTTAAGACTGTCATTTTTATCACATTTTTACTACGTTTTATTACATTTTTATTACCGGTGCTGCTTCTTCCTAAAAATGTCATCTCCTGGAAGTCTGCAAATTATTGCGGATCTGAACTTTCAACAAGCAGCAAGTTTACGAGTGTCTCATAAAGAAAAGCCTGACGCTTAGTCCTAGTACACCCTACAGCCGAAGCATGAGAAGGCAGTAGAGAGTACTACGCAAGACTATGGTATGGTTTTGGAAAGTCCGACTCGCTATTTCCGGAAGCTAACAATACCGCAGAATTGTTCTTTCAAGGGAAAAAATAAAATTACAACCTATTTCGTGTCGATTTATCTTAAACCAATGCGATCTAGCGTTGGCAGCAGGATGAGAAGCCACGGCGTTTGGCAGGAGACCGCGGCCCAGCACAGAAACCTCGGGCAGCCACGGTCACATCACCGGTGACCCGCGACCCACGGCGTCAGCAAACCCACGTGGCTGCGGAGGAGCAAAACGCCACAAAGCCGCGCTTGTTGGTGGGCCCCGGGTCTAGCAAGGGAGATTTACTGAGGCACTCGGCTCTCCCTCTCGGGACGGCCAGCCAAGCTCTGCGACGGGTCACCTCGGCGCTGCCTGAGCCAGGGCGACCATCAGGCGTCGGTCACTCGGGGGTCCGGCCCGCAGCCCGCTCCCGTTCCCAGTCACGGACGAGGCGGGCCTCTCACGCAGCCACGACGAGCTGCCCCCGGCCGGGCCGGGCCGGGCCGTGTCGCGTCGGCCGGCCACACACCCAGGCCTGCCGCCGCCGCGGGCAGCTGGGTGGGAGCGGGGCGGGGGCGGCGGGGCCAAGCCTCGGGCAGGTGGAGGCGGCCACCGCCTTCCACCCCAACCCCGCAGCGGGACCTGCGCCGAGTCCCGGGCGGTGGGCTGCCCGCTCCGGCCGGGGGGGCGGAGGAGGGGGGCAGAGGCACCGAAGCCGGCGGGGTTGCGCTCTCCGCCGCCCTTCCCGCCCCGGCTGTGGTGCCGTCGCCATGGCGACGGGGCGAACCGGCCGGGCAGGCCTTTGCCCGGGGCCTCCCTCCCCTGCGCCCCGGCCCGGCCCGGCCCGGCCCGGCGGTGGGACGCGGTACCTGCGTGCGGCCAGCCGCCTCCGGAGCCCCCCGCCCCGGCCGGAGGTCCGGCGTTGGAAGCGGCAGCAGCGCCCGCAGGCGAGGCCGGGAGCGGCGAAGGGCCCGTCGGGAGGAGCGGGATGCGCATTTCCCGCGGGCAGAGCGCACCTTCCGCCCGCGGCCGGCGGCTTTGGCTGTGGGGGGTCAGGAACAGGAGCGGGGTGGCCCACGGGAGAATCATTCGGGCCGCCTCGGGTTCTGGAGGCCTTGGTGGAGCCTCGTGGCCCAGCCTGCGCACTGCAAAATGGCTCCGTACCGCAGCTACAGGTGTCCTAAAGCTTTTCTTACCTATTATTCTCTAATATTATTTATTAGGTGGACACCATCTGGAACAGCTTCCCCAGGAGAACTCTGCTGAGAGCCTTTCTGCTCTCCCCTGCTGTGCTTCTCTTGCAAAATGACTATTTAGTACCCAGTAGCCGGCACAGAGCCCAAACGGGACATTGCCCATAACGCTTTCTGCAGCAGAAGTGTGTCTCCTTATCAAAATCGGAGAATTAACCCCTATTTATGGACGAATTAGCTTCCTTCCACACGTGCAATGGCGTTTATAAAAGCCTTTTCATCGAAGTAATTAAGGCAAAAGCTCAGCCCCAAGAGTTTTCAGAAGATTAATAACTGCATGAACTAAAGCCTCAAATATTTAGCATAGCTAAATGTTTTCCATAATATGCCCTTCAGACAAGATCAGTTATTCCTACTATGTATGTATTGGGTTTGCCTGGCAAGGTTTTGGTAGCGGGGGGGCTGCAGGGGCGGCTTCTGTGAGAAGCTCCCAGAAGTTTCCCCCATGTCCGACAGAGCCAATGCCAGCCGGCTCCGAGACGGACCCACTGCTGGCCAAGGCCGAGCCCATCCGCGACGGTGGTAGTGCCTCTGGGAGAACAGATTTAGGAAGGGGAAAAAGTTGCTGCAGAACAGAAATTGCAGCCGGGAGAAAGGAGCAAGAACATGTGAGAGCAACAACCCCGCAGACCCCCAGGTCAGTGCAGGAGGGGGAGGAGATGCTCCAGGCACCGGAGCAGAGATTCCCCTGCAGCCCGTGGTGATGAAGACCATGGTAGGCAGGCTGTCCCCCTGCAGCCCAGGGAGGTCCACGGTGGAGCAGATCTCCACCTGCAGCCCGGGGAGAGAGGAGCCCACGCGGGAGCAGGTGGGTGCCCCCGAAGATGGCCGTGAGTCCATGGGAAAGCCTGCGCTGGAGCAGTCTGTGACTGAAGGACTGCAGCCCACAGAAAGGACCCCTGCCAGCGAAGTTCGTGAAGAACTGCAGCCCGTGGGAAGGACCCATGCCAGAGAAGTTCGTGGAGGACTGTATCCCATGGGAGGGACCCCACACTGGAGCAGGGGGCGAGTGAGGAGTCCTCCCCCTCCACAGGAGGAAGGAGCGGCAGAGACAACTGCATCACAAGTGTGATGAACTGACTCCAACCCCCATTCCCTGTCCCCCTGTGCCACCGGGAGGAGGAGGTGGAGAAAATCGGGAGTGGAGTTGAGCCCAGGAAGGAGGGAGGGCTGGGGGGAAGGTGTTTTTAAGATTTGATTTTATTTCTCATTACTCCACTCTGATTTGATTGGCAATAAATTAAACTAATTTCCCCAAGTCGAGTCTGGTTTGCCCGTGACAGTAATTGGCGAGTGATCTCTCCCTGTCCTTATCTCGACCCACGAGCCTTCTGTTCTATTTTCTCTCCCCTGTCCAGCTGAGGAGGGCAGTGACAGAGCGGCTTTGGGGGGCACCAGCGTCCAGCCAGGGTCAGCCCACCACAACGTAGTGTTTCAGTATGTAGTCAGGAAGAAAAACTTTACACATTCTCATAGTGTTACACCATCTCTTTGAAACAGGACAAGGGGGCAATGTGAACAATGCTATTAGCACTAATGCTTTTGACTGAACATTTCTGCAAAGCTGTTACCCACTCCAAGTACTTTTAATATCTAGACTTGTTTAGTTATTTGCAAGTGTTCTAGCTAAAAAAGTTTGTTATGCATTTTCCACCCTCAGTTTTGTGATACAGAAAATATGCCCACTCAGAATTTTTTGACCAAAATAATTTTATTAATAACTACAACTATTAACAATGATTTGGATTATAAATACTGGCAAGCCTAACTTCAGTTATTGTAGATAAATTCAAGTTTTCAGTCACTGTGTTTGAATACCATTTTCAGTTCTGACACCCAGTCTGGGTCATCTTCCTCAAAGTCCCTGAAAATAGGTTTCAAAATGTTAATTTTGCAAAGCAAAATACGACTTTATAAATCTTTATTTGCTCCCCCCCACACCCCCCAATTACCCTACAACCAGAAGAAATTATGTTAAAAATATCAACACGAGACTTGTTTCCTGCACCATTGTGATTAAGGAACCACTAGATGTTCTCTCTTGAATTTACCCAAGTAAGTTTTATCAAAAGCAAAAACAAATGCATACACCAAGACACTGCAAATGTGCTGATATTAACGGCTTGCAGCCAAACTGCAGTAATACATGCCCAAGTAGTTTGTCTCCAAGTGCCACAAAAATAAGCAATGACATAAACTGAGATTCTGAGAATCCAAGAAACTCCCCCCAAAATATACACACATCTGTAAAATACAGTATTTCTGTCAGAATACAGAATACATCTGTTGATGTACACTTTCAAAACCAGAAGTGGGCCGCTAACATAAACAGAACATAGAAGTTAAAAAGTTTCTACAAATAGATCTCAGTAAGTAGGTACCAAAGTGATTTTATTGCACTATGCATGAACGAGTACGAAGAATAATATGCAAACACAGCAAACATACCACTAGGCAAGTGGTTTTGCCACTGGTTATCTGATTTCAAGGTCAGAGTACAAAGATATTTCCTGCAAGAAGGTTTTGCACTTTACTGTGGATCTAATTTCATCTCATGCTTTCATTTTTGTAAAGTCATCAGCAAATTATTAGCATATCTGCTAATAACAAGCAACCTGTTTAATCTCAACACCATCAATAACTATAAATATAGCACAAAAAACCTGTAAGATATCAAGCGCTAATAAATGTTAGTATCGGTATGCAAGAGAGGGATGGATTTAGATGCTGAGAAAAATTTTTTTTCTCAGGGGAATGTCTTTTTGAAAAAATCACTTTGAGGAACCAAAGAAAACAAAAATACAAGGATGTCATTTGAACATACGTGTCATCTTCATCAGATCTAGGCTCAAGTCTCTCCGAATCTATGACAACAGCTTCATGTTCACCATCTACTTCATCAGATGCTTCAGTTCCATCAGAAAGCGGACCTCTTAATGTATTTTCAGAAGCTTTGAAAATATGAAAATATCACCAAAATACTTTAATTTTAAGAATAAAATTAAGAATATAAATACAATATAGTCCTTCTAATTTGTCCCCAGTTCTTAGCACATTCCAGTACAAGCTGTTACCTATTTTAAGTGGGGAGATAAACCAGTAACGCAACTGAAGTGCAGAACAAGTATTTATGACTGTAGCTGTGCACATCTATAAACTGCAGTTATCTTTTGCTGTGCCATCTTACCATCCCGTCTTCAAACCAGGCACTACTGACCCACTTAGCAAAGGCAGATTTACCCGACGGGGCTGCAGCCCATTTATTGCACCTCCCTAACGCATGCACCAGGCTGCTTAGCAGGATGGAGAACGCATGGCTCTGCAGTCCCTGAGTTTCTGTCACAACCTTATTCAGCTATTGAGCCGCAAGCGAATGTTCTTCATAAAGAGATGTAGTGGAGATGTACAGTCACTTGTGAATTCCCATCTTGGATTTTTGTAATCCCACATTTCATTTGGCAAACTTTAAATAAAACAAAACAGCCTGTTGTGACGTGAACTCCGAGTGCACAAGCTCTATACGTAGGGGCTATGTAGGAAAAAAACCCCAATGTCTTTATTAATAAACCTGTTTGCCAAAAGTTTGCCCGCACACTGGGGATTTACCTGGTTTATAAATTGTGTATGTTTTAAATGCTAAGCTGACATCTGCATTATTGAGAATGTTCATCAGGGTCTGAGGAGTTTCCTTGTTCCACTGCTTACGTGGCTTATTTTCACTGTAGTTTATAACACAGCCACCTAGGTATAAAAACATTAATAAATACTACTTAGACAAAATTGCATTAGCAGTGTGGATTACAAAGATCACATTCAAGAGAGAAACACAGGAAGAAAATAGTCTAGATGTTTCCATCTGTAGCACTGCTGACCTCTCAATGTGCTGAGGTTGACACTATCAGCATTAAGAGGAAAGGAAATTACAGAATGCCACAGTGGAGCCTTCTGCTATCAGGGAGCCAACAGAAAATTGCTGCGGGGTGGGAGGAGTCAGAGTCTCTGCAAGCTTATTTGGTGGCTCTATAAATCTCACAAAACAGAGCCTGTGGCCATTTTTGTGCCTTTTAATAGCAGAGCACCTAAATACATGCATTCTTCTGTCCCCATCCCTTGCCCTGCTGTTGTGGTTTAACCCCAGCTGGCAATGAAGCACCACGCAGCTGCTCACTTACTCCTCCCCCCAGTGGGATGGGGGAGAGAATGGAAAAAAAAAAAGAAGGAAAACTGGTGGGTTGAGATAAAGACAGTTTAATAGGACAGAAAAAGAAGGGATAATAATAATAGTAACAAGAAGAAGAAAGATGATGATGATGATGACAACATACAAAACAAGCGATGCACGATACAATTGCTCACCACCCGCTGACCGATGCCCAGCCAATCCCCAAGCCACAGTGTCCCCCGGCCAACTCCCCCCAGTTTATATACTGGACATGACGTCACATGGTATGGAATATCCCTTTGCCCGGTTTGGGTCAGCTGTCCTGGCTGTGTCCCCTCCCAACTTCTTGTGCCCCTCCAGCCTTCTTGCTGGCTGGGCATGAGAAGCTGAAAAGTCCTTGACTTGGTGTAAGCACTGCTCAGCAACAACTAAAACATCAATGTATTATCAACATTATTCTCATCCTAAATCCAGAACACAGCACTATACCAGCTGCTAGGAAGAAAATTAACTTTATTCCAGCCGAAACCAGGACACCTGCATGTAATTATCACGTAATGTTCCTACCACAGCTTGGGAATTTTCTGACTAGTCGTATCTTGATTATTTATTTCAATAGCATCTACTGACATTTATTTAGAATACATATCCATAATCACATGAAATAATTATAACAATGGCATACAGTGTGGGGCATTTTAAAACTGAAACATTTTTCAGAAGAAACCTCGTGTTAAGTGTTCTAAGTAAAAGCTGTTGATGTGGAAGAAGAATCTCTGCCTCACATCTGAGGTACATCATTAATAGCTCGTCATTGGCATTATCTGTATGTGAAATGACAACAGAAGTAGAGGTACAGATGTTCCATGCTCCCAATAGTATGCTGTCCTTGAAAGACAGGCAGCTGCATTCTGCATCAAATGAATTCCTCTGTGTTAGCCCCACAAACGGCATATTAAGATGAGGGTTGGTAGGATAATTTCTTAGTGATGATGATAATTTTAGGGTTGCTAATGTTATCTGTGGCTTTCATCACTCTTTGCAATCCTCCTGTCACACAAGACCACTAAGAAATTCTCTTCAGCACAGTGGACTTTGAGTGTCCTTTGAGTGTTATTAACTATTTGTTAATAAAATATTTAAAAACTATTTTTACATCCTTTTAAATATGCCCTGTAAAGTTTTGCCTTTTAAAATCTGTAAAGAACCACTGGTATTACTTGAACTTAAAACTTACTTTAAAGCACATTTAATTAAATCTTACTTTTAGCCTCTTCAGATGTAAAACTGGAAGAAAGCAAGGATGCATTTTCCAGGACATCCACTACGGTACTGGATATCCTCTTTCCCCATTGCTTCCTACAGGGATGTGACAAATCAGTAATTCCTGGGAGGACGTCAGAAGTTTCTACTGTAATTGCAACAACAACAACAAAAAAAAGGATGATAACCAGCATCTAACTTGATTCTCTGTCCATGCAAACTAGTTCTAAGCGTACAGCCCTTCACTAACAGTGACGTTTGATTCTGTGGGTACAAGTCTGAACTTGGTAAGAGTTTCCCATACATTTACTTTATGCCAAATGTTTTCAAACAGTCATTTTTTAACACTTTGGCCAAGATTTTTTTTTTTTTTTAAATCTCAGACAAGCAGTAAGAATCAATATCATTCCAGAAGTAATACAGTGGCATGGTTTTCTATAGGTGCAGATGTGTATGCTCTGCCTGTTTAAATGGCTGGATCATTGACATTTAGGTATCACTACACAGAAGGAAATGCATCAGCATTAAAACTATAAAACTTACCCTCTTCATCAGATTTCCTTTGTTCCTTTGTGCTTTCACTCAAATCCTTAGTAATATTTTTCCTTTCTAAGGGGCTACACTTGCTTTCATCTTTATTTTGCTTTAAAAGAATAAAGACTGTATTAATCATTATCCTTGTTGCCGAGAAAAACAAAGCAGTAATATTAACATGGCATTAATTATTTCAGTTTTGCTATTAAATGGCTGGCCTAAAGATCTGAAAACTAAACCACTGACACCATGAAGCCAACTGCAATTGCACTGTATCCATTATTGCACTGCACTTCACACTGCATGCCCTTTTCAGACAGACAATCTCAGTTTTTGAAGCTAAGCACATATGTAGTTACCTGATGCAATTTGTGGTTTTA
Source organism: Harpia harpyja (assembly GCF_026419915.1). Classification (NCBI taxonomy): domain Eukaryota; kingdom Metazoa; phylum Chordata; class Aves; order Accipitriformes; family Accipitridae; genus Harpia; species Harpia harpyja. The sequence continues at coordinate 34,015,570 of NC_068943.1, forward strand.
TTTTTTTACATGTAAGAACAGAAGCAAAATAAAGATAAATGAATCATATTCCCAGGGAAAACAAGATGCACCCGAATATTAAGCTTCTCAGAGTGACAGGTCTATTAAAAGAAAAAAAAAGCCCTACCGGCAACATGCTTTGAAAAATATACTCAATATGGCTGAGCCAGGCTGTGCTATAATGTACCCATAGGTGACTTCTTGGCCACCTGTGACTTAATTCTCCTCACCTGAAATCTCACACGGGCCCTAAAACCTAGTGAGACTTATGTCCAGACTAGACTGTTTCCACAGCAGCCTGTTCAAAATGTGTCCCTAAAGCAAAGAAAATGCATCAATTTTTGCAGTATCCCAAAACTTAGAAAAACAGGAGAGGGGTTTTTGGTTTGGTTTTTTTTTTTGACAGGGCTATAAGGAAATCCACTTTGGAACTAAACTAAATGTGGGAAGCATCAAAAAGTTACAGTGGTTGGAAATCCATAGGAAACTCTGCAATTTGAACACAGATGACAGCTAACAGCTGACCTAGTAGGCTGATCTATGGTTTAGCATACTAGCAATTTTCCATATTAACTTTTCTATAATACAGAACATTCTAAATTACTAAAATACAAATATTATATTTATATTTGAATACTTACCCTATTTTCTTTCTTATTATTTGAGCTTCCACCAGCCATGATATTACCTGATACATTAAGGAACAGGTTCAAGAGTTAATACCTTCAGCTAACACTTGTGGTAAAGTGGTATTCCAGAGGCGTGACAGCAACACCACTGAACCAAGCAATGACAGTTATGTGAAAGCTTCTTCACACTTCTGTCAACGTAGCTCATTCTCAACAGGGAGTCCCTCTACTATTCAGTTCCAAATGTGTACAAATTTTGGTGTAGCTAAATTTATTCAGAAGAAGAAAATCCAACATTCTCTCTAAAAATTAAGTAATTAAAATAACATGCTTCACCATATTCTGGGAAGTAAAGCACTGTCATATTTAAAATCCATGCAACAGCTAAAAGTTTTGCTTGTTTTAAAATGGAAAGGTTTAATTCTAGCACAAGTCTTAAGACTTGCAATGTACGTATTGTAGCTCTGCACTGTACTTCTCATGCTAGAATATAATTTACGCCCTTCAAGCATTTTTCCATACAAGTTCAGTAATACTAGATTTTGAAATAATTAGAAGTAGATTTGAACATATAATACTAATGTTTTATAGTAGTATTTAAGATTGTACAATTCCTAGTCATTTTGTTATTCCTTACATCAAGAAAAATGTTGCTGACTTACCCTTTGGTCTTGCTGCATTGCCTTCATGTTTCTTGGTTTCCTTTAATATCTGCTCAAACTCATTTGTTATCTGGAATGTGTATGAAGAGATTCAAGTACTGTACCTTTTTAAGCTTTCTCAAATTACTGTATATGCTATTTGATAAAAACAGACTTACTATACAAAAGCACTCTTACAGCTAACAATATCTAATTTTAGCAGCATCATGTCAATATTCAACTTTTATTTTCAAAACAAACCCTTCTAAAAACTCAGTTTTCTGAGAAGTCTGCAACTGTATTTATGGCTTTTAGAGTAGCTAAATAAAAGTAGCTAAACACTACACTTCATATTGTTACACACTAACAAAATACAAAAGAAACTGATTTAGTATCTAAAATGTAGATACTATTGTTTACATCTAGAGACAAATAATATACCATACCTCAGAAGGCAAACAATTTTTTATAAGTTTGGTTAAGCAACCTCTTGCAAGAATAGTACTGGCTGATGGACGATTCTTGGGATTTCTCTTAAACATCTGTTTTATTAAGTAATGAAGTTCATAAGAATAGTGAGATGGCAGTGGATTGTAGGACCCTTTGCATATCTTAAGGATGAGATGTTTCCAGCTATTGGCTTGAAACTGCATTAAAAATAAATGAACATTAGAGCACAAAGTTACCTTAAGCATAAGGTAAAAAAGAAGCTGATATAATTTAAGAACAACTTTAACATTTATTATATAAAAATGCATGGTATGTATCTATGTAGGCTCACTATTACCATACTGATTTGGCTCCCAGTTTGACAGTTTCAGGGCTCCAATTCAGAGGTGCAGGATAACGACCCTGATTGAACACATCAGTAACTTTCCTTTACATTTTGTAGGGCTATGACATAGGCATTTATTTGTTAACAATGACAGAAACATAATTTGCTGAGAATTAAAACATCACATTTTGCATAAAAAGTCTGACTAAAACCAGATCATAATGGACACTGCAAATAATAATCTGTACAACTGGAAACCAGGTGGAAGTTAGTCCTATAAATTTAGGATTGTTCAAATTTTATTTTTGTAGGAATATAGCACTGAGAAAATTTGGATCATCTTAGTGTCCTTTACTTCATATACTTGAGATCAGAATCAAACTGCAAGAGTGAAACTGTAAGCTGGGAAAGATGCAGACTTTGATTAAAAAAAAAAAAAAAAGAATAATCATCAAAAGTAGCCTATCAAGGCACAAATATCCTCTTGCAAATCTACACGAAATGGCTGAAGTTGTTACTTTCCTCAGCTGACCATTAACCAGTCTTCAGTCAGGAATTACTGCTTCCGAGTACAAGTCATTGGACGACTGCAATATCAGCAAGGACAGCTATAACTATGGATGGCAACAGCCTGAGCAAAAATGGCTGAGAACTTCTATTTCCATGCAGGACATTTATTTACGGTACACCCCGCTGGCTTAGCTGCGGAGTGCCAAGCATCCATGGCATGTGGCATCCTTTTATGTCATCTCTGATTGATAGATTATGCAAGAATATATGTGACCATCACATAAAACCAGATACATAACATTTCACTGCCGCTAAAAAGGGAAGAATACTCCACTCCTTGGTATCCCAGCTCTGAGCACTGCCTGAATACCTGTGACACTGCCAAAGCCTTGCCACAGACCTACTTAGGCTAACACACGCCTATGCACAGACTCCTTATTACTCAGTCACGTACAGTATAAACTTCTAAACTCTTGTACTGCTAGCAGTTGCAGCTGTCGAGGATCTTTTGCTGATACACAGGATTTCAAGGTATAGTATCAGCTCCATGAAAGGAAACTTCTGCTTACAAAAAACTAAGACAAAATGACCTTAAATTAGAAGGATCTCATTTTCTTGCAAAACAAACATATCCTGACAAGGACTCTTGTGTTAGCCATGTGTCTGTATATAGAAGCCAGAGGAAGGTAACACATAAGAAGCAGAGCATCAACACCGTAAAAGACAGTGTCCCAGAAATAACAGGGAGATGGAACTGTCCATCAAGGTTCCCACTGTCCCAATAGGACAGTGCTTGGACTTTGATTTGAAGAATCAGCAAACAGATGTACCACTGATGTGAGGAACAAAACTGCTTATTGCTTACTCTATTTTGCTATACTTGCATACAATATATGCTCTTTAGCAAAGATTTTGAGTGTCCTTGCCTCCATCTTTAGTGATCATCTTGATCCTGTAAAATGCAATGCTCACTGCAACATTCCTGCAGATACCTGGAACCAGACTGGCACCTGCTGAACTCCTTAATAAGCCCCAGATCATCTTACTGATACTGACGAAAATGAATCAAGAAAGAAAAAAAAAGATTTTTTTTTTTCCTAACAATTTAGAAAATTGAGTGTTTCACAGAAGGGTCCAATAGGTCCAAGAGCTGCTGAAAAAACAGAAGGCATGTAGTGGAGGATGGATGGGGAGGATGGAGCAACACTTCCCTCTTTCAGAAGCAGCAGCAAACACATCAGTCAAATAAATAATTGGCTGTGAATCCACTGAACTACAGCTAACTGCTAATTAAGCAATTCCAAAACTTTTCTCATAGCAATAAAGCTGTACTTACTGGATGTCTCAGAGTGCACAGCTCATATAGAATACATCCCAGAGACCATATATCACTGTAGGTATAGAGAAGGATGAGACATTTTGAGCCAAAAATACAATTTAATATCCTGCCTAGAAAAAGTGAAATTCATTATGTGTACATAATTGAATTGAATAAACTAAAAATAAATGTAAGTAACCATAAAAGACAATACCATTATGTGTTTAACCTCTCCAGTGGAAATGATCTTGCTTATTTTGTCCACCCTGATGTAAAACAGGATGACTGTCATACAATTGTAGTTGGCTTTTTATTCCCAGAATGTCTCCTAAGCAATTTGCTGCAACAATACTTATCCTTCCACACTTCAAAGCCTTTGTCTTCCACAGCCCTTAACATCAGAGAGCAGACACACAATCCTAATTCTGAGAGTTGGAATTCTGGCCTTGTCAATGAGAATTCTCCTACTGAGAAAAAACCCATCATCTTCCACCCAAAGTGAATACTGCCACCTGCACAAGAAGCAACTGATGCCTTTCTTGCAAGAGGAGCAGAAAAAACTTAAGCGCTAGAAGGTTTCTTCCCTCCTGTGGAAAATGAGTCACTTGGCTCAGGTACAATTAGGGTCACAAAACAGATCTTAGGGAGGGGATATAAAATGACTTAGTATTCTGGAGTCTGGGGGGCAGCTGTAAACACCATACTATCAAGATGCTCTCAGTTCTTGCATAAGGACCAGAATAACTGGGTTTTGTAAATTTAAGTCATCAGTTCTGTAGCCATTATCCCTACATTATCAGGACTGGCAAGAAGAGCTTAAAAAATAAGACCAGCCAAAAAAATAAGACCAGCCAAAAGACACGAACACATATGTATGTATGTGCATACATACATACACACGTGTGTATGTTTCTATGTATATATTTACTCTCCCAAATGCACAGGGAGGTCTGCACACCAGTTTTCAAACTTTTAAGACTGAAGATATTGTACACTCGGTTACCTAAGTAAAGAGGAATTTAGGCGTTTTCATCTTAAAAGAACTATAATTACCTTTTTCTAAATATTCTTCAGCTCAGTATCTTCTCCAAACCAAATACGGATAAGCCACAAAGCCAGACTGAGACAACAATAACAAGACATACATCAGTCAGGCATTATTTGTGACTACTGAAAACACAGATACCTTTTGCTGTTGTACGGCATGCTTTCCCATATTTCTGGAGGTACGTAATAAGGAGTTCCCACATATGTGCAAGCATATGACATTGGACTAGTGAAACGACAAAGAAGAAACGCCAGATGAAAATTAATTATTTAAGAGATCTGTACTATTTATCAATGGTAAAATAAAACTTTACACCACTGTGATCAGTGGAGATATCCACATACTGTGCAAGAAGGTGCGCAGATCCAAAATCTCCCAATTTGACTTTTCCATTTTGAGTGAGGAAGACATTCTGTATCTCAAGAGAAAGACAGATTTACATACTTAAATATTCTAGGAAACATTTCTGTAGTTTGTGTATACAGAAAACACACTGACAATCACTTCTGGTATTTTATCCTTATATTTCTTTTTACTTGCTTCTCCTAATACTTCTACCAAAAAAAGGTTAAGAACTATTTTGTGTTTAAAGGGAGATTGAAAGGTTATATGGACCTAAAGCCCCAGCATCAGTAGCAGAGGAAGAATCAGAACTTAGAAATGTCTTAATCTCTATGCTGTACTCAAACTACTAAGTTTCTCACTTCCTTCTGAATTTCTATCTTTCTGCTAGGAAAGAGTAAAAAAGAAAAAAAGAGAGGCGAGATATTTACAAACTGCATACTCTATACACATTTTATACTTCTGTTATTGTTTTAAATTATATGCAGTCTGTCACAAGCAATTGGCTCTATCAGCAGTGTGGATATGAAGGGTATAGCTATACTTAGATGATGTTTACGCCCACAATATTACATCATCCCATACACTCAACGATTTCATTTATCTAATATTCTTCAGCCTAATTGAAAAACACAGCATGTAGCAGTAACAGGAAATTATGAGAGGGAGTTGAACTTTTGCATGCAGAAGAGAGTTTATTAATGGCAACAAAACTTGCTCTGTTCACCTTGGATTTGATATCCCTGTGCAACACACGTTTATCATGAATGTGTTTCACGCCCAGGCACATCTGCACAAACCAGTGAAGGATCTGAAAAGAGTAACTAAGAGTAATAACAGCTCAATGCTGTATATAATGAATACTTTACTAACAGATGAAAAACCATGAAGAAAGGAAGAAAACCAAACCAAAACATGTTTAGAATATCTGGGAGCTAAAAGTAACTCTAGCATAATGGCCCCCAGTCAGCATGAAAGACTGAATTCTTTAAGATAAAATATATTTTAACGCAGCAGAAGGAATGTTTGCTGCCTGTGTCTAGAAAACCCTAATAATATGTAACAATAACGAAGATAGGGAGTCACTACATGGCACTTTATAAGCATGTCAATTACAATTTCATAGTAAATTAGCAAATTAAAAAAAAAAAAAAACCACAATGAGATAACATACTTTCCTAAAGGAAATGTATTCTTTTAAAAGTACAAAATAAAGTTCTTAGAGATGTTTGGCCAATCTAAATATGAGATTAGGTGAGGATTCTGGTCTTTTCATTTTAACTAAGATGATGCTTCTAACTGTGGCAGGAAGTAGTTTTCAATCACTACAATGTCACTTTGGACCTTCTCTTAAGTAATTTTATAGCCTTTGTGACAAAAGGAGTTAATGCCTGCTAAATGATTTAAACAATTAATTGCTACATAATATGCAGGCATTTAGTCTCCTGGCCAGTTTCATTTACCTTACCAGAGTGCTTTATTTACTTTTCATTTGCAGTACCTCTTACTGTGCTTTAAATCCTGAAGGCTGAGGTTTGTGTTAATTTTTTACTTAATTGCATAAATTTATGCATGCAAACCTGACTGTATTTTTCACACTGCCTGCACATTTCTCGGACACAGACAGCAATTTCTTTCTTATTCCTTTCAGTGCAATTTTCACCTGGTTCTGCTGGAAATTACCAAAGAAATAATGCTTCTATTCTATCTATAAGTGACTTGGTTTCATTTAAGGTACTTTAAGGTGTTGGTATATCTATAATTTGTTTTATGTGGTGTGGTATAGTGTGCTTCAGTTTATATGAAAAAGGATTCCTAGGTCCTCGGATCAAAACAATGTCTTTTCTTACCGTATCTTCAGGGAACAACTTTCCTCTTTGGTGTTTAATCTTTTGCATTAGACCTCCATCATCACAATATTCCATCACTATATACAGATGTCCATCAGCTGAATTTTAGGTAATTTAAGAATAATTAGTAATTTCATTAGCAGGGTAAGTATATTACTGTTACTATAAAGCTCCGACTACATGCTATGTATTATGTATTATAATAAACGTGTATTTTGTTTATAACGTACTATATGCAAACACAAAAAGTAATCTTGATCCCTCAGGAGTGTGCAATTTTAAACAAAATAAAGATATTTTAAGTTTTATATTTACCTTCAAATGATTCCTTATAGGCAACGATATTTGGGTGTTTCATTTTAGCCAAAAGAACTGCTTCCTTCCTAGAGTTCTCTACATCAGATGAAGACGGAAAATGTAAGCACACTTATATAAATGTCACACTAATGGATTTTCATATATACACATGATGCACCTCACTTTCCAAAAGGAAAATATTTTTAAGAATTGTTCTTCAGTTATTTTAAAAAGTAATTCAGAAACTTGAAAACCCCATCTTTTTTTAATCTATGGTTTATTACTAGTTGAAGACTTCTTTGGTGTTTGGGGGGTGGTTTGTTTTTTTTTTTAATTTGAGAGGGTATTTTCCTACTTCAGTTAATGATTTTTTCTATTTTAACAACCCAGAGCTATGTAACAGAGCAGCACACACTGGCTTTGGAACAGCTGACAGTCTACACTGCATGAACTCTTTATAAAGCCAAGTGCCCAGGTATTAACTGAGCTTCAGCCTCAATAAAGCCAGTGCCTCTCATTTTGTGATTTTTTGGTTAGCTAAGTACAGAGAAGGTAATCTGAATAACATTACCAGCAGTAATATGAGGTTAATTTCATTACTAGGTATTGCAGATGAAATCTGCATTCTAGTGAAATCAATGGAAAACCAGCCAATGTCATCAGAACAGGGGTTTCATTCTGAGTGTCTTCCTATGTGCTACACTTCCCAAAAGGCAACCATACACCTTCTGAAACAGATCAGATTTTGCTGTTTTTCTTATTATCAACATCGACTCAGACAGAGCTATATAGTAGCTATAACATGTAATTGCCTAATACACTAAACTCTCAGCAAGTGTTCAGCTCTTCAAAACTAAATCCAGAATGATGATTTTTTTTTTTTTTTTTTAATTTTACATGGTGGGGGAGGTGATGTACATATCACACTTACCATGGGAAGTCTTATTTCCTTCATTGCATACTCCTGGTCACTGATTCTATGATGAACTAGGAGAGCTCTGCCAAAGGATCCCTCTCCTAGTACTTTCAACACTTTGTATTCTTCCATGCTTTATAAGCCTAGGTCCAACGCTTCTCTTCAGGCACTCTCTTTCACAGGATGATCTTCTAAACTTTGTCACGACATCAATTCATTTTTTGAAATTTGTTAATATAATATGCGTGAGAAGAAACCCCCACAAAATAATGAGAACAGGTGAAAACTGTAGTATCTGGGTACCTATAACTGTTCAGCATTACCAAAAATATAATCCAACCACTTTTATTGTGATTTTGCTGAAAATAAGGCCTTTGGAAAGTTCAACTCAAAGTATTGTACAGTCCACCTATGCAATCTTTTTTTTATTTTGAATGCTAAAGCTTTTTGAAAATGTAAATTACAGCTGTACAACTTAGCATCTTCTTTTTGCTACCTGCACGTCTGCAGGTGGTTTCATAACGCTAAACAAAATTTGCAGGCACAAGAATATAAACAATAAGCTTCAAGCTTCCAGTGACAATTCTCACCTAAAACAGCATAAGCAGGATCAAACTGGAAAAAGTTATTGGTGTTCATGCATAAAGACCTCAACAACTGGCAGGTTTAGAAAGGAATAAAATGGAATGGAATGGTATAGTTCAGTTGGAAGGGACCTGCAACGATCATCTAGTCCAATTGCTTGAGCAACTGAGGTCTGACCAGAAGTTAAAGCGTGTTATTAAGGGCATCATCCAAACGCCTCTTAAGCACTGACAGGCTTGGGGCATCGGCCACCTCTCTAGGAAGCCTGTTCCAATGTCTGACCACCCTCTCAATAAAGAAATGCTTCCTAATGACGTCTGACCCCCCCAGACACAGCTTTGAACCATTCCCACACATCCTATCGCTGGATTTACAGACTACGTGCTTTCTTCGAAACATTGGTACTTTTAAGTTAGTTATCCACGATTCAAACATAGCTTTATGTATACAGCTGTGTGCACGCAGTGTTTTAATGGGCCGATGAGTTGTTTTTAGAAGGCGTGGCAGGGCTTGTTTCTGAGAGGATAAAACGCCGATTTACTCAGAGGCTGAAAAATAAACACGCTGATTCATTTACTTGAAAACTCTGAAGGCACCTAAGCGATGACTAATGATGGCGGATGGCTCCTTTACCCTGCAGGGGGGCGGGAAGCCAAAACCCGCCCCGAACCCCCCCTTCAAGCCCCGCCGGGCCCTCAACGCGTGAGGCGGTACTCACCTCAGAGGGCCACGCAAACCGCCGGCGCCTCCGGGAAAGGCCCTCAGGCAAGCCCAGCGCCCGGTCCACGGCCCGGTCGGGTAGAACCGCCGGCCTCCCCACACCAGGCAGGAGGACGGGCCGCTGCCTCGGAGGCCGGGCGGGAACGGAGAGGGGGCGGACGCCCCGCCCGCCGCCCCCTCTCCGTTCCCGCCCGGCCTCCGAGGCAGGGAGGGGGCGGCCATGACAGCCCGGCTTCCATGGAAGCTTTCCCGCTTTTGTTCCTCAGAACAAGCCAGTAGGGCTTATACGTGGTATTTATTAACAATAAACAGCACCCCCCACAGACGGAAACGCAATGGAGATGCAGAGAGCGCGTCCCTTCCGCGAACAGAAGATTCTAGCTAGCCCTAAGGACCCAAGGGCTGTTTAAGCGCTGAAATGGGAATGCTCAGCTAAGGTTTAAGTTACAGTTCATGTAAACTCCGCGTACTGAAGGTACGGCAACAGTCATACGTTCTGCTTCTGCTGAACGTGGAAAAATTTCACGATGTTCTGCTCTGACAGTTCACTTCCAGAAACAGGTTAAAATAATTTTCAGAATTCTAGTTTCAGGCTTACAGCCACATTCCACAATTAGTTTCCTGCCTAAAGCCCATAAAGAAAGAACAAATAGAACTCAGTTGATTAGTTTAATAAATCTACCATATTACAGACTAATGCAAACCAACATTAGAAGTCACATAGTAATTAGTGTATCAGACCTCATGTAGGGGAGAGTACTTGATAGTGAATAATCCCAGCAACTAAAGGGATTAAACTCAGTTTTGTTGAAATACCCCCTAAAAATGGATACAACAGTTTAAACTTAGTGTACGCCTTAGCAGCTGGTTTCAGTTTTCAAACCAGAATGTTGCTGTAGTGGATGCTACCCTATTGGAATGCCTACATTATTTTTGTTTCTTAAACTAAAAGTTAGATTATGCAATTCTAATTGCAACAGGAAAACAGTAGATATTAGCAATATACTAAAAGCAAACTGTTATATGAAGTGTTAAACCTAGTCCTTAATTCAATTTAATGAATCACATTTAACATGAAGACACTGATGTTTATAAGTACTAAAACAGATCAGTTTTACCACAATTTTTAAAAGGCAGATCATAAATTCAGAAGTTTAGTAACTCAGGCAGTCAAATTTCATCTTAAGCCATCCATGCAAGTTTTAGATAGCTCCTTTCTCACAGCTACTAAAAACAAACACTCCCCAATTACCCTTAAAAACGATACAATCTTTAACCCCCCTGTAGCATTAATACTATTTTTTACTCTTCCACTTCAGCACTTGTTTCTTTGAGCACGATGCTCTGTTTGTGGATAAATTCAGTGGCTTGTGATTCCCATTCTCCCAGCTGTTCAAATGAAGAGACACATGGATCTTGATCTTTAACAGTATCCAACAGCTTGCACATCTTCTCCCGAATGCGTTGAGAATATCGCAAAGGGGTTACAATTTTCAGGTCTTTAGCACTGGAGTCATTTGCCTCATGGTGCATCTTCACACTTAGGAAAAGAAAAAAAAAAAAAAAAAATCACTAAACATAGGCACACCATCAAACAAATTACCTCTGTAGCATCTAGCAGAAACAGCAAGTCATGATTCCTATTCAACTCTATCCCATTCCCATAGACAAAGGAAATGGGAAACAAGCCCTTTCCCATTCATACAGTGAAAACCAGATGTACAAACTCTTTTCTTGGGCAAAATATTTTAATCTGCAGAACCTCCTGAAAAGAGTTTCCAAAGGAAGATTCCCCCTCCCATTCCATCAGAGCGAAACTGTCCTTCCTGCTATGAGGGATAGCAGACAGCTGCCAGGAGTCCAGCTTCATCAGATGCCAAAGCTGAGCACAACTTTCCTAAGTCTGCTATCTTAGAAGGAGCCTCGTGGCAAAGAAGAATGTAAATGTCATCTGTTTTGTCCCGAGATTACTACCCAGATTTTTGCCTCAAGATATAACTAAGATAATATTTACAGGACAGTTACATCTTGTGCACTTCTGTGTTGTACAACATACAACCACATCTACATTTGAAAAGGGGAAGACTGGAGATACCTGCTTTCTCTTTACCTAGCTCAGTGTAGAACTGCTACTGCCATGTGGGCTGTGGGAAGAGATCCTAAACCTGGAATTTATGTCTCTGCCACAAAGAGGTTTGATTACTCTGTAGTGAGGCATTCAAAAAGCAAAACAGTTTGAGCAGATAGAGGAATTTATTTAAAAAGACTTCCTTCTGAAGGCAGAGGAAACAATCCTAAAAAGCTAAGTTCTTGAGAGCTCTTAACTAGGTGTTCACAAATGCAGTGCCTTGCCTCCCTGTTTCAACAGGATACAAACATTACTGTTGCCCCAGACACTGCAAACTTTCCATAGTTACCCAAAGTATCTTACCTTTCCAAGTATGGCGTGGCAGATGCATTATATCTCATTAAATAAGATGTGTCATTCTCCTTCTCAGGAGAGAAGGATATGGCTATATCTTCTACCGCATCCTGATTCTGCTCTTCTGTTTCACATTTTCCTTTCTTTTTTGCACGTTCTTTAGTCTTGTGCTTTTTATTCTTTTTTGGCAAGATCTCTTGTCTCGGTTTCAAGTCTAAATCCATTTCTTCTTTTTTGATCACTTCGCTGCTAATCTCCACCTTCTTGTCATCACTATCTGCTTTTTGGTCGTCATCATCAGAGCCAAGATCCTTGAAGGCCTCCTGAACCTGCTCTACAGATGAATTTGGTTCCTTGCTGACTTCTACTACCTCACTTAAATGACCTTCTATCACAGTTCCCCCTAAAATTGAAATATTGAAGAAAGTACAGGTGTGATTAGTTACAACTAAAGAGAAGTTAATGTTTTAGAAAGATCTCTGAAATCTTAAAGCTTTACATGAGAACGAAAGTTAAGTATGTGTTGAGTCTGAGCCACAGCAATTTAAGTTACTAATGATTTTAGTCACATTCAAGAACCTGCAACATGAACACTCAGGCTAAGTACATCCTGAGAAGTCATTCTCTTCCTTCCCAAGCACAGAAGGTCTGCACGAGTATGTCAGTCAGTTTCTGGGATCAAATACTTGTGAGGTTTTCTTATACTGAACAGGAACGTATATGGCTACTTTGCTTCCAAAATTTGAGCATTTACCACCTTTAACTGACACTATGCCATAACACAACCATGCATCTGCTAGTGCAGGAGTTTATGTGTCAGAGGCAACTGATTTTTAGCTCACAAGAATGTTTTTATTTACTCTTTGATTATCAGGCTAAAATAGCTGGACAACATTGCTTTGATAGAGTTTAAGTAGAAAGTTTGAATATGAAAGTATCACCACTACTCATTTTAACATGCCCACAATTGAAAAGGATTAGTTTAGTCAAGGTTGTTTTCAAAGACAATTGAGTACCAAACAATCACAGAGAAGTTTCCATGAAATAGAATTTAATATAGGCACAATAGTTTAAATAGTTAGCTTGTATTGCCTGTCAAGCCAGACATTTAACTAGAATAGAGTACTTGGACTTACCATCCTCAGACTTAAAAAGGCTTTCAGTATTTTTCATAGTATCTATTAGCGTGTGTCGTAGTTCATCTTTAGGCTGGAAAAAAGTTATGTTGTTTTAGAAAAACAATTCTGAAATGAGTCATCATTTCAGCTTATTTGGTATAACAGTTGCAGGGAAAGTGGTACAGGCCACATGATATTCATGTTATAAACCCTTTATTTAATGCTGTTCAGACATAAGTCAGAACACAAGTGAATCCTGCATTTTCTGGATTTGGTGCACTAAGGCTGTATTTGATGCCCTGAAACCTTGCTGATATTAAAGCACAGGAATTAAGTCCATCAATGAACGTAAACTTAAGTTCTGTTCTGGGTTTCTAGTGATACTAGAAGCCTCAGTCCTTACTTTCTTCTAGGCAGAACATCATATGGTATTTTGATGATCCTAAACCTTTCTTCTTAAAAGTAGTTTCTACAGCTGTTACAGAGCAAACAAATATTTTTACGTTCAAGTAGGTCATATACTTCTCCTCCTACTATAAAAGGACTTAAAGTGAGAAGTAGTTGTATTTTATATACACCATACTTTCATGCCTTCATATTTGTTAAATCTCAAACTTCCAGACAAGCTGCTTACCATCGCTCCTGCCAAAATGGCCTCCTCGTAGACAGCAATAAGCTTCTCAAGAGGGCCCATCTGTTCAAGACGCATACAACAGATCCAATATTTTGCAAGCTTTTTAGCCCCAGGAATGCTGCGTGTCAGATCTTCCAACATGGCACGTACTTCATCGCCTTGACATCCCTGAAGTCAACACAGGAGCAGAGATTTAAGTGCAGCGAACATTTTGAGGTGCTGTATTTTAACTGGATTTGAACTAGAAAACAAGTATTTTTTCTTTCTTTGGAGAGTAACCCCAAAAGTTGAAGATGGCAAGTATTTCCAAGACTGAACTATGAACTTGAGCAGAATTGTCATTCACCTACTCTTCCAAATGAGAATTATTTATACAGTATTGTAAGAAGAAGGGATAGTAGAATGCATAGACATCTTCAGAACTACTTAAAACAGACTTTTTCAGAAGTCCAGGCAAGTTTCTGCAAATGCAAACTTGTTTTAGATTAATTACTTCATAGCTACTCTCATTACATTATAGCTTTTCTACTTTATTATGTTACCATTATTACTGTGGTATTGCCTAATCTTATTGGGTAGTTCAGTAAGTTAGTGAAGCTTAAGTGAGAACTAATTTCTTTAGATGTCAGCAAAAAACTACTCTATTGCTTAACTTAGGGAGCAGTGAGTCCCCTGCATCTGATTCACAGGTCCAGCACACCCATAGGACTTGCATGTTGTAGGGACCTATATGATTAGAACTTGGTAGGCAAGGGACTGAATACCTGTTCAGTTAACTGCAGACATTCTGCAAGAGTCTTGTTGACTTTTTCACTATGTAATACATGCTCTAAAGAATCACCAGAAGAGAGTTCTTGTTCTTCACTTTTAGACTGGGCTCTCAGAAGCACAGATATAGGAGGTCTCCTCATCACTCTTCCTCTAGATGACCTCCATTCATCCAGGCGAGCCCTGCATTTAAGAATATTATTAGCTGAAGTGACAGATGTTTTATAATTTTTTACATTGACTGACACTATCTAGGGTAAGTCATACAAAGATGTACTTTCCAGATAGTCCTCGAGTCCTCCCCCTTTAATCCTAAAAAGAATACAGCTGCCATTTAGACCTGCATGGAAATTTCAGAACCATACATATCACTATCTGCTTTAGGTAGCTATCAGGTCAGAACACTTCAATCTCTCCCTTTCCAGCAGCAAGGAGAGACTTAGGCTACAGACCCTTTTTTTCAAGGGAGAGTAAAAAGTACTTCTGATTTATTCATTTGTGCCACCTCCCTTCCCTAATCCCACTTCAAACCAGAAAACTAGAAACTATCTCTAAAAACACAAAGCATGGAGAGCAGCCCAGAAAAACCTTACACGCAAGATCTGAAATCTGAAACTGATGTATAAGTGTAATTCACTCTTCATATATATTTCATTTCAACCCCATCCCCCTAGACCACCAATTTTTAGTAAATGTGACTTTCTACAAGGAGCACTACCAAGAATACTAAATAACTTTTAGATTGTGAATCTTCACCCCATCACCTAACCTGCATTCACCAAGCTGAAAAACACATCACTGACAAGTGCACTCCTTCAGTCCATAAACACACTCATTTCTATATACATCCTGCATCAGTCATCTTTTTGTTTTTTTTAAAAGTGTGCCACTTTTTTTAAAGTATGCATATGCAATTCACTTACAGGATTATCTGTCATGCCTAAGGCTGTCTCAACACTTAGCCTAAAAACCAGACAGCTTGAGCAATATGCCTTTTCTATTTATAACCACACAGGACAAGCTGTAAGCCTGAAAAGCTGCTGCAATTAGTCTGAATCCTGATTTCTCAGTATTAAGTTGTCATGGTTTAACCCCAGCCAGCAACTAAACACCACGCAGCCGCTCACTCACTGCCCCCCACCCAGGGGGATGGGGGAGAAAATCGGGAAAAGAAGCAAAACCCATGGGTTGAGATAAGAACGGTTTAATAGAACAGAAAAGAAGAAACTAATAATGATAATGATAACACTAATAAAATGACAACAGCAATAATGAAAGGATTGGAATATACAAATGATGCGCAGTGCAATTGCTCACCACCCGCCGACCGACACCCAGCCAGTCCCCGAGCAGCGATTCCCCGCCCCCCCCTCCCCAGTTCCTATACTAGATGGGATGTCCCATGGTATGGAATACGCTGTTGGCCAGTTTGGGTCAGGTGCCCTGGCTGTGTCCTGTGCCAACTTCTTGTGCCCCTCCAGCTTTCTCGCTGGCTGGGCATGAGAAGCTGAAAAATCCTTGACTTGAGTCTAAACACTACTTTGCAACAACTGAAAACATCAGTGTTATCAACATTCTTCGCATACTGAACTCAAAACATAGCACTGTACCAGCTACTAGGAAGACAGTTAACTCTATCCCAGCTGAAACCAGGACATAAGTCTACAGTTTCAGTGGACTGCCCTTGAGCATCAAGTTCAAACACTCAGTTCTCTTATTTTTCAGCAAATCTACACCAAGAAATAGATGAAAATAGGTATTCTTGGAAAGAAGGTCTAAATACCTCCCAAGATCAAGCTACAACAGTAATTCAGTTACCTTCTCACTTCTGCTGTCTCTTTTGGCAGAACAGATTTTCTGTTGCCATTAGTTTTAGAATTCCATCCCGACTTTGTATCAGGATCAACAGAAATTGGTTTTGCTGGAGCTTCTGGTCTTGCATCTTCACAAAAATCTGCACTTTTCTTCACTCCTAGCACTCTGCAGTCAGAACTGTTAGAAGCAGCTTTTGGTGGCTGTGGTCCCCTTCTACCAGTCATTTTTTGGACTGTTACTTTCTTTGGTGCTACAGCAGATGTTGGTTGCCGTTTCTTCAGACTGGACTGTGAGTTAATAGCAGCTTTGTCAGATGGTTTGCTCTGGAATTGGAGGGCACCATTTGGGTTTACAGAATTAGGGTAGTTTGTGACTTTGGTGGTCTTTAGAACTACACTACAGCTGCTGGTGGACAAAGAACTTGCTGCTGGTTTGGTGGCAGAAGGACGAAGCTTCTTCTTGTCTGGCAAAGAACTCTTCTCACCCTCACTTTTTGGTGCTTTTCGGAAGGAGTTTATCTTGGATTGAATAACTCTGCCACGATATGTACCAAGCACTGGTTTCTTTGGTAGGCCGATAGTTGACTTTTGTTTTTCTGCGATCAATTGCTTCTCTTTTATGCTTTTTATTTGCAAGAAGGACTTGCTGAGTGACACATGCTGAGATTTTATTTCAGTAACTTCATCCTTGGAAGCATGATCTTCAGGATAATTTGTCCCTGATATGGAATTTGTCAGTGTGATTGTGGAAGAGTTTAAAATAACATTTTTCTCTGAGGTTCCATTTGATTGGTCCCATAACAGTTTATTAGCATTCTCTTTATTTTCCTGAAATCAAAAGCATATCCATGGAGATATGTTAGAAGTACATTCATGCTGCGTGTTACTTGTTTCCAAAGAGTTTTTCACTCATTTGCAGGACTAAAGTGATTAACAGTAAATGCCATTTTAAAAGTATCTACGAAAGTAGTGTACATATACTGAGTAGAGAGAGTATTTGTCAACTATTATTGCAGAATTCACATCAAAAAAATCAAATAAGGGTTGTTTAAACTCTGCCTTGGAAGTAAGAAGGCCTGAGGGCTACTGTCTCCTTACAGAAACAAAACTCTCAAAGCAACTGCTGGCTTTTAACTGCCAAAATCACCTTCTAAGGAAAGTCATAAAGTAGAAACTTGCTTTAGGCTGTATATAGTCAAAAACAGTATCACAGTTTGCATACCCCATCACTTAATGGCAGCACCATTCCTCTGCTTAGTGTGGATAGCCTAACACAAGGTAGTGAGTAAAGCCTTTAATTAGGGCATTAGGATATGTTACCAGAAGACGGAGAATTTTTCTTACTAATGAGCTGTAGGATACTGTAGTTAAGAATAGACACTTGAGTTTTATATGGCGTTACTACTCTCTGAAACTCTCAACCCTGTGTTCTCAGCATAACTCTAGCCCAGATGCCATGAGAAGTAGCACCTAGTCTTTTCCTCCAAAGAAGATGCTCTACAGCACCTAATTCAGCATCATCCAAGCAGCAGCTTATGGAATACTGAAATATCCAAAGGCAGGAAAAAAAACATGTGAATGACACATGGAAGTCTGCAGAAGCTGATACTCTTCTCCTTTAAGGAGGATGCCCTTGAACTTTAAGAAAACTACACCACATCTCACTTCTAGGTCTGTCATTCAGGCTTAGAAGTTAGATTTGACCGAGCCAATAACTAGAGTTTGAGTACAAGGGCTGTTGTTTCAGGAAGCTATGTAGTTTAACTCAACTTTAAAAATAACATAAGACATTAAGACAGACCAAAATATCACCCTTCAGGAAATTTCTAAAACAACTTTGTTCTCACTTTTGGAATTTTTCCCCTCAACACTCAGTTTTGAAGTTTTAAGGGTTTTGCTTTCCTCCTCAAATAACCCCAGGTCTCTCACATCTTTCAGAACCCAAACTCAAAACCATCTAATGAGCATGGGTTTCGTGCCCAGTTTTTTTCCCTCATCTGTCCCTGAGAACAGGTCTGGAGAAGAATCTCTATTTTGCCATTTCTAAGCAGCACAACCATGTGTGTCTTAATTCTGGAAAAGTGACACAAAATGATATAGGGAAAACATTCGCTTGAACTCCAATTAGGTTAAAAAAAAAAAGACAAACCACACCACAGAAATTCAACAGTTTGTTAGTTGTTTCATTTTTTCCCAGGTAACAGAGTACAATAGAAGAATCCTCTACTCTGACAGAAGACCTTGCTCAGATTTTAAATAACTTCCCCAAGGACTGAAAATATATCCAAAAAGTTCTGAGAGTCTCAAGAAAAGTTGTTAAAATTTAATAATTCTTTCAGCAACAATGGTATCCTCTTTAACCCTGTCTCCATTCAGGTACAAGCTGAATATCAGCATGATCCGTTACATACAGTAATGCGAGAGCTCTCAAAAAACATATAAGCAGCAGTCACTGAATAAAGTCTTAAGAAACTGCACCTCTGCACCTGCAAGCTTCTCATGCTCTGGGAGTCCTATAACTTAAATACAGTTTAAGCGAGTGTAATGTTGTAGCCACAGAAACAGAGTGCCACCAGTATTTGAGTATCAGTCAAAAACTTACCATTTCTGGCTTTGGAGATATTGAGAGCTGTATTTTGTCTTGCAGTTTATTGCTAGTTGCTCTTCTAGTTCTGCTACTGCTTAAAAAAAAAATAAGAAGATATCTTAAATCATCCTGTAACATAACAAAGGAATGTATTTTTACAGTAAGTTCACATGGTCCAGGTGGCAGTCTGCAGGCTGAATTCATGCTGAAGCGTTTCTGTTCAGCTTGTACTCTTACTCCAGAAAAAATAAATGGCTAAGCAACCACTGTCAGGGCCCAGGCTGCAAAACATCCCTTCTTATACCATAAAGAGCTGGCTAACAGAGGGGAAGAAAAGTCAACAGACCCTATTTACTGCAGGGGCCATTCTCATGTTTAAGGATGAGCACAAACCTGTCTGGCCTGATGCATCTGCTACAGAAGGTCAAGTTTCTAAATGCTGCAGTTGAGGGGGAAGGGGAAGCAGCACAAGGAGTTGAAGTTCAGCTACTGCAATCATCAGAGGCCAGGCCATTTGAGGCCAGTCTGAACAAGGATACATAGTTCCTACCACACTGACAGGTTCCAAAACCTGCAGTCAGGCACCAGAGCTGGCATCAGACTACCCCGTGAGGAACAAAACCACCAAGACCAGTATTGTCTCCTAGGAACTATGAAAATGTATTGACAACTCAGAAGAAAAACATCTCAGTTTAAAGTTAAAAATCCAAATTCTTCCTCAAATGCCTCATGATACATTATATGAAACATGCGGCACTATCGCATGTGACTGAAAATTAACATTCCAGTTAGCAACTGTTATCTTTGCATCAGATTTCTGGAAGCCAGCTGAGTTGAAAATGAAGGTGAATTAGTGAAAATAAAGATAATTAGTGACTTTGAAATGCCACAAAAAGCAGTCTGCATCTTACTATCACCTCCGTGTCACCTATGATGGAGAATACATGTTAAGGGAACTGATCAGAAGGTAGAGAATCATAGAATCATTTAGGTTGGAAAAGACCTTTAAGATTGAGCCCAATCATAAACCTAACACTGCCAAGTCCACCTCTAAACCATGTCCCTAAGCACCACATCTACATGTCTTTTAAATACCTCCAGGGATGGTGACTCAACCACTTCCCTGGGCAGCCTGTTCCAGTGCTTGACAACACTTTCAGTGAAGAAATTTTTCCTAATTTCCAATCTAAACCTCCCCTGGCACAATTTGAGGCATTTCCTCTTGCCCCATCCCTTGTTACTTGGGAGAAGAGACCAACACCCAACTCACTACAACCTCCTTTCAGGTAGTCAACAGTGTGGAACAGTGGTAGCTTCACAAAAGGGAAATATCTGCAAAAGAAAAGCATTAGTCATACCCACATACGTTATAGTCTTCAGTTAATTCATTGCTTAAAACTATGAAAAGCCCTGGAATTTAATAGCCAGAGAAGAAACTGAAAACAAGGAAAAGTAAAGTAGATCAAATTCTAAATCAAGAGTATTGCTACAATGAATTGGCATTGATTTTCTAACACAAGATAGCTTTCTACAACATGAAAGCACTTGCCTTTTCCTGCTACATGAGCAAGTCTTTGACAGATTATATTTATCCTTGTCATTTAAGTGTATTTTATATTCAAAGATCATTGTTCAGTTAGATTTGTACTACCAAGTAATTCTTGCTATTGAACATGGGACCATGCCACCTCAAGTAAATAAAATGGGAAGCAAAGCTTCACATTTAGAGGGGAACAAATTTCAGACTGAAATTTACTATTTGCAAAAACATTGCTACACCATGAACTAATGTTAGACCTAGAACCTTCTGTACTCCTTCACACCACTGTCTTCTCTAAAGAAACTTCTGTTGCTTATTAGAAGGTCTTATACTAAGTGTCCAGACTTTAGAAACAGCAGGAAAACTTAAATACAAGTCAATAAAAAGAAGCACTACTAATTGGTGATAGGTGCCTACATTCTGTTTGTAGAACATTATGTCAACCTGCTGGCCATCACACAGGCTGGGTTTTATTACAGTGTATTTGCTTTTAGCAGAAAATAGTGAATTAGTAGCTATAAAAACACAATGAAGCTAGATCAAGTGCATTGTGAACACATGGAGTATAGCCTAAGTAGAAAGAGAGACAGGGGGGAAGTTATTTGCAGAAGGAAGGTTATAGAAGCAAACAGCAAAGTGGCATCTAAAATAAGAGTTCTGCCATGAAGGTATCCTGTCCAGTCTCAGTCTAGAGGAGCAGATAATATACTTCATGAATTGCATCTAACTTTTAGTATTTGCTGACAATAAAAGGACTTTAGGAAATCCATGTGGTCACCGGACTATTGCATAGTCTCACCTTTTGGTTGAGGTTCTCTGCAAGAACTGCTATTTGTGTTTTTCCCACCAACCACAGACCTTTCTAAAGGAATATAAGCCATAGCAGAGATACTACCTGATCGATGCCTGGTTTTCTTGAATGGGCATGGTAGAAAAGGTCTTTTTTCTTGATAGATATTCTTCAACTTTTTGTCGTCTTTGTTCTAGTGGGTTTAAAAAAGAAAAAGACATACTATGTTTTCAGCTAAAATAGTAATGCCAAACTTTGTCTCTTCGAAAAAAAGGAAAGGCAATTAGAAAAGCAAGACATTATGCAACATACACTGTAGATTAAGAAAGTCTTTAGTTTAATATTCACATTTTATGATGTCTTACACATTCTCTCATTTCTTGAGAAAGGCTCTATTCAAGGGACAGTTGAATGTCATTTCACAGCTATGCAAGATGGCTGTTTCACTGCATTAAGCTAAAAAACATAATTTTGTGATGGGACGAAGTCAGGCTCGCTCTGTTATCTTCTGGATGCCTGTCCAGTATTTCACATACTTACTGTTGGTTCAACAAGCACACTTTTCACTTGTGACAGTAGTAAGGTAAGGATACCACACATGAAAAATACCACGCACGTGAACCCAACTGACCATAGGCAAAATCATTTCCCTTGTCATCTGGGCATCCGCGCAACTGTTGGACCAATGGGAATGTTAATAACAGCACAAAACGATCCTAAAAAAGGTTTTAAGCCAGCTGTCACTGTCTTAATATAGAAAGTCGCTCAGAACAGGGTACCATTTCCCATGTTTTCGCTGGTTGACTGCACACCAGAGACTTACGTTCTTCATAGGACTACACTGTTGATCTTTTTCAGAGACCTTTCATTATTCCTGTAGGGAGCTAGTGACCTTGGCTTGCTGGAAGCAGCTGGGGTAAGATGGTCCTGCCACCCAAGGCAAGCTAGTCAGTCTAGACAGTTAAGACTCCAAGTCTTACAACTGTTTCACATGCAGTGGGATGCGAGAGCAAGAAGTTAAAACATTATCTTTGACTCAGAACAACAATTCCTTTGTGGCATTTGGGAACTCATGGCATTACACCATTCTCCATCACAGACAGGCTCATTCAGCAGTGGAAGTCGTCAAAGAACTTGCATATAAACCCCAACTTCTGCCCCTCCTAGGCAGGCATGAGTCACCTTTTGAATCTCTTTGCACATGTTCTCTGTCCTTCATATTTTGCCTTGCCCATTGTTCTTGATTCACACTTCAGAAATCTCTGCAAGGTCCATCAACATGTTCCCTTAATGCTGAGATATTTCTGTATTACTGAAGTTCAGTAGAGATTGCTAAAACATTATTGTCTTTGAGGGCCTGAATGTTAATCCTGAAAAGAATTAAGCACTTGATTGTGCACTCTCTGTGGTAAAAAGTTGTCCTCCCACAAAGTGGGATAATTACCCTGAGGACCTCCTCCTAGTCTGGGAGACCTGAAAAAGGCAAGTTCTTTCTCACGCACTGACACACCAAAGCCTGAAACACACAGCCAGCAGAGTGGATTGAGACTTAGGCTTGCTGCAACGCTCTGTTTCGTTTAGGATATAGTGCTTTTTTAGCACACCTGTCCAAGCCCACGCTGAACGAAGCCCGAGAGGCGGCGTACACCAGCTAGTACATCAGCGGCGGACCTGCCAAGAGATGCTGCACAGCAGCAAGCTCGGCGTGCACCCTGAGCCCCCCCGGGCACCTTCTGCTTCAGAAACTCGGCTCTCGCCGACTCCGAACAGCAAAGCCCCATCAAAAGCATTCGGTTCGTACAACTCGCAGAAGCCAAACCGCTCAGAAAATAACAAAGAGAAGAGTGCCGGTCTAGACCGGAGCATTTGGTTGTTTCAATAGGCTGCCCTTAAGTTAAGGCGTGCCTTCCGTCATGAAGGAAGGCTTTCGCCCCAGGAGCCCTGCCTGGCGGGGACAGCACCGGCCCCGGCCCTGCGGGGGGAGGAGGATGGAGTCTCACAGACCCGGTCGCAAGCTGCCAAGACCTGCCCGGTCCCCGACCCCGCCTGAGGCGCCTGCCCTCAACTCCCGCTCCCCTCTCCCACCGGCTCCTACCTTGACCGGCCGCGGCCTTACCCGGAGCTAGGCGGAGCGCTAACGACAGGCAGCCCCGGCAGCGAGCAGAGCCCGATCCAGTCCCCCTCCCCGCGACCTTACCTCGGTACGCCGGCGCGGACCTGCGGCTAGCCGGGAGCTGAGGAGAAAGACGCGCCGCCATAACCGCCCGCAGTATCAAGGCGGCTGACGACGGCCGTTTGAAACCCGCGCCGCAAAGCGCCGCCCTGATTGGTCCGGCCGCGGGGCTTGAACTGGCCAATGGCGAGCGGGAGGGCGCCCGGTGGGGCGGGGCGGGGCGGGGCGGGAGAGAGAGGCGGTGGCGGGAAGGAAGATGGCGGCCGCTCCTCAGGCGGCCGTTAGGGGGCGCGGAGTGGCCGGGGATGGGCCCGCCTCGCCCGGCGGCGGTGGCGGCGGGCGGGGAGCGGCGGCCGCGGCCTGGTCCGGCGGCGGCAGCAGCAGCAGCAGCAGCAGCAGTGAGGCAGGGGAAGGGGAAGGGCCTGCGCGCCCGCCATGGACAGGTTCGCGTGGACCAGCGGGTTGCTGGAGCTGGGGGAGACGCTGGTGGTCCAGCAGCGCGGCGTGCGCCTCTGCGACGGGGAGGAGAAGGTGACGGGAGCAGCCCTGCGCGGGGCCTGGCGGCGCGGCCGGGGGAAGGGCCACGGCAGCGGGCCGCGGCCGAGGAGGGAGGCAGGGGACGTGACCGTGGGGTGGTATCGGGCGGAGGCGGGCGGGAGACGAGGGGCGTGAAGGGGCCTGGGCTGCGGGCGGGGCAGGGGAGGGCGAGTCCGTTTTTCTCCAGGGCCTGGCGGGGTTTGGCTGTGTGGGAAGGTGGTCAGGGAGGAGATCCGGGCGTTGTGGGACCGAGAAAGGCCTCGGACGGTGTGTGCCCCGGGGAGGGAGGGAGAGCGGGCTCCCCATGGGACCTGTGTCACTGTCGGTAGCTCGGCGCCGGCGGCTCGGGGGCTCAGCGCTCGCCCGGCCACCGGTCTGTGCTCTGGGGCTCCGGTGTCCTGCACGGGCAGGGCTCGCCGCTCACACCTCGGCCCCCCCGGTGGCTGTAAGATGCTCTTCCACGGCTCCAGCCGTCGGGGGCGCGCTCCTGCCCTCCGCCCTTACCGGCGCCTGCGCGCTCCGCCGCACTCGCCCTTCGTCTCGCCGTTTTTCCGCACCTCGGTGTTTGCACGCCCTCGTAAAAAGCCGTGAAAACGCGCCTCAAGTTTTGCACGTAGGAAGCAGTTCGCTAACGCAGGCTTTCCCCGTGCTGATGGCTGCCCGATCAATAAAGAACTTTGCAACAGTAAAACGGATAGAGGCGATGCTCCTGTGTGGTAGGGCGGAAGATTTCAGACTGCGCGTAGCGGCTTAGTAGGGTCGCTTTGCTTTTTGGCGTAACTTTTTTTTTGTCAGCAGATAGCGTTCCAAAACCAATAGCCCCGTTTAAAATATGATATTTAAGAATGTTTGTGTATCTTGCACAGCATATGGAGGGAGGATCCTTCAGGATTTCCTGGGGGAAAGTTTATGCAGTTGAAAAGGGAAGTTTGTGTATATCCATCTAATCCTTTTATACCAATTTTCTCCATTGTTTCCTAAACTTCATTTATTGTGTTTACTGAAAAAAAGACAGTGTTCTCAAAACACTGGCGTGTTGAGTCTGATTGCTGTATTGTGGTAATGTGTAACATTTCCAAGATCAGTATTTATGCAACTCACTGGTTAAATTTGCTGTTCATCTGTTTTATTTTTCCTGTTTAGGTGAAATTTGATAGTGGAGTATTACTGCTTAGCACACACAGACTAATCTGGAGGGATCAGAAGAATCATGTAAGTCCCACTTCGGTCTCTTTTATGTCATTCAGTTGCAAATTCCATAATAAACAACAGGTAGCTTGCAATGAAAAGACTGCACATGGAGAGGAGATTCTTCTTTCTTTTCTGTGTGTTTTGTTTTACAAGTATAGTCCATTTTTTGCCTCACAGTGGGAAGAAAATTATGTGCAGGAATGTTCTTTCACCCAATTCTGCTTTAATAAAATAATCATGCAGAGATGAGGAGGGATGGGAACAAATCATGTAAATTTTCCTTTTCTATGGCACAAAAATAGAGGATAAAAGAGTCTGGTGTCATGCACTAAACAAAAATTGGTTTTGAGACTGAAGTTGAATGTGATAGGCAAATCATAATGTGAACTCCTCTGCCATGCTCCTTGTCTGGCAAGACCTTTTCTTCCTCATTGTTTTCAAGTCTGAGTTTCCTTGTCTTCTGCTCATACCATATAGTCCCAGACCAAGGTTTGATAATAGGATGTGTTTGGTGGCAGTATTATTTTGTACGGATCTTACCCTCCCAACTGCCTGTATCTGTGCTGAACTGTCCCTTCAATAAGCCGGAACATTTTTCTGTATTGCTATGGAGAATTGACTTGAAGGTTAAGCGGCAGTGTCAGAACAACAGTGTAGTAATACTGCTGTGGAACACTTCGTATCATCAAGCCACAGCCTGAGACAGCAGGCTAGAAATGGGTGAGGAAGGCTACAGACGCAAACAAAGCTCTTAAGCATGGACTGTGACAACATGCACCACTGTATAGCTGCAGTTGAAGAAATCTGCCTCAGAACCAGGTTGGATTATGCTTGTTTTGGACAAAATCTTTTAGAAATTTAGCCCTGGAAGCCAGAGTTTAGAGCATGTTCAGATGACAACTTTTCAAAGATGAATTATATTCCACTGGATGAGTTTTGCGCAAGGATAGCTGAAGCACCTCTTGCACCCAAAGGCCGTTCTCTAACAAATGTCACGTCCTTGCTGCAAAGCAGGGAGCTACTAAGAGCCTTCTGAAGGTAGGGTCACCAAGGATGTTCTTAATTTGGCAAAGCAGTATATTTTTTCTCTAGGGATTGTGTGTGGGAACAGCAGAACCATTTTTAGCACAAATTTTTGAAAATGTTTTGAGAGCTGGTTCCCAGCGTGGGGCTACTTGTAAACAAGTCAGGGGTTGATTGCCCAGACCATGAGCTATTCTGTATAAATTAACCTTTTTTTGGCACAGTCAGCATGAGATAAATTATCTGTGCTAAACTGTCTGTGTTAATCACTTCTTATTTCTTCATCAGCATCTCCTTTTGAGAGGTGGGCATGTACTGCACATGCACTGCTTCTAATCTTCTCACTTGGACTTTTTGCTTGCTTGGAGTAACATTAAGCATTATGGCTTCAGCAAGTCTTAACAGCTGTCCATATCCCTATTCTCTCCTTCCCAACTAAGGGATGACATTTGTCTCTTTTCCCCAACTTCTCCCCCTGCTCCTAGGCCACATGGTTTCTTGTACTCTTCCAAGATCATTCAATTTGCTAAATCAGCAGAGAAGAACCTTGGAGAATAAGAAAAATAATTTTATTTTAACAAATTAATTTAATTCGGCAAAGATTCTGGCAAGTTCCAGGCTTGATTAGCAGAAGGGACAGAAACATGTGGCCAGGAGATTAGCAAAAATTATGCAGTTCTCATCAGGGGGATATAAATATAAATGACTTTGTTAGTGTGGTGAATAAAGCTGATTCTTTTTCAAGCTCTTAGGACTGAAACATGGGGAGCACAGTGCCCTTTTATCTTCATGGTGAGTTCTTGGCTAAGCTCAGCTGTGATACAACACCAGCCTTAGAAATTTTAGCTAGGTTACCTAGAATAAACTTGTAGAGAGGGTCGCCTTTTATTTCGCCAGCAAACTTTAGCATTAAATGGGGCGTTTGTCGTTAGGTTAACATAGCACACCTTTTTATAGAAATGGACAGGTGTGTTTTATAGCTGCTGTTGTTACATACCATCTACATTTGAGCAGTATAGAAAATACAATGATTTCCAAAGGAAAAAAATATGTAACTTTTAAGTTTGTTACGTAGCTAGGTTTGTACAACATTTAAAATCATAAAATCATGCATAATGTGAGCACGAGACATTAGAAAAAAATACCCAAATAAACTCACAGCATTTTTCACACATCTCTCCTTTTGTATCCCTTCCTCTTGCTTCGGTCACCAGGAAGGGGGGTGATTCTAAGTCCTTGTGTTTACAATAAGTTTGTAACTTTGTAGCTGTGAACTAAATTAATCAATCATTTTGACAGTGTACATACTATATATAGATGGACTCTTTTGTCATTTTCAAAAACTTTCTTTAACAGAAGTATCATTTTGCCTATATTTAGTGTCCAGAGCTATGTGGGTGTTCTACAAACAGTAGCAGTTCTACATAATGGCTGTAGAATCCGGAGCCGTAGAAGAATCTAGATAGCTTGTATTAAGAGTTTTTACAACAGGAAGTACAAACCATGTTTTTCCCAATGAGAGATTTACTCATTAGTCAGAGTTCCTGCATGTGTACTTCTCTAATCTCCAATTTAATGAGTATTTAATTATTCTATGCGAAGAGGAACAATTTTGGTAGTAGGGATTGAGAGGGCCCCGTAGCAGTGTTCATTGTAACCTGGTCTTAGGCACACCCTCATGGCAAATGGAAGACAGGTTCAAAGAGGGAATGCAACCTGTGTTGCCTGTATTGTGGGTGACTGGGTCACTCACTAAGCTATTGCGCAGAAGACGATGTTCACCAAAGGATATTCACCAAAACAAGACCAGGCACCTAATTAGTTGCTTTGAATTGCTCCCTTGAGCAATTTCTGTTTCAAATGCATACAGAGTTTAGCCTGGGTAGGTTAGTCTCCCACAGATGGATACACTGTTGTCTCTTGTTCTGCTTTGTTTTGTCTAAAGCACAGTCCAATAAATGTGTGTTGAGATGCATCAACTGCTGGATTAAGTCCTTGGGTGTGGGATAGACGGAGAAATTCCTGTTCCACTCAGAGGACAGTCTAGTTTTTTAGACGTTCAACACTTAAAATGCTCATGCTTTTGCATATTGTTTTAGCTCCTAAAGTAACATCAGTGCAAAAATGTTAAGAAAACAATGAGCATTGTGCACCTACAGGGATAAGCTGCAGTAGTGTGGAGATTTTGTTTAAATTTTGAACTTAGATACTAAAGATCTGTTAAATTCCTGAGTCGTCCTATGAATCTAGCTTGAGGTGTCTCAAGTTGACACGTTGACACTTAAGTTTGTTTTTTTGATTAACTAGAACTCAGTTTCAACTTTGTATTGTCTTTAATAGATTATTTCTATTGTTACCATTATATTTCATATGGAGTGCCTCAGGCAGCGCCTGTAGAAATCTGTACTGTTTATGAAATGGGGAGAGAGAACGCGTGTTTAGAGAATGAATAGTCAGGATATGGCTTTAATTTCACTTGTGTTTGCGTTGATTATTCCAGGAGTGCTGCATTGCTATACCTCTGTCTCAGATTGTCTTTATTGAAGAGCAAGCAGCTGGGATAGGAAAAAGGTAAGGTGATAGTCATTGTCTTTTTTCAGATGGATAGTTTGCACTTGCATGTTACGTGAGGTACCCAAGATTATATATTAATCCATGGTAGGTTCCATTTGCAGTCTAAGTTTCCAGATTGACAGCCACAAGGACCTGCCTTCCTCACTTGAGGTTAAATGTGTAAGGGAGTCGTGACAAAGCAGCGTTTGATGTGATTTGTTAAATAACTGTCGTGTAATCGCCAAACAAGTATGTGTTCTAGCTTGCCATTTTCATTTGAGTCGTCATAAATGACAACAGTGATTTTGCTGGATCTAAATTTGAAAGCTAATTTTAGTCTTCTGTGCCACAGAACTGGTTGGGGATAGAAACTCTGCCAGATCCCATGTTATATAACTTTTCATGACCATATGATTCATTTCAAGCATGGAAATGCTAGTGATGGTTAGAAGGAACTTCGGTGTTTCCACTCATTTGAGAAACTAATTCAGTATGGTATGTGTATAAAGAAGTTTCACAAGAAAAAGAGAAAAAAAAAATGTAGTTGACATCTGCTTGCAGCTTACAGTCAGATGGGTAAGGTAATACGCTGGGGGTGTCCAGAAGAAATCAGGTAATTCACTAATGCTGGAGAAGTCAAGTAAATAAAGACCCATGAAAAAAGTATCAGTAAAATGAAATGGGAATGGCAGACTTGCAGTCATGCTGTGATAGCAGTCTGTTATGTTCCTAAAATAATGCTATCTCAAGGTTTGTTTTGGTGGTAGTTGTCATTTTAGATTGTTATTTCCATGCATGTTACCTTTGAATGTTGGTTTTGGACAAATTCACATACAGTGTTCGCAAGTGACATATACAAGTGGGACAGATGAAACATAATATTGAGACCTTTTGTTTTCCTGTGACAAAGATAGTGTATTTTGGCAGTAGTTATTGCAAGTCAAAAGCCAAATCAAATGACTACTTGATGATTAGTTTTTATCTTAACTAAAAGATTTTTCAGAAATTATTGCTTGAAATGTTAAAATTTATTATGTTTATTTTGTAAGAATTGATGGTACATTTTAAATTTTGAGATGTTGCAGTTTTAAAGGTTATAGTAGTTTCTATGCAAGATCTACTATATTATTGAATATTGAGTCAAAATACTTAAATGTTGATCGACAAGCATAAAGCATTATTTGCTGTACTTTAGCTCTTATGTTGGATAAAGTTAATAGAGGTTTTGATTAAATGGTTAACTCTGATTGTAGAAATATTTTTTTTTTATATATATATTATAGAAAGTTGCCTCTTCTTTTCTTTTAACTTTTTCTTAGTGCCAGAATAGTAGTTCATCTTCATCCTGCTTCTTCAAACAAAGAGCCTGGTCCCTTCCATAGCAGCAAATATTCCTACATCAAACTTTCTTTCAAAGAACATGGACAGATTGAGGTAAGTTTTGTACCATGCAAGCCCAGCACGTCAGATCTTTGGACATGCTTTTCTCCTCTTGCTGTGTTAGTGATAATTTTCCATGATCTTCCCATGTTTACTTTTGAGGTGGAGCTTTTTCAATACATCCTTTTTGAAGACAAACACTATGAGCCTTCAGGGTTCTATACTTCGGTTAAATAATGCAAATACAGTTCCAAAAATGTCAAGAGGCATTATTAGGCTTTGTCCTTATTTTAGGAGTTTTAATATAATCTTATGCTTCCTTTTTCAGTCTTTTAAATTGAACATGGGATTTTCCAAAATGACATCTCTGAAATCTGTTAAATGTTTAACAGAGTAAAAGATGTTTCTTTGTAGCTAACCCTCTACTGAAGAGGAATCAAGCAACTTATTCTATGATTCTATGAACTTTCCTTCCTTTTAAAAGCATGCCTTTGAGCAAACCGCGACATTTTTAACTTTAGCTTGGTTTAGAACAGATATTTTGAATATCTGAAAAAAATACTTTAGAATAGAAGTACTCATGCGAGTTTAACTAGTAACTACATGGCTCCTCCTCTAATGTGTATATTTTTGAAGATTGGACATGCAGAATTCCCAGATAATGAATGTTGTACTGTGGATGTGTAGGTGTTACCATGCTTTGTCTTGCAGTGAAGTTTATTTCATCTGCCACCAAGATGCTAAAAATACCCAGAGGTACTCTGCACAGTTTATGAAACATCTGTTGTCACTCTTTAATGTTTGTAGTTCTATAGACGGTTATCAGAAGAAATGACACAAAGGAGATGGGAGAACATGCCTGCTGGTCAGACCATTCAAGTTAACAAGGATCCACGGGTACGTGCAGAGCTTCTGAGCAGAAACTGCATGTAATCTCTTGTTTCCACTTCTTGCTGCCCCCATATACTTCATCTGGCATGCCTCTCTAACCAACACCCTGGGCACATGTGGGAATTCAGCTTTACTTTGCCAGTTTCTTCACTGGCATGAAATAGTTTCTCCTTTGCAGTTTTCACCTGATACAGAACACTGTGGCCTCTCTTCCTTGAGTGTGTTTAGACTTGAATAGTTGATAACGAGGTCCATTTTTTAATGTAGTCAGACACACACACACATAATTATGCAAATATTTTATATATATATTTGCATATAATTTTATTCAGCATGACAGATCTAATGAAGCTGAAAGATTTTTGGTCTTAATTGTGATTTCTGTTTTATTTTTTGTGGCTGGAAGTCAAATATATAACATGTAACTTTTATATAACTCTGGAAACTATGTATGTTTGATTTAAAGGTATGTTCTAAATGGACAGTTGTTATGGAGAATCTCTTTGTCATGTGTTAGATTGCCTTTATCCGTCTGCATACTTTGAGGTTATAAACTCTGATAAACATGCAGATGTTGTTTCTGTATATGAATATGTTGGATATATGAATATATTGAACATACAGTACTATGTGAATGAAATAGGATGATTTAAAGATTGTTCAACATCAGATCACATATGTCCTCCTTTGTAAATGTAGTACCTATAAACATAGCTGTGTTTGGACTAATGGGGAAGCCTGCACCCTGCGTCAAGAATCACTTAATGAAAATGCCTTTCCTCCTGTTCTTATTCTTAAGTCATAGCAAATCACTAACACCAGTGCTAAGCTTTGCAGTCAGAGGTTTGAGGGCTGGCACCGCTGCCGCTTAGGTACTAGCCTTTCTGAAACACCTTTGGCGTCAAATGAAAGGTTCACCATCACCTCCATTCTGATACTACAGCAAGGTAAATTAGACTACACTCTAGCTTGTGTTTCTGTGGCTATGTTTCTTCAGGCTAGATTTCTTGAGGTGATCATGCTTAGATACAGTCACGCATTTCCACAGCTCTAGTATAGATGTTCACACAGACTTGGGAGGCTTTAATTGAGATGAGCTGGAATGCTCAGTCTGGATCAGGCTATTAAGCAGCTTCATTTTAATAGCTTCAGTATAATTTATTATCTGTCTACTACAGCAAATTCATGCATGCTTTACACTTACTGTTTATTTTTTTACACTGGTTTAAAAAATACTTTCAAGAAGTATATGAAATACTGTATGCATGATATCAGCTCTTTGGGGGAACGTTTCTTGTCTTCTAATGTAAGGTTTTTCACAGTGAGGCGGATGAGAAAACTTAGCATTTCCTATTTTGATTCCTTTCATTATTTTCTTTTGCAGGCAGGAAGAATAAGGGCTGTAGGAATTGTAGGGATCGAAAGGAAATTAGAGGAAAAAAGAAAAGAGACTGACAAAAACATTTCCGAGGTAAATACTACTGAAGTTTCAAGGTCAACCACCTGTCTGAGCCATTTACATTCATTCACACTTTCTTTTAAGGGGCAGCTGTGACTATTTATTGGTTTTGTTGAGAAATCTGAATTTATTAAGAGTATATAATTTACAGTTATTTACTTTGTTTAACTGGCTTTTCAATATATGTACAGGTACTTCATTTAAACAGTTATTTTCAAGAAGACTTGTTTGAAACTAATGGTGTGTATTTATAAAATTAATTTGGGTAGAATTAGAAATCTGAGTTCAGTGACTTTTCATCAGGGGAAGCAGAACACAAAGGCATCTGCAGAAAGAGACTATTACAAGTTTGGGGTTTTTTTCCTTTGTTTTACAGCTAATTTTGGTTTCAGTTGAAAATTTTATATTAAGAAGAATACGCTGATCCAAGTGTCTGCACATAACTGTGGTGAAGTTAGGTATTCATCTTATAAATATTCAGTTCTTAAATGTTAGATTTAGGCTTATAAGTACAGTAAAATGTTCTGCAGTCCAGGCATTGGCAAGATGTTACAAGTATCTTTGCGAAATACCTGGGATAGATGGAGACCATCCTTTTCCCCAGAAACAGCACAATAGTTGAATTCCAGATATCAATACTGATGGACAACAGAGGCAATTAATTTATTCATATATACATGGGAGCAATATTCTCAAAAATAGTCTGATTCTGTCTTGGTAGTAGAGATTAATACAGAAGTACTCATAAACTACAAGCAACAGATTCGTTCTTGTGGCAAAGCTTTATGGGATTCAGTGTGCCACAATAAAAAAGGCATTCACTGCTCTGATACATAGGAAAATTACAGTACCTTTGCAGGCCTCATGCTGATTCAGATACTGGTGGCATTAAACTTTTTCCTTTCTGTTTATGAGGAACGTAATGAATGAAGTTCTGTGTGTAGTTCAAAAGGTATTGTGGTTACATGCGTGTGCGTATATAGTTCAAAAGGTATTGTCTGGTTATTTTTTCCTTTAGTAGCTTTGTCAGAGTAAAAGAAATCCATTTATACGTGTTGTATGAACGGAGGAAAACCATGACTTGTAAAATCCTGCCTTCCTCCAGCTTTAAATGTTATAAATGACTTAATTTAAAAAATGGTGCCCTGGCTTCCAGGAAAAGGCTTCCTGCATCTGCTGTTCACTGCTGATAAGAATCCAGTTCTTTAGCCTTTTGTTTATCTGAGGAAGTTCCTGTTAGGTGTGTGCACATTCCCCTTTGTTTCCAGGCCTGCCCTCGGTGAGTCAGGCAGAGGAGGAGTTAGACACAGCATGCTGTTTATTTAGCTAAATCAAGGGTTCTTTTGATGAGTGATGTTTTCATGCAGGTTATAGAGATTAGAAATAAGCTGGGAAAAGCCTTGTTAGAAAACTTTTTGTTGATATCATATACAAGTGCAGAAGAAGGACTTCGATTTACACTAGAGATTGGGAAAATCTATTGTAAATTACTGAATTTGGCAGACTAGTAAGTAAGAAGAAATATTCCAAAGAGAAGCTTTTGTTCTGATAGTGGTAGATTATTGTTACATGGTGGTATATTTTCTTTTCTCCCCTTGGACCTAGCTTTGTCCCACTTAATTTTGGATACCTAATGTAGGTACCCATGTTACGAGGCTAGACTTCTCCAGTCAGTGGAGAAACACTGGCACCATTAGGAGGGATTCAGATGAAAAGCAAACCCTGTCCATTCCTGGAGGCATCTCTTTCTCTTCTTTGCATGTTGAATCTCAGACCAGTAAGCTTCTAAGTCAGGCACCTAAATGTAGATGGGAACAATTGGGTCTTCCTGCACAAATTCTGCTAAAATGTGTCTTTCTAATGGGGGATTAGTCAGAATAAGCTAGGAATCCCATAGAAGCAATGGCTAGAAGCTGTAGGCAAGATGTATCTCTGGTCATTTGACATACTCTAACCGAACAACCTTCTTTACTTGTGGCTGGAGGGGTTGGGTGCTGCTGTCAGGCAAGCTTTAGCTGAAAAGGTTCAGGAATTTTTCTCATGCTCGGTGTTAAAAAAAGGTCGTTTGAAAAGGTTGACCACCTGGGCATGTTGTCATGTATTTGAGAGAAGCGGGTGAGAAGGCTGAATGTGTGTTGCTGAGGATGGCAGAAATGAGAGTTACTTTTTAATATTGTTGCAAACTCCTTTTTTCTTTTTTACATTAATTTTTTAATGCTAGTTGGTTATCATTACTAAAACTTTTGAATTTCAATATACCTTCAGCTTTTTTTAAAGTATGTTTTATTTAAGCCTAAAAATGCCCTTTGTGGGTTGTTAGAGAATTGTTGTATTTGAGACTGTAGCAGTTTACTAAGGTTAATAGACTTGATATAGTGGTGGTCCTATGATGGATGTCCAGTTTATTACATTTTTTTTTTGTGGAAACAAACTAAAAGGTTTCTTAGCCTAGAAAAAAATTGTTTTGTACAAATAATTTTTTCCCTTGCTCTAGCAGGTATTTTGGTTTTTAGGTCCAACAACTAGAGTTTTCAGAGGATGCTTTTTATCTAGTCTTTATCTTAATTTATTTAAATCTGATAATTTGTCTCATGGATCTTATTTTATTCATTTTTTTAACTATTTTGTTTATTGTGGTAGCAGCACTGTAACTATGTATGCGATACTTAAATGAAGAGATGTTGCCACACATTTTCAGAGGTTTTGTCTCTTCAGTTTAAGCATACATGTGAAAGCGTATACCCTCTTCCGTGCTGATTTGGCATGACTGTTTCTTACTAACTTAGTAACATCTACTGATTAAAGTAAAATTGTCTTGTCAGGAGGAGTACTTCTGTAGCTTTACAGCTGGCTTGCTGCTGCCCAGAAACCATAGATCTCCTTGACTGAGGGTTAACTGTTGGAAGAAAACCTACCATCACCACCAAGAAACCTTCCCCCAGATTTTAGGAGAGCATAATAACCGTGGACAGTTTAATCTTTTCTGGGCCTTAGTATATCATGGTTCCTTCCTGTCATAGGGACTTCATAAATCATATTGAATTACTGTTCAGAAAAGTGTGTGATTGATTCTTTTCTTCGTTCTTTGTTGATTATGGATTGTATAATTTTGATTTTAAGACCTGATATAAAACAGATATATCAACCAATTACATACAATATCTGACATTGTAACATACTAATCTAGAGGGAGAGTAGCTTTGACGAATAGCTTGGATAGGTGGATAAAGGCAGCTCGCTGTATCCATGAAGCTGAATGCTGTAATTATACTGATCTGCAGTGTCTGCTTTTCATTTTAGGCTTTTGAGGATCTTAGCAAACTAATGGAGAAGGTATGGCATATATCAACTTATCCAAGCAGACCAATGCTTGTTTTCTCAGTTTTAAGCATGCTTTTCTCTGTTGAGCTGAAAGGTTATTTATCTATGTGTCTGTCTTGATAGGCTAAGGAAATGGTGGAGTTATCCAAGTCAATAGCTAATAAGATTAAAGAAAAACAAGGTGACATCACTGAGGATGAGGTAAATTAATTTTTTTTTTTAAGTCAACAAAAAATGTTCCTATGCAAAGCAAAAAGCTATCTTCTTAATACATGTAATGTTAATAAAGAACACTTCATGGTTGGTATTTTTTGTGTTCTAATTCTACATAAATTAAAAGTAACTTACTTGTTTAGTGTTAGCTTTTCTTTTGACCCTTTCTTAAAAGCAAAGATTTTACTGCCTTTATGTAAATTTTTGTATTTTTGACCTCTACTGGTCAAAAATAAATTGTATTGAGTCTTGCCTTCTTTTTGTTAGTAATTGACTTTATTGGTAGTAAACTGAATGGAATTATTCACCAAAACTGTCTTATAGTAATAAAATCAAACTTTTAAAAACCAGAATATTCACTAGCTGATGTGCTTTTAAATTTATTTGTGTATTTGTTTAGACTATTAGGTTCAAGTCCTATCTACTGAGTATGGGTATAGCTAATCCAGTTACTAGGGAAACATATGGATCTGGTACGCATTACCACATGCAACTGGCGAAGCAGCTAGCTGGAATACTGCAGACACCATTAGAGGTAAAGTACCTAATTTTGCCCCAGCATTTTCCATGTGTTGCTGAATTTTGATGTACATGTGTTTTGGCTGTAGTGCTGTGCCTTTTTTTAAAGCCTCAGATTTAGCAGCACAGCCTCATATTCAATGTTTATGGAAGGAATATATATCCTCTTTCTGAATAACGAAGTTTAAGTATAAGTAAGAATTTTTCTTTGTAGTAAGGGCATCTCAACTTCTAATTTGCAAAATATCAGTGATATTTAGAAAATTATTCTAGCAGTCTTTCTTCTATTTGAACATCCCTGTATTCGTCCCTTGCTGCAGAATATTACTTTGTTAAAGAAAGAGTGAAACAACGCTGACTTTGAAAACATAAGTAGTCAATCTTTAAACTGCTTAAAAATTACGTTTTCTGCAAATATAGCACAGAGTTATTACGTAGATTACCCCCCCCCTTAGTAATATCTCATATTTTAATTTATCTGAAGCTATGACAGAATTCAGGGTTCTCACCAAAAATTTAGATTTCATGTTGCAACTTCTAAGGCTATGTGTCTACTAAAAAGCATAGATATTACAGTATTTTTGTGAAAGCTATGTGCTACCTACTATGATCAGAATGGAAAACTGAGCGTGTCTGAAAAGTAAAAACAGTAAATTGATTGATAGATTTAATACACTGAAATTCCTTGTTCCTGTGATTTATTCCCTGCTTTAAAATCAAAGTAATTCACAGTCTTTGGATGTAGTATCAGTGTTTCACATTTTAAAATGATTAGAGAAAGGTATAATAGAACAACTTGCCTCTCACGCTAGAAATACGTGGTATTGCCTGGGTAGTTTTTTTCATTAAGGCTCATCGTTTAGCTCCTCTGTTTTGCCTGTTTAATCAGTCAAATGCAAGTTGAGATACTGTGTTTACTAGATTAATGCTATTTCTCTTACCAGTTTTGTGCTTAACACAGGAGCGAGGAGGGATCATGTCACTTACTGAAGTGTACTGTCTGGTAAATCGCGCACGAGGATTAGAGGTGAGAAATTGGTTTTATTGTATATTTTATAAAATGTACTTCAGTGATAAGGTAATTAAAGGAAAAGGGTAAAAATGTTCCCTACCAATTGCTCACTCTACCTGTCTAACAGCATGAAGTGATCAGCCCTTTGTTAAAATTAGGGGGGTTTACCTTTTTCCTTTCTCCTTCCATGTACTGTTTAAGTATCCTCTATAAGTTGTCATAATGTATGGTGCTTTTTATAATACAAAGTAAAAGGGAAATCCATCCTTATCTGGAAAGAAGACTGAAAGGACAGAATAGTAAAGAATGGATAATATTTTATTTTACAAAAGACATCAATTCTTTCTGTAAACAGGGCAAGAAGGATTATTATAGAATACATAGTAAGGGAACAGAAAGGAGCATAAAAGCCAAGAAAATAGACTGCACAATAGAAAGGAAGAAAATTAACAGTATTGTGTAGCCTGGTGTATTTTATAGCTGTAGTTATTAAAACTGTTTGGTTTGGTGTTAGACTGTATACTTGAAATGCAAGCTGTGAATAAATATGTTTTACTATTTTAATAGTTGCTGTCACCAGAAGATTTAGTTAATGCTTGTAAGATGCTGGAGTCACTGAAATTACCACTAAGGTAAGAGCTTTACAGATATATTTATAAAACGTGGCACTGGTAAGTCAGACCGTGGTGCTTGGATAACTTGACATTTACCTGCAGTAGATTTTTTTGCTTTTTTTAAACAAAGTCATCCTTTGCTTAAAGGATGCTGCTGAATGGACCAACATCCACTCTATATTAAAATATGAATTTTTAACCATGGTTCACTTTGCTAGGAAGACAATATGCTTTTCACTTCCAGTGCAGTTTTTTCAGACTAGGAAAAGTGTTTAACTAAGCCCAGACATACGCCCTGCTCGTTTCAGTCTCTTCAGATTTTGAAGATGCTTTTAATGTTAAGTTCATTTTACAGAGCTTTTTTTTCTTTTTTTTTTTTTTTCCTTTTGTAACGTGGTTATAGGTATGGATGCATTAGAAATGCGACCATAGGTGATGTGCACAGGGTTTTTAGTTACTTTGACTCTCTCTTTTGATTTCAGGCTTCGGATATTTGACAGTGGTGTGATGGTGATTGAACTCCAGTCTCATAACGAAGAGGAAATGGTAGCTTCTGCTTTAGAGACAGTAAGAATACTTCATTTCCTTCAGTGTTCTGACCATGCTGGGGAAATTTAAACACATTAGGTATAAAAACTTGAGGTACAGGATTTCCTTTTGAGCTTTTGAAATACAAAATATTCCATTTCCAGATCTTCTGACAGTAATACTTAAATAGCACTTTTCATCTTCAAAGTGCTGTGCAGGCAATAATCTTAGTCATTGCTTTCTCCTTAAGGAATAAATCACTTTTCCATCTCTTCTCAAACTTCATTAACCTTCAACCTTCCTCCAAATCTTTTGCGCTGTAGGATGAAATTCACGGCATATATTAAGAACTTAATTTAACAGAAGTGGACTTCAGACACTGTACTCAATGTGCTTGAAGGTAGTGAAAGTAGCTCAAATGTTCATATAGGCAGTTGTTTGGTTTGGGTTTATTTCATTAAATAGGACACTGTGTGTGTAACATCTTGTACTGAGTTTGATGCTATGAATAGTGCTCAGTTGGAGAGTAGTGCATATAGAATTAAGCTAGCTTCATCAGGAGAAAAAAAATAGTATATATTGCTCAGTGTGGTAAACCTTCATGGTCTTGCTACCTCTGGACTCTTTGAAGTCCTGCTATCCTATTGTTTGATGCGTTTTCCTGTGTCTTTTTCAGTGGGATGTGATTTTTTTGTTTTCATAAAGTTGAGTAAAGGCTGATTCAGTGTATCTGAAGTTAAACATCAAAGTCAAAGAGGACTTTAACTTGGGCAGTCAAGAAAAAGTAGAGCTATCACAGACACCTTCTCACTGGATAGATGAGGTAGACTCTTCAGTGCATTTTGCATGATTGTTACCAAAAAGATTTTTAGATAAGAGAAATGTATGTAGCCGTCTAAAAGATTCCATCCTTAATTATCAAAACTAAAATGCTTAAATCTTTTAGTATATGTTAATCCTTTCAGTTTATTTTCTTATATTTACAGAAAAATACCTAGTCCATTTTAGGTGTTTTTCTGTTTATTTTTGGTTTCTAATTAATTTGTTGCCTTCAGTAAGAGTGCTTATCTCTTTGAAAGGAAAGGAAAAACCTTTTCTTGATAACAAATGAGGTCAACTGCAAAAAGCAACAGATGGTGGATTTATTACTGAAGTGCCTTTTTTCTTTTATTTTCTTAATATGAGACTTTGACTCCATAGAAAAAAGTAAGGGAGAGGCTTTGAATGAGGAAGGCTAGCCCATAAGGGAAAGGGAGGATGAGATCAGACTTGTGGCCAAAAGCACCCCGTACTTAAAGTATAACATACAGTTACATGAAACTTCTGAGTCGAAGTGAAAGGAAGTCACAGGGTTTGGGACGGGAGAGAGATGTAGTTTTGAATGGCTGGTGAAGACAGGAAACAACATGGAAGTCAAAGGAACCCAGTCACCCTTGTTGAAAATAGTGGTTTGGGGAGGAAAGATAACTAATCACCCATATTAGATTGTACAGCTGACTTCCGTAACTCAGATTTGATCACTTAGCTTCATAAAATCTCAAGTTAGGACTAATTTAATCCGAGTTTGTGTAAAAAGACTACTACTGAGAATGACACAGAATAGACCTCTCCCCGCTCAGTTATGTGGGAAGCAGGAAATGGCAACGACATCTGGATTTACAAGTTTGCTTGAATCTGAAGCAATGGAGAAATGGAAGAATTATTAATTTGTAGGGCAGTAAAACATGTTTATCTGGGAAATTCAATGCACTAATAAGTCCAGACTTCACATCTAATATTTTAAGCATCCACGTCTAACCTGTGTGAGGTTTCATTTTAGCATGTATTATCTAGCGTGGTTGAGACTAATGGGGCCAAAGTTTGAGTCCCAAGACTGAACCTATCTTTTGTGTCAACTGAATGTGATGGTGGCT
The DNA here is from genome assembly GCF_026419915.1 of Harpia harpyja. Classification (NCBI taxonomy): domain Eukaryota; kingdom Metazoa; phylum Chordata; class Aves; order Accipitriformes; family Accipitridae; genus Harpia; species Harpia harpyja. Next base: position 34,056,201 of record NC_068943.1, read on the forward strand.
TTTACTGATCCCTCTAGTATGCCATAATATAGGGTGGAGTACTAAGGTGTACAGATTTTTCTATAGGCAGTGGGGATATTTTAAATCCTGTTAAATTCTCCACTTCCATCTGAGATGACTTAAATTTCTAAATCGATGACCTGCCCTGAACAGGTCTTTTATTTCCTCATTTAGGCTTCACCGTTTGCAGAATCACTTAGTATAGTTGGGCTGTGTAAATACTGATTGTGATAGTATACTGCTGTCTGAGCTATTCTAATGTTTCCGCTCATTTTGTCCTAAGGCATCTTTTAAAAAAATCCTAAGGAAAGGGTACCATGTGATTTTTTTTTTTAAACAGATTTAACTCTATTTCTATGTTCCTTTTTCATATTTGGCAATTTTCCCAGGACACAGAAGAGGTATTTTTGAGGGGAAATACTCATAATTATTTGTACTTTTTAAAATGCAAACAAACTAGTTGTCTTCACAAGGGATTTGCTACCAATTTTATCACTTCACAAGGCTAGACCTGATTAAATAGCTGAGAGAACTTCATTGTTCTTTTAATGCCATAGTTTGTTTATTTGTGTGTTTGGTTTTTGACAGGTATCTGAAAAGGGTTCTCTGACAGCTGATGAGTTTGCTAAGTTGGTGGGGATGTCTGTTCTCTTAGCCAAAGAAAGGTAAGTAATAATTGCTGTGTTTAATACCTTCGTTGTCATGTTGTCCTCAAGTAATACAGCATGTCTTCTTTTGCTTTCTCTAGGCTGCTTCTTGCTGAAAAGATGGGCCATCTTTGCAGAGATGATTCAGTGGAAGGCTTGAGATTCTACCCCAATTTATTTCTGACACAAAGCTAATACAGTTTGTGTACAGTTGTTATGTAACAGTTGAACAAGAGAGCAGAGGGCAGAACCCTTCCAACAACTGACTTTAAAATTTTTATTTTGTTAGTCAACTGCAAGAGTGATGAACATTGCAATGCTTTACAGTTCTCAGGTATTTCAAGTGCTGAATCCTCTTAGGTGGAACTGAAAGGAAATAGGAATCACTAAGTCAGAAGCATGTTAATTGTCTCAAGCTGGCTAGCTCATGTTTCAAGTTTTATTTGATGTGCTCTGTAGTTTCTCATTTCAAGAGAAGTCAGATGAAGATTCCACACAAGTGAAAGTGGAGAGGATGTCCCTGTAGTCTGCCATGAGGGTTGGCACCCAGAAGACAGGTTACTGCATACTCCGATTTCACTTTGTTTATATCTAGAGCAACAAAGCAGACAGATGTATCTGTAGCGGTAAGAAAAGTGGCTTTGGTGCGTACTGAGGTATAAGGAACAAACCAGTGTAGAATAACCCCTTCTCCCTGAAGTGAGGAACAGTTTTCTGAGAGAGGATCTTGGGGTTCTTGTACTTTGAGACAGAAAGAACCTGCTGTAGGAGAGGTTAACGTACATTATGTGAATCTAGAAAACATGGTGTTTATTTTGTCATGTCTTATGCTAATATCTCAGATAGAAGCATTGTTAGCACAGACTTCTTTTTCCTTGCTATCTTACTGTCTTATGTTGCGGTTTGAGTGCCCTTTCTCTGTCCTCTCTTTACATAGCAGAGTGTAGTGGCCTCCTGTCACTCTACCAGACTCTGTGCTTTAATGTGCTGCTTTTTTATCATGTACTTCTAATGAAAGATCATTTGTTTGTTTCATCAGCCTATTATCTGTTTTGGAGAGATGGTTCATTTGCTTATATCTCACATGCAAAAATTAATATGCTTTCAATATTGAAGGGAGGAAGACTATCACCCTGTGTTTAATAGTCACGAGGTATCATATTGTTTGGTATTCCTCACCCTGTATTCACACTGAATGCAATTTGATAGTCTCAGTTTTCATAACTCCAGTGGAGTTGTCACATTACTTGAAGATCTGTTGTCATGGTAATAATGGTAAGTGGATGTTTACGATCCATGTCACTTACATTTTTGGCGTTTTGAAGTGACCAGTTTTAACAAATAACAAAATTTATTCAAGGAACGGGCAAGGACAACATATAGGTAACTGCACTGTGGTTGTAATGGCAACACCGACATTACAAAAAAGGAGAGAAAGGCTTTTAAGAGCCTGAAAATATTTTCAGAACTATTTCAGTGTTACCGTAGCTTAGACAAGGGTTAAGAGCCTGCCAATAAGGAGTTCAGTGCTGAGATCCCTACAGTGATGATGCTTTTGGTTTGTAGGATGCTCACTTAGATCCAGGGAATTGTGTCCTCTTATCCTTGTCATGAGCAAACTTTTATGCGGTGCTTTCTTTAGGGCAGTTTTCCTCTATTTCATGAAGGTGCTAAAACTAACATATTTCACACAGCTGAAGGAACCGGTTCCACGCTATTTTTACTGTGTTAGCCATCTAGTCTCATCTCTTCAGGAGCCGTACGGCTTGCTGCTTTTCATCCTCCCCACAACCCACAGAAGAGATCTATGCGAGGTACGCCAAGCGTCGCGCATCTAAGGAGGGACTGAAAAGTGAGAAATTCAGAAGGAAAAAGCTGGTTTGTGACAACTGTTTCTTTTGCCTGATACCCAAACCTGTCAAGGGAGACCCGTGGTTTATGGGCCTGAACCTCTCCCCACGAGGGGGCATGCCTTCTGCAGAAGGAACAAAACCAGAAGGGAAATGCCAAGTGTAAACCACCAGCCTCCGTTGCTCCAACCCTGAGCATTTCATTATCTTAATTAAGCAATAACAATACAGCCTATTTAGAGTGATGGTACCTTCTCAAGCTTTTCTTCCCCAAGATTTTTCCTTGACTTTTTTTTTCCTACAGGGAAGAAATACATTGTTTAGCTGGTTTAGAATGTAAACATACACATGAGAAAATGACTACTAGAAAGTAATAAAAATTAAAAGATTTTCTTAAATAGACTGTTCTCTTGGTTTGGTTTTTTTTTTTCCCTAAATGTTGTGGGCAGCTTTAAAATCTTTACACATCAAAATCCTGTGGTTCTGTAAGGCAGGTTTTAAAGCACATCATATTTTTGCTGTCTCATTTTGTACTTAAAAGAGTACAAGATAGTTTTGATTTAAAATTAAAAGACAGAATTAAATGTAATTAGAATGTCCTGGTTCTGTTGCAGAGTAGCCTGTGACCCATCCCAGCCAGAATCGCAAAACTATAGATGTCTACACAAGCACCAGTTTCATGAGGGAGCCAGTCTGAATCTGAGCCAAGCGTATATCCTGTGCTAGTGTTGGAAAGGCATTTGACACGTTTGAATGTGTTTTCCCAGCTGAAGGACAAGAGAAATCATCTATCTGATACCATACTGAGAGCCAGTTGTCGGGCAGACAAATGGAGTGACACGTGTACAGGTGTATGGTATCACAGTAGTCCATCACACTGTCCTAAACTGTCGTTGCCCGGTCCTGTTTCCATTGGTACTACCAGCAAAAAAACTATTGACTGTATTGCAGCGGGATTATAGGAGAGAGGAAAATACAGGAGTTGCCATTCTCACAGATGATTCTAGTTTAATACAGAAGGTGCCTGTATGAACCTTTCATGTTTTGATTATTCCTAGAATATTTGTATCGTGATACATGAACATTACTGTGTTTTGCCAGGGCTGCCCAGTTATACGGTCCTTTGAACAGAGGTTTGTAACAGAGGTCTGTTCAAAAAGTGCTTGGTTTTTTATGGAGCAGTCTTAAATGATGATTATGTTTTTCATTTGAAAACACGGGCCTTTTTATACCTCTGATGGGAAGAGAACGCTGCTCAGGAATCTGTACATCTTTTGCCTTTCTCCTTTGCCTTTGTTTTCAGGAAAATTATATTCAGCCTATGGAAACATGGATCTAATCTGAACCGTATTTCTGAAGTGCAAACATTTTTTTTTTTTTTTTTGTCTGAAAGATATATATATATGTATGTATGTGTATTTGGAAGTCTTTGGAAGTGTATCTTTAATAATCACTACTAGCTGTGTATTGATTAGCTAAACTCTTGGATGCTCAGTTCTTCTTCTAACAGGACTTCTACAGTTTGTCCAAAGGGCCTGACTGTGCTTCTTGTAAAATTAGTGGAAGTATTGTCACCAAATTCATGAGGACAGTAGTGGGGGATAGCGGGAACCTGTTGCCAACAGTAGAAGTTCCTGCTTCCTCAAGCCTGGGAGGTTCTCATTTGCAACTGGACAGTTCTTTCAAAATACACCCTGAAAAGGCAGGAATGGCTAATTCAAAATCATTTGTGGATTTGATATGACATCATTGTTTCCCTTGGGAGGAACCCCCTCTGCAATGGTTTTTTTTTGAGCTAGATTCACAAATCTGACAATTGGCGTTGCTTCTCCTATTCCAGCAGTTCCCATTTCATCCTAATTTTCAGAGCTTCAGGCATTCACATGAAATGCAAGACACTCTAGCTCCAGGTCATCTTCTGCTGGGAAGACTTCAACTATCATTTTGTTCTCCCAGGAATGAGCTGCAAGTACTCGTGCTAAGAGGATATTCTGGGCATGTCTGTTGGCAACATTCATCTTCATTTTAAGGAAATACTTAAATACATTTTGGAGCAGAGGCCCAGGTAGTTGTCCTGGCCAGCAGGCCTGAGAGTCATTTTTCTTTGTGGTTTTAGAATTGAAGTAGTATTCAAATATTAAAAAAACACCAAAACACAAAAACTTCAGGAGGAACTGAGGAAACCTCAGTTCCAGAAACCCCATAGCCTGCAAGTTAGCACACACTCGTGAGAGGTAGACCTGAAAGAAACCACCCTGCTTCATATCCCTGCTCCAGACCAAAGACCAGGTAGGAACTTGGGTCTCTGCTTTCCCACTGGGCTGGGAATGCCGTGACTTCAAGTTCCCACTGATGAAAGAGCACATTAAACCCTGCTCTGCTGTGCTCACAGCAGCAATGGGCAGCAAGTTCAAGGTAAAAGGGGCTGGTACTGCTGGTGCTGGTACTGGGACACAGCACTTCTGTGAATCTAGTCCTGCTCTGAGCATAAGGCTCAGGCTATTTAGATGTTTTGCATTGTTTTGTTCAAAGTATTTTATGTACTTGGAGGGTTTCACTTAGCTGATGATGAATTATCATCATGGTTATCTCAGGCAGTAAGTAAAGGAGGGGACTGGTAAAATCTAAATGCTGTTTCACTGTATTTTTTAAGTCAGCAGTCAAAGAAATTGGTGCTCCTGTGTCCCTTGCTCCATACATGCAGAACACTCCCAGAAACTCAAAGACAGGACTTGTTATTTTCTTTTAACCAAAAAATTTGCAGGAGGATACATGCTGTGTGAAGTACTCTCTTTTTGCAAAGAACAATAAAGGCAGCACAGTTGCACAGAATAAATTTGTGTCTGTTGCTGGTATGGCATTCGTGCTGTGGCTATTTAATGATTCACTTCGTGTAGGTAGAATTCTTTTCAAATGTTGCCTAAATATAACAGTATTTGACACGGTATATGAGAAACGTCTGTTCTTTCAGCCAGAGTCAGCAGTTGTGTGTGTGTGTGGCATAATTCCCCCGAGTTTCACTTCACATCGGATGGAGAACTTGAGGTGTGTCCTTAAATTGCAAAGATACTTTGGTTTGATCCACCCATTAAATGAGAATGGCAAAACTCCCACCGACTTCAAACCCAACCTTTGTTATAATTATCAAATGTTGACTAGTTAACAGCTCTGAAGATGGGTGTATTGGGTATGGCTGAGCTCTGACAGCAAGAAGGAAGAGCTTAAAAGACATCCTGGAATAAGATCACAAAATGTTTTGGTCTCTTCAGCAGAAATACCAAACTAGGCACAACTGTTGCAAAGTGACTGTTTCTGATCTTTCTGCATTCCTGTTGTTTTTTCCACAGTGTTTTGGGAAAGCCCAAGATAAGGATAATTTTTTTTTTCCACTGGGACTCTAATCTATTTATAGGTTACAAGGCCAGAAGAGACTATTATGACCATCTTGCTTGACCTCTCGGGTAACAGAAGCTGTAGGACTTCCCTTACTTAATTTGTGTTTGAAGTAGAACTCTTTTAGGAACAACAAGAGATTGCAACTTCCGGGAAATCCCACCTCAGCTCTCGGCAAATTATTCCAATGACTATTACCTGTTGTAAAAATGTTTTCAGTCTATGTAATCAGAGTTTGTTTAGCTTTGGCTTCTAGCCACTGGACCTTATATTTAATAAGCCCTCTACTAAGTGGAAGGTGTCCCTGCTCATGGCGGGGGAGTTGGAACTGGATGATCTTTAAGGTCCCTTCCAACCCAAACCATTCTGTGATTTTATCATTCTATTAAGGGTGAGCTCCCTTCATGCTGGGTGTCCTGGAATGTAACTCTCTAAGATTACAGATAAATCATTTGGAGTCCTTCTGCCCACCACATTGTCCTATTTTCTGCTCTTCCCAAGGTTTTCCGTAGTTACCTAGTAACCACCTTAAATTGTGAACACTAGCACTGGACCAAGAAAAGCTATTGCAAAAGTACTAATTGCAGAGGTAATTTGTTTCCCCAGTTTCTATACTCCCAGCCATCACACATAGATCCACACCCACGCTATGGAACGTGTGCTTGAACCTACGCTCATGCTCAGTTCGCTACCCATCCACATACCTCAGATGCGAACATGACTTAGATGTCAGACTTCTGCTGGACTCTCATTCCCGTGGGTATCTTGAGAAAGAGAGAAAGCGGGGTTTGAGGGTAGTCTCCTGTAAAACTGCACTAGGCTAAGTGCACTGCAGCCTGGTTTCCCAGTGGACATCCAAAGCTAGACTTTTCCTAAGCACAGTACGAAAACTATGCGCCTGAACCTTCGTGCTATGGTTGTGTGATTATTTCTCATAGTGACAGATGAATTTCACTTGATCATCTCTTTAATTTTGATAAGGTTTCAATGGTATCTACTCTCTCCCCAATTTTCCTATAAGTTTTGTGTTTCCTCATAGCAGTTTGATCGAGGTCATATTCCTTGCACTTGGTCATAATACTTCCAGGTGGGATAGTTGCAAAAACTTGTAAGGTGACATCTTTCTCTGCTCGAAAGCTGTGTGCAGCAGCACAAACTAACTGATGTGACAGTGGGAGCTCAAGATTAGCTAACAACTCAGTATGATCTCCAGATCTTTGTGAAGTAATGAGTACCCAGGAGGGAGCTGCACATACTGTAAAGCATGTCCTGCAGTCTTTGTTCCTACATATGTAATTTTATGGGAGCTATATTAAAATACGTATTGCCTAAAGCCCAGCTTACTCAGAGATTGCTTAGAGGTAGTGACCTGTCTTCAGGACTTGCCATCGTCCCAGTTTGTGTGTTACCTGAAAACTTGAGCAGTGATGATGTTACATCCTCTTTTAGGTCTCTGATAACAGTTTTAAATTACGAAAGCCTAATCCATACTTAAATCTTTAGGTAAATATGTCCTGCATGAAGATGACACATTAAAGTGACATTTTTGAGACCAATTAGTCAACATTTAATCCTTTTAATGCATGCTGTGCTGATTGTGCAGAAGCGTCCTTGGCAGAAATGTCAGGGGTTACCAAACCAAATGTTCTATGGAAATGTAAAGTATTATTACATTATAACATTGCTACCTTTACTCACCAAACTTGTAACTTTATCTAAAAGACATTTTCCATCAACCTTTGTCAAGTGGCATTGGTGATGGTATTCTGCCTTTTTATTATCAGCTTTTCCACCCCTGTGTCTGGAATCAGGGTAAGGCTGACAGGTCTGTATCAGCCAGGGCTGCTCTCACTTTACAGAGCAACCAAACCGATAAAACACCACACACGAGCATTCATCCAGTGGTCTGAAACCTCCACAGCATCTCCAGACTAACTGATTGGAAAAATAATATTACAAATTGTTGGATGCAAGTTTATCCAGAGCTGCTGATTTTAAGTTGTTTAACTGGAGCTGCTCTTATTTTACATCCCCAGGCTTGCATTGGGGCAGAAAGTATTTCATTACCATCCTGGGATATGGCTCTATCATCTGTTTTCCACCCCAAAAGAGAACAGAAATATTTATTGAACATCTGTGTTTCTTTTGCATTCCAATTAACATGTAAAATTTTTCACGTAGCAGTAGATCAGTGGAATAGCTACCATTCTTTTATTTCAAATATATATTAAAATCAGAAATATCTTTTATCACTTGATGTTGCTGGCTGCAGATCTCATCTTCTTTTAAGTTCTTTACCAGTTTTACGCTTCTGATTTCTACCAATGCCTGACAATTTTACCTTTTTTTCTACTGATTTTTAATAGTTTAAATGCCTTCTGTAGTTAAATTATTAGCATTCTTGTCAGTTCTCCAGTCAAGACTGGAGTTTCTTCAGCCAGTACAACTCTTTTTTTTTTTTTTTGATAGCTTGAGAAATTTTCTTGAGCAATGCAGAGGTATCATTTCTAAAAGGACACGTTTCAGTTTCTCCCTGTTTCCAGCTTTCTGAAGTTTCCCCCTAAACCACCAAATATTTATATTACTGTTTTGGCCCTTACCTTGTCCATCCATAACAGATGACTAGCTTGCATCCCAGCCAGCACTGCTTTGGGGGGTTTCACAATTAATTCTTCTTTACCAATGCAGATTAGAGCAAACAGAGATTTTTCTTGCTTGCACGCTTCTCTTTCTGAGTCAGGATATTATTACTGCTCCCATTAGGAAGCTTGAGGTCATTTTAATATCAGCAAGAGGAGACTTTTAGCATATTTTGCACAGATAGAAATCACACACAATGTCACATCTCTCCCCCCTACGCAGAGTGGAGAGGGAATTCGGTAGCCAGCCATTCTGCTTGCACACCTGGTGGTCTGTAGACAGTATGTGCTACTACACCATCTTGGTTTTATGCCAACGGGAAAAAAAGGCATTTTCTTCCCAACCCAACTGTGCTGGCAGCGGGGAGAGAGCCACAGACCAACACACCACCTTATGCCCACTGAAAATCACCAACAGAGCCAATCTTCATATAAATACCCTTACTTTGGTTCGGGTAAAAGCGGGCAGAGCAGTTTCAGCTTGTGGCTGGAGTCAGCGTGGCTGCTCTGGCTTGGCTATGCAGGGGGCAGCTGCCCGCCGCCGCCTCTGACGCTGCCCATCGCTACACGTGGAAGTGTTTTCTGCACAGCTGCCAGCAGCTGGAAAACAGGTAATCCCATTTTTACAGGCCCAGATGCTTTTACCTGCCTGACCTTCCTGTCACAGCTGCCTTTAACATTCTAGGCACGCAGGCCACCTCCGCACAGCGGCTGACTGGGTCTGCGCTCTGCGGGGATCCGTCCACAAACTCCCTGCTTGTTTATCACACCGGTGGCCGGCGCTACAGATCGGCAATTAAAGGTCACTCTCTGTCTGTATCCTTCAGTGTCTAAATCAGTTTTGTTCTCAACATTACGGTTGTGGGCTAAATGAGTATTCATCTGCTCCCTCTTTCTCCTGTCCCTTCTGTTATTAGTTTCTCACTCTCCAGGGAGACCAACTTTAATGGCAAGGAACCCAGCATTTCATCTGCCGCTAGCCAGATGCCTCAGAGACCAGCTCCGCTGAAGTATTTTAATGAAAAATATGTTCCTGATGAAATCTGGACGGCATGTTAACAAAGACAGATCTTAGTCCTTAGCATCACAGCAGGTGTGTTATGTGCAAACATAATCCAGTGTGCTTCAAAGGGTTTAATAATGTAGCCTGTGTATTTATCCCGTGCTCATCCTCCTGTTATCTGGGGTCTTTACAATTTCTATCATGTAATCATAGGGGCAACTTGTGTTTTTTAATCACTATTTTTTGGACTCTGTCCCTCTGTCCCCTTCACTTATTAGACTGAGCACACATGTGTACCCCTTCTCCTATGAAACACCAAACACTGAACAAAGTCTTACAGGCACCAGAAAGACAGCAGAGTTTAAAAAAACCTGTATACACCTGTATTAAAACAAACTGGGAGAATACTATGAATTTGGATTGTTCAAATTAAAATGCTAAAAAAGAGCCTGGAAAATCTTTCTGATACATGAATACTTCACTTTTTGCTGTCTAGAATACAGTCCGAGTTCCTCAGCAAGTGTTTATCTTGCCTTCTTGAAGGTTTTTGACAGTACTCCAGATGGCAGCGTGCCTGTGAAGCATTAACCATACCCAGCTAGTGTATGGAAAAGGGCTTTAGTGCAGGCTGATCAGAGGGAAAGCGGGAGGGCAGGGGATGACAGGGGTAGAGAGGGTGGCAACCCTCATCGGCTGCTCGGGCTCAGCGTTCATGTGGGGCAGAGATACTCGTGTTGTGTGGAAGTTGTACTTTCTTGGTCGTACGGATGATGGAAGTTAACTAGGAGCAACATTTTGGTTTGTTTTTAATTTTGGACACCAAAAGCTGACAATTACTTCCTCGGCCTTCACGTCGTGCCTGTGCTTATTGTAGATGAATTAGGGAAAGCAGGAAGATTCTTTACACGTAACGTGATTTAAACGCCCCTTGAAATCCCTTCGTAGCTTTGTGGGCGTGTAGGTATCCATAGGTCTGTATTTAAATCACAAACTCCATGTCAGGGAAATAAATTTGGCTGTGGTTTGAGATAAACGGATGAGTCTGTTGCATAAAAACAGACAGAAACTTTTCTTTCAGAGAAGTATCCCTGCAAGAGGGTAGTTTATCCTGCCACAGTAGTCCCTGAATATTATCCCTGAACACTGGGCACCACAAACGCCCATGCCTACGGGAACTTTGGCTGCAGATGGGCACGTTAAGGAGCCAGGGCTGCTCTTCCCCGCTGACGCGATCGTTCGGTGCCCGGTCTTCGCCAACGGCAAGTCGACTCTGGAAAGCGGCCGCCGGTCTGCCCGCTGCTTTCTCCCGAAGCCGGTGACCAACACCGACGGCCGGCTCCGAGACGCAGGCTTGTGCCTGGACGGGATGCCTTCGCCGACGCCCAGCAGCGTCGGACCGATGCCGGGGCGAGGACTCCCTCCCGAGGGAAGCCGGCGGGGAGGTGCCGGAGGTGGAGAAGCAAGGACCTTGGGCAGGTTTCGAGGCCCGGCCTGCCCCCGGAGGGTCGCCCCGACTCCCCCGCCGCTCTTCAGCTTCTTCACCACCGAAGGGGAAGTCCGCGGCCGTTCGCCCCGGGGCCGCGCAAACCGCCCCGACCCGCGCAGTGACCTGTTGAAGGCCGGCGTACGGCAGAGCCCTCCCCGGGACGGAGCCCTCCCCGGGACCGAGCCCGGGGCTCGCACGGCGACGGATGCCGGCGCCTCGCTCCCTCGTCGGGCCGCCGCGGCCGCCGCGGCCACCGCCGCCCTCCCGGCGGCCCCCCTCCCACAGCGGCCGCCACACCCCGGCGGCGGGATGGCGGGCGGGCGGGCGTGTGAGGGCGGCGCGGGGCGGGGCGGGGCGGGGCCGGGCAGCGCCTCGCCGCCAGGGGCGCGGGCTCCCCTCACACGGCGCCCGCCGCCGCCCCGCGCCCCGCTGACAGCCGCGCCGCCATTTAACCCTCCGCCCGCCGCCGGAGGTGTTACCTCGGCGGGAAGGATCGCGCTTCAGCCCCGTCCCGCCGTCCGCCTCCAGGCGCTGAACCGCCGTGCGGCGGCGTGGAGGTGAGCGCGGCGGCCGGGGGACGCCGGGCCTCGCTGAGGCGCGGGCGGGTTCCCCCGCGGCGGCGGCTGCAGGCGCCGAGCCCCGGCGGCACCGGCCGGGGAAGAGCCCCGCCGGCCGCCTGAGGGGAGCGCGGGCCGGACCGCGCCGTCCTCGCCGTGACGGCTGGCTGCCGAGGATTTTCCCGAAATACCGGCGCCGCCTCAGGTTCCAGGGTTCGCCTCGGGTCGGCTCTGCCCCCGGGGCTGGGACCGTCCCGCCCGGCGGCCCCGCCGTTTCGGCGCTCCCGAAGCGCAGCTAGCACGGGCACGTAAAGTAATGTTGTTGTCAGTCCGAGTCTGCGGTAAGTAGCATTAATTTTGGTGGCTTTTTCAGCACGGTTGCCGATTTCTGCGTTGTATGGGTCGCTGGACGCGACGAAACCCTGTGGGTATACGGCAAAATCAGCGGAAAGCACAGGCGGCAGCTTCCCCGTTCTCTTTTTAATGCCGATACTTCGGGGTATTTCAGACCTGCTGCTCGAACGTATTTCTAATTATTTCAGCTGCGCAATACGTATTCCCCATACTATGATCTTGAAGATAAACCCCGCTAAAAGGGGAGTGCCAGAAACGGTGAACAATGTATGTCTTTTTTTTGAAAAAAATCTAGAGGGGAAAGGAGAGAATGGATGACTGCATTCCAGCCCTCATGCCATACGGGGTGATCAAATGTATTTAATTCTTTGCATTCGTTATTTATTATTGCGTGGGCGCCTTCCCAAATCTCCTTGTGCTGAATAAACTTATTTTCACCAGGCATTTTCCAAAGTACATCTCATCCATATATTCAGTGTGCTGTAGCCCTTGGGTTTCGAAGGATGGATGTTGCTGGCCAGCTAGCTCTTGAATTGCTGAGTTGATATCAAAAGGAGCTGAGAAATCCCAGGATTTTGTGAGATCAGACCCCAAATGTTGATGAAAACAGGCTTTACCAGCTAATTCTTGTGTTTTTTTCTTGCACACAGAGAATCTGGTGCTGTCACTTTCAGCCTAGTGAATTTAGATGCATAATTTTAATAAAGCCATTATCTGATAACAATGTAAAATTGTCTGATGTGTAAATAAGAATGAAAGATGCCTTTGAGGATGTCAGCTCTAGCCCCCTGCTGTGGCAGACATCGCATATATACTTTCCTTGCTAAACTCAGTATCTTCCGCGAAGCGGCATATTTTTGGCCCTGACCACTCTGACTGGTCAGCAGCGATAGGTTTTGATAAAATGTGATGCATACCTGAGGTGCTCCCTCTTTAATGTCAAAGGGGGAGGATTATATGGGAAGTTCTGAAATTCCCAGCAGGTGGTAACACTTCAATAGCTGCCTAATCCCATTGCAATAAGTGAATGCTGGTTGAAAATAATTAATCTCTTTCCTGCCATACCGATAAAATATCTTAAATTTGCGGAAATGTTGCAGATACACACTTCTTCTTGCTGTTTGTGCTGCTTGACGTCCCTCAAGCAAAATGTAGGGAGGATTTAGGGACTTTCAGGCTTTTCCGTCTCTAGCCTATTTTACTGTCAGTCTCTCATGCATAACCAGAATTGTGCAAATTTCGGGTTGCAAATACGACTGAAAAATGTTTACTAATGGAGAGCTATTAAGGAAACTGTTTTTCATCTGGGTTTTTTGTTTGGGGTTTGGGTTGTTTTTTTTTTTTTTCCTTTTCATTCTGGCAACATTTTGCTTGCTTTAAATTCCAATAAATAACTTTATTTTTCTGACAGCATCACTCCAGACCCGGGCTGGTTGCTGGCTCCGCCGGGGTGGCTGGGGTAGGTGCTGCTGCTCGAGGCAGTGCTCAGGGGGCAGGCAGGCTGGCTCCCAGAGGATCAGTCCTCAACCTGACCCCCCCGCTTACTCCTTCCCCGAGCCCTTCTCCCACCTTGCTCTCACGCGTGCCCCGAGTCGTGGGGGGTCCCGTGCCGTGGCTGGGTCCACCTTCACCTGGAGCTGTGGGGCCTGGGGGACGAGGAGGGAGCAGCGCTGTGCTCGGAGGAGAGATGAGCGAGGACAGGCCTCTTCCCCATTCCTGAAGGAGGATGGAGGTAGGGCAGGGAAGGGCTCAGCTCTGGCGGGGGATTTGCAGAGAGGAGGAGGACTGAGGGTACCTGTGGCCGGGGCGAAATACAGGATCCGTCAGTGGCACTCCCCTTCACGTGAATGAGGCTCCGGAGCACAGAGGTCTCGGGTGCTGTGAGTTTGTGTTCTCAGTAAACTCAGTGCTTGGTCATGGAGTAGCTGATTAATTCCTGATGGCCCTTTCTTAACTGCAGGGCGCGTTTGCTTCTTATCTCCCTTATGAAGGGGAAGCAGCTGCTGAATGCTGTACTGTTGCAGCTGACGAAGCTGGTAACTGGTTAGCTGTGCTAAATCAGCAGGTGACAGCACTTGGAAGAGGTGGCTGGTTTGTGAAATGTCATGTCTACTCTGTGGCCTTGGATGCTGCTACAAAAAGTGCTGGGAGTCGTAAATCCAGTTGGCTTGTTGTTTGTTGTTGTTTTGGGGTGGGGTTTTTTTGTTTGTTTGTAAAACCAAAATGATCACAAAATAGTTTACGATTTTAATGATGTAGAGAAATAGGGGCATTATTTGAATAGATTAATATATGTGACTAGTACTCAGTATATATAACCTGTCCTATTACTTCTTTTTTTGCAAAAAATGCTGTAAATAAAATTGTAAATTTCATGTTTGATTCTTACACAGTTCCTGACACTGTGGTGCCTGTAAGCCTCACAGTTCATGGTGGATTTATTCTTGTAATACGTGTACCAGATAGTGAGGTACTATTTCCAGTGGAGAGCTATGACACAGGAAAACTAAGTGATGTGACCAAGGTCACACAGGAAAACTGTTGCAGAGCAGGGACTTGAAGTTTTCCTGTGTCATTTGCGTTACACACAAGCCTCTTGGTCTTCATTTCCAAGGCACTTTATGGCTTATCGCCTCCTCATCTGTCATTTCCCATCCCCTTTGGAGAGGAAGTCTTCCACTTCCAATCAGCCCATTACACCGTCTCTTGGAAGAAGAAAGCATCTTTTTATGTTGCTGTGCTTCTGCTGCATCTCACACAATAGAGCCTTAGTCCGTGCTTGTCCACGAGAGTAATAAATTAAAAAAGCCAATTATTCAAAGTCTGATAGCCTTCTCTGTTCGATCATTTTTCATTAAGTTAATGAACTTGAGGTAGAAGATCTGAATAGAGTAGAACCCATTTAAGATGTACTGTCTGCCTTGAAAAGCAAAATTTTATGCGAGTATGAAAAGTGGAAAAATAGTAGAGCGGGGGGGAGAGGGGGCAAGGTTGTGGCGAGTTTTGAAGAAGACCTAAAAGTGAGAAGCAAGCTAGAAAGAAATTGGCTTAGGGAAGACTGAGTGGAGAGGGGAGAAGTCTGAACCGAGCTTAGAGGTCAGCGTAAGGCCTGTCCAAAACCAAGGTGAGGCGAAAGGAGGGAAAACTGAAGGAGGGGAGAGGAAGAAACCTCTGGGGAAAGAGGGGAGGAGGAGAGGGGCCATGCTACACCAGAAATGGGCCAGCAATTCTTGCATTCAAAGCTGCTATTAGAACTGAGCTAGCAAAGGTGCAAAAACTCAGGGAGTCCTCACGGAGGCAGTTTAACCGGAGCCTTGTTCAAAGGTAGGGCTGTGTTGCAGCCAGTAGCCTAAACTAGCTGCGTGTGAGGTGGGAGGGCTCCCGCTGCCATGCAGCGATGGCAGAGGCTTGCGGAGGCTGAAGTAGCCCCGGGCTAGGCTTCCAGAGGTACCTGATCTCACTAATTGGAAGTTAGTTTTGGTACCGTTTCAAATACTCCAGTTCTAGCCTGGGTGTTGCCCACGCTGCACACCAGAGTCTTTTCCCAAGCGAGCCAAGATAACGCAGAGGGAAGGGTGAGAGGGAAGGAGGTTTTGGTCCGACGAATGATTGGCGTTACCGAAACTCCCAAGGGCCCTGGCGCTGGGCTCCGTCCGCGGGCTTGGTTGGAAAGGGTCTCTGTCCTGAAAAGTCTGTACTACAAATACGGAGCGGGAGCGGTGGGGTGGGAAGGAGAGGAGCAGATCAGTGCTGCAGTCTGCCGACATCGCGTGCCTGGTGATAACAGGAACAGAAGTTGGGTCTCCCGTGCCTCCCGCTGGCGCCCCGTCTCGTGAACCATGCTGCTTTTCCCTCGGTCGGGCTGATGTGCAAATTAAGATGTAAGGCAACTATCTCGAGAGTGCTGTCCCACACAGGCTTTTTTCGTCATTCCCGAGGATTTATTCTCCCTTCCATAGCTTTCCTCCCTGCAGTCTGTCGCTCATTAGACTGAGATTAGGATTATTTGAATTTCACCTGTCGGTGTGTGACTCTCTGAAAGAAGTATTTGTAAAAGCCGTTTGAAAAATGCACGGCTAGGAAAGCTAGAAGCAGAAAGGACACGTTAGATCATCCAGCACAATCATGGTTGTGGCCCACGAAGTGTTTTTTCCCCTCTGTATTTCGGAGCAGTTTACAGCAACGCTGCGTACCTTCTGCTGCTGTCCTTCAGCTGTTAACGCTAGAGGCCAAGGCGTCAATCGCAATCACTGGTTTTTTTAAATGAAACCTGCTTTTTCTTCCTTGGGCCGCCTTGATTCTTCGTTTTGTTTAACAATCAATAATGATGTAGGAAAGGAACGATGTCCCCGGCGCGATGCCGTGCCCGCTGCCGGTAGCGGGGGGCAGTTACGGGCAGGCTGGCTCTCCGCTGCCCTCAGCCCGGCCCTGTCTTGAGGCACAAGGTTTGTCTTCCTGTAATTGATGGCGTATCAAGTGAAATTGTGGGTGGTGGCGGTATCGCTGTCCCTATCTAATTCTTTCTGGAGCCTTGTCAAGTTCGTGGGCCGGATGATGATTATTCCCTTCAGATATGTACAGCTATTACTGTAATGGGCTTTTACTGAGCAAAGCCATGCTGTTAGTCTTTTCTTAGAATTATTCTCTCCAGCCGCTTGGCACAGAGAAGAGTTTATAAAGCTTTCAAGTAACACGTCTACTGTCTCTTAGTTCAACAAGTCTAGCAATGTAATTGTTGAAATAGCTCATCTGTGATTCCTAAAGACGTACCTGATCATCACCGTACCTTGTTCCTACATTTTACCTTTATGCTCTGCAGTTTGTTCTCTCCCAACTTCTGCCTGCTCCAGTGCCAGGTTTCTCTCATAAAATTAGGTTGTAAACTTTATGGAACAAGAACTTTCTTGCATGTTTGCATGATGGTGAGCACAGTAAGACTGACTTGCTGGCGCTCCTATGCAATACAAAAGAGCAATTCTTACATTTTGAGAATGGTTCCCTTGAGCTAGACCTTCTCTTTTTGGATTCTCCCCTACTTCTGTTTCTGAAGCAAACTGTTGGTTTTGCTGCTGTCAGTGTGCTTCCAACCTGTTTTATGTGATTGTTACAAGACTCATAAAGACTAGTTTAAAGCACATGGACATAAAATTGTGAAACTTGCCAAAAGGAACTCTATTTTTTGTTGGCTTAACCAAGGCTGCAGGGAATGTAAACTTAAAAAACAATGGTGGAAAAAGTGAAAGTTAGCACCCTCTCCATCTGATCAGTCTCAATGACATAAAAGGCAGTTATAGATCTTTTATAAATCTAGTAAGATAACTAAATATATTACTAGACCTGAATAATAGGGCAGTTTGAGGACCAAAATGGTTGTTTTCTACTGAGTTTCTTTCATGCTTGAAAGCAGTTGACAGTAAGTGATACGAATTGTGTAGCAGCAATAAATCTCCAGTATCGATATGTGCTGAGGTCAGTTACATTTTTGTATAAAATACTTGTTATTTCGCTATTGTGAGTCTTGATCTTAATGTAAGACATGCACAGCAGCAGTTCCTGCAGTGCAAAGGTAAATTGTTGTGACCTGTCTTTGTTGTTCTGGCTCAGGAGCTGACATTTCAGGATGGAAAACTTGTTGTACTGTGAATTGTAGTTGTGCTTATTCAGATCCATTGATACAGTATTAGTAATTGTTAAGTAATGGGAGAAAAGTGTTGATTAACGGTGTATTTTTTTTGCTTACTAGTGGGATGTCTTCCCTCTTGTGTTTTATGAAGCAAAGTCAACACAGCTGTAATTTTTTAACTTTCAGGTGTTCTTGGAAAAAAGTGCCTGCGCTTTGGGGCTGAAGAAGGACATGAGGAGTAAAAGGACCTGGGATCTCACTGGTCAGAATGAAACAGATGTTGAAAGATTTTTCAAATCTGTTGTTAGTAGTGCTCTGTGACTACGGTGAGTATTAGAGCTATCAAGGGAAAACTGTGAGATGTGTATTCACAGGGTGGTTTTGGATGGTGCTGTTGCCAGGTGATCTGTTGAAATTGGATGCTGCAGAAGCCACCACTGATGTGCACAGAATATAGTCTAGATCTTATGCAATATTTAGGTGGAAAACGCAACTTGCATAAACTGCCCCTTTAGATAAGAGTGGCGGGAACCTTTCCTGCTGTAAATTTGCTCAGATTTCCGTGGGCATCACCGAGGGACTAGCTGTGTTAGAAGCAGTAACTGGAACTCTGCTCTCTTGTAAGACTCGTATTTCACAATGAACGTCATGGAAGATAGACCTGTTTTAGGTATCTGTACCAGGATGGGTGGAATTCCACCGTACAACTACCTGTATCTCTCCATTAACTATAAAGGGAACCTATGATGGTTGGCTGAGCTCCATTAACTATAAAGGGAACCTATGACGGTTGGCTGAGATGTAAGCATCTACAGTACAGGCAACCTCCTATGACTGAGTGAGCCCCCATCTGATGGACCTAAGCTGCCACTTAGAGAACTTTGGAGAAGAGCAGAGGTGTTCTTTCCTCTGACCGTATAAGAAGCCAAAGGATGGTGTTCATACTCATTCAATTTTAGTCATGTAAAATTAGTCAGAGGCTAGTCAGAGGCAATCAATCAGTCTCCTTTGAATAGTCCACGTACAAATCAGCACATATTGATAGCAGCTCCAACTCATCTGCAATCTGAGATACATGGAATGAAAAAGCACCTCCTTCTTGCCATCAGCTGCCAGGGAGGGAGGTTAGATGACTGTAAGATGTCTACAAGCTGAGAGGCATCCTATGCATGGTGTGTCATCTTTTCCAAGAATGTGCTAAGTAGGAAATAGATTTGCAAAGGGAATTAATTCCTTATTGCACAGTGAATTAGAAATTTTGAAAATGGGACTCAGTTCCTAAATAATACATATGTTTTTGAAAATTACATTCCTAATTTAAAAACAGGTGTTGTTCTGACAGCTGCAGTACATTGTCAAACCATGCTAAAGGATTAAGCCATGCACTGCTGAAACGTCTATAGCATGGAAAAAAGATTGTTTAGTCCTTGCTTATGGAATGAGCTGTGGTGGCAGGTAGTTCACAGACCAAACAGCTGAAGATGTCTTCTTACAAAGGAGAGAAATGGACCAAAAATGTATGCAGTTTGCTCTCCTTGTATGAGTGAGAAAAATCTGATTATAGGTAATGATTGAATACTAAGTATGCCCAGCTACTCATGCCTCTGTGCTTGCTCCATCTCTGCTCTAGAACAAGGGACCACTGGAAGGTGTAAAGAGCCTAGAATTGCCATCTTTTAAGTGAAGTTAATTCCAGCAGAAGTGGAGACACTTGTCTATGGCTTTTTAGTACCATTTCTTCTTTTAATAAGACAAAGTTAACTAGCCAGGTTAGGAACACAGCACTGAGTGGGGAACACAGTGAAGGTAAGTATTAAATTCACTTAACCCAAGAAGTGAGGTGAATGATTGCAATATCCACTGGTTCTCAGTGAGCCAGTCCTGCAGGCATTCACAACTAGTTGACTCAGAGGTAAAAGCTACTATTCCTGAACTTTATAGAGCGTGGCATAGTAAGTAATTACAAGGTGCAGTTAAAGAGCTATATCTCTGCTGCAAACCTTAGGTGCATCATCTTTTGCCTTATTTCCAGTTAAAGGGTAGTCCGTAATTCAGAAAATGTCTTCCAAACAGTTCTGTGTATACACACCTTTGAGTATCACATGTGTACATAGTTTTTAGATAACTATTTCACTCATACTTCTCTGTTTCAGACCAAGACTATTTTTAAATGATCCAGTATACTCTGGAAAATTCCTGTAATGCTAGAAAAAGCCCTAACATACAACAAAACAGTATTCTCACTTCTTACCGGTTTTTCTGATGTGTTTGTTCTTCTTAGCTCTGTGCTACTGGTGGCTGACAAGCCAACAGCACAACCCAAGTTGGCTTAAACACAGTTAAAAAAAATAAATATCAGAATAACACCCTCAAATAGTTCTTCTCACTCTTCAGTGAAAACAAGGATTTTCCTTTTGATCTTTTTAAGAGTGAGTTCTTGCAAAGACTTCCCTGGCAGGTTGTTGGCGCCACAGCCAGGCTCCATTCAATGGCAGACCATTGTAACGACAACCAAAAATATACAAATGCACTGAAAGCTGCCCCTGACTGGCTGTCCAAACTACTGGGACCAAGTTTTGGCATGTGACACTGTCATGTGTGCGCAGTAGGCTGGAAGGCAGCTGAAGGAGCTTGCGATGGAAGCTGGCTACTTCTGACTGGCGCCTTTTGGAGCATCGTAAAAAGCTGCTATGTGGGCTGTCCATGAGCGCAAAGTTCTTGTGTTATTAACAAAAGATGGGGGAAAGGATGCTGTGAACTGGGGTGCACCAGTCAGAGCTGTGCAATGCTGTAACAGCATCCTCCAGTAATGCTCGCTTTCCTCGCTTCCCAAGTGAACTGCATTAGGGTTGATGGGAGCTACATGGCAGTCCCCTGGCCTCTCTCCAGTCCTCCCACACACATACACGGTGGTGTTACTATTTCTTGTCCGAGCCATTCCAAATAAAAAATAGTGCAAGAGAGTCAAGACAGTTGTAAAAGAGAGCAAGGACAGTAGAGCAGTAGGTACAAACATCAATGCTTTTCATTATTATCACTTTAATGTTTTTGCTCTAAGTTTAAAGCTTGAAGTTGGAATTTTTCATGCTGGATTTTTGCCATGGTCTGATTTCTTTTTCCCTTGTAATGTTTCAGCTAAGTTGAATCTAGCCAATTCTTTGTAGAGAAATGCATCATTTTGCCCGTGTTCAAAGAAACAAAATCTCAGCAACTCGCAACCATTTCACTGGGAAGTTCTACCACACCTGTGGGAACTTCATGTTTGTTAGAGTGCTGATGTTGGCCTGGGACATGCTTTCTGCTGTCCTTATGAAGACTTGCCCAGACTTGGTCCAAATCTGCGTCCTTGCAGATGAGTTAGTGATGAAGTTCTCTGAAGGGTCGAGTGTGCCCCAATTCCTGTGGGCTCCTCGTGCCAGCCCCAGGCAATACTGTGCGTGCTGCTGGCCAGGGCAGCAGAGTTCCCCCACATCTGTAATATCGGGCAATAGAGTTGCTTGTCCTGTGCTCTCTGCTGTTATGCTGGCAGTGAGCAGGAAAGGTGGGAACTTGCTGGAGTTAATTGCAGGCCCAAGGAACCGGGGAAGGTAGAAGAGCTATAAGGCAGAGCGCCAAGGGCAGAAGTTTGGAGAACCATGGTAACAGTAAGGGAGTTAGGTTAGTACCCAAGAGGTATTGACCGTAGGTGACGGTAGGAACACTACTGGAAAATATGGGCAGGCACAGATGACAGAATCAAAACATGAAGAGCAAGGAGAATGTGTTGCTGGGCAATTCATAGAGTGCCATGTTTCACAGGCATTCAGGGTCTGTTTCCAACTCTCTGGGTGTCCGAGTCAAGATCGGGTTTGCTGGGGTGCTGTGTGCTCACCACAGCTGGGATCAATGGGATCCTGCTTTGGATGTCTGAAGGACCATTGTATTTAAAATCAGGTCCTGGGTTTCTTACAGCATCCACAATTAGTTGATGCTTGACAGTTTTCACCTTTGTGCCTGTGCCTTGCTTCCTAACACACTAAACAAGAATGGTGACATCCTCTTGTCTTTTGGGGATATTGGAAGGATAAACTCATTAATGTTTCTAATGCACTAATGTACTATAAGAACACAATAGAAGAGTCCATAGGGGAAATGACTAATTCTGTGTTGTCACGATGGATTTTGGATGGTGTGCAGTCAATAATACATGGGACCACCCATGGAAGAATGAGAACAAAAGAGCCCTCTGGTAACGAGCACCATTCTTCTGCCAAACGAAGCAGCGTCTTGTGGAAATGCAAGTTAAAGACTGAGTTATAGTACATATATGTAAGAGTATATGCATGATTTATACGAGTAAGGCTGTGCGTGCCACCTTCATTCGGACTTTATGGATGTGGTTGGAGCTGGTTATTTTGAGGACATGTTACAGCTGGTGGAGAATAATAGGCTCTTCTAGTGCATACTGCACCTCACCCTGATGTAAATGTCTATAGCTGTTCAGATGAATTTCTTCCTGAAAATTTTCCCTGCTGACAAGAAAGCGAATCCAGGGTGACTAACTCAAATTGAAGCTTAGAGTGGTAGGCGTCTAATATTAATGTGAGATGAGTCCTGCTACTCCTGACTGCTGAGTGCTTGCCTTGGCAGTTGCAGTGTTTTTCCAGCAAAGCTTTCTTTGAGGTAATCTTAAGACATGTGTAACAGATTTAACAAGTCAAAGTATTGTTAGTTGATACTACTTATGAAAGGATTGCTTTAACTGAAGTTTTACACTTCTGTAGCACCTTCCACCCAAGACTCAGAAGCCTTTTCCCAGACAATTAATTAAATAAAGATGTCTCACAGCGCATTCTGTATCTGGAACAGATGTATGCAGTTCCCATTTTTCAGATAACCTTTCTGTGTCTGAAATCTGGAAGTTTCAAGCAACGCAGAAAAGCTAGCTGAGCTGAGAAGGGAAATGTGATTTTCCCAATCCGTTGCTTTAGATATCATCTATCCCCGCTAGTTACAGCACGTCTCAGGATAATTTGGCAACTTGCACAAACATGGTCATGCAAGAAATGCATTTAAAAAGACTGCGCCATTTATAATGAAATGATGTCATTTAGACATGTTGCACCACATCTGAGACAAGAAAAGTGCTGCAGTCACCATCACTGTTATTTTCAGCTCTTTCACTCAAGTGTCTCTGCGATGCAAATGAGCAAAATGAAAGATTCATAAGACAGAGCAAGAGAAGAGGCTTCAAAAAGCATCATGCAGACTTCCTATTTTATTTAATTTGGGGGACATTTTTCATGTTTCTGTATTAAGAAACTACTGTCCTTTTTTTTTTTTTCTCAAGTAAGTGGAACAACAGGTGGCCACTGTGAAGTGGACTTTAAGAATCTATAAGTGAAAGAAGTTGGGAAGTTTGAGAATCTATCCTGATAAATGAAGTTTTCTGTGAATCTTTTGGGTTGTGGGTTGGTTTTTTTTTTCTTTTTTAAACCTTGTTTTTAACCTTCCTGAACATGTTACTGCAGTGGACTTTGAGCTGCTCCAAACCCAGTCCCTGCACAAAGTAGAGGTGGTGAGCTCTAATTGCTATAGCTAGGACCTTTTTTTTTTTGTGACCTGATTCACCTTGAAAAGTTTGAGAAATGATTCTTAAATATCCACTTTATAAATATTTTTTTTTCTTTCATAAGGTAGATAAAAAATCAGTTGTCTCTTTGGTTCTTAATACTGTTGTGAAACTGTTTTCCTTTCAGTTCTCAGTGAAGTGGAGTATCTCCTGTTGGAGCGCCCAGGTCATGTAGCCTTCAGCAATGACACAGTGTCTGTGGAATATCAGTACTATAGTGGTGGTAATGTGACAGCAGAGCATCTGTCCATCCTGTTGCTGGATGCCAGCACCAACGAGATAATTGCAAGAAAACAGCTTCCAGCAAATCAGTCCCAGGGGAGGGTAGAGTTTGAGTGTGTCCATTTCAAGAGAGCTGGGGACTTCTTGTTCAGAATGGTCTCTCCCAGTGATAACAGCAGTGCTGCCCAGGGGAGCAGAAGAAGCATGTCCACCCTACATGTGGAATGGCCTGTATTTCACATTGATTTGAACAAGAGTTCAGAGGTGCTTGGGAGCTCCCTTCAGGTTGGACTTTTTACAAACGAGCAGTTGTGTGCCATGAACGAGACAGTGGTTTCATTGGATGTGATATTCACCAGCACCCTTTATGAGTTCGGAAGAGTAAGCTCTGATGAGACTTTGGGCATTAGAACTAGCAAAGGAATCCCACTGTCTAGGTCCCAGTGGGTAGAGTTTGACTGCCCATCCGTTGGTCAAGAAACATACATCACTGTGTTACTGAAATCGTTAGAAACCCATTCCATCATTGCTTCCATAGGACCCATAGATCTCCTCCACAAATTTGGATACAGACTGGTTGTGGCACCAGAAGCAACATGCAAAACTTCGGTTCAGGTCTTCATAGTCTCTCCACCGTGTACTTCTATCAGCGGAAAAATTGTCATCTATAAAGAGGCTCTCAAGCATCCTAGTCAAAGAACAACTTGGCTGTATGAAAACACCCTTCACCCAGGAGACAACAGGACAGAATTTAACTGCACTTTGTTTGATGTGGGGAAGAACAAATACTGCTTTGACCTCTTTAATTTCTCAAACCGAAGCCATTTCCCGACAAGAGTTAAGGAGTGTATGATGATCCAAAGGAATATGGGTTTGTACTGATGTTTGTCCTCTTTTAGCCAAAATCAGCACTCTTCCCAGCCAACATGGGTAATGATTGTGGTGTCCCCTGTCAAATAGCTGTTTTTGGGTCTCCTACACGAGACAAAATAGTTGTAATGTCATATGCAGATGGGAACAAGATGGAGTAGAGTGTTATGTAGAGGCACACACAAGGACATTTGGTAACAAATGCCACTGTGATGGCTTAAAACTGCACTAAGCTCACACTAAGTACCAGCCGAAACCGTTTGGGGCATTCTCAATGATTTATCTATCTAGTCCGGGTAAAAGTGAAACTTGTCCCTCTCAATGAGGTAAGAAGCTACGGCAGTAGATCTGGCCCATTGGAAACAATAAAAGTAGGATTAGCCTTGCCTACATCTAAGTGTCTCAAAGCCAAGGGTCCAACATTAAGTAGTTGTCTAGCTTTTTAGTCAAGAGAGACAGGCATCTCACAAGGGTGATTCATGGATATAGAAGATACATGGGCTGAATCCTCACCTGGGGCTCTTTTTCTGTAGCCCATTTGCTGTAGAGTTTGGAGTCCTACCTGTTAGATACACAAATTTTGGTGTGATGAATCAGGATTTGGCCATAGCGAAAGACACTTTGTGTCACTTGGACAGCTTGCAGATTTTTCAAGTAGCCTTTCAAGACATGTCTCTGCTGCTTAAAACAGACCGGGGTGCATTTTCTGACCCATGAGGCCACCTGGCAGATCATGGGTCACATTTGTATAGCTAAACTTTTCCTCCCATACAAACTGCGAACTAGGGACAGTCTGTGGTCCATGTAGTCCCTTGGACCATGACCACGCATGGTCTGGGAGAGTGCTGGTTGGCAGAAGCCAAAACCATGTCCAGGAGTATGAACGATCATGGTTAAGGAGTGATCGCAGTTGAGTCTGACCACAAGACAGAGCTCGAGCCCATTCCCCAGCCCTGTTTAAGGAATATCTGTACATTCTATTTATATCTATACATCTTATGCAGCTGTAGCTTCAGAGGTGGCAGTCCATGGTTTGGCAGAGGCTACAAATCACAGCAGCATGGCAGAGGAAGCAGAGGAGCTAAATGTCCTTCTCATCCCTCATTTGTGGCAGGCAACCACAGTGCGGGATGGACTGTGTGTGCACAAGGGGATGGGAGTTGGGTTGCGTTGGGTTAGGCTGTGTTGCCTACACCCTGGAATGGAAAAGTGCATGTTCTCATTTGGAGCAGGCTTGTGTCCGTAGGTAATGAATTAGTCTTTCCCATCTGCACACTTCAAAGAGTTTGGGTTGAAAGGTTTGAGATGTACACCATTTTCTACACCTCCCTTCCCTGGTCTCCCTGAAAAGGAAGTGCGGGAACTTGAGCCAAAAGAGGGTCATTGCGCTTCATGGGCTGCTATCTGAGTGGGCTCATCAGGAGACCGGGAGTGTAGGACATGCTCCAGAGCACACAGTCCAGACACAGCCTACCTTAATTAGGTTCCTAGTATTGTGTGGTCTTACTTTGTACTATTTCATAAATCTAAAACTGTTAGCTGTTTAATTAACACTCTGTACTAAAAATGACCTCTGTTTTCACCACATGCCAAACTCAGTACGTAGTTCTTCTCTTGATCTTAACTTCCCATCTGCATTCTCTGTTGGCACTCTCTCTCTTCCTTTGGCATAAGAAAGTCTATCTAAAAATGAAAGCATATTATTTTCTTAATGGAGATAATTCTCAAGGAAAAAGGAAGAGAGAATTCTAATTCTTTCTCTGTGCTTGGGTGGTATGTTACAGTGATATGATCTAGATAACTACCCTGACAGATGAATACCTAGGATATGACATAGATATGTTTCTGTGCTCAATATTTGACTCTTTTAATTGATGAGATCCACCTTAAGCAATGACTCCCTGCAGTCTGCTTTGTTTCCTTGGGTTCCCCGATAGCACCATCCTTACAAGCACAGTCGAAAGAATCAGGCTATGCCTGTGCGGAACGGAGTGAAGTCAATAGCTGCCAAGTTAGAAGTGTCAAATCTACAAAGCCGGTGAAAGCGAAACCACACCATGTAGCCATAAATAAAATGTCAGCCTGAAATTAATTAGACTGCAGCACATCTGACTTCGTGCCTGTATCTGCGAGACTTCAAAGCCCGCAGGCAGCGTTTGAAAGGAGCGGGGTGCTCTGGGAGGGGTGCATCAGCCCGAAGCCACGACAGGCAGAGCGAACCTGCGCTGCCTGCGATGGCCATCCACCTCCCGGCTGCTTCGGAGAGCCCTCTCCTGAGCCCTCTCGCCCTGCTGCAGGGCACCGTGAGACGGCGTGCATGGACCCGGACCCCCGATAGCTGTTGGTGTAAAATGTGCGGCTGCTGCACAGCAGGCGCCTCTCCTCCAGTCGCTTCTTTTCTGCTTTGGACTTCCTGAACTCACTCAGTTTAAGGCAAGGAGAGGTGGCGAATCCTCTAGTCTGGGCTTCTGTGCTGCAGGGGCCATCACTTTTCATCCAGTTACCCTGGTGTCGAACCCCACAGCTAGTCTTTGCAGTTGACTGCTGCTTATCCTCCAGAGAGTTATCTGGTCTTTTGTTGAAGGCACCACAAAAGAGAGACTTTTCTGGTAATTTCAATCAATGCTGTGCTTTGATTTTTTTTTTTTTAAAGAAAGGAAACTCTGTGTGTTTCATGACTAAAGCTCATCTAGCTTCATCCTCTAGTGACTGGCTCTTACTCTGCTGCTCTCTGCTAGAGGAGACAGCTGTTCCCTATCCACTGTCTTTCCCCCGTGAAGGCGTTTGCACATCCAGATCATCTCAGTCCTTCCAGATTATCTCAGTGTTCTGTTTAATAAACTGAAGAGATTGAGTCTTTAATTGGAAGGCCTTTTCTTCAGGATTTGATTAATTTTCTGGCTCTCTTTGGCTCCATTTCCATTATTTTAAATGCTCCTTTTTGTTTGATGCCAGGGGTGCCAGCTTTGGGTGCTGCGTTCAGACATCCTCCTCACTGGTGCTGCTTGAGCAGTAGCACTCTCCTTACCCCTACCTTTGCTTTCATTGCACTAATTGCATCAGCTAATTTTGCCATAACTTTTACCCAGGAAACTCCTCTTGAGCTGTATTTGTGTATGACCTTTCAGTATGTAGCCTACCATCCTGCAGGTACAATTTGTATTCCTTCATCCTACATTTGGCATTCTGCTGATTTATGATCTACTTTGCTTCGGTTATCCTAACTTAGCAAGTACCCCACATTGCTCCATACAGCTGCAGTATCTACTTATGTCATCACAGGAGTGACATATTTTCTCAGTAATGGTTTTATATTTATTTTTGTGTCAACTAGGCAAGCATAGTACAGCACTGAGCCTTATACTAATCCCTTTGGAATCTCTCCAAATGCATTCCCACTCAGTGATGGTTTTCTGTTGACAATTGCATATCAAATCTGTCACTCAGCCAGTTCTTACTTCATTTAGCATATGCTCTATTATTACGAAGCAGAGATACTGTCATGTAAAAGATCAAAGCTCCTAAATCATTAAAGTTATCTTCATCCAAACGACAGAGGATGAGATAAGAGAAGATTATTTTGCCACACCCATTTTCCATAGATTAGGCATCAGTTATATTCCTGACCCTTTGTCAATCCTGCTTCTTACTCCTCATCCCGGCCAGGTTTAGTACAGCCTGTGGAACAGGAACCTGGCTTGTGTCTGGAGCAGGAAGGAGAAGGTTCCCGGTGGCCCTGAGCAGGCCGGGGCAGCAGGTCTTCCCACCCAGGCCATCAGCTTCAGAGCAAGTGTCACAAAAAAGCTTGTGCTATCTAAGACTGTGAATATGTCTATTAAAGACGGGGAATACGTCTGTTAAATGTGAGCCAGCACTTGTGCAGCTTTCTGTAGACTCCAACTGGAGAACCTATAAAAAAATAACAGTGAGATGTGAGTCACTTCATTCATCTCAGTGGGGTGTTAACTGTTTCACACAGGTGACTTTCTAGAGAGAGTCATGCAGCTATTTTTTTCCCTGTGTTTGACTGGATTATTTGAATGTCTGATGTAGGAAACTCTGTTAGATCATCTTACCCAGCAACAGACGCATTGCAGGTTGATTCTTTTCAACGCTTTATCCTGTGCTTTGCTCATCTGGGATTTAAGTGTCCCCAGCAGTGAGACTTCTGGGAGGAGAGGAGTGAGCAGAGTATCTGGGCGTCAGGCAGGGATATACAACTTCCATCAAGTTCCTGCTCCCTGAATAAGACTGTATGAATCAGACCTGCCTATCTGTAGGAAAATCTGGGAACCAGTTTGCTCTGTTGCCTGAATCTGTACCTGGCTTGCATTTATTTAGAAACAGGCAGATGCAGGGGATCTGGGTATGCTAGGGCTGGTTTGTGCCCCATCCTCTTCTCCTGTGTCAGTGAATGCTTCATCTCCACACTCCCAGCATTTTAGGAACAACTCAGGTGTTACAGACTCACTGGGATAGCGCTTAGCTTCTGAAAAAAAATTTTTAGGCCATGCCGCCACAATTCTTGAAGTTGCCTGTTTGTGGGGAAAAGACTGTAATTTGCGCAGGTGGAGTCTAGGGTTTTTTCCTTTAAAGAGAACCTAGTCTTTTCGTTGTCCAAATTAGTAACCTGTTGGAGCATGCCACCATTTCAGTGCACCCAGGCTTCATTTCCATGGAAATAGAGAAACTCAGAACAGGTGAGAAGGGTGTTTTCCCAGGTCTTGTCCAAACACCGATACAATGTGTGTACACCCAGTCTCAGGACCTAAAAACTGATCTCAACTGCAATCCCCCAGGCTAGGGTAGGTGTTTACATGAGCCTGTAAATAATTAGTGATTTTGTCCCATATCACTGGTCTTGTTGAAGTGCTTAGGACTATCACGTGCATCAGGCTGGAAGGATGATGCTGAGCATCCCTCGCTGACTGCGCTGTTGGATAGCACTGCATTCTCAAAGTCTTATGAACGCAGAAATCTGAGGGGAGATATTTATGCAGAGCAACAATTAACACAGTTAATTGCATTTATCTTTCATGTTGGCAGATCTGCCAACTGTCAGCTATTTCAAACTAACTCATCAGTTAGATGTCTTCACGTTGATAATTGATTCTTCGATTGTACGTGAAAAAATTCACACTTATTAGAGCTAGTTTGCAGTGCATGCCTTCTGGTTTTTCCCCTGGTGCTTTGGATCTGTTTGTCTTACATAGAGGTTAATCATTTCATTTCCTTGGGGGAGAATAAACTATGCTTCATTTTCTTTTACATTCTGGTAATTGCAGAAGGTTGCAGAGCAAGTTGCAGGAGTTTAAATCTCCTGTCTTTCATGGGAGCTGGAGCATTTCATGCTCGCCTGCTGCTTAAGGCGCATATTCTTAGCCCCAAAGCTATGGATGCCAAGTGTTTGCTAAGGAACTCTGTGCCCTCAGCTGAAGCCAAAGTCAGTGAAAAGTGCCCCGGAGCAATGGGCACATCATAGGTTTGATGTCAAAGTTAGAAATCCTAAATGCTTGTGCATTGAAGCCCACAGACCTCAATGCGGAGGCTGCTGAGCACTCTCCACTATCACCAGTGTTAGCACTGGAGGCAACCAGAACCTTTCTGGGTCTGGCTCTGTATCTGACTGTAATTAACAGAAGTTTAAACGAGCAGGGAATGTGGAGAGAGGGAAATGGGCTAGCTCACACACTGGAAATTAAGGCAGGGACTCACCAAGCTGCTCACATAAAGTAGTCTACGAGGAGGTAGGTGCTTCTCCAGCTAGTCTGCCTCCCTCTGCCAGTGATGAGGAACACTGCTGGAGTCTTTTGTGATCCTGATATGAAGAAAAATGTCATGAGTTCCCCAAATACTGTGATACCATGAAGCCTTTTGGAGGAGGGATCAGTGAGCCCTTGACTGACTACTGATTATGGCCATTTTTTTTCTTGCTGCCCTCACTAATAGATCTGCTGGCCAGCTGATGTGATTTTGCAGCTGTCCAGGGTCTGTACCTTTGAGGGACTCCTTACCGCAACAAACTTCTCAGTTCCCCCCTCCTTGGCATCCTCTGACTCCTTTTCCTCCTGACACAACACACCATCCAGTCTTGCTCCATTTCGCACTTCACTGGGAACTGGCACAGCTGCAAACTGGAGGAGGAGTGCGAAAGCTCAGCCTGCCTCTGGGCCCCTCTCCCCTGCTGCAGGAGCTCTGCAGCTCCAGAGACAGAGGGGTGAAAGCAGAGCGCTGCACAAAGAGCACAAAGTGAAGACAGCCTGGGATCATGGATATCGCAATTTTGTGGTAGAGTCAGTGGCAGACAGCCGGGGAGGTCACTTGGTCTTGTGTGGGCTTACCGCCGCAGCACCACGGGGGTGTCTCGCCATGCCCATCTCTACTCTGCATTAGGCAAGGCAGACGTACGCGAACATGCATGCACACAGATATGCGTGAGTATGTGCCCACACATGCTTTACAGCCTTGGCTGACCGCACAAGTGTAAGCTCAAAACTTCTGGGCCCCATCCTGCAATGCAGGTGAGTACCTGCTTGCAGGAGAGCAGCCCCGCTGGTTCTATTACGCTGCTCGCATTAACGTTATTCTTACTGGTGTGCTCACAAAATTTGTAGGACAAGCCCCAAAGCAGTTAAAATTTCATGTTTATTAAAACACAACTGTATTTATTTTTTTTAGAGACTTTTAAAAATAATAACACTATGAACAATTCAACAACTGATTTAACATGAAATCATAAAGCCATTTCCAGTCATGCAACACTGTCAAGTCCTTTGACATCGTAACTTGGTCACTGTTCAGGAGCTCGGGGGCAAGCTAGCAGCAAAGCAACTGTGTAATGAAATTAAAGATCATGACCTGTGTTGGCAGTAGCAACACCATAAATTATTTAAAGGAGCAAACTTTAACAAACTTAATTACTTTTTTTTTTGATTTAGCCGATTTTCCACTTTATCTGTGAGCAGTGAAATGGAGTTAAGTGGTCTATTGTTTTTCTTTCTGGCAGGTTCCAAAACCAGGCCACCAAGTCAACTGACCCATCGGAGGGTCCTCAGGGGTTTTCTCCTTTAAGATTGCACCTGGACTCATGCGTTAGTTTGGAATTTGAAGTTGTGGTCCTGCTTTCAGTGTGACAACTGTCAGATATGGGCAGGAACGGTCCTCTTCTCTCTCTGCGTTCTTGCTGCTGTAAAGTTTGAGTGTTGAACACTGGAAGAGGATGTTGTCAAAGCAAAAGAGGGATTTCATTACACATTAAAAAATGATAATGTTTGAGGTAGTATTAGAACCTGAGTCTGCCTCCACTTAAAATAAATAAATGAACCTGCAAATTTCATCTTGAGTTAATTGCCTGACCATAAGCGATAAAACAATAGGGACCTGTAAGCTGTCAAAGGAATGATTCAATAACACGTTTGTGTGCTGAGAAGATAATAAAGAGAAAAACCAATATTGCTGTTTCATTAGGCCTTGTAGGCTTATCCTCCTTTCACAATAATATAAATCAGGAGTAACTACACTTAAGTAAATGAAGCTATCCTGCTGTAAAAGCACTATTTGTCAGGCAAGAATTGGATGAATATATAAATTACTAACCCATTCCGGAGATTTGTGGATTAATTTCCGTTTGCTGTTTTTCCAAGCAGAACCTGCCTGCCAGTTGACTGACCGCTGTGTTGCTGGCTGGCACTGGAGTGGAAAAGGGAAAAGAAAAAGTGGGAGCCTTGCCCCAGACTCTGATGGGAACAGGAGCAGGTCCCTGGATGCTGCTTGCTCTTGTGGTGTTGCCGTTTGCATTGTTTGGTTATTTATTGCTATTTTTCTTAAATAAGAGAAGACGAATGGCTGTGTCTTTAAAGGTAAGGAGGCAGACACATTCCTCATTGCTGTGAGCTTGTGTGTTTGCAGAAACATGGAGCCCGTGGCAGCCCTGGAGCCCCTGCAGCGTCACCTGCGGGGACGGCGTCCGGGAGCGCTTCCGAGAGTGCCTCACCTCCTTGCCGGCAAAACCAGGCTGCGCTGGATTACCGAGGGAGACTTCCTTGTGTTCGCTGGAGGAGTGTTTGTGTATGTAGTTCTGCTGTCCTCTTCCCTGTGGTTGCGTGTCTGCCCTGGCAAAAGCAAAGGGCTTTTTATTAGAAGGGCTTTGTAAAATGGAAGCATCCGATTTCTCCTTCCGTTGTATTGATTTTGGAGGGGTTATCACATTCCTGTGGTTGATGGAGTAGGGTGGGAGCGTACATGCATTTGTGGGACAGCTGGAGATAGGGCTCCAAGGCATAAGAAGAAGATTTCTGAATGCTGTGGGTGCCATGGAAGGGGTTTAAAATCTCCAGCATGGCCAGGGAGTGGAGAAGGGCTGAAGGAGAGATCTTGGGGCTAGCAGAACATGTTCAGTACCGAAGGACAAAGACTCCAGGCAGTAGAAACCTATTAAAAAGTGAAAACCTATTAAAAGAGGGCTGATTCCAGCTGGGACCCGCAGTGTGGGGTCCCCATTCTGGGAGGTTTTTTTGGTGGCAGTGCCAGGTCTCGCCCTGCTCCAGCCTGCCACTGCTGTTGGCCAGTGACAGGGCAGGCTGGCTGGTGCTGGTGGGTGGCAAGTAGGTATGGATACAAGAGACCTGAGCCTCCTGTAAAGCAAGAGGGGGTTACAGCAGCTGCATGGCCCCTGGTGAGGCTGGATGAGGCTGTGCCAGCACCATAGTTGCGTGCTTGCAGCCAACATGAGGGGAAGGAGAAGTGGCCCCTTTTAATGGGGTGCTGGTGCTCAGTCCATGCAAAACTTTTGCTTCTTGCAAACTCCCAGCTGAAAAGGAGGGTGCTAATGCCAAGGGGCCCCAGAGGTCCATCTGCTCAGAAACTGACTGATCTACAAGCTCCAATGCCTTCATGCCCCACGGGTGCCACAGGGGGCAGGAGAGGGGAAGGGAAGGTGCCCAGGGACTCTGCAGGCTCCTAGGCTCTCAGGCTTTAATTTAACAGATAATTTAAGCTATTACAAAGTGAGCAATGCCTTACCCCTTGCTTTGGGTACTTCCATGCACTTGCTTGTGTGGGCAAAAGTGGAGTGTGGAGAACTGGAATGGAGCCAGCTAAAAAATAGACAGTTTGGGGATGTGGGAAAGTTGTTTATCACATGGCCACTGCAGTGCTTGTGCCACTGAAAAGGGAAGGGCAGCAGAGGGGGAGAATGTGTAGCTGGAGCAGGAAGAGGACTCCTTTTTTGATGGAGGTGTTGGCTTGAACCAGCTTCGAGGCATTTGTTGAAAGAATGCCTCAGAAGTATACAGGCAGGACTGAAATGTATTGTGGAGCACTGTAAGAAATGGGTTGGTATTAAACAAAAGGTCAGGTGAAGGAAAAATACTAAAAATACTAAAAATACAAACAGCACCCGGGCAGTTTTAAGAGCTTGTTGTTAAGGTGTCTGATGTTTTTAATGACTGGAAAATGTGGGCCTTGTGGGTTTGCTTATTTCAGAAAGCTGTGACCGTAAGCAGAGAGGAACAAGTCAGCTGTTTAGGGGCCCAGCTTAAAGCTAATGCCCAGCTCTGGGGCTAGTTGTCTTCTTTATGCCAAACTCTGTCAGACTGCTGGGGGCAGTGATGCCACCAGCGAAATGCAGCGGGGTAGTTGGTGTTTTTCTAAAGCTGATGCTGAGCTGTGCTATTCCGTGCCTCCTGTTACCTGCTGGAGGGGTATTTCCATAAGCACAGTGCTTGGCTTGGCTCCTTGCCTGCCTGTTCGACCCCACTCCTCTGGAGCTCAGGGAGCAGTCCCGGTGCACAGAGCTCCCCGGAGTGGGGTCTGTGTGCACGGAGCATGTGCTGGACGCGTGATTTGGGTGTGCACCTTGCTTTACACGCACAGAAGTGACAGGCCTCTCTGGTGCTTCTCGGAGGTGGCACTCTTTCCACGCAGGTGTGCAACTGTATAAGGCTTATGATGGTTTCCAGAGAGGTCAGCGGTCCTGCGTGTGCACAGTGGACATGCCCATGGCAGTCTGGTTGGAGTTTCTGACAGCGCTCAGCAGGTCTGGACAATCCTGAAATTCCAGCGGGGTCTCTGGGTTAATAAAGAGGGTTTATGTATAGAAAACCCAGATGCACAGGAAGCCTGCATCTGCACCCATTGCCATGGGATCATCTGGAGGAACTACCTCACTTCTCTCCTGCCCGTGGTTTCTAATCCTTCTGCTCCCACGTCAGGCAGCTTCCTTTACAGAATCACCTGCATGATGTCATGTCATTGAATCTTAGGTTGCTCGAGAAGTGACATGACGCTGTGATCTTACAGTGTTCCTCTGCTGTCTGATCTCAGGCTGGGAGTGTCATTCCCCCCACCCCTCAACTGTCCGCTCCTTTCTGAAGCAGGAAAGCTTTTTTTGAGCATAACTATTTTTGCAGTCATTAGTCCAGCAGATGGAGCAAATGGCTGAATAAACAAAACCAGCACGCAGTCTAGGGGCAGAGGTAGATGAGGTGGAGAGAAGCAAACTTAATTGACTTAAGCCTTGTTTCAAACCTCACTGTTCGCTAGCTGTTAGCTTTCTACTCCAAATGATATAGCACAGTGTGCATTACAGATAGAAAATGGAGTCTTTAGAAAATAGCTGTGAGACTGAGAGATGAGCAACGAATGACTTGCTCTGCTGTGGTGGTACTGAACAGAGCAAATGCTGGTCCTGCCTTCTCCCCTGGGGTCACTTCCCACTCAGGCCCCTGGAATGGCAGTGCTTCGTGCTCCAGGCATGATGGCATTGGGCTGAATGCAAGTTTTAGGGATCCTCCAAAAGAGTCTGAGCAGGCAGTGGTCTTGTTCTTTATGCTGATGTCTCAGAGTGACATGAAGATCAAGGCTAATCCCAGGGCAGGATTTTTCAAAGGTCTTGGGGCTGTCAGGTAGCCCTGAGTCAAAGAAATGGGTCTCCTGCCCACCCAGCACCCTGCATGTCTGTTATCGTAGCAGCATGAGACCTTCTGGCCTGTGTTCATAAGTGCGTTTGTGTGTTCTGCACACCTAATAGCTGTGCTACCAGCTCGTTGTTGAATGAGTGTTCTGGATTATGGGAAGTACATGGTGTCTGCTTCTCATTATTCTGCAGACGCATTTTCTATGGCTGGATCATCACTGTGGTGCAGGCAGGAGCACCTGGCAAGTTGGACTTGACTGTCCATCATCCCAATGGAAGGCTCTGGGTTCTGGATAAACCTAGAGGCTGGGAGAAGGTTGTTAAGTGGTTCAGTTTGAGCTCACAGCTTCATGGCCAGCTCTTGTCAACCACAGCTGAGCAGCCTTGTCTTCCAACAGCATTTTCATGGCCTTATGAAGCTGATATTTGGCCACAAGAAGTTGGGAAATGAGCACTATCTAACACTAAAATTAGCTACTGAACCAATTCATCCATCCACTGTGCTGTTTTCTGCTCAGGGTTGCCACTGAAATGCTGGAGACCTCGTCCAACAAAAGAATTATTAATTTGTCATTGCTTCAGCTGTCTGTAGTGTGGTGGAGTGTGCAGGTGAGAGGTTTAAATAGGGCTGTGGCAAGCTCTAAGGTGTTCACGTTACAGGTTTGCAGGGTATTCTTCCCCGTTTGAAGGCGCATCTCCAGTCCATGACAGAAGTGTCAATACCAGAATGCCAGGGGCACCAGAACAATGGCCTTCCTCTCAGTTAGGAGCCTGCTGCGGAGGGGGGGTTTTGTCCTTTGGGGCTGCAACACCAGGCAGTGGTGGAAGAAGCACACTCAGAGGACTGCTTAGAAAAGTTACACTGCCCCTGCTAGTTGCTGCCTCTCTGCTCTTCAAACTCACTGCAATTTTCACACCAGCTTAACCTATCCTAAAAATAATTTTAAAGTGATACCTGAAGTACTAGCCTGGGTTGGGTTATTTTTACCCCTTTTATGGCAGTTTTCACCAGGGGATCTTAATGTATTTCATAAAGGAGGGCAAATATCCGGTTTTACATGTATTTAGGAGTGCCTGATGGAAATGGCAGAGCAGGCAAAAGTACTGATTACATTTAAAAGGTCTGTGGGAGCCTTGGTTTAAAGTAAATAGATCTGTTCTTGCCAGTTTGAAGTCATCAGTAGCAAGTCATCTACAATGAGCAAATTTTAACTTCCTGTACTGTATTAATTAGTTATTTTTATTTTGTAGTGAAGTATGCATCCTAAAATGCTGTTGACAGTGCAACTCTGACAGATGTCTGTGCTCTTTGTTACAGCGATCAAGCCTCCCACCCCGCCTTCTGTCCAGCCAGGAGAGGACCAGAAAGCAAATAATATAGTCACCATCACAGGTATCTCCTTATGCTTGTTCATCATCTTTGCCACCGTTCTCATCACCCTCTGGAGGAAGCTCTGCAGAACTCAGAAGTGCAGCACTGCCGTCCGCCGAAACTCCGTCCATTCCCCTGGCTTCCGCAAAAACTCCGACGAAGAGAACATTTGCCAAGGAAACAAGCAGCGGGACAGCTTCGCCGAAGGAGGGGATGCCCCTGTTAACATTCCTCTGACCTACAGGCGAAGCCTCCAGTTTGCCCAAGAAGACGATGCCTCTGGAAGTGAGAACTTCCAGCCAAACGCCCAAAAAATAATCCCTCCGATTTTCAGCTACCGCCTGGCACAGCAGCAGCTCAAAGAGATGAAGAAGAAAGGCCTGACTGAGACCACCAAGGTGTACCACGTCTCTCAGAATCCCCTCACAGACACGGTTCTTGGTGCCACCACGATGCTTCCCCTGGGCACAGAAAACCAAGAGGAGGCAGCGGCAAACAAATTTAGGATCAAATCGCCATTTGTGGACCAGCCAAGCAGTCAGCCCAAATTCCCGGGGGAAAGCTCTCACCCTAGGCTGGATTTTCCATTCTCACAGGCCAACCCTGCAATGAGCCCTACCCAAACCTTGATAAGAAGAGCTCATTTCAAGCACCAGGATAACAGAGGGGACTTGTCCGAGAGGGGCTGTCACAGAAACCCACAGTTCAGAAGAACAGCCAGTTTCCATGAAACTAAAAAGGCCAGGCCTTTCAGAGAGAGAAGCATGTCCACCCTCACCCCGCGACAGACTCCTCTCTACAACTCCAGGACCAGAACGTGGGACCAGGGTCTGGAGGACAGGACGCGGCCAAAATCGAGAAACGCTAATCCACCTTGTGACAAGCTGGATCAGCCCCACAGCGCTGGGCCGGGGTGTGAACCGCAGGGCTATGGTGCAAAGTGCCACCCCAGGGCAGGTCCCCCAGTGAAGAAGCTGGACCCGAGCTCTGACCGCCAGCCTCCTGGTCAGGAGAAGGCAGCTGAAAAGCACGAGCCCAGCCGAAGTAAGAGGGGCCCTTCACCCAACCCCAGAGGTGCGTGGCGGAAAGAAACGGGCTTGACTGGCAAAGATAATTCCCAGAGAGGCCTAAGTGTAAGCCCTGCCCAGTACCGAAGGGACAAGTGCCAGAGCTTCCCCTTGGACCCTGAGTTTGCCTTTTATGATAATACTACTTTTGGCTTAACGGAGGCAGAGCAGCAGATGATCGACCTCCCTGGCTATTTTGGCTCAAATGAAGAGGATGAAACAAGTACTTTAAGCGTTGAGAAGCTGGTGATCTGAGTGACATATTGCAGCCCAGCAGGAGGGGCGTGCGCGGGAGCGGATCTGCGGGATCTGTTGGCTTCTGGTGGAAGGAGCAGCAGGAATTGCGTTACCTCCGCACGGAGCAGGAGGGAATCATGCCCCAAGTCTGGCTCGTGGGAACACATTCCTTTCTAATTACTGGAAAGTGCTTCCGTATCTTCTTTTTTTGTACGTATGTGTGTACAATACACACAAAATACCCTGGGAAAGCACTTGTTAGCGAAGGCGTGACATGGGAATAGCCAATAGATTTTATTGCATAAAGCAGTGACGTTTCGTGCATCATACATGATGAATGCCACTGATTGAGCCTTTCCCACCTTGTGGACCGCGTGCTAGTAGATTATGGTGTCCTAAAGCATCCATCGTCCAGTATCCTCGACCATCTGTCCTAATTAGTGAGTCATTTCCCATTTGGAAAACACAAACCTCAAGTTGTGAGTGGTTTTCATCGTTTTTCTGGTAGTCATTTCTCAACTGTGTTGATTCGTTGTAGTTGCTCAAATAAGTCATATGGTGGTGTTTCTTTTAGCTGGTTGCATGAAAGTGCAAACAATTGATGCTGAATACTTGGAGTGAATTTAAAATTGAGGGGGCATTTTTCACCATTCAAGAGTCTGATACTTTCTTTCTGCCAATATTTATACCAAGAAAACAGTAACATACAAATATTTGCAGGAAATGAGTAGAAAGGGGCATGCTACTGGGAGGGCAAAGAAAGTGGATGATTAAATTTTAGTCTTCACAGAAATGTTACTGCAGCATTTAAGCACCTATAAAAGGCAGGGAGAGAACTGTTGAATCACCCATCTTTCCATAATCATCTTCGCCTTTATTAAACTTTTTTTTAATGTAAATAAATTGACAATAATACAACTACAGCAAGCTCAAAATAAATTATGAACAAAACCAGTGAACAACAAATTTATTTGATGAATACCTGTTTTGCAAACAAAAATTAAAATGGCCTGACAACATCTGGTGATTCCCAGAGAATCTTATGGTGAAGTACAAAAGTTACATTGTTGGGGGGTTTTTTGTTGTGCTTTAAAATGAGAGATCAAAAATTCACGAGCACACACTGCTGCAAGTTTTCAGAGCTGGGCTGAAACCCCAGTTAAAACAGAGACAGAGCTCAGGCCAGCGAGAATGACTGAGACTTTGCTTGCCATTTGTTAGGATAACCGTCTCTTCAGGCAGTTTGCAAAGACTGGGGGAATGCTATTGGGCAAAAACAAGAAAAGAGGAGATGCTGCCTGTGGAGGATGGAGTGAGAGAAGGTGGGTTCAGGCAGAGGACTGTCAGTCTTAAAACAACTCTCCCATAAGGAGCCCAACCCTACTTGCCCTTTAACCCGCCTTATGGGTGTGAAGGGAAAATCAACATGTGCTCACTTCTCTGGCACTGGGCTGCTCTGTTTCTCAAAACTGGCTTTCTGAGCAGAAAGATAGATTTTCCAATCCCACACTTTCTTTATTCTCCAAACCAACAGCAATTTTAAAGGAAGAGCAGCATTGCTGTGCGTTAGGCAGTTACCGACGGCACCCCACTGAAGCGTCCAAAGCGCGCAGAGGTTACTTGACAGGCACACAGTGGGAGGGCTTGCAGTGACAGACTGGGACGAGCCAGACGCTCAGCATTTGGCCGCCGGAGTCGTACCCCACCGTTTGAACGGCATTTTTGATGGGTAATGTTTTGCAGCTGCTCCCGGAGTGCCAGATCCGACTTGCAGGGCGATGTGAACTCCCTGTTTCCCAGGAGCTGGGCCAGCACGCCGCGTTGTCGACGTTCAGCCCTTCGGCCCGGCGTGGTGTTAGTACCAGCTACGCGTTCCCATAAGCTGTCAGCTTGAAGTGCTGTTTAAAGCATTTGAGAACATGTCCACACTTGAAAAGTGATCCAAAGCTAACCAAATGTAACGAGTCTTTAAATTGACTTAAATGAGCTGGAAATCAGACCTCTGAAGCAATTGCTGCTCAGGTTACTTACCAGCCCTGTGCTAGAGCTCCGCCATGTGAAGCACATTTGCCCTGAAGCCGTGATCTGTCAGTGTTGGAGCTACAGGGCTACAAAATCTATTTACTTCATGAGCCTCTCAGCACGGGAGATCCTGGGGACACAGGAGATGAAATGTGCAGCACAGCAACATTTAGCAAGCATTCCCCTAACCTTCAGTGGGAGTGACTTGAGCTTGGCAATAGCCCTCAGATCAAATAAATACTCAGCTAGTGGCATTTTACCCTGTTTATTAAGATAAAGAGGGTTCTGAAACACTTCCTGGGCTTGCTGTGGGAGTTGTAGGGTCCTGCACAAAGCCCCGTGACCCGTGCATCTCCGAGGAGGTTCCCTGCCTTGCAGGAGGGCAGAGGAGGCGGGGAGCCTTGCTCTACACCAGATGCTGCTTCCTGCAACCTCGTCTCAGCGCTGGGCTGCGTTCAGAACAGCTGCTGTAATGCATTAGATGTGCTGAGGTACATCCTACATCCAAGACAGCAAGGCAGACCCCTTCCCTCCCAGCTTGTCAGATCTTGGCCCCTTTTTCTCCCTCGGAGAGAGAAAAAAGCACCGTAACGTATTGATGCTGGCTGAAAGCAGGCCAACTATAATGCCTGCCTCTCCGTATTGGCACAATACGGAGAAATACGGGGAAAGAGGCTCTGTACCCTGGACTTTACATCACTCACTGGGGAACTGGACTAGGTAGCAGTTGTCTGACTAAGCCCTGTTGACTTTATCTCCAGATTGATATTCCATTATCAGATGGGTTATCAGCTGCTCAGTGAACTGTCAAACCACTAAAGCTGTCCCTTTGGTGCTGTAGTTGATTTCCAGCATGCAGAATTGAGCATCACCGGTCTGTAATCTTTACCCTGCTTCCCTAGCCCTCTCCTGAAGAATGGGATTAAGCATCATCTGCCAGAAGGCATTAACTTATTTCACTCACATTTCTCTGTGTCTTCTGCCTAGATGAAAATCGTCCTTGCTGCCCTCAGCACTGCATCAGTGGCCACATGGTTAACACATGCGCAAAGTGGTTCCTTATGTTCCCAACACGCAGTTACAACCTTGCACTAAGATTTTACCATGGTAGAATACAGAAGTAGTGATCAGAAAGGAAATAGTGCTGGCTGTTCACAGCCCTTTCTTCACAAGGGCAACCTCATTTCAGAGATGCAGGTGCGAGTTTCGTTCCACGTGGGTACATGCCAAGGCTTGGCCGGAGGCAGCGGTGCAGTCTTGCCAGGGCTCAGGCTTTAGGAGCACGGCTCCCTGGAGTGCTGGCCCATTGCGCTCCGGCGTTCACGTTTGCAATCCCTGGGATGGCTAGGAAGAATTGAGGATGGGGTTTACCTGTTGACAGAGCAGAGGGACCAAACCAAGTTTTACACTGAACCTTCACATATCTCTGCATTGTCTCCAGGACAGCGTGAGGCATGGAAATTAAACTTACCTTGCAGATCCTCTCAACTACCCTGGACAGCGGGTGCAAAAGCACCAGAGCCAACACCAAAAGGATGTATTTCTCGTATTACGAGCT
This sequence comes from Harpia harpyja, assembly GCF_026419915.1. Lineage (NCBI taxonomy): Eukaryota > Metazoa > Chordata > Aves > Accipitriformes > Accipitridae > Harpia > Harpia harpyja. The sequence goes on from NC_068943.1 coordinate 34,097,627, forward strand.
TTCTCAAGATTTTAATCCAAATTTCTGTTCAAGTTCCTACTGTTGAAAACCAGATACAAAGTGTTAAGTCCTACTCAGATGTTTTTATTTCACCCTTTATGGATATATAATGCAAATTACAATATGTATGGATCTAAAAGCAAGTAAATGGAAAAGAACTATCAGTTTAAAAAAATTATTGTAATTCAGAAAAAAATAGGCTCATTCTACAACATGGTAGTTATATGATTTGCATCAAGCTGATATTACTGTTCATTTTTAACTGTTGTTATGAACAACTTGTGGAAAATAAATTTTCAGTATTCCATTTCTTTCAGTCATTTGTGTTGCTCTTTTGTTTCTCTCCAATGAGACAATGAAAGCAGCGTGCCTTGTGGTTCAATTACTTCCCACTTTCTGATTCCCCTTCACTAACTCAAAGTCACCTAGTCGGTTACACGAGAACTTACAAATGAATCACAACTGCATTTTAAGAACTCCTAAGAATATCTGTGGTCATCTTAAATTTAGTAAAATATGCCTAATTTTAATCTGGGGCTTAAGTCTGGTCGTTAGCATTGTCTTTGTCTGCATTAATGTGTCGCGATGTGCTATAGAAGTGGATCTGCAGCGGGAAGCTGTTGGCAATGAAACTCAGCGTCCGCACTGTCCGCGTTGTGGGGGTTTGCTCTGACATAGCCTTAGTCTGGATGCACATTAGCGGCTGGAGCACCTCCATCCACTGGTTTGGTTTTACACACTCCAGGAGTGGTCTGCAACTGAAGTGCAGCAGTTTGGGACCACAGGCAGAGTTGCTTAAAAACATTCTCCTGATCCAGAACAAAGCACTAACGAAGGCATGCCAGATGAAGTCCAATTTCCCATCACCTTGTTGTTTCTATTCTTACGTTCTCGTAACTGAAGCACTGATGGTTAAAATCAAGGTGAGAAAGAATTAGCCCTTGAAGAGTACGGATAGCTAAAAGAACATGCTTGATCATTCAAGGTCTAGAGAGCTTTTCATAAACACTCTCCACTGAAGTCCTGAAAATTGCTGAAAAAGAAAACTCTGGTTATTCCATGATGGAGATCCATGTGTTTTCCATTAAATTGTTGGCTGGCTGCGCTCAAACAACTCGCAATGTTAGCTTCAGCTAGCAGAAACAGGTGCAGCTCCAGTTATCACAGTGCAGGTTTGGCGACTGGCAGCAGCAGAGGGCTGGCTATTAACTTACACAATTCTTTTCAGCCTGTAATTTTTTTCTTTCCAAAGCAGCAGGTTTCAGCTGCCCTGACTGTTCTCACTGTCTCCGCTCTCTCTGTCAACAAAGAACGGAGGCCTGATTTTCATGGCTGAGTATTTTAGCGAGTACCACATCCCATGCCACGTGGACCACACTATGCCATTGTCATGGGATCCATTGTACCTTCCTGTTCTGTAGTACCATCCATTGAGGTTTACAGCATGGCACCTCGTAACGACGTAGGAGAGGGAGAAAAGGAGATGAGGTTTAGTGTGGGAAGACATTGCATCATTACAGTGAAGTACAATTTTCACACAACATACATTTAGAAATACCAGGGCGGGATTCATTGACAGATTGGACACCAAGATACATCTGTCTGTACGGAACTGCTTATTGAAAGTCGTACAGTAGCCTATGGAGACCTGTTAATGCGTTTAGTGGAACCCAGAGAAGTATGTGGGTCATCCTAAAGTAGATACCTACGCTGGTCAGATAATTCAACCTGTTGACTCCTTCAAGTGTATTAACTAAGGACATGATTCAGTTGCCTAAACAGAGGGGTGTAGTGCCATTTGGTAGGCTCTAGCTCAAGTGTAGGCAGCTACGTATTGACACCTAAAAATGCAGATGTCTTTTAGTCAAGGTAAATCCCACTATTGATGTGCATTTTTGTAACTCCACCGATTTCAATTTGTATGTGATGAGGGCCTGGTCAAAGAAGAGGCTCATCCTGCACTAAAGCAGAGAAAAACCGAGAGCAGTGTGTCTGTGCTCCCAGGGCTGGTGAACCTGAGTTCTGCTGATGTGTGGGGTATGCCCAACTTCAAACATACCATCAGGGCTATTAAGGGGTAGCTCACCCCCTAGACACGCTCCACAACAGAGAAATGTCCTTTGTACACCCTTCACCTTGCAGTGGCTGCAATTGTTTTCTTTCCTGGGATATAACCCAAACCAGTTTAAGGAATTTTAATTGGGCTCGTTTCCTTCCACGTCATTCCCCCCTACGCATTTATTTATTCTGACCCATTTTGTTAAAATGAATGGAACTTACCCGCTTTGCTTCATAATGAAAGAAGCAGATTGCTTTCCTTTGAGGATCTGTAGGTGTGAGCATCTTAGATTTGGCTGTGCGAGGTGGCAAGTGCACACAGCAACCTCCAGCTGCTGTAAGGCAGGCAAGTCCTCTCGGCTGTACAGCCACCCACACCCTATGCATCCGAGAGGAATCGGCTGGTTTCCATACCTGTTAAACCACCAACCACCCTTGTTCTCTGACGCACAGTTGCCTGCCAGAAATCGATCGTGATCCTTGTCAGATGTGGTGAACTGCATCCCTCTGTGAGAGGCTGACCACTGGTCTTCAAAATTGCTCCCACCAGACAGAGCGTCGCCAGCATTACCAGAATAGGTGCCGAACCATAACCTGTAATTGTCCTGCAAGAATATGTGAAACATGTCTTTGATATCAGCTCCTTCTGCCCTTCCTTCCATTTTTTAGATCAAATTTGCTCTGGCCGTTGTATCCACTGTCAAAGGCATGACTGTTGACATCAAGGGTGACTTTAGGCCCCATGCTTTCAGGATCCTAGTGTACATCAATACAGGATTTAAACTTAGAGAAGGGATTGCTAATTACTGCTGCTGCTGCTACAAAGGGCTTCAGGCGTTATTGTCTTTCAATAACCATTTGATACACTATACAACAAGCTGGAAGGCTCTTCCTAGCTCATCAGGAACAACTTGGCAGAAAACTGTGCTGAGTAGTTGCCTTCATAAACTGATCAGTTGTTCAGCTGGAATAACTCCTTCAGAATTTTGCTCTTCCAAGAACTAGAAGCCATCTGATTTCTAGCTAAATGGTCTGGTCCTGGTAGGAATACTTAGAAGAATAGTTCATTGTGCACCGCTAACAGATCTAGGAGACATTTGATATGAGGTGGATGATTACTTTTGTGGTGTGGGCTTTTTCCTGTCATCATATTCCACTTATGGTTGTGAAAAATAGCAGTAAGGTATTAAAATGAAGCCGTTTAAACTTTTTATAAGAAAACTCTAATTGCAAACTGAACATAATGCATACATTTCTGGAGTGGTGATGGAGTTGGAACTAGGACTGGTCCATGCAGTGGACCTCGTGTCCTTGGGTACTGGGGCTACTTCGGTGTGGTGTTCAGAACGGCAAGCCTGCAAAGAACAGCGCCTGCATTGAGCAGGAGGCTGTCTAAAGCTAGAAAGCAAACATGAAAATAGAGGGATGTGTCTGCCTCTGGGCTTTCTGTGTCTGTAGCACTAAGCGTAGTGCTACAGGTACCTCTCTTCAAGATAGGAACTTAAAACTGCTCTTTCAAAGCTTTGATTAGAGTTCACTCTTTTCTTTTAAAACAAAGTAGAGAGGGTTTGTTCTGGTGATTGCCTTTTATGTAACAGCCTGAAACACACTCCTAGGAAGTAGGAGAACAGGGTTCAGTTTCCTTGCAGAAGTTCAGACCCATATATCCTCCCTCATGGAAGACACCTAACCATGAGGCCGGAGGCAAATGCATGTGGGAATCCCTGTGCCCTGAGGCAGAGAGCTGCCCTCTGTGCAGCAGCAGAGTTAGCAAGAGAGCAAGCACGCGTGATCCTGTCACCCGCTGGCTCAGGCGCTCAGCGGTTGTGAGAAGAAGCCCCAGGCTTACGTCCCTGCTCCCAGGGCTGTTTTTGTCAAACCAGGAATGCCAGGGAACCCGAGCAGGTGAGTTGTGCAGAGCTGTAATTACAACTCTGATAACTGAAGTCTGATGCTGCATATGCAGATGCCCCACCCTCACAGACACAACAAGCAAATCGCCACTCTCTCCATTTCTTACCTGCTCATTTGCAAGCTGGAAATTTTCATAGACTGCATAACGCCTTTCCCCCTGCCAGTCCATCAGGTCAATCTTTAATGAGCTCTCTCCTAAACACAAAGTGGTGTCCTGTTAGGTGAACTATCTCCTGCAACTTGGAAAGAAATCTGTGGAGGGAAAATACTTGCACCTCTAGCGAGCAGGTCATAGATGTGGTCGTTGCCCAGCCAGTACTCATCATTCTTGCCCTGGAATTTCCCAAATCCCAGTTTGTAATCATCCCATTTCCTGCAGTGAGATACAAATACCAGTTTCAGCATGTGAGGGAATTAGGCAGTTTGTGACACTTCGCTATGGTGACAAGTGAAACTTCATCCCTATCTCTAGACACTGTTTTGTAAAAGTATCTGATTCATTGCAAGCTGAGCTGAGATTTGTCACCCTGCCTTAGAAGTAAACACAACTCACAGCTTGCTGCTTCTCCTCTTAAACCTGTGCACACAGATGTGTTGGGATCAAACCTTCAAACTGCCAGATGCGGTGCTCGCAGAATGAGGTTTTCAGATGGAAAGGGAAAGCAGCAGCTGTCATATTGGTCTTCAGCAAAGCGTCTGATATTGTTCTTCAGCAAGTCGTAACTCAAATGCACTCCTGGCTGGAAATGAATGTTGCAGTCTAAAATATGCTGCAATCTTGGATGTATGATCTTGTATGGCAAGGAATCAGAAACTGAATAGAAGCTGCAAACAAAAGCTTCCAGATGAAGTTAAAAGGAAAATATCTGGGTTTTCTTTGTGCTCCTGTTCAGTTTAAATCTATTTTTGATTCATTGACCACACTCGGCTCTGCTTTTTTGCAGGATCACTGTTTGGATGTGGCAACTTGTCCTTCAAAGATAGATATATACTTACTTTTCATCAGCATTCTCTGGCTTCATCTTTCTGAGAAATCTCCTGCTGTTACTTTCTTCTCATCATTTCGTTCTCTTAAAATCTTCTCTGTTATTTATGTGTTACCTTTTACATTCGCATATACCTCCTGTCGATCATCATTTCCAGTTTTACTAACCCCGTGTTTATTCCCTCTCTCATGTTGTTATTAGGGATATTAATTCTGCCTGACCTATGTACTAGTCAGTGCTCCTCTCCAGGATGTTTTTCAAGCACCTGTGCTGAGAGCTGAACTACCACGGCTAGGTAGCTACCACTCTCTGGGCAAGCCAGCTTGGAGCCAGCTTTGCAATGGACTGCGCTCCCTGTAAAAGACGCTAGACGTGCCCTGAAATTGTGTGTGCTGTGATAGTGAATTGATCTGCACGGGGATGTTTCTTCTTTACTGTGCTACCAGAGCATCTCTCCTCCTGGAGATTTCCGGGTGAAAGTCACCTCTCTGGGATTTTGCATAGACAAAGAACAATCCGGACCAGTGGTTTGGCATCTTTTTCAATGATCAGAATAAGGAAATAAATATTACACCATGCTGAACATGATTCCTGATATGAGAACAGATAATAGGCTTAACAGGTCTCAGTCTATGCGCTGGCAGCAGATACCTGCCAACTTGGAGCCTTCGACAGGCTCCAGTAATGATAAAACAAATATGCACACACATACACACTCACTCAAATGCAGAGGAGCCATGGAAAAGGCATTATAGTTCCACTTTGAAAATGGCCTCCTGCAACCAATATGTACCACCAGGTTGTCCTAATGCAAAGAGTTATCATCACTAGGTATAGTCTCGCATACCCTGCTTCTGAAATGTTGGGGTTTTGCCAAGCAGCAGGATTGGGGGCGGGAGCTGGAGGCCTGACTGCAAGTCCTGCTGATGCAACCACGACGCACCCACCTGTTGAAATTCTCCTTGCCGTTACTCCGCCGCTGAATGACAGTCCACCCCCCGCCGTCAGACATGTCACAGAATGCCAGGAAAGGCTCTCGGTCTGCTCTGGGCCTGATCCGATAGTAGCCGGTTTTGGTCTTTTTGCGATTATACACTGCAGAGCAATCTAGGCAGAATGGGTTTGGTTTGTTAAACAGGGCGGAGGGAAAGCAAAGGGCCACGTGCGGCCAAGAGGAGACAGCGCTGGGTCTGTGCGGGACAAGGACACTTGGCCAGCCCGTCCCTAGCTGTGCAAGCCCTGCAAAGCCAAAGCAAATGGTTCGGTAAGGTAGTAGCAATGCTGGTTTGCAAACTGCTGGGCCTGCCAAAGAGCAGCAAGGCTTGAGAGCCTTTGCAGCCCTGCCCGCTGAGGGAGTCACTCCCAAATCTTTGGTGAGATACGGGACGGCTGCGGCTCAGGCTGGGGCTATAGCATGGGAGCGATGCAGGACCAGGACTGGCTCTGTCAGCAAGATCATTTGCAGGGAAGCTAATTTCCACATGGAAGGTAACCTCAGCTGTACTTCAGATTGGATCGGGGCCCAAAATTTCTAAAATAAGAGGCTAAGCTCCTGTGACCAGCTCTACCAGGGCTGTATCAGGAGAGTGCCTTTCAGGACTTCGGTGCTTCACACTTTCAGTGTAACGCCCATGAAGGATAAAATCTCAGCCACAGGCCACGATTCCAGGTATGACCATGTTCTCAAAGTGACACCAAGGAACAGAGTATGCACGCCTGCTATACGGGGCCGCAGAAGTGATGGAGGAGCCGAGGAACAGGGAGGCTGGGCTCCTCCAAACAGGTTTCAGTGCCCGCAGCTGAGCCGGGGACTCAGGGCTCCCGTAAGTCACCCAGGGGAAATGGGCTCTTCAAGAGCAAGACCTGTCTCTTCCTAAAGCAGATTAAGTCTAAAGTCGGTCTGGTGGGAAACATCCGAGAGGTGCCTGTTCCTCTCTGCACGAGCATCCCAGGTGAGAAGCCCCGCTGCAGGTGTCTGCGTTGTACCTGGGCAGCAGCTGCCTAAAGCTGTCCCAGCTGACTCTGGCCCCAGGGGATGTCTTGTTGTACCAGGACCACCAGTCTGCCCTCCTCCTTCCCATGGATCTGATTGCATTTTAAAACACAATCCAGTTTTAAAATTCTAAAGCTTTTAGCAGAAATAAAGCATGACACATGGGACGCTGCAGGGAGAAATAAACCATGTGGCAAGCTGGAATTTCCACACACACTACTGCAAACTGTACCTTGGTCATAGACTATCAAATTTCCACTGGTTGTGGGTAAAAGCATCTCATGCTGCACGCTCCTGTTGCCTGTGAACAGCCCACTTTTTGTTCTGTGGTAAGTGTTCTCCAGGATGTCCTTCAGTTGCAGTTCGTATAAGTAAAACAAGTCTTGAAGCTGTTTCAACCTTTGTCTTAATTTATTGTTGTCTAGGAGGCAGATATCTTTTTCCTGTGGAGAAAATAAAACCCCTCACGTTTCAGTCAGTGGTAAGAACAGAGAGGCAGAGAGAAAAGGAGTATCTGTCTCCTCTTGACCCTAACGTGCCACACTGCCTCTGTGGATCAAGACGATTCAATGGTGGTCTCTTCCTAAGATACACAAATCTTGCCCAGCATGGGCTGTTGAGTTGAACCCAGTGGAAAAGGGTTTTCTACAATGACCTTGCCACTGCTCAGAGCATCCCAGAATACGATCAGATACGCAAAGAATTACTTTGGACAAAAATAATTTGTCTCGACTCCCATTTAATGAACTCAGAGGGAGCATATGCAGACTATGAAACTGCTCAGGGTAATAAGAGGGGGAAAACTCATCTCTTGCAATGCAGCCAGGCCAAACCGACAAGGTTCCAAAAACATCTTGTAAAACTGGAAGATAAAAGAGCTGATATTTGGTGCATATCAGCTGAAAGCAGTGAGCCTACAGTAGTATAACTTCAGAGCTGCATGACCATAACCCAGACCAGAATCTGACCCACACCGGCTGGGATAAATATTTTCAGCAACAATCTAGTCTGTGGCTGGTGTTACTCCATTAAAAACATAAAAAAACAGAGCAAAATCTCTTCCAAGACAACCAAGCAAACCCGTACAATAAGAATTATTGCCTGTTTTCACTCTGAACAAGCTGGCTTGCGTGATACCAGGTCAGGACCAGCTCTAGGCACACGCAAAACAAGCAGTTGCCCGTGACCGCAGACTGCCGAGCCTGCTCAAATGTGGCCTCCCAGCTGCCTCTTCCTTCTCCTGGCCCCCTTGGTTTTTCTCCACGGAGGAGGATTTCCAGGCTGGAGGCACACAGGGACCTGCTGCAGACAGCCCCAAACTCTCCTTGCCAAGCTCTGCACCTCGTTGGGAGGGCCCAAGAGAAATTTGCTCATCAGAAGAGCACAGATTGCCTCAGACTATGCCTACCTCCTCTTCCCCTCCTGTTTTTTAAATTGCAACGAATAAATGAAGGCAGTTTTCCCTGAGGGAATGGAGTGGAGTATTTCTTCACTGGCCCTTTTTTTTAAAGGGCTTTTGTTGTTGTTGTTGTTGTTTTTATTTCTTGGCAATGTCAGTCCAGCCACCCAGAGAGCTGCACAGCCCCTAACACCGTGAAAACCCTGTATTAGGCCTGCTTCCCTCTTGCAGGGGAGCACCTCTCTCTACGTGACTGGGAATGACAAACCATTGAGAGGTGGTACAGACATGAGCTAAAAGATACGCACCGAAAACCTGGGTGCAGGTGAGCCGAAGCTGACCAGGAGAAGGAGCAGCAGCAGCCAGGGCATCGTTACACTCATTTCTTATCACCTGAAAAGAAGCATTCACAGGCTGCACTGGAGGTTTCTTCAGTTCCGCTCACAACTTAATCCCCCTTACAATCATGTTTAATTCCCCAGAAAATGCTGACAAAGTTGGGGTTGTTCAGCCTGGAGAAGAGAAGGCTCCAGGGAGACCTGATTGCAGACTTTCAGTACTTAAAGGGGGCTTATAAGAAAGATGAGCACAGACTTTTTACAAGGGCAGGTAGTGACAGGACAAGGCGTAATGGTTTTAAACTGAAAGAGGGTAGATTCAGACTAGATACAAGGAAGAAATTCTTCACTGTGAGGGTGGTGAGGCACTGGCACAGGCTGCCCAGAGAGGCTGTGGATGCCCCATCCCTGGAATTGTTTAAGGCCAGGTTGGATGGGGCTTTGAGCGACCTGGTCTAGTTGAAGATGTCCCTGCCCGTGGCAGGGGGGTTGGAACTAGGTGACCTTTAAAGGTCCCTTCCAACCCAAACCATTCCGTGATTCTATGATTCTATGCTGCAGGACTTGTTAAGGAGGTTGCTTGAAACTACAGGCAGGACAAAATCGGGGAAAAGATGCGCGTTAGGGAGAAGCTGAAGCACCAGCGCAGCGTGCTGACGGGGGGATCAAGGCTTAGGTCCAAGCTCCTGCTTCCCAGGGGAAATAAATACCCAGCGTGACTTTCCAGCAGCCTCTGCCCGTTCTCCCGAGTGCCCACGCAGATGGGAAGTTAACTCGGCAGTAACACCTCCTTGGAGCACTCCTCGCCAAACTGGTTGGCTAAAATCATGCAGTCCTTATTCAGCCCAAACTCCCCAAAGGTAAGAGGAATTTTGCCTCCTGGTTGAGTGAGCGTAGGCATTGCCCTTCCTTGGTCCACAGAGCAGTCTCTCAGGGTGGGATTACCTTGGAGGCTGAGGGCAGAAGTCACACGTAGCACAGAGTGGGCATGGGATAGTTTTTGCTTGGATTTCAGTGGAAGAGATCTCTGCTGTTGACCTGCCCCAGTGCACAGAAGGGGCTTCAGTCAGAGAGTCTCAGCTAGAAAAAATGCTAAGCGACTGCCACTGGAAACATGCAGCTGAAGGCGAGTGAACAGTACAAACTGTTCGCAGTGTGCCTGCATGGTGCTTTAAAAAAAAAACTCAGAAAGAATTTAAAAAGTCTGAAAAATAAGCTAAAACTGACTCCCCCGCTTCACATCTGGAAGCGCTGCAGAAACTTGGCTACCCAGCTCTACGCTCTGAGTGACGTGCTTTGTTTCAGCTATGGCTCTGCTCTATTAGCATCCCCGCAGCGGCTGATGCTCGGGCTGCGGCTTCCAGAGCCGGCAAAGCCGCTGCGAGAGGGGAGCTGTCTGCCAAGCCGAAGCAAGCCGAGAGAATAAGCGCCCTGTGGAAGCCAACCATAAAAGATGTCGCGCAGGTGGGTGCCCCAGCACGCAGCATCTTTTCAGCTCACGGAGAGAAGAGTTTGGTATGACAGCAGGGGACCCCCCAGCCCGTGACGGCGGGTGCTCTTCATCCGCGCTGCCCTGCAGCTGTGCCAGCGGCTGCAGCACCGGCGCTGAGGTCAGAATCAGGCCCCGTTGCGGTGCGCGTGGGTGGAGGCAAAAAGCTAAGTAACAGGAAGGGTGGATTTGAGCGACGGCTGCTGAAAGCCAGACAGTGCAGACCAGAGGGAAAGAAAGCAACTTCATCTGCGCCTTTATCAATATGTATGAAATGCACATACCTGTAACTCGCCTTTCCTTCAGAGCTCCTCCTGGTAAGATTATCTCCCTTAAAAGCCAACTGCAAAATAAAGTGATCATAAACCTGGCTGCATTTCTAGAGGTTGATGGGATTTTCCCTTCCAGATGGCCCACATCAAGGGCGCAGACATTTCACAGCACTAGGCAGTTCCACAGAAAAGACACTCGCAATTCCTCATGTGAAAGAGTTACCCAGACCCCGGCTTATCTGTTGTTACCCAATACTCATCCTGCTGCTTCCCAGTGAGGATAAAGTACAGTTAGGTTTCTGTCAGCGGTGCTCTCCAAAGGAGAGGGGCTCTGCTGGTTGCGTACCACTGCCCACCTTACTTGACTAGGAAGCTCAACCAAGACTGACTTCTTTAAGTGTTTATGTGAATCACTCAGACTAATGCTCCCTGTGGGAGTTTTATCTCATGTTTAATACAGCCAGGCTCATTTCAGTAAGTCCTACAAGGTGGAAATAACACAGCTTTTCCGTTCAACATTCCTTTTGCTGTTTAATCTGGTTTATATGTAAAAGCACAGCACAGCTGTAATGCCAAAGGAGTTGCAAATCTGAAGCAAGAAGCGAGCACAGGGGTATTAAGCAAGATTTGCTGTTCGACTGAAATCTCAGGAGGTTTGCAGTTGTGTAACTCTCCTCTGAGCTGGATGATTAGATTTGCTAGTTAACACAAACAAGGACATTTGTGGAAGAGAGAAGAAAAAAACCCAAACAAACAGATGGGTGCCTCCCTTTGCATTATGGCCAAGGAATTACAGGTTATTTTAAAGAAAACAGCAGGAATGTTCCATGGGGAACAAAAAGACAAGGCACATAAGCCTATAGTAAACTTCGTGTTACTCTCCAGGAAAGCAGGGCTGTGCAGCTATCACCAAGTGCAGCAATGCTGTTTATTTCCTAAAACCTGCATTCCTCTTCTCCCGCAAGAACCCTGACCCATTTCGCTGCCAAAGGATTATGTAAACAGTGCTTGGCTTCTCACTTGTTCTCTACTCCCAGTTTTAGGCTGGTTTTGGCAGCTGTGAAATTGAAGGAGCGAAACATCTCCTTTCCTCCTCAGCGGGTACTCGGCCCTTTCTTCCGTCCCTTTGGTCAGCAGCTGCAGCCGACAGCAGGGTGCTTGGGTACCGCGCACCTGAGCACAGGGGGCTGCACGCCATCCCCGGGGGCTTTCAGCCACAGCCGTATCTCTTAGCAGCAACCAGCCAGCCATTGCTTGAGATGCTGCGCACCAGTTTATGCTCTTGCCCAGACGGCCAGCATCCTCTGGAGCCCGTGAGCACCTCCCGGTCCCGGGCAGGATTGGCGATGGGCCTGGGTCTGCGCCGGCAGCGTCGGAGTTGCAGTGTGGGCAGCACAGTCAGCCCACGCCGCTCTCTGCAGGACCGTACGGCCAGGGAGCATCGGGCCCCGTGTCTGCGGGTCCCGCTGGTCCCTGTGCAGGAGGGAGCAGTGGAGCTGCCGTCCCGGTGGGACCCACGCCTGTACGTTCCGTGACTGCAGCTTCGCAGGAGCAGGACTCAAACTCCAACCCTCCTGCAGGGACCCCCCCCGAACGCCTCCCAGAGCCAAGACCTCTGGAGCACTCTCATGCTCTCTCGACGACTCCACCAGTGTTAGCCTCACTGATGCCTGTGTGTGAAAAACCCGGTCAGCTGGAACGTGTTTCTGGCATACCTGCTTCACGATGAGCTTATTTTCCCAGGCTAGATGAAGCTTTAGGAATATCTGAAGCACGAGAGAGGGGTTGCCATGAGGTTGAGCTCATGTGAGGTGGGTCTCACGGGAGGGTGTTTTCATGTACTGCTCCACTGGCCCAGAGCTAAAGTAGTCAAGTCATCGTAAGGAACGTGGACACGGTGTGATCACTGATGTTGTTTCCTCACAGATGTTGAAGTCCCTAGGCAACACGACTGTAAATGCTCTTCTTTTTTTTTTCCTGGAATATACGTGCTTCACACATATTCTGCAGTACAAATTCCTGTTTAGTTTTTTGGAAGGAGATCAAATTCCCTCTTCTTAAGATACTCAGTGATCTTGTCAGCAAATAATAACAGTTGCATTAACTAAAAACCTCCCCACCCTGCTCTCCTACACCCTCCTTCCAGCAAAAGTATGTAGGTGCTGAATAACAGTCATAAAAAACTATTGTTCACACATTAAATGCACAGCCAGCACAGGAGGAATGCAAAGCGGTGGATAAACCTGAGCAAAGAGAGCGGCTCTGGGGCAGCTCTTGATACTGCTGCAGTCAGGGGGTGCTGGGCTCCCCCAGAAAGAACGGCTCGGGATGAAGACATGAAGATGACACCTGACAGACACTCACCCCCGCAGGGCCCAACGGAACGTCACTGCAGCTGGAAGACCGTGGTGGCATCTCCAAACTCTCCCAAGACAAGTTCCCCGTCGTTCGTCCGTTCTTAAAGGGTGAAGGGAAGAAATGAGGCGGACTGCTTCAGACTCCAGAGGAGGTGCAGAGACCTGAGGTTTTCACAGCAGGATTCTGACTGCCTACCTGTGCCCTAGGAAAATTCGGAGTAGTCCGGAGCCAGCTCCAACCAAAACAGCTCATTTGCACCGAATCCAGGTGCTTTATGCATTTGCCATTATTTTTATACTTCTCTATCACGTCCCACCTTCCATGAATGCCCTGCTTGCTGGGAGAGACCACGGACCAGGCTCCTTCGCAGGCGCTGCAGGTGGGGAGGTACCAGGGCCCTGCAGGCTCTCAGTGTCTGAGCTATTACACATCTTCTGCAGGAATCTGGGCTGCCAGGTTTAAAACAAAGTTAATGTGTGAGATCTGAAACAAATATTTATTTTTTTGTTTAAATCTCACAATAAAGTGCTTCATCAAAAGTAAGATAAATTTGAAAGATCGGGATGACATCAGCCACCACAGTTTCAATCTACGAAATAACCGAAACCAGCATATGCGCATTAAAAGTCTGTGGTTTGTTAGCAAGGAGTAACCGCAGAAATCTGCGTACAAAGAAGGAGTAATGGTGGCAGACCATGAAATATGCTAGATCTGAATGTTTTGATAACCTTCAAAGAGCAAAGACATAATTCAGTCTAACTAATGAGTCTGCATGCAGCCTATGAGTACCTAATGGGTTGACACAACAAACGTAATTAGTTTATAAGTTCCTGAGGGCAAGCACAGGTCCGAGCAATCATCTCACTTAGATCAGGAATAGCTGTACCAAAGGGAATTAGTCACAAGGCCAGAGGGAGTATGTGGATTATCTGCGTGATCTTCTACCTACCTCAGGTCAGAGAACTCCCCTGACCTAATTCACTGGAGCATCTCTTTGAGAAAAAGACATTTTGGTGTAAAATATTCAGTGCTGAAGAACCAGCCACAGAACTTAGCATGCTCTTCCACTGCTTAATCACCCACATCGTTAATTATTATTGGTTTTTGCCCTGCGTCTGAATCTGCCAAGTCTCATCCTGCAGCCTTTTAATCTCCTGATGCCTTACTCTGCAAAGGGGAAGAGCCCTCTGCTGCCAAACGTCTTTTTCCCTGCTTAAGGCTAAGTCCAAGTACACACGAGCTGTGTGCCTGGCCCTGGCCGGGACCCCAAACCCCCGTTAGCTACCTCGGCTGCAGGCATACGTGCCGGGGGAAAGCCAGCGGGGTCATGGAGCGAGGGGCTGCACGGAGCTTGTCCTGGGCAAGGCTGGGCACCGCGGCACAAGCACATCCCGAGGGAAGAGCGCTAGTGGGTAGGGCACTTGGCTGGCACGGGGAGGGAGGAAGGGCAAGAACAAGTTCTGCTCCTGGGGTGATTTCATTCAGGGTTGTTTAATGCAGAGCTACGCAGAGGTGAGAAGAGCTGTGGGTGGTGTGTGGCAGGGTGTGGTGGAGCTCGTCTCACTGGGCTTGTTGAGGGGGCTCCGGGGACTGCAATACTCCTCTGCCTAGATTCGGGATCCTGATCCACCCTAGGCAGGGCCAAGCGGCAGAGTTATGTGGCCAGGACAGTCTGGGGCATGCACAGGAGCAGAACGGCAGGTTCTGGGGGGATCTCTGCAGCCCACCAGAGAGATGCCCAACCAATTTAATTGCCTTTAGGGTTAGGCAGCTGCTGAACAAGTACCCTTCTAGATCTCAGTTTTGAAGCTTTAAGTCTCCTTACATGCCTTTTTGGGCACCTAGACTTTTTTCCAGATCCAGCCCTGACTGACAGGGATTAAGTCACTCCTTATCTTTTCTTTCAGAAGATGGACAGCTTTGGGCTCCTCGACGCAGGTGTGATGAGGTGCACTGCACAGCCTTGTACCCAGATCACGTCTCTTCCCTCTTTCTTCTGGAGTTGTCGTTACCAGGACTGGAGACCTGAGAGTACACAGGAGCCAAGTAAAGAGCTCAAGCAGTATTTCCAAGCCAACATCTTTCCTCTTTGTGGATCCAAGGATCTTGTTATTCCTTTTGCCACAGAGCCACATGCCACAGTCACCTGTGGCTGGCTACTCCCTACCACTACCGCAGGATTTTTCAGTTCGCTGTTTTCATAATACAGTCACTGACGCTCCAAGTCTGACCTGCCATGGCATTACTCCCTGCAGTCAGGATGACTGTGAATAGCAGCACATGAGAAGTTAGTCCAGAAATGCTTGCAAGCTTTTGGACATGTACACACATATGCCATGCAGGTGGCAGGTGCCCTGCAGTGACAGCTAGTGGGACTATAAGTAGACCAAGGATTTCTTTTAAAGATGTTGCGTGGTCCTTCAGGTATCAAGGGCTGAAAAGCACCGTCCTGAAGTCCTTTGTTCTGAGGTTGACAGCGGATGTATGGAAAAGCATGTTGCTCACTCATCTGAACTTACCAGATGTTACAATTTACTCAGTGCTAGGCAGCCGTTCTTCTATCCGACCACTTTTCCAACCTCTGCGTCAGCTGCGAACTTCATCGCTAGGGAGTTTATCCGGGGCATGGTTTAAAACAAAACACCACACCACAACATTAAACAGCGTAAGCCAACACCCAATCCCTGCAGAACCTCTCTGGAAAGGAATTGCTTAAGGATGGTTCCCCTTTTAGTTATTTTAAGACTAGTGTGCTGGGTTTTCACCAATGTGAACCAGATTGAGTTTATATTCTTCTACCTTTTTAATCACAGTGATTTTCCAGCCAGACAGTTGCTTACAGAAGCAACAAAATACTTCTATCAGTAAAACTTGCAATCTTGTTTTAGAAATATAAATTAGTGTGACAGGAATTATTTTCCCTAAACCCATGTTGATTGGCATTAATTATTATTATCACTAAGCTTCTTTAATATTTTATTAGTTGAAACCTCTGTCTACTCTGCTCTCATTTCGCCTGGGAGCAAAGCCAAGCTGACAGATCTATCACCATCAGGTCATCTGATCTACCTGCTTTTAATATTGGCAGAGGATTGATTTTTTTTCCCCACTTATCTCCATATTTCTGCTATCCCAAGACTTCACAAAAATGAAATTATTTTTCTTGGCCATCTCTCTTAAGAGTATCAGATATAAATGAGCCATACCTACCGATTTTAAAATCTGCCACGTTAAGAGATTCTGTTTACCACCCTCTCTGTTATTTTTGGAATGTAAAGTATGTCATCACCCCTCTGAGATATGCATACTTCATCCTGCTCTCTACCCAGTACGTAACTGGATTATTTACTGAACATTTCGATCTTTTCTGCATTTTGTTGACAATTCTGCTATTTTACCCTGATGAATAATCATCAAGGGATCGGAACTGGATTCTGAAGGGTTTTAAAATGTCAGCATCATGAGTTAACCAGCAAAATATAATGAAAATGATTTACGAGTCTTGAATTCAAAAAACCAGAATATTTTCAATGCTTCCTTTTTACTTTTAGCTTTATGACCCTTGGATCTTGTTCCCACATGTTTCTCCACCAGCTGAGAGCTAGAAATTTAATTTTATTAATAAAAAAGAAAGATGGTGTTTTTATTTTATTCATCTGAGTCCAGGAGTTAGGGTTTTAAGAAAATAGATCAACCACCAGGAAACTCATGATGACGCGTGAGAGCTGGCAAATCTTCTACGGCATCACCACTGCTGCAAGATTAGCAACATTGAAAGGAACAGTTAGTGTTATCACTGGCAATCCGGCGTCCACCTATTTGATGAAAAATGGGAAGGACCATTTTTTCCTTTTTAAGTGCATCTGCAGCCTCTAGCAAGCTGGTTCATTTACGGCCCCGGCATTCATTCAGTCTGAGTGCCAAACTGGAAGCCTCCTGCCTCCAGACCTGCCTTTGACTGGTTGTTACAGGTTGTTCTGTGAACAGTCCACCTCAGTACCCAAACTGCCTTCACACCTTGGTGCTTTCAGAGCCCAGGACAGGGCAAACCGGACTTCCGTATTTCTTCACTCTTCTCCGATGTGGTCCTCCCCGTGAAGGTGCTCCACAGGCATAAGCTCCCGCTGAGAGTAACTCACAGGATACCCACATGGTCCACGGGATCAAGCCTGCACATGTAAACTTTTTTTCAGAACCAAGAGCAAATTAACCAAATGTTTCGTCTCATCATCCAGCTTAGCTCCCATCCGCGTTTAGCTGCTTCTCGAATACATAATTGTCGGGATATACCAGACATATTTAGCTCATTACTTGCTACCGCTGTCTATACTAGCTGCTTACCCGTGTATTTATAGACATGACGGACTTGAAAGGCAAACCTTCCACGCCGCCTGCTGCCCAGAAATGCTCCCTATTCTCAGCATTCGCCTCGAAGATTCCGCCTCTTCGGGGCATCCGGAGAGCTCCTGCCACCGGCTAACCGCATCCACCCCCGACCGAGCCCCCGCAGCCCCGGAGCAGCCCCCAAACGCTGCCGTTGAGCTCCCTCTGCTGCCCACCGTCCCGCAGAACACCCCTGCAGCCGGGGGCCGGCCTGGCCCGCCGCGCTGGGGCTCGGGGGCCGCTCCTCCCTCCACCCGCGGCGAGGAAGGCGTGAAGGCTCCGCGGGGCGACACGCCGTACTCCGCCCCGCAGCCTCCGGCTCTGCAAACAAAGCGACCGATGCAAAGAAACTAACGCCACAGCTTGATTAACTGTTAAGTAGGTGTTCTTTATTGGCAGCGCTGGATGCACGGGGGATCGCTCCGCCTTTCGTGTCGGGCATAACTGTGCAGGTTAAGCACACGTTCTACATACATATTCACTAGATTTCCGAGAAATGTGATACATATTCATTAGTTTTCCAGGAAACTATTAGCATATGCAAATGTCCTTTACGCAGGTGCATTGAAGGTCTCTGGTGGTCTTCAGGAGTCCTCTGGTGGTCTTCCATGGTCTTCCTCACTTGTCTGCTACTTGACCGTCCTCAGGTGATTTCTGCGCAGTATGGTCCTTTACATGTTTTGATACGTCAGTGCTTGTTAGTGCTCTTATTATCCAAGTTTTCATTAGTGGTGTAAAACCATATGGCTAGTTTAAGCTAAATTATCTACAAGGACGAGAACAAAGGCAGGAGTTCTTATCTTTTCCGGCCCTATCTATTCAAGCAAGGCCTCTGCTTGTGCCTTCTCAACAAGATCGTAAATTCATCAAACATTTAATTAAGTTTTGTGATTGCTCACGGCTCCTTCTTGCTCACCCCTCCCAAGTACCAGTCTCCGACAGGCTTAACCCTTGACAAACGCCAGTCCTTGGTATGTAAAATTACGGAGAGACAATCACTAAGCAGTAGTTCGTTCTCTGTATCGATCAGCGCTCCGCGTTCCGGCACAAACCCCGTGCCGTGCGGAGGCAGCGGCCGCCCCCGGCCGTGGGGCCCGGCTGGCCGGCAGCCCGCGGCCCGCCTCTCCCCACCGCAGCCCCCCAAACCCGCCGTGCCGCGGGGAACGCGTTTACAAACGGAGCGCGGCCGCGCAGTTTACAAACCCCGCACGGCCCCAGGCTCCGGCAGAAGCCGGGCGGTCCCCCCTGAGGCGCCCGGGCTCGCCGCCCGCCCGCCCGCCGCTAACGGCGAGGTGCCGGGCCGCCGGTGCCGGGAGCGGCGGCGGGGCCGTCGCTATGGCAGCGGGCGGTCCCGCCCGGCCCGGCCCCGGCCCAGGTGCAGCCGGGCGGCGCCGCCGGCTCATTTAGCCGCGGCCCCGGGGCCCGGGCAGCTGAGGTGCGTTCGTGCTCCGCGGCTCGGCCTCGCCTCGGCGGGTGAGCGGGTCTCTGCGGCCCGGGGCGGGGTGAGGGAGGGCGGGAGCGGTCGGGGCAGCGGCCCTCAGGAAGTTTAACGCCGCTTTCCGCTGGGGCCGCGGAGCGCCGGGGGTGGGCGGCCGCGCTGAGGTGAGGGCGGCGGCAGGAGAGGGGAGAGAGCTGCCCGGGGCGGGTCGGGGCCGCAGGCTGCGTGTGGCGGAGGGGAGCGGAGGAGCCGGCGTGTGGCCGCAGCCCGAGGAGCCGGTCCCCGAGGTCCGCAGCCCGGGCTCGCTGGGGCTGGGTGCCGGCTGGGGCTCGGCTGTGCTTCCTGGCTTTGGAGCAGGGGAAGGTGCTTCGTCGTGAGGTGGAGGTGCTGTTTCGGAGGGATTGTCGCTGTGGCGCGTTAGGTGTGGGCAAAAAAACCTTCATCGCGCTGACTCTCGTTAGCCTCAGAGGTGAAGATTGTGCTTTGTCAGCCGGGGGGGGGGACGCTAGTCGAAAATGTGTGCTGGTAACGTGTGAGGCTGCTGCTGTAGGATGCTGGTGTTTGCTGTTTCTCGTACTGATGCCTCTTTAACTCGATGTGCTTCTCTTGAGACCCGCAGAGCAACACCAGGCAAAATGACAACTGTGAAGTATGAACAAGGGGCAGAGCTGACAGGAGTGTCCGGGTGAGTGGAATGAACTGCACTAGGGTACGGGTCTGGGGTTGAAGTATGCTGTGTAAGTCAGTCCCCTGTCTAGAGTGTCTTAGTGCTTCAAATCTAACGAGGAGAATAATGATGGAGTGCTTGAAGCTTACACAGCATACAGTCTTTGTATTCCCCCCCTTAAAATGCTGTTGTCTGTGAGGTATGGTATCTTTGAGAGAAATATGCTGTTGTGATTGGCTTCTTACAAGTAGTTAAGAACTAGCTGAGAAGTACAGAGCACCTAGCTCTGGTATAATAAGCTTGTGGCAGTAAAGCCAGCTCTCTTCTAGCCTCCAGAAACACTGTCAAGCTCTCCTGTAGAAGAAGATGCTCTTGCTCTGCTCTCCTTAAAAGCCTCAAGTCTGAAGTTCAGAGTGTGTGGGGAGGAAATAGGTTCTTCTAGCCTATCCTCATTTTCTTGTACCCCAGTAGTCAAAGACTAGATGTAGTAGCTGTGGCAGAGAGCTTGTTCCAGCTGGGACAACAAGTAGATGTAGAGGAAAACAAAACTCCCTCTGAGGAAAGCATTATCTAGAACTGAATTTTTGTGTGAGAGCACAGTGGAAATAATGTACTCAGACTTGACTTCTGTTTTCTTTTTGTGTTAAAGATTGGCTTCCTAACCCAAAACACAACTGTTGCTCATTCTTATTTTGGCTTATTTTAATCACAGTAGAGGATAAGAAGGTGGCATTTGGTATCCTTCATGCATCTACAAGTATAAGCAAGGGACCAGCAGCAAAATTGCTGTAGCAGCAGCAGCAACCTGCTTTAATGAGTGAAGCATTTCAGTTGTACATTAAGTGGAAACTCCCAAGTGAATATCCCATAAGAATAGCTGCGAAGCAAAGTTGAATGGCCATACATCACTAGAGCTTTCCTTCAGTTCTGGGAACAAAGTTGCGGATACTGGTGTCTGGAGATACCAGAGCTGGAAAATTAGCTTTAAATAACAAAAATTGTTGCAGGAGGGGAAATCATTCCTCTCTTCAGCCTGATACTGAGTGCAGGTGGTGAACCATCAGTACTGGTTGTTGCTGACACTGTAGGAAATGCATCATTTAACTTGTTGCTTAAAAGGGGGTTAGCGCACACTGCAGAAGCAGTGCTGGCGCGTGGGTCCGTTGTGGAGGATGAAGAATACTTGGATCCTCTGAGTTGCTACACTAATGCTTCAAACATGCTAAATTGCCTCAGAACAGTATGGAAACATCAATATTGAATATGCATATGTAGTTGCTCCTGCCCAAGAAGCAATGATGCCAGAGGCAGACCCACAGCAACACTGTGGCTGTGCTATTATGCAGCACGGTATTTCTGTGGAGAAGGCTGAATTAGAAACTCCTGGCTTTGGATGTTATCCTTTATGTTCTCTGAAGTTGTCATGTGGCCTTCAGAGCTTCTCAGGTGGCTGAACAAAAACTTGATCTAAAGAGACCCTTTTAAGGAAGTTATGGCAAGCAGCCACTACCCCCAAAAAATGCTGTTCTAGCACTAGCTCAGCTGCTGCTGCTCTGGTCTTCCAGTTTCCGGTCTGGTATCCTGCTCTGCACAAACACATCTCTGTGCTGTGGCTTTTCCTGGTGAAAACATTAATTCTCTGAACAAGCAGTTTACTGTAATAGCTTTAATGTCACTTGGACTCTCTGAAGCAATTTTGCATATGCATGTTTCCAGCACTTCCAGAGTCTGGACTGTTAAGTCCTCAGCAGACTCTTGGATGCCCTACTTCAAAGCTCTTTATCTGATTGTTGAACACATCTGTTCCCTTCCTCCCCCAAAAGACAAACTTCTGAGAGATGGATTGCTAATGGGAACTAGGTCACTACAAGCCAAGGGGTTCTGCTCTGCCAATGTATGTGAAGTCTTTCTTCCTCTGGTACTGTGCCTGTGCTCTGGCCCAGGCTGCTGCTCACTGCTCAGCTGACAGTTAATATTCTTTTCTCTGGGACAATGACAGGTAGCGATGTATAAAGTTGACATCTGTATCAGTATGTGACTTGTGTTATTCCTTTGCCAGCTCTCCAACAGCAGAAGAGCCCACAGTAAAGATTGATGATGGTTGTGATGAGGATAATGAACCAGACAGCTGTTTCAAGTAAGCTAATGTTACACTAAATGCCTTGCTCACCCCCAAAGGTGGAAACTGTTGGGCCAAAATAAGAAGGCAGATGGCCTGCTGAAGTAGAGATAAGCCCAGTAAATCACTTGATATTGACATTTGTTCTAGCACATAATAAAGACAAGTAAGTTCAGGAAGCTTCTTTATATCTCTAGAGATGAAAGTGTAGCTTGTTCTCAGGGTAGAAGTCCATCATATTATGGAGAATGTGTATGCAAACTGCATTGATTAAACTTTCCCAAAGTGGTGAGTTTGGGAGAGCACAGAAGAACAAAAGCTGGTGAGAAAATGAGGTGAATGAGTATCTGGGGCAAATGATAAGCATCATGCCCTCATCAAGACTAAATTGTCTGAACTTGCTAGTGATTAACTCCATTCTTGAAATGGTTATTTTCTAACAGTGTTTAGCTCTTGTCACCAGATTACTAACTCTGCTAGTGTACTTAGTCAAGTCAGTGACAAGTGAATAGACTTGTGTCTCTGTTCCTGCAGCTCAAGAACAGAAAGATTAAGCCTGTTATCTCAGCTCTTCTATGTGACAGCATGTCTTTCTAGAATTCAGAAGTTGGCATTTACAAATGCATTTCGTGAAGGCTTTCAGTTAAGTATGTGAACAAATATGCCATGTTCTCTTCAACTGATTTAAGATGTTGGCAGGCCAAATTGGAGTGGTGTGCATACATTTCAGTCTTTATTGCACCTAATAAAGGTATTTGTCCTCAGACCGTGGAAGCTGAAGTCTTGGTGTGCCTACTACATTTGCATTGTAGGATTGACTGGGCAAAGACACAGACCAACAAACTGTTAGTGTAATTATTGCAGTGTTTCCTTAGACATTAGACACTCAAATGCAAGGAGAACCTGCTATATGCTAGGCTGCCTTCAAGACAAGACTTGTTATTACATCCTTGACTTCCATGGGAAGAGTGGGTTCTACAATCTAAGTATCTCCTTCCTGCTTAAGGATGCAGATTTTTGTTGGTTAGACCTTGCTGCTTAGTTTGAAGTATGAGCCTAATAAGAAGTGTGGGTTAATTCAGTAGGCTTCCTAATCACTTCAAAGATATCTAGCTTTGTCTTAAACTAAGTTATTGAGGTGTTAAGGATATGCACCAAGTGAAATGCAATGCTCAAGTTACCCTAGAGGAAACAAGTAGCTCAGACAGGATCACTGGGGTGCAATATGCATTATTGAGCTGACAAAGACTTCCTGTAACAGTGGTATCTCTAATAGTGGAGGGGAGGGGAAGTGTAGTAACTGTATATAACAGGAAAGATAGGGTAGGTTTGTGAACAATACAAAAGGAATCTACCAATGCTTTTTGTCAGTATCTCGGAGCTTTTGTTAGGTCCTACTGTTAGTGATATACTTGGAGAAGGTGTGTTCTTTCAAGTGTCTAAGAAAAGACTCAGTGCTTACAGTAGTTAAGTAATTCCAAGATTACTTAACAGACTGGCAGTCTGTTTTTTCAGACTGTCAGAACTTGGGGCTTGCAGATAACTGCTTCTACCTTAGTTCTTGGTGTAGCCTAAAGAGACTTTCAACTAGTGAGATAGTTACACAAAGGCCTAGCTTTAAACCAGAAGGCTTAAAGCATACCAAAGAGGCAACAAATAATCTTCTGTAACTGGAGCTGGAACCCCACTAGGGCTGGAGATAACTCTCACAATTGGAAGAACTTGGCTTCAGTAACTCATTTTCTTAAAAGGCACTTGAGTCTTCAATCTGAAAGCCAAACAAATTTTTCCTTTTAAAGGCAGAAGAGGGATTTTTCTTCATCTATTCCAAGAGCACAGAAGCAGTAGTGGAGCTATTAACAAGTGCAGCCTGGAAAAAAAAAAAATCTTCTGATACAATAATCTAGTATCTTGAACAAGATACCTTAAGAGATGTTTATCCTTTAATTTCCCTATTGACCAATAGCTATTATATAAGCCTGCTTCTTAAAGCTTATAACTGGGCATTAAGCCAAACTTCTAGTGTCACTGGAATTGTGACACTGAATAGTGTTGTGCATAAGTACATACTGCTGTACTTCTAGGGTCTGTAGCTGATGAATGCTTTTTCTAACGAGTGGTCAAAGCATTGCTTTCAAGTACTGTCTTAACCTATATACTTCATGAATGCAACCGAATAATCTCCTCTTTAAGAAATTGCTACTATACAGAATTCTAAAACCAAAAGAATGTGAACGAAAGAATGCAACAGTGCTCTTGTGGCTAATACCAGTAACAAAATGTCACTTGTCTTGATGCCAGTTCTCTTCTCTTGCAGTGCAATTAGGAGAAGAATTTCCCCATTTGTGATGTCATTTGGATTCAGGTAAAAGGTCATGCTTGTAATGATATGGGCAGGGTAGAAATGGTCCTCATTTCTGGTGTGAGAACTTGGAGAGTTCCTTGAACAACAGCCTGCTCTGGAAAGTACTGAATTGCCTATCACCCCCAGAAAGGGTGACTTGAGAAAAGTACTTTGATTGGGAAAGAAGTCTTAAACAGATATGACTACGTTGTCCAAGGAGACCTGAAAGTCAGAACTGTAAATGCTGTTGACTTGGATAAAAGCTCTTTAATGGCTTACTCCAGGCTGTGGCAGCTTTTGAACAACTAGTTGGTCAGTTGTATGTAGTCTAGGTGCTGGAGCAAGCCATTAAAGACAGTTATTTTTAAGGGGCTACACCAAGTTGTGAGTGGGAGAGAAGGCGAGTAAGCTGAAAGACAGCACTGACGCTTGTGTGCCTTAAAGCATTCAGGTTTGTACCACTTCTAGGTACCAGTGGAATTATAGGTTAATAACTACAGCTGAGTCTGAGGTAGATATGTGGTTCCACATGGATGACATATTCTGTGCAGATCACTTAAAAAATGCAATTTGAATCCTTCAGCTGCTTATACAAGCAGGCCTCAATCTGTATGTAAGAGAACACACTCTCGCTGGAACAGCTGAAAACAAATCTGGGCTTGTGCTCTTCAGTCAATGTCAGCAAGTCATTCCTATGTCTCAAGTTGACTTGTATTTTTCTTTTGGCAGAGTATTTGGAGTTGTACTTATCATTGTGGACATTATAGTTGTGATTGTGGATCTGGCTATCAGTGAGAAGAAGGGTGTTAGAGAGATTCTTGAAGGTGTTTCCCTGGCAATAGCGCTCTTCTTTCTCATCGATGTTCTCCTGAGGGTGTTTGCTGAAGGGTAAGTAAGACACTGACAAAAATTAAGTCAGTGTGGCAAGTCCTCAAGCTAGTAAGGAAGTAATACTTTGGGCTTGGACTATTAACATGGATGCCCTGTAGGCTAATTTCCTGGTCATAGACAATGGCCACATCTTTTCTTGGCTGTGTACATTGGCTGTTACCCTTCTATAGAATAATCTGTAAAGTGAGCACTTGGAAACTGCATCAGCTTTGCTGTGACTTACCTGTGTAGGTCAGGTGTAAGATTACTTTCTTAGTGAGACTTCAGTGCTTAGTGTTAAGAACTACTTCAGGAGAGCTTGTCTCTAGCAATAGCTCTGTATAGGTGATTCTTTTCCTGAAGATGTATTTCAGTCTTTGCTATCCCTATGGGCATCTGTCTAAAACTCTCCTTTGTTTCAGCTTCAAGAACTATTTCCAGTCCAAACTGAATATTTTGGATGCATTCATAGTGGTGGGCACTCTGTTAATTAACATGACGTACTCCTTCTCAGACCTTGCTGCAGCAGATCAGATACCAAGGTAAGAATAGTATGGCAGCTGTTAAATGTGATCTCTTTTCTTGATAGTCTTCTAAGAATTTTCTTGGGCACCTCTAAGCTAGATGTGTGCATACTAGATCATGAATATGGCAGTGATAGTATTTCATGGTACAGACTAATGAAGGATAGAGACACCTAACTTTGGTCTACAGTTATGCTATAGACTGTCTTGAAGGCAGAGATGATCTAAACATATCACTTGGGGTAACTAAAAGTGAATAGTGAGGCCATCAAATGCTGTAACAAGCATTTTTTGGGCAGAAGGTGTGCAGCAGCCCTGATAGAGAGGAGAGTCTGAAGGTCAGAAAGCAGAGTTGGATTATAATAGCAAATGGAACAGACAACTGAGGGAGGATCTCTGTCTAATGGATCTTGAAATAGAAAGAGCTGCCACATTGTCTTGTTTCCTCCACCTTGCTGTCCCAAAAGCCCCATGGTAACATGTGTTGGATTTTTCAGCCATGCCTTGGGGAGGGGAAACATGCTGTTCATGTGCATAAATTAAAGTCATATTTCCATCTGATTTCTGTAGCTTGATCAGATGATAACCTGTGAGAGGAATCCATTCTTGATGGAGACAGAACTACAACTAAGATTATTTTATCTGCACTAGGTTTGAATTAGTGAAACTTGCTTGCATCAGCCAGGGAAAGAAGTTGAGCTCTTTTTTTTTTTTTTTAAAAAAATCACCCTCACAATTCAACTGGCTACTGGGCACAAGGAGGGAAACATTCTTCTAGAAGTAACCAACTCAAAGTCTAGTTATTGAAGAATCTAGAGTTGGACAAACATCCGTAATTACTAGTCATCTCTTCAAATGCCAGCTAAACTCAGGTTGCAAAAAGTAGAACTGTCAAAGGAATAGCTTTTGCAGCCTCAGAATCATAAAAGGCGGTTTCCTTCTAGGTCTTTTTAAACATTAATTAGACTTTAATAATTACTTCCCATCTCTCTGGCCACGTTTCTCTAAAGCAGCTTTCATCTTATGGCAGCATCCAGTTACAGGTAGGAGAAATGGCACTGTGACACGGTAATCTGCACTGCTATCTTTACTAGGCTATGTTAGTAGTAAGCCTGATCCTGCACTGACCCATCTTGTTGTAGATTGGTGTGTGCAAGTGCCTTGTATTCTGACTTGCTGAAGTTGATGGGGATTTAGAATAGGCTTTTGGGTCACATAAAAAGGAGTTCACACTGATGCTCTCAAAAGGTACTCACCTGGGACCTACCATCTCACCCATGCAATTCTTAAGGCCCTCTGTAAGGCTTCTCTTGTTAAGGGTGCTTCAGTCCGCTTCTGACCAAAATTATACTACCTGGTATTAGATGATACCTCAGACTTGGCCAAATCCCGGATCTTGAGATGAGATGGTCTTCCTGACTAACATTCCAGTAGTGTCTGCACAATCCAACTAATTCCCAGTAGCTTACCTGGGGTTTATCACTCTTCTTTTGTCATAGACCTTCCTCAAGAAGCAGGTGGCAGTCTTAAAGTGCCTGATAAATCTCAGAATAATTAGAATCTGAGCAGCTTTTTTGTGGATGAGAGTGTATATGTGACAAGTGAAATTTTGGTGGCAGTCCACAGAGGTAACATGCCCTGATGGAGGGGTATGGTCTCTATTTCTAATCTAGCCTAGCTGGGTGTGCATTGGGATGAGTTACCTGTTTCCTTGAAGTCTGACCTATAAAAGGACATTGAGGAATGAGAGCTGGGTATCAGCCTGGGAGCTAATGCTAAACTGGCTAACTTCCTAAAGGGCAGAATGCAAACTGCTTTTATCTTGAAGAGCTGCTTCTCAGTTGTGGTTCAGGCAGGGGAGAGGGGCTATGGAGTCTTCGCTCCAGTGTTGGTTCAGCTCCTTGGCTGCCAGCTTGAAGGGAACTCTGTTTTTTGAAAACAGCAGGGTGATCCTGGAGTAGGAAGGAGCTGGGGTCAAAACTGAAGCTTTCTTCCAGGTGTCCAGGACAACCTTGTCTTGCTGACTTTAAGCTCTACATCAGTGGAGAGCAGACTGGCTTCAACTGCAGGTCATGGGTTAATGTCTCCATAATATTTGTCCCTCTTACTGTAGGTATCCCCTTACTGTAGGTATTCACCAAGGTTTTTACTTAAGTGTATCAGGACCTGAAATATGTGCATGTGCTCCTTAAAAGTATATGCTCAGATATGTCATTAAGGAATGATTGTTAGTTTGCCCTAGTCCCTAAGGGTATGTAAAAGCAGCTGCCCCTGTTCAGTTGTTTCAGTAGAACCACTCACATAAGCATCTTGCCTGCTTCAAAGTTCAACAGCAGTTCAAAGTTCCTCAAACCAAATCATCTGCTCAAGTTGCTGAATGATTAAACACAGGGTTTATATTGATCTGTTCTCAGGTTTCTTAATCAAGGCATGATGTATATAGCCTGTCTAACTTCTCTTTTCAGCTATTTTTCAGGTGGCTACTTGCACTTAAATGTATACTTGAGAACAAGCTTCAAGGAACAAGAATTTGGGGTTAACATAGATAGTGTTAAGTGAGTTTGTTGCTTGCTGGGCGGAGGTGCCTGTGAAAGTCTGTTTGAGCAAGTAGGGGGTTTCCTAGTTCCATTAGCTGTTCAAAACATGTACTTCTGAAAAAAAACTCAATAAAACCATGGTATTCTTCAAGCATAGTATTCTTTCTCCAAAATCAGCCTGAAATGTCCTAGTTTAGTATATGAAACAAAGCTTTAAACTGTCTCTGAAACAGCTTTTAAATACCTTTAAGCTTTGCATCTAAGTTTAATTGTGTTCACTTTCTTTCATGGTGAATCTGATTCTCATCTAGAATGGTTACTCTCCTCCGAGTTCTGAGAATTATCATCTTAATAAGAATATTTCGCCTGGCTTCACAGAAGAAGCAACTTGAAGTGGTGACCAGGAGAATGGTAAGTTGGCCTCTTAATATATCTAGGCTACTATTACTGTTTCCAGCTCTTTCTCCAAGCTACCATCAATAGTGAGTAGCAAGACTGCCCACAGCCTGTTGGTCTGCAACTGGTAATATTGCCTAAGCGGCATGTCTGTCTGGTGTCCCTGACAGGGTACTGGAGTTTTGCCTCCAACTTCAGTATAGCTAGTAATTCTTAACTTTGCTCAAGTAAGCAGTAACTTGACCTGGAAGGCCAGCATAGCAAAGTGATTGCAACACCACCATATGTCTCAATTGATAATTTCTAGGTTGTGTGGTACATAGGCTGCTTTCCCTCACATGGGGGAGGATAGGAATTTTAATGCTTCTGGTGCTTATTCCAGGTGAAAACAAAACAGCCTAGCTGTTGAAGCCCTATCCATTGTAAATGCCTCTTCTTTTTTTCATCAGGGGCACTAAAGTGGTACTTGAAGCTTCAAGTATGTCCTCTTGCTCAGGAATAAGCAGTCTTGATTATGCTGCCCTTAACTACTTCCTTCCCTCAGCCCACAGCCACTCAAACAGCAATGACAGATTCATGCTGCAGTCTGCAAAGAATCTGCAGTGTTCTTTCCACTAGAATAAACTCTGATACTTCAGGGTAAAATTTCTGTATGGAGCTTCTACCTAAAAGCTAACACAATAAATGTTATCCTTGGCTAATGCTGTGAACTTTGCTATAGCAAAACGAGGCTCTGCTACTCATGACTGAAGTTCAGAGTCTAGATGGTTGGTTTGTCCTAGTAATGGGCAACTCTTGTTGATCTTTGGCATTCCTTTGGAAGACTAACTCTACACTTCTTTTGGCAGGTCTCTGAAAACAAAAGGCGTTATATGAAAGATGGCTTTGATCTGGATCTCACTTATGTTACTGGTGTGTAGAAGCAAATGATACTTTGCTGCATGTTACATCCTGCTAACACTAGTTATTTAGTTAAGTGCTTGACGTGAAATACAGGCAATGTTTTAGACTAATGAAACTTAAGTATGAACTCAAAGCAGGCCTACTCCTTTTCTGTGGCATTTTGAAATATGGATTCCTGACTCTGACACTTGTTCTCAAGGATTAGCCTCCTGGGAGAGAGGTTGTACATTCTGTATGTAATGATGGAAATTCTCCTGAGGCCTAGGGAGCCAGAGCTGAGACAGTATTGACTAACTCAATAGTATTTTTGCCTGTGGTTCTGTAGAAACTGACACTTAATGGTAGCTGATGCTTCAGGAAGCTTTATTCTCCTACTCTAGCTATACTAAATGCAGAAGAAAAGCTCTCAGAAATGGGTAGGTGGTTCTTATAATTAGGGTAGCAATAAGCTGTTTCATAATGATATTGCTCTCAATCACATAGTTCCTACATGTGGGGAGGGTTCCCCCTGTTATTTCTGATTGCTCTTTTCCACAGATCGCATTATTGCAATGTCATTTCCATCTTCTGGGAAGCAGTCTTTCTATAGGAACCCTATTGAGGTAAAAATCTGTCATTTATCAGGTTCAGTATTTCTGATTGCTGTTTCACTTCTAGGCTCCCACTAATTTGCCTGTGGACTAGATTGTCAGGTCAATCCTAGTCCTACTGTCTTGGCTGGTTGGAATGACTAAATGGTGGTCTCCACTGTGCTGCACCACTTGTGTTGTAGTCTCTTAGCTAAGCCTAGTGGGATGTATCTGGCACTGTGCACAAACTGGTGCTCTGATGCTCCTGTTTCTTGGGAATGCTTCAGAGAACCAAGTCAGTTCTGTCCCAGAGTAGTGATAGTACAAGTGAGAACTGTATATTCATCTAAATAAAGATGTTTAAAAGGTCTGCATTAATGCCCTTTAGAGCTATGCTGCCTGATATTGTGGAAACATATGTAGGGCAGGGAAGATAGTTGCAGTAGTACTTTTATTCCAGACAAGAACCTGAGCTATTGGCCTGGGAAGGCCTGCTGTCCCAGGGCTGTTGATGAACAGCAGTCACTGACCCTACTTGGGGGTGGGGGATGAGGTGGTAGTGGAAATAAGGAGTAGAGCACCACCTACTCTGAACTTGTATCTTGTTATTGCTTTAGGAAGTTGCAAGATTTTTGGACACCAAACATGCAGACCACTACAAAGTCTACAATCTCTGCAGTAAGTATGTTTAGCTGGTGACTGTATTGAAATACTGCTAAACAGAAAAACACGTCTTCAAGGTATGCTGGTGGCAATACCAGATCTCCAAGAATTTAGTCTGTCAAAAGTGCACAGCTGCCTCTGACTACCTTCTGTCCTGAATGTGGCTATTGACTTTGAGCATCTAATGTATTGTACCAAAGCTTGCAAAGAAGATACTTGGATGCCTTGCAGTTTAGACTCCCTTGCTCATGCTGAACAATTGCTTCAATGTTCCAAAACTCTTACTAAAGAAGTGGAAAACTAAACCTGGGCTAAAACTTGGGGTGATGTTGGAGGTTTTTTCTAATGAAGGCTGAGAAGAGAGGTGAATGAATAGTTAAAAGCTCTTCTGTTTAGAAATGCCTAAAACAATGAAAAACACTTTGGGAATAACTGTCCTGTGGTTTCTGCTTTCATAGTAGAGCATCAGAGCTGGAAGCAGACAAGGTATAATACAGAAGCATTGATACTGAAGTCCTGAAAAAGTAAAACTGTCCTCTAGCCAGTGGAGGGATAGGTGAGGGGTCACAGATGAGTGTGGTATTAGCAGCTCCTTACCACTTTGTAGGTGCACGTTGCTGTGGCTGACCCTGACAGTACATCAGAACGTTAACTTTCAGATCCCTAAATAACCTCTAAACCTGTATGGAAAGGAATGGCCATCTGGGCCTGGAGGTGAATTCTCACTTAAAAGTGAGAAATGTGAAACTAGAAGCTAAGCAAGCATGGTTTTAGCCAAATTACCTCATAGTTTTTCTACTTTGATCTGTCTATTTTTACTACTGTACTTTAAAAACTAGTATATGCTTAGACCAGCAGTTGTGTGTCACAAGCCACTTTCTTTGTTGCAAGTCTATTCCCTTTACTGGCATAACACCAGATCTTTCCTTGTAGGTGAAAAAGGCTATGACCCCAAGTACTTCCACTACAGGGTGGAAAGGATCTTTATTGATGACCACAATGTCCCAGCGCTACAGTGAGTCTTGTCAAGAAATACATACATCGTGATAGTTCTATGTGGGCATTTGCTTTGATCCACTAACTTCCCTCTTATCTAGGGACATGCTGAAATTCACTGCCAGTGTCCGTGAATGGATGAGTCAAGATGAAAAGAACATCATAGCAATTCACTGTAAAGGAGGCAAAGGTAGGACTTCTTGTGTAGTCTGTGTATGCTACAAATCACACTATTCTTATCATGCCTTCTTTGATGTTAGTATGGCCTTAAGTCATAGCATGAGATGGGTTTAGAGTGTAACTTGACAAATTCCGCAGACAGCGTGATGATTAGCAACAATATAGTGCTGTGTGTTTAGTATTACACAACCCCATTTCTCGGTAGCCCAGATCTGATCTCTTAAGAACTAATGTCATCTTAGATTAAAATGGTCTTCAGTAACTTCCAGCTGTCCTGACTGCTGGGACAGTAGTCCCCCAGGGGAGGCTGGGGATAGGGAGGTAGTAAAACTGCTGCTGTCAAAAGTGTTAAGCTGCTGCTTTGGCTCCCTGGCAGCCAGTCACCCACACTGAATATCCTGCACTGTAATATACCTCAAGCTTTTTAATTTCTTGTAGTGGAGGCTGGAATGTTGTAGGTACTGCTGGGTCTTAAATTGAGATACACAAGGTATTATGTGATAGAGTGCAATGTAGTCTTATGGGGACAGGCTAGTCAAAGCTACGGCTTGTGAGCTGACCTGTGGGTGCTATCCACAACCTGTAGTAGTGCGGGAGCTGTTGGAAGTGCATAATAACTGTGCAGATAAGCCAAATTTCCTTGCAAACATCTGCCACATCTTTAGCTGCCTGCTGTTACTACTGCAAATACTTGGCTTAAACCAGGTGGTTACTTAACAAAAAGGTGGCTCTTTCCCCTGCTTGGAACCATAGCTTAAAAGGTTTTGCAGAACTGAACACTGAAACTACCTACAGGCCAAAACTAGCTTGAAGAACAAGTGTAGGGAGGGGTGACTGGACCTCTTAGATCTTAAATTCAAAACTGAGACTATGCTAGCACAAAAACTCAAATAGTCTTGATGTCGTCTTAGTAGGGTTAGAGGGGAAAAGTTGGAGCAGAGAAGTAAGTCTTGAGGCTTAGATTGTGGGCAAGTGCCAGTCTATAACCTAATCTAGTAGTGTGTACTTGACTGTATCCCCTGCTAAATAGAGTATGCAGATAGTGGCCAGCTTCCTAAGTATCTCTAGGAATACTACAAAGACATGTGGGGACTGCTTTCAAGGAACATCTTAAACTGCAGTACCTTGTCTTTAACTTATTCTTCCCAGAAATACAGGCAGTTAACTACTCTAGTGTCACTTACCTCCTGTTATGTCTTCTATTTCAAAAGTTATAACTTCATCTTCACAAAAATAAACCCAAACACCTTAACTCCTGTAGTTCAACCTTTCTCTTCTAATACAGGCAGGACTGGAACAATGGTCTGTACCTGGCTTATAGACAGTGACCAGTTTGAGAGTGCAAAGGTAAAAAAACTGGTGTTTATTTTTTGATTCTTCTAGTATTCAAAATGCCCCTTTAGAACCTACTTAATTGGTGAAATGCACTAATACTCTGCAAAAAGTCTATACTGGAAAAAGGATACTGTGAACAACCTGTTTTACAAAAAAGTTCTTGCAAATCTTGCTACTATGTAAACTCCTTTCTGATGAAGACTATTCTTGATGAGGAAGAACTGGGAAAATAGAATTTAACAGGATACCAACTTTGAAGCACTTTTGTTTTTTTTGGAGGCATAATAGACCTAGGATCTTGAGCAACAACTTTCTTAACTGTAGATAGCTTCTGAGCATGCTCTACTAAAGATAGTGTCACTGTTTAAGTGCAATTTTTTCCTCAACCTCCCTCCAAGTAGTGTGAGGGATCAAGAATTGTCTTGACTGCCGGCATTACAGCAAGAAGCCCTTCTAGGGAAGGGGAGAAAGATCAGCAAGTCCTGGCCAGGACAGATGCATGTGCTGCTCTAGTATCCCAGGTCTAGTATATCAGTCTGGAGACCTGGGTTGCAGAAGGCCCAGGTCACTCAAGGTAGTCTGGCCAGAGTGTATATCCATTTAATCACTTGTTTTACTCTGAGTTTGGTTTGTGAAAATCTGAACTAATGTTCAGCTTGGTCTGCCACAGACCGCTTGAATATAGATGGTTCTAAAGCAATTGCTTAAAGCATATTGCTCTCCTCATTGAATGAGCTTTATTAGCACTCTTTCATGGATGACAGACTTAATGTATCAGACTTCCTAATTAGTACTTTCTTATTCTAGTTAAAAGCCTCCTGTTAGAAGGTACCAAAACAACTACTGCATATTTTCACTTGCATTCTCTTATTAGAATTGACTGGTGTAATTCCAGTTTACTATCCCCTTCTCAGGAAGGGGAATGGTGGTGGGATGAATATATCTTAACCCTTGAAATTATTTTCCTACGTAGGAAAGTTTGGACTACTTTGGGGAGAGAAGAACTGATAGAAGCACAAGTACCAAGTTTCAAGGAGTTGAAACTCCTTCCCAGGTAAGCTTGAGCAGGTCCAGCAACAGTAGCCAAACCAATACTAGCCTTGTGAGTGCTTATGCTACCCCACCTCCCCTGCCTTTTCAGAGATGTAGGTTTCTACCAATGCTTAACTCCTGAACTTTCTGTACTCTTTCTTTAAGTGTTGGAAGACTACCAGCTGGTAGGCTTGCACTGCATCTTCCACCCCCTTCCCCTTTGTCCAAGCATATTCCTTAAGCCTTTCTCTGTTGTAATATAATCAAATCTGAATTATGGTATCCAAGATAACAGAATTGTTGAGATTAGGAGAGCTTTCAGTCCAACCCCACTGTTCAAGCAGGGTGAGCTGGAGCAGGCTGCCTAGGGCTGTGTGCAGTCAGGTCTAGAATATCTCCACAGGTGGAGACTCCACAACCTCTCTGGGCAACCTCCTGCAGTGTTTGCCCACCCTCACAGGAGCATGACCCTATAAGACAGTTGGGCTGTTTATCAGGGATGTACTGAAGCCTGCAGCCTGGCCTGGGGAGGGCCATGGCACTGCTGTGTCCGGGTGGAGGAATGAATCCTCTAGAGACTGCATTCACAAGGAAACACTAAACAAGTTACTGCCTCAGACCACAGTCTGGGGCTTTGCTCATTTTGATTCACTGTGTATGGTGAGATTCAGAGGTGTGAGATGAAGCTGGTGGCAGAGGTACTTTAGTTGCTGGTATAAAATAGAATGGAAGTACAGCTGTCCTTCAGAATGTGCATCTGTAAAAATGGAAGTATCTTGTACATTTAAACATTCTGCCCCTTAAAAAGCTGCAATATAAAAGCTCCTCACTTCTTGCTCAACTCAAAAGTATGGAATTCCTCTCAGAACATGCAGTTTGAATACTGCTTAAAAATGTAGATGTTGAATTTGCCTAGAGGATTGTTTGAACTTGGGAGGGTAAGGAGAACAAATGGCTACTTTCTTCTTGGATTTGGACTTAGAGCTAAGAACTTGGCAGAGAAGATCTGTTTAATCCTATTTCTGCCTAGAATTAGTCTGTGTGGGGTATAGAAACTGTATAATGTGTCTGGGTTTTTTGCATTACAGAGTAGGTATGTTGGGTATTATGAGATCCTGAAAAACAAGTATAACTTGAAACTCCCACCAGAGAGGCAACTCAAAATAAAAAACCTCAAAATCCACTCCATACATGGTAAGAACTCTTGAATTTGGGCATTCCTCTGGTAATGGTTTCCTAGTACAGGTGGCTGATCTCTACTGTCTCTCTTGCTAAACCCATGATAGGAATGTAGACTTACTGGGATTTGAGAATTCAAATGGCACAGTTAAAATACAATGAAGAGCATTTTGGAGTGCAATTGCCCCATGTGTTCTGTCACTTCCTGGGTGTCTGGTCAAATGGTGGCTCACATACAACCTGCTCTGTTTTGGGAAGGGAATCACTTTTTCAAGTGAGATTAACTCCACATGTCGAGCTGGATCCACTAATGTTTCCCATTAGAGAACACCTGTTTCTGTACATATATACTGGTAATTTTGATAAAAGGCTGGAAGTTCAGCACTTGAACAAGGGGACTTCAAACTGCTGTTCTTGTTCAGTCAGTGGAACTAGACTCTACATTACTCTGTTCCTGCTCCACTAGTAGGATTCACTGCTACTTCAAAGTACAGCTTTCAACCTCTGAATCTTGAGCTACCTTTAGGATTTGAGTTCTCTAAAGACTATAGCAAGGCATTCTGGAGAGAACAGGATTGCACTTGGTTTTCCAGCTAATGTATGTACTATGGTATAATGCAACCCTTTCTTCCTAGGAGTTGGGAAGGGCAATGGAACTGATATGAAGGTGCAGATAATTGTGAGGAAGCAAGTTGTACTAGAATGTGTATGTGCCAGTCAAAGAAACTGCAAGGTGAGAGTACTATGAAATTGTCAGCTGAGTCACAGAAGCTGAAAGCTGACTTACAGGTCAAAACTGTCTTCCTATAAAAGTTGAATACTAGACATAAAACTATCTAAATAAATGGATGCTGTAAATTCTGAGAGAATGAAAAAGCTAAGCTTTGCTAAATCATGGGAGAAGTAGTGGTAAAGTAGTGAAAGATTTCCCTAGAAATCAATTAAATGCAATAGCTCACTCTGACCTGAGCAGCTTAAATTGTTGGCTATTATTCTAGCACTGCTATTGTATTTGTATACCATGAATGAGTAGCTAGGTATTGTCATGAATTGGTCCCTTGTCTCTCTGCAGTAACTTTTTGCAAAAGTAATACTTTATTCTGTTATCCAGCTCTTCTTTGATTCTGAAAGTGACTCTGTAGTCATTGGCTTGGAAGACAGCCCTGTTATAAGTGGTGATGTGAAAGTCAGATTTGAATCACAATCTGTAAGTACAACGGCATGAAGACCTTCACTTGAGTGTGAGGAGAGGCTGCAGTGCAAACTGCAGCTGGGCTGGCTGTGCTTTGTGGGGCAGAATCTGTTTTCCTCGCTGGTGACTCCTGCTGTGTGGGGTGGCCCCATGGTAGCAGCTGTTATTCCAGCCCTGTGCAGTGAGTGATGCAGCAAACATTGCTACATCAGTCTGTGCAGGCAGGGGAGGCATCCAGCTGTTCACACAGTACAACTAAGACATCTTAGTTGAGATGCTGCTTAGCTGCTGCTTCTAACATGGGTCTCTTACTTAATGTGACCTAGTATTGAGTGACCTAGTCCTGAAATAACTTCAGTGAAAATAGTGATCTGGGTGTGATATTGGGCTTTTCAGGTGTACTGACTGACACTAGCTTTGTAAACCAAACTACTGGGGACAGGTGGGTACTCTTGCTCTGCAAAAATTGAGTCATGCTGTCAAATGGAGTCCTTAAGGCCTTTGTCTTTAGGTTCTCCCCAAAGGCTATGATGACTGCCCATTCTTCTTCTGGTTCAACACTTCCTTTATTGAAAATAACAGGTAAGTGATCATAGTGACTGCCTTCAGATCCTAACTTCCAGTGTCTGAACAGAGCTGAAAGTTCACAAACATAGTACTGAAAGCTGACATAGCTTGCTGATCAAGCCTGTCTTAGGTACTTGTCTCTCAATTGTAACTTGTGAGCAGGCAGTTGGCACACACCTGCTTGCACTGTGCCAAATGTTTTAAATGTATGTGAGCTCTTTATCTTAATCAAGTTAATCTGTTGGACTCTTTCCTTGGCACTCTAGGTATTGTTAATTAACTCGAATTCAAAAAGGTAATGCTAACTATTTAAACCTAAGGCAACTCTGCCATCCTCTATAGCACAGCTGACTGAGAGGCTGGAACTTTTTCAGTGGCTTAGCAGGCAAATATTAAGACCAGAGTTAGAGGTACCAATGCTTGGGATCCCAAAGAAAGGCTCTAACTTACTGCTACTCATGCTTTTGTTAAAATTAGAAATTACTGTGGTTAGTTCTTGTTGAAACTACAACTCCCAGTGGAGCTCCAGCCAGCAAAAGTTGGGCTTGTCTGTCTCACTAGGGGAGTGATGTAGAAATGCAGAGACATGAGATCTGTCTCTTCTGTCTACTAAACTTCACAGATTTAGACAGAAGAACAGTGAACTTGATGTATGAGATCCTATTCCAGTCATGGAGAGAACAGTAATTGTAAGGAAACAATTTTTAATTGATCCCATTAGAGCATGTGGAGAAATAGCTGTGAGTTTATGTTCATAACTAAATTTAATATGCTGAGCCAGCAATGCACCTTGCAGTCTAGGTGCAGACATCTAGTTAGACCAAACCAGTGGCAGGAGAAATGTATGCCTGCTGTCTGACAGCCCTGCAACAGTGCCATCTCAAAAGTTTTGCCCAAGTGCTTTGTTTCCTGCAGGGCTAGGGAGGATGCCCCACCAGACCTTCTCTTAAACACAGTTTAGTGGAGACTATCTCCCCTTCTGCCCAGAGAATTCTGGTAGACCTCAGGTGGACTAGGTCTAATCAGAAGTGAAACAGCTGCTAAGGCAGTGCTCCTTTCTCTGTATCTCTAATTCAGCCATAGCTGATGTGCAGGTGCTGTTAAGTGATAACTAGACATGAATTTGGTAAGCATTAGAAGTGGACAACATGCCTAATGAGCTTGACTGAGTACTGAATCAAACTCTTGGCATTAGGAAGGTCAGTTATTAAATTCCTGCCACTTGCATAACCATCAGGAGGTCTTGAGCTGAAGGTAACACTAATTTTACTCTAACAGTCTTGCATTGTAGGGCTCGGGGGGGGAAAAACCAAACCAAAAAACCCAACAAAAAACCAACTTGCAAACCCATCAGGTTGATTGCGTGTGTTTCTCAGACTACATCAGATCCAAAGCCCTGTGCAGGCATGGCTGATGTCTGTCTGAATTCAAGATCTGGGGCTATATTTAATATTGCAGGGCTGAGCCTGAAGTTCTCTTGGCTAGCTGAAAGGAAAAGCATGTCTTAGGCTGTAAGATACACTACCAAATTTTGTCTTTCAGACTCTACCTTCCCAGGAATGAGCTGGATAACCCTCACAAGTCTAAAACATGGAAAGTCTATAGTGAGACATTTGCTGTGGAGGTGAACTTTACTGAACCATAAGGCAAAGCTGAAAGAAGGGAAATATGTAAAATTAATCTCTTTTCCTGGAGAATGTCTTGCTGCTTCAGTATAAAGTGAAGCAGTCTCATTTTGATGTACTTAATGTATTTCTGTGTAGATACTTCTCAAATAAACTTACATGAAGTTCTGTTGTGCAGAACAATAATACTCTGAAGAGTTACTTAGCGTCAGCTGACTGTAATGTCATGTTACTGAGTTGTTGGATCCTTTGGAGCTTAGATGTCTCTACATACAGGTAATCCCTACTTTATTAATCTAAGACAATTGTCTGTCTTTAAGCAAGAGCATTAACCTGAGGGCAAGTAGAGACCAGCAGTCTGCAGGAGACTGCTGGAAAAATCTGACACCCCTTCCCTCAGCATCAGGGTTTTCCACAGGTCAGTAGAACATAGGAATCTGGAGGGAGGAATAGTAATCTGGCGCAGGCAGACTAATGCTTCTTGAGTATAAGTCTTGGTATTGAACCACTGTTCATCAGAAATCCATGATGTAGGGTTCTGAGCAACACCTGGCCTGGGAGCTGACTGTGAGGGCTGGAGACTGCACAGGTGCTTTTCTGGCACTGTTCCTCCCTGCAGAGGGCTGAGATGGCACATCAGCTCATGAGCATGCTAACTGCCTGGGATCAGTTAGCCAGGCTTGCCTTAGTACCTGCATGTGACGGGTTTGATCTGTGCACTTGCTCCTTCGAGCTAACGCTGCAAATGCTCACTGACCTCTCTTGAGCAAGGCCAAGACCTGTAATGCATAGACAACACTTATCCTGCTTCCAGCTGTTCTCAGCAGTATGGCTCTTCTGTGGAGACTGTTCAAGCCTTCCTTGATGGGAAACGTGTTGAGGTTAGCTTCTTGGTTCTGTTGCTTCTTTAGTCTTTTTATTGTTAGGCACTAAGAGCAGAAGGGGACTGACATAGCTTTCCATAGCTAATAACTAGCTAACAGAGTAGGCAGAGAGATCTCATACTTTCCAGGTGCTTACTTGGGGGTAGTGGCATACTATGAAGTACATGTGTGGACTCGAGTTTTGCTATTGCTGTGTAATTACTTGGTATTTAGGAACTGGGCTGTTGAAAACTCCCACAGAGTTGGAAGCTGCTTCTGTCAGCACTGTACTTCAAGTGTGGAGGTTGAAACCTGTCTTCAATGACAAAAAAAGTGTTCCACCAATTGTTTGCAGTTTTAGCTACAGGAAAGAGTGAGCCTGGGTCGCTTGGATACTGCGTGGAAGTAGCTGGAGGTTGTGTAGTCCAAACTCCTGTGCAAAATGGGCCTAGGTAGGGCAGGCTTACACAACTAGTTCAGATCTGTAGATCTCCAAGGATAGGGATTTCACACAAGCCTTAATCTTACAACTGCTCTTCCTTCCTGGTTGGAATTTCCTGTGTTCTGAATTGTGGCTGTTGACTCTCGTCCTGCCCCTGTATGTCTCTTGAAGGGCCTGGCTCTGTCCCCGTCCCCTCCCATGAATGAGGTAACTGCAGGCAGCAGCAAGTTCTCTCCTCAGCTTTGTTACAGTTCTCTCCACCATCTGTCCTCATTGTCCTCTGCTTGGCTTGCTTTGGTATGTCACTGCCTTTCTTGTACTGGGGAATGTGGAATTGGATGTGGTATTCCACAGCTGTTCTGACAGATGTGAGAGGTGTGAGCAGAGGGTCAGAACTGTCTGATTTATTGGCTCCAGAGCCTGCTATTGCAGCCTAGCCTCTGCTGCAGGGGTGTGCTGCTCCCCAAACTGTAGTGTTGTTTCAGAGGCTGCCCGTGTTATTGCACACAGACTTGGTAAACTGCCCCTCAAGGTTAAGGGGAGCTGGCAAAGTTAATGCAACCCCTGCATCTCTGGCCTGAGGAAAGGAGGAGGAGGTACCCACTTGGACAGGAGTGAGACCAGGGCTGCATCACTAGAGGGTGATGGAGCAAGAAGGCAGCTATGGCCTGTGTGTCTGCACTGTGTGTACCAGGAGCTGGAAGAGGATGCTATTTCATTGCAGCTAGAGGTGGCTGATGACTAAGTTCCTTTTGGCTTATCTTGGGCAATTGGTATTACTGTCCTAGGCTGCCCTTACTAACAGCTTGCAGGGCTGTTGAGGTGAACCTTCTTCCTGCTTATGGAGTAAGCTAATCTTCTGTAACAGCAGTAAAGGCTGTAGCAGCAGGAGTCAGATTTTTCTAGCTGAAGCATACAGTTAAGTAAAAACTATTGGATAAGCAGGAATGAGTAACAAACCAGCTGCATGAGAGACATTTCTCCTAAGAGATCCAAGCACTGCTGCTCAGATGGTAGCAATAGTTCCTGAATTCCCTGCAGCACTGACCTTCTCTGGCTTCAGGGTAGTGGATACTCATCACTTACAGATGTGCCACTTAGTCCCCAACAGGTCACCTCTGGGCAGGAAACCTACCCTTAGTGTGTATCAATCAGGATCATCAACACTCTAGAAACTTGGACATTGAGTTGAACCTTAATATTGGAACTGACTTTGTTAGTACCAAAGCACCAGGCCAAGGCCTGTACCATGGGCTTTATTTTCCATAGTAGATTATGTGAAATCTCCAGTTGTTTCACACCACCTTGTTACAGCTGGTGCTTTGCTTCAGTTCTGAGGGCTTTATACATTCATTGATTGTAGAAAGCTTTTTCCTTTAATTCTGGAGGGGTGGTGACACTGACTTCAACCTATCTATCTTTGCTCTCAGCTAGACAAGTTTAAGTGTTGTTGCATAAATAATAGCCAGGCACTCAGTTAATCAAATCAAACTTTATTCCCATGAATTCCTATACCAGCATTATGAAGTTCTTAGCTGAACAACAGATACATCTACAGCTTAAGCAGCTGTGCATGGAAAAATTACTGCTTCCTTCAGAAGCTGATGTTAAACTTTCAAAATGCATGTCTTAGTCACCAGCTTCTTGCTGTAGGTTCAGTTCTAAATATCCTGCTTCTCTTGAAGCTTCGACTTTTGTATTAAAAACTGCAACCATGAGCTTTAAAAAATGAAAGCAAAGACAAATCTAAGAAATAGATTGAAGTATTCCACTGATGTGGAATCAGTCCTCACCTTTTCATAACTATTAGAAACATGTACAAATATACTATTTCTCTTGGCTAGACAATTTTGAAAAGAAGGGCAAGTCTAACAACTCCTAAAGCTTTACCCTCCTACCTGAATGATTTAAACATTTGGTTTAAATTCCTTTTAAAGTACTGATGATGCACAGTATTACTGCCCCTAGTGTACCAGTCCAAGGTAAATAGGTGCAACAGACACTGAAGATTCCTCAGCCATGCCCTGCTTTAACTGCCTTATCTCATGGGTGTATGAAAGGGAAATGAACAGTTCCTGCTGCATGTGAAGGCTGGGGAAGCAAAAAAGCATTTGTGGAACCGTAGCACCCACCTCTCACCAAAGAGGCTGTAACAGGGCACTGGAGTGCACACCCTGGCTTCACTGCAAGAGGCAGTAGGTACTGAGATGCTTTCATCTAGGCCTAAAGCTTTTTCCTGTTTCTGGGATCTGAAAGGGAAGCTGTAACCTGCAAAACCAAGCTGTTCCAGCTGTGACTTGTCAGTCACTGGTGAACTGTGGTTGCTGTGAGAGGTTGCTCATGTCTATGTAGCTTTGATGAACTTGGTGGGTCAGAGAGCTGTCTGTGCCTTCCACAAGGGTGGGTTGTCACAGCATGCAGGCAACACCCCTCTGTGCAACTCCAAGCCTGAGTCATGAACTGTGTTGCTCTGAGACCTGCTTTGCTTTCTCCCAGGATAGGCAGTAGCTGCTTCTTACAAGGCAGAGGATGCCTGTATAAAGAACATTCTACTTCAAGAATGGAAGTGGCATCTAGAAATAGGCATTATTGCATCATATTGAGTAACACTAACAAACTGCATGTTTAATCAAGTAACATGACCAAGCAGGCATGCCCTCCAGGCCTGAAGGTGATACAAACTACCCAGTCATACCAGCTTTTTCCACTCAGCTGAAGAGATGCAGCAAGTGGCAGGACTCCAGCCCAAGTAAGTGTGTGCTGCACCATGGAGACCATGGTGTGAGTTGTCTTTAAGAACTCAGTTCTGGCTTTCTTGCTCCTCTTCAGCTTCCTCTCCTTCAAGCACATAGACTCATTCATGTCAAGGTGACCCAGACAGGAGCCTGCACAAAGTTACAGTTCCCTGCCCAGAGCCAGCAGCTATTTCCAGCAGTCTCCCTTATGTTAAGTGCTTAATTCAGTGATGCTTAGCATATTCCAGCACTTCTTGAAAGGATTCAGAAAGTAATCAAGTTCTGCATGGACTCAAACCCAGTAACTATATGTTTTTATCTCAAACACAGGCATACCTCAGGCTCTAAGTCATACCAGTACAAGGTAGAGGGTGAACATTTCCTACTTTTATAAGCCCCATTCACTGGGACAGAGTATACAAGTCAAGTCAGACACCAACTGCCATGACCTTAGCAAGTCACAGAACAGAAGGGAGCTGGAGCAGGGCAGGGGTCTAGCTGAGGGATATGTGTGTCAGCCATCTCAGCAAGATTAGACAGGACTGCTGTTACTTTGAATCAGGCACTTGCCAGCAACAACTGGGAAAGTTCATCACCACACCACAGATTTTAACAGTGCTTGGCCTTACAAGTCACAGCCTACTGCTGCATGTTACATTAAACCCCACAGTTCAAGAGAAGTCTTTTTAGCACCATTACAGGTCAGGAAAATACATTTATGACATGCAATGTACCCACCAGTGCAGAATCTGCCAGATGGAGATAGTTCTGCTGGTCCAGTTCAAGCAGCATGTACACATCTCTATGAAATCACCTGAATTTAAAAAGATTATAAATCCTAAACTGGAGTTGAGTTCCTAAAATTAGGTCACTGATTTGGCCCTGCTCAGACCATGATGTGATCTACAGGTTTTTGATCATTTATTTAAATGATCCTTAAACAACCTTTTCTTCTCCAGCTGCTAGAAGGTATCAGTAAGAATCCATTTGTTTCATCATAAGTTTCCGGCTATACTCATAGGCAAGGAACAGTGCCCCGTTGGCCAGGAATGCACGGATCATAGTTGGTTTTAGTCCAGAATACAAGGCAAGTACACCTGGAAAGAAATCAGAGCCAGTCAGCAATTTATTAAACAGCCTATCTGCATCAACCACTGCGCTTTTACCTTCAAAGGATACTGAAGTAGAACACTTCTGCTTAGAGGGGCACACACACACAGAGCTGAACTCACTGGTGTAGCTGCTAACCACAGTGTTGCTGGATATCGATAGAGAAGGCCTATCTAGAGTTCTAACACGAGTTTAGCCATTTAAGTGCTTATGGTAGAAGCTTATCTCAGGTATGACAGGGTCTTCACAAGGCTGCCTTGGTCACCTGAGGATACACAGCAGCCATACCACAGCAGGCAGGGGGACAGAAAGAACAGCAGTACCCTGTTGGAGCTGTGCCCCAAGTCAGACTCCAGCTCCAATGAGTATCTCCCCTAGCAACAGGGCCAGGATTCCCATCTGCTGCCATGTACATTCTTACACCACCTTCTGAAGTACCTGGCACAGGCCTTTTCCAGAGGTGAGACACTGAGGTAGATGGCCCAAGTTGCCAGGCTAGATAGGATTGATTTATCAAACAGCCCTTAGTCAGCCATATATTAACTTCTAGAGGTGAAGAAAAATTCTGTACTCGACTCAACCAGTTCCTTCAATTTTCATGCACAGGTTTGTTCATGGGTAGTGGAGCTCATTCCATTATATGCTTTTAGTGCATACTGAGCTTTTGTTAGCTTTAAGTAAATTGTCTCCTGAACCAAGAGACCTACTGCATCTGCCATGCCTCAGTTTCTAGATTTGAAGCTTTCCAAACTACATGAAGCATCAATATTTGTTAGAAACAGTTATTGTCTGTCTCCAACACATTATCAGTGGACTAGGTTTCTTAAGCAATTTCTGGTATTGGAGGGTATAGATTTCAATCTGCAGCCCTACAGATTCATCTGATAAACTGCATACTTACCTTCAGTTCTCACAACAGTTACAAATGTTCCCATAAAGCCTGCCTGTTTTCCAGCCATTGAAAGAACCTGAATTCTAGATTTGACACAGTCCACAGGATACACAGCAATCCACAGACAGCTGCCTCCAAAACCTCCACTTAGTAGCAAAGGAATGGGACCTAAAATTAAGAAATAAGCTTTTATACACACCACAAAATATTAACCAACATAAGTATCACATTACTTAATCTACAGAAGTCAAGGAGAACACAGAGGAACCTGCTTATGACAAAAGAGCAGTTTCTGCTCTCCCACAAACCTGTAAATTAGTTCTAAGCCACTGGTAAGTTACAAGTCTAACCAGAAGCTCAAAGGTTATAAGGAGTGCCTCTTAGCCCCTTAGATTATTGGCCATGCTAAAAAAAGCATAACTTGGAATGCTGGTTTGGGTGTATTAACTAAATTAACTCCACCCCTTTCACACTTGTAATCACTTTCTAAGGCTAATTGTGAAATGGCTTAGAGTAACATCA
Organism: Harpia harpyja; assembly: GCF_026419915.1. Classification (NCBI taxonomy): domain Eukaryota; kingdom Metazoa; phylum Chordata; class Aves; order Accipitriformes; family Accipitridae; genus Harpia; species Harpia harpyja. The sequence continues at coordinate 34,142,517 of NC_068943.1, forward strand.
CATAGTGTCGTTAATCACCTATACAGAGATTTATTTGGTACAGTGAAATTACTTTGTGATCAGTCACTTTTCACGATGTAACCTGATTTTTGTATTTCAGATAAGATGTTTAGAAATATTTTGCAACAGAGACCAGAATGCGTGCAGCTAAAATCCTAACTCCCACCAAGACAAAGTATTACCATTCAGTCTTTCAGCAAGAGACAAGCAATCTTTATTCTGGCCATCTCCTCATTTTTTCATGTCTAATTTTCAATCTCAGTGTTCTCTTACTATCATTGTAATTACATCAAATGGTCAGCATACACTTGAACACACTGTTCAAGAGAATACAGCTAAAGACTTCAAAAAAAATCACTCTGAATGGCTGCTGAAATGAAATAATTGTGTTACACTGTAGGGTCAGATATTCAAGTAGTTTAGTAGTATTAGTGTTAGCTCACTGTATGTATTTTCCATTTTTAATACATCCTGCTCCATTGGAAAGTGGTCACTTCAATAATTCATTACTATAAGTACACAAAATGCAGACCTCCATGTTTTGTATGTCCAGTTTCCTTCATTTTACATGTATTTTACAACCGCTGTGCATCATTAGTATATGTTCAGGGAAAAAATCCCCACCACCCCCCTTTATGTCCCCCATGACAGCATGCTAAAATCCACCTGGAAAAAGAGGCACCATACCTAATTCATCTTTTGATCTCCCAGACGCAAAGAATGTCCGGCTCAGTTCATACCCTCCAAAGAAGAAGAAATAGCCTGGGACTTCCCGCAGCAGAGTGCTTGACAGGCCACGGTAAAATCCAAGGGGACCATCCTTTTGAATAACGCCCTTCACTACTGACCAAACTGTACTGAGAGGTTGATCCAGTTAGTGATGCTTAATAGCCAGATAATGAGAAGGTTACAGAACAGCAGGCAACTGCAGCAACAATTAAGGGTTAGACCCATTGTGTAGACAACAGAATTCAAGTAAGACTTAGAATAAGATCCTGCTGGGAGCCCTTCACTGGCATCCAGCTTTACCAGTACCAGAAAGACCTCCAGACTGCAACCCTCCCAGCCACAACTCCTCTCTGGTTAACAGTGCACTACAAACGTGACACTGAGCCAATAGAGAATTAAAAATAATACATACATATAAAAGGGTTTCAGAGATACTGGGCAGGGTATATACTTACTTATGTCCCTGGATTATCTTTCCTGACAACTGCATTTCATGCATGGCCTGCAGCCGGCACTTCACCAGCTCTGTGGGACAGAGGACGAGGGTGGCAAAGGCAGAGGCGAAGGAGCCTGCAGCAGCGTTCTGCAGATCACTGCAAGAGAGAAACTGCAGAAGGTATTTGGGCACTGACCATCAGCGCAGTGGAGCCACTGCACCAGCAATCAGCTTCCTGAACCCCTACTCTAAATATCATCAAGAAACACTGATGCACAGTCTTGGGGAAAGGGGGAAAGAGTCTCAAGGGAAAAGGGCAGTTACTTGAACTAGGGAGATGAAAAACCTAGCTCATCCCATCTTCATATACAACTCAAATACATGCTTTTGACACCCAATAAGATATGTTGCAACCTTTATCCTTTTTGCTATACTTTAGTGACTGCAGCAGAATAAACACTACCAAACCTTCCCCTTCTTGGCTTTTATAAAGATTTCCATACACTTGTTTTACTGGGCAACTTTGGGGTACTAGTTACTTCCTCAAAGAGAACAGGAGCAATAATCACCTCATACAGATGTCAACGTTTTCAAATTCACCTCACCAGTATTAATACAGGTTTTCAGTGGAAGATGTTAGAAATCTGAAAGCAAGGCACAATCGACAACTATAATCTTTCTACAGATGTGTCGCCATGAACGCAACCATGTGAATCAGAGATAGCGCAAACATAAAACCCACCACTGAACAAGACAGCACTGTAACCTGCACTGACTCACAGTATTCCAAAACCGGGGCTTACTTTGCGGTGATTTTACACATATTGCAAAGTCTGGGCTGCTAAACTGCCAGGCCTCAAAAGGCTGGTAACTCCAGGACCATACTGCTTTATGATACACTTTAAACGAGCTCCTACAGACACTGCTATGTTGGACAGGAGCTGCACCATAGCACAGAACAAGTAGAGCTTCTCTCTTCTTTCAGAACCTGGGGAGTCAGCACAGCCAAAACTGACCTTGCAGCGACATAGAAATTCTTTCCATACAAGGGAGATGTTTGCCCTGTGCCCAGCAGTTTTATACACCTATAGTATCAGAGATTAACTTTTCACCTTACAGAAGCATCATGGAACTAAAGTTGTGACATGAAGCAAAGCTTTTGACACATTCAGATATGGCAGTGACAAGAACTGTCAAAGTGGAAGAAATCAGTAACTGCCTGCAGAGCAGCAACTGAATAATATGCAGTAAGAAAGAAATGGCAACACTGATTGCACAACCATCTTGCAGCACACAGCTTGGCGTTAACGGGGATCTGAATTGCAACCCACTAAAGCTCAAGACAGAGCAAGGCAGAGTTAAAAATACAGTATGTGGCTGAGCCCTGCAGTCATTAAACTATGAGCTAGAGCAAGGCAATAAGGTTACATGTTAAAGAATTAGGATAAGAAAACATGGAAGAGGTGCTTCCTAACTATGCACTAAGGAGTGCACAGGATCCTTCCTCCTTCAAGAGAGAAGAAACCCAGATGCTATCAGACGAAAAGAATTCTGACACATGTACATAAAGAACTAGATTTTGCCATAATTCAGATCTTCTCTACTTTTGCCTGTTGATGTTTAATTCTACATACAAAAATTCAACTAGACCTGCTGTTTAGGCTTTGGTCTTTAATATAGGAAACCTCATTGCAGAAGTGATAAGCCTTGAATCCTGTTCAAGTTCCCTCTCAACTCAAAATGCCTAATTCAGTATTTTTTCTGGATGGCAGAGTTTTGATCACACATCATAGGAGCAAGAATCTTTCTACTCTTACACTGCTGCTGCTTCTATAAAAGGCATTTATCTTGTTTTTTCAAAGAAAATGACCTGCTGAAGATGACTAGTCACGTAATGAGAAAGTCAAACTGAGGTGAACAAGGATAATAGTTCTCTCAGTTTAGACTTTGGCACAGAACGAAATCAGTTTGGTTAGACTAAATGGATGTTAAAAGATAAATAGAATTTAGCATTTCTCTCTCCATTTGTTTTCTTTTTGACACATGCATCAGTGGCATGTACTCTTTTAACTAGAAAAAGCATTGTTTTGTAACTGTCCTTGTAACTGTTTTGCAAGGCTTCACACACTGACCGGGGTATCCCTAAACACAGGCACACTAGGCAAGCTTATTCCCAAGCCATTTAAAGGTATGACTGAAAAGGTAACTTAAAACAAAACCAAACTATTATAGCTGGTTTTGAGAAATCTCAAGCATCATTAAATAATTAAAAAGTGAGAAGCAATTGCCGACATATAGGTAAGAAAAATGGTGAGGTTCACCTCAGTTTGTGACTTGATGCATTTTCTTCTTCAGGCTAAGACGGTATGACAGTTTTTAAACAGCAGAGGCAATGAAGGTAATTATAGTTCCTTACTTGTCATGTCTGGAGGTTACCCTCATCAGGGTTTCTTCCCTCCCCTACAGCACACTACAAAGACTTCTTGACTCTTCCACAATAAGAATGAGTGGAGACATCTTGGACAGACTGCATGTACTCAGGGCACCACTGCAGACCATGTCAATACAATTCTCTCATACATGCACCTCGTGAGATGCCCCCACAATGATCCAGATGAAGAGATCAAGGGAGCAGCACCAAGGGAGAAATCTTTCAAGTTAACTTAAATCCTTTAGTGTTTTGTCCTAGCAGAGCCGTGCAGTCACACTATTTGCTATTCAATCAACAAAGTATTAAACAGCCATCCTGGGTCTGAAAAATACCATTACCTGACCAAGGAAAGAAGGGTCAGATATCAGAGGCACATGCTATTGCTACATACTCAAACTGCATTCCCATTCTGTATCCTACTCCAAAGATAGAGAGTAGTACACCTATATATATACTATTTGAAAGTTTCCTGCGCTACCTCCCCTACATACACCATAAACATGCTGTCTCAGTCACTTGAAGAGATGATCCTAGGACCTCTGCAAGTCTGTGGTCTGCCTCCCAGGAAGATGGCAAAAGATGGTTAAGAAGCAAAGCGTGCTGTTGGTAGGCCTCCCTCCTACATTTCAGTGGGTAGGAAAAGATAACGGGTCTGTAAGCTGAGCAAGCAGAAACCCCCTGATCTAAGAAAGCAATAAAAAAAGGTGGAAACAGTTCTGTCTCAACTGCCAGAAGACAGTGAAAGAGAATGCAAGTAGAGAGCAATTAATATAATTTGTTTCTTCATCACTTCATATTCCCTCACAGCAGGCCTCAGTCTTAAGATACAGCACATCTTAACATGTGACAGGAGAACACCCCACTTAATGCCACTTTTAGATACTTGCCTTGCACTTAGGTAGCTACCCATGCCATGTCAGAGATCTCAAATGCAGAATCATGGCCTCCCCAGCTACTTCCATTTGAAGACAGAGGCAACAGAGGCAGAACAAAGCTATTAATAAAAAGCTGAATGTCGTTAACCTTGCATCACTCTTTGAATGAATGGAGTTAGGACAGTTATGAGAAGTCTTTTACACCCTATGGGGCAGCAGAAGGATGGAGAAGGTGCAGCTACTCTCAGTGCTGCACAGAAGACGTACCTTGAGAAATGCGTAATGGTAAGGCACACTGAGACTGCTGGCCCACTGACAGCTCTCAAGTGATGCACCTGGAGAAAAGCCATCCTAGCTAGAAAGAGATTACGATCATTATGCCAGTGCATAAATCCATGACTTGATCACACCCTGAATACTCTGCACAGCTCTGGTCTCATAAGCTAAAACCCCAGACACGTTAGAATTACGAGTTTCAGGGAAAGACAGCGAGGACAGCTAAAGGAACAGCTTTGGAGGGCTCACTGACTAGGAGAGCTGGGATCCTTCCATCTAGGAAAAGACTCAGGTGGGGAAGAGGGGCATGAAGCAATGGACAGAGGTCTGCAAAATCCCATATAGCATGGAGACCATGGCTAAGGATCAACTGCCTCTTCCAGTTACAGAATTAATGACTATCACCTGCAGAACTCCCTGCCAAAGCATACTGCAGATGCAAGGAACTTACAAGAATTTGAGAGGAGACTGGACAAGTGCTTCAAAAGAGATCCAAGGCCACTGACTGGATCACATCAGGATCAAGAAATCCTCTGAACTGAGAACACAGCCTGGCACAGGACTCAGAGGAAGTATTAGACACTTCCCTCTTCTTTTTCATTCTTTAGGCAACCACTTACTGCCAGTGCTGTAGACAACACATTGTGCAAAATTAGACCTTTGGTCTAACCACCATTACATTCAAGCTTTTGAAACTTAAATAATTTTTTTAAAAGCAAGGCAGTATTAAAAAAGTGTCCTTTCCCCTTAGTATGCCTCCTGTAAGAAGAGCCACTACCTCCCCTGCAAAATCAGAATCACCTAGAGATCAAGGGAATACTAACTTTCAGGTGTTGCAATGCTCAGTTCCTTTGGTAAAAACATACCAGGTCTTGAATATTCCAGTTAAGTTCTGATTATCTAAGCCAGCCAGCTGCAGTGACAAGTAAATGGCTCTGTTGTAGTTAGACACCATTTCCTAGCACAAAGGTCTATATTCCAAAACTTACTACACTGCATACTGCCAGAGCAGGGCCTGGGACATCAGCTGCACCCTGACAATACAGTATTTGCAAGCAGCAGTTGCAGGATTTTTTTATTTAGTTATTTTTAAATATGAAACAGATTTCTATTACTAACCTGAGCTTTGTTTTCCTGTCTACTCCAACAATTCTTCTCACAATTTGTTGGCAAAATCCATAGCACATGAACAGAACGGAGTTCTCCGCGATGTTGGCTACAAGTGCTGGTGTGGTTCCCTTGTAGAAGCCTCGAAACCCCACTTGCTTATAGGTTTTCACAAAACAGTCAACAATTCCTCTGTACATGTTGGGGAATGTCTGCATCTTCACCTTTGCGGTGTCAAAGGGCTGGCCAGTCACCACGCACACGGTCCCACCTAAGCAAGCAGTGGAAGTTAAGAGGGTGGCTGAAGGTTATCACAACTGAAACACTTGTACACAAACAGCACTATTAGGAATATCATGCAGAAAGCAAAGATGAATTAAATCTCTGCAGGGAAAGACAAGTGCACTGATTTTAGCACAATGGCATCAATTGTCAGTGGTGAATTTAGTTACCTGAAGGAAGGGGAAAAAAAAAAAACCCAAACAAAAAAACAGGCACAAGAGCAGTAACAGCTTGATTCTCATTAAACATTCTTTTACCTTACTAAAAGCAAGCATCGAAATGAATCAGTTCACTTACATAAACGGGTACTGAATTAGAGGTATTGTTCTGCAATCAAGCCACTTGTGTTAATGAGTTAAGCAACATTTTCCATTGCTCATTAACACAGTGGTTCATAAGTCATCTGGTTTTACATTCCAGTAATAACAAAAACCTGAAAGATTTGTAATCAAGTGAGACAAAGATTCCTCCAGGACAAGAGGAACCCTGCTGAGAGTGCTAAAACTGATGATGCATTATAAAAAGATAACCAAAGACTCAAGCCCTTTACTTTAAAACTCCAGGTGATTCTTATGTACACTTATTCCCACATACTGGAAGAAAAAGTGTCCAGTATAAGCTGAAAAAGAACAAAAGGGCAAAGTTACATAACATCTTATCTTTTTCAAACTGAACTGCAAGGTCAATGCCCTGAAAACTTGTGAGATATTTCTGTCAGTGTCATCAATAACCACTTTGCCCACAGTGCAGTGTTCTTCCACAAGCTCTAACTCAATTCAGTAGTCTGCAGAAAGAGCTAATGTTACACTTGCTCAGTAAGAAATGCCAGTGGACACTGACAGCAATCTATTAGAAGCCAATACCTAAAAGGAAGCATATGATAGGTGTACCTTATATAGGCTTTATGGGTTTGCTTTTTTAGCAAGAGAACCACCATCCTAAACCAGAAGCTGATCTTTAACCCAAGCACAGCTGACATGCATATACCTTAAAGAGGGCAAATTAACAAGATGTTTTTTCAGCTACAAAACAGAAAATTATCTGTAAATGCAGATAAGGAAACTGAAATAGAAACAAACATGTGAATCCAACTAAGATTATTTATTTTTCTTCTAAGTGGGGAGAAGAATAAGCAAGTGTTTGTTTAACCAGGGTTATTTTCAATTGATTTTACTCTTTGCAAACACATTTCCGTTATACTGTCATTGCTCCTCTGCAAAGAGGTACTTCAGGCCTTTAAGAGGAACTCAAGATCTACCTGCCATAAAACCTCATTCTCAACCAGATGCATCATTAAAAGCTTCAGAGCAAATCATGCAAGGAAGCATGAAGAGCTTCTTGCTCTGGGAGGGACGACCACGGAAAGTAGCTGGCTCAGACCAGTAACGTCCATGTAAGCCTCAGATGAAGAGCAGAGCTGGAAAGGCTCAGCCAATGCTACTTGCAGGCAAGTCAGGTAGATATTAATCTACAGGACAAATGCTAGGTTCCTGTGTAAAGGTAAACCTAAAACATCCACATGCAGTAAGATAATGGCTGTTGGAAGAAGCCCAAGAAAACCAGGAATGGTCTTGGCAATGCAAAGCTGAAAAATGGGAAGTTGACTGTGAATGGCTGTTCCAAAAAGAGAAAAACCTCTCCTTACACTGTCATTGGAGGTGGCACAAGAAGCCCAGTAAACTACAGCAATGAACTTTGTAAGCCTCAAGGTAAAGACCAAGAGTCTCAGTTAATATCCAAAATATTAAAGGAAAAAAATAGTTCTTCCAGCCAGCAGTAAAGAGTCTAAAAAAAAAAAAACCAAACCAAACCAGAAAGTCAGCACTCCTTGAACATTTAGACAAATGTGGTCCTAATAACAACATGGGAACACTGGGGAAAAGAGTCCTACTTAGTCAAAGAAGCAATCAGAGGTTGCTCAGATCCTCGGCAAAGGACTGACCCACAAGCAGCTAAATGACTTATTTATTCCTGTTCAGAATTTACTTGCCCCAATCTGTCATTACTTATCAGCTAGTCAAGACTGTATCTGGGGAGGAAGGTAAAACTAGGTTACACATTTGCTGGAGGAACTAGCTGTTTGCCTAGTTAAATACACTTTCTAAAGGGTGCAGAGACACATGTAACTCAGAAACAAGCACTACCAATGAACATAGGCAATATGAAGCAAGTATGTGGAAAGAATATGGGAAATAAATACTAGAGGAACAGTAAAACTATCCATTACAACAGAGGTAGCAAAGAAAAAAAAATTAGAACAATGATTTAGGATTACTGAGGTCATGTTGAAAAAGGTCTGAATTCCTTCATCTTAACTGAAGGAGAACTGTACCAGATAAAAAAAGAGCATAATTAGCTCCAAGATCCTCTAAGCTCTACTGCCAAAAACCAGGCAAACCTCAAGTGCATGCCCTTTTAGCCTGAATGCAGGCATGGAACAGTATCACTAAGCAATGGATTTCTAAGCTAATGCTAGTTTCCAGCTCTGGTAGTAGCTAAGATGAGACAGACCAGGTTCAACCCAGAAAGACAATTTCCTAAGCCAGAGTGCTCCACTGCCCTGGACATTAACAGCAGCACTCCTGAGCTGAACTGAAGTACCTGGAAGGAAAGCAATCACACCTCCCATTTAAGCACCTGGCATCACCCACAAAACCACGAAGAACTGCACAGATATTAAGTTGCTACTTTGAGAAATAGAGCAGATATAACAGCTATTCTTTACTGAGGACCCAAAACCCAAGGAGAATGAACAGACTAATGAACTTATTTTTTCTAAGGCAGCAAAGGAGTAAGAGCAGAAAGACTCCTCTTCCCTTGCAGGGAAAGAGGGTGTTGTCTAGTCAATAACATATTTTGCAAAGGCTAACAAAGCAGGTATTCACTGGGCAAAACGTGGTGGCAGATGAAATGCTTTACAAAGGTGCCACACAGGACTCATGTTATCTGTCACTCCTTGCCTTCTCGCTGCAGTAAGGTTAACTCCACTCTGACAAATGACCTCAAATAACTACCCTTGAATGCACGTAACACCATTAATACTGTCATATTTGCAGCATTAACACCATGTATTGGCTTTGTGTGGCAAGGTTTTGGTAGTGGGGGGGGGGTTACAGGGGTGGCTTCTGTAAGAAGCTGCTGGAAGCTTCCCCTGTGTTCGAGAGAGAGCCCATACCAGCTGGCTCTAAGATGGACCCGCTGCCGGCCAAGGCCAAGCCAATCAGTGGTAGTGGTAATGCCTCTGTGATAACATTTTTAAGAAGGAAAAAAAGTTGGGACAGACAGTATTTGGCAGCCGGAGAGAGGAGTGAGAACATGTAAGAGAAACAACCCTGCGGACACCAAGGTCAGTGAAGGAGGGGGAGGAGATGCTCCAGGCGCCGGAGCAGAGATTCCCCTGCAGCCCGTGGTGAAGACCATGGTGAGGCAGGCTGTCCCCCTGCAGTCCATGGAGGTCCACGGTGGAGCAGATCTCCACCTGCAGCCCGTGGAGGACTCCACACCGGAGCAGGTGGGTTCCCGAAGGAGGCTGTGACTCCGTGGGAACCCCGCGCTGGAGCAGGCTCCTGGCAGGACCTGCAGATCTGTGGAGAGAGGAGCCCACGGAGCAGGTTTTCTGGCAGTGCTTGTGACCCCGTGGGGGGCCCACGCTGGAGCAGTCTGTGCCTGAAGGACTGCACACCGTGGAAAGGACCCATGCTGGAGCAGTTCGTGAAGAATTGCAGCCCGTGGGAAGGACCCACGTTGGAGGAGTTCGTGGAGGACTGTCTCCCGTGGGTGGGACCTCACGCTGGAGCAGGGGAAGAGTGTGATGAGTCCTCCCCCTGAGGAGGATGAAGCGGCAGAAAATAACGTGTGATGAACTGACTGTAAACCCCATCCCCATCCCCCTGTGCCGCTGGGGGGTTGGTAGAGAATCCGGGAGTGAAGTTGTGCCCGGGAAGAAGGGAGGGGTGGAGGGAAGGTGTTCTGAGATTTGGTTTTATTTCTCATTACCCTACTCCAGTTGATTTGTAATAAATCGAGTTAATTTTCCCCAAACTGAGTCTGTTTTGCCCGTGACGGTAATTGGTGAGTGATCTCTCCTATCCTTATCTCGACCCACAAGCTCTTTGTTATATTTTCTCTCCCCTGTCCAGCTGAGAAGGAGGGGGAGTGATAGAACAGCTCTGGTGGGCACCTGGCATCCAGCCAGGGTTAACCCATCACACACCATCATAAAAGGACTGACTGTAATAGTTATTGTATGGGAAAGAAACATGAAATTGTTTAAACTGGTTACAACAGTACATTACATAGAAAAGGTGGAAGGAAAGATTTGTCTAAACACAGTCAGCTTAGAAACGTCAAAAAGACCCTTTTTCCCCTGGTGGAGTTAAACCAATTCATCCCTCAGCCACGGACACTACCAACATGGTAATGTCACTGAGACCATGCAACTGTTTCCACATTTGTGACTGTCACAACTGGTCCAGCAAAACTTTATAGCACAGACTAAACCAATGTGGAAGTTAGTTAACCGAGTTCATCATCATCAGTCCTACTACTAAGCTTCCCAGCTTTTAAAGATTCACACTGGGATGTCGTCTGAGGCAATAACCCTTCCGATAGCCTCTTGCCCATTTACATTAGAGAGAGTTCCTGTGACAAAAGCAGCACCTCAATCAGTCACACAGTTTGAGTTCATTCCAAAACTCTACTTGTGACTGATTCTTGAACTCATGTAAGCATGAGAACTAACACTGAAACTTAAACCTCCTTCTAGAAAATCATTAGTCTGAAATAAGGGTTACACCTTCACTGTGTGGCAGGGGTTTCACCAGGGACAAACAACAGTGATGCAGTTACCACACTGGCTGAGGTCAGCTGCTTCACCTCCATATCCTTTAAATACAGAAGGCGAGGCTTTTTATAGCAACAGGAAACTGCTCTTACATTTGTCAAAGCTATTAAAACTGTCCCTCCAAAGTTTTGTGCAATTAAGTTCTCTCCATCATTACCTGCAGCTCCTGCTGTGAGGTCAATAGCAGCCTGAATAGCTGAGTTGATCCTCATGCTTCACACCTGTTTATCAGTTCCTTCACAGTGAAGTCTCTGGTTTCCTGGCAGGTGTCAAGATATTTGTCTCCTGAGGGAAGAGACAGATGAAGAATACACGATTTACAACAAAAACTCTGACAGGCAAAAGCATCACACAAATGCTTTCACTTCCACTCTTCCATTTAGCTTGTTTTAAACCATTTAGAGACAGAAAATGCTCGTCCCCAGGACTGAGACATAGCATATTTGTATTTTGACTGACTAGCTTTGCCACATTAGGCAAGTCCTCTGGAGTATCACTGCCTAGCTTCAGATTACTTGGGCTTTCCAGCTTCTAGTCTCCCTGGATATCTCTCCAACGAAAGCAAAGAGTACCTTCAGGGACCAGTGCTGAGCATTACCTTTCTACTGATTATAGAAGCATAGTCTCCATCAGGTGTCTAAGGCTAGCTGGCAGGAATATTTCCCCCCACCCCGTCTCAGCTCCCCACCTATAAAGCAAAACAGAGAATTGCTCTCCTCGTGGCGAACAACAGCTAAGAAAACTGTATTCATGATGATACAGGCACATTAGGTATTTCTACGTGGCTCTCAGAAGATGAGTAGAAAGGGAATGAATATGAACATCTAGAACTGTCTGGCTGTCATGTTCCCAGTGCAAGTCCCCCACACCCCAGCATATTATGAATAAGAATTACACTTCATCTCTCAGGAAGGCAGCTGGAAAGCAGAAATACAAAGGCAACACTTTCAAATAAAACATTCAAATTAATTCAGTTCTCAAGTTTGCAGCAAGGTACTTTCACTGGGCGACCAGTTAAAACAAGCTTGCTTATCTGGAGTAAAATCACTGAGCCAAAGAGCTCCCACTGGTTCAGAACTATGTTGCTGAGCGAGACACTCGGCTGGCAGCGCTGTCAAAAAAGTTGCACGAGTCTTAAAAAACACACATATAACACAGATGAATCAGCCCCTCATTGACTTTCAAGCCTGGCTTCAAGCACAGCACATCAGTAAACAGAATGTTTTTCACTCTTCTACCTACTGTAATGCTTCTTTTGAAGCCTGTTGCCTCCCAAAATATGTTTTGGAGTAATATGAATGGGAAGTGTAATTTCCAGTAGGCTACATGAAAGAATAGTTAAAAAAATACACTGTATGAACCACATCCTTCGTGCAACTTTTACATTACAAGCACAGACGCCTGCATACAAGCAAGACTTTAAGAAAGCCGTTCTCTAAACAGATTTATTATTCCCAAAGCTTAAAAACCAAAAAACCAGCAGGCCAAATACTGTCACTCAGTAACTTTGCATGTCCAGTCTGTTTAAGATGTGTTGCACGAATCTGAATGTAATGGGTTTAAAAACCAAAAAGTCACTACTCTCGTAATAAATGGCACTAATACACGCTATTTCCGAATTGTGGTTAGAGAGTTGAACCGTTTCATTTGAACCATAGTATGTTAGGTGTTATTTGAAAGCAGAGGCTCCAAGACCAAGTTACACTTCATTATCCCATATAACTCGTTAGCGTTCACATAGCACTCTGCAGTTTTGCTTCTCATTTAGAGGAAGAAAAGAACAACAGATCAGCGAGACAGCCTGTGAATGAAGGGAATTACGAGAGAGCAACAGGTGCCCGCATTCAGTAAAACACGCGCTGCTTGCATCGCGCTGAGTGCTTATCAACTTGTGCCAGTCCCCAAAGGGGGCACATGCCAAATCACCCACAGATACCCACTGAAAGCTCGGCAGCAGAAGAAAAAACAGAGATGCCTATAAAAATACGGGAGCTTTAAGCGCCGAGGAAGTTTAGTTTCCCGATCCATAGGGGCACGTTACCACTTTCTGAAGATTGAAGCCTTAGTCAGAACTACACCGGTATTCCATACGTACATACCTTCCCTCCTTTTTTCCTTCCTATTTGTAGTAACGCTAGCAGATTAAAACCGGCTGGTAGATACAGTGAGGCAACAACCGCTCTGTTCCTCCCAAAGCGAATCCAAGCCTCCAACCTGCCAACACAGAAGCATCAGCCAGCGTAAGAGCTCCGGCAGAGTCCCCCCCCGCAGCCCCAGACACCGTTCCCTGCTGCTGCTGCTGCGGCGGCCTCCGAACGCGAAGCAGCCAAACCCCGCAGGCAGCACCGCTCCCCGCGGCCGCCCGCCAAGGCAGGCCCCGGCTCCGCCGCCCAAAGTCACGGCAGGCCGGCACCCCGGCCACGGCGGGGACCACGGCCGGTGCGGAGACCGGCTCTCTACCGCCCGGACCGCCGCCTCCGGGGCGGGGGGGGGGGGAAGCAGCTCTCCTTGGCAGGGGAAGGCTCCGGCTGCAGCCGCGGTAGCCCCGTTCCCACCGGGAAAGCCCCAGCCTGCGGCGCGGGGAGATGGCAGAGGCCTGCGGGGGCCGGAGGCCGCCTCACCCCGGCCCCGGTCCCCGGTCCGCAGCTTCCCCAGGGGCCGCGGCGCAACCCCGGGCCCGCCCGCCAGGCCCGGTTCCCTCCCGGGACCCCCCCGCTCCGCGCCACAGCCCGCGGAGAGGCCGAGGCCGCTGCCCCGCACCACCGCTCACCACAGCACGCCGCTCGCGCCGCCGCCGCCCCTTTATAGGCGGCCGAGGGAGGCGGCGCGGCCCCCGCCGCCGCCCGGGGGAAGACGCGGGCCGGGGAGGCGGTGGGCGGGCCGGGTGGCCTGCGGTGCCCCCGGCGGCTGAGCGGCGGTTCCGGGCGGGCGGGGAAACGGCCGGCGGGGGTCCGGGCCGGGGCCGGGTTTTTGGGGTCCCCCGCCCCAAGCCTGCGGCCGGGCAGCGGCGGCGGAGCCCCGGCCGAGGCGGCTGGCAGGCCCTGGCCGGCCCTCGCTGGGGTCGAACAGCGCTTCCCCCCCCCCAAAAAAACCCGCGAGCGGTGGGCTTACTGGGCAGGATCGGACTGAGTTTGTGGGTTAGCACGGCAGCATCTTTTTGTTTTGGTTGGGCGGGTGGGGTTTTTTTGTTTTTAAAAAAGGATTTATTTAGGAATTCAGTACCCTGAAGTAACGGCAGCTTGTGCGGAGAGGGGAACCACGGGGAGCACCTGTCCACCCAGCAGCCGTGGCTGACCGAGGGGCCTTTTGCCTCCCGCTCCTTTGCAGTATTTGACAAATTGTTTAAATGCCATTCTTTTTTTGTACCATGTGACTGAATAACAGTTACGTAAAACAAAAATGACTATTCCCCTTTTCCCAAAATATAAAATTAAGTTTAACATACGTGTCAGAGGACTAAGCAGTACCAGTCTGGAGCTATCTTACACTTAAAATATAAAGATACAGCGGTCTACAGTCTTCTGTCTAAACTTACAAAGATATACCTGGCATCTTGGATGCTGACCAAAATCAAAAGGATTTTCTTCTGCCTCTTTAGTTGGATTGAATAGCTAAATAATTGTGGAGACACAAATAAAAAAGGTGTTCCTGTTCTGACAGCTGCTAAAACGTCTAGCTTTGCTGTTGCGTGAACGACAGTGACCCGTAGCACATTAAACTGGACGTGGACAGACATTCATAAGCCATTTGCTGCAGATCAGCAAGAGACTTCTCCTAAGCTGAGGCGTCACTTTTGTGCTCCTAGGTTCTCGGGAATATGAAATGGCATACAGTGGCTTGAACCACTGTGATGAGCGCTAATACCACTTTCCTCAGCTGAAACTGCACAAAACGTTTTTGGTTTTGTTTTTTTTTTGATTAGCAGTTAACTGAAGTGCTTGAAATAAGGCCTATCAGAAGCAGTAGGCCAGCTGAAAGCAGTAGGACACTGTACAGCCTGTGGAAAGGTGAGCAGTAGCTATAACATGTATCAGTGATCAGTAATACTCCAGATACTCTGCCAGACCAGGCAGTGTTTCTGGGAAGCGCCGTACACCTGCAATCCCTGCCGAGATGCGTGGATTGAGACCTGCAGACCTACATATTTCAGCTTAGATCCATGGTATTTTCCCCCAATTAAAACTGATGGCTCCTACTTTCAAAGCCCAAAGCAAGGAAAAAGCAGCACAAATACCAGAAAGTTAAATGTACATTTTTTTCCGTCACTTTTGATTAATTGTAGGGTTCAGCTATGAATTTTCCATACGGTTATTTTCTTGAAACATTCCTTTTAAGTGATTTGGGGCTATTCTTCAAAATAGGGCAATTGTTAAGGAAAAGCAGGCTAGGTTACAAATGCTTTTAGAAACAATACATCGAACTGTAAATGACATTATTGCTTTAATGTAGAAATAATTGCAGAGTCTGTGGTAACCAGTTAGTGATTGTGAGTTAGTTGTGCATCTCAAATGACCTGAAATACTTAGACATTACTATTTAGTTGCAAAGAATTTTGACCTGTGTGCTGACTTCTTTTTTAGCAGGACTGCAGCGCTGTTGGAAGATCCAGCTGGTGAAAAACATCTAACCCCTAATGCGGTGAAGCTTGCGACTAATACTCCCTTAAACCACGTGCTGCCTGCTGAAACATCAGGCCTTGAGTATTTCAGGCTGCTGCTTCATAACCACATTCTCGGGCAGACCACCAGGCCTGATCTGCTTGTTTGGACCCTGTACAAAAGATGGAGATGGTGAGAGTGCTTGAAATGTTGCCCGGGAGATTTTATAGCTGCGAATGCAGCACTACAGTGAGCGTATTGCCACCACATGGCAATTTCTGCTACCTGCACCCGTGTCTACGAAGCCAAACTACTTTTTGCTCCTCCACCGTGCTGGTGTGGGACAGAAATGCGACACGTGTGCAGAGAGCTTGGCCTGCAAGTGCTTTGCAGGAACGTGGAAGTGCTTTCTGAGACTGAGGGGGTCTGGCTTGGGTGTGGGTGATTGGCTTTGGGACATGATGGCCCACCGTGTGTCAGGAGGGGCACAACCCCTCTTGAGCAGAGTGTTTCAGCACTAGAGGGATGGGTAACTGCTGGGAGCTGAAAAGCTGGTAGGGGGATGTCATGGGAACTTGTCTGACACAGGAGTGGGAGGGGTTTCCTTGCAATGTGCATTCCTTTCCATCCTGCGGGATACCAGCAGTCCAAGCCTGTCTCCTGGGCCCGCCATCTCCAGACAACCACAAGCAAACCATTTGCTCCCTGAAAGCCAATTTGCCTTTCCTAATTCTTAGGGAAATCCTCATTGCCCGGGAGGATGAACGTCAGTTCTTTGCAAATATCATCCCAGAATAGCAGCCAGAGCTGCAGAAACAAGACCATCAGAACTCGCCCAGCACCTTGCAGTGGATGTTGTCCAGACTGGAGAGGTGGATCAAGCAGTACCGTACCACACGGGGATTGTACATGGAGGAAAAGTAAGATGGCTTCTGCATGTAAGGCCTTACACAGGTGATAGTGATTTGTGTACTGAGGTACTACTGTCAACTGCAAGTGAGAGGACAGTGAGTAGGTTGCACTCAATGAAGTGAAGGTTTGCGGTACAGCTTTGAACTACATGTTTCAGAAGGATGTTTGGCCCTGACCTAATGCAAAATAGACCCCCCAAGTCAGAGGTGAGGAGCCTCAGCACTAGACATTTCGGTCTGCTGCTCTGTTTGAGTTGCACCAAATTAATTACTAGCATAGATGGTCCCACCACCTTTGGAATTCCAGAACTTCCTGGACTGTGGCATCTTTCTAGTAAACGTGGAGATTGAAGACCTTACTACAAATCTATCTGGAAGCACAGGGATGAGGGATAGTGCAAGTCTGAGGGGAAAAAAAAGCCCGTGTTCTCACTATAGGGATCATTCTGAGAGAGAGGAGGCTAGCTGCAGCCACCATTTTATCACTTGGTATTTGCTCACTGTGACTCTAAAACAATGGAGAACATGCAGGTAAATGGTGCAGCTGGGCAGTGCAGGATGCACTGCTGCGTGAAAATGCAGCTGAAGACCACCAAAATAATTTGGAGCAGATTGGATAACACAAATATTACTGTGACTACTGATTCCAACAGGAGTGAAAATGTCAGAGGTGTTCAGCTGTGTTCAAGGATTGTGTTGATATGGTCTGATTTACAGCAGAAATAGGTCTTTGGAGGAATGTGCCTTTGCAGTGTAAGAATTGTACTTCCAGCTTCTGTTTTCTATACTTTGACTGCACAATAAATCGTTTTTTTCTTAGGTGGCTTAATATTCTTGATAACTACCAGTTGCTATGGAGTTACGTGAGCCTTTTCTGCCTGTTTATTAGTCAGCTGCGAATACTTACCCTTAAAATCTTGTGCAAAAACAGCAACCCAAAAGACCAACATGCAGAGATGAAAATGGTATGTTTCTTGGACATTTTTGTAAGACTTCTATCCATTTTTTTAATGACTAATGGTTCAGGCATGCAATGGAGTTCTGGAGAGTTAGTTACTGAATACCAACCAAACTCTGGGAACTCTTTTGGTACCTTGCCTCAGCCAGGGCAACGTGATACTACCAGGCAGCAGCTCACAGGGAAGGAGGGTTGTGATGCAAAAGAGTGGAATTTTAGGAGTAAAAGTCATTTGCTAGTGAAGTTACCTAGATTGAAAGATCTGTGTGTGGGAAATATGGGGCATTTGTGTATCAAAGGTAAAAAAGTCACTTGGAAATTGGCTATTGCATACAATAGGAAAAAAGAAACCCTTGTAGGACAAAAAGCACACGGACGAGTGAGTATTGCCAAAAGTCAGACAGTTTGAGGAAACTGGCCAACAGCAGCACTTCCCAGTTCATTGGATTTTTGTTTTCAGTTTGGTTTCAGACTGATTTGAGCCGGACCCAGTATTTTCCTTCCACTTCTGGTACATCTGAAGTTCCTGTGATCTCTTCCAGCTGGATCAGGGTTCTCGTTAGTATTTGTGCTCACAGCAGGAAGCCATTTTCCACAGCAACAGCTAAAGGCCTCAAGGCAGATCCGCTGTATGTGTCTGTCCCCAGGCTGGACACCTGAAAACCATCACGGGCATATCCTGGAGCAGAGGCTGGGAAACCACCAGATTTCATCTCCTCGGTATTTGTAAGCCCAGTTATTCTTTAGTTGTGGACAGATTTTGTCCAGAAAAAGAAAGTTGTCTTCCCTTGCTGGCCTGTGCTTCCTACATGGTACCTCTGAGCTGCGGTTGATATCTGCTAGCTGGCTGGAAGGGAAGCACAGGCAAAAAAGCGCGGCAGCCGTGCCGGACGCAGAGGGGGGCTCCACTCTCCTCCTCGGGGACCTGCGCTCCCTCTGCAAACAGTGAGAAGCGAGGCAGCGAACAGGAGCTGGGTGCCGAAACACCCCTGTGGAACCAGCCATGCACTGAAAGCACGGTACAGGCTGCAACCCATGGCCCAGTGGTTTATATTTAATGCTTTCAGTACCGCGAGCTTTAAAGAAAGGTGAGAGGCGCTTGAATTGGCTGGCTATAAAGGAAGTTACTTTTACGTTTCTGAAAGCAACTTATGCTCTGAAATACAAGCTCATCTGCCCTTTGGAAGGGTAACTTTGCTATTCAGATACCCTGATAACACAGTTCTGGGTGCTGCTGGATGTTTCATGTTGTCCTCGTCTGTACTGCAGACAAGAGTCTAAGCAAAGACACTTCTGGGAACTCAAATCTGTTGAATCTCTTAAATATCCAGAAATAGGTACTTAATGCTTAGGAAGCTGGCATGGGTGAGCCATCATCCCAGAGGAGCAGGACTGCTATCCCTAACGCAGAGCTGATTCAGTGAGTATTCAGTGATGGAAATAACGAGAACCATCTGACTAGATGCGTGAACTTAACAAACCCAGGTGTTTTTGTTTCCTCCACCAAACCCTTAGAGGCAAGTGCTTTGTGGCCCCAGCGGAGGCCCTTGTGGGTACCAGGTTTTCCCCAACCGCCAGCTGCTTTGCGAGGGCCATTCCAAGACTTGGTTGACGTGCCTGCAACTCCTGGCGCCGAGTGAAAACCCGTCGGGAAACGGCTTGGCTGGAATCGGGGCGGTTTTTGAGGGAGGACCGGGCGGAACGCTGGTGCGCGGCTCCTGTTCCCAGCCGGCAGCGCCGGGACAGGAACGGACCGCGCCGGGACACGGACCGCGCCGGGACACGGAGCGCCGCGCCGCGGGCACCATGTGGAGCCGCGTCCGTGGCTGGGGCGGCGCGGCCGGGGGCTGCCGTCGCCTCGCCGGGGGGCTCCTCGCCGGGCCGGCGAGCGGCTGGGAGGCAGCGGCGGGGGTAGCGCGGCTGGAGGGGAGGACTCGCAGGTACCGTCGCCCCCCCCCCCCCCCCCCGAGGTCCTTCCCCTGGGGGAGAGGGTGGCCGGCGGCGGCGGGGGCTTTGCCGGGCGGTGAGCGGAGGGCGGCCCGCGGCCCTCTGAGGGGACGGGGTTTGCCCAGAGCCCCGGGGAAGGCCGCTGCTGCTGCTGCTGGCCGCAGGCCGGGCCGGCCCGCCGCGGCCTGTGCCCCCGGAGCGGGTTGCCGCCGGCGGCCTTGGCGTTAAACGGGGGCGCCCGGGCCGGGGCGGCCCGGTGCCCGAGTCCGTCTGTCCCGCTGTGGAGCGGGACGGAGGACGGGCCGGTGAGGCCGGGGCGAAGCTTTGCCAGCAGCGGGACCTGCCCAGAGCCCGGGCGGAACGTGGCGCTGGGAAGTTTGGGGGGGTTTAGTAAAGATTTTGACTGCTTTTCATGAAAAGTCAGTTGTGCGTTTATGGTTTGTTTTTTTTTTTATTTCGAACCTCCTCGGGATTGTTGAACAAGCTCCGATGCTCTGATAGCCCTATGTGCAAAGCAGCTTGGGTTTTTTTTGTAGCTCTGCTTGCTTTGTAAGGCTAGGCTTCCGAGCAGAAGACAGACCTGACGGTGGGTGAAATACCGTAATGCAAACTGCAGCGTACTGCTGGCTTTAAATGTTTAGGGCTTGCAGCCCTGCTGTGTTTTTCTGGCGCTGCAAGCAAAGACCTCTGAATGGATAAATAGTTCTAAGGAGCATGCGGCCTGAATTAATGAAAAACGTGTCTTTGAAGAAGATCTGTGGAGAACAGCTCAGTGTAAAACAGCGGGACTCCTACCGTCTTCTCAATGTTGTGGTTCTGAAGTGTTCCTTAAATTTTCCTGTTGCTTCTCAACATTGAAATTTAGGGCTTAATGCTGACAATTTAGTGATGACATTTTACTAAGTGCAGAGTGACTGAAATGATAATGTGGTGCCTGCTGATGCTAGCAGATTTATCTTTTTTAGCCAAGGGGGGGGAGTGGGGGAGGTGTGTCAAAATTCCTTCAGATTTGTAGAAGTGTTTTAAGATCTATTGAAGTGTTTTATTTTGAATCAAAATAAATACTTAATTGTAAGGTTTTTTCTTTATTTTAGTAACTTGAAGGTGATTTTTAAACAAGAAAAGTAGTTGTGAATTTAAAGTTTTAAACATTTCATTTTAGAATGTTAAAGATAACAGTTCTTTGAGTTTTGTGGTGGTTTTTCCAGAGAATGCAGTTGTGTCTGTGTTGTAGCAATATCCTGAGCTGCTCCCTGCTGTCCCTGGCTTCATATCCTTGCCTCCACTGTGCCAGTTTTAGCTTCTTTGCAGTGATGTGGTAAACTAGGTAGAGGAGCTGTTCCAGAGGGAAAAATAACCAAAATAACTTTTTTTTATTTGTTACTGGGTTATCTTGGAGCAGGATCCGTTTTCCTATATGGCTGCAGAAATGCTTGGCTGCTATATTGCAGGGCATAGGGTAGGAGAACGGGATCGGTAGTAGTGCTACAAGTGTGAAACAATGTGAAGCTAAATGAGTGTGTACAGTCTTTTTTCAGGTGGCTAGGAGTGATCTCTTGGTTGCCTCATTTTAAGAGTTTCAGTGAGTTTTCTGTAGTACTAATGACTTTAAGTATCTGGTACCAGTAGATTCAAACTCTCCGTCTGCCACCTAATGCAGAGATACTTTAAAAGTTTTAAGTTCATAGATAGAACACAGTTTATTTGTAGAGGAAATAAAGTTGTTTACTTGATTTTTGTGATGAAGAAACCATAAATAATCAAGAGTTTTAAATAGTGCCCTAGGGCTTCTCAAAAGTCAAAAGGTACATGGTTGACATGTACTTAACATACTCAGTTTGCACTCAGTTAGGTCTGGACAGTTGTAACTGATGAGGTTTTTTTGTAGGCTTACAAAATTCAGCCTTGGACCCTTTTTGTAACTTCTGTTTTTTATTTATGTTTTTTAAACTGTGTGTGTCATCTAGCAAAACGCAGAAACTCTTCAGCACAAGCAGCGTGCTTTCTACTGAGAAAGATGAATCTACTGCTTCCAAAGACAGCACCACTGAAGTGGCAGCAAAGAGGCAGGAGGGTACAGCAGAAACACCAAAGCAGAAGTTGTTAGACATTATTGGTAATATGAAAGTAGAAGTGAGCTACAGGAAGAAACTCCAACAGTTGAAAACACGCGAGACCAAAAAGCAAGCCACAAACAAGCTGGAAGGCCCAGACGGTGAAGGTACTGTGCTTCAGAGAACTACAGAAGAGATCCAGAGGTAAGGTATAACAAACTTTTCTCAGCCTGTTTTCTCCTTTTTTAAAATTGTTTTTTTCATTATCTAGGACAAAGTAAAGCATCAAATGCCATTTCCAAGTATGGAAAAGAATCTTGTAAGGGAATGTGCTGTACAGATGTAGATTGCAGTAAATCACAGGGGAGAATCTGGACAAAAGGTGTATGCTTTCTACAATATGCTACCTTTTTCTGCACTGAGACTTTTGAAAGGTAGCACTAGCATCTGCCTGTGGAAAGTTATTTTAATGGGAGGGGGGAAATACTGTTCAGATAAAATAAAACTGAGGAAGAAGGAAAAACATGTTTTAAGAATGGCATCGTGGTTGTCAAGTCTTGCAAGTGGCTCCCCTCCACAATGTGTTATATCATGCTTATAACCCCGCAGCCCTATGCTACCTGTGGTCTTCAAGCTTCACGTCCGATGGGCTGTGCAGTGGTGTAGGGCTGTCATTTTCCCAGCTTTGAGAACAAGAGCTTGTCAGTGTCATTTGGCAGTTGATGATTAGTGCAACATAGGGCAAACCTGGCTGTCCCCCAGGCCACCCCCATTTGGGGTAACATGTAACTAACTTTTGGGTTAAGACCTAAAATGACAGTACAGAAATGACAGTTTAAATATATTAAGGCTTTTATTTTTTTGTGTTTCCATATCTGTTGTGTCTCTTACAGAGGCAGGCCTTTAAATCCAGAACTGGTCGAGGCTGCTTCTGCAGTTGCATCTTCCCTACCACTCAACAAGAAACAGACAGAATCAGAACTACTTGCACAACTAAGAAGACACGAAGAAACCACAGATAAACAGAAAAAAGGGGGAGCTATTAACATACGGTCTGTTTATTGAATGTTATTCTTAATAATGTTCGAAATCCTGATTTTGCAATGTCATCTTGAAGGTGACTGGGTTCTGTATTGGAAAGATGGCTCTAAAAGTTACATTTGGACAGGCTATCCTTGGAATTAATGAATATTGGGAACATCATTGGTCTAGTTATACCAAACACCCTAAATTTTGCCATCCTCGTTCTACAATGGTTTTGCAGAAATGGAATTGTTTTCCTGCCCAGGATCATTACTTGCTTGGACAGGCTAGCAAAATAACAGGTTTGTGGGTTGTTTTTTTTTTTGTTTGTTTGTTTTTTTTTTCCCTTAAGCTTCCGAAATTCTCACACAATGGATGGATTTGTAGAAGTTTCAGACGTTCTGTCTGGACTGGTGAATTTTCATGGCAGCTCTGCAGAACTGAATGAGAGCAACTCTATTTATAGCCCCACCCTTCGTTTCAAAACTTTCCAGTCAATCCAAGAAACTCATCTCTTGGCTTAGCTCTGTTTCCAGTGTGGCTTTCAAACAAATGAGAAACATTTGTTTGGAAACTGAAACAGTTGTGCATACTGCTCTTTTGGATGATGGCTAAAGACAGATTTTTCTTCTTTTTTTTTTAGCTGGTATTCAGATAACTACTCAGAAAATAAGGCATTAAATCCAGGTGAAATGCTGAAATAAACAGAAAATTTGATCTTCAGCAAAACAGGAATGTGAAACCTTTATTTATGGCTGTTTGCCATGTGAACTGCAAGCTGCTTATCTTAGTTTTAATTTATTCTGTGAAAATGAATTTGTCCCAAACCAGGATCTGAGTTTGACCCATGTATTGTTATTTGTAGGTTGCTCTAGGGATCAGTAAAGGATCTGCTTTGTATGTTTATCAATGTACTGGAAACAGAGCAGCCAACAAGCTAATGGCTAATGATGTTTGCGATTGATGTCTGCCTTTTAAGTGAGTGAAAACTAAGGAAGAATGTGACAGATGCTTGCAAATAAGTTATGAAGTTAGGCAGTTGTGAAGAGACTGGGATATGCAATGCTTGATGAATAACTTTGTTAAACAAAACACGTGTTCTTCAAAGGTTGTGAAGGGAAAAGGGAGAGACTGTGCAAGTTTCCCTTTTAGCCTGTATTCGTGATTCTCTACCAAGAGTGCTAATGGTGGTTGTGGAGAGCAGAATGAAATTCTGTCTAAACGTGTGAAGTCTGTGCTATTTCAGGAGGAAGTGTGGCTTTAGGTAGTACATGCAAGCATCTCCAAAGGCTGTGTGTGTGTGCTCTGTTTTCGTAATGTCCTTTCAGCCTGAATATAAGGGATCTCAAGAACTTGACAGAAGCTTATCTCTCCACAGGCTCTTGTAGCCAAAATGATTAGCTTTAAATGTTAAAGGTCTGGCTGTTTTCTGTAAAATTGATGTGGTTCTGCTTCTTAGTTTGTTTGTTTTTTTGTGTGCAGTATTACCAAAAACTTAAGGGACACTTCCAAATGTAAGGAGAATAAATAAGGACTATTTTGTATAAAGCATATGTTCATTAAACTATTAATTACCAGTGAGGTTGTTCCATCTCTGTCACTGGGTTTTTCAGAAGAGCAGAGTACACAAACATCTTGATAATGGCATCGGCTGTAGGTGGCCAGCTTAAATGTAATTAGAACCTACTTCAGTACCTGA
This sequence comes from Harpia harpyja, assembly GCF_026419915.1. Taxonomy (NCBI): domain Eukaryota; kingdom Metazoa; phylum Chordata; class Aves; order Accipitriformes; family Accipitridae; genus Harpia; species Harpia harpyja. The sequence continues at coordinate 34,166,686 of NC_068943.1, forward strand.
TAAGATGTTGGAGGACCGTACTGATACTGACTGAGCTAATGCGTGCAGTGGCTAACCTCATATGCACCTGCATCTATTCCTTAAGGCATATGTACTCCTCTCTAAAAGTGGTTGGTCTGCCTACTGGCATTGAGGGCTCGCTGTCCTCACCACCCATTGCACTTTCTCTGAAGCACTTACCCAGCTGTAGCTGCTGTGGGAGAAAAAAGGTGTCTAAGGAAGTTGTAGTCTAAGCAAAAAGGCTTTTTTCTCTTGAAAGAGAGTTTAAATTTTTCAGAAATCTATAGCTGCAGGGACTTCAGCTTTTATAGCGCCTCTATATAGTTGATTGATGGGTTAAGATGTACTATTACGATATTTTATAACATGCTTGTGGATGAATCATTATGGGTAGAAAAATGCATTTTCCTCAACTGAAACCAGCCTTTTTGGTTGGTGAGGAATGTCATGGCTGGCTTGCTCTGCTTTGAGTTGGCAAGCTCTACACCCTGAGGCAGCTCTCTGAACTAGCTTGCTTCCACCTGGGAATATATGTTAATTTTTTTAATTATATGCTGGAAAGTTCCATTTTCTTCCTTAATAGTTAGGTAAGAGTTTGAAACTCTATCAATGGATGAGTTTTCTAGAAAGATCAGCAACTCCTGCTGATTTTCATGACTGAAAACTTGGTTAATAGTAACCTTTCACAGTTAGACCCTGAGATGAATTTGGTACTTTCAGCTTCCTGATCAGTGTTAAAACTGTTGATTTTTAGAAAGTCCAGCAGAAGGCACTAAAATGCTTTTAATATATTAGAAAGCAATTACTTTTATTCATATGTGATTATTTTGTGTTGATTTTTATTTGACAGCAAGAGAATACGGGCAATTTAACTTTTCATTTTTTTCCATAAAGGTTTTGCATTCCATATACTGACACATTTTAAAACCCAATATATGGTCCTCTGTTATTTAAAACTATTTAAAAATGAGATACCTCCACAAGCAGTAGAGCCGTGTAATGCTTAGCTGCAGAAACCTGGGATACTGCTGTTGAGTTTTATGAGGGTATGAAATAAATAGTACGTTGTCCGGATCTTTTGGTTTGTACTAATTTTTTTTCCCAGGATTGCGGCATGGCCTCCAGAGGTCACTGTTGGATGCAGTTGTCTCATCGCCTTGTTTTGTAGACAGCGTGAGGACAGTGTGTTCGCTAGGAGGGGAAAATATTAATGATACAGGAATTTATTTTTCTCAGTGTGCGATGAAGTTTCACTCAGTGGAAATTACAACAGCACTATACCAAAATAAAATCTGCAGCACTGCAAGTTGAAATTCCAGCTCCTGTTTTGGGCGAAGAAGAAGAAAAGTAATTCAGAGCTTAGGCTAACATATATCCAAAGCTCCTTGGGGCTCCATTTTTAGTATTATAATTATTGGTTGGTAATCAGGAAGGAGAGAGAATCTGTGGTTGTTATAAAAGCTCTACCTCTTCCCTTCTCTGGAAGGCAGGAGTATCTAGGAACTTAGGTTTTTAACCTCGAGTTGGGGCATGAGGTAATACTTTGTAGTATCTAACCACTGTAGGTGCACTGGGGTTGGAGTATGACTTGGTAATCTGATGGTTTTCGTTACAAAAGGCATTAAAAACATCTTTCATCTAGTTTTATTTTTAGTTAATACAGGGGCACTTTTAATGATGGAGTGATGAATGTTGCTGCCAGAAATGTTCATATACCAATGATGGGGTGACGTTAGGACTTCCCAGTGAGAAATACAATACCATTGACTGCATGTTCTGATAGCTTGGTAGTGTAGTCTATCCAGACCTACTGTGCAAAACCACAAATAAATCAAGGTCAGCTGTGAGGAGAGCTTCTCTGAGCAAGCCTGATCCCCTTGAAGCAGAAGAACACTCCAGCCTTTTAGGTCGCAGCTGAGTCAAACAGTTGGGCTGGGCTGTGCGTGGCTGACCTTAGGAATTACGTCCCCTGGACCCCCAGAAGCGTGGCAAGCCTCTGGCCCAACACCAGCTCACTAATGCCAGTAGGCACTTCATAGAGTAATTTCTAGTGTGAGATATGCAACTAATCTGAGATTAATTTCATTTTAATCTTAAAGGAAAAAACATTCCAAACTTGTTTTCAGATGCCTGCCTTTCAGAGTAGGTGCTTGAAGAGCTATGGTATTCTTGTTCTGCCATTTGAAACCAAATCTAAGACCGAAGAGAAATCCTACTGTGTTGCTGTGGCAATTAGCTTTTACTATTTTCCAGAAGTATTTCTTTCTTGTCAGTAAAATCTCTTTTGACTTAAACTGCCAAAAACATAGTTTGAATTTCATTCAGATTTCCATAAAATGGATATGCAGTATTTTTGGCTTGGCCTATTTTTATTTTTTTGAGACCATATTTATGTCTTAAAAATTGAGCACTGCAATTTTGGATGACTGCGTGTTACTGGAAGCGGTCGGGTGGAGAGGGTAGCTGTGAGGAAGAATTACCAACTTGGTCTTTACCAACCAGCAGACTTACCGGTTAAGGGGTCTAATCAGTGGAAGCAGAAAGATGGTGTGTTTTGCCCATTGCGTTCAGAATGAGCTGCGTATGGCGCTGGAAGAGATCGGAGGGTTTGCTCTTCACGTATGATTTTGACTACAGAATTACAGAGGAAGATGTGGTCTGTTAATGCTGTAATATGATTATGCAATGCAACAGATTGCAGTGGATCAGGAAAGGTGACCTACTTATTAGGGTGGCATGATTGACCCATGTCAGCTCATGTGTGAAGGCAAGCTTCCTTTTGGTCTGCAGCAGCACAGCTCTGTCCCTGGGCAGTGTTGGTTCCTGTCCAAAAACCTGGTGATTTTTACGTCCCTTTTTCAGCGTATTCCTTGTATCCAGAGAAATTCCTTATTTACTCAAGGAAAACATACCTAGCACACACTGTGAATATTGGTGTGCAGATACATGAAGTTTTTCTTTTAGTTAGAAACTAAATAATTTCAAAGAAAGCATTCGCCGTAGGTTTAGTAGGCTAAAATAGCACTTTTAATCTATATAGAATGTAACAACTGAGGTGGTTTAAAAAGTAAGAGTTGAATGTTTGATGACTTAAAAATGGGTGTATTCTGTGAGGAATGTATAATTCTGTCTCATGGAGGCTTACGAAACCAATTGAGAGTAGGGTTTCTGGTTGATTCATATGACAAACTTCCTTACTTTGTTGATTTGTTGAGTTTTTACATTCATGTTTTTAATTTCAGCAACGTCATTTCAGAAATGGCAGTTAAAAGGCAGTCCCCAGCTCAGAGAGGTGTGAGGATATCCAATCGCATTTTCTTGGATTTGGATGAGGATGGTCAAAAACTCAAGCCTGGAAGATTGTCACCTCAATCTTTTGACTCCAGAAGGTATTTTTATTGTGTTTCCTTCCAATAGAAGAAGTGTGCAATCAATTACTAATGGATAATATTTTAGATTTAGTTGTACATATTCGTGTTACCGTGATACTTCAGAGCTTAAAGAAATTACTTCAGTATTTTTCAAGAAAAGTACAGTTAGCATTGAAATAAACTTCTGTGAGAACACACTAGTTAGTGTTAACCAGCTAATCAAATAACGTGCACTTTTTTAATATTAAATTTTAGGTAATTAAAAATAGTTGGTGCTGAAATGTAATTGTGTTTGTTTTAACTAGTTTTATTTTCGTTTATGCATAATACAATTTTATATCACTTTCTTAACTTTTTGGGAGATGGAGGCTTTGAAGGCTTACTTTCATCTAATGGAAAACTTTGATAAATGTTCTACGTTTAGAAAAGTTTCATCCATTCTGTTGGGGTCTTAAAGAGATTTTAAAGTTGTTTTTTTATTTTTACCACCTTGTTGCAACTGATAAGTCATTCTGTAATTGATTTCTCTATTGTCTGTGACATTATAATTGTTTATGAAATGAACTTTATAATTTACGTGATGATTTCAGGGTACTCCTTAAATTTATCCTGCTGCTGGTTTATGTGGCCAGTCTATTTCTTAATGAGTTAAGGAGTGCTCTTAAATTTTTGTTTTACTCCTGTAAGCTATGCTTGCTTGCCTGCAGTCTTTCGATTTTCCCATGGCAGCTCATCATTGCATTCCTTCTCAGTATATTCTTTCTCTAGTAGTTCTGGTTTTAGTAAGATTAATTTCTCTAATCATTAATTTATTCTGCAAATTAATCCCTTTTTCTTGGGGTTAGGGGCTGGAAGTTGAGGGAGTCATTTGTGTTTAGATAGATAATGCTGAAGGCAGAATTTGGATAACTAAGAAAAAAAAAGGCACAAATTTATGGGTGAGTAGATGTACAATATTCTGCCCTCATTGGCCGAGACATCTATTTCAGTATGTCGTAGACAGAGAATTGTGTCTTCCCATAAGGAACAAATTGGGACACACGTATATGTATTGCATGATCTACATGGCTCAAAAACCTCAGAGAAGTGGCTTATAGCCAGTCATTAGAAGAACTTAACCTGCTTGCTGAAATGTTTCTGAGTAACTTCCTTGTTCTTGAACTACCGAACTGCTACGATGTGTTAGGGAAGTATCTCTTGGGCCTCTTCAATGTTTTAAGGCCAGCAGGCAGTGTTTTCTTTTCCTGATGCAAAGCTTGTAGAAAGTGCAAGAGCGGCTTCTTGTAATGGAAGTTGAAGGGGAGAATTGGAACAAGGTTCTTGACCAAGCCCTCCCGACTTAGATGCTTCAGTCCTGGGGTTTCCATTCAGCTATAAGCTGCCGGTTTGAGGAGCAAGGGAACTGACTTCATTATCAGCTGCTGAATAGCTCTATAGATGTTTTTAATCTGGGGATAAATATCAGAGTTGGTAGTCACATGAAAGTAATTTTGTTATTACAGTATGATTCTTAACTGACCATGAGACATACTTTTTTTAAGGTGTTGGATTAAAAGTTTTTTGAAGTTTGAAAGAATAGAAATAATACGATCTAGAAGTATAAACTGAAAACCTGAGCTATTACGTTCTCATACAGTGTATATTATTTTATATCTTTGCTAAACTTTTCATTTATTAACATACTGCAAAGTAAAGTGAATTTCACTTATGTTTGAGAACATTTATTAAATTTATGATACCTGAGAAGTGGTCTCGCCCTCTTTGTGTGATGAAACTGTACTTGGTATATAACTTCAGGTACAGTACCTTAAAATAGTTTTTAAAATCCCTGTAATGAGCAAACTGTCTCCAGTTTCAGTCCTAAGTTTTCTCCTGCATCCCTGAAAACCAAACAGGTGTACTTATCTACTGATAATATGAAAAGAATGGGTTAGGAAGAATATCTAAGTTTAAATCGAGTTAGTAGATTTCTATGAAATGAGTGATGTTGCCTTATAGTAATTTGAACTAGTCATCTTAAAATAAAAGTCCTTCCAAGTCATGCTTGTATCTTTGGCCAATGTTATTTGGAGTTGCACACAGATAGGAAAATATAATCCTAAATCAACATTCTTTTAAGGCTTTGTAATTAGATTGCTCTGTGCTGAAAGAGATGCAGGGTAGTTATATCAGTAAAATATAATATGACAAGAGCAGGTTTGCAGAAGTAGTTGTGGCCATCAGAAATCTGCAGTAAATGCAGAGAGGTGAAATTTTAAGGTCAGGAAGGGCAAGTATTGCCAGGGTAACAGTGAATATGGAGTAATATAAAGTAGGAACTATTAGAATTTCAGTGGAAACCTGGAAGATTGTATGATTAAGAGAATAATTTGTTCTAAAGTTCAGTGTGTTCTGCAGTAAGGGCATTGGCTTTTCTTTGTTTCCATTTTTAAGAAAATTTATTTTGAGTACTTGTTGGACCCTTGGATTTTTAAAATTTTTTTAGTATAGGCTTATGCTAAACATAAATATGATTAAAAATAGATGGTCAGAGTGAAATATTTTTATATTCAGAAGAGAGAGCATCAGGGTGATGCTATTTAAGATATATTATACTTTTGAGTGTTTGCCATATGGCAGAGAAGGTGGCTGTGTAATCTTTCAAAAAGGCTATTTATGTCATAAAGCAGGAATTGTTTGATTTAGCTGTTGCCTTTTCTCTTCCTGAATTGTGCAATATTTTTTACAGGGGAAAAAACCCAAATCACCAGATTTGCTTTTTAGTTGCAACTTTGTAAAATTGCTTGAGTACTGTGGTTTGATACTGTTTAGCTTTGTTCGGATTCCTAAATATTTCAGTAAAAAATGACTGCAAATATAATGTTTGATTTATGCTCATTCTCTCACACGGAAATGTTTTGGGAAGCTGTTACAGATGAATAAAAAAAGTCATAAACGCTTTCTCTGGTTAAAAGCCTGAGGATTTAGTAAGAGTCACTATCTCTTTTTTTTTTTTTTTTCTTTTTCTCCAGAGATCTGTTAGTTCATGAGAATATTTTGTGCTTTTAAATTTGTTATCTGGCAAGGTTGTGAAGTGTTGTGAAATGCTAAATATCGTTTTTATTTTTTGTTTATAGAAGTCTCAAAGTAGGAGGGAGGCTTAATATATTCACTAAGGCTTCTCCAGAAACAGAAAATGCACTGCAAACAGGTTGGTGGAAATTCAATAATGAAAAACCCAGTGAAGCCAAGTTCTGAATTTTTAGAATATCAAGAGATTCACTGTTCTGAAGGAGACTTATGACCTGTTAACTTCCTGCTTTCAGACCTAAAAAAAAAAATACTTTAATGTAAGTCTGATTTTTAGTAAGCAAAACTTGAATGCAGTGTAAGAGATTAATGTTTTCTGTACTAATCAGGACATTCTGTTACTGAACTTGAAGGGTAAAACTGGCTTTTTGTCACTAAGGCCAGTCTTTCTTCTGTGAGTGTAAGACCAGCCTGGGGAACGGGTATGTGGGCTCCAGTAGCTTATGTGGTCAAGCTGCAAACTTGCTGCATTCATTTTATGGCAAAGGAACACAAGGCTGTGATCCCAGGGAAACCAGCATGCTCTGCAGGTGGCTAAGCATAAGCAGGGTAGGAAAAAAACCAAGACCATGCATTTGATTGCTTTGTGGCCTTCTCTTGTTTGGTGTTGTATATGTAGCTTGAAAGATCCTGTAAATGGCTGACAAACAACGCCTTGCTTTACCTACTGTAAAGCTCTTCCTATATGTTTAGAATCACAGAATGGTTGGGGTTGGAAGTGACCTTTAAAGATCATCTCATTCCAGCCCCCCTGCCATGGGCAGGGACACCTTTCACTAGACCAGGTGGCTCAGAGCCCCATCCAACCTGGCCTTGAATGCTGCCAGGGATGGGGCAGCCACAGCCTCTCTGGGCAGCCTGTGCCAGTGCCTCACCACCCTCACTGTGAAGAATTTCTTCTTAATATCTAATCTAAAGCTACCCTCTTTCAGTTTAAAACCATTACTCTTTGTCCTATTGCAACAGGCCCTGCTAAAAAGTCTGTGCTCATCTTTCTTATAAGCCCCCTGTAAGTAATGAAAGGCTGCAGTAAGGTCTCCCTGGAGCCTTCTCTTCTCCAGGCTCAACAACCCCAATTTTCTCAGCCTGTCTTTGTAGGAGAGGTGTTCCAGCCCTCTGATCGTTTTCGAGTCCCCCCTCTGGACCCGCTCCAACAGGTACATGTCTGTCCCGTGCTGAGGACCCCAGACCTGGACGCAGGACCGCAGGTGGGCTCTCCCCCGATGGGAGCAGAGGGGCAGAATCCCCTCCCTCGACCTGCTGCCCACGCTGCTTGGGATGCAGCCCAGGACACGGTCGGCTTGCTGGGCTGCAAGCGCACGTTGCCGGCTCGCGCCCGGCTTTTCATCCCCCGGTACCCCCAAGTCCTTCTCGGCAGGGCTGCTCTCAATCCCTTCATCCCCCAGCCTGTATTGATACTGGGGGCTGCCCCGACCCAGCGACAGGACCCTGCACTTGGCCTTGTTGAATCTCATGGACCCACTTCTTGAGCTTGTCTGGGTCCCTCTAAATGGCATCCCGTCCCTCAGGCATGTCAACCGGACCATTGAGCTTGGTGTCATCTACAAATTTGTTGAGGGTGCACTTGATCCCACTGTCTGTGTCACTGATGAAGATACTAAACAGTACTGGTCCCAGTACGGACCCCTGAGGGACACCACTCGTCGCTGATCTCCATCCAGACATTGAGCTGTTGAACAGTACTCTCTGGATGTGACCAGCCAGCCAGTTCCTTATTCACCAAATATACATGCTAAGACTCACGTAAGGTAAAAACAAAAACCAATGGCAAAACAGGTATGACCCACCTTCGTATTCACTGAATGGCACAGCTCTGCAGGAACAGTCGTAATGCCACATAAGAGGGGGATAGCTTTCACGCATGAAGACTTAGCTTTACTGCAGGCTGAGTTTTGGCTAAGAGTGTGTGAATATGGGCAAGTCGTGTAAAGAACTCCCTCCCTCCCTTTTCCTTCTGAACAATGAAACTGTGCCTTGTTAGCACTGGTCTTTAATACGCTGATTTCCCTAAGCTATTCTGAGGCCCTTTGGAAAAAAGATTTTATTCCAGTGTGGTGACTTAGAACTATATATAAAGCCAGCAGCTGCAGAAGAAATAGTATTCCTCTCTGATATCTTAGAAAATGATACATATTTGTTTCCATTTCAAGAGTAGGACTGTTAGTTTTTGCCAGATTCTAGCTGAGTAGTTTTCTCCTTTTTTAACACTTGAAACTGCAGGGAGAAATTAATTTGTTTACTTAATGTCTTTAGTGAAATGTCAGTAGTATTTGCATATTTTCAAGCAGCTGTGAGCTTTCTGAATGCAGCCACCTCTGTGGTGGACTATGAAAGTTGCTTATTAGAATGGAATTCAATTTGCTGTTTAAGACTGCTAATTTCCTTAAAATTGCTCCATTTTACATATAAAAACATAATGAATGATGCAGCGTTTGTTTTTAGTTATCTTGACAAATATGATCAGGTAACTGGCATTTGAGCTGAATCAAATTTACTCATGTAAAATAGTGAGAATTGAACCTTTCTTTTTTGCATGCACACAGTACAGACGCAATGGCACATAGTAGTCACCCGAGATAAAAAGTTGAGATATGCTTTTTTTTTTAACACAAAATTGGAATGTGCACAAACTGTGTAAGAGAGCAAGTGGATTTTATTGGATTTGTAAGTAGATATTAAGAAGTAAGCTTCTTTCAGCTTTTTATGTGGTGTTTCCTTGTTTGATTACAGGTAGCCTTGAGGAAATCTACAATATATTCTAAGCCAGGAAGCTTATTACTTGGCTTATTGGCTAAGCCTGATGACAAAAAATTTTTTTGTGTTAATCTCGGGAAATACCAGCGTGGTGATACTTGATACCTTGATTCATTTGCTTTCACTTTCTTGGCTCATATTCGTGGAGATTATGAGTTAAAATATTGTTTATACAGGACAGAAAAGCAAGTTCTGTGTTACGTATTGAATATTTATTTTGAAAACCTGAATGTTAACTGTAAAGTAAATTAGCATCCTGAAAAAATTATTCATAACTGTTAATATAAAATATCAGTAGCTGTTAACATAAAATACCAGTATTATTTTCTGTTTCACAGAGGTGAAAATACAATGTTTGTCACCTTTACTGCAAGCTTGAAATAATGAGTTTCTGTTCTCTTGTATTAGAAGATTTATTAGTAGCGCATTATTAGAAGGTATTCTTTAAGATGTGGACAGTATTTTCATTCTGGTACGGTTTCTCATGTTGTCTTTTATCTGTATTTTATTCCTGCCTCCAGCCCTCAAATCGAAGTAGGCAGCTAGGGAATAATAGTTCTGGAAATTTCCCTGCTAAGTAAGAAATAATTTGAAAAAGTATTTTCTGATTTAACACAAAAAATGAAAACACTTTTCAGTACATAAAAATACTGTTTTCCCTCTCATCTTGTTTTTTTCTTAAAGGAGGGGGGAGATTTTTTTTTTTAAATCCAGTTGAATTTTAAGCCACTGAGCCAAAGATGAAATTACATCTTAGTTTCAAATACTTACACTTATGAGTAGTAAAATAATAGCTGATTGGCCAGGATCCACTTCAAATGGATCATTTGAATTCCCATCAAGATCTGTGTTCCAAGGAGCTTAGGGTGAATTGATAACAGAGGGAGACAAGAAAACAAAGGGAGCACGACCTGGGCCAGCTCATGAGACAGCAGCCCAAGGCACTCCCAGCGGTTCCTCCCTGTCCTGTGGTAACAGCTTGTTCCCTTCACTTCAGCGATGCGGTTCAGTCTGGGCTCATGACCAGTTCTCCTGGGTGGAGGGGCAGGAACTCCTTAAGAGTAGCTCTGCTGCCATGTGAGTACACTTTGATTAAAAAAATAAAAGTGATAATTACATGCATTCGGGAAGATGCATCCCTAAAGGCACTGTTTGACTTTGGGAGAAGAATAGGAAATCAGGATTTTTCAAGCCCAAGAGACAAAAACTGGGACACTTATGAGTGTTGAGGAAGGAATTGCCATCAATTGTAGATTGAGTTGTCTCCCTGAAGGAGAGTATAGTTGTGAAGTACCTGAAAACTCCTGTAGTAGGCAAGATTCCTTTAGCAGAGTGAGTGCATCAGTGAAGTTCCGAGTTTGTCATATGTACAATCTGTGAAAGACAAAAAGGAAAAAAAGATTGTGGAAAAATGAAATACCTGCTCTGTGCGAAAGGCTTAAAAATAAATTGTCCCCTAGGAGTTCAGAATACGTTTTCACCAGACATTTGAGAATTTAGTGGACTTCCATTTTGACAGAGATTTCTCATTTGAGAAAGGTGATGCTGGCATCTAAGGTAGAAAAATTTGCACAGCTGAAAGTATTAGTTTCTGTAAAGGTTAATGTTAAAGGACGTTGGTTTAGCTAGTGAGAAGTCTTTGGCATGCTGACAGATCTCTACAAAATTTCTTTTTTAGTATCTTCACCAACAATTTGGGATCTGGAATTTGCGAAGGAGATTGCAGCAATAACTGCACAACCTCCCCGAAACGGTTTTGAGGAGATGATCCAGTGGACAAAAGAAGGAATACTGTGGGAGTTCCCAATTGACAATGAAGCTGGTACGTGACTGTTAACATTTATTATCTGTCTATATTTATCTTTTTTGAGAATTAGAGCATGTTATGACCTTTGACTGTTTTAACACAGTGTTTCAGCTATGAGTCATGCATTTGATAGTAAACAAATACAACTTTCCAACTGTCCCAAATCAGAGATGCTTCAGATGAACTCATTCTGGCACTCTTCAGGTGAAGTCCTGCAGGTGGTTTGGCTGATCTGAGGACTGGCTGCTGCCCAAAAGGGGAGAACTCCCTCCCTCCCTCCCTCTCTCTCTCAGCCCTGATGCTTTCAACACCAAAAGGCCATTCAAGTCTATTACATAATACCTTTTACTATGCAACTTCTTTAAAGAAGCTTCTAGCAGAGGATGGGGAATCTTAAAACTGCTGTGTGTGTGTTATAACGCTGATTCTGTTCTTTGCTGTGGCTCTCAGACGAAGTGGCTAGCCAGATCCCAGTCAGCTATCTGCCAGTTCCATATCTGCGCCGGCCGAGTGTTAAACAGTTGTTTGCTCCCTTTGTTCTATTTGTTTCATAAGAATAAACAGTCACAATATCCACTCACTCTGGGCATCTATCTTAACTAGACATCTTTGTGCATGCTATTTACTTTTATTACCTTTAAAAAAAAAAAAAAAAGAAAACCTCTGTGTGAAGTTAAGCCAGCAGAGAGAGAACGAATGTTAAGGAAGGGAAGAACAACTACACAAAGCAAGTGTATGCTTTAGGAAAGGGGACTTCATAACTTCAGGGAGAGGTTGGCTGTGGGTTGGGTTTTTTTGTTTGTTTGTTTTTTTTAAAACTTTTAAAGACATCAAACAGAACTACTTTAGAATGATTCAGTCACTGAAAGCAAAACAGGTTAGTATCTGAAGCTGGGAGTCTTTGAAAATCTGTCCTATACTGTGTTGCAAATTGCATAATGTGGTTCATTGTTTCTTAATGTTTATTCTCATCCTATTTTGGCAGTTTCTTCACAGAATTTAATCACTGCTCCCAGAATTGATCTGTTCCATCATGTAGAAATCTGAGTATACTCTAGTCATGTTTTTGCAAGCTTAAAACCACTGTGGCCAATGGTTTTTCTGTTGTTGTAACGTGGCTGGAACCCTGCTGTCTGGGGCCGTAAGTGGACCAGGCGTCTTTAGCGGCCAATGGTTTTTCTGTTGCAGCAATGCGGCCGGAACCGTGCTGTCTGGGATGGGGTGGTGAACGGACAAAGAGTCTTTACATATACTTGAACAAGAATCTTTATTGATTTGTCCACAAAGACTAGTCATGTGGAAAATTCCAGTGGAGCGTTGCAAAATCTATCACCTCTCAGGTTGAAATAATCAAGTCAGTAAATTCCATCCTATCAAACTGCCAGCCACAGACTGTTAATCAGATCAGGTATTTCAAAGCACAGTTAAAAGCTTGAGAACCTCACTCCAATTATATCAACATACTGTAATTTCAGTGGCTCTGCAAAAGAAAGATGCCCCTTCCTGCTGTTAATTTTGCAGTTTTGTAACAGTCATCTCCCTCGATAGGAGGACATTACCTCAGCTTGTTCTGTATCAAGAAATGCATGATTTTTCTTTTATGCCACAAGCACGTGGCTTTAAAAACATAAGTGTAATTAAATTTTCTATCAAGGAAGCACATATACTCAACTTTTAGCATTATGAAAGCCTTTAAAGCTTTGAATGAAATGTAAAAAAGAAAGAAGACAGCTTATAACTGTTTTTCTTGCCTCCAGAGCATCTCCGGTGTTCTTGTTAGGGTGCTTTACCCAACGCACTGTGCTGTGCTTTGAGGCATCAGGGCAAGGTCATGATTTTAAAAACTTCTCTGGCCTTGGTGCGAACACCTGAAGAAGTGGCTAGGCGTACTGGCTTGCTGCAGTGACCAGTAGCAGTCTTTCCCTGCCCTGCTGCTGCCCTGTTGTCTGCTCCTGCCTGCACGTCCTTTCCCTTATCTGATGCGGTTGAAGTCACTGTTAGGCAGAAAACTACCTTTTTTTCTCTCCATCTCTCTGACCTCTGATTAATTTTTACCAGATTAGCAAACCATTAGTATAGCTTGCATAACATTGTTCTCACTCCTCCTCCTTTCTGCTTGCCTCTTCTGCTTCTAGTAGCTTTAGTTCTGCTCTGTGACTTGCTATGGCAAAAAGTTGGGAAAAATGTTGATTTCTGCCCCTTTTAAAATTATTTCTGTGCATTTGTGCCTTGATGACTCAGATCCTGAGTGCCTTCATTAAAAAGGACAGTGCAGATTATTGGTGCTGCTTTGCTTTAGCACCTCATTCCGAGGAGCAAATGCTTCTGGTGGGCCAGAGATTGTTATGGCAGAAGTGATAGGCTTAATGGAAGTCTTGGGAAATTAATGCCTCAGTTGCCCCTGATGGCTTCTGTAGGCAAAAGTTCACCAAGTCCTGTTCTGGCTGGTTTGCTGAGATGCTGTTCCAGCAGAGAAGCATTGGATCAGTTTGCCAAGAGAGGTGGCAGATGTTACACAAGCATTTTAGGGAGGCATGCTTTACTAATTCTGGGTCTATTCTAGTGATCTACTGTCAGAGCATGATTTATCTCATTCTAAAAATCCTAGAATCATAGAATTGTTTGTGTTGGAAGGGACCTTTAAAGATCATCTAGTCCAAAGCCCCTGCCATGGGCAGGGACATCTTTCACTAGATCAGGATACTTGGTCATCTTCATAGCATGTCAGCAACACTCCCTATAAGGATGGACATCTGCATTTGAGATGTCATCTTTAAGGCAAGGTTGGTCATGTCTTGGAAGGGTTAGTGTTTTAGCTGGAGAAATTCCCCAGACTTTCTGTTTTGTAGTACGTAGGGAATTGGAAATAGGATATTGAGAGTGGGTGACTTCTTGCTTTGAGGTTGTTAAAGTAAATCCTCTGCTTTAGACTCCCTCAGTGCATGTTCTTTCAAATTAGGTTTCTGAGGACTGTGCAAGAGAGGCTGAGGGACAGGCTTGTTCTTCCCATGCAGCAGGAGTTATGGCTTGCTGGGGGTGGAGGGAGTCATGCGAACATATCTCATCTAATCAGTTCCCACCAGAGGTCTCAGCCTCTGATGCTTTGGGCAATTGTGGTCTCTTTTTGTGATGCACACCTTACTTTTTTGAGGACTGAAATATGTGGTCTAACCGAAATGTTTGGACTTGCCACTTCATCCCCAAACCACGTATCATGTCTTTGACAAATGGGATATCAAAGTACCTGATGTAATATTTCCTTCTGACCTGCATTTTTGTGACACTATAAATGGTTTAATTTCTTTTGGGTAAGAGATGAAAATTGGTGAAACTATTAATTAGACATAATCTCTCCTGATACCCTGGGTCTGTCCCCAAAAGGAGAGCATCCAGAAGGCCAATTTTTACTGTCAGCGTTACTCAGACTCTTTCAGTAGTGGGTTTGTTGGTTTAGTTCTCTTGGATTTTTGTGACCAGCGAAAGCATGGAACTCTGGAAAGAATGTTAGCTTGTGAAAGCAACCAGCAGCATCCAGGTGCAGTGAGATTCCACCTTCCCTTGGTGGGGGAAAGTCAGTGTGGGTGGCATGGTAAAAGGGTCATCTCTGTGCTTCTGTAAGTGGACATAGGTTTCCAAGCACAGCAGAAATACACCTTTTGAAGCTGACATACCTTTTTTTTTTTTTTTTTTTCCCCCTTTTAACATAAAGGAAAAAGAAGAGAGCTTCTGAAGAAGGAAACATGCTTTCCTTTTCAAGGACAAGGGAGATAAATGCGGCATGTAGCTGGTATTGATACACTCGCATATTTCTGGGAGAAATCTGTGGGAAAACAGAGGTATTTCCCAGCTCCTTCAGATATTGCAGTACCTAAAGTTTAAAACAGGAAAGAAAGAATGCAAACTTAACAAATACAAGCTGAGAGACTTCTCCATCCCAGAGATGTGAATCATTTCTTCTGAAACTGTAGAACACAGGAGGAAGCCTAGGACTGACATGGCTTAATTACCTCAATTTCAATACTCCTGATTTAATGTTGTCAAATAATATATCATATCCTAAGTAGTATAGAAAAACATGTACACTTAACGTCTATGGTGTAGACTTTCCATTTTTGTCATCTGGAAATGTTCATATGCAATATTTTTTTCTAATAACAGATTTTTACTTAAAGGTGCAAATGTCATTTACAAATCTATAGCAAATTGGGATCAAATAAAAATTTTCCTGTATCCCTAACTGAAGAAAAATCTTTCAGTTGCAAATCCCAGTTTTTAATCTCAGAATTGGGAACCGTGAAAGCAGCCTTTTCTCTGTTATGTAGGAATTTGTGTTCTAAGTCTTTGCCTTGTGTATGCTAGCATCATAGTATGAACAACAGCAAAGGAAATCCACAGGACAGAGAACAAAAATTTACCATAGGATTTGAGCTGTGCTTGATTAGAGATCTACAATAATCCCTTGTCCTGTGTTCCTCTGGATGCTTTTGAATGCGCCATCTTTTGCGCTGGTTATGACTTAGAAGTAGCAGCTGGTGAGATACACAAAATTTTTACATTGGCATACACTCACAGATTCAGAAAGTGTTAGAAATCTGTGTCCATTTGATAGCAATAGGGTGTTAAAACCATGACTTGGAATGAACATGCAACTGTGTGTGAGCTGTTCAGTATTAGGTACTTTATGAGGGTGCATCATTTGTTCAAGACTAGCTTGTATTCTTTAATCCTCTGCAGAATTTAGGCAATCAGTGTTTTCTTATAGAATTTATTAAGAAAGTGTCCCCAGTCTAAAAGGTGGTACCCATGATGAATCAAAATTTTCATGTGTTGAACAAACAGGTTTTTAGCAAGAAGATTGATTTTTTTTTTTTTTTTTCTTAAAATTATTCCCACCACTCCCAGCCTGGCACCAGCTTTCAGTGACATTACCAGCTAGAAAGTTGATTTGAATATTAGATATTCTTATAAATGAGAGCACAAAATGGAAGTAATATGGTATGATGATATATGCTGACATTTTTTGTGTGGAGGGAGAAATTAATGTCTTGAAATTCTGCAGTTTCTTCCACTTCTGTGTGGCTGGCTTAACTGTGCAAAAGAATTAAAAGGCGCAGAACCATTAATTTTACTAATTTAAGATTATTTGCAAACTATACCTTTTTACTTTGTTACATTTGCTGTTATGCTATGATAACTTTGTCATTTTTTTGTCCTATCTGTTAGGGATGGAGGATGATGCTGAATTTCATGAACATATCTTTCTAGAGAAACACCTCGAAGACTTTCCCAAGCAAGGACCTATTCGCCACTTCATGGAACTAGTCATCTGCGGGCTTTCAAAAAACCCATACCTCAGTGTTAAACAGAAGATTGAACATATTGAGTGGTTTCAGAAGTATTTTGAGGAAAAGAAGGAATTTCTTCAAGAGATTTGAGACTTGGGAAAGTGCTTAACCTTGAAATGAAGAATCATTAAGTCAAAATTGATGATTTCTTATAATGGAAATACTGTCAGTGCATAGTAATCATGTGACCTGAAAGTTGTATTTTAAATAATAAACTGAAAGGCTGTACCTCAGGTGTGTATGTCCATGTATATGTAAGATATTTTTTGACAACAAAAGAAGGAACTGCAAAGTACAGCTTTTGTAGAATATGCATTTAAAATTTAGTTTATCAAAATTGTTGTCTTTTGAATTTGAAACTAATCTTTTGACTATACAAAATATTAGGTCTAATTCCACTTCCTAGACCCTTCACACTTGGTGTGTATCTTGACAGGTTTGATCGTCTTTCCTGTTCTGGAAAACTTGCAATGCTTTCATTTTTAAAAATTCCTGATACAGCTCTAATTTTGAAAAGCTGTTACTGAGATAGCAACAGTTCATTTTGCTATTTCATTAAATACACTGGTATTTGCATGGTATTAATCCTTTCTATCCTCCTTTCACTAATTATCTTTAGTGGTTGATTTAAAAATTTTTGGTAGTGACCAAGTCATTTGAATTGAATGCTTGTTAGTTCATCTGCTCAATGAAAGGCTATTGTATTCCTGAGATGTATGCACAGCATAATACTGGTCAGTTGTATAAAATAATATGGGAAGTCTCTCCTACCATCCATACGTCCATCCTGAAGCTTTTGACCAACTTCCCGTCAGTATTTGTTTTTTAAAAATGGGTCTGGTTGTCAAATAATCCATGAAGTTCTGTTTCATTAGAGCAAGCAGTTTTACCATTACTACCATGTTTGGAGCTGAGGCCTTATCTCCTGCATCTGCAGGGCTAGAAAGAGGACTTGACATTGCCGCAAGGAGAATTGTCGCCTACAGATTGCTGTCGCATGATGCCACTGCTCTTTTCTGTCTAGTCCTCTATGTTGGTGAAGTAACTTCATATTTTCTAGATCATCCTTTGTTCTAATTAAATGTGTGTGGTCCTTCATATCTATTAAGCAGCTGCAGCGTATTTTACTTCAGTTATCTTTTGTTAAATTTTCATCCAGAATTACTCACTCGGTCATTCAGAATCCTGCATTAACGCCTCGTTGCTTAACTTTCCAGAGCATTTCCAGCCTCACATATTGTGTTCTTCCTTGTTCTCTCCAACCACTTAGCAGCTATTGGCCCTATAAATATGCTCCTGTCTTTCTCACATTTCCTTGTAACTCAGGCAGGAAGGAGGAAGTTAGGGAATGAAGGTAAAACACTGGCTTCATATGCAAACTGATTTTTAAATCAGAATTACAAGAAAGCAAATTAAAAATAAAGAGTTGGCCTTTTTCTGTGAGTTGAAATATTGTTGCTCTGTTTTGATCATCTGCAGGATGTGAGTTTGCCTGTCTGGCAAAGGGCTAGACTTGGGCTGTGGAAAGGAAAAGCAGCTTTTTGACTTTCTAGCTGGAAGAACAGCAAGGTTCAAATTCTGCAGAAGTTTTCAGAGGCTTCTTGGCTTTGGAATCGAGAGAGAGAGAGAGAACTACATCAACGTATCTCCATTTAGTACTAGGATAGTTTTGATTTTCTGTTCAATGCCCAGATACGTTTTACTTCAAAAATACTGTTCTTCCCAAATTTCTGCCAAACTGTGATGCACAGCCTGTGTTCTGCTGTATTTCAAGCCTTTTCTAAAACAAGGGACAGTGACTTTGAATTCACTGTGGGCTTTCAGAAATAGCTCCTCCGTGTATTTGCATCTAACCTGTATTTTGATATGAAAGACAGGACACTGACAAGCTCTGGTCTTAACTGGAAGAGGTTCGGAAGCATTAGCTGTGTATGAAAGTACTGAATTTCACAGCACTGGGAGCGAGGTGAATGTTATCATTTAAACAGATTCATTAGGAGGTCAGTACTTCGACAAGCTCTTAACAAGAGCTCTTGCTGCTTAGGATCTTTGG
Source organism: Harpia harpyja (assembly GCF_026419915.1). Classification (NCBI taxonomy): domain Eukaryota; kingdom Metazoa; phylum Chordata; class Aves; order Accipitriformes; family Accipitridae; genus Harpia; species Harpia harpyja. Next base: position 34,185,106 of record NC_068943.1, read on the forward strand.
AAAGCTGTAATAATTCCTACTTAGGTGCTTAAATATAGATTTGAGAGTTAATACTAGGCAACAGGATTTGAATAATCAGACCTAGCTGCACATACGTGCAGATGCTTACTGGGACTGCTCAAGGCACGTTAAGAGAGCCCAAGTAGCTGCGCTTTTATGCGTGTGGGTTTTTTGGGGTGTACACTTCTTGGTAGTCCCAAAGGAGTAGGCTTGCAGGAATTTAAAGCATTGCTTACAGATTAGTCACTTAGAAACATAAAAATCACCCCTTCTCTTTTGCAGCCCAAAGGATAAAAGCCGTCTGCTGTTGTTCGGAGTGGAGCCAGTGCTGCAGCTGGCGATTCCTACGCTGGAGTTGTTTGGGCTTTTCTTACGATGGTTAGTTTTCCCCCTTTTGTAACTGGTTAGGTGGTATTATGTGTAACTTCATGGACTCAGCATTAGGATCTGTCCAAGGCAAAATAGTGTTTTATGTTCTGCGGTCTTACATTTCCTTATTTACGCATGAGGCTGAGGTCTTGTTAATGTGCTGCTAATGCTACACCTCCATGGCACCCGCCTTGGAAAGTTGTCTGGCTTTGGGGGGGCTGGGGCACTTGATGCTGCCCTGAGGAGAGCGAGAAGTTGGAGCAGACTGACCTGGAGCCATAATTGTGGGGAACGTTGTCCCTGTGCGATTTTTAGATGACGTTTTTTCCTTGGGGCGGGTGAAGTCCGTGAAGAAGTCCAAGCTCCTTTCCCCCCCTTTCCAGCACACTCGGATAGTCTCCGTTTTCCACCCACCTGGTGCTACCAGAGAGTCTCTGGCCATCTCGGAGGAGACGGAGGCACTGCTGTGGGCAGAAGACCTGGCAGAGGGCAGCGACTCCGGGTTGGCAGAGTGAGGGAAGAAAGTGGGGAATGAAGGGGCCCATACGGTTTGTAAAGGTGTAATGGGGAAGTTCAAGGCATAACACTTATTACCTGCCTGTCTCTGTCCCTTTAACTTCTTTATTTCTGCTTCCCAAGGGCCCTTCTTGCCCTGCCCCGCCAGTGGTCGAACAGATTGTCAAGTTAAGTTAAATCCAAAGCACTTGCTTACAACCTGGTTTGAACCCAGCTCTGTGTCTCCCCCAAAACGGACAGGTCAGAAATTGGGCTGAAAAAACCCAAACATCTCGGGGATGGTCCCTTGCCCAAAGGGAAGGCTAGGAGTGAGTAGGGTGAATACCTTATGAAGGGTTGAATAATTTATTGTGTTAATGCAGGGGGTCTCAGTGAGGCGTGAATAATGCCAGCCCCTTGGGTTGTACACCGGCCCAAACTTTGTCTCTGACATCTGATGGCACCCTTGGTCTTCTCAAACCCATTTGATATGAATGGTTTGCTAGCAATCAGACTTGATGAAGCACTTTTTCCCCCCGTTATGGAGCAAGCCTGAGTGTTTGCTCCTCAGCGTGGTGTTAGAAAGCAGCTGGAGGAATGATTGTATGGTTTGGTTGCAAGATTATCTGTGCTGGGATTTCAGCTCTTGGTGTTAACCCCTACCAAGCAATTATGCTGCGGTGTTGATGTGGCCTGTGCCTAACAGGGGTTGTACTCCTGGAACACTTACCCGAGTGCTGGAAGAAAGATGGCAGTGGCTTAATTTAATCCTTTGGACCTGGCAGAGGAGCTGAAATGAATAGTGTGAATGGGGAGGAAAATCTTGTGCATGTTCCCAAACTGCAGGCAGTTTTTGCTTAAGCCATGTATTTTTAAATGAAGAGGAGCATTAAAGGAGTGCTAGAGTGGTACGTGGGTCCATTTTCTTCCAGCACTTACAGAGATAATAAAATTCCAGCATGAAGATAGCTCCTCATCAGAAGCTTGTGCTTTGATGGGAAGCCTGAAGCATCGCAGCATTTATGCAAGAGGGGGCATGGTATTACTTTCAGTGAGGATTTAAAAGTAGTCTCATTTTAGTTGGGTTTGTGAGGATCGCTTAGCAAAACGATGTTTGTGGACAGAGAATGATGACTTCTGGGATTGCAGGGCTTGGTTTTCACCGTGGACACACCTGCGGGTGCTTTGGGAAGTCCGGCTGCCACTGTGAGGGTGTCGAGCAGGACACAGGGAGGGTGTAAATCCCACCCTGCCGAGTGGCTGCGGCATTCTGGTCTCATGATCTCCACAAGATGTCAGTGTGGATTTATTGGATCAGATATAAAATCCTTGTGCTGTTCCCCCAGCTGATTAAAGCAAAAACTGTTTCAGAGCTGCACAATAGGTTTGATTGTGCTCTGGAATGTGTCGCCCTGGAGGAGTGGCATGGCGAGCACTGGCGCCCAGGGAGGGGTGCGAGTGACACCCTGAAATAGGAGCAGAGCTCCCGGCAAAAAAGGGTAACGCTCTGCTCATATCAGGGTGCCTCTACCCCCTTGGGGACGAGTTGCGTATGTGTAATATGTGATATTGCACTTGTGCAATAAAGCGCTCTATTTTTTTTACTCAAAGAAAAGCTGGAAGCCTGAAGAAAAACTAGAAGGGCCAGCCTGGGTGGCAGGAAGGATCTGAGGGCGATTGGGTCAAGTAATGTCCTGGAGAAGCTTAACTGCTGGCATGTGGTATCCAAAGCTTGCTTTGTTTCTTTACATACAAAAAGTGGTCTTGCAACGTTGAGCAACGAGCTGTGACCCCGCAAAGAAACCAGGACATAGCGTCCAACCCAGGGGAGTTCCCCTTCACCTTTTAGCTCTTTTGCATAGCAGTCCCTGCCTGTCAGAGAAACTTCTTAATGCCTGTGGAGGCGAGTTCAGATGGATGTCAGCAACAGAGGCGTTTTGCCGTGGAAGAAGATTCTCTGAAGCGCTGGCAGTGGGCAGTGGTGGTGGAGTTGCTGACCCAAGCTTAGGTCTGGCCCCGAGCGGGACGAAGCTTTTCCAGCCAGGCTGGGCTTCTCCATGCCCCTGCGCTGCCCAGCCTCTCCTGGGACTACCCTGCCCTGGGCATCGCCGGGCCAGCGGAGGTTCCCCTGGGCTGCCAGCTCCCGGCTGCTGTGGCCGCGGCAAGGAAAAGAGGCAGCGTGGCCAGCTGCTCTGGGGATGTTTCAGAGCCAACTTCCCTCTCTTCTCCCTCGCAGCCCCTGGTGTTTATTCCCATTTTCCCAATAAAAGCCAAATGCAACGCAGACCCCCCCCACTGCCTCTCCTTGCAGCTGGGGCTGCGGTCCCCCCGCAGCGCTGGCCTGGCGTGGGTGGCCCCGCTCCCACCGCTGGGCTCGAAAGCCGCAGGAGCCGCCGAGCGATGATTCATTTGTGGTCCTTGACGCTGCACCCTGTCACCCGCGAGGGAGGGGAGGGAGCGAAAGGTGACGGTATTTGTCAGCGGTGGCAGAAATAGCCACGTTTCAGATTTCACTGGGGAAGTGGGGAGGCAGCGAGGGAGATCAAGACCGATGCGGTGCTCAGCCCCGTTCCCAGGCCTGCCTCACCGCCGGGAAGGAAAAGCAGCACCCCGTTTTCCTTATGGGCAAGCATTTGCCCACCTAAATTTGCCTGAGAGGATCCCAGCCGCTCCCCAGCACTCGCATTGTGGAGGCGATTGTGCACATTGGCTCGAGTCAGGGATGCAAACTCTTTCTCCCCTCGGTGCGTTATGTACCAGCTCACCCTGGGGACAGCCGAGACGGCTTTCCAGCGTCAAGGGGTTCCCAGGGAGGCACTCGTGTTTTCCTGCCCTCCGCCCCACGGCAGCCGCTGGGCTCCACTTGACCAGCAGCCACACTGGTGGGTTACTCTTATTTTTCTGCTGGCAAAGGGGTTTTGCCTGTTCAAGGGCCGGACTCTGCCCGCATGCTTGCCACTGGTGCGGGCCAGCGGCTGGGATGTGCTCCTGGGCTGCCCGGGACAGGGGATGCTCTGCAAAGCTGGGCAGTTTTCAAAGATAAGGGATAATCTTATCTTTAGAGCTGATTTTTAAATAGAATGAATCCTGATGCTCAGCACACTACAGCCACATTGGATAAGGGAGAAGGTGCAAGCAAAACAGCCGCCTGGATTTAAGGGCAATGCTGTGAGCTTGTTCCTCAGGTTAGCGATTACCCCCTGAAATCAATGGGATTGCTCAAGCAAATTGCCATTTTGGATATAAGAAGGCTTTACTGTGAACTCACCCTAAGCCTCCCTGGTGAGGGGATGTTTGCTTAGTGCTTACTGAGGGGAAAATGGAACTGGAGGCACATACCAACAGCTGCTCCTAAAAACCTCCCAGTCCCTCAGACCAGGGTTTATTCCATTATAAACATATATAAAAAAGATATGATAGCTGTAACATAACAGCAAATGCAAAATTGTTTTATAAAACTGGATTTTATAGAGCTGGATTTATAAACCCACAAGCTATAAGACAAAAAGGGGGGAAATAAAAGGAAAAGGGGGAAAATAAAATATAAGGAACACTTCAAGTTTAGCCCACTTCTAAGCTGAAAATGAACGTTTTCAGCAGTGTTGCTCTCAATGTGATCAGCAGCTGTGTTTTACTCAAAAAGGCCCTGTGATCATCGAGTTTAAAACCCTGGGAAACATTGCTCTAATAAAATTATTGGAAGTTACTTTTTTCCCCGTCTTTCCTGAAAGCAACTTAATATTGCAATGTTTTGAAAAGGGTTGTTTTAGGACAGTCACAAGGTACACAGGCCTGAGTGTGGCAGTGCTATACCAGACTGGCAGCGATGCTGAGTGGCAATATCCAGACCCGGATTGTGCTGGTATCGTGGGGGTGTAAATTCGACTTTCCAATTGCTCCAAGATCAGAAGCAGCTGCCAGGTGCGTGAAAGGTTGCTTGCCTCAATGCAGGGCTGCAGTCAAATTGGTTCCTCTGTTATTGCAAGCCGCCTGATTTACTAACCAGAGCGGCGGAGAGGGATGAAGGCTGCCTAAAGCCACTCAAGGCACCCCCACAGCTGGTGGGGCTGCCGTGGGTCCTGCCGGGATGCAGCCGGGAGGAGAGGAGCTTCCCGACGCTCCGCAGATGCCAGCCATCCCACCCGCTGTTAATTTTCCACTTCTTCCTCTCCCAGACCTGAACCATCTCCTGCTCCTTTGCCAGCACCTTCTGCAGATGTTTTAAAAGCAACTGGCAAGCTTCCTTGCTGCAGGGGCTGCTCAGCTTCTATCCTCCCCCTCCACAGAGAAAAGACCCTAACCTGAGGGGCATTTGCAAGTGTGAAAAATGACGCTAAGGCTCCTTTCCCTATCTCCTAATTTTTAAAGATTTGGTGAATCAGGCTTGGCGGTCTTTCCAAGTGCCTGCCGTGCCCCTCCTGCTTCCCCCGAGCCCAATGCTGCTGGTTGTCGCTCACTTAGAGAAGCCATGGAGGCCTGACCCTGTGCATTGACATCCACAGGAGCTTTGCCATTAAAGTTATTGCTCCCAGCATTGATCCCCATGCGAGACGAGACCGGTACCCTCGTTTGGGATGTGAGGCTGGGGCCCCCGCCGTCGGGTTCCTGCTGGAGGAGACTTCGTGGCTGTGCGTCTCCCAAGGAGAGATGTTGGAGGGGATGCGCCTTCTTCCAGGCTGCATCAACTCCCCCGGTACGTGCGTACCGTATAACACGTAGGTTTGGTTTGAGCGTAACAGCCACCCGAGGCGGTTCTTCTGCTGCGTGATGATAACGGGACTGACCAAAACGGTAGCTAAAACACCCAACCCCAATGTTTTGCCGCTGTGAACCACGGGGCTGGGAATGGCCACCTTTCCAAAGCCTCATCTGCGCTGGGTTGCGTGGTGGTTCATTTTCTCCATGGAAAAACGATAGCAAAGAGGGGAGGGGAGCAGGCCTTGTGCTTTCGAAGGGACATGTTTCAGTTCGGCACGGGGCAGCAAGTGAGGTGGGCTTGGGTGGGCTGATGCCTGACCTGCAGCCCCCCGGTCCCTAAGCCACAGCATACCCGGCTGCATGTCCACCAGCGCAGGGCTGTAGCTCCCGTGGCTCCTCGAGCCCTGGATTTCACAAAATTTGAAAAGAAACGTGGGTTTCTGTCTTGGCAGTGGTGTTATCTGGAGGTTGGAAGGGGCTGCGCGGGGCTTGTTCCCAGTTCTCCACGGCTGTTGGCAAGAACTTACTCTGTGTGTCTTCTTCTGCAGCACATCCCCCAAATGGGCGTTTAATCAGGTGCCAGTGTAGGAAATAGACAGCTTTCACCCATCTTACCGCTTCCATCAACCATACTGCGGTGCGGGGGTGATTCTGCATCCCTCCCTGAGCCGTCCCCGGGTCTCCTTCAGCTGCCGAAGCGCTGCGTCGGAAGCAGGAGCAGGCTTGGGCATGGCCGAGGAGGAGCTCCAGCGCTGGAGCTGGTGCCCGGTCAGGGGGGTAGGGGGGATGCCCCTGCTCCTCTCCAGGATCTCCAGTGCCTTGAGACCCAGCAGCATCACCTTGGGCCGTCAGCCAGAGCCGAGGGGTGAGTGCTGCAGTTTTTCCCTCTGGCGCAGCCCTGGGAAAAGCACTGAGACCTGTTCATCAGATCTTCTCCCTCCTCCCACCATGGGGAAATGGGGAAAGAAAAACCTGCTCCCCTCCTCTCCTGGCCAGGATGGGAAAGAGAAGCTGTATTTACTTTCCACTGCCTTGTAGCTGGGAGGAGGAGAAAAGAGGATGTGGAAAGGGAGAAAGGGGGGGCTCGGGGCGAGGGGATCCCCATCGATGACCATACTGGGGTCCGCTGAAACCTGAAATGGGCACACAAGGTGAGCAGTCTGCGGTGTGGCATCCCCACTTGCAAAGAAAACATTTACTGAGTTGTACGGTAACAGTGCAGGGCAAACGGGGAAGGTGACCCAGAGAAAAATCTGTCCCATCCGTGGTTGTGTCAGGGGTGTTGCTGGATGTTATTTATAACATTTAATTACTATTATTTTTACTTGTCCCAGTTCTTCCCAGCCAGAGAAGGTCACTCAAGCCATTGCTCAGGAACAAAAATGGCGTTAAGCTGGTAAAAATGAGTGAAACTCCTGTGGTGTTTGTTTTTTTTTTTCTTTTCATAATTTTGCCAATCTCACTTTGGTGGGCGCTGAGATTTCCTACACACCTCACCTGAACGAGAGTGGAGAGTGGCAGTTAAAAAGATGGGGAAGGGCAGAGCAGTACAGAGGTATGGAGGTGAGTCTGGGTGAATGCTTGCCAAATAAAAATAAAAAAATTAAAACAATTTCTTGCCGACAAGCACTGGGGGTATGTGCCAGGGTGGTGGGTGCTGGGGCTGCGGGAGGGGGCAGGCAGCCGGGCGAGGGGGAAGCTGGCCGAGGTGCCCATGTCTGTGTGATGCCTGGAGTGGGGGGGGGGAGAGCCTCTTGGAGAAGAAAAATCAGCCCTTCCACCCAGATGGGATGGGTCTGGGCGCCAGACTGGGCACGCTGGTCCTGGGGAAGGTGACTGGTGGCAGCAGGTCTGGAAGCAGCCCCAGGGTCGTGGCCGTGGCTTTGCCTCGGCCGTCTGCGGGAACGGTCATGGGCACTGGAAGCGGCAGCCCACGCGTCCGACACGTGTGTGGCCTGAGGTTGCCGGCGTCACGTACCAGAGTCGGGAGGAGTTGTTACTGCTGCAAGAGGAGGCAGAATCAAGCGTAAAATGTGAAACATAGGAAGAAATTAAAATCCCGTGGCAAGCTTCCCCTACTGTTTTTGCTCTCCCTATACTTAAATCAGAGAAGCTGAGGGGCCTGGGGCCTTCCACAAGCATTTACCTTGGGCTGTCGGCTCCGAACCTACCCTATTTTGAGCATAAACTCCGTGCTTGGCTGCGGTCTGGTGTAACAGAGTCGTGTGGGATGAGCAGTGCCTCCTCTGCCCCTGCAGCGTGACCCTGCCCAGGAGTAAATGACTGCAGTGGCTGTCAAGTAACTACAATAAAAATTAAGTGTTGCTGTTAACACACCTCTCCTCACTCCAATTCTCATAATTAGGCCAGATAGAGCAGCTCCTAATTTGAATAGTTTCTGCGGCTCCCCTCAGACAGCCTTTGCAGCAGCAGTCCCTGATTTTAATTGGGCTATGGAAAGATATTACCCTTTTCTGAACCGTTTGCTAGACCTGCTCACCCCCACAAACGATGACACATGATTTTACTGCACAGAAGCCAAACAACAAATCAACAAATAACTCATGGTATCTGATAATCCAGGTGACGTAGGTGAATAATTGCCTAGAAACTTACAGGAAGACACTCGAATGCTGGGTTTTTTTGATGGTGACAAATGAACTGTGAGTATCAGGTTGCATGCTTTGGCTTTTTGCAGGAATGGAGATAAAGATTTGAGTCCAGGACATCTAGGGCTAAGTCAGTTCAAAGGTCCCCGACGAGGGTTTGTCTCGGGGAGGAATGTGCTTCACTCCCCAGTAAAATGGTCCTACGTGGAGGTAGCGATGCTGTGCCAAGGTGCTCTTGCTGGGGGGGGGTACGGCTGTCCACGCCACCCCAGAGCTCCCAAATCCCCCATGTGAACAGGACCCATCATTTGTGGATCATGAAGGCAAAGTGAGGCAACATAACCCCCTAATCCGATACCACGTGCAGCACAAGCTGGGTGGCTTATTAATTTGAAGTAAAGCATCTTTTTTTCAGAAGAAACAAGCAAACAACCAAACATTTGGGTCTGAATAATTTCCAGCAATGGAGAGTCCACAGCATTGCTGGGTAAGTTGTTGCAGTGGTTAATTATGCTGATGAAGTCAATGGAGTTACTGTAAACTCAAGTTATACCAGGGTGACTGAATACAAAATTTGGCCTAGTTATCCGAAAGGAGCAGCACTTTGAAGTCTCTGTATGTCTTTAAATAAAATTATTCTTCAGTGGAAGATGCGGAAATGCAAGACTTTTCCTCTAAAGCATACTGCAGCAGTCAATTGGTCTCCAGTACGCTACTGGAATATTAATAACAAACCCAAATTGCCCATGTTTAAGACAGTTAATTGGACTTATTTTATACATAAGTCTGTCTGTCGTCGTTAGGGCTATATTGCTGCTGGCTGTGATAACATTTTTATCTGTTAACTTCCAAGCTGCTACGACTAACACCAGCTACTCATGAAATGAGTCAGCTAACTTTCCTTTTAACCGTTTGTTCTGCTCCCTGAAGGTGTTATGAATGTTGTGGTATGACAAGCTGGTTGACACTCATTCCTTTAAAGCTTATGTAGCAATTTTGTTGTCACAATAGGCTTTCAAAAAAATGGGGCGAGAGTTTTGCAGCAGCTGGGCAAGAGACATTTCCCGCTTCAGTTCGAAGACCTGAGTGAAAACAATTGTTTTGATGTATTTAAAAAGCATCTTATGATGGAAATTGGTGATACAATATCCAGGTTTTTGCTCCCACAGGAACAATTCTTACAGGCTATCTGAATTATCCAGAAACTGCCAAGGCAGATTTATACTTGAACTGGATTACAAGGAAATACACTGCAAACCACTGCAACAAATCATTACTAATCACAATCAATCGGAGTGATTAAAGCTCTGACATCTCTCCTGGAGTTGCATTAATGAATGAGAAATTGCATGCAAATGGCACTGCGGTTCTTGGTCCCAGCCAGACGTCGTGCCTGTCGTCCCCCCTCTCACCCAGCGCGTTGCAAGGTTTTCCCTTGGGCCGATGCCCCGATAAATGGCTTTTCCATCCTGGGTGAAATTTCCACGGGAGGACTGGGGACATTTATCCCAGAGAAAGAAGGAATGCTGTAGCTTGTTACACCCTAAAAAGATGATAACCCCTGCAGACTAGTCACACCCTTACTCAGGTAAAATATGTTCAGACTAGCTAACTTACCTCTTCGCATGTAAAATGTCTGTGGTATTCTTCTCAACTTCCTGTGCCTAACTGCTGGTGCTATGGTTGCTATACACGGCCAAGAAGCTATGCTTTCCCACCCCAGACACGAACAGAGAGCTCCAGCATATATTTATCTTTTTTTGCATACTTCACAGAAATATTTCGAAGCTTAAGAAGTCTCTCAGGCTATGTTTGTTCGGTGTTTCAATAACCTCCTGTGAAAATGCTTTACAAAGAATTATTCTTCTTTCTGGTCTGCGATGATTTACTTATTCCTCCAGCTCAGTGTTTGCTTCATGCTGATTATAAGGGCCATAAGACCAAGGCACCGAAATGCATCCTTTCCAGAGGACGCTCGCTCTCTTTGCTGGAGAAGACAAGGAATTGCACCCTGGAGGATGCTGCCCAGACAGAGGACGGAGCCTGCTCTCCTGGGGCTGCGGAGCAGGGTGACAAGATGCGGCCGTGCCAGAAGCCCGCCGTCGCCAGCGCTGGCCGGGAGCAGAGGGTGATGGATGCCCCCAGGTATGTTCATGGCTGACAGCATCTGAGGAAGGTCCCATAAAGCGTAATCCTTAATTCATCTCCTCGGGAGCCCAGAAAGGCTGATGTAGTTGGTGGGACGTGCGTGAATTTGAGCCCTTCGTAGACAGAACAGGACGACAGTTCCTCCGTGCCCACTGCGCCGGTGTGCACGACAGAAGCCTTCTATAATGCCCCTGTGTTTTATCCTCATCCAAACCAGCCAAAATAAAAAAAGAAGCCGCACATGACCCAGCGCCCGCCTGCCCATGCCCCCCGGCAGGCAGAGGAGAACGTCTGCCGCCCGCCTGCAGATATCGGTGCTCACGCCTGGGAGCGCAGCGGCGTAACTGCTGAGTGGTGAATACCGGTTTATCGTGTTCTGGGATCCTTCCCCAGGTACACCCACTCCGTGTGCCTCTCTCCTGTTTAGAGGGGAGATTATCTCAGCCCATCAACACCCCTGTAGGGAGATGACGGCTTTGTGCAGCTCTCCTCCGCTGTGGCAGAGGGAATGGCGAGGATGCCCAGCGTAAGGAATCCCGTGCACCACAGGACCTGTCCTCCGGGCTGCTCCACTGCCGAGCGCCCTTCTGAGGCCATCTCCTTCAGCCGCTGCGCAGCCACAAACCGTGCCCACGCTGCATCTGCAGCACTGGGAGCACCTTCGGATCGGCGGGGTTTCGGAGCCGCTGGAAGAGGCACTGCTGGGAAGAGATGTCGACACCTGCTTTAGGAGGCTCCCACATCCCAGCGCAGCGTGGATGTCCCTCAAAGGCTGGGAGGGATGACCCAGATCCAGTGCATCGTATCTCCCCGCAGGGTGTTGCTGCAAAGCGGTGCTTCTTGACGCAATTGCCTCTCAGTGGGAGGAATGAGGTAGGTGTGCTTTAATGAAGAGCGGCTTTAGCTTTGCCACGAGTCCCCGCGTGGGAGGACGGCCCCGCTGCGGTTCAGTGCTGCGGGTGGGTTCAGCCCACTCCTCCACACAGCCACGGGCCCCAGGCGCTGCAGGATCGCCCCTCTGGCTCTGGGCAAAAGTCGCCTGAAATCTCTCCTTGCTGGTGGTGCTGGTGTTGGTGAAGGAGGCGATGAGCTGGACTGATAATCGTGTCTTCTGCCGAACAAGAGATAAGCAAACACTTGAGGAGGAAGAAACTAGTGAGTGGAGAAAAAAGAACCTGTATTTCTCACGGTATCAGGACACTAGTGCTTGGCTAACAGGCCGATGTGAGCTGGGCTTGTTTCAAGCCAGAATGTTTTAACAGGGCAAAGGGCCAGCTGACCTTGGAGGCTGATCGTCCTCCTCCTGTTGTAGAAGATGAAGGGCTGTCTCCCCAGTAGGTCTCCTTTGATTTAATACTCACCTGAAAGGAATCAGGAGTGCCTCCACAAGCACCTAATGCTTCTGTGAGCCTACAGCTCACCCCTACAAATGTGCGCACGGTTCTGCGTGTGCCAGAGTTTCAGCTCATGGGTTATCACAGAGCATTTTCTGCTTCATTATTTTCATAGTCTTTGTAAGAATTCCCTATTTTTACCCTCAGCTCTTACTTACTGAGTTAAAAGGCATGCACTTGCAGAGAATGTTCATCCGTGGCATTCACCCCAGGTTACCTGGACGGCTGCCTGAGAGCCTTCATGTTTGTTCTTACCTTCATGAGCCCTTGTCCCATGGTGTAGCTTCTCTCAGAGAAACCTGGCCTCTGACCCTAGCATTGCTCCTCCATTCCTGTGAGCAGTTTTATGGTTTGCATGTTCGAGGCTGTGTTCTGCTTTTCTATCTATCCAGTTCACAAATACTCAGCACTGAAATGATCCTCTAACTCTGAGCCGACCATGAGATGCTGTGTGCAGCAAAAGCAGGTTTGCTCTTCAAAACCTTTCCTGCTGCCTCTTGGTGCAGCATCACTTCGTGAATCAGTGTCTCACTTCTAACGGTGAAGAGTCCCATTCATAGTCAAGATGATGTTTCCGGCACCGAACATAGCTGTCTTCTGAAAAGTCTCTCCTGCTCCTCTTTAATCTTTCCCTTTTTGACTGTGTGGGTTGTGCATGCTCTGCTTCTCAGGAGGTACTAGAAGCCCTTGTCTGAAGACTCTTGCAAAAAAGTTTTGCTTCTTTTAAGTGAAAGAGATCTTTAGAGAGCCAGACGCTGCTAGTGCGTGTTTCTTTCCATGCTTTAGACAGTCTTCCATGCCGTTTTCCGTGAGCTCATTGTCGGTGCTTCTTGCCGGTGTCTCCCTGGACCCTTAGTTTGCATCCCCTTTCTGCACACACTGCTTTAAAGTATTTCTTCCTACCTTCACGAAAAGACAAAGAAATCCTCTCACCATGGTCGGTGCATTCCCAAGATGTTTCAACACCCTGGAATCCCTGGTTGCTGCTGCGAGGTTCCCGCTCTGCTGGTCGCCCTGCCGCCCCGCCGCCCCATCGCTCTTTGCCCCCCCCTCCACTTCTGATATGAAATCAGCGTTCTCTGCCGGTAGATAAGGTGAGCCCTGCGGCAGAGCGGCTAACAAAGACGAGTCTTTGTTATAATAACAGGTTAACAGGTGAAGGGAGCAATCTGAGAGGGGGAAATCTACCTTACCCTGTAGTACCAGTACCAGCTGACTCCATCTACAGCTCTTCCAAACAAGAATATTCTGGTCTCCTAAAGGCCACTGGTAATTCTGACTATAATCCGTGCAGGGGGACCAGATTTTAAAGTCCTTGTCAATCTTCTCGCCCTTTCCACTGACACCAGCCCATTTTCAGGTCAACATATTCATTTTTAAGTTGCTATTAAGTCTACAACACTGGCATGGCATTTTGAAGTAAATTCAGTAGCAGGGGTTGAACGGTGCTCACAGATTACTAATTTATGTAGCTTTTATCAAAGCAAAGTACAAAGATGCTTTTAAATAATAGTCTTTTTTCAATACCATCAATACTATTATTACACGGTACTATCAAACATACAATTTCACATTTAGCTGTGGATTTATTTTGCAGAAAAGAAGATGGTTTGCAGTTCCAGCTGAAGATCTTTCTGATTAAGAAATGGTGTTGTATACAGCATGGCTGCTGCCTTCGATTTCTTGCCTGGAATGATGCGATTCACCTTTGTATAAAGAAAATATGCTCTCCCTCAGTCTTCACTGCCATTGGGCACCTGTAAGTCACCTGAAAACAGCAGTATGTGAAGGTTTTCCACCCAGACTTGAAGCGACAGCGCTAGCCAACACATCGTCTTCAAACACAGAAATTGCCTCAAAAGTATCAGTTGATATTTGATGTGGATTGGATCAAGCGTTTGACAGACCTTAAAAAAAAAGGCAGTTGATTGACAACTGTGAAGGCAGAATACTTTTCTAATACTGCTTTGAGGGAGGGTTTTCTTGGTCAATGTCCTGTCAGTGGTGTGACTAAAGTTTGAGCCAGAGCCAAAACTTACCAACCCTTTTGCTCGTTGACGTGCTCTGATGTTTGATTTTGTGAGGGTTGGGATTACCCTTGGAGAATGAGCATGGGCTAGTGAAGCAGCTGCACGTATCTCTAGCAGCCTGCAGGAAGGGTGGGCTTTGCACCCGGCTGCAGGGGTGTGGAGGTAACTGGTGCCCAGGTCAGCGCTGGCTCCTCCACGTTGGTCCCATCAGGTCAAGACAGAGGGCTGCTCAGCTGCCCTGGCTTTCAGGCCAGGCTTTGGGTAAGTGAACTTTCTCTGCCTGTTTTTCTTCCTCAACTACAAATGGCGCCGAAGGTGGTTGGCAAGGACCTAAGCGTTAAGTTTTAGAGTCATGGCAGGTGAATCTTACCCACACGTTGAACTGCTAAAAGAAGCTGCACGCAGGCTCTTAAACGCCTGTCTCCCCAGAAGCCTTGGCCAGCACAAAGACAACTTGAAAGCCTCTCTTCCACCTTATGACTGGGAAGATTGCAGGTACTTTCCCCTTTGCCTGGAGATATTGTTAGAAGGCAGCAGAGGCCCGTTTTACCGCCATAACAAGTTAATTAACTCCATTTTCCCCCAACTAAGCTGAGCAAAGGTTTTATGCAAGCCACATGCACTATATTGAGAAACAGGGCTTTTCTCCCACGTTCTTGCTGTGCCCGCAGTGATACGGCTAACAAAAGCTGTTGTCTTCTCAACAGGAAAATCATACTTCTGAATTGTTTCCAACAGCCTGGGTTGCTCTTTTGGTTTCTAACTAAACTCGCTGCATTAGAAGAAATCCCCGTTGCGAATTGCCTGCTTCCCTCACCAAGCCCTTGTGAATCATCCACGAGGGAACAACACAGCACTGCTACCGTGGTGAGCGCAGCAGCTGCCAGGCTGCTCTCCTCACCTGCTGCAAGGTGATGCCCAACATGAGCATCCAACAGCTTTCGTGGGTAATTCGTATGACTACCAAAATTTTTGGCCTTTTTTTCCCCCATTGATTCAAACAAGTTATGCCACCAAGGTTTTGCAAAAGAGGTTTCCAGATACTTTTTCATAGCAGGGTTGCTTGTGACAAGAAGTGTAAAAAGCCTCTGCAAATCAGGAAACTTACTCTGCGGTGCAGTCAGTATAGGAAAAAGTTCACTCGCCACTTTTTGTGCTTGGCTCTGCCTGTGCAGATTGAACATCTCACAGCTTCTATTCTTGCAAAGCACTCTCAAAATATTTGTCACAGGCTGCTTTTGCTCGAAATCTACAGGAGCAGAGCAAGCTGTGCAACACAGCATGCCAGCGTGCTTGTGAAAAATCCCTTCTGGATGCCTGTCACTGCTCTGCTTAGCATTTACCTTTGCACTCGCTATAGCCATTTTCTTGACCTTGCGTTTACCTCCATGGCAATTACCCACTTCCTTGCTGAGCTGCAGATCTCGTTGGCTGGCTCAGACATCGCTGCACATGCAGCAATCTGTCAGCTAGACAGTAACCCCACTGAGGAAGGGATGTGCTGATTTCATCTGACATTGGCACATGAATTTGATTAAAATATCAAAGAAAAAATCCATTGACGTAGGTGTTTTTGAATACCCGTTTGCACGACTTCACAGATGTTACTCAAATAGACGGTTCTTCTGATCACCATAAGAAAATCCTGGGTTTGATGATGAAGGAGGAGTCGCTACCCATGCTGTAACAGCGGTGCTTGGGATGAAGAGTTGTGTAATCGGTGTGCCAGTGCTCCACAGCTGATGTTTTGCAAACCATCCATCTGGCCACCGAGCTACTCTGGCTGCTGCTTTCACAGCACCAGCAACCACTGAGTCTCCTTTCTCACCTGCGGCTGGATCAAGCTGAAAACCGAGGAGTGGATGAAGGTGCTCTGGGTGACTGCTTCTGCAGGGACTTTCCTCTGGTCTGGGTTAGGCTTGACCCTGGAGAAAGAAGAATCGAGGAGAAAGATTATAATGCAAACCCATAATGCTGCAAAACTGCAGTAGGGCAAAGACCTATTCCTGAAGATCTGTCAGAAAAGCAAACAAAAATGAGAGCTGTTCTGGTGAGTCAGAAATATTTGGCCATCATTGTCTGCAAACTACAACCTTTGCTAACTAGTCAGCTACTGAGAAATTCAACGTACTCAACGGTGAGTTTTACACTCATCTCCCCTCTCAGCTACCAGGTACTGATAGCTTTGTAGGAACATGGTGACATCTTTTTGGGCTCCTTCACCCTTGTTCTCTCTCTCTCTTGTCTTCTCCTTTTCCTATCTCAGCAGTTAGGCCCATTCTTGAGCTACCTTCGCACCCTTCACAGAGGACGACTGAACATCGCCGCCTTCACTCTTTCTCCCTCTCTTCAGGCTGCTGGTTGTTCAGCCCTGGTTCAAGTTGGTGCCCGGGAGGGGTCTGAATGATGTAGGTGCCAACACTGCAAAATAAGAAGTGTACAATGCAGTTATTGTCCGTTGGTCAGTCTCCAGGGTGACAAAGCTGGAGACTCTTGGTGACAAACCAAGCCATCTCCACAGCCTTGGGGCTCTGGGGAGGGCAAGTCCTTTCCTCGCCTCTGTGCTTTTTGGCAGGCTGAGGCATGGAGCCTGCCTGGTTTGGGGGACTGACTTTGGACGGGTTACACGCTGCTGTGCTGGATTCCGAGTGTTGCTCTGGAGAAGGCTGTACATCTGCTTCACACCCGAAGTGCCCCTCTGCTGACAGGGGTGGGGGACGAAGGGTCTAGACAGCGTCAGAGCGGTGCCTGTGTTTGCACTCCTGATTCAGTTCCAATACTAAAAAAGCCCCTCATTAGGTTCACATGATGGAGCAGCGAAGAAAGTGCCTATTTATGGAGGCTGAGGAGAATCCACAGAGATGTGGGTTGCTGTTATTTGTCTGAATGGTGCCTCCTGACATCACGAGTGGCTGGAAAGCCTTGTTCAGGAACGACGGAGAAGGCAGCTCTGCCTGGTGGTGTCAAAGCCTTAACACAACACTTCCAGCATCTAGAATTGCATTTCTTGTCTCTCATGGTAGAAGTCTTATTTTGTGCAGTTTCATGTGCGGAGAGGGTAATGCTTTTTGAGTCTTGTGAGAAAAGTGTGCTCCTTGCTTGTTTGCAAAGCAACTTTTCAACCACACCATGGCGATTTTACAAAGAGTGTGATTAGGTGTATATGTAGAAGAGAAGAAAAACAGCTGTAAGAAAAGGTTTCACTAAAAAAAATTGTAGGAAGATACCAGCTGAAGGGAAGACACATCTGGCAGATCTGGAAAAGTAACTGAATTTCCTGTAATGTAAAAATGCAGATTTGCAACAAAACTATACAAGGCTCAAGTTTTTAACAAGCCAACATACGTTAAGGAATTTTTTAAAATTCATTTTTGTCCCTTGTCCATTTTATTTTGACTCCCGAGTCCTTCTTTAAGTGCGTATCCAAACAGTGGCCATCACTGCTGGGTCCTCCTGGGCGGAACGCTAGCAAGAAATGCTGAGGGTGCTGTGGCATTTATTCAGGTGGGTCAAGGCTGCTCTGATATACCACTTCATCAGGAGCTGTCAGTCCCTGGCACCCCTGAGCCCGTCAGTCGATGTGCTGTGCCTGGCCGGTCGGGACGGAGCACTGCCAGGCGAGGGCTCCTTGGCCAGCTCCAAACCTCGTGTCTTTTTGCAGCACCGCCAGGCTTTGCTGGAAACATCGCGGGGAAGCGCAGCCCGGGGGTGCTTCTTCTGGACTTGTGGGTGCCGCAGGGCGACGTCAGCCGCGGCCCAGGATTGAAGGGAAAGGAGATCCTGGCTGGCTGGTGCACGGCAGCAGAAAGCGAGGCGCAGGGCCAGCTTTGCAGCGCGTGCTTGCCCGGGTGAACCTCACTGCGGCGCAGGTGTTGGAAATGCAAAATTACGTCCGACTGCACCGGGGGCAGGAGGTCTGGATCTGTTCGCCCTTGAAGCCTCCGCAAGGCACGCCGTGGTGGGGACGTGCGTGTGGCCGGGGCGAGCTCTCTGGGAGACACGCACGCAGCCCTGCCCTGGGCACCTGCGGAGGTTGCCCCTTGTCCCTTGGAGGCACAGCTCTGGGATGACAGTCCTTCTGTGCCTGTTAAGTATTCTTGTGGGTGCTTTGTTTTGCAAAAGCTCCGATTTGGAGCGCTTTGATACACGTCCTCTTTCTTCATACGCTGCCCAAGTCTCATTTCTCTCCTTGTTTCGTGCTCGTTTTCCTCCTATTTTTTAACTTTCCTTCCTTGCTGTTTTTTCCCTTGTTGTGACTTCCTTATCTCCCCCCACCCTTTCCTTCTTCTCTTTTTTGTCTCCGCTCACCCTTTCCCTTCTGCCCCTTCATTGCATTTCCCATCCTCTGGCGGCTCTGGCACCCATCGGAGAGGACGAGGCATCCCCGTGAGTCTGTGCCTCAGCGAACCGATCCCCACCCCAGCAAAGAGGGGATAGCGGAGAGTCCAGCTGCTGTCTGAGACTCTACTTTGTTTTTCGTTTGCTTTGAGGGTTTTGGAGTTTTTGTTGCAAGCTGCTTCATCAGCCAGTGAGGTTGGTACCCACAGCTGGAGCAGAGTGAAAGTGGGTGGCTTTCAGGGAGCCACTGCTGATTTCTTTGCAGCTGCAGCAGCATTTCTGTAACGTGTGGGAGGACACATCTGAGCAGCCCCACCATTTACCCCTTTGCACCCGATGCTTTTCTCTGCCTCGAGCCCCCTCCTAAACCTGATCGGAGATCCCCTTCTCCTTCTCGGATAAAAAGAGAAGCCACCAAGCTGCCACCCACCACGTGCCTTCCTATTACTGACCACATGGCACGAGCTCGTCTGATCCTGGTCGAGGTTCACTCTTCGGGGCTTGGAAGATGCAAATGTAAAATTGAAACTACCGGTTGCTCTTCTTATCTCTTTCCGGGCCGGTACGTGGTGCGCCTCTGCCTTTAGGCACAACCTGCTGCTGGGACCTTGCTGGTTTCAGTTTCATTGGTACGAGCTCCTCGCAGGCCAGGCGTAAGCAAGGTTTGCGTTTGCAGCACCAGATCTGAAAGCAGTTAAACTGTTAACTAAGCGGATTGCAATGGGCAGACATTTTTTATACCCATTTTACAGGGAGGTTAAAAAAAAAAAAAAAAGCACAGAGTTACTGTGTTTCACAAGAAGAAAAGGAGTGTAGCTGCCTGAGGTTGTCATTCTGCTGCGGACATTTACGCCGTGGACAGTATTTGTACGCTACAAACTTTACCTATTGAGCATCCTGCCCAAACACTGCTTTCTGTAATGTGTTAGTCACCAGCAGCGTAGGAATATATGCATATATGTCAAAATACCGTCTTACTATTATTGTCTAGCCATGTTTGCATCTATATAAATCTAGCATAAAATGTATATAACGATACCATGCATATGCATTTGTGTAGCGTATACATAATGCACTCATTTGTATGCAAATACAGTTGTATACATATATAAATATGCTTTTCAAGCATGAATTCAACAATGGAAAAAAACATTTGTTTTTAAAAGTAAGCCTTTATTATGCCACAGCCTCCATGCTGATTCTGGCTAAAAATTATTTTTCTCCTTGATGACAGGTAGCTATCAGTTTTCCAGTGAAACAAAGGAAAAGAAGATGAAATAGTTGTCAAGCATTGCATTGTACCATGCCATGAATTTTCCTTCCTACAGGCTGAAGAGAAACCACTGAATTATACCGTAACTGTCAAGCGTCCTGGTTTTAGTTTGTTGCTCAAACACAATAAAATTATTTAATATACAAAAGCTATCATGCGAAGCCAGTCAGTTTTTCCTCCAGCAATATATCAAGGAAAACAAGACACAAGAAACGCACCTGAAAATGTTGAAACATTGACCGTAGGATGTGGGAGAATATTTGTAATAGATCATATTTACAACAAAACAGAAACTCAACACCCTGGAAAACATACACACCACTTGAACTGTGTTTACTTCCAGGCGCATTGGCCTTCGCATAGGGGTGGGCTGGGTGATTCAGCTGAATCTGAAACCTAATAAACTCTTGCCTTCTGTTTTTACATCACAGCCAGTGATTGCACGTGACACATTAAAAACAGATTATCGCTACATAGACACTACCTTTGGTGTTTATCATATCGATCCTGGTAAGGATCATTTCTTGGGCGTATTTGTGCTTCAGTCTTTCACTTACGGCTGTGTATTCGTGGGTGCGAGAGGGTGTATGTTCAAATGGGAGGTCTTGAGCCTGGATTGTGAGAGTCGAGAGATGGGTTTGTGTCAAACGTGTTCTTTAGTTTACCTTCTTCTGTTTAGGAAACGTGGGAGCAGACTGTGGTTCTCAGCGATGTGTGCCTCGTTTGAGCTCCTTCAGTGAATATGGTTTTGTCCAAATGCTAAGTAATAGCCACACTTACTAGGAATTTGAGCTGCATTAATTGCACCAACCAGTAAAGTCATATTATTGTTTCTTTTCTTTGACTGGAAAAACATACGAGCATTTCTGACATGAGCTCTTGCACAAGGAAATTTAAAATTAAATTCCGATTCCTTCAAATAGTGCAACTTAGAAATGGTTTCCATGAAACGTCGCCTCAAATCTTAATTGTTTACATTTTTGCAGATGTCGAGGACAAATGAGGTATGAACAACATCAAAGGAAATTGTCCAAAAATACATAGTAAATATTTTTACTAGCTATTTTTAATTAAAAAAATCTTTTTTTTTTACTGAATAATTTTTTAATTTATTTAACTAAATATTTATTGCGGCATTTCTTTTAAGCCAGGGTGGTCCAACCGCAGGAGCCACTAGGTCTGCACCAAGATTTTGGGAGCCCACCCCCCCAGCAGCTCCATCTCCCAGTCTGGGGAGCAGAACCCCACCTTCACCCCCCTTGACGGCTCCCTTTTGCCCTTCCTCCCAGCAGCGGTGCCCTCCGAGCCCTGCGGCCGCTCCCCACCACCGAAGCTGCTGTAGAGAAATTGGGGAAGGGGGAGGGGGTTTGCTGTGGGTTGTCACTGTCCGGTTTGGAGGCTCGCTGTTGATTGCTGGCAGTGAAGAAGAGGAGGAGGAAGAAGAGGAGGGGGATGCAGCAGCCCCGCTCCCTGCGGCAGGTGGTGAGGAGGTGAAGGAGAAGGCGTTTGGCTCTTTGGGCAGCTCTCCCATCATCAGCCATGGCTCCCCACCTCTGAGAAGAAGGGGTGGGCTGCCTGGAGGCTTTCTGGAGGCTGGAGCTGCACCACACTGTGAGGACCTGGCCGTTCTCGACTCCGAAATATGTCCAGTGAGGTGGGCAGCCGGCGCGTGGCCCTAATTTCAGCCGTACAGATGTCAGTCCACGAGGACCTTGCTGCCTCTGTGGGGAGCATTCAGGATTTTCCTCTGTGTGTAGCAGGAGATGGACCTGAGACAAGGTAACGCCAAACTCCTCACCAGCAAGTACCCTGACAACTCCTTGGTGATATGGATTTTTTTAAGCCTAAGGACTGGGTCTTGGTAGATCTGGCTTCAAAGTCTGTCTCTGCCCATGCGTCTTCTGTGAGGACCTCTGCACATCATGTGAGTTCACGGTGGCCCGGTTCCCCCCCCCGCAAAGTAGGACTGATCATTTTGCCGTCTCTCCGCAGTGCCCGGTTAGCCTGTTAGCCCAATGCTGTGCAGCACGGCCTTTTTCTTACTGCGGAGCTCAGGAGGTCTGCAGCCTTCCTGGGGGGTCTAGGTGCTAGTGTACATTGGATAATGAGAAAAAAAGTCAAAGTTTGTGCCAGGCAAGGCTGCGTGCCGCTTGTTTTGCTCGAGCAAGTGGTCCCTTAAGATCAGCATCGTCCTGCCCATCAGTTCTGCCTTGCACCGGGCCACCAGACACTTCTGGAGCCCTGAAAACCCCGGGGATGCGATGGCAAGGGAATGGGAGATGAGGTGTTTCCCATGTGCTATAAAACGGGATGGGTGGGACTTGCTGGCCTGAAGGCAGCTGGCTGGAAGCGAGCACGAACTGCTCGGAGCGAGAGCCTGGCATCCCCGCGGCCGGTCAGCTCTGCCACCTGGGGCGGTGAATCACCCGCGGGGGGGGACGTGTTTCCCTCCATCGGCCACGGAGTGACCCTGAATGTGACACCCGCCTCTGCCCGGGCCAGCCGGACTGCGACCGGCAGCGGGTGCTGCTGCGCGAGGCGGGAGGCAAAGGGCAGGATGGAAAGGGAGCGGGGGCATTAGCACCGCCAAATTGTGGCGAGGGATGAGCAGATCCTTAAATTCCCTCTGTGGTTTATGTGGGAGAGACGCGCAGTCCTGGGAGGCAACTCACAGCGGTGAGGTTAAGCGCCTGCTCCGAAACGCACTGTGGAGGGACTGCCTCTCTCCGGTGGCTGTGTAAGGAGCCCCAGCCCTGCTGGGAGAGCTTCGGACACCTTCGACTCCCTTAGCTGGGCAGTGTGAATGACACGTCCACCTGGGATGTCTCCAAATCCGGCTGGGGGGGGCCCTGAGGGAGGTGATCGAGGTGCCACGCCACCCTCCCGATACCCTCGCTCCGAGGAAACGCAGACTGCGAACTGAAGTTGATCCCTTCTGAGAGACGTGGGAGTAAACTGGAGGTGCTGGACTCCCCCAGCCTTCCTCAGAAAACAACCTTTCTCCCAGCTCTTACAGTACCAGGCACAAACTGGTGTTTCATGGTTGCTTTTTTTTCTGTTAGAAGGTTTGTACTCTCTTGCCGCGCACATACATGTAGAAAAAAGAGCTGTACGCAGAGTACGAGTGCTTTCAACTTCATGTAGTCTCCTCCTGAATTTGATCAAAACCTCAGAAAGTGAATTATACAGGCAGCAGTAAAAAGACAGTACAGATCCTTTATTTTGGCTGCCTCGAACCCAGAATATGAATAGAAGGCTCCGCTTTATTCCAGTGATGATAAAAGGCAATCTTCAGGTCTTTAATTTGAAAAAAAAAAAACCAGTTGATGCTAAGGATGATAGGAGATATTGTACTGTAGAGGAGTGGAAAACGGGAGCAGGAGTAGGAGTAGAGAAATGAAAAGGTGGAGTGTAGGAGGAGGGCCGTGGGAGTAGAAAATGAATTGTGGTGCATCCATCAGCATTTCGGCATTGTGGGAGATGAGATAAACTTAACGCTGTCATTTGTAGATGCGGTAACATTTCTTGTACCGAGCCGTCGCTGTGCTGAGCTGTTTTAGGAGGAGGAAGCCCCCCCTTCAGCTGCCGAACGGGCGGTTTTGTTCACGGCAACGTGTCCTGAGGGTGGTCAAAGGTGTTGGGGTGCTGCGGGCGAGCGGTGCCGGCGGGGTTAGGGCATGCAGCTGGCGTGACCCTCACGTTGTGCGTGGCGTGTGTGTCACTTCGTCGCTTTGACTCTAAAATTGGTTGACGTGGAAGGATTGCTTCCTTTCGGAAGGACTCACTCACCCAGGCGGTTCCGCCGAAGTCAGGGCAGACTGCCTGGATTACTCATCCCAGGAAAGCGAGCATCATCGTCTCGTCGGCCTTCATCCCTCCTCCAGCCCCCAGCAGACCTGGGCCCAGCCGATCGCATGCAATAGGCAAAATCCCTGCGGCAGAGCTAAGCCCTGCCTGTTGTGTTGTGAGCCATGGGGCCCCACTTGCTGGGCAAACGCAGCATTTTGAAGGCTCTAGTTCTATCGCTCTCTACCTCCACGTCCCTCACCCTTCGCCGCAAACTGCTGTCTGTATCCACTGCTCAGTTTTGAGCTGCAAGACCAGCAGCGACGTGGGGCACAGATGTGGTGGCAGAGCCCTGCCAAGACGGTGAGGCGGGCGACGGCAATGCCATGCGGGGCCAAGAAAAGGCCACACAACCCCTCCCCTGCAGAGCGAGCTGGGCTGAACCGTGAACACACCAGGGCTTCCGAAAATCCCCCAGCAGTAGCTTTCTTCCCAGTTTTCACAGCTGGCACCTGACAGAGGAAAGCTATTTTTTTTTTTTCCAACATCTGCGTATACCAATAGAGGCCAGGGAATAACAACCCTACTTTTGACAAAGTGAAAAAGGAAGGAGTGCAAGATTTAAAAAAAAAATCCTTAGAAGAAAGCCTGGGTAATAAATCCATTTCCTTTAGCAGGATGGGTGCCAGTCTGGCTCTTAGGTTTGTTTTTTTTTTTTTTTTCTCAGACACCAAGGAAAGAAAAAGAAAATGTTTCAGTGTTCTCAGGCACTTCTTTTGTTTTGGCTCCCATTTAAGCACGTCCAGTTGCCGTGCGTCCCTGGCTGCTTCTCACCATTATATAATCTCTGCTTCTCCAAGGCAGGGTGCTCTCCCTTATTGCAGGGCAACTACTGTAGCCGAGTTTTGTAACGCTGCCGGATAAAGCTGTTCCAAGCTGAAACGTGGCATGCAAGTTATTAGCTTGAACTGGGACTATGTTGCCTTTTTTTTTTTAACTGAAAAAAAAGGGGGGGGGCTGTCTAAATTCCGTGGGCTAAACAGTATAAATTTGTGGGTTGAATCCCTTAAAGGGTTTGTAAAACACAGAAATGACTTAACGGCAAAGCAACTCTGAAATTTGACGAGCAGCCAACCTAAAATAAGGTATAATCACCTTTGGCATTTGGGAAAAGAAACATGACAAAAACAGTGCCTTAAAATTCGACCAGTTACTATGCACTTATGCATATGTCGTGCTAACTATGTAGTTAGGTGTCATTGTGTGTCTTAGAAAGTGTTTTCATAATAGGCAGCATGTGTATGTAGATGTATGATCCGTCACTGAATTAAACGCTGTGGGCCTAGATCCAGTCTTACACTCTCTCTCCTTCATTATTGTTACTCATTTTCAGAAAATATTTTTATGGGAACAATGAACCGCATTTAGATGACATTAACGCTCTCTGCCTTCATGCAGAGCGGAGGGAAGAGTAACAGGTTTGCCGGCTCAACGGTGACAGTTCCCCCGCTCCACTGGTTCTCTGGCAGGCACCCTCAGATGCCACGGCTGGTTGCGAATTTTGTGACTTCCTAAGCCGCGCCTGAGGAACGTCTTTTAAAAGCGCTCCTGCCACCGAACATGAAGCAGATTTTCTAAAAAGTAGGGTTTGCCAGTTTGAACGAGGCGTCGAGTCGTGCCTCGTCCCTGGGATCGCTTCCCTAGCTTGAGCAAACGCCTTCCTTTTAATTTTAGTCAGAACAGCACTTCTGTGTTGCCTTGAGCACACAGCTCCGCACATTTCGGGGCTCGGGGGGCAGAGGTGGTGGGTCCTCTACCTGCTGCCTCTGCGGGGAAGGGGGGGGGGGGCACAAGCCTCGCTCAACTGGGGGGCCTCGGGGTTTGCCGGGAAGCGCACCAAGTCCGTTTCAGAGTTGACAGAGTTGCCCACGGCGTCGGGCACCAGCTCCCGGTACGCGGAGGTGTACCGCTCCGGGAGGCGCGGACACTTTCTGCCGGGGACCCACCCGGGGGGGGCGGGCAGGGGGTGGGCAGCTGCCGCAGCCCCGTCCCCCCCCCCGGCGCGGGGGCTGCCAGGGCCCTCGCGGGACGGGCGGCAGCGGCGGCGGGTCGGACCCCACAGCCGCCCGGACCCCCACCCCCCCGCCAGCCCCCCCCCGCTGCAGCCGGGGGATGCGTCGTCCGAAGGGCGCCGAGGGCCCGGCGGGGCGGGGGAGCCCCGGCACCCGAGCCCGGGGCTGCGGGGGGCACGGCGCTTCTCCCCCCCCCCCCCCCCCCGCCGTAAAACAAAACCCACCCAGAAACGGCACGGGGGGCACCGGCACCCTCCTGCCAAACGGGCCCCGCGGTGGGAGGCGGGCGGGCGGCGGGGCGCTGCCATTGGCGCGGAGCGGGCCGTCCCTCCCCGCCGGGAGGAGGAGGAGGAGGAGGAGGAAGGCTGGAGGCGGGACCGCGCGGGGCGGTCGCTCCAGTCGGTGCGTGCCGGGCGGTCGGGTTGCTGCTGTTGCTGCCGCCGCGGAGGGAGGGAGAGAGGGAGGGCAGGGAGCCCGGAGCCGGGCAGGGGCAGGGGCAGGGCGGCGGGGCCGGAGCCGTGAGGGGGGTTGGCGGCCGCGCCGTCGGGGCCGCGCCGGTCCGCGCCCGGAGCCTGCATGGGGCGGCGGCGCTGAGCCCAGCCGCCCCGCTCCTGCCGCCGCCGCGCTCCCGCCCCGGCCCCGCCATGGCCGAGGCACCGCAGCTGGTGGACATCGACCCCGACTTCGAGCCGCTGCCGCGGCCCCGCTCCTGCACCTGGCCCCTGCCGCGGCCGGAGTTCAACCCCCCCAGCTCGGCCACCTCCAGCCCGGCGCCGTCGTGCGGCGGGCAGCCCGAGGGGGCGGCCGGGGCCGGCGCCGGGGCCGCCGCCTCGGGAGCGCTCAGCGCCGACTTCATCAGCAACCTCAGCCTGCTGGAGGAGAGCGAGGACTTCGCGCCGCTGCCCCCCGCCGCCGCCCCCCCGGAGGCGGCCGCCTGCCGCTGCGGGGACTTCCCGGCGCCCGAGGCCGGCTGCCGCCTCCACCCGCCGGGACCGCCGCCGGTGCCGCCGGTGCCGCCGCCCGTGGCCGGTCTCTCGCCGGGCCCCGTGGCCGGGCAGCCCCGCAAGAGCAGCTCGTCGCGCCGCAACGCCTGGGGCAACCTGTCCTACGCGGACCTCATCACCAAGGCCATCGAGAGCTCCCCCGAGAAGCGGCTCACCCTCTCCCAGATCTACGAGTGGATGGTCAAGAGCGTCCCCTACTTCAAGGATAAGGGCGACAGCAACAGCTCGGCCGGCTGGAAGGTGAGGGGCGGAGGTGGGGGGGACGGGGACGGGACGGGACACCCCCCCTCCGCCCCGTCGGAGTTGGGGTCGGTGCTCGGCGCTGCACACGCTGCCGCCCGGGCAGGGAACCGCGGCGCTGCCAGCGGCTGGGCCCGCTGCCCTCCCCCGGGCCGCCTGCCGCGCCGTTCGCACCGCTCCGGCTCCACGCCTTTTTTTTTTTTTTTATTATTATTATTATTATTATTATTACTACTATTTTATTTTCTTAAAATTTTACTTTTTCTTCACCCTCAGTCCTGAGGGGGGAAAAAGGGGGGGTTGCCCTCCCCCCGGTGAGGCGCAGGAGGGGCCGGGGCCGCCCCCCCCCCCCCGCTCTCCGCCCTCCCCCCCCCCCCCCCCGCCGAAAGCAACAGTTCACGCCGTGTCACGGCGCCGTCCCCGGGCAAACCCGGCGGGAACGCTGCCGCCTCCCGCTCCCCCGGGGGGGACGGGGGGGCTGTCGGTACCGGCGTTCAACACCCGTGACGGCGGGGGGGGGGGGGGGGCGGCCGTGGGGCCCTGCGGAGGCTCCGCCGCGTCCCCTGGGGCTGCCGGGTCCCGGGATTGCCGTCGGGCACCGGGGCGGGGGGGGTGGGGGGGGGGCACAGAAGCAAACACGGATGGGGAAAGAGCGGAGGCAGGACAAGGGTTGCAAAAATACCGTGTGTTTAATGAGTAAGCCACTGTATTTGTCCTGATGGCTTCGTTAAACTTGGGTCGCGGGAGCGTCTTTCTCCTCTTAGGCGGTGGGACGGTCGGCGGCCGGTGCTGCTTGGAGCCAGGCCGTGCGGCCAGCTGCCGGAGGGGCTTCTGGCCCCCGGGGCCTGCGGTCACCCCAGGCGAGGTGGCCCTGGGCCGGGCATCGAGTGTCGCGTGGGGCTCTGTGGCCACGCCGGCCCTCGCCCACCCGCCGTGGCGGTGGCCGCGATGGGCCCGTGGTCCCGTCTGGCTCCGCATCCATCCCCCGGGGGTGGCGAAGGCTGTGAACGAATCCTTCCGTCCTCCGGGGCCTCCTCCCTCGAGAAAGTGTCACCCACCCGTGTCCCCGCTCGCGGCGGGGGCGGAGCGCCTCGTGTCGTGGCCCTGTTGCGTGGGAGCGTGGTCCGAGGAAACCTTGGCCGTCTGCGTCAAGGCAGAGCCTCTGCCGCCCCGCCAGGGATTAAGCGATAGCAATAAACATGTGAGGTGCACGCACCTGGCGCGGCATCAGCGTGTCCCGGTGCGTTCATCACTTCGGTCTGGCTGGGGCCAGCCAAACTCTTTGCTTTGCTTCCTAGTATCGGTATTATGTGCCTTTTTTAAAAAAGAAAGTGTGTTTATGTATTTTTAATTGCATAGCTAGGAACGTTTGTTGCATCAGATTTTTGTAAAAAAAATTTTTTTTTTTTGGAGGTAAGCAACACCCTGCTAAGGAAATGCAGGTTAATCTTAAAACTCATTTTTAGCTGAAGGCTTTTAAGGCTTTTAATAGTAATTTGTTAGTTTCTGTCGATGTGTTTGACTGAAAAATTTAAAGGATAATTGTCTGAAGACATCTTTCCTGAAAACCCTTAATAGGAGTGAAATGATTGATAGCTGACAACTTTTAAATAAGGTAACTTGTCACTTGAAAACGCTGGGGTTTTTTTTCCAGTGGTATTTCAGTCTCCTTGGAAAAAAGCAAGATGCGTCAATTTTAGAATAAGTAGAAGAGAACTGAAAACCAAACAAACCAAAACAAAATCAAAGCAAAGAACTCCCAAATTCAAGTGAGCAAGTAAGAAACTCTGCTAGCTGTGTAACTTGTTAGGTGCTTCCTATTTTACTGCTGCTCTTCCTGTGGTGCTTCAGTGAGTAAGAAGTCATGCACTCCTCCCTCTGACGGAGCTCTTCCTCTGCCCCCGTGCCCCTCCGAGAGAGGGAGAGCCGTTGCCGGTATGTTTTTTGGCTGTGGTACCCTCTGATAGGGTGCAGTAGGTGCCCTGCCACGGCTAGCGGGTAAATACACGTGCGCTCTCCTGCCGTAATTGGGTGGTTACCCTGTTCTGCACTGGACACACATTGCCCTAATCCCTTCCTTTGGCCGCGTCACTGCCAGGCTGCTCAGAAAGCTGCACGCTTGCAGCTTTTACCACTTTGGCCAGATAAGTGCAACGTTTCTTAAACGCATTTTCAAATTTAGTTGCTGGCAGCCACTGGGTGTCAATGCCGTAACTGCTCTGGTCGAGGCATGCAGCCTGTTTGCCTTGTTTCTCACCGTTTATCCGCGGCTCAGCTTGAGGTGAGGATTATTTTTATTTTTCGGGTTGGGAGCTGCCGGTGTGCCAGTGCTCTGGGGGCCGGGGACCCGCTGTCGGTGCGGGTGCGGGGCTGGGAGCGAAGCCGGACTCAGCCGAGGGCCCTGGCAGAGCAGGAGCATCGCTTGGCGAGGAGCACAGATCAGTAGTGGCCGACTTCTCTGCTGACAGGGAGCGCGGGTTCGTGTTGGGGCCAGGAGCGCGTTCTGTGCTGGTGTTTCACGGTCTGAGAAAGAGAGGGTGGGTTGTTGTTTTTGGTTTTGTTTTTTTTTTTTTTTCTCCACCGCCCTTAAATAAAGCTTCGAGGCACTTCATCTTGTAGGAGTTTGCATGTTTGTAAGTGCAACAAGGCACCTTTCAAATTATACACAAAACCTATGAAACACACAGGAACTTAAAAAGAATGTGCACTTTCTGCATAGTACTAAGGCTGTGTTTCTCACCCAGAAGATGAGGGCTAACTGCTCTAATGCTTGTGAACATGTACTGCCCTGATTTAATATGTGATGCTAAGCTGCTTTTTCACTTTTCACTGAATAAAGAAGCTGAACGGTGTCAACATTATCTGTTAGGAGCTCAAAATAGCATCCAAGTTCTTCCAAATAAAAACAGCTTTTTAAATAAGGGGAGAAGCCATAGGTAGTAACATGAAATTATCAGTAGTAGCTTATTAGGGTAGTTAAAGTTGTTCTCAGTTATATGTACAAAGCAGTTTATTCCAGACTTTCCTAGCAGAAACTCTGCTTTAACAACAAACCCCCCGTTGAACTCTCGGGGAGTAAAGTCCGCAGGGCCCCTACACAGTGGCTACCTTGACGGAAGAAAGCGCTTGAGATGTGCTCTGCCAGACCCGCTGTATTGTTGGTTGTGAACGAGTGCCGATAGCGACCGGCGTTGCTCAGAGAAGGCTGAAGCAGAACGAGATCTGTTTCAGAGATAACAAAAGAAATTGTTGTGAAAGTTGTATGGAAGAACAAAACTTCTCTCCTAGTTGTAGTCAAGTGAAAGCAACCTTTTCCCTTACCTGTGCTAGTGGGAGGCACCGGACTTAAGACAGTCTAGAGTCCTCCAGGAACTTCACTGCAGCTGTAGGTAACTCTTCCTTTACTCCAATCTGATAGCCTTTGGGCTAATCATCATACGTAAAATATAAAACATCTCTGGGATGAGCGTATTTCTTGATGTCTTTGGTTTATGGCAAGATGGTTGAGATTTATCGTAAAGGAGCTATCGCAGTTAAGCTGCCTTGAACGGTCTCGTCCTTTTAGCCTGCGTTTGAAAATGGGTTCAAATCAAAAGCTGTAATTTTTCTTAAACAGAAAACGCAGAGTTTTGGTGGCACTCACCTGGAGGTGGATGTGTTGTTAATTTTTTCGCAGTGGCGGGTGTTAAGATCACGTGGGCATTTACACCTCCTCCACTTCTAGTCCCAAGGAAACTTGATCGCCTAAATTTATTTGTTGCCATTGCCAAAGGAATGAGAATTGCTGATACCTAGCTGCAGAAGGATGAATGGGTGTAAGCCTGAAAGCCCAAGGACAAAACAGGCATGGGACGGGTGCTTTGGGTGCCCCTACTGTAGGAGTGCTTGGTGGTCATGACTCTGTTCTGTAGTGAATTGGTCTCCGTGCACAATAAATTCTGGGTAGTGGTGTATTTGATTCGAAAGCCACATGTAGCCTGAAGTGTTTGAAGGACTTTGAGAAATCAAGAATAATCTTCACAGAAGTTGTCCAAAGCTTTTGATTCTAGATGAGTGAACAATTTAAATCACGGAAATTTGTACAATTTATTAAAAGTGAAATGAGTATATCTTTGTGAGGTTTTTATCATGCATTTTTTTTTTCCTGCGTGGAAATATCACAATTGAAGATTGCCTCGAAGAATTGCTGTGATTCCCTCAGTCCTCGTTGCATACCTTGTGGGCATTTACCTCTGTGCCTTTAGATGCTTCCCTGGGTGATTTGGGGACCCCCTAGTATCACGCGTTGTATTAGACGTACATACAGCACACACGTATGCATATACCAGTGTGTATGGCTGGTTTTCTCTTTCTGGGTTCTGCCAGGCTGAAGGCTATGACAGTCACACTTTTTCACATGTGGCACCAGTAGTAGCCTCAACAGCTGGAAGCTGGAGTCGCATCTGCTCTGCCCTGATGCCCGATCTCAGATCTCAGCTGGGGCAGCTTGGCGCAGCGGCCAGACCAGTTCCAGCCTCTGCCCACCGCGTTGGGAGTTTTACTCTTTAGTGGCTGGCATAGCTGCTCACTGCCCCTAAAAAAAGGTCCTCCGAGGCAGCCGTCATTGTCTGCGAGTCACCAGCTTGCGTGTCACTTCGCTTCAGGTATGAAAGCTCAGCTTAATCTTTGGAGGTGCAAGGTGCTCTCCTCGCCTGCGCCCGAATAACTCATGGCGAAGCTGAGCGGCAGTGCCGGCCCTTAACTGTCTGTTCCTTTTAAACGTAATTGTTTCTCCTTTTGCGTTTGCCCTTTGGACCTCAGCCCTTGCTTGAAGGACAAAGCCCATTCTGACCTCAAACCTGTATGTGGCAGCCCTGTTTTTGGGGCGGTGTGCGGACTTCCCTGGCCCCGTCCCGCAGGCAGGTCACCTCCATCGGTGGTTTTGAGCTTCCCATCAGGGCCTGGAATGACGCGTTGGAAATACTCTTCGTTTTCTTTGCCCGTTTTCTATCTGCTGTGATGTCTGTTCAGTTACTTGTATGATTATAGGTAGGATTAAACACCAAAACGGAACGCCTGAGTGGCTTTGTGTACTGACGTAATGAACTAAGTTTTCCTGAATTGCCTGACTTTAAAGAACTTCAATACAAAAACGAGGTAACTGCTCCCTTTGCCACCGTACTCCTTACGACACACTCAGCTGCTTCCTTAGTATCATTATTTTTGTATCACTTAGACGATTTCACAAGTTGTCGGTGAAGTTGGTGGTTCAGGGAACTGGGGCTTTTGCTGCCTGGGATGGAAAGGGGAAGCAGTGTGGTACAAGGGGATAAAGATGTTTAGGTAGGCTATGTGAGGTTTGTTGTTTGTTTTGTTTTTGTTTTTTTTTAATACACTGATCAACAATAAAAAAGGCAATTTTTTTGGTGCTTTAGGTTTTTTATAAGACTCCAGAAATGATGTACTCTTGAGATGTCTGTTCAGACTTTTTTCAGTTTCCAAAGCATGATACTGCCTAAATATGTGCTCCTCTGTTTACACAACTGGTGAATATTTTGTAAAATGAGTGCTTGGCTTTTGGAACAAAAATGCTGATACATTTTGCAGCCACAGATTTGTGAAATATGTAGGGCTGTGGCTACAGAGATTCATCCTTCAGCCCCTTCTGTTTCGGGAGAAAGTTTGTATATGAAACAAGGTTTTCTAATGGAAATGAGTTTATAACCTTGAGTAATGAATGCTGAAGTAAGACACAGTGAAGATACCTGGTAAATAGTTTATTGTTTTCCTCTTCCAGAAGTATGTAAAAGATGGATATATTTACTTTATTGTCAACTCGCATGAAGAAGAAACTTCAAATTCACTGATGCTGGCTGCAGCTAGTCATAGTTAAACATATGGCAGTGCATACTAATATTTTAATAAATTTTGTAGCGTTTTGTTTGTAAGTCTGGTTGCCAAAATGGGTTTTAAATACTGGGGAAACACTGTTCTTCGTGATGATAGGCTGCACTTCAGAAGTAAAGCGCGCCCGGGGAGGAGTCACATTTTGAAGAACAGCATCTCTGCTGCTCCACAGAGAGGTTCAGCATGAATTAAATTGATCTCTGAGGACAAGTGCTATTCACATTTAGGTATTATTTCTACATATACATAGTAAATGTTATTCATGTGCGTTCGTCAAGCAAAGGTGCTTCATTCCTGTACTGTAGTTTGTGATACGCAGACATCTTACGTTAGCAGCACAGCAGCCGTTTCACAAAGTTTCTTGGTAGGTCTCCATTCCGAACGGATGAGGTGGAGGAACAAAATGAACAAAGTCAGCTGCTTTTACTGGATTGATGATTATCTGCTAAGAACTTCATTAGGCCTCATGCTTGTGCTAGATTTCGATAGTGGATTCCAATCTTTACCAGATGACTTAAAATAATACCCAAGGAGGCAAACGTATTTAGTTTTGAAGCACTTCTGCAGTAAATGGTGAAGGTTTAGCAATGCTTTGCTTTGTGGTACGTGGATGGGACCAGAAGTGGCTAGGTTTAAAAATGTAGTCACTGAAAACCCCCTGGGACTCTTGACGGCTGCCGCATGAGACAGGAGATTAGAAATTTGCTGGAGGAGCGGAGAGCACACTCGATTTGCTCAGACAGCTTACTGTTGTTAAAGGCATCTTGCACCACTGCACAGTATCAATGATGTTATAGTTCTGTTTGAAAATACGTCTTATTCTAGGGTTAATTAAACTTAAAGGTACAAGTCTTCTCTTGTTCTAGCCTTAGAAACCTAATTTTTGGGAATGCTAGGAATCCATGCAGCTGGAAGTGCGTTCAGTCCCGTTGCCGCTTCAAGCCAGCGTGCCAGGGGTGGCTGCGACTGCATTTCTAGGCAGCCCGTGTTTCCCCCAGTGCTTTGCTGGTGTGTTAGCTGCAGCCCAGGCGCACGTTGGTGGGAGCATGTGGGGCTCCGTTTGCGTTTTGTCAAGGCTGGTTTTGTTGCCTAGGTCTAAGGGGTGTGTAAGTTCTGGGGCCTGGCATGTGCGTACTTGAGAGAACGTGCTGTGTATGTGTGGGACACGCTCTCTAAAATAGTACGTATTCAGACTTAAATTTGGATTGATTGCCGACAAAGTGCTTGCAAGCAGAGGTGCCCTTAACCCGTAGCGTTTGCCGGTTAAATTGTATCTCCTAGCTATGCTTTGTAATAGGTAAGAGCTCTTATTTACTTAGTATCTTCATTTTTTTGGAATATCTTACTGTTCAGAGGCCGCTTCGTGCCAGGCCTCCATGCTTCTCCTGTGTCAGGATGTGAAGGGTGAAGCGGGCTGCTCTCTGCTTCTTGGGTGTTGGCGTCTCCCTCTAGAAGCGTTGGAGACACCCTCGCCCCTTTCCATTTAGTCAGCACCGGAATGGAATCTTCGTCATGCGCAGAAATTGGGAAATTAAAAACTTTTTTTTTACGAAGCGAGCGGCGTGCACACGTGAAGGAATTGTACCTGTAAGCAGGAGATGCCGAGGGCAGCCGCTCGCCGGTGAGGCGGACCCGCAGCACCGCTCTCCCGCTCCGCTGTCGGTGTCGCAGAGGAGGAGGGAAGCAAGTGAGCAAAAGTGCTGCATCTGGGAGGGCCCTGCGCCGCTGCTGTTCACCTGGAGCTGCTCCTAAATCGCTGGGCTGGAGCCGCTGCCTGTGCGCGGGCTGATGCCCTGGCTGCCCCGCTGCCCTTCTGCTGCCAGATCCACCTTTGGGGAATCCCTGTTTGTGCTGAGGGTCCCTGCTTTGACGCTGCAGTGGTTTGTGCCTCCTGGCATGGGCAGAACTTGTGACTGGTTTGTTTATATGCTGACCTATTTAAATTTATACATACATTTATATTTATTGATTCGAGTTTGATTTGTTTTCCTTTTTTTTTTTTCTCTCCCCCCCCCCCCTTTTTCTCATTTTGGCAGTTACCGCGAGCGGGCAGTAGAGGGTCTTTGACTTTGCTTTTTTTTGGGAAGGGGAGCTCTGGAGCTTTGGGATACAGACATTCATTTTGTAGAAGAAAATTGAAGTGAAAATTGCATGCTTCCCCCCCCACCCCTTCCTAAATAAGGGCTGTATGTGTAGTTCAGAATATGAGCTCCAATCGTCCAAATACTGTTGGCAGTCTCGCTTGCAGTGCGAAGGTAGCAACTTCTTCAGTTTTCTCATGCTTAACTCCAGAAACTGTGACGTGGGTGGAGTTTCACTTACCCATCACTGACTTCTCAAACTACGCAGTTAGATAAGACTGAAGCAATGTGCTATAAATGTGGTGACTTGTTAGACCGCATTTATTGTGCAAATGAGCTTGCATCCCGCCAGATCAGCAGAAACACTTAATGTTTGCCTGGATGGAAATTAATTAAAATTTGGCGACTGAAATTAAAGGAATGGATGTGTTGCCCGTTGTGTTATATGAAGCTGCCTTTTATTTCCCACAGTGGGAATTAGCGCAATTGCAAATGTTTTTTTGGCATGTGTGAGTTTCAAGTCCGAGTCGGTGCTAAGCTCTGGCATCTGTAGCCTTCTCAGGTTTAGACAAAACTTGTTTCACTTTGTCTGCTGCCCTTTAATATATGTTAAGTGTATTTGAAGCCGCTAATGGCAATAAGGGTACTAACAATCCAAAAATATACTGTGGTGGTGGTGGTGGAGGCTGATTTGCTTGTAGCTTGCATTTGCTTAAAACTGATTCGAGTTAATCTGCTAATTTGGACGTGATTGTTAGAATAAAAAAAAAAAAAAGTACCTGTGCCGTACATATCTCAGATACATATCCAGATTTAAATTTTGATTGCCAAAAGCATACTTACAGACTGAGAGATCTTTAGTGTTTGCCAACTAAATTATATCTTATAGCGATGCTTTGCAATATATAGAAACTCCTAATTAGATATTCAAAAAATGAAGATGCTGTTATTCAGAGATCCTTCACAGCAGGCCTCCGCAGTTCTCCCCTGTCAGGATGTGAAAGGATTATGCGCTCTGTGCTCCTGCTCACTGTTAACGTGTTGATTTCTCTTTCCAAAAATACTCTCTTCAAATGTGAACCTTCAAATTAAATGCAATTATTTGCAACCCCCACAACCCCTTCTCCCAGAAAACCTGGCTCCGAAGGCACCCTGGCGGCACGCTGAGGGAAGAGGGATTATTCCTGCTGTTGTCTCCCCTCTGGAAAGGTATAATTAGCAGGTGTAATTTGTAACTGTTTGGTTAGTCTCCCTCTTCTTTCCTTTTCGCCCCCTTCGCCCACAGCAGTGCCCTGCGAGGCTCCAGCATCGGAGTGCTGGGGAGCCGGGGCGGGGGGCTGCTCCCGGCTGCCCCCGGCAGCATCCTCTGGATGGAAGCGTGGGACGGCATCAGGAGGTGGGGAAGTGTGAGCAGGCGGCTTTTCGGGAAAGCCTGCCTTCTGCCCCGGTGCTGGCAGGGTGCTGCTGCCCGGGTTCCTCTGGGCATCGGAGCTGTGACCCGGCGGCTGCTCCGTACCGGAGCCGAGCCCGCTGGCGGGGGGGTCCTGCCGAAACGCTGCCGTCCGTCGGGCTCGGCTGTGGGTACTCCTCTGCTCGCTGCTCAGGCGCGACGAGGAGGTCAGGGAAGGGAGTCGCGTCGCCTCTGAGCAGTTACGGGGAGAAGTTTGCTGTCATCCACCCGATGGGTTCCCTCCAAATTAAAGCAGTTAAGGTACGTCCCTTGGCCTCCCCGCAGGATACCGGGCTGCTGCCTTCATTGCTCAGTGAGACCTTCCAGTGTCTCCGGAGGTTCAGGTGAGGAAGCAACACTTGGACTAACGTGAAAGACTCATGATGGAAGTGCTGCTCCAAGATAATTGTTTATTGATTAGATTCATTAGAGTTACTACTATTTTTTTTTTTTTTTTTTTTTTTCCCAAATGAGCTTTGCGGTGACGTCAAGGAAGGTTAAGTTGCCAGAGCCAGATCTGGCTCAGGTATTTGCAGTTGCTGTTTGCCTGTTGCCACTGCTACGCTCGTCCTACTTCAGCCCTGCCTCTTTGAGCTGAGCTCTGCTTGGCTGACGGATCTGCAGCTCAAACCAGAAGCTATTTGAAATTCAGGGTGAATTCACGTGTGAGCTGATCAAATGGTGTTATGTAATTCAAACAGAAATAAAAATGCACTACGGGTTTTTATCTAGCTAGATGTATTTAGATCTTGATTAGTATCTAGAAATCTATAGTGAAGGAAGCAATACCAAAAAAAGGGGTAATTTTTTTTTTTTTTTAGATGTGAAAACCCAGAGTGTGACTGCATGTTTAACTCAGAGCAGCTTCACTTTTTTGTAGCTGTTATGGTATCTTAGCCCTGCCATTCCTGGGATGGCATCAGGCAGAGCTGGAAGGCACTTCTGTGTTTTAAACACAGGTGGCACGGTGCTCGGAAACCTGGGAGAATGACGGAGAGGGCTGAACCAGGACCTTTCTCTTCCGGCTCAAGTTGGGGGATTAATTTTTTTTTGCCTTATTTTGCCTTCTTCCTTGATGAATATAGACAGCCTGCGAGTAAAACTATGGTGTCAGATCTTTACGGCTGAGGGTTTGCCTTCGCTGCAAGAGCTGAGCGTCTCTCCTAACATTGCGTGAGTGTACGTTCTAGCCGGTGGGGTATTAATGCTGGCCTAGGGTCTGGTCCCTGGTGCTGTTGGTGCGTTGTGCCCTTATCCATAAATGTAGTAAATCCAGTAAATGCCTTCTCGAAATAAAAACGAGGACGGGAGTTTAAAGCAGTATTTTAAAACACAGCCTGTTGCAACCGATTTTGGGAAAATAAAGAGATGCTATCTTAATGCAGACTTTTCCATGCTTGTTAGGAAACTTGAGTCACTCTTGAATAATCCAGTTTGTTCAGTCTGTGAAAACCTGATACCGCACTCTTGCCTATTTCTTCTTTACAGTTCTGTGGCAATGACATAGTAATAAGTATTAAAAGGAGAAACCATAATCTTCTCTGCTTGCAGTCCAAGCCAACACTAGTCATTCCCTGATGCTATGAAGTCATCCTCTGCTTTGAGGTTTCTAACAAAGACTTTGCTCGAAGCGTCTGCTGTGGGTGAGCGGTAGTGGCAGTAGTGGGGGAGTCCTGGTGCCCTCCCGCTGCTTCCAGCCCCTCTTCAGACCATCCTCCTGTGGCCGAGGAGGCCAGTTCTGCAAAGTCCACCCCGTCCTTTGAGAGCGATCCCTCCTTCCCCCTTCTGGAGCTCTGGAGCAAAAATGAAGATGTAAATGAATTTGCAATGATTGCACAACCTGGTTATGCAACGAGGCTGACGTGGTAGCGTATACATATGTAGAAAACGCCTTTTTGAAGAGACGACATTAAACACAGTTTCACCACCTTCTCCCCAAAGATGAGGGCAACTGTGTTACTGGCTTCACCCCCTGGTTGGTTAACCTGCCTATTAGAGCACACCGAATATTCAGCTTCTGTTGAGTGAGGATTATTGTTGATGGAGCAAAAAAATAAATTGGTTCTTGTGCACTGTTTATTTGGGAAGGAGTTTTTTAGCTCGCGGCCCAGAGTCCGGGCAATTAATGTTACCGTAGTCAGTCCTGGGGCAGTATCCTGCACTGTAGTCAGTTTTTGTACTGTCAGCATACTCTGAACCACCTGAGTGTGTGTTTTGTTTCTTGTTTTCAAATGAGCGATGGAGTTTCAGTTGGAGGCATCGTCTGCCAGTCCAACAGGTCCGCGAGCGAGTGCTCAGCGCTCCTTGCAGCTGGGAACCAAACGCCTTACTTCCTATGGTTTTTAATTTCTCTGGAAGAAGATGTGCAGCACCGCTGACCCCTGCCTTTTGTGTAAAGGAGAGGGACCGATGCCCTGGGTGCTCCAACTGCATTTTTGGGGCAGGCTGACGGGTAAGACTGCCTTGACACCGAACGCGAGTGATGCAGGCTTTGGTTTTGTCACCTCCCTGGCGAGTTACCCTGCGTGTCACGCGGGCTGGTGGGCAGTGCTGCCCGCGGAGCCCGGAGTGGGACCGCAGCCGAGCAGAGGCATCATCAGCCCCTTGCTGCATTCACTCACCCCCTCAGGGGTGGCTGCCGGCCACTCCTGTCCCCTGCAGGGCTGGGAGTGAGCTGGGGACTGGGGGTCCTCCCGGGGTGGGTGTTATTACCAAGCAGCTTCTTGCGAATGTCCTGGACGTAATTGAGGTCCCTTCCATGTCTTCAGTTGGGCAGGTTTATACTCGGCTGCTGGGGGGAAGTTGTTCTCCCAGCTAAGATGTGCAGTCTCCTGAAGCTGTGTCTATCCCATCGCGCCAGAAATGGCTGGTGCCGCTGTTAACGTGATGTGCTGTGGCTCTCGACCTGACTCTGGCTGGTACTTTTTTACGTACGTGTGGGGAAATAAACCTTTTTGTCCCTCAGTTGCTTCCCTTCTTGCTTCTGTATTCATTCCTGGTTGGTAGAACAAATAAATGATGGTATCTTCGTATGTAATGCTTATTGCTGATTGAAAGAAAAATTCTGCAGACTAAGCAAGTAGACTGACCTGACAACTCCTCATGACAACTGCCTAGTTCAAGTTAACATTCAGAATATTTTTATCCTAGTTTACTCCTTAGAGGCTAATAGAGTGCTGCTAGAGTAATTTTCAGATGAATCATGCCATCTGCCATGCATGCTTTGCTGTTTCAGCAGTAGGGGACGAGAGGGAATGTGTATGTACAGTGGTCTGAAACAGTGTGTTTGCATTCACTGTAAAACTAATTTAAGTTTCAGAGCTTTTTTTTTTTTTTCCCCTAGCAGGCATTTTATATTTCTTGCTTTGGTTATCGGTTTAATGTGTGGCTCCAGCACTGATATTGCTCTGTTGGGTGGTCAGTGCCAAACTTTGCAGAGGCTCATAAGGCACAGGGCATGCTTGATCTGGCCTGCTAGTGAGTTGAAGTGGACCATTGCAAAGTCCTTTTCTGAAAACACAGTCCAAATGTTGACCCTTGGGATAGCCAGACTGAGCCAGCTGTAACCTGCACCCCCCTAAAAATAAAAAAAAAAATTTAAAAAAAAAAGTTGTAGACAAATGAAACTGGAGCGAGTAGCCTGGCAATATGGAGGGAAAGGTCATTTGTGGACTGAGTTCTGTAGGGCTGATGTTCAAGACTTGTTCTTCCAGGAGCTCTCCTGAGCCAGGGGAGGAGCGTCCCCAGCGTGCAGCCGTCTTACCTGTGGGAAAGAGCAAGCTGGTGTTTGAAAGCAAAAATTCATAACCACAGTGGAGCATTGGATATGTCGTGTCCCATCTCGTGTTTTGTCCAGAAGCAATTATTTGGGACACTAGCCAATCTGTTAGTAAGGCTCATGGGTTTGGATTTGGGATTGGAGAGGGCTGGAATCGTAATCTCGAGGAGTTTGTACTTCAACCCTATCCCATCTCTGAGAACAGGCTATGATACTAGATAATGCTTTAACTATTACCAGGCAGAGTAAATTCTTCTGTTCTAATACATTAAAAATCTTCCCTTGCTGCCTGTCCTAAAGATCTAATTTTTTCATAAACTGATTTGGCTGGTGAACTGTTGCACCGAAAAGTACTCAGATTTTGTGCTTTGTTCATGTCTTTAAGCTTTTTATGAGAATTTTATCTCATGTGCTTGGTTTTAGTGCCCTGACAAACCATATTTGAAGAAATCTAGAGCAAAATATCGAAGTGCAGAGCAACTAAACTGTTTTCCTCCCTTTTCATGCATTTCACCCCCACCCCTCAAGGGAATGATATATCTGGTAAACTCCAGAATTAATTATGTGAGGTCAGTTGAAGGCCTGAACAATAGCATGCTCTCTTTTTCAGGCAAGAAAGACAATTTCTAAATGCCAGGAATTAAAAGCAAGGATTGCTTGCCTATAGAGAGGAGTTGTTGCACCAGATATTGAGCTGACTTGCAGGCAGATCTCTGCTACCCTTAGATGAAGATTAGTTTATGCCCTGAAGCAAATGGGTTATTAACTCTTGTAATTTTATTTTAGCATGTTTAACAACAGATACTGTTGTTTATAAAACCCATTTAATCCCTTTTTAATCACTGCAAGTTATTTTCCAGTAGTTATCCTGCAGCCTTGGGTTCCAATGGTTAGTTATTTACTCAGCAAAACATAGCAGTTGTCTGTTTGTCTGTGTATTTTTTTGAGTCATTCTTTAATGCCTTGAATTAGAGTTTAAAAAAAAAAAAAAAGGGGGAGTTGGGCTCCTACTTCTGTTGCCTTGTCCTCCCTCTTCATTCCCCAACTCTTCAAATACCTGTAGCAGCCCCTTCCTTTTGCTCTTTACTCTTTGGACTCTCTCTGCTGCATCCTCATTTCCCTTCACTTTCCCCTGGCCACTGCTGTTGGTGATGTGAAACACCAGCAGATAATCCTAGCAGATTTTTATTAGCTTGGGCTTTGCTCTGCACCTCAAGGCATTTATTGATAAATAGGGGCCTTGTATTATGGGATGTATGAACAGGAGCATGTGACTGCCCTCTGCATTGGATTTGAGAACGTAGGGAATAGCGGTGGCGGCGTCATGATGCTCTTAAAGGAGGCAGTGCCTTTTCTTAGAGCCCAGGGTGCCGTGGGGGAAAGGCTGGCAGGCGCTCAGGTCTGCAGGAGGTTCTCCGCCTGTGGAATAAAAGCTGTCAACTTGAAAACTGTACAGCTGAGAAGAAATATTTTCGTTTTCAAAGACGATCAGAGCAAGAGCGTCGTTGGCAGGTGTAGAGAAGGGGCACCGGGGGAGTTGGAGGGCTGCATGGTTCTCCCAAAGGAGGGTGAGCTGGAAGCTGTTGCAGAGCTCGGTGGGAGGGGAGGAAGAGAATAACCCACCGTAGTTATCGGCATCACGGCTTGATCTTTTCCCCATGCTTCCTATCTACTCCCGGGGCAAGAGCTGGCGTTTGCCGTGTTTTTTCACCGCCAGCCAGCCGCAGCGCAGGTACCCAGCGGCCGAACTGATGCTGCAGCCAGTTCTTTGGAAACCGGGGTAAAGTGAGAGCGCACCAGGCGCCCCGATTTTCAAGTTACGGTCCAGGCTGAGACAGAGGTAAGAAATATTTACGCCCAAAATCACTTACCAGGTCAGGCGTCTTCCGCTAGGCACGTCGTGTAAAAGTGGCAGCAAACGATGCGTGCGTAAACTACGACTCAGGCCACGGCCTTCAGGCCTTCTCCGTTAGCCCGCCCGTGGCCCGGGGCAGCGCCGTGGGTGCCGAGACTTCTCCCGAGGTACGAGTTTCCAAACGGCTCCAGCCGTTGGGCCGAACCCCGGGGTTGAGTAAGGCACCGGCTGCATCGGCCGCCGTGGCCCAGGGCGGCCTTGGCTTTTCGTGAGCCGGCTCTCGGGGCGGCATCCCTGCGGCGGGCCGGCGTCCCGGCCCGACGGCGGCGCGCGAGGCTGGGGACGCGGGCCCGACAGGGGCCTTTGCGGTGCCGGCCGCTGGGAACCTGGGCCTGGCTGACTTGGGTCCCGTCTCCCTTCCTCGGTGGAGGCCAAGGAAACGGGGAAGGAGAATTTTGCTCTCCCGGACTGTGTGCGTTGGGACGGACGGGGAAGGCCCTTCGGCTCAGACGGGGGGGTGGAGAGCCTCCAGCCTTCTCAGGTCGTTGCTCGGTGCTGGCCACCGTGCCGGGATCTTCCAGCATCTTGGAAAAATCTGTCCTCTCCCTGCCAGCCGCTGGGACGCAACGTACCGATGGTGCCTTGCACGTGGGGGTCATTTTGTGCTCTGTCAAGCGCGTGTCTGAAATGGGGTGCGTATATCTGCATGTCTATAAGCCACTTTCCAACACAGCGTGAAAGATTAAGAACGAGAACGAGACCATGGTAACACTTAACGTCTTTCTGACTGTAGGAGCTTTGCCTCTTGGCTCTGATCGAGCCAGTGTTTAGCCCGCGAATATTTTTTTCTTTTAACGTTGGGAGACCTGCTATTACAAGAGATTTTGCCATCGGGGCCGGATGGCATAAAGTGAATACCTGACTGACTTGAAATAATTTGATTAGTCTGTCTTTTGCTGGGAGAATCCCTTGCTCAAGCCCATCCCAGGGATAAATGAATCATGCAGAGGAGAAATTGAAATTGCCAACCAAGGCTTCAAGTTTGTTGCTGTTAAGCGACTGTTAAATGAGCTTTGCTGTAGGAAACGTGCCTTTTCCTAGAAGTGTCTTTAATGTGGTCTGAATTATACTGAAATGTGAAACTTCTTTCCAAATTTAAGGCAAAAAAAAAAAAAATCAGAGGGCAGAATATGCTTTTATTGTCAAACTTCTGACCGGGTTTATTGCTTCTGCTGCTGATTTGCTAAAGTACCACATACACTGCATTTTATTACATGAGGAACAAAAATAGAGTAGCAAAATGTATCTGTACTGACCCGAATATTCCCCCTCCCCATTAACACCTTTTTTCCTCTGCCACGCAAGTCTTGCATTAATGTTCACATAGGTAGCGCCAGTAGGAAAAGTAGATCTCGCTTACCATTTAAGATTTGAGCTTTCATCTTGTACTGGCAGCCTAAAGATCACGTGTGTAACTGCTGATGGGAACTGGTTGCGTGAGAGTCCGATGGGGTTCTGAGGTTCCTCTGCAGCATTGAAGCTTCCGAGTAGGAAACAGAGGTTTCTTCCCTGTCCCTGACTGGTTAGCTGGTGTGTAGACCCCAGTCCTCTGCTGAACTCCACGTGAGGTTGCCTGAAGTCAGAAAGCCTTGTAGTTGCCTTCAGTTAAGCGTAGTGGTTCCTTTGCATCTGTTGGCTTTTGTGATTCAAAGTGCCTCTTGGTGTTGCAAGGAAAGCCCTTGGGTAACAGCAGAAGGGAAAGACGACAGCTAGATGTGAACAGGGTTGCGTAGGCTGCTTTTAGCTTAGGAGGCTGGTCTCTTTGGGATCAGTAGGTGGTGAAGGAGAATAGGTTCCTGCTATAACTGTTCACAAGGAGTAACTTCATCAGGCATGGTGAGTAACTCCCCAGAAAGGAGGCAGCCCTTGTGAACATCCTCAGAGGTCCTTTTGGGTTCAAACGATGAGACACCATCAGTTTAGGGAAAAGGCCAAGGGACAGTTTCCAGTGTTTATGAAATAACCTCATCAAATTCAAGCCAGTAGTCCTGAGTGCGTGGGACTAAGATAGTACTTCGGACCATGTTGTTTCCAGCTGATGTGAGGACT
The DNA here is from genome assembly GCF_026419915.1 of Harpia harpyja. Classification (NCBI taxonomy): domain Eukaryota; kingdom Metazoa; phylum Chordata; class Aves; order Accipitriformes; family Accipitridae; genus Harpia; species Harpia harpyja. Next base: position 34,228,721 of record NC_068943.1, read on the forward strand.
TTGTATATTGGCTCCTTGAGGGACTGGCCCAGTTTGTGCAGATGTTGAGAGTTTAGGAACCTCTGGCTTTCTCTGTACTGGCTATATTTTGGCAAACTGATTTGGAAACGAAGCTCTGGGCTTCTTCCTGTCCATACCACACTGGTCGCTAAAGGACTGGGAAGAAGGTTCTCTAAGAAGGACTAAAAAAGCAAGAATCTCCGAGTCAGTAGAGAAGTCACGGGTGTCACACGCAGTAGCAGCAGTCTGCTCCTCCAAGGAGGTGGAAAGGTGAGAGTCTTACATGGGGTTTAACCAGCGCCTGACTCCCTGCTTGCCAGTGCTGGGAGGTCTTTGCTCTGGTCCCTTAACGACTGAGCACAACCACACAATTCACACAGAGCACAGATGTGTTTTTTCAGAGAAACAGCGTAAGTTCCATGCATGTGCAATCCGAGAGGGTTCTCCCCCTTTTCTGTTTTGAAAGCAGGACCAGGCATACAGAGCAGTACGCTGTCCGTCCCGGTTGCATGTGATGAAATAGGCTCTTGGAGCCAGAGGCAGCCAGGATGTCTGTCAGTTGCAGGTTTGCCCACTCCCAGGACAGACGTCAGAAATATCTGAACTGCATGTTGTTGTGTGCTTCCTAGAAAGTCTGCAAAGGCTGGATGGTTTCGATATGGGGACAAAGGCTATATAATGTGCCGGTAACCTCAGTGGGTTGCAAAGAAATTTCCTCATATTTGGGAGTAGTAGAGTTTTGAAAATCAAAGCGAACAAATGTGTTTTGGTTGCGGTGTTTATAAGAAAAGGCGAGGGAGGAAATGAGAAGGCTTTGAAATGTGAGTTAAATCATGACTGCCATGAGTTGTTGTGTTTTTCTCGTTTTTTGCATCGTAAAATCCTGCTTTCTCTTGCTGAGGCTTAGTAAGTAAAGTTTTACTTTCTAAAGAGAAGACGATGTGTGTCACAAAGAAAAGGAGTATCTTAAAGGTATGTCATCTGCTGTGTAACGGAAGGGCTTGTTATGGAGAAAAACTGCAACAGTAAGGCCTTATAGGATTTCCCATTAGTTCAAAAAAACAATCTTTACCTGGAAGCATGACCTCTTCAATAACATTGTAAACACAGATGAGAAGAAAAGAAAAAGATGCAGAATTAAATGAATGTTATAAACAAGCTGCAATTACTAAGGAAGGTAACTTGCTATGAATTGTGTTTAAGAATATGGCTATTCCCATGCAGAAAATTAAAATAATAAAAAGAGTCAAAGGAAGAGCTTGTGTAGTTCAAAGCTTGTCTCCTTTTTCCAACTTTGTTGTCCAGTACAAGGTGTGACGTCTGTCTGCAAGTCTTGTCTTTAGACATATGTATTCTTTTCCATGATCTTTGGGTCGGAAGGAAGAGAATTTTTTTGCTCTTACTGGTGTAGGATAGAAAAGAGCAGACTTTTGCTTTCAGAAGCAGTGCTGCGTAATGTCATTGAATGGATCTGTTCACATCACAAGCCAAAACGGAAATTAAAAAAAAAAAAAAAAAAAAAATTCCAGAAGCTTAAAACGAACCATTCTTCCTGCATTTTTAAGGGTTGAAATCCAAAGTGCAAAAGGGATTAAAAAATTCTAAATGTATCTGTGGGATGTTTATAAATCCTAATTTCTTGCCATTCCAAATGCTGGGTGCTTGTGCTTCCCTGTAGCGTTGTCATCGAAATTGTTTTGATTTGTAACACTTTTTGAAGTGTAGCTCTGGTGTGAAATGTGGCCCAAAAATTATGGAAACTTTACTCAGTTTAGAAAAAACCTTTAATGACTCACAAGGCAGTAGTGAATCCAGCTTCTGTGCTCATCACTGTAATATTCGTCATTACAGCTAACTGTCATAAAACATCACCAAAAAAAAAAAAAAAAAAAGAAGGTTCAGTTCCAGAGTTAAGTAGCCTTGCTTGGGATCTCCTGTTTTGCTCCTGGTGGCTAGCAGCTTGCTGGCCAGTCCAAGCTCTGTGGTGGCCCTGATGGACCCCCAAGGGCCGTCGTTGACGAGGGGCCGAAGGGTGCTGTGGAGTTTGGGGGCCATGTACTGGGGGCTTGCGGTGCTTAAGGGCTGCCGATACAAAGGAGTGACAGTAGCCAAGTTGGAAAGGGGGTGCAGATCGTGGGGTTGAGGTTATGCCCGTGGGAAGCCGTGTGGGACACAGCGGTGGGAGGGGGGTGTACATCTGCAGGAAACCATGGCACGGCTTGTTGTGCTCGCATAGCTTTAGCATGTCAACCTTTCCCATGACGGTATTTTCACTTATTTTGACATGTATTTGTGCTGAGGACGGCTGAGAGGAGCAACTGCAAGCCCAGGCAACCCTGAATGTATCAGAAACCTCCACGAAATAGTCTAAAGCCTAGGGAGGCTCAGGAGGAGAGGGGTTTCGGCATCTTCACCGCGGGCGGCGGGCAGCTGAGGAGGAGCACGGGGCAGAGGAGAGAGCTGGGGCTGCCTGGGGCTGGTGGTGGGACCTGGAGCTGAATCTGGGACCGTGAGTCAAAGTCCCATGACTCCATTGCAAGACCATTAGTCCTTTTAAGTAGCTGCCTTGAGGGCTGCCAAGAATTAGGGCTGGTGGATAGTGCCAGAACAGAACTCGAATTATTCGGGGTTTTCAGCTAGAAAGCAGCATGGGGTGGAAACCAACGCTGCAGCGTGTCTCTCAGGCAAACTCTGGCATGGTAAAACGTGCATGGGAAGAAAGAGTCTGGCCTGGTGCAAGTCTAGCTCGGAGTCCTGACCGCTGTGAGCTGAAGGGTCTTGAGGTTTTAAAGGTCATGAAAAATTTGAGTTACTGAAGCATGCATAAGAAGCTGCAGGAAGGATATGCAAGAAATGGAAATTGTTCATTTAAATTGTGCATTTAAACTGTACTTTTAAAAAACTCGCAGTCAGGAGACAGCACTTTAAAAGCAACTTTGTACTTTTATCTGCAATTTTGGTACAGTATTAGACTTTTGGTCACAAATAACTTAGTAGTTATTGATTGCCAGTTTACTAGCAATAGCGCCCCGGGAATTACCATTTGCTTTTCTTCCTTCAGTCTAAAGCATTGGTTTACAATTTGTTACTCTACATATAATGCAGAAAAATGACAGGTTTTTTTCCCTACAATGAAATATTGGAGAAATTTTATATTCTCAGTCCATGTTGTTTTAATTCAAAGAATTTTGCATTCTTTGTATGTCTAATATCAATTACTGTATATTTCAAATATGCAGAGTCATAGAGCTTGCAGTTCTTTGAGACAGGTATTTTGCCTGGAAACAATCAGGGCTGTCTTTGTGATATCCACCCCAGATTTTTTCCTTTTACAGTTTCTGCAAATAGTGGTCTGTTTGTGTTTTCTACTATTTTAGGTATTTTTCTTTCTTTTTTAAAAATGGATGCCACTTAAGACTTTTATATATCATTTGCTTATAGATTTTTCTATATTGTTCTATTCTATTTTTTCTACATTATTCTGTGGTTTTACGTGTTCTGTGTATGTAGGCCACTCTGTGTGTGTGTGTGCACGTAAAAATGTATGTGCTCCAAATTTGAGCTTGAAATAGCCATCTTAATACGTCTGTGCTTTTTGTCTAAGTCCATAAAATAATGATGCTTATTTTCTCCTACTTGTTACAGTTCTTTTAGTTTGCTAATGGTATAAGGATTGATTGCACCTTGCTGGCAATACTCCTGCTGTTACATATTTCTGTGTTAGGTAAAGGATGAGTATTTTGGGGATGCTGGTGTTTCATCTGTCTCTTAACACTTTTCAGTTGGACAATTTGTGTGGTTTGTATGTAGTGTTTGGGCAGACCTGCCAGAAGTAGGGCACTATTGCTTGCTAGCAATGCACCAAGCGAGAGATAGCACCTTTCTTCTGGAGCTTACAGCCAGAGGTTCTGAGTGTGCAAACACACAACAGAGCAGTTGTGAGCATGTTGTGAGCACTGGGGCTTGATTAAAGACAGCTTCTTGGGAGCAAAAGTGCAGGCGAGGTTAGAGCTTAGACCTTCACCTCAGCTCAAGCAACCTGTTGTTTACAGGAGCGTAGTGGTGGAATCACTTTGGCAAAGAGGCTATTTGTCACAAATTTCATATTCTTTGGCTGTTTGTGCAGTATTTTTTCTTCTGTATTTTTTCCTAAGGTATTGTTTTTGCAGACCATATTGAAAACATGCTTCTTTTTCTTTTCTAATTTGATTGTAATAAGGGCTTTGTTAATCAAAAATAAGTGCAATAAGGCAGAATGACTTGGTTATTTTTACATTTTCCTGTTTAAAAAAAAAAAAAAAAAAAGCCTCAGTAAGTGAGCCACAATGAGCCGTGATGTATTTCCTCCATCAGGATGGAAAATAAGCCATTTATTATTTCAGCTCTGACTCACAGTGAACCTGCTGACACTGAGACATTTTATAATCATAAGGAACAGGTTAGGGCAGTAACTTGGACGCCAGGCTGGGGATTACCTACTTATTACAGTGTTTTACAACCTGGATGCTTTAGGTTTTCTGGCAGAATGTCCTAAACCTCACACTAAACACCACGTTGTTATTGTACAATTACTGCTTGCAGGTCTTGCTGTAGGTGGTGCCAGCTAGACAGATGCCTTCATTATAATTATCCCTTTTACTATATATAAAGATTTCATCCCTTTAATCCATGTAAATTTTACTGCTCTTGAAAGTGACACTAATAGTTATACTTCTTGCCCTTCCTCCTTGTCCTACGTTGTTCCCAAACCGACCGGGGCTGGGCTTACTCTGTCCAGAAATGGGAGATTTCCAAGGAGAACCTGGGTTCTGCGGGAAGCGGTGCTGATGACTCAGTAGATAGCGCTGGTGGTCATTGCATAGTCCCCCGACACAGTCTGCAAGAACAGCAGCGCTAACTCCAGTGTCCTGGCCAAACTCCAGCTGAATAATTACTTGCTGCCTGCCTCGAATTCCTCTGCAGCTTCAGCTGGAGAGGTTGAGCTTTGTTGCCCTTCTTATAAACAGTCCTGTAGTGTTCAAGCGGAGTGGCTGCTTTATTGCACCTTGGAGGTAACTGTATTTTGACGTCGGGTGAGTGACTTTATCCTCGCACTTGTGTGTAGCCCAAGAAATGCTCTGGTACATTTGTGGGTGATAAGTCCTGGCTTTCATTCTTTGCATTCGTGAAAGCATCTGTCCCGTCATGTTTGGTGCTTGTATAAATAACTTCAAAATATATGGCCTGGGAATAAAAATAACCAGAACTTGAGTGTTTGACTGGCCAAGCCAACTCCTAAAATGCTCCTTTTACTATGAAATGTGTGACATCATCTTGTACTCTACTTTTTCAGAAACAGCCTGTGAGTACTATTGCATTTACTGATGAATGAGGGCATCTGTGAAGTTCATGGCCTTTTGATAGCCAAATGTTGAAAGGTGACTGGGAAAGGAATATTGAGATCCTTGTCAGTGGATGAGCTAAGACTCTTCCACGTAGCTATTTAAGCACAGTAGGTGGTCTCTCGCTCTTTGATAAGCATCACAGTGGGCAACCTGTGACGGGATATCTCTAGTCTACTCAAACCCACAGCTCCACGTATATAGTGAATTGGAGTAGGAAGGCAGGTCAGAAAGTCATGTCTACTTTGAGAGTGTCTTCAAAAGTAAGAGCGTAGCCAGTGCTCTGCTCTGGGCCTTGGTGTTCAGACAACCTCATCCCACCATGCTGGGAGGAAAGCTGGCTTGCTCCATGGGAGGGACCAGTCCTGCATGCAGGTGGGTACTGTACCCCCTTCCACATATGGGGACTCTGCCAGTGTTTCATTACTCTTTCCTCTAACAGCAGAGACTTGAGGTCTGGCGCTTCTGAGAGAGGAGGTGGCCACTGATTCAGTAGACTGGTTTTTGCTGGTCAGTTGGTTTAATCTGGTATCTGGCTAATGTGTTCCCTGAGCTGCATAGCTGAAAGACTCTCATGTCGACTTGGGTTTTGTCAGTGAGTGACAAACGGAGTGTGATTCAGATGTGCCCTTACACATTTAACACATGCAAAAGGTACTTGCAAGAGCCAAACTGCAGGTAGAAGAACTGGTTGACATAGCTGAAGATCTCAGCCCCTTGATTTTGTGTGTGGGCTCATGCGCACAAGAGCTTGATTGCTTTCTTATGAGGAAGATGGAGAGATTAACCTCAGAGTTAAGCTTATGCTGAGATTTTCTGTTGAGTTCATCTGGCAGACTGTATAATCTTTTGCTTGCCAGATACTGAGCACATGTTTGAGTACAAATACTAAATCAAGGTTCAGTGAGACTTCCTATGCATATACGAGCTACCTTTTTGCCACTTATTATCCTGAAGAAGTTAGGCTTTGCATGATCCACTCTTAAACTGCCCTTTAATCACTTCATCCCATCTCTTCTTGATGAGGAGACTACCCATGTCTTCTTGAAGCCTGCTACTTAGCAGCATTCTGTAGTTAACCATCAAATCCTCTATTCAACACATATTTTACTCTTTTGTCTCTTCCCTCCCTGGGTGCTCAGAAAGTACGCCAGTCTTGCAGCATTTCTGTCTCACAGTATTGGATATATGCAATATAGGATGTTTGACGGGAGTCAAAATAATTGGTTGCTTAACCAATGCAGGTTGCCCACTTAGCTGTGCAGGGTAATTTGAGCAAGGCATCAAAAAGACTGCTTGGTAGGTTTCCATAGCAAATTCTGCTTGGTGGTTCATTTTTAATTCATCTTTAGGGAGTATGTGGTACTTAACGTGTTGTCAAAATCAGGATGCAAGAAAGCATACGGGTTAAAACTTAGCAGAGAGAGTCTGATAGCTTGAGGCTCCTTGGAAATGGCAAGATTGGAGGTAAAAGCAGTTCATCATAGTAGCCCAGGAACTTTCACTAGCTGTGTTGAAGCTCTAGTGTGCGTAAGAATGTACGACAGCTGGAGGCATAGACTTGCTGAGAAAAAAATCTGATGGTGAACATGCAGTTTTCTTAATAAGTAAATATTAATGCCAGGCTTCGTAACTTATCATATGATAAAACAGGCAAGCAAAGTTACTCATCTCCCTGCTTTCCTTCTTTTCTTTTTTTTGGAGACAGAGCAGCCCTTTGTATGAAGTCTGTCTTTTAAGCTCCTTCTTCATAAATGCATAATCTGTGCATATTTGCATGCAGAAGAAACTAAAGTATGCAAGCAGTGCAGTTCTCCTTAAACTGTTCAAGGATCCAGAATCTTACATGGTTTTCTGTAGGCTTGTCAGCTCCCAGTGCCATGGGTCTGCACAGATCTTCCGAGATGAAGAGGAAATACTGGATTCTAGGCTACAATACTGGCATATCTAATCTGAAAAATCACAGTATGGGAAGAGGTTATACAAAATACGCAAGTTGAAAGGCCGTGTGGGCCCAAGGGAGCATTTATGTTATGAACCCTTTATTTATCATATGAAGCACGTTGGTAATCTGTCATTTACTTTAATGAATGATTTTTTTTCTTTTTTTTTTGGCCTGAACTCGTGTTGAAGGGAAGACTAGAAGGCACAGGTTTTGAACGGGCTTTGACTGTGTTCTTTGGAGAACCAGAGGGCTTCTCCCAGAACAGGATTAACAAGCGAATGGCACTGGAGCTCCTGTGTGAGAGACAGGTAGCAGGTTTGGAGATAGAGCTGTAGTTGGTAGGTGCTTTCCGTGGGGTCATGGGGATCTGTAAGTAGGAAGAGCTGTCTGGTTTAAATTTAGAGTAAGAAATTACCCTTGTATGTGTATCAACAAAGAATGTGTGAGTAGGTGTTCCTTGCGAGTTACAAGGTATTTTTTTACTAAGATTGTTGTGTTGTCAAAATACTTTGTGTTTTCTCTGCTGCTGTTACTTAGTCTGGCTGTAGCACTGCATTGCATGTTTGTTACAAGTCCTTCTCTAGGCAAGCCACTTACCCAGCCAGGAGAGTTTTCTGCTCCATACTTTTCTTTAAACTTCAAAAGACCCATGCAAATAATTATTTATGAAATAGCAAAGACGTTATTGCATGTGTTTTGGAAGAAGAAGTGTTGAGATAAAAATGAGAGTTGCAGGACTAAATTCTAGGTACTTAAGTCCAGGCTAGTAAAGAAACGTATAGGGGTTACATCTTCTCTTAGATGCATGGTGCTGGATAATGAGCAGCTTTACAATCATAAAGCAGGAATGTACTGATGATTAACTCTACTTTACACGTGCCAAGCATCTTTCTACTACAGTTATTTGATATTATTAGCTTCAGACTTACTATGAAAGACTGGTTTGAGGCTAAGAATGAATTAAATCCTACCAACCCCACATTCCCATCAATTTATCAAGCTAGATTTGTATTAAGCTCAAGTATGTGGGCCTCTCTCAAGCCATTTGCTTTATGATAAGAATTCTTGTTGAGAAACTGTAGCTGAATATATGTATATTTTACCCTATATTTCTGGGGAAAACTTGGGAGTATTCATTAATAAAAATTTGAATTTTTCCTCTAAGAACAAGTATTTATAATTGGTCCACTTCTGGATTTGTCCTATATAGAGACCGAAAAAACTCTGTGAGCAGTATTTTGCTAGAGCCTATTTGTGGTAGTTATCCCAAATATTTAATAGGAAGGGTGTTCCTAGGAAGTATATTATTTCATGAAAAAGACTACAGTGAGAGCACTGAGCTCACAGTGCAGAGAAAACCCAAACTGTAGCATGTCAGAAAGCGTGGTGTGATCCTTATTGCCCCTGGGTCTCCACTCAGCTCATTTCTTTGAGCCATTGCTTGCTCTGTGAACCCACCACTAAATATCTAGCTGAGAAGCCTCTGCCCCCCAAGGTGATATCCATGGAAAATTAGAGAAAGCAGCAAAGAATTCTTAAGCGGTTGCATTGTAGGAAGTATTTAGCTGTGGTTTTGAGTCTTCTTTCTTTCTGGGACCTGGAAATAGTCCTTTTTTTTTTTTTAAGTATTGCCTGCACACAGTGCTTTTCTTGGGATGGAGAACTCCATTGCTTTGTGCAACTGTGCCCCATCCCTTTTTTAAAAAAAATAAAATTAAAAATGGCTTGTTCTGCCTTGCTACAGCATTCCTGTTACCTTCCCTCTGTTATAAAATGCACACCTTGAAAAAGCTGCTCCCAGAAAGAGGTTCTGCATTGCAGCTAGCAACTTTTTTTTTTTTTACACCTGTTGGGAAATGGACCTTCTAATGATGGTTTCTATAGAGCTGGGGCGAAAACAGCTGCCTGCGTTCTTGTACACCAGCCCTTGTGCAAGTCCTGTGGGGATGTCGGGGCACACTATGGCCTGGGTGAAGCTGGCAGGGTGATGGCTGCCAGTGTTGGTTGAACCAGAGGCTGCGAGGACTGACCTGGTGCCCAGATGGCTTATTTTACTTCTCCACACAGCCCTCTGCCACGCTGGGAGGACCAGCCCGCGTTTTTGTGGGAGGAAAGCCCTCTTCAGCAGCATCAGTCATCACTCCGGCTTTGTAAGACTGCAGTGAAAGAAGAAAGCCCGACTCTCAGTCCTGGTGCTTTTGCCCCATCCCACTGCCTCTTTTCCCCAAGGCGAAGATCTCAGCCTGGTGCTTCCTTCCCTGCTGCAGCAGCCTGAAAGCTGCCTGACCATGATTAAGGGTTGCAGCAGGGCAAGGTGGAGGGTGGATAGCTTTTGTAGAAAGAATGAGGCTTGGACAAATGTGGTTAGTTGAGTCTGGGTTTGAGAAGATGGAGGATGGGCATGCTATAGTGGGAATGTGTATGAGGTAGATGGATGGAGGATGTCGTGCTGCAGGGAATGGAAAACACCTTTTTGGGGCTGTTCTCAGCTTCCCACTTACCAACCTGGTAATGCCACCAGATTCAATTTTGCCTACGCTGTTGAGAAACCTTGAGCTGGTCCTAGGCAAGTATCAGTCACACGTACTTTGTCTGGGTGAGGGTTTGGTGCCAGAATTGCTAATCGGATCAGGAAGTCTGGGTAGGCTTTTTTCTACAGCAGTGTGTGGGCAGAGCACTGTGCCTCCCGCTCCTGCGGGTGATTGAACTTGCTGGGTTTTATAGCTTTGAGACTTTGGCCTCTATCACATGCAGCAGCATGAAAGTGGTGCCAGGCTAGAGCTTCTCAAAGAGGCGTTTGTGGGGAGACCAAGTTCAAAACCACCCTTGGAGTCACTGGCTGCAGTAACATGCCAGAGAGGCTGTAAAATTTAAAGGAAGCTGTTACCAGAAGATGAGAACATGCACTTCCAAAGCCCAGTGTTTCTGCTGTGAATGGCCTGGGCAAATGGGAGTTTCGACTGAAATGGGGTAGAGAAATGCAAGTGAAAGTTGTATTTGTATTGCAGTATATATAGGTAAACAAATCAGAAACTCTGCTATTGCAAGAAGGGGCAGCTTTTAGAGGATATTAAACTCATGTTTGTATTGGAATTTCAAAACGTATCAATAACTGGCATGAAGTTAGAAATGTGGAAAACAGGATAGACACATGACCAAGTGTTTATGAACATCTGTCCCGTCGCAGACCTGCAGCGCAGCATGTGATGTTGTTGTTTCTCCTCCCGCAGAAGGTGAGGGGAGAGAGAGCACGGTCACCAGAAAGGAATGAGCATAACTGGCTTTAGTGTAATCTGAAATGGTCTCACAAGGATTTTTTTTAATTTAGAGCACACAGTACTCTGAATCATCTAAAATAAATGTATTTCTTTTTCAAAAATCCTTTTTAGTTCATTCCTTATTGCACGATTTCTGTTGTAGTCAATGTTTAATGGTGTTGGAGACTGCAGCAGCTCTCAAATGCACCCTAGTCCCTTGGAAGACGCAAGTCTGTGTTTTGGTTTGGCAGATGGTTTTCTTTAAAGGACTCACTTGTTGCCACTCTTGGAAGTCATCTTGGGAGCCAGAGAAGTCCTTCCTCTATGGGAGATGGTGCTGAACTTTTTCCCAACTCAAGCGAGAGAGACACTTGAATTCCTTGCATGGTGCTAAACGGCTGCGGAGCAGAGCCTGCTATCGGCTTTGCAGCAGCGTGGAGCCAAGCAAAGCGGACTTTTCTAAGTGTGAATCCTTCAGGTCTTCTGTCCGTGCAAACATCCTGCAGCCTGTGCTGTACAGTGGCTCTACACCACCGTGTGCTTTGATTCCTTTAAAAAGGTAAAGAGCAAAATACGTTTCCTCCTCCTCCTCCTCTTCCCTCCGCCCCCTGAAACTCGTAGCCCTGAGAGGCCGGTTGCCAGCCAGGGCAGGGTCCTGGTCTCGGCATCATTTCCCGCGTGAACCTCTGCCCTCCCGTCTCGGGGCACCATAACTCTGTGGCCAGGCTGTCACAAGCTCTCTTCCTGTGATTGTTATCCCGACATCTCCCCTCCAGTTTGTTTTACAGCACAATGATAGCGAATGCAGGGAGGAAGGAGCGGGGAGGAGCTCCAGTCGTAAAAGGATTTCCCCCCCTGGTATTGCTGTCTGTCCGGGGGAAGAAGCTGTGCCTGGCTTCCTCACCCGCCGGGGGGGGCAGGCAGGACCCCCTGGCAGGGGGTCCGTGAGATGGAGCTGGGAGAACGGGAGGAGATGTTTGACCCATCGGGCTTAATGTCAGGATTGAAAACAATTCATCTGAGTGCACTTACCACTGTCTGCCTGCAGGCTCTGTTCGCTACCTGACCACAGCCAAAGGATGTTTTAAAAGTGAATTTCAGAATATAAGAATGGCCTTTATTGGATTAGGCCTAAGATCATTCTACTTCAGTCTTTTCTCTGCCTGGGACCTATTGCATTTAGAGTTCAAGATCCAGGCATGCACCTGTCCAGTGAAACACCTTCACTTCAAGCAAGGTCTTTGAATTTATCTTGTGGAAAGCATGTAATTATAACTTAAAGTAGCTGGATAGCTGGAACACACTGAATTTTCAAGTTACACATGTATCTTCATCAATATTATATTTTCATTTTCTTAATTTGTCGTGTTAGATTAAATGAATAGCAAGTAATGCTAATGGTGTCACATTGGGCTCCTAAAATACAATGTTGTATTACTGTCATTGGTGTGCATAAAATGCTTGTTAAATTTTACAAGCTGAGAATCTTCATCAAGAAGGTACTTGCTGCTGTTGAAGCTTTCAGTCATATTTCTTGTTAAGAGGAAGAAATCACAAAAATACTAAATAAAAAAGTGAATCCCATTGGCTATCTTAAAAAAAAAAAAATGCAGTAAGGGTCTCTGATCTTTTAGAATAACTTTCACTAAACCCATTATAACTTTCTTAGAAATGATGTCTTGTGTATACTTCCTCAAGTCCCAGAAGCGAGAAGGCAGAATAAGGCTGACTTGCATGTGCAGACATGTCTGCAAATAGCAATAAGGACAGAGTTCACTCGTCAGCTGTGAACAGGGCTTGTAAAGGCAAATTAAAATACTACGGGTTACTTAAACCTTCGGTTAAATATGAAGTCGGAACAAATGTGATACACAAAAAGCAATTGAAAACACATTGCAGGCAAAAATATTCTAGAATTTGTGTGTTGGTATGAACCTTAGATGAAAGTAAGTAAGTTATTTGAGCCTGCCCCTGCTTATCCCTTTGGGAGTGGAGAAGGGGAAAAGGAGGTGTTACCAGCTGTTGTGCAATGTAAGCATGGAGGATGCCTCATCTAAGCATCTAAAGATATATACACACACACATATATGGAGATAGATATAAAAATATTATATATCTCTATATAATATATATAAAATATTAGTGTCTCATTGCTAATTTGTGTATGATGTATTTACATTTAAAAAAAACAAATCAAAACCATGTAGAATGGCCAATACACAAATAATGGTGGTGCTGGAAAGGCAGATGCTTTAATTGCCTGCGGCCTTTAGGAGACATGTAACATCTATATGCTAAAATCCTGTTTCTGCAGCAGTTATTTTCATGTCGTGGATATAACAGTGGAGCAAATGCGTTGGGTCATTGTCTAAAGATTGAGGTGAATCAGACTTGAGACATTTCTACTGGTGATGAGGTCTTTCATTTTTGTAGTCTTACTGCTAAGTTTCCACACATACAGTTTCTTTTTGAATAGAAACTTTTGTTGCTCTCATCTTTTCTCTGTACCATCGGTCATAGTTATTATCAATCTCCTGGTCCATGGTTTAATATAGCCCATTTTCATAGGAAGTCACCGAGTAGGAAACACTGTTTGAAGGGCAAGACTTAGACAGCTGTGCTATATAGGGGTTGTTTTCTGTTCTTATGGGGTTGCCACTAGATTTAATGCACAGCCTAGGAGAACTACTTTCAGTAATGTCTACGTAACCAACTTGGCTTTAGCAGTGTGAATGGAACGAAGGTATCCCAAGACCCAATTTTGTGCTTAATCAATTTCCTCTATTCACTTTTCACTTTTTGGTTGTTAAGGATACAAGATGTTCTGGAAACAAAGAAGTCATATTCATGGAATTGGAGGGAGGAGGGGGGATTTTCACTGGATCATGGGCCATAAATAAGAATACGCTATAAATTTTGCAGGTAGAACAATCTGCAGTGCCAGAGCAATGTTCACGTGCAGCGTTTTAAAGGAAACTTTGTAGGAAACAAAGCTTCAGTGTGTGGTGCTGTTAATGAAGCCACTAGCTGTTACGTTGAATGTCCACTTTGATTTTTGCCTTTGAAGTGTGGTTTTCTGATGCATAAAGAAGAAAACATCTTGAAGGTAAACCAGTCCTGTCCCCCATGAAAGTCACTATGGTTTCTCAGCATTCTGGGAGGTCAGTGCAGAGTAGATCCTTCCAATTTCTGTCTCCAGGTCAATTATGACTTGCAGAAGAAGCCTTCATGGGTAGGCGTGTAGGTGTATTTGGGAGGAAGACTTGTTTCCAGTGTAGACCATGTGGTACATGCCCTCCTAGGTCTCTTTTCGTGGCCTGGTTGTCCTGGGCTGTCAGCTCTTTGGGTCGCTGACTTGGTAAGCCGCTGTGCCTGGCACAGCGAGGCCCCTTTCTGCTCAAGGTCTCTGGGTGCTACTGTAGTACAAATATTTAATGATAAAACATGCTTATCTCCTGCCAAAAATCTGGCAACATCCTTATCGAGATATTATTAAATTGTCAGTCCAACCATATGCCGAGCATTTTAGGCGAACAAATGTTCACGCTGGCTCTCGCGCAATATGTGAAGACGCGGAGAGAGACAGGTGGCCGTGTTTACACCATTGAGTACTGCCTGGTTCCTTACAAACAAAAACCGGCATTAAAGTGACTCTTACTTTATAGCAGCTTAAAAATTTATGGACTCGATACGCTTGAGACAATGTTAATTTGATTACACTTAAAACATTAAGTGTAGATTGGTGGAACCTACATAGTTTGCCTGTTAAAGATGTCTCTGCATTGCCCATGAAAAAGAAACAGAAGTAAATTTATCAGACCCTCCCCACAAAAAACTCCAGCCTTGGCAATGAAAGTATGGTTTAAAGTTTAATAGTATTTTTTCTTTCAGAGTAATTAATAGAAAAATGCCTTCCTCCATAAATTTAATTTCTTCTCGTGCTTGCCATTGATAAATGCTCAGGAAAATCCTGGTGCTTTTTTAGACACTCTGTTCATCTTTTCATCTGCTTTCTCCAGATGATATCACTTATTATCGCACCTTGGTTCTTGGAATACATGAGCTTTAAGATCCACCAAGTAATTGTCAACTCTTTCATTTTATCTTCAGTTTGTCTCTTTTAGGAGTGAGAAGTGGGGATGTAGTTCTGTCACTGTACTAGCATTTTTTCCCACACTTTTATTCTTGGAAGGTAGCCTGTCTGGCAAAAAGTCAAAATAGTCTGATTTTTGTGAACATGCTTGGAATTTTCTTTCAGAAATCTGTAGTAATACTGCATGGTCTTAGTTGTGGTTAATCAAAATGATATTTTGATTCATTTCAGTGTTGAAGATTTTTTTTTCTCTCCTATGGTCTTGCTTTAAAAATAAATTAATAAATTAGTCCATTGTGAAAGCTATCTGCTATGACAGCTATTTGCATTCCTTTCATTAAGAACTGTATTCTGTTCTGGGTGCCTGCTACAGCTTGTGGGATTTGATTCCCCTTCCTTTTTTTCTTTTTCTTTCTTTTTTTTTTTTTTAGGATAGACTTTGTATCAAACTTCCATAATGATAAGATGAGAGAAGAGGGAGATGATGATTTTTCTTTCTTGTCTTTATTTGTTGATGGCATTTGAATGCATCGGGAGGTAATGAGCTGAAAATGAATTAGAATTTATACTGAATGTTTTCTTGAGAAAAAGAAAAGCTTTCAGAATGCTTAATGTAAATTAATTTGAAGGACGTTGCTGATCTATCTTTATTGATGGATATTACTTTGTAATAATTCTGCTTTTTCTGCCTCTAATTTCCTTGGGAGAGAGATCACATGCAAAAAAAAAAGTTTATAACCATCAAGAACGTAAATACTTGCAATCTTTGACGCTGTTTTAGGTGAACTTCCCTTACTAGTTGCATGCCAACGTCTTCATTATCTTTTTGACCTGTGTATTACTTCAGGGCCTGTGACCATAAAGCCGCCCTGCAGCTCCAGAGTCCCAGGAGCAATGTCTCACCCAGCCCCCCGGTGCCTCCTAACACCTTCCTTGCAGGCTGAAGCTGGAAGAGCCGGACACCCCCACGGACAGCGCAGCCCGGAGCCTCTCGGAGGAGCCTTGCGGCTGATGGACATCCCTGGGGATGTAGAGGGAGCGAGGAGAGGCTTGCTGCTGTTCAGAGCTCCTCAGATGCATGCTCATAGCTGTCTGGGCCTATTGAGGGTGATGTAAACTTTACCCATAGAGTATCTCAAATACAGCTTGCAGGGACTGCGTCTGAATGCTGTTTTCCTAAGTAGAGAGACAGTAACGTCTCAACCCATCTGCTCTTCAGTCCGTCCTGTGCTCTGTGAAGAAGTCGTTGTTTGATGACTACAGTCTGCAGGGAAAGTCCGTCGTCTCACCGCAACCTGCTCCAGAGCAGCATAAACCAAAGCTGTGCTGGGCCAGCTCTGTTTCACGGGGTGGGTCGAGTACGTTTGAGCTGCAGTGACATGGTTTTGGAAGGCTCGGACAGTGATGAGTCAGTGTCCAAGATGGTTTGGGAACATGAGGCCCCATGTAATTTTCCATTTAAGTATTTGAAAGTCTTTCATGCTTTTCATAAAACACAGAGTGCAATTCCTTTGGAATTGCTGTGGGCCAAGTTGTCAAAAGAGGACAGAGGCACCGTGGATCAAACTGCTGTTTAAGACAGGGTATGTGGCCATCCCTCCTGTGGCAGTGCTAGAGTCTCCAGGGTATATAAGATGACCGTCAGTGGAGATAAGCTAAGGGAGAGATCACAGAATCACAGGGTAGTTGAGACAGGAGGGTACCTCTGGGAGATTGTCTAGTCCAGCCCCTTGCTCACAGCTGGATCTGCTGGGGCTGTGCTCAGGACCAGGTCCAGTTGGGTTTTGAATATCTCCAAGGGTAGAGACTCCGCAGCCTCTCTGCGCAACTTTTGCCACTGTTTGACCATTGTCACAATAAAGGTGTTTTTTCTTAAAACAGGGAAATGGTGATCCCCTAGGGAAATGGGGAGATGGTGCCAGGGACCTGATGAAAGCAAATGACCACTTTCAATTTTGCTAAAGGACCTGAAGCACATTTCAAACAAATATGAGATCACTGTTGAGAAGCCAGAAGCTGCTCTGTTTGCACTGTGTCCCTAACCATGAGAAAAGCACCATGCTTGTGTCCATTCACAGCGTGGTTGCACAGATGGCACCCCATATCCCTTACTGGGCCATGCCTCATCCTGCCTAACCACCTCCTCCCCGCTCCTCCGTCTGTCGTGTCAGATCTGAGTGTCTCGTCTTCACTTTCAGGGCCTCATTTAACCCACTGTTATTTTCCCTTCCACTTTTACTCACTCCTGTGATGTTCATGCCAGCCTCTAGTTTGCCTGCAGTATCTGTCTCCATTGCCTACTTGAGGCATCTGTACAACACCTGTTTTGGTGGTCTCTTGTTGGAGAGAAACCTTCCACAAAACTGCTTCATTATCCTCATTCAAAAGCCTATTTCAAGTCTTTGTAGTGTTTTAAAGACCTTGGTAACAGGCTGGGTTGCTGGTGTGCTCCTGCTACTCCCTTACAGATGCACGTTCCCTCATCGTTCAGCGTTACGTTGCTCCCATACCACGGCTTGTCTGTTGCTGTACTCTCCTATCTCAGGTTGAAACCCCTTGCCTGAGAGGCCACTGTTTCTCTCCCTCTGCAGAAGGCCCAGTACAATAGGACGCAATCCCTACGTTGACGGGATAATCCATAACACAAGAAAATGATGGTAGATCTATGATGTAGAGACCTGATTTGTTACCTAGGTGAACTTGGACGAACAGCTCCCTTGTGTGGAGAGCCCTGTGGTCCAAAGGGTACAGAGCCAGGTTTAAGGGTTAGAAGTGAAAACATATAAAAGGGGACAACAGAAAAATCTTAAGTAGTCTTGGAAGGTGACCTCTGTTAGGTGAAGATGTCTGAACTCTTAAAAATGCTACAGCCTGGCCTTGGTTTGGGTGGGAGGGGAACAGTTGTGGGGTGATTTGATCTCTGCAAAGATGCTCTGCAACAGTTTGGGCAGGATTATCGATGAAGATCAGCCAGATGAAGCCCACAGAAAACAAAACAGAGCAAGGTTGGTTGCTGGGAATTTTGGCATAACTCCATGTGTACTCCAGTGTACTCCATCCCTGGCTTTTGGGCAATACGCTGCCCAAATCATCCTTGTGCTTGTGGTGGCAAGAAGCTGCCTGTGGTTGGGCTGGAGGCAGGGAAAAGTAATGAAGTTGCTGAGGGGTTGATGTGGTCCTGTTGGCTGCGGTGTCATGACCAGCTGAATTTGGGGGCCATTGGTGTTACCCTGTCTTGTCTGTGGTTGTGTTTGTAGTGCAAAGTACCCACAAGTTGGCAAGATTAGGTGGCTGTGAGTACAGTGACTGCTGTAATAAATTTTTCTAGAAGATGTTTTTCCCTCTTTCGAGAGGTGTAATATAGGTAACATCACTATATAGAGAAAGTGAGTCATCTTGTTGCGTTAATACAGAAAATGAATTTTTCTTTCTACCTTCTTACAATGTATCATCTATCTGTGGCCTAAAGCAGAAGTATGCTCTTGCCGTGATTGAGGTACTACAGAAGTAAATGACACTGAAGTTAAATGAATCAATTTAAAACTAAAGTCACCTTTATAGTTGGATGCAGAAAGATGTCTCATCACAGCTGTGCTTATGAGTTTTACTAGCAGTAAATCAAACTTTGGGATATGTTAGTAGTCATACAGACACAGCAACAGTTAAATGTTGGCTTTGAGTATCTGAGCTCTTTTTTAAGGGTTACTCTCTATTATGAAATAACTTCTGACTGAACTGAGGGTTAGTAGTGATTTATCATTAAGATTACTTTTACACCGATGGCTCTAAAATGCTAGTTTTAATGTACTTAGTATTTCTAAAAGGTTGGAATTACTAAGAAATGTATTTCTTGTTATTTTTTGTTCTTACTGCAATGCCCAGATGCAAAATTAAGAAAGGTGGTAGAAGGTGATTCTTTTGCTGTTAGAAGTTAAGCATATAGGAGCTCACTTGCTTGTCTTCAGCTGCTCTGTGGACAGGAGGTCTCAGGATGAGTGTGAAGCTGCCCGTGTCCTCCTACAGCTGGTATTTGCATGCACGTGCATGCTTCAGGGGTCTGTCTTCTGCCTTCCCCTGTACCAAAGGAAGTCATCTTCAGTTTACTGGTTTTTAACCTCATCCAGTTTTGCTGAACTTTGGCCCCCGGTGAGATAGGAAGGGAGCAGTATGCAATAAGGTCTTACTTGATCATGTTGCCATCTCTCCTCTTTAGCAGGGAACCTTCTTCCCACTTCCCTTGAAATCCAGAGCTTCTGAAGCAGAGTTTGCGTGTCCATGGGGTCCAGCAGGACTGCAGACTTGTAATTTGATTTTGGTTTGTCACTGAATGACCCTTCCCATGCTTCTCTTCTAAAGAAAAAAAAATATGAGGTGGAGTCGGGCTATTTATCACTGGCCTTTGAGTCCCTGCAGGTTTTCTTGTGCTCATGTAGGTAGTTTCCTTATTCCTTATTTGAACTGTGCAAAGCTGCATGTTTTGTTTTTCTCATTTAGCCTAATTTTTCAAGAAAGAAAAGAGAAGATCTTTAAAGAAATTTTTTTTTTTAACTCTGATAGAAAATTTGGCATGTAATACTGCTTGTCCTGAGTAAGCAGGTTGTTTAATAGATCCAATGAACACTTATTTAGATACAGTAAGTATGGCAGAGAGCCTTGTCTCTGAATTCAGGCATATCTCTTGGCAGCAGTAATCTGTACTGTCATCTGCAGATTCTGTCCAGTGATTTGACCTGCTCAAAACAAAGTTATATTGGATGAGCATTAATTCAAGCCTTCTTGCGTGTGTGTGGTCTTTAAGATAAATTTGCAGTGCCACTTAAATAAGCCTTAAATGTGTTGAAGCAACAAAAATTGCATGTAACTATCCAATGCGAATAAATGTTGGTGGTCACAGTAAAGAATATGATGGAGAGCCAGTAAAATGCTGGAAAGTGGTTGAGTTTCTAAAGTCATCAGCTTGACGCATTATTGTTGATGTTTTGGGGGGCAGAAACTAAGGTTTGGTCCAATTGTCATTTGAACTAATTATATGTTGAGAATAGCGTTACTTTAGACAACTGTTGTGGTAACACCAACGGCTTTGCTTTTTCTTGAAAATTCAGGTTTGTAAGTTGGAAGCTTGCACTATGTCAGAGAATGAATAAACTTCAGTGTGTGGCTTTGTAATTATTACAACCAAAAATATAGGTGTGTACTCTATCTGCTGATGTTATGAGGTGCTGAGTTTGTTTTCTGTTCCTCTTATCACATTCCTTTGGGCTCTGTTGAGTATGACCAAGGTTTTAGTTTAAGCCCTGATTTTTATGTCATTTCTTAAGCTTAAAAAAAAACAAACCAAAAAGTTTCATTAACTTCATATACAGAGGGAAATGTGGAGGGGAAGAAAGGAAAGGGAGGGCACTCTTTGCTTATGTGCACCAGATTGTAATGCTCTCTGTTATCATGAAATGTCATTATCCCATTCTTGTTTCACTTCTCCTTCCCCCATATCCCTATTGCATTTTTAAGACTTTTATGCAAAATACATCAAGCCAGTTATTTAATCATCTTAACGGAAAAGTTTGGTCTCGGTTGAGTGCTGAATTTCAAAAAAAATTGTATTAGCTTTTTCATCTCAGGCTAGAACTGTTAATGTGTGCCTGTCTCCTACCAAACATTACTAGCTTTGCATAGCCTTTATGAACAGTATTTATATATATTTGAAGTTGGCCATTGCCAAGGAAGATAAGCTAACAGTGAAAAATTTGTTGAAGGCTCTAGAGTCTAGGGATCGGAAATATATTGACTAAATATGCCTTTTAAAACAAGGATCCATTTTTTTTTTTTTCTCTTGTTTCAAAATATCCTGGAATTCCCTGTCAGTTCAGTAGCTATTGACAGTAACAACAAAAAAAATACAGTAACCATGGTTGTCTGGCTAAGTAAGGTTCTCGAAACCAAACAGAGCCTTGAAAGCAGTGTGTCCCAAACCCCAGGAATCATTCAAAAAAAGGTCAGTACCATCCAATGAACTTTGCTTCTGATTCCCCTTAAAAAAGGGGAGGAGGAGAAATAACCTGCAGGTCTTAAATTCCTCCATCCCTGTTTATAAGAGTAGTCTCGGCAGACATCTGTTTCAGCTGTGGTGCAGTCACGCGCTGGTGCTCGCCCCACCAAAGCATGGCATGTCTCTGTGCCTCAGTTCACACGGCGCCTGCCCCCGTGCTTTGGCTTTGGGGAGGGCGAGCATTTCGGAGGTGGTCCCAGCTGTGCCTCGCCAGGCTGAGAGACCCGACCAGCGTCCCCATGTCTCCAGCCGCAGGCAGAGATGTTCCTGGCCCTGTTTGATGGGGTGGTCCCTCTCCTGCTGCAGCTCAGAGCCCCTGTAGATGGTGGCCATGCAATTTTGGGGCTGCCCCGATGCTCAGGTTCGAGTCCGTGGGCAGTAAAATGGCTGGCCACGCCGTAGCGTGCCATTTTCTGGGTTACGCGGCCAGGATGTTGGACTTGGTTGCATTCCCCCAGTCTTGTGTATTTAGCTGAAGCTCAGACTTCAGAGGCTTGTGGTTAGCAAGTGTCTCGTGTGTGTGGCGAGGGTGGGACCCTGGGGAGGGACTGCAGTGCCCTGCTAAGTGAACATCCAGTTTTTGTTTGAATTTAACTCTTATTTTTGGAACCATGGGTGACTTATTCTTGGAACCCCGTTTTTCAGAAACCCATCTGCACACAACGTTGCCAGGATTTCTGGTACAAATATTTTGTCATTTGCTCTTGAGACAATCTGTTGTTTCAGTCCTGGATGAAGTTTTGTAATATGTTGCTTGAGATATCATGGAAAAATATCTAAGTGGTGGTGTAATCTTCTAGGTGAAAACACAAGGTTATAAATTTTTTTAGTAGAAAATTGGTTATTTGGTTTTATCAATGAACAAAACCTATAGAATCTTTTTAAAAAAAAAAAACAAACCAAGACTCTAGTGCACCTATTCTTTCCATATTTGATTGCAGCAGTAAAGTTAGAAGTGAGCCACCTTTTCTTTTCCAAGGAATATTTGGAGTTCTCACATTTGGTGCTCATTTTGCTCCATCCTTTCTCACTGATTTCACATGCTCAGAGCATTCATTGTGCCTGGAAGCCTATTTGTTTTAATTTGATCTTTTCCTCTAGAGACAGAGCTCATTCCCTTCACTAGTGCCTCCCTTAGTGTATGTACAAAATCCTGCCTTTGCTAAACAGCGATACAGCAGAAGAGTTGGTGAGAACTTTTAGAAGTTGGAGGTTTAAAAACAAGGCTCAATCTTTACTTTTGAATGACAATGCTTATTCTTTATCAGACTCTTGTGATGCTGGACAAATTTATCCATTTCCCCCCTGTATATATGTGTACAGAGATAGATGGTACTTTGGCGTGCTGTTTCAATAACAAATGGCAGTATGCTGCAAATAAATTTCTTTGGGAACCTAGTCTGAATACTCTGAGTCTTACAGCCAACAATGCTGGGTTGTTAGCGTTGACCCTTCTGGTGTTGCCAACAATGTGATCTCCCCTTGGGTGATCGTGTAGGGGGCACGGGAAGATATTGTAGGCTGGTTGCTCATGGTAACACCATGAGTAGCTACATCAAGGGGTAACTGCTGAAATTCTGTTTACTGGGATGATTTTTTTTTTTTTTTTTTTTTACTTTCAGTCTTCAGATGTTTGTATTATCCTTCTCTTTTTCTTCCAACCCCAGAGAACAAAATGGAAAAGTCCCCTAATAAGGAGGATGTCAGGAGAACTGTTTTTTGTCACTGAGTGGGAAAGAAAGGGGAATAAATGCACTTGCAATGGTTGATACGGGAGTGTGTATGTGTTTACCTGTTCTCATGGCTCTCCTATTTAATTGGCAGTCTCTGAAAAGTTAAATCCCCAAACTAGCAAATGGTTTAAGGTTTGAAATGAATGGAAAAAAAGTCTCAGTCTTCCAAAATAGCCTTCTGGAGGTGAATCTCATGGAACTTGCAGATGGGCAGGTCCAAAACCTCGGGAAGCAGCTCCGAGATGCTATGGAAGAAAACTCTAATTAGGGGTTAGGTCAGCTTTGTGTGTTTGGGAAAGCTGTTGCAGATGAGGTTTCTAACTGTAAAGAGAGAAGGATCTCTTCCCGCTCCAAAACTGGAGCACGAGTCGAGTGGTTGCCAGGTTTATTTTGGCAGAAGAAGCGTTGGAGGTGGTGGCTGATGCTAAAGGTGTGCTAAGAAAAGCTCCTTTCCGCAATGAGCGGCTTTAAGTTTGAGAACGCTTCTCATACCCCCAAAATTCACGTAGAGTCCTTACAAATACTGTTCCTTTTGGCACTTGCCCCTCTCCCCATTCCTATAGCTGGGGCTAGGAGCAGGCAAGTGGTGCTCCTTGCTTGGCCATTGCCAAGCAATTCTTCCTCCTGGTGCTTCGCTCGCCCTTGTTTTGCTCTCTGGATACCACGTGCCTGGCAAGCTTTCAAGCTCTGGTAGCTCCTCCGTGCAGGAGAGGTGGGCAGGTCTGACAGCACGTAGCTTTGCTGGTGTACCTAACTTTCACTTGTCTTCTCCCTGCAAAATAAATAAATAATTGACGCGTGAAGGGGAAAAGCGTGGGAGGAAAAATGTCAGGAAATTCAAAGGTGAAGCTATTTCCTCCCTCAGTAATATTTTTCTTCTGCATGTTGTTTCTTCTCTTCAAACAATGGGGTGAGTTTGAATCCATTCTTAACTATCAGCCTTGCCATTGTTTATTCTTAAATCCTTTCATGTGTGTGATGGACCTCAGGAAAAACCCACACTTCCATTGTGAGTCCTCTGGGCAGGCTCTCTGTAGTACAGTGCCAGTACAACAGGGCTCCAGTCCTCCATTGGGGTGCCCGAGTGCCAAGGAATTAATCTTAACGACGAAGCATATAATGTGCGTGATTTAAAGGTGTAGGCTGTGAAATTTGGTAACTCTGGCAAAGCTTAGTTTTTTAAATAACAAATAAATAGCCCAGATACTCAGAACAAGGAGCTCCAATGTTAATTACTTAAGCGTAACGGTGTTTGTTAACTTTTTGCGTGTGTTTGTGTGTATGCAGACACTTGCATTTGGGGGAAGGGGTGTTTTGCTGAAACAGGTGAAAGTTAGTTTTGTAGTATAAAACAGGAAGCAGATGGGTACTAATTAAAGCCTTGTTGATGATAAAAGGGTGACTGAGCTTTTGAAGCAGCTGCTTTCCTAATTTTATATATAGCTGGTATGTACTTCGTATAAGAGATGGCCTCCCCACACTTCATTGTTTTCGTGAAGCCGGAGGAAATGCGTGTACATGTGCGTGCGTGCTGCCACGGCTGAGGGATGGTGCTTGCAGTGCTTGCTGTTTGCTTCCTTCTCTGCACTAGAGAAAATGGTGTTTTCCGAACATCTGACAAGGGTGCCAGGCACCTTTTCGTCTCCCTCCTCCCTCAGCCTTTCCACACGGGAGTAGGTGCCGGGCTGGCAGGAGCGCCTGTTAGCAGTGGTGCTGTAGATAAGGGAGGGCAGCTTACTGCATGTTGCAGGTTTTTGTGTCTCGACTCATTGGGGAGAGCATCTGGGAGAGAAAGTTACTCTTCACGGCCATTTGTTGCTGCTCAGTTAGACTTTTGCAAAGTGGTTAAGGCAGTCAACAACCAAACCAGCGAGGGTATCAGCCTCCTCTGTGTGTGACCTGCGATCGTCATTATGGTCTTTAATGTTCACAAGTACTCTTTATACTGCCTATACTGCCTTTTCTCTTATCTTGGGGCACCTAGGATGGATAATAAACTCATCTTCCAAAAAAAAGGAAACAAAAATATTCAAGCATATTGTATTGACATGTAGGCAAAGGAAAAATAGCACCATAGCAGAGCAGATCTTCATATGGTAGAACTAGCAACATTAACTGTAGTATTTTAATGCCCTCAATAGAAAATGGGTGTTGGACATAGAGAAATGGATGGTAAGTTTCTGTTGACTTCAGTTTTGTCCATATATTGAATTGTTGGAACCTGTTACTGGCAGCTTTTGCTGCTGGGAATTGGTGTGTGGGAATTGGTTTCTTCATTGGGGAAAGTGCCAGTGTTCAGTCCTGGTGTTGGAGATGTCATCATTCTGGTAGAAATAAACTTGGTGTAGGCAGGAGGAGAAAGAGGAAGAGGAAAATTTTGGTGAGGGGATTGAGTCTGCTAACATGCAGGTTCAGGGGATGGCAGCTGAGGTGTGGAGGAGTATCTTCTGTATGGGGAAACTCTTGCTGCATTGGCCCCATTTCTTAGCGAGCAGTGCTTGGGAATCAGGATTGCGTTCGGCTGAAGCTCTCGTAGGGATGCTCTTTCTGGATCAGGATTGCGTTCGGCTGAAGCTCTCGTAGGGATGCTCTTTCTGGGTGTCTATTTGAAGCAGCAGCCTTTCTATTTTGAAGCTGCTGCTGAGGCTGCAGGTTCCTGATTTCATCTGAAGCAGAAACAGCTTAATTTGAGTGGCTTTGGTACTACGACCCCAGAAGCCTGCCACTGCCTCGGAGGAGCCAGACAACCCAAAGTGTTCAGGGAAGCGTTTCCTGGTTCAGCGGCCAACACTCCTTCCCTCGGCATTGCCAAGCGACTGGTATCTGCTATGGCTCGTTGAGCAGCTATGATGAAACTGCTGTACAATATGAGTCATGGTCTTTAAATCCTTCTCTGTTAATGCTGTTAGTGGGGGTTATTCCCCCCATGTCTTTTCACTCTTGTGGGAAGACAACCACAAACTGGCAGAGCTTCCTAGCCTGGGACCTGCTCTTGTTTGTTCCCTGCATGTGAGGGGCTGACAGGCCTTTCCATAGGAATGATCCCCAAAGCCCCTTGCCCCTCATAGCAGGAATGAGAGGAGGCAGCTGATGAGTCCACCTCTTTTCCTGCCCCTTGCTAACATTGCTGATGGGTTTGTGGATGTCCCCTTCTAAACTGTGCACTTGTCTGCTACTGCATCTCTCCCCGGCTCCTAGCAGCTGCAAGGAGAACCACCAGGTCCCAAAGTGCATGGAAGAATGGCAATGTCGCCTTCTCCATTGGACAATATGTCTCTCGGGGGGGGAGTTTCTTACTCTGAAGTCTGGGTTGTCTTCGTTTCTGGTTACAGGCTCAGTGAGTTGTTGTGCTGTATCACTACAACCAAAACTATTTGCTGGAGTTTACCAGGTGCCAGAACCTGGTCCAGGAGAGCTTTCCTTCGTGCACAGACTGCAGGGTTATGAATTCTCCTCTGCAGTATTGGTTTCCTAAATGTTCTGGTTTTTACGACCCCTCAGTGTTTGTCAAGAAGCTGTTGCCGTTTCAGTGTACTTTGACATCGTACTTGTGTTAATCTCCTTTGGCCTTATCCTTTAAATCAGCCTTCTGACAAAGTCTGGGGGCTGGGTTTAATCTTAGGTAGTTCTTGCTCTTTTTCTAGAGTCAGCAACTTAAAATTGTCTATTTTCTTCCTGTGGTGAAGGTGTATTTAAACTAGGATTACAGGAAAGCCAGTGCAATCAGAGAGAGGACATTTGACTGCCACTACCTCCTTGAGCTGCCTTCTGAAGGATTTTAAAAGTATTTTGGAGGACCTAAGAGTCTGTGGGCTTCAACCTGAGAACAGCTACAGTAGAAAGGATGTGAATTTGCCAACAGACTTGGTGAAAACAATTAGAAATCTGTATGGTTAAGGCTATTTGAGAAGTGGGCAGTCTCTGTGGCAATGCGGAGGAGTCATGCAAGCTGATGCAAAAGTTGCAGTGTGCCCTTAGCTGTGCCAGGAAGCAAGCGCCTTGTCACTGCTGCTCTCTGGCAAGTTCTTTCTTAGGGTAAAAGGCCTTTAAGCCTGCTTTAAACGTGTTGCTGTGGCTTTTATTAGCTAGCCATACTGCATAGAAGTCGCTGGAGCTGGGGGATTTGTACGAATCACAGAGTTCTGTACAATTCTCTTTAGGGGAGAATGTGTATCTTAATGCTTTGGTTGATCACGCTCGATCTTGAATGTTTTCACATTTAAATACTTAACACGAAAATAGACGGAAATAGGTGAGAATTGCTAAAAATTCCATCTTTTCTGTTTAAAATATCACTTAGTTTTTTTTAAAGAGCTGTAGAGCCCAGAGATTTGTATTTTTGTTGTCAAAATTACTCAGCTGCTACTCTCCTTGGAAAATCAGTCAAGTGTATTGAATGTGTATGTGTGTGTGGGATGGCTGCTGCTGTTAGACAAACTTTGAGCAAGATAACTCTGAGCTTCCTTATCAGATGCCCCAGAGATGCCTGGCATTGAAGGAAGTAGGCAGCAGTGGACGAGTGAATGAGAGAGGGGTCCTTGAATAATTGATGGAGGAGGAAAGGAGGATTGAGGCTATGGCCGTTTTGCCCGTTTCCATTATTTGAGCTTGACGTGTGCAATGTGTTTTTGAGTGGTAGGTCCTGAACTCAACTGATGCCTTGAGCATTTCATTAAAAGGAGTGTCTAAGGGGATACTAGACTTTGTATAAATAGTAATTGGTGCCTAGATATCTTCAAGGTACTAGGTCCGGATCCTTCAGTCATTGCTCCAAAGCTGAGTTTTGAAAGTACCTTTTTTACAAAGCCAGTCTTGGAAGAAATGTTCTTCTTTCCTTCAGCTCCCTCCCCTTCCTAGGTAAATAGGGAACATGTAGTTAAATCAGAGCAGTTGTTAGTTGTAGTCCTTTTAAGAGATACAAACTTGATCTTGCGGCAAACAACAACTAGCTTGTAAATGTTGAGGTCAAGACTCTGCCCTGTGAGCAGATAATTATGCTGTTGTTATCTTTGATTTTATTACTTTTACTCCAGAGGGGAAATAGGGAGTAAGGGAAGAGGAGAGGACAGAGAAGGGGTAGGGTAAGTAAGCTTTCCTATTATTATTTAAGGCCAAGCACTGTGAAGTAGATGCATTCGATATTGCTCAAGCGTAAAAGCAGATAAACCACAATTATTTATGTTTATTCTCAACTTCTACCGCTGCTTTTTTGAAGCTTTGGATACCAACTTTGTCAGAGAGAGGTGCCAGTACAATATTGCTCTGTTGGAGAGGCTCCTTTGTAACTTTATCAAGCTGGCATACTTCAATTTAATTTAAAAGAAAAGTAGAGAATGGTGATGCCTGGTGTCAAGCCTGGCATACATACAACTGGTGATGGGAGAGAAAGGGAAGAAAAATTAATTGATGCACATAGTCTTATCTTTAGGAAAACTATCTTTGCCCCAACTATTAGTTGGCTATAATTTGGCTCAGCTCAATCCCCAGTTGCTATGTTTCAGGGGCTGACAGCAACTTTGGAAGTTTACAGCTCAAAAAGGTCCATGAGCTCTTCTGATTTACAGACAAGCAGATCTGCTCTTTCTTGCATGTCTCCTTGTACTTTAGTTACACACTTGAAATTCGGGGATGGGAGAAGGAGGTCTTCTATTGTTGCTGGTTTGCCAGAATTGTTCTGCAGGTAAGTTGGTAAATGTGTTCCACCTTCAAAAGAAGGATATTTTTGGATGGCTGTAGCGCACAGAGGTTTGCTTGGGTAGACGGTAGATGTCTGTGGGGAGAGGGGGTTAGCTTGCCAAGCACCTTTATTTTTGAGTCAGTAGTCTGTATTTTCCTAGAAAATGAGATCTTTCAAAGTTCATGTTAGGGGGATCCAAAATAAGGTGGTTTTAGGTGGGGTCATTCACGCTGCCTTTCGAGAACAGAAAGGGTTGGTTTCTTGAGCCCGTGTGCTTGGAGGACTTGAGGCATGAATATGATGTTATGTCAAAACTCAAACTCTTAAATTTTGAAGAAATATCTTTCACAAAGATGGCCAAAGGAAAACACGTAGTGAAACAGTCATGTTTCTTCCCTCTTATTTATTGGGATTCCTAAGACTTCTCTAGCGGAGGAGAGGCAGAAATCTTGCTGCATGAGAATTGAATGCTTGAAAGATAATGTCCAACTTAACCCTATAGAAAAAACCCTTGAGAAATTCCTGAAATGCAGTTCTGTAATTTCTACTTTGGTGCATAGGCTGTTTTGTATGAATTGTGTGACTTTTGGAATGGTGTCTCTCTTTTTTCTAATCCAGAGGGCATATTCTTAGGAGTCACAACGGGTTAGTATTCATGTCCACAGCAGACTGTGATCCTGATGAGCAGCAGGGATGGCATGTAGTTCAAAGTCTCTTTTCTAGCTCTCTGCCTTAGTGTCAGGGTGAATGTAGGCAAACGGTGCCTTGCTGGGGCTCTGCCTCTTCCAGCGCTGTTACCTGCAATGCCTGGGTGCGTGTGAGCTGACTCCAAAAGAGCTTTGTTGGTTTTCCTATGATTTCAAAACCAACCTTCAGCAAATACGGTTACTTTATGTTCTGCTCTTTTTTTTATGTTCAGTTTCTTGCTCCTTGTTGTTTGTGTTTTGTTGTGAGCATGCTTGTGAGCCAAATCCTAGCTGTGTTTACAGGTTGAAAAGCTGTGTGAAATTATGAATTATCTTCTTGCTGTTGTAAGTCAGCGGCGGACAGGAAGAAAGTTGAAAATACTGAATAGGCAGCATATTGCTGCGTAGGCACTTAATGTTGTTACAGTGTGATATAAGTTAAAATATTGCTTATTTCCTCTTTGCTGTTCAAAACAACCTGAAGCATGTTATGACCAGGATCTAAACAATAACTGAAAAAGTAAAAACAAACGTTTTAACAGAGAAAGGCATGGCCTGCCAAATACTCTGCGTAATTTATGACTACATGAATAATCAACAAACAAAATACTTGAAAACACCTGACTTTCTGGGGGAAGACTTTAATTTCTTTTAAAACAAAATGAAAATGTGGAAACATTCCCCGTAATATCTTCAAAACTGAAAATAATCCAAAAATTAAACAAGAGCAGCAAGGGCTGCAGTGTCTGCTGGAGTTTGCCAGCAGTTTAACGAATCTGTGGACATAAACCCATAGACGTATCAATGACAAATTATTATAAAACTTTATAAACAAACTTGGCTAGATAAATAATATTGGAAAACATGCCTTAGTAAACACGCTTTTTTTCTGCTTCATCCTTGTTTCTAAAGAGGCCCTTATGTGATCCACAGAATAACTTAACTTCCTGTGTCTTGATAGCTATTGCAAATGACAGCTCCTACTGCTGACATTCCTGCTATTTTTAATCTGATGTAAGTTTGTGTCCTGTAATTTTTTTTTTAATTTATTTTTTGCAACAAGTGCCCCATTGTGACCTAACAAGCCCATTAGGTCAAGAAAGAGCTTGCACATCTTTGGAGCTGCACAGGGGGCTGTGTTGCTCTGAACATCTGCAAGAGGGAAACTAAGCTGCCGTACTTGAAAGAAGCAAAAGCTGTCAGAAGGAGACAAATACTGAGCAAGTCCCTGTAGAGTGTCTTAAGACTTCCTTGTTGCAGCCCTTTGAATTGATGAGGGCATTTTAGCTCCCTGTCTCGGCAGTGCTTTTGCCATAGTGCTTCAGTGCACGTCCGGAGAAAGCTGGAGGAGAGCTCCCGAACCTTCCTCATCTTTGGGCAAAGGCACGGGAGGGATGGGAGGCCCATGGCAGCCTTTGGGATTGCAAAGCTGGATGTTGCAGTCCTTAAATCTGAATAACTAGCCAGGCAGGCTCAGGCTGCCCAGTTACCCATGGGCTTTTCACTGCCGGGGGATGGGAGCGATGATGGTGAAGTTTGCACCAAGTGAAGACTGTGACCTCCAGGAGGAGGGAGCCTAATCTGAAAGTTGATAAGAGCTTTTGTGAGTTTGTGGTGTTAGTGAAGGGGGGTGGGAGGCTGTTCAAAAACAGTGTTTTCTTCTCTGAACTGATGAGGGTGATGGCAGTGTGCTTCCTGGGACACCTCCTGTTGCACCTGGCAGTGCCCAGTGCGCCCAGAGCCTCCTTGTGTCAGGCTCTGTCCAGGGCAATGGGAGAATGGGTGAGGTCTGCTCTGAGCAGCCATGGTGAGGCCAGTCTCCTTGCATATATCAAATGGAGAGAAATAGTAATGAGGGGAGATTAATTAGTCCTAGTTAGCGGGAGAAAAATAGCACCCAAAAAGCCTAACAAAGCTCGTTTTTGCGTAACAGCATCCCACTCTGGGAGCTGTCTTAGTTTGTGTCCAGCATGGTCCTGCATGTCTCTAGCAGCAGGTGTGTATGTAAAAGGTCCCAAGCCACAATACTATAGCTTATTTGCCTTTTTATTGTCCTCACTGTAATATTTTACTGTTTTAAAAAAAATGGATGTTTGGGTATTGTGATGAATGCTGATGCACCAGAGCTCTTGGGCTTTACCCTGTTAGTTCCATTCTTGTCATTAAAACCATGGCTTTTTCTTGTCCTTTTTACTTTTCTTGTTTGGGAAGGAGGAAAGCAAGTAAATACAGAGCTGATGGTTTAAGTCACTGTTGCCAGATGACATTCTATGGGAATGTGGACTTGCCAGTATGCAGATTGTAAATAGTCCTTTGATTTAATAAGGGTCTGTTAAGTACAGAGCACAGCCTACAGTAGTGAGGGAATAGGAATGCTTCCAAAATGGGTGTGAGGGAAGAAATTACCCTTTAGATTTCCCTCCTCTGTGTGCCCAGCTTGCTCTGAGAAATAGTACTCTGCCTCCTGTAGCCTACTGAAAGTTGTGAGCGGGTCTGGGGGCAACTTGGTTCAGAGTTGGTGCTACACATTTTGCAAGATTGGGTGACTGTGGCTTTATAATGCTGAACAGATGTCATAAAAACCAGTGATGAGTGCCAGCATTTCTTGAAACTGCAGCCTGGAGAACGTCACGGAAAGCAGCGTTCGAGAGGAAGATGCTGGCATGAACAGTGCAACCACCCATCAGGAGTCCTCCGAGTCCTGAGACCCTCTTGTGAGAAAATAAACTAAAAACCCTTTAAGTATAAACCACACCTTACGTGAAAGAGGGTGGCTGCAACTGGCCAGAGAGTGGAGAGGGGTAATGCACACTGGAATATAGCTTAAGGCTTTAATGAAATTTGGATGAGGTTTTTTTGTGGGCATTGTAGTAGTAAATCATGTTATATAAAATCTACTAGGCTATGGGAGCAAGCTTGAATTGGAAAAGCTCTCCCAAAGAGAGTGTGCTGGTGGTCTGGCATGCTTCTGTGTTGGGGGAAAAAAGTACGAAGGCAAACTGTGTTTAAAGAAGCTGAGTAGAAACACAATACCTAGTATACGTGCTGCCTCTTTAGAATGTACAAAAAAGAGTAACTGGAAATCGGTACTTGCTTCTTGTAACTTTGGAGTAAAGAACAAGTATGAAAAACAGAACAGAAAGACAAATGAACAAATATTGGCTGCATAAGGCAATATCCTTTATCTACGTATTTGCAGATGATGCAGTAGTTTAAAGAGAACTTAAATCTGATCCTGTTTAAGCTATTTTAATAAAATATTCTGCTAATATTTTGTTAACAAGGTATTTTCTTTTTATATGCGAGACAGATAAAAGCAGAATTGGCTAGAGGTAGAATAGTAGATGCGGTGGCTTTATACACTGGACGTACAAAAGAAACTTAGAGGAAAGAGAAATGTCCCTGTTGTAACCAAGA
Source organism: Harpia harpyja (assembly GCF_026419915.1). Lineage (NCBI taxonomy): Eukaryota > Metazoa > Chordata > Aves > Accipitriformes > Accipitridae > Harpia > Harpia harpyja. Next base: position 34,260,956 of record NC_068943.1, read on the forward strand.
GAAACCGAGGAAAGATGACAGCAACATCAGATATTTACAACATTAGGTGAAATCCAGAGGGTGGTTGTTATTTTTAAGCTGACACTGTCCCTTACAAATATGGAACCTTTAGCATCTTTACCACTAGATGCAGTAAAGAGTCTCTAAGGATGCACTAAACTAAACAAAAAATCCCACTCAACTCTGTTTTTTTGTTTGTTTTTGTAGTTTTGGGGACTATACTAAAGTTTTGCTAGCTTATCCTTGCACTTGCTGTAGTCAAAATAAAGATCAAATGCATAGTGAGATGTAGCGTAAGATATTGTTCAACCTGTAAATGGAAGGCTTTGCCCTTCTTTTTACAAGACTTGCAGTTTCCTTCAGCCAGGGATTTCCTGTGGGGCACAGCTAACCCTGCTGCAAAGGAAGCTTGCTGCTTTCATTGACTGACTGTTTCTGAAAAACTAGTATTCAGTGACACCCGTGTCCGGAGAATTTGAGTCCTTTGCTTGCTAAAGGAAAAGGCTCCCTCTGCTATGCTAGTACAAGTGTAATAAGGAGATGTATTTCTTTCTTATTTTTTTTCCCAATCTACACAAAGACTCAGTCAACCCAGCTTTTTATATTATTGCATCTGTACATCCCCCTTGGTATGTTGCTTCCCAAGGTAAGAAATACACACAGGCTTGGTGCCTTTCCTGCAAATAAGCAGACATCTCTGCTGCCCATGTCAGATGTTGTAGGAGTTGTGGGCGCAGTGCTGCAGGTGTGCTTGGCTCCGTCTGTGGATCCACGGCTGCAAACTTGCAGCTGCTCCTTCTCCATGTCCCTAAGGAGAGGTCTGCGGTCAGGCAGTGGGCGTTGTTGCAGTGAAGTAAATCCTCAAGCCTCTCCAGCCCTGGCTAGCCCATGGGCAGCACAGCGAATGGGGCAAGTGTCATGGGCTTAGCCCGTGTCTCCAGTGCATCCCGCTTTGCTTTACCAGCTTTACCAGGCTTTACCAGCCTCGGTTTTAAACTTATTTTCCACTGTTGCAGGTAGCCCATTGCTTGTAAATTCATCAGGTCGTGACAATCATTCCAACCCCTTAGATTGTCAGTGATTTTGTGAAAGCAAATAATCTTGATCCATGAAGATGAAGAGGAGTTGTGTGGCTCCCTAGTAAAGCATCCAACTGAAGCCAAACATTTAGGGTTAAGTCTGCTTGTGCCTTTACCTGGGCAAGTGGCCAATAACTGCTTTGGTCATTATGCAGGGCTTTTAGCATGTAAAGCTTATGTGACTTCTCAGGCAGAGATCTTTCCAATTGTTTCACTTATCCTATTAATGTTTTTGGAGTAATCATACCTGGTTTTCTCTCTCTTTTTTTTTTTTTTTTTTTTTTAAATTCTTGGGAGTTCTCTGCATGTCCCTGAAGGCCAATGCAAAAAATTAACCCTATTTTTGGACTATGATATTTCTTGCCTCTCTGGTTTACGCTGAGACTTTGGCCTATTTCTCACCTTATTGCTTCTTATTGGTGAGAACATGTTTCTAGTGCTCCGTTTAAGATGATCTGCTGGTCTAATTAGTATTGATATATTTAGCATGCATACACATTTGTACCTCTTCACTAGAGCTAATGAATGTCAATAAAAGGCAGCTTAGTTTTAGAAAGGAAAAAAAAGGGGGAAGCTTTCTATAAACGGTGCTGTAGTCTTTGTGATGAATTGGGTGTAACCGTGAAGAGTGGCAGAGGTGAAACAGGCTGTCTGTTAAACAGGAAATGAGTGATTAACATTTTTTGTCCTACTGATCATAATTATTCCCACTGGCTGAAAAAAAATAAATACCCCTTAGTCTTTCTTTACTATAGTTGCAGAATAAAATTTAAAGCTATTAGTCAGTCTGGCATTGTACAGATGAACTGCTACTTTATTACTCCAAATTTTTATTTATTTATTTAAAAAACCCTTTGCTTACAATTGTGATTCACATTTTCCTTGCAATAACCTGCTTGTGCTCTGCATTCAAGGACAGCCTTGCATCAAACCGTTACCGCTGCTGCGGTGCCTGTGTCCCCTGTACAGTTGCATTCCTGGTTGGCGCGTTAGAGCCTGCACTGAATAATTGTAAGAGGGCTACCTGCCCGTCATGAATCGCAGCAGCCTTCCTCACGGCTTATTGCACTACAGATAATTTTAATGGTTGTAATCCCTTTGATGAGCACACATTAGCAGTGGTGCATGGTGCTAATCTTGACTGCACTGTCATTTGGTATGGCATTGGCATATCTGCAGGTGTTCTCTCGCTTACCTTTCTTGAACAAAAGATATATTTTTCTTGTGCATGTGGTGGCCTATATTCTGTGGGACTCTTTTGAAAGACATTAATTGTATCCCTGACCTCTGATGGTTTATTAATTGAATCCTTTACCAGCTTTTCTATGATAGCACCTGGGACTGACGTCAGGGCACCCAGGTTATGCATGTGTCCTCCTGCTTTGCTGTTTTTGCATTACTGATGTTAATTGCAGCACAGGCTGCTTGCAAAGGCCAGAGGTCTGAGAGCGCTTAAAGAAGGAGGAGAAGAGGCTCCAGTTATAAGGGCATCCTGACTTTGAGATGTTCCTCTTCAGTGAGGCTCCAGTGTTGGCCTGTATCACTAGTGAACTTGGGAAATGCTTCTTCATCATAAGCTATATATGTACATAGGCATATATATATATATGTGCGTTGCATATTTCTGGAAAACAGGAATGTTTATTTACAAATATGGAACCCTTATATTTGTCAAACACTTGTTTTACATCTGTTGGAATAGAAAGCTTACAGCATCAGTTTTGTAAAGGCAGTATTAGGATTTGTCTGGATCACCAAATACGTAGTTATCCCTGCTAGCTTTGAATTTTTTTCATCTGATATTTATTTCTTCCCTTATTTTCTACACTTGACAACTTTTGTTTTATCCTGATGGCTATTTTGCCTTTTTTTTTTTTTTTTTAAATAACACTGTGCTGCCTTCTTATTGTTGCCTTTTTTTCACCCCTGAAAACAGGTAGGTTTTAGACAAACCTGTTGGCTGTCTTGGCTTCCCAGATAATTTTGCCAGAGAGGGAGGAAGTTCCATTTGACAAATCCCTTTTAAAAATCTCACAATTTTCATATGCATCTTCGTCTGTTGTTTTTCCTAATCAGTGTCACTTAGTTTCCTTGGCTTTGAAATGCTAGCAAATGTTTATATATTTGGTGTATGCTGTGTTGATATTATATCATGCCTTTATTGTGGTTGTAGGAATAAATGTAGTTATAAAATGGAGTATTGGCACTGATGTAGGCGATCGTTAACCTAGTTGTGGCTCTGTCTCTCTCTTGGATGGAAGTTTTGGTTGGGGTGTGGAACAGTATCCAGGTGTGTGCTTGCCCTGTGCGTATACTGCTCATACTATGCTTTACCTTGTTCATGGCTTCTACGCTCATTCTTTGTAAATGCCCGTGTAGGGAAAGTAGGCAGGTGTTATCATCTCATTAGAAATGTCCAAACTGCCATTATGGAAAAGTGCTTCAAAGGAGTCTGCCTAGAATGAAGAGGAGGGTATCTGGGGATAGCAATTTGGAATTGCTTAAGTACATGTCAGTAGAGTTGCCAGTTCTGACACGTAAGTATGCATAGCCAAGTCCCTTAAACATCAATGTCTGGAGCTGTGCATGTATTTTCTGCTACTACGTACCATGTTCCAGAGGAGAAAGCTCCGGTGGTTGTGAAATCCCGTCCAGTCCTTGGTGCCACGTGTGGCAGCAGGATGCAGCCTGGAGGATGGCCAAGCCCCTTTGGTGTCCAAAGTTTTTTAGTCTTCTACAGCTGTGAGAAGGAAGCGTAGGAGAGTATAAATCTGCAGACTTAACTGCAGAATGTGCAGGACTTGGATTAAAGCCACTGATATGTGGTCATGGGAGACCCCCCTCCCAGTAGGAGAGACATGTAGAGACCATATAGTGATAACGTACAGTCTGTCCCATTCTTGTACATTCATGCATGGAACAAGGCATGCATTGCTGAAATCTTATAAAATGAAACAGTCTATGAAAGAATCTCCATGTTTAGAGATGGTGTTTCCTGGGTCGTGGTCTGGGAAAGGCTCTCGCTATGCCACCATCTGTAATCAAAAGCACAGAGAAACAGTGCAAAGTCCCTCTAGTAAGATTGAAGTGTTTCTGCACTTTTTCCAGCTGACACTTCTTAACTGTATTAACAGTGCAGGACAAAACTGAAGTCAAACAAAAGCACACCCCCCCCCCCCCCCCAAGAACAAAGGACCCAAAAAAGCATGACCTGTTTGGGAGGAAATCCTGTCCTTCCACCTTCATGCAGCTGCAGGTGGCACATTGCCAGCATCTTCTAAATGTGACTCTTTGACCTGAGGCTAAGTGACATGCTTTCTGTCCATGCTCTTACCTGCCAATGGAGAAGGTTTCTGAGCTGTAATCAAAGAATGCTACAATTGCGTGGCAAAGATAACTATTTCGTTAGCATTTGAAGCCTCTGACACTGCAGCCAGATGTACAGTTGTGTTGGTGAACACTGTAGTACCAGGAACCCTTTTAAGAGAGAAATGGGGCTAAGGCTGTTTATGAACAAGCGTGCTATCTGTTGACCAAACGCTTTTGAGTGTCCAACGCTAGCTCCGAGGCAAACCCAAGCTCCGTGTGCAGCATCTGCATCTGAACTTCTTGTATCTCATAGTCATTAGATAAGACAAACAGGATTGCCTTACACCAGACTGTTGTACCAAAGGAAATTCTGGTACATCTGGAGTTATCCATGTTCTCTTTCCTCCTTAGCCTCCTCACCCTGCCCCTGCAAACTTAGCAGGATGGTTGGAAACCACAGCAAAGAGGGTGCCGGCAGTGTAACCATTCCAAGGAGACCTGTCTGTTTCACCAGGCATGGTCTAGCTTAGCCTTAGATAGATGCTGCGTGGTGCCACTTGCCACGGTTAGCCCCTGCTGCTGCTGTCCGGCTGTTAATGCTGAAGGAACCCTGAGCGAGTGTGCTCGTGACCTTCCTGTCCTTTGCATGCTTTCCTTGGAGGTTTTTTTTTATGACTTCTTTTTAGAGTGGTGCTTGCCGCTGAGGCTCCAAGAGGAGGGTGATTTGAACTTCTGGACCTGCTGTAGAGTCACCATACACAGACCTTGAGAGGCAGGACTGATGTCCTCTGTAACAGCATATGGAAATGCTGGGGTCTTCCCTTCTCTGCTCCAGAGCTTTTGCTTTGGTGTTGTCTCCACAGAGAGATTCTGCTCGTTCTGAGTCCTGCTGTAAGCTGTCAGTAACGGGACATGCTAACACAGCTGGCTCATGTGCCAGCCACCACTGCTTGTAGCAGTCACCTCTCAACAGTGATGATGTTAGCTGATGGGTCTCTGAACTTCTCTCCTACCAGTCCTCAACCCTGACTTTTTTGCCAAGCGTGTTCATATTGCAATATTCTCCAAATATCAGTTAAAATAAAATAAAAAAATAAAATCCCTTTTTTTTTTTCTTTTTTTGAATTGTGATTATCTTAGAGGGTCATGGCAGAAGCAGTCTTGAGTGTCGTATTCCCTGAAAGTTTCTCTCCAGCTTCCAAATCTGTTTCAGGTATTATTTGGAGAGATCTGAGAAGTACAGTCAGATACTGTGCCCCAGTCTGTATTTGCAGGCATTTGAGCTGATGGTAGTGCAAGCTGACCAGCAACATACGTAGACTGTCCCTTTGGATGAGGTGTAGGAAGCAGTGGACTGCTGAGATGTCTTCTGAATGAATGGGCAGTCATTAGACTGTTAATTTTAATAGAAATGCTTGACCTGTGTATTATGGAAGCAGTCTTGCTCTTACGGCCTCTGGCTTTGTTATGGCGGCCTCTGCCTCCAGAGGCCAACTCCTTCTGCCTTTGTTACTAGTTACTGGTGAATCTCTTTTCTGAGATGCCATGGCGTGCTTTATTGCAATACCATCAGTGTATCCACTCTGGTGGCAAATCCACTCATTTTTGTGAAGTGTATCGACTGTTGCATCCATTTCTTGCTCTCCCTTTTGGCGGCTGTCGCAGCACTGTGCCCGAATGGGTGCTGCCTGTGCCTGTGTGTGAGGGTGTGAGCGTGGGAGAGACCATGGGCACTCATAGATGCTTTTACAAAGTCTGGGTCTTGCAGCTCCCCGGATACTCACAGATCCACAGTTAGATCCTGCTTGGAGAGCTTTGCGGTGGTGTTAAACAGGAGCTCTGCAGCAGGAGCTCTGCTCTGCTTCCCTCTCCCTTGCACGCTCCAAGGGCCGGGGTGGAGGAAAGACGGCCAGCGTGACTGTATGGTCTCACTTCAGTAAGTACAGGCCTACAATGTTGTCAAGTTTAACAAAGCAACTGTGTTTTCAGGTGTTTCTCTTCAGTAAAACACCAAAACAACTTACTGAAAAAATAATCAAATACCTCAACTTTAATTGTAATAGGGGTATGATTTTTTTTCAGCAATTAGTCGGGTTAAACTTAAGTTGCATGTTTTAGTATGATTATCTTGGGTTTAAATGCAGTATTAGATATCAGCAGAGCTACTTGCACCCAGGGATTAAATGGCTGAGACATTTATTTCTTTAATTGTTTTAAAACGTAAAGGAGTTTGAGGTTTTTTGTTGTTTAGAAGAGCGGCAAGCAGGGCGTTCTCGTAGCAGTGAGGTTTGGCTGTAGGAAATGTTGGAAATGCAGCTGAATGATATAAATGTGTAGATTCAAAAGAATCATTTTCTTGGCTTCACGAGTTTTATTAGCTGGTATGTGCTCATCACATTGCATTTAGCAGATACTGGTTTTGCATATTTTGGCTCTTAAATCAGCAAGTAGCGATAAGCATATCCACAGTTCCTGGTCCACGTGCTGAAGTATGGCATGAAGTCGGTTCACAGACCAAACGGGAGCGGAGGCTCTGCGCTTTATCTCAAAGGTGGAAAATCAATCCCAGGAAACACCCCACAGGTGGCAGCAGCCCTGCTGCCGTCCTGACGAGGTTTTGATAAAATTCCAGCATGGACACTGTCAGAGTGATCTGGCGTGCGTTGCCCCTGCGCGGAAACCCACCTCGAAACGCGGCCGCGTGCTTTTCGCGTCATTCGGGCCAGGTTTGGGGAGGTTTTGCTTCCAAGTCCCGCTGAAAGCTGGGTCTGAAGGCATCTTACGGCGTGCCAGGGCCGGTGGTGCCGCGGAGCACGCCGGCCGCTGACAGCCGCGCTGCTCCTCCGGCTGCCAAGATCCACTGCTGAAACTATACTTTTTTTATCAGGTCATGTTTGTGTCTGGCAAAGATTTGTAGACACAACATCATTAACAGCAGTGCATATTTTCACAAGATTTACCTCTTCAACACTTTTTCCAAGTTAGTAAATCATAGCTTCTTTAATGTCCTGCTGGCTGCGTGAAAAACAGGAATTTATGTAACAAGCTCTGGGCCGCAAACCTTTTCCTGTTAGGAAAAATTTTTTTTTTCATCGCTGGCAGAGTTAGGAGACAGCTCTGTTACTCAAAGAGCGTCCTCAGATGTCCTCAGTACAATAATACCAGATTATAACATTTTTGATGACTAAGGAATAGCAGCAATTTCTTAAATATTTAACACTTCTGTTGCAGAGAAGAGGGAACTGAGCCTTAGCACGGTATTTTCTCTGCCTGATGTTTTGTGTGTTTGATATGCCTGTTTTGATAGTAAACAGTAAGCCTGAGCCAGCTGGGTATGTTTACAAAATACAGTAAAAAAACGAACTGGCGCAGGAGGTTTTTTAATCAACAGACGTGCAGAACAACTTTCTTGCGACATTTCTAGAGCTGGACTTGTGTCAGCCGGGGATTCGGCCGCGGCCCGTGAGTGAAAACAACGGGCTGCGCCAGGCCAGCCTCGCGAGGCTTCTCGCTCGGCCCCTGGGGCCGCGGGCAAGCCCAGAGGTGGGTTTTCGGGCCTACCCTCCTGACGTGTCAGCTGCACCTGGTGAAAATAAAATTCCGAGGCCTTCCCTAATGCCCCGTAGCTAGACAGAGGATGAGACACTGATTGCAGGGTGACCTGCGGCGAAGAGAGGCAGTCCTGCGTTAATTAGTTAATAGGAGAACGACTTCCTTGCAAAACTGCGTAAGGGAACGCTCAAATTGTTGCTGGCGTTTGTTTAACTGGGGTAATTTGTTAAAGGTGGCTCTTCGGAGGGAAGGAGAAGTTGGACAGGCTTCTGAGGTGAGGCGCGCGGTTTGGCGCCCTGCTGCGCTGGTTGAAGAGCGAGCTGCCGCGGGGCCACGTCCTGCCATCTTCTGCCGCCCGAGAGCGCCTCGTGCCCCTCTTTGGGGTGAAGCCGCCCTCCTGGGGGGTGGTCTTGGCACATGGCTGCCTGTGAGGTGCTAGAGGACTGTCACGCCTCCTTGCTGCCCTCGTCTTGCTGAAGGTCTCCTCTTGGACCCCCGAGTGACCAGTCCTGGCGAGCTCTGCGGGTGGCCAGGCCCGCTTCGGCTGGCTGGCCTCTCGTGGTGCACAGCGTGTCGCAGCCCTCGCAGGGAATTTGAGCCTCTCGTCTCTGATTTGAGCCAGGCCCTACGAGGTGACCGTTTTCACCTGGCGTGCCTCCTCATGGTCTTTGCTCCTTTTCTTCTGGCAGCTGGGTGTATGGGCAGCGGGGAAAGAGGCGCAGCTTTGAGAAGGCGGACGTACGCAGGAGGACAGGGAGAGTAGAGAAGGTGAGGGGAGACATTTCTGGAGATGCTGCTGTCACAGGCAGCACTCTGGGTTGGGAAATAGAGCAAAAGCAGCCAGAGAGCAGAGCGGTGGCTGTGTCCCTCCTCCTCTGGTTTGCCTCACGAGACACGCAAAGCTCCCTGAGCTGTATCATCCTCATGGTTTGCTCTTGTAGTGGGTCTTGGGGGTCAGGTTAAGAACTTAAGATAGGTGGGAGGAAAAAGGTAGGAAAACAGGAAAGACAGAACAGGGTTTTTGTAGGTCTGGTAACCATTTAGTGTTTTGAGATAATTGGCCTACTGGCCTGCTGGTCAAGATCAGCCTGACTACTGCTTTCTAGAAACGGTCTTTCCATTTTTGCTCCCCCAAATTTTTCTTTAGACAACTTGCTAAAAATGACTATGAATGGAAGGCAGCTACTGCATCACCGACTTCTCTGCCATTGAGCTCTAATTTCTAGTTTACCCATTTCATGTGTTGTTTTGTGGTTCCCTCCTACTTGTTCTACACGAACTGCAGTCCTAGCGCAGACCCTGGGTCCCCATGTAGACTGTGCTACTGTCCCACCCTCCTGCCAGCTCCCGTGGCTGCCTGCTTCAGCACTCTTAGAACTTGTGGCCTTTTGTTAGCAATTATGTCAAAATATAGGACAGCTTTTCTGTTGATACAATGTTCTTTACGTGTGCTCAGCAGAAAATTACATGAGGAAAAAAAATGCTTATCTACAGCTTGGTGATGCAAAGGGTAGTCTCTTGTTAACAGGTCAACCTGTGGGCTTGGATTTTGGATTTTGGGAATTTTTTTCTTTTTTTTTTTTTTTTTTTTTTTGTATTTAAGAGCAAAACATGAAACATTACTCGTGGCCGAAGAGATAATGAAAAGCTTCAGTACCTCTGGTCAGTCTTGGCACAAGATAACTTATGCCCTCAGGTATTAGAAGAGTCAGTTTCGCATATTAAAATGTTGATTTTGAAAGAGCAAGATGGTTTTAAGACTGAGGTTTTAAATGCAATTTTGTCTATGCTGTTTGCATTCCTTTTTCCCTAATGATTTCTTAGGCAATTTGTGATGTTTATTTATAAAAATTAGAACTTAATCCTCAACTGGTTTTCTATATGTGTTTTCTCACATAACACAAGTAATATAAATCTCACTAATGCTCAGTGGCAATACTCACAGGCTGGCATGCTTGCAGGGTTTAGGGATGTGCAGGGTAAGAACCCATTATAAGAACCCTAGAACAGGATCTAGCATTGCTGAACTATGGGTAAATTAATTAAAAAAAAAAAACCCAACACCCTAAATGCAGTCAGGTTCAACTTACTAGAGTTAAGCTGATAATGAGATCTTCAGTCGTCATCTTGGTCTTCTAGTACAGTTTGTCTCCTTTATGAGGTATTTGTATTTCAAAACAGCTCCTTCAGTATTTTATTTAACTTTATATAACGTCAGATGTGATTGGGCCACATGATAGACAAATTAACACAGCAACTCTTTGCAAGCTCGTTGCGGCCACTTCTGAGTGGTGAGCTGATAAAAGATGTTTCCAGACTGGCGTGTTTTCCCATTTCATGATTACCCTTATGTTTTCTAACAAAATGAGAGCATGTTTGCAAAGACAAATATTAGTACGCCATAAAAGATGCATGTTTTCTCCATTTCTTACACCTTATTTTGTTTTTCAGAATTCAATCCGTCACAACTTGTCTCTGCACAGCAAGTTCATCAGAGTGCAGAATGAAGGAACAGGGAAGAGTTCCTGGTGGATGCTCAATCCTGAAGGAGGAAAGAGTGGCAAATCTCCTAGGAGGCGAGCGGCATCCATGGATAACAACAGCAAGTTTGCCAAAAGCAGAGGCAGAGCTGCCAAGAAAAAAGCATCCCTTCAGTCTGGTCAAGAGGGAAATGGTGACAGCCCCGGATCACAGTTCTCAAAGTGGCCTGCAAGCCCCAGCTCTCACAGTAACGATGACTTTGATAACTGGAGTACATTTCGACCGAGAACTAGCTCTAACGCTAGTACGATTAGTGGAAGACTTTCTCCTATTTTGCCAGAGCAAGATGATCTTGGAGATGGGGATGTGCACTCCATGGTATACCCATCATCAGCCACCAAAATGACTTCTACTCTACCCAGCCTTTCAGAGATGAGTAATTCTGAGAACATGGAAAATCTTTTGGATAACCTTAATCTCTTGTCGCCTAATACATCAATGACTGTGTCAACCCAGTCTTCATCTGCTACCCTGATGCAGCAAACACCAGGTTACTCATTCGCATCCTCAACCACAAGTATAGGTTCACCAAATCCAGACTACAGGAAATTTACATATGCTCAAGCTAGCATGAACTCTTTGCCCCAGATTCCTATGCAGACTCTTCAAGACAGTAAATCAAGCTATGGATCGATGAGCCAATATAACTGTCCTGCGGGACTTCTGAAGGAGTTACTGACTTCCGATTCTCCACCGCACAATGACATCCTGGCATCAGTAGACACTGGTGTTTCCCAGGCTGGTGGCAGGGCGCTGGGCCAAAGTGTGCTGATGGTTGCTAACTCGGTGATGCCAACTTATGGCAGTCAACCGCCCCACAACAAAATGATGAATCCTAACGCCCGCCCTCACCAAGGACATAATCAGCCAACACCTGCAGTTAATGGTCGTGCCTTGTCACACACAGTGAACACCATGTCACATACATCAGGTCTAAATCGCTTGTCAACAGTGAAGACTTCGTTACAAGTGCCTATGAGTCACCCAATGCAGATGAATGCTATGAACCCGTACGCCCCTGTTAACAGTTGCAATGGCTACGGAAGGGTGGGAATTGTTTCCCTCCACCAGGAGAAGCTTCCCAGTGACTTAGATGACATGTTGATTGAACGGTTGGACTGTGACATGGAGTCGATTATCCGTAATGACCTTATGGATGGAGAAACGTTAGATTTTAACTTTGACAGTGTATTGCCTAACCAAAGTTTTCAGCACAGCGTAAAGACAACCACACACAGTTGGGTGTCAGGCTAGGATGTAGTAGGAGGTAAGCTGTGCTTTTTGTAATAAATCTGAAAAACAGCTAAAGGGAAAAGAGATGTCAAAATGCTTAAAACCTGGGTGGTCTTCTGTGTTGCCATGTGAAATGCCTCTATTACAGTCAGTCACTTTCCAGTCCTTTGTTATTTGAAAATCAGGTTTGCACCGGTGCATTAGGATTGCCGTGTACTAACTTCTGTCTGTTACTTCATGTGAAGCACTGATGTTTTGCCATTAATATTTTAAACAAAAAACTTGCTGGTAACTAGCAATTAATGAATACATTTTTTCCCCTATTTAAGGTATCTTAAAGTTAGTTTGAGCGTATTTTAATAGATTTAATCTTTTGGTGTGAATGTTAATTTGTTCTTTTTGTTGTTTTTTTTTTTTTCTTCCTAGGCTACGGTTAAATTCTCCAGACTTGTCTGACAGCAGGAACTGAGAAAAGCAGTACAAAGATGTCCTTCACCTTCATTTTTAATTTTCTTGACAAAGCTGTGTGCATGCACTAGCTTTTTTGGGGGTCTTTTTTTTCTTTTTTTTCTTCCTTTCGTCAGAGTTGGCAGCAGACAGAGTATTTTCCTGTACAGGATGTTTGCCCAAGGTTTGCAGGTTATGTGCTGCTGTAGATAAGAACTGTGCCATTGGAAATTTCATTACTTTGAAGTGCCAAATTCACTACACCATATAATCACAGCAAAGACTCTTAACTTACATCATGTTGTGCTTTCGGTTTTGTACAGAATGATCTGTAGAAGAAGAATTGTTTTTTAAGACTATCTGTTTTGGTCCAAGAAAAGTTTATAAACTTTTGTAAGAATACTGTGATGATCTCATGCCCTAAGTAAGTTTAACCTTCGTTGATGTTACCTGTGTTTTGATGAATTGAGATAACTGTGGACTTCCCTTGCAGCAGTATGAACTGCATTATTTTACTCAAAATTGCCACACATTTCATATGGGAACAGAATAGCCTGTTAAATATGATCCTACTAAACTCACTGATTATTCAAAGCAAACAGTAGGTTAAATGCCATTTGATAAGTTACCTGTATTCATGTAAATTTATGCAAGAATATATCTGGATTTCATTGTCAGACTAATGACTTTATTGTTGGACTTAAGATAATTTTTGGAATACTTTCCAAGCTATTTTTCTTATAACTAAAGTCTACTTTTGTTACATAGGCAACTTAAAAAAAAAAATAATAAATCTGAGATCTGGCAGCATTCATAACCTCTTCATTTTGTACAGTATTTTAACTGGATTAAGTACATGTTTTTATAAATTTCCCTAGCACTTGGGAGTGCTAATAAAGGAAAAGCTTAATAAGGATCTTGAATACAAAACATTTCTGTCCCTTTTTTTGTTGTGTGATGTATAAATATAGACAACTTTTATGTTTAGGAAATATTTAATCAGTTTTATATATGCATTTTTAGAAATGTCATCTGCTTCTACTATCATTTTAACTCAGACTACCACAAAGTGTTAAGTATTCATTGTTAGATGCTTGTACAATGCTTCACATTTATATTTATTTCATGGAGGTCTCATAATGTTTGTGCACTCAAGAGCAGGACATTTTGGAGAAAATTCATTATTTTAGTAAAATTAATGACAAAATTGTAATTTGTCTTAATTAGCACTAGTTTTAGGGTTTGTCAGTGTTTCTGTTGTAATGCAGTACATTTGAAGAGGCAGAAGTGCTACTTTTGAGTGGGAGGCAAAAACTTGTGTGATGCCCTATTGCAGGACAAAACATTACTTTTTTTTAAGAAAGATAAAGTAAGTGACAAAGTTATACAAATACATGAACTTTAGGGCAGGGGAGAGCATTAATGACAGAGGCCTTGTTCCTGTGGAAAAACTTGCTCGTGTTGGAATAGGTACACTGACAGCTACCTGAGCATTTTCGGGATTGGGTCTTGGATAAATGATTTCTGATTTTTCGTCATCATATGATGCAGTTTTCATGGATATGTGGATAACAGGCCTCACCTGTCTTTTCACTGGTTGCTACACATCATTTGTGTTACAGAAATCCTTGGAGCTTTTTTATCTACTGACAGGACGAACAGCTTTTGCGCTAGGGCTGGCTGTTGCGAAGGGGAGAAATAAACATTTTTCCACTGATTTTTCTTATGTCTACATAGCCCACAACTGGAAAATGTTCTAATTGAAACTTATCTTCCCTGTAGTGATGGCATGTGATAGAGAAAGAAATAGGATGTGCCAAGAAAATGAAGTTTAGTAACAAGCCATACATTTATTGATCCTGTTATGACTTTCCTAAGGCTCTGCAATGTATTTATTGATGTGCTAGCATTTAGCTCCCTGTTGGGCTTAAATCACTACTAATTACAGCTGGTCCTACTTTTTTTAGATATCCTATTATGGTTGTCAGCAGTTCCAGAGGCTGATGATAAGCTGTCCTGTGATATAGGATCTCTCCCAGTGTGAAATTGGTCTTTGAACTTCTGTTGAGCAAAATGAAGCGTTCTTAGTGCCGAAGCCTCAGTGAAGCTGCCTGCTTTTACAGGCAAATATCTCTAGCAGCATCTTCACCATCAGGTTCGTAGTCTCTGAAGCATGATGGTAAATCCTGGCAGTGGAGCAAGTGAAGGGCTCACATACGTGTTTCTGAAGATCCTTCTTTCTGCTGCATGTGCAAAAATGTTTGCTCCCAAATGGGCACTGAAATGCATAGGCCAAAGTAGTTGTAAAATACACCTCTGCATGCAAAGAAAGCAGTACTTAATGCTGTACTCCATGGGGTTGCAGCTGAACATGCTACATTTAACAATATACCTCCTGTTTATTATTTACTGCTACTGTATAACTTCCTGTATACAGATATTTTCTGCATTTCCTTTTATAACTATGAATAACATAAATGTAGCCGTTCCTTAATTAAAACAGTCTGTAGGAAGCCCCTTTTAATTATTGTGAGAAAGCAGTTGTAGATAATCAGTGGTTTGGGCTGTGTGGTCAAATTTTTTTTTTTTTTTTTTTGTGGTGCCATGCTAATATTTTGCAATTTTAATTCTGGAATACTGTGAAGTCTGGTGAAGGGGTGTGTTTTCTGCCTTGAAAACAAACATTATGTGACCTCTAGTAATAAATCCTTTTTCAGTAAAAGTACCAAGTTTCTGGAGTAACTTAGTTTGTCAGAATTGTTGTAAATGATTGGTTTGTGAATTGTGCAGATGATCTTACCTATGCAGCCTTGTTTTTGACTTTTCTCTGGTTTGTACTGTTATTAAAAGTTTATTGTATTATAGAGCTGTTCAGATATTTTAAATATAAAGATGTATTGTTTCCACAATATAGCTATATGATATATGTTTAGGTAGTAGATGCATTAATTGGAAAGCTCTGCTTTGATAAACTGACAATTTGCCTACACTTATAAGCAAAAGTCATATTGCTTATTATTGGCTTAAGTCAACAGAGCATCCCTAAGAAGAGAAGTTAAAATTGGACCAATTATAAAACAGTATAAAATTTGCACTTGTTAAACCACTGGATGTATGTTAGTACTTTTTTATTTTTTTACTGATTTGAAATTCCTATTTTCATTATGAAATTGCTAGGATCCTTAATTTATGACTGATTTTAAATAAGGTATTCTCATTATTATTGTTGTTATTATTATTATTATTTTGGTAGTCATAATGTAAAATGCAGCATGGTTTATGCAAGCAAAAAGCAAATTACTCGGCATTAAAACTGGCCTCCTTTTTGAGGGTGTTCCACAAACCAGCAATATCGTGAGAGATTGGCATGTACATACTGCTAGTTCTACTTGCGAGTGGTGTGACAGCTCTTCAACGCTTCACTGCTCTGACTTAGTCACATTGCAGAATTAAAATTCATACGTGGATATTTTCAGAAAAAGTGCCTGATGTACTTCTACAGACACACGAGAACAATCCCTGACAGTTTGTTGTATAAAGCCATAAATGTATATAAATTATGTTTAAAAGGTTTTGTGTCCTTTCTTGTATACGGAGAATGAGATTTGTACCAGGATTCTACTTGTGATTAGCAATCCTTCTACTCAGACGTTGTCGTAATCACTTTCCTTACCACGTAATCTTTTTAATGATGATGATCCCATTTGGACAATCCTGATGGCATTAGCAATTTTATATGGAAAAATACCTCATGGTACCAAGTCTTGCCTGGCAGGATAATACCATATTAATGAGCAAACACTAACTGCAGAACAGTTAACAAATTTTCTATTACTTGGTATAAAGGAATTTCTCTCTCTTGGCATTGCTTCTGGAATTGGAGCTGTAGCAGGTACAGGAACCTAATAGGGTTGTGTTACCAGTGTTTTATCACGACATAGTGTGCTAAAAGTAACTTGTTTACAAGTCTTTGAGACTAAACGCAAGAAGAATCCACGCCTGACTCTTAGGGCTTGCGAGAGATCTTCGTGTAGAGACACTTTGTTACTGGAAGCTGCATTTAGGCAGCATCAGACCGTGTTGCCAGTGCTTCAACAAGCCTAGTTCAGAGAAAATGACAAAAAAGTCCTGAAATCCTTTCAGAATGGGTATTTGTAAGTATAAGCTCTTAATAAAATTGCTGTGACATGAGATGGTAATTAGTGTATCAGAATGTTATGTAATACATTGTTAAAGAAGAAAAAAAAAATGGGCGCTAACATCCATCAAACTGCAGGAAAGAATTAGTCTGTTAGTCCAAATTACATGTTAGATCCTAATGCTATTAAATGTGGGAGAGAGCCAGCTCTGGAGAGACATTTTTCTCTTCCCCCTGCTCCCCCTGTTAAAGCGATACTGCTCACAAAGTCCTCTTGGCCTTCTTTTCCCTCATTTTCGCCTCTTGCCTTCCTCTGCCCCTCCTGCCTTCCTGAAGTACGTACCTTTTCTCGGAGTAAGAGTTTTTTCTTTGCCGAATATTTGGGCTATATAGGCCAATCTGCATGGTGCTGCTCCTTTCACAGCCGTGCTTTACGCTGTGGCAGCAGGAGCGCTGATGTGAGTAGAGAGAGCAGGAATGTCTAATTTTTTTAATTTTTTTTTTTTTTAAATTTAGATTGTGTTTCAAAACAGAGCTGGAAGAAAGGAGGAGAGGCTGCCAAAACAGGCAGCCAATAACACCTACGTCACAGTAGTCTTGTGAGGCCCAGATCCCCGCTTGCCTGCAGGTGGGGAGGGAGAGGGGTGGCAGAGAGCAGGCTTTAAATGAATTGCTGGCAAAAATGCCAGTTTGATCTTAAAGTGAGCAGAGGTAGACCTAAAGAGCATGAAAGAATGCATGGCACATAAAAATAGAAATATTTAAAGATACTTAAAAAATAATTTCCCCTTGTACTTTGCAGTTCCATCTTTATTTTAGCTTTGCCCTTTTTTCTTCAGCGCATGTTTTGGAAGGGGTTTTGTGCATTGGGGGAAGCTGAGCATATCTTCACTGACGTTTTGAAAAGCCTGACTTCTGGAATGGGAGGGTTGTAAGATCCAAAGATACTCTCTTTGGGTGTTCGTGAAGCCGTTGTTGGAAAGGATGCGCATCTAATTGGTACATGACTAGTTACTGCTGTCAGGAGAGATAGTCAAAGCTTGTCTGTTGGGAAGGGACCGGCTAGCAATTTATGCCAATCTGGCAACAAGGGATTTGAATCTGCTGATTGAGCACAGAAACCTCAAAGCATCCTTGTGCTCTGAGTCAGTTCTGCATCAATGCAATAAACATGTTTTTGTACAGAAATATCAGCTATTATGTCATGTCAATTGATAATCCAATTAAAAGTACAAATAGCATTAGATGTGGCAGCCATTTATCGTGCAGCTGGTATGCAAAGATGGGGTTTGTGAAGACCCTGAGAAGGAAAAACTTGCACTGAGCAGTGCCTGTGGTCATGCCCACTGCTGGAATTGCATGCAAATCCCTGTTTGTTACCTGGTGATGTTTTCCCTGGGGTAATGTTCTGGCATGTGCCAAAATGATAGTTAAAATGAGGAGGCAGGGGCAGCGCCCCATCTTATTTTATTTTATGTTTTTCTACTTGCTGTTGGACCCTGGGCCATTCAGAAATTTTGCATGTATTTTTTGCGAGTAAACTTCTTGCGTGGGTGTTTATCACTGAGATGATGGGAAAAGGGATGAGGAGGGGTTTGTGCAGTACAACTGGAGGAGCACTGCAGGAAGCTTCTGATGGGTATAACAGGGCTGTGGAGTGAAAAGTCTGACAAGGAGCTTGTTCATAACTTGGAACCTCAACATTTTATGTCCTTGCTGTGTGCTCATCTATAGTTGCTCATGCCATCCTTAAATGAAGGGGCCTTTCCAAGTGGTTGCATTTCCTTCTCGGGGGCCTTGGAGTGACATTACCTGAGCAGGCAACTGCCCAGAGGTTGCACAAGAGCTTTGCTGGGTTTCCAGGGTACTGTGGAGTTCGGCAGGAATGTCTAAATCGTTTCTGAAATATTCCATCGACTTCAATTTTGCTGAAGTCAGAGGTGTTCATGGAAAAGCCCATTATAGAAGTGCATGTATGGGCACTGGAAAGGGCGAGGGGATGAGAAATTCTGCAGGCATAATGAGCTGTTTCTGGGATGACGAAGCAAGGCAAGCGGTTGCTTCGAAGGGCAAAGGAGGCTGGATTTCTCTGGGGTAAGGGCTCAATGTAGCAAAAAAAGAGCTTCCTTTCTGCTGGACTTTGAAGTTGTGTCCAGTAGCAGCCACAGATGGCACAGCGTCCTAGCCTGATTTGTTGCTTGGGTCTTTTTGACCAGGTGAAAAAAGTGACGAGCTGTTAAACCCTGTGAGAACTGGAGTTTCATTTCAGGAGTCCCAATAAGTTGCCGCTTCCTGCTCCTCCTTTTGTTCCCCTTTCACCCCATCAATTTACGGCACTTGAGAGGAGTGTTACTGTTTGGGGACTTTTTTTTATATCTTTCCACGCTGCTCAGAGGAGTTGGGCTAGGCAAGGCCCTCGGTCCTTCTTTCAGCCCCAACGGCGATGGCTGAGCTGTGCTGAGGGAAGTTCTTTGCCTCCTCCTCCTCCCTCGGCGCACACAACAGACCTCTCAAATTAACACCCAGATGAGCCCCAAAGCCAAAGCTGATTCGCTTCGGGGATGACTCCAGGAGCCCTTTGAGGTGGGAAGTTTTGTTTGCCTGTGGCTCTCCTGCTGGGGGGGCTTCTAAACTGAAAATAGCCTGGAGGTGGCAGGGGAAGTCCTGGGGAAGGGGCTTGTCTTGGGGCCATGCAGCTGCTCCACCACTGGCCCTCTCCCACCCTGCCTCGGTGTCCTCTAAGCCTTGCACTGAGCCTTGTTGGTCTGCCAGGCAAGGCTTTCACAGGAGGGGTTTCTTAGCAGGGTTTCCAGATGTCTCATCCTGCTGCAGGCAAAATCTGCTGGTGTAAGCCCCTGCGTCTGGAAGTTTATTTTTGGCATAAAACAAGAAGTGCAGCCCTCCTGCCTACAGACTGCTTGAGCAGCTGGCTGTCTTCATCTCAGTGGTCCTGGTGTGGTAGGTATAGCAAGCCAAGAGCCTGCTGGTGACTGAGCAACATGCCAGACGGATGGGGCCAGTATTTACTTCAAAAATAACATTAAATAATAATATTCAGTATAATTATATTGAATATGCTGGATTCCAATATAACTGCTGGGAGACCCATTGCTTAAATAGGACTGAGTGCCAGATAAATGAAGTAAAAAAAAAAAAGGTGATGCTGGTCTTTGCAAGGGGTCCCAGCATGATCGGAGGAGCTGGGTTTGACTTCCACGCGGGGTAACTTCACAGAATGTGTAACACAGACTCGTAACAGGGTGGAGTGATGGGGGGAACCGTGGCTGTGTCCCTGCTGGAGGAAGCTGTGCTTCACCAGTGTGGCTAAGTCAGCAAGCATGGGGACACGGGTGATCAGTATAACCTGTTTGGATTTTCAGTGGCTTCAGAAATTTTCCTCACTGAAGTTCCTGAGACAACTGGGATGTAATGGAGGTCCTCTCAGTGCCTACGCTGCCTCGAAGGGTTGGCCATCTGAGCGTGACTAGTACTTGGCTTTTCCAAACTAGGGAAGCTGCCACTGCCTTCCCTCAAGGACCTGTGCTGTTCAATGAGTTTGAACAACGATCAGCAGAAGTGGCTGATGACCTAAATCGCTGAGTGCATCGTTATACAGGATAGTGAAATGTCAGGCTGTGCCAAGAGCTGCGGAAGGGTTTCAGGATATTTTGTGAGAGGCTGATTAGCCAGCAGATGTGATTAAGTGTTGATAAATGTGAAATAATGCACAGGGGAGAAGGGAAAAGTGAGTCTAGTGCATATGGATGCATTAATGAACCCTGGATGAGGTGCTACCACCATGAGAAAGATCTTGGAGTCATCGGAAGGATTTCTTGCAAGTCTCAGCTCACAATTGCCTATGGAGAAAAAGACACAGTAGAAATAAGAGTAGGAGAAGAGAATGGGAAACCTCTATTGTGCTACTGCTTACATGCAAAATAAACCTATATCGTAAAGATTGCATGCTGTTTGGTTTTCAAAGAGGGTATTGCAGGGCTACAAAGAGCCAGGAGCAGAGACTAAATAGAAGAAGGGATGAGTGAGGGTGGGTATAGATGAGTGAGGTGATAAAGGTTTGTAAAATTGTGGATGCTGTGGAGAAGGTGAATAGGAAATGATTAATCAGTATTTCTCTTGACACAGTTGAGGGCACCCAATGAAATGATCAGGCAGCAGGTTTAAAACAAACAAGAGGCAGTACTTTTTCACACAGTACATAATTAAAATTTGGAACTCGTTGCCACGGGATGTTGTGGAGGCCAAAAGTATAAATGGATTCAAAAAAGGATTATATAAATTAATAGAAGATAGGTCCATCAGTGGCTGTTAAATACAATGGTCCGGATGTGGCCTCTATCTCAGGAAGTCTCTAAATGGCCAGTTGCTGGAAGCTTGGAGCATGTACCAGGGAAGGGATTACTCAGTCTGTGGCCTGTTCCTTACGCTCTTTTCTCCTACGCATCCGCTGCTGGCCACTATCAGGGACCGGACACTGGTATAAGTGGACCTTTGATCTGACCTTACAAGGGTGTCTTCAGATACTTAGTTGTGCTTGGAATAGGTACAGCCAGAAACAGCTGCCCAATACCCTTCTGTGAGGAGGTTTCAAACATCCGTGTATCCTTTTCCAGTTCTCTGTCAGTGGTTATGGACCGGCTGTCTCTCTGTTGGGAGTCTTGATAACTTTCACTGGGAAGCCTCAACTGAGGTTACATTCTCACTGTAATAAGCTGTGTTGTAACAAATGCAAAATACCTGGTTAGATCTGTAAGCTTTTAGGGCAGAAAAAAGTGCGCAAGGAGGAACAAAATCTCTGTTCTTTGCAAGCAGCTCTTCCCTAGCAGCTCTATGGAGGCTGTGCTCAGGGCAGGGATAAGATAGTGTTATCAATCCCAGCCTCCCTTCCACACGCATGACTAAAGCACTACTTTTTTTGCTTTTGTTGGCAGGTAAGGGATTACAGTCATTCCTGTGGGCATGTGAAAGCCTTTCAAAGATAGTCAACAGTGATACTGGACAGTGAGCCTAGCAGAACCGGTCTAGAAGTAATGGTGTGTCAGTGGTAGCAGCTTCTCCCGTGCTGACAGCTGAGGTCAGCCAGAAGAGAAATGTGTGTGAAATATGCAGTTTTATCTCTTTCTAAATATTTTAATGATGTAGAATGGAGTTCTAGTGCAGGACAGAACAGCATTTTCTTGCCGGATCCATGGTTTGAGCTCTTTCCTTTGTATGTTAACAGAATGACACCAGGCTTGTTAACTCACCGTAATGGATTGAGAAATGCTGGACTAAAGATGAAGGAAAGGTAAGGCTTATTATCCTGCCTGTAGCTGAGACAGCCCATTATAGGACTTCATGTGAAGAGACACTGAGGAGACATCACAACTGAGTCTTGAATGCCAGCAGTTATAAATACTGGGTGAGAGTGAATTTATGCTGTAGCTCACCAGTCAACATGCAGGAAATCACAGACTTCGCTCAAGTGTTGAAAATATAATGCTAATGGACTACCATATGCATTGCAAACATAGCTTGCTTTCCTTAGATCTGTGTCCAAAGCTGCTTCCTCTGTGAAGCTTTGAAATGTGAAGTCTGATCAATGCTGACTCTTCTCAAAACATTCAAAAAGAATTTTTAAGAAATCTGTCACCTCTGTATGTTCCCCTTCAAGAGCGAGTGGTTATTTTCTCTAAATTTCCACCATTAAAAGGAAATGGAGATATCTAAACCTCCATAAATGCAACCTGTAAGTTGTTTAAATTAACTTAATGTTTAGCACCTCAACTGACTGAAACCTGGACTTTTTAATGTACTTCAAATTGAATAATAGAGAACCAGTTGGTTAGGTTTTATTATCAAGCAGGTCCATCCCCTCTTCCCTGTCTTTTCCCACCCACCTTCTCCTTGGCGATAGGTTTGGCAGTGGCTTAGTGACACCCAAATCATGGGTGCAATGTCAGAGACCGGGCATCCAGAGCTCCTTCCTGTTCATATTGGCATCTGTTATTATTTAGCAGCTTCTCTTTTGCTCGCTTTTATTAGTAGTGTTCACAAGGTATGAAGCACTTTCCAAACATGTTGAAGATATTCCTGTTTCTGAAAAAACTTGCGACTGACAATTTGTAGTAAGCAGTGGTTTTGCATGACTCATTTTGAAGGCTGCTATGTCTTTCCCCAAAGTTTCCTAGTTTGTCCTGAACCCTGTTTTGACTGCATTAGCCATTAGCAATATTAAGATGCGTTGAGGTCATTCTGAGAGCTTCAGGAAGCTCTCTGCCACCCACTCCAGAAGCTGTAGAGCTACTCTGAGGCTATAGCAAATGCAAAGTGAAACATGTGAGTCTACTCCTTCTGAATAAACTTAATTTGGAGGTGGTTTGTATCAACTTTTTTCTTTTTTGTTCTCATGTGCAATGCCTGGTGGTATTTACACAGCCAGTTACTGCAGCTCTTTGGAGAAGTGGTAGCTTCTGTCAAGCAGAAGTTAGGACTTCTTGCACCTTTGGCCATGTAAAGGGAACCCACGACCCAGCTGACTGTGACAGCTCCCTTATTCACCGTGTTTCTGTGCATCCTCATAATTTGTCTGAGGAAGGCCTCATAATTCCCTAATTTAAGAGGCAATTGCATACCAACATTACAGTTGCCTTTTGTGCATTAGTTAACTGAGTGATGATACAAAGCTGTTTCTGGCAGCCAAGGGGATGAAATCCAGCTGGCAGATCTGCTGGCGTGGGGTCTCCGTCAGGCAGCCCTGCTCGCTCTGTGTTTCTGGTGCTGCCGTGCTAATTGCTGGAATGTGACTCCTACCCACGGCGCAAGGGGAGGGCATGAACCCTGGCAAACGAAGGCTTGCCTAGCCCACTGCCAGAGCCTTGGCCGCCCCTGGCTCCAAAGGCTGCTCCGCTCAGGTTAGTCGTTCCTCCAGCGCAGGGGCTGCCCACGAAGAGCCCCGAGCCCTCCCGGCCGATAGCTGCAGGAAGGGAGCGCTCCTTGCAGAGCACATGATGGCATCGATTTTCTGTTTCCTTTTTAAGGATTAGTTTACCCAGTTGGGAAGCACTCATCAAAGGCAGTAGGTAGGATAGTCCCCGATTCCGCGTGTTCAGGCAGGTAGAGTTGCTGGTGTGGCAGATACAGTAATACATCATGCTCAGCAGTGGCGAGAGCAGCCTCTAACTTGTGTTTACTTGGGATGCTCTCTATCTGTTGAAAAAATGACCCACTTGTCCAGGAGACTCTCATTTTTTAGGGGACTGCGGTTTTAAAACTTTAAAAGTGTGATTTTTTTTAAGGTCAAGATGCATTTGCGGTATTTGGAAATTATTTGCTTCTGGCTCAGATGAGAATGGATTCTGATATATTGGTAGGAACAGGTTTCATGAGAAGGAGGGGGGGATTTTTGACTTATTTTTCTCAAGACAAGACAAAAACATGTCTCTGATCAGTGAATTTAAATTTTAAAAAACCAATCTGTATTCCTTTATGCTCTTTTGGATTACAGACAATACTGAAACACATTTTAGCTATGTATTTGAACAAGGCACATCTTAGTTATTAGGTATGTGCGGAGAAATAGTCGATTTGCTGTTAGTATGACACAGTCCGAAAGAAATCCTTCAATAATGTGGAGTGCAGAAATAAACAAATTCCTTGACAGATGATGGAAATCAAGGGGTGCTAGGCTTCTGGGTACCTGGTTTTATCCATGTTCCTACAGTCTTCCCCTCTTTGAAGAGATTTATACTGCTACTTATCAACATTGTATATGGCAGAATGGGCCCCACTGGGCTGGGTGTTGGAAAAACCTACTCCAGGAAATCATCGCTGATTCGCAGCCTTTATGGTCTTTGTTGTGAAAAGGAAAACAGGGTGGGAAAAGGGAAAACAAAGAAATGGATTGAGTAGCATGCTGGCAACTGGTGTTATGATCTAAGTTTTTCATCTTTGATTTTGATGTGTTTAGCAAGAGAGAAGCTAAGGGGCAAGAAAAACCAAAAGGACCTGAGTTGCTGAAAGGAATGGAGGTAAGTGAAATGGGATTGGGAGGAGAGTTAAGAGCCAGATGGAGAAAGAAATGGGGAAAAGCAAACTCAGTTGCTGGTCAGTGCAGAACAGAGAGAGCTGGGGAGAGTTACCAGGCGTTCAAACCAGTGGCTGGGCAAGATGTCCCTGATCTGTGGTGCAGAAAGCCAGCAAAAATTGCTGGGCTAGGATGATCCCAGTCACACGTCCAGGCAAAGCAGCTTCTCAGCCAGTACGTCCCATGTGGCAGTGTATGCTCTTTATGCCAAAGCTGATAAAGTACCCAAACCAATGAGCTTAACAGATGTATTCATAGCTGAATGGATAACTGTATAATATTAGGGACTGCATTAACAGTCCTGTATAAAACCAATAGTCTAGACTACACATGGAGAGTGTTTAGCCACAAGGCTGCTGGGCAGCATGGACTCCCAGCTCCTGGAAGAGTCATTAATGGTATTTTTGTGGCCGATCAGGTGTGAACCAAGAAAGTGAACATACTGCCAATCGCTGGAAGAGTGTGACACCAGGTAGAGCCATTCTCAGTGCAAGCATAGTACCCGTGGAATTGAAATGAGGCAGATGGAAATGGAGATTATTCAGAACTGAAAGCAGTCCTTGAAAGACAAAATATTGCCTGAATCTCTAGGGCTGCAAGCGAGGATTTATCTTCGGTTTTGTTTCCAAGACATCAAATCTGTTCTTAGATTTTGCTAAATGCATCTTTGCTTGCTATATCAGCTTCTAATCTATCACCTACTTGCTCGCAGGATCAGGGTGAAGCAGATGAATTTGTGGTGTCTAGGTAGACAGTCTCAAGAAAATGGTGAGTGCACAGACACCTCGGAGGCCTCTTGTCAAGTCTATGTGTGGGGCTGGTTTTCTGCCCGTCTTTAGGGGAACTGGAAATGGGATTCATGTAGCCAAGTGCTGAGTTTCGGGATGGGGCTATTAGCGGTCTGTGCAAACTGGCACTCACCTGCAAACCCAAACAGCCGAGACACACCTTTCTGCTCCAGCCAAACCCAGCGCCGACTGTGGCTCCACGCATTAGTGACTCCAGAGCCTAAGAGACTCCGGCTACTTGTCCTGGCCCTTTTGCTGACCACACAGGGCAGCCGCTCGGGGAGCGGATTCAGCCAAAAAATAACTTGCCAGAAAAGAGGTCTTGGGGATTACGGAGTTGGAGAATAGCAGCTGTGGCTAAGAGATGGAGCTATGCTGGGTCAGCACTTCCTCCAAGGCAAGGCACAGGGAAACCCGGGCATTACTATCCAGCCTAAAAGGCAGGTGCCGAGTCCGACACCAGGGACTGTGCTTGTGAACACAAGTGACAGAAAGCACTGGCCAGACAAGGAAGCTTTCACTTTTGTGAAAGCCCCGAAGGACCGTGCTTTAAATATTGCTTCGCCCATGCCAGCTACACTTTTTTCCTCTGCAAAGCCAGATCCATTTGATTAAGAGAACTCCAAACAGTGCTCCTGGTCTAGAAGCTTTGGAGTAATTTCTTCTTTTTATCCTTTTACTAACCTGTTTCAGTTGAGGGTGAGCTGGCTGGAAGCTAAAAAAATGCTGAAGCTGAAACCTTAAAACTGGAGCACAGTTGTGGATTTAGCAGCTTAAATTTTCTAATGAATGCAGTCAGCCCTGCCTGACTCGGGGTCTAAACTTACTCCTGGCATGGAAACTCCCCGGTGCCTGTTCTTCCAATGCTGGTCTGAGAAGTCTAGCCCCATTTATTGTGCTAGCCACCACATTCCCATTTGTTTGAGAGAATTCGTGACAACTGACATGCCCTCTCCACCTGCTCTCCCACCCTCTGGCAGCTCTGGTCCACAGTTTAACCCCCTAGAGAAGCTAGTAGAAACCAACATATGCATACTTTGCAGTATAGAAGGATTTCTAGGAGGCCCTTTACTTTTAGACATGGATGGATCTGTGCAAAATACAACTAGCTGTACATAGTCCAGTGCTCAAATTTACTCCCAGCTCCTCATAATTCTTTTGGAGAAAAAAGTCTGTTTCGAGGAGAAGGCTGAGGCTTTTTCCTCCTCCTATTCCTCCTCCATCCTGTCTTTAGTCTGTGCAGTGTTGTTACTTTTTTGGAGCCCATGGTTGGTGTGCAGTGGATTTCACTTTCAGAGAGTTCAGTTTCTTCTTGCAATGGTCAAGCGCTCCACAACCAGGTGTAGCGAGCTGCTGTTTCCAGTCTAATGACGTGTTCAAACATGACTTTGTGATAAGGCATGAGCATGCCCATAACATATGATACTTGGAATAGGTCACTGTTGAGATATTTTGCTGTGCTTTTATTAAACTGGCTGATGTCCTCAGTTTGAACTGTCTGGTGCTAGCAATAAAACTCAGCAGCTGTGAAGTCTATCAGGTGCTGAGGGACCTTTAAGCATAGGTTAAGCCCTATGTCTTTAGGTCTGAGATGTTCAGCTTTGGAGACTTCATGCTATAAAACTGCATTTGTTGGAAAATTTAAGCTGCTAAATCCACAAATGTGTTCCAGTTTTAAGGTCTCAGGTTCAGCATTTGTTTAGCTTCCAGCCATCTCACTCTCAGCTGAAATAGGCTGGTAAAAGTTTAAAAAAAAAAAAAAAAAAAGAACAAATTACTCCAGAGCTTCTACATCATGTCCCCAAAGCCATGGGGCTACATACCTATTTCACAGGAGATTTTAGGAGCTTAGTTAATGACAGTTTCTAAATATTTTGAGTTCTTCAGATGAAAATACATATATATGACTACATGTTGTTCCTACATAGGCTGCTTACTTAGGCTGGAACTTCGGTCTCACCTTCGTGCATACAGTAGAGAAGACCTCTGTGTGTACAAGAGCCTTGCACCGGAGAACTGAAGGAGCCCTTTGGCCACTCCCTGATATTTCCAAGGAACTGAGCTGATAAATGCAGCAGGTGTTTGAGCTAACTTGGAGTTTTGGGCTCAGAGCAAAAACAGGGGGAAAAAAGTGCCTGAAAAACTCCTCAGCTTGCAATAAACTATTTTTTTTGGTCACCTGGTACTACAGAAAGCGACCAGACGTCCTCTGTTCTGAGCAACTTTTCTTAGTAACACTATCCTCTCTCCCTGTGGCAGCTGGACCATTTGTCAGTGGATTGGATTCTTGCTAGGCAGCTGTTCTGATTTGGTATAACAGTGACCCAACAAATCTGACCTATGTGCTGTACTTGATAGTTTGAAAATAGCTGTGTCGCTTTCTATTTCTTTTCCCATTGCCTTATTATCTTTGTTCCTAGGGCTGCCAGGACAGCGAGAGTCCCAGACCCAAGCTAGCACGGACAGGTTAAGCTGATTGTTTGCTTTTGTGAAAGCATGGAACTGTAATAGCCTTTGGCTGGGTTTCAGAAAGCAAAGGTGTGCAATTCTGTGGCAGCTCCACCCCAGCCAGAGATGAGGGAATTATTCTTCCTAATTTACAATAGCGAGAGCAAGCGTCCCCTCCCACAAAGTTGCAACACAAGATGTGAACTGGCCTAGCTAACTCCTGCTTTTCATTCGGCCTCTGCTTTGCGCCAAGGCAGAACCTGAAGAGCAGAAAAACAAGTAACTGGTGTGAATGTTGTCATTAGAGAGGCTGGGCTGGCCTCTGTAGCTATCATCTTTAAAAATCTCAGATTTTACCAGGAGCATGGACAAACCAAGAAGAAATGCTGGCAAGACCTTATGTCTAGTTACTGAGCCTAAACTGACAGTGCTTGCAAAACAGTTTAAATGGTCTTTTTTGATATGTTTCTGGGTTGTTTGGTAGGTTTCTGGGTTGAGGAAAATGGTCGCTGCTTCACAGGGGATCAAAAACCAGTATCAACAAACCTTGCCTTTTTTTCTTACACTGTATGTCGCAAACCGATGACTCTCCACCACCGCAAGTGTCTAGATGGAAACTGCTACTGTTCTAAAGTAAGGGGCTCCTTGGTGAGGAAGGACGCCAACAGCCTAGATCCAAGTGCACTGGAATGAACAGGTATCTCTAGCTTGCTCATTGCTGATCAAGATCCAGGCATAAATGTAAAAACTCTGTGTGTTTGTATACATACACACATGTGTTATACACATATATACACAAGCACACATACAATGTTTATTTAACCCTGCATAGCATAGCCATTGTCACATGACAATAGGCAGTGACCAAAGGCTGATGGTGTAAATAAATGGAATTGCTCATGTGAAGAATTCAAGCTGCCTTGCAAGAAGTTTAGCCAAGCGTAGATTGATAGGCGGCCAGAAGGAAGCACTGCAACAGTGCTGCCTGACTGCCTGCACAATGCAGGCCATGGGACTTGTCACAACAGCAGTGCACCTTCTCACCCTGATTTAGATGCCATTGCTGAAGGAAGATCTACTCGGCCTCTTGGTACGTTGTCCTAGTGCTGTCAAAAGTGAATCTGACTCCCAGTTACGCTAGGTGGGTTTGCTCCCTCCCAACTTCAGATCTCTACAAAAGGGGTATCTAGATTCAAGCTTGTTTCCCTCCACCCCAGATTCTGTCTCTGGTCAGTGAAGAGATATAGGCACTATTGTGTTATGATGTCTCTCATTCAAAGTTAGACATCTCAAATGGGCGTAGATGAACTGCATCCTGTAAGACCCTATTTTTGTCTGTTGACTATAAAGGGAGTCTGAAATAACCAACCCTGCTGAAGATGCTGCACCAGTTGCCTAACGTCTGCCTTCAGCCTTTGAATCTTGTCCTCATATTTTCTGATAGAGTGGATGAATTTCTATTCCCTTGTAAAGTGCTGTCATTTTCTCTCTTAATCACCTTTGAGGAACAAATTGGAGTGATTGGCTGGAATCTTCATAAGGCACATCTTTAAAACGCTTTAGCCATTCTTCGAGTTCCACTCTGATTTCCAGTGTCCCGCTTGACCTCAGAGCTGGGTACACTGAACCAGCAGTAGTCATATGATTCTCACCATGTTTTTAGTACAGGTCCGTTCAAACATTCAAAGATTGCATTTGTGTTTTGGCCAAAGTGCAGCACTGCAAGTTTGCTATCAAATCACGACCCATGATCTGTCAGAGTCATGGGTGCCTGAGGGGATTCTCTGCCTATGGAGCATCCCTTAAGACAGTTGCTTGATGTTTATTGCCATTGACATTTTGACAATACCGGTTTTGATTAAACTTGCATTTTGATTTCTTCATCTTCTATCTTCCTAGTCCAAATGTTAGTACCCATCGAAATACTTTATGTATAGTTAAGCAGTTCTACCACTCCTATTACTGCTATGAAAAACTGCATCATGTTAGGACATCAACTTAATTTGATAGGATTTATTTTTCATAAATCCATGTTGATTATCATTAATGATATATAATTCTACTTTGTTCCTAATCCTTTTATCAATCACATTGTTATTTTACTAGGGTCAGTATCAGACTGATAGAATGGGGTTGACCTATTTGTTTACCCTTTAGCCTGGGATACTAATATGACATCACAATTTGTCCATGCTCTTCTTCTTTTTCCAATTTTCTTTCACCTTTGAGTGTTGAGGGGTTTTGAAGTCCTGATGCACCTCTGTCTTCAGCTTGCCTAGTACCTTGCCTAGTACAGCACTAATATTCTGAGTGGAGTCACAAAGAAGTCACAGCATGAAGGAGTCAGAAATGTAAGATAATCAACAGTCCAAATGCTTATGCCACAAACATCATTGTTGCTTAAGAGTTGTAGTGTTAAGGGTTTTCATCCTCCGGTAACGTGAAAATGTTTGGTGGGAAGCTTGGAAACTAGGCTTTAGAACGGGAGCAGTGATTTCAAGAAAAGTTGTTGTTTGTCTGCAGATCCATAAAGGCGAATAGTTTTGACAAAAGTTTAAGCCATGTATGGACTGTCTATATTATTAAAGCCTAAGTTAATGGTTCCTAAATTGTAGTTTGTGGATCCTGATGATCTCTGAGGCCATGGTAAGTACCCTTCGTATTTCACTGGCACATCAGATTTGCCAGCTGCGATGTGATATCTTGTCTTATATGGGGAAAATGCTGTGATGCTGATGTGCGTGCTGGGAGTAGCCCACCTTCTTCAGCCCCTTTGAACACTGACCCTTCACCCCGTGGCCCAATCTCCCATCATGCATAGGATCACAGCACACTACTTTCTTTTCTGACATACCTCTCAGACCACCAGATATGATGGGCTCTGCTACTACACTCCTCATGGCTCTGAAATGGTCCATGGGAAAAAACACACAGGGAACTAAATGTGTGGAAGAGCTGCTTGGTGGTTGTCCTAGGACCTAGGGATGAGCTCTTGAGAGGAATGACTGGAGTGTCCTTAGCTGTTTGCAGCCCAGAGACTTCTGCAAAACAGGCCTAATTATCACAGAACAGTCACTTAGAGGCACTGAAAGGCATTGCTGTTTGCTGTTAAAAAAGGGTGTGGACCAAGATATACTGCTAGATTTTTGGAGACATAATTAAGAGGCCATCTGCAATGTAAACAGTCCCAATAAAGTTGGCAGAGTCACTGCCAGAAGCTAGATAGTGAAAACCAACTGAGCTTATGTTAGCCCACTGGCTACATTAGTTTATTGTCTTGAAGTTAAATCCTTTGCAAATGATTTAATGATGTTGTGGATATTGGCTTTTTAGTTGTGCCTTTGGTTTATATCAGGCTAAAAAGATTTTGGAGACAAAGGAGTAAACCTATAGACCTGTCCGACTGGTTGATCTTGGAGGCAGCACAACTATCTAAATGAAAAATATCCTTCTAAGGATATTTTATGATGGAAATTGAGTTGTTTAGTGGCAGGAAATGGATATTATCTGGTGGAAGCTATTGCCAAGGTCCTTCCATTATTCACAGAATCAACATATTCCTAGCTCTAGGGAGAGGTACTCCACCAAGCAGGTTTACAACCCAGGAGTTATTTCTCTGGGAACAATAGGAAGTTCAGAAATGTCGAGAAACCTGTGAAGGGAATGGAATAGTTGCTCTCCAGGATAGTTGTTTGTGAACAGCTTCGGTGCTCCCTGTGGGAGGCTCCAGGCATGTCTCTGCTGGCAGGATCCAATGCTCATGTCACCCTGAACACCTACGCAGCAGGGTGCTCTCGCCAGCTGGGGACTCCAAGCCTGGAGGGCAGCCACTGGAGTTGGACCTGTGTTGTGTGTGTGAATCCGACGGACCATACCTGTGGTTCAGCAGAAAGATTGAGGTCTAGCAGGGAGATCTGCCTGGTTTGGGATAAGGACTCGCACCACCCGGGTCTCTTCTGCCTCACAATGTACAGTGTTGATTGCCATATCAACAGCCCAAAGCAGCAGATTTTAGCTCTGATGGAGAGATGATGGAAAAAGCAAACCAGACAACGGAAAGGGTCATTCAGGGCCGCCAAGAATCTGCTTTGAAGAGCGTGTTGGTGTCTGGCAGGTAATACTTTGAAAGCCTACCTTCACTCAAAGAGGGGTTTAAGGCCACCTTGATGCTGGTTTTCAAACAGAGTAGCAGCTAATAGTGCACCTCGGGAGAAGCAAAATGGAAAAAAACCCTAAAACACACAAACCCTTTAGAAACCGAGGGCTTGCTGGTGCACATGCTGCTCTGCTGTGAATTTTATGTCTGCCTGTAGATCAGAACAGGAAGCAAGGCTTTGAGAGCTTTTGTCAGAAAACCTCAAAGCTTTAGATGGTATTATAAATGTCAAGTATAATTTAAAAAGGAGGAAAGTACCAGACTCTGTTCCGTACAAGACAATAGGGACTTTATAATATTACAGGAAGCTACATGTGAGAATTACAGAGAAGTTAAGGTCTGTGGTATTAATGCACTGTAATAACTGAGCTCTCAACACATTCAATTTATCCCTCTTTCAGTATATTCCCAGGCACATACAGTATCACGCTGCTTGAACTGTGGAGTGTGGACTTGTCATTTAAAAAGCACGTAAAGAGAATTTTTTCCCCACGTTCTGGTCCTAAGTGAAAAGGTTAAAATAAAGCAATCAAAACCAAGCTCTTATGCTTGATTGTATGTCAGCTAAGTTGGTCAGTAGAAAGCATTGTCTTTAGCTGCTGGTCTTGAAAAAATGAAAGAAACAGCGATGTTAGGAGGACGAAGAGTGGGAAGGTAGGCTATTTCTGGACCCTGCACAAGAGGTGAGCTGGTAATTGTTCATATCTCAAAGATGTTTGAAATAAGCAGGGAAGTAAAAACTTCTACCTCAGACCTGGATATGTGCTGAACATAAAAAGCTAAGATTACAATATGCTTGGACACAGTGTAGGAAGCTCAGAATAAGAAGTGACCCTGGAAATACTTCGGCAATCTGCCACTCCTTCGCTGCTGGCCTTGTACCAACCATCCATGATTCTGTCTTGGCTGAACTGAAGCAGAACCTATTATAATCCACCCAAGACTAAATTGTCTGTAGATAATTGGACAGTGGAGAAAGTGAATTATAAAGTACAAATGTATCCATGGGAGAATATAAAAAACACATTAAGGAGTCCTGAACAAGTGTTCTATCTACCTTATTCAGCAGCCTTTTGAGAGCATTTTTTTTTGTTCTTTGTTTCTTACCATAGGGTGTTGTGGCGAAGATTTCTGAGCTGATAATATACATGGCCCGAAAGCACTATGTTAAACCTTTCAGAATTTTTTTCTGTTTTATACCAGTACGCCAATGTTGACTGTGTATAAAGATGGATATGTGAAATAAAAAAAAAAAAATTCAAGTTGTCTGTAAGCTGAGAGAGAGAATAACAAGTGGTGTGGGCTACCAGAGCCTACTGGGGCTATTTCTAGGCTTTATTTTGTTGCTGTGAAATGTTTATCCAGCCTAATGAGTAGTAGGGGGAGAAGGTATCCTGTAAACTTAAGGAACATCTTGCCATTCTAAAAACATTCATTTATGAGCTCAAGAAGAAAACCCCCTTTGTCACCTTTTTCAAGTATTATCCTTTCTCACTAGCCTTGCTAGAACATGCCAACTCTCTCAGACCAATAAATATGAGAACAGCAGATGCGATGAGGCTAAAATTTCCGGAATTACTGGTGAGCACAAGGCTGAGCTGTTGCTTACAGCTGCCTTGTGTTCTCACAACAAGAATAAATGCCAGTCTGCATGGCAGGCTGCAGCATGGCTCAGGATCCCCAGTGCTCCTTTTCCTTCTATAAAGATTGTTTCTGACTATCGACTTTTTTTCTGATCACATCCCTCTTTGGAAAAGAGTCATGGGGAATGTCTCCTCAGTGGACTCAGTCACCTGCTCTGCCCCGCTCCTTGGGCACTTGTCTGTCCCTCTTGCTCTTCCCTTAGTGACCGAAGCAATGCCCAGAAGGGGACTTACCAGCCTTTTCTGACAACTCTCTCAAAGCTCGCTTGTCTCTGCCTGCATTTGTGGTAATCTCTAGTAGCAATCTTCCCAGGTCTAACCTAAAGCCTACTGCAGCCTGTGAGCCAGTGGGTCTATTCCTGCAGCTAAACTGAAGCACGGGCATGATGGGTCAGGGACTGGACACGGACATAGCAGAGGGAGGTTCCTGCAGGTCAGTAAGGATGTGACTCTGGAAGAGAAGCAGTCAAAAGGGTAGTATAGGTTGGTGCGAATCGAAATTCACTTCCCAGCTGATGCCAGCGGGACTTGGTGCGCTCATTGTACAGGCATGTGTAAATGCTTCTCTGAACTGTGTCTTCTGTTGGTAGGGGAGGAACAAGAGAGTAGAAGAAAGAGCATTATTGTCAGAAACTATTTTGAAGCATTATAAAACTAGCTTCTTTTTAAGTCCAAGAAGTTAAACTTCACAGAGATATTTTGATGATTTACACTTGCAGGTTGAGATTTATCATGTCAGCGACTTGCACTTGCTTAGTATTACTTTCCTAACTGTGCTGAATCTCTATATCTTTAGGTTTTATTAGTCAGATCAAATTCCTAGTGCCTGGAGTAGGATTTGTATAGGCACAGAACGAGGAAGATGATTGAAGTCTGGGTAATCGTTATTATTTCAGCTCTGCTTTCATGCATTCAGAGGTCATAAAAATCATCCCTTGCTGCAGATATTATTTTTCACACACTAAAAGGAAAGATTAGAGCGGGTTTTCTTTTTTTGTCCTGGACTTAGCAAAAGACTTTCAGGAAGCATATTTCCCTTTCTCAAAACAAAAACATGAAGTGATTGAAATGCAGGGAATCATTTTCATATTGTTCATTTCCCACTGCAGCTCAAACAGATCGCACTTTGGACCTCCCCAGATCATAGAGGTTTTGATAATGCTAAAGATATGCTCAAGATCCAGTCACCCTTGAGTTAAAAGGATGCAAACTGTGTCTAGCAAACATGTCATTTCCATAGGAGATTTGAATTGGTTTGCTTTTCTAGTGCTGTTGCAAAACAGGCACACAGAACCACCTCACAAGCAAAACAGAGGCATCAAAAAGACAATATACCTTCCTTCCTGAGGCAGATATTTCAGGAGTTGGGGAAACACAGCTTCCTGTGTTCTCACACGGATTTAGATAATGAAACTCTTAACTGATTCAGAAAGAATAGAGCATTACACAGTTGCTTGAAAATATTACTATGTTATTGTACAACGTGCCGTAGCATTAAACTGCCAGCTGTAGTGAAATCTTCTGTGTACATGTCCTAGAAAACAATCATAACCCCCAGGCTGCGACTGGTCTTTCCACAATGTACTCAGGCTGGGATGGGAGGAGCTGGAGAAGAGTGGCAGATGGGAAGAAAAAAAAAAAAGGTGTAGCAATAGTGAATGTAAAGAGGTTAGAAAAGGCTGGTTCATTTCTATTCTTTTAAAGATGTGATTATAGATGGGGCTGGTAGCTTTGATTATCATTAAAGTCATGTGATACCTGGCAGCTCAGTATTCTGTTTTTAATTATTACTCGTGTTCTCAAGGCTCAACTATGTAGGCTGAAATTTTCAATGTGGTGTGTGGTAATAGGCAAATGAGGCCAGAATGGCGCTTTTTTTTTCCCTCAAAGAAGAGTTCAAGATAAAGTCAAAATTTAAAGAAAATTATTATCACTTTAGTGATTTTTCTTTTTTTTTTTTTTTTTAATGCTGTAATTTCCATGCTTCCCTCTGCTTTGTAGCAGAGATTCAAAATACAGTAGGAAATGGTTGCTTTTCTATCAAAGATGGCTCTTTTCCACCCCTCTGAAAATCTCTCCAGGCTTGCTAAGCCACGTGAAATCTGCATTTTGCACAAATTGGAGGTAGAAACTTGTGGGTCTTTTGAGAGTTCAAATCTCCTGAAGATATCTTCCTCACTGGCCATCTTCCAGGCCTGGCAATGTCCTCATGTGCATGCTCCATCCCTGCAGAGCATCTGAGTCTCCGGCGGGCTGGAAAGCAGCATCTCCTGTGGCTGTGCCTTCAGCTGCCGTGGGCTGAGCTGGGGGCAGCTGCTGGAGGTGAGGACGGGATGGGGAATAGCTCTCCTGTTCATGATCTTTTCCTCATGCCCCACTCATATGGAGGAGAAAGGTGTCTTACACAGATGCGGGGCGGGGGGGGGCGGATAAAATAAGGACCTCAGCATGTAAAGGTGACAAGAGGGGAGAGAAACAGTGTTGGGAGGTTGAGGGGGGGAAGTTCAGTTTAGGTGGACGAAGGAACTAGCAGAGAGGGAGGTGGATGGGAAGGCAACTGGGGTCAGATATGTGGCTGAAGAAAAGGGGAGGCTGGGACTGACTGAACAAGGAAAACTGGAAACAGCGAAGGGAGGGAGATGGTCTGGAATATAGACTAGGACCACTGGGATGCAGTGGCATGAACTGGGTAGATGAGCATGACACAGCTTGAGCCAGCGGTAAGGAAGATAGGTGGGGACAGAGGCATTTTGGAAGGGTTTGGTGGAAATATTGGCCGATATAGTCATACTTGCCCTTCAGATCCAGAATTCCTGAATTTTATCAGCTCTCTTGCTACTGGCAGGTCATTTCTGTGCTGTCCAGTCTGCATTGTTTCCATTCTGTCACAGTTCTTTTAAACAAGGCTTAGGTGGTTCAAAAGGAAGAAAAGTTCTGCAAAAGTTCAGACTTCCGATATCTTGAATTCTATGATGATGATGTTATCTGAAAGCTCATGGTGTGTAATTCTCTACCCAGCATATGCTATACTGTACAGATAGATGAGTCCATCTCCAAATTTCTTTCAGTCCAAAAGCAAGATGAAGTGAAAGGCTAATGCAATAAAAAAGGATCAGGAAGGTACATGGCAGCAGTGGCTACACACATGATGATGGCAGGGGCTGCATAGGCCAAATCTGTTTTCTATGCATAGAGAGACAAGCAAATATCTTTTTTTTTTTTTCCTCCCTCCTAAGTTTCTGCAAACCTGTTTATCCCTGTGAGGCGGAGCTGGAAGCAGCAAAGAGCACTCACAGGACGGCCACGAGTCTTTGAGTCAGAGCAGAACTTAAAACATGATGTTTGAGGTCCATGTGGCCCGGTGCAATGGAAACGTTCAGTGTCCAAGGTTGAATGCGTCCTTCCCCACATGAACAAGGAGAAGGGTGAGAGCCTTTTCTCTTCAGACAGGAGCCTGACCTGGGAAATGTTAGCTCCTTCTCGGGGTCCTGGTGAAAGATCCATTAAGCAGGCATGCTGTGCTGCTTCTACTTCAAAATAGCCACCTTTGTTTCCAAGCATGTGAGAACATGGAGAACCATAACCACTCACGCTAATGGGGATTTGGCAGTATGATCTCTGAACACCTGAGGGTTTCTCAGTGCAAGATGGCAATATTGCAGTACTTTGGGAAAACAGCAGAAAGGGCAGGCTCTGACTGGAAATGAATTCCTAGACCTCTTGAAATATTTTTGTTACTGCTGATACCTCTATGTAAGAGAAATGGGACTTTTTGTCTTTTACTTGGTTCATGTCAGAGCCTTGCTGGAAAGCAGAACACAAGACAGCTGTTATCAAGAGTCTTGAGTTCATATTCACTTGCAACATTTGATGTACATGGTGGTGAGTAGTGCTGAGCAAGCATTGCATCAGTGGCGCCGCGTGTCGGGCTTGCCCATTGCCTCTCAGCATCAGGCCTGAGACAGCTTTTGGATAAACAATTTGTCCTGTCTTCGAGGGCATTACCATGTCAGGTTTCTACTTGACTAGAAACAAGACCTTGCTGAAAAACAGCTATTGAACTTGGGTTAATAGCAAAATCATGGAACTTTAAAGCAATTACAAGATTGCCTCTGAACAAGCCAGCCAAGGTAAGGTAAGGCTGCACTATGAGTCTATGGAGGATGGGATAACTCTAATTTTAATGGGGGTTTCTGCTAGCTAATTCTGCTGTAGAATGAGGGTCCCTGTTTGTCTAACTTTTCTTCTACCATTTCCTTTTTCTCAGTTCAACAGAATTAGAACTGATGTGTAAAGTGCTTATATTACTAGGAACAACAGTAGGAAACCCTTTGTTAACCTTAATTTCCCATCTAATATTTCTCTGCAGCGTCAGCCAGTCTCCAAGGAGATAGGGTTGTTGACAATAACTCCAAATTGCTATGTAACTGTCAGATTGTGCAGCTTCTGAAGAGCAATTTGTTGATTTTGCCCCTGCTCATTTGCTGGTGGTTGCTGGGTTTTTTTTTCTTTTCCCCAGAGATCATGCAATATCCAGAAGTTCTCACATCTCTTGAATGTTAAGTAAATGACAGACACGAGTTTCCTACCTAAGAAACAGTACATTTCTATCAAGGGCTAAATCCAGCAGGTTGCTGAGATCCTACTGTAAAGCACTGAGAATCCTGCACTTTTTAGAAAGCCAAGAGAAGGTGAGAGTACTCAGTACCATAGGAGTTATACAGTTAGTTGCAGGATCTATAATTTGTCTTTTAAGATGAAATCCTAAGATATGCAGAAACCCTACTTGCCAGCACAAAAAACTGAAGGTGTCCAGCATGATACACAGTCCCATTTCTGGACAGCATGGAGGTGGGTCTGAGAGTCCACATAGCTCTACGGAACGTACCCAGAAGCAGCACAGGCATTCTGTGTCTGTGAAACTCTCTTGGTAATTACAACACCCTGAAGTGTTTGTTCAGTTTTGCTGTTTTACACAGTCCTGTTCGTGAAAGAACCTCAACAGTTCATGAAGGAAATGTTTGACTCGGTGAAACGTTGACTTTTCTAAATGTATTTGGTTCAACAATTGTAATCTTCCAACAGAGCCCGTGTCATTTTCCTCACCACCTTTCTCTCCTACCTGTGGTACCTGTTCTCCAGGGCTGTTGGTGTGACTTTCATTTTCCTGGCAGGAGGGAGTGTCAAGATTTTGGAACTATCATATTTATTTTTTATTCAGGAATGGTAAGAAAGTGGTCTGCTCAAGATGTTTCACCCATCACTGAAGTAAGAAAGCAAAACAGAGGCCCAAAATAAGAACAAGTCTTATCTCTGTGGCGGAAGAGCTTTTCCACCCCCTGGAAAGGTGGCAGGTGAAAGAGGAATAAAACTCAGGTCTAAATTGTCATTCAAGCTCCATCCAACTCCATAAAAAGAATGTAACTTCGCAGGAGCCACGTTTTATGTGAATGAAAACACAGTCAGGTTTAGTATTTTGGTATTTTAACTGCTCTTAGCCATTAAATAGATTTATAGAGGCTGGAAAATTCAAACTTAGTTGTTGGAACATCAACATACTCTTGACAAGGAAAAATAAAATACATAAGAACATGAAAAGAAAAAGATGCAAGGTAAGGAACAAACCAAAGTTGAAGTATTCCTTTGCTTCACTCCTGAAGGAAAAAAAGTGAGGCAATTCATAGAAACAGTGACTCAGAACAGTAATCATTAGTGAAAGAAATAATTAGTTTATGATTAGCCTTTTTTTCCTGTGTGTTCTCATGTTTGGGTAAAGCATATTGTTCTTACAAATGTTGAGCGGACATTTATCACATCCTCTGTCATAATTATTAGTGACAAGTCAAGTCTGAATGAAAACAAATGGAAGAAGTAAGTGTTTATCTCACTGTGAATTCTTTCTGATAATGTCTCATGAAATTCTTTCCATCTTGTACTTGCGGGAACTGAAGGAGCATTTTGGCCCTGGGACGTACTGGGTGTATTACCATAGTTAATTGAAAAGAGCATCCCCTTTAACTCCTCTAACAGTAGAAGGAAGAGTCCAATTTCATTCCTGGGAACTTTGCACTTCTATTGTTTTCACACTTTTTAAAAAAATTTGAATTGCACTTAGTTGAATAGTACAAGGTACCCATTTAGTTAGTCCCTCTGACTTGCTCATAGAGCATCCAAAAGTGTTGTGAAGATTTATACTGGAGAGTTAAGCCTGGATGAGTTTCCTCCCCATATGAACTGGTTTTTCCAGAGGAGGAAAAGTAAGAGAAGAGCTAGGATTCCCTCTGATGGGTACGCGACCTGGGAGGTGGGGCACTGTGTTTTGAGGAGTACCCCAGTGCCCTAAAAGGCGAGAAGAGATGGAACCTCTGGCACTACTGCTCATTCACAACTTTTCTTGCTAGTGGTGTGTTGGTGTTGGGAGTTGTACTGGGTATCAGCAGAGGAAGGAAACAAACCTGTTCAACAGAGAACAGGATTAATGCTATTACCACGTTTGCTCCCAGAGACTAGACTGGACTAAGACAAAGAGGCCTTAAAGGGGGAGACCATCAGAAGAGCCTTGTAATGGTCACTCCTTTTGACCCTTGAGGTAAAACGCCTGTGGATTTCAGAGACAGCTTTATCCTAAGGATCCTGAACTGATCCTTCATTTCTGAAGCCAACTGGCCCTGGGGCAACCTGAATCAGAACTGCTTGTTTTTCATAATGTTTAGGTAACTTACTTGAGGTAACATAGGTTTAGGTAAACTTTTTTTTTTTTTTTTTGCTACTCTAAGTTTTACATTAGGTACAGGCTGAATCAACATTTCCCATGGGTTTAAGAAATGCAGTACATGAGCACTAGGCAGTGTGTCTGATAACGAGGCATGGACTTGGTTGATCTTCATGCTGTTGTGTGAGAACCACTGGAGATCACTGTGTGGAGCACTGGGACACTGTAAGTGTTTGGCTGTGGGGAGATGAGGTGAGTTCAAGCTGATCACATGAGTCCTCCTGGGCTTTCATCACCTCTTCATTGCAGGGCTCCTCTCCAGAACATGCCTGTTGAACTGGGAGAATACAGAGACCGAGGGAGAAGAAGTAATTTCAGAGGCACAGCTGAAGTTTTGGGCAATGAACCCCAGTGACTGGCTGTTAAAGGCAGTCTGCTTTGAAGGGGGAAGGACATTTTCACAGGCAGGCCCAAGAAAGCTGCTTTTCACCTACAAAATGTGCCAAAAAGGAGAGTTATCTTTATCTGCTTTGAAACCTACCAATCAACATGAAACAAATCACCGAATCAACAGATTTCTGTGTGATTGCTCTAAAGCCAAGTGCCTTAAACTTTCTGCAGTTTTAACAGTCTCAGGAGCTTGGTTTGGGCTCCTAAAAGCTGAGTGCACCAATGGTAAAGAAAGGTCTCACCTCTCCTTAGCCTGTTAAGAAATGTCCTTGGTTTCCTTTTAGACTCCAGCAATGCTGACTTCTAGATGCCTTGTTATGGGGTGGGGTTGTTCAGATGTGGGGATGGCAGAGTTGGGAGCCTGAGCATAAAGTCTGAAACTTCAGGGAAATCAAGCCTACACGGCAAGCCTATGATTTGGGTGGCAGTTTGAGCAGGTTAGGTAGGGATTATATACCCAGAACATGAACATAAAATCTGAGTCCTGTCCAGCACAGTGGGCTGTTGTGTAGCAGCAGGGTCGGGTAGGTCAGATAGTCTGTGGGTGATGGTGGTTGGACCCCATAACATGTCTGTGGTAAAAGGAACCACCTCTGGGACTCGGTCACTTCTCTTGCTGCCTTGGGACCTCTGTATAACCCTATCCATAACATCATTCTCTGGTTTGCAGAAATTTGGTGCCAGTAGTATGCAAAGGCAGTGGGAACGTTATTGGAGCTGGTTCCAATATTTTTTCTTGCATGTTTTTTTTTCTGGCTCTTCTTCTTGTGACCTTGCTTGAGAGCAGCTCAGAGATTCCTCCCCCTGCATTAATTTGCTCTCATATTCAGCACCTTGAAGGTGTTTTTATGTGATTGGTCATGCAGCTTTGCCAAGCTGAGGCCAGGACCTGTCTCTGGCCCATACAGAAACTCAGGGGGAAAGTTATGGATGCTGGTGTGGAAAGGGACCCTCGAGGCTGGTGCCAGCAGTTAGAGAGGTGCCAATAAACTCCCAAGCAGTCGCGTGTACTTGGGCATGAACAGAGGCTGAGCATTAACCTTTCATCTTTAAAAGCCAGCTGCTATTTAGTTTGCTTGCTTTTGGGGAGGTTTCCTCAGCAGATGAATCGAATTGTGAAAAGAAAGCAAAGACTTCTGGTTTTAGGCCACAGCCACTCTGGCAAAAATAGGGGAGAGAGAACTATTTGATGGTGAACTATATGAGGCTGAAATCAAAGGAGTTTGGGGAGCAACGAACCTGGCCATAGCAGCAAGTGATCCTTGGTGAGTCCGTGGCATCGCACCAGTTTGAAATGGACAGATCCGTATTTCAGATAATATGTTACATAATGGCCCTTAATCAAACAACTTTCCTGAGGTGAATGAACTGAGATTACTTTCAGGTCACACTGCTTTCTCTTTAATTTTCCAGTCCTCACTGAGCTGAAAATACAGTAAAAAAATATTTTTTTCACGTGGTATTTCAGTATTTCCCTCCCTCTGCAGAGGAAGCTGAGAAGAATGGGAAAATAAATAAAATCAAGTAAGTTTTTCTGGAGGATGAAAAGAG
The DNA here is from genome assembly GCF_026419915.1 of Harpia harpyja. Classification (NCBI taxonomy): domain Eukaryota; kingdom Metazoa; phylum Chordata; class Aves; order Accipitriformes; family Accipitridae; genus Harpia; species Harpia harpyja. Next base: position 34,303,086 of record NC_068943.1, read on the forward strand.
TTTAATTTGAGTTTTTGGGCAGAAGTTTGAATTGCTTTTTATTCTCTATGAGTTTATTTTCCTTCCAACCTGGCTCTGAACGCTGTGTACTTTCAAGATAACATTGTTAGAATCTTGTGAAATTTACACATAAACTGTCTTAAATGAAAGGGAATATTTAAGTTTGGAGATAGTTGTAGAGTGTCATGATCTAATTACAATAGCATTTTTGAAGGATAACAAGCGTCAAAAGAAACTGGATGTTATGGAAAATAAAAGTAGGGCCAAGAATCTAAGGCTAGCCAGAGAAATTAAACGTTGAGGCTTTTCCTTTGGAAGGTTTTAAATCAATTTAGTGTTGGTGAAAAGTGCCAGATTCATAGCAGAGGAAAATGATGCCTTTTATTTATTTACAGGCGAGGCTGGCATGCGCCAGTGACAGCATCTCTTCTTTAGACTATCGCTGTACTTTGACACTCAGCTGAACTGACCACCAGGAAAAGCAGCTGAAAAGTCCTTCTGTCTCTCTTCCCTTCTGTCCTCTGAGCTTGCCAGCAGCCTGACTACACTGTACTTTTGAAAGTGGTTTTGATCATGTGGATCTATCCATCAAGAGCTACGCAGAGACAAATGACTCCTCGCATTCAAGTCCAGGAACAGCTGTCAGATAGTTAAAAAAAAAATCTCAACTTTTTTTTTGTTTGTTTGTTTTTTATTTGCATGCAAATTTGAATGCCTGCGGATCAAGAGGTGGACTGGGGACAGTTTCTTTTTTTTGAGCACACAGTTCAGGCCTAGGTTTATTCATGATGCATTTCCACCATGCTTTGGGAATAGCAGGCAAGGAGACCTTCCACAAATATTAGCTGCCCTCCAGTGAGGCAACATGGTGAGGGGGCTAGCAAAAGAAAGTGGTGGTTTGCAAACAGCTTGCGAAGAGTACAGATTTTTGATGGCAATAACTGCGTCTTTTCTTAGTTCTTCAGAGCAGCTTTCTTTCAGGGCTGATCCTTCAAAATTGGCTGATGCAGTAGGATCTGCAAACTTTATACAGTCCCTGTGGGACTCCTTGTGGGAGTCCTCAGATGGTAGGTAAGTTGGAAGATCAGGAACTGTTCCATAAAATATAATTTTTTCATGAGGTTTTTACTTCCTACTAAGTGTAGAGCTGGGGCTGAATAAGGGAATTCAATTTTTGTTGGATTTTCAGTGAGTAGCTGAAAAGAGAGTCCTTTCATAGGGTCCAGTTTCAGTGGTGGGGCTTGATTGCACCGTGAGGAATGCCTGGCTACCTGGAAGCCTCCTTAAAGCCCGTCTCCTCTCTGAAACACAGAGTTCAAAGCATCCTATGGCTCGTGCAGAAGGTGTTGAGGTATCGTCTCATTTTGAAGGAGAGTCCCAAGCCTTGTAGGCTCAGACTCACGTTGCTGGCTGCTAAGAAATCAGGCCAGAGATGCTTAATACCTTGATGCCATTTGAAGAGCTGCACGCAGTGGAGGGGAAAAAGGCAGTGCCCGTCTGCAGCTGCAGATGACACAGCTCTGAGTCACCAGGGCTAATGGGAGCCACTGACTAACTGGGAGTTTCCAGGAGGCAGCCGCTTGCTGAGGAGGTGCGGGAAGGGAAGGTGTCTGTCGGGATCTTGCTCTCTCTCTCGCTGGCATGTGGCACCACGGACGCTGTGAAATTTGGCCTGGGATAAGGCAGGGTAGCTGAACAGAGCCAGTCTCGTGTCTGGGAGTCCAGGGCCTGGGTATTAGAACAAAGGCTGAAAAGGAAATGGTGAGCTGGTTTGAAAATCAAACACAATAAGGCATTGCAAGGAAAGACCAGAAGGGAAAATAGTGCTCAGAGGGCTGTTCTCAAACGTCTGAAATCAAGTTCCTAGGAAAGGGACAGAAATAAACAGCAGGGTGAGGGGGCTCAGGAGCCGTTGGGGCCCCGGCGTGGATGAGGGAAGGGTCTGGGTTTGTGCTGCCCGCTGCAGCCGGTGCCAGGGGGATGCCCGCTCCCCGTCTGAGCAGCCCCCTCGGGTCGCAGCCCCTTCCCAGAGAGTTTCTGCGCTGCGGCAGCCCTGGAAAACTCCCCGTGACCGATGGCATCGGGGAACTGCTTTGCTCTCCTGAGTGGAGAGGACGGTTCGCTGCAGGCAGCCCCCGGTTCCTGGGGTCTGGCTGGGGATGCTGTCCCGGGGTGGCTGGCCGGTAAGGGCTGGTGCCGGGGGTGGGAAGGGCCGATGGCCAGCAGCCTCCCCCAGGGAAAGGTTCTCATGCAGAAATGTCACCGCTGGGTCTTTCAGGAGGGAGAGATGGCTCCCTGCAGAATTCAAGAGGAAAACGTGAAAGTATTCCCCCCCGCCTCCGATAATAAACTTGAAATGGCCAAAGGAAGAAGTACTTAGCACTCGCAAAAATGTTTGGCATATTGGAAAACCCTGGAGACGACAGCACTTCACTGGTTTGTATAGAGGCTCTGCGCTGGTAAAGGGCTTGCCAGCTTTTATGCACTGCCCCACCAATCTAAATTAATCTGAGATCTTTGGGACTGACTCCAAAGGTGATAAAGTCAGTCAGCTTTCATTTCCTCTCATTCTTTGATCTCTCTCCTGAGGCTGCCTTCAGTGGAACATAATGAATTGATTTTATTGTTATTCTTGATGATGAGATGACATGGCCCCAGTGGGAGTAGAACAGAAATCATGAGGGGTTTTTTGTTCTTTTTTTTTTTTTTTCTCCAAACAAGATTTCAAGAATGTTAATTTACTGGACTGTGTTTTAGGGAGGCTGCATTGCTCTCTGCTGATCTCTCTTCATTCACGTGGAAGCTGGGGCTTCTTTTTGAGGTGTCTATAGCTGGGTGGTGTGAAGCTGGACCTCTGAAACTCTGCAGTTACTTTTGTGATCCATCCCTCCTCTACTCTTGAAAGAAAAATATAGAGAGTGGTTATCAAACCCAAGATTTTGTGTTTCTGTGATGGGCAAAATATATTTTTCTTGAGAAAAGAATGTATTTGTGGATTGCCCATATATGCCAAGTAATTAAATAAATAATTTTGAACAATCTTTACATGCATTTTTTTCCATGCACCTTATAGAAAACTTACAGTACTTTTTCTTATTTCATATTTTCATGTTTTAAGATTATTTAACAAGATCTCGCTGTAGTCAGCTCTAAATCTTTGTCCCTTTGGACACTGGGTTTTGGCTGGATGACTTTGGCACTAAAGCACAGCATTATAACCAATGTCACTAGGCTGAATCTTCTGAGATTGTCAGTGACATTAAAGAGCCTGGCAGCTGTTCGACAGCTGAGGTAAAGAGAGTTTTACCGGACTGGTCTCACTCTTTTGAATCAGGGTTGCCATCTCTACCGGCAATTTAGTAAGGAAGACTTTTACTGTTCCTGCCTGTGAGACAGGATCTCTTTGAGCATACGGAAATGTCTCCTCCCAGTTTTCTGACCTCCCAAGAGAAAAGAAATGTCTTAAAGTCACGTTACGCTTCTCTGAAATGTGCCTGTGTTGTGCCAGTGTATACAATAGTACCTTTGACTAGTTAACTTTCCAACATGTATCTTCTCGTGTTTTGTTCATATATCGAGTGATGAGGAAAACAGTGAGACTGAAGACTTCTGGAGGCTCTCTTTTTTTTTTTTCCCTCAATGTGGTGGTAGTCTGAGGTTTTATAAGTGCTGAGGCTGGTGAAAAAAACCCGCCTACCAAAAAGCTGCTTATACCAAACCAACACAGTTTCTTTGTCCATCCAGTGCCTAGTTCCGCACTCCTGCTATCTGACCTACTATAAGCTCAGGTATTTGCAGTAATGGTTACTCTGAGATTGTCTACACAAGGAGCAATAAATGAGGGGATTAGTCAGTCCAGAAATAATTGCTTAAATGATTTAAGTATTTACTAAGTATTGAATTATTTAAATGGTTAGGGATTATGTAACCAGCTCCTCCCACCACTTTGCTCTGAGGTAGAAGGATTAATGTAGGTTTCCTACTCCCAGGTACCTGCCCAAGCCAATTCTTCATCTGGTAATGGCTCATAACCCTAACCAGCAGCAAGCTTTACAGCCTGTCTTGCTTCCTCTGCCTTCACTTCTCTGTGGATGCTTTCGGTAGGTCTCTGGACGTCTACCTGCAAAGAAACATACTCCATCCTAAAAGGAAAGGAAGCAGCATCGCCCTTGGGAAGGCCTGAAGGAAGCCGCAGAGGGAGTGGGTGTGAAGCTCCTCATAAATGGGTACCTAGGTGGGGCCTTCCTGGGGTACCAATCTCTGCAGGCAACTGCCTTTTCACAAACCGACTGTGCCCCATCTTGGAACTAAATTCATTTTTTACCCCCTTTCTGTTGAAAGGCTGTTCCAGAGTCAGCCTCCAGCTCTCTTCTTATCACCAGTCTGAATATATCCAAGCTGGATTTACATCCAAACCAAATTTACATCTTTGTCCTAATACTGCCTTTTATCCTCAATAACTCTGCTCCTTGCCTGGTGCTTTCAGTGATATGTACAAACAGGAATCATAACGTTTCTTTTAAACTCAACTCATATGATGGACTCTTCATGTCTCTCATTATCTTAGCCTGATTTTGTACTTCAGTACCTCTTCAAGGTGAAGCTAACATTTCTTGGGCATGGGTGACTGAGTTAGACATGCAAACATCACTTTTCTACCCATCAGAAAGTAAAAAAAATCCCCATCCACATCAAATGTAGGAACTATTAGGAGTGGAATAGAGAACACAACATCTTTATGCCACTGTTTAAACCTGTGACTTGATCATGCCTTGAATGCTTAGTGCAGTCCTGCTCTCCTTAGCTTAGAAAGGGTGTATTGAAACTGGGAGTAGGGCAGCAGGAATGATCAGGGATATGGACGGACTGAATACTGGGGGCCTGTTCAGCCTGGAAGAGGGGCCACTTGGGAAGATACGATAGAGGTCTAAAAAAATTGGGAAAAGGTTGATGTAGATTGACTGTTCCTTGTTTCATCCCGTGCAACAGTTAGGGGCCACATGATGAAATTATGAGGAACTAGGTTCAAAACAAAAAAGGGGGTGATTCTTCATGTGATAAACAGTAAATGTGAGGAAGTCCTTGCTGAAGGACACAGTGGATTCCAGGAATTTACACTGGCTCAAGGGTAGATTGAGAATCATTTGGAAGATAAATCCATTGTGGGTTGCTTAATAGTCAAACCACAACGAGTGAAGGAAATCCCCTGAGCTGAAAATGTTTCAAGGCTGTGGGAGTATCAGAGGGAAGTCTTACATGTGCTTGTTCTATTCTTATCCTTCCTGTTCTTACGCTGGCCACCGTTGAAGAAATGGTAATGGGGTAGGAGGACCCTTGGTCTGAATTAGCATGGTCTTTTGTATGTTATTACCATTCTGTGTTGCACCACTGCTTTATGCAATGACAGCAATTACCTGTCTCCTCTGGAAATACCTTGACTGACATATCCTAGAATCACATTTGCTTTTTCTTGTAGTTGCATCACTTGGTAGCTTAAGTCATCCTATAATTAACCAATGCTCCTTGCTTCTTTTCCTCCTCAGTCATTTCCAGTTAATGAGCTCTCACCTTAGGGTAGCAGTTCTTACTATTGCTCCATGAATATATGATCTTGTGTTGAGTAGCTTTGAATTTCATCCCATTTTTGTGTCTCCAGTCACCTTGCTCCTCCAGTTCTTGGCTTTGCAAGCCTCCCCTAGAAAAATGAGAACTGTCTCCTTTATGCTATGAGCAAATATCAGCAGCACACTCGCTTTGTATAACAAGATCACTTGCAAAAACATTAAACAAGATGGGGCCAAGGCTGCTCCCTGAGTAATTCTATTAGCAGCTTCTCTATGGACTGACGCTTCCCCTTTTGTCAAAACTCACTGCTGTCTCTTCTTCACCTACTTCCTTCCCACTTTGAAGTTCTGCTATTGGGGCCATGATTTTGCACAACCTGTGCGTGTGGAGGACCTGCTGGGCTGGGTCTTCAAAGGCAGGTAGCACTGGGTTAACCCCGCTCTACTGAAATCAGCTGCAGTCTCCCCATGCCTTTGACTTCAGTGCTGGTGATGATGGGCCAGCGTTAATATCACAGAAAAATGCCACTTGGGTCTCTTTTGAAAGAGCAGATCTACTTTCATAGCCAAATATTTGGTTTGATTCCTAAAAAACATGGAAAACTACATTAGATTCAAATTGTGGTGTTCACTTCTCTCCCATTTAGAAAAATGACAAAGTGGCACTTACAACCTTTGGTTAAAAATTCATTTGCTTCTGAACTACATTTGCCTATGCAACATTAATTAGTGGGCTGTGGTTAAAGCCAGAAGGCTTTGCTATCTCATTGCTATGGTTGCATGTAACGTGAGGTAAATTACAGGGATGCTGCTATATTCCTGCAAGTTAAGAGACATTTTTAAGGGGAACACACGACCCTTGAAAAAAGGGTGAGCAGAGCCTGGTTATTTTGCAGATGAAGATGAGGACAGCATTGTGAAGATGAGGACAGCACTTGTGAAGATGTCATCCCCAGGGACTGAAGTCCATTTTGGATCGGAGTTGCAGAAGTATCTAGCACCTGAATGTGCACTTGGGTGTTGCAGGTGATGGTTCCAGGGACCTGATTTCACTGAGAAGGGAACCCCTCCTGTGCTTGCATACCCATTCCCTTCCTTCCAGCCTTTTGGGTACTTCTCTATGTTGCGAGAGACATTTGAAATTGTCTAATAGGTATGTGTGAAGGTCCTGTGCAGCTATTTCTGTGCACATGGAGTAGCGCTACCCGGGCACCAGCACTTTAGGGGTTTGTGTCAGGGGAATGTGGCAGTGTAGGCACTTCCAGATGCTAATCCAGGTTTTTCCGGATGCTCATTTCCACGTGCCTCTTCTGTGGGGTTGCTCCTAGCTAAATTGCAACCCATCTTTAAGACTTTGTTTCTTAATCTGCAGAATAGGACCAAGAAGTAGTTTCAATATAAAGTCGTCAATCAATGTCACTCTTCGTCTCAGCAGAATGTTCCCTGTTTCTTCAAAGGTAGTGCTTTAAAAGAAAGTTTGGCAGACCTGGGGTCTGAAGCCATGTGCTCCCTCCCCAAATTCTTATTTACAGGAACTGGCCAAAAAAAAAAAAAAATTGGCTTTTGATGGAGTTGCCAAGAGAAGTAACGTGGGGCAGGACAAGTGCTGTAGTCAGAGAGCAAACAGAGCTCTTCAAAATTTCATCACGTATCACCTGCTTTTTTGGCAGGACTGCATAACATAACTGTAGCCTTAAAAAGTGAGCTCAGTGGAAGTGTGGTTAAGGAGGTGCATGTTCCAGAAACTTGTTTTGCATGCACGAGCATAGCTGTAGGATGGCTGCCCTCCCAGCCAGCCCCTTACCCTCTTGCCTGTGCTGCTCACTGTATGGACTCAATGGCGTGGCTCCAGGGAAAACTAAATTACTTGGGACTTATCAAAAGGTTGCTCGGTTACTTAATCATTGTAATAGCTCACTTGCAATTTCCTCCAACCTGTGGTATGTGTGTTTACCTCTTACAGAGACTCGAACAATGATACTCACCTTGATTACAATTGGATAGACTTTCCATTGGCACAAAGGGACAGAACGCCACAAGTTTTAGGACATGTACCTTCAAGTAGCAGTGCAGGGTCTATAGTTTAAACCATCTGCCTGCAGAGAAAGGGAATTTTTCTACTGTGTAGGCTCAGTAATTAATTGCCCTGTGGCTGTTCCTTGATTGCATACAATCCCATCTCTTTGCGAACACTTGCATTTAATTTGCAGGAGTGTGATAGAAGCTATTTAGTTACATTATCTATCATTGCTGATGTGCATGGCAAGGACTGTAATTTTACTGTCCCCAGTTTAAAAACAACTGTTTGGAGCATTTGGTGCTAGTGACACCGATTTCTAAACAACTTTAGAAACAGCCTTTCTTCCTCTCATGTCATCTGGTCAAGGGTGATTTACAATTATGCTTTCAGTGAGTGAATGAGAAGGGATTATGTTTTCCTCCTCTACTCGTGGCAATGACTTTTCCTCATTGCTAAAGGAAGTTCCAGCATGGTGGCAATGTCTCTGAGGTGTTACAATCCCTCAGCTAATACTTAGCACTTATCTCATGCTTTTGTGTTTGTAGATTTCCAAAGAGGGTAAATATTTTCACCTCTGTAAATGAGGCCGACAGAGACCTAGTCAAGTGAAATGATTTGTGCTGGAAAGAAAAAACACTCTTTCTGATGTTTATGCACTTGCCATCACCTCCAGCTTATTGTGAATCACAGTTCAACTCCTTCTAAGTGAATTAAAGTGGATGGAGCTCAGCACCTTCCTTCTGAGGTCCTTTATTCTTAGCTATGGTGAAGCAACATCTAATGGAAACAGGCTTTGTGAGCAGGTGCAAACCTAAATCTTACATATAAGGTAATACATAAGATTTATGCATCAAGACAACTAGGAAATAAATGGGGAACTTCAGGAACAGATGCAGTCTGTGAACATGCTTGAGCTGTAATCAGAGAAATGATGGCCACGTGTGCACTGCCCTAGTTAAGGTGTTCCCAAGGGCTGCCCCAGTGCCTCTCCTCTCCCTCCTGGAGCGGGTGGCTCTAAGAGAGACCTTCTGAGTGCGCATGGCAGCCTGTCTGGTGAAGTTTGCTGAGCTGTCAGAGGGCCTGGGTGGATCTGGCATCATGCTGCTTGTGAAGGGTAATTCCTCCTATTTATTGCCTGATGCAGCTGAGGGGCTGGGATCCTGCTTGTTAGTGGTGGTCTGTTATGTGTATTTTGCCCTGTAATAAGTGTTCTTCAGCATTTCCTTTCATCTAGCAGAGTCCCCTCTTGCCTCTGTACCCCACCGTGACACACAGGTAATCTCTCTGCAACACCACGGTGGCTGTAAAAGGCCTTCCCAAAACTGTGAACCTATGTATATCTCTTCCAGATGAAAAAGAGGGTATGGGATTTCTTGCAGGGCTATGTGACTCCCATAGGTGATGGGCTGCCTTGGCACAGTCTGAACAGCTCACTAAGGGTCTGACACCACAGCTGTGTGTCATGAGAAACACCCTAAGAGCATCTGTAGGGGTAAGACTAAAGGAAGGCAGGCAATTCTCCCAGAAGGCTCAGTGTGGGCACCTAGGGATGGGGATATGTAGGGCAAGTGTGCACTTTTCATGGGAAAGTTTTCCTGACTTCCAACAGCTATCTGCCTAGGCACTTCCTCAGCTGGGAGGGAGGCAAGTCTCCTTGTACTTAATAGCTATCAATAGGTTATATTTCTTTTTCCCAAGCTCTCGAAGTTTTCACAAGTGTTGCGAACTTGTTCGGTTGCTTTTTAAACTGTTTAGCATCCACAGTAGCCAGTTGTGAGGACACAGCTGAACTCTGTGTGTGTGTGAAGTATTTCTTTCTGTTTTAAATCTGCCATCTGCCAGTTTCATAAAATGCTCCCTAGTTCTTTGCATATGAGGCAAAAAATGAAGAAAAGTTCCCTGCCTTCTCTATACCGCTCAGGATTTGATACATGTCGTTATATATGATGTCATATTCCCCCTCAGTCCCTGTTTTTCTGGACTGAAGTGTTCTTGTCTCCTTGGCTATTGCTACTACAGAAGTTGCTTTGGTTTTTTGCCTTTATATCAGCCCTTCACTCTACCCTTTCCAATTCTGCTGTATACTTTTTGAGATGGAATGCCCAAAATATGCCACAGTATTCAAGATGTAGCTACACCATGATCATGTCTTGCCTGTGCTAAAGATACTTTGCATAGGCCTGAAGGCATGGGCATGCTGGGCTACAGGACGTTCATGCAGCTGCGTGCACTGTGCTGCACAGCTCTGTGTGGTCTCTGTTGGCCCTACCTCCCTGTTGGAGATGCCTGTGGGAGGAAGATGACCAGAGAGCACAAAATAAAAGAACGGTGCTTGCAAACTTTCCCACTTGGTGTAGCAAGGGACATGCTCACTTGGTAGGCTGAGGAGTCTCCAGAGACTAAGTAGGTGGTGGCTGGGGACCGAGGCTGGAGGATGCTGCCAGGGGGATCGTAACGGGAAAGTGCAGCACAGCCAGGAATACCTTCTTGCTCTGAGCAGTCACGTTTGATATCATCAGCAGTCTGTAAATCACTGTGGGTGCTGCTCCTTTGCTTCCGTTTAATCCGTTGGCTAAGACAGATGAAAACTGTGCTTAGAAGTAGATAAAAAGATTTAATCCTCTCCACTGATCATGATGTAATGAAGCCGAGTTCCTTTCTGTCCCTGGGTGAAATATAGTCCCCATTGATGTGTCCCTCTATAGAACAACTTTCTTATTCTTTCAGCTAGTTCAAAGAGCATGCTGGGCTCGATTTTCTTTTGAAAAAGACGGGATAAGAGGAAGAAAATGTCTCATGCCCATGCATGATGTCACCAACTCATCTTGCTAGCTTAGATTTTGCTTAGTAAAACAGACATTACTATGCTCTGCAGCCCTGGCCGTGGAGATGGGGACCAGACCCACTGTGCCTTGACCTCATTAAAACACCATTTTCGTAAATACTTCTAGTAATAACACAAATTAGGCACACCATCTTTTCTGCAAAGCATAGTATCAACTGGGGAAGAAAAAGATTAGTGATTGAAAGTAAAGAATGAGCTCTGTGGTGAATCAGCTGAAACTATTTAAGGGCATTGTAAGAGTTATTGTTCCAGATTAGGTCTATGGCAAATAGTTGTCAACACTAGGATCATTAATGCCTATTGGACCTATGCAGCAAGAGGCCGGTGTATGCAGAAGAAAACATGCCCTTCACATTTCCTAGTTATGCAAAGGAAGTACTTTATGGAAAGCTTCATTTAATCAAGATTTTATTTGACTATTTCAGATCACTTAGCAGAGCCCATTTGGTAGAAAATCTGCATAGTTTCAGATACTGAAAAATGTACACCTGTACGCATTCACCAGAGAATAGCTCGTGGCTGACACTATTAAAATTTATTCTGCGGGTGTATTCCCTTGAAGAGAAAGTCTTGGATCACGGGAGTGGGTAGTGTGAGCTCCTGGCTGATTCAGATGGGTGCTGGTCCTGACTCCAGGTCAGGTGGATCACAGCCCTTTTCTGTTTCTTTGTTTCTTAATCTGTAAAATGAGACAAATAAATTTCTGTGCAGGAGAGAGTCAGTGCTGTTGCTCATATCAGCAGGAAATGACTTCTTGACAGTTAAATCCACCCAGCTGAGGCCGTTCTTGGGTGATTCTCACAGAGCTGCTACGGCGAGCAGCTGGAGGAGGTGGAAAGCCTCCCTCAGCCCCGGTGTCTCTTGCTTTCCGCTCGCCTGGGGCATGCAAAGGTCGGTCATGCAAAGGCACTGCAGGTACAGCTTCAAGGGTTGTTTCCAGCAACCCTTTCCAGCCCATCCATTCCTCTATCACTGCAAGGAATGGGGTTTTGTGTGTGTGTGTAGCTTCAACTCCTCTCTGCCTGCCCAAAATAATGCCAGGTTTCTTTTTCCTACTATCACATGTGTTCTCTAGACGTATATGTTTCCGTATAACTACAACATGGCTAAAGGGCTTCTCTCACTAAGACAAACCTTGAAAGTCAGGGCGGTAACTAGGAATAAGTCACTGGGAGCTGCGCTGTATTTTTCACCCAGATGACACCTGCAGACCGTGCCCTTCCTGGGTAAGAGGCAGGAAGTCTTCGTAACCCAGCACATCAGCTACACGCTCATCCGTTCTGCACGCTATTAGTGTGACTTTCCTAAAAACACGTTGTTTTGTACGGAGGCGGTGGGGAGGGTCTGGCTGTAGGCTGCGAACAGCAGCCGTGAGATGGGTTTGTCCGCAGTGTTGAGGTTTGTGCCGGTAAGGTTAGCAGTCTTGCAACCTCAACTCTAAATTACAAAGGGTTTTGTACAGTAACTTGTCATATGAGTTTGCATCTGAGCTGATATTCACACAGATAGCGTACCACAGGTAGAAGCACGTCCTTCACCAGACATACTTCTTTTGTAACAGCCTCATCTCCACTGCTTTTCCCAAGCACACGATTGGCCTCTCAAAGCAGTTTTGTTTCAGCATCATGCCTTTCTCTAACTAGACCTTTTAATTTGGCAGGACCAAACAGCTGAGGCCCTAATGGGGCCTTTTTCTAATTTTCTTTTATTGCTGCATCTCTTTCTGCTCCTGACAGCAGCAAAGGTGCTTCCCTTGTGTGTTTCCCCTGACAGAAGTGGCTTATTTCTCAAGAGACACAGACCCTCTACAGCTCATGGAAATACATCTTTCAAGTGCCCCATGTGATTATTCTCACAATGCCCTGTGCAGAAGTTTCTGTTTCTACCAGGTGACAAGGGTAACAAAATTTGCTACCTCAGGCTGCTGTCATACCCCCGCTGCCTAAAACCCTGAGGCAGCTGCTGGCAGTTTGATGGGCCAGAGCACAGAACTGGGAACTGGCTTCCTCTGTTTTGTTATTTTGCAGGGATACAAAGCAGGAATAATTTCTCAGGGGGGTGAGCCCAGTGCTGTCAGAGCTTCAAAAGCACCGACTGCTCTGGCAGAAGCTTTTTGGCCAGTACAATCTCTCTCAGGAGGCTCTGGCATCGGGCGCAGATGCTGGACCACTCTGTTGTGAAGAGGTTGCTCCCACAGCCCCTCCCAGCCCTGCGGTTTGTGGTTTTTCAGGTCTGCTGGCAGCGAGGGGAGGAAATGCACTTGCTGCTCAGCCTGCCTCCCTGGGGCTTGCAGACCTGGTCCTCGGATGCGGAAAAAGTGTGCGTGCTTCAGACAGTACGTTAGGGGCTGGGCCCTCCAAAACTTACCAAAGGACCTCCCCGGGCCCTTGGTGGCTGCTCCTGCTCACGCAGGGGCTGTGTTTCAGCTCCTTTTAGCTCGCTATTAGCAGCATAGCTGTTTTTCAGAGATGTGCCGATGGGAATTCATGGCGGCAAGAGGAGAGCTTGTCTTTCCAGCAGCTGCTTTTTGTGAGATGAGGCTGTTTGTGTCACGCAGGGAGGGCTGGGAAGTGTGGCACAGACCATCCTGGCAACTGGCAGTGTTTGCTCCTGAACTCCTAGGCTGCAATGTCAGGAGAGGCAAAGCTGTGGTCTTAATGTCAGGATAGTCTCCTGCTCCACTGCCCAGGTGCTGGGGAATCTGTATTTACAATGCATTTATCCTCTCCCTTTCCAGCTCCCTGAAGTTACCTGGAAAGCTTACTGCTGCTGGGAAGCCTTTTTCTTTACCTGTGGGGATGCTGTGGGTTGGGGAGCAGTGGTAGATGAGGGGTCCTGGACATCAGAGGGGTACAGGGCTGAGCCTTGAGTGCTGCCGGGACATAGGGCTGCTCAGAGGTAGGGCTTTTCTTCATGTGACCATGGCCTCCCACAGGTCCACAAGCACCATATCTGGGCTCAGGCTCCTAGTTTTACCAGTGGATCTCTTCCTTTTACCTGTCCCTAGCAGAACGAACATTTCTGTGAGGAAAGATCCATAATGCGCAGGGTAAATTTCAGCATGCAGGTTATGGTGCACATACAGTTTCACCCAAAATCATTGGGTACAAAAGGATTTGTTCACCTATTATTTAATTTCTGTGGGACATCAGTGTCCAAAATCAGACTACAGAGGTCAAGGAAGGGAAGGAAGAGTAGTGGACAGGACTGGAGTTCTATTATGTTACCCACCCCAATCATACTGAGGAAATCTGGCCCTTTTGTAACAAGTGGTGCCTTTAATCTGCCCTGGCAGAAGAATCTCATCATTAATTTTTTTCTAACAGTGTGAGCAGTGTGGGGGGTCTGGGACAAAATGGGTCTTCAAACTGGCCTGCCTCATGGCAGCAACGAGAGAAAGTGTCACAAATCAGAGGCAATAAGGGATGCTTTCCTAAAAACTGCTGATGTGAGGGACAGACTGAGATCTCTCTGAGCTGGGAACAAACACTTGTAGCTGATGGGATGGAAGAGAGGGAGCAGGTAGGTCATTTGACTGACATAGTATTTTGTACTGAGCAGATTACTTGCAAGGGGGTACTACTTGCCATGATCACTAGGCTTTACCATACTCTTGCTGTAGGAATGAATGGGTATATTTATGCTAAGATGCTTAGCATATTCTAGCAGCTCTTTATAAAGATCATTATCTATAATTAGGTAAAAGTGTGTGTAACTGTTATTGCTCTTGTGCTAAAAATTGCTGCAAATGGAGCTGAGGAGGGAGAGGATTATAATTTAGACATCAGATAATTGGACTTAATTTGCTTAAGAGAACTACTAGTTGTGGCCACTTGAAACAGTAGGTCTTAAGCTCAGGAATAAAATGCTTTTCTAAAAGTATTTAGTGTTGCTGTTCGTATGTGTGTCAATATTTCCACTAGAGATAAGTGGTTTTGTGAGTGAAACTTAGCATATGAACATGTTAGTGCGCTGCTGAACATAATGGTCCTGATTTTGCCTTTTCTCACAGATCTCTGAAATTAGAAACAGGCTGCTGTTTCCTAAACTTTAGTTGGTTCTGCTGAACTATGGTGAAGTTCATTGGTCCCTTTCACACCGATCAGATTTCCAGGCAGGGTTTAGAGGTGCATTTGCTGCTCCTGTGGTCACAATTGTGGTAATAGTGGATACAGATGTGGCTAGTAAAGGCAGCTATGAAGTTAATGCCTGTTCCCTAAAGGCTGAACTTCACCTCTCTGCACAAGCCTGGCCCTTGGCCGAGGTTTCAGCAACTATTTTGTGAATGGCTGTGCTGCCCTTACTTGCTTTCAGAAAGTAATCGCTAAGTGAATGTAACCATCCACAGTATCATCTGCTGCACTGCATTGGTACTCAGCTGCCCTTAGATTTCCTGAACCCGCTCTGGGACCAGCACTGCTCCTGTGTGGTGTGCCTACCACAAGTGCAGAGTGCTAGCATTACGTCTGTGATGGAAAGTACTCAGGACCCTGTGGGCGTCAGTGGAGCCTAAACTTGCCGTAGACATCTGCATGAGGATGAATTTTGCCCTTACTCTTTGTATCCTGTAGCCTGTTCAAATGCTTTTTTGAGGATCCTGATATACTTCTCACTTCCAGAAAGAATGGACCCAGCTCCCATGCTTTCAAAGCAATTATTTTTAAATGCCTGTATGGCATTCTCAGTTTTGTCACTGAACATTTAGCTGGTTCTTTTCTGCTTTCTGTTTTATTCTGGCAAGTCTGGAGTTGGAAATTGACTGCTTGTCTTAGTTCATATACGAAATAAATAAAAAATTAGCTATGCTGCTTATACAGAGCTGACTGTGTGTAATATTTGGGGCTTAGCATTATCCTCCGGGTGTGAGTCAGTGCTGACTAAATAGTTGTTCATTTTCTTGGGTTCCTGTGCTGGACCCTAACCGCTGGAGCGTGTGGGCAGTACAAGCCGATGGGCTCCATGGCCAAGCCAGCTCTGGTAGATGCCAGTGACCCCCAGGGATGCTTGCCTGCTGCAGGCTGAATCCTCTGCAAGCCTTGTGGCAAGGACATGCTCCTAACGCCAGAATGAGTGAGAAATCCTGTGAATGTGAACCCAGAGTTTTCATGGGAGACTATTCCAAGGAAGGAGCCTATATGGACCAAAGCTCTGTCACTGGATAAGCAGGCAAGGCATGGCACGAAAGCCACGGAGGTAGGAGAACAGTACTTCCCATGGTGCCTTTCCCACCATTACCGCAGTTATGCAGGAGGCCTTGAATCTAAAGGTATTTCAACGAAGTTCCCTTGGTGTCTTGAAAATCATGCCTACTGAACCCAGAAAATCAAATCCTAAGCATGCACACAGGATGGGTGCTGAGCTGGCTCCACTCACAGGGAGGATGTTGAACACTGTACAAATAGGTTATGAGGAGGATCTGCTCCTCAGTCTCTTGTATCTCAGATGAAAGCCCTGGTGAGCAGATTGTAGAGCCAATCACCAATTGACATAAGGAATAAGGGAAGAAGTAGTGAAATAGCTCTAGCTAGAAGCCCACCCCAGAACATCTGAAAGCTTAAGAGGAGATGTGCTTAGTCTGCTGCAGCTCAGGTAGAAAAATCTCCTACAGATTACCAGGTAAGTAACCAGGAGATTTATGAGAAAAGACAGTTTTTAAAATACTGTCTGCTGAGAAAATTGTACAAAAGCCTTCTGAGGATATATTCTGCATGTATGTTCTTGCTAGCTCTGCCCCCCTGCCCCAGCCCCCAATAAGTTTTAAATCGATTATCTGATTTCAGTCAAATTCAGCAAATGTAAATAAGTCTCAAAGATACCAGATTTCTTCAGTGGGCTTTTACGCTGTATAGCCTCAAGATCATGTGTGGCTCCTAGAGCCATTTGTTTGCTCCACAAGAACAGGCTGATAGGCTTAGGTGGAAGTCAGGAGAGAGCAGCTGGACAGCTAGCGAGTGTGTGAATGCTAAGTGGCCAGCAGACATGCACTGCTGCTCCATTTAGCCTCTTAGGCTACGTCTGTCCCGCTATTACTGCGTTCATGCTTTATCTTGTTGACTTCTACAGAAAAGATCCCAGGTGTGAAGTAATATACATGCAGTATGGGTGGCAAGGGGACCAAGATGCAGGAGTAAGCATGGGAGCTAAGCTATTAGATAACAGAAACAACCCTTATATAGCTTAAGCACCATCTCTTCCCTTTGTGTCTTTGCTAACTTAAGTGAATCCCGACTTGGCTGGTTTCCAGGACCTCTTTCTTTAGACAATCCACACTCCTTGGGCATTGCATGCACTTGGGGATGAGGATTCCACCAGGGACTGGGGTGCTGTGGGGTCAGACATTACAAAAATAAGCACTGAGTACCTTTCAGGACATAGTATGAAGTGAATGGTGGGATGAAGGACGTGAACACAAACATTTAATCTAGAAAAGATGCTGCATACTCTTTTTTTTTTTTTTTTTTTTTCAGCAATGATTTCGTAATGAGTCTTAATGCCCTGATTAGGTGTGGCTGTGGCAGGGAATGCTTCATCAGCCAGCCTGAACTATTGCCACCTAGCAGAGAAATGACTCAAGACATAAGACAACTGTCTACTCCAGAACCACTGTGTGTTACCATCACCTGGGGAGAAGGGAGATACAACTGAGTATCCATCTGCAATAGTCATTGTTGGCTTATTGGCTTGATTATTCTCCTTGGATATGTATTCACTCAACAGATCACAGCAACCCCAAAGAGATTAATTATGTGTATTTTTAAATTCCCTAAGTGCACATTTGCATAACTAGCATTTTTAAATATTCATAAATACATATTTGCTTGATAGATTGTAGTGGCATCATTTGCAGCTTCAAAAGGGACCTTTACTTAATCAAACCAGAAATGTTAATCATTTCTTGAGGCTCAGACATATGATCAGCATATTGTGACACAATAAATACACTGAGCATCAGCTGGGGCACGGTAATTGAGTGCATGCTCCTACCCTATGGCACATGGGAGGAAATCTGACCCAGCTTAACCCCCTATCACTATGGTTTAGCCGGGCCCTCTTTGCATTTACTGCAGACAGAAAGCAGACTCGTACATAACTGCCACAGATCAGCTCATTTGGATTAAGTGGATCCTACATCCTTGCTAGCTCATCTTTCCCAGTGACAAAAGCCTTGCAGGCATGCCACTGTGGACATTTCTGGAGAGGGTGTGTGTCCACATGGCACATCTCACCCTCAGACTCATGGGGTATGTCCATAGTGTTATATAGAAAAGGCCAGGAAAGAAGCCTGAGCACTGAAGCCGTGACTGACTCTACTGCATAGCTCATTCCCCAGCTCTCTTTTGAACTCCTTCAACGAGCTGTCTCCAAGATACAGCCCTGGCACCAGGCAGCGTCCTCAGAACAGCTGATAGTGCCCACTGGAAGGGCACCAGGTGTGGGTGCCTCCAGCCTACACAGTCATCCAGTGCTATCTGAGGGCTGTGTATCCTCAAACATGCCCACACACCTTCTTGCCAGCCCAGGAGTATGCAATATGGACTCTTGGTGCCATAACGCTATGCCCCTGGGGTGGAGCCAAGTCCTCACTACTTCATGCATTTTCAGTTAAGAAAAGCATGAAAAACAATAATACATGGTCACTGGAACAGGCTCCTCAGGAAAATGATCGTGGCACCAAGGCTGTCAGAGTTCAAGAAGCGTCTGGACGATGCTCTTAGTCATATGGTTTAGTTTTAGGTAGTCCTGCGAGGAGCAGGGAATTGGACTCGATGATCCTTATGGGTCCCTCCCAACTTGAGATATTCTGTGAGTCTATGATACTGTTATAGGGGACCACAGTGACAGAGATCCAGGGCCACGTGCTGTGTAGTACAGCCATAGCCTGCCTGCTGTCCAGGGGCTTCTCCCAAAGCATGGTGAGTGTGGGCTGGTCTGTGCATCCTTCCACTGCAGCAGTATAGACAGAGCGGCTGAAGCCGATGGCAGCTGAGGGGGCTTGTATCTCAGGCACTGACCGATGTGCACTTCCCCATTGCCCACTCAGCCCAGCTGTATGCTTATTTCATTCTGGTTGCAGGGAAGTAGTCCTGTTTGTCTTCAACTCGAGCGAAAGGGGAGTGTAATTTTTATTCACGCAAGCAGATCGTGACCAGGTGTTACAACAAGAAGGGCTTCCCCCCTCCTTTTCCTTTGCATCGCTATATGAAGACTCTTTGCAGTAACAAAGCAGGAAACCTCAAAGCAGGGTGACAAGGAAGTTAACTCCTTCTGGGCCTGCCTGCGGGGTGGTGAGTCAGATGCGAAGGGTGGTCCCTTCAATCGGCAAGCAACCGAAAAGAAAAAAGGCAGACGACGGTTGTCCCCACCAGCTGAGTTTTGAGCTCTAGTTCAGGAAGAGAGGGGCATGAATGCATTCCCCACGAGAAATGCCAAAGTTTGCACTCACACGTAACGCTCATGGCTGGGAAGTGGGGGCCCCTAGAAAGGATTAAGAAGTGCTGCTCATGATGTGGGTCTGGTGGGAGCGGGTTGCAGGGGGAAGGCAGAGGGACAGTGGTTTCGGCGGCGGGGGCGGGAAGAAATAACCCAGAAAGAGGGAAGGAGGATGATTCACATGTGTCAGCATCCTGGAGCTCACAAAGAGGGTCCCCGCTGTCTGGGCGGTTGGCTCCGTACCCACGGGTGCATTTTGGGGTGCAGTAGCGGCTGGGTGCCCGCACATCTGCTGTGCTGCCCTGGGTGTAGGCTGCGTGGCACCCCGAGGAGCTGCCAGCTGGCCGGGTGTTTGCCTGGGAGGAGGAAGGCCACAAAGAGGGAACCAGTGACCTGAGCTTGTGCGTGATCCCTCCTCACCAGACCGCATCCCTGTAACCCCATTCTGCTGAGTCAGTGTGGGACACGTGCGTTTTATTTTTCTGCTGCGTGATATTGCATAATCTGTGACATCGACACCAAATCAGATCCTCCCTGCCTTGGCGAGTGGGAAGCAAGGCTTTGAAAGCAAAGCCGACTTGGCAAGTTTCCCCGAAGTCAACCTTATATCCCAGCACTGGTGTTTTGAAACACTTCATAGCATCGTGTCTTAGCAGAAGTGATCTCCTGACTTTAATCCTTCAGGGCAAATTCATTTGGGGGTCCCAGGTTGGGCCTCAGTAGTTGATAGTTGAATTTTTTGTTGAGAAGTTATTGTGGTTTGGTCCATTGCAAATGAGAGCCAAAACGCAATTACAAGTATATAATTTTGTTTAAAAATGGATACTCCTTTATGGTTGGATACCAGCCCCCACCCATTAGAGCACCCCTGTAGCCAGTTATTTATCTTGGAAACACACAGATTCTAGCCAACCATAACAACAGTTTGGTCACAGAGAAATAAATAAACTTTTTATAGTAGCTGAAAGCCAATCTTAGCGGGTATCTGTGTTTGAATACATTTTTTGTCAGGAACCTGCTGGCCTTTTGAACCTCACAGCAGAGAATGGTAGAAGATCCCGAGGCATCAAAGTTTCTGTCACTTGTATTTCATTGCTGACAGTTCCTTTTTTAGAAGGATAAAGTCACCTCTATTTTTAATTGGAGCTGCAAAGAAAACCTACCCCTGCAGTTTTGGATGAGTCAAGACTGTGGTGGCAATGAATGATTAATATTAATTCCTGCTTCAGTGGTACTGAAATAAGCACCTTACATCAAACAGGGAAAGCAGCCTCACATGGACCAAGCTTATCCGACCTGCGTTTGGCAAGGAGCAAAGGGAGAAAGGAATACTGAAGTGGGTTTTTGCTCTGTACAGGTTTGGTATCTTCAGGAGAGGAATCGGGAGGCTGAGAGTTACTAGACCCATTAATTAATCTTTGAGTTCCCACTGATTGGCTTCCCTTTGGATGCACCTTTTATAATTTTGATGGAGCTGAATTCATAGGGGACCATAGAGCTCTGACCCACCTCGAAGTGTCAGACCTGCAGCTCGGCTGGTTTTCACCAAGGATTTAGGAAAATAACTTAAAAAGTCAGTTGTTCAGCAAACCCTTTCAGGAAATTGTGACTTTTGTGGCCACTCTAAACCCTCCTAGGTTCCTGCCTGAACAGATTTATTTTTTACTATTGGCAAGTAATCAGGGTGCAAGATGAAAGCGTGCATACTTATTCTTTCTAAAATGATTTGTTAACTAGCCCTTATTAGGATAAGGAGCTGGCTCTGGATGACTTCATGGTGGGAAGGAAAAAGAGAGACAACTTTAGTCGTTTCTTTTTCTTCTTTTCCCAGCTATTAGTGCCAGGGAGGTTTTTGCTGTTCAATACATGGAAGACAGAACAATTAACAGACCTAGGCCTGTAACCTTTAGTCAGATTTTCAACCCACAGATTTTAATATCCCTATGTTTAACCACAATTTCTAGGTCTGTTTATCACCGAGAAATAGGATCTCGCGACAACGTACGGATCGGTAAGACGAAGCTTTTCTTAACTGCTCGTCTGCCCAAACTAAGATCAAATAATTCTTCTTCCCGACGTTTTCCTTCTTACAGACTCAATGGTCTGGGTGAAATAACACCCGCGGAGAGCTTAGACCCTCTGCTTCCCCCACACTCACACCTAGTCGCTCCTCCTTTTTGGAGAAGTGGCGGCCGGGAGGGGATGGTGGACGGAGAGGACAGCCGAGGTGCTCCCCTCAGCTTCCCCTCAGCAGGGTGCTCGCTCCCCGCGCCCGCAGGAGCCGCTTCGAGGCCAGGCTGCTCGGCTGCAGCAGCGGAGCCCGCTCGCCCGCGGAGCAGCCATCCTGCACCCGGGGCTCTGCTGCCCGACGCGAGACGTCAGCCTCGGGCTGGGGACAGTGAGAAAGAGGTAGTCTTGCATGCAACTGAAAAACCACAGGCTGAACCGTACCAATCCTGTGACGGCTGGTCCTCGGCAGCCTGCGAAGGTTGAGTTTAAAGGATTAGGGGATGCTGCCACAGCCTCTCCGGGACGCAGCCTCGGCGCTGCAAAATGAAGGGTCTAACAAGGAGTCTTGGCTGCAGCCAGCCGTAAGCCTTTTTTAATGATCGTGTCTGCAATGCGTGAACGCTACCAAAATGCTGACTGAGTTCCTACTGCCGGGAAATGAGAGGCTCGATCTAAAACCTGGGACGCATTATCTGGGGACAGCCTTGACTTCAGTTTTTTAGGTCCTTGGTGAGGAACCCATGGGGAAACCCACAGGCAGACACGCGTATGTGCACACACACGCGCAGAGCCGGAAGGTAGACCCTTAGCTAGGTATTAGTTCAGTTTTGCTCTAGGACCTACCCTTCTGATGTGTTCTGATCACAGCTACAGAAATTAACCTCGCCTGCCAAGATGGGGACTACGTGGCCAAAACCTCTGAATGCTCCATGCCTCTGCGGTTACAGCTGTCTTGTAGGAGAAGTGGTCTGCAATGCCCTCAGGCAGGAGGAGGGCTTGCCCCGGCATTCTTCTGTCCACAGGGAGTACTCTGCTCGGGGCTTTTGCATTGCCTTTCTCCAGCTGAGTCTGGATTGCCATGTTGTCCAAGCCCCGAAGAGTCTCAAAGGGGTGAAAAGCCCTTTCTGCACTCTGCAGTCAAGCTCGAAACTTTCTTAGAGGTTATGTCTTAGAACAGTTTACAGGCCTCCCCACTCTTTCACAGGTTCCTGTATCCCCCAGTTGCCATCATACATTGCACAAGGCATTCAGTTGCCTAGCTAAGTTGCCCTCTTTGCCTCCCACCGTGCAGTAAGCCCTAATTGCATCCTATCTAATTTTGGACACTTACAGGAAATATCTAATTTAGGAGCCTGGATGCTCCAAACTTCTCCTGTCAACAGTGGTGGAAGAGTGAGACCTCAAAGAGCAACGCAGGTCCTGGGTGGGCTGGAAATACCTGTTTCCCTCCACTGACTAATGAGGTCACCAAGGGTGAAGAGGCACTTCAGTTACGTGCCTGAGTTAGAGGGGGTGAATTCAGGCACAAGTCCAGTGTGGGACCACTGAAAACCACTGCAGTGTTCATCTGCTCACATAACTGCCTTGTTTCGTGTGCCATCTGGTTCATTCTTGGGGTCGTGGGGTTTTCCTCTATGTCGTAGCCTCCCTGCACGTGTTTGAGCCTTCACACAAGCACAGAGCTTGCTGATTTTCTTGCCAGATAATGGAAGCAAAAAAAGTAGGTGGCTCAGCGGGATCTCTCAGCCATCATTTGGATGAGGACCAAGTGAGTGCTAGGATCTGAACAGAATAAAATTTTAATGGAGGGCTTGTGACTGAGACTTAAAGTTTCTGTTTGTTTGCTTTTTTTCTTTTTCCTTTTTAACTCTTATTATCTGGTTTCCATGGAAAGCTTTTTCAATTGAGCAGGAGAACAGCTTCAATATTTTTCTTACAAAAGTTAATGAAGAAATAAGACGCATCTCTGTATCTTTTTAAAGTCAGGAATCGCAGGCATGGAAAATTGAATTAGCCAAAATGGATTGAGTGATCGGTTTCTCCTGGCCTCCATTTTCCTTCTTGAAATGTGCACACCAAATAAGAGCTGCTGGTCAGAACACCATTGGAAATGCCTTTTCTCTTGTGCCATTAAACAACTGTTTTTTTGCATTAGAACAGCCATGCAGGAAATAAGCATGCCTTCACGAGGCTGCCTGTCACTAAAGTGATCTGATTATGTTGCAGGGAGTGCCAGTTTACTGCAAACTCAGTAGGCCTTCTTGGAAGCTGCTTCTTTTTGCTCATTGGCAAAAGAACTTGGAATATATATGTGGCCTAATCCAGTCTAATCTGATCTGTTTCACAATGCCATCTGGATCTCATCAGGGGCTGGATGCTTTCAGTATTTTTTTTTTTTCCCCCTTAATGGCTATTCTTTAAGAATTAAGTATTTTGGAGAAGTGTTTGTCCCAGTTCATTTCTATTCATTGTGTGGAAGATATCCAGGAGCAGACACTGAGACATTTATGGCCTCTAAGGAGCCAATAGCTAATTGAATCTGAACTGGTTGCTATCAGTTGTTGTCTTGGGAGTGGCTCAAAAACATTTCTGTGTCTTTCAAGGATGGCATATTCCTGACCGAATGTTAGGCCTAAGCAAGCACCTGGTGGATTTGGATGACATCACAGCATTATCTCAAAGCATTTCTCAGTGACTGATATGTCTTCCAGTAGGTGATCCTACATACTGGGAAGAAAAACTTTCTAATGATAAGGACAGTTATGCTCTGACACAGGTTGCCTAGGGAGATGATGAAATCTTCATCACTGGAGATTTTTAAGAACAGGTTAGACAAGCAGCTGCTAAGAACGGTTGATGTATAGTCAATTCTGCCTTTGGGCACCACTAGATGACCTCCTGAAAACCCCTTGAATATTTTGATCACTGAGCGTACAGCTGGACAATGAACCAACCAACAAGAAATCACAACCAGGGAATTGGAACAAGTTTTTTTTTGTTGTTTGTGTAAGAGTTAAAAGTACTAATAGAATAAAAAGCACACTTTGTAGATGACACTTCATTTAAAAAAATATCTGAATCGTCAGAGAAAGAGGCATCTATGAAGATACATACCTAGGAAGTTAGGTGCAAATGTGGAGAACCCTCATTCCAGAAAAACAAACTGGGGAAAGCCTAATTACTCTCTAGAGATTTCATTTATAGGGCATAAGGGGGAGATGATACACAGTCAGAGAACGTGTTTCGAGATGGCCTGTTAAAGTATGTTTAAGTTACATGGGGATACCTGTACTTCATCTCTTATCCAGATCTTTCAGGTATAGAGGGCTACATGTTCCAGAGCCTTAGACCCATCATGTAAGACAGAGCATGATGAGACAGAAATTTATTTCACAGCTTCCTATATAGGAACCCCTCATTCAAAATATATGAAAGAAATAAAACATTATATTGCATCCCAAGAGGCTCTAACAACTTAAAGGCACCGAAGTGTGATATTGAAGTATAGAACTGAGACTGTTTATGTGGCAATTGAGGTAAAATTCACCTTGTGCAGAAAACCAGGGGTCTCTTATGCTAGGCTATGTTCCTCTCCAGCTCCCAGGGCATAGGATGACTCCTACCTTTATCCCATGGCAGCAGAGCTTTGAGTGCAGGCTCACCGTGCATGTGTCCCATGTGCATGTCTAAGGTATTTGGCCATGGGCTTAAAAGTCTCGTTGAGGAATATGTTGGACATGTTTCCAGGATGCTGGTTTTAGTAATAAACATCAACCACTGGACTAATCCTACAGCCAGAATTGATGTTAATTGTTTAATTGGTGAAGATCTTAATACATTACTGCATTTATGCTATAAACAACAAATGTGCCTTGCTTTGGGACCTACAAATCAATTTAAATTAAAATGAAGAAAATACATTTCAAACCATATATTGTGACAATCATTGTAAACCAACTATCACGACAATCTTTAGAGTGAATTAGATATCTTATCTTATCTGAAGAGTAGACCTCCAAATGAGCTTAAGCACTGTGCCTCAGTTTCCCCAACAGGCCCTGCTCTGTTCCTTGTCCTCCCCTGGCTCCAGCTGTGGGGCTCTCCCTGCACTGCTGCAGGGTATTTGGGAGGCATTTGGGTGGCTGCACCCCAGCAAACCAGAACAGGGATGAAATTCTGTGTTTATGGCTGGGGAAGTAAGATTGCAAAACTTCATGAGGAGAGAAAGGCAAAATCTGACTGCTTTCAAACACTGAGAGGTTCTGCGAGGTTAATGAAAGGTGCTTCATGATACCTGTGTATTTCTGTTCAGTTACTAAATAAGTTTTGACATGCAAAAAGGTATCTGTCTCATTCTGACACAGCATGTTTCTGTTGGGTACAGTGCCTGCTCACTTGCAGGCACAGCGTGAGCCAAGATGTTTCTGAGGAGTCTGATGGCAGTCCAGGTGAGCCATTGTTGGCTTCAGAAAGCAGATTTTGGCCCATGAGACTTCTCTGCCTCTTTCATTCCTACTGTTTACTTTTTTTTTTAAACAAGATTTGAAGAAAGTACCCCAATTCTACTTCACATAGGAATATGATCTGGTTTGCTACTCATTAGCACGGGCAAAAAGCTCTCTGTTAGCATTTCTGAGATAATGGTGTCTCACTGCACGGATTCTTCATTCTTTTTCATATCACTGCTTTCTTTTTTTGGTATACATTCCAGAAGATTTAAATCTAAAAGGCCCGTTTTGAGGGGCCAGATTCATGACCAAACAAAATGCATAAACCTGTGTTTATAATTTAAAAGTGAAATAAGAAGTCAGAAGCAAAAAAGAAGTTATGATTTTTGTTACTGGTTGGATCTGGGCCCAGAGCCCTAGCTGGGGTGGGTGAGCAGAACACCTATTTCACTTATCTTGCATGAAGTGATGGTCCTATCCCTTTTGTTTTCACTCAGCAGGCGTAAAGGCTCATCTGTAAAGCAGAACAACAATTCTCAGTCAGGTTTTCCTTTTTCCTCTCCTCAACATAGATTTCAATAATCTAAAAAATTAATTAATTATTGACTTTATTTCAGTTCAGTAATAATTCAACTGGATAATGATTTCTATTTCAATAATTTGTCCTCCTTCCTCTTACCCACTCTCCAGTCCCCATCTTCCCAGATACACAACCTCTACTCTGTCTTGCTAACATCCCCTCCAAACTTTCTACCTTTCCCCGAGTGTAGCAGTCAGTAGTATCTACTCACAATACCTTCCCTCCCTGCAGCAATCCTTGAATTCCTGTTCTGGCAAATCCCTACGGGGGCCTGGCCCCAGATCCCACAGGAAGGTAGGAGACGGGACTGGTCCATGGGCTGGCTGCCATCACCCACACCGTCCTTGCTGCCAGCTCTCCGTGGCTCAGCTAATCCTTCTGATCCTCAGGGATAGGGAAAAAGGGGTGGGGAGTGAAGTCTGGATAGTCTGCTCTTCTTTCCCCTCCTTCTCCATTACGAGGACCACTGAACTAGAGGATCCTTCACTGTGGTTGTTGTTTCGCTTTGATGCCTAAGATCCTTTGCTTTCTGTACAGAATGGATAATCTCTTTTTATTTGTTACTTCTGTTTAAGTTGGAGGCACTTAAAATATTTCTCCCAGCATGTCGGTGACTCTCTTTTTATTTTATTGGAAAAGCATTTCTCTAGACTGACAATGTCTTCTGTATTGCACTGATTTATCAGGTTCTTTCCTTGGCTCTTACCCAGTCTTTATTCAGACCTCCCATTGACTCACTGAATTCAATGTGAGGAAACACTCCATTTTTTCTCTCTTATCCTTTTATGTACTTTTATACCTTTGAGGACTGATTGCACAATGAAACCGCTCTGATTAGGCCAGGCCTAACTGACTACACAGATCTCAGAACTGTGTAGCAGCAGGTCTGATGGGAATTTAGCTAATTAGTGACTAAAAAGATGTCAGGGTTTAGCATGAAGTGGATAACCCATCTTAATAAATGGAAGTGAAGTGTAATGCAGAAGCAGCATTGTTTCAACACTGAAAAAAAATTTTAGGTGCTTCCCTGTTATTTGAGGAGTGTCAAGAGGTGAGACAAGGGGCAATATCACACGTACTCAGTGGCTCATGAGCAGGGTACTCTGATCCTGGCTTCATAGTAGACCGGTGGCCCCTAATTATAGACTGCACTTATGTCTCATCAATTTTTACAATCAGTTCACTTGTATACCAGCATTTTGACATCATTCACCTGGTACAAATACAATTCTTAATACTATAAGATTTAGACCAGAACCATCTTGGGTATTAAAGAGGAAACTGGTCTTCTTTTTATATGATAGAAATTTGAAGTTCAGCATTATCAAAGATATGGATGTGTTTCCACTAGTTTTATATCCTGCACAACTCATCGTAATCAATGTGATAACAGGGGTAAGAGGTGATAGATTTGTTTTACAATCTGTTGCTTATGTAAACAAATGATCCGGTAATGCAATTTGCAAAGGCCATTAAAATGAAATCAAATGCTTTTATAGGTTATGCATAATTACTGCTTTCAATTAGCAAGCAGAACTGGGCCATATTTAAGGCTTAGATCAATTGGATTACTTCCTCCAGCTCATCTTCCATATTAAATCCCAGACCCTAAGAATCAGTTGTATCTTAAACCCATCCCTACAGTTTGATATAAATCTGCCAGTGTCTGTTAGGTTTCTTGCTGTCTTTCACACCTTTTAAATGGAAGGTTTTCCTGGGGTGTGCAAAGCTTTGACACAAAGAAAATCACCTGAACCCTGCTAAGAGGATGTTTTGGGGTACCAATAAAAACCTGTGGGAGTGAGGACTGTAGCAAAACACCAAGAAGGAAATAAGAACATTAAGAAGCAGAGGGGTGATGAAACTGAAGTTTTAGACAGGAGGCAAGGAAAGAAAGTTGACGGTAAGGACAGAAAAGTAAACAAGAAACACATTGTGCAAGAATTTTGTGCGAATGAATGGATAGAAACAGGAAAGATGGTTTTGTAGGTTGGGTCTGTGCCCTGCCACACAGTTCTTAGAGCTGATTAGGTCAGGTACCTAATATTTCTGTCCCTCAGTTTTCTATCTATAAAACATGGGTGATAAAACCCCTGCTAACTCACCAGGATATTTCATGACTCATTTGTGCTATTTAGAAACAGGGTGTGGAAGAAGGGGCACCAGTGTGGCAGGAAGAAGGGAAGAAACAACCAAGACTAAACAGAGAGAAAAAAGAGAGGATGAAGCTTCTGAAAGGCTGAATTAAGCCAGGCCAGAGAAATCTAGCTGGTTCGGCACCCTCATGGATTTTTCCTCCAGAGATATTCCACATGTTCAGTGTGGCTGTCTGCAGTGACAGCTGTTTTGGGGGGAGAGGGAGGGTGGGAAAGTCAGGGCAGTCACAGTTCAGCTTTTGCTTTACAATACACCGAAGTCTTGTTGAAAGCAGGCATGCTTAAGAAAGTCTCAAGGCTGTGGCTCTCCCTCAAGGATCTTATGGATTTAAGTATTTGCAGCACTAAACCCTTGTTTCTTTTCACCAACAGCAACCAATGCAAGTTATGGTTGTTGTTCCCCTCTTTCAACCCCCCTGGCTTCCCTTTCAGCTGACACTGAAGATTAGCTTCAAGCTCTAAGCTTGTAAAGTCTTTGAGGAAAAGCCTTAATGAGGATCTGATCCTTTTAAACTGTGATCTAATTACTGTTAGAGCAGTGTTTCTATTTTGTATGCTGCAAACAGATCAAGTTTGCATGTTTGAAGGCGGCACTATTTGGTGGACAAGAAGCAAACCCCACCCTGTAGGTTAAATAAATTTTCATACATAAATAAAAACATGAATGCATGCTATGTAAAGCAGCTGGCATTATTTCAGAGGAAGTTTGGGAGCTGAGCCTGGGGAACTACAGGAATACAGAAAGATTTTTTTTTTCCCCCTTGCTGTATGTTTACTGGTAGAATGGTAGCAGAGGAGATTTGAGGCCACAGTGGTGTAATCTATTAAGTGTACCAGTAAGGGAGAAGGGCAAAGAGGACTGAAAACTACAGACCCAGCCATGAAGAGTGCTCTGGAGTGCACAGAAATACTACCCAGAGCATGATTGAAACCTCACAGGCTCTAACTCAGTGATAGCAAAGGAACATGAGGCTGAGTCGTACAAGCCAACATTTTCGCTTGATGTATTGCCACAGCTTCCATGTTTTGTGTGCTTTTATTATGTTTTTTTTTACCACTGTTGGGGTTTGAATCTATGTGCTGAGCTCCAGACAGTGTATGAAGACTGGCTCCCCACTGTTCTTGTTCACCGGCAGCTTTGCCCATCATGGAGCACATGTGTGCATGTACCTGTACGATGAGTGCTGGCAGAGAAGACCTATTGGAGCTGCAGATATGGACATGGTCAATTCACAGTCTTTGCCTGAATGCCCCCATGCTTTCTTCAAGAGATGGAAGAACGTTGCCTGCTTTCCTGGCTGTAAAACTGTCAGTCATTGCATGGATCCTTGTGCTGCTGTTTGGCTTGGCTGGCAGCCTTCAGAGTGTGAATGCTACCACTGGCAAGCCAGGTGTGAAGTGCATTTGCCATGTTCTGCTTAATGGGGTGTTACTGTAACTTCAAACCCTTGTGGTGACCACTTCTAGGTTAACACCCTTCGGTAACTAACCAAAACACAAACATTAAGCAGGACAAATGTTAAAATGCTATTGCAAGCCATGGTTTTGTCCAATTAGCCAACTCTGCTTTAGGCTTGACTCAAGTGGCTTGTCTATATAAGGATGTATTAGTCATTTTCTTTTTTTATTTTTTTTGACCATAAAAACAACAGATGTGATGCTCTGTGGTCAGCATAGACAAGAATGATTCATGGCTAGGCATATTTAAACCTCCACTAGAAAACTATCCATCTGAGACCCTCTCCACCTCTTCCCCCTCATTCCAGACAACCAGAGCCAAAAGCACCAGTCACATGATACATCTCAAAATTCATCAGCAATTATCTCCATATGTCTTAGTTTTGAGGTGGCCAGGAGATATCAGCTGTTCCTGCCTACTCTCTTGGGACTGCATGGACTTTAGCAACACTAGGATAGCGATAGAGAAGAAATTCTTGTGCAGCGACGATGTGGGTAAGCAAAGGAACTGTTACACCTGAGCAAGGATCAACTCACACATGGTAACTTGGTCTTGTGTAAGGCGGCAGGTTTGGCTCTGATATCTGTTTTATAGCCATCTCTGGAGCACTGAATTTAGTAATTCAGCTAATGCTGGACTCAATGCTTTCAGCTGAGGGTGTGGGAGAGGCATGGGCTCGGAAAGTAAGGAAAAGGGGCTGTGGACATGGAGTATGGAAGAGGTCGGCAGTCAGTGCTCCTTCTATGAAGTAATTGTAGGAGAAGCTGAGAAGCAGGAATCGAGGGACTGGGGCTGTGTGGGCAGCAGTAGGGGTTTGGGAAATGAGAGAATCAGAAATCCTATTATCCATAGGCTGGGGGTCCTGGCCTGGGGAGCTGGCATTTGAAAGCGGGTAAGAAGAGGGCTTCCACTGGAATAGGCAGGAGAGGGGAAAAGGCTGTTAGCCCATGAAAGTTTTGGTGGCAACATTGAAGCTGCTTAGCTACTCCTAACCCATAGCTAGATGTGTGTGGAATTGCCTAGAGCCCCAGGGAAAGTGCTCCGACGGGCTGGGATGTGTCTGCACACCACTGGGTGCTGTACAAGGAGCTTGGTCTTGCTTGTGAAGCAGGACTGGAAAGCTGGGGCTGTACGTACTGTTGCCCACTTCTTAGTACTGCTGTCAGGTCTGTTCTCCTGCCACTTCACTAATACCTGGCTATGCAGTGGCCTCCAAGACCTGCACCTCCAAGGAGTGGCCTGCTAAGGACTCTGCTGAATGGTGGCTCGTGGCTGAAGGTGGTGTCTCCAGAGGAAACTAAACTGATGATTTGAGCCCCACTGAGAAAAGAAAAACACTAAGTAAGAGATACATCAGTGTTTAAAATATGTGGAAAACATACCACAATGTAATTCAACGTAGGTAAAAATAAGCCAGTCCTCTAGAGGTGATGTAAGGTCTCCTCCCACAGAAAGGAGAAACTGGTGGAGCAGTAAGCTTGAAAAACTAGGATGGGGGACAGGTAATGGAGATGAGACAGCTCTGACGAGCCTTGTCTGACAACTGATCAGACGTGAGATTAGGTGCTGTAATGTGGAGCACAAACAAGACAGGCCAATGAACTTTTCCAGCTGAAGAGTCAGAAGCAGTAAATCACAAAGAAGGAAAGCCCTGGTTTCGCACTCTTGGCTTCTGGCATAGAATAGACCAACCCCATCCTGTGCTATAAAGTACAAATGTATACACACACAGCATGTTACAAGAACTCCAAGGCTGCAAAATTCAGCTCTTCCAAGTTAGACCAAGAGTGAAGGCTCATTCTGGATTTTTAACTTAATAATAATTTCCTATGTCTATCTCCTGGCACAGTCTTTAAATTCCTGATGGAGGGCTCAGAAGCACTGCTTACTTCAGTGTACAGGATCAACTCATCCTTCTGCCTTGTCCTGTGCCAAATCCGGCTGCTTGTTCCAATCCTTTTCTCCATGTCCAGCCAGCTTCATTCTCTCATCTTTAGCTCTCCTATCTCAAGTTCCAGTTTCATCATTCAGCAGGTCCTCCAATGACTTCCCACTCCAAATTCCCCAGTTGGTTTTGACTGGAACCAGTCATTCCCGGTTGGCATTGTAGCACTGTCATTTTGCCATCAGTTTCTCTTTGCTGCTGAGTGCTTCCCTTTCGTCATTCCCCATCTTCACTTGTGCTCCTAGTCATCTCTCCAGATTAGCTCCATGGGCTGGTGTCCTTCTGGGGCTGCTTGTATAATGTCAGTGTTTTGCCCAGTGTGAATCTGCTCAGTTAGGCCCAGTTCTCATTTGCAACATGGCTCTTTGTCAGGTTGTCCATTGCCTTTCCCTCAGCCATCCATTTCACAGTCAGTCGTGGGAAGTGAGGGGCTCTCCCCATCTCTTTCTCCAGTCTCAGGATTTTTTGTCATTCTCTGGCTTCCAGCAGTCCTTCCTATTTTTCTACACATTTTCAATTTCTGTCTCTCAATCTTTCTTATTCCAGTCATCAAGACAGGGGAACGTTTGATACAGCCTTGCAAAGGAAAGGGCAGGACTTTTTAAAGTGGAGAAAACAATAGGTGAAGTAAAAAAATCCATTCTCCCTTTTCCTCGATGGGGGAGGGCTTCTCACCCTGCATGGGTTCCAATGCTACTCCAACTCCCTGGATTCCTTGTGATCTGTACCCATCTGGGCGAGCTATAAGCAAGGGCCCAGGATCCTGGTGTGGTGTAGAGTTTGTGCAGAACAGCTGCCTGACATGACCTCAGCCAAAGGGATGCACATCTGCATGTCATCTTCTTGCAGAAACCAGCCGTGTCAGAGGCAGAGCCTATATGGTCAGTGAAGCATCACATCATAGCATTAGAGTTGCTACTTCCGAAATGGAAAAGCCCAGCCAATTACAGTGCTGTCCCTCCTATGCAGCTGGATAGCTGCCCCACTATCCAGAGCCCCCCCTTGGTAGGGAGCAGGCAGGGGCCATCTATATCCACTTGGTCCCACAGCCCTGTCTACTCTATTCCTGCCTACCCTGCAGCCCTGCTGCTTTTGGACTGGCACAACTGGTTGTCCACTCATCACCTGAAAACATCAGCATTCTCCTCTGTCTCTCTCTGCCATGTTTAGGTTAGGGTCACATTATACCTTGTGGCAATTTTGAGGGAAGAACTGATCCCAGGATCAGCTGATGATCCCAGGACAAAGCGTACAGCATTGCATCTATTTTGGGAGGCTGAGACCCAGTCCCAAGTGAGACCCAGCACTGAAGATCTTCTCTGGTTTTGCATGTTTTCTTTCCAGGTGTTGCTAAGGTAATTAGGGTATAAAACAACTTTCTTTTAAGGTTGATATTTCAGTTGCTGTTCTTGTTTTTAATAGTTCTAAAAGAAAATTCATTACATCTTGGTGGAAGAGTGAAGAGCCACAATTTTGTCTTTGTCGATTGTAAAAGCTGAAAACTGGGATCAGAGGCACGTGTCATTTCTTTTTAGATGTACAGAACATAGTTTA
This sequence comes from Harpia harpyja, assembly GCF_026419915.1. Lineage (NCBI taxonomy): Eukaryota > Metazoa > Chordata > Aves > Accipitriformes > Accipitridae > Harpia > Harpia harpyja. The sequence goes on from NC_068943.1 coordinate 34,336,097, forward strand.
ATTGATCAGAAATGGTCATTATCCTGTAAGAACTGTTTGCCTTCTGAATCTATGCCAATAACATAGCAAGATGGCACTCAGCACCTTGAGTAAGCTCTCTAAATTGCTCTGAAAAGGTTTTGTAAGTGCCTGTCAGACTTTATTGATTTTAGATACAAACTTAGCTAAAATTGCACTTTATCTGAATGTAGCCCTTCAAGCAGTATCGTGTCTGCCTTTTAGAGAGCCTCACATGAGCTACACTTACATGCCAGTTACAAACTGTAAGTTCAAGGGACCTGAGAGTTGAACAAGCTGTTTGCTATCCAGGGCTGCAGAGCTGGCTTTTTATCCAGCCAACAGAGATGTAGGGGCTGTGTTTTCTAACCGGTACTTATAAAGTGCCTAATGTGGACACTGTGACTATTTATCTCCAAAGGCTCTGTGGGGAGCCAACCCAAACTGCTCCTGCTCCCCTGAGCTTTGGCTCCAAAGCTGGAGTGTGAAGTGCTATTTTAGGTAGTCTGAATATAGCCCTAAGCAAGTGTTTATTATATTAGCAGGTAGCAAATGGTTGGAATTAATAATGGCATAAGTACGAGCTGCAGTTTTTATAAGCTTTCAAAAGTCCACTGTTAGCCTAGTACTGTCCGAGTTTTAAAAAATACATTAAAAAGATGGCCATACTTTCAATCAGGCCTTTTGAGAGAGTGGGCAAAGAATGCAGACAAGGACAAGGTACTTGAGTTAGTGTAGCCTGAGAGATAAACAACAGGGCAGATGTATCAGATATTGCCTGCTTGACAACCAGAATGTTTGCCAGGTATCAAGAATGATGAATATACAACAGTCAGTTAGGCTAATCATTTTTATTTATCAGCAAGAAAGCTTACTTTGCTGTTCCATGTCAATAGACTACTGATGTAACATAAAGTGAGTTTTGTTTTTATACATGGGTGGTGACATCTCCCGCGCTCCTCCAAAGAGGCAGCGACAACAACAACAGGAGACAGCTGGAGGCTGAAGTGAGCATCAGGGCTGCAAGTGATGGGAAGGTCTGCGCAGGTCTTCACATCATAGAGCTCGTTTCTGCAGTGCCAGGCAGGTGGGGGGGACACAGGTGCCTGCCCTGCAAGGCCACCCCCAGCAGTAGCACTCTTCTCTCCTCTTCAGGGACCTCCACGACACAGACAGCTCTTGAGGCAGTCCTGGGGGCTGGTGGCTGAGAGCCGAAAGCACGCCAGGAACCCTCCTTGGGTTGTAGATGATTGAGCTTCCGTGCCTGGGAAAGTTCCCTGTTATTATATAGGTGCAATCTGCACGTCACCGTTGGCAGGGTTGTGAGAGTCCTCAGGACAAAAGAAGCTCAGAGAGCACCTCTCTCTTATGTGAAACATCTATATGAACCAGACTTAGAACTTCCCTAAAACCGGAGTTATTCAGGTCTGAGGTTTTGCTTTGGGCCCCTCTCAGTGTTGACTTTTTCTTGCATTTGGACTGTCTAGGTCAATACCAGATTTTAAAACCCTTGAGAGCACCTGTTTTTAGTTACCAAAGGAGACAGTTTTGACTTATTTTTAGGAAAAAAGGTAGTATAAGGGTAGGTTTAGAGCTGTCTATCCAGGTACTGTCCTTTGGCACTATTACAGATATATTAATGTTCAGCGTTACTAACTTTTGTCAGCCTTTCTGATGACCTGTTAGCAAATGAGCTGCTCCTTTACAGGCTACCGTCAATTTGTTCAACAAATAAAGATGATGGGACTCTTTCCTGAATTTCAGCTCAAAATGCAAGAGGTTTCAGGAATCTCCATTTTAAAAAGTCAGTTTTAGTTCTGTTGTACTTATTATTACTTTATTCTTATAATTATTGGTACTAATAATCAGGAGAAGTATTGACATAATAGCGGTATAATCAGTAACACTAGCAGCTTTACTGAAATACACTAATAGTTTAAGTATCCCATTTTATTTTCAGAGCACCTGGAGGTCCCAGATAGGTTGGGACTCCACTGCATGGGGCATTATGTAGACAAACAGAAAATTCTGATTTCTGCCACAAAAATCTTGTGATCTTTGCTTAGGCTTTGTTTGGCAAAATCTATAAGCTTCTAACAAACTCTTATTATGATGTTTTTTCAGCTGGGGCAACATATTTATCTTAAAAACCATCTTACTGCATTGAAGGCAGGATAGGTACCAAGTGGAGGACAAAACTCCAAGCTATTCCTTTGCAAAATGCTTCCGGCAAGGATGGGAAAGGGTTTCATGCAATCGTTAGGTATGGTAGCATTGATGGAACCCTGGCAGAAATGTCTAGTGTCACCCACCACAGCAGCTGGAGCTGCAGCAGAACAGGGGGACCACAAGCTCTTGTCTTTGTTGTCACGTGAAGCAGCAGCAGAAGCAGGACACTGCTACAATGCCTCCACTTCCCTGAGCTCCCCAGGAGCAGGAGAAGAGTCTGATTCTGCTCTCTGAAGTAATCTTCAGCTCCACCTGTTTCCAAGAGTTGCAGGTTGGGATTGCGTATTCCCTCTCCCTTCTCCTCCCTGTTTTTCTCCTGGCCAATAACTTAACAACTGAGAAATGCAGTTTTGAGCAGACTCCAATATTCTGTAAATTTGACTTAAATTAGTGGTACAGATGTGATGGAAAACTTTCCCTTGAGAGATATACAAAATGATGGGTGGAGCAACGTGCCACTCTTCATCCGGCAGCTGTGGTTATCGCTCCCTCTGCTTTCTTATGGGACCTGAATGTTCCTCCAGTCACCAGGTCACTGATCATTTTGGGATGGTTTCTTTCAATTTCTCATATTCAGGCTGTTCCACTTTGCACAGAGTGATTAACTGGAACAGTGAAGGCTGGCTGAATCCCTCCATCCCTGCTTAAATGCTCTGATACTTAGTCTGCAGGCCCCCTTTCCTCCCACGGAGCACTGAGCTGTTTCACAGCGAGGAGCATCTCTACCCGTGACGGAGAGACACCTCCCCATAGCTCTCCCAGGACCCTTGGGCTGCAGTGCACGTCCCGGCCCCAAACCCTGACATGACACCCGGCTGCAGGTCACTCCATTGGTGCAGCGTTTTCATTAGTTTCATTAACTCCCTGCTGCTCTGCCAGTGTATTTTGGCTGTTAAAAACAATTCATGAGTCTCACAACAGTGACAAATGGTAGGTAAGTGCTCAGCCTTATTTGCTGCCTGGTCTCTCCTCCATTTGTTTTGCCACGTGCCATGCAGTAGTTACACTTAAGAGACAGTTGATCTAATAAAAGCATTCTCTGCCTCTGCTTAAGTGGAGATTAAATAGAAGTATATCTATCCCTTACTCAAGTAGAGTTGATCTCATATTTACTGGAATAATACCAGATCCCCCCTTGAAGAAAGGAATTTGAGGTACATCTGAGTGCTTTTCTTGGCAATCTGACGGTCACTATGTGATCCCTCCTGCAGTCCCACTGTACTAACCTCTAAGGTGTCCTGGCAGCCCAAGTCCCTCTTACTGATGTCCTCTCCGAACTGCCTGCATTGCTGTTTGGCACATGTATCAATAACATGACTTGATTTTTTTTAATTTGAGTTTTATGGACTAGATTCATACTGCTGTTCCTAAAAGTACATTTTCCCGAGATAAATTGTGGAAAATGATAGCAGTGAAATGTCAAATTTAGAAAAAAGTGAGTGGAAACCTGAATTTTGTCACTTCAACTTACTGCTTCAGCTGGCACTAAATGAGAGTTTTCAGCTCCCTGCTCCCTCCCTCACCTCCTTCATGGCAGGAGAGCGTGACTGTGCCTAAATATGATGCTGTGATGGGGTCACGGTGAACTCCTCTTCCCGCAGTCCAGGTGGAACACAGTGTACGGAAGCGCTGTTGCACAAACATAAGCGCTTAACACTTGCAAACATTACACCCAGCTATGGTTACAGGGAAAGGGTTTCCATGATGCATTCCTGGTCTTCTGACATGGTTGCAACAATTTATATGCATGCTGAGGTTGAGGCGGGGGAGTTTGGGTGAGCAGCAGGTGTTTTGGGAAAAGCTGCTTCCGCTCACGCAGCTCGCTAACCCCCGGACACAGGGGATGCTGCGTCGTGGGGCTGCCCTTCGCTGAGTCCAGGTCTGTAACCTCAGTGCCTGCTCCGGTTCCTTGTTTCTTGAGAAGAGTTGTTTGCTCTAAGGCAAAGGTTTTGTGTGCGGTTCAGAGAGAATGTGAAAGCCAATTTGGGAGTATTATATAAGCAGAAGCAGAGATATGCCAGGCCTTGTGGCTTGAGAGGATGCTGTGAGGAAAGGCTCGAAGCCGGCTGAAAACCGGTAAGCGTAGCCATGCCAAGTATGTGGATGCCTTGGAAGAACCACTTGGCAAGCTGCCCTTCCATGGTTTGTGGTCCGGATGTAGGGGCCTGACTGGTGCCATCGGGTGGGGATTACCAGCTTCCCAGGGGAGGTCTGGTGGGTATCCTCTCTGCAAGGCACTCATCCTACATGCCATGAACCAAAAACTAATGTCCTCCACCTATTTAATCACAAGTCACACCTTGGGGCCTCTTAGCCAGCTCCTTCTGACATCGGTCCAGGGTGCACTCTGCCTACCCTTCTTCATTCCCTCCTGAACGTCTTCTTTCTCTCACCACCTGGGCGGGCTAGGTGAAGTGCCTCAGTCAATATTATAACTCGATTTCTGCCATAGAGGCTTGACAGAGCTGTAAGGGTCATGGCAACAACCCAGACCTCACGGCAAGGCACGTGCTATGAACTAGGCATGATGCCACTCTGTGATGTGCATGGAGAAGTCTGGCCTGACACGCTCCGTCAGTTGTCCATCCTGCCCACTGCTAGTGGATCCTCAGCTATGACATATATCTGGTTTTGGAGGCAGGGCTTCAAGACAAAAGTAGATCTGTAGAAGGGAATTCAGAAGAGAGCCATGCCGATGGTCAATGTCTAGAAATCCTGTGCCATGAAGAAAATCTGAACGATGGCTGATTTAATGGGAAGAAAAGGGGGGGGGGGCAGAGATGATAACAGCCTTCAGATTGATGCGTAATGGAAGGAAGCCATCTGTTTTCCCTGTCCGTGGTGGGGAGGATAGGTTGGGTTTAAACAGCAGCAAGGAATGTTGAGGTTAGATCAGCAGCAGGGATAGTGAAATACTGCAAGAGGCTGTGTGGGGAAACTGTGGAACTGTGGATCCCCAACTTTTGGTATAGGTTGGACACTCAGAAGTGTGCAGACAGGGGTGACCTTGCTTTGGAGAAACTTAATGACTGGCCCTCTGATGCTGTGTGAGAAAAGTGGCTGATATGACACTGAGTGTAGGGTTTCATAGGTATGGGAAGTGAACAGAAACTGGACCGGGTGGAGAACGAGAACACAGGGAGCAGGTTCACAAGCTCACATACAAGAAGTGCTCCTTAAAAGTATATGAGGATATCCCCCTAGCTTTTCAAAGGCTTTTCGTTCATGTCATGCTTGCACTCTTAACAAGTTTTAGGAACATTACTTTGGGTTCTGTGAAAAAGGCATGTTGCAAGCCACCGTGTGTGGGTACTGAGCTGAACTTCCCCAAAATGTGAGGTGTGTGAACTCAGTGTTTCAGCTTACTCACATGTACTGAATCAGGGCCAGGAATAAATCAGATGAAGACCCAGTGTGGGCAATTTTTGGACCTTGTTTTTGTAAGATTTGGTGTGGTTGTCTGTAAAGCCCGTCTCATTGTGAGAGTAGAATTTGTCTATTGGGGAGCGGGGGGTAGAAAGTTTTAGAAGCAGTCATCTGAGCTTTGGAGCTGAATGAAGTTTGTGAGTAAATGATGCTATGCTGTGTTTTATTAGCTGTGAACAGGAGTGTGAACAGCCCCACTATTACAGAAGTTGCCGGAGACAGTCCTCATAACCATGTCAGAATTTCCTCACCTGCCTCAAGTGTTTTACATTGATGTGGAGGGATGTGAGGAAGGAAAAAAACCCAGCCAGACTCATCCATTTCCAAGAGGAACACTGGGGGAATAAATATTATTTCATCAATATTAAAAAGCTCTGTTGGCATTTTCTCTGAGAACTTTTGCCTCCCCCACACTGTGACATGGATTCAAAATTTGGCAGGATGGTGGTCTTGCATTAGGTATGTACCTTTGTATCTGTGTGGAAATCTGCTGGTGATGATTGTAAAACTCTCATCCCTTTATAAATAGCTGGCTCAGCGAGGCTTTGTGACTTATATCCACAAAGGCTTCTCTCCTTTCCGCATGGTCATGCTGAGGGGAGCGACTGAGTGAACAGGGATTCCCCCACAGTCTGACTGCTGCCTCCCCTGCCACGTCCATGTGCAAACACAGACATGGGGAGCAGCGATGGTGCTTCTCTTGCAGTTTCAATGCTCTTGCAATGGGGGAGCAGGGGCAAGCTTTGGGAGAGCCAAGTGAGAGGGCTGGTTGGGGAAACGTGTGCTGGGTGGGCTGGATAGCCAGTGGGAAGGGATTGAAGTGGAAAGGGGAGGTTTAGGAGGAACCACTGCATGCCTGAAAGGATGGTGGGGTTGTGGGGTGGCTGAGTTTGGAAAAAGGGTCACGGAAAGAGGCTTGGGAGCTAGAAGGGATGGCAAATATGAGCTGTGGGTCTCATTGCTTGAGGAGAGTGCGCTTTCTCTCTCTCTCTCTTCCTTCATTCCATGAAAATAAATTAAATATAAATAAATACATTCCCTGAATATGTGCACAGGAAATTAAGGAGCTAAAATAAATGCAGCTAAAACAAACACCCCCTCATCCCGAAGTGGGAGAGACTTTTATTGTTTTCTTAAAGGACAATAAAATTAATAATCAAACCTTGGTATTTGTATAGCACTGTACTTGGAGAAGATGTATCAGAGCAGTGTAGGTGTCATTATTGCTGGCCTGAAGATGAAACTGAAGTGGAGACATGCCAAAGGTCACGAGGGATGGAATTAATCTCATATAACCATATATCTTCACCTGAACTAGACACCTACGCTCTCTTAATAGGCAATGATGGAGAGCAATTGGTACTTGTTGAGACTGACTCACTTGACCTACTTTAGACACCTCCTTTAAGGTGAGGTGAATCTCACCTTAGAAAGGCTTGTTTCTCTGCAGTGCATACCAAGGGCAGCCCTTGGGTGACTATTTCAGCTGGAAGTGTCTCCTCTGTAGAGGCTTAGAGTTAGGTGAAACGAATCCCATCCCTCAGTCAGGAATGGTGCCAAAGACCTGGCAAAATGTTGCCCTGAGCCTGGGCACCATGCTGGGTGGGATGCAACATGGTGGCCCTGACAGACTGGCTTTGCGGAAGGTAGTAGGTGCCGGACCCCATGCCTGGCGGGAGGATGCCATTCAGGAGCAGGGAGGAACACGCTCCACATCAGGCTTTTCCCTGAGAGCACCTGAGCCCAGGCGTGCAGGTCCCCTCTCCTCGGTCCTTTCTCCGGCACTGTCTCGAGCCGCTGCTTGTCCAGCGTGAGACAGCCAAAATCCCAGAATAATCCCATGCTTCTTCCCACAGCCACCTCTGGGTACAAACAGACTGCCAGGCTGGCTTGCTCTCTCTTTCACTCCAGGCCCTAGCTGGTACGGCACACAAACTGAGAGTGTAGGAAACCCTGGCATCAGCAATGCAGGACAGGACGCTTGCCTCCAGGAGGGCCTGAGTCTTTTATTTTTCAGGAATATCCTTACCTCTCTAAACAATCACCTCTTGGCTAGGGGATTCCCTACACTGCTAAGTTCAATTCAGTGTAAGCGTTCAAAGCAGGGTTCAAATACAATCACGTTGACCTCATGCCTAATACAGTAGAATAGCTACACCAAGTCAAGACCATTCAGAAGAGTAAAATTTAGCTATCTTGCTTCAAAGAGCTTACAAATAATTTTCCAATCTACCAATTCCAGAAATACCATGACTGGGGAATGGTGCTTGCTTTCCCTCTCTGTATGCATAAGGGGGGAAAGGGAAGTGGAGGCCAGTGTGCAGTCTTGGACTCCTTGTTATTCTTACATTTGTTTAATATTTTCCATTAATTCCTGTGTTTAGAGTTTCAGCGCCTTTGTTTTCCTTTCCTCTCTTTCGGGGAGGCTGATGATGAGGACTATGTTATTATTAGGTTTGGCATCACTTGATTAATTTTTTTCTTCTCTGCCTCTGTGTGATTGGGATTTAGTTTTTTCCTGCCTCTGCATTGTAATTTTTTATTTGTTTTTACAGTTAGCACCTTGCTGTGCAGTTGCTTGAAGGACAAGGAGAGCAGGCACGTTCCTTGGCTCTTGTTTTGCAAGACTTTTTTAGTTCCCCTCCATGTGTTAGTAACCTGGCCTGCCTCTGTCTCCTGGCCTTTTCCTCCTCCTCCATCCCCTTTGGATGGATGTGAACTAATCCCCTCTCTAGGACTGTGTTGGTGTTAGGGTTTTCAGGTCGGATTGGATCGACTAAGAATAATGGTTGCTGAGGGAAATGTTCATCTGAGAAATGCCAACAACTGCCCCCCCCCCCCCCCCCCCCCCCCCCAGCAGTTTGTAAGTACTGGAAACAGCTTTGACGCTGGGAAGGCAAAAATCCTGTGACATTTTGTCATTATTCACTCCAGCTGAGATGATTTATGAGCAACCGCAGCCAGCTAGAAGCTGCATTTTAGGGGTTAAACAAATGAATTTGCCCAGCTCAGTTCCTGGTGTCGCAGCTTTGGTCTTGCAGGGCTGGATGGGAGCGCTGCTGCCTGCATCTCCCACACCCACCGGGAAGCACGACCACCCCAGCTCCACCCGAAACCAACTTTTTTGGCTCCGCATTCATTTCACACTACAGAACAACATGTTCCCTCCACCAGCCCAGCCCTTGGGTCTTTGTTCAGCCAGACTTCCACTGACGGCGGTACGAGTCTCTTTCTTTGCATAGAGAGTGGGCGATAGAGCCTCCCACTTGCAAACCTCTCCGTGGATCGGTGCCAGCCTCCATCACAAATCACGGCTCTCCTCCTCCCCACCCCTGGAAAAGCAGTCTCCCTTCAGACCGCCTGAGCGCTGCTGGGGGCTGAGCCTGCCCTGAGCATCCGAACAAGTTGCATCAGCGCTGGTACAACCCCACTTGTCATTAGCAGCAGGGGGACTGCCAAGGTCGGTTACCTCTAGGCGCTCTGAGTGCTGTGCTGTCTAGACCAGCTCTGAGCGGAGGCAGGATGGAGGAGGAAGAAATTACTGCCACTGGAGCAAAACTTCCTGGATTTGCAAATCCATCTACCTACTCGGATGACCCTAATCACCATAACATCTGTATAATGAAATCCTATTTCTAACTTATCTTTTTCTCAACCCACCTTAAACTCCTTGCCCTGCTTGATGTCTCTTCTTTGCCTATCAGTTATCATTTGGCTGTATAAAGTATCTGGGAATCCAGATTTTAGAAGGTGAAGTGTATATTGTCCCCCGAAGGGAGGGAGCTCTGGGAGGCAGGATGGCAGCCAGCTCTTTCCTGGCAGTCATGGGAATGCCGACGTGGAGCTGCCAGTCGGTGGGTGGGCGTAGCGCAGCTGCCTCCTTAGGCTGGGTCCAGCCCATTTGCAAATCTGGGTGAGGGGAGGAAGCTGAGGGCGACCGATTCTCCCTCCGTGCCACAGTCAAGCTCCATCTGTGCCTCCGTCTCCTTTCTGATAAGAAGCTGGCATCTGTGCTTTGGTGCATCAGAGATACAAAGCCAAAGCAAACAACGATTTTCAGAAAAAGTTCTTTGCATGGTGAGCGTGAGTGGCACAGATTTTTCTCCCATTTGTCCCAAGCTGTATGTGTCAGATGTGGTTTCCATATGGCATCTATATCTCTCAGTACACCCACACTGGATGTATGCATTGGTATACCAGTGGCTGTGCTGAGCCACAGATAAATGTTTAGCATTCCTTAGTCAACTGGAAACTCTGTGTGTGTATGGGGCGTGCGTGGGGGTGAAGCCCAAGGAATATAAAAACAGGCATATGGCATTTTTTAACTCATTGCACAGATAAAAAGGAGAAATAAATATAAGGCAACACTCTAAAATAGCATCAATGTCTTTGAAGTAAACCCACTAGTGAGAGAAACCGAAGCGGAGGCTGCTGCGTCAGCCTACAGCTCCAAGCCCGGCACCTTGCCCCTGTATTTTTTGGTGCTCCACGTGTGCCAAGATTTCAGGCTGTGCTCCCTCAAATGGAGGCTCTTAGACCTGCAGCTCTTCCTGCCACGCTGGCTTGGACACCCCAAAATGCACTCTATTGTCCTTCCAAAGCATGCCGATGTCTCTGGTTTGGTTTACTGAACTGAGGTTGTACCGAGCTGAGCATGAGGCCAGCACTCTTGCCCTAGGCAAGACGCCTGCTGCGTACACACCGAAGACCTGATTCAGTTGCCTAAACCCAAACATCTAGTGCCATCCGAGGCACCCTCAGATGCCTGGCATGGCCTCTGGCTGCCTTTCCAGCAGGGTATGGTTGTCCCCGTGCCAATGCCTCACATGCTGTAGGCAGCTGGAAATAGCACCATTCACCTGTCCTTAGGCAAACGAATCAAGCGCTCAGCCTTGAACTAACAGCTTGTGCTAGTGGAGAGGCTGAAGCTCATCAGACAAATGCTCCAGTGAAGTGATGGTCCACGAGTGGTTTATACTGAAGGCCTTCAATGCAAACAAGAAAGCAGAAGGCCACTGAAGAGGCAGGATTGGTCCTCTGCCTAACCATGATGAATTTTGCCGTATCACACATGAAATTCTGGATGGATGCGCTGGTAGTCACAGCATTGCAGAGCTACCTCCTCTGCCTGGAGACACCTCCTTCCCCCCCCGCTTGGAAATACCTTCATCACATGTCCTAGTAATATGCCTCGTGGTGTGGTCTTGGATCGTGCAGATTGAAATGTGGGGAAATCCCTTTCTCCTCCAGCATGGAAGGATCCGGGAGAGACTTCTTATAGATAATGAAGCAGAAATAGCCTGAGAAAGGGCGGGGGAATTCCAGGGCGAGGGCATGCCTGTGGGGTTCATAGGACTCCTCGCTCGCTGCGGTGGTGGCACTGGCTGCGGACGCCCCGGTGCCGCCTGCACAGTGCCGGGGCATCTGCAGCCAGTGCCACCGCCAGCAAACAGCAGCAGGGTCAGGCCTCCTTGCTGGGTGTTCATGCAATGAATGGCAGGGTCTGGGACATGCTCTTCTGACCAGTGCAACAACAACACTTGATAGAACAGCCCAGCACTAGGCACAGCTGCTGCTGCGCAGAGCAAACCTAAAGACCAGCTGCGTAGTTTTGGGAAGTGAACCTTAGTCTGTGGGAGACTCCTGCCTTTCTGAAAGGAGGATCTTCCACCTGGGTCTTCCCCTTGAAGGGGAAACAATGGCCTTTTCTGAGCTCTTTCTGCTCCTGGTTGCCCAAAGACCTTTATCTTGTACTACTTTAGGGAGTACTCAGGCCAGCCAGGGTTTTACTGGCTCAGAGCTAGCGGGGATGGAGTGGGAGGGGGGACAACCCTTCGAACAACAGCCTTTTATCTTAGGAAATAGTAAATTCATTTTATTCCTTTGGGACAGGCTGTTGGTGTTTGTTCAATGGATTTGTTATGGGTTTGTGTGGTGGGGTTCTTTTGGTAGCGGGGGTGGGGGCCGCAGGGGTGGCTCCTGTGAGAAGCTGCTAGAAGCTTCCCTGGCTCCAAGTTGGACCCGCAGCTGGCCCAGGCCGAGCCCATCAGTGATGGTGGTAACACCTGTGGGAGAACAGATTTAAGAGGGGAAACCTGCAGGGAGTGGGGGATTTGGATGGGAGAGGAACCTCTCTGCAGGCAGTAAGGCCAGTGAGGAAGGAGGGGAGGAGGTGTGCTGGAGGAGTGGGTGTCCCTGCAGCCTGTGGTGAGATGGAAGGCTGTCCCCCCCAGCCCATGGAGGGGAGCAGAGGCCCCCCAAGATGGCTGTGACTGTGTGGGAAAGCCCGTGCTGGGGCAGTCTGTGACTGAAGATCGGCCTGTGGGAAGGACCCATTCCAGGGAAGTTGGTGAGGAACTACAGCCCGCAGGAAGGACCTATTCCAGGGAAGTTTGTGAGGAACTGCAGCCTGCGGGAAGGACCCATTCCAGGGAAGTTGGTGAGGAACTGCAGCCCACGGGAAGGACCCATTCCAGGGAAGTTTGTGAGGAACTGCAGCTCGTGGGAAGGACCCATTCCAGGGAAGTTGGTGAGGAACTGCAGCCTGTGGGAAGGACCCATTCCAGGGAAGTTGGTGAGGAACTGCAGCCCGCGGGAGGGACCCCATGGCGGAGCAGGGGCCGAGTGAGGAGGAGTCCTCCTCCCCCTGAGGAGGAAGGAGCGGCAGAGACCAGGTATGATGGACCGACCCCAACCCCCATCCCTGTTCCCCTGCGCCGCCGGCGGGAGGAGGCGGAGAGAACCGGGAGGGCTGGGGGGAAGGTGTTCTCAGGTTGGGTTTTGCTTCCTAATATCCTTGTTTTGATTGGATTGGTAGTAAGTTAGATGGATTTTGTTTCTTCCCCAAGTTGAGCCTGTCTTTTGCCCGTGACCATAAGTGGGGAGCGATCCCTCCCAGTCCTTGTCTCGACCCACGAGCCTGCCTTTATATTTTCTCGTCCGCATCGCACCGTGGCCAGGGTGGGTGGGGGAGAAGTGAACGAGCGGTTGTGTGGTGCTTTGTTACTGGTTGGGCTGAAAACACGACAGGATTTGAAATAGCAAAGGGAAACCTTTTCTGCTTTTGCCCTGGAGTTGTTCAGATATGGGATGCCTATGTGGGGAAATAGGCAACCCATGTAATAAAGCACTGGCCTGTGTTATAAATGCAAAATGATTAAGAGGTGAGAGGAAGTAGATTCTGGCACCTGTCTTTATTTATTTTGAAATGCCTTGGGGAAAAAAATAAAAAGACAATAAGAGACAAGCGGTTTGGCTGTCTTGGGGAAAATGGGGGTTTATTACTTGCTGAGGGTCTGTTGCTGGGCAAGGTGACAAAACCTGCATGCTTTCCACCATCTGAGTAGGGTAGCAAGCTCCCAGAAGCTTGCTGCCCAGGTGTCATTTGTTCCTTGTGTGTTGGAGGTTGGAAGGGAAAAGAAAGAATGTGTGAGAGATGAAGGCTGCACAGGTGAGCTTGGGCCCTGACGTCAGTGAAGCCCCTGGGGCCAGGGTGCCTTGTCCCCGCCTGGCTGTGAGGGCTAGAGTTGAGCAGGACAAGCCACATGCGAGTTGCAGATGCTGTCGGTGCACGTGTTTCCCTCCCCAGCTGGTCCCTGTGCTGTTCAGACTGCCAGCATCCCTCCTTTAGCTGGCCCAGCACTGTGGCCTGAGAGGAGGAAACTTTTCAATGGCAGTGTGGTCACATAACCAGGAGCAGATGAGTGCATGTGGGTGTGATTACACAGCACTGCAAAAGCGGACTGAAGATGGAAACATGCCCACCTCTTAATTCGGGGCTGTGTTGCAAAGGCTGCAGTGAGGTATGGGGCTTGGGGTTCACTTTAGCTTGTTGGGAGCTGTGCAACGCATGAGGTTGGAGACAACCCTACTGTGATTTGGGTGACAGCGTGACTGCTTCTCTGCAGCCACAGAGCGTGTTGCTTGGAGCAGTTCTGGTACAACAGGGTGGCACCCCCTGGTCAGGGGTTGGGAAGGACTTCCAGTGAATCTACAACCTGAATATGCAATTATTAACCAAAACAGTTTTCTTTGGTTAATGCAATCAACAATAATGTATTAAAACTTCAAATGCAAAGTACTGAAACCTTAACTAATTGTTGTCACTCTGTAAAACAGCATGACTTAAAATGCATGGATGAGTTGACGGGCCCATATGGACCTCTTTATTGGTGAAATGTCTAAATGCTTTTCCTCTTTTCATGGTATGTGATTTTGTCCATTGCAAGCAGCTGAAACATTTGAAAATCTCAAAGCAAACTTGAGGCTCAGATGCAATACCACTCAACAGTGCCATAACAAGTTACTGCAAGTCATTGAAGGTAACTGTCCATGACTGCACTTTCAGCCTTTGACAAATACAATGTATTTTGATTACCTGACCTTATCTCACAATGAAATAGAGTTCAGATGACTTTGCATGTGCCATTGGCCAAACGTGCCAGTTTAACTGATAACACGCTGGTGGTGACTTGATCTTGGGCCTGAGCCCACAGCTTTCACTCTCTAATTTTATGTGAAAATCAGCCCAGGTTCATTCAGTAAGTGTGAACACATTGGTGAACCCATGGGGAAACTTGCTTCTGAGTTTTAGGTTAGTAAGGATGGGCCAAGCAATGTTCCCTTATGAAGGTTACAGAATGCAGTCCAAACTTCAGTGTATCCTGAAACGTTTTCTTGAAGGGTCTGATCTTTGCAAAAATGCGCTGCTGACAGCTTGGTATTGAGCTCAAACCCATTCATTACAAAAAACCCAATAGACCAACACTTGATCTAGTCATTTTACAAAGAGCGGTATTCCTGGTGGGGATTTTTCTCACGCTCTGGCAATTCTGTATTTTGCTGGAGCAGCTCCAGGGCAGACTAGTTAATGCCCTGTGTAGTCTGTTTTCATATTGAGCAAACCCTGCTGAGATGCCGGAAAATAGTGATTTAAACTGATAAACTTGCAAAAGACAGCTGACTCATCTAGTGCCATGAAACAAGGATTCCCACACTGTGATGCACCTGAAAGTGTTGAACTTGTACAAGCCCAGTCCCCCACCCTTCTCCTGGAGGTGTTGGGGAATCACCAGATGCTTCTGCTTGGCCAGGGTAGAGCTGCTACCTTTATATCACAATATGAGTCCTTCCTTCTAGTGGTTGTGCCCGAGCAGATGAAGATGGCCCAAAACACAGTGTTGGTGCTGTGTTTGTAGGGTCAGATGGGACAAGGCAGTCCAGCAAGCTTCATACCTACTTTGGATGAGAGCAGGATCGTGGCAGGTGACATGATTTAGTTTTAGATTTTATCAAGGCTTAGAGTGGCATTTGGGGATCAAACATGTGGAGGGACTTAATTCAGGATATGTCCCACTGAGGACACTAGACTGCTGCTTTGAGACTAGACCCAGAAAATACTGCTCTCGCCTTGTTCTCCACCAGGAAAAGAGCAAAATGTAAAAATGTTGGTTTTGATCTTGCCTGAAGTACAGTCTGAAGCTTGGCGAGAGGGCACACTCTCTACCTGCCGATGCCTCTGCCTCTTTCTTGACCTGACTGGAGCAGACTAACTCCTCCCATGACAGAGGACAGATGGACAATGTCTGGGGTCATGATGAAGGCTGGGCTTTGGTTTGGAAATGACCAAAATAGTCACTGGTGGTATCTTGCTGCAGTATGTGGAGCTTGATGGACATGACCCAGCAACTTTCATGTTCCTGTGCTCTGGCTTCTGCTCAGAAGAGGAGCATGCACTGGTCAGGCTTTCCAGCAGATGAAGTCAGGCTGTGGTCTCCTCAGCAGGAGCTGGCTTGCTGTGTCTTGGTCTTGCCCCTTTCTCTGGAAGTGTTGTTAAAGTGGAGAGCCAGTGAAGTCTCTTTGTCCCCCATGAATGTGACAGCATCTTCTTAGCTTATGTGCCAGGAGTTCATCTGGAGTCTTGGCACTTGGAAAGGAAGAAAAGCAAGGCTGTATGCTGGGGCATGTCGTAAAAAGGTTTTCCAGAGAGGGCTACCTTTTGCCAGAGAGTATGTGAAGAAGGCTTGGACACTTTTTAGGCCAAAGAGCAGCTTCTTCTGACAGGCCCTTTGGAATCTTCCCTGTGAAATTATGGGTACAGGTAAATCATGATCTTGGGCAGAATATAGCTCTGAGGAAAAACTGGAGATTTTCTGCTAGAGATGTTACTGGCTGTTTTCTAATTACATGTGTGTTTAAGTGCTTTCCTCTCCTGGCTTCATGATTCAGAGTGAAGCTAGCAGCAGTTAGTGCTGGAGGAGGCCAAAAGCCAAATGTCTGTGAGAGAAAAAGCTACAAAATTGGCAGAAGAAGGAATTTTTACTTGGAAAATATTCTGTGATTGAAATTTTTTGCCTGCAAATTTTTGCATTGAACTGCGTGCAGTTTGTCTTATGGACAGAAAAAAAAAATCATACAGTTTTCTGCTTGAATATTGTTTTCTTCTGCTTGGTGAGAACAGTGCCTGCCTAATAAAGACCTGATTGGTGATTGCCAGGCTCCCTGCATCTTCCCTGACAGCACCTGGTTATCACCAGTTAGCTGCCCTTGTGCATCTGCTGGGCAGCTGACAGGCTGCTGCAGAGCAGACCCTGCACAGAGGGTTGCTCTACTTACCACACAGGTCTCACTTGTGAGATCAATGGGAAGAGAAAAGGGGAAATTAACCCCCCAAAAGCAAAGCCTGAAATCGGACAGAACTAATACAAGTCAAGTTGTTTAAAGATGCGGTAAGGGTTTGTAACGGAAAGAGGCCAGGGCCATAACTATCCGTGGGCACACGTGCAGGGCAGCCCAGAGTGAAGGAGGCTGCTCTGGCTCCAGACCTGTGCTGCTCCCACAAAGCACCCCAGCTTGGTTAGTCCCCAACCAAGGTCATCCACCTATGAAAAAATCAAGAATGGCCTGTCTCTGTAATGACCTGTTGAAAGGGAGAAAAAAGGCTTTATTTTGTAAGGTATCTCTCTGAGTCATCTGCACATCAAGGTATAAGAATATTGACGCTATTTGGACCCAGATTCTCCTGCCTGTGATGCAAGGTACAAAGTGCTTTTCCTTTACTTTGTTGTACATTCCTACCTCTAACAACTTCCCAATGCTTCCTGCATAAGAGGATTAGGTTATTTTCTAAGTAGTTTGTTGGAAATGCAGGACACCCTCTCATGTTATCCAAGGGAAAACTCAAAATCGTATACTCTGCAGTCATCTCTGGTCTTGCTTTACTCGTTAAGTCTGAAGAGTAAGGTGTTCCCACAGTTCATACACATGGCAGGATCCTATGACAACTTCTGGCTTGGATTATGTTTATGCAAGGAAGGGGAGCAATGTTGCTAGTGTCTGAGGGGCTTGGGAGATCCCTCAGGGCTGTCTTCTCTGGGGAGGATGGGAACAATGCCGTCGCCAAACTCTGACCCAGTAAATTCACCTCTGAGATGACAGACATTAATTAAAAGCCAAACCCAGTCTAAAGCCGTTTGGGACAATGACTAAACTTCTGCAGAACAGTCTGCTGACACCTGAAAGTGCGTGAACGAAGCCAGCCACCTATGTCCTGAGCTTTGATGTTGCCATGGCGTGCCTGGCATACTGTGTGGTGTGGTGCAGAAGACCTCCAGCAACCCATGGCACTGGGCTGTGACCCTCCAACAGGAACCTTTTGGCTGCAGGCCCCAATGGGACAAGTCCTTCAGCTGTAGCTGGCTGGTAGAGGCTGCACCAGCTTCACCTGCCTCGTTTAGGAGTTACAGAGCAGGATGGAGGGCCCAGCACTTTGCTGCAAGCAGTAAATGATGTGCCTTACCTTGGGATACCTTGGTATTAGGGTGGTAAATGGTGGTGGGTGCTGTACAAAGGATTTCATGCAACTGCCTCTGCGACAAGCAGTAGCTGCTAGATGGAAAACATTTTGTCTCTAATCTGTTTTGAGTATATTATAATATACACATACTTGAGGCTTATAGTTCCGTTTTCTTCAGGATATTGGAACATCTGTTTAAAAAAAGCACAAGGGGGCAATATCTGTTTCAATGTTAATACTGAACATACTGGGAGAATATGTGCCCAGAATGTAAGTATCTAGAAGGTTAGGATGCAAGGGAGGTTCTGAGAGGTTTAAATACCACTGTTTGGATTCACTTGCTGATCTGTTACCAAATGCACTGAAGAAAACTGGAATAGGATAAAATGGGAACTTGACCAATTGTCTGTGCTTGTAGACTGAACTGCAGATCCCTGCGCTTCAAGAAATAGATGTCCGTCTTTGAGGAACTGCCTGTTTTGAAAGAATACAATAGGGCATTGTTTCATGGTGATGAGGTGCAGAAGTGGGTGGAGATTATGGATAAGGAGGCCACATCAATAAACAGCCAGCTGATTATATATTCTTTCTTTCAGTCTCTTGTTGGTGTCCCCAGTTGAGCTAAGCAATGGAGTTTGTGTGTCACTGGGTGCATAGAACACTAATATTCAGCTAAAACCTCAAAATATTGTTGAGGAAACCAAGGCACCATAGGGGATCAAGCAGTCTCCTGACAGGTTCCTAAACACTGCTGGCTTCTGGCTGTTTTCACAAATGATTATCATTCAAGTCACTGGCTTGCAGAAACTCACAAGCTCTCAGAGGGAGGAAGGTCCTCTCCCCTGGAAGGATTTCCTTTTGACATTGTGCTTCTGTGTAGGAAAAGCCCTCCCACAATTAACAGCAGTCAATAGAAGATTATGACTTTGAGATGCCTGTGGGACCATAATCCAGCCCTAGCTGCTCTTCCTGGAGGGTTTGTTCCCATTTTCTATACCACTGGTTCCTCCAGAGAGGACTAACCATTAATTCCCCACTCTTCCTTCGTGCTCTCTGCATCATGGCTTGTGTGTTTCAATCTACTCTGGGGGTGGGAAAGGCAATGGTTTGGAAATGCGGGATGTAATTGGAAGCAGCTGATGACGACAGGATTCTGGAGTTGTTTTCTCAATCGGTTAGAGCTCTGACTTTGAAGGTGGGTGTGTTTTGTGTCTGTTTCTGTCCCGAGTCATTTTTGTGTCATGGTGAGCTCACTCTGGGATATGTCTTCACCAGACAAACCAGTGACAATGCTGAAAACAGCACTGTGCTGTTCATGATGAGGACCAAGAGTGGGCTGTCACAGGCACCTACTCCTTATCTCTGCAGTTAGTATGGAGAGGGAGCAGCCTCAACATCTGGAGTCCCAGAAGATGTGTGATATAAATATGTATCTACCTGTTTCTTCCTTCTTCCATCTTCAAAGGCTGATGAAGCCGTGTGCTGTTTTGTTCTCATAAAAATGCCCTAGAAGTGTGCAGCATAGGTGTAAAGAGAAGAGGCAACACTGGAGCCCAAAACGTGGATCTTGGTGCTTCTGCTCAGGCAGTGTGAGTGTGTTAGCCTGTGTTCAAAGAGCACGAGAGGCTTCCACAGACCAAGGGCTGCTGGGGGGACAGCGGCACAGGGCTGCTCCTGTCTGCACTGGAGCTGGTGGGTCATCTCCCTGTTACCCTTCAGGGATGGACGCTACAAGCTGAACAAGGACCACTGTGCGGCTACCCAACAATACCCACGTTGTGTGTTAAGGGAGGTGAGGGTGGGTTAGGAGAGAGATCCCAGCCTGTGTAGCACTGTATGTCTAGTATCTGCACTTCATGCCATGCCACCTTACAACCTGGTGGGGCTGGGCAGACCAATTCCTGGCAGTGGGCAGGTCCTTGGGAACCTACAGGTCAGGTGCAAGGAAAGCCTACAGCTTAAAAACAGAAAAGGTGGTAGCAGCAGCTGGTGTGCTCCATCAAATTCCTGCTCATGAAACCTCTTCCCGGATGCTCTGGCTTTTCTGCTGAATTAAACTCAATTGCATTGACCATCCATTATAGCCACTTAAACTGTTAAAGTTTGCTTTAGCAATAAAGCAAAACTTAACAGTAAAATCCCCCCCTCCTTTTTTTACCAGAGGTAATTTGCTTTTCTGGGAAATCTTAGTGATCTGTATTGGAAAAAAAACCCAAGAGCAAATTGTGCAAGACATCCCAAAGGAACACCAGTCCAAGCTTTCTGACACACCACGTGCTCAGTGGCTGCAACATATTTTACACAAAACCTATTAGAAAAATGCTCAGAGTCTTTTTAAAAATAGCATTTTCCCACTATTTTTTTCATGTGCCTTACTTTCTAAGAGCCAAACGTTTTTCTCCCTCAGGCTAACTATCTCAGTCTGGCAGAGAATAATAGTTTATGGCCAGTAAAAATGTTAGCTCAAAATATCTATCAAAGCTTTATATGTATATAATAAGATTACGGTTTTAAAGTCTACTAGATTTGTCACCTGAAAAAGTGTCTTCCATTCTGAAAGGGATTACTGGTCTGTGAGAGGTTCCTTCTGATTAAAATAGACTCATAATTAATTTAAAGAATATCTGTTGTATTTGGGGAATTTCTAGGGGAAAAATGAGTTGTAAAGCAAAGAATTTGCATCTTTCACTCATGTCTGATCTCAGCTCTGAGTAAGATCTCAGGATTCATCCTAGTGCCGATTAGCAACTTGTGCATAGGGGATTCCTGGATATTGAGAACTGTGTGACTTCTGTGGCATTGCAAGATACTGAAATGGAACAAAGGAAATCTTGGCAGGTGCTTATTTTGCTCTATATTTGTATTAAATATCAGTGATGTGAAGCTGTCCAGACTGAATTTTAGTACAAATGCCGTGGAAGTGAACTATTGTAGAAAGAGCAGGTGAGGCAGTCAAAATCAAGTGGCTTACCACACATGTTGCATTACTGTGCAGTGTCTGCCTTTTGCCTCCACAACCACTAAGCATATACCTAGAAATCAATTAATCTGCACAGATATTTCTGTTGATTTGTTATATATGCATATATCAACATGTAAACACATATTTCTCTATAATTAGAAATGTATGTATGCGTTTACTTATAAATGTACGCAACACATCAATAATACTAAATATATGAACTTCATAACTGGTAATATGTTTACCTGTGCCATCACTATTGCTTCAGCCCAACATACTTGCTTTTTCATGAGGCAATGCATACTTTTTAATAAACTTACCTTTCTTTACCATTTCTTCTTTTAAAATCCTCTAAAAACATGTTTGGGAAGTTCTGTTGAAGCACAGCCCATTGTATAAGAGAGTTTCTGGTGTGTGTTGTTGAACTGGGAATTATATCACAGTGAGTGGTGACCAAAATTTCGCATTCCAGGCATAGCAAACCTTCCCATTGGTGGCAAAGAGGCTGAGGAAAAAAACAAGAGGGAATCGGGGGAAATAGCTTCAAACTAGAACAAATTGCTGGATGACTCCGTTGTCAAAAGGTCGCATTCTTTCTTTAGGCAAACCTGCACGGCTCTGCTGAGGTCAGAAGGAGGAGTATGAGGAAGAGGAAGGCATACTGAGGAAATAATCCTTCCTGTATGACCTCTGGGCGCTGCCACTTGACCTGAGCGGAGCACAGAAGAAGGGAAGAACTGGAAGGGAGCACACACAGCACACTCAAGGGGAGAATTTTCTGAGACACTTTCAGCCTCTCATAGAAATGCTGGTTGGAAGGGACCTCTCAAGCTCATCCAGTCCAGCTGCCTGCTTAAAGCAGGACTATCACTGATTCTAGATTAGGTTGGCTTTGGCTTTCTCCAGCCAAGCCTTAAAGATTGCCTAAGATGGAGACCCAAAACTTGTCTTGGTAGCCTTTTCCAGTGCTGCATGCCTTTCCTAGTTGATAAAGCCTTCCTAATGCCCTATTCGAACCTCCCAAGCTGTGATTTTTGTGGCCCCTTGCTGTACAATCTGCCACTAGTAAAAATAGTTTTGCTCCATCATCTTGGTAGCTATCCTTCGAGGAGGCTGTTATTAGATTGTCCCTTAGCCCTCTCTTGAAAATGGCTGTTGT
Organism: Harpia harpyja; assembly: GCF_026419915.1. Classification (NCBI taxonomy): domain Eukaryota; kingdom Metazoa; phylum Chordata; class Aves; order Accipitriformes; family Accipitridae; genus Harpia; species Harpia harpyja. The sequence goes on from NC_068943.1 coordinate 34,357,664, forward strand.
AGGTGACTGCAGAAGGCAGTTGTGGGACCACTCTTAGCTATTGGCTATGTGGTAATCATTCCTCCCAGCAGCTGAACCTTTCTGAGGTGGTGCTTGTAAGTCAAAGCTGAATCACTGGAAGGTTATAAATGTAAAGAGTAAAGTCATAAAATGGATGATGATGGAAAATGAATCTGTTGTATGTGCACTGAGAAAAGCTTTGTTGCTCTATATCAAAATAGATGTGCTACAAGTATGGAAATACCAGTTTCAGGATGGAATATTATGTCTGTTGTCTAATCTAATAGGTTGCACTTTGCTAGTATACTTTGGGCTACACCTATATCTGATCTTCTCAGGACCATTCTCTTGCATTTGGGTAAGCTGCCACACAGTAAGCTATGTCCATGCTGTTAAGCTTTCTTACCCTCCAGTTAAAGATTGCATCCAAATTCCCTATTGGGAATGGATCCTAACTCATCTTAACTCCCACAATCAGGCCATGGAGAAAGTTATTTTGCAGGAGCATGAGCCATGCCAGGGACTCTCTTAGCAGCAAAGACAAATAAGTTCTGATGCTTGTGAGCTCCCTGGTGCTGTTTAGACGTGTCTGCCTAGACACAACCTCAGCATCTAGTTTGGTTCACAGCAATGTTCTTTGTCTTTTGTGCTGTCTTATCATAGGAATTTTTTTTCGTAAAAATTTAAAGTCTCCTTCTTGGCCCTATTAAAAGCCAAGGTCTGACAGGATGGTTGGTGATTTGAATGTGGATCGTTGTTAGTGGAGCTCTCTCCTTTGTGTTAGGAAGAACTGTAAGTCCCAAACAAAGCAGAGTTGCAATTAAACTGGGCCCACATACCCCATGGGTGTGCATGCCAATGGAAGAGAAGAATGGCTGGCCTCAAGGAAAGGGACCAGAGCAGCTGATTTCTTCCATGCAGTCCTATCAAAGGTGTGTCAGTTGGCAAACAGCTAAGTCATTAATGACAGTAATCTGACTCAGCAGGGACTTCTCCAAACTAATTGTCTGTACTCCCTTTACAATCAAGAGATACATGTGTCTCCAGGGGGTAGTTCATCATCCTTTAAGGGGTGTCTAATAGAGACAGAATGAATTGCCCTCTGACAGTGCCTATTTCTCTCCATCATCTGCAGAAAGTTGTTTTAAATGACGTACTTAAACTAGCTACTTAACTTTTAGAGTGTTAACATTAGGTGAAGCAGATCTCTCCCAGTAGAGCTGGATGAATACCAAAGAAAATATTTGCAAACAAAGATTTGCACACTTGCTTTGGCTTTCAGAACCCCTTTTATCTGGTTTCCATAAACAGTATTTCAAGTAATATTTTATATGGGAATATTTTACAAGCAGATGCATTATTGTGGTGCAAATACTTGTGTGATACCTGCCAAACTGCAGGTGAAAGCTTGGCAGTTGGTGAAGTTTGCAAGCCCTGCTTCTGGATCTAAAAAATTGGTTTCAGTCCTACCCCCTGAAGAACTCTGGAATTTTTACCATCCAAGTCAGGGAGGAGTGAAACCATCGTGTGTCTCTGAAGGCCAGTCACTCTCTGCAACTTGCCCATAGTGAATTCTTAATTCACTACCCACAGTAAACAGGCTGACATTTGTTTATGGAAAATATTTTCTGGGTCATTATGGATAACATGCTATTTTCTAAAAATCTATGCCCTCTTTCTGATTGCTATTCAAGCAGAAGAAGAGGCTAGCTTGCTTAGATAGCATGCAAGCGACTTACCTCACTCTTGTTCTTGCTAACCTTGATTCTGTCTGAAGTAGATACTGGAAAAAGATGACTATTTCCTTGTCTTCTAAGCCATCTGTCCTTACTCCTCCAGCTAGTATTTTTATTAACACTTTTTATTTTATTCTATTTTATTGCATTTTATTTTATTGGATTTTATTGCATTTCAAAGCTAGTGAGTCTAAATCTGTCAAAGAGATGGTTCTCTGTAAAATGGATCATTACATTTTCAAAATTTAGTATCTCCACCATCCAAATGCAGTCTGGAATCTAAAGCAACCCTCTATACTTTGGATTAATAAATACAATTTTCATGATTTCTAAATGGATGTCGATGCTGAGATAAACTAGGAAATATGACTGCTTCCAGTACTACTACTACCACCACCATTGCTTATGTACTTGGCTGGAACTAGCTCACACCAATACCTGTTTTCATTATGTCCTTATTGCACTGATGGAACAGAGAGCTCTGCTTGTAAATGACATTACAATCATCAGTTTTAGAAGCAGTTTGGAAAAGAGATTTCATTTCCCTTGTGAAAAAACAGAAAAAAATGTAGTCTCTGGACTTCTGACCAATTCTAGGCTGCTGTTGAAAAACCAAAAACCAGCATATTCTTGCTCTGAGTTGTCAAAACTTCTCTTCTTCTCCTTCCTTTCTGCAATCAGTCTTGCTTTCTTTTTGGGAATTATGTACCTTTCCCAGCTAAGATCTGATAAGCTTTGAGGGAAATCTTCTCAGGTATGTTTTCTTGGACTTGTCAAGTTTTATTCCAGTGGAAAATAATGTAGAAAAAACCCCCTTAGCACCAGTACTTGAAAATAAGTGTTACTATTTTATAAGCAGTGCTGATCTTGCTTCCCATTTGTTCTTAAGCTGTCCATACTGAAAGCTGTTTTCTAGCAAATTGAAACTGTGTTAACTTCCTCAGCCATGTATGTCTTCCATGTCCTTCTTATTCCCCTTCTTTTTCCCTTCTGGTTAACCTGCCTCCTGGCCATTTCAGATGACCAGCGTATTGCCACTCATTCAAAAGAGGTAAGTTCTCAAAAACAGATGAAAAATCTCAGGTTTATCAGTCTTCTAGTAAGCACAGCACATGGAGCTCCTGGATCTCACCAGCTCCAGTGTCACCTGCCAGCCACACCTGGCTGTGATTGTACTCCCAGGACCTCCAACTGGAGGAGGTCCCTGCCCTACCAGGTCCCAGCAGCCCAAAGCTCCTTGTCTCCTGAGCTGAAGCTTGTCTGGCATCCTTTCTCCCTGGCCCCATCCCTTCCCTGTCCACCTCTGTCTTGGTCCCGCTTCCTCTCTCCCCAAGGTCTTCAACCACATGTTGTGCACCAAAGGCTTGTTCTGTGGAGCTATGTGCTTGATGTTTGAACTGACATAGCAGTAATTCTCAAACCATAGGATGAGAAAGCTAGTGGTTGAGCACATCCCATGGATTAAGAAAAACCCCAAACATATCTGAGAACTGTTGACAGAGGGCATTGTAGTCTTCCAACAACTAATCTGCACTTAAGGCAGATAAAAAGATGTAAGAGCCTCATGCTTTAATTTTTTTGCCAATGTTTTCCTTCTACTTGGTATGCATGATCTCTGCTTTGGAAAAAAAACCCCAAACACCAACAAGCCAGGTTCAGAATAGCAGTTTCACAATGTTGAAGGCTATAGTGGCAATCCCTGTTTAGACAGTTACCTCCCCAGCCACTCCTTTTTTCACCGAAGGTTACCTCCCCTTTTGCCATTTTCCTCTCTAAAAGCCAAAAGCGGGGGGGGGGGGGGGGGGGGGGGAAGAAGGCAGTTTAACCTGGATTATGTCATTCATCCAGGGCATCACACTGTTTTACAAACAGTTGTGTTGGCACAACTGAGAGGTCAGTGACCTGCAGTACAAAGGCAGGAGAAGGGAGAGGGGAATTTCTTAAGCTGATACTGCTGCCAAAACCAAATTATTGTGAAACTGCACTGTTACATTCCATAAACACTTTCTTCCAAACCTTATAGGACTTTTAGCAAATGGTGAAAATCAGTGAAGGCCCCTTTGGACCAGGCTGAATGCTTTTGAAGGCCTGATGGTAGCTGCAAAGGCTAACCCATAGGTAGTCATTCAGTGCTGTATTAAGACAACATGAATTCTGATCCCTTCAGAGCAAAGCCATGGCTCACACAAACCAGTTCAACTCCTACAAAACTGAAAAGAGTGAATTATATTCTTAAATAGACATACAACCACCCAAGTGAGGTAATCTCACTGGTTGGAACTGTGCAAATGAGGCCAATGTCTGACCATAAGGGCATAAGAACTGCCAGCATATCCAATTAGCAGGATAAAAGTAACTGCTCTCCTGGCTCACTAATTATTTTCAGTACACACAGTGTGATGAAAACCCTTCCAAAAACCAAATCTGTCTTACAGCAGTTTGACTTACAGGCGGTGCAGAATGGAACGTTACTAAGTGCATTACAATTAATTATGCTTTCAAATGCACTGACTAAATTTGGCTGTGCAATTAGATAAATAATAACTGAAGGGAAAGGTTATATTTTGGAATTACACATTCGAATAGATGAATAAGCCTTTTGCCTTAGCTGCTTGTTCCTGTGTCATGGCAGGCATCTTGTTATGAAGCCCTGTCTGTTGCAGACAAAATGCTCGTACAAATGCAGCTTCAACATCCATTTAAATGCCCAAGTGCCATTTCATGCACTCAGCATAAGCTCTTCCTTTAATTTATTTGGGTATCTGCCTCGAATATCAAAGAGGATGACATTTCAACAAAACAACGACCAAACGGTAACATCAAAGAGTCTGGCTTGGCAGCCTCCACTCTTTTCAGGGAATATTGACTCAAGCAGTGGATGTTGCTGATTTCAGTCCTGGTGTGCCGAAGTGACCCCTGCATGCTGAGCAAGTGTGTAAGGGTGACTGACACATTCACAAAACATTGCCTTTTCTTTTTCTGTCTTCAAATTACCCTTCCTTTTATTCTGCAATTCCTGAACATAGCCAATATTTAAAAATGGCCCACAGGTGTTCAACAAATGACTTTGAAAATATAATTTGAAATTATTGGTTTAGCTCACACAGGTTAAAGCACTCAGAGTGGGAGGGTGTTCTTGGGTAAAGGGGAAACTGCAGTGATGGGAAATTATGTCCCTGTCACTAGACCTTTTGTTGGTGGATTCCCACAAGAACCAATTCCTTTTCTTACCTCTTTTTAATATGCAGAAGGTGAGCGGCTTTGGTAACTTTAATCCAAGTGCTAGCAGCAGGGGATTGACACAAGTGTATTCACTGTCACCTTGGTAACCCTGTGTCTTGGAAGGGCTCAGCCACAAGTGAAGACCAGTTGGCTGGAGGTGAATTTGAACAAGGCAAGAGTATTGGTGAACAGAGGGAGTGCATTTCATAGCCTTGATAAAGGTTTGGCTGGATGAAAGGTCATTTGGGGAACTGATCAGATCTGCCTGTAGTTAAAGACTGTGCTTGAATTCCTGCCTACACAAAGCAGCATCAGTGAGTAACTGGTGAAACACTGGCACAGGTTGCCCAGAGAGGTGGTAGATGCCCCATCTCTGGGATGGTCAGGTTGGACAGGGCTCTGAGCAACCTGATCTAGTTGAAGTTGTCCCTGCTCATTGTGGGGAGGTTGGACTAGATGACCTTTAAATGTCCCTTCCAACCCAAACCATTCTGTGATTCTATGAGTAACACTTCCCATGGGCTTGAGCTGGCTTAGAGCCCGCATCCCACCCTTGTCAATAATAAACCCACTTCAGTTATCTGTGCTTTTACCATGTCTTGGATGGACTGTGGTAATTCAGATGGTCTGGGAATGAAGCCCTCTGCACCTAGTCCTTTGCAGAACAGAGCAGTGGGTTTCTACAGCAGCACAGGCTTTGCAGAACACCTCAGACCTGCTCTCCACATTCTCCACTGGCTTTGCATAGATCATCAAATCAAACTCAAAATCTCCTACTGAGGCCCAGAAGGGTACTGAGATCCCTGACTCCTACAGAGTGCCTAATTCCCACTGCCTCCAAGCATGGGATTCATCATTCCTCCCTTTAGCTGCCAAACAGCTGGGCATCTTGTGTAAGCCAATTCTCTGTAGTTAGTGGATAGAGGAAGAGGCATCTCCTGTCTTTGTTCCCTAAAGAAGCCTGTCTCTATGGGCAGCTGGGAAAGCTTAGACCCTGAGCTCAGATGAGGTACCAGGCTTTTAGGTGGATCAAGTGAGGAGAGAGGACTGAATCCCAACAGAAGTCAGTGTGAATGAGATCCCTAAACTTGCCTTTTCTGGTTTTCTTGAAGGCTATTTGAATTGCTGAAGTTCCTGGGTGGTCACCCTTGTCACAGGTTTCACTCTGCTGGAATAATGAAATTCCTGGCCATTGAAACAAGCTTCAGCCTGTTATCTGAACATCTGGAATGAACTCCTCCAGGAACTAAGGCATGTCACAGATCGGACATCCTGCTCCAAGTGTAAGGTCCATTTCTTTGCTAGGTCATTTCTTTGGCCACCCCTATCATAAATGCACAGCAGCATGCCTATTGAAAAATTAAACAGCTCATAAAATTGCCTGTGCAACAACAAATAAGCAACAAGAAGACAGAAACCTCCAAGCCCAGCAAACAAAAAATCACAGGTTACCAATGTGAGACACTCCACTGCCTATATTTCACCTGCAGAGGGGATGAAAGAGAAAACACGTCAGGACTGGTGCTAGTGACACTGCTGAAGGTCTGATGGGCAGTTATATAAGTGCAGGGGAAGAACCCGTAAAAATGGAAGCAGTACTGACAACGGAAAGAGGCTTGATGTCTTTCCAAGAATTATGAACTGACTTGGAATGCATTTGAATTTGCACAAGTAGTTGCGGAGAATGGTTTTCTCTACTTCCGGGACTAGGAGCTGTCTCAAGATCTTATACTTACAGCAGTTTTGAGTGAAATGGGTAACTCTTTCTTCTGAATATTCCATCTTTATTCTGAATCTTAAAGGAAGTCTGTCTGATTCCATATCTGTGGAATACATTTCCAGGATGAAAGACCTGGAAATGCATGAAAAAAACCTTTCAGGTGCAATGGTAGAGTTTACCATTTTCCACCCACCTACAAAGAAACCTGAATGTTTCTAATACTATGATGAGCAGAAAGCTCTGGCTGTTTAACTGCCACTGAGCACTTCACTTTAAAAATGGATAGATTTGGACCGTTTCCCAGATGTCACATTGTCACTTCTGAATGATACATTGGAAGAGGAAGTCAAATGAGGAAGCAGGTTCAGGAGTGGTGAGTGTGTAGCGGGTCCCTCTCACTTGCAGGGACCAGCCAGGAATCTAAGCAGCTGGCTGGGGGTGGGAGTGTGTGGGGGTGCAGTCAGCGTGTTGATTTTAGGTGCTTAACTTAGATGCCTACTTCTCTCCATTGCCTATATAAGGAAGAGAGTCTGGCAGCCACGGAGCGTGGGGAGCCCGAATTGCCCATCACTGTCTTCCTAGTTGTCATGGCAACGAAGGCAGGCACCTAGCGAAGATGGTCTGAACGTGGTCCCGACTGACTGGCAAATGCATGCCACAGCTTGTGTCCAAGTGAGACAGCTGTAGTGTTCGTATCCCGGCTCAGAGTTCACACTCCTGTGCGCTGACAGCTGGAAGGAACTGGGGTTTGAAGCTGCCCGTTGAGAGCCTCGAACAACAAATCTTAGTCTCTCAATCTGTTTTTGCTCTTTGTGTTTTGGGCAAACTTGCGCATGGAGGACACATGGCGCTGCAGGAGGCAAACTCTCCATCCACGCTCCTCTGAAGCTGTATCACTGATGGGTGGGAAATGAAACTGCTTTGTTCACGGGACACACTCCTACGTAGGGAGATACCCTTGTGAAGCCAGCACTGCGTCCCACGCCTTTCTTTGTAAATTACAAGATACTCTTTAAGCTCCTTATGAAATTGATCAGTTAATTAATCAGTTTATCTGCCTCTGCCCTACATTTAAATTTAAATCTTTGTGGCAATTCCATTCAAATCTCTTAAGCTCTGCTCAAAAAATCATTAAGTGGAAGAACCGGTAGCCTGTAAATTGCTTCTCCCACAAATAAGGTCCATTTCAGTTATTGAACCATTTGTTTTATTTAGAGATGCTCTTGGACCTGCAGAGGCTAAGTCCACTCTTGATTATTGGAACAATTGTGCAAGTAAAGGAATTGGGTAATCTCGTAGTGATGCAAACGATGTAGTTTTCTATGAAGGCATTAGCAAAGAGTTGCAGGCATTCAGAATTAATTTCAATAATAAGCTGGGATTTCAAATCTAAATACTCCGTTTCTAGCTGCATTGCAAATTCATCCCCAGAATCCACTTTGTATTACTCACCACCTTTTGCAGCATTTAACAATAGTAATAGACTTTTTAAGACACTCAGAAAAAAAGCAACAGAATTAGATTTCAAGCACAGCTAGCAATGTGCTTGAGCTCAGCTAGGACCCTAACATATGGAAGCTGCTAAATCCAAGATTTTTGTTTAGTGCAATTGTATAGTCAAGGAACAGCTCTGAAATTTAGAACAGAGGCTCAGGTCAGGGCAGAATTGCTGGGGTAGGTGTTGAGCTCTGGGCTGTGCTTGTAGCTGTTGAGGAGCCTGGATGGTTCTAGCAGATGCTGTAGACTTTGCCTCGCTGCTTGCTTTGGACCTGACTGTCTTCTCACCTTAACTTAAGCCTGTATTAGAACTACATTCATCTCAACCAAAAATCTATTCTCTGGTTCCAAAGCCTGGAATGCAATGGGTCATTCTTTCAGAATAGTTTTTCAGCTATTAATGTGCAGATCATCACTCCCAAAGCCCTACAGCACTGTGCGTGGATCAGGTGGAGGTATTACTGTAGAATGAGATGCAGTTGTTTGACAGTATTACAAATGATGTCTCTCAATTCAGGAATCGGGGAATAAAATTGTTCAGGCTAGTACATGTAGGACTCTATAAGCCTGTGAAAGATTTTTGTTTCTTTCTTGCGTATAGATACTAGGTTTGATGCTAGAAATTTGGCTCATTAATAACTGATTTACATTTCCCAGACAGCAAATTGCTATCTGACACAAATTTATAAAAGAGCTTCATATTGTGAAATTCTCTAGCACAGTGAATCCTTTGTGGTTTTAATGTAGGGAGTCTGTGATTAAAATTTTAATATAATCATTGCAGTCTCCTGGGATGCTTAAGAAAAAGAAAATGTTATTTCCTGCATCTTAGAGTTCATCGTGGTGGATGCATTTAAATGCCGTCAATGGGATTCTATCTGCTCTGAAAATGAAACAAAACAGAAAGTCCCTCAAAGCAAGTAAAGAACCTGAAGGATTCTTGATCTCCGCCGAAGCGTGAGGACTAACGTGCTACCACAGTATCGTCACAGTTTAACTCCAGGAGCTGAATTGTCAGAGCAGGCTCTGCAGTTCACTGCAGAAGCTAAAGATAGGAGGGGTAAGAAAAAGGCAGGTGTAAGGCTCCATTCTGCTCCCTGAAAAAGCAAAGTTTGCTGGACATCGCCCAGCTTATCGGAATAAATTAGAGCAGTTGGTTTGCTGCTTACATCTCTAGCAGCTGCTCACTCAGAGCAGGGCTTACTGCAGTAGCTGGGGCTAATGCATGGCCTTGCTGCACTGCCTTCCCCCCAGTCCTGCTCTCTGTAGGGGGGTTATGAGGGGGTGGTATGGGAGCTGTCACGGGAGGTGATCCTTCCCAAGTGAGCTTCTCCAGCAGGCGGATCTGAAGATCTAGCCATGCCTTTGCATTGCTGAAGCCACCCTAGTGCTTGGAGGAATTGGGGATAAAGGCCAATTTAAGAAACCAAGTGTTAGCATTTAATCTATAATGCCTTTTTTCTACTCACCCATTGCTCTGTATGAGTCCTGTTGTGATTGGCTCAAATTTGTCCTTACTGGGAACCTGTGGGAGGGTTTCCTGTCCACAGCTTATTCTCTCTAAGTACATGATGTTTGAAAACTCAGACGTGGCTGCCTTAAGCCACATTGCCCTGCCTGTTAGGGAAATGGTTGAATGTAATTTTTCAAATACTTTTTTCAGTGCATGTTCAGTGTTGTTATTAGCTATGGCAGTGCCGACAGGTGTTGGTCAGGGCTGCCACTTGTAAAGTCAGTGTTGCATATATACATGCATATACATACATGCAAACTGACCAGACTCCTGTTGCCCTGTCTGGCCAGGTCTATGCTACTAAACCAAACAGAGTGAAGGCACAGCCTTTAATGTGGTCTGATGACTGTCCACGCTGTTGAACTGTCGGCATGTTCCCTGGCACAGGTTTGGTCGGCTCTCACGAGTGGGGCCAACGCCTGGGCATGGCTTGTGGGACAGCAGAGACTGCTACAGGTGAAGCCCTTGGGGAAGGGTGGTTAGCTTGAGGAAAGCAAGCTCTGCTCTGTCGTTTGCTTTTAGAGCCACAGATGAATCCTGGGCCCTTTCCTTTACTAGTAGAGTTGTGGTCTTTGAGTCCAAGTCCTTCAGGATAGTTTTAAAGCTGCATTTAGACAACTGTGGCCACTGTTGAGTCCCTGCTCCTGTGCAGCAGCTATAACCAGCTCACATCCTTTGATAAAACTGGTCTTGTAGGAAATGTATTGCTTTGTCTTTAGCGTTTCCCAAATAAAAAATACCTGTCATGTTTCAGTGGAAAATACCTCTCCCTGAAGTTCAAAGTCCCTTCTTTCCACTCTTCTTCCCTCTCCTTTCTGCAATGGCAGATGGCAACAGGATAAGGGGAGAAGTAACCATGAAGGCTTTTCGGGTTTCGCCTCTTGGTGAAAGCAGTGTGACCCCCGCTGCAGCCTTCTAACATTTTTGACTAGTTCTCCAAGTAATGACTCTTGTAGGACCATCATGCAGAACTGTAGAGTCATCTTGAGAAAGGCCAGTAGAAACGCTGCTCAGGCATAGAAGTAACTAATGTCGATGTGGAAGGGACTGCCCTGCCTTGTACTCCCGTCACGTGAACTGCAGCGGGGTGGTGCACAGGGTAAAACTAAGCTGCTCCGATTGCTGATCAGCTAAGTGCCAAATACCTAAAGTGTCATTTCCCAAGGCTTGTGGACTTTCCACCATAAAGATTAACTTAAAAAAAATTTTTAGTCTTGAAAAAGCAATTGGATGGAAGATGCAATATTTTTATGTGGCTGCTTACACATGTAAATATTGGTGTTTTCATTAGGGGGTGCTTTTTAACAGTTGATAATAATGAACTAAAATGGAAAAATAGTAATCTTCAGTTTGGAAGCTGGTGGCATCTACACTGCGAAATGGTACCACATTTTATCTATTGATCACACTTGAAGATCCTGGACATGGTTCTAGTTAAGTTTCAAGTATGCTGAAAATGAGCCAAGAACATAGTTTCAAGTTGCATTATCGTGGTCATGTCACTTTCCAAAGTATCACTAAATTGTTCCTTATTTTTTCCTTTGCCAAAGAGGTAGGAGACTGTTTTGCTGCCTGGAAAAATGCCTGCCTAGAAGTAGAGGTCCAGATCTTTAACAAGGGTAAATTGGCAAAACCCCACTGATTGTAATGGAGCAACGCCGGTTTTTGTCAGTTCGGTATCTGGCCCATCAGATTTTCAACTGTTATCACCACAGGCAGAATTCAAATTGACACAGCGTGGGCTAACATGATTGAATGCAGAGCAGGCTGCCTGGTTTCCTAAATTATTTTAATAACAGAAAGAATGTAGCTGGAATGCCAGGCTAAGATCCCTACCTGGATAAAGGCCCAGATTTTATTTATTTATTTATTTATTTATTTATTTTTAAATAAGCCTGTTCCAAACTCATTACTTTTCCATTATGGAGTTTTTCATGACATGGTTCCCAGGAGCAAAAGTCTCAAGATTCCCTTTGGAGCTGCAAAATCCCACAGTTTCAGGTAGAAAGTATTGCCATGCATAGGTCTCATAGGATAAGTGAATTATAGAAACAGCGAAGGAGCCTGCCCCTCTCCAGAACCCATATTAGATCATCTGCTAAATCCAGCTCTGAGACATATCTGCACCAGGAGTTGCATTCCCAGGGGCTCCGGTGGGTCACCACTGCTGTGAACCGCGCAAAGCCACCTGGCATCCTGGAGCCCACCGACTCCCAGGGATTGCACTGGTCTCAGGCTGCAACACGTTGGTGCGGGCACGTTTCGAAGCATTTGCTATGCAGCCACAGTTGCCCGACGGTGTCCAGGAGAGCTGGGAACACGCGGCTCTGCCCACGGGAGCTGAGCCATGGCCCTGCTGAAAACCTGCTGCGGGAGCCCCAGCGCGGCGCCAGGAAGGTGGGATCCCGCAGAGATGGGTGTGCGCTGTAGGATGGTGTTGTCCTGGTGGGATGGAAGGTGTGTCATCTCCTCTGGGCTTCACTGGCTGGCAGAGATCCTACAGCAGCAGGACTGTGAGCTGGGCCGCCGTCCTCCAGCGTGGGCTTCGGGCAGCATAGGCTGAAATGTCTGTAGCAACAGTAATAATTTGCACATCAATAAATTTGGCCATTGAAGGAGCCAAATTAGAAACAAAAACATAACAATTTGATTTCTCCCCTTAGGAAAAAGAGTTGTGTTTTTCCTCACTTGAAAGAATTCAGACATTTTACTTTCATCTGCCCTTGTTGTGTCTGAACAAAGCTAGCCGATTACTCGATATCTTGGCTCTGATTTGGGGTGTATTTTTTATTCCTCTTAGAGATTCAGAAGGTGGTAAAAAGCCTCATTGTAATTCAGTAATTAGTATGTCTCCTTCTTCTTTTGACCAGGAATGCAAGGGTATCCTTTTCTGTGAATGTCATTTTCTCTCTGGGCTCTTGTACTTTAATTTCCTAGATGTGAAAACAGGAACAGAAGATGAATTAGGTATTGAAATGAGAGGATATGAACATGACTCTCTTCTCCTACAGAACTTTTTCTTTTAAAGAAAAAAAACTTTTGTAGTTAAGCAAAAGAGAATAAAGGGGGTTATAAATCAATTGTAATGAATAAAATGTTTTTATCCTTCAAGAACTTTATTCAGGAGAACAAACTTAGTTTAAAGAAAATTCAAAGCTTTAGCGCACTTACTGTTTTTGTGTATTTTCTCTTCTCCCACCTACCATCCCAGCAATCTGGCTTTACTTCTTGAGTTATTAATCTAGGTTTTGTGGTTGGGGTGGATAAATAACTATTTTATTATGCCTAACACAGCAATGCCCTGATGTTTAATATGTTACTGGTACACAAATATTAAGCCACAAAGGCAATGTTTGGTATCTGGATGAAGGGGTCTTAGGTGAGATGAGCTTGTCTACCTCTGCTTTCAAATACACAGGGATTAGTTTGAAAAAAATTAAATATCTCTTCTTGATGAAGGAGGGGACTTATACATTGCTAACATTTGTTTTCTTGCATAGTTTTTTTTTTCTCTTAAAGGCATATTTGTATTCTGCCTTGCCTGATGGCACAGGGGGTTCTGTCTCATCCAAGCTTTGTTAGTATATTGCTTTTCTACTTCCTGCTCAATGATGGTTGAGCTGTTCTGAGGTTAAAAGCACCAGTGCTAAAATGCTACCGGTGGTGTGGGAGAGGGACACACCTCCCTCGGCACCGCTCGCCTGTCCTCTGCTCCTTCCACTGGCCTCTTACGCTACGGTGCAAATGGGAGGACTTCACCTTGCTCAAAAGGTTGGTGTTGGGATTTCTAAAGAATTGCATCATTTCTAAGTAATTCTTTACTTCCCTGAGTTGTGGTGAGTCCTTTCTGGGGATGATAGCTTTGCCTGTTATGGCAGAGATCATCTTTGTGAATGAGTTGGGCTACTCTCCGCGGTACCCCAAAGAATGTGGAACTCAGCCCAGAACGACTGCAAACCGTGCTGCTTTCACTGTACAAATGATACGTCTTTGCCCTCCCATCCTCCAGGAGCAACAGAGGTTTATGGTTTTTTCTTCCCAAGGACTGGGCTGGGACCCGATAGATGTTCATCAGTTCTCTATTTTTCTCCTTTGGAAGGTGCTCATATATGGCACGAAGACCTGAGCAGATGACAGGAAAAGGTACAATCGCCACTTTCCTCAGCTGCAAGACCTTTGGACACCTCTGTGAATGCTGGACGCCTGGATGCCAGGAGCTCTCCTACTCATCCCAAGTCCAGTGTTTGTCCCGCTCATCCAAGGGCTTCCTGTGACGTCTTCCTTGGTAGTCAGAGCAGGGAGTATTCACAGCAATGCTGCTCAGTAAACACTCATTTCATGGAAAAAACCTGAGAGACTCTTTCTTTTGTTGGAAATTTTTCATGAATTATTTTTGTTTAGGAAAACATGATATCATTCTGATGGTAAGAAAACAAACTAGCAGGCCAGCTTTCTGTTACTCCTAAAATATCACCTCCTATTTTTCATTTTGGAATATAAAAGAAGAAAGTGGAGAAATAAAATAGCCAAAACCAAACCCTGTGTCTGCTTCTTAGCTTTTGCTTCTTTTCCTGCCTTTGGCCAGTGCTTGAAAACAGAAAAAAGAGAAAGACGGTGTGCAAAAGAGCATGTTTTCCCCTTGCAACGTGAAAACTTAGAAATTGAAAAGCATAGGGGTTTTTTTTCTGGTTTTAAAATTACCTTTTGGGGGGAAAATTTCTTTTAAATCAACCCCTATTTTTTGGTGAAGACATTCAAACCAGTTTGGCTCACCACATTTCATGGCTCAGCCTTCTCAGACCACAAATTATAGATGTCATAACAAATGTCAAAAATACAGCAGAACATAATAAAGTATATATGCACAGACACAAGCACAGTCAGTCATATATACACACACATTCGTGTGTGTATATATAGTCACCTGTGTGTGTATGAATATGTGTGTATAAATATGTCTCTGCACGTGCATGTATATGTGTGTCTGCGTGCACAGAGGTAAAGTAGATGTGTCTATGCTTGCAAGCCAAGGAAGTCCCCAAGAGGTCCTGCTTCAGGAGGGTCTCCTTTGGCTATTGGGAAGATCCCTTTCCATGCAACGTTTACCTGTGGTGCCCCCTGTTTTTACGGGCACTATCAAATGCTCTGACCAGAATAAGACCTACCCAGCAGCACTGTGAGGCTGTGTTTCAACCAGATGCTTGGCACATTTGTTATCTGTGCAAGGAAAGCTCAAAGGCTTTGCCTCCATCACAAGGGAGTGGCAATACAGCCTAGAAATCACACTTGGGGCGTGATGCAAAAATGCAGTCCTTAGAAGAGACCCTTTCAGGCAAGAGTGGGAACACTTTACACCTTCCATTACATTTTATCAGGCCATGTGGCAACCATACGAAGGAGGGAGGATACATAAGAAGCAAGTTCCTCCCCTTGGGAAATGCCACAAAAGTTGGAGTAGCGTTTTGTGTAAGGTTGCACAGCGGTCAAGCAGAGACAGTAAAGAGGAACTGTTTATTTAGTGGGAAAATAAATTTAAGTGAGTTGAATTGTCCAGATTTATGTTTTGGCTGTGTTAGCAGAGTTAACTAGCGCCCATACAAAGCCTCTTGAAAAAACATCTGAGTTTAAGTCTTGCATACAAGGTAGTCCCTCATGCTGCTCGCAATACCAGAGCAGTGGTTCAGCATTAATTCAGACACCTTTCTCACTTTGCTTGGGTTTGGGTGGGAGCTCAGGTGGTAGCCCCCACCCCTTGATTAATGATATTTCTGCGTGATATTTATTTTGTATTTTGTTATGCAACTTTCCATTGACAGATGTGCTCACAGTGTTTAGGGTCCCCACGCTAAGAGGAGTGCAAGCCCAGTACTTTTTATCCCTGTTAAACATCAGAGGGATGTGAAATGCTATCTGTTTTTAAAAGACATTCACTGAAGTTTATTTTTGTTCCTGCTAAAAATATGTATTTATTGTGTGGCTAGGAAAGAACTTCTTGGTCTGGCTGAACAGCTGCTCCAAGCGATCTGTCAATGTGCTCTCAGGCTCAGGTACAAAGCAGTGTCCCATGGTCTTTGGTTTGACCATGCAGAAGTCAGTAGTGAAACTGCTCTTGGCAGGGCTGACGTATAGCTATAGCATTTTACCGCCCAGTGAGTTGTTTTAGTTACTGAAAAGGAGTTCCTGCTGCCAGGCAGACACTATGGTCACCAGTCTGCCCTTCTATGTGTAAGATAGGTACAAACCCACTGGAATAAATCGGGCTGGCCTAGGAGCAGCAAGGCAGGTGCATCCCAGTCTCTGGACTAAGGCAGCTGTGTGGGTCAGGAAAACAGGAGTTCACAGCTTCAGGAAAAAAAGAAAAAAATATTTATCCTCATCTGACATGCAAAGTAACCCCCCCTTAGAAACGCAGGTAAGCCAAGCTTCCAGGAAAGTTTCTGCAGGGATGACATCCTCATAAAGCAGCTGAGAAGGGTTCTCCCTGACACGCAGCACACACGCAGCTTGTGTGCTGTGCCAGACCAGTCTCCTTAGAGAATGGGCGATCTGACTATTTCTGTTTTTCTGACTCTCATATTTGGGAGCTGGTGTCTACCCTGGATTTTGTCTGTCCCCCAGATTTCACAGAGCAGGTATATCTGCAGAGACACCGGCACACACAGACACCTGTAACAGCCCCGTGCTCTGGAGGGACTCTCACAGGGATCTGGAGTTCTCCTTGTTTCCCAACTATGCTTCCGCAGTACCCAGAGATCCAGCTCAGGCAGGTAATACACAGGTCCTATGAGAGCACTTTTCATCCCCTGCTTTTAATATATCAGAACCCCAGAGTACAGACAGTCAGATACCGGCAGAGAGGCAATCTTGGTACTTGTCCATAATCATACATGACATAGTCATCTTGTTAGGTCAATAGGGAGAATTTTCATTTGACCTAAAGGTACTTTATTAATATTACTGGCTGGAAGACCATTTATTCTAGTCTTTGTAGTGGAATAATCAGGTTGTAGAGTCTCACAAAAGTAGCAAAAATACTTAGAGCGCTTTGCACTGAGGACCGGTTTGGAGCTTGACGTAAGTGCTGGATCACACTTGGGATTCACACGTTTTATCACAGGTAACTTGCTGGATGTGCAGGATTTGCAAAGTCAGCTGGAATGGGTGGTGCTTTTAACTAACTTAATGTTACACTTCTGTCCAACACAAAAGGTAGTTTTACTCAATGGAAGGGGGTCCTGAGTAGCTTAGGTGAAGTAAAGCTACCTGTTGTAAATATTCCTTTGCTGAATAATCTCTAAGCAACTCACTGTCCATTTATATTGCTTTGAGGTCAGGCAGGAAGTATTGCTTGTGGTGCTGAAAATTAGTTTTTAGGATTTCTCATAAGGTCTCTAATACTTACATTTTTAGAGATTTAAAACAGATTGCTGTTTCCAGTTTTATATTCTGAAGGGGGTGAGTCTGCATGGGAATGTCATTTGTGTCGTGATGTGGCTGGACCGTGAACCTTATAACACATAGTTTGTTCCACATTTCACTGACAGCTCTGATGCAATAGAAAAGTCAGAGGGCAAGACACACATTGTATGAAAACAGGAAAATTGTTTCTGCTGGGATCTGTTAATATATGGTAAATGGTTTCACACCTTTGCTGTAGCCTGTCGTCAGCGACAACAGGGTGCCGTAATGAGAACTGCACACAGAGAAAGGTTCTTGGATACTTTAAGCCTTTGTGAGTAGGGGAGACTCAAGGCTACCTGGCTGCTCAAAGACAGAAGCCTATCGAAGGGGAAAACTGGAAAATGAAGAGCATGCATAAGCAATTCATGTTGTCTAAGACTAAGCAGTGGTGTGACAAGCCTGGCCAAAGGGATTATGAAGGGATAATGGAGGACAAAAGCTCTTTAGGTTTATACCTATTTATAAATTAAGCTAGTTACAAACTATTTTCCTGAGAGAGGGAAAAGTAAACCAAAACCTGGCTTGAGAAAATCTCAGTGCTTCAGTGTCAGAGTTTCTTGTCTTTGGACGTTGGGAAGAATTTTACTGTTGACAGTGTTGTCTTTGCTTCTGGACAGCCCTGCTTAGCGATGTTTGAGGTGGTACACAATCCCTGAGGGTGCTTCTGCATCCCTAAATAAAAGAGGGCCAGGAAGGGCATCAGCCCTGACTGCCCATACTGCAGGGAACAAGCTGGGGACGACTCTCCGTAGGACTGGTCCCAGCCCCACAAATGAGCCAGTGTTGGGTAAGGTTCCTCCCAGCCCTCCCATACCATCCCAGCTGGCATCATGTCTTCAGCGCCTGCCCCACCTCAGGGCATGCAACACCCCCTGCCCCCCAGGTCTGTGCTATAGAAACACCACTCTGGTGGGATTCAGGACAGTCCTTGGGTTATTACGCAGAATTAATAGTTGTATCTTAGGGCCAGCTGGGCACCAGATAGGGCCCAGGAGAAACCCATGGCCAAGCACTAGGTGAGGTGGTCTCAGGCAGGCTGTTGGGGGGGCAGTGGCTGTCAGCAGCCTGTATGTGAGCCAGGCTGTGCCCCTTGGCCTGGCGGGAGACAGAGATGTCCCTCATGCTTTTAATTTATTGGTATGGGCATAGCCTGTCTGCTCAGTGGTGGCTCTCACCTGTCATTCTTGTGTCTCATTTGAGCCTCGGTATGGCTTCTCTCCTATGAGATGAAGTTACCTGTCATCTGCTGCACAAGCAAGGGCAAACCCAGCTTCATTCCATGCATCAGGGGGTTGAATCAGAAAGGAAAGGATTAAAGTTGCTCAAGCAAAGGTAAATCTCGCATTTCTTAATTTTGCAAGTGATACACTGTTCTTCTGGTGTAAGCATTATTGTTACAAGTGCTTTGCTGTGCAAGAGCTAAGTATGAGACCAGGTCCTACCATACAGCTTGACCAGGTAATGCTTTGTCTTTGATGAGCGAGTGCTGTTGCTTGAGTCATTCTGAAACAGATGAAGGAAGCAAGAGAGAAATCATAAGGGAGGATGCAAATAAGGAGTATGGATCACTGTTGGGTTCCCACAGGCTCTGCACTGTTGGGGAGGTGTTTTTTGGTGCCTGTATCTAGAAATGTACCTTCGATGCCTGCTGCAGCTTACCTCGGGATTTGGACCCCAAATAACACCAAAGTGGCCTCTCTTTTCCATGGAAACCATAGTTTGGAAAGGCAGAAGGGACTTGCTGCACACTGCAGTCTTGCCCCAGTATAGGGTTAGGATGTAGCTGGGGCATATGCCTGAATCTAGGTAATGGGAAGAGGAAAGTCTGGTTTGATAAGGGGAAGCAGGAAGAATAGCAAAATGCTGTTTTTGCTGAGTCTCTAGCTTTATGGCACAGCAAAGCCCAGCCTTCCTTAGAAAAGTTCAGTGTCAGTGCTGGTCACAAACTTGGGAAAATTAGCTTTAGTATAAAACAACACTAATGGCAATCTGTTCCTTCTGCTTCCTTCCTTTACTGCTGTGTCAAAAGGTCAAGGACAAATGCTAAAGCACTGAAGAGTTTGCAGCAAGTGTTTCCTTCTCTCAATTTTACCCCACAGTGTGTTTAGACTTCTTTGTGTTAACCTGAATGACTTGTCAGAAGATGCTGCAGTTTCTGTAGCAGGAGAGCTGCTTAGAATTGGTTTGTGCAGAAGATTTTGTTTTTTGAATGAAACCAACTGAACAAATGGAAGTAACCCAAATTAGTGTGGGCTTTTTCTGAGTTTTGGCAAAAATGAAAGCAAAATTTTTGGTATTTTTTTGGCTAAAGAAGTTCTGGATTTGGACCAAGAACTGTTTGGGTTTAGCAGTTCTGGGGTTGCAGTTTTTCCGTTCCTGAAACCTTCAGTTTTTCATTGGGAAAGTAGATGTCTGCTGTGCAAGCCTTCATTAGGCTGAAAAATCCCCTTTTGGGGGGTGACAATTTCTTAAATGGTCCTCCACGGAGGGTATCTGCTGGCCGGTACTCTGACATGGGGCAGGAGGCTGGGAAACCCTGAAGGAAACGCTTATGTCTCAGATGCCAGCTAATGACAAAACCCTAAAATGTCATAGAATCATAGAATAGTTGGAGTTGGAAGGTACCTTTAAAGGTCATCTAGTCCAACCCCCTCTGCTATAAGCAAGGACATCTTCAACTAGATCAGGTTGCTCAGAGCCCCATCCAGCCTGACCTTAAATGTTTCTAGGGATGGGGCATCTACAACCTCTCTGGGCAACCTGTTCCAGTGTTTCACCACCCTCATTGCAAAAAAGTTCTTCTTTATATCTAGCCTAAATCTACCCT
This sequence comes from Harpia harpyja, assembly GCF_026419915.1. Classification (NCBI taxonomy): domain Eukaryota; kingdom Metazoa; phylum Chordata; class Aves; order Accipitriformes; family Accipitridae; genus Harpia; species Harpia harpyja. Next base: position 34,377,640 of record NC_068943.1, read on the forward strand.
CTTTTAGTCTAAAACCAATACCCCTTGTCCTATTGCAAAGGCCCTATTAAAAGTTTGTCCCCATCTTTCTTAAAAGCCCCCTTTAAGTACTGAAAGGATGTCCATTGCTTCCATCTTTTCATCCAACATAGAGTCCATTATTCTGTTCCCAGCTCTTCAGCTGATTCACCAATGGATGTAGGTAAATAAAACCCAACAATTTATTTAAAGCTACAATCTGCTTTCAGGCTCTTCAGGCATGATGTACTTGAAACTGTTCTCCAAAAATTTTGATACTTAAGAGGCTGTCCTCCAAATAGATCCAGAAATAGTATTTTGTAGTGGCCCCTGCTAGCAGTTCATCTCTTTCCTTCAGTGTTAGCTCACCTTGGCCGCCAAACGGTAGCATTGTTCTGGATGTTGCCTGGCACTCATCTGCACTGGGAAAGCAATAGTGACATGAGAACAGGTATTTATTCCTGCATCTTTGAATCTAAGCTCTAGGTAGCTTGTTTAGGTGCATTGACACATCTGGATCCTCTGCATTGAAATCTCTTCTCTGCTTTTACTCCCTGTTACTCACATAAGGTGCAGATATTCAACCTATAGAGTAAGTTATTGTGATGGTGGACAGGTTAGCCAGGGGTTAAATAGCATAATGTGCTATCTTTAGTCCTCCTAGCTGCCCAAAGCAAATATGACTAGGAGAGTGTATGGAAAATGAGCCAGGATTCATGAAAAGATGTAGAACTTGAACTACTGACATCCTGTGTGGACCTGTATTGCAGTCATTGGAAGGATGATCTCAAACAGCCAACACCTTTCTCCTCTCTGCGTGCCCTTTTCTTTGTAAGGAACTCCACTGACAGACTGTGTCACCCCTTGGGTGTTGCCCTTGGTCATGTTTGATTTTTAAAGGAAGTTTGCTGGGTTAGCAGAGTCAAAGTGGTGGAAGTTCATTATGACTGACTCGCCTCTTGTCATGGGAGCATAATGTCATAACTTGTCACAAAACTTGTGCTGATGGACTTCGTTGGAGATGGAAAGGTCTGTCATTAGATGTTGACGTGGCTTTAGCTTGACTTAGGAACTGATGAAGGTAATGACCTGGACACAATCTAATGGGGAGTCATCAGAAAGAAGAACGAAGCCTTCTGGCTTCTAGACTACTGTTAACTCTACCCAGGCCTTGTCAAAGGGAGAAGGACTAGATCAGGCACTCCAACTTATCTGCTAAGCTTGCCTGTACTCACTTTTTCCATGATCCTTTCAGCTATTCAGTATAACCCATTGCAATGAGGGTGATCTGTCTTTTACCTCTTTTTTGCCCTCTGCCCTATCTCCATTTCATCCCTGTGGTTCCTCTTTGGGCCTCTGTTGTCCCACATGTCCAGGGTGTGGGACAAGAGAGACACAAAGGTGATCTGGAAGGCCTTGACTGCTGGGAGAAATGATCCCAGACTGAGCACGACTGAAAAATGCTGGGAAAGTAAAAGACAGGGACAGCGCTGAAAATCATGCCTACAACTGAGGGGCCATTCCAGTGAAGAAGAATGGCTGATCCCTTTGTGAGTGAGGTCTGCATGGGTTTCCACTTTTTTTTCCTACTTTTTTCAGTTCATGGTATTGTATCTGGATCGAGCTTTTTTCCTAACATTCAGATCCCAGTTCTATTTCCCTGTGCTGCCCCAGATTCACCACTGCCTGTGTGGGTGCTCTTTTTCTGTCAACAAAAGACTGTTGCTAGTGGGATTTCGGGTTGGCCTTAGTGGTCAAGAAACCAATGTCCTCCCTGGTTTTGTTTAGATGCCTTCTGTTGCTTGTTTGGTACTGACCTCAGAGATGATTGTGGCATATGACTCAGACAGCAGGGTCAGTATCCTCTTGCTGAAGTGGTTTTGGGAATAAAGAGGTGGCAGATTTAGGGAAAGAACTGATAATGATTTTTACCTACACTACACTTTTTCTACTTTCTCTCCCTTTCTTATTTTTTAGTAATTTCCAACTCCCTGTTTTTCTCCCTGGTGATGTCTTACCTTGCACTTACTCTAAAGCCAAGCAGCCACTTACTGACAGTTGCATCCTCTGGATGTATCTTGCCAACCAGCACAAACAGGCAGCATGCAAATCTGCATGCCCTGAAAGAGGAGTCTCTTCACCTGGATGATCGCAAGTGCAAGGGGGCATTCTCAGCTGGTACTCATCACTTCTCAGGAGGACTGGGGAACCTGTGATGTTATCTTGTACCTTGTACATCATGCCAGTGGAGCCATCACGCATTGTGCTCCCAAATGCAGCTGGTTGCCTTGTCAGCCTGTGGAAACACACTCTTCAAGTGGATTTAGGACACCAGTGTCCTGACTGCTGCCTGAGCTCCTTGATAAGTTTGGGAGCAATAAATTGCCTGGATTTTTCTGCTGTCTGCTGGATGGCAATCAGCTGATATTGCACTTTGATCATGTTGGATGCGATTCTTCCCACTTGACTTTGAATGTAATTACAGACATAGGTTTCATCTATGGCTGGTGCGGCATTTGCACTTCCGATTTTTCTGATTTTGAGATGAGAAAGCTACATGTCTCCTTTAAGAAGTGGTCTAGGTCTGACTCTGTCTTACCATGCAGATAGCCCTGTTAACTGCAGCAGAAAAATTCACAGAGGAAAGTGTAGGGTAGGAAGGAGGATGAGGGCAAGCAGGTCAAAGTCCTTAGTGACTCACTTTGAGGCAAAATGGAGCCTGAATCTATGTGCAAGGCAAATGGTGCAGACCTGTGCCATGCTCTCGAGGCTCACATAACCGGCTCCTACCTTCTGTACCTCAGCCTGAACTTCATGCGTTTGCAGCAGAGCCTCTCCATCACCACTTCACATGGATGCAGCTGTTGTCTTGACTCATTATCTACCATTTTAGGTCAATTGACAGAGTCCATCTAGGGATATGTTTTAAAGGGACTGTGGTACCAGTCTGCAGGTAAGGATGAGTAGCCCGGCTGCCAGTCCTTATGAGCCATTTTCTGCCACTTAGCCGTGTTGCATGATCTGAAGCATAGAGAATGCATCCACTGTGCTCTGTGGAGTACATGTTACAGGCGTCTCAGACACTACGAAATTTGAGAGGTCTGGAGAATGAGACAGACTGTAGGGAGCCTTCTCCATCTTCCCACTCAGGTCTTTTGCTCTGCTTGGTTGCTGCTCCAGCACCCATGCCTGGAAAAGAGTGAGTTTGATTCAACCAAAACATCTTCCTAGACACCCTCTGCAGTACAACCCTCGTGTCTGCCAACAGGGTGTAGTTAATGAGGAGAGAGAGAAATTGTTTAGGGTAATTTTTTTTTTACAGTAAAAAACATTTGAACTATAATAAAAGAGAAGACAATGCAGGCTGAATATCACAGGGAGAAAAAGTCCTGGCTGTGAGACTTCTCTAAGCTTCCAAAGGAAGTGGTGGAAACCTTATCACTTAGGACATTAAAATAGGCAACACAGAGCACTAGAAAAAATGCTGTTGTGAAATAACCTTATTGGCAAGTAGGTGGACTGATATGGCTTTATGTATCTTTAACATTTATCAATCCTTCTCAGAGCTATCCTCTGCATCCTAAAGAAATATCCTTCGGCTGCAAGCACTTTGTTTCACAAGTAATTAAGTAGAAATGAGTATATCACTAAGTACATTTCAATATGTGTCCTCAACTGGCTGGAACTCAACCCTGGGATTCAGGATCTGCTTGTAATTAACATTCCATAGTAAGACTCCACACCCTCTATTTGTCTGTTCCTAATTATGTGTTGGAAATGCGCATTTCTCCTACCATTAGAGATTTCAGCAGAGGAGTTTTAGCTGGGCTTTAAATTGCCTTCTACCTCAATTTAAATATTCCCTGTTATTTTAGGTTTGTAGACATTACACAAGTAAACCTTTTTTCAAGGCGTCATAGGGAAACAAGCCACTGACTCAAAAAAACCCAAACTGCTGAGCTGCCTCTTGGGTTGACAATATCACAGATTTAGGCTGTGATCTGTTAGCTCTTGTGGGTTTCAATACTGGCAATTAAAGGTGTCACTCCTAATTAGCACACGAGTCTGTGGATGCCGGGGCTGGGGGGGGGGTGTGTGTGTGTCGGGTCTGGGTGTGCAATTGTGAATGGGGCTGCTCAGGGATCTTCCTTCTGTGAAACTGTTTTTCCTGCCAGTTCATTAGAGCAACGTTTTCATGGCAATATATCTGCTGGGGGTGCTTTTCATCAGGAAGGTTTGGCTGCATTAGGAGATGGAGAAACAAAATACTTCAGCTTTGGATGAATGGGGGTTTTAACTGGGGTCTGTCAGCAAGGGACTGAATGGCTGCAGCTCCAGGTGTGGTAACAGTGTCATACCTGTTGTGGACTAGCCTTTAACAAATTCATCAGTGACTTCTGTCATGCAGCTTGCCTGTTCTCTCTGTCTTTCTTTCAGCCTGTCCAAAGGCTCATGTTCCCTGAGCCTGCTGTGCCCAAGGTACGTGCTGAGGGGACATGTGGCTGGATCACAGCTGACACATCTGGCTAGGAACCAACAGCAATGGCATTCAGCCTGGACTTAGAAAAAAGCCTGAACAAGCACCCCTGGATCTGCAGGGAGATACATCACCCCCTGCACAGGTCCTAGGAGAGTGCCCAGGGTTACGGGAGGCAGCGGAGGCGTCAGTCGTCCTTTTGGGAGGAAATGGATGAGGTCCCCCTGGGTCAGCTCCTCCGGCTGGGTACCGCTACTGTGCCGCTGCCAGGGCTGTGCTGGGGTAATGTGTGTCTGAGGGCAACCAAAACTGTTTGTTCCCAGACTCCACATAGCTTTTAGTGCCCTTGACTGTAATGGTAATTAAAAGCAAACAAATCTGGATGAGTTCTGTGAGGCTGCCAGATCCCCACAGAGACACCTCAGCTTTCCTTTATGTTTTATATGGTTATGGGAGGCCTGGTGGTGAATTCTTTGCTGCCACTAGTAAATGGTGACATATGAGATGTTGCTCTGGAGCAAGTAGATGAAATTGTGGCTCTTCTGAAGCTGGTGGCAAAACTCCCATTGACTTCAACAGGGCCAGAGCATTTTGTGCAGTTATTTTCCATATATAATTCACTCAGGGGGATGTCCACCCCCCCCAACACTTCTCTTTTTCTCTAATGATTAATAAGTTAACAATAAGAAAAAGACTTTTTTTCTGGAATGGTTCATATTTGGGAAATCCAATTCTGACCTACTAAGCATGCTCGGACTGTTTTAGCCTTGAGGCAAATTTACAAACTGGCCTAGGGAAGCTGGTACTTGTTATTGTTGCTTCAAAGACAGTCTATGTGGGAGAGAGAATGAGATGTGTTGGGATTAAAATACCCTAGCCGTAAAAAGCAGTAATAATTACCGTCTACATGTGGGCAAGTCAAAAGGGGTTATTACCAAAAGAAATTTGAACTTCTGTTTGCAGAGAAAACTGCCTCAAATCCAGCATTATTCATCTGTGCAGCATGGATTGTTTTTATACGCAGTTTTCTTCAAACACCAGTTTTATAAGGCCAATTCTAAATGGACTGAGACAACATCAGGTAAGTGAGGGTATAATGGGAATTGCAGAAGGCAGGTCCAGTCTGCCAGTGGAGCTGCCTGCCATGAGAGAGCACAGCACAGCCCCCAGAGTCAGGCTGTGTGCTACTGATCTGGTCAAGATCCTGGGTCTTGACAGTATCAGTGTGCTCCCTGAGCAGCTGATCTTTTAACAGAGTATTTTGCTGTCCTCTCCTGAAACTAAGTCAGGCAATTAATAGATTCATAGGTTTGAAAAGGACTATCAGATCATCTGGTGTGACTTCACATAGATACTGTGCACTTCCATATATCTCCACCTGCATTCCAGTAACTCGTGATTGACTAGTTCATGTTTTCCCGAAATGTGTTTGTCTTTGTGAGAATACTGCTGTTCAGTACGTTACATAATTTCATCCTAATTATTTTGCATTCAGTCTCTTCACATAGACTTTAATGAAAACCCTCTTCAGAGTTATTCATGGAAATGGGAGGAGAATCAGATCCCGGTCCTCCTTGATGTCTGTGAGGATACCTTCTAATGGCCAGCACTTGGCTTGGTGCTCTCTGGTTTTCTGCGTGGACTTTGACAGACATAACAGAGATCTGTAATTTTTGTGGGGTTTGGGCTGCTCTGCTTTTTTATAAGGTCACCAGGTCAGTCCCAAACATGAAGATTGTCCTGTGTGGTTGAAAATATTAACTGAAAAATTTCAGAGTATGAAGAGAGGTGCTTCTCCATCAGCCATAATTAATAGGACAGTTTCCTAATCTATGGTTGGTTGTGTGAGAAAATTCCTTATGCCTGAAAAATCTTGGCTGATGATGCCACATGCCATTCCTCCTGCCTCCAGTTTTGTGTTAGAAGTTGAAAGAGTGTGTGTGTGTAATACCACTGCTTCATTATAACTTCTACTCACAAAACACCATGCCACAATTCTGTCAGCTCCGAGATTAAGGTATTTAAAAGCGTCATTTGGGTTGTGTCTTACAGCAAGATTCAATCAGTTCTTTGTTGCATACGTTGTTGGCTATCATTTGATTGGGCAATGCCTGAATGTACATTTGGTTTGGAAAAGCTGTTGCACAATGCTCTATTCCCTGTTGCTTCATGGAAACTTGGACTTCCTTTTAGCTTCACTTTCAGTGAGTTATACACTGCTGGGGAGCTGTCTTTGAACCAGAAACCAGTCATGGTGAGACCATCTGTTTTATTTGTGTTTATTTTTTTTCTATTCCAGGTCCACAAACTCAGTCCAGTGACACATGGCTTTCATTTTTATGGTTATCAAATACTATTTCTTCATTTGCTTCCTGGCTGTACACAGGGCAGAAGCAAGAACATTTTTCTTCCTTAACATCCCTGTGTATAAGTTTGGAAAATATCTGCCTTTTATTTTACTGTTAGATATTTCTTTTTCTTACCATCTGTTGAAAAGATTTAGCTTATATAACAACTGTTTTCACCATTTATATCACCACAAAGTAAAAATCGCCTATAGACACAGATTTTCTTGCACTTGCTATCTATTTCACACCCACCTGTTTATGAAGTGGTTTGAGTATGTATATCCTCAGCAGCTCATGGATCCAAAAATATCCAGCTGCTTTAAAGATCTAATGAGAGCTGTACTTGTGGATGTGAAGAAATACTGCCCATGAATTCTGCTAAATTGTGCTGGGGTGACCCAGGAGGTTTCCGAGAGCAGCTGCCTTCCTTGCCCTCTCCCTCCGGCACTGGGGAATGGATGGGCAGTGCTCCTGCTCTTCTATCCCCACGAGTATCACTGCCTTCTGTGCTACTATCCATGGAGACAAATAGCACCTCTGGGGTCCAATTTATTACATCCTCACACAGATGTCCAAAGCCGTCCAGATGACTTGCATGCTAAAAAATTACTTAAAAAAGGGATGCCAGGCCACTGCCTCATATATAGTTGTCTTTGGTGTTGGCATGTTAAGCAGAATGAGACAAAGCCTACCCAAGCATCCCAGCTGAGTAGGCAGCTGTGTAACCTCCTGCAAGTGCCTGTTTATTCTTTACACTACTGCCAGCAAACTTATGGATGCCCCCAGTCCTGCGGGACCACGGAGCCTCTGTAGTCCACAGTCTAACTCAGAGCAACTGAGGACCAACAAAGGTTGAACCGGGAGGCCAGGAGCATGCAAAGAAGGTAATTTCACTTGGAAACTGAGGCAATCTACGCTGTGCTGACTCCAAACCACCTGATGGAGATTTTGCTGAAAGCAAACTAGACAGCTGTCCTTCCGAGCTTCTGCTGAGCAGATTTTGTCTCCAAGGTGGCTCTGTTTCGCACTGGGCCCTGCTCTAAATGGCCTTGTACTTCCACCTCATTCTTCTCCCAGGGACCAGATGGCCAGTCGTGGCAGTCCGGCTGGTCTGTAAAAAACACACTCACTAGTTTAGCTCTGGGTGTAAGTTGTAGGTACCAGTTCTCCCATAAAACCTTGGCCTTCTGAGGTTTTTCTTCCCTCTTGGGAGTGCCGTAGTGTATGTGAACATGGTGAACTGGCATTTCAGTTGCCCCAACATCCTTGTCCTAGGTCTATCCCTTTTGCCATCTGACTTGCTCTGCGAAGACTTTCTTCTGGTTGTCACTTGCAATGTCTCTTGTTCAAGTAAATGATTCCTTACAATACAGGAAAGCTGCCAGTAGGTCCCCAAGGCAACTGATACATTTGTGTCGTCATCTGAAAATTGCTTAAATGGCCCAAATATCAACACTTGCTGCCAGCTGGTCACTTTGAAATCAGTGGGGGCTTTAAATCAACAAGTATTTACCGCCTCTTGTGTTTTCCCCATGCCATGAACAGAGGAGCAGCCATTTGTTTTTCCTGTTTTCTTCCCCAGCTTTCATTTGCTCCCTTGCTGTGCAGTTCTCGAAGCACTTGCACTACACGTATATGAACTTTTTCATTGTCACAGTGTGACAGCTCTCCTGGATACTGATGGCTGAGCTGCAGTAGTTGACAGGTTGGAGTAGGCAGGAGGTAATTCTGCAGGTAAGGCAGAAGTGGGGCATTTGTAGGCGTCCACCCCTGTGGTATTAATATGTTCTTGAACTAGAGAGAAATCTGCTGGGAATGGGTGATATATACAAGATCCTGTACTGGGATAAGGGTGATGGACCAGATGATCTTTCTCTAACTCCTTATCCACTCTGTGGTTCAGTACCATGTTGATGAATGCACTATATGTAATCTGGACTTACTGATGGGCTACTGAATGTTAACCTTAGAGCAGAGGTGGAAAAAACTAGCCATTACTTTAATTTCGAGTACTCCTAACTTAAGTCCTTTGGCTCATGAAAACAAAAGCATATGCTGCAGCTCTTGCTCTGCACATTCTGCAGAGTCAGGGTATCCCTGGTGTAGATTGCTGAAGGCCAGGATATTTTAGTTAAAAATAAACCCAGAGCATCACGACAGGCTTGTAAATTAATGTGGTGCATTCTCTGAGCACCAGCTCCCATCAGGGTTACTCTGGTGATCTGTCAGTGTCGTCCATCACCAGGGCCCTATCGCTCTAATGATGCATTTCATATGAAAGTGGCTCCAGTTGCTGGGAAGAGATTCTGCACGCTCAAATTGTAAAAAGTATTACTGTTGTTAACCTCAAGTGTTCTCCTTTTAGCTATGGTGCCCTGGAGAATAAGGCAAATAGCTTCCACAGACAGAAATCCTATTTAATTCTTTGGCTGCATTCAAAGCAAAATGTTTTCCTTCACTGCAGCCTTTCAAACTTTGTCAAGAACTTCTGATGATGTTTAAATGACAAACTGTTTTATAAAGGTGGCATTGCCATCCAGATTAGCCTTTATTAAAAGGCTTTTAGGCTGGACTGAAATAATGCAATCTGCCCTTGAGGTGGGGGTAACTGTGTGATTGCCTTGGCCAGCAGCACCATGGGAAATGAGCTGTGACTCAGTCTCACTTCGATGGCTGGTTCCCCTTTGGTCCGAGGGGAATTCCTATATGTGAGCTGCTTCCCAGCTGCAGGTTCCTTCCCCCTTTGCACTGGGTCAGACCTGCCCCCTTGCAGAGTTCGCTGTGTTTTTCCCCCGCTCCCCCCTTGCCGGCTGTAGCTCTACTGGTCTATTTGCTACTCTGCCCTGGCACACGAGGCTTTATATCAGCGTAAGCTGTTTCCACTCCTTTAGACAAAAACATCTCCTCTGTACATGCAGAAGCAGGAAGTCAGACGTCTGAATAGTCTTCCCACAAATTTCAAGAATTACTCACATTCATTGTCATCCTCGCTGGGCTGCATTGCCTGGGGTGGCGTGGGGCTCTGACAAGAGCTGGGTGCACACCCACTGACGTGAGGAAGAGCTGAAACCTGTTTGTGCCAGGGCAGATGCTAGCCACTAGTCCTTCGCAGGTCCCGGGTTTTGTCCTGCCTCCCATGCCCCACGACGCACGCTGGGGGCCTGAGCTTCCTCCCAGCCCACCTTCCACGCCTATCTACTGCTCGGTGGGGTGAAGAGCCTGAGGATGGGCTTCGACGTGTTTAAATGTATTTCCCTCATGTTTTCTGCCTGCGCCACTTGCGTTGGATCGGCCACAGCTTGTCTGCCTTCGTGGGTTAGCTGCATAGCCTTCGCCTTCGTGTTGGGAACGACTCACTCTGCCTTGCTGCAGAGGACACGAAGCCCTTCTCAGAATGGTCACTTGGGGTGTGATTCTTCCCGCATTGCCTGGGTTTGATCCCTGCAGACTGACTGAATGGGAAAGCACCGATCCACGAACGGAGTGGACATGCTCCGTCTCCTCACCTCCCATGAGCTGTTAGCAGCATGAGCAGTGTGTGGGGCTGGGCTTCAGAGCAGGCTTGGACCAGCACCTGTGGGTTTTGTGGTACCCACTCAACAGCGTGGGCTTAACTGTAAACATCTGCCTGTTCTGATCAATGCAAACCATGCCTGCCCTCTGACCTCTGAATCCTCTGGGCCAGCAGCCCCGACCACCTTCTTCTGAATGTACCCGTGATGCTTCAGGACCAATAAATGGCTCAAACAGTTATTGCAGATCTTCCAGGTGCCCTTACTGGCTCCCTACTAGTTGGGATAGGCCCAGACCGAAGAAATGTGGGGTGGAAGTAGCCTGAGTTTCCACTATGGTCTGTGCCACAGACCTCGGTAACATGCAGCTGATCATGGTTCTGCATACCAAAGGTATGTTCCCTGTAGGAAGATCATCTTTCAGAAAGAAGGTTAACTTCAGACCTGTCATGGATAAGGTAGCAGACATGTGCTGACTAGTGTGTGCTGCAGTTCAACAGCAGTTTATCTTACACATCACAGAAGTAAGGCAAGAAACTCTTCAGCTCTGTTTTTCAGGCTGCTTTCCTGGAGCAATCCTGTATTTCAAATTTCTGATAAGTGATGGTGGAAGTGGATGGTGGCTCAAGCTATCTCTGAACCTTATGCTGTCCCTCTGCTACCTTTTGCTTGAGAAACCGTTACATATTGTTTGAGGTGCAAGGCATCTTTGTTCTCTGTTTGCCCAGTGCAACAACCCTGCCTGACGCCAGCACACGGGCACTGACCTGTGTTGTTAGAGTAATATAAGTAATAATCATTCAAAGTTTCTGAACCTGCAGGATGAAAACCACATGCAGTGTTCGCTATACAACTGTTATGGGTTGAGAGATTCAGTTAAATACTGACTCAGTAGTTAGTATATGTAGGTTGGGATTATGGTGATAAACAGTTCAGCATTACATCAGTTAGTCATAAACAGCAATGAAAAAGGGCCTACACTATTTCTAATGCTTCCCTGATGTCATTTAATTGTAAGGAACTTGGTTGCCAGAATGCATGTTGAGATGGTCCATGCATAATCTCTGGCAGGTGGGGGGGCAGATTTCTACTTTGATGCCATTGCTTTTGCCACAAGTAATGTTACAAGTGACTCCTTTACTTTTTCCTATCAGTTATGGTTTGTGTAATTAAGGCTAATTACTAGGTATGAATAAATCTGATTCTGGTGGGAGTAAATTGTACTTACCACATTTATTCTTTCCATGACTGACCTTTTCTGTGAAAGGCTTTATAAATCCATACTTCTGAGAAGGGGGAAAAAGTGTGCTTGCCCCTCTGCTGAATGGTTTGCAGTGCAGTCCAACACTACTTAAACACGTACAGCCTTTGTGACTCCAAATCACAGTCACTAGAGTGTAAAAAGCTCGCGTTGACTTCAAGCCTTAGAAGAGAAGAAGGAGAAGACACACAGTTCTGGTTTAAAGGCTGCCCATCACCTCGCTGCTTGGTGTAGCAGAAGGGCTCTTAGATGTTAGCCTAGGAAGCAAAGCTGGTCTGCCGAAGACATTCAGATTGTTCATATGTATGTTTCCATTTCCAGCTATTAAGCAACATGAAAAGACAGCTGTCAACAGTGCAAATATTTTCCTTGTTTAGTGTTGCATGTGTTCTGGGGCTGCTGGCCTCGCTGGGATGTTTTATCCCTTCACTGGGGAGACTGTGGATGGAAGAAGTTGGGGTAGGGGAAGAGAACTCTTCATGAAAGACATTTAAAAAATGTCTTTTTAAAAAGACATTTTGACACCTGATGGCTGTGAAGAAAATGTAGAGATGTGGGCTACTTGTCACCAGTGCATGGCTGCCTGAGTCTGCAGGCAGTCTGAGACAGTGGCATTTGCCTCTCAATGAGATGAATCTGTTGGCTATGGCTATTCTAGTAACCAGCCCAGATCCACTCTGACTCTGAAGGCAAGTGATACCGCATGGCTTACATATGGCTATCTATATGGCTAAACTGCTTTGCTGCCAGAAACTGGGTGGTCTCATCTATGTTCCCTATTAGGAAGGATCCCTAGCCTGTGCCTGAATCACGCCCAGGCACTGCCTGGGAGAGTGCTAGTTGGCAAGCAAGCAAACTGCACCAGGGAGCGTGGAAACCATTAAAGTGTTTTGATGATTTCATGCTCATGTTTGAGCTATGCCCTGGCATGGGTTAAGTTCCCAACACAGGTGTAGCCTCTGAGACCCAGGGTGACCTCTTTCCCAATGCCGCCTTGCAGAATATTGCAAGGGGTTTGAAGAAGAGGCTGTTGAGTCTGGTCCACCAGCTAATCAGACCTCATCTTACTGGGGCAAGTTTTGCAGGGGATGCCTTTCTGGGAAGAAGGTGCTCTGTGATGCCTGACCTATTCCTGCCTGGTCACCAAGGGGTGAAGTCTTTGCAGTATCCCGTTAATGATGAGGGGTGTGTGTGAAGGAGGAGAGGGAAGGGCCAGGTGGCTAAGGCTTTAAGCTAACTCCCCAGCTTCTCTGCATGTACATAACTTTACAGACTTTGGTCACAGAATATCCCCAAAGTGTCTTGAAATAGAGAGTCTGGAGTGAGACAGACATTTCTGGAGCTTCATTGCTTAGTGTTTGGCATTTTTTCCGTACTGGACACATCCATTTCCTAGTGCTTTCTGAACAGAGTAAACACCCTCGGGTGGAAGTGACAGCTGTACCCAGGAAAGATTGAGAAATTCTGGTTGGGCAAGCAAACTCCCAGTCCTCTCACCCACTCAGTCCACACTGTCTTCGAGGTGGCCTTTTCCCCTTCATACATCCACTCCCACATGGGTTCTCCACGTGCTCGAGGACAAGACCCATGCTGACTTTTGCTGTATCCTGATTTAAACCGAGGTGCTGTGGGATGCAAGTCTACGTTTGCTTAGTGATTGGAGATGGAAATGTGACAATCCCTATCTACCCCGCAGCCTGGTGGGCGCGGATGCATCCCAGGAGGTAGAGGCAGCGTTAGGGCTAGTGGGCGAAATCTTGACTGGTCTCAAGTCTAGCACTGCCTGTCCTGGAAGGGGGTCTCCTTGCAGCACCCTGCAACTGTGGCCATGGCTGCAGTTGGCCTTGCAGGTTTGCTGGCCTCAGAGCAGGCCTGAGGACCGCTGGGCTGTGCCCTGGGCCTGAGCACGCTTGTGAAAGTCCCGAGCAGGCAGATCGATGCTCCTCCAGCCTGTTTCATTTACCATAATGAAGATCACTCCGTAGGAAGAGAAGGAAGCCTCTTGCCTATTCAGGAGTTTCACAAGCGTAGTGCGCTCATGTTTCTGGTGGTGGGAAAGCCCCAGAATGTGGGTTGGGCTGAAGGGACAGCACAGGTGATTTTACAGAAGTCCTGCCTAAGTCTTGGGTAAACCTCACTTGCGTGAAAATCTGATTTCACTTGAAGGCTTGTACTTTCAGCATTCAGACATGCAACGACTACGAGGAGTGACTCAGGTGTTTGTCCCTAAAAGCACTACCCCACCTGTTACCTGGCAAACAGTCTGAACCAGGATGAGATCCTTGGTACCGTTTCCCAAGAAACACGCCAAAACCAGGCAGGTAATGGGGTGGTCAGAGCTGGGCGCAGTCGCAGTGACAGTGCTATGCAGACCCTTTGCCTTCCTCCTCTGCCCGCCCGCTGCAGTGAGTCTGCCTCTGACACACGGCATACACCGACCACACTACTCCAGTGCGAGTCAACGGGACAGCTGGGGGAGAGGCAGGACCTGGAGAAATAAAGATTTTGTTTGAACACCTAGAAGCTGCATTGCACCGGGCTGTGTAGCAATACGACACGTGATGCACAGTCTGTTACTTGCCTGTCCAAAGGAAACTGGCATATGCAGAACCACACACAGGAGCTATTCCCACTGATGTGATCATAACTGGTCATCCCTAGCACAGCCCACTGTGGGCTGGAATTGGGGCCTGAGATATTCCTATGGACTAACGTAGTGGATGTAAATAAGTATTTGAGGCTGCTCTTCATAACAAGCATATTTGATCCAGGGATGTCGTTCTCCCTCGCCTCCCTTTTTGAACAGTCTGGGGAGGAGGGCGACTCTGAGCAGCAGCTGTGCAGAGATACTAGGTGCTCTGAAATTCCTGCCAAAGCTGCCTCTCACCCTTCATTGACTACAAAGGAAACCGGTGGAGACTAGCCTTCTCAGGCTAATGTTAGCCTTTGAGATTATTGCCCTAGGCTCCCTCCATAGGCATTGAAGAAAGACAGCAATCCACCCATGAGTTACTCCTGCTTGACCTTTGGAGAGTCCGTGTCTTTTGGTTGAGTATAGAGGGGAATGCTTAGTGAAGGCACCTAAGCAGGATCCTCTAAGTTGGTGGTGTGAATCCTCCCTCAGATCTGTTGTGGTTCCTTTGGATCTGTTCGGTTCTGTAGATTATCCTCCAGTCCAATTAAAATGACTAACAGGGCTTTTTGTCTAAGTGGACCTTCTGATGGTTTCAGGCCACTAGAGAAACACAGGTACCACCATGAGGAAGAGTAGTCAGAGAAAGAAGGCTTTGCCTGGACAGGTTCTTATTTTAGCTTTCAGTGCAGAAACAACTTTGGGGTGTGATCTTCTGCAAGAAAAATCGGAGATGTTCAAATTTCTCTAATCCGTCATCTTGACAAGCACTGCTCAGTTATTTCATCAATCGGGGCACTTTTCAGCTACTGAGGGATGATTTCAGGCTCCAAAGTGTGGAACAGATTGTGCTGGCTGTGTGCATGGGGCAAAGTTACTCTTGCCCTTGGGGATAGTCCTGGAAGACCTCTGAAGGATTCCCAGGAGGAAACGAGACACCGACTGTGTGCCTTGATTCAGCTCACGTGCTGGGTCTGAAGGACATGGTAGTTGGTGTTACATCAGTGGTGCTTTTCCCCCAGTTTGGGGAGGCTCGTGCTGTTACAAGCTGTGGGGACAGCAGTATTCCTGTGCCCCAGAGGTCAGCAGGACCTGGTGAAGGGCAAGGAAGATTTCCTGGGATGACCCTTCACGCCTTGCATGTATTAAGTCTGAGTTCACAACATAGTCTGCTCCATAAATCTTGTGTTTATTTTCTGGTACAGCTCATCCCCAGCAGCCCACGTGCTCAATAACATACTGCTGCAGAGGGCAGTTCACGGACAACAGAGGAACTATTTCTTAGGCACGTCTTTCCTATTGCATTCCCATCCCAAAACTTTTCCCTAGTTTTAATCCCTGTGGCCTGGATTCCTTAAGAGTCTCTAGAAAACCTCACCCTCTGGTTCCTCCCAAGACTTCTCTCCCAGGACTCCAAGGGTTAATATCCTTGGAGTATCACATTGGGAAGCAGCGCAAGTCTGTTCATGCAGTCGACAGTGCCCTTTTATTATTGTTTCTATCTCTCCTATCAGATGTCTCACTCTTAACAGAGTTGTTATTAAGATAATTAGTTAATGTGGGTTATTTTATTATTGTAGTCTTATTTGGTTTGATTGCACTCTCAGCTGACACATGTCGTAAAAGCAACAAAAGCATTAAGAAGTTGCATAACTGGCAAAACTGAACTGTCAGTGTTGTGGAGCTCAGAGAATCGCGGAGGGAAGAAGGGTACAGACTCCATAGAGACACGGGTCCTTCCGTGAACCTTGGATTTTTCCTCCTAGCATTTATTAGTCGGGAAAATGATTGGCATTTCCTCTTCTGTGTTTTAATTTTCTCCGCTTGTGCTGTATTTTCTGATCTTTGCTTTAGCCTGCAAAGGAAGGCAGCTCAGTCTTGTTTATCTTTGCCAGAGAGTCCTTCATTTTGGGAACCGCATCGGAAATAACTTTGGATGAAGGCAGACAAGAGGCTTTAAAAAGCATCTATCAAGTAATCAAATGGGTCCGTGTGTCATATTTCCTGACCATCTATTGCCTTGGTATCTGCCATTGGCACACATCCCAGTGCTGTCAGAGTAGTACAATCCTATTTTTATTTACATCCAGCGTTCCTCTATTCAAATACTTTATCCAGCTTCGTCAGTGCAAAATCCTGGCAATTTTCATCTTCTTACCCTTGTGAGTTTTCCTTGTGCACCCTCCTGACAAATAAGCTGGGGAAAAATATTACTTTCTTCAGCCCTGGTCTGAGAAGCTGCGTTTGAGCCCATCCCAGCAAGGCTCTGTTCTGAGACCTGACCAGTGCAACCATCTTTGTTTGTGTTGGTCTTCTCCAGGCTTGGATTGAAGCTGCAAAGGGAACACTCCCCACGGTGCTAGACTGACCAATTTGCAGCCATGTCGACCTGCAAATATTTCCTCCGGAGCTTGAGATTTTTGGCATCCCAAGTTTCCTGGATGTGCTTACATCATCCCTGTGCGGAGGAGGACTTGGCCGTATGGCTTAGAATGTGCTCTGTGTAATTGAACAAGTTCCCTCAAAAATACCCCAGCAATTTTACCAGTTCTTGTCCAGGGTTATGAGGCATGTGATGTAGCCCTGTGGGCAGGAGAGGAAAAAGCCCTCCCAAGAGGCATTTCCTGAGCTAATTTGATAACTTTGGGGTTTGAAATAGTGGGGAAAGAAAAATTTCAAGCAACAAACAAGCTGGTAAAGCAGAGACATGCACACACATTTAAAAAATGATACATCTTGATTTTTCAGAACGTGGCCAGAGGAAATCAATCCCTAATGTAGTAAACAAACTCCAGTGGGTTACGAGCAGTCTATAACCAGAGTAACTCAGTTCCAAACACGGGCACTGCTGCAGTGAGGATTTGGCCTTTGAAATCTCATTTTGCAGTTGCTGATCTGAAAGAGGGATTTTAGAGACGAGCCCTGCTGCATGCAAAGAACGCCTGAAAGTCGCTTCGTACCCACTGCCCTTTCAAGGTGTGCTGCTAAAGCACAAAGTGCAAAAGAGGAAGGCTCCTGACAGCTTTCCAAGGCTCTGAACTTTGGGCAAAATGTTTTTAGGTCATTGCTTAAAAGCCAAGAGCAGCAAGAAGGGTAGACAAAGGCGTATTAGCTGGAGCTCTTCTCAGTCTCCTGGGAGGGACAATGGGTGCAGTTCACAAGCAGAGGCGCACAGCTGCAGTTTGCTGGTTGGGAGGCTGCACACAGAGTAGAGATCAGAATTCAGAACGATTAAGCACATCACTTGATTGTTACCGACAGATTAAAAAAACCCCTCTGCCAGCTTTACACATTTGCGGCCTCTTGTCTTTGTGAGTCAGGAGGCAGTTCCCGTTGTGAGACACACACGCTCCGTAGTACAGGATGATTTTTGGCAAAGTCCGGATGATCGCAAGCCAGACGGGGCGGGGACAGCATTCCAGTTTTATAACACAATTCCATAATAGGAGACAGCATTCTTTTCATATTAATGTTCATACAATAGGAATTTTAAACTCCAGCTTTTGGGTTATGTGGGAAAAAAAGTCTCTTTTAAATGCCATAACAATGTTATTCTACAATTCAATGGACAGGGCTGCCAGTGGCCTAACCACTTGGAGTGCAGTGGGTGTTTCGCAGGATGCTTTCGTTTCAAGAAACAGCAAACTGGAAAGCACTGATGTAGTTATGTCCTTGCTGATGCCACCATGACCTCCTCCTTGGATGGGTTACAGGTGTTCAATCCACCTGCTCTGACCCCAGGGGAAATCCGTGTCACCACTCTCTGCACAATCCTTGTGAGCACTGTGAAGTACCTATCACTGCTTCTCTAGCGTTATCAGGCCACAAGATGTGTAGGCATTTCCATGCCTTTTAGTAGCAAGGGTTTTGCAGAATGCAATGTGTGGCTGCTTCAGGACCATCCTTGCTACACAGGCTACCAGAGACACTTTCTACCTCACCTGTTCTGGTGGCCCAGAGAGGAACCTGAGGCTTTCAAGATGTTACTTATGCCCTGACTTACATCTTGCAGTGCCTTGCTGGGAAGGTACAAGTTTTAAGGGTAAATTTATCCTGTTGGGGTTTTGATTAGTCTTTGAATTTTGCACCAAAAATAATCTTGTGTTTTTAAGAGCCCATGCTGCTCTTAACTCAAGGTTGCAGTTTGGCCCCTCACTGTAGCTCAGATAGATACCTCGCTGCTGGCATCAGTGTTAAAGGGTGAGGAGGGTGAAGAGGGTCTCCATGTTTTTCTCTCTTGGACTGTGTAGTAAGAGAAAACACTTTAAGGCTTCCAGAAATACTTTGGACCTTCTACTGATCTCACAGTGAAAAGGGAAACTCATTAAAACCTGGGTTTGGCCAGCAGGCTGACACCCCTTAAACTAGCATTTGCCAGGCTGCCGAGTTTCCAGCAGTCCAGAGAGATGGATTATATGAAATATGTTTTCTCACTTGTGGCACCTATGAGTGAGACTTCACAGAGGGCTTAACTGAACCAGGCTGTCCAGAGCAGATACAGGGACTGCCGCTACTAGTCACTAAAAGTTCACGTCCTAACCTAAGCTATTAAATTCAACTCTGTTTTAGATAAGCAAAGACACGTGCTCTGGAAAAGGCAGAAGTATCAGTACTAAATAGACGTAGTACTAAAGAGACACGTTGGCACACCCAAAAGAGTAGAAGAGGGCTTGGCCTCCTGAGAGGTTATTCTGCGCCTTGCCTGAGCAGCCACGGGGCTATGGGTATCAGTAAGGGTACGCGCGTGTTGGGGATGAAGTGACCCTTGCAAGAATAGTGGAGTGGCATTTGGAAACAGGAGAGGGAAAACCTAACTAACCACACACAGGCAAATTTGGTAAGTGCCAAGAGTATCCTGGCATGTGTTTCCATACACAATGCTGATCTAAAGGGGAATGTTCAGTAGTGACCATTTTATAATGCTGTTATGATATTTGGATAGTGCCAAGTGGTAGGGAAAACAGAAGTCCTCAGGACATGTGTTCATGTAGGAGAGTGCATCAGTAGGGTCTGGCAGGTGCAGTTTTGGGGTTTGAGGCTAGATGCTACAGTGTACACCACTATGGTGTAATTGCAAGTATTGCTTTGGGTAGCTGCAATTTTGAAGTGTGGTCATAGAGAGGCTGAGCTGCATGCGCGTTGTCCACTTAGCCTTAGTGAGTTCACGGTGAATTTCTGCTCAAAGAAGAGTTTGCAGAGCAAGGGGTGTGTGAGAATGTTTCTTCCTGACAGCTTGGCCGGTGTCCTTCAGAGCAAGCCTGGCCGTGGCAGCGCTGAGCCTCACCAAAGGCAGTGCATTCTCCCAGCCGAGGGTGGTAGCCCCATCCCAGGCTGAGCTGGGGATCGCCAGCTGGGGAGAGAGGCGGCTGGAGGGACTGATGTGAGCACAACCCAACCTTTAAAAAAGAGGCTTCCTGCCTCAGTAGAAGTGTTGAAATGTCTCGGTATGTTTCCCTGCCTTCAAACAAGAGCCCCGTGAGCCTGACGTCACTTCCCCGGGCTGCTGGGCCGATAACAGGATGAACCTGCACTGCCTCTGAACCAGACGTTCCACTGTGTCACTGGTTATTGTGCTCTACGGTGGGGCAGACGACTTCGCTACCAATGTTGTTTTTGTAGTTTATGCTTCACACACACTGTCCCCCCCCTCCTCCCCAGCAGTCCAAAAGGAAATGGCATAGGAACTTGTGCGATGTGCTTACAGGCACACACAAGCAATGTGACTCATCAATAGACCAGGCTTTGGGAGCTGGTGCCTGTTACAGCGTGAAGCCAGCCTGCTTCTTCACAGAGCTCCGAAAGGCAGCTGGCTATGTCAAAAGGACAGAGAATAAAGAGTGTAGTGTAAAATGGAGACACAATTAAGCAAAGATAAAAAGAAAGCTATAAAATTTTTCATCTCTTCACTGAAATTTCCCTTGGGTGGCATTTGCTGAAACAAATAGTTCTGCAGCTTGTTGCTGTAAATAATGGCACATAGATTTTGCAATACTGCTAGTTTATTTTTAAACATCTGAATGAGCAGTCATATAATATTTACCTTGCCATGCACCAAGTTCATCATAGGATATGGCTTTATCGCTTGGTAGCACTGAGGAAACGGCATTTAAGTGATATCTTTATGAATCCGTTCCCTCTCAAACCTTCAAATGTTTCAACCTCATCTCAGATCTTGTACTGAACCCTAGCCAGTGAGGAGGGAGTGGATAATTTATTGCAATTAATTAATACAGTCTCAGGAGCCTTGATATAGTTCTTTATGTTTCAGAGCATTTTAGAGGGAACCTGGTTTAGCACTGTCCACATTTTGGAACTGGGAAGATGGAGGCACTTTCTCTGGAAAGGCCAGTAAATTTTAGATGCCTCCAGTTGGTTTCAGGCATATAACCTCAGAGAAGATGCTGAGCTTGGGCATTGACACCATTTCTTCTGCTTATCTAACAGGCAATACTGCAGTAACTTGATTCTGTTGAATTGTGTGGCTGTGCCTGTAGCTGCAGGTTGCTTTTACACCACTGGATATTCATGCTGTTTCCACTCACCAGTGGAACTTGGAAGAAATGGAGAAAAATGCACACCAAACGTTTGAAAACAGATACTATCCTGTAATTTGACATTGCTTTAAACATTAAAATTAGTCTGAAATGACCACAAGAGTCAGAAAGATGTAAATTTTGACATTTCTGAATTCACAGTAGTCAGATTTTTTGCATATATGATTGTATTACCTGATTTCTTTACATTTCTAGAGAAATAAAATTTCTACATCTATGAAAAAGTCAAATCCATAAAAGCAAGTGCCCTTATTATGTTCCTAGTTACTACCTGTGCTGTCCTAGTTACCACAGCTGTATTCGCATGTCATGGGATGGCAAGGTCAAGTATTAAATACATGTTATAGTGATGCCCAAGGTTATCACTGGTTATCACTCAAGGTCGTCATCTGTTTGTCATTCATCATATAACAATACCAAGCAAAATAGGCTCTCTAAGCATAAATAAGAATAACATTAATACTAATAATTCACCACACTGCAGAACTAATTGCACATTTTTCCACATTTTCAAGTATCCATTAAAAAAAAAAAAAAGATATCCTGCTTTCTGTTCACTTGAAAGGACAAGTGTCAGGCTGCTCTATTTCTGGACATCCTAGACAGTTTGCCAGCCCAGTGCCTCAGTGTGGTTAGTGGTCCTGTGCCTTTGGTACTGAGACTCACTAGAGAAAACCCTTCAAAGTATCCAGAAATATTCTGTTGAGCTGCACTGAGGCTTGGTGCTACCACATAATAAAAAGAATAAGTAAGACAACTGCTAGGAGAAAATATTGCTCATGAGTAGTTAGTTACCTGATATGACAAATGACAAGGTTTGAGACAGATTAGTCAACCAGTTCCAGTCATCACCTCGGTTTCTCCTTCTGACAATTTTCAGTGTTTCTGTGGTTATCTAAAATTATATTTTGTCCATGAGAAATATTTAGTTGAGGCTTGTATCCTTGAGATTTTTTTTTCTCCTTTTCTTCCCCAGAGCGTAGTTAATTTTCAGTCAGCGTTCACCATGGAGGACATACCCTTTGAATAAGCCTGTCTATCTTTCATCCACTTCACAGCTTTTACTTCAGTTTTATCTTCCTTGAAGGATACCTTTTTTCAATAGCTTCTTGCCACTGGAACTGGAGAAAATTTACATTGACAAGAACTGTAAAATTCCACTGGTAAGTAACTTAAACCTAGATGCTTTCCCTGGAGAAAGTGAAATGATGTGATTATACTGTGTATTTGTGTACCCTTGTAATTTATCTCCTTTTATAGTCTTCTGAAATTCCCTCTTGTTCCCTTGAGATAATTTAATGTTACCCACAAAGGAGCATGTCCCAGGCGCATCTGCATGCGGAGTGTGACAATGCAACTGAATGCCGAGTTCAGTGAGTTGGGGCCCAAGGAGTCACTGTAACCCTCACACTCTTGGTGTTTGTTCCAGATTAATCTGTATCAGACCTACGTTGGTTAGTTGCCTTCATAATGGAGGACAAGGAGAGAAGACATTCCTGAGCTTGTGAGTTTTGTGAGGATGTTCACAATGGTCTGACAAAAGAAATTAAGATCTCTTTTACAAGAATGAAGTCCTTAAACATTTGAAAGGACAGGTGCAGAAAGTTTTCCTTGGGCAGGTATTTTCCTTTTAATTATTATGTAATTCGTTTAGGCAATTTATTAGGGATGTGTTGGAAGGCGAGTCAGAAATGGAATTATTTTCCTAGTTTAAAAACAGCTTGTTTAACATTTATTCATGCTGGTCTGGGTCTCCAGATGGTATAAATTGGCATAGATCCATTTAATTTCAGTGGATCTATGCCAATTTCCAGCAGATGAGAATCTTGTCCAGTAAGTCACTTTTGGTCCCACAACTTCAGTTCAGTGCTAGTAAGATCTAAAGAGAGCCCCTGGGGTGATCATCAAAAATTCTTAACTTTACCAAAACAAACTGTTCTTTTTCAATGATGAGCACAGAGCTAAGTGAGCACATGCATAAGCTACTCTGAAGAGACACAACGCCTTTTTTCCCCATCTACATTTCATTACTGGTGGGTTTATATCTAAATGTGTGCTTCTCTTCAGCAAGATCCAAGTGAGAAGAGGTTAACGTGATTAGTTTTATTATAATAGCAGAGCTTCGTATGGTGAGCCTGAGAGTACAGAGCTTGTGAACCGTACTCACACTGGTAGATAAATTGGAAGGCACCAATGCAGTTATGCCATTTAGTCCATACGTGGATCTGGCCCATACAATGCATGTGCTTTAGGAACTCATCCAACCATCACAGCAATACTTGATCACATCAGCTATTAATTTATTTATCTTTAGATACTGGTTGTGTGGTAGAGATCTATTATCAAGACAGTACAATTCAGCCCACAAATGTCAAACTCTTCTCTGATAAAAGCAGGACCCAGCATAACACTTTGGTATCTGAAATGAAACTTTGGAAGAGCAGAAGAGACAAAAGACTTAACTGCTATAGAATAATCAATAAAATCACACTTAGACTTTTGAAACAATGTGTTTCCTCATTAACACTTTCTGCTGCTGAATGTGTAGTGGGTGACCCTGGCTGGCAGCTAAGCACCCGTCCAGCTGCTCCCTCAGTCCCCCCCAAGCAGGATGGGGGAACAAAATAGGAAGAAGAGGAGCAAGAAAACTCGTGGGTCTAAATAAAAGCACTGATTGAGGTATGGAGAAACAAAGATGACAAACATTCAAACGCTTAGGGAAAGCACCTTTCCTCTCCCCTTCCTAGCTTCTTGCCCTTGTTATCACCAGAGCTTACACTAAGTCCCTTTGGCAAGGCAATGGGCGGCACAGGACATTAAGGTCAGGGTGTAGTGGTTTTTTTCTGCCACTCCTTGTTCCTTGCTCTTTTCTTCTGCTCTTCTTTCCTTCTTACTCTTTTTCTGTGCTCTGGTGTGGGTCCTCCACAGGCCACAGTCTGCTCACGGAGTACCTGCTCTGGCGCGGGTCCTCCAGGGGCTGCAGTCCCTTTGGGGGACTGTTGTGCAGTCAGCCTGAGCTGACTGTGACTGGCATTGGGCAGCCCCTGACCACCTCCCATAGAGGTCACCCCTGCAGCACTTGCCTCCCTCCTCCCCTCCGCTACCAAAATCTCGCCAAAGGCACCCAATACAATCTATTATCTTAGCTGAGCAGAACAGCTGAGACATAGGTCATCGAGTGGTAGGAATACCACTACACACTTTGTTTATGCACTTCATTACAGGTCTGTCATTGGGTATCTTAAGAGACAGGATATGGGGCCACTTATATCCTTGGCCTGACTCAGTATGTTATGTTATTTTACTTTGCCTAATGTCATGTTACCCTACCTTATTTCAGTCTTCCACTGAAGATTAGGGGGAGTCCAGAGGTTTTGTAGCACCAAGCAGAGGAACACACAGCTGCCTTTGGAAGTGGAGAGGCAGTAACTTGTCTGGGACAACAGAGGTGGCAGTGTTCAAACTGAGCAGCTCCAGGCTAAGGCTACATCAACACATAATTTTTGTTCTTTAACGCGAATGTTGGAATGAAAAAAAGAAATCTTAAAAAACTTTTGCCATCTTCTTCCCCATGATCAAAAATTGCCACCACTTCAATAACATTAATCTGCTCAGATATTAAGCCGTTGAATGAGTAGTTTTGATTTAATGAATTTCTCTCATCTCAGCTTATTTTCTACTCCTCATCTAGCTTTAATAGCTAGCTGCTTAATATGAGAGCTGTTCCATTTCATTACCTTTCTCCTGTTTTTTCTTGAGGTGGAACTAATGCAATGCAAATTGTGATGCCTGTCTCTGATTTTTCTATTAAGCAACTTAGGATTCCATACAGCCTGTGTTATTGAGTGCAGAGCTAGAAATATATTTGAATTTATGATGAAATCCTGGAGTTTGCAGTATCTCAAGTTTGGGGTATTTTTTTCAAACAAGTAATGATATTCAATGATGTTCAAGTTTTTGATGGAGGCCTTTTCTGCTAAGTATGTTACACACACATTTCAGTTCTGTTCTTTCCACCTGATGCAATTCTATAGGAGCTGCCATATAAAATTTCTGACATACAGCTAAGCATAGTATGAGCTCAATGGGGCACCAAAGCTGCAACTGTGCAATGTGAACAAGTTCACTGTTGAACTGCTGGTTGGGGTTGACAAAACCAAATGTAGGAAATGGCTGAATGAGTTGTATCATGCCAGAAGGACTGGGAAGGTATCTATTAGCACACATTGGTGCCTGGAGAGCTAGAGTTACCTTAGCAATCAGAGCAATTTCCTCTTTGAGAAAAGAGGAAATAATTTTTGGATTAAGCTTTGCAACATGTGTGTATGCTCTTTTGAGTATGTAGTCTGTGCAGGAGATGCTGCAAACTGCTGCTTTTGAAAACCATGGATGTGGTGTGCATCTCAACTAACACTTCTGCTTTATTTGTTCCTCACTTTTGCTTTTATTTCACAGTACAAAACTTGAAGGAATTTGCTGGGCTGTTGTGTTCAATGCCCTGGTCAGTCACATCAAAGAGAACCCCTTTCACCTGTGTCTTAAAAACGGTGAGTTTCTTTACCCCAGTATTTTGAAAGAGGGGATGTTCTGCAGCCTTATTTTTCTGATGGTTAGAGACTTTATTCCCAGGTGACATTTTCAAAGTATGCATAGCCAGCCTCTCTCCATTTATGAATCAGTTGTTCTTTTCCTGCAGCAGATGTAAGATGTTTTCCCTTGAGAAGTTTTCTTCACTTTTTGTAGAAAGCAGTACTACCCCTTGTCTGCTTTTGCTTTAATGCTTAGTGAGCCAAACTCTTTTCTTTGTCCAATCTACAATAGTGATGGTCTTCCTGATAGTAATGGAAGTGATTGATGTAGTTCAATAGTCACATCTGGATTCCCTACAGTGCCTCTGTCTCCTCCCAAACGAAGAGCCATCCAGCGTTTTTTGCAGTACATTTTAATTTCCTTTGCTGGCCTAGATCAGCTTGAAACTTGGCAATTCCTATCCTTTCCCTGCATTCTCTGTCTGCTGAGAAACAGCTTGCTTTGCTGATTGATCCTTTTTTCTTCCATTCCCTGTAGCCTTCTCCTTATATGTTGCAGAGGACTGTATTCATCAATTTAGGTGTCTAAAATTCTCCTAAACCCTTATTTCCTTTCTTGGAATATGGGTATCTTTGCCTGGATTAAACTTTAAGCCTCCTTTGCTAGAATGTTCCCCTCATCCCTACATAGACATGCCTGTGAGAAATTTACCAACTCGCTGAAATGGATAGCAGTTACCATTTTATTGGCCAAGAAAGGGAAACTCTAAGGAGGTTTGGAAATCCAGAAGAAACAAAACGTGTAGAATACAGGAATTTGCAACACAACAAAAAGCGTTATTCCAGTTACTATTTCCGGGAAGTAAATTTTTGGCTTAGCGGCAAGGCCAGTAGGAAATTCTATAGAAGTGTTAGACCATGAACATATTTGGTAACTATGCCTGAAAGGAAACACTCAAGGCAAACTTGGCTTGTGAATACCGTATGAAATTGGAGAGAACCTCAGATAACCCTCACGATTCAGGAAATATCAGAGGATACAGATGTTGCATGAATGAATTGGTGGAGTGCCTGGAAGGAGGATGAGCCTGATTCTTGAATGGGACAGTCCACTTCATTAGAAGAGAAATAATTATAAGGAAAACTCTTAAGAAAACGAACCTATTCTCATGCTGAGGTCAGGAAATATATTTTTATGTATCTATATATATCTCTTGATTTAAAGGATCCCACTCTCATATGTCAATGACATAATCAAGTTCCAGAGAAACCGACAGCAATTCTGTAAGAACTGAGATGGTCAAACTCATCATCTTAAAACAGTATCCCAGTATAATTCTTTTCTCAGAAGAACACGTGGAGAGCTTTTTGTTAGGGTAAATGAATGGATAGTTTGGGAAAGCTGCATTTGTTTCATCCTGGAGTTGTGTTAGAGATCATTGCATGTTTCTTTGTTGTAAGAATGAAAAGGGTGTGCAACATATGAAATTCAAAGGTGTGGAAGCAGGTAAAGTGGGAGAGGAAAGGTATCAATGGACTATTTTCCTATTTGGATTATCTATTTCTCCAGTCTTATTTCAATGCTTAGGAGACAATCCAGATGCAACCATTGACTCAGGAAGTCTATATACCAACTAATGTGGAAAGGATTTCTATTCTGAAGCTGTTTGTTTACTCTTAGTGTCCACCGCTGGCTTATTCTCAGAAGATATTTGCCAGATCAACTCTTTGTCTGGCCAAATACAGCTGTTCTGATACTGTGTTCTCAAAACCGTGTGAGGATACATGTACACAGACTTGGTCCGTGTGGTAAGTTATTAGATCTTTTAGAAGCAGCATCTTCAGTATCTGCAGAAAGTCAGCTGAGCCATGAGTTGGGGTGCTTATGGGTCCCAAACATCAGGATTATGTTTTGGGAGTGGAGCTTGCAAGATGGGAATGTGGAAGCCATTCTACAGAGTCCAAACCCAAGACTCAGACAGCTTTTAAGGAACAGTGGGGTAAAATACTAGCAAAACAGACTAAGGAGAGCTGGAGAAATGCACGTGACATCTTCCAAGCTATATACAGTGCTTTGTGATCCAGTTTTTTTGGCTAAAGTTACAGGCCAACTTGGTGATTTGTCCTGATAGGACTTTTAATGCAAGAGTTTTAAAGCAGTACAATACATTGTGACAATGGGTGTAGGAAGCTACACCTGAGAGAGAACTTTTGTGCAGGAGTGATTAGTTTGACAAGCTCTGACTCATGCTGAAACCACTAGGAATACTTGGAGAAGTAATAGGCTGCTAACATGAGCAGAGACTTTGAAATTTGCATCTACTGCCCCATAACTTGGTACTTATCTGGGATCATTTTTATGAGTCATTGGTGGTTTTACCACTCATGAATAATGTGACCTCCCCAAACTCATGGTGAGAAATTCTTGCCACTTGATTGTTGTGTCAATAATTTGTAATTCAGATATCACATACTTACATATATTTGATCTAATTTAACACATGTTTAGGACATCTGTTTAAAACAACTGATTACTAAGGCCTCCTGAGCTACAAAAAAACCCCTAGCATTTTTGTTAACTTTCCACATATTCCATAATTTTAATGCTTTCTGAATATCTGTCCAGGATTTCTGACCCCTTTTGATTGAAAAGCATGCTAGCAAAGTAGGTCAAAAAGGCCTGCTGAAATTTTGTCAAGGCAAAATACATAACTCATCTTCAATTCTAGCAAACTTCTCAATGTGTTTCTAACCAGATTCTGAAGAGTGGGTTTTTTTCCAGCTGAACCACAGAGGTGTCAGAGGTGCTGCATACCTGACATGGAAGTCAGACACCAGACACCTAACACCACCAGTGCTCTGAATCTCCAGCCCAAGTACCTCATTGATGTTTCCCTTGAGTTTGGAATAAAGCTGGTTTTCAAAATCTGTCTCTGGTATGACAATGATCCTATCTGATGCTTGGTGTTGAAAGAATATAATCAAGCCTGCCAATTCATACTACAGTGAAAAAATAGAGATTATTTGGGGCTCAAAACAGTGGAGATAAAACTATGGTTGATATGTTGATGTTTCCATGACTTTTGACCTGAACACCCGGTGACACCTCATAAGAAATGCCAGGGCAAAATTACAACCCTAATTAAATGCTGCTGTTTTACTTTCAGAGAAAACTTTTTTTTTTTTTTAATTTCAAAAAAACAGAGCAGGTGGAGGAAATTGCTAGAGGCAGGTTATGATTTTAATCATGCAGGGCACATATATTTGTACCAAACTATGACCAAGTGACCTATGTAACATATGAAGCGTGTTATAGGATACTCTATTCACTGGAGATGCTGCAACAGTGTTACAGTGCTGTTTCCTTGGCAAGTGTCTGAAATGGAGGTATGTTGCCGTACAGAGAAATTTCAGACCCAAGTCTTTAAAGCTATAGAGACACTTGGCTCCCATTAAAATAATCTTTGGCTTCAGAGGGCATTAAGCCACCTGAATATGTCTGAAAATTTGGATCCAGGTGATGTGTCCAAAGTCATAAAAGAAAGCAGAGGCAAAGCAAGGGCCTCCTAAGTTACTGTTTTGTGCCCTAAGTAGCACTCACCCTCTTGTTCAATAACAAGGCCATCTCTACTCTTACGAGTTCAGTCCCAATGTCATGAAGGATTTGACAAGTAAGTTGTTTGATGGGAACAAACAACTCTAAAAAAGACCAGAAATAAGCAAAAGAGCAGAGCATAAGGGTAAATGTAAATTAATTTGCAAGACCAGGAATCCTAGCCATAAATCATGGGCCATTACCTCTACTTTATTTTGAACCCGTTAACATGTACTGTTATCACGCAGAAGGATATCCAGGAAAGAGAGAAGCAATCACTGCTCTTGCTAGTTGTCATCATTTTTTCACCTCTACTTTTCCTGTTGAAAAAGAAGGAACGATAGAAGGTAAGTTGTGTTTCATAGGTACAATCTGCCTGGTTTCAGTTTGCAGGCACTGGTTCTTATTCTGCCTTTCTCTGCTTAAGAGTTCTTCTCTATCTGGTATTGTCTTCTCATGAATGTACTTACACACCGATCAAATCACTTCTCAGTCTTCTTTTTGAGAAACTAAACAATTTGATCTTGTTCAGACTTATACTGTAAGGCACTTTCTCCAGCCCTTGAATAATTTTTGTAGCTTTTTTCTATTCCAGGGATTACTTTCCTGAGGACCACCCTTCACCTCCCATCCTTCTCTTCCCCTTCCTTCCAGGTTTTCTAGCTGCTTCTCTGGTCACAAAATCACAAAGACAGTTTCTGCAGCAGTGCTTGCACGCTTTGACTTTGAGGTCCTTCCCAACCTTACTGCTGTCCATGTTATGGTCGCCAATTCTGCCAGGCCAGCCTGCAGTTGTTGTTGCTACATGTATAATTTTGTAGTCCACTACACTCTAGACTGTACTAGAGTGTCTTAAAAATAAGCCAGATGGAGTCTTCTGACAGTTCTGTCTGCATCATTATCTGCCCTTTCTCCCATCAGTATCATATACAAATTTTGCCAGCAGTCGTTCTGTATTAGATCTTAGGTCATTGTTAAAATGTTGCAGGACATTTTGCCTGTCATCCACCCCTGTAGGAACCTTTATTTCATGATCAGCATTCATCTCCAGTCACAACTTCTTGAGATTTTCCCTCCACTAATCCTTTGCCCACTTATCATCACTCTGTTCATATTACCATAGAATAATTTAGCTTGGAAGAGATCTCTGGAGCTCATCTGATCTAACCCCCACTCAAAACAAGGCCAGCTTTAAAGTTACAGCTAGCTATTGTGTAGTGCTGCTCTTTAATGAGCGTGTTGTGCTAAGTCAAACACATTATGGTCTATCCTATGTACTGAATTACCTTCACCAACCAAACAATGCTTCAGTGAGGATATGAACCCTAAAGTTCCTTCCATACCTATTTTTCTGTGTTTCTAATGACCTGAAAGGTGTTTGACAAAACCTATTTTCCATCATCTAGCGGACTGACATTTATTGTATTTCCCATTAACTGAATCTCATAGCAACAAGTAAACAGGAAACTATTTGGTGGGAAAATTTGCACTCATTTAGAAACAATGGAGTTTTTGCTCTGCATCACCCTTTGTCTGTCTCTCCTTTTTCCCTGATATTTGTGATTTTTCTATTCTTTTCTCAGCATTTCCTTCCCCTGGTAACTCTTAATTTTCTTACGCTTTGTGTTTCATCTGTGCTCTCTTTGGAGACATCAGGAGTGAGCTGACATGAGCTGACTTCTGTTCACAATGCATAGTTTGTACTATGTGTTAGCTCTACAGCCGTGTTTTGCTTATATCCATATAATACATACTGGTGTATGCTTCACTTTCTGTTTTTGCGAAGTGATACTTAGTTTTGGGGGGAACCACATGCACAATCATTTTCACGATCAGAGTCCAAAGAAAGTCACGAAGTGAGAAGTGATGAGGAAAAGGTTTGCTCCATACACCTGGACGTATTAATTTCACGCTCCAGCCCATAAACCCTGTTTTCAGACTTCAAATTTTTCTTAAATATGTGTAAACTGAACTTGTGTTTAATAGACCGGGAGACAACTACTGCTGTGACTCACAGCAAGAGAGAGTCCAGAAGGCCAGAAATATGGGGGGGCCCTGCAGACTTTTGCCTGTGTAACAAATCAAGACATGGTCCTTCCTCTAGAAACAGGCTGTACTATTGAACTTAGAATAAGCTACAACGAGCGAGGGTACCACAAAGTGGAAGAGAAAGCATCAGAGAGGTTAGAGGGACCCATGATTCCATGGGGCAACTGGTCTGAAATCTTTGGCTATACCTGTGCTAGTAAACTGTGTGGGACTAGGGCCTGTCCTCTGGCCAGAGCAAGTGGCACAGCATGGCTCACCTCTCCTCAGCTCCCTTCTTTCCAGCTGGGAACAGGTTGGTCTTGTCCATACTGCCTGGTGGGCACAGAACCAGTCCTCTAGTCCTACATTTCTGTTTAAACTATTAGTTAACCAGCATCACATTTCCCCTCAGTGCCTGACCCAGCCACTAGGTTAGCCTGATCCTTATGGTCCTTACCCTCAGCTTTTGGTGCTGGAAATGCCACCTGGTAGCCCTCCTTTCAGTCCTGCATCAATTAGTGACAGATTGTGATCCAGCTGAGGTGTGAACTTCTGTGGCCATCTGGTTCTTCAGAAACTTTTTACAAGGGCATGTAGTGACAGGACAAGGGGTAACTTGGTTAAACTGAAAGAGGGTAGATATACATTAGATACAAGGAAGAAATTCTTCACTGTGAGGGTGGTGAGGCACTGGCACAGGCTGCCCAGAGAGGCTGTGGATGCCCCATCCCTGGAATTGTTTAAGGCCAGGTTGGATGGGGCTCTGAGCCACCTGGTCTAGTGGAAGATGTCCCTGCCCATGGCAGGGGAGTTGGAACTACATGATCTTTAAGGTCCCTTCCAACCCAAACCATTCTGTGATTCTATGATTCTATGAAATCTTCTCTCAGGAGAATGTCCTTTATGTAATGTGTATAAAGGACACATTATTACTCATTAATTTATTAAGTGGATTAATTTATACAAGTACACATAGAACACATCCTATGCAAGGTGTATTTTGCCCATTCCAGCTCTGTTTCTAGTCTGCAATAACGCATGCACACACAAGAAAATAGAATTGTGTGTTTTGAATGAATCCTTTCCATGCACCCTTTTCTAAAAGGCCTCTTCCTTTCACTGTCCACCCCATCTTCCTTCATTCCAGATGATCAGTGAGAAAAAAAAAAGATAATTGCTAACTGTCAAGTTAGGCAATTGTAAATATCATTCTCTTCAGTAATATTCTTCAATTACGTTGCAAGAACTCAGAGAGAACGATGGAGGTACATGAGTTTGGAGCAGAGAGGCCAAGAAGATGACAAGTGGGAGTTGTTCTTTGATGAAAGTTGTCGGTGACCATTGCAGTTCCAACTTTCCAACCATGGTTGCAAATGTTCTTCTTTTTTAAGTGCTTGGTCTGGACTGTGCTATTCACTTGATTTGGAGAATATGGAAAAGGTTGATTAGATTCTCATCAGCTGTCTCTTTCGACATTAAGGCAACTTGGTTAACATCCTACAGCTTTCCAGCACTGTTGGTACAGAGTATTCGGGCTCCAGCTTGTGTTTTTAACTTTGCAATAGGGTCCAAGATGTTCTTACAGCCTTTTGAATATCTGTGGTAAGGACAAATGCTTGTCATCATGGTACACCATGAAAGTAGCTGGTAGATTCTGTGCCTGGTAATGATCAGAGAAAGGAATAATTAGGCAGCTAAAGGGGAAAAATGCTTGTTGCTCAGAAGTGGTAGACTTTCTCCTTGTGGTTGGAGAGCAGAATTCCTATTAGCACAGCAGGGTGCATTTATTACCTCCGAAAGCAAGAGCAGGCAAGTTTAGACCTGAATTTCTTTCATTTTACATAGGCCAGAGGCACAATATTACTGGAAGCTTTTTTAATGCTAGGTGTGTCACCAGGATGGGAGGCATGAGAAAGGGCGTGTTTTGGAAGGCTGTAGCTGAGTTGGGTAAGGGCCACTGGCCAGCTTCCTTTTCACACCAAGAGTGCAGCTGGCTTGTCATACAGACCTATGGCCAGCTCCAGATTCAAGCTGCTAATAATATGTTATTTTTCTCCTTCAGGCCCCTTTACAGCTTTAATTAAATCATACTTGCACTTGCAAAGTTTCGCTTCCTGGCATGTGCAGTTTTGTCTGTTCAAATTCTTTTATGCAAGTAGAAAAATTACAGGCCTGCCTCACTACACTTGTTAAGGCATGGGCCCAAGCTCGTCTCTGGCAAGTACTGGGAGTTAGTGCAACCACAGAAGTCTTTGACCCAGAGATAGATTTACTATAACAGAGAAAGACAGGGAGGAAGGAAGAGTGGGAAAGGGGGACTAAGGTGACAATAGTTTCTCTATCAGCACTGGGTCACAAGAGAAAGGAGTAATGGACTATAAGAGGAAGGATTAATGGACCATCTACTACAATACCCTTCAGTCTCCATGCAATCACATTCTACCCTACAGAGCTTCTAAAAGCTTCATCTCTGTCAAAATACCTCTATTGCTTATAGGAGCAATGCTGAGTTTCCATTTACATAATCATTCAAGCCTTGGTCACACTTTATCAAGCCTGTAAGAATTAATTGCAGCAGAGTAAGGTGACCGAATCATTTACCTTTGGATATACACAGAACATCATTAAATTGTAATGAATTTCGGAAACTGGCAACCAGAGTGTATTTGAGGTGAGTGACCTAGAAACAAACTCTGTGTCTCATTACTGTGAGCCATCCAGTATGATTTACTTAGTGGGACAATTTGTGGCCCACCCTGCTTTCCAAAACTGCCAAAATCTAATATTTTTTGACACTGACCTGTGAAGTGTGTAACTGATACTTTAAATGAGGAACATGACAAAAATAGCAGAGAAAGCTTTTAATTATATGAGGTTATTCTTAACATGTACTAAATTTTCCATAACCTCAGACTCAGCATTTCTGATTTCAGTAATTTGCAGTCAGATAATACTATGTCTGTGGGCAGGAGGGATAAATTTAGATCTGAAATGAATGACATCATACATTGTAATGAGGTGCAGGCAAGGTAAGGGATCATCAGCAATGAGTTATTTAGGTGGAGATGAACTGGAGGGCAATCCAGGAAAGATGAGGCAAAACGCTGTAGTTGAGGATAGATATTCCAGTCACTTTAGGAAATGACAAATAGGCATTCTCTTCCACATAATGCGAAAAATGGCTTGTAAGCCATTTTCAAAAGATCATTGTGTAAGTGGCAAGGAAAAAGGCAAAACTAAACATGTGGGATTAAGGAACCTGGTGGCTCCATGTTGAAGGAAGACAGTGGCAAAGTAAGACATTTACTTTGCAGATCTGCAAGAACAGTTTAATTGAAGGACTATGCAAATATACTCCCAGATAGAATGAATTATTTAAAAGTTTTGTTACGTTTTCTCTGGGCCCAGTAATAAAAAGGAGTATTATGAATCAAATGGCTGGTGCTCCTAAGAAGGGGACAAGTCAGTTTGGTTCATGAGATACCTGTCATGTTCTTGAGTGCTGGAGAAAGTGGCCAATCCATTGCAGGAGCAAGTGAAGAGGATATCTTAGATTTTAGTAATTTTTAGAAATAGATTTCAGATTCACTTATTTTTCCTACCTGTGTCTGGTATAATAGTCAATTGTCTCACTACTCATAAATTTCTGTTCTTTTAGCTTAGTGTTCAGGGCATATTGCATGTATGATATTAGGTGACATTTCTAATCTGGTCAAGAATCTGCATTGTCCCCTACCAGGTGAATTCTCAGGTAGTGTGGAGGCAATCATTATTAACAAATCTGAGCTAAAAGGTCATGTAAAAAATGTTATTCTTCAGAGAAGTAATAATTTGACAACTTCTGGATCTGTAATGACTGTCGTCTCGGTTGAGTAACAAACCTGAAAACTGAGCACCCAACCTCCCCCTTCCTTCTACACCACGTAGTGTCATTAGCTGACTTTCAGTATTGACACAGAAAGTGAAGAATAACTTATCAAAAGGTTTCCCCTCCGAGTGCTCATGCAAGAAGCACTCCAGGTGACTTTCAGATGATTCACCAGTCACCACTACCTGAGTCACCCATCCCACTGAGTGGGTGAGGCTATGAACTTCTTTGTCTTCTCATAGGCCGGTTTGCTATGACAAAAAATTACCTTGTGGCATCCAGGGTTTTCACAAATCCATGTGAGGAAAGAACGTGGCAGAAGGTCTGAGAAACCAAGTCCATCAGGGATGGCCAGCTGTTTAGAGACAGCAGCCTGGAAGTGAACTTGCACTTTGTTGGGGCTGACTTGCCATTCGCCTGCAAGGCTCAGTGCCTCTACGCACGCGTGGCTGGGGTGGTGGCAGCCAGGAGCCTGGTCCAGCAGCAGGTCTGAGAACACCTGATGTAGAGCTGCTTGCAGATAAAGACAACAAAGCCAAGTTTTATTCTCAAAAAAGGAGGTTGCACTGCCTCTGCTTAAGCTGGGAGTGGGTGGCTTTCGGGGATAGAAAGTGTGGGCCACAGGAGGACTTCAGAGGCATAAAAGGGTTACATGGACAACAGGCATTAGCTCAATGGCAGAGGCAGGGAAGTAGTTATGATCAAAACTAGCCTACACTGCTCAGGTTCGTGCCCTGTGCCATTAGATACGTGTCAGAGCGAAGGAGAAGCTTCCTGAATAGCCTGTGGGGTCCAAGAAATACACAGAATGGTGCAACAGTCAGGGAGGTGAGGCAGACATATTAAGTCTGTGTTAGAAATACTGGAAGAATAGCAGGCCTCACTGTGTAGGACATCCTGCTGCTCACTTTTGTGCTGACCCTACAAAAACTGCCACCTGTCAACTGTCAAAAACTCCTGTCTGGAGTAGGAAATGCTCTTCCTATGAATGTCAGCAAGAGCAACTTTGTTCCACACATGAATTCCATCTACAAAAATGTGCTGCAGAGGATCTGGAGCTGGAAATTTTTGCTTAACATCAATTTTCACTGTATTCACTGAATAAAAATGGTGAAAAAAACACAAGTTGCAGTGAATATCGTGAGCAATAGGTGAAGAGCATCCTTCACCTGCAGTGGTTGGCTGGGAGGGGAAGCAAGATTTTCCATGAAGGTGTGGCCAGTTTCTTTTTTGTTGGGTTTTTGTTTCTGATTTGTTTGGGGTTTTTCTGTTGGGGTTTTTTTGTGGAGTTGGGGGGGCGTATGTAGTGCTGTTTGTCTGTTTTGCTAAAACAAATGTTTATAACATATCTCATACTTACCAGCCATAGTTTGTGGCTCCACAGAGATTCCCACAGCCACAAGGTATGGCATCTTTCAACTAAACTAAGCCTTCTACCATTGAGGTTCCAGCTCTTTCTATAAACTTTGAGAAAGCAACAAGATGTTTAGGTTTGTTTGTGTCTGTTTGTAACTATTTTGATGGTTTCTAAGTGGTAATAATTTGATAATTTGAAATATTATTGCTTTTCTCCATGTAATTTGCCTGTAATATAACAGCTAAATATATCCTTTCTCACCAGCATACAGGGAAGATTGCTGCTGCAAAAGATGTCAGCCTACGGAAGAGTTCTGGGATGACTTTCCTGCCTCACAGAGCATTTTGCATGCAGCCTATGTTTCATCATTTTTATGAGAGGCCAGGTGTGTAGGCATTGGTAATAGCTTGTACTAACTGATTGATGTGCTAGGGAAAATGACACATTTCTAGGCACACACATCCTTGACTTTCAATGTGACTAGTAAGTGCTAGACACAATACCAAAAGAAATGAGTGACCAAACACTGAAGGTTGGAAGCAAGAAATTTTAAACTTGACTTTTTTTTCTCTTTATTTGGGAAATTTACTGTAATTACCTGGTTGGGGGGATACTGCATGCATAGAGCCAAAAGATGATTTATGTTAATTTTAGAGCGAACAGAGACAGGAAAAGCCAATGTGCTCCACAGCTAAAAATACACTTTCATTGAGGGACATGACATCTGTTGATTTACAACCCCCAAATTATTTGTGAGTAACCATTAGCTGCCCTCATGTAATTAATTTGCTTCAGCAGTGGCTGCTTATCCTTAAAGGCACCGATTGGTGTTAACTTTCAGACCAGAAAGGCTAATCTAAAAACACCTGTAAAGCCAGGTGAGCCTGCTTTCCTCATTGGGAGAAGCTGGCTAGCTTCTCTAGGACAAAGGACTAGAATTGTGCAGTAAAGCAAGGCTATTTTAAAATAACCTTCGTAAAGCTGTGAACACTTATCTTTGTGTCAGGGAAAACCCCCAAAATTAAGTTTTATTAGAGATGTATGGATTTTTCTCTGACAAAGTGTCCACTAGTTTATTTCATGCTTTGCCTTTATCCATTGCTCTGAGAGGTATCATCTTATAAACAGAATACCACTGTTCATAGATATGAGACAGAGCTAAAAGCTAGGATGGACTACTTCAGTCATCTGGTCTGACCTCCATAATCTGGGGCATGTGATTTCACTGGTGTATGCTGCACCACCTTCAGATTTTGCTGTTGAGTTAGAGCACATCTCTTAGTCTGGAGTTTTCACAAGGGAGAACCCACCATGCCCTTCATTAAGATTCTTCCAAACCTTCATATCTCCTCAAGGTGGTATGCATAATCAAATCAACTGTAGACTCCTTTTTGTTAAATTAAATGCATGAGAGGAAAGTGTAGTCACTTGGGATGAGATGTATCTTCTGCTACCTAAACATGAGAAGCATCTAGTCTAAGGTGGTTCTCTACAGTCCTCCCGCAGTCAATGAGAAAGATGATTAATTCAGAAGACTCATCCAACTCATTTTAGACACTTAGAACAAGATGAATCATTCTCTGGAGACACCTATCTGCCTCCACGGATTGCATTTCTATTTTGGACTAGGTACCTAGCTTTTTGGTGGCTGAAATTAGGTGACATGACTCTTACCGTCACTGTTATCCAGAACATTAGCTCTTGAGTGTTCCTTTCTCTAATTTCATCATCCTTTTTGAAATATGTGTACCAAAACTGAATAGAATTTGTGATTGTCTCTCTAGCACTAGAAAAAACTACTAATATTGCTTCCCTACCTCTGTGTAACATTCCCCAGCTTATACACCTGAAGAAAAAAGTAGATCCCTTAGGCACCACATTATGCTAAAAGCTCATGCTCAGTTAAATACTGGCCAAGATTCCCAAGTCTATGTTCCAGTCATTAGTCTCACAAAATGTTGATGTGTTATATATTCTTCATTTATATTGAGGCTGTAGCACGCAAAAATAAAAAAGGCTGCATTTCTGCAGGAGAAAGAGGGAGAGAGAAAGAAGCAGAATGCGATCTTTAAATAAAAAGAATATAATTTACCTTCACCTTCTGTATAAAATACACCATGCAATTTATCAATTTCTGTGTCTAATACAAAACATGCCACAGTCAGCCACAGGTTAGATAGAATATGCTTTAGAAATACACCTGATGTAACAATTCCCAGTGCTCTTTGAATCAAGGAATATGTGAGGAACAGAAGTTTTCTCGTTCCCACTTTCACGGATTAAATGACTGGCCTAGTGACTTGAACCAGCATCAGAATTAGAGCTTATCCACACTGTTGTTTTTTAACATGTTATCCTTGCTGTTGGGGAAAACTTGAGATTTTTAGTCCCACTTGTAGTCAAGTGCAAAACAACCAGTACGAGATGGCAGAGATGAATGCCCAAGCAGATTCAGCAGGAACAAGAGTCAAACATCGTAGAGAATTCAAAGAAAAGAGTAAGTAAAAAATAGATATCCTTTGGTTTAACTAAGAGAAGACTAGTAGAAGTTCATTAAAGCCTATTGGATCTGAGCGAATTTAATATCTGGCATTTCATGTTCATCTGCCGTTTATGTCACTTGAAATAATTTCTCCTTCCTGGTTGGGTAAGATTTATAGCATGAGAATGAATACTGAATAGTAATTCCTCTAATCTGGAGGCTAATTCCCTTGCTTATTGTAAACACTGATATTCAGCTAGTCCCAAAACACCTATGTGACACTAAAACCTGATTTCATTTGTAATTTGAAAGCCCATCTAAATATTCTTTGCAGCAACTTGACTGCCTATATGAAATCTGTGAAGTTGGCACATCCATTTTCATCTTGAAGCCAATGTTATCTAAAACTTAATCACTTGGAGACAAAGGGCACTCATTCTGTCCTGTTATTCTGGCCTGTTCGTAAATGTTTTATTACAGAGAAATGGTTCCAGCTGTCAAGTTCTAATTACCAGAGTGATAGAGAATCGAAAAACCTGTGGCATTTCTTGCAAGTGTCTGAGCTGGGAAGCTAGATTAGGAAAGATAGGACTACTTGCCTTCAGGAAGTCAAAATTTTAGCCCGATCTCTTTCCTCTGTTCCTCAAAGGAAGGAATTTGCATGTTTGCAGCTGCTCGGTTCACCATCAGCCTTGTAGCCCTTCAGTGCACTCAGACATGAGCATAGTCCTCAGACACTTATGGTGTCAGGGAAATTGATGGAGAAAGGAAGCCAGGAGAGCTGGAAATTGAATGGCAAGCCTCTGCCTACCAGAAATCTTCAGGGGGAGACCTTTGCCTAGAATTGAGGTCCTGCTATCTGACCCTTCTGAGCCATGAAATTAGCTTTAGCATGCGTACTTTTGCTTCTGATTTTTTTAACTGCCAGGAAGAACAGAGCCAGTATTTTAGATCGAGAACAGTGGGCTCTTTCTTCCACATCTGTTTTTGCTACTGTCAGATGTCAGCCCTTGCAGCTGAAGTCACCTGGTTAATCATTCCTGCCTGGCCAAATGCTCTCAGCTCCGCTCGACTTGTTGGGGTGCAGGACATATAGCAGAAAAATCAATTGGTTGAAACGCCTATGACGTATATTAGAGAATTGATCAAGGCAAAAGCTGCCATTTCTAAAGGCCCATTGCTATGTTTGA
The DNA here is from genome assembly GCF_026419915.1 of Harpia harpyja. Taxonomy (NCBI): domain Eukaryota; kingdom Metazoa; phylum Chordata; class Aves; order Accipitriformes; family Accipitridae; genus Harpia; species Harpia harpyja. The sequence goes on from NC_068943.1 coordinate 34,417,470, forward strand.
TTTTTCAATTAGTTGTTTCCCCTGGGTTAGCATTCTCAAGTGTTGTACCCATATCCTGTGGTTTGGTTTCGTGCTGTTGGTGCAGGATAGGCCACCGAGGTTTATGGATCAACATCTACAGCCTGACTCCGAGATGCTGGCCAGGCCAGAGAGTACCAGCTTTGGTTTTTCAAATGGATGGATAGCTAAGACTTGGATGAAAACCTTCTGTCTCTCACCCCTCTCACACTCCTGTCCCTCCACCCAGGGAAGACACTTGCAGGGGGTTTGCCCCCCCTAGGCTGAAGGAATGTCTTATGTGATAGAGATCCGGTCAGGAGAAGTAAGGATTCAGCTGACTGAAAGATTGGGGCAGTTTCCAATTATGAACTCATTCTGCCCAGATAAAATCATATTGCAAAACCACTTGCAGCTGCTTTCTGGGGCTGGTCATTCTTGGACTATGTCTGCAAATAGCCTTTTCCTTAGGTTACTCAGCCCTAATTAGCAAATTCCTGCTAAGAATGGACATACATACACAATGCTAGCACCGTTGACATTTATGTCCACTCCTGAACTCCTGGTGCGTTTGCTGGGGCATTTTCTAAAGTCCTATCACACACTCAGAGCCGGTCCTTGCTCTCCGCAGCTCCCTTGGGGAGCCTGGCACGGATCCTCACTTCCACCGTTCACTGCCTGGGTAAGCTACCCGCAACCGCAGGAGGCTGAGTGGGGTATATTGTGGCTCTGTAGCTCACAGGTACGTAATATGGAAATACTGTGGGTTTTTTATGGTACAGTCGCTTCATTTTTCCTGCAGCTGCTCCTTAAAGTCAAGCCCCAGGCAAGTGACTGAAATCTTCTCCTCAGCCTGTGTGTAAAAAACCAAAGTCCAAACAGCACGTGGGATTTGTGTTGGCCACGGTTAAGATTCCGTAAGTGTACCGGACCTCAGCATCTGGGTGTCAGGCCCACACAGTGCACTCCTTGTGCAGAAATGGTCTGGCTGGTGATACTTCATCTACTTTCTTATCTTAGAATATCCTTCAGAGAAGCTAACACTGGAAGATAGAAAGTGCCTGGAGCAGTCTGCAGCACAGGGAGTCTGATAGTTTTGGCTTCGTATACGAAGCAGAAACCTGGCTTTGACTAGAATTTGTGTGAATTGCCCTGCGTGGAGGGGATGTTAACCCCAATGGCTCCTGCCCCAGCACCCAGGCGAGGAGCAGGGTGCTGTCCAGCACCCTTACACAGTGCTGCACTGGGCTTTCCATCCTGCCCTGTGACCCCACGCGCCTGGCACAGCTGGTTGGGGAATGCCTTGAACTGCCACCCACCCCACGGGGCAAGACCACCCGCAGCAAGAGCCTGGGAAATTAGCCAGGGCAATTACTCATGGCCTGTATAATAACTAAGTGTGTGGAGGGCCTTGCGACTCCTTTGCTGCAACAGTGTCAGGCTCTATTGCCCCGCACTCTCCCGTGCCACGCCAGCATCTTCTTTACCTCCTCATTCCTGCAATGTCTTGCAGACACCACCTTCTCAGGGTATCCACAGTGAGCTACCCGTCATAGAAGAGGGAATTCAGCAGTGGAGGCATAGAGAGGAAGGACATAGAGATGGAGGAAAGAGGAACCTTGAGAGTTAGAGAAGGGTGTGGGATAGTTATATGGGATCACAGATCAGCAGAGAGGTTCTTGGTCTCTGAGCTCAGAGGTGCCCAGCCTGGCTGGCACATTCCCCAGCATCAGCCTTGTGCTGTGGTCCTTTCCCAGCTAAATCCCTTCCCATGTGCCAGCCCATCATACCGTGCACAGAGGGAAAAACAATCTAAGCACTCTGACTGAACGGTCAGCGTATTCAGAGGACCAGCCTGTCACTGAGGTGGGTTTTACCTTGTCCTGACTTACAGGAAACCTAGAGTATATTTTGCGTCTGAGTTGGTAATTTCGTCATTCCTCTTGTGGCTCACTGAGAGAAATAGGTTGCTGTAAGACAAAATTTGTCTCATGCTAATGAATACCACGTATTTTGCACCCTATAAGTGCATATTGTCCTCTACCGACTATGAAGAAAGCCTGTTTTGGTTTAGATATCTACAGAGTTCTACCTTGTTAGGTTACTGATTCCCTCTGCAAATGTTTCTGAGGTGTTTTGACTGTTTAGGCTATGCTTTGGGAGGGAGCTGAGACACTCTGAGGTGAGAATTTGCAGTTCTTATGGAAAAGTATCCAGGTAAGACACAAGTGCCCATTTACCTCCAGGAGCTAAACACTTAGCTCAAATCTCCAACTATGGTCTGGCAGTGCTTTAAAAGTTCACTCTCATTTTCCCAGAATCTGATATTGGCCTTTTATGATCAGCTCTGGCTGCTCAGAGGAGGCCCTTTAAAAATACCTTCACACTTCTGGACAAAAGGTACGTTTCTGGGCTATGAAAGGCACTGAGGGCTGCAACACTGAAGCACTTACAGGGCCTGCAAGGCTGTACAGTGGCATTATACAGCTAAGAGGTGGTAGCCAACTGGCAATATAAATAGCTCTCTGACTCTAAGCCTAGCTAATGAGTGTACAAATTAATTAACTCCTGGAGGAAGGGGGAGTCATGCTGCAGAATGCTGCTAGTTGGAGGGAACTGGGACTCATAGCTACCTCGTTAGACAGAGCAGATGTCAGCAGTCTCTGGAGTGCCAGGAGAGATTAACCAAGTAGCAGCTCATGTCCTCATTTCCTTCTGCAACCTGAAAGGGATATTATGCATGTGGAGGGAGTTTTGTGTGGATGGAGACTTGACTTTTTTCCCAGGGAGGTGTTAGCAGAGAGAGGAAATGGAGCTGAATCTGACAGGGAAGTCTGCTGTTAAAGACATGTAAAGACAAGAGGGCAGAGTAGAAAACTTATCAGTGACCCAGAGAGGGGGGAAAAGCAAGATTCTTTGGCATCATCTCATCACGCATCACTGATCACCTATTTCTGAAAACTCAGGGGAAAAAAGAGGTTAATTTTGTAAAAGCTGTCAGGAAAATCAAGAACTGTTTTAGGACAGACCATTACGTCTGGCAAGGAGATAGTTAAAATGAGGAAGCTTGTAAAGGGGGGAACATGAAAATGGATGTGTAGCAGGGCACCTTTGGGATGGTATACATCCAGACAGCATTCATTATGTTGAGGAAAGGTATAAGGTTGAGGTTTCAGACAAAGGAAATACTATGCTAGGTAGTCAGCACAACAGAATAATTAGAGACTGGACAGCAGGGATATGAGAGGGGAAGAGAGAGTAAGAGCTTTGGGGTGTCCAGATAGTTCTAATTGTTGACGTTTAACTCTCAAAGAAGATGCAGTCTTGTTATTACTTGGACACAAGGCTTGCACTGAGATTTTGGAAGCTGCGTGAACTGCAGGTGGGACACATGGCAAGCTGCTACGGACACACACAACAAATCCATCTGAAAGCATCTTGCTAGCAGATTCTCTAATTTACACTACTCTTGAATAACTGTGCATGTAAGCTGCCTTTCCTCCAACCTGTCAAGTCCACAACATCCACTTAAATGTCTGTGTATAATTGCTCTTGGATATGTTGAGCTGAAGCTTGTTTCTGAGAAAAGCAACTCACAGTCCTGCTCTTCGGCTGCTTATGCCTTGGGTGGTTTGGCACTACAGGAAACGGGACTTCTCGTGTGTTACTTCTGAAGCGTTTGCGGAGTTTCTTGACTGAGGCTGCGAGGTTTTGTACATGAAGAAAGGCATCGTCTGGGCACGCGCTGTGGGTATGTGTGCAAATGCGTGTTTCTGTGTTCGCAGGCACGTGTACACAAGACTCCTTATGTAATTCTTCCCAGAACTCCACCGCTCATCTGCTCTGTGCAGACATGACTGCACAGAGGCCTTTTATTGTGCTTTATAAATACGTGCCCTTGTCTTATCCCTGTTAGTTCGGTTTCCAAGAACAGGATGGATAACAAACCTTCTATTCTCTCTCTCTGTCTTTTTTTTTTCCTTCTTGGTCCTCTTGAGGTTTTTTTTCCCCCTTCAGTTTTCCAAAGAATCTAAAGCATTTTTGTGGTTCTCCTGTAATGATACCACGTCTAAAGCAAAGTGCCTGGCAGACCACAAGATACAATATACACACAACGGGTGCATTTGCTATAACAATCACAAAAACTTCAATGACATTTTAAAGCAATTTTTTCCCAAGATGATGTCCTCTGTCAACAGCTTCTTCAGCTGAAATATCTTCAGTATGGCCAAGCCAAGGACCATCCCAATGCTACCTGCTACATTGTGACCAACCCATAATCTTCATGTTTCCTGCTGCCTCCCCAACAATTTGATGACCAACCAGTTAATTGCTGTTCCAAAATAAATGTATAAAGATCATCAGTTTAGGCTTCTGATTTTTTTTTTCCATACAATCAGTATTGTTATCTGAGAACTACAGATTCTATGCTTGAAAAACAAAATGACATTGGAAGTTTCCATTAAGTAACTAGTCTTTGCTGTTGTTTTATGTCACTTCTCCTCCCTCAATGAAGAGAAATTAATTTAAATATTTAAGCATCTTTTTTTTCCCCTCATAGTGACAAGAAGTGTGGGTAAATCAATAGATGGCCCCATGGCACCTAGGAGAAACAGAAAGTTTGGCCAATGGGACAGTGGCATAAGGCAAAAGAAAGACAAGGGATAGTCCTGCCTAACAGTTAGTGTCAGAGCCAGGGGTAAGCTCAAGGTGGGCAACCCGCCTCAGATGAATTTTGGTTGCTTGAGGGAAAGGTTATCAGAGGTGGTGCCTCAGACACCCAGGAGCTGGGCTTGATCAGGTGGGAAATCCTGTTTTTCTTAAATAAATCCTCACTTTGCCAAATTGGCTCAGCCACTATAGGGTGCGTGAACTTTCATCTCTGGTGCCTGCTTGTGGCTCAGCCCCGCACCGAGCCCTGTTCTGGTACCGGCAGCACTGCGAGGCTCTGGTCTCCAAACAGCTTCTGATTCTTTGGGACAAGAGTAGTGAAGGATGGACAACTGAGCCACAAGCTTGTTTCCCAGACACCATGCAATATATTTCGACCCTGCAAAGGTATGCAACCTAGTTCACAGATCCTCAAAGCCTAGACGTGTTATTTCAGTTCTCCCCTGGCCTGGTATCTCACAAACCGCTGCAGAAAGCACACGTCTGATGACTCAGAGGAATTTTCTTGCACAGAAGGAACTTAAACCCAGCTCTTGTGTGACCCAGGGTGGTGCCTTAACAACAGCAGCTTACTTTTCCTTTCTCTTTTTGCTTAACAGGTTGTAACATGCATTTGGTTGTCCACAAAACTGGTTGCATCTGTGCCTATACAGTCCTTTTCCCCTGTTTTGCCAGTGGTTTGCCTTGTAACCAGCCCTGCCTTTACAGACAATCTTAGAATAAGTGTGTGACATACAAATTCCCTTGTTAGAGGGGGGAAAGATGTGGAAAAAAAAAAAAGAAGGAGAGAAAGTTATGATTGTCTAAGTGTCTCATTTTGGTTTTGATATGATAGTGCATATGTGCAATCATCTAAATTACAATTTATTCATGCATTACAGTTGAATGATATTAATCAGGAAGCGGCATATTGTTAAGCAGAGCCTAGTAATACAGCTTCCTGGACTTTTTTTCCTTTGTGGTGTTTAAGTGCTCTTGTGTAAGTCTTGCAGAAGAGTTCACTTTTCTCTCTTTGTAGTTCCGATAAGTTTAACAAAGAGAAAAATAACTCTCTTTTGTGTTTCACTAGGTGAAAATGAACTCCATAGTTCTGGGATAGCTAAAAAAAATTGTCAAACTTCAAGGAATCAAAGAAACTGAATGGAAATGGTAGGAGAAATTTAATTTTAAACTGGTTGAAAGTAGGACTCTTTGGAAGTTGATAGGATTTTGTTGCATCAAGAAACCTACATATTTAAAACAAATACAGAAATGTTACCAAACCCCCTTACAGTTTTTTTCTGTATGAAAAGCTTTCTAGTAAATAGATAAACCCAAGTACTGAAATGTAGGAACATATATATATATATATGTATATATACATTTCAGACAACTTCTTAAATGGCATCTGCTCAGCCTGAACTTTTAACACACTTGTAGGAGATCCCTCAAAGGTTCTATGAACTGTACTGGTTTGTGATTAGCCTGTCTGTATGTTAGATATCTATCCAGTAATGCACCTTCAGTGAAGTTTATGGGGTACCACTATATGAGGTAAGAGAGAAAAGGTAACACTGGTTGGGAGAGTGTCCAGGCAGTTATCAGTCACAAAGAGATGTGCAGAATATTGTCATCTGTTGCAAGCATCTTCTTGTGTGACTTCTGACGTTCCAAAGCAGCTTGACTCTCCTGGTGGCAGAGCCCTCGCCTTCTGGAGGAGATGCTCTAGCCATAGACTGACCAAGTTCTCCCATTTCTGGACAAGAGTCCCTGCCCATGTCTGCCCAGGAGTTCTCCCCAACCCAGTATCAATCTTCTTTTATTTTTTTGAGAGAAATTTTTCAGTTGAAGTAGTGTTTTGATGTTTCATTTGGAACTGGGAGGGTAAGAAAGGATGCTGGAAGGAAATGATATACCACCAGTAGCTGAACAAAGCTTTCCACAGAAAATTACAAGCTTTAACATTAAAGAGAACTTCTATACATATTCATTTATTTCATTGTTACCAAAAAGGCTTTTTAATTGACATAATTTTACAGAATGGGAAGCACAGTGTGGAACAATGAGAACTTTTCAAGACAGTTTTTTACTTGGTGCCTGAACTGTATATTGTGTATATAGCATGCTGAACTGAAGCCATGGGTAGGGAGCAACTGCTTCCACAATGCCAACAAAGCAAAATAAAGCAACCCACTGAGAACACAAGGTTTGTCAATTTGCTCATCAGAAGAATGGCCTGAGGCTGCAGGAAGTTCTTCTTGGGCAGCAGCGAATTAGCAGTAGCCGCAGAGTTGGTATGTACACTGTTACTTGAAAAAGGACCAGGGACTGCTCCTGGCCCCAAAGTCAAACGGTACACACTGGTCTACATTCACATTAGCCAGGGTCAGCCCTCTCCATGACAGATGTGTCTTGCAGAGAGCTAGCTGAAACTGTCCAAAGCAAAGCCAGGGAAAGAGCTAACAGCTGAACAGTATGATCAATAACTGACCCTTTTTAAATTTAGTATTATAGATGTACCCAGAAAATAGCTGACCTTTTTTTTTATTTAGTGTTAGAGATGTATCCTGAGGTGGCATCACCATCAGCCTCAGGTAAATCACCTCAAGCCTCAGTTAGAGTTGGAAATTCCCAAAGGTATGTGGGACATCACTTTCCTTGTGATCTGGATTCAGACACTCAATCACTGAGGCATTAATGTACCACAAACACGGCAAAATAAACTTCTCTGTAGCCCAGGTTACATTCCTCTCAAGAGAGCAGCCTGTCTTTCCTCTGTGGATGAAGTCCTTTATGGTGTGTGAACTCTGACAAGAGTTCTCCATGCATTTGCATTCCCTTCATGAATGAGGTATCTCACAAGCCTTTAGAGAAGGCTGATGTTATAACCGAATATCATCCTGTCCATGGTGACATTTGGTAAAGAGTGCTGGCTGCTTCTCTAAAAACCTGTGCCAAAGGACATCTTGAACTTCATATGCCCATTCCCCTGTTCAATACAGAACAATGTATTTAAAACATACAGTGTTACAATAGGTAATTAAAGTTTATGGCATTTTCATGAAGAGCAAGAAATGATGATAAATATGCGAATAAAGACCTGGGAATGGATCAGCTATTCTATCATAAATGAATGTCAATGAAGTGTAATTTTCTGCTTTGGGAGGATTCCTGCACCTGGTAATATCCTTAATAAACATTAATTAAAAGGTTAATCACTTGTAGAAATTGCTTTTCTCTGAAGCCACCTGAAATCAATTTGAACCCAATTACAAGCAGTTATCTATTGTTTATGTGGTTAAAGATTAGAGAATACATTTCTGCTTGTCAGGAGCCATCAGAGCAGGTTTTGAATGTCATGATCAGAGGTGATTCTGAATATTTGAATGCACTTTAATGAGCATAGAAAAACCATTAGAAAATGTAATCAGTCATATTTGATGACTTGACCTTGGGACTTTGATAACAAGGGGTCTAATCATTTCTGTCTTAAGTGCAAACAAGATTTGCTCTTGAAATCAATTGACCATTGCTTGCTCACTGAGAGGATAATCTTCCTTGGCAAAGGAGTATAAATTACAAAAATCCAGCAAGTTATGTAAGTAGGTTCAGAATACTATCTCTCACAGACTCACAAAATATGAGATGCAGCTGAAAAGTGATCAAAGGATCATACTCTTCAAAGAAGTTTGGAGACAAGCAGTGCTTAGTAATTCCAGCAAAGTTCTGTTCTGTACATGCTCATCTGCACTGAACATTGAGCTGTAAACCACTCTGCAGCAGCAAGGGTGTATATGTTGCCTTATTTTCACGGAAAAGTGTTTGAGGTTGATAAAATATGGCTCATGCATAATTTGCATCCCATTTGCATCCCATATTGATTGGAACTTGCTCTTCCTGCTGTACAGGAAGACCTGCACTTTCACGGATAACACATTTGGGTACAGGAGCCAGTAGAAGAAATAAAGGAAGAGGGTCTTAATACCTTTTCCCACAAAGGATAGGTAGATATTTGTGCCTCTCATATAAAAGTTATGTCCATATTCCACATCATAGGTTTTGGTCCAGATCAAGCAGATGCTTGAGCTTGACTGTAGTTTCACCCATATGAGTAACCACACTAAAACCAGAGTATACACCTGTTTAAGCACAGAACTTATCCCAAGTGACTTTGGATGTTTGAAAATTTAGGCATCTCTTCCATCATCAATGGAGGGAGAGAGAGAGAGAGAGTTGCAACTCCAGAGAACACTTTCTTTATCCAAAGATAGGTATTAAATACAACTGGCAGCAATTTCCCTCTGGAGGGATTGAATTTCCTCTTCATTAATATGAAGGGAATCTAGAGGAAAGAGCTTAGGATTTGGCTGGCTGTGGGTGAGATTTGTGGGACTTAGATTCAGATACACAGCAAATTTCAGCCTTTCTGTATTCACCGATTCTTTAGGATGACAATTTTTGAGAAGCCAATAGAGTTAACTAAGGTGTATGAACATAAGCAAGAGATGACCTCAGGTATTTCCAGCAGACTGTCCTATGGGAATGAAAGGGTCTCAAAATAAATGACTGCCCACTCTGAGTGAACAACGATATTTCAGTATGTAACCAGCAACAACATATTCAAACATACGTATTAGAACTTCTTTAATGTTCCAGAGTACTCAGTGGTAAAAGATGCAGACATGCCTTCACCATGCAGAAGGTGAAGAGGATTTCAAATTTAAAATCTATTTTTAAAGTTCTCCCATCCAGTCTTAAGAGCCCCTCCCCAAACCTCTGAACAGTAGTCATTTGATAACTTTTATAAAATCCATTTAGATTCTTAACTGGAGAAGTGATGGCTGATAGCTTCAGACTAAGTGAAATTTTGCAAAATCACATTCAGCTTGTTGACAGTAAAGTTTTCCATTCTGTAACCCAAAATGTTGAGTTTCCATTAAATCAGGCTGTATAAAACTTCCATTTTAGATAACAGAAAGCTGCAGTTGAATGGAATAATTTTGAATTATCTGTTTCTTCTTTTTTTTTCTTTAAACATGGGAACGTTCTTTCAAATGAGCAGTCTGACAGACAACCTCAGTAAGTACACCTCAACAACAAAAATTAACTTTGTTCAAGCTGGGGAAGCACCAACAGCACTATAGAGGAAGGGAAAAAAAATATCCCAACATTCATTTCTCACAATGAGTTTCCAGTTCAAAGTGTCTGAAAGCTTTGCAATGATTTTGCTGAAAAGTATTGGAATTCAGTTCACAGAACTCTCTGTAGGTGCAAAATGTTAGCTGTGCAGTTCATGGACAATTCACTGTTAGTTGTTATAATTACTGAACACATTGCCTTTCATGTATTTGTATGCTGTAACGATGATCACAGTATAAACAAATAGTCAGATGGATTTGATAGCCTTTTGTTCTGTATTCAATGAATGGCTTAAATAATACCGTAGAGGGCTGTTGGTCTGTGGTGTTAACTGGGGATGAGAAAAACTGAAGGGAATCTAAACTGTAGCCTAAAATTCAGCACATCCAAACTAGGTTTCAGCATCTTCCTGTCACCCATTAAAAATCCCAAACTCAAGACAGACCCTGGAAGGGGATCCTAAAGGTGGCTGGCACTGGTACTGCGAGCACTTTCTCTGGTGAGTCTTTTTGGGACAGTTTGTTGTAGCACAGTGTCACGGTGGGATGGAGTTAGGTAAACTTCTCAGGAGGCTGCTAGGGCCTGTCAGCGAATTACACTAGAAAACTTACAGGAGAAACTCGCCCTCCGGCACGTGCCTGTTCCTGGGAGCCACTGTGGTACTATGTCCATGGCTGTGGTCCAGAACAGGGACCGGGGGGACTGGTCGCTCTGCCTGTTCAGGGTTTTTGGTGAGAAAACTGTCTCTTTTTGATTAAAAATTCAGCAAATTACATAAAGAAGGAAAATGAAATCTGGGGAGAAGTTACCTGCTCTCTTTGTCAATGTATTAACAGATCCACCCATCAAACTCCATCACGTTTTAGACAGTAGGGCTGTCGTATACAATTGCCAGTTTCAGTGCCACCTAATGCATTTTAGTTTAGTAAGAATGAAGGTGGTAGTATCTTGAGTGTTGGTACCTTGATATTAATGCCCAACTACCTTCACATTGCTTATTATAATGCAGGTTTTTATCTGATTTTGCAATGTCGTTGGGCTTTTACAGTTTAAGTTGATATTTTCCATGCCAAGTGTCTGTCTGAGATATTGCCAGACTGATGCAAGTACTTCTGAGAGTTTAAGGGAAAACTGTCTCTGTATTATATCTTGGTGAAATTTTTCTTTCTGAAGTGCTTGCATTCCCCCAAGAGAAGGGGAAAAGTCTTGAAATTTGGCAGGAGGAGGCCTCCGAAGCAGGAATATACTGTTTGCTGTGTCCAGGAAAATCTGCCCAAATTTGGCCAAGTTACAAGCCTTTGAAAGATGGTTTGTAGACTGCTGGCAGCAAAGGACTGTGACCGCTCGGAGTGTGTCCCCCCATGGAAGCAAGGGCTGAACACACATTCCCTGCGATCAGGGGCACAGGATATGCTGGGGTCATTGTGGGTCTCTCTGGGTGTTTCCTGCCTTTTTTCAGCGCTCACCATGCTCCTCTCCATTTGCTGACACTTAGGCATTGAAGGAGAGGGATGTGTGGAGGGGAGAGCCAAAGAGACCTGGAGTGGAGAAGGGAAGAAAACAGCAAGTTGGCAGAGGGCTGAGAGAAACCAGCAGGGAGGAGAAGACAAGCCTGGGACAGTGACAGGCTGAAGAGGATGGGAAAGAAAGAAACAAACCCGGAAACACTCAGGCAGAAGGCTGCTGCTCTGGAGCAGGCTTTGCTGCAGGGTTGGGAAGAGACCTCCAAACTCTTCGTACTACCATTCTTCTGCTATCAGCTATGGTCTGCAAAACACACTGGACAGACATCAGCTTTCCAGCAGCACGAGCTCTTGGAGGACGCAACAACCTGCTGTTGCTTTCTACCAGCCCCTCACAGCAGTGGTCTGGATGGGAGAGCATGAGGTCGCACCCGTCTTGGCCAACGTGGACAGAGGGTGCTCCAGGGTGCCGTCTGCCTTCTCTGTCTGCTTCTTTCCTTTTCAGTTCAGGAGTACTGATGCACAAAACAGCCTGAAAGAACATTTATTCGGGCCGTAAAGTCAAGCGTTTCAGTGCTAGAAAATGCTGCAAACACAGTTGCTGAGCAACCATAGGCCCGAACTTTAATTAGTGCACACACCTTAGGAGCCAACCATTAATTACATGATCACATGCCATTTTTTCCCCCCACAAGTTACAAAAGATTAATAGGCCGAGCAGTCCTGAGCATGTTTTATACGGATTCCTTGGACCTCAGCCCAGGTGTTACCCAAGAGAGGTGTGCGCAGAGCGCTCGGCCACAGGCTTGTTCTAGCAGCCCGATCTGCACGGATCGCCCAGGTAAGGCTTCACCCACCACACTCGTTTCAGTGCCAATCATCCAGTTTCTGCTAAAAGGCTGCGCGGCGTAAGGGGTTGTCTTTCGTCATGTTTTCTGAGGGGTCTGTGAGGTCGTAGGTAGATTTGTTGTCCCAGCAAACCCCCCCGAAAGCAGTCGTGGGTTCTCTTGCCACGAGACTGCAGCTGGGAGCTATCTGGCAGACATCCTTCGCTGCTCCTGCTGCCATACCGGCGACAGGTGAGGTTTTTGGTCAGAAGAGGGGCTGATCCCATGGTATGTCACTAAATCCTTTGCCAGGAGCAGCTGGGTGAACTCAGCATGACCTAAAGGGATGTCTGCAGAGCCAGGGGAGCTGTTACACCCATGGTGCAGTATGTACTGAAGCAGATCAGCATCACGGTACTTAGCACGCAACTAGGTCAATCCTCCATGTGCTGTAGTACACAGTGTAAGTGCACTTAGAGGTGAGTGAAAGCCTGGAACTGGCAGATAAGAAGCTAAGATTTGATGTGTAGGGGGTAGGACGGGTCCTTCCCCATGGATACTAATCTAGCTTGGGCTCTCCAGTATTTGCATCACTAACCACAGTGACTTAATCCAGGTTTCCCTGAATCTTCTGAAGGCCTTTCCTCCTTGCAGCTGAATCCTGCGTAAGAAACCCCAGTCTAGCTTGCTCACAGTTGAGAAGGGCTTGTTATCAGATAGCATCCCTGCATGTAATGCAAGCATGGCCACCAGCTCCTGCTCACTTAACAAGGGTATGTGCTGTGAAGATGCCAAACCATTGGCTCTCTGGCTGTGGGTTTTCCGTTAGTCAAATGCCCAGGTTTCAGCCAGATTAAAATAAATAAATGCATACACTCGCTTGCACCTCTCCTATAATCTCAGCCAGGTCCTGAGCTTCCTTCTGCAACCCACCCTCGCATTGCTCCTGCTCCTATTTTGTGGGAGGTAAACCTTCTTCTGCCCTTTCTCCCAGGAGCTGCTCTACCCATGTGTCCTGCTTACTACTGCTGTGGCATCATCACCTATGAATCATGTTACTGATGCTTATCTCGGCCACAGGCTACACGCCTTTTCCTTCCCCTGTTTCAGCCTCACATCCAAAAGTAGAGGAAGAAGGACAGCCCGTGCTGCTCTCCATCCCAGGTCTTAATCTGACCTCCCACAGTCCTTGGCCCTTTCCTTACTCTACCCCTGAGGTAAATGGTGTACAAGAGTTAGGAGTCATCTTCTCTTTTGTTAAGGAAGCAAGAAAAAATATTTGCTACAGCTCAGCCTGGGAATGTCTTCTGTTTCACTCCCTCAGTAGCTTCTTCAGTGATTTACGGGTTTCAGCCAAGCTTGGGATTGGGATAGCTGCAAAGACAATTAACTTTCCTCAAAAGTCATCTCTCCCCTATAACTGGGGACAGGAGTGACCACGCTTCAAATGTCTGCAAGATTTTTTTACTCCCGTTTGATCCTCTACAGCTGATTTCTTTTCAGTTGAATGAAATAACACCCAGTGTGCTGCCAAAACAACTTGAAGGAGAAAGGCTCTATGGGGAAATGGAGAATTTTGAAGATACAGGTGGAGGAAAAAGAAAACCTTCCTATAATGTAATTTGAAGCCTTTCAGTGGTGAGACACAAATCCTAAGGCACTGCGTTCTTCGTTGTTTAGCTGCTGGTATTTCTGGATGGAAAGAGCCTGCACCTTTATTATCAGTGACGAGACAGATCATCTCAAGTTTTTAAAATAAATCTCTCCCTCTCTCTGTCACATTCTTCTGAAATGGTGCATATCCTTGAAGCATTTGTTTCTCTGGGAACATGAGGTACGGCCAGAAAACTACTTAGATCATTTATTACTCCTGAATATTTAGAAATCGTTAACCTTTACACACTCCACCCAAGGAAACACAGGGAGAGGCTGTAGCGTTTTTTTAACTCTTTCACTTCTGCTCCTCCTTTTTAACCTCTCATTCTGTTGCATATCTGCTTATGACCAGGAAGTTTCATGTGTGTTTTATGGTCTGGGTGACTCTGCAGAGGTATAAGGATAAAGAAGACACATTTCTGCTTAGCGGCAGACAGATCTGTGTTGAAAGCTGTTTCCACTCCTTAAAGCATTAACATATCCAGATGTTACCAGAAATGGTGAATAGGTCCAGCTGAAATGCAGAACAGATGGGATCTTTGCCCCAAACTCTTTTAGGGTCAAAGGCCAAATCTATTCCCTGTTCTGCTTTTTCATATGAAATTGGAAATGGAAATAATAAAACATCTCAAGAGGCTGTTTTCCCTCTATTTCTAATACACAAAATCTGGAGACAGATTTAAGCCCAATAAACTCCATATACAGTTAAACTTTCCCACTGGCTGATGTGCAGTGGAAGACAAAAGCGGGCTGGGTAAGTAGCTCCCTATTTCCTGGACCTAAGTCTGGAGATCATTCCCAGACGCACCCAGTTCCCAGCACCGCACAGCTGGATCCCAATTGCCACATGCCCAGTGTGAAGTGGCACTGCGTGCAGCTCAGCCACGGGATCCCAGTTGCAGCCTGCAGTGCATTAGAGGTTGACATTTGCTCTTTGGTCCTGCCTTCGGGCCACATAAGGACCAAACCAAAGGCAACACCCCTTGTGTCTTTCATCCCCTGCATGAGGCATTATGAAGAGAAGAGCAATATATTCTTGGGAAGGACCTGGTTTTGAGAGGGCATTGGTATTAAGAATATTGTTGGCAAATAACATCATTATTTCAAATTTTTTCGGGTGCACAATATCAAACAATAGGTAAGTGGAGCCAGGTGAAATCCTTGGGATGTTGTTTTGTGTTGTGCAAAACTCTTTGTGAATTAAACCTGAAGTCTAGCAAACAGTTTCAGCCAAAGAAAAAGAGTGCGATTCTGAGAAATTGCAGTCAATACAGTGTGATGATTTCAAAGTGAAACAGCTCAACTTTTCAGTTCGAAACATTTGTTTTTGTTTTGAGGTTTTCCTGCCTGCAATAAATAAAAAGGGGTGAAAAGTTTAAACACAAAAATGAAGTGTTTTGTTTCAGGTTGAACCAAACACTTTGCTTGATCCAAAGTGGAATTTGGGGGTTTTATTTTTTTACCAAGAAAATACAGTTTCATTTCCTGTCAACCCAAAACATTTTTTGTAATTGTAGGCTTGTTGTGCTGAATTCAAAAGCCAGTTATTCCTACTGCTCTTTAGGAAAAAGTCTCAGGAATTAATTTTTTCTGGGAATTGAGGTGAAGTTTCACAGAACAGTGCATGGGGGCGGGGGTCATGAGGGAGTGGAGCTGAAGGTGAAAAATAGCGATTGATGAAGGTCCAAAGAGCGCTCTAAGTATGGGATTATGGCTGACCAGGTCTTGAAGCCACCCCGGATAGTTATTGTTTCACAGCAGGATTGCAGCTCCGGGGCTGGGCTCCTTTGGCACAGCTGAGCACCGCTGCTCTGCTCAGGCCACTTGTGCCATAACTCTTTTGGGAAGGATGGGGCTGTGCCCTGTGTGCGGGCAGCTGCTGGTGCTCGTGGCCCCACTGCCATCAGCACCCGGGCTGTGTCCCTGACCCGCGCGCGGCTTTAGCTCTGCACCCGACGGAGCATGTCATCTTACTGAGCGCGTGGCTTTGGCCCCCGAAAACCAGAATGGCTGCATTTGGGGTGCAGGCTATGTGGTGTGCAGTTGTGCGTGGGTATGTGGGAAACAACTATATATTGTGCTTAGTTGTTTTAGTTGGCCTGATCAGCAGCTATGAACTTAACACTCTCACAGTAATATCTATTGGGGCAGAAGTCCCTGCAGCCTGTGGCATCTGCAGGTGTGGTAAAGTTAAATGCTGCTCCATCCCTAAAAGTAAGTGTCATGCTCTCTCCCCACAAGTGATAAAGTGAGGAAATGTATCGGTGGGCACCAACTGTAGCCGGATCCTCTGGCCAGCTGGGGAAAAATACCATTCAGCAAAAGCCTGGCTGTGGGACTGTGCTGCAGCCCAAATGTATCTCAGAGCTCACTTTCAAGTCATGAAGTATTTGGGGTTATGCATTACCCCGTAGGGCACAGAGAATGGCATACTTCTCAAGTGAATTCAGCCGGCGGCATTGTAATTAAACTAATTACACCGTAGCCTTCAGTTAGGGTAACGAGCTGCTGCTATGCTTGTGTGCATTATGCAGCACTGTAATACACGCCACGGTTATTTCTGTGTGTGTGTAACCCATGCCTTCCTCTTGCTATACTTCTACATGATGGTCCAACGGTAGGAATATTACTACCTCCGTAAGCTCCTTTTCATTTATTTTATCCCTGTCAGACTGTCAGCCAAACTTGGGAAGGAAATGGACAATTTTTGGAGCCCTTCCTCTAGTATCAAGAGTCCCTCTGTGTGTGTCACTCTGTGTGCGTGCGTGTGTGTGTCCCACACAAGATCCTATCCACGGGAGGAGCCAGGGCCATCACGCTCCATGGACAGTGTCCTCACCACACCAGCCAAAGGAACCTTTCTCCCAGCCAAGCACAGCGCCGAGCTTGTCTCAACTGGAAGCCAGACTTTGGCTATCTCACAAATTACTGTGTTAAAGAAATCTTTATGGGGCGAGATGTTGGTAAACAAGAGCTTGCTGCTCATATGATTCACTACCTTCTTACGCACTTTAAGAGCAAATTTCTCCACCCTCCTACGGCTGTGGGGAACCGCAGACATGGTGGAACCGGTGCCCTCCTGCGGGTGGCCAGCGTCCCCCCAAAGTGTGCGAGGCTGCGGATGGCATTTTACATGGCGGCAGAGGTCAGGGGAAAAACACAACGTGTGACTGTTCGTCAAGGCGGGGAAGGGGTCCTTGGAAAGGCCTGAGAGGGGTCCAAAGCACGTTCGGAAGCCGTCCTCTGTGGGCCGTGCAGGAGCAGCCAAGGCTGTGGCGGAGGGAGGGGAAGGCAGCCAAGCGCTGCTGGGCAGGCGGGCAGGGCGGTTTTGTGGGCAGGGAAGGGCAGGCTGAGCTGCCAGACGAGCCTGGCCCTGGGTTCCCTCCGCGAGCTCCAGCGAGCGCCTCGTGTTTTGCGTGCGTCCCGGTTTTCCTCTCTGGCAAAGGGGAAGGTCTGCTGCCCTTCATGTCACCGTGGGTCTCGGGAAGCTTCGTTCACGGGGGTCCAGCTGCAAGCCCCCCCTTACCACCCAAATGGACACTGGCGTGTGCAATCGGCTCTTACAGCTTCAACGTGCTCGCGCTGGAGAGGGAAGCCCTGTGAATATACGCTCCGTCTGTTCAGCTTCACATTGGATCTCTGTGCTAAAGCGAGCTGCACATGATACTTGCTGGTTCTTGAAAGCAATATAGTCACATCAGTGTGGCACTGAGCCTAGCTAATTAGCCCTTCTTGGCAGGTCTAATTAGGCTGGGCAGGGAGCCACGCTGATAGAGCTATACTTTCGTGGGTTCCAGCTCTCGCTCAGTCCCAGTCGGCACGGATGTCTGCATCGTATCCGTGCCATGCTGCAGGCGCACCACCAATGCTTCCCAGGAGCCCAGGACCCTGGCAGCAAAACCCATGGAGAGGCCAGCCGAGGACTGAGGAGAATAGCTGGAGCTGGTGGGCTGAAAGGCTGCTGCTTTCTCCTAAGTCAAATTTTTGGAAGAAAAAAAAAGTCACGCAGACTTCTCTTTGCTTTTTTGACTCACTGTGATGATTTCTGAAAATACCCCACACCCTGGGGTCCCGGATGAGGCCAGACACTTTTGTGCTCTGCTCAAACCCTTTGTGAGATGGAGGCAGTGACTCTGGGGGGAAAAGCCACAGGAAAGCCCCAGTCAGGGTCTCCTGGTGGATGTGAATCTTAATAGTAAAGCGAGTCTGTGCGTTCACTTCCCATCCCTTACAGTGGGCTGTGACCCTTTTTGGACTGAGGGTTAGATGCGTCTCAGTTCGTTACCAGCTGAGGGTTAGTCTTGATTTGGCTGTATCCGCTGCTGTGCAGAGCGCCGAGACGGCCCCCGTGTGCTGCTTGTGGTCAGCCTAACCCGAGGAGGGCAAAAAGCAAGGGTGAGAAATGAAAGCCGGGTCCCCCCCAGCTGTGGTGAGCCCCGCCATGGGGGGCAGCCAGAAGCCAACTTGTTAAAATCGGTTGGAGGAGCAGCAAGGAGGTGGATACCAAGCCACGGCTATCAGTGGAGGCAGGAATCCAGATGGCCACCCTCCTAGATCAACATTGCAGATATGAGAATCGAAAGGAGAAACTGTCACAAAAGTAAACAGCACGAGAGAGAGGGTCGTAATGCTTGGACTGGCCACCGTCCAGGTGTCCACCCTCTTATCACACAACGCGCTGAGGTCAAACACGGGAGCGGGCCCCAAGCATCTGTGCCCAAAGCATCTAATGAGTGTTTGCACGGCAAGCGGAGCGGGAGGCTGCGGC
This sequence comes from Harpia harpyja, assembly GCF_026419915.1. Classification (NCBI taxonomy): domain Eukaryota; kingdom Metazoa; phylum Chordata; class Aves; order Accipitriformes; family Accipitridae; genus Harpia; species Harpia harpyja. The sequence goes on from NC_068943.1 coordinate 34,435,970, forward strand.
GGCGCAGGGCAGAGGAGTGGAAAGGAGGCTTTCGAGCACGTGGCAGGCTGCCTGGCCGGCACAGCGTGCGGCAGGGGAGGAAAGACATGAAACAAAAGCCTTCCTGCAGGAGCAAAGAGAAAAGACCCACTGCTGACAGATATGAAACAACACAGCCTGCTGCGGAGGCCAGAGCTCCTGGGGCAGGCGAGGCCAATAGTTGTAAAAACAGAGTTTTGAAGTAGGAAATGTGACATGACTACAAATTGCCTTGCTTCCCCCCTCCGACCCCCCGCTCCCACCCTGCGCGGTGGGACGCTGAGCGGCAGGGCAGCAAGCTGGCAGTGGGACAGGCAGGAGCTCCTGCCTGCGCTGGCGTGGGGCACCCACAGGAGAGCTCGGCACCCCCGCCCCGCTGACTTCTTCCCAAAACACAGAACTGCCCCAAACAGAAATATTCCCAACACCAGCGTTCCTCCCCCAGCAGCGGGGAAGCCGGGTTTTTTGGAAGCTATCCGCCAACAACAACAGTAATACAGTGCCATTAATTCCCACTGGCCCTACTCACAATGGCCAAACTGGACAGATCATTTACAACTGATATATCTGTTGTGGAGACAGGACGCAGGCATTTTTACCAACAGGTCATCAAAGCCCCAGAGCAGAGTCAAAACACATGGTGAAAAATACATTTTCCTCCTGTTTCCATCCTGGCTGTGCCACAGCTTTTGGCTGGGCAGTGCGATGGTGGAGGACTGCAAGTGTTGCAGTCGCAGCTCTGGATATTGCTTAATCTTCTTCCTCTGTTTTAGTGGGTCTTTTTACCAAAATATTTGCTGTGAATGGGAAGAAAAAAAAAAAAAAAAAAAGATGACTGGAAAGGGTTTCTGCTGCACTGTTTACACTGTTTGTACTTTCTTCAGAGCCACAGAAGTTAGAGATGGAAAAGCCATATTAAGTCATTGAGGGTGAACTTTTCCGAGGCTTTTAAATCACTTACCCCTCTGACAAATGACCTCCAAAGAAACTCTGTGTGGCAATGTCAGCTATTGCAGCCCACCAATGTCTTTTCCATTCCTTGGCTGGAGCTTACCATCCCCACAGCTGAGTCAGCAGAAGAGGACCTGTGCCTGTGCCTCAGCAGCTCCAGTTAAGAAACTGAGAGACGAACTGCAACTGCTGAAGTGGAGTCAGCCTCCTGCTGTTGACCTCTCGGGGGAGAAGCAAGCAGCAAGAGAGAGGCAGTCGGAGGAGAAGTAGGAGAAACTTAGATTGGCCTTCTCCTCTGCGACTGTCAGAGCTTGCTGAGGCTCTAATTCCCATCTAAAAAGTGACCTGCAGTGCAACACAGGATCCTCAGAGGTCTGATTCTAGAGTGAAATCACTCAAGGCCAGGTCTGCAAAGGAAATTGGGTGCATACATAAGCATGTAGGAATGAAGGAAGACTTATAAAAATGCCTGTCAGGCTAGACACTCAACTGTCATTAAAATGCAGAGGAGGCAGACACTGAAAGAGCAAAAGCAATGCAGCTTGTATTTTCCACAGCAGAATAATTTAGAAGCTGTTTAGCAGCTTTTTCTGATTTTCTCCTTCCTCTTAAATTTATCCTTATTCTTCTTCATTCCCTCTTTCCTGGGATTTCCCCTCCCCCAAAGACCACTTCTTTTTTTTTCACAGCATGTTTTGTTTCAATATGGAAGTTCACTGCTCATTGAAATAAAACGAAGATGCCCCAGGGATATTATTGACCAAATCCTGCCTTGTATTTCTAACATCACCATTTTGGAAGGAAAAACAGGGCTGCATGGCTGATGAAATTGCTCTGTATTTGCTGAATCTCTGTGCTGTTTAGATGCCATCTCAGACCAGGAAGATCCAGTCAGTTCTCTGCTTGCATGGTCTTGGGAAAGGCCATCCTGATGGGAGACTTTCAGCTTAAGTGTGAGCTGGTCGGCTAACATGGGGTGTGTTTCAGCTGACCTTGGCAGTCACTGAGACATTGAGATTCAGCTGGATGTTCTGTTTCAGTGGAGTTACCCATCTCTCTGGGACCTCTGTACTGTCTCTCTGGTACAATCTCTACTGGTAACTCCTCCAGATGATTTGTACCACATATTTTAGACTTCTTTGACCACATGAACCTCCTTCTTCAGAGGAAGCATCCCTTTCAGCTCAGTTCCTCTTCCATACGTAGCTCGTGCACCTCAGAAGGCATGTGAAGAACAAATGCACCTAAAGAAGGTGATGTACATGGTCATTACTGCAGGAAGGCTGTATGATTATTTTCAAACTATGCCAATGTGAAAACTGAAATTTTCCACCCAATGCCTATATGGGTAAGTAAGTCACCTGTGGCACAGAGATCTCTCGTAGGTTCCTGTCCCTGTGAAACCTTGGAAGGAGCAAGTCATGGATGTGGCAATATTGTCAGACCACGGGGACAGGAGAACAGACCCGGGGGATCCAGAGATGCCTGAACACGGACTTCACAAGTAAGCGAGGGATAGTGTAATGGGTGCACAACAGTTCAGTGCTCCATGTTACGAAAGGACAATATTAATCACAAGGAAGCATGGCATCCTTTTTTCTGATCTTGCTCTTGCTGTAGAGGGCGAAGCCCTGGCCCAGCAGCGTTGTCACTAACTCGCAAACATGATTTCCCTCTGCCCCCTGTTCAGCTGTGCTGCCTATTGCTCGAGCAATGTGAGAGGCAAGAAGCCACTGCCCTTGCTGTGTCCTGAACTGCTTTTGTGCAGTCAACTTGTTGGCCTGAACCCCTACATGAGGGCCCTGGAGGAAAAGCGTTGCTTCTGATTGCCTTTGTTCAGAGGACTCTGGTTTAGCAGGCCTGAGAAATTAAGTTGGTGTGACAGAGAGAACCGGAGGAAGAATGAAAAATAAAGGGCGAGTGGGTACAAATTATTTCATGAACTTTCCATGAAATAGCAAGGGTAGAGTCGGGGGTGGGAGGACGTTAATTTACGGCAGAATGTTGTTATTGCAGCCCTTCTTCAAGCAGTCATGTTACAGGAAGACAAATAAAGCCCAAGCCAAATCTTCCCCTGGGCTAAGCCTGCTAGTTTGGAGATTTATGTGCAACTTATATCCAGCCTGATAATTCCACTGTGACACTGACCGAAGGTCTTCACTTGCAGGGTAGGATGTTGTTAAAGGCACCGATATTCAGAACTAGAGCACAGCAGGACGCTGCCTGATGAGGCCATTACTAAATTTCGGTGGCCAAAAGTAACTTGTTGATCTCTGTGAACGCGTTGCTTGCAGCACTGGGTACGGGGCTATCTCACAGTACAGCAAACATGAGGCTTTTTTTGTCAGTGACCTAGCAGAAAAGCCAGGCTCTGTTTGTTCGGCTAGAAAATGCTTACACTAGCTTATTTTTTTCCCTTGAAACTCAACTTTCCTAATTCTGTGTGGGAGGGCTTTTTCCAGGCTTTTTAAAGTAATATCAGTATTATGGCTAATGAGGCAGTGGAAAGCAAGCTGGTCCATTCACTGTAGCTAATGACTCCATTCCCGTGAGCCTAATCAAAGATTTGTACATGTAATTGCTGTCAAGTCAGCTCTAGCCACCTGCCACTTCTGCCACACCTGAGCTCCCTTCTCCATGGCCCGTGATTCTAAATGAATCCATCTCTTTTTCTAAGGGAAGGAAAACAGAGCTGCCAAGCAACCCTGAAATGGTGCTTTACCCTTAGAGCAAAGATCAAACAGTCTGTGTTGTCACTGAGCAATATGTATGTTAACTGACTGTGGCACAGATTTTTCAAAAATTTATTAGCCTCGTATTGGAGATCAGGGAAGTGAGAAATACACCCTTGTCTGGACATGTCCTGGACTTGAGACAGGCTTCTGTCAGAGGTGAAAGTTATTTTTGTTGGCTTACCACTGAACAAAGTTGAACTACACTTATTTTTGGTTTTCTCTGATGGAAAATACCACTGAAGCCATTATTCCACTTCTGCAGTGGGCTGGTGTGGTATTTTGACCAACCTTTGTCCTCAGCATCACAATTCCTAAACATCCTGCCTTCTCCATAGGGAATTGATGCAGGAAATGTTGTGGGGCCATGTTCACTTGAATGTAAGAGATAACTCCTGTTCATTGTTCCAGGGGGTAAGAAAAAAAAAAAAGGAAAAAAACCAGTTGCTGCTAACATACTGTGAAGAGAAGAAGTTGTGATCCTGGGTGGAACAGCTTAATTCTGCCCAGGCAAGTGTGAGTTCTAAGAGTCAGATATCTAACGCCATGTATTCCTTCAAACATATTTCTAGCAAAATTTTTAAAGTTGTTAAGAAAGATGCAGTCTATGAAGTCACACTAAAACATTATTGGTTTTTAGATAACTGTTCATTTTTTAGCCTGGTTTCCTAGTGAAATGAGAATTATGGGATCATGTGGTGTGAGCAGTTTGTCTGATCACCATCCCTCACTAATCATTTTTCTATTCTTGGCCAAGCTGAACACTAGATAACAAAGGAAGACAAATGTGAGAGAGATTACATTACTGTTTCAAGAACACAACTACCCAGGTGGAGGTGCAAAACTCCACAACTACCTCCTATGAATGTCCCAAGTAGAGGAAGCCTGGGAAGTGAATTCATATGTTGTCAGCAAAAGAAGAGAGACCATATGGGTGCCATAGCCACAGCGACAGCTTAGTTGGAGGTTACCATCAACAACAAAACACAGATCTGTGGAATATGAGGCATCATTGATATCCATTCTCACAGAACTACTTGGTTTCCTTTCTCAACCCATAACAGAAAGCAAAGACACCATTAAGATATACCAGATCTTTGACTGGATACAATGAGTTTTTTGCAAGCAGCTTGATCCAAATGCAAGCTCAAGTTTTTTTGTCCCATTGTGACAATGTGGAAAGGCTTTATAACAGCTTTTAATACAATTTACTTCAATTTTAGGAGCCCTTCCTCTGCCAGAAGAGTTTAATTGGCCATGAAGTCCTGTGAGTTTTTGCATTGTGAGTTGACAGATGCATAGATTAATTTAGCAGGAAAACCAAAGAATAAATTAAAGGATCTGAAAACAATTAAAGGGTCTGTAGCTATTTGTATTAGTCTGAGAGCTTAAAGCTAAATTCTGATGCTCGTTTTGCTGTACGGCTAACCACTGTTGTACTTCACTGCAGTGCAAGCCTAAAAAGAACTTCACTTTTTGGACATTTTTATGATAAAATGTTTGAAATTTCTGCTCAGAGTATCCTACAATGTCTTCAGAAAAACAAGCTGCCATGTGGGAAGGCACCTCTTTCCTCTGAGCTGTCAGATAACAGAGATTCACATGCAGATGGAGGGGACACAAATGCAAAGGTTGACTGGGGTGCTGCCATGCTAAATTCCGTAATGCCTGGTATCTAGGTTAGCCATGTAAGCCACTTCCTAAAGATATAAACCCCTGGGTTTCTGTGCTGTTCTGTATTACTTAAACAGACCAGGAAAGGAAGAGGACAGCAACCGTTTCCATCAGTGGCTGAAGCATCTTACTAGACATGGGAGAGCCATGTTCAAGTCCATGCACTACCCAAAAAGCTTTCAAATGATTTCTCATTTTCCGGGGAGAATATTAAACGTGAGGCTGGAGATTCTTGCTCCCTGCCTCAGTCATCCATTCCTTCACACATAGCATGCTTAAAGCAGTCCTGACGCTTCATGCTTTAAGCCTTTCTTTGAAAAGGGGGAATCGAGGGTTCAATTTATTTTTGCTTGGCTACGTTCAGGGTGAGATTTCTAGCCAGTTAACTAAAGCATATAAGAAAGGGATAAGGTAAGTGATGCTTTTCCTTCAATGGCATTTTAAGCAGCTGCCACTGAATCTTGCATGGTCTTCACCCTGGTCAGCCTGTGGGGAGGATGTCCAGAGTGAGCCTCGCTGGTTCAGCAACCCTGGGGAAACAGCAGAGGAAACTCCAGCTCTTGCCTGCCAGTTGGGTGAGGCTGAATGAGGTGTTGAGATGCTCCAACAGGAGCTTTTCTTTTGCCTGTGCCTTTCTGGGGTTTGCCTCCAGGTAGCCACATGCTTACCATGCAGGAGCCGGGCTCCCAGCTGTTGATTCGATGGTTCCCAGCAATCCTGCCGGAGGTGGAGCTGAGCCATAAAATGGAATACTGCAGTTCCTCCTAGTCTGTGCAAGGCCATAGCATTTGCAATGCTACCGCAATGTAATAATGACAGCATTTATGAGGACGCATAGTTTCACATAGTCAGTTGCAGGACAGAAGCCTTTGATCTTTCACAGGACTGTCTTGCAAAACTTATTGCCACACGTCCCAAAAGCCAAGATCTTTGTGGGATTCATGGAAAGGCTAGACAGGCATCTTGTGTAATTGAGAGCCCTCCAGTCCTCTTCTCCTGGTCTGTTTGTGCAGTGCGTAGGCGTGGAGCTATTGAGGACTTTGAGACGAGTGCGGTAGTGTTCATAGGAGGAGCTTCCCAAATCATAGAGGGTGGACTCAGAGCTGAACAGAGACTGTAAGTAGGTTCAGGCCCTGCTCCTTTTCCACAAGTCACATCAACTCCAGCCATTAATTAATGTACTGAAGTCAGAACACAGCTCCACCCTGGCCTCTCTGAGGAGGCCTGAGCACTGGGAAAGGGGTCATGCCATCAGCACCTGGGGTATGGGCGATGATCTGTTACGTTCTCCAGCATCATCTCCAGCAAATCTTTCCCTACAGTCTCATTCTTGGTTGCCCTTATCTTCATAAAGGGTTCATAAGTGGGAATATGGAATATGTAAATACCCTGAGCTAGCAGTGAGTGAAGACAGCGTTCAAAGAAGAAATATATATGAGAGGGCCTGAATGAACTTCTGCCTTGCTAGTTTGGCACATAACTGCCTCTGGACGTAGGTTCCCTTTAGGGGTGGGTTCCTGGACCAGAGAAACACAGGCCTGACTCAGAGTTGCCACAAATGTCCTCCCAGATGTGCTCAGCCTATCCGACACTCAGGAATAGAGACACCTCTCAGAAGCTGACTAGGACATTCAGGAGAAATAGGGGTGGACTTCCTCCACCTCTGGGGCTCTGGTCGGTCGGACACATTCTCCCCTGCTCATCCGAAGCAGTGTAGGACCAGCTCCAGAAGGAGGTAATACAGATCCAGCGCATCCTCTGAGCTAGAGGAGCATCAGCAGTGGCTTGTGAGGATGGGGACAGTCAGGAGCAAACACCGATGATAGGATGGACTGTGCCTTGTCCTCACTTGGACCCTGATACACTGCTCTGCAAATGCTTTCCCGCTGCAACCTGCAGAGCTGGGGATTTTTGTGCTGAACAATTAGCAGCCCTTTTAAATGTGATATATATTGGCTCAGTTCTTTGTAAGTAGTTTTGTTATTCCTTTTGCTGCTTTGGCTGTGTTTGTCTTCCACTTGACACCATTGTCAGTGCTGAAGACAAATGTGCATTTGTTTTTATTTCCTCCTTAGTGTACATATAACTTACAATGGGAAAGCCTGGAAAGTCTGCAGGATAACCTCCGCAGATAGCTAAATCCATTCTAAGTGGCAAAGAAAACACAGTATTCTGATCTGGAGGGAGAGTGTATTTTCAAATGTAGTCCAAAAATGCTTTCTTGGACAGTAATACACTACCATGGTTTTTGTTCAGCTCTTGGCCAGGGGTTCAGATTTCTCCCTGGGGTCCTGAAGTTGGAAATCACAAGCCACTTGGCATAATTTCATAAAGACCTCAAAGTATAGCTCCATTCTCTCTAACTACAGGAGCATATCCTCACAATCAGCTGTTTCTGAAGCACCACCTGAAGCACTGCAGGAAATCGATGAGGGAACAACAGGGCAACCAGCTCTTGGATGGCAAAGAGATGATTGGAACCACAGCTTTCCTTAATTGGAGTTGAAAATACGTATTATCAAGAGAGAGGATCCTTGGAACATAAAAGCAACATTATTAGCTCTTCTACAGTGGCATTCAAATGGTAATTTAACCTTTGTCTGAGAGAATAGATTAAAGGAAGAAGTCAGAGGAGTCTTGTCTTTATTTTCTTCAGTTACTCCTAGCTCATGTACTTGCATTTCTGCCTCTGTCTGCATAGAAGCAGAGCTATGGAAACTGAAGCCTCCAGGAAGTTCATTCCTCTCCTCCTCCTCCTTTTCCCCTGTAATTTAGACACCTGCCTGCTTTCCTCTTAGGAGACTCTAGGGCTAGCAAATCCTGCCACAGATAAGAATGAGGACGAAGTGACAGTGGGTGGAAGGGGCAGGGCATGTGACAGTCCAGGTCTATTTTCTTAGCTTTTCAGCCTACTGTCAATATTACGGATAGCTGGTTTTGCTCTTGCTCACCTGGAAAACTTCCACTGAAATCGCAGTTTCCACAAAATCTTAATTTTCCATGACACTTTTCTTTTTCTGTATGTCTCCTTCAGGAAAATCAACCTCTGGTTTTGTTTTGAAATGTTCCATTAAGCTGCCTGTGTATTCTGAGAGCTGTAGCTGGTATCAAGGGAGTCCTTGCAGACACATTATAGGAAGTATAGTTTGTCTAGGAGGTGCAACCCAATGGGGAAAAAGAAAAACAAAAGGCAGTGGAGTACCCAGATCTTTCCAAGACATTGAGTGTAACTTAAGTTGAACTGACCATCAGTGAAATGCATTGACATACAGAATGAGATATTTGGGTTTGGAAATAGCCAAACACTTTCTTTCAGTTGATAACATTGAAACACTTTTGTATTACATTTAAGAAACATTTTGGGGGGAACTTGAGATTCCTCAAGTTAATGTAAACACATTAACTTTAATTCCAATTAGAGACAAACAAATACAGAGTTTTCCATGGGGAAAATAACCTGAATTTCTCTTCATTCTGTGAGTAATTTTTTTGTCTTTCACTTATATAAGAACATTCAACACTCACAAAAACTTGTTAGAAATCTGTGACCTCCAAAGCTCCACAGGAAGGTGCACACAGCCCTGTTCCATGGAGAAATAGTCCCCATCTTCAGCCCAGGTTTGCATTACTGCCACCAAAGGACAAGCTGCCTGTGGTGAATAAGAGGGCAGAATTCACAAAGTACAATATCTTTGTTGTAGCAATCGGTGGAGTACATTCATTCAGAGTGATTTCATTTCAAACCTAACACAATGTTGCAGGGGAGAAACAGAGTATTTCCCTGTATTTCATAGAATCATAGAATCATTTAGGTTGGAAAAGACCTTTAAAATCACTGAGTCCAACAAGGCTACTCCAAAACAGACTCTATGGTCAACTCATAGTGGATTAGTTTGGCTGGGTGTATCAAATGAGCTGAATTCCAGCCAATTCCTTGTGATAAGCACCAATTTCTCAAATATTGCCAGAATTAAGTGGTGCTTCTTTTGGGGGCAATCCAGCAAAGAAGCTAAGGGTGGAATAACCAGATGGATATGCCAGAAGGGCTTCTGAGGGGACAGCATTGAATAGCCTCTGCCTTTCTTCTCCTAGCTCCAATATGAATCACAAGCTGATTCACTCTCTAGATGAGGTTTCAGTCAGTTTGAGGCAGACACGGGATGTTCCTAAGTCCAGCTCTAAAGCTGAAATGAATTTATGGCCGGGGGGGGTGTGTGGAACTCTTAATGAGAAAGACTGGGCAACTTTAGCAATTATTTCCCTGCCCCAGACTTTCCACCACCACTTACACATACAAGAATGCAAACACATATTGTAGAGTTGGTGTAGGCAGGATAATACAAGGATATAAATGAGTGAAGAATTGTGGTGTCCCTTAGTAGAGAACTGTTAGAATGTGAGAATTGGACAATCTTTATGTATACGCATCCTTCCTAAGCACATTGATAACCTTTCATGATGAGAAGGAAATGTTTCACCTCAGAATTTATTTCAAAACCATTTACTATAATTTTTATTCTGGCAATAAATCTCTTCAGTGTCTTGGTCAATACACTTTTCCTTCCCAAAAGAATGGTCTTGTTTATTGTTATTGGTGTTACCTTGAGGAGAGGAGTGTAAATATGTATCAACCCCTCAAAAGATGATTTTGCAGTGTCAGCTGAGTCCCAGCTATGCTCTACAAAACAACGTAGATACAGCTAGGAGCACCTCTCACAGACTAGGTTTGTAGCAGCAAACCCAGGAGAGTTTGCAAACCTCTACCTCCCACATGCTCTCTGGCCATGTCCTCCCATCCTGTTGGAGCAGGGCTCAGATGAACACATCAATCTGTCTCCCCTCCAGCATGCCTGGTGCCCTGGGTACTTCTGCAATAGCACCAAGCACAGGTTGGATAAAGCCACTGAGAGCTGGAGGCTCCACTGGCCATTTCACACAACCAAGTTTTCTATTTACTTCCCGTAGCTCAGAAATCTTGAAAAACCTGATGCTCACAAATAAAGCCAACAGTGGGATTTATGGCTGAATATAATGAATATTATAAACAATTGTTTAGCTCTGGACCTTAACACTGAAAGTTCACCCATCAACACCATCATATTTATCTTGCTTAGCCTAGCTACTCCCAGATTTATCTGACACAGCTAATACTAAGATGTCTGTGTGCATGTGTGCCCAAAGGAAAAGAAACCTCCGTTGAAAGTGAATTATTGCTATTTTCTACCAAGTGCAAAGCCTGCTTAGTCTTTGATTAGCCATCATTCAGAGAACTTTTTGACTCAACAATTCTTTGGAGTTAAAAACCAATCTAAAAGTGAGGAAAGGGTATATAAACATACTGGTGAACTGATAGGGTATAAAATTCATAGAAATGCCAGGATAATTTAGAGGGGAAATTTACAGGTATAAATTTGGTGTGACACGAGTGATACAGAATTACAAGGCAAGGTAGTTGCTCTACAAATATAGTATCTTATACTGATCTGTTTTGAATGAGCTCTCCCATTAAATGAAGTGAAGCCTTTGCTATGTAAACTGCTGATGTATAGCAAAAAAAAAATAACTAGCCCAGCCTTGCAACCAGGCTGTGATACCCTTTTTCTAGATGAGTAACACTTTGCTGTTTGCATGCCTTAAATATGGTTATCAATCTGTATCAGGGTGGTATTGTCTGGTTATACAGAATAATATTAGCCAGGTTTTGTTTCACCAGTTAAGTGACAGTACTTTGTTGAGAAATTTTTTACTTCAGATGTCCCTGCTTTTCAGAGGACCAACAAAGCACTCCATTTCCCTGGAAACATACAGGTGACAGAGCCAACCAATATCCCTGTGAACCAGGTTTCTGCTGTCTGGGTGGTTAGGCTTTAAGGTTTGTGGCTGGAGCCACAGGAGGATTTAGATGCTGCATGCAAAACTATGACTCTCAAAAGCCCAGATGTGCTGCCACTGAACCCTGGCAGCACCTGCCATCCCCAGGGACCTTCATGCTCAACAGTAAAGTTCCCCAGATGCCTCAGGATCTGCTTCTGCACACAGGAGCGCTTCAGCCTTTCAAGATCACCTTGTTCAGAGAGAGGAGCAAGAGGCCTTGGGTAGGGACATGACATGGAGCTGCAGGAGATGGGGCAGAGCCATCCGTGTCTGAGTCTGAGACTGTGTAGAGCAAAGGAGCTGCCTCCTGAAATGAAGACTAATGATATGGTCAAATGGAAAAGAGCAGCAACAAAGGAGGGCACTGAGGCAGGCTGTAACAGGCAGTTTGGATTTTGCCTCTGATTTCAACCATTATTTAATCAAATGGAACCAGCCTACCTCCAGCACAGTTCTGCCTGCCTATACGCAGAAAGGGCTCCGTCTTGACTGCAGTGGTATCACCTCAGGATCTGCTGCGCTCATCCTCTCCAGTCCTGTGTTGTCTGACCTCTAGCCAAACTTGTCAGTGGGATTAGCAGGGTTTACTGAAGCGGTATGGGCTCAGCACAACGAGTGGTGATGGCAGGTTGGTGAGTGCTGGCTCTCCCCTCCTACTAGTCGCGCAGCAGACAGGGCTGGCCTGGGGGGAATGGGCTTAGTTCCTTCCACTGCCTGAGGAAGAGAGGGATTTAGTTACACTCTAAATGTTGAGCTAATGGACAGGAGGATGACGTGGGTGTAAACCCCATCTTCTTTGTCAGATATTCTTTGGGAGAGGTTTTAAAGGGCTTAAATGACCAACCCCAGGAAAAATATTTAGAGCTGTGGCTTCTAGGTGGAAGGAAATACCCCTTTTCAGACAAGAATAAAGCACACAAGTCTTTGACAGAGACAGGATTTAAGACCCAGCTTTCTATGTGGCATATCCTACTAGTGTGATAAGATGGTTCCCCGTGCAACTTGCTGGCAATTGCTGTTTTCCCCCCATTCACTTCACAGGCACCCTCAGCATCAAACTCCTGACGTGGGACTGATCTACAGCAACAGAACAGCGATCTTAAGGCAAGTCTTTTCATTACTTTCTGTAGTAATGATTAGGCTCTTGCAGACCAGCCTGTGGCTCCTGGTATGCATCCTTTTGTTTGCAACATACACAGGAAGGATTAAGTAAAGCACCTCCTAAATTCCTACTCTGGCTGTGATAAAAGTGGCATATTATTAGGGAGTAGAAATGCCAATGTTCACATATATGACTCACATATATGTCTACAGGTAACCTGGATAAAACCAGAGTTAGAGCCAAAGAGACCTGAAATGAAGGAGAGAAAGCAGACAAGGAAGAGTAGGAAAGCAAAGAAGATTGTTGCAGAGGAGCCCTGAAGTTAACTTCCCAGCTTGTTACCTGCACATATATATAACCCTTGCTTGTGAGGAATCACCAGGCTTTTCTAGATACCCACAATCTATGCATATGAAACACAGTAGCTGCTGGGAGCACTGCAGGGGTCTCACATCGGGCCTGGCTCAGCAGAAGCCAAGGAATATAGAAGATGCAGGGTTAGGTATCACAGTTTCAGACAGCAATGTCCAAGCAAATGGAGCGAGGTGCTTCAGTTGCAAGCAAAGGGAAGCCACTTTTAAAAGTCAGAGAGGGGTAGACATTTCTGAATGCTAGAGTACCTACATGGTCAGAGTCTTTCTGGATTGCCCAGCAATGCTCCGGCACCTCAAAAGCACCTTTGTACCTTTGTGGTTCTTGCTGCAATTAATCCCTGGAGTAAATGCCCTCAGATGAGTGGAATTGCAGCGGGGCTGGCCTGCCTGGGTGATGGCCCAGCAGCGCTCCACCCAGCCCTGCATGCTTAGCCTGTTACTCATGCAGTGCCTTCAGACACTGGAGGCTTGCAGCCTCCTAACTCTGCTGACACTTCTCTCTTTTCCACATATTTTAGGTGGTTTCAGAGCTCCAGTTCTAGCACAGGCCTCTTCTGACCCTGCTCCCTCATTTGTCTTCTGCCTCTACCACCTTGTTTGCTTGGCCTGTGTGTTATTTCTATGAGCATGAGCAGGACTAGCTGCAGCTTCATGCACAGCCTGCCAGCTTCTGCTCTGTGCAAAAGTGCCCTTGATGCAGTTACAGCCACATTATTTGCTTGCTTTCCTCCAAAATAACAAAATCTCTATGCTCGGACCTAAAGATTTGTGATCCTCCTTCTGCCTCTGGCTTTGCATCTTCTGTTCCTATCTAATCATCATATCAAGTGCCATGTGTTTTGCAGGAAGCCTGCATATCTTTGACGTTCCAAACCCTCCTCCTCCTAAAGACCTGTATTTATTAATTAGGAGTAATCCCTGTTAATTATGAGGAAATACATACAATGGCTCCCAGCTCTGCATGTCTGCACAGAATACTTCACTAAGTATATAACCTTTGGCACCAGAGACCTGCTCTTGAGAGAATGAGATATCAGAACGTATTTGTTTAAGCCTTCAGTCACCAGGATGTCCACCAAGATAAAAGTCACTTTTCAAGGTCATCTCAGACCTCATGACCTTTAGGCCCACTCCAGAATTTCGAAGACTTCCTGGTTAAATAAGGTTTATCATTGTTTGAAAGAATTTGGCCTCTGGCAAGTAAAGGTGAAAAGTCATCTATATTTGAATGTTTTTGGTATACAGGCTTGGCTGCTGCCTGTGATTTTAAAGTTGCCCACTGTATTTATAGCCTGAACAAAGATGTGAAAGGCATAGTGGAACTCACTAGTACAATTAGAAAGCCATCAAGTAAGGTGTTAATGAAAAACCAGAGGTACAGATTCAGCCCCTTTTTATGCGAGGGCCAGTTGGGAATCGCTTTGTTGAGAAGTTGCTCTGGATCTGGCTCTGAAAATGAAGGTTAGAGATCCTGGAGACGGGAACAGACTGTGCCACATTTACACCCCTGCTGACACAGCTGTACAGTGGCATAAGTGAAGCTGATATTGGAGGCAAGTCGTGCTCATTTATCCTTTGTCACCTCTTGTTGTCAGCGGTCTGCTCAGTGGCCGACCTCTGTTCATGTGTAAACCCAGTGAAGACTGAAGTTGCAAGAGGTCAGACGCTGCTGTCAGTAATACCAGTACAACACCTTGGGGTGAGCGGGGCAGGCTTTGGTCACGGTTGCACAATTATCCCACTGAAATCACACTACTACCTGCAGAGGTGTGAGAGCCCAGATTCACAGCGGTGTGACTGAAGTCAGCATCTGACACATGAGAGTTTCTCTGACTCATCCAAGGCAACGCTGATTCTCCAGATTCACATTAGTGCACTTTCAAATCAAAATTCATTGAAACAGGCTTAAATTGACACAATCCTACATGTGGAGTGACTCCACCTATTTAAGGTAAGGGGCTTGGTGGCTGTCTTTTTCCCTTTATTTCGCTGTAGGTTTGCAGTGTCTATGTCCCCTGTGTTACCTCCTACTTGCACAACTACCAGGAGAGTAGGAAGATATTCTGATGTTTCCAAATCTGTCTGGGTCCTCTCTGTGTGACCAGCATGAGGTAGAGCTCTGCCTGGTCTCTCTGTGTCCATAAAGGAAGGGGTGGCACAAGTTGCTTCACAGCGCAAGTCCTGACGGGCTCCTAGCACAAGCTGAGTTTCCCAGAAGTGGATTGCCACAGGGCCAATAGCCCTCTACTCCTACCCCTTCGTGCCAGCACCTTCCGTTGACATCATGTCGAATGTGCTTCCAGAAGGCGCTGGAGACATGGGAACATTTGAATGGGATAGTGCCTGTCCACCCCATCTCCTGCTGCCCCTCAGCCCACGAGGGAACCCTTCGAGCTGTGACGTGGCTGGCAGCATGCGGGGACCTTTACCAAGTGCAAAGCAGTACCAGGGAGATGGCGATGTGCCGTGCTGAGCCTGAGGTCAGTGCAGCCGAGGACTGCCAAGTTCAGTTGTGGGGACAATCTGCAGCTGGTAGATCTGTGTGGGGAAAACATGCACTGAAAATGTGTAGTTACAGGATTTGGGTTTTATTCGAAGGAACGAAAAGGATTTCACCAAGGGATGGCTGTATGTGTTGCAAAGCAATGCTGATTTTTCTTTTTTTTTTCTTTTTTTTTCTTTTTTTTTTTTTTTTGAGGGAGCCCTTTGTTAAAATCTTGGCAGCCCATCTCTGCCGGGAAGACAGAACTGCTCTGTGCTGAAGCTGGGGTTGGCACATCTTCTTCTCAGCATGCGGGGTGTGCAAAGGCGGTGGGGAAGGCTGCCATCTCATGGTGAACCTCGCACGGCTCCCCGCGCTCAGCTAACCTACCTTGCAGCCCGTCTCCAGGCCAGGTTGCTCCTGAGCAGACGTTTTCCCAACAAGTCATGTGTGCAGCACCAGAAGATGCTGATGTGTTTTACCATGGGTTCTGTGCTTTAACTTTGAGACCAGCTCTTCCAGAGCCTAGCGTTTTCTGGTTTCTTGCCTTGTCAACATTTTATGAGAGCAAAATGGTAGTTACAAAAAACCATGGGGGCAAGGCAACCACTCACCCAAGAAGAGGCTGATTGTCACAGATGGTTTTAGTGGTGACTTGAGACTGATATGCTATTGCCTGTGACAGTAGCTTTGCTGAGTCACAGCCCCGAATGGAAACTCCCCTGGAACCGCTTGTGGGTTGCAACTCATAATTTTGGGATCCTTTGGTATTCATTGCTAACCTTCTGCCGCGGCTCACACGTCCTACACTCTTGCGCTTGCTGTCTGCCCTCCGCTTCCTGAAAACGTCCCAGCGCTCGTCCGACACGGGCTGGAGTCTCCCTCTCCGCTCCACGGGACGTGGCAGCTCTGCGGCTGGCTTTGTGGTGTTCCCAGAAGTCATCTGTGACTGAGAAACTCTCAGCTTTGGCCAATGAGACCTCTAGACAGAATTAAAATGTCCTTGCTGAACGGGGGGAGTCCAGCGTGACAGTGTGGGAGCAGGCGGGCAGCTGGCGACAGTGCTGACAGCAAAGGGGGATGGAATAGAAGAGGGGGTTTTTAAGGATGATAAAGGTCACTTGTTCAGGGAAATGGTTACAAATTTTATCATGGTAAGTGCATGCTTTGGATGCGTCTGTGGTGAGGAAAGGGAGAAAGTGGTTTTTAAAATGTTGTCCAAGTCACACCAGCATTAACAGCTGTCTAAAATATGTCCTGAATATGCACTCCCTGGACACGTGCATGAATATGCACTCTTCGAAGCGAATGAACCCTACCCACCACCCTACTCCCCCTGAGTCCTGCATCTGGGGATTTCTGTAACATAGCATGCTTGAAGGAAGAGGACAAAATTTTTCAAATGTAGGTTCTAGATGGAGAAAACCTCTATACTGAATCTTATTTTTCCCCAGAATATAGGTTATTTTATTTCTAAAAGCTGTTTCTTGGCATGGTGGAAGCCTGGGGTAGTGCTGTGTGTAAGGAGGGGAGGTGAATCAGGCCACTTTCAGCTGAGGGGGTCCAGGCTGCTGTTTCTTACATGTTTCACCTGTGGGGCTTTTGAATGGATTAGGAGCAAGAGAGGGAAGAAGCTAGTTTGCACCTGTTGAATTACGGTGACATTTTACAAGGAATATGTGCTCAATCCAAAACCTTCACAACTTTGATTTGAGTCAGCAAATGGAATAAAGATGTCAAAAGAATCTTCAGTAATGGAAAGAAAAGTGTTATACTTTACATCAGGATTCTCCTGATTTTTTTTGTGTTTCTGCATGGATATAGAAGGCCAGGCCTCTCCAGGTGTCTTTCCATGTTGTATCTTAATCATATGTTTGTGTCCTGCCTCACAGTCCTGCCTCCCCAAACCTTTCCCCTCAGCTCCAATTTTACTGCTTCTCAGCTTGGTGCATTTGCTTATAATGACCCAAATCACTTCCTTTCCTTCCGAAAAGGAAAAAAAAGAAGACAACACCCATCCATTTTTAGATAGTAGCCACATGCACAGTTGAATCTGCACACTGGAGAGGCAGCTGGGAAGGACGCAGCAGCAAGCAGTTGGGAGTGGGCAGGTGTAGGAAGCTCTTAGTCAGGTTTGTCATGGAAAGTCAAAATGTGCAATTACAGGGTAGCACACACTGCCAGGAGAGTCGTGCATCCGGGCTGGGATAACGTTGTTACACAGTATATTGACCTCAGTGTTTTAATGCAGCTTTAAATGTTCCTGCACTCCTGTGTCCCACCAGCACTACTGCTCATCACCTACCTCCTCAGTTGTGTCAGAACAACCATAGGCAGTAATCTGTGTCGGTGGAAGGATGGGGCTAAAAAATTAATCTGCCCACAAAGAGATGATAGATAGATAAATAGATAAGTAGAAAGGTGGGTACTTAGGGAAATAAATTATTTTTGCTCTGAGTTCAAATGATTTCACTGAGTCACTTCAGAGTGCAGCCCCATAATCGATATTTCTGGGAGGCAAGGGTGGAGGGAAAGACAAGGAATTATATCCTGACGAGTGGAAATGAGGACCACTGGAGAAAGTTATGATGTGACTTCTGGCATGCACCAGGCCTCCACAAAGCAGAGGCAACCTTTCGCTAGGCCTAGAAGCATTCTCAGGTTGTTTCTAGTGAGGATGGTGGCAGATGGCTGGAAGAAATGAGGTGTGACTAGCATGGCTCCTAAACTTGCACAGGCCCAGAGGCTGTAGCGAGCACTGAGTGCATAAAAACTCAGGCTGGAGCTCATAATGCCTGGTCTCCATCATGTGAAAATAGACTAGAAGTCTTTCAGAGCTACCGTGTGGCCAGGAAAGGGGGAGAGGTGGCATCCGGGATTCAGTGATGGTAATAGTCCTTCCTCGCCTTTTGCCAGGGAACGGCGAGGGACTGGGCTCTGGGATGACAGAGGGGACAAGGTCAGCCCTGCCATTCCCACCATGCTGTGAGGATTCCTCAGAGGTGTTTGTGCAGTGCAGATATTACCACACAGTGCTGCTGCAGACAGGAAAAAAGCTTGAGTGCAACCCCTCAAGGTTTAAACTTGGTACTGATGGGTGAAGAGGAGGATATTTTTCTCCATGGGGACTGTTGTTCATACACTGCAGTTTAACTTCTTCAGTATGAAGATGAATCCCCCCTGCACATACAATATACAAATCTAGCATAATAGGAGCATACTGTGCACTAGTTTTCTATTAAAAGCTTGTTTACAAGAGAGGGATAGGGAAAAGCAAGAGTGATTAACTAAAAAGAACTTTTCCCCATGGAAACTCCACTTTGCTTCAGATTATTAGGAGAAGTAATTATTCCCCATACACACTCACACATGCTGCTCTCTGTTTGGGACGTAACTCCTTCAGATGTTTTTTCAGGCTCAGCCCTCAGCTTAGAATAAGGCACATGTTGGCACGGGTCTGTGCTGATCCACCAGGCCGCGGGGACTTCCCGAGGTGCCGAGGGCATGGACCATCTCCCTCCACTGTGGTGGACGTGGCTTGACCAGCTCCCTGGAGCCACCTGCTCTGCCAACACGGACCGCTGTGGGAGCTGGTGGGGCTTGGTCAGCTTTCTGAAGATTTGAGGGGTCAGATGCGTGCAAGAGCTGGAGCTGAGAGGGGTATAGGAGAGCTGAACTGGGTGATGGTGAGACGAGAGGGAAGGAGAGGAAGAGGACTGTGCCGTTGGGAGCCAGAGAGCAGCTGGACTGGCTTGGCCGTCTCACCCACCCTCACCCCTGCACACGCCTGGGTTAAGTAAGCTAAATATGGGTTGTTAATGCTGCTCCTTACATCCCCTGTTTTAAAATAATCTACAAGGTACGCGTGAACATCTGGTTCTTCTGATGCTTCTGGAGAGCAAGTAGGAAGTCAGCATTCATCAGATGCTGGGAAAGCTGGAAAAATTGTGGCAGTTTGGCTTGAGCTGGCGCTGAACGAGAAGGGGCAAACCCAGAGAGATGCACACCGAAGTGCGTGGGGGAGAGGAATGATGTGTTGTTTCCCCTCTGTCCTCACGTAAGAGCAACGGCAAAGTCAAGGGCATGGAAATGAAACTGCAAATGGGGAACCAGCTCTGGTGGACCTGAGCTAGCAGGGCCTTTCCAACACACCTCAATGTCTCCGGCAGGAATTGGATCAGAGCTGAAGCAGGTGAAGAAACACTCCAAGTTCCCAGATCACTGAAAGAATCTTCTGGCCAGCCAAGTGTGAGCCTTGCAGAGAAACGGGGGCCATGCAAAGGCAGCAATTTCAGACTAGCCTCAGAAGGCATTACCTTGACATTAGCACCAGCTGGGCTCCCAAATATTTTAATTTTTTTTCCACTGTGGAACACAAGACTGATTTGCTGAACTCCTGGGGTGCTAATCGCACCCAGGCATGCTTGAACTGGCCTTTCACACTCCAGCATGCGGGAGAGCACGGGCTTTCAGAGGTCCTCTTGGGCCTGCCAGCCCTGGAGCTGTTTTGCAGCTGCTGGAGGGCTGCCAGCTTGCAGGTCTTTTAATGAGTGGTGTAGTGTCTGGCAAGTAACTTGTCTTCAAGTGAGTGTGACTAATCATGCATCTTTTCAATAATGCTGGCAATCCAGTCGCTCTTCTCTCACTCTGCCCGAGCCCGCTGAAATAGGAGTAAATTAGCCTTATTCTGGCAAAGGCAGGAAATGATAAAGAGCCCCTAAAAGGTTTCCAGTGCGCCATGCCCAGGTTTTGCAGTGAGTGTAATTATCAGAGTTGTTGTGTGTGTGTTTTGAGAGCAGCTAAATAGCTCCAAAGGTCTGAAAGATCGCACTCTGCCACCATCCCCCAGACCATTTGCCTGAATGCGTAATTTCTCTACTTCACGGGCACAGTGTGCTCCTGCAGAGGCAATAAGCCAAAGCCTATTAGAGTTCACAACTCCATGTTAATGGTTTATGATTGTTTTATTGGGTATATCCTTACTGTCTGCCTGAGCAGTAGAGCCAGAATACGGCACTTTAGTTACTGGTCTGTGCTAAACTTAACCTAGTTTATTTAGTTGGAGAGTGAGATCTTTGTCTCGTTCTTTAAAGAGTTCCCTTGGATGGCTAAGGAAGCAAAAATGCAATTGGGTCCCATATCATATACAGAAGTATATCTTAACTATTTGTTCTCTGAGAAGAATGGTGCAGGCGCTGTTCCCCCAAATGAAACCTGCTGGAAAGTAAGTGTGTAATGAAGAGAAAGCAGAGGGCTTGGGCAATTAAACCCGAGGAGGGGAAGAATAGGAAAGTATGAGTAAGTTACAGGTGAGAATCTGCTGCTGGGAAAGGAAAGGAAATTTTGTTGTGAAGGCATAGTTCTCAAAATTGTTTTTAATATTATTGAATGGGACTTGGAGACTAAATGGTGTCAGGTCTGAGTCATGCTGCTTGGTGTGGCAGGGTGGATGATATGCCCAAGTGCTGGAGATCTCATCCAGCTCTTTTTAATTATGTCTGTGTGTATTACCTTCCCAGCAAAACACATAATTCTCAGCAAAAGAAAACTGATAGTTCTTGCTGACATATTGTGACCGCTGACCGTCACTACAGTTTTCCTTCCTGTTTTTCTTTTTTTGTACCTACAGTTCTGTACCTCTGCTTGATACTTCAACCTCCCCCCCTTCCCACTACACTTGCAGAGGTTTGGGGTAATTCCTGATGGAGTATGGGGTTGCTCTTCCTTTCTCTTCCTTCTCTTTATTTCTAGACCACAGCATTTTGGTAGCTCTTCAGCGACCCAGCTAGGAGGATGAATGGTAAAGTGATACTGTGTTGTACAAATCCTACCCATCAGAAACACTTTAGTGGGTTTCTGCCTAACTGGAACAGTTGCCAGCATTGACAAATCTTTGCAGAAGGCAGCAGTGGGGCTTAACTTGCTTTATTCACACTTTGTTATTTACAACGTTTACATCATACTGTACATCAGACAGATAGAATTGTACTTTCTCGTCACCGTTTTGGAAGGAGGTGAGAGGGCAAAGGTTAAAGATAAAGCTGCCTAAGGAAGGGGCGGATGCTGCTCTCTTTGAAGTTCACTGCCCATCCCAGCACTGGATGAAAGTTTTATGTATGAGTGTTTGTTGAAAGGAAGAGTTATTAAATGCTAAAATTCAGGAAAAACAAATGATTCCTGTATATCCAATACATAGTCGGTTTAAGGGAAGTGAGACAGTGCAGAAAGGACTATGTTTACTATAGGCCACAGAAGAAGGAGGATTTGCTTTAATAACAACTTAAGAAAAGAAGAAAAGGAATAAAAATTTTATCAGAATCAAAAAATATAACTGTGTGTCTCCGGGAAATTCCTATCTCTTTTCATTGCTTGCCTGATGTGTTCTTTGAAGTTTGATTACTCTACTTCAAGACAGAAGAGATTTAGCTGTTGTAGATGGTAAATCTCTGCTCAACAAATAAATACAGTAGTTTTTCCCTAACGTCTGTTAGTCAAGATATGTTTGAAGCATTTTTGAGATCTTTATTGCTCAGTCTTGTAAGCAATCACCTGTTCAACTACAACAATCAAAAAATCCCAGCTTGCCTGATTTGTATGTTTACTACACTCACCAAAATTCTTTCTCACAGCATCAAGACCTCAAGCTCAATACAATGCATTTGCTTAATTGTTTATCTGCCTATTTTTGCTCTAAGACACAAAAGGTGTCCAGGTTTCTGCATTACCTGGTCTCTCTGCTGTGGCAGTTTGGCGTAGTTAAGTACATATGAAATTAAAGCAATTTCTGCCTCTATTGGTGTGACACAAATGCGTTTATCTGCCAAGGAGTCCTCCCCCAGACATGCCTGCACACTCTGCTTCTCATGGAGTTTGGGAACCCATGGCCCATGAGTCTCAGATCCTATGAAGAGACAGGTTTTCATATTCCTCTGCCACTGGAGTGGGACAGAGGAAGAGAGAGGATAGTAATGGGTTTGGAATTTAGAGTTTTACCAGTAAGTCCTGACACTGCAGAAACATCACTAGGGAAGGATTTTATGTTGTGCTTCCATTCATCTTTACCAAATTGCATTGGAGGGAAGATCCCTCCCAAGCCTAATAAATGTGAAGTTAATTAGAGGTCAGTGCAGGAGCTCAGACAGACCTACAACAGAGACCTCAGCAACTGTTTCTGCATAGTCAACCAACCAGGGAAAGGCATCATGCTGATGGTAACTGAGCTTGTGCTTACTATTCTGGCAAAACCACCCCAAAACAAGTTCAAGTCCTAAAATATTAGCCCTTCCCATTGCCTGTCATTGCCCTGGCATCAGTTTGTGCCCGTTCATGTTATGCTTACTTGAAATAGCTGTCTCCATTCTTGCATCTGAATGTCCTGAATGCTTTTTCTCACTGCTAACTTTTCTTTATGCTTTATGTCTTCTCTTTCACTCCTCCTTCAGGGATATGTTTTATTGTCCACTGAGGATACAGTAGAAGCAATATCTGTACACTGACTGGTCCATTGACTGTAAGGCCTTGGAAACAGAGCCAGTGGAGCTAATTCTTCTCCTATTGAGTTCAATATGTTTACAGTGATGTAAGTGCCTGGAAAAAGAGTTGTCTCGGAAGGAATCTTTTTTTCCATTGTTTTTTTTTCTTCTCCTGAGGCTTATTATGGAAAAACTGGGGAGAGAAATGAACAGGAATTTTTACCTGAGATTTTTTTTTTCTCTCAAATTGGATAATGAAGGAATTTTTACAGAGTGAGAGAGATTATTTATGGAGCAGGTTCTCAGTAGGTGAATGCAGGTGTTCAGAAGACATATTCAGAGATATTAGCATTTTGAAGAACTCAGATGAAAAAAATACATAGCCTGGTATGTATGTCCTTTTCTGCTTTGCTTGCCTCTCATAGAAGTGCCTCTTCCAAGGGCCAGAAGACATACCAATGAATATTGGCCCAGTAGTGTAAAACACAGTTCCCAAATGGCATGGCACACATATCGTTAGCAATATGAGAGCTACATCAAAGTTGTAGATAAATTACTGAAGTAGCTTAACATTTTTTTTTTAATGTTCATGTATGCAGCTCTGCACAGAGCTGGTGCCTCTATGTGTCGTACCCGAGCAAACTACCTCCAGGAACCCCATATGGAGTTGCTTTGAAGTTTGCCCTAAAGTATGGCTGCAAGCGTATTTATGCTGCTGGTTTTTTTCCTGCCTTCCAGTTAGGTTAGACTTAATTTTTGGTAGACAGAGAGAGTCTTATCTGGTTTGTGTTTGTTTTCAGAACAGCAGTGTGAAAAACACTGAGGAACAAGTGGGCCTGGGGAAAAAATTCAAAATTAGGGAAATGAAAGAGCAGTTAGACCTGAACAGATAAAAAGTTTCTATACCCTGCCATTTCTGTAAAGTTTAATGTTCAAATACCTGAATCACTGGTAAGAGGAATACCTGATGAGCCCCAAAATGTGTGAAAGCAAGAGACTGCATGCACAAAGGGGTTCCAGTCACACAAATATGTTGCTGACTGTTCACTCTCAAGGTTTGAAATATCACAAGGAATCTTATGAAAACAACAGCTTCATTTCCATGCCATGTGTAGTATACATTGCACCTTGTGTAAATTGCTGTGAGGGGGCAAAGTACTTTTCTTGGATCCGCAAGGCACCACTGAGCTTTGATATCTGCTCTTTGATACTGTCAACCGTGAGAGATCTTCACATGTAGGAAAGGCAAAACATCAATGCTTAGTGCTGGCATATACCAATCTGGGAGGAGAGTCTTGCCCGGAGAGCATTTAAATGTGCAGAATTTTAACTGTTTCTTTTGATTCTGCCAAGATGGCTACTGGTTATAGAGCACCGCAAATAGGTGCATGGGGCACGAGGTTTTGAATCTAATCTGGTTTACCATGTCTGGGCATGGGTCACAGCTGTACACTGTAAGCCAAACAGCTTAGCTCCCAAGAACAGTCCCAGGTCCCTGTGTGCTGATCATCCATACGGTCATCCACAGCACCCATGGTCAGCACCCATGGTACCAAAGCATTCGTTCATTCCTAGTGTCTCTTTTGGAGCGTATCCACTAGTTCTGGCTGAAATGAAGCCCTGTGCATTTCTGGAGTCACTCCAGGTTTTGCTCCCAAAAGCCAATGTGGATGAGACACCCCCGGGGTTGGTTTCTGCTTGCCCCATGTAGCCCTCCAACAGGGGATTTACAACCCAGACACCTCCACATGCCCTGAGTATATGAACCAGAGCAAATAACTCATACTTTCAGTTTCATGCTGAAATGCACTGTCCTACAGCACAGCCTTCATATTGTTTTGGGCTCTTTGAATCAAAGCATCTCCCCGCAGGTTTACACACAAAATAATTTTGATGTCCTGGAACTGCAGGAGCATCACAGGGGTCCCAGAGGAGAGATGTGCTAAGTGATGCTAGTGTGGCCAAACTATCTTGAAGGGGTCAAGCCATGAGCGCTGAGCCTGCAGGGATCACCCTCTGAAAACAATTCGTGTAGCAGTGTAGATATAGCTAGCATGGTTCACCTTGTTTAGATGACTCCCAGTTTACCCCCTGAAATTAGAAGCAAGGCAGACTTGCTGCAGGTAACTTCCAGTTGAGTTTCTCAGTATGGTCAGGTGGCTGCTGAGCCACCCTGCAGAGTCCTGCTGAGCTTTGTGGAGGTGGAAAAGGGAACAAGTTTTCCACTGAATACAGCTCCTCCTTAGGATGCGTGCAAAGACGGCAGCAGCAGCAGAGAGTATATTGCAAATGCTCATGAAGACTCTGAAACCCTGCTGGCCCTGATTGTCTTTCATATTGGTCTGAATTACACACAGTCCAGGACACCCTGTTTCTCTGAAATGAGTTCAGCAGCTCAGGAATGGAAGCCAGCCCTTATTCCCTGAGTACTGCCAGGAGAAAATGAAGATAAATGTAAGCAAAGCAGTCTAGCAGAGACCACAGCTTAATTTCCCTCCCTACTGTATAGAACTAGCCATTCTGATGCATTTTTGTGAAAAGAGCCCCAAAATATCATCACTTTCACTGTTAGAGAAGTATTTTAAGTGACATCCCCAGGGAATGTTTTGTAAATAACCAAGACTGATTATTCAAAAAGCAAAGAAATCAGTAATCCACTTCGTTGCCTCTTCTGCTCTATAATTGTCTTTGCTGTAAGTATGTTCATCATGAGCTCATTTCTGACTAAATATAAGCTATAATATATTGAATAATTGCAGGAAGGTAGCAAGTTCTATATTTAATTCCTTCACCTGATCTTTTAAAACTCTCCGTAATTTTTCTCGGTAACAAGAACTGTTGTTTATGCTATGGTTTGAAACTGTGATGAAGGCCCATTCCCTGAAGTCTTAAATACAGCCAGAAGGCTGTAAGAAATCTCATGGATTTCATCTACTCCTGTTTTCAAAACATCACGAGTGAAAGGAGCTTTGCAAGCAGTAGGCTGGCTGTGCATCTTTTGATCATCGGGAGTGAGTTTTAATTTAAACTGGCACTTGTAGTTGGTAGCATCACGTCGATAAAAAATAAATTGCTTCAGGTATTTTTGTGGTTTCTCATTTTCTGAAGCCTGGCTTATTTAGAAGGAGGCTTAGTGTGAGCAACGTAATCTCGTTTAATGCAGTTACATGCTAGAGTGCAGTTGACTTTGTGCTATACTACGGAGCGTGTAGCACAGGGCTGCAAACTGGGGGTACATCTCTGAGAGGCTTTGGGGGCTGGTAAAGCAGCTGACAAGCTGGGCTGCAGAGGAGGCCTGCCTACCGCAAAACTAAGGTAGCAACCTTTTGTTTTCTTTATGCTGTTCTGGACAATTCATCAGGCAGATGAGCCACTGCACACCCTGAGGACCTGGTCTGCAGTGCACAGCCTGGCTCAGCCCTGCTGCTTGCGAGGCTGAGACCTGGGCACACATCCCCACCCCATGGCATCCTTTGGGAGGGGAGGGGGTGTAATGCGTTTCCATGGGTCTCCTGGCTGGTATGGCTGTGGTACCCTCCGGGATGAACCTAGTCCTAGCAATCTCTTGAGTGTGTTCAGGGATTTAAGACTCCCAAAGCTACAAGCAGTTGAAGGACATGTTAGGAAGCTTAATGATAGCCAGCACAACCAGACCCAGGGATAATCATATCAGTGCATTATTAGTAACAGGAGATATTGTATGTCCTGCATACATATGAACTCATATCTCACAAATAGATCTGCCCGTGTGTGGTCCAGCTCCTGTGAACTGAGATCGCCCGTGTCACCAGGGGTTTGTCTTGGTTAATAAGACGAACAGTAAATTATACAAAAGAGTGGTATTTACTAAGCTGACATTTCATACGATGGTATGAAAGACAAACTGTTATGGGCTACATTGGGCTTACAGTTTTGGATGGCTTTGTATACATCAGTGTTTAAACTGGCAATGTGCACATAAATTAAGGTCAAAGTTTAAGCTGAAGTATTTTGTACTATCTCTTCAAGTGGACATTAGAAACTTAAAAAATTACACTCTGTTCAGTTTCCCTTTGGGTCTCCACATGTTTCAAGTTACACCTGAGATAAGCCAACTAAAGTAGGTTAGAAGAAACCTTTCTTTTTTTACCCTGGGTGTGGGATGCAGTTATTTTGTGTCTCCTGTACTCTCCCCTGTTTTTCTTGGTTGGTCATAAAGCAAAAGGGGAAAGGGGAAAAAGTACATAAATCATGCCAAAAATACTTGGGGAGCAGAGAGCCACAGTATGCTCCAACTATATTTCAGTGTTGCTTTAAAACACAACCAGCATGTTTTGTTTTGCACTTTATTTTTGAGGCATGGCTTTGTCAGTTTGAGTCTTCTTGGCTCCGTATGAATCAATGGCAAAACAATAATCAGTCTCAGCAAAAAAATATTATTTCCACTGGGAACAAACTCTTCTGACTTGAGGCTTAACCTGCACACTTCCTCCGGCTCTGAGTTCCTCAGCCCTGATGGCTGACTAACAGAGTATAACTTTGGACTCATTTAAAATGCAATTGCAGAACACACCAGAGAAAGTCATTTAGCAGTGTATCGACAGAAGGGCAGACTGTAAATCTAATAAGCTTCTTCAATTTCTAATTTCTAGGATTCCACTATTAACAATATTATATTGCCTTTGGCAATATCTGACACTCACATATGGCAATGTACCAAATGGTCTATTAATATGACAGATGCATTTTAGAAAAGAGTAACTCTCTCATCCCCCTCGGATACATAGATGAATTGAAGAATGCCGTGAACAAAGCTCACTATTTACTCCTTTTGTGTTCTCATGCTGCTTATTAAACTGGTATGATGTAAAACCAAGGTATAAAATGGACTGCTACACCAAATGTGATTCAATAGGATCACTTCAAAGATAAGTATGTTATTAACTTTCCATTGGAATTAACCTATCCAAGGCAGCTCTTTGTAGTCACAGAATATTAATGCATATCCTTGTGAACCATCACAAGCAGCTGGTGAATGCCAGTGATTTTCACTTCATAATGCAACCATCTCAGACAGTAGAAAGCCCGAACTGAAGAAATGCACGTATATCCAGGTAGCAAAACATGTCTGATAGCGGTCTTGAACCAAGAAAATCTGACATTTTCAGTGCACCTTGGCGAGGAGTCTCTGGGGAATTCGGAGTCTCTGATTTGAATCCTTTCCAAGTCCCTAATGACACTATCTTGAAATAAATCTTACCTGAAGCAGATGCCTCCTCCAATATACCTATATAAACCCTTTGTTCCAACACACACAAAGAACACTTCGAGTTAAATACTTTTCTAGATGGCTCTTACAAGCTGTCAGCATTAAGTTTCATAACAAACAGATGTTCATATTTTATAAGCCTCCTCCATAAAAGACTTCCAGTACTCTCTATTTCAACAGAGGCACAATGGAAAATTATAAGGGTCTAGAAACAGTACTCCTGTGGGATCCTGAAATGACTAAGTTTGGCTCTGGCGAAACACATCTACAGCTGTGGAGACATTGATAGTGAACAGTGGGAAGGGGTAGATGGGCAAGATTAGATGAAGGCCAGAGGTTTAACATCCTGGTGCTGGAAGGATTTCCACCAGTAGCAGAAATAGGCGGCTGCCCTGCTTCTGTGGGGGCACTGACTTCAAAACTGACTGCCAGGAGAGGCAGTTCAGGGCTATTTCCTAATGCCAAGATAGGCAACACAGCTGCAAATCCAAGGACACCCACCTGGGTTGAGTGGCAGTGTGTCGTTTGTCCCCTTGAAAGCAGTGGAGCAGAAGCAGCCTGGCAGGCTGTGCTGCGGGAGCGGGGAAAGGAGCACAGAACTCTTCCCCATGAGGCTGCAATACACACCGCGAATGCATTGTGTGGAGCCCCAGAGCGGGGTTTGGGGCTCGCAGCCCCCTTGGAGCACTAGCACACCCCAAGGGGCAAGCATGTGGGGTGGAGGTGAAGCCCCTGGCAGGCACCTCTCTGTTTTAACAAATGTTGGCAATACCGGGAAGGAGGAGAACGTGCCTCCCTGACTCTGAGAAAGGGCTGGAAAACCTCCCTTGCCAAAGCAGCATGTTTTCATGTGCTGCTTTGCAGCCTGCTGCCCAAACACCCCTCATCTACTGAAAACTGAAATGGCATCTCTGCTTTCCCCCCTTTTTGAGACAAGATGTCCAGAAGAGTCAGAGGAGCAGCTAAATGAGTCTCTTTCCACACTATTTGCTCATTATTGGTAAAGGATTGTCTCAGGGGGCGAGGATGCAGCTGGCTTAAAAGCACTTTAGAGGCAGTCCCATGCCGTGGTGCCCCCCCAGACCCTGTGCTCCTGCCACCTCCCCTCTCTTTGCACAGCCAAGCTGCCAGCCAGATCGGGGGGGGCTCATCGCAAGGAAACCAATCTTTTTGAAAACTAACTCACAATCCCTTTTTTTCTGCTGGGTCAGCTCATCGGTCTAGCTAAACAAAACAACCAGCGTGCCAGGTGTGAGGGAAGGAATGGGAGGGCATAGCCAGGGCTGGCAAAATATCTCTTTTGGCAGGCACACAGACTGAAACTTGTCTAAAATGAATCTGGAAGAGTAATGGAAAAGGATGATTTGCCTACTCTGTGCTATTTAAAAGTCCCCAAAATATAAAGAGATTTTCTTGAATTTATTAAGTCAGCATTAATTGACTCTTAAGCAAAAAAAGGGGGACTCAGTACCTTAGAAGTATGATAAAATCTTGTCACGCAGAAGTGTACGGGCATTCTCTTATTGAATCTGGGGGAACTAGGATTTCACCCTTGACACAAGACCTGGCTTTTTCTGTTTGGACGTGTCACTTCAGTTACTCTGTGTTCTTACTGCTCCTTGACAGCAGGAATAAGCCTAATACTTCTGAGTTTCTTGTTTTTCTGAAGCCTTGCAGAAAGGCAATGTAAAATTTCCTTTGCACATACATTTGAGCACTCATACTTAATATTTACTTCGAGAAGGACCTTGTTCTAAAAAAACAAATTGCATGAATATTTGTGGAAAGCAAAACCAGAGCAGATGCAAACATAACTAAAGTGGATTCATTAAAAAAATTTCAACTATTTGTGTATAACTACTTCACAACATTCATCCAGTCTGGTTGGTAAAATGAATAATTTTAGATGTTTGAGAGAAAAAAAATAATTCTTGCAACAGATACTTTCATGGGCAAACAAATTCGAACAACCCATTCTTTCTTTGTAATCTCTTCTTGACTAGTTACAGATGGAACAAGAGTTGAGGAGAAAGGGGAGAGAGATTCTCACCATCCTGTTTTCATACAACCATGGAAATTCAAATTCAAATAAAAATCATACAATCTCCTTCTGTCCCTTCTTCTGCTAGTTCATGATGACTTTCCAATGCATATTTTCCATTGGCTTTGTTTAGACTGGTGCTGCCAGTTTGTGATGAAACAGAGGAAAAAGCCGTCTTTTGAAAAATGCGAACTTTCCACATGACATGGAAGCTGGTCGCTTCACAAAGCTCTTGCTACTGCCCAGAAGTGCCTTGGGAAGAGTGAAGATGTCAGCTGGAGAGAGATGGAACAAAGAAGCAGTTGGCTAAAATATCAAAAAGGTGTCTGTACATGTGTAGACCTTTTGACTGTGAAATTTTCATCCAACTTTCTCCGGAAAATCATGAAATGAGTCTAAAGTAGTCATCTGTGAATCTTCCCCTGGATATGCCTCTGTCTATCTCTGTAAATGGAGAAGACAACTAGCTTAAATCAAACGTCCAATTCTGAGATGAAATTAATCCCTCTTTTCATGAAGTCATCAGTCTTTAAGCAGGGCATCACGGTAAAGCAATACTGATACTCTGGAACAATCACGACTAAGACCTGGTTCAATCCAAATCTCACGAGAGGTCTGGGTCCCACAGTGCTCAAGGGGTGTCAGGACATGCAAAACTTCATCTGTGAGCTGGGAAGTTGAAGCAGTATCTATTTTGGGTCAGTTCCAGTTCAGGCTCAGCTGTGGATGAAGTTGCTCCAGTTTAGTTCTGATTAAACCCAACAAAATTTTCAGAAAGCAGTTTAGGTTCAATATAAGAAAAAAAAATCCTGAATTATTTGGACCAAATTCAATTCCACTTTCTGTGTTAAGAGAATCTGGAAGGGAGCTGATCTCCAGCTGGGCCCATAAACACATACTGAAATAAAGAACTTTACATCTTTCATTTATCGTTTTGTTCATTCAGAACAGAATGGAAGCTACACTTGGCCTTGCACTATTTTACTGATGCTTGCACTTTGTATAATGTATGCCTGCCATCCTGACAGAGATCTAGTCCAGAAAATAACCCATGACCATTATGGATGTGAATTACATTCCTTTTAAATAACAAGAGACTGGAGAAAATGTGAAGTACTTTAAGAGATGACCAAGAGACGCTTTCCGATGGAAGGGATTTTATTCTCCTAATAAGGAAAAGTCATGTTGTACAATAACTGCGTAATCTCACCCCCTCAGTAAAGTCTATAAAGAATAGACTGACACAGCTTTTCTTACTGGCTATATGTTATGCTGATGTGCATCAGTAGGTATTAATTTAGTAAGTTGCTACTTTTGTGCAAAAATGGATTGGCATGGATAGAGCAAAAACCATCTTGGAGTGATGTTGTTAGAACTGACTTGCCCTCAGTCAGGCCTTGTTGTAGTTCTCAGATGCAGTATTCAATTAAAACAAGAAAAGGGAGCTAGAACAAGATTTCCAGACATTATTAATAAAACATTTCTGTTTAATCTCTGTGGAAGGCACAAAATCAACATTGTCTCGGTTAGTCTTTGAAAATCCTTGGCCCAGCCAGCTCCAGAGCTTGTTTTAGGAAGTTCAAGTGGAGAAGTTATGTAGAAAGCAAATGTTGAGAGTGGTACAGACACACTGCCTAGATGTGACATCCCCGCAGCCTCTCCCGTGCATGGCCCCCTCTGTGTATGGGTATGTGCTTTGCTGACAGAAAGCCAAATGAAGTCTGTGCGTTCACCACCCTTCATTTGTCTACCTTAACTCCTTCTCCTCTGGGCTCATAACCAGATCCATCATCATTCCCAACGGATAACTCTTTTCCACAGACAGAGACAGAGAGAGCTTGAAACGAACCAGCCTCAAACAGAGTGCTGCAGGCTTTTAAAAAAGTAAGTTTTTGCAGGTGAAAGGAAATCAATCTGGCTGAAAGCAGCCAAATTGGTATTTATACCAAGCAAGAAGAACTTTCTGTTTGAATAGTTTTTATTTTCCTAATAAGGAAAAGTCAACTGTATGCCAAAAATAGCATACACCTGTGACGTGAATGAGCCACTGTTCCCACCTTGCTGAGAACTCACTGGACTCTGCCTGCTTCGGAGGGCTTTATAATACCAGGTAACACTATAGCCTAACATTTTGCACATCACGTCTTTACAAGAAAAGGGACTTTGAGTTCCTGCTAGTGCGTATGTCTACCAAATAAAAAACATCAGGGGAAAAAATTTGCTCCTGTCTTACACCAGTAGGGCTTCAGTAATTTCGGCAACCCTGTGCCAAGGGAGTAGAAACCAAAATCCTGCACCTAAGCTTTCCAAACCTACATCAGCAAAATTCATTGCACTATTTGCCCAGATCCAGCCTTAGCAATTAATATGTTAAAACCTATGTTTCTTCCGAGGTGCTAGTAAGATGGAGTAGTCAAAAGCAGTTTAAACCACTAAGCAAAGAAATAATTATCATGTGGACACTGAAATCCAGCTGTACAAATTACCATCTAAATTCTATCAAGTGTAACTGTGAATAAACTCAGCTATGAAGGAATACCATGGGACTGTGTCCCCTCATCTTTTCAGGAAAGAAACTGCTTCTTCCAAACTACACATCAACTCAATTCATCCTTGGAACATGACAATGGGCTTGAAACACTGCAAGGTATCCATATACATGCTTGTAGGCCATATGCTCTTGGCTGATGTATTGGCAGGCAAGTAATAAATGGAGGACTTCCCTTCTCCAGATAATATGCGATCTCTCTAAACCTCTGTGAACAATGGACTGAAAAATTAGTGCCAGCTGGAATTAAATTATTTTGATGGGAATGATAGTCTGGCAAAACCTGGACCTCTAACACCAAGGGCTTTTTCAATGGGCTACTACTGTAGGAGGTAGTAAAAACTTTGTTTCACTGCTCACTTTAATGGTATTTAATTCTTCTCAGATATGAAGATGAAGGGTCTTGATAGCTATTTATGACCTTTCTAATACTGGCAGTGCACTTAAAATCATTACTGAGTCTGTAATCCTGTAGTCCTTACAAACTAACAGCATCACTATCATTCTCATCTTTTAAAGACTAGCTGGAAGGTGATGCTCTGAGAAGTGTATCAGTTACTAGATTTACAAGATTCATTACATTATCTGGAGGGCAGAGCTCTGGATAAAATGGTGTTTGACAGGCTTTCACCGGCACAGTTAAGCATTATGAGTAAGGTGTTTTTTCTTCAGTAACAACCTACCCTAATCTGAAGGAAAATCCTAATCAAGCAACTAGGGACACGTTTTTTACAACTCTCCTCCAGTTCCCATCACACACAAATTCCAGGCCTTGAAAGGCAGTCATGACCCAGAATTTGTCTTGTGGTCATGGATCAGACAAGATGTTAGGCTGGGACCCGTTTGTATCACTGTAAGATGAAAAATATCTGAACGTTAATAGTGCAACAGTGGGGTCACTGTTGTCTGCGAGCCTTAAGATTTAAACCCAGGCTACGGCATGCCAATCTCTTACACGAAGACATTTCTTCACTACTTGCCAAATACCTCTTTAAAACAAAAGTGAAACAGATCCATCTTTGCTCAGAAAAACATGGGCAAATGGTTGACATTCATACAGTACC
Organism: Harpia harpyja; assembly: GCF_026419915.1. Lineage (NCBI taxonomy): Eukaryota > Metazoa > Chordata > Aves > Accipitriformes > Accipitridae > Harpia > Harpia harpyja. The sequence continues at coordinate 34,469,550 of NC_068943.1, forward strand.
TTCAGGCATCCACAGTGCTTAAAAAATAAGCAACCAATTTAAGTAGGAATATCCACATCTCCAGACAGTGAATGGCATTGTTTCCAAAACGGATTTTTTTTTAAATTGTCATTTTTTCCTTTTTTTTTTGGAAGATTTTTTTTAAAAATGAACTGTCCTGTGAGTTGCTTCTAACAGAATCTGACACAAATGGGTGATTCATGTAAATGTACAATCTGGACTTTTGTAAATGATGGCAACAATTTTGTTGTGATGCCAAGACTTGACTTGAGACACAAAGGAAGGCTCTGTCTGCAAACACTTGAGCTAAAAAAAACAATTAGGCTTGTACCTGGGCAATTTATAGAAGGGGAGACTTCTATAGAGGGATCTGAAAAGAAGTATTGCAAGTTCCCCTGGGAAAGAAGCTCTGAGCCCAGAGAACAGACTGTGAAAAGGTGTGTAAGGTTTAAAATGGAAAAATAAAAAGGAGAGCCAAAGCTCACAAGTAGTAGGACGAGGGAGCTATACAAAGTGAGCAAGGTGAATTTGACAAGACAGGGACAAGAGACATTGCATACAGTTGGGATAGTGACCTTTCCTACTCTACAAAACACAGCCACATTTGACAACCACAAGACATTTATGGCAGACCTCGGAGAACTGAGAGGTGTGAATGCCCTGGGAGAGGTTCCCAGCAGGAGATGGCGGTGGCACACTGTGGGCTTCACTGCCTCCTTCCACATCTGGGGATTAGGATTGTCCACCTGCACAGATGTACTTTAGGCTATGGCCTTCTACTTTGGCCTTGTATGAACTGCTCACAAGCTGCTTTTGACGCAGAAGTCACACTATACCATTGAGTCTGTGCCCATGGATTTTACAACCATGATTGAATGAACCACCTCTACTCACCTCTTCTAACTAACTTCTAACACAGTCTAACTGTGGTGTCCCTAGAGAAAATGACAAGGTCTCAAAAGTACCTCAAGCACTGTGCTAGCACAAGGAAGGGAAAAAAGGCACCAATTGTCTGGAACGATTTGGGACATTACATACATAAATATATATACACACACACACATATACATAGTGGATTTCATAGAATCCTAGAACAGTTTGGGTTAGAAGGGACCTTTAAAGATCATCTAGTCCAACTGCCTTGCCAAGGGCAGGGACATCCTCCACTAGATCAGGTTGCTCAAAGTCCTGTCCAACCTGGCCTTGAAAACTTGTAGTGACGGGGCATCCACAACTTCTCTGGGCAACTTGTTCCATTGTCTCACCACTCTTATCATAAAAAAATTCTCCCTTATATGCAATCTAAATCTACCCTCTTTCAGTTTAACACCATTGCCCCTCATCCTGTCACTACAGGCCTTGGTAAAAAGTCTTTCTCAGTCTTTCTCGTAAGCCCCCTTTATATATTGAAAGGCTGCAATAAGATCTGCTTGGCTCCTTCTCTTCTCCAGACTGAACAACCCCAACTCTCTCAGCCTTTCCTCGTAGGACAGGTGTTCCATCCCTCTGATCATTTTCATGTCCCTGCTCCAACAGGTCCACGTCTTTCCTGTGCTGAGGACTCCAGACCTGGATGCAGTACTCCAGGTGGGGTCTCATGAGAGCTGAGTACCCTCAACCTGCTGACCATGTTTCTTGCTGTTATTGGCTTTCTTGGCTGCAAGTGCACATTGCCGGCTCATGTACAATTTTTCATTCACCAGTTTCCCCAAATCCTTCTCTGCAGGCCGGCTCTCAATCCATTCCTCCCCCAGGCTGTACTGATATTGGGGATTGCCCTCACCCAGGTGCAGGACCCTACACTTAGCCTTGTTGAACTTCATGAGGTTCACATGGGCCCCCTCCTCAAGCCTGTCAAGGTCCCTCTTGATGGCATCCCGTCCCTCGGGCGTGTCAACCGCACCACTCATCTTGGTGTCATCTGCAACTTTGCTCAGGGTGCACTCAGTCCCACTATTTATGATATTGATGAAGATATGAAATAGTATTCGACCCAGTACGTACCCTGGGACATTGAGCCATTGAGTGGCCATCCAGCCAATTCCTTATCCATCTAACAGTCCATCCATCAAACCCATATCTCTCCAATTTAGAGGTAAGAATGTTGTGGGGGCCGTGTCAAAGGCCTTACAGAAGGCCACGTAGATGACATCTCTAGCTCCTCCCTTGTCCACTGATGCATCACTCCATTTTAGAAGGCCACTAGATTAGTCAGGCATGATTTGCCCTTGGTGAAGCCATGCTGGCTTTCTAAAATCACCTCCCTATCTTCTGTGTGTTTTGAAAATATCTTCCAGGAGGATCTGCTCCATGACCTTAAAAAAAAAAATTGTGCAGAGTATGAGCCTCGCCCTGGGAAAACCACCTGCCTGACCATGGTGTCTCCCCTACCAGGTAAGTATTTGCTTCCTGAAATTTAACCTTACTCCCTCTCGTAGGAAACTATAGCATGGTTTTGAATCTCTTGTGTCAGTGGCTTAAAGGTAACTGTTGGGATCAGACTGTAATTGTGTCTTGGCATTTCAGATTGTGTCATTAAGTAATTATCAGCCCGGACGAATTATACTGAGTAAATGCTTTGTGTTATGTGGACTTCAGAGGAGTGACAGTAGAGAAGAGACTGGGAAAGCAAGAGCATTTCAAACACTGATATTTGTGTATTAACTCAGGGATTTGCTTTCTTCCTGAAAAGTGGGGACGTACAGACACATTTTCCTTTTTAAAAGACTCCATTCTTTTCCCTTTGTGCTAAAAAACTCCAAAGGTGCAAAAGCAGGGAAGGTTTGAAGGGAACATCACCAGATGTTTACATGAGAGACCAGAAATTATACAGCAAACTTGAGTGCTGTTTTCATTTCAAAAGTGTGATACACTTGACTGTATCTCTCAGTCTTTTGAAGAGAATTGGGTCAAGAAGAGAACGTATTTCTCAAGGACCTGCTTAGGAAAGCGTTTTACTCAACAACAACAACAACATAGACACTACATTTATTTTAACAGACAGCATATGTTGCAATGCTGAGCTTCTCAACACCTTGATGATAAGGTGGCCAAAAGACACAATGCTCCAGGAGGCAGAGCAGCGGTATATGTTAATCACCCTTCGCATTATCTGCTTGACGCTCCAGACAGTTTTGGGGTTGAGGGGTATGAGAGCTAAGAGTAGGATAAGGCAGAAGGAAAATAACACATGAAGATGACCAGGGAAACCCGAGTTAGGCGTGAGCGCACAGTGGTTTATCACTCCCAGGTTCACAGCACAGTGGCTGTCCATGCATTGATACGACAGAGGCCCCTCACATCTGCTTGTCCCCTTGACCTCTTTTCCCTTTGTGAACTGAAAACCAAAGCCTGTCACAAACTAAACCAAGCAACGCTGCAAAAAAATCTTGTTCCCAGATACAAAATTGTCTCTTGTACTGTGAGGGCTGCCTCTCCATCCTTTCATTTCAACCTGGAGCCACATTTCAATCAGAGTGTATTCAGTTTTCATGGGAGGAGGGCTTTTCATTTTAATGGACTCATTTTAACATGCTTCTGTGTTAAAAACTTAAACCTGAAAGCAAATAAGCAGAGACTGTTACAAGTAAAACTAAGTAGGTACAATCACTTCAGTTTTCACCAATGCAAATCACTGGTTCTGCTGGTTAAAATAGCTCCAGCTAATTTGAAAGCAAGAGCTAATTTTCAGCATTGCACAAACGCATAAAAATGTGTGAAATCTTCAGGCATCTGATGAAATTAGCACAGACTTCCACAAAACACTGAAAATGACCTTACCAGGAATGTTGTAAGAAGCCTGGGAATGGAGTCTGGGGCAGGACCCAGGCTCAGGTCAGGGCTTGCTGGGGAACAGCGGGGGCTGAGCCTGTGGGCAGCTCACCCCTGCACTGGGGATAAGCCCGACGGCCAGTGTGCCCCATGCTGGGGAGGTGGCCAGTCCCGCCTCTGCCTCTTCCAGCCCACCCAAAGGTAGTGCAGGACATGTCAGAAAAATGACAAAGCAAGATACTGCCAATTTCAATCGTAATTCTTTTTCTCGTTTAATGTATGTTGATATATCATCTAAATAATTTCCACGTCAAAATAAATCAAAATTTTTTTTAAAAAAGGACAGCATGCTCTGCTCCCATTTCATCCCTCTGTCTTCAGACTACTTCTGTCCCTATTGCTGTGGAGCCGGGCTGGGGTTTCTCTTTGTTGTTAAGTCCAGAGCTGGCTCGATGGTCTCTAACCTCAGTCATTAATATCAATTCCCATAAGGACAGCTGCCTTGTTCTCCTTGTCAGAACTTCAGCATGGAGGGTAATAGATGGCTTCAGGCTGGCCTCCTGCCAAGAGGGCTCCATTGTTTTCATCTGCGATACACGAGGAAGAAAATAATGGGGTTAAATTAATTTGATTAGACCAAGCTCAGGCTAGCATAGCATTTAGGCTCTAATTTTGCTCTTCTGCAGTATGATTTGACATCCCTGAAATCAGCACAGGTTTAGCCATTGATTTGAGGCTTATTTAGAAAGTCAGTGACTCCTCTGAAGCTTTATAACGTCCGCCTAGACTCTCTCAGTGCTAAGCATGTTGAGTTTTTTTATATTATATATATTCTATTTTTATTAACAAATACCAAATAAGTTTTGAAATAAAAATATGGAGATCTATTATTTCCAGTGACATTTTTGCAGCTTGGCAAAGCAGTGAGCGTTTAATACAGAAATTCTTCCTCCTGACACACATCACTTGCTTTTTTTTCTTCTCATCCACAGTGTAGCATCTTCTTCCAGTTCTGCACTTGTACCAGCCACAGAAGCCCCACACACCAGCAGAGCGAAAACCTGCAAAAGAACCAAAGAACAGTGGAGAATGTCTTACGCAGCTCTTCATCACATACAAGAGAACCACAGTGTGCACCCAAGAAGAGAATTTTGCTGAAAGAAAAGGAGAAATAATATGACAGCTTAATATATGTACTCTTAAAGTTAATGGGAAAAATCCAAATGGCTTTAATCAGTGTTGTGTGGGGCTCCAGTCTTTTATTACAGAGATTGTAGGTTCTAAGAGCTGTATCCTTGCTTGCTTGGTGTCAGTTGGCATAACGCCCTCTGGAGCTCCGCCATTCTACCCTTTTGAATGTCTAGGCCATGTGAAGTGCTAGCTTGTTATGGCTTTGTGTGGCGTGGGGGTTTTTTTTGGTAGTGGGGAAGAGGGCCGCAGGGGTGGCTCCTGTGAGAAGCTGCTAGAAGCTTCCCTGGCTCCAAGTTGGACCCGCAGCTGGCCCAGGCCGAGCCCATCAGTGACGGTGGTAACACCTGTGGGAGAACAGATTTAAGAGGGGAAACCTGCAGGGAGTGGGGGATTTGGATGGGAGAGGAACCTCTCTGCAGGCAGTAAGGCCAGTGAGGAAGGAGGGGAGGAGGTGTGCTGGAGGAGGGGGTGTCCCCGCAGCCCATGGTGAGATGGAAGGCTGTCCCCCCCAGCCCATGGAGGGGAGCAGGGAAGCAGATACCCACCTGCAGCCCGGGGAGAGAGGAGCCCACACTGGAGCAGTCAGATGCCCCCCCAAGATGGCCGCGACTCCATGGGAAAGCCCATGCTGGAGCAGTTTGTGACTGAAGAGCAGCCTGCGGAAAGGACCCATTCCAGGGAAGTTGGTGAGGAACTGCAGCCCGTGGGAAGGACCCATTCCAGGGAAGTTGGTGAGGAACTGCAGCCCGCGGGAAGGACCCATTCCAGGGAAGTTGGTGAGGAACTGCAGCCCGCGGGAGGGACCCCACGGCGGAGCAGGGGCCGAGTGCGGAGAAGTCCTCCTCCCCCTGAGGAGGAAGGAGCGGCAGAGACCAGGTATGACGGACCGACCCCAACCCCCATCCCTGTTCCCCTGCGCTGCCGGCGGGAGGAGGTGGAGAGAACCGGGAGGGCTGGGGGGAAGGTGTTCTCAGGTTGGGTTTTGTTTCCTAATATCCTTGTTTTGATTGGATTGGTAGTAAGTTAGATTGATTTTGTTTCTTCCCCAAGTTGAGCCTGTCTTTTGCCCGTGACCATAAGTGGGGAGCGATCCCTCCCAGTCCTTGTCTAGACCCACGAGCCTGCCTTTATGTTTTCTCCTTGTCCCACCATGGGTGGGGAGAAGTGAACGAGCGGTTGCGTGGTGCTTTGTTACCGGCTGGGCTGAAACCGCGACATAGCTTTACTCCAACATTGAATGAACTGATTAAAGAAGAAAATCAATATATAAAATACTCAAAGAGACCATGAGATTGAATCTGACTCTGTTGCAGACGTAGAAACTCTGTAACAGCATTGTAAAAAGAGCTATTCATGTTTAAATGTGCTGGAGGAAAAAAGAGGTTGTGGCATAGTAAATAAAAACTATTTTGAGCATTTACAGAATGCTGATGGGGCCACCCTGGAGAATTTTACGTTATCAGTTGTAAAGATTGCTATTTTTCAATTTACATAATTACTATAACAAAATGTATATAATTCTGCAATGACAGACATAACTTCTTTGACATGATGAAATTGTTATTATATATTAATGCTAGAAATCTATCAGGGTGACGTTTTATGTAACAAGGAATTTTTATGCCATTAGATTTGAAGAAGGCTGTATGGACTATCTTACTGGAAAGACCAACACCAAAGATGCTAAGATACAACAGTGATGAAGTCTGTATCAATACACTGCTAAATTAAGTAATGAATCTGTCCATCAGACCAGGAAAACCACTGGGAAGACCTGCTCCATGGACAATGACCCCCCAGCACCCGTTCAGGTGGGCAACCATATGAAGTCAGGCTGGTCTACTCAAAGATGACCCTCCAGGTTTGGTTGCATTTTTAGTTATTTTTAAAGAAGCAAAGATATGCAAGGGAAACTATTTAGTAATTCAGTAAATCAGCATTATTTACAGACATGTTTACACTATTATCTCAAACAAGACACTACTCATGGTAGCCAAGGGAACTGTATATACAATATTTTGTAGGTTTCAGCTCTCAGCTATGCCCTTCTTGTGTCAAGGACTAGCTTTTATTATGTGTGTAGAGTCAGCCTGCCACAATGAGCTTCATCAAATCCTTATCAAAAGTTTTAGGGCAAGCAGAAAATAAGTGAGCTGCTTTTCTACCTGTTAGGACCTGTGAGACTGTGAATTCACAGCAACACTGAACTAGTTCAACTTTGGGCATATTTCACAGGCTGTACAAAGGAAAAAAAAAAAAAAAAAGGAGAGCACTTTTCCCTACCACTGAGAAATAACCAGAAATTGAGAGGTCTGACATGAATCTGAAGTTTCCTGACATCTTCCTTCCTGCTGTCCAGTCTGTCAGTGGAATAACAAATACTTTGGTACATTAAACTAGGGTAGTAGGGTTTTTTATATCTTCCAGTGGGTGCTGTGGATGGATTTGTAACCACCTTGACTAGCTGAAGGACATTTAAGAGCAGATGTTTAAGCATAAATTTCTCTGTAATGTAAGACCTCGCCCAGCTGTAAAACATATTCATGCTGAAAAAAGCACTGTGAGGTATCTGAGGATCTTGTGGAATTATGGTTACTATAAATTCAGAGTAGTAAAGATCATTGGCTAGGTTTGAATAAGGGGAACGGTACTTGGCCTTCTTATACACGATTGAATTTGTAATAAGAGAGGTTCTGCCGTCTTCGTTTTATCCTGTAAATGTAGAGGCACATGTATGAAAACAACTGACAGTGTCAAAATAGTGGAGCTGAAGGATGTAAGGCGGTGAGATTTGCGGCTGCCCCTATAGCTGCCTGTTCAGGTGGCATGAAGGAAGATAAAATGTCAAAACAGAACCGAGAAAAGAAAAAGTCATGAGGAGGGCTGTCCTTTCTGTCTCAGGAGCAGATTTACCCTCCCGACAGCAGGGACTGGCCCTGGACTTTCTGTGTATTTTTTGGAGAAGCTTGAGGTGAAAAAACCCGTGGAGCTGCAAACATGGCAAAGCCTCCTGGAAAGTAAGCAACGCACAGATAAAAACAGGTCCATTGAGTATTTCCAGAGGAAGAAAAAGATCAGTTATCTGAAGGAAAGCAAGTTCTGACTCAATTTATTTCTGTTTCTGGAAACAAAATGAGGGTTTCTCACTAAGCAGCTCAGCAAGCTGCAAAACATCAGTGAATTCAAAGAATCAGGGGGCTGCTGCTGGTTCGCTGTGTTCAACAGGAGTGCTCAGTCTGCTCCAAGGAACGGGACTATTTGGGGAAGATCCCACCAACCCCCTCAAACCTGTGCCTTTCCCAACTCCTTCCTAATCTCCCCTGGGTTCTTTGCAGCCACAGCAGCAGAAAGAGAGGGCTGCCTGGGAGCTGCCCATGCCTTCTGGATTAGTCAGCCTGTTTGAGCAAGTGACAGCCACGTTAGCCTTTATAGTCCCTGCAGAGAGGTGCTGACCTCTGCCAGCTGCCTGTGACACCAAGCTGCTCTTTGCCAGGTCTTTGCCCTTTGCTGTGTGTTGGAAGGTCCCTGCTGGAGACCCTCCCATGCCCCCGGTGCAATGCAGACACTGAATTGCAGATAAGGTGCTGCTGGTTCCCCTGCAGGTGCCAGGGAGCGAAGTGGAAGCACGCAGGTCCCAATACCTAATCCCATGCAGGTTTCCATGTCGCAAGAGGTTACAGCAATGGATCCCTGGTGGCAGGTGTGGTAAAGACCTGGGAAAGTTGGGAGATGCAGCTCCAAGGAAGGGTGAGGGTGCTGGGGAGTTGCCCGTCTCGCTGGCAGAGGTGAGAGGGAGCAGAGGGGAAGGACAGCTGGTGCTGCAGAGGTGGCTGCCCTCCACTGTTGCCTTACAGCAGGCTGGGAGATGCTCTGAGTGGGGTTCCCACATGTCCTTCAGCCATGTATTGCAGGGGCACACAGAGCTCTCAGCCTGACTGTTATACATCCTGCAACGTGTTCGTCTATGGGGTCCACATGTTCACCGTGGTTTGATATAAAGATTATTTCTGTCTTCCATCTTAGCTTGGAGTTCCTTATTGCAGAGAAAAGTCTTCAGCCTGCCCTTGCAGGTACTGTGCAGCAGTGCTGGGTGCTTTGTGTCCTGTTAATGTGAGTATATCAGTGGGGGTGGAAAGCATGGGCCCTGGGGGGGGGTCACACCAGGAGGGACTAGCGGGGGGCTGCTCAGCAAGCAGCTTTATGCCCCACTTTACAGCCTCATCCTCCGTGCTCCGCTGCCCTGGTGCTGGAGAGCTGCAAGCAGGCTCTGGCACACGTGAGCACCTTACCTGTCTGCTGACAGTGCCACACTGGGAAAGCTGTTTAGGAGAAACCACCTGCAGTCCTGCCTTGGGTTTTTGGAAGCTGTTCAACTTTATTTCCACATTGCCCCAAAAACACATGGCCCAAACTTACAAGCTTAATAATCACTTTAGCCCTCAACAGCAACTGATAGTGGCTTATCTTCTCAGGCTTGTCTACATTGCCTACTAAATGATAATACTAATTACAGCCCTAATTATGTTTCTGCCCAGAATATTTGTAGATAACCTTAACTCTTGATCTGTTTAGTCTAGTTTTCCAGGTGGCAACAGATTTAAAAACAGGTTTTTAAACAAGATATGACTATTACGTTTCTAATAATAGGAGAGTGTGATCTCAACTTTGCTTGTTATTTACTGACATGTGGTACAATCAGTTGACAGTGGTGGTTGTGAACACAAGCCCATAAATACAAGTTCACTTTTTAGTTATTAGCTGTCTGTGTAGCATGATTTAACTCTTTGCATAGTGAGTTGGATCTGATTTTTTTTGCTCAGCTGAAATATCAGTATTTCAGATACTTTTGGTATTTCAGATATTTCAGGTTAGGAGTGGGCATCTTGTGTACCAGACATTGCTTTGAAACTCACCCCTCAAGGAACCACTTACTGTTTCTGGGGAACACATACCTTTTTTTGTCCCAGCTCTTTTATCTCTTAGAAGAGTATCTGAGGGAGAACCACGTTATCGTGGGTTCAGCCCTCGCTCTCCAGAGTTCCCTGAAGCACAGTATTTGTGTCCAAGGTCACAACGTGAGTCGTAAAAATGTTTTGAGGTCTGGAGAAAATGCCTTACAGGGAAAGCCTTGAAGAGCTAGGTCTGCTTATCCAAACCAAGGCTTAGCTGTGACCTGGTTATTGGAGGATTACCATAATAGGTACTGTTGTCTTTTGGGAAGGCAAAACATGATATGAAAAGGGCTTTCAGTCTGTTTGAGAACTCAGGCCAATATACAGATGCAGAAATCAGAGGCCTTCAGTTGAGAAAAGTCAAGATTTCAGAAGAGAAATATGGTTAATCAGTGGAACAAGCTATGGAAAGAAGTGGTGCCTTTGCCATCTCTGAATATCATTCTAAAAAAAATAAGCTTTCAGCCAGACCCAAGTATTGAATCCAAGTAAGGGTGATGGGGTGCATCACTATGGGCTATTTCACAAAAGGTGTCAGGTTTCCCCTCCTCTTAGACTCTCAGAATGTATTAACTAGATCCATCATGCTCATATAGTACTGTCCAGGACTGAACAAACTCCACTCCCATCAGTACTAGAGGGAATGTGTCCTTGAAGCTGGTATACTCTTTTTACGTATCATCCAGAGCAACATGACAGTAATTATTGATGGTATTTTTCTTTCTTTAAAAGGCACGGCATAGATTACTGTACCTGCCTTTTTTTTTTTTTTTTTTCCTACCACAAAAGACTGCAATGTTGTACGAAACTGATGAGCTCAGACTGGGTCTTGGAAAGGGCAATAATGAATTTAATTTCTGCTACTTTTCTGACCCTAGGCACTGCTCTGAGCCCTCCTGTTACCCCATGCTATGTTAACAAACTGCTTTGAGGTCTGTTCCAGACACACCATGCTGCTGGGATCAGGATGAATCTCCTTTAAGGGTGATATGTGCCGAGTTGTGCTGAGGACTACCTTTGCTCAGTCCTTCACACTGAGGCAGGTTTTGAATATAGGTTGTCTCAAACTATTGACAATGAAATCACCTACGTACATCTCTCTCAAACATGGAAAAATACTGCTGTATTTGCTCTACTTCAGCTTCAATTTGTAAAGCATGTTACTTTACACTCTTAAACAGAAAGGCATTACATTCCACATGAGGTTTGTTATCTGGCCCCAGCTTGATGTTCAGCTCATTAAACTGCCCTCCCAGAAGAAAACATCAGGAACCCTGATCTAAAGTCTTTTAGCGTGAACCACTTGAGCATCAGTCCAGATGCTGAAGGAAGTGCTTTCAGCTGCCTGTTCTGGGTCTGTGCCTCAGGGGACCTGTAGCCTTTCAAACTTGTCCCAATACTAGTGACTCAGCCAGGCTAATGCAGACTCTTATTTGCTTGTGCCTAATTTCTCCCAACCTACTGACTTATTATAGGTTATTTTGGGTTCAGGAAGCAGGATTTGTCAAGGCATTTGAAATTTTCCTGACAGATACTGAGGGCTCACTTCATCATCACTTGTCATCATCATCTGTAGGCCATTACTGCTACACACTAGTCCTTAAAACTATGGAAAACTTCATGGCTTTAGTAAAAGTTTTCTGTGCACAGAAACAGATTAGCAGATCAAATGAAATATTTGCACATCTGAGCAATGAGGGTGCCACAAGGCCTCAGCTTCCAAGTGTAATCCATAACCCAGTGTGAGATGCATAGACCCTACGTAGTGCTTGGGAGAGTTGATCATACCTGGAAAGGGATCCAAAATAACCAAACACTAAGCAGAGGGCTGATTAAAGTTGATAAACACTAGCCCAGGGATAGAGGATAATGAAAGGCCAGTGGCAAGGATTCTCTCTGAATTACTTTTCATTCAGAACAGGGGAATAATGTTGGACCCAGGGCTCTTTCCTCCGAAGTGAGTGCCAGACCCACTGCCCATTCCTGTGTTTTCTCTCTTTGTTTTGATATCCATTTTACATCATCCCTGGGGGAGTGGAGGGGAGTGCAGCTCCATGAGTGGATGTGGGGGATCCTCTGCTCAGGAGAGGCAGGATGAGCTACGTCAGTGCAGGTCTGTGCCGGGCTCTGCTCCCTGGCTGCCTGCAAACATGTACTGACCAACTCTTCCTCAGCGCTGAGCTGCATGTCCAAATCGCCAGGGACTGAGGGGTACCAGGCACATACCATAGCAGCTGAGGGACGGGAAAGCTCCAAAACTACTTGCAGGTCAGTGATAACAGTGGTGCCCAGCAGCCCCAGGCTCCCTTGTAGGAATGAAACCAAATTCTCCTTTGCTGGGCCACTTCCACCTGTAACTAAAGATCTGGATTTCACATTAGCCTCTGCATTGCCTCAGCCCAGCTGTTGATCAGGTAACATCACCTCAGCAGTAATAGCTGCCTTTAAATCCCTCAAGACCTCCTTCAGTCTGTGGCCTGAAAGACACTGGTTGGCCTTTTTACCTCCCTGGAAAAAAAAAAGTGAAAACCTGCTGCCAGTAGTGGGATAAACAACACCAGCATGACACCCACTGAAGACCCAGAGGTCTCTGCCGTTGGCAATCCTATTGCACTGAACCTGCTAACATGAAATAGCTGTGCTCTGAGAGCACTCATTAGATAAGGTTCTCAAGGAGCCTAGCCAAGACAATTCCTGTTTTCTGCCCTTGGCCTGAGCTTAGACACCAAGTGCTCCAGATGTGGTCTTACAAGTGCCAGACAGAGGGGGACAGTCACTTTCCTGGACCTGGAAAGTCTTGCTAAGGCAGCCCAGGAGGTGGTTGACCTTCTTTGCAACAAGGGCATGTCGCCCTTATTGCTCACCAGATACTTTTATGCAAAGCAGTTTTGCAGACAAACAGCTCCCAGGCTGTCCTGCTTCCATCCCAGATGCAAGACTTCCTCTTATTGAACTTTATGAGGTTCCTGTTGGCTCGTTTCTCCAGCCTGTCCAGGTTCCTCTGAATGGTGGCCCTGCCTTTGACTGTATTGCCCCCAGTTTGGTGTCATCCACAAACTTGCTGAGAGCGCACTCTGTCCCATCATCCAGATTGTTAATGAAGAAACAGTACTGGTCCCAGTACTGATCCTTTAGGGAGCCTAGTAGTTACTGAGTGAGAGCTGGCCTTTGCACCACTGACTACAACATCTCAAAACTGAGAGCTCCTGCAAGAGTGAAAGGTTTTGTGTTTGGAAAATTTTATTGCCCAGAACTGAGGCAGCTGTGGCACCTCAATGGGTGCAGAGCTGAGCCAGCCTCCTCTCAAATCTCACACTACACTCCCAGGCCACATATATATATATTTTATGAAGGTGGAAGGGACAAGTTCTGGTATCAATCAGAATAACTCGCTGGGGTGATGCAGAAGAGGTACAGATAAGACTGGATCTTCCACTCCTCCAAGCAGAGAGTTTATCCCAGTAAATTCCATTACTTTAGATTGATCTGGGCAGGATAAGACCCAGTGAGCTTCATTTTTAAAAATCTCTACTGTCTTTTTTAGGGAAGAAAAAAAATAAGCATACTGTTTTAAAGGTTACTTTCACGGTAGAGTCACATTCTCCATTTTGCTGCCTTTCGTTTTGTTTCCAGTGTTTGGTATCTCCATTAACACGTTAGGTGCAGGTCTGACAGACAGCTGCTATTCTTGGCCCTGTCAACACATTTCACTGTAGTAAAATGACCGTCACAGCTGTGACTCATTACAAGAAAATGGCCTAAATATAAAATAAAGGCTGGGTCAAAAAAGCTGCAAGAGTTAAAAAGAGGCTGAGATTAATAGCATGACTGGGAACAGGCCTAGGCTTGGTGAAGCAGATGAGACAGGCTGCTGTTGCCTTCCCCATCTTCAAATAAGTATAGAGTGAGACTTTCTGAGAAAAGGTTTCCCTTCAAGGAGTGGGTCTGTCAGCCCTCACCAAGTGCCTTCGAGCACCTGTGGACTCGGTTCCTGGATGTGCCCATGCACAGCACAGAAACAGACTGGGTTACAGTGGAAAGATAACAAAGTGACTATGTGCACCCACAATTTTGATCTCTTTTTATGGGAAGTTAGTCATGCTTTACAGTAGAGCGCATTCATTAATAGGTTAAGAAATGATTCTTACACCTTTTAATAAATGACTAATTTTGTAGAGTCCAACAGTTTCTGAATTACTTATCAGAAGAACTCGAACCAGCTTTAACACTTTCTCTCTGTTTCAGTAAAACTGCTTTAAAAAGTCATACTGTTCACATCTGCAACATTGTTTACAAACCTTATTATCGTCATGTCTCAAATAGAGGCCAAAAAAAATTTATGACCTAGTGGCAGCAAGTGGTTTAATGTGCAGGCCTCAGCATCATGGGTCATTGACTTCTATATACATCCCTGCTAATGACTCACTAAAAAGTGCTGTCTGAGGAGTCATTTCATCTTTTCTACCCCCAGGCCCCCAACATCAGTGATCTGAGTATCCATTACAAGGTGTGTGCATAATGCCTTGAATAAATAAAGCCTCAAATTTGGGGCTGTGGGCAAAATTCCTGTTCTTTCTGAGGGCACTACAGAGCTGTTTTACATGGTGGACCCACTAGTCTTATATTCTTTGGCTATAACTCAAAACTAAATAAAAAAGCAGTTCTCCCCTTTACCACATGCCACAGAAATTTTGGATACTGTGAACAGATTGCTGTGACTATGGCATGGGAGAAAACTGAATGTAGACTTGCAGAGGAGCTGCCCTTCTGCTCTGCTTCTTCTGCCTGCATATGAGACCTTTGGAAAAGCTGTAGATTCTCCACAGTGCCTTTTGCCAGCATCAGAGCTGAATATACTGTGGAGGAGGAGAAACAAGGGTGAGGAGTTTCAAGGTAAAGCTGAAGAGAAGCACCGAAGGAAACGGAGCTTGGAGAAGTCATCTAGGCCATCCAGCTTGCTCCCCACCATTACCACCAACACCACGCCAGAACAGAAGTTCCTGTCTTTCCCAGCAAATGTTGGCCTAAGCCATTCCCCAAAACTTGACAGCCAAATGGGCAACAGTTCAGGTGTGGAAACAGGCTGCCCCACGAGGACCTCCTTATTAAAAAAGGGGGAGCCAGGTAAAGGTGCAGCACATGCAAGGGACTGGCTAGATCTGGTCGTTACTGAGTAGTGTGTCACACCCCTGGGGCATGGTCAGTCTCCATCTCCAGGGATGAGCTGAAGGAAGGGTGCACCAAATGAGCAGTCAAACCTGTTGCTCAGCAGGGTGAAAGCTGAGGCTGTGCTTCCTTCAGTACCCTGCTCCTACACTGTATTAGCAGCAAGTCCTCAAAGTGGCCAGTGTCAAATCTTTCTCCCACAGTTCAGCTCTGGCCAAAATTACAATAATGAGAGATGCAAAGCACCATAGCTTTGAGGTGCTCTGAACTCTGAGGATCCTATTTAGAGCCAGGCTTGAATCTGGGGCTGGCTACGAACATACCCGGCATTTGTGGGAGCACAAGTCTCCTTGCCCGTGTAGCCTCTTCCAACACAAAGTTCCTCTTCTGCTGACCAGGAGCAAGAGAGGAGTGAGCGCTGCAGGATCAGACCCCGCCGCTCGAGAGTGTGTTCTTCATTTTAAATAGAATCTCACTGTGGGAAATCAGGACCAAACAGCAAAAAATCAAAGACTTCTGCTTTGTAAGAGACATGAATAGCCTGCTTTATGCAACCTTCTTCAGTAGTGTGGGAACTGCTCTGTCTTCCCTGTTCTCTGTTGTGTATCTTCTCTTTGCAGCAGAAGACTATAAAGTAGCAGAATAGCTAAGTCTTCTTCCATTTTTCTATAATAGAAAACATTTTTTAGAGAAGGATTGTCACCTCATTAAATAGTGTAACACCCTATATCCTTGTACCTGTGTGAATCTTCACCTACTCAACCTTCCTGCAGTCACTCTGTGCTTGGTGCAAGCAAAGTGACATTGTAAATACATGGGAAGATAGAGGGATTGACCCCATCCAGATCCTGTGGAAAGTGTGGATCCATGTAGAACCTGCTTTGCAGACTAAGCTGCTCTCATCTGCCTTGCTTTGAGCAGAGAGGTTAGCAGAGATGATCTCTGGAGGTCCCTTCCAAATTCAAAGATTCTGTGATTCTGTGATCTGGAAAAGTTTGCCAAACACTGGGACACCAGGTAAAAATGGAAAATTTCCTCCATGTTGGTTTTGTGACTCTATCCCTTAGTTTTCTTTTGTTTTTTATTAAAAATAAAACAAAGCAAAATGTTTGTTTTCTGGTTGAGCTCAATGTTCTTTTCAACAAGAAAATGAAATGTTTCAGTTTTTCATTTTGGCAAGAAAACCTCCAAAATATTGGTTTTGGCTTTAGCTGTGTTCTGCCACTGAACTGCAAAATCAATTATTTGCGTAGCACTAAGTGTAAGGTAAATCTCATCAATCTCCGAAAAATAAAGAAACTTAACAACCAAATCTTTTCAATGAAAGGATACATTCACTGGCAGACATGCGATATATTAAGATTGTTTTCCAGCAGTTAAGAGTCCTCAAATTGTGCAAAGCCCATGAAAACCAGTACTGGAGGGCAAAGGAGCTCATGTACTTTAATCTTGTAATAGAAACTACAAATATAACCTCTGGAACTAAATATCACCCTTTGAATGTTTTCTTCTTGGGCATGTGTCTGCTGCTAAGAGAGAAGGAAATAGAAATGCTTAGTAGCAAATGGTATCCCCGCCACAAACTATTAGTGTTTCTTACTTGTGTGTATTTAGATGGTTTACAATATAACTTAATGAAGCTATTATCTCTTAGCCATAGCAGAAATAGTTGTCCTGAAAAGCTAGGTTCTTTGCAAAAGCAAAAGAGGTTTTTAGAATAGGCTGAGGAAAAATATGAACAATCTTATGGGCATTTTAATGAAAAAAATCCTTCTGTACTTTGACATTTTTTACCAATTCTGCACTTCTGTAAGTCATTTCAGAAACAGATTTTTTGTTTTTTTCGTGTTCTTAAATGGCAAAATACAAAGCATGGGAAACTGAAGGGGGAATTAGAAGTCCATGCTCAGTCACAGAGTTATGGTGCCATTGGGATCACAGAGATGTAACAGGACAGCTTGACTGACTGCTGCTGCCATGGACTGTCTTTAAGAAGGTCAGAGAGAGGAGGTGAGGAGGCCGGGCTTCAACTCTGGACAAAAGAGTGACTTGAGAATATGAAACTTTGCCGTGAAATGATTAACAAGCCTGTTGATTATTCGTCAGGATCATCCCAGCCGTAGTCCCTGGGAAGATGGTGGAGTAAATTCTCCTAGAAGCCATGTCCAGGCACATGAAGGAGAGAAAGATGACTGGGAACAGCCAGCATGGACTTACCAAGGGCAGATCATGCCTGACCAGCCCAATTGTGTTCTTTGATGAGGTGACTGGCTCAGAAAACAAGAGAAGACCGTTAGCAAGGCTTTAGACACAGTCTCCCATAGCACTGTTGTGGTCAAACTGGGGAGGTCTGGACTAGGTGGATGGACAGCAAGGCTGGTGAAAAAATCTGGCCAGTTGCTTGAACCAGTGACCGGTTATGAGTGACATTCCTCGGGGTTTGATAAAGGGGCTGATACTGTTTAATACCTTTGTCAATGGCATGGGTGACGAGACAGAATGAACACACAGCAGGTATGTCAATGACGCCAAACTGGGGGTGAGGAAGTAGAAAGTAGGGCTGCTATTCAGTGACATCTCAGCAAACTGATGAAACAAGCTGACAGAAACCTCATGAAGTTCAACGAAGGTGAGTGCAAAGGTGGAATAACCCCAAGCACCACTACAGGCTGTGGACAAAATGCCTGGAAAACAGCTCTGCAGACAACAACCTGGGGGTCCATGTGGACAACAAGTTTGGATGAAGAAGGTCAATAGGATCTTGAGCTGCATCAGCAAATGCCAGCTGGTTCAGGGAAGTAATTTTCCTCTCCATTTGGCACTTGTGAAGCCACTCCTGTAGAACCGTGTCCAGCTTGGGTGGTTGGTCATTCACTGGAACAGGTTGTCCAAAGAGGCTGGGCAAATCTGCATCCTTGGATATAATCAGATCTTGACTGGACAGGACCCTCCAACCTCTGATCTAGTTTTGAAGTTGGCTCTCCTTTGAGAACAGGGCTGAATGAGGTGACTACAGTGGTCTCTATCCTCCTAATTTTTTCTATTAATTTCTACTTAGTTTTTGTCAGTCAGGTATTATTGTTTGAGGCCCCAGTTACAGTACTGTTTAGAATGGCTGGTGGTTTTTGAGGGTGAAGTGCTCAGGGGTGCAGAGGGTAAGCAATGGATGTAGCCCCTCTTCATTGTTTAAGTTTATTCTTGTCCAGAAAAGCACCAAATACCTAAGCATGTCCTTGAGCTTCCTTACAGAGTGAGAAAAGTGCATAACTGCTTTCCATGACAGGTGGCGAAACACATCCTGGACCAGCTTGAGGAGGTTCAAATCATCACTTCCCCCTGCCTGGGAAAGAGCTCTATTCACCAGGTTATCTGCTACTCTTGGTGTAGGCGCTGAGAGTGAAACCAAGAGGTCTCTAGGAAACTGAGGCTTTTCCAGCCCACATGATTTGTTGGATCAATCCTTTAGTGCCTTCTGAATGACACATATCTGAAGTTCTCAGATGAGTAGCAAATGAAGTGTATTTTAGCACAGTACTGCAAAAATGTCAGTGACACTTGATAAGCTCATCTGTCAAGCAAAAAGAAAAATCTGCAATAGCTGTTGAGAACAAAATGCTGTTTTACATGTACAAAAAACCAAATGCCTCTGCTGTATCTCATCAAAGCTAATTTTCCTTGGTTTTAAAGTGTTAAAAAAATTCTAAGACTTTAGCTCACAAAGAAATGATTAATTTTCTTTTTAATAAGCAGTTACAGCATTAGTCATCTCTTCTGATTCACAATGAAACCTACGGGGCACAGTGGGATGTATTTACCCAGAGAGGTGTTGAATTTTGTCTGACATGTAGACTTTTTAAAGTATTATTACTTGAAGTTTTATGTGTGAAGGAAGAAAGGCACAAAGGCTTCGAAACTGGAAATGGCTGAGTACAGACAAACAAAAGGTGTGTCAGAAAAAAAATTCTTCAGAAAGTCCTGGCTCTTCTGAAGTCAAAGGTCTTTTGTGTTTTTTTCTGCACACTTGTACCCTCTTTAAAACTTCCAGGAATGCCAGCGCTGGCCCTCCTTCTCTTGGTGGGAGCTTCCTGGAGGATGTCTCTCAACCGTGGCTCACCAGGATATGGTCCTCATTTTCCTGTGCTTTCTCTGCCAGCTGCTACAGATTGCTCAGCGTTCACCTTCCTGGCTGTGCAGGAGTCCAGTTTTGGCAGCACAGATGAGATTGCCTTATTCAAATACCTCCCAGCCAGGTACATAGCTCCTGGGAACCAGGCTTAAAGACTGTATGAAGGCATACATTTCCCCCTTCTTTCAGGAGTGCCATAACCACCAGGCTCAGTACCTCCATCGGGATATTTGAAGACTGCTGGGGTGCTGGTCCTCTCACAGGAGGTCTGGGTCATGTTGTGACGATGATCTGTAGCAGACCTGTGCTTATGTGCTCTCTGATTTCTTGTTGATGGGTTGGGGGCAGTTTCTAAACCTCAGATATATCCCAAACATCACCAATTTTTACACACATGTTATGCGTAAGGTGCCGGGTACCATTATCATTCCTTTAACTTAGATACAGCTCTGAAGTTAAACTGGCCTTTTCCATGAACGTGCACTTTCTAGAAGGGTTTGAAGAGGAATTAAAAATTGCTTCTAACTGTATATAGTAAGGAAAAGCAGCTAAATAAAAATTATTCATAACACTTAATGGTTTGAAAGAGAAGAAACCTGATGGAAAAGAAGTAAGTTCTGGAAGCATAGACTGCGTTGCAATGAGTTGGGAAATAAGATACACAAACCTGAAAACAGACACTGACTTTCCTTCTTCTCCTCAGCTTCCTCACAAGTCAAAGGAGTCAGAATAGTTACTTTAGCTGTGGTGAGAAGGTGACTCAAACACAAGCCTTTGCTCTCATCTTCCTGCCTCCTGCAAGCAGTCACTTCTGTCTCCAGAGCAGTGGAGTTAGGTGATGTGTCCCATCTCCTCCACATGTTGCCATGCTTTGATCAATGTTTTAAGGGGGTTTTTTGATTGTTTGCTTTAAAGGAGAGTGGTACCCACTGAATTTATATAATCTAAACCTCACAGGTCAGAGCTCAGTTTAAGAGGCTGGACTGGATTACAGCTGATAAGTAAATCCCTGAATAAGACAAGTTAGCAAATCATCTTTAAAACATTATACGTCTGTATAATGCCTCAAGCATTCAAGGTTTAGACCTTCGATTTTACTTGTGCACTGTGACTCCTACGTGGACTCACCTTTTTTTTTTTAATCATTATTTTTTCTGCTTTCTTACCTGTGCTAGGTTTTTTAAAGACTGCTTTGCATTTTTATCAGCCTGCAGACATTTTAGCTGGTTAGCCAGTTAAAAAAATCTGTACCTGAAATTTCAGAGTAGCTCAACGGCTTGCAAAGAAGTTTAATGCTTATAAAAGTGAAAGAGCAACAGCACTGGCCTGACTCATACCCTGTAGGAGTATGTGCTAGTATAAACCTCCCCACATATATCTGCTGGTTCATCTCAGCCCTTTTAACAAGCTGCAGTCTGTATTAACTCATTACAGTGCAGTAATAGCAAGCTTTGGTAAGACACTCTTTCCTTTCCTGGGTGAAAACAGCCTCTTCAGCAGCTACTGAACTGAATTTTACTGTCAGCAGTTTGTATTATTGTATACAATTAGAATGCTTGAGCCAAAGTATGATAGGGTTTCTGTTCAAAAATACTGTATGTGTTAGTAAATGTATAACGCACCAAACCCCTTGACAGATTTGGGGTGGATGTTATGTCTGCGTGCTGTATGTTCCCTGCCTTCTTAGCCTCTGTTGTGCCCTACAGATACAGCCTGACCTGTGGCAGAAGCTCCATTTCAAAAATCTGATCAAAAGAATCATTTCTGCCCAAACAGAACACAGATAGGGGAAATATACCCATATAAGAAGGGGACTGTTGTGCCTTGCATTGCATGGTGCTGCAGGAGTGTGCAGATAGATGGTAGTTGGTTGCCACGTCTCCCCATCCAGAGGGTGCTGGGTGCCAGGGGCAGGCCAGGAACTCGGTCATATCGTTTGGCTTGGACCTATATCGTACCTCTTGCTGGCATTGACTGACGAGGAATACTTATTGTGAATACCACTATGCTGCTCTGGTTTGTGGCCAAGAAAGAAAAACAGGAGGAGGACCAGAAATGCTGTGCTTTGCTTTGAAAGTTCCTCCGTAGTTGTGTTTCTTCTCTAACAGGCCCCTAAAGGAGATGAGATGAGCATATGTTTATGTTTCCCAGTTATTTTCTGAAATGGTCTTCACTGAAGTGTTCATTCCAGCTTCATTAGTGGAGTTTTATTTTGCTACTCAATGTGTTAAGTCCTTTTCCCTCCACCCCGTTCCTGTTTTTTTTTTTTCTTTTTTCTTTTGTGGTGTGAACACAAGTTATTGTAATTATTCTACAAGGACAATTCAAAAGTTTTGTCTCTCCACTTGACTTCCTAGGTCCCTGTAGAACTCGTCTCAAGTGTGGAAATCCACAGTTTGGGAGAAAACAGGTGTAACAAAGGATGCTTGTTTAGGGCACTTTGGGGTTCAGGAAGAACTAAGGGTCCAGATCACCAACAAGAGTGAGATACCTAAATGATTTTAACAGTCTTGGCTGGCTAGGGTATGGTATATGGAGCTGCAGTGTGTGGTACC
Source organism: Harpia harpyja (assembly GCF_026419915.1). Lineage (NCBI taxonomy): Eukaryota > Metazoa > Chordata > Aves > Accipitriformes > Accipitridae > Harpia > Harpia harpyja. The sequence goes on from NC_068943.1 coordinate 34,491,311, forward strand.
ACAGCATATAATGGGAGACAAAGTGGCAGAATCTTGCCTGAACTCACGTTCTGGGATACTGCTGAACTTGTAAACCATTCATGCACTTACACAAAAAAAACCCCAAACATGCAAAGGGATGGAGGTGTACTTAGCTGAACTGTGAACAGCCTACTCCAGCATTACCTTGATTTTCTCATACTGATAACATCTGCAATAAGAGGGTGTTGGAAATGACAGCAAATCATTTTGCAAAAAGAATTAAAAAAAAAGACATTCATCAATTTGCAAGTGATATAACTTCTTCTGGTATTTTCCCTTCAAATTAAAAACACTTGTCAGGCAGATTTCCAGCATAGCATGTGGTGAATTTGTAGCAAAATTATGATGAACATAAAGAAAACACTGTCAGGTTCGATTCAGCTCTATATTTGGGGTTGGGGGGGGGCGGGGGGCGAGGCACCAAAACCAATAGAAAGATTTATGGCTGGTTAGCTTTTTATATTTAATGAAAATGGTTAAGGAAAACAAAAATGCAAACACTCCTGGTGGGGTGACCGTGAGTCACACTGCAGCTCTGTGCCGGTGCAGAGGTTCCCCAGCCATGGGACTGAGCTCCTCCTGGGATGCAAACCGCTGCAAAGTCTACGTGACCCAGCACAGGTTCGGCAGCTATGGCTTCCTCTGGCATTACCTCCCCCCCAAAAAAGTCTATAGGCACCTGTCTAAAAAACATGGCTTAAAAAAGCAGCTTGGCTGGCAGTCATCTTATCCTCTGGGAGAAATGAGGGAGAAGCGGGGGGGGGGGGGGGACGACGACTCTTACAGTGAAATTTAAGGATGAGATTTGAGTGCTCGTTAATAGCAATGAAATGTTTTTAACCCAGCTGTAGTCCTACAGCTGTGAGTCCACTGTGCAGGTGCACTACCCCAGTGCAAGACCCCAGAGGAGGAGACCTGCAGGTGAGAACTGGCCAGGGTTTGGAGGGGTAAAATGTTTTTTTATCAGAAAATACCAGTACATTAAACCTGACACTTCCAGTGAAAAAATGTTGGTGGGAGGCAGAGGAGAAACTGGTGGGGAGAATAACCCTCCGGTGGCTGGAGACCTCACCCAGCCTCCTTAAGCATTTTCCAGGTTTTCTCTGTAAAAATAGTGAGTGATCATTTGGGTTGTGTAAGTGGGTCAAGCTATATTATTCGAGTCCAATTTTAACAAGCTGGGCCCTTGCAGTCAATAACTCCATGGCCATCCTGTAATCAAGCGTGGTTATTTTAAAAGCTGACAGCTCTGGTGGGGCAGAGGCGGGCATCAATTCAGCCACTGTACCTTTCCCAGTCCCTGCCGAGCATCCCGAGGCAGGCCAGGGATGCACTAATTAAAAGAAAATACAGCAGCCTCCAAAACCAGGATGCTACAAAAAAGGTATTAAAGAATCCATGGCATAACCATAAGTGAGTAATTTAAAAGACAAATTCAGAGTCCTGGGGTGGAGAGAGCCAAATGTTCCTTTTCCTGTCATCAAATGTTATTTACTCTAATGTGCAAACAATGAACAGAGGCTTTTTTCCTCTTCCAAACTGTGTGAATTACTGTTTAAAAAAGTTTTCCAGTGCTGCTGATCAAGCCCATGCACAGAGTTAAAATACAGCCCACCACCCTGTGGCATTTATTCCTTTTAATACCTGAAGCACTTCTTCATTAACGTCTGCAAACTAGACTTCTTCTTGTTACTTGTCAAAGAGAGGCTTTGGTCTTCTCAGCACGCACTATCAATCTGATCATTTAAAGATTACATGCACTAGTCAGTTCACCACCCTGAAGCTGTGTTCAGAAGAGCTCAGCAATAGCAATAAATACAATGTTTCACTCAAGCTGTTAATTACATCCAGGACAGGCTGGGAAATTCTTCACAATAATCGTGAATATTAAGTGCTTGAAATATACTCTCCTGCAATTAGAACCAATGTATGTGAATGAGAATCATGTATGCCAACAGCCACCCTATTACTTGACAAATCAAGACATTAAAAATCAGCTCAGTGGGATGCAATTTTGCTTATCTGGCTCATACTTGAGATATTATGTTGAACAGCCTGGAAATAATAATAATGAAGAATATGATGTGTTGTGTTACCAATCTGAAGGTCACTTGAAGGCAGTTATTTCATGCAACACCGCCAATAGAGTGTGTTTATATTCTGTTGCAGACTCAACAATATGAAGGCTATCATGTTTTGGATGGTGTTTTGATGGGACCAAAGAGGTTTTTATTTTATAGCAGAAGCACCTTAAAACCGTGACAAAAACTTGGTGACCTCTGATTTTCTTCTTGAACATGCTGCACCTTTTAAGTTTACAGGCTGATCTCCTTGAAGCCAACAGCAAAACTCTCTGACTTTCACAGGAGACCTCCTTCCACTGTTTTAGGATACTCTGGGGTACCCTGGATATTTGTACTACATAGTACTTCTCTGAAATATGAATAATTTTGTTACATATCCAGTCTTACATCCGATTCTGTGCATTAAACTTGTAAATAAAGTAGTGCCTGTCTGAGGATGGAGTTGTTATGGTGATAATGAAATAAGAGATACAGTGGTTGCTATCACGTGTCTGTGAAACTAGGACAATGGCTGGTATTTTTTATGTACTGCAGTTCTGGAGAATTTATTTGGCTGCAGTTCGGAGTATTCAGAAACTGGTGTCCTGATTGTCCTGCCTAGAAGAATTTACAGCACGTCATTTAATCATATACCAGTTCCTGCAACTTGGCTCCAAGCTTGCTGCAACTTTTCTGTAAGTTTGCTCAACGCAGTGTTCAAAACTCTCACTGCAGCAGTACTAAATTGCCATGGTGGCTTTCTTGGTCTGGCTGCAGACACGTTGCTTTAGAGGCAGAAAGGGTAAGGGGTGGGAAGGTAGAAAATGGGCCCAGCAGGATCCGACAATGACTGTGATGAGAGTATAGGGAAGGCTGAGGCTGACCAGGGTAACTGAGAGCTGCACAACCCCTGCTGAGGCAAATAAGGTGAGTGTTCCCAACAAGGAAAGCCACATGCTAAAGAGAGGAAAATAATCTGTTATATTGGGTTGAGGACCTCCTATGGAAAAATCCAAGAGGGAATTTAGTCTGCCTGCCAAGGCTACCAAACTTTGACACTACTGCCAGCGTTTTAGGCTATTGTCCAGCAAGTCTGGGCTGGGGTGAAAAGGGGCCAATGCACTTACCTGTAATAACCACCTGAAGAGTCAGTGTAGAGAAGCAGGTACCTCCAGAGACTTGCAATGGAGATCGGCTCTGCCCTAGTGCTGAGAGTGATCTGCTCTGCCTGGCTGGGTGTCTGCCTTTTCCAGAGGCTAGAGGGACATAATACCAGATCTTGGGTGCACCCATCTTCTGGAGACTACCTCTGATGCCTCAGTCTGCCTTGGCATGGTGGCCTTGTGATCAGCACACTCGGTGGGGTCTAGAGGACTCTTCCTACCAGGAGATAGCCCCACTTATGAACAGTGGGTTTTCTTGAAAGGTGGCCCAGATCTCAGGCTAACTTTTCTTCCCAACTGTAATAAACTAAATGCTGCTTTGAGAGGTCATGGAGAGAGAAATTTAATCCTAATCTGATGGGGTTTTATATTGCTTGGGTGGATACCACCTGTCAGGCATGAAAGGACAGACCTAGCTATTATTTCAGAGGAAGGGTGATATAGTTTCAGTGCTGGAAACTGTTTAGTATTTGCTGCTATGGCCATAGTGAAGAAATAACCAGTTGTGGATAAAATACACTAACAGAGACAAAGATGACAGGAAGCATTAATCCTTTGGGCACATCCTAATATATGTAACTGTCTTCAGCCTCACTAGATCTCTCTTAGCATTTAGAGTGGATATAGTGCCAAGTGAGCCCTCTCCCTTTATCTCCTAGGGTTGGGTACTTCCCACTTTTGCCATCCAGGAAGCTCCACTGCATCAGGAATGACAGATTAAGGAAGAGTTCCCCTCTATCCCCATCTCCCCATGAAATATAAAGCTGTTTGTTAATGATGTGCTGGCTTGAACGTAGACAGGTACTCAGACAACTTTGCCTAAAGCTTTGACTAAGAGCAGATCAGTTGTTTCCTTTTACCGAAGTCTCTGTGAGGCCAAGGACACATGCCAGCTCTCTGGGTGAGGGCAGATCTCATGCCTCTACTCACCTGTGTGTCAGGGACCTAGGAACCGTGCTTACTCTTATGATGCCAACCACAGTTAGTGCAAGTTCAAAGACTTCACAAACCATGCTATCGCATGGCTCTCGCTCCCAGCCAGCATGCTCCCATGGCATGGCAAAGCTCATTATCTTGGTCCAAAGCAAAGAGAAAGCAGAGGGCCAGGGGTGGCAGAAGTGTTCATCTCTGGGGATAGTGAACGAGGGAGGGGAGTGAGAAGCAACGTAGCGGGACATGTTTGGGGCCAATCTCTTTCTTGATGCACAAAGCAGGAGAGCTGGTGCAGTGCTGAAAACATTTTGCTTTTGCAGCTCCAGGCAGTTTGTAGCCCGGGGGAAGGCAGGGCTGCTGGAAGAGGGGGAGGTGGCAGCATGCTTGGACTTTCTCATGTCTCCTCTAACATTGGCCAGAGAGGCTCTTGCAACAGGCTGAGACTCGATGGATGCACAGGCAAGCTCCATTTCTGGTTCTAGAGGTACTGCAAACTCCCGTGTGAGCCCCAGAAGCATCCAAGGGACAAGTGCTCTCTTTGGAGTTGCAGCAGGCTTCCCCGCTCCTTGTACTGGGCCAAAAAATGTACTAATTTGTCCCTTCTGGCCAAGGATACAATTCCAAAACAGGGTCATTTGGCTGTCTCAGCCTGAATCACAACCCTGCATGGTATAGATGGAGAGGGCCCAAACCAGGTCCTTCAGGCTGAAACAGGTTTGCTTGTGTAAAACCAGCTTGGTGGCTATTCTAGCTGTATGTGTCATGTTTTGTATTTAGTAACAAAACAGTCTGTATAGGCGACAGGAAGAGGAATCCTGTAGGTTAGAAGTAGAAAAAGCATGAAATTCCTCTTTAAAAAAAAAAGAAAGAAAAAGTGAAGTTGTTTTTCAATGTTGAGTGTCCTTGTCCAGGAAAGGACAAAGCACTAAGAGAAGGGAAATTCCTGCTTGATGAATTGGAGATGAAACCATGCTAGAGATGTGGAGTGTCTTTAGTTTATGGATCTTGTATAGTAAAAATAGGTAGAGGGGGCGGCTGGTCTCTCTGAAGTGTGGCAGGCACCTGAGTAAGGAAGCAGCTGGGAAAGGCTCCAGTGAAGTGGAGGACAGCTCTGGGATAACAATATTTTCTGTTAGTGCTCCTGTAACTGCTTGCAGTGTGAAGGGAAGAGAATGCTCACTCTGCCCTTGCCATGGGAGAGGAACGCTGCAGGATTCATGGTTTTTGCAGGCATGAGATTTGGAAATTCTTCTACATCTTAGCCAGGAGAAAGGGGAGTCTCACCTGCCCCTGCCTGGCTCAGTCATTGCCCAAGATCTACGTCTCGGGGAGCTGCGGCTCCTCTGAAGCTCTTGATGACGTTTGGATGTGTCCTTTTATTCCTAGGCTGCCATCCACAATTGAACCGAAACATGCAAGGTTAAATCTTTGTGTGCAGAGGGGACAGATCCTCCCTCCTGTAAACACTGCAGAAATGTTGTTTCATGGGACCTGCGCCAATATGGGCATGCCCTTCTCTGCAGCCCTCTCTTGGGCTTGGCAAGGCATTCAATCCAGACTGAAAGCCATGTTTTGCTTTACAGCACTTGCGTCGCAGTGCTTCATCACTTCCGCACAGAAATTTTGGGATGGTCATATAATGCACACCTTGCAGCCACAATAGTGCTGTATCTCTGAACAGTCTGGGCATTGGAGAAACCTCCCTTGCAGAACCCACTGGGAATTACTGGTGTGAGGAAGTGGGCTATGGATCAGAATAGCAAAGGTGGCCCCCTACACCCCCACTTCTTCCTGCAAAGTTGAAGTGAGTGTGACTCCCTCCCATTGTTGCAACTTTCTTCAGACACTCCACTAAAGGCTTGCTCCAGGCTTTGCAGGCATCTGTTACAGTTAGCACTTCTAAAACGTCTGTGAAGGATAGATGTGCACTCCAGAGGCAGCAGCACTGGGTGCCCACAGGAGCTTTTCGCAGAGCTGGAAGCAAGCCAGGCATTGCTCTTTTGGGACCCAGCTCCTTTCTTGGTGCAGACCAAAATGAAGCTCATGGACCCTAAGTCCTTCACTTGAGCCCTTTACTGTTAGTCACATAATGATGAAACAGGCTTAGGAAGAGGAGAAAACTTCAAATTATGGAAGAAGATTTCCCCACAGACTTAATTTCAGCTTGGTCTCCTTTGTTATAAAATTTTTGCTTGGTAATTTATCTTATTTGGATGATGCTTTTCTATATAGCTCTCGAGCTAATTCATTATCTCTGAGATTTGCTGAATAATCTACTCCACTTAATAGTTTTTAAGATTTACAAACAGAATACCCTATTGAATTTGATTTGGCAGAATAATTCATGCACATGGGATGAATTTACATTTCTTTAAACTATTCCTGAAGCAAGACAGTAGTTGAGGAACTGTAGGAAAATAAGATTTAGGTCTTATCTGCATGGGGGAAATGACCAACAGATTGCACAATTTCATGATAGTTCCCTAGGTACACATTCTCTCCTGAAATAGAAGTGATTTTATTCTGGAAGAATTACTCCACTCTGATTCTAAAATTTAGTAGAAGAGGTCAAATATTCAGGGCTAGATGGTCTTTTTTGTTCTTATATTCCTTATGCCCTCTAAGGATTTGGATGGAGGGAATTTTTTCCTATTACAATTATAAAGAATTAGCTTGTATAAATAGCGATTAGTTGGCTAGAGCTTTGCAAGCCAAAGAAAGGTTAAGCTCTCTTTCATAAAAACCTCAGCAAGATACACAAGGAATGAATGTGCATCCCCTGGTGACTGCCTGCAGTTGGCTGTTTGCTTCCTAAATGTAGTCACATGGTTGCCTGCAAGATCCTCCCAGAATGTTTAGAAATATTTTGGTCAGAGGATTGGAAGGACAGAAGATTTTTCAGTGACTCCCACAGGAAACAGTGGGGTGGGCTGTGCGCGGCTACAGACTTTCCTGCTCCAGAATAAATTGGCCCAATGTGAACAAAACATTCTTATCTGATGAAGAACTGGAAACAGGATTGTTTGTTAAAATGTTGGAAAGACCATTGGGTTTTGGCTTTGTTCTTCGCTGGATATTCAAAGAAGGGCTTTCTGCTCTAGTTGCACTGGTTTCTCCAAATTAGAACACCCTCTTGCCCTATTTTAATATCTCCCTTCAAGCTGGAGAAGGCAGAGGGGGGCAGTTCTCTCAGTTTCTAGTGGGATCTTATGGAAGGTCAAGGCTTTGTGTGAAGTAGCCTGGCCTTATCCTGTCACCAAGAGCAGGACCACCTCAGCAGACAGCGGAAGCAAACAACAGAGATGTCTGTATTTGGTCCACTGAATCTTATCCCAGTGCCTACGACACAGGGGCTATTGGCATAACGACGGTATTTGGCTCTTCTCCTGCTGTCTCATGCTCTTCTTCACTATGTCTGTCTCTGTGAGTAATATTTGTTGTAAAACATAGCTGTAATAAAAGGCAGGGCAAAGTCTGTAGGTAGAGATACTATCTCTTATTGGACAAACAAGTGTAGTTTGAAAAAGTAGACAAGCTTTCAGGTAGACAAGCTGTTTTTCCCACCGGGGTTGAAATAGAAGCAGCAAATTTCAAAGCCAAATACAGATTGTGAACAATTGCCCTGAGTGTAATCAGATATTTATCAGAGCATTGCAGAGGAGGTTGTGGGACCTGTGGAGTAGACATAATTTCAGTAGGGAAAGAGAAGCAATGTGTCTCCTCATTTATAGCCTATGGGACAGGGAGACTTTAGTGGAGAGAGGAGGATTATGAAAGGTTGTAAAACCAGTATCTCCACCAAATCCATGGTATTCGATATCCAGTGGACTTATGAATCTCTGTTCCCAGGCTTAGTAGGAAGTGGAGTTTGAGGTTGGTATGAGTCTGCTGTGAATGAAAAACAGACATCTAGAAACAATAGTGAGCACTAGCAGAAGCTTGTGCAGAAAAGGAAAGCAAAATCAAATTACTTTAAAATCAGTTTTGTCTGGAAGCTCCTTATGGTAAGGACATTTGCTGAAACACATTCCCTCTATTAAAAAGGGTTGTGTGGGAACCAATTTTTTGCATTTCAAAGGAAAGTTGGTGATTCAAAAAATTTTCCTTTTAGGAATGGAACAAAAAAAAGATTAAAAAAAGAATAAGTTCCTTAGGCGACAAAATAGGAAAGAGGAAAATAATGCTTCTGGTCAGATAATTTTTGGGGGGACAAAAATGAAAATACTATGGTTTTCTGGGAATTAGAACATCTGAAAAGTTCTTAATACAAAATAGAAAATTTGCTTTGAAATGGAAAATCAAATTTTGTCTCAAAGAGGCTGAAGAGGAATGCTTTTGACTGATGGCTTTTGACCAGTTTTTAGAAAATAACTTCCATCGAAGAAAACAAACTTTTCTGCAAAAAATTTTGCCTTCATGGAACCAGCATTTTCGAGCTGACAGACATTTCACTGCAGAACCAGATTAACTCATGAATTTCAAATCTCAGCATCCTCACTGACAGTGGCTGGTGGGAGAGCAAGCACAAGGGTCCTGGGCACACTCCCATTGGCTGCTGCTGTCGGCTGCCTCCAGTCTCGGAGCACCGTGCAGTTACAAATCCATATAGAAACGCCTGCCGCGCACCCCGACCACCTGTCCGCCGCTGGCTCTGCTTGGGTGCCGGGTGGCATGAGGTGCCGGTGCTCAGAAGTGCTCAGAAGTGCAGACAAGCGTGACCAAATCTCCGCGGCCAAATAAAATTATCTCTACAGGTGGTGCAGGGAAAAGCCGCGTGCAGCGTGCAGGTGGGTTATATCCCAGCCACGGCCCTGTGCTGCTGCCAGTGCTCGCCGTGGCTCGGCAGGACGCACAGCCCTGGGACAGAGAGACCGCTTGTGCCCGGAGCACACAGAGGGAGAACTGCAGCAAAGGCTCGGGGTGAGTGAGTGAGGGAGGGTGACAGCGATAACTGCTCAGAGACCTTTACTCCAGCTGTAACGGTGAAACAAAGCACTCAGTTTGCCACTGTAGTTTTTTGTAAGGGGCCTTTTTATGTTTAGCCTTTTAAAATGCATCAGTTAATTAATGGCCAATAAAAACAAGCGACAACTACTGCTGGGCTAAGCAATTCAGCAGCTAAGTAGTTTTCAAGCTTCTCTCCACATATTTTTGCTAATTAGAGTAACCAAATCATCTGCTCTGGCTAAATCGTTCAATCAGTATAGCCTTCCGATCATTCCCTAATTTCTGGGAATTGGTTGATTATTTTGAAGGATTATGGGAATGTGTTTTCCTGTAGGCTGCTCCTGCCCCAGACTTTTTAGATATACAATAGTTGCTCTTAATGAAGTGTAATCAGTCATTCAAGTCATACAGTATTTGTCCTATCCCTTCTTTAGAGAGCTGGCACTCAACTAGAAAATACATAGATACTTGTTTGATGGAAATAATATTTCTCTGAAATAACAATATTTGAACACATAATCTCTGAAACTCTTAGAATTTGCAAGCAGGAGCCGATTCTGATATTGCCAAGCGATAAAATAGCATGATGTCACACAGCAAACTTGTTTTGGTTCCTTTCTTTTTCACTCTTCTCCCAGCAGTCCTGCTGCCATTGGAGGCCATGACCCTCAGCTCCTCATTCTCTGTCTTGAACTTTCCATTTTGTAGTTTGGTTTGAGATACGAGAGAAAAGGGAGTGGGGCATCAGTAAACCAGTTTTCACCACTTCATGGAAGAAGAGTCATGAAGGACATGAATAAGGAGAGCTTCAGTTCCCTGAGCCATGGACAGCTGGAATTTGGGAGGGTGCATCTGAGAAAGTGCCTTCATACTTTTCCCCTTTTTCCAAGGACCTGCAGATTGCACTAGCAGAGAAAGGGTGCTGAGATACAGGAAGCTTTGGTTGGGGCATGTATAGATGCTCTTATGGTTCAAACCTGCCTTACGTCTTACAAATACCAGATGATTTACTGAATGAAAACATCACTGAACACTTCTGCTATTTGCTTAGCACACTTCTCACCATCATCACAACTGAGTAAAACCCTTTTGGAGTATCACAGCTGACTGGTCCCCTTTGCACCTATGAGCAGACACAGCTCCTATTGAGCCGTTCTTGTCCACTTGCACTTTCAGAGATAACTTTGTTAGGAATCCATATTTTTGAGAGAAAAAAATATTGCTGTTTGGTGTGGTTTTTTCCAAGTTTGAGCAAAAGCAGTTATGAAGGGGATGGGAAGGAGAAGAGAAAAGAATTGTGTAGAAAGACAGCTTTCAAGCAAGGATCCTGTCAAATCCATAGGGAACAAAAGCTTTCCAAGCTAGCTAGCACTAGATTGCCTTTTTCCCTAATAAATAAAGGCAAACAAGTGCCAAAATGAAATGCTAAACTAGACCTTGAAATTTTGGGCCCCCCCCCCAATTAAGGCTACTTCACTGCTGGGTTTCAGTGAACATAGGATATTGCCTATTCTTACTTTTTACGTAACATACATTGTGGGGGAGGAGGGAAGGGATGTAAAATAAAAATGCAGCAGATGCAGCTTTTCCCTGGTGACAACTGGAGCAATACTGGAACCACAATAGATGTGACCAGCACTGGGAGAATCTCTCTGAGCTATCAGTACTCCGTTTTTTAGCCTTAGTGCTGCCTGGTATCTGCTGGTACTTATTTAGGACTGGGAAAGGTGCTTAAGTAAACAGAACAACACTGATTTTGAACTCAGGCTTTAGGGGGCATGAGTACTATGAGAGTCCTTCTGCATTCAGGACTCAGTGATGCTATTTTTCAGAATAATCCTAGAACCCCTTTGTCACTGCCTGTCCCAAGGCAGAAGACTCCCAGCCCACATCTATCACATCCTTCTTGGTCCCATGCTGCCTTTGTGGTCAGTCAGATGTGCTGCAGCCTGGTCGGCATTCTTACACACGCTCATTGCACTGGTATTTTACACAGCTGATACGAAATATTTATACTCCAAAGACTTTTAAAGAAGGCCATATCCGGCCTCCTCACTGGTCACGGTGAATCTTTCGTAACTCACTGTCTGGCAGCACCTTGTAAAATTATGTTTTCATAGCCTAGCTCCCTGACACTGGAGTAGTGGATTTAACCTTTTTAGCCCTTTTTTTAGGATTGTTATGGTGAAATAAGTGACACAGTAACATTCTGATTAAAAAAGAAGAAACACACAGTGATACCGAAACTGATGAACAGAATTTTGCAAAATATCTCACTAAAGTTTTCAAACTGTTTTTATAAAATACAAAAAATAGCATCATGATATTGAAGAAGTATGTATGGAAAGCATCAGCCATGACACTCAGCTAATGCAGTATTTGCTTTCCCACTGCACAATTCTCAGGGTTAGCCTCAGCTTTGGTCCTTGTCTCATGTTATCCATCCAATGTGACATCTGATTCTGTGTGGTCCTGTACTCTCTTAACACCAGAGACTCAGACCCACAGAGATTGGAGTGATAAGACGCAGCTGAGCTGACATGCCTTCAGAGAGCTAGGCGGAAAGAAATGCAAGCTGTCTTCCAAGCGGGCTTGCTTGTCCTCCTGTGCTGAGGGGGGAAAAGCAAGAGGCAGTATTCAGTCACTCACTTGGACAGAGTTCAAGTATTTCTGCTGGGAAATAAACCCACAGCATTGTTGAAAGGTGCAAAACTGCCCTATTACCTCAACAGCTGGGCCAGGCCAGCTAAACTGGAAATCTTGCAGTACAGTGTAGTTAATGATCTGTCTAGCTAAACAAAATTTCAGTGCTAATCTTCTTGACCTTAGAAGTGTTGCCTTTCTTAATCCCACTTTAAAATACACCTTTCTACCAAGACCTAGAAGCGTGCTGAGTAGCTACTGGAAACCAAGACATGAAGGAAGCTCTCTAAGCTGTGGCTGCCAATGTACAGGACAAGTCAAGTTTACTTCTTGCAGGAAAATTGCAGGCACAATTTAGGAAAAAGTCCTTGTTTCTGAATCTTTGAGATACATCTCTATTGCCATCGTATTGTCTTTGGCTGTTGGAGCGTGGAAAGGATTGTTTTTATTTCTCAGCAACTTTGGCCACGAGCTACTTGCTCTGTAAGGGCCTAAGATGTAGATGACACCTCCTGCTTTCTGGCTGTGGTACAAGTAAAGTCTCTAGGCATCTGAGTCTTCGTTACTGAAGTCTTCAAGCTTGTTTTAGCATCTTGCAGGGACTTTCATGGCTTCTGGTATGAGGAGGCTGGAGCAGATGTCCTTGTGCTTGCTTCAGGTCCAAGTGGTTTACCACAGCTGCTGGCAGTCATACTGAGTGGCCACAGCTTCCCTCCCAGCCCTCCATTTCTCAGTGATGTCTAGAAATGGAAAGAATGAATGGTCAAGTCATTTTTAGAAAAGAGGCATTTGCAAAAACCCAACCAGGCACTTGCTGGGCAAAGGAAGAGGGTGAGAAGGGGCTGCAGGGGGTCTGGTTTTGCCACGGTCATCCCATTGCATCCCCAGCTCGGTGCAACAGGTCCAGTGCCAGGTCAGGAGCCGGGCTGTGTCCGGGGGGCAGCAGGGGATGGGAAATGAGGGTCTGCCTTGCCTTCAGCTTCCTGCCATCCAGCCGCCTCTCACAACATCTGCTTCACCCCGCTCTGCACCAGGGGAAGCTGTCTGGTCCAGGTTGTGCAAACTCTCGTCACACAGCCCTGGAACGCACAGGGCACGGACAGCCCCAGGGCCATCCCAGCCCCAGATCGCTGAAGCAGCAGTGGATCTGCTGTGCAGATACTTTAACCAGCCTGAGAAAGACACAGGAGGTCTAAACATAATAAAACACCTGGATGCTTTTCCCTTCCCTGATTTCTTTCCCACTTCATAGCAGGGGTTTAGGCCAGAGATGGGCAGTGACAAATCCACGCCTCCCGCCCAGACCCTCCCTCAGCACTCGGCTCAGATGGGAAAATCTGGTTTGTCACCGGATGCCATCATTCTGCTTGTTTGTTTGTTTGTTTTGTTCAAAGAATGACGTTCATGAAGGTGATTTTCACCTCTATACCCGATGCAAGAATTTTCCCTTCATTTCCTACAGCTGCAGGAGTTCATACATAAGGTCCAAGATAATAAAAGAAAAAAAAAAAAGAAAGGACACACACAGGCACAGAGGCAAAATAAGCACCAGTTTTAAAGTCTTACAAAGATACACACAGACTTGGTCCCCAGAACCAAGCTCAGAAGGTGGACACAGGCAGATCTCCCAAACTGTCACAGAGTACAAAAAGATCAGATTATTAGGTGTCAACATGCTTGATGCAGGTGATAGAGGATCATACCAATTCTCTATAGGTCATGACTTTTCCTAACACAGTAGAAATCCAAGTATCTAGTAAGAAACACACACACAGTCCTGCTGTATGGAGCTATTTTGGAGGCAGGCATCCCTACACTTGCTCACAAAAAGGAGCAAAAATAGCTATACATACAATAGCACGTGCATACAATTCTCCTTGGGATGGACCAGCTGGAATGACAGGCCTATCTCTAGCTCTACAATGCTGATCTCCTCAGCAGACTTCAGGCACAGTGCTACTTGGTACTCCTACCTGGACTGCTCCCTTTCTCTAGGACAACCTGTATAGAAAATGTTTGTTCATCTGCGAATGTTGGGATTTCTTGGGCAGTTGATTGGCAAGGGAAGGTAATGTGAAAACTGTAGTTCATGTTCTGCAACACCTATGAAGGCTGGAAGTCTCCATCATGTAGAGCCAGCTCCTTCTGGCTTGAGTCACATCAGAAATATTGCAAAGGTAGGCTGTGTCCCAGTGCTGGAAAGGTGGCGGAGAAAGCAGGGACGGAAACGAAGAGAAAGGAAGGACATGAAGGTAACAAACAAACAAACAAAAAATTAAAGCTTAAGCAAACAAACAAAAACCTCTTCTGTTTAATGCAAATTTGGGGTTGACATATTATCAGAAAGACTATATAACTGTTAAACAATTCAGGGAAATCTAAAATTCCCCAAATTTGCTACTAATTATTGGGTGTATTCATTTTGGCCATTGCTGAAACACATCAAGCCTGCTTGCTGCTCAGTGCTGAGCACCCTATAGCTCTCCCATTTGCTGCTGTTGGATCCCTGGTAACTCTGACCTTTGATAGGTACAGAGGCACACTCTGGCCCTGGATGGCTCTGCAGCTTCTCTCACATGTTCTGCCCTCCCAAGGCATGGGCAATCAGGGAGTTGGACGAGTCCATGGGCTTCCCTGAGAAGAGAAAAATTCCCAACAGGATGGAGGGCAGAGTGGGAGTAAGACTTAACGTTGATAGCACTGCATGTTCACCACGGGGAGGAGTGTGGTACAAAGGTAAGGGACAGGGCTGCAAGGTTGCCCATATACACCCCATGGAGCTTTTGGCATCTGAGCCATACTGAGTTGGCATTTCAGTGCACTAGAGAAGTTTCCCAGGCCAGGCTCTGCTGTGCAGGGTTGACATGTGGCCAGAGGGGTCTTAGTGTGGAAAAAAAATCAAATTCGCTGATAGCAGTTTGGGTCCAGATATATCTGGCAGGTGCATAGTTTGGGTTGACACATACGCACTCTTACTGATGTGTATGGCAGCTATGAGCATTAGCCCACAGAGAGCAATTTCAGTGAGGTCTGACTTGACAACATAAGAGGGTTTTGCAGGATGATACAAGTTTAGTGGTGAATCAGGGTGTCTGAACTTAAAGGTTGAAGAGGCTGTGCTGTCATGAGAGTGGGCAGGGGTGGGGAGATAGCGTCTAACCCAAAACCACAGTCCCTCCTCGCATGTGTCTATCATCACCCCTAGGAAGGGTGCGTGGGTGCCATCGCCCTGTCATCCCAGCAGCTCTGCCACCCTCAAGTACATCGAGCGACGTTTCCAAGCAGGCTGGGATGGGGAGGTGAGGGGGAGAGAAGGGAGGGAGCCCAGCCTGCATCACCAGCACCGAGGTGCAGTTGAAGTCCAGCATTACCGCATGCTGCATCCCCACGCATCCGTGGCAGGAGCTTGTCCCCGGCAGGCTCTCTGCAGCATGCACTGGAACACCATCATTGCTGCTGATCTTCTGTAACATGTGTTTTACTCTTCCTTTCAGTATTTGTTCCCAGCACACTCGTATTTGAACCAGACCCACCCCACAAGCAGATCACATAACTTTTTTTTCCAGCCCAGGAGCTGATTCCCTTTTGCTAAATGAACTGCTGTAACCTCAGTGTTACCCTAGAGAGAATTCCTCTGTATTTTGCCTTGCAAATATTTCACATGGGTTGACACAAAGTTCTAGTCTGTGAGTACAGTATGTAGCATTTGGTACAGTATGTGGCTCCTTGCAAAGCACTATTGCATGTACATGCCTGGGATCAATTATTTTCATTGAAATGAGAAGCTGCATGATGAGTAAACCCATAAGTATGACATTTTATTCCCACACTTGGTGGATATATGTAACAAAATATACTGCAAAAGAACACTTTAAAAGTATCTTTTAATGCCAAGTGTACTAAAGTCTTATTTTGTCTCAGGAAAAGGAACTATGGTAGATAATAATGCCTTTCCCTCAACCCACAATGCTCAGACTTTAGAGGCAAAAAAGATTTCCCTGCAGAACAAACCCCATTCCCAAAGAGTGACTTTATTGCTGTCATTTTTCTTTCTTCATATTCCAGTCAAAGCTACAGGCTCCAGCCAGAGTGGGGTCTCAGTCATGCCCAGCAGTGTGAGCACACAGACTAGAAAATAATCCCTACTCCTAAATTACCCTAAAATGCCCGTGACACAGATCTCTGGCACTGTGCCCATCCCAAGATAAAGGGTACCAGCACCAGGGGGGATCACACCCTTCCAAACAGCCCACTGCCAAGCAGGGGCTTTTGTTTACAGCACCATGAACCCACCTCCAACCCATCTCTTCCAGCAAACGACATGTTCCCGGACTCATGCTCCCCAGCACCATCCCACTCCCCAGAGACGCGGGGTCAGGGATTCCCCTCCTGTCCCCTCGGCCCGGGGGGACCCTGCCTGGCTGCCAGGGATTTTCTGAGTACCCTGTCTCCGCTCAGCTGGGTGTGCAAGGCCCCAAGTGCCATAAAAAGTCTTAGCTGTTCCTCTCTTTCCAGTCTGTTAGGTTGATTAGTCCAGGGTGTATTTTTTAAGCATTAAAGCCATAAGAGGCTTAAAGTGATAAAGTATTAGGATAGGGTTTAAGTACATCTAAGCCTTTGAATAGGATCAAGCTGTGTGCAAGGTAGCAACAGCTTATGCAGGCACATGATCTTATCTCTGCTGCCCTCATTATTATAACCCTCTTCATGCTGATAGTGTTATAATGAGTGTAATATGAATAACCAGAAAGAAATATCACTGCAGCAGGGACCAAGTCTTCTGCTTTATTATATCCATGGCATCTATTAACACCTGTATCCCAGGCAGTCACTGAGACACGTGCATGTACACCAATGCACACTTTTTAGCGCTGATTCCAAGCTCCTCACAAGAAATGTCATTCTTTTCTGAACAGTCCCAAAAGCTGGGAACTATCCTATTTTTTACAGTTGGGACACAGAAATGCTATGGACCAGCACTTCAAAAAAATATGACCAGCTAATCCGCTTCCATGAACAAAGTTAAGATGCAAAATCCCGCTTAGCAGCCTGCTCTCTGGCTCTGTGTAGCTCTAGAGCTGGCCACATTTCGACAGTGTTAAGCAGTGAGTCAAACAAAACCAAGCTGGGATCTACAAGCTCCTCTCCCCCATCTTGGTGGTGAGGAGCTGGCAAGTGACCTCGGACTGATCTTTTCACAGACCAAAGGATGAGCAGACTTTTTCTATTCCCTGCCTGATGTGAGCTGAAAGCATACCTCCTCCTGCAGTACTCTGGCCACCTTGACTACCTTTTGGTCAGTCTTGTGCTCTTCTTAGTTGAAGCTGTCCTGCTTTCCAGACACTTAGGAGGTTGGAGGACAGGTGAGGGTGGCCCCAAGCACATGGCTGAGGCACACCTCAAGGAAAGGGTACACCTGGATTTCAGTCCTCATCTCGGTGAGTGCTCAAGTACCACACAAAATGTCCCTCAGGGAGACAACTTAACTGCAGAGTCTTAGTGCTCCTGAGCAGCTCTCCTCATGAGAAACTTTTTCTTTTCTCTTTCCCCATTTGAATTACTAGCCCGCATATGAGAGGTGTTGCTTTTTCCTCTTCTTGTTGTGTTGCACAGAGCCATGAGATACTTAGCTGGCTCCAGAGCTGTGATCCTGTGCACCTTTCAGTACATTTACAAATAAAGATGCAGTAAGATACTTGTAAGTCAGGACTACTGTGTCTTGAATGAGAGACCCAGGTAAACACAAATCCTAGCACAGTGGAGAAGTTAATGTGGAGGCTTACAGTGGCAAGGAGAGACTGAGAAATCTCTGCAATCAGCTGGAGAAAAGAGGAAAAGAAGTTCCTCTTAGTTTTGTGCCTAGGAAGAGTACAGAAAATCCACCAGTGTTGTCAGGGAACCTCTTGATGTACCTGCCGTCCATGGCAGCTGCAGTAAGGCATGACAGGATGCTTTCATTTACAGAGGGGGTTTCTGCACTTCTAGGGGTTTGGATTTGACTGAGAGTAGTGCTGACACTGCCTTTGGGGAATCCCAGAGATGTAGCCTGACAAATGAACAAACAAATACCCTCCAAGGGGTTGGCTGCTTATAGTGCAATAGTGTTGTTCTTCAATTCCCCCCTCTTTTAAATTCACCTCAGCCATGTCTCTTGCAAGAGCCCTCAGAAGCGTGCCTCTCCCACTTAAGTGTTTCTTAATACAGAATAATTATTCAATATTTAAACATTAACTGAGAGACAAGGACAGAAAAGCCATAGGAACAGTAAACTGGCAGCTGGGGACCAGGCTCTGCTCCAGTGATTACTGAAATATTATATATGGAGTAAATTACTCCAGGAACAGACACCGGGATCAGCCACGGACAGTAGTCCCCAGCTGGTAACTGGCACACTGCTCAAGGAAACAGCTAAGGCAGGTTCAAGTTTTCCCAGGCAGACAGAGGTATTAAACCTGGAAACCCCCAAAGTATCCTGGAGTATGAGCAGAAAAGGAAACACTGGCTTCCCGTAACTACCAGAAATGCACTAATTGCTTCATTTTGCCAAATGGTTCTGAAAACAGCGGTGCTGAAACACCCTCATGAACTGATTGAGTTGAATGGTTTGACCTGACCTTAGTTTGCTTTACTGAGTCAGACTCAGCGGCCTGCATGTGTGAAAAGCATTAGCTTTTTCAGTGAATATCGGTTCACAAAAAACTGTTGTCCTGTTGTAATCACATTGCGGGTATATTTACAAGGAGCTAATAAGTGCATTTCTGGCCCCTGGCATATGGACTGGTGTGTGATGAGCTCTGTGAATGAGAGCTTCAGAGGAGATGGCAGGCAGCACCACCACACTGCAGCCATAATTCCCACATGTGCAGGGCTTGCTCCAAAACCTCTTAAAATTAATGGAAAAGATTGCACCCTTATTTACTTGGCGCAGAAGGGAAGTTTGAGGCAGAGCAGTGAAGTGATTATATACCAAGGTGAGGTGAGGTGAATATTGCAGGAAAGTAGCTGATTACTTGCTATCCTGTCGATATGATTATACATTACATCTAGTCCAGTAGTTGCACTGAGACTTCATTTAAGGTAATTAGTTTGTTATTATAAAGCAGGATTGAGACATTACAGAGAAAATCCTCCTCACCAAGCTTGCAGTGAGGAAATGAATTCCCAAGTATTTCAGTGTACCTCATGCCCGACCTCAGCCACTCACTGAGCCTTCACAAAGGAGAGCTGCAGGCCACGAGCAGTGCTTCTCAGCTTCAAGCACGCTTTCCTGCCAGTGGTGCCCAGTCAGTGGTATGCAGGCAGGAGGAGCAGCTCCCAGGGATGCTCCGGACCACCTGCATCCCTGTGCCTGCACAGCACGCTGCAGCTGGCCCCTGGGCATGGCGAAGTTCAGTAGACCTGTGCAAAATCGTGGCCAAGGCTGCTGAGCAACGACAATGAAAGCAGCTTTCACAGACTCATTAGAGAGATGAGCAGGCGAATCCTTTGTCTTTTGTATGGGTGAAGATACATAACAGGGATTCCTCTTAGCTAGTGGCATACACGCGGCTATGTTTTTCAGCAAGCACTTCTGGTTTTATACGTTTGCAGAGCTAGGAATAGCTGCTGTACCATCTCCTGTGCTAGCAGATAAATTATCCTTGTTTCTGAAGGTTAATACCTGATCTTAGGAAGTTTGTGGGCATGTGTGTGTCTATCCTATCTTCATAATGTGTGAATCCAGTGGTTTAATTCTTCAGTTTTGAGTGAGAATTCTGAAGGGAGGCAATGGCTCATAAACTCATTATTGTCTGGACATCAGAGAATCCATGCAGGCAAGCGGTGCTGGCAAATAGGTTTCATACACGTCACTGCTCAGGGAGGTCTGTTTTAGCTTCTGCTGTCCCTGGTTAGTGCCTTAGATGCATGAGATGGTCCAGGCTATTTCATCCCTCTCTCTGGGCAACCCTTCTGAATTTGAGAAGGTAATTTAAAATTCATGGGTCTCAAAACAATCTTAAGCCCTAACTGTTTGTTGGGGGTTCTTCTGTCTTTTGCTCTGTGTAACCCTATACTACTGATGGAAATGGATACCTGAAGACTTAGCAGTTTAGACGACCCATTCAGCAACAGAAATGTGTGTACTCAGACAGGGCTGACTCCCAAATGCCTTAGTTTTCCCCCCCCTTCAGTTGTGAAACAAGAGCCTGGATCTCTTCCAAAGGTTGGCAATCAGCACCTGTCCAAAGAGCACAGCGTCACATATTTACCTACATCACCCAGTGCACGTGACAGAGCGCAGGGCCCAAGGGTCAGCCTCCCGAGGGACACTGTGGCACGCCGATGCCCATGGGGGAGCCAGGCCAGGCTGTTTGCCTTCCTCGGGTTCTGTATGAAAGGGAAAGCTCATGCTGAGCCATGGCTTTGGGGGCTCCCACTTTATGGCAATTCAGTTGGGCACCTTCAGAGCCCTGCAAGAGACAGACAGACTGCCTTTTGCTGACTTTGTGGCTGGGAAATGACAAAACAGGTCTACTCCAGAAGCTCTGTAGGACAAGTTATGTGCATTAGACCCTGGTACTGGCTTGGAAAAAAAAAGTGCAAGACAGAGCTTTGGACCAGGCTCATCAGCGCTGTGAGAGCTACTTCAATCTGTTGCTTGGCAGAACAGCATACTTTCCAAACGGCAGCTCTGAAAAATAGACGAGGGTACCCTGGGGCCCAATAAATTATCTGGGCTCCAGCAACTTCAGGATATTTTCTGTTTACATCAGCTGGGGGGGAACAGCCATGAAAATATTGCTAATACCAGAAATACAGAATACAGAAACTCTACCCATCCGCCTTCTGCAGTCTGAAGGCCAAGAAGGAACGGGGTTGTTTTCTTTGCTTGCTCTCTGAATGAGTGCGTTTGCTCCATTTTACTTTTCTGGTCTCTTAAATGATCAGAACAGGCACTCTTAAAACCACAAAAAGCAAGTCCCCACTTTGCCATGCTGTTGTCATCTCTAGCGTTTGTTGCTATTTATTAAGGTACATCCTCTTAATAAAAACATCCAAGAAATCAGCCTTTGTTTGCTGATTATACATTCAGGTATTCCAGTTTTATAGTGCTCATTTACCATAATTGAAGCTTATGATGAGTACAAATTTTCTGCTAAAAGAAAAAGAGAAAATAGCAAAATGCTATGGGGCAGCATTCATGTAGAGACAAAGCAATGATTGTGTCATTTGTTTTGGAGGGTGGGTTTGCTATTAAGCTGAAGTCTAAAGTAAGGTACATTGATTTACAGGAAATTGCTCACTTACTTACACACATATTAGACATTTACAAACCCTACTTCAGAAGCCCCTGACTACTGATAAGCCTTTGTGATATCAGCCAAGTGTGTCATCAATAACATCAGTGTCTGTTTATAAACATTTTTTTTTCCTGATTCAGGTAGTCAAAGTTCAGGAAAATATTTGTCTTCGGTCTCTGCAAATGAATGGCTTGAAATTCAGTGACATTGTCGTCTTCAAAGGGAACCGAAGGAACCCGATCTTATTTCCTAGAAGAGCCTCAGAGAAGCAGGAGAACCAATGTGACTTTCCAGAGAAGTGGCACCCTTCTTTTTGTTTTTGCCATTTAATGGAAAAAGTAATTGTTTCCTCTTATTGTCCCCTTGCATCTTGGGAGCTTTGAAAAATGTTTTCTTGATCTGGATTACTTGTGGAAGAGTTTATATATGACTTGAAAGAATGCATTAATAAATAAAATACCGTCCTATAATTAAGACAGAAAATTTGGACTTGGCCTGCCCCCATCTAATAGCTGGCACTGAGACCTTTTTCCTGAAAGGCTTTGGCCCCATCTGAAGGTCCTGTTTAGCAAATCACTTAAGCACATGCTGCTGTAAAGCGGATGTGCTCAGGAGTTGCTGAAGTGCAACCCTACATTTCACTCACCCTCCCATGTGTAAAACTGCAGAAAACAATCTGTCTTTTGTCTGTCTTGTGCGCTGAGAGAGAAAGCTTTAGCAAGCAGGTGGTGTCCCCTATTACATTTCAACACGGAGAATACATGATAATAGAACTTGGCACCAAGGCAAAATGCAAGTAAATATCATGTGGTGCATCTATCTGTTACTCTAAAGCAAACATTAGGAAATGAATAATCTAAATAATTATGTCAAAGAGGGCAGAGCACTGGCCACCGTGATACAGGCTTCCTCTGCTCAGAGGCAGCCGCCAGCACTGCGGTGTTTCCTTCAGAGCTGGCCACCCTTCATCCCTCCCTCGGCTGGATGGTGGCCCAGAAATACCCATTTTCTCCATTGGCTGTGAAAGCTGCATTGGGAGACTTTTCACAAGGGGGACAGGATCTTAATTTATCTGCTCTGCTGAGTTTCCACACCTGATTCCCACCCTGCTGTTCTGTGCTCCCCTTCCAACCTCCGGTGGGGCAAAGCTGCTCCCCTCCTCACCCATCCCTCTTGTGCCATCCTCAGCAGATTTGGCTGACACCAGCACGAAAACCAGCAGAAAGAATGGTAACCAGTAACACTTATGCTTTGCCTGGGGACAGGTTTTGTGCCACCTAATGCTCTAGAGATGTGACTTCTCCTCGGAGCTGTGGTGATGCTGGCGTGTCTCGTGGCACTGGGATCTCATCCTGCTGTGGAGAAAAATATCAGGCTGGGATCAACACGGGGCTTCAGGAGCACCTGAACCACAAACTGAAAAAAAAAACCCAAAGCTGCTGTGTTTGCCCAGCAGCTCTGGCCCTGCTGGGTGATGTCATTCTGGAGAAGTTGTCCTGCTCTTTTTCCCACTGGAAACCCTGAGATGGATGCAGGCATAGAGAAGAAATAATTCTGTCAAAATGAAAGAGGTGTACGGTAGTTTCTCAAGATGTCCCTCCTTGTGACGGCCAGGAAGGGAGCGAGGGGTGCCTGGGGGTCTGACAGCGGTGCATGGGGCACAGACCCCCGTGGGTCACCTCCCCACAGCCACGCTGCTCCAGCACTGCCAGCTGTAAGTGAATAAAACCAGGCAGGGGACGACTCTGCAGCCCACGGAGGATGTCTCTTCTGAAAGCCCATGAGCTATGAGCTGGCCCCCCCCCCGAAGCCTGAGCACCAGTATGCCTAAGCTTCTTATCTTCTCTCATATAATTGTGCATATTCTCGTTACCCATATTGGTGTCTTATCCTCATCAAGTGGCACTAACTATTTCCCTCTTACTCCGCAAAAGCGAAAAGCGGGGGGGGGGGGGGGGAGTAGAGGAGGATTCGCTGGCTCTTAGTTTACCCTCCTGTCAATCAATCAGCAGCAATCCCTTCCAGATCATAACAGAAAAATGTGTCTGTGCAGATCAGCAACTGCTCATCAGCCTCTATGAGAACCTGCTGGGACTGAGCTTGGAATCAGTGTATTGAAATACAGCATGCTGGCTGAGCTAATGAGCTGTAGGAGCAAAGAAGAAGGGGAAAGGAGAGAGAGGCGGAGAGGGAGGGACAGAAAGAGGGAGGAAGAGAAGTCTGAGGATCCAGTTCCTGCTCAAGCTCTGCTGGGAGGTGGGTGCTCACCTAAGCGGTACCTACAGCATCCCAGCTCCAGAGCCAGAAACAGGGGAACAGTGGTGGCAGCAGAGCGGCTTTGCAAGAGTAAGCAATGCTGAGAGAGGAAGGAAAGTGTTTGCACTATCTACTGTAGCCACAGCAAAACCTCTAAAGGAGCTCTGCTTTTCCCCACAGCCTTTCTGGACCTCTTTAGAACATCACTTTGGTTCTCAGTGCCTCACCAAAGCTCCATGCCTAAAGCAGATGAGACTATGTATGTGTATAGCTATGTGCATATACATACACACACCCCTCAGGATGAATACGAATGGACAGTTGTGATGCAGCTTTTGACGTGCAGTTTTGCACCCAGTCACACTTCTATCATCATCAGATCATATTTGTGCCATCAGATGTTTGCAAAATATGCACATGGGGTCCCAGCAGCGATTGCCCCTTGTAAAATGATGACAGCTCCTCAGGACACACAGAGGCATCACCTGGGTGCAAGCCCTGCTGTCCGTGACTCTCATTAGTAGAAGGGACACGGGCTTTTGTAGATTATCATCTCCCCCATTTTGCAGGCAGCACGGGAGGAACATGGAGTTTGTTGCTTTCTTGGCTTCATAACAAAGCTATCCAGTTCTAAAATTATCAAAGTGAAATGGAGGCTTATGAAACATGTGTGGGTGTTAATGGAGACAGAACCGCTCTTATAACTGCCTTAAAAGCTATCTCATAAAATAGTTTCATTGTCAGGGACTTTAAACATACACGATTAATATCTTAACTGACGGTGCCTCATTTTGCATTATCTCAAAGGACAAATTTATAAGATGATACACACTATTTAGTCTTTATAATGCTTGCATCTGTAACTGGCATGCTTTGGGAGGGCTTTACCATCATTGCTAGTTATAGAAACATATTAACTTGCCATAAACAACTAGAAGTAAATTAATCAGATTCACAAATGTGTTAAGGAGTTAGGTACTATATATAAACTGCCAAAAGCAACCTGAAATCTATATAAAGTGAGGTAAATATTGCTTAGAGATATTAAACAACACGTGTATAAATCAGCTTAATTTAAAGCAGCCTTGAAACTACCAATTCTGTTTTGACTTGTAACATAAGGTTGTGTATTTTATAGAGATGCTTTTAATGAAAATCTTTAGATTTAAAAAATGTTAAAAATATTTTATAGATTTCCTATTTCTTGAAATTTCATTTTAAAATTTGGAGTAGTATTTTTAGGGCATCTATCCATTTTATTAGGTAGCCTCAATGTGTTAAGAAAGAAAAATAAAAAATGCTGATTATAGGATGCCTTAAAACACACTACTTTTCAGAAATGTTTCATGCCTGGTAATTGTCTATGCACATCAGTGTACTCACAGGAATCCCTTTGCTTCTCCAAGCAGAGTTCTCACAGTGTGGGATGCTCAGGGGAAAGGAGACCTTTTCTATGAGTGGACAGGGAAAGCTGTCAGCTTCCTTAGTCTTGCAAATCAAAGACATAAAGGAGATATGTTTGTTGCCTGTGAATATGTTAGAGCTCTTTCATCTAGTGGAAAATATTGGCATAGAAATAAATACGAGCATGTTAAGAAGACAAGAATTGACAGATCTATTCAGCCCAGAGATTCTGTTTCTGATGTAGTGATGCTTAGGGAAGAGTACAAAAACATATCCACTGTAAGTTATCTCCAACAGCTCTCAAATATTTTGAAATATTACAGGAATCAAGAAGGGTATCACAAAGCTCTGAGATTAAAGAGGGAATGCAATGCCCCAGTTTTCTTGGAAAGAAACGGTAAGTTATCCTTGTCTTCCAAGATCACTCTAGCACCAGACACACCTCTCATCTACTTTTTCTTGGCAGCAGTTCTCCAGAGCCTCGGAGGGAAGACCAGTCTTCTTTTCTGGTCTGAAAGAGCTGGGCTGTCGTGCAGAAAATGCATCGCTAGTCGCGACATTAGGAGGTGAACAAAACAGAAGGACGGTGTGCTCCACAGCAGGACTGATGCACACCCTGTGTTTCCATTAGCTAGATGTCCCCAGCACCCTGTACAAGGGCTGGGGACACTAGGTTACCCTCCGAAGGCTCTCTCTGGTCCATAACACTAGACCTAGACACTGGCTTCTCCCCCACTAAGGGGGCAAGGCACCAGCTTATAGACTACTGCGATGTATATGCCGGGCAGCTGAAATAAACTGTCTTTGGGGTTATGGATGAAACCAAACAAGCCTGCTGTGGCAGATGGCATTCCTGTCACCAGTGTCCTCTGGAAGACACTTGGATATATTGCTGGGGAGGACTGTATAAACCTTGAAAAGAACACTGGAGAGCAGATCTAATCCACTGGGAAACGTGGTATTAGCAGAAGGCATGCCCTTGCTGCAGACACATCTCCTCATTTCCATGCCTTAGTATCCTTTCTTGCTTTGACTCATCCCTCCATGGAGCTATATCTCCTGCTCCATCACTGATGCCTTCTGCCCTCTTGCAGAACAGCCTCCAAACCAATTTGTCCTACTTAAGTTTAGACACAAAACAAGGTAGCTGATTCATAAGTGTAGGTACACTGTCCACGGAAGGGAGACACACCTCCAGAAGGATATTGGGATGGATTCTGGAGTTTCTTTCTTCTCTTCCTTGACTGTAGGGTACATCTTAGGGCAATTACACCCCTAATCTACA
Organism: Harpia harpyja; assembly: GCF_026419915.1. Taxonomy (NCBI): domain Eukaryota; kingdom Metazoa; phylum Chordata; class Aves; order Accipitriformes; family Accipitridae; genus Harpia; species Harpia harpyja. The sequence continues at coordinate 34,517,307 of NC_068943.1, forward strand.
CCCTGCTCCTGGGGTCCTAACTGTAACTAGGATGACTCATGCAGTGTAAGAGAAAAGGTGTTATCAGCTATCAATTATCTGTCAGTTTGGTGACAACTTTATAGCTGAAATGGCTTCAGGACTTATGTTGAAGGCTGCTCTCCAGCCTGGCTTGCCAAGGGCCTGCTTAGACCTAATGGTGCCACACTACCTCCTCTCCTCTGCTCACTTTCAGTAAGGGCTTAACTCCATTGAGCACATTGTTTTGCCTGCCAGATCTCTGATGGACCCTGTAAATGAACATCTTTACATTGGCTGGAAATTATTTTGAAGAAGTGCAGAATTGTCACACTGAAGTTGTCTCAGGTCTGAACTCTTTTTCTTTTTCATACCCAGATGGTTTGTTGCATCAAAGAAGTGCTTTGCAAAGTAGCTTTTAGGTGAAGTATGACAACCCTTCATGCCCACAGCTCTCAACCATTTGAAGAGAGAGACGGACTTAAATACACAAAGTACAGCAAAAACATCTCCTTGTGAAAGTCCACACTGTCTGCATCATGCAAAAAAGAGCAGAGAAGAAGGGAATTGTTCACCTTTTCATAGTTATGCCTTCTAAATGGTCTTCAAATTTTCTGGTTTTCATCTCTGGGTTTGTATATATTGGTGTTGCCTAAACCTTGCTTTGCACTCACAGGCTTTCTTTTCCTCTGCAGACTGCACTATTTCTCCACTTTTCTTGTCAGGGGAAGTCTCCTGCTCATATGCACAGACTCAGAAATCCTAGCTGTTATTGAAGGCCATGGCAAGAGACTTAAAATGTAAGTGAGCAATTGGCACACTAATGGATATTTGAGGTTAGACACTCTGATAGTAGCAATAGACGACCTGGTCTAAAAATACCTTGTAAGATTACATTAAGCCTGAGGACCCTGCGCAAGAGCTATTTTCACATGAAAACAATGTCTGTGACTTTCAAGGCAAGCTTATTTGTTGTTTTGCAAAAACCTCCATCTGGAGAACTTTTCTATCTTCTCCTGTTGCCTCCTGCTCACAACCCCCATCATGGTTTTGTTCTTTCCACTGTTTAATGTTTATCTTCCTTTGCAAAAGTAAAAGTCAGATGGGAAACTGTCTTTTCTGGGCATTCCCACAGCACATATTTGCATTTTTGAGCAGTATCTCAATAGCGTGGTGTTCTTCAGATAATCTGAAATCACAGAGACTATGCAGGTAGCAATCTTAGTACTATGCACAACTATAACTGACTATGCCAAGCAAGAATCAACAGCCCACAAACAAAACAGACTGGCTGAAAGTGCAAAGGTTAGCTGGCAACTTTACCCCAACAAATATATGCAGTCCCAGCTCCTATAAACTGCAGGTTAAAGGGCAATGAGATCCTGGGGTGGACATTTCTTTGTTGTCCAACCACAATGAATTTCAGGCTGTATTTTACAGTCCTATATGGACCAACAGCAGTGAGTGACATCGGTTTCCAAGAAAGCCTTTAATCTGAAGATACTTCAAAAGTTTCAGAAAACCTTGATCTAATCTGACAAATTGCAGCACCTCCAGAGGATTCATTCAACTTGAAGCATTTCTCTTCCTGTTCTTTATTTTTTTTATCCTTAGTCATGATGTGAGGAGGTGATAAAAGTGCCTCCCCCATTGCTGAAGTGAAAGGTACCCAGTTGCTCCAGCGTGGATCTTCTGACAGCTCAGATAGTAAGCAACAAGGATTTGACTTATTTTTTTGTTGGTTTTTTTTTTTCCTGCCTGCATGAGAGCTGGAACTGCATTTAAAAAGACACCACCAGCTTTAGACCATAGAAGAGCTACAGAGGAGGTCAGTGGTGAAGGGACTAGTTGCTGGGACCAGGCTGGCTCTCGGTGGGCCTTAAGCAACACAGGCAGATGGAAGGCTTCTGTAGGAGAGAAAGATGCTAACACAAGCACCTGCAGTAAAGCAGGAGTCAAGTGTCCTGTTTTTACAACCCCTGGCTTGTGTCCAGACTTCAACCTCCCCATTCTCTCCCAATTCAGTGTCCAGAGTTCAGCCATGCTCAGCTCTGGCTGAGCCTTGGCTGGCTTTTTGGACAACCTCTTTCGGCACTGCTGATGCCAGCAGAGATCCCTGCTTCAAGGTTTTCAACTGGAACCACTCTTTCCCGGTGCCTCTTTCTTGATAAATTAGAGCTAAGCAAACAGCCGCCCAAATAGATTTAAAGAAGCACTAATGGGAACAGGAACATTTTGCTGCTGTTTTTACTCGGCAGGACCAAATGCAGCTGCCTGCTGAACTGGGTAAATAGGGAACAGGGCAGTATTACACTTCACCTCTTTATCAGTGTTCAAAGCAAACTTTCCCTCCTTCTTTTCCTATTTTGTGCATATTTTGGAATTCTTTTTAGAAGTTAATTTTATTCTTAAGTTTCAGTCTGGGTTTCTGGAAAATGAACTAGCTGAAACTGATTGTGAAATTATCCCCTAGCAAAAGGTAAACACGAATCATGCAGACATGCTGACAATAGAAAGAGGTTTTCACAAAAAAATCTTTGTTTTTGAAAAGACTGTTCTTTGGTTACTGATTATATGCTTGCATGTTTTAATGTTCTCTGTGTTATGAAAAAGCAGAAGTTGCAAATCTGACATCCCAGACCAGACCTAAAGCTGAGCCGATTCCTCTCCCACTTACAGTGGTCTGGGAGAAGGGCCAAGCAGAAGGTGTCAGGATTTCAGGAAGGGGAGTGGTAGGGAGTCCACCTTCACACAAGATCCCCAGCCCCATTATGGGATGGAGATTGTCTAAATGTGAGGTATAGTAAGTCTTGCACAACATTTATTCACCATGACAATCTTCTGATATTCTTGTTCACCTTATACATGCCCAATGATGCTTTAAAACTTGCCAAGATACTGGGTCAGGCCAGCCTGTGTTTCTGATTTCCACAGCTTAATTACACACAATGTGAAAACACTTCTTTTCCTCAGTTATGATTTTCCCACCTTTTAACATCAATGGATGTATTTACTGGATTCCCATACTCTTACACTACAGCACATCTGTTCAAAGGAATAAGTGCTTTTATAACACTATTATATGCTCAATTAAGGTCATGTTTCTCAGGTACTAGATACAAAGAGATGGTCCCTGGCTATAACTGCTCACAGTTTGAGCAGAAAAGGCTAAAGACCAGGGGAAACAGATATGTAACAGAATCGCAGTTTCAGCCTCTCTATGCATGTCAGCTGCTCCAGTCCCTTCATCACCTCTGTGGCCCTTCCCTGGACTCAATCCAGTGTGTCCATGTCTCTCTAGTACTGGGGAGCCCAGCACTGGACCCAGCACTCCAGGTGTGGCCTCACCAGTGCTGAGCAGAGGGAAGGATCACCTCCCTTGTCCTGCTGGCAATGCTCTCTTAGTGCAGCCCAGGGTACCATTTGCCACCTTTGCAGCGAGGGCACTTGCTGGCTCATGTGCAAGCTGGTGTCCACCAGGACCCCCAGCTCCTTTTCTGCCAAGCTGCTTTCCAGATGGTCAGCCCCAAGCTTGTACTGGTGCAGGACTTCACATTTCTTTTTTGAACTTGATGAGGTTCCTGCCAGCCCATTTCTCCAGTCCTCTGGACAGCAGCGCAACCCTCTGGTGTTTCAGCTACTTCTCCAAGTTTTGTATTGTCTGCACTCAATGGTCAGAGATCTGACATCAAAAGAGGTGAGCAGCTCTCCTCAGACCACACAGGAAAGCTGTGTAAAGCCAGGAACTGTCTTCAATCGCAAATTACCCTTTTGTGTGCAACAAATTTTCCCCTTAACACACAGCAACTCTATTCATTAATGGGTTTTAGGAATACCATATCTATTTCCTTTCTGGATTATTTTCATTATCATTGCAACCCACAGTGAGTTGTAATGGGGCAAAACTATAAATCCGCTGTTCCTCTCTTGAAATTTTTATCTAACAAGATAGCTCAGCGTGGAAGGAGTCGCATTTGCTCTCAGCACCCACTGGGCTGAGGCTGCAGCCTCTGACTCTTAGCTCTTCCCTCTGCCTTCTGCTGCTGAGCATCCCGGTGCCTCAGTCTCACCTGAGCCCTTCAGAATTTTGCTGACTTCCATTAACTCTGCCGACCTCCGAGCATTCATCCACCCCAAAAGGTCATGCTCCTCCTCTTAATTCTCCTCTCTGAACAGCGTGAGCCCTGTCATTTAATGATCACTAGCAATAAATGGGAAAGACAGGAGAGTGCAGGAAATGCCTTCCTGGGTCAGCTCAGTGTCTGTCTGTCCTGGCTCTCTGGGGAGAGCACACAGATCTTGGTGCTACCGAAGGTCTGTTGTCCTCATAGTGCCCCACACAGCAGCTGTAGGATTAGGGATGTTAGAAAATACGCCCTGGATTCTTTTCTTTAGGATCTTTTTATGGACCTATTGTTTGTGAGGTTTTTCTCCAGTCCTTTTGCACCTGATGGTACTGTCTGTCTCCACAACCTCTGGTGGCAACAAGTCCCCAGATTTCTCTATTTGCCATGTAAAATTTTTCTTACTACTATCTGTTATAAATTCATTCATATTTCATTGATTGCCCACATTTCTGCTATTGAGGGATCAGGTGAACAATAGCTTTGCATTCCCCTTACCATTGCCTTCATGTTTTGTAAGCCTCTCTCATATCCTTCCTCAGCCTTCTCTTCTCCAAATTAAAGCAATCCAGCCTTTTCAGTCTCTCTTCATAAGCAGTTTGCTCCATTCTCCTCATCATTTTAACTGCCATTCTCTATAGCTTTTTTTGATTCTACTATATCCTTCTTCAGATGCAGAGACCAGAGCTGCACCCAATACTCAAGGTCCATGGGTACACTAAGGTTTGACAGCATGGCTGTTTCCACCAGTATGATGTGTAGTGTATATATATAAGAAAACCCACATCAAAACAAAATGGAGGATGCAACCAGTACAGACAGGCTGAGAAGGGCATCAATATTCTAAAATGTCTGTAGGTAAAAGCAATGGTGAACAAGAAATAGGAGACACACTGTAAAGTGAAGTTACAGCCTAGTGAGCACAGCAAGAACATGATGCTTAAGAGTAACTAGAGATTTGATATTGAGGCCTTAGAGAAGGAAAAGCTGTACTGCTTTGTGCAGTGCAGTGTGGTAAAGAAATCACAGGCACCTCCTGTGGGCAAGGAGCCAAGACATGGAAAATAGAAGAAAGAGCTTGAGCAACTGCTGGGTGCAGAAAGAGAGGAAAATAATTCAAAACCTTCTCTCCTAGGATTCGTGGCTGTTAAAACAAAACAAAACAAAACAAAGGAGAGGATTAAAAAAATATATCCCCTTCTATAGAGAATACAACTTAATTGTCTGCAAAGTAAAGTACTCAGAGGAAAACCCACCCTGAACCTGATTTTTTGCAGTGAAAAGTAACTGATTGAAAGTAGTAACAACAAATAGCAGAGCTACTCAAATTCAGATTACCACAGGGTAAAATCCCAGTGCAAATAACTATGATTTTGTGAAAGCAATCTAGTTAGTCACAAGTGACTAGGACCAAGGATTAAAATCAACCGCTATGGGAGAAGGCTAAAAGATACGATCTCCAGTTTTCCATCCAAGATGAGGCTCCTGGAAAAGAGCACAAAGGCAAGGAGGCTTTACAAGGGAAGTGAGGTTTAAGAAGGAAAGTGCATCAGCAACAAAAGAAGGGAGCCAAAGTGACAAGATAGATAGAGCGAGGTAATTCTGATATGGAAAAGATAAGGCCAGAGGAAGATAAGAAAAGAGGAAAAGGGTGTTTTAATGTGGAACAAATCTTCAGTCATTAGGTAAAAGATCTTAAGGATTTACAACAAAGGTGGGGGTAACTATCTGTGTAGTATGCCCCATCTGTACTGCCCACAACTAGCTTAACAATGTCTTTGTAGGGTGGACCTGCAGTATGTGGGGCTGGAGAAAGCCAACCCTTCCTCTAATGTACAAGAAACAATTCTTCAGATGTTAGACACAGCTCTCAGTGAAAGCTTTCATCTGGCTAGGCGGAAAATGAAGAAATAATCTCTTTCAATAAACATGAACAGCAGCAAAAAAATAAGCAAAGCCTTAAAGCTGCAGTTGCCTCAGGTGGATGTTTTGGTAGGGCCAAAGCTATGCCCCTACGGGTGTGTTTACCACTGGAGCTGTTGTCCACAAAAGGCACATACTCAGGTTTTAGACCTGAGCTATCTTCTGTATAATTTGATGCTAGGCTGTTTTTTCTGGCTTTAGGACCCGACCTGCCATTTAAGTATACAACTATCCTTACCGCCTTACTACCTCATAGTCTTTGCTAAATGGCATTTCAGATGAGGGCAGAGATCTGGCATCCATCTACGACACTGCTGGAGAGACAGAGTAAGAAGGGCAGATAAGCAGATTTAATCTGCTGCTGCAAGCGGATGCTAGGGGATGCACGAGGAGGGCTAAGCAGAGCCTCCTCCTTGCCATCCTGCAGGCCGTGGCCAGATAAGGGCGCAAACAGAGCAAAAAGATTCAGATTAGACCGACAACATCAGGGTAGTAAAATATCTGCTTATTCAGTGCTGCAGTTTCAGATCGGAAAACACAGCGAAGAGGTCCTTTCCTCACACAGGTGTGGGTTCAGCCTCCTCTCACCCTGCCAGGGCAGGTGGCTATTCTCCACTCCAGTCGAGCTATTCAGGACACCCAGAGCAGGGAAACTGAAGCACAGAGATTAAGTGACTTCCCCCCCAGTGGTGACAGCCAGGAAAGAAACCCAGATTTCCTGCTTTGCCGCTTTAACGACAAACCTTTCCACCACAGGGTCTGCAAACCTCTCCTTTGCTCATCGCCCTGCTCCAAGCAAACTGACCCACATCATTAGCAAACAACGGCACTGGGGATGCTGGGGCTCAGGCATGGCATTTAGTCCATTTGCTCCTCTCACTTCCCTTTCTTTTCCCACAGAGCTCACTAACTTTGCGTGCTGGTGCCCAAAGCGGAAAGGGTCCCGCTGGCACTGCGCATCCCCTGGATGGCATCTCTGGAGCCCCCCCACCTTCTGCACAGGGGCAGGGGACAGGCACAGACCCCCTCTGTCTCCATCACCTGCAGGCTGCATCATACAGCCCATTGCACTGCAGTAGGGCTGAGGATCCTGCAAGCTGCGTGGATTTGAGGCTTATGCAAAGGTGAACGTAACTCCGGTGTTTTCTAAATGAAGGGGGTTTGTTTGTTTGTTTGTGCCTGGCATGTAAACACCTGTAATACAGTGTACTGATGTTTCTGACTTCTGATATAGATGGGCCTGTCTGAAATGTCATTACCTGTAGCCTGAAAAGCCTTTATTCTTGCATGCCAGGTTCTATTTTTAATGCATGGCATGATCCTACGCTCAGGAATGATCACTAGCTCCACTTTAATTTCTCCTCTCTGTTTCATTGCTCAGTGAGCAGCCTCTGGTCTCACTGCTGACCTCCCAAACCATGGAAGAAACAGGCTCCCACTATCTGCAGAAACACCCTTCCCTCCCACCCTGCGCCCCGGCAGCCTCAGCACAGTCCCTGTCCCCATCGCCCAGGCTGCAACCGCCTCCTTTATCTGCACTTACCAGCCCTTCCTCTGTCTTTTCACTCTGCCATCAAGGTCTAGGGCAGCTTCCTGTAATATTTTCTGTGCCACTGGTATCTTAACTTCTGCCTCAAGTAATCTCTGCCTCTAGTGAGCATTTTCCACGTCATGTCTTTCTGCAGACTATATATCTTCCTTTGCTCCCGTCCCTCACGCTTCCTCCGATCCTACTGAATCTCTTCTTTACTGACTTGTGATTTTAGGGTTTCCTGTTCTCAGGAGCCAGGATCTCCAGGCAATATAATATAAACTGCCAAGCCAATTTGCTTTTGACCTTCTGCTTAAAGTATTTAAGCTAGCTCTTGCTCTGTTACACTCAAAGTATATATTGCACGTGTTGGTTTCTCCTGCTTTTTTTCCCCTTCATGTTTTTGGACCAAAACCTACTTTTAATCATTGCTGCAGTTAAGACTTCCAAGGAATCAGTTACAGGCAGTGTATTTAACAGCTTGACTATTAAATAACAATGTGTATATAGGAGAGTCTAAAAGAAGTGGCAAATATTCTATACATTATGTCTTGAAACTGAAAAGAATGCACACTCTTAGAGGTTATTCCAAGACTGTACCTCTGTTGAGAGACCGAACTTCAAATGAGCTGCAGCCTTACACATCCTTGTGTAGTGGAGTTCACGAGAACATACGTATGCAAATGCCCCTTTCCTTTGAAATCACCAACATAATTTGACATATATACATGCAATAGGATTACTCGTGCTGAAATGTGTGCATAAGTTTCCACAGCATCAGGAACTTACTGAAGAAGTAAACTCTTAAAAAATCAGGGACTCCCACCCTTTGCCTTCTGCCATCCCACCCCAGTCAGAGTCACCCATAACAGAGCTCTGAGCTGACCCTGGTTTCCACTTAGGCAACACTTTTAGCAATTTTTCTAGATGAAGAACATCATGACTCCAGAAAAAGCATCCAGAGTAAGTATACTTGGGAAGTTAAAAAACTTCTGTTTCTGTATCTTAGGACACAAACAATACATTTTAAACCCACTGCATTTCTGCATCCAGAAAAATCAGTAAAATCAATCGCACAAATGCTTGTGCTGGTCCATTCTCATTTCCCAGCAACATGTATTTACCTGGTGAGAAAATACGACTTCAGGGGATGGGAGAAATGACACCTACTAAATCCACATTAAGCAATTTCTACTCAGGACTTTGGGATTTGTACTGGCTGTCAAGCTTTTCAGATGGAGGTGACAGCAGTAATTAGAGGGTCTCAGACTCATTTTTTGCTGTACGTACTCACGTTGCTGCAGCTGCAGTCAGTGTGAGCTCCTGAGCTTCTCACGGGGCACCTGGAGCAGGGCTCCAAGGCCAGGACTTGCAGAGCTCAGGTCCCATGACGTCCCGGACGTGCCAAGAGAGATGGTGCGCAAAAAGATCTTGGAGAGGTCACAACCTACGCTTTCTGTCCAGGAAAACGCAGACAGGAGTGTGTGTATGTATCTGGCTGGTTAAGTGCCCATTGAATTATTTTATTTTTGTTGTGATTGTGGCATTTAAGGGTATTTTAGGCCATGATGGGATCTTTAGTTATTTAAAGCTGTGACAAGCCAAGCAACCTCAGTTTCCAGGTGGTTCCACGTGGAGCCAAGCTTGCTCAATTTGCTTTTCTTTAATTCTGCCTTTTTCTTACTGAACTGGGAGAACAAAGCAGGACCCGGGGCCCAGACACACCCAGTGCAGATGGCTGTCTCCAAACTGGTCCCCACTGTATTGTCTAGGGGGAGAGATAAGCACTTTTACAGCAGTTAATCTCTTCTGAAGCAGTTTTCTCTACCTGATCAGAAAAGCATTGCTCTGAGCACCAAGTCCTGTGCCGCTGACATTGCTGGGAGCTATGCCCTCAACAAGAGCCATCTTTGGGTCTCAGGTACCTGTTGGACTTAGAGATAAGTACACGTTTATGTGCCCATGAAGTCACTCGGTCTTAATCATACGCTGAAGAGCTTTGCAGAGTTGATGCCAGAGTTCAATCATGTAGCGGGTGGTTGGAGGGAAAGTGGTAACTGCAAAGATTTGCAATGGAGAGCCAGAAAAAAATGAGTTGGTCTCCACATAACATCCTTGTATTCTCCACATAACACCCTTACATTATTTATCCCCCTGTTTAACTTATGAATCTGCCCAATGATAGATGAAATTTTGATTTTCAGCTGTTTCACTTATGATCTCCCTGGCTGTTTTCTCTCCTAAAGTTAGCCTGAGTAAATATTTGACTTTGTACCCTCAGCCACCGCATACCGTTGTGTAACCTAATAAACCCTTTTATTTCATTAGCACCAGTTTATCCAATGTTCCGGACTAACTGAGAGTGGATTTCCAAGAAGAAAAAGGAAGAACATGTTCACAACCACAGACACCTACTCACCTGTTTACGAAAGACAACATGGGTTCTGCAGGACAGAAAAAATACTGGCAAAAAATACTGCATCTCACCTTTCTGCAATTTGCTCAGTCTGTATCAATTCCCTGAACTAAAAGCTGCATCACTCAGTGTTTAAATAAAAATGAAAGCTGAAAAGTAATGTTGCTGTTTTCCTCCACCCCATAGGGATAATTGGAGCAGATTCTGCACTCACATGTGCGGTGATCATGTCCCTCTCCGTGCTCTGCCTTAGCATTCCAGAGGCGGCTGGACACGGGCAGGCGGGAAGTGACAACTGCCCTCTTGTTTATAGCTACTTGCGTCATCAGTGTGATCTTTGTAAGGAAAAGGGGAATCAGAGGGAAAGGCAAAACACTCTGGCAGCAGCCAGCCCGCATCCCAAGCCTGTGTCCTGCTGCAATCACCTTGATCTCCCTCACCACGCTGCAGCGGTGCGGGGGTCCGGGCAGCGACCCCCCTGTGCCTGGCCCAGTCGCTGTTCTTGCCATACCCACCGTGGTCTCGCCTCCAGACAGCTTGGCTTTGTCGCTGCTACTCTGTGGGCTCTGTTTAGTACTCAGTAGGATTTTCTGGGCTACGCCAGAAAAACTTGGGAATACAGTGCTTTATAAAGATACGGAAAACGCACAGCACAGGTCCTTTTCCAAGGAGCTTTGTGTCTAGGTGAGGAAAAGACATATAATAAATGGCTGAAAACCTCTGGAGGTGCGAGAACAACCTGATCCAGCACAAAACCTGCTACGGCAAAATAACGCCTCCAAAACCCTCTGATTTGTCTTGAACAAAATTTGGAGTGGCAGCAGGAGCTTGTACCTTCTACAGTGTTTCTCATTGTGCAACCACAGCGGCTCTGACAATATTGGCACCTGAAAAGCAGATTTGTCTCAAGGACCACAGTGTCACCCTGCAGGAGCCACCCAGCTCTCCCTGTTGACTCTATAAGATGCCAGGATCCACTCTGTGAGTGCTCTGCATTACTCCGAGCCACAGCTTTATGTTCAGGCGTTACCATACCTGGGCTGCATACCCAAGGCAGGTGGTTTGAAAATAGCCTGACGTCTCTTCTCATTAGAACAAGGACTAAGTGGTAGCACTCCTCAGGCGGCAGTCTAATTCATACAATCTTTATGAAACAGTTCATAGAATCACAGAATAGTTTGGGCTGGAAGGACCCTTTAAAGGTCATCTAATCCAATCGCCTACAATAAGCAGGGACATCTTCAACTTGATCAGGTTGCTCGGAGCCCCATCCAACCTGGCCTTGAACACTTCCAGGGATGGGGCATCTGCAACTTCTCTGGGCAATTTGTGCCAGTGTTTCACCACCCTCATTCTAAAAAATTTCCTCTTTATACCTAGTCTGAATCTACCCTCTTTTAGTTTAAAACCATTATCCCTTGTCCTGTCACAACAGGCCCTACTAAAAAGTGTGTCCCCATCTTTCTTATAAGACCCCTTTAAGTATTGAAAGGCTGCAGTAAGGTCTCCCTGGAGCCTTCTCTTCTCCAGGCTGAACAACCCCAATTTTCTCAGCCTGTCTTTGTAGGAGAGGTGCTCCAGCCCTCTGATCATTTTCATGTCCCTCCTCTGGACCCGCTCCAACAGGTCCATGTCTGTCCCGTGCTGAGGACCCCAGAGCTGGACGCAGGACCACAGGTGGGCTCTCCCCTGATGGGAGCAGAGGGGCAGAATCCCCTCCCTCGACCTGCTGCCCACGCTGCTTTTTGTGCAGCCCAGGATACGGCTGGCAGTTTTCAATTCTTTTCTCATTCTGGATATAAAACAATAAAAATCAAAGGACTCTGTAAGCTGATCCCATTTAAGTAGAAAGCTGACACATTTTTATCATTGCTGTGAGATTCCTGTGTGCTGCTAAGAGGGCCTGGGGAAGGGGAATCCGAAGGAATCGGTGTATTTTATAAAGAAACCGAACAGTACAAGAGCGTGTTCAAGTACAAATTGTTACTGAAACCGAAGAGAGGACAACATTGCTACAACATCCTCAGCTTCAGAGCCCTTTCTAAGTCAAAGTGCTGGCAAGCTGATCATCTCCTGGCATTTGCTTGTGCCACTATCCTGGAAGTCCCTGGGGCACATCGGCTCCTCCTTGCTGTAAGAAGACAGGCAGTCCGTTCTGCTATTGTGGACAGGAGCACCAGACCCGAGGCACAGGTTTCTCCCCAAGCCGCAGGTGGGGATGGATCCTCATAGGGATAAATGTTTGTCATTCCCACAGTATTCAGGTATGGAGCAGAAGGGCCACCTGACCCAAGGGCAGAATGGTTGGCCATGCCAATCAAATCTCTGACTTAGTGTTTGCTGAAGTGAAGGCTCTATTTCCTCTACACAAGCCAAGCAGCTTGTCTTCCAATTTGCTTGTTCTTTCTTTTCAGCCAAGAAGGAGCCGGACAGCCCTACCCGAAGCTGTGAGCTGCACTCGGGACAGTGCTAAGAGGCAGCAGAAGCACTGTCCTTTGTGAACAGGGAGAAGCCTCTTCTGCTGAAGTAGGCAGGTGTCCTCGGAGCAAGGTGGGGAAGGGCTGGAGAATGAAGATCTGCTCCATGATCTCTCCAGTGGGGCCATGGGAGCTGGAAGCACAACTAAGGCTTCTTCTCAGCTCTGTGTCCAGGAGATTTGAGGACCTGTGAAACTGCTGGGTGCAGTAATTCAGGATTAGAAATATTTTATTTGGACAGTTTCTACAAGGGAGGGTACAAGGAGAATCAAGGAACTGGGCTGACCATGCAGAACTGATATAGACAGTAGGGACAGGAGCTTTCTTTAAGGATTTCCCCATAACTTGGTCCTTCCGAGGCGCATTTTCTGAGCCATTTCTAAGGGCGAAGGACCTTTAAGAGCTTAGCCAGACTTTTAAGAGTCATCTTCTGAAAATCATTCATAAATTCCTATTAAAAGTTCGTAAGGCTCCTAAGCTACAAACAAGGACACCAAAAACACTAAGGAAAAAAAAAAAATGATAATAATATATGTGTCCTGTTCTGACTCTTACCCACTTCTGACTCTGATCTTTCAAGGTCAACTGCAGATGCAGAGAATGAGCTCACGTCCAGCCTCTGCAGCCTGGCACCGCTGCCGGGGCCTCTCGCAGAGCCAAGGCTCCGCACAGCTTCAGCCCCACAACCTGCTCCTGCGAAACCTGCCCTTGCCCAGCGAAAGGCGCGTGCCCAGCCAGGGACTGGCACAGGACGCACCTAGGCAGCTCTGTTTTCTTCCCTTTTTGCTTTCTCTGTGACTCCTGGAATGTGTTTGCACATGGTGGAAAAAATGCAAAGAGCAGGGAGAGGTGGCCAGGAACGTCACCCTCCCTGCCTGCGCTCGGCTGCGGGGCCAGCAGGCGCAGCGGCTCACGCCAGCATCGGTACCCGGGGAAGTCGGAGGAGCCCCTGATGCCTGCAGCAGTAGAACTGCCCAGGGATGAGCTGAATTTTGGGGGTAATCCATTTTGCAATTAAAAAAGGAAAATGTATCATCTGCACAAACTTGGGTAATGCAGGCTTGCAGTGGAAGACGCGAAACCTGGTTTGCTCAGAAAACTGGCTTGCAAGGAGTACAAGATATTTCACAAATTTTCGAACCCGTCTTCTCCTCCCCGTTTTCATTAATGGGCATCTTTTATCCTGTCATAAGCAACAGCAACAAGACTAATTAGTTTAACAAGTACAACAAATGGTTTTATTGACAAAAAAGAACCCTTTGAAATATACATTATATTCACAAAGGATTAAATTACACCCTATTATCCATTTTCCATAAAATAAAGATTACTTTGATAAATCACGACTAATGTTATCTTTGGCTGATAAGAACTCTGTGCTTATTTGTGTGGCTTCTATAAATAGTGTGTTCTGAATTTTTTTTCTCCCTAAATATAGTCAATGATACAGTCTGCCAGGCATCTTTCTGCAATTTGACAATACCACATCTGTGAACTAGGCAGCAAATGAAAGCTTCATTTTCTGAATATGAACCATGCAACAGTATTTTTCTTTTTTGTCAGCTGCTCTGCAGTGATCTATGAAACACCTTTCAGCCATACCTTGCTCAATCAAGGTTTCCTTACTGCTAAAGCAAGGTAGTCAAATTTCTTTTTGTTAAGAGAAAAGCCTTTATGGTTCATCTTTCCATTGTACACAAAGTCTGACAATTGTAGTGTGAGGGGGTCATACCCTCATTTAGGCCTTAATGTACATAATATATGTACATTAATGTACATAAGTGCACATTTTCAGGTGTAAAGGACTCTTTTGCACTTTGTCTTTCCATAGCTTTGCACCAGAGGATTCTGCAGATTACTGAAGAATTACCTGCATCGTCTCTGAGAGGATGAACAGTCAGGCATGTAAACATGCTCACCTTTACAACGCCTTTAAAAAACTTTTGAAGAAGTAGTTTGATTCTGAAAAACTGAAGTTGGCTTCCTACCATGCAGCAGATGGCTGGAGAGACCTGCCCTGCCATACGAAGGGCATTGCCTCTCCTACTCTTCAGGACAAATATCCAAGTTCATGATACGTTCATTTCCCACGTTTTGAAATTCTTTCAAGAAACAAATGGGCTCCGGGTAAAACTACAGCTTTGTACACCACTGGTTGACTCAAAGCACCTCATTTTACTCCGAATTACCCAAGGGTTAGAATTGTTGCAGGATTGTCTTGAAGTCTAATTTGCCAAGTGCTTAAAACCAGTGGAGAAAAGCTGCAGAGGTTCTACAAACCTTTAACAAGTAAACCCAATGTGCAAGGGAGTTCACTTGACATACCTTTTACTTCCACCGCCAGTTTCTTCTAATCTGCATTTTGAAAATTCTCTGAACTATTCAAACATAACATCAATTTAACATCAATTTACGGCATCTAACCCTACCATGGCTGTTCTGGATGGGTGCCCTCATCATAAGCAAATGTCTCTTTTCCTGTATTTTCCCTCAGAAGCACGTGCCAGTGGATTTCAAACAAACCCACACCCATGTCTGTGTTGCTTCTGGAGGGTGTGTTTTACTCATGGAAATATGTCTAACCCCTTCGTTTAATTTTCAAAATTTTATAAGCTTCCCACCCCCTGGGTTGCCTGCAAAGTGACTCAGCAAGGCAAGCAAAGGGATCAAAATTCAGATAGAGTTTTTTAAATGAATGGAAAAGTTTAGTGGTTCTGAAATTATTTTCCTCCAACACATATTTCAAAAACTTTAATAAAAATAATTACAGCTGAGTCTATTAACAGACAAAATGCAGGGCTAGAGTCATAAATCTCAGAGAATAGGGAGGAGCGCTCTGAAACGTTGCAAAACAAATGTATTATCACCTTTCCAAACCTCCTTACGCTTCTCTTTTCCTATAATAAAAAACAAAAAACCACTGTGGCTGGGCTGCTATGTGCTTGCTATAATCAAAACAACTTTTATATTTTATTTCCACAGTGGTGCGTGTATTTATAAAGAGGGGAGGAGAAAATTGTACACATAGGACTGAACACAGAGGCATTGTCACCAGTGCGGAGGAACCACCTTGGGTCCAACCCAAACTCAACTCTGTAGCTTGCTGTTTGCTGGATATTCTGTAGGTGATAAAGTCCTGGGATCCTGATTCTGTTTCTGGGACTCACGTACTGGAGGTCAAAGATAAGGTCCCCAAGTAACAACTGGAGGGAGATCTAGACCTTGGAGTCCTCAGGAGATTCCTCACGTACATGCCACAGGGCCAAACTCCTCCTTGCTTATTCTGTCTCATGCCTCCCATATTTTGCATTGATTTATGCATAGCTGCTAAATTAAAAAAAGAAACAGAGCTGCCCCATCTCATACTCCACAAGAGCCAAGGGTTCCCCTCCTCCAGGAAGGTGGGAGATGTCGATTCCAAACTCCTTTGGCCCAGAACCCAGCTCTCCCACTTCCCATGGAAGTGCTCTGCATCGGACAACGATGCAAAAAGATGCCTTTCACACATCCGTTCTCAGAATTGTGTTGTCAGACCGTCAAACATGGAGAGCGGTGCCTACCACAGGCAGCGCTCAAACACCTCGCTTTACCCAGTTTTCCCAAGCATCTTGCTGCCCAGCACAGAATAACGGACTCGCTCTTCAAATGCATGCCCCTCCTTGTCAAGTGTTTAAGGACCAACAGCAGAAGTGCTGACTAACTCAGCCCAGCCAGGTGAGCTTCTCTTCACGCACTGCGATGCTCAAGCCAGACCTGCAGGAACTGGTCTGAATACGGACCCGGTACTGACACCCAGGATTATTCCATTTACTACAACGCTTATGGGTCATCCATCTAACTGAGCAATTAGAGGACTGCAGCTTCACAGCTCCTGGTGTGGAAATCCTGGGAATTTGTAAAATAAAAGGGTCAGAAATGTCAAACTAGAAAAGGCAGGTCAAAATCTAATCACCCTTTCCTTCCTCCTCTTAGGAAGGCAAGCAAGAGGAAATAACAACATGGAAGACAGCAGTCAGTAAATCAAATGCTTTTATTGACATTCTTTCTCATTTGTGACCCTTTGTCATTTACTTTAACTGCACAAACCAAACATAGTGATTTGACTTTAATTTTTGTAAGTTACAACTTTCATAGCTTTTGCATTTTTTATTGAGAAAATAAAATCATGGCTAAGTCTCTACATGGACTCAAAGATAGGAAGCAACTTCTTACTAATCTTCATGCAAACTACTGACTCATTATTGGAGACTGAGGTTGAGTGTAATTTCAGGAAAAAGTTCACTCTTATGAGTATGTTAATCTAATAACTAGCTAATTTATAATCCTTTCACAACTGATGTAATTTTCACATATTAGATAATAATTATAGGCATATTAAGCAAAATTAACGTTATTAAACAACAATGAACAGCCTTCTAAATATATACTATGGTAATGCAAAATCTGAGTAATTTAAAGTGTCTTACCTAGTAAAAGAGCATAATTTTCCATTAGAGCTTTTCTAAGCTTCTAGAATTTTTTGTCTTACAGGTCTGGAGTTTTTAAACAGAATAAATCTAACATTCACATTTACAGAAGAATTTATGCCTGATCCAAGAACTCCAGGGACACTTACACTTTCCAATCTTTTTCTATTATACCAACAAATTATGCCCATTTGAAAAAGGAGCTATTGCTTTATTGTGGTATTACCAAGGAAGCTGATTTCTGAGCACACTGAATATATCTTGTGCAATGAGTTTTCCAAGAGACTAAAATGTATTGCTGCTGCTCTTCTCTATTTCTTGCTCTTTTGCAAGCATACTCTAAACTGCACACTTGGCTGCCTCTAAGTATATATTTTATATGGGGAATATTATTGTTGATAAAAATAAAATATGTAAGTTATTCAATATGAATGACGGCTCATCTTCCCCTTGATGTATATAAATAAGTCACATCTAATATAAGTGTAAACTCAGGCAACTGTAGTAACTCTGTGGCACCCGTACAATAACAAAGAGGAAAAAAAAAAAGTTAAATGCTTCCAACGAAACAGTTAGCTTAAATTATCCTTTAAAACAAAACAAACAAAAAACCTAATCCCAAACCACTCCGAATTCCTTTTACTAACTTTTTGTTTCCTGAAAGTTTCTCTATAACAAGGCTTTCCTAAAAGAACACGCTTAAGGAATTTGCAGAAAATTATCATAAGGCCCAACAGAGAACAAGTGTCCTACTTATCTATTTTCCTCTTTTACTGGAAGCAAAGGTCTCCTAAATCATAACTCTCTATATAATTACAGTTTCTACACAGAGCAGGTTCAGCTTTGCACCGAAGGAGGAAAGAAATGAAACCTTCACTCGTGGCTTTCTACACATCAGCCTAGAACAACTACACACCCCGGCTCTCCCACGTAATTCCCAGAACAACCTGTGGCTGCCACAGGTGAACTTAACCATAATTTTTAGGAGCACCGCTGCAGACACATAAACCACGAAAATCTCTTGGTGGATTATTAACTGAATGAATGCTTGTACTAGAGCAGATGGACTTTTTCTATACTTAAAAAAAAGCAAAGCAAAAAAACACGTACATGTGAAGGAGGAATGGCCATACCGCTGTGCAAACCATTTTCCTAACCTACATTGTTATTGGTCCCAGCCTTAAGAGATCTGCAAATTTCAACTGATACAAGGATTCCTACAGAATGACTGCACTAAAACAAAGTCCTTCCAGTAAAACAAAATTATACAAATAATTTAAAGCATTAAGTTCCAGGTTATGTACATGCATGTAGTTCAAATACTTCTTTTTCTTACAGAAAATACCAGAACTAGCAACAACAACAATGAATTCCAAAAAACCACACAAATTTCACCCCAAAGATTTAATCAATGGGATTTGAAAAACAGCATCAAATATTCTGAAATAATTTATGAACTGTAAAAGTGGTGGACTTGAGACATTCAAAGTATATCAGTTGTATTAAAATTACAGTTATCAGCATTTACTGATGATAGGCTGAGAAAAAGAGTGAAAACACAGGGAAAAGAGCAAATAAAAATATTGGTGAGGTCATAAGAGACACTGGTTCAATCTCTAGCTGAAAGGATTATGTACAGCAAGGAAAAAGCTTCTTTCTCCTTTACTCCCTTTTTCAAAGAGATTGCATATTGTCAAGGTCCATTTCCATTAGAGGAATACATTAAAATAATTTTTAATCTATATTCTATTTTCTGGCCTATAGAAGGTATTCAAAGACACAGGAAAGACTAAACTTCTGCCAAGCAGATTAAACAAAATCGCATTCCTACATATTTTAACTATACAGTTACACATCAAAATTCAAAACAGAAAAATAACTTGATGCAAATACTCAACAAATACATAATTATGGATTCTGATAAATCTGGGGGAAACAAGACTATGAAAGGAGTGCCTGAACTTGATGAGGAGATCTGTGTAGTATGGTTTCTGGATCCTTATATTCATTTGAAGGATCCATCACAGCTGCATATAACTCACTGTAAGCTCTGCAGACCAGTTCTGTTGACTGTTTTATTATCTGCTCTCTAAAAAACAAAACAAAAAGATAATTTGCAAATCATGGGGAATATAACTGTACTACATACAAGGAATTAAAGATATATGATAAAAACGCACATTAAAAATGAGTGTCAGTTACATTAAAAAGCCCTTTTACTTCAACTGCGAAAACAGCTTAAAGTTTTAAAACAAAGGCAGGCTTCTTCATCTCTTTGTATCAAACAAACTCACATATATGATCCTAATAACCAAGTAATTAGCTTCTTTATTTCTGCAATCATAAAAAAAATAGTAGAAGGACTTAATTTGCATACATGAGGTTTTTGCCTGCACTCCCCTGCATATTTTAAAAGACTGATAATCTTAGCGATCTACCTTCTACCTCCCGTGGCTTCTCACTGTCCTTTGCAAATACACACATTTCATCTATCAGCAAATATATTCTATTTGCTTTATCTTGACAGCACCTGATTCCATAATCGGTCAAAAAGGAAGAGCTGAAAGTGATAGTGGTCAGAGATTTAAAACCTGCTACAGCCTTTTACGAACAATGCTATGAAGTCTGTATCCTGTTATTCTTCTGGATCTAAATGAGTAACAATGCACAGAGACTGGATGCTAAATTTAACTGGAAAGTTTAAGATTTAAGAAAGTTTAAGTTTAAGATTTTTATTTATTATAAAAACCAATATTTTTACTTTACATTGCCCATTGAATCGGTTTACTTTAATCACCATGGTGATGTGTTTATAGTTGCACATGCATTTTTATCTATCAGAAATAGTAGTTAAAACTATTTTACAGCCAAACCCATGCAAGTGGAACACCAGGAGAAGCTGAGGAAACCAAGGTAACCATGAATCCAGATTCAGCCCTGATATAATAGGCTGCAAAGGAATAAAGACACGAAAACTGCATCCACTAAAATCAGGGTGGAATTCACCAGCTGTTGGGAACTGACAAGTTAAAGAAATCTCAAAGACCAAGTGCGTAGAACTTAGTCTTTTCAGGAAATACGAATAAACGGAAGCTATGAGAAAGAAGAGTAAGAGACAAAACCTGCATTTTATTCTGATGCAAAGTATCCAGTTTTTCAATACAGGATCAGTAGATTATTTAGCATACCTGAAAGACAGACTGGCCTTATAATAGAAAATTTAGAAACACCATTGTAAGGGAAATATATTCAAGGTGTTCAGGTAAAAACCAGCTGTCTCTGAACACAGTCTGGGATCACTAAGCTACTGTAACATGACAATCTTTTAAGAAAGTATTGCACACAGAATTTGTATAAAATCAACTATATTGCACCAAATAATATTAAATTAAAAGAAAAAGTTCATTACAATATTCCAGAGGATTGAACAGCATCAAATGAGTCTTTCCATCACATGTCAGTGTCATTAATCAGAACATTAGGATTTCAGTTGCCATAACAACGTGATACATTTTATCACTAACACAAATGGCAGCACTTTCTAAAAATAGTAATGCCAGCATTCAGCTTCTGTGACCCAACACAAATGAAAGAGCTTTTCAAGACCAACAACACATAAATAAATAGCTTAAAACTTTTTAAATGAGCAAAGGAATTTGAAAGACAAGAGCATGCACTGGGAAATGTTGGAAGGAATGCTTTTCATAGTTGTAAAGCTTAAATGATATTGCCAATGAATATATAATACACTGGTCCCTTATCAAAAGCATGTGGTCTGATTTTGAGAACCAAAGAGCTCTTGGGTTCCAGCTTAACCGCTGGAACGGTGGATCACAATTATGTGATTTCAAGGAAGACGTCTTCAAAAGTGACATCAAATGTCTGCAAAACTAACTTAAAAATTTCAACTACTATAGCCAGAGATTAAAATTATAGCACTGGTTAAATGTTTTGCTTGAATCTTGAGAAACTTTTTAATTTTGAATGTTTATTTACTACAGAAAATATTGATTACTAAGTCCCTGATTCTACAAGCATGTATCTCTGTAAATACGTGTCTTAACTTCAGAAGGATTGCTTGTGTTTAAAGCTACATGTTTGAAGGCTAACGGGCTAACAGACTTTTTTTTTTTTTTAATTCAGAGCAGAACCTGACCTATAGCATTGAGTTACAGCAGGTTAATAAACTCCTGCATATTAGCTGAGCTGTACCAGCTATAGCAATCATCCTCACACAGGCTCACCTCTCAGCTGCCCACTGTTGCAAGATAACATGAATTTGGCTTAAATTTCACTAAGGTTTAAAAAGCTTATCAATGGGCTAAGGCTAAGAATGCGTACATGACCGGTTTATCTTGGTTCATCTAACAGAAGAAACGATTAAGTCAGAGTAATTTCACTGTGCCTGAGTCTTTATGGTAGCATAAAGTCTACCTCTGAAAAATTGCTTCTGTGTTAGCAGTGAAAAATTGAGGCTTTCAAAATACATTTACTGTTATTATGATTTTTAAATAGACCTACATTAAAAAAAAAAGAGCAAGAGCTAAAATACAGGTTTAACAGCTTGACACCTAAAAGCAAAAGTTGCAATGCTTCACTGACATTACTGTTCAAGCTACCCTGTTTGATCTGTACTGGAGCAGAACAGCTCTCGCGCAACAGGGTTAGCTCTGCTGGCTGAGCTGTGGGAATCGTAACCCTAGCAGAGAGACCCAGCGAACTACTGAAAAGCACCAACATCCCCCACGCCAAGCCACACACCATGTGTATGGCATGAAACTGGAAGTCTTTGAATGAGGAGAACCTGAGCAATACAGCAGGAGAACCTGGCAGCTGGACTATAGCTGATCATTGTAGGTCCCTTCCAACTGAACTATTCTATTCTATTCTAATAAATTCCCAACAATAAATATTTTTCCCTTGACGTATGTCATTTTTTAATTGCAAGACGCTGTAATACAATCCCACTAAGGACAGGTACTAGTAATGAGACTCCAAATATTGTTGCATCACATAAAATGTGATGTGCTAGTCTCAATTTCTGGTATATTCCATAACCTGCATTCTTCGCAAAAGTGTGAAAAATAATGTCAAGAAAAGTTTTTGATCAGCGCAGCATATAATTCTCTGAGTTTAAGTATTACAAAATGTCTTCATATGGCTCACATTTAATTGGGAAGAAATTCGTGGCACTTTCTCTAGCCTTAGGGTTCAGTTATATTCAAAAAACAAGACAAGAGATAAATAATAAAGTTCGTGCTTCCACACTTCAAAGAAGACATCACTAAAAAAAAAACGCATTAGGTGAAAAGTAAAGTAATCTCAGCACAATATTCAATGAGACAGAATGCCAATATTCTACAGCAGAAGACAACAAAGTTGAAAATTCTAGACCTGACGGAGCAGTGGGGATAAAAGAAATCTTGAGTGGAGAATTACATATTTCATCTGTCTTTGGAATGCTTACAAAATAGTTCTAAAACAATTTGCAACTAAGTTGACAAAAAACTGCCAGCACAGTGGAACGTATTCAAAATAGATGAATGTAATTAATTTTGATGGTGTCCGTTAAATCAGGAGTAACTACTTCAGAAAGTTACAGAATTACGTATTCCTCACTGCTTGTTCGAAAAGAGGAGAGTCAGAACAAAACTGAATTGTGACCTGAAGGACAATGCAAACACGATCACAGCTGATAACTTGAATTCTCATCATGATCCACTAAAACCTAATCAAATTCATCTTTCTGATCATTATGCAGGCATAACAGAAATTCAAAGGCAAGATACTTACTTCACAGTGGCACTCAGAAGGAAATTTAGCTGGGACATTAACAGACTATCTGGAGCAGAGAGATAGCGATCAAACTGAGCCTAGGGGTGGGGGGCAGGGAAAAAGAATATGAGATCAACATATTAAAAACTTGCTGTTAGATGAAAATAGGTAAAAACACAGATCTCTGAAAAGTGATTACATTAAAACGGCACCTTATTTGATAAACATTTCTCTTTTTATATATTTAAGATGGAGCCTAACATACTGTACAAATGTTTAAGGCAGAACTTAATAGTCCAAACCAAATGGCTAACTTCAGCACCTCTGTCACCAAAATTTTAAGTTTCTCACTCTGAGGAGTATGGGTGAAAGGGCAAATAATGAGAATCCAGCTTCCCTAATTATCCATGTAAGTTCCCTCTGCAGATCGTGCATGTATGCATGTGCCTCTGAAGATCAGACCTGGCGGATTCAGTGCAGAGGGAATACAGTAGCCTCCAGACAGAAATCTAGTCTGTCCAAGTTAGACATGTTGCACGTTTCTTTTTACATGTTTCTTTTTACTTTTTGGCAGGGAGTCACTGCTTAATAATCTAATAAGCATTTATATTGGGGAAAAAGAAGAGCAAGGGACCTAGTTCAGGCTCCTCAAACTGCTTCTAGGCCTACTACTCCTCCCCCATGTAATACAGTGAAAAAAACTGTGGTGTTTTGATTCTAGTAGTTTGGGGAGGAAAACACTAAGAAAGAACATTACTGCTCTCTTCAACTATCTATCAGAGAAGTTGTGGATGCCCCATCCCAGATTGGATGGGGCTTTGAGCAACCTGGTCTAGTGGAAGGTGTCCCTGCCCGTGGCAGGGGGGTTGGAATGAGATGATCTTCGAGGTCCTTTCCAACCCAAACCATTCCATGATCAAATGGGTGACCATAGAGAAGATGGAGCCAGGTCTCCTCACAGGTGAAAACATGAGGAATATTACGCTAAGAAAAATTCTGATTAGATAGTAAGAGGAAAAATTCTTGCCAGGAGTGTCATCAAACACTGAACAGGTTACCCAGAAAAACTGTATAATCTCCACCTTTGGAATTACTCAATTAGGCAAGGCCCTAGGCAACTTTAGCTAATGATGGCAACCTTCCTGAACACTGGATGAATCTTATCAAACTGGTAAACCCTAAAATCCATGTCCATCCATCATATAAATGTGCAAAAAGTGGGCACAAATGACTAATGAAGTCACTCACAGTTCTCATGAAGTAACTTTTTGGGGTTATCTGCCCTCGTTTGGAAGGCAAGGGAGCTTTAGCTGAGAGAGAGGTATGGACTTTACTAGAACAGCATTTGTAAGCACATATGAACAACTTAAAAGGCTGGGACCTGGGAATCTTTCAGGTTAAGTTGGGAGGCAGTGAATCTGCCTGCAAGTACTCCCTCCACATGGTTTAAATCCTGGGAAGCCAACAGATTACGCTGATAGATGGGATTTATGCGGGTTTGATTTCAGCATACTGGGTTCCATTTTGTGTGTCGACACAAGCAGGCATTAAACAAAGTAATGAAGAAAATAAAAACAGTTGGATTCTTCCCTAACTATTCAAGTGAAATTATTATGTACCGCTATAGATAACAGTTACATACATATAATTTAAAGAGATGGTCCCCAAGCTGCAGTCTTTAAATTCCTCATTGGTCTACAAGACTATGATAAATAGAAGATATTTTAAATGCAAAATTTATAAATATTTGTAAGAACACATGCTGATCTGAGTAAACCACTGAGTGGTCTGTGCCAGAGCTCCGTCCATACAACCAGCTTGGGAATCACTGGTTTAAAACTTGAACAGAGGAAAACAGGCTACAGTGACACAATTAAGAGGGATTCAACACAAAATTTTTTAAAAGACCTTTTTTTAAAAAAAATTTCTTTTAAAAAGACCTTTGTTTCGTGGGGCTATACGTGTACTGCTGGATGAGCAGGCCTTATTTACAGTTAAAACTTTCAGAATAAAGCTAAACTTGACTAAGCAAGAAGAGTGACAGATCATATATTATTGCCTACTGAACTGTGATACTGCTATCTCTATGCAAAATAGCCTTCACACACCCTAAGAAAAAGTATCAGCTGATAATTTGTTTTAAAATTGTGCTGGTTTTGGCTGGGATAGAGTTAATTTTCTTCACAGTAGCTAGTATGGGGCTATATTTTGGATTTGTGCTGAAAACAGTGTTGATAATGCCGAGATGTTTTCGTTATTGCTGAGCAGTGCTTACACAGAGTCAAGGCCTTTTCTGCTTCTCACCCCACCCCACCAGCAAGCAGGCTGGGGGGCACAAGGAGTTGGGGGGGACACAGCTGGGACAGCTGACCCCAACTGACCCAAGGGCTATTCCAGACCATACAATGTCATGCTCAGCATGTAAAGCTGGGGGAAGGAGAAGGAAGGGGGGGATGTTCGGAGTTATGGCATGTGTCTTCCTATGCGTGACGGAGCCCTGCTCTCCTGGAGATGGCTGAGCACCTGCCTGCCCATGGGAAGCGGGGAATGAATTCCTTGTTTTGCTTTGCTTGCGTGTGCGGCTTTTGCTTTACCTGTTAAACTGTCTTTATCTTAGGCCATGAGTTTTCTCACTTTTACCCTTCCGATTCTCTCCCCCATCCCGACGCAGGGGGAGTGAGTGAGCGGCTGCGTGGTGCTTAGTTGCTGGCTGGCGGTAAACCACGACATATTGCAGCTTTCAACTTAAATATACAACTGTGACATATGCCCAGCACCTAACTGCTGAGTTTAGCTGAACTATTTGCATAAAATCAAAGCCTTAGGACTAAAATTATAAATGATAGCAGAACCTATATTTCAAAGTATACAGACAAAAAAGAGACTTTGGTGATTAAAACTAATTAGAGCTAAGTATTTGCTTTTAGCAATTTAAGATGACTCATGGGATAGCACTCTTGTAAGTAAAGTTCTATTTCTCAGGGCTTAGAAACTAATATTCTATTACTACCCATTCATAAATAATTTATGTATTTATTACTTCAAGTGGTCAAATTACTACAAATGAAGAAAGTATTCCCAGACATGTAATTTAGCTATTCTTAAAGAGTATGACTGGTTAGATGAATATCTACTACATCACATAATTAATAGTATTCCTTCCCATGTCACAGCATCACCACCTTAATATGAAATTGTAAAATGCTTACCATTGCAACCTTCAGGGACACAGAATCCATACTTGGCAAATTTGAAAGAGGACCCTAAGAATCAGTAGTCAAAGGGGGAAGGTGGAAAAAGGTCATACTAGTATATGGAAAAAGGTAAGAAATAATAAATTCTACAATCAGTTCAGTACTAAATTGTTATTTGGTCCTGCTACAGGATCTTAAATGTTTGGAAACTGAATCACTATATCAATACTGAAATGCTGTAACAGTTCATTTGTATTCTACCGCTCTCTTAAATTAAAAACTCAGAATACTGAGTTCGTAGTACATCCTTTCAAGTCCTATTCTTCCTTCTTCACCATTAAATGATAAACCTCCAAAAAAGCCTTCCACAAGGTCTAGGATAAGAATTGAACTGCAAACTGGCCACATCCCCTTGGTGTTCCAGAATTACAGGGGACAACTTCCCTCTATTCATCTTTTCCGGGACCGTGCAGAATTCAAGCCTGCTTCCCAGTAAATCTTCTGTGCTGGTATGGCATTACAATGTATACATGCTGCCTAACTCCCCAGCAAATCCTGTGATGACGTTACCTCTGTGGCCAGGCTGCTGGACAGATGTAAATGAAAATTGCTACATTCCATTAACAATCTGCCCTGGTCGATTTGAAATTGTTTTTAGAACAGGAGATAGGCTCATGAATAGGAAACCAAGCTGAGTTATTAATTAGATTATTTATACATTTATTTATTCATCTTTATACATAAAAATCTGTTGAGTTTGGGCACTTTATGCAAAATTATTGGCTGAAGAAACAACACAAAGCTCTCCACCAGAGTTCTGCTTTCTGCAGAAAACACGGTTCTTCACCTTCACAAAAGATCACAAAAGGACACAGGGACAGCTGAAGGGAAGAGGGGCTGTATTAACACCTATCACGTAACAACTGTGGTTCACAAGAAAGGATGAGCGTAAGCTCTGAATTCCAGTTTTCAGCTCACTCTAAGAAATCTCAAGTTTTCACTTTTAGAATCTCACTGTCTTGGTGTTAGAATAGCTAGAGCAATGAATAAGGACAAAAGAAGAAATTTTTTCAAATTACTACTAAACTTAACTGCCAATTTTTCACAGAAGAAAAAAAGCAGTAATTATCTAATGCATGCAGGGTATCTATCCATTCCATGTATGGTGCTATAGCATGCAACAGAAGAAACCTGAATGCTACATGCACAGTAGGTGCAATATGTTCTAGGTGTCATGGAAGTGGTATACATACTCAGTATTTGTGTTTTAAAGCCAGCTTGATGCTGACACTTTCTGAGGCATATTAAACTACCTACACAGTTATGCTGAGAACATACAGGATGTCTGTGGTGTACGGAGCCTGTCAATGGTACACAGATAAGCTGCACAGAAGGACTGTTGCATACCAAACCTGCTAGGCTTGCTGATTATACAGAGTAGGGAAAATCTGTAGTTGCAAGATGCCTTTGTCTAATAGTCCTGGTCCCATGTGAAAAATCAACAGATAGTACTGAGCTTTTGCTTTCAGAGGAAGCTTAATTTGCAAAAATATTAGTGCCAAAATTCTTCTAGTTGGCAAGTATGCAGTACCTCCTCAACACATACATTATATAAGCTTACCTGTTCTGGTTTGTGTTGCTGCAGAGAATTATATATGTAACTTAGACCAGCTCTTGTTAACACGTAGGAAGCTTGTTCATTTATAAGTGTATCTAAATGAGCTTCAATCTGAAATTTTAAGCATAAGGTATTAATAAAATGTGCATGAGAATATTAAATAGTACAAGCTCTGAGGTTAAAAGGTCTAGAAACACAAATAAGAAGAAAAAACACAAATAAGAAGGAGAGTGATCAACAAACAAGGAAAAAAACACAAATACATACAGCATAATTATTTTATCCATTTCCATCTTCCATACTACAAGGAGCCAATAATAAAAATATAGATAATTCTTTCATGTCTGACTAACAGAAGAACCTATTTTTTTTGTATTTGTAAATTCAACAGCAACAAAAATTAAGAATACCAAAGCTCTAATCTTAAAAATGCTGTATCATTTTATTTTGCTATAGTTCTTTGAAAATATGTGATAAAAATCATCCAACTCTTATTAAAAATATTGACAATAGCACGGCAGTTTTATAATAAACAAGAGACAGTCACAAGGAAAATAAAACTGAAACTAAATCATAATCAGTAATGATTTTAAATTCAATACTGATAAACATGTATGAAAAAATTAACTGAAAGAACAATAGACAATGAAATTACAGCTATCAATTTTGCTTTAGTTATCTTCATATGAAAAAAGTCATAAAGGTATTTTACATTCTTAGCATAATCTTCACTTTGCAGAGAAACCTAATCAATAAATCCAGTCACAGCAGCAGCAATCATTTTTTAGTTTGAGTAGTCTTGGAAAGGTATTTGGGTACATATACACTATTACTCCATTTTTACAGATAACTACCCCACATTTTACTTCTTTTTCTTCCAATCCTAAAGAAAAGAAAAAATTTATAATACATCAAACTCTAGTAAAATGTAAGACTTCCATGTCTGTTATTTTAAGAGTTCACCTTTTTACTTCCTAAAATTGTTTAGAAAAATGCACTTTTCTTTTTAAATCAGGAGGGAAATCTTAATATTTCAATTTGGAGATTTTAACTGTCTTAGAGAGTTCTTTTTTCTATGAAAAATGTTTCTCTTATTAAATATGCCATTCCAGCTCCACTTTAATAACCTACTTATGTATAATCTTAAAGATATTTTTCAGTCTGTTCCCGTATTTGTAAAATGTTTGAAGAAAGTAAATGGTATTAAATGCATAACCTTCAATTCTACTGCTTCTCTGAAGGATAAATCATTGCAACATTTACTGTGAAAAAGAAACTCTGATAATGGAAATTAGAAATGCCCCAGACAGTTTGGTAGGGTTGTCTGTTTGTTTGTTTCAGAGCTAAAAGGTGCTAGAAATTCTAATTAGGAGTAGAAAGTGAAAAATGGCTCACAGCCAATCTTTACTGATGCTTTCAAATAAGAAGTTGTGACTTTTTTCCAAGACCCCCCCAGCTCCAAAACCTCTCCTGAGATATATTGCAGAGATGTTCATGTAGCAAAACTATAAACGGGCAGTGCCTGTTTTCCCAAGTCAATGGTTTATAAACTACATTTCCGTTTCAAAATGGTACCACATATGAACTACTATCTTGGCACGTTAGGTGAAACCAAACGAATGAGAAAAGAAAGGTAGAAAGAAGGACTAAAGTAGTAACTTCAGCTATACTATATTCTAGTATAAACTAGATGATGATCTAGTATTAACTCTGTGACGGAATACAATCAGCCATTTGACTGTTTGAGCTTTCAACTCCCATTTACTTCTCACACAGTTTGCAGATAAATATTAGAATGGTTAGAATAACGAAAATGTTCACTGATAAAGGTTTATCTGCAATTAAACCAAACCAAACCAAATCTTCTAATCATTTTTTTGTTTGTTAAAAATGAAAGATGCTATGTACCATAAGCTCCGATACCTACTATTTGCTTATGGTCTCTGATAAGAAGCCCTCTTATCCCATTTCCCTGATTTAGAATTGACCCAAAGCCAACATTATCAAAGATAAATACATTCACATTACAACTTATAGTCTGCAAAAAACAGTAATAAGTTAATTTTCTTTTGGGGCTGTTAAAGCTTACCTGAAACTGTAACATTTCTAGACGCTTGTCAGTGAATTCAAAGAGAGCCAAAGTAGTCTTCATCATATAAAGTGAATTTACCATGAAGGTTGCCATATCAGCTGTGCCCAAATTACTAGCAGACATAGTACACATCTGTAACAACGGATCTAGCACACAAGACAGAACCTAAAATAGCAAACACACAGAAAACAGGGAGGGGAGGGAGGAAATCATGTCACGCGAGGCTTCTAAGCTCATTCTGTCTCTATCATGTATTTATTCCCCAAAGCAGAATAAAGAGAAATGAGAGTTTCCAACTGTGAAAGCAGCTTTCTACTGGATTTGTCAGCAGGTGATCAGCTACCATAGTGATGGGGAAAGTATAAAAAACTGAGAAGAACAGATTCCAACCTAGCAGGAGGAAGAGTAACCCAGATTAGATAATTGGCAATTGTGCAATCTTGAGGGTGTATTTACTTAATGGAGTAGTAATTGGATAACAGAATCTAGATACTGCATTAAGAGTAGCACTCCATACTGTACTGTAATTACCCACTTTGTTAGTCACCCTCTTATTCACATTACAAACTCGGGTTTGGTGGGAAGCTCCAAAGCGGGACCGGACAAAAAGACTAATGTTTCACCCATCTTTTGTGTACCGAGACTAACTTACACATACTTTTTTTTTTCCCTCCTCTTCCAAGCAGTCAAACATTCTTATACCTGCACAAAGTCAGCTTGACGGGCATCCAGTGGAACAACAGATGAGTCATGAGATGCTAGAACCTCCCGTAGCAAGTTAAGTGTCTGATTTAGTGCAGAGCTTGGGCCAAGATCAGGAGGTGGGAGTTCAACCTGAAGAACAAGATTATCTGTTTGTGGGGTTTTTTAATTTAATTTACAGCAAACACCATCCAATGTTAGCACAAATGCAACCAGCTAATAATAAAATTACATATAGCCATACAGAGAAGAACTTTAATTTGACACTGGACAAATCTAGCGTGTTTCAGACAATAATTGCCTGCAACTTTCAGCATAACCATTCCGTTCAGTGACAAACGAGCAAAACTGAATTTCTCCTTTCATTCAGACTATGCCTATTTTACAATCTAGAGAAACGCAAACAGTACTGGTTTTGGTAGTAAAAAAAATACATTTGCTAGATTAGGTGCCAAAGAATAGCCACATTGTTGGCACCACTGAGTTTGCTTTGAGCAGGACCTCCTGTAAACACTCCAGAACCTAGTGCAGGCAGAGCTCTGGGCTATCAGGGCCGTACTGCAACAGCTGAATGAAGTAATCTTCTTGACAAGGCTGCACAGCCCCTATCATGCTAAGTATGAGAGCTGCAGTCACAGATGCAACCGTCTTAATCCTATCAAGTTTGTACCTTAAATTACCAGTACACAAATGAACTGTGCACAGGCTAACTCAAGTACACATACATAAACTGCAACAATACTGCAAGAACTGGAATGCAGGCCTACCTCAAAGATGAGAAGTAGGAATTGCAGATGTTTAGAAAACAGAAGAAAAGTTTGTAAATCTCAGAGAAAAACACACACTTTCTGAGTCAAATTATGAAAAGTTGGAGCACCTGAAGTGGACTGAAATTCTATGCTATTTTTAACACAGGCTCACATACTTTAGCCCTTCTTTGTAACAGGCAAATACCCATTAAACACTTCATAAAACGTTTATACAATACAAAACCTAGCACAACTCTTTTTCCCAACCCACATTCCTCAGGCTCCACTCCAAACGTAGTTGCACCTTCTTATCTTCAGTGCTGCCTCAGATGGGCTTCCTGCTGCCTCCAGACCCTTCCTAGAGCCCAGGCTGCTGGCCTCGTTCCCTTCTGCCAAAAATCCTCTTCCCACCTTCCTGTACCCTGCCTGTCCACGGGCAAACACAGGTCCGGCTGGATCACGCGGGAGTAAGGAGACCCCCAGCAATACAGAGTAAGTGCGCGCTCCAAGGCATCATCTCCTCCCAGAAGGATGCAGGGAGAACTAAACTTGGCCTGGCCGGGAACTCACTCGAGGCGTCTGGGTGCAGCAGAGTGAGGCAGAGTGCACTTCTGCAACGCTCTTAAGACTCCAGCTCAACAAGGAAAGAAGGCAGTTTTGGATGGACCCCCAAGCCACAGGCAACATGCTCCATACCTTCCCAAACGAGAACTACTGATTAATAGCATAGTAACATACATGCCTGAGTCTCCAAGGAAGAAAAAAAAAAAAACAAAAAACATCAAAGGGGCAGAGGCTGATGGCCAAAGGAAGCAAGGAGGAGAGCGTAACAGGCAGTTTCGGAGTGAGCCATTTCAGAGCCTTCTGGAAATGAGTCTGCACCTAATGGACATGCCACTAGAGAAGGAAGAAACAACTCTCTCTTTGGAGCCAGGCCCAGCTTTCACACTGCGTGTGTTTTGAAACATTTGAGATATCGTACATGTCCCCACACTGTTACCAAGACAGATCAAACAAAAACTTTTTTGCATCCTTCTGAATACAAAGTGTTCCTCTATTCTCACTTTCCAAGAGACAGTATACTGAATTCAAGGAACTAATGGAAACTAAAATCTAATAGGTTCAGAGAACAGTTGTTGTTCAGCCTAAGCAGTCTTGAAAGCATAAAACAAATATTCTAGCAATGAAGTAACAGCAATTAAGAAAGAGGCACTTATTCAGTGCTGATTAGTAGTAAAGTTTACTGAAATTTACAGCACTGAGTGACTTTCTTCTTGTTTATTCTTGTTATTATTAGCATTATTGATTGTGCCCTGGACACACTGTTCTCAGGCCTGAACTGGACCGTGTTCAGGGATATTTTGGCATTAATTTGAGACTAGAGTTTGATGGGGTTTTCACTTCTAACACACACATAGACCATGGCAATGACTATTTCAGGCTTCTTTGCACAGAATTTTTGTCTCCTGAAGTAGCCGATGGTCAGAAACTTCTAAATTAGCGTCATCTTTCATTTAATCTGTTCTTTTAAAGTCTACTGTCTTCTAGATGGGAGCAAGGAACATTATGGAAGAAGAAAACAGGGCAAGGAAAAAAGGTTTAGATCATTAGATTCTATTGGGGTTAGCTTGAAATTCCTGACTACTGCAGTCGATGCAGAATTATCAGTAAGTGGAAGAAAAATTTAAGCAGTGCTATATTCATTTTGAAAATTCTAACTCTTTGCACACGAATGTAGGCTGGGGGTTTTTTCAGAATTGAAAAGGAAAATTTTAAAACAGACATATCTAATTTATAGAGCAACCTACCGACTCCAGTTCATGAGATCTAAATCACTATTCTAATAAAAAAATTGATGCCTGAAATGTTTTACGTGCACTAAAAGATTATTACAATCGATCCTATTTCCAGAAAAATAGATTTGAAATACATGCTGAATTCTACTTTTGAAGTACCTACTTAAGATGCAAGCTAGACAGGAGCTAACTAAAAAATTATCAGAGAAGTTCTGTAGCAGCTAGTTCAACAGCATTAAAACATACTCTAACACAGTATTAAGTGTCTAATCAGTTACAACCAGCAGTTCAGTCATGCAGAAATGAGGCCAACCAGCTGTTCAGCCTTTCAAAGAAAACAAGAAGAAATTCCCAATTTTTAAAATTCAATATACAAAACTGAAACAAATTCTCCTAAAATTACAACGGACACTAAAAGCTGTACATAAGGTTTAGTATAAAAGTTTGTATCTTCATTTAAAGTTCTGCGTATCAATCAGTGGGGATTAATTACTAAGCCAGTAATCTTCCTCCAAATATACAACCCAGAGCAGGCTTCTCTGTCTATGAGAGCAAGTAGCTCAAAGGCTGTCTTGAAGGACTTAAACAGCAAAGGAAAATACAGGAAAAAGAACAGGGAGTGTCAACAATCAAGAAGAGAGTGCATGTATGTTTATGTTTCCCTTTCTCATTTACGAAGAAGGTTAAATGGAAAAAAAAAAAGTGCAATTTTTGTTCCTATTAAATACAGTTAATTCTGTTAAGGACTGGAGCCGATATTAAGGAGAGCAGCTTTGTTAGAAGTTCATATGTGCACCTGCAAATACTGAAAATACTGTATAGGCAAGCAATCAAAACTATTTATATACTATCCTACTTGAACATTAGAAAGTTAATGGTACAGAAAGACATGGACATAGTGGAGTGAGTCGAGCAAAGGGCCACAAAGTTCATGAAGGGACTGGAGTATCTCCTCCACAGGAAGCTGTGTTCAGCCCAGAGAAGAGAAGGCTCAGGGGCGCTGTTATCAATGTATATAAATACCTTATGGGAGGGATACAGAAGAGGGAGACAGGCTCTTCTCAGTGGTGTCAGTGGCAGGTCAAGAGGCAATGGGCACAGATTGAAACACAGGAAAACAATTTTTTACTGTGAGGTTGGTCAAACACTGGAGACAATTGCACAGTGAGGTTGTGGAGTCTCGATCCTTGGAGACATTCAAAACTCAACTGGAACCAGTCCTGGGCAGCCTGCTGTAGCTGACACTCTTTGAGCAAGATGGTCAGACTAGATAATCTCCAGAGGTTCCAGCTGACCTCCTCCATTCTGCAATTCTGTGATACTAGTATTAAATAAAACAAGACGGTAATTTAAAACACAGAACTCCTCAGAGAAAGCCCTGCTCAGAGTGACAAACAAAAGGTTGGTGGCTTTTTGAAGGGCCTAATCAGCTTCTAACAGAGTCTTTTTGGAAACCTCACTGGCAGAGGGTGGAGACAAAGCACTACAGACATGCAACCTTGTAAAAAGGTATCTGGATATTTCATCCTGTCAGTTACAACTGGGTAGTGTCAACTACAGAAGTTCATTCTACAAATTTCACCATAGCAGCAGTCTAAGAAACTTGAGTGCACATGTACCAGAGCAGCTTCAAAGCAGCTGTCCTAAGCTCTTTTAAGCCCTGTTAAGATCCTACAGAGATCACCGTGGGTTCCACAGTAGAATGCCTAATGGCATGCTTTTCTTTTCAGCTATGAAGTTGGTCTTGAAAGAAAAGACAACATAAAAATTCTTGCTAACGTTGTTTTGTTCACATGGATCCATTCAGACCACAACATCAACCAGTACCATTTCATCTGTCCCCCATCTGGTTTCCCATAAACCTAACAGGTTTCATTCTGACAGGAACCAAATTATGAGGGAGAAGTTACAGTTATTCCCATGCTATGGTCTAATACTTCTCCAACTGACAAACTTAACAGATAATGCAATCGTAACATTTAATTTGCATACATCTACTCTAAAAAGAACAGCATTAAGGAATAACAATCCCAAAGCTTGATTTGGGGTACCCTACTAATAGTCTTCTAACAGCTCAGACAGCAGATGATAGGTTAGTTTGGCATAATATCTCTTTAGAACCCTTATGATAACTCTCATTCCATTTAATTCAATGTTTGTAATTATTCTTTCCTTTAATAATTTTCTGGAGTACTACTGAAGCCAGAGTAAGGACAGCTGTGCTTGAAACTTCCCACTCTCTAAATGTATTAGCTGGTCCAATAAAACACACTGGCATAGGTTAGCCTAACAGGCTTCTTAAAATGCCTCACCAGCAGACTTATGATTTTAAATGACAATTCTCTCAATATGAGAGAACTGAAAGAGCAGTCCATCCACTCCAGTGCATTAGGCGCTTTGAACTTTGCTTCCAGTTTCATTAGAACAGTTTCTGTTGTTCTGATAATTATTTTCATTTACTATTTTCTCCTGGATTTATGATCATCTGTAAAATGGTAATCTATACCAGGCTGTTCTTAGTTAGATCCGGACAGTAACACAAGAAGAATCCCAAATCCCTAAACATTTGATTTATTCGCACAGGGTCAAAAGAAACCTAAAAGGATACACAAGGACTGAACCGACAGTTCTCAACTGCTTTACTAGCATGGCTGCTAGACCCATGGCTGGGTCCAGGAGAGCTAAAAAGAAACAAATACAAACATGATTTTTCAGCGCAGGGACATGAATGCTGGCCAAAAAACATTCCAGTTGAACCGACAACTAGAACAAACCAATTGTTACCAGAGCTAGAAAGCACTGGCAAGACTGCCCAACACTGCCTCTGAAGGGTAAGAGCCCATACGACCATGCAAAGGAGAGACAGTGTTTGCAGTAAAAGCTGATGCACTGAACCTTCAGTGACACAGGAGAAGGGTGGTGATGCACAGCTTCTATATGATGTCAGTGTTGAGCTCTACGATGACCTGAGAATCTCAAAGCTGTGAATGGCATTTTAAACCCTGAAAACAAAATGGATTTGCAATGACTCTGTCACCAAGCTTCACATCAGGTTTCACGGAGTATTGGAGCCAAAGAGCTTCTCTTGTGTATTGCCTTTCTTTGATAACAACGGACTTACTTTCAGTCAGTATGCTGAATATTTCTGTCACATAGATTTCAGATGGTAGAGAGCTACCCAAGAAGTGTGAATGAGAACACCATAAAAACGGTTTCTCAGACTGAAGAGTCTAAAGTTGTGAGAACTGCTGACTACCTTATTTTCAGATTACAACCAGTAAAGTGCTTCTGAGCAAGCCAGTAAGTACTCTGAAGTAACCAGGGATTTCCCTGTATCATTTACACTGATGGCCTGACAACCAAGAGGGAGAATCCTGATCTGAGACTGCTTGTAAGTTTCCAAGGAGCTCCATGCTTGTGACACTCCTTATGTAATATGGGACTCTTCACAAAAATAGATGTGAAGAGGAAGCTAGTTTTTTGTCCTAGAAAGAACAGCCTCAAGTCTCAGTTTCCCATTGCGCTTCAGAAATTAATCCCAGGCAGTTTGAAGGCAATGCTCAACTCAGCATAGTCAATAACCTAGGGAATTAAATTGTCTTTGCTGATGAGGACATCAAACTACCGTCCTGTCATTCCTCCACATCCAAAGGAAGGGATCTTGAGGAGTTAGCATATTTAATGAAACCTGCTTTGTCTAAAAAAGTTCCAAACTAGCTATACTTAAGAGAAAGATTTGCTTAGATACTATTCTGGTCTATCAACTACTAGATAAACGATAGATATTAAAAAAGCATACCACAGCAAGACACAGTAACACACCAGTGTTTCTAGACAGTTCTCCCCCACTACAGCACAAGAGAATTTGAACAGGGCTAAAGAGATTCCTGTCAAGTCACAAAGTCACTGGTAATTATGACTAAGTCTTCTGGAATTTTGTAGCTGCAAACAGCAATTAAGAAAACACTTAAATTCTCTCTAAATTAAATAAAAATTGTAGAACTGATTTCCATTCAGAGTTTCTTGCTTAAGATTTTCAGATTATCAGCAGCAACTGATGACACTAAGGGAATACTATCAGTAAAATGGTGTAACTCACACAGGCTATATTCTCCACTTTCTAATGATCTAAACAAAAGAGGCACTTAAGTTTATAGAAATAAAAATATTTTTTAAGAACATCCTATTTTTATTTTAATCTATTTCCAAAGTTATTTAAATTGCCTTAAGAATCGTATCTTAACCGAAGTACTAGACAGCTGATATTCTTTTAAACAGGCTTATCAATGCCTTAAGATGCAATATATAAGCAGAAATAAGGAACCATGATTTCCAGATTGTCCAAGTGAAAAGTAATTTACTAATTTTACAAGTGAGTATTCTCTTTGTGCATAACAGGAGCAGCAACGAAGCCTTTGCAATTGCATATGTAAGCACAAAGGGTCTGTTTTCTAGTGCTTAATCTTCTCTGAAAATAAAAAAAATTCTGGAAGCAGTTGCAGTGCATACATAGTTAGCAAAAAGCTGGTAAAAAGGTTGGCATATGAAAAGAGTCCTACTAATACACAATTTTGGTCTGAACACACATTAATAAAAAGGATGATAAAAAGCAACCTTGAGATTCCTCAAAATGTAAAAGCATTGTGACATTCGTTACTAAATTAATGAAGACATATGAAAAGGCGTAAAAGCTGGTTATCTGTATATTAACACACAATAAACCAAGTAACAGGAGAATTAAATTTGTGATAAAATGGGGTCTTTATCTCATGGAAACTAATGTTTCTCTCAGTGTAATTCAGCCTATTAATTTTGTATTTTTTGTGAAGTAAAACTAATTTCAGTCATGAGGAGATAAGACATCATTCTATCAATACAGTAGTACACTCATAAAAAGAAATAACATAAGGTGCTTCAAAGGACTGTCTAAAACTCTGAGTCACAAGAACTACACATCAGTACAGTAAGACTCCTTCTCACCCATAGTTACCTCCTTGTTAACTCCTGAAGCAGACATTAATAAATAACGGTGGATGCCTCTGTTACTCACATATCTAACCCTCTTCCAAGTCTCTTTAAGCTTTTGACATCAATTATATCCTGAGGAAAGACCTTCATAGGGCACATATGCAGTGTAAAATTTCCAATGTCTCAGGTTTAACTTACAAAATGTGTTCATGAGAAAGAGCAATACTATCATCTTTTTACATTACATGGTATCCTCGGTATGCCATTCATTATTTGTAATAAGGTGCCACTGAAGGTGGCAGTGCAATCACTGCCTGCCTTCATTTAACATCAGCAAAACCAAATTCAACTCCTTTATAAAACAATGGCAGCATCTAGAGCCAGTTACATCCAGGCTGGGGGCTGGCTGAAGGGGAACTAAGAGGGTGAAGACAATTATACAACCTTCCCATAGTGACAATACAAAGAACACATGCTACAAACTGGGGGATCACAATTCCTTTATCACTCCTCCTTCTGAATTCTACTCATGTCCAAACTGAAAATGGCACATCACCCAAACCAAAAGTACAAAGATTTTTAATTATGTAAGTAGAAAAATTATGCTGGATCCTGTTTGAGTACAGATGTAAGACCCAGCAGGATAAATGCAACAGAGCTAAATACAACAGAGATGAATACAGAGCTGTCTTACAGTTTCAGGCCAAGAAAATTTCTTTTCTTAAGCACTACTTTGTTTGCACATTCTTTGTAAGTAAAGAGCAGTCATGTATTTTTGCTAAGGTCCATCACTGGTTTCTCTTCATAAAAGGAAAAAGTACACAGACTATTTTCTTTTTGCTTACATATTAAGAAATAAAATGTTTTGAGGAATTCACATACAGCTAGTGTATGCCCATAGCAAGCCATAAGCTTTATTTAATTTTTTTTGGTAAATTCATACTATTCTTGTCCATTGTATGTTTTATGAACTCAAGCTTTAACCGACCCTTGAAGAAGCATTAGTAGCAGAGGAACTACTATTCTGATGACACTGCTTTCAAATGGAAATACCCCATGACAACAATGTACTGAGTGGACTTCAGTAGTATGAACTGTGGGTGGTAGCAACTAAGGAGTCATCTATGAACGAATGAAACCACTGAAAGGAGTCACTGGGATATACGGAAGGGAAGATGAGGAACAACAACTGTTCCTTTGAGAAAGCCATTCCTCAACCCTTGCAGAAAGACAGGAAATTGGTGTAAGATGCAAGGTGTGCAGAATGAGAAAACTACTTTGAGTTCACAGAACAACACTCACCAAACTCAGAAAATCCCACTGAATGGCTGGTGAACTACAAGGCTTTGCACAAAGAACAGTTTCTGTAAAACTTCATATTTTTTGCATTTTTCTTGTAAGTTAAATACAAATAATTTAGAAATACACTTACAAAGCTTCGCTGTTTGTTTTTCGTTTTTTTTTTAACTGGAAAAAACAGTAATGTGAGGGCTTTGTTGAACTCTGGGGTTGTGCAGTAACTAGGAAAAAAGAAAGGCATTCCTTCTTGGCTTTAGGGCCTAGTCAACTCATCACAGCTCAGACAGAGATGCTGGATGAAGATCAGATCCCTAGGAAATGGAAAGGGAAGCATAGCCTAACAATTTTCTTTGACTTTGCTTAGATTTTAGAAAGGTGAGATTTAATGGGCGGATCCACCAACAGCAACATGATATGAATACAGCAGGGAAAAATTTAAAAAAAACCTATTCGTTACTGAATAATGGGAAGTTCACTGCAATGCAATTCAAAGCACTCAACAGAAAAAGAAAAGATACCAGGAAAGTGAGCTGGCTTAGGTACAGTTGTTTGGTATAACAAATGCATATTCTGTTTTTAACGGCAGCAATGTTGATGTGGTAAAACTATTTTTATAAAAGACAGAAAAGCCCAAGTTTTGTTTTTACTTAGCTTACCATTTTGGGATACACTTCATAACTTCAAGAAAGGAATTATGCACATGAGTAATTAACTACTGATCTGATGATGCATTAATACAAATTATCTAGCTCAATCAGCTGACTTTGCTATATTGCACTTAGGGAAATTTCCTAATTTTTTTGCTTCTCAAAAATATGTAAAGTGCTTAAAAAAATAAAAAAAAATATGTAAACTGCTCTGTAAACAAACACCGCTAACAACAGTATTTTAGCCGTATTTTCACAAAAAGAAAACTATTAAGAGAATTAAAACATAGACAGGAAGTTTTTAATGTAGTTCCATAGCTAAAATATAGAAACTACAAAAATTCAGTTTTAGGAAAAGTTGACATATAAAACAGCTATTCATCTAATAATCTTACTAGACAAAAGGGAAATGAAAGTGTATTTTGAAACCTGAAAGCTGTATGATTTTGAAACAAACCTTGTCCATTAGTTTACTTGCATGAAGACTCAGGCTATTAAAGAATATCTTCTTGCTCAACAAATGCATTTCTTCAATTGTTGTCAACAGTGTGGCTGCACTGTTTCCTACAATACCACTGAAAACAAAATTAAGGTTAATTAAATAATTTGAAGCAGGGGGGAACGTGACAGAGTCAGATACTTTAGACAGCATTTCAAATACAATTTGCTTCAAAGTTGAAATTTACAACAAATAATTGCAAGGAACAGTTTTCCGTATTAGCTGAGAGATTCAGTCATAAGATGACTGAGAACAAGCACTATCAACTATGTCACTAAGCAGATACTAGGTACAGGCTATCTGAAACTTTGCACAAACTTTTTAGTAGAATTCTAAAATTCACTGGATTTTTGTTTTGTTATTCTGTAAATCTACTTCTGTTATAGAAAACAGATTATGTAAACAAAAAGGCTTGATAACTATTCCGTCATACTGTCCTTTAGGGATAGTATCATCTCTCTTCTTTTTTCATTGCGATGTTATGCATCTCCAAAAATACAAGAATTCATGCCTTGCTATTCCAAGTGTCAATCTATTATACTTAGCATGAATGCCACATAAACCTTAAATGGCACTACATGACTATGCTCCTCTCACAGATATACCTTCCATCTAAAGTAAAAGCACTTTTAAGCTACAAAAATGGCAGTAAAAATTCATTGCATCGCAATAGGACTAATTTAAACTTGTAGCTTGATTTTCAGATTATAATCTTGTTGCATTTAATAGAAGATTTCTCAAATTGCATTTTCCCTTCATTAGCCAGGTGCACTTCCTCTATACAGAGGGAATTATTCAGCTGACAGAAGGTTCTTCAGTGGTCTTTAAACATTGTATCATTAGCAAGACAGAAAGCAAGAGATAAGACTACCTAAGACATTCCATTTTAACATCACATTTTCAATTGCACTAAGCTTTATAACCACTGGGAAACACAAACTTTGGAGACAGAAAAATGACAGCAAAAATATTTCAGCTTTTTTGACAATAAAATTAGGAATAGGTCTTATGTGTGTTCTACCATAGACTTGCAGTGCCATCAGAACTGAAGATTTTAAATGTAGTGGGAGCTGCCCAAGAACCACTTATCCCAGTCTGCGCAATATCTAATATCTAAATGTCTTTTCAGACAGAAAAGCTCAAGTAGTAATATTAGGGATTCAAATTCTCAGCAGTTCAGTCCAGGGCTGTGGAGGAAGATTTTTCTGCTCCTGCTGTTTCTAACCAATATAAACTACTGCAAATGCCACAATGTATAAAACCCCTGGTTCTGGCTTTTCTCCAGTTTCTGTGTTCCTGGTGGCATCTGGAAGGTTGGAAGGTGATTGCTGCACCTTCAACAGCAAGATACAGAATGAGGCAAGCACCTTCCCAATAGAAAAATGCAAGTGCATAATTAGAAAAAGTGATACCAAAACATAGTTGTTTAAGGAAGAAAAGGAAAACTGAATTTCTAGAAATAATTTAATTCTGGCATTTTCTCAAAGGGGACTTGACTTTGTCATCTTAAATGTTTTGTGTAGCTTTTTTGTATACTATTTGTATCTACACAGAACAATAAAGTTTCTGTGGCAAATTGATGCTATATTCCAAAGCAGATTCCATATGAATTGAGGAATGACAACAGATAAATGGCATCTGCTTGACATCATGCACATTTCTCCTTGATTCCATAGTACAAACTAAGCCACAAAAATACTCTTTTTGCTATATTAATCTTTATATATACAATTAAAAAAAAAGACATCTTTAACATACTTTGCAATTCTGCGTACCTGATTGTATGATGGTAGAACTTGAGAAGATTAGAAATCTTGTACAGTAAAACTGCTCCTGGCTCGGCAACAATCACCTGCTCAATTCTAACCTGCAGAATAAAGAAATGTAAGCATCCTTCAGTTCATACATTTCAAAAGCCAACCTCTATGACTTTATATGCAATATATGTCTGATTTCTGAAAAATAAATTTAACCAGAAATAAATTTAGAAAGAGAATGTCCAGTTAACTATAGCATTCTGCTTGAACCAAAGTGCTTCTTGGTTGCCAAGCCTCTGGGTAGAAAAAAAGCATGTGTATGTATTCTTAAAAAACCAAACCAAACCAAAACAAACCCCCAAACCATTTCCCTATAGATTTTTGTTGCAACTTGTTATTGAAAATTTCAAAATAATGAGATCATTTGATGGATTAATACCAGTACATACTGGAATTCTCCCCAGCACTGAATAGCAAGAATAGCTGCAAAGCTGCAAGATCCCTAAACTACAACAGCTGATCATTAGCATCATGCAGCAATTCAGAACATCCAAAGTATTAGGTGTTTTACCCAAAAGACAAAATTTCACCTGGATTAATCTCCTTCACTTAAAGGAGAGATTATATACCTCCCACTGGTATTTAATTAGATATATTTATAACTAATGACCAGCTATGTTGACTGCACCTCAAGCGGGAAATACTGGCTACACAGACCAAAACAGTGTGACTGTCTTTGTAGCTGGGACAGTTGATGTCTCGTCTCCATGGTACACACAGGGTCAATCCACTCATAAAAGGCTGCCCCAGGGTCAATCTTCGGGCACTTATGAAGCAGAGATAGACAGTGACTTATCACTGCCCTGTTCTCCCACGTGCCTGTGTGTGAAAGGGCTACACACAGATCACCAGCCACCACCCGCTCTCCCAAGTTATTTGTCCGCTGTTGAAGGGAGCACGATGTGCAGCAATGCCTTCTTGGCAGAGCCAGCTGCAGGGAGAATTAACTAAGATCATGCTTCCTCAATGCTTTCCCTTTGCATCTAAAGCAGAGACCAAAACCAAAGAATAATTTTTGACTTATTCACAATGCTCAATGCATGAAGTTAATTTCAATACTCAGGTGAATTTTGCTCTTCAATGCATATGTATATACAAAGGTATATATACAAATACCTGTCTCCAATGTTGCATAAAAGGTCATTTGCGCACGGATACTGAGTATAGTCTAGGCGTACAGCAAAAGAGAATAAGAAAGGCAGGGGAAAAAGAGGAAAATCAAAATATTGACCAAAAAAAAAAAGCAATAACTAAAAATAAAGAAAAAAATCAAGAACTAGGAAAAGACAGAATAGGCAGAAGGAGAGAAAAAAACCCAAAAGATTTTAGGGTTAGGAAACAAAAATGAGAATTAAAAAAAATAAAGTAGGAAAAGAAGCATTGCTGCTTCCCATACAGAAGACTTCACTGCACAGGAGAACCAAAATTTGCAAGTGACTAAACCAAACCTGCTCATGGAAGTCCTGGACTTACAGCTCTTACCATTTCTTAATGCTATGTGTCCTGTAGTCAGCTGACCATAAAAGACTATCTGAAGTCTACATTAAGGCATCAAAAACATTTTGTTAGTTTTGACCTCATCTTAAGTGCTACGGAAAAGATGAGGACCTTAATTTAAATTTTATAAGGTCCTCCTACTTCCATCTGAAATGAGAGGCCTGCGGTAAGATCTACTAGTGAGTACTCAAGATTCACTTGGATGCCTAAAACTCAAACCAACTATCAGTAAGAACTGTGGACAATTTATACTGCATATGAGCATAATCCTTCTTCAAAAGTAAGGAAACTGTATCATATTGCACATTCACATGGAAAGGCATAAACCAGTAAGAAAATTCTACATAATTCTGTAAGTAAAACTGCTCATGGAAATTCTATGACTAGGCTTTTATCAGGCTATTTTGTACTTCAGCATCAACTCAAAATGACAGGTTTGCAAACATCAGCAGAAATCCACTAGAAAAGCAGTATACTGTGGTGCCACACAACTACAACAAAGAGTGCTCCCCCTGAAATTAATGCAGTTATTTTTCTTATTGTGGACAATCTTCAGGAAGAACAATGAGAAGAAAAGAATTCTCCAAACTGAGCCTATTTTTGTTGTTCCTTTCAACACGATGGCTGCAATTATGTAACTGCATTGTATGAAGGCTTTTCCGCTTGGGGGTTTTGGTTTTTCTTTTTTTTTTTTTTTTTTTTTTTTTTTTTTTTTTTGCTATGGAAGATTTCCCCAGGGGAAACAGTAAGTACTGCATATTTTACGTTGGGAAGTCTAGACTGGCGGTGAATTAACATAAGTTGCATTCTATTAAAATACAGAAT
Organism: Harpia harpyja; assembly: GCF_026419915.1. NCBI lineage: Eukaryota > Metazoa > Chordata > Aves > Accipitriformes > Accipitridae > Harpia > Harpia harpyja. Next base: position 34,561,719 of record NC_068943.1, read on the forward strand.
ACAAGGGGAAGTCTTTAATTGTTCTTTTAGTTTTTTTCATTTTTATTAGCACAGTAACTAACTACCAACAATATTTGGGAGGATATTTCTACAGATAGCAGAAGTACACAAGTGTAAAGAGTTTTGCAATCAAAATGGAAGATATTCTGTACCAAACTGTACAAATCGTAAGTACTCAAATGAAGACCAAAACTCTCTCTGACTTACACAAAGGTTTGGTTCTATCCCTAATTACTTTGTTGGAATGCACAGAAATACTGAACGCAAACATCGGCATTCAGTATTAACAGAACCAAAGCATGCAAGAAGAACACAGGAAAAAAAAAAAGCTGTGGTAATAGTTTGTTTGTCTAATACGAAAGGTGTTTTTCAACAGGTCAAAAACTAAAGGGTGTGAAGGATGATCCTAATTCTACAGCAACAGGCACAAACTGAAACACAGGAGGTTCTGCCTGAACATCAGGAAACACTTTTTTACTGCGAGGGTGACTGAGCACTGGCATAAGTTGCCCAGAAAGGCTGTGGTGTCTCCATCCTTGGAGATACTCACAAGCCATCTGGACACAGTCGTGGCAACCAGCTCTAGGTGGCCCTGCTTGAGCAGGGGGGTTGGACCAGAAGATCTCCAGGGGTCCCTACCAACCTCAACCCTCCTGTGATTCTGTGACATTCTAAATGGCACACTTCCTTGATTTTTACCTCTCTTCAGACCTTATCTGTTTCTTATCAGGAACTTACATATAGTATTCAGAACCTACCTGTTAACATTTAAGACTAAGTATTTGGCAACTGGACACAGTTGTTATAGCTACAGCATCCTAAGAGAAATTTATTATAACAGTATTTAGTACAATAGATTTTTACTTTAGAAACACTTGGATTTATACACTGCACGGTCAGGCAATTATTGGTATCAGCTTCATCACCCTGATTATTTTATTTTGTGCTTATTTGAAGCACATCCAATAAATAAGACAATCAATAATTTGATGGATCATTATTAATGATTTCTATCAAATGGGTCCCCTAAACTGACTAAGGCTGTAGCTTGAAAAAAGACAACCGTGGAGGGATGCAACAAAAATACAGCAAATCAGGGTAGCATAAAGATGGTAAGTAGGAAACAATTTTTCATGGTCTCTTTCAATACAAAAGCTGGAGTTATTAACCAAAAGAAGAACAAAAGGAGCTGGCTTTTCACACAGCACGCAGTTAAACTGCACACTTCCCTGCTGCAGGATATGTTGTGAACACCAGCATTTTATGTCAACTTGACGTATTCATGCGAGAAAAATCTATTGAGGTCTATTAAATACAAAGACAGTAGCTATGGCTCAGTAAGTCCATAGTACGTCCACAAACCCGTGAGGAAACAATTCTACAGAAGTATCATGACACAACTGCATAACCTGTACACTCTTCCCTAAGCATATGCTAATGGTCACTATGAAAAACAAGGTAGTAAATTAAACTGATTTTTCATTTGACCCACTACTGCCATTCCTATATACTTATCCCAAAGCTAAATTTTTGTACATAAGCAATCCTGAACTTAGGAAAAGTAAAATGAAATCAAAATACAGATTTAGTATCCTAGTATCTCTGACTGTATGACTGTTTAAACCAGGTATCTATGAACTATGGAATCTTTAATTTTGAAGGGTTTTATGATTCTCAAAGTTGAGAATCTAATTCTTAACCAAGGGTGATGAAAATACATTGTAGAAATGGGGACAGCTGTTCTGGAAAAACATGACAGAACAATTTTTATATTTAGAATGCTAAGGAAAACAAAATACTTCACCTTCAGAGGCCTGCAGACACCTTCTGTGATGTGCCCAACTACTTCTTGAATATTTTCTTCCACACCTACAGTTAATGCAAACACATGCTAAGATTATGCAAATGTCATTCTCTTTTCTTCAAGACTATAAAACAAATAAACTCCTCCATAAGAAGCATTATGAACTGCATATTCCTTCCTCCACAAGACTAGTTTACACCTCCACTGAACTTCAAATCTAGCCACTAGGAAATAGCTGCATAACAAAACAGAGTCCTGGAGAGTCATTACCTTATGTTACACCATTGCTTCCTAGCACAACATGGTGCCTGGGGATTTCAGGGAGAAGGAGCAAGAGGAAGAATAAACGATATAGCAAGAAACTGTCACAGTAAGGCTCAATATTAGCACTTCATTAAACTAAACAGGAAAACAAAAGGCCAGTGAGATGCTCAAGGGCCAATAGTACATACCATTTTGAAAGGCCTGAACCATAAACACATGTATCTGTCAGCGTTCGGTACTGACGTGCTCATAGCATTGTTACAAATTAAATCACATATGTACCTCCACACTGCTGTATGCTGCACATTAGCAAATACTTCCTCCCCAGCAGCAATTGAAACTCATCTTTCACAGAACTATATACAAAAGAGAATATTGCCCTATCTTATCATGGAACATAAATGAATTGTTGCATGGCAACCAGTACTGTCATAAATCAATCAAACTGAAAGCAACAGATCTTCAAGCTCTCACTTCAGTAACAACTCAGAATAGATTTATGGAGAAAGCAATACTTAATTCTAATTTAAAACTTGTCAACAGGAGTTCATCTTCAGATGGGACCCATGCAATGAACAGTAAACAAACTGACTGTGACATGTGATAGAAATCAGGTGACCTGAAGCTATATTTTGCAGATCTTATTTCAGACTAAAAGAGATTACCTTTGAGAGTAAAAATTATAAAAGATCAGCGATCTGTGCCAATGTCACTTTACACCAAGATACGTGAAAAGCCACATAAGCAGAAACAACTGAATTCAGTGTGGTGGCTGTAAGAATTTCAGCATATTAAATTGGTAAGGTAATAAAAATATGTTTATGTATTTGAGTATTGATATCAAGTAAGAAAGCAAGATTACAAACCACAAGATGTATAGTCTGTTATGCAATGGCTAGCTCCCAGATACACCCTAACAATTTACACATTTCTTAGTAGGAACAGTCACACTTTACTGTTCATCAATATAACAAGCACCTAGCACATATTTGCAATAGTATATCTAGACCAGATTGACTTAAGAACAAGTTGTTGGGTATGAAAGCTTTAGCTGCAAAAATATACAAGTTCAAATACCACAGGACATGGAATTACAATTCTTGATATATGGCAGGCTTGTGCCTTCACATATATTTTCATGTCCAATTAGAATATTTTAGATTCAGCAAACAGTAAAAAGAAATATTCCAGCACAATGGGTTATATAACTGTTGCAAGTATTAGTACGTCACACTGACGTAAAAGAATTATGGAATAAACAATTCTTAGAGACCCAAAATCACTTTCAGAAAACAGTTCATTACTGAAGATACACTTCTGGCTGCCTGCTACACCACCTATCATTTTTCTCTGTGTATCCTTCTATAAGGGACAGATCTTTCTTGGACTTCGTTTGGCTTCTGCTCTCCAGCTGGGTTCCTGTAACTCCATGAAAAATGGGTTTCTACTGCATCTCTTAAACAGAATGCCTGCAATTCTCTCTTCCTTTAAAGTGTAAGGTCTCTGTAAGACTGGAAGGCTCCTGTTAGCCAGAATACCTAAGCTCCAAAGAAGAGAACCAGATGCTTTATGCTTGTCCACTACAACGCAAGATATTTAAACTTTTCTGAATGTGTTTTCAGTGCTTTTTATTAACATTTTTGGTCAGATTAATTTTAAACAGCTAACATTTGCAAGCTTAAAGTTTTAAAATTTTTTAAAAGCTATTCTTGAATGCTTGATTATGGGCTACATAGTTTGTTCTCTTCAAAGTAAAAACTGGGATGGGAACATCCAAAAATGTGGCTTGCACACAGTTTTTCCTCCACTGGGACCAAATCCACCTCTATCTCAGCCATAGCTATACATGTGGCTTTTTTTTTTCTTTTAAGAAAAGGGAAGGTTTTGTGTAGCTGCAATTTACCACGTTCTCCACAGTCCTGAAATAACACAGAGCTTATAGAAGAATTTAAACAGAAATCTGAACTCAGAACAGAGACGCCTGAATTAAAATAATAAAACCTGTTCCATCTGCAAAAAGCTACTCAAGTTGAAATTAAAGTTAAAACATTTGACTGACCTAACTTTAGACCCACAGTTAGATATCTTATCTATAGTAGTCACTTGGGCTCCCTCTATAGGGTATGGAAAAAAACCCCAAACAGTTGCGATGAAAGTCTCCAGAAATGCCTACGTTAGATCTAACTTTTGCTAGGAAGATTTGCCCTCTGGAGATGCAAATCTCCATCATTATCTGTAATGGCAAATAAACAAGATGTCCACTTTTTAAATGGCTATGTGAAATTAACCCAATCTATACTGTAGCCTGCACAACCAAACACCAGAAGACTACGACAGCACAGGGAATTCAACTTGAATCTCTCAGTACCATAGACACTGTACTCACTGATTAGCCACTACCAACTCAGGATCTGTATTTATATAAACCATATAATCTCAAGGTACTTCATAAGGCTGCACTTCCCATAAGTGGTTCTTGTTAAACCCAGTGGTATCCCATTAAGCACTGTTTGGTCTTACGGATCTTATCGCATAACCATCCCTGTCATCAAAAAAATTTCCCAAAGATGCGGAGGAGTAGTTAACAGCCAGCACCTCCCAGGCTTTGTTGCTCCCAGTATGAAGCTAAGAATCCCTCTTTACATTTCTTGAAAACTGTACAACAGTGATGGCAAACCCCTTCCTGGAGAGCTTAGGAAAACGTATTTTTGCTTCAGACAGAAATACTGAATCTCTTGTTTATACTAGTCTCTTGGGGAAAAAGTTTTGGCCCAGTGATTTTTTTGGAACATTTTTCCCTAAAAATTTAGTATCTCTGTATTCTCAAGTAGCTTACTCTGATCTATGGCTTAAATGCTCTAAATATATCTAATTATGTAGTCACAGCACCTCAGCCTGACATCCTACCAGAAGGCCAAGGGATTTAATAGTTAAATAAAGCACTGCACAAAGAGGTGTGAGAATTTCAGAACAGAATGCAGGCCTGGGCAGCAGCAGTAGCCCAGTCTACAGCAGAACCAGATACAGTACATCCTCCATGGGGCCAGCTTTTTCTGAGGGACTCCCCAATTACAGCAGAAGCATCAGACGGTCATCTACATAGAATTGCCATGTCTTTTTCTCTACCATAAAACCATCATGAGGCCTGCTTTCCTGTCTCCCTGAGATACTGTGAGTAAATAATACTAAATTCACTTCTATAGTACGCTGTAATTATAGCTAAAAAACAACAACATCTCTTCAGTTTGATTTACAGCAGTTCCTAAACAACCTCCTTGCTCATATACCGTTAATTAGGAAAGCCAATTAATACTTCCAACAGTAAGGAAAATGAGAATGCATATTCACTTTAAATCCCAGAGCAGGACTCAATTAAAACATACAGTCTGAAGAGCTCACTAGACACAGATCAAATGTAAGTTCTTACAACGAGTTTCTTAAAACTGAGTACACATGCTTAATTTATTAAATAAGCCTTTGGCTGAAGCTATGGACACAAATCATACTACAGCTTCTGCAGGATAAAGGTCTTTAAAGTATAGGTCCAATGTACTTAAAGCAGGGCAAGGGGGCTGAAGAATAAGCATGAGAATCTCTAGTTCTGTTAATGAAGGAAAGCTTTGATACTAATAAGCTTCACGTATCTATGAGCGGCCTACTTTGACCTCTGTAAACCTATATGATGTTACATGACAGAAGAAAATTTCATTTTACTTGTAGCATAGGAGGAAGAGAATTATAGGAAGAAGGAATTATATTTAAAAAATTTACTGAACAAATGAGCAAGGCCTAACAGGAATCCTCAACATACCAATAAGCAACCCTAGGACAATGTTTTCAGAGCGGTATGTATTCATATACACTACAGACAATTCTTGAACTCTCAACTACAGTCTAAAATGTCCCTTTGTAAATTTAGTGTAAATCTATTACAAGCACAGAAAAATGAGAAGAGTGCATTTTGAAATACTCTTCTTCATTAAGGGCTTTCTTCTGGCCAAATGCAACCACCAGCTACTCTGAAATTATTTCTATGAAAATCTAAGCTCAGACTCTCATAACTGAAGCCCACCCTAAGAAATTAATCACACTTTCTGACTTATCACAGATTTACTTTCTATCAGTTCCCAATTTATGTTTTAAAATCTAGTACTACCTTGAATAGTTACAAGCTTTAACATAGCTTCTAGGTGTTCTTTTTCAGAAGCTGTAGCTTGATGCAACCAGGCCAGCATGTCTCCTACGTACCTAAAGACAGAAATTTCTGTGTAAATCAGCAGTTTATGGTGTCAGGGATTCAAAGTGCCAACAGGCAAAGGAAGGATTACTTCATATACGTTCTTGCTAGTACTGTACCTCAGAGGATCGTGGGAGTGCATTTCAATAGGGCGGGGAGTACCTCCCAGACCTCCTCTAGTAAGAGCATCTATAAAGCCACGGACTACAGCACTCCTCCTAGCTGTTCCAAACTCGTCCAATGTGTACCTGTTATTGAAACATGAAAATAGGTAAAACAAAACAGTTCACCTCATCACAGTTCATGAGCTCAGCTATACAGTTAATATGAGTAACCATTTTTATAGTTCTAGAAATCTTGCATCAATGCTTCTACTATGAAGCATTCAAAACTATCTTATTTTCTTGACGACTCTAAACAGATACTAAAGATATACCTTTTCCTTGCCCCTCCCATTCCCTTGCCCCACACAAATAAATAAATAAATGAAAAATCAGCTTTTCCATTTTTGTACATATAAGCATGTATTGACAGGTCTAGGACTCCTGTCCACACGTGGTCCTGCTGACTGACAGAAGCAGCAACTTACTACACTGCCACACAAGGCTTTCTCCTTCTTCTAGGCTACCACATGATTAGTAGCAAAAAAGTTATTTTCATTTGATAGTTGTTCACTGGTTTTAATCAAATGAGTCTTAGTTAGATATTTCATGGCTGGACAATTACAGCCCATAGTGCATAACCTCAAATGGCTTGCTGGCAGTAGAGGAGGTAGCAAGAACATACACACAGTTCATTTTTGGAGCAGGCTACCTTCCTGTTGGGGCTAAAGCACGACAGCAAGTGAAGGATGGGAAATGAACACTGCTAGGATGCCTGTTACATCTGCTTCGAAACAGCATTTTTGCAAGCTATGGAACACTTTTTTTTTTTTTTTTGAAAAAACAAATTTAAGCATTTTGCACAAAACACATAAATTACAAAGGAGAGAAAGAAAATACACATGACAGTTTATTTTTCCAATATAACTGAAGAAATGCCAAAGAGTAAGCATGGTGTCACTTACCAATGACACCCAGCAGCTGAACAGATATAAAAATAATAATAATAAAAAGCATGTTACTCACTGACTGAAGTTAAATGACTACTGCATTCAGAATTAGCAGATGGGGAGAACAAAATACAAAAGAAAATAATATACTGTTTCAAATATGTTCCAAGTTCAATTAGATTTCTATTATGCTATAAAAAGTCTACGGGAACCTTCAGTTTTGCTCTTTTCAATCTACATGACTATTTGAGAGAGGGGGGAAAAAAGCACACTAAAGAATCCAGAAATTTCTGTTTAAATCTTTTTCTTCATACACTGTACTTGTTAACTCAGAGAGTAAATATCTGCAATTAAAAAAAAAAAAAGTCTAATGAAAAAAGTCTTTAATAAATTACAATTTACAAAAATTATGCAATTAAAAGTGGGAGAGATCCAGGATCTGCCGACTACCCACAGTCCAGGAGTAGCAGCATTGCAGTGAAAAATCTCAAGTGTTTGCAGAAACTACCTAAGCTTTATTTTTTCTCCCCTCCAATAAACAGCTATATAATAGATCATTAAAAATACAGCAGCGAAACAGATCTTGTAATCTTGTTATTAGTTTTGAAAACAGCATTTAATAATGATAATTCTGTTTTAAAAAGAAAAAGAAAACTACTAATTTTTCTTTTGCTCTCAGTAGAACCGGGTATAACTATTACAAAATCGTGCATCTTAAAAAATTCAGTAATAACTATTATTTACACTAGAAACACAGTATTCACTACTATGTTATTACATGTACTCATGGTAGGGGAAGAAAACAACATTTGGATTCTTTTCAACCCAGCTCCAATTTTTTAAAAACCCAGTAATGATCACTGCAGGGAGAGCAAGGAGGTGGAGAAAAGGCTTTCAAAACCAGAGAGGATGATGGAAGAGGAACACTGCTTTGCGCTATGACTCCACGTATTTTCTACGAAACAGTTTTCAATTTTTCTGTTAGAACCGGGAAATGAAAACCAAACTGCAATGTTTATTTCAGAACCCTACTGACTGCAGTTCCCAAAATCCATCCATGGTGCAATCTTTCTGCCACCTTAAGTTAACAAGACGTAAGTCAATATAAGAAAACAAGAATTTGTAGTTTTGTTTCTAAACTCCTGCCCTTCTCCATCTTACTCACTCTCCCCCAATCAAATCACAGTCTTTATCAGATGCAAGGACAGTGATTTGGAGGAAAAGTGTTTAGTCCACACAACAGTGCTTATATGTATAAAACCAACAACGATTTAAAATTACTTTCTTCTGTGATGTAATTTTTACATTTTAAACTCAGCAGTTTCTGTCCTAAAGGTATGAAGAAATTTTTGAAGGGAATAAACTAAATCTTGAGATTTAAAACGCAAAGCATCAGTAGTGCAACTTTGACAATGCTGCTGTAGCAAGTAGTTAAGCATGATAATCTATGATGAGAGACATATGACTGCATCTTCTACAGTAATGTTTATTTTTGCCTTTTTGGCAGAAGAAAAGTCCTATCTATGAAGTTCTGCCTTTGGTAATACCAGTAATGCTGTTTGTGAGAGAGGTGTCAGAAGAAAAATATAGTCTTTTTTGCAGATTCATTATAAAGTGGCCAGCTGTGGATTTATACAGAAGGAGCGCGGGGGGGGGGGGGGGGGGCGGTGTCATAAATGTTAAAAAAGCAAAACAATAGTTTTATGAATTTTGAAAGTAACATAATTTAACAAAATATTTATTACAGAAAATATAAACTATATTTATAAAGAATCCTATAAAATGTTGTGAACACCGTTGTGACTGATCCTTTGCAGCTGTGAAAGAGGGCCTGGAGGACAGAATGCAAGAAAACACTCTGCAATGCCCAGCTATGGCCCAGTGCACTACAACGCACCACATGCAAAAGCTGGGGGGCCGAGGGACACCACCTCTCCCTCACATTAACTCGCAGAACTGACTGAGCATGTCAAGATGTGCACTCTCCCTCATACTGACAGAACTTTTAAGGTCCGCTTGCACTGTGCATTTTCCCTGTTAAGAGCTCAGTGGAGATTGACAGTGTCACACACCTACACCATTGGGGTGTGTGTACACCTACACATTTGACACTCTTAAAGACAACGCTAGCCTTTGAAAGACTGCTTAGTACTCTGCTGTCCTGGATGCCTGTGGCTGAAAGTAATTTGCAGTAGTTGCAAAATGTGACGAATGCATTTTTCAAAAAAACCCCTAAAAAGCAAAGAAGCGTGAAGTACCACCTCTTCAGGTAGGGTCACCCCAATAAAAACAGTTCTTACAGTGCCACCTCGTGGTTAAGTTGTCTCTACTAACTACCATTTCATTTACATTAAGTCCCTTCAGCAAATTCTGAACAAGAACTAAACAGTAGTATATGTTATATATATGTAAATATATATATATAAAAAAGTACCCCTACGCTTTAGAGGCCCATATGTAGTAGACTGTTTTTAATAGATTACTGTACAACTCATAACGCAAGACATTCTTACTACCAGAAGCCCTTCAATAAAAGCTAATTAGCCTTCATCAATTTTTTACTTTGGGAATTTAAATGAGACAATCACATGCTTTGGACAGCATTTTTTTCTTCAGAAGAACTCTACAATGAGAGCAGAAGAAATTCACAATTCATTTAGATTAAAATAAATACAGTCTGACATTTTACTTTAATTAGAGACCAGTAAGTTGGAAAAAGTCCAATGACATTTACTGTACCATAATTATGTCAAAAAGACTTCTGAAATTTAAAGAAGTTGAAATATGATTTTTTTATATTTTTATTTTTATAAAATCTGACACAGGACTAAATTGCCACCATCTTTGGCACTGTAATTCATGCCCATCTTTAAATTGCCTAGCCTGGAAATACTCATTTCTGTTAATCACGAACATTTACTTACTTATACAGGACAGGTCTATCTTGTAAGGCTTCCATAGCTTGAGCGAGAACTGGAGAAATGTCACATGATTCTTGTGTCAAAGTCCTGCATTCATCTATAAAATATCAACACAGAAAAAAGCCCATTCTTTACACTGTAATAGCTTTTATAACAAGCTGTCAAAACAGAAAATGAGTTGAAAACTCAGAGTTTTTGATTTTGAATTGAAGCCTTCAGAATATGCTACCTGGCCTAGTTTGTGTTAATGTAATTAAATTCCCCCATAAGCAGTACTTCACTGTAAAATGGATGTCCATCACAAATGTCAACAATAATAAAAATTAAAGGAAGCTTAGTATCTGTTTGAGCCCACATACAAATGTCAAGTCATTCAACCATCAGAATTCTGTCAGGCTCCTTTGCAACAGTTTATCACATTCCAGGTAAACTATTAAGAAAAAAGGGAGCAAGTATTTAAGCAAGCTGTGGGTGTGTTTTGTTGTTTGTTTTCAGGTTTTTTTACTGTAATCACATTAACTATATAATCTTGTATATTCCATGCAAGAATGTGGAAATCATATAAACTAATCAAACATCGGCATAAAAATCATGAATTTTCATTAGGGTGAAACCACAACCATTATCTGAGGTTTCAGCATCCGCTGAAGAACAGCTAACAAGTATAATATTGCATTGCACCAGCTTTTTTTCACAAATCTTCCTCTCAGTGTCTTAGGAGAAGAGAGAAGTAATAAAAAAAATCTACATTTTACACTACCAAGGTGTTACATTGAAAACTGACACTTGGGTCCAGAGTACATATCCAAAAAAATAATCGCCTACTATCATTCAAAAGAGCATCCTGATGAAATAAGGTTGTGGGTTTTTTTCTTTTTTAAAGGCAATAAGCCACTCCTCCCACTAAACTACATCTTACTACCAAATGGTCAAAACCAACAACTTCCCTGTAACCTGCAAGAAAATGAAATGCAATACATTTAACAATTTGCTTAGACTACCAAACTGTAGTTGTTGTTCTCTGTGGAAAACCATCTAAAAATATAAATAAATAATACACTTTTACAAACAGAGATGAGATTGGTCAAAAAAGGAGAGAATCACCAATTAACTATTTGGTTCACAACAAATCTTTCAGCAAGAAGGAAAGCCAAAGCCTTGTTAATGAACCTTGGAAAGGGTTTTTGCCGAGTTCAATCCACATCAAGGAATTAAAGGAATCATCATAATAATATTCATAAACATAAAAACATTCTTAGTCCTACTTTGAGTCCATCTGTAAAGTCGCTCATAAGATGTCTCTTGCAGTAAAGCCATCTGTTCCATAATTTCCAAGCTACAAGACAAAAAGATTTTATTTGCAAATACTATTTTAGATAGTACTAGCAAAGGCATGTACAAATCAAACACACCATTATTAAAATTATGAAAATTTAAAAATGTTACTATTCTTCCTTTTTTTGTGAAATACTCTCTCCTGTATAGTCATATGAAGTAAAGAATGAGACCTTGCTGTAACTTCTGCTTTTAACTAGTAAATGGTTATCTCACACTCATTTAAGTAGCACTCACCCTGCCCTTTGCTGATTTGTCCGGAGGAGAATCTTGACATCATTGTGAATTTGCTTTACTCTTCCCAAAGCCTTGAAAAAATCCTAAATCAATTAAAAAAAGAAAAAAGAAAAAAAAAAAAAAAGCACGGTTTGAAAGCAGTAACTTCTCATTCAAATCTCTAGCACTCTATACTCCCCATATCAATTCCATATTCTTATTCCTTGCAGGTGTGTGTTGCAAGTGCTGCTTTTAAAATACAAGCCCCCTTCCACCACCTTTCATTCCACGTTAAGAGCCTTAGGAGTTTCTTCTCTCCCATTGCATCACACCTTTCTTCCACACAAATTAAAAAAAAATTAATAGCAGCAAAGATGTGTTGTTAACCTGTCTTTTATGCAGCATGTGTGTATTTTACATTTATTAGTTGACACTTTGGGGAGATGTTGAGGACATTACTATGTATGGTAATGATTTCTAAGACAAATCAAACATTTGCAGTAGATTAGACCAAGGTTTTCCAGGACAATCTTTCCTCCCTGTATAACTCAGCAGCAGCAGGAACAAAGAAAAAAAACCCTCAAGACATGGACATATGGCCAAAAAGGTTATTTTGTTACTGTTCCAGAGAGCAAGTGGAAATCCACTAACATTTTCAAACACCTCTTACTATGAAGTCATCTTTCAAACAACATGGAAGAGACTAGCTGATTCAGATGTAACTGTTACATCTTTTGTGACTTGAACACAGTTTGTCTCCGGAAAGTAGAGTTTCATTCTGGCTCAAGTCACATAAAAATATACATACTCTAAGTGAAGTAGGACACTGATTTAACCTACTGCCTTGCATCAACTGTGTTGAAGATCATGTTTATAAAAACCCAAATCGCTCTTCCTTCAGGAAAAAAAAAAAACATTAAAAAATTGCCAAAACAGAAGCCTGCCTAAAAATGCTTTAAACATACTGGTTGATTCCATCATAGGAGAAAAGCACACACATGATTTTACTCAAGTCTGCCATTTCATTAGCACAACTATGATTATGTATCAGTTACTTCTGCACATTTTTTATACAGATCAAAGTATCAAAAGGACTAATCCTCATTCTGCTGCAAACCAAGCACTGAATAAACAGCACAGCGCTGCTGTCATTGTTCCCTGCAACATGTGCTTTTTAGAAACCTGAATGTTCTTTCATGGTAATAGTTGGTACAAAAGCATACAGCAATTACTCAAGTGCACAATCATTTAACACATTCCATTTATGCTTTCATTAGCAGTGTTTATGGTTATCTGCTCCATGTCTTTAATAACGCTTTAACTGCAAACAGGATGCCTGTGGAAATGAGATAGTACATCTCAGCAGGTAGTCTACATTTAAAGTGAAGGTTTCTATGCAACTACAATAATAAAAATCTATTAAGTGTACTCAATTCTCTCATTATTCAGTTTGCTTTTACTGCAGAACAATGTGCCTTCTTACTCAAACCACAAACATATTCAAAAACTTGTTTTGAAAGGTGCCTAAAAGTGAATCAGCACCTAATATCTTCATCAACCAAATGATAATGAAGGAAAGTCTCAGCTTATATTGTTTCAAATCACTGAATATCTATATACATGCATATGCAAAATGCACACACACATGCAAAGGTAGTATTACTTATTACTGAAGTGCTCCAAATTTCTCATTTGCTTTATTTGAGTGTGATGAAGTTTTAAAATACCTTCACTGAAAGTTCAGACTTCATAAAGGTCTTTTTGAAGCGTAGAACCACATGATAGCTCATTTGCCCCTTAAACTCATTACACAAACTAGAATTTAATGTTGATTTTCTTTCTGTTACTTGAATCTTTCATCACACATTTCAAACTCCTCAGAAATTCACCATTCTGTTAAAACGTACATTCCTCCATAAAAAATTAAATTACAAACGGGTAATAAGATCTCATGTACAGTTCAGCTAGGACGCTTCTACATTTTAGTTCAGGGCAAAGCTTTTAATGTTCATTGAGCTACCTCAGTAATTGGCTCATCTTTTGTGCCTCGAAGGAGGTTCATTTCATCCGGCGTCAGTTGGAATTTTGCTATGAACGCGTCTGCAACTTGTGCTTTCATTTCTAGTCTCTGACTGTAATAAAACATGAAGAGGACATTACCTTTTTATGTTTATCTCAGATTTATTTTGCATATTCATACTTTTGGAAATATAATTAGCATTAGAAATCGGTGTTATTAAATTCTAATAGCACATTCTTGTCATCAAACACTTGAGTTGCACCTCCACATAGAATTTTCTGTTAAGCTTACATAGATTACTGAGTAAAGACAATATAAAGGTAAGTTAGCACATTTGAAAACTATTAAGTTCTTTAAAAAATATTCCTTTAGCATTTGTATCACAAGTTATCTAATCCAGATACTTTGTGCTTGTACAGTTGTAATGCTTGCAGTTATTTCCTTTCAAATTCATCAGGGAAAGAATGGGCTTTCATCTCATGTTCTCAGAGAGACACAAAAAGCTGTAGCACCCAAAATTAGAAAATTATCATTAGATAATCTACTTTTCTGTAGAACAGATCCATTTCTTCTTAAGCAACATACAGTTGGGATACAAATTTACTAATCTCACAAGCAATCAAAATGTAATGGTTAATTCTCTTGATTACCCTCCCTGAAATAAACACAGCAGGGATGTTATATGCAAACGCCATCTCGTGGGCAGCATCTTTTTGCACATGTTTTGTCACACACCTTACAATCACAGAAGGGCCCAAACAAATATAGTTCTCTTCCACAGAAGGGACTGGAATTCCTGTAGCAACAGAAAATTTGCTCAAACAGTGGTTTGAGCAGGCAGCATTCCAAGAAATAAAGACTATTTTTCAGAACATTGAGAAGACACTAATTAGTTATTTGTAGAAGAATAAGGCTCAGTTACTTTAAGACCATTTCAGCTTCCAATGTAATTATTGCAAGATAAACACACTGTTGTTATAGGGTGGTAAGACAGGCAAGTACACTTCTAATACTGACTGCGATAATCAAATTTCCTTGCAAGATCAAAGCTTGAAAAATAGGCTTTTACTTATTTACCCCTTCTCTACTATCCAGCTAGTGTCTCGACTTCATTCAGCTGAAGAAGCACAGAAAACTGGTTTCCCTTCTGTAGACATGGATGACCTTCCCATCCTGCAGTTCCGCAAACTCTATTTTAGAGATCAGATTAAATGTTTTTGCAATTGTCAGTGCTCTAGCATACTGAACAGTGAGAAGGAGGGGAATATAAAATCCAGCCGTGTTTTAACAGTAAAATTTATGAAAATCAAAGGGGAAAGCAACCCAGTACTTGTAAGTTACACAGAAGACACCTAACCAAAAAGAAAAACCAAAAATTCACATGCTTTAATACCACATCTTTAACTGGTAAGTCAGGTTTCACCAGAGTCCTACGCAGATGTGGCTATTTTGCCTTTACATTGACAGTTTTGCAATGGTTACAATCAATCTGTCTATTTAATTTTCTCTAAGCAAACTCTACAATTGCAAATTCAGGGTCTTCATGAAGCTGAATGTTTCTCAGAGACGGAACAAGAGTGATGGAGGATGATTTTGGCCAACTAAACAGGCAATGACAGCAGATGCATGCACAAAAAATTGTAGCACTTTCCAAGCAATCCGATGGTACCTCACTGCAAGTGAGGAAGAACAGGGAAGAAGTCTAAAAAGGGAGGGCTCAAGAGTGCATACACAGTTTGGAAACAAGAAAATGCAGGTACAGGAAAAAAGGAAAGGTATTTGGAAGAGAGGAAAGAGATTGAGAAGCATCGTGATGGTTTGGCAAGGAGGTGGAGTCAGTTTTCTAGCACAAGGAATGGGGCATGGGGAGAGAGAGATTTAGGAGAGAACGGAAAGTACCAAAAGACTCTGGGGGCAGAGAGGGGAGACGTGTGAGGTAATGGGTCTGAAGGGATCGAAGTTGCCCCATCTTCTCTCTTTAAATAACTTTGTCTAAATCTCTTATACGGGGGTGAAGACATGCAAGACCATCTTCAAACGTAAACAGACGTGGCACTGTTTCCAGCCCCCCGATACGCTTTTCTGACACAGAAAGTGTGGTAGACCTCAATACAGTGGAAGGAGAATGGAAGAATATCATTTTGAACACATTCAGTACATTTTCAGCAGGAAGATTAGGCAATAAAATCTGAAGAGAGGAAGTCATGATGTAACCAGCTAGAGACAGAGGAAAAAATACCAAGAGAAGCTGTCTACAAAACACACAAGAATTAACAAACAGGAGGATACTAACAAAAGAGTATTTTTAAGTAAATAGTAGGCTTGTGAGAGATCTTCTGATGACAGCTACATCATTCTCACAGCATAGATGAAAGATGAATCAGGTCTGCTCTGTAGTAATGTATTCCACCATTGCAACAATGCCCAAGACATGTTGCTTAGGCTGCCTCAGCCATCCCTGCTTGTCCCTGCCCTGCGCTGCCCTTCCCACTGTGCCAGAACTGTTGTTTATACTATCATGTAGTGAATCAGACAGGAACAAATCTGTCAGGAAAAAAAGAGAAGTTTTGGGGTTGGGGTTTTTTGGGGGTGGAGGTTATATGTATTTTCTAATTCAGTTTACCACAGTCCTGTACTAGGGGACTGTGGGGCACACTGAGCTGCCAGAGGCAAGGGGGCAATAACTACTTAGTTCATTGCTGCTATGAAACTGCTCATGAAAACTACACTTCAGAACTCTTCTGGGGTATAAAAAGAGGTCATTTCAATACTCAGTTACAACAAATAACAATAATATTTTTTATTAGGACCCTCCCCTCTCAACCCCCCCAAAAAACCTAGAGGCATATGACATAGCTACTCAAATTGAGTACCAGGCAAGAACACTTAAAAATTTCACCCAATCATGGCGCTTTCAACAGCACATTCCTGTTTCATGCCATTGTGCTGAGGAAGTCTAATCCATCAACATCATCATCGGATTTGGTTGAAACAACAGACAATGTAATTTAGTGAATTAACTTTATTTAATAGTTGCTCCGAGTCTCTCCTCTTGTGATGGAAATCTCTTTTTAATATAAAACCACAAAGCTGAAAATATTTACACTGGATTATCCCTCCCTTTAGGGAAAAGAAGGAAGGTAGGAAGGAGACTAGAGAAAGTAAACGCAAGACCTTCTTTGGTTTCAACTGAAACAAGATCTCCCATAAAAACAGGAGCAGATGAGATGTTGAGAAACTTTTCTGT
The DNA here is from genome assembly GCF_026419915.1 of Harpia harpyja. NCBI lineage: Eukaryota > Metazoa > Chordata > Aves > Accipitriformes > Accipitridae > Harpia > Harpia harpyja. The sequence goes on from NC_068943.1 coordinate 34,578,814, forward strand.
TCTTTGAACCTGTGTATCTCCTGAGTGCATAAACTTTTAAGTGCTCTTACATAAGATCTCCATTTACTATTATCTCCTGTTCCTCACATTTCTTTAATATATCCTTTCACCAAACTGGGGGCATGGGGAAGTCTGATTTTAAGAAGTGCAATATACCAGGCATAGCAGTTTTTTCAGTTTGCTTTGCAGATTTGTTAGAATTAGGGTTGCAGACTTTCAAAGAACAAGGACCAGAGTCAGGAACTGTACAAACAGCATACTTGTTGGTCCGCAATGGAATTCTGTGCCCCTTCACTCCTGGGGTTACAAAAACTAAGCATGGCAGAAGATCAATCTCTCTCCGCCTGCAAGTCCTCACTCTGCACAGTCCTCCCTCCGTTGCTTTTTTGCTGCTACAGAGAACAAAGTTCAATCAAACAACATGCTTTAAAGCCATTCCCATCCCTGGCTGCATCTTTGGCTAACACCTGCCATAACTGCTGAGCCAGTCTGCACCCCCCCAATAATTAACTTATATAAAACAGAGTCAATATATTAAACTCTAGCATACTGGCAAGTCAAAAGTTTCACGATGTAAACACAAGATAACAACCTCAAGGTGGCAGCAATGTTTCATCTATCTCTCTTAAGACAGTGATTCAGAAGTGGTGAGAAACATCTATCCTAAACCTAAAAGCATGTGTCTGAATTTTGATACGCTATTCTTTTGGGCTCTTTACAGAGGACATGGGATTTCAACAAGCTACTCATTTTCAGAACCCAGGTTAGCCACCTCTGCTTACGCAGGCTATGAAAGTTGCCTTGGTTACCAATCTGCATGAGAAAGAGATCCTACGTCCTAGATGATGGATCAGGAACAAAACATTTAAGTGCTATGTACCCTTGACTTCTACCTGGCAGTATACAGTATTAATGAGACCAGTACATTCGCATAAGTATTTAATTTTTTATACATATATATACACATATTTCCTCAGACATAACCTAATAGATATTTAACTAGAATTTAATTGATCTAATTAAAGCAGAGAAATGGATTAAAATATCACTCAAGTTTGCTATAGTTATTTCACTGTGATGAGTGCTATGCAAAACACAATGCAGGTAACAACAAAAGCTAGAGTAAGGCCATCCTACATATAACCCACAGCAGTCGGTACCTGTGCAGACTTTTGGACATTTTAAGACCCATTGGCCCTCCTGTAAACATAATAATTTCTAAATTGTGTTCTAAGCAAGTGCAGTACAGCAGAGGAAAGGCCACACTGTGCTGTTATACCAAAGTTGGGTTTTTCTTTTACTAAAGTTATCCCTGCATAAAAGAACAAAACTAACAGATCATGGGAACACTGCACAGATGCAAAGGGGGAAGTGCCAAGCACTGGTAGACTTTGGAGCTTGGGTGGGGAATGGGACTCCAACAAAGAGCAATTTCCCCAGTTTTAATCGTTACCAGGGAGACAGAATTCTTTTGCAAGAGAACTCAAAAGGCTGGGAAAACTATGCACTTCATGCACTCCTCCCTTGAGCCAAATACAAATGCACGCTGTTTGTTAGGATTATCACCTAGACAGCTCAAAAAATGAGGTGGAGGAGAAACAGGCTTTTCCAAAGTTTAATTTTATCTTGCCACCAAATAGAGCATAAAAATCTGCTAGCTTCCTTTACCTAGGACGAGTCATAGCAGCACATTCTGAAATTACTTTCAGTTTGTGGTACAAGGATTCAACACATTTTTAAAGCCTCAGAAAGATAGAGTATTTCTAACTTATAAAGAAATAACAACCATCTTTAACAGACATGTATAAATGCTTTTCAGCAGCAGCTGGAAAAATTATTTTTCTGTGATGGTTTTTGTGGAAGGCAAATATACAAGACTACATAACAAAACATCTACACATAAATAAGTGTTAGAAAACCATTCTTAAGAATAAGTACCAGGTGCAAAAACGCAGTTGTAAATGCTGAAAACAAATGGTTTTATTCTACATTTTGTCTGTCAAACACATCCTTTATTAAAGGAGAATTGAAATACTGTGAGAAGGTATTCAGTGACCAATTCCATCACAGAGTAAAATTATGAAATTTTCTCCTTAATTAAAAATAGGAAGGCACAGAGAATCATAGCAAATTGTCTAACGTTCCCACGGTACAGGAAAAGAGCAGTAATATTACAGAAGGTTTTACTGAGACATCATCTGGAGAACAGATCACAATCCTGATCATCTGTGTTCAAGAACAACAGCCTCCCATCAGACCAGAGCTAGCAGGATGACCATGGGAATGGAGAACCTAATTTATGAGAGGAGATGAAGGAAGCTCTTAAGATAAAGGACAAGATGAAAAAACAGGCAATTTATATCCAAGAATTAGATTGGAAATTAGGGAAAGGCTATTACTGGGAAGAACAAGCTTTTGAGGTAAGTGTTCCAAGAACAGCAACGCGTACAAAATGCAAAAATAATTCACTAGTTATATGCTGAACAGTTGACGAGTTTATGAAAGTCATCATGCAAATGATAGCTGGCAGGAGGAGAGCAGATTTGAACTCAGAAGGTTTCTCTTATCTGTAATCCCTACCTAAACACAGCTAGTCTGCAATGCTGCAGCCCTGCCACGTAATACATTCTGCTCTAAAAATAGGTAAAAATCAAAAAGGCTAAATCAAAATTTAAGCAACAGAGGATACTAACTGCACGGAAATGATTCAAATCTTGCCAAACAGATTACTAAAAACTAGAATAAAAAAGCTTATATGCTGTAAATAAATTCACAGAATTCAATAATTTTCTACTTACACACTGATCAGGCTTCCTATAAACATCATTGGTATGTATCTACAGAATAGTCTGGATAAGCCATTTTCACAGGCAAAACTTCACTGCAATCATGATATATATACTTACCAGGCAAATCAGTGTTTAGCAATGGTTAAGACACATGGTTTCTAACTTGTGAAGAAGTGTATTTCCAGTGAATAGATTATTTTCCATCTTGTAGAGGTGAGCTAGTTGATACTGTCGTACCAAACAGACTATCTTCAGCATATCTTTTATACAACCTGATATAAAGACATTTGAAAGGGGCCTGCCTGGTCTAGCTTCAAACTTGCCATCAAATTAAAAAATGTTGCCAAAGGCATGAAAATAACACACTGTTCTCTACATCCACCTGGAATAAAATCAGAACAAATTAGCTTAACCAGGAGCAAAAGGAGAACTAAATCAGGTAGTAGGAAAACAATAAAGAAGCAAAATCAACTTCCAGGGAAGACCATGGGCTGGCTCTCTGTTCCTGGGCTTTTCTTCTAAGACCAGCTTAGACAAACATCAGTCAGGAATGGTACCATGTAACTAATTCTGCACTTCTGATGAATGTTTCTTGACCATGCCTCATTTCATATTGATCAAGAATACTTCAAACCTCAACAGAGTACATGGTTGCCAAGTAGAAAAGCTGGCAGGAAATAAGGCTTTGCACTTTCTCTGCTGGTCATGGCTAGAATGTGACAAATGAGGCTTTTTTTTTCCCTTCAGATCCATTTTAGCTGTTTTGATGCCTGTGTGCCCGCTACCTATGCTTTACTTTGGTACAAATCAGGAAAGAAAATCAGCCTCAGAATTTCAAGCCTTCACCCTCCCCCACATGAAATTATAATTCAGTTTGGGCAATCACTGCTTTTTCTCATGAAGCATATTCACAGGAATAAATGTAATTACAAGTTTCAAAAGGTCAAGACATGAAATACATCTCATCAGTGCGAACCACCATATCACAACTTTTCTCAGCATACGCTGATGAACGCAAACCTCTGTAACCTGCTACAAATACTGCTGAACTTCCTGCATCATTTCCAAATTAACTATGACAAAAAAGATACTTCTTAAAAAAGAACAGGAAAAAAGCACTGCGAAGAGACAAGCATGAGATCTGTAGTGTAGCACTACTGAAGCAGCAGATGTTCACTAAGAAACATTTCTCCTAAGACTTTTGACCTTGTATTGAGCACAAAGGTGACAGTCAAATCATTCACTGAACTCCAAGAACTGCATTTGTTGAATTTAAATAAAGAGCAAGTCTGAATGTAATTCAACTAAAATAAATTGAAGTACACTGCTGCATTCCAAAATATATTTGGGAATCACATTTAACTGTATTTTTAAAAAGTGAAACAATCCTAGTGCTGCAGAAACTGATTTCCAGAATCAACATAAATAATAAAGACTCTGACATCAAAACACACATTTTGCTCTCTTTAAGAACACAATTAATAGAAGGTAGAACAACAGGATAATGTGTAAATGTGTTCAAGTGCACAATCTCAATGAAAGCTCTGAAACTTTAGCCTGACTCAAAAAATTTCTGTCCAAGCCATTTCCATTCCCATTCTTCTATACAGTTTTCAGAGTATGGTGGTCTTTACTCCCAGAAAACTACTTCTGACTCTCACCAATTTTCTATTTCTGTAGGCTTATTTTCTGATATCTTCCTGAGCACATACATACACTCACATAGCAGCTCTTATTTAATTTTATAAAAATTAATATTGTAACTATTGCCTTCTGGTCTCTTTCTTCAGTTGTTGGATCCACAACTGTCATTTGTGGCTAACCTCAAAACAATCTTGCACAATACCTTACCAGTAAGTGACTGGTAGAACTACTATGGAGCCAGGCTTCTGGCGTTCTGCATAGTGTTTTGGAACTGAACTGTTATTTCTCTGGTTTGGAAACTACGGAACTCCAGGACACTTGTTCCCAATGTAAGGTGAAGTAGGTTAGTATTGCAAGTAAGTTTTCTGCTTCACACGAAGAAAAAAAAAAGAACTAAACTCAGGTACAACAAGAGAACCAACAAGTGACAGAAAGCTTTTATTAAAATCTCACTTCAAGGAGCAAGATCCTTTTTCTGTCAGCCTGTTAGCCATGGTAATAAACAAACCCACATCTTTTCAAAAGCAGCAGATGTTGTTTGAAAACAAACTAATCGCCTCATTACTATACATAAAAAGCCTAATGCAACCTGAAAGCAATATTAGTTTGCTCAAGAAAATGTATAGAAATCTAGTGAAGATGCTGAAGTAGAAGTGGATTTTTAACAATTCACAGAAATTGTCTAAATTAACTACCTCAGTTTTTCTTTGTTATCAAAGTTTGTTATGAAATACATTAAAACTAACATATTCAAGACTCTACATTACTGAACAGCAATAAATTAACCTTATGTTATAGAGAGATGGGTTGAATGGTTTGGACTACTTTATTTCACACTACATGGTTCTATTACATTGTGGTAAGTCTCAATTAAAGAGAGAAGAGGAAAAAAAAAACCCTAGTTCCTATGTTAAGCAGATTCCATAAATTAAATAATGTGAAGGAAAAGTTTCCTGCTTCTAATGTACAGTCATTTTAACTAGTCTTTACAGAGAAAATAAAATGAAAACAAGCAACCTAATTGACCAAAGAAATGCACCACCTCTGACATATTCACAATAAAAAAAATGCAATTGTATTAATGGAAGATTACTTTCTTAATTTGTTATTGCATTTATGCCAAATCAGGACTAAAGCTCAGAAACTAAGTTGGAAGAAAAACAATGCTGCAAAGCAACAACCTGAGAATGCAGAAGTTTTAACTCAAATGAGACGAACATCTCATTTTCCACCCCAACTATTTAACCAAGTGTCTTAAATCACACATTTTACCAACACAGGAAGTCCCAAACAGCTCATCAGGACTACCAACAGGATACTGCAGGTGGACCACTATACCTTCAAACCACAAATCTGAGAGACCAGGATGACCAACAAAGAGTTCAGGTAAGAAGCTTAGGAAATTGAAAATCACCTTGAACTACATCTAATTATATAGGTGATAATACAACGCAAAAACGTAAGAAACCTAGCACCCACACAGAACCACTGAGAGAGTCATTCCTTTGCAAGTACCACAGAAGAGAAAGAAAACATGCAAGGATGAAAGCATAAACAAGCATTCTTACTTAAAATGTTCATCCTCATACTCAAGTTCCCGTGGCCACTCTGCCTCTTCAGGAAACTATTCTTCACTGCTATCATGCAGTTCTTGATTAAAAAAACAAAAAACAAAAAACAAACCAAAAAAACCCAAAACAAACCCCAAAACACTACACAGGTTCAAATGCCACATAGGAAAAAATTTCTGAAGAGATTTTTACATTTGCAAGGTCAAAAAATGTTGCAATCTAAGAAAATAGTTCACTCGCTATTTCAATCTTTCCTTTATTTGCTTTGTATAGCTAGGGGAATAAAGTTACAACTCCAATAAAAAAGACTTTGGCTATTGACTTTTCTTTCTCTGGTTTTGAAGTGAACATTCTGTTCTTTTAATTGCAGTTTGCTTAAACTTGATACTAATTATAACACTTTTACAAAATTTAGTTTCCACAAGAACTGACCAGGCATGAAGAAGGTTTACCCAAGCCAAAGGTTCCACCTGTCATTTACTGAAAACAGCCTTAAGACTATTGCAGAAAGACAACTAGACATCTTTGATCAAAGCCAGAGCTAACATGTATTCTTAGAAAATGAAGGGAAGTAAATAAAAAAGCTGTGAAATAAAAACTCAATTATTTGCCTAAGTGACCTTCTATCTTCATCATACTGAGTGAAGGCAGCAGCCCATTCTCCCTAAAATTTCAAATAAAAAAATTAAATATTTTTAAAAAACTAAATCCCTAATTACTGTAAATGCATGAAATGCACCTGGAAGTTTACTGTCCCCCCTGAGTTTTAGAACATTGAATCAAATCACAACATTTTCCTCCTATGAAAATATGGTCAGCTAAAGAAAATCAGATAAATGCTAAGCATAATAGAAGACCATTTTTTTTGACTAATAGCTAGCACAGCAAATCATTTACTGCAAATCAGTATTCCTGAACCTAGTTTTTAAAAATGGTTAAAAATGCTGAAAACAGATGAGGACTTAATGAAGTACTCAGTGAGATGGGCAGAGTCAAAAAAACTTTCCTTAAGAACAGTGCGAACAACTGGTTCAGCAAAATGACACAATGTATTATCTCTGCTATTATGAAAATGTTCAGTAACTATCACTGTGAAAACAAAGAACATAACGAAAAGGAAGAACATAACTAATTTTATTTTTCAGGGTAATGTTTAAAAACATACCATTACTCAGCACTGATTTAAGAACTTAACTCACAAGTACTGTGGTACATAAAACGGAATTTGTTTTTTAAAAAATATTTTGATGTTAAATTAAAAAATTACACAGAAAATTCTACTATATTAGTGCTATTGAAATACTAATTCCCATTATCCTAAACTTTAAGAGACTTCTACCTAACTTGTGTTTTCTTGTGAAAAGCCTATCATAAAATAAACAGCTGGTAGGACCACAGAGAGTAGAAATAGAAATTTGGACTGATGAAATCTGAAGACAACTCCTGTGTTTCATAATAAGAAGAGAGATATCTTTTTATAGGAAGAACTCTAAAAAATTGATTACACTCTGCAATTACTGCCTTGTTCTAGACTGACTGTTCTTGCTTTAGAGTCATTGTTTCAACTGCTCTTTTTTTTGAACGGATCCAGCTTTCATCTCTGCGTTTCAATCAGACAGTGTTTTCGGACAAGCCTCAGAAGGCAGAGAAGCCATGCCCTCCCAGTTTCACCATTTACTCCTTTGTTGGCTAAGAAACGTCACCTGTTAAGTTGAAGGAATCAGCAATTCAAGACCTGTATTTTGTCTGACTGCAGGCAAGATTTCAGCTTTTCAAGAAACCCCTTATGTTTGGTAGCAGATGCCTCTTCACGTGCCTGATGTAAATCAAAGTGATGCATCAGAACACAGTCATGTAATAAGTCAAAAGAAAAGATGACTAGAATGTCCCAAATAGAACAAAACAGCCTTCCCACTGTAGCTTTTGCTTAAAAATTTTCCTAAGTTTAGCCAGGAAAAAAGTTAACTTTGTTAATAAATGGCACTATAAGTCTTCCATAACCATCATACTGTAAGATCACAAGTATTGTTTGGCTTCTGCTAGTGGGTACTTCATGGTATACTTAAAAAAATAGCCTTTCAAAAGAGAACTTTTTCCCACATTTGCACTCTGAGGTCACACAGACCCTCAGAAGGACAGGCTACTTCCTAAGCCTTTTTTCCTCCTCACACTAGGGGGACATTCTGTCTCCTAAAGGAATTAGCAGAAAGTCTTTTAAGTAAACTATTGTGCAAGTAAGGACTATATTCTAGAAGTACTGATGTACAGTCTGCATAATCTCCTTTAATGGAATTTAAGGCCAACTAGACATGAACCACTTGAGACTGGTCTTGGTATCTTCCATGCTGCTGCAGAACAAGGAATCAAAGCAGCTTTCCTTTTCTTGAGACTACAAAAAATATGACTACTTCTCTGTCCTACTACGTCACATATTCGTATTTAAAATAACAAATTTTCTAAGACTTGACTCCTGCTCACTTACTTAAACTGTGACTTCGCCAAATCCTTCATTTTATATCAACAAGCATTATATTTTATGCAGTTATACTACATTCAACTTTTAAAATATGTAGATTACACTCTAACTTCACATTCAGACTCTCACAGGACATAATCCACTTCCTAGTGAAGTCCACAACATGAACCTACTGATTTTGAAAGCGCACCAAGAGCTATCCAAAGCCGTAATTTCTACTCGAAACCTATCACTGGAAATAATAATTCCTAATCTCCAGTGAACTGTATATAATTTTCAGAAGAAAGCTCATAAAGCAAGGATATTCATTCTTCTACACTGACAAAGCCTAAAGCTGTAAAACCAGATACCCTAGACATAAAAACAATAAAGATTACTTGATTCTGTCACAGGCTATTATCCCCTTCCCACGAATAAAAATACTGAAAAGAGCGAAATACAAATCTTTTCTTCCACAAGAGGCTGGAGAACCAAGGGAAAAAGTGGTCTGCGTTAGGCTCATTAAAGAGCACTTATGTATTCCACAGTTAAATACAGCAGAGTAGGCTATAATCCAACTTTCTGTTCCTACATACAGTCCCTCAATAAGAGAGTGATTTCCATTGGATACGAAGCATTAACAACAGCAAGAAGCCTGTGAAACTGATGAGACACTGAGTAGGTCCATACCTGTTACAAAACAGTATAACTTAGATTATCAGCTGACATTAGATAAAGCACATCCGTATTCAGCATGCTGTACCACTATAACTGATTCTCTTCCCCAAAAGGCCAATTTTTATTGCAACAAGCACCAACACATGTTCTTACCTTATTGTACCCTCTAGTAATAAACTGAGTTCAGTATTTTTATTCCAGTTGAGCTACAAACACAGACAGTGTTAAAAACAAAGTACAAATACAAAAAACCCAAAAGTCATTACTCAAAAATAAGAGTGGCATAATCAGATCTAGAAGAAAATGTCTTCAAGAAATAAATAAGGTAGTATACATACTTTTCTGCCTGGAGTTTTGTGGTTTTTACTATCAAGTCCTGCGTTTGTTCCTTTGCTGCCTAGAATACAATTAGAATTGTTAAGCATGTGAAAAATACAAACATATCAAATGTTACTACACAACCTTTAAAATACGTAATACTTTTGAAGCTTTCTGACTATAAGCTGTTTAAAGAGTGTACTCTTTGAAACAAAAGGCCTTCTTGAAATAAGTATTCATTATTCTCCCTATTTTCAGGCATGAAAAAATAACCTACCTTATCCATACATATTTTCATCTTTATATACATTTATATTCACACACAGTTGATTTTTAATTTATATTTAATACAAAGACATTATTATAAATATTAGAAACAGCTCTGATTATTTTGTTTGTCCATTGACTGTAAATTGTTTGCTGTTGCAAAATGAAAAATGAAAGAAATTCCTTTGGATGCTAAACTGCCCAGTAGCAGTGTCCATCCAGACATTTTAGACAACATGAATACAGCTCTGCTGGTCCAAGCAAGTTTAGCTCTAGAGTCCAAGAAGCTTACAGGGCTGTAAGGACCAAGAAAAATTATTAGGAAAAATTTCTTCACCGAAAGGGTTGTCAAGCACTGGAACAGGCTGCCCAGGGAAGTGGTTGAGTCACCATCCCTGGAGGTATTTAAAAGACGTGTAGATGTGGCACTTAGGGACATGGTTTAGAGGTGGACTTGGCAGTGCTAGGTTTATGGTTGGACTCAATGATCTTAAAGGTCTTTTCCAACCTAAATGATTCTGTGATTCTAAGAGCAATGCACTTAAGTTCATCACAGCCCTAAATGTTCAGTGGTGACAACGCAAGGGAATCCATGCAGAAATAATTCTGCTACAGACAGCAGCTGCATGACTAAAGGGATTGCTGCAACTGAAGTTAGAGTTCTGAAACTTATCACTCGGCAAGAAGATAAAAGACATCCAGAATTGTTGGTTTCCCACTGGATACCACCAGTGATCATTTAGGCAGAAAAATAAGATTTAACAAAAAAAAAAAATCCTGAAATCAAAATGCATTAGTATGGAATAATATTGTAAGTGAAGAGGTGGGAACAGCTGTAAAGATATTCTGTGTGAATAATGTCAAGACTGTAGTAGGTCTAAATTACAGCGTTTGCCAAAATGAAGATGCCAGTCTTGAAACCCCTGAGAGGTCTAATGCAAGTATATATGCACACTGCCACACTACATTAGTTACAATGGAAGAGCAGTCAAGGTACAGGAACGCTTTGGAAGGTGAAAGTAGGACTGCAACCACTCAAGTACAACCTCAGTCATCAGAGGGAGCCTGAGCTGTTCCATGAATATGGACAGCTGAGGTGCCAGCTGCTGAAGTTTTGTAAAGGAAACTTATGGACTAGCATGCAAATTTAATAAAAACTCAACAGAATTTACTGAACATTTAGTAGTTCCCAAACAATCTAAGATATCTTTAAGCATTTTTTTATCTTATATAAATAATAATAGATTTTTTAAATGTATTTGTATTTTAAACTTTTTTTTAATAATATTGATTTTCAATGCTTCAGCCTAACAGAGAAAGACTATTACAACAAAAGACAAGACCTGAACTATTCAGTATAGGAATCTACGAATTCTTTTTTTAGACTTTTTTTGCTCTCCTTCCTTCAGAGCTGCAGATTTTAATAAACCAAAAAGACAGAAGAAGAAATTTGCTTCCTTTCCAGTACCTTCTGGACAGAAGTACTAATTGCCAAGAAGAATGCTAACAGTAGGACAGCAGAAAGGAAGGAAAAGCAGTTTTTCTGGATCTAGGTAGATATATCAGAAAGCCAGTTTTTATTTACGTGCATTCAAATACATGCCAGATACTGTTATTATTGTATGTACATAACGAAAAAGCTTTCATCTAACCTAAACAAGGTAACTGGCAGAAAAGAGTCAGGCATGCCAGAAAAATCAGAAGGTTGATATTTGATGTTTCTGGCAAATCCAAAATAGAAATATTTTTCTCTTCCTCCCCACCTCAGTATACCAATTAAACTTTCATTATCCTTCAACCCGGCTTTATTCCATTCCAGCACTTGCCTCCTTCTCTCCCTTTCAGCCATTGCATTTATCAAATCACTGTCCTGAAATCAGACCTGACAGTACCCAGTTATTTGGATTGGATGGTATTATAAATTTACAAAATAAAAAAGGTAAAAAGCTTTTTGGCTTATCAATATATAGGTCCTTTCATATCTTGTGTTTGTTCTGCTCTTTTAGCACACTCTCCTGCCTTATATGCTATAGATAGTCCTCTTTATATCTTCTATTTGCTCTACTCTTAGTTAATTTTTGTCTTCTTATTCAGCTTGAGCACGTCCTTGCAAGTCTTCATGTCCTATTACAGATAAAATACCAAAGTATTCGACAACTGAGTGCTAGTTCATGGGCTTATTAACTTACTTTACATTCATACAGGCAAAGAAAACATGGTTTGAATTGAGACAAGTTAAGAGTTCTACAGGGCTCTAGAGGAACCCTCGTGTGGGGCACAGAACAAAACTACCTACCGACTTTAATAAAAAAAGAAATCACTGCAGGGTGGCTTTACTTGGGGGGTGGGGGGGGAGAGAAAATCACAGATGGTAGTTACATTTCATGATCTAAAGACAGAAAAGAGTAAAAATCTGCATGGACACTTGGCTCATTTCCACACCTAAGAGTTTAATCAAACAGTTCCTGAACTACACTAGGGAATACATCCCATTAACAGTGTTGAAAGAGATCTGAGACCTCCGAGGTGCATTACCCACAGCCTTCCAAAATTGAAAATTAAGTACTGCAGTGGGCTACACTGTACTTTCACACTTTCGCAACAAGTTCATCAAACTACAAGTATTCTTATAGAAATTATGTACAATGACTATGAAACCTATTCATCTAATTAGAGGGACATCTAAAGTCCACACACACACACACTAGGAAGGGAAAAAGCAACTGTTTTCACAGGATTTTTTAGTGAAGGATTCTCACTTACGTGCTATATTCAGAACAGATTTGGTTTGGCAAAACATCTACACTTCAGCATCCATAAACTTTTTAAACTCATCACTGTATTGAATATTGTACACTAAACCCAAGCCAGATTTAGTAATGCATTATAAAACACAACTTTTCTTCCCCCCCCCTAGAATATTATGGATTCAGGATTAATACAAAACAGAATTGGTTTTGTTGCAGATCAGCATTTTGAGACAATGTTATGAAACAAAACCAACAGAATGAAGATGGCACACTAGATTCGTCTCCCTCTTTGGATTACAAGATATTTTCTTATGAATATACTTGAGCTATTTATATGAACACATAACTCAACAGATGTAGTCAGTGTGAAAGGCACATGAACTTTAAATGGAAATACACAAATGTAATTAACCCTTTCATCTCACACACATCAAATCTAGTAAAATATTTTCTCTCTACTCACATACAAATGGGTATCACACTGCTGTTCCCAAAATAAGTACATTGCTGCATTCTGAATTGCAATTTGGAAGAAATGAAAATTATTTCCTCAATATATTTTCTAAGTAAGTAAAAAGAAACATTAATATCCTAAAGTAACACAATACGCAAACAATGGAAACGTCTCAGTGTCGCTGTTAATCCTCCAAAACAATGATTTATCTTTTTAAAAGAAAACAGTCACACCGCAAAAGTAAAAATATACAGAGAACATCTATTTAAAATATTACCTTCAAACGACTGGACATATCTTCACAGCAGCTGCTCATCGCTTGCACATCTTCGTTTATACTCTCAAGCTCCTAAAGAATTTCAAATAACAGTAACTGTGCTTTAAATCAGAAATGCCATGCCTAGGCCCAGCTTCATCCCACCAAAACGAGATGCCCAAGTTACAAGGAACATAGCTGCTCTAGGCTCCCTGTTAATCAATGGAGGGAACGCACCTCTAAAGATGAGCATTCACTTGGTATTTTTATCTGTTTGAAACATCACCTCTCTCTGCGCAGGATTTTCATCAAATGAAACAAATGATGAAACAATTTTACTGTAAAAGTATATTTGTCCCAGAAAGTCACAACCTCTCTTAATCCTTTTTTCTTTTTTTAAATGTTACATAGCAGTACTCTTGCAAGATAGCTAGTCACTCTGCAAAAACGCTACCTCTTTAACTTGCTTGAATATATGGACAAATTCTTCATTTATGGCTAAGCTTCGTCGTTCAATGTCTCCACGCAAGTTTCTTCGAGTGCGCAAACTGTTTTCGACAAAAAAGGTCGAGAGAGCCTTGAGTGCTTCCAGCATTTCCTAGAAAATAAAAAAAGACCTTAACTTTCCACACAGTTACAAAGAAGCAGGTTTCGTAGTCTGCAACCATCCCAAGTTCACAGCCTTACGGAAAAAAAACCCAAACCCTACTACGTGATTTTAGAGAGAAAAACCTACCTAAACACACTCCAGATCAGCTGGTAAATCACTAAAATAACTGCTGAGTCTTTCTTCTTCTTGAACGTTGTAACACACAGCTTCGTCTACTATTTTAGAATCGCTTTAATCGGTTAAGGTTACATTCGGTTAAAGCACGACCCATCCACTGCTAGAAAACGCTTAAATCAGAAAAAGCTTACGAGGTGCCCCCTGAGCTCAGCAGTACAAACCTCCCTGCGATTTGAAGGGGTCGAGCAGGAGCGCGGCACGTCGCCAGGGAAGCAAAAAGGAATTTTATCTTTAATCCGCGCTGCGAACGTCGGCCGCGGGACGGAGAGAGACGGCAGGGCTCCCTTCCCCGGGCCCCAGCCCCGCACGGCCCGTCCGGCCCGTTCCCCGCAGGGCGCTCCCCGCCCAGCAGGCCCCGGCCCCGGCCCCGGCCCGCCTCAGCCGCCGCCCGCCCCACCTTGTCGTTGTCCAGGCGAGTCTCCAGGATCTTGTTGAGCTTGCGGGACAGCGGGTTGCTGCCGGGGGCAGCCGGGAGCCCCGGAGCGGGAGGGACGGGCGGAGGCGGCGTAGCGGTGTCGGCCATGGCGGCGGCCCTCCCTGGCCGCCCCCAGACAGCGACGCGGCGGCGGCGGCGGCGGCGGCGGCAGACCGGCTCCGGCGGAAACGCGCGCCCGAGGCTTTGGTTCCGGCCCGGGGCGCAGGCCCGCGGCGGCTGGCGATGTGGGCCGAGCCCTCGGTCCCCGGTGCAGGTGGCACTGAGGGGAATACATAGAAGATTCCCGCTTGGTGATCAGAAAGAGCGTTCGCTTCCTGAGGCTGGGTAGTCATATTCGCTTCATGAAATAAATGCTTCAGTTGCGAGCATGACTAAAGAAAGAAAATAAGCGGACTCTTTATTGCACAGGCGAACGGCAACGGCAGCGAAAGCGCATCGAAGCGAGCTGGCTGCCTTGCTCTGACCGTGCAGTTACTGACACACAGGCCTTACCCCTGAGGTCTTCTCCTTGCTGCCCCAGAGCAGCAGAGCTGCCCCTGCCGCAGAGTGGAGGAGCCATGGCTTTGCCAGCCGGGGCCGTGGGGGGATCCGTGACCCCCGGGACAGCAGCGGCCGGCTCGGCCTGGCTCCCCTGGGCAGCCCAGGTGGCCTGGCCTGCGATGGGAGCTGCAGCGTGCCCCTCAGGTTGGCGTCGGGTCAAAGAGCCGCAGGAGCGCGGCCCTGCGCCCCTCTCCCCTGCCGCGGCCATGACGCGTCCCGTGCGGAGCGCAGAGCTTTTCTGTGAGCTTTTCCCAAGGACAGAAAGCAGGTATGTGGGTGGAGGTAAGATGCCACGGAGAGAAGATGACTATATACAGCACACAGCTGTTATTGAGGAAGACGAGGGTCCCGCCACGGTATTAGCTCTGAAAACAACAGCGTCTTGCACGTGCAGTTCAAAGTCTTTCCATTTGTCTGGTGGTGTGTGGATCAAAAAGCAGAGGCTCAAGCCGTAGCTTAACTCTGCAGGAGTTTGGGGACTTCACAGTGCTCTTCTGTAGGCTCTTCCCAAAAAGACCTGCAAGTGAATAGGGTAGCGTTTGCCTTTATGCCCGAGGTGGAGCACTGAACTTCTGAATGTTTTAATCCACTTATTTCTTGTCTTTTAGTTTGAGTCATTTACCTCAGGAAAAAATTATATGACCAGAGGCCCCCCCCCGCGAAATGTTAGCATGATGGTGACAGCGATAGGATATTTTTCTATTTAATTTTTATTTTTTGTTTACTTCCTCACATGGATTCTCTACATAAAAGGCCAGCTTTTCTGAACAGCCTGTCTAGTGCCTTGTTTCTACTCTTGGCTAGTCGGTAAGCAGGTTTTCAAGTATTTTCAGACACCTCATTTCTCTTCTTAGTTTCTGTTCCTGCCTCCTATTTCACTCATGTTATCTCCTCCTAGATATCTTTTACTCCTGACTAAGCTTCCCGGAGCCAGGATTTCCCTTCTTCGTGTCAGGAACCTTCTTTAGACTTAAAATGAGGAGATAAACCAGCATGCAGTCGTCCCAGGCATCAGCAATTAATATTTAAGCATGTCAGGAAAATCCTGTTATTAGATCTCCTCCCAACTATAAATTGGATGTTGTTAGCAGTTTGAAGGTTTCAAATGCTGTTAACCTGTTGGATGAGTTGGCAGAGTGAAGGCACACCTTGAAGTCTGAAAGACTTGAACATCTGAACCACAAGTGTCAGATAAGTCAAGACCATTGCCAAGTCTCATCCAGCAAGTTATACCACAAACATACAAGGAGCCACAAAGATTTTCCTCTATCGGTTGGTACATGCATTTTCTTTTGAAGCATCCAGTTCTGCTTTCAGATGCTTCTTGGTAGGTGTACATTTTTTCAAGAACGTGTTTCATGAGCCAGAATGCTTCTAGCTAACGTAACACATTGGGCTGGCAGGAACCGACAGGATTTTGAAACAGCATGTGTTTATCTGTGCATGTGTTCTCCTGGGAAAATGGGAAGAGATAATCAAGTGAGCACTTTTTAATCTCCCACAACTGAAAGAAGTATTTGTATGAGGGCACCAGGGCTTACCTTTTGTTCTTGTTTTAGGAAAATTAGATTCCCGCTCTCTTTTTCCAATATGCATAATATTGTAACTGCCAGAAGGGACTTTGATTTCAGATATCAGTTTCTGTGTATGAATGGACATTTTGTGAGTGTGTGTAATTTACTCAAGCATAAGTTCCCTTACCAAAGCTAGATACGGCAACAAAACTACAGGTGTCAGCAAAGAAATGTCTGGTATGTTTCCTCAGGAATAGACAGCAAAATAAGTGTTATCACTATGCAGCTGGTGAAAGTGTTCACAAAACACTCATTTAGTGCACTACACACAGGACCACCGTTTAGCCTGCAGAACAAGGAATGTGTGGTCTGTAGAATGCCACCTGCCATCTACATAGCCCAAGCTAATAATGCCCTTGCACTTTCAAATGCTTGGAGGTACATGTACTTTTTGAAGGCAAAGACAAAAGGTTTGTAGTAGTCACCTGAATCTGTTTCTCAAAAGGCATTATTTAGGCAGATTATTTAAAAGGCAGAATAAAACTATGGTGGATGAATAGGTTGACTGGGGTCAAAGAGGTGACTGGAGCTGCTATTTCCCTACTCTGTGGCAAAAGAGGAGCG
This sequence comes from Harpia harpyja, assembly GCF_026419915.1. NCBI lineage: Eukaryota > Metazoa > Chordata > Aves > Accipitriformes > Accipitridae > Harpia > Harpia harpyja. The sequence goes on from NC_068943.1 coordinate 34,595,897, forward strand.
ATAGAGCAGGACATAAAGGAAATGTTTTCTTAAATACAGAGCGGGAGGAATAGCCCTTGCTATGGGTGTTGTCATAGGCAAATGAGGGTAAGAAAGGAGGATTTTTGTGATGAAGGAAGAAGAAAATGTAAAAATACATTAAAAGAAGAATAATAGAAGAGATTGAGGGAGGAATAGGGAGGCAGGAAGGAAGGAAGAAAGGAAGGAAGAAAAAACAGACTAATGCAGAGCTTGCCTCAGTATGGTGCACAGAGGACATAGGAACAGGAAAGATTATGAAATCAAGTTAGGGAGTTGAAATGTCATATAATAAATGCCCATAATTAGTTGTATTTTCTTACAGTGTAATAGATAAAAATAATTTGACAATGCTACTGTTACATACAGTTTACAGGCCCTGATGGTTTCAGCTGCAGTGAAGAAGAGCACCTGCAGGAAGCTGGCTATAGTAACTTGCTGCTCAGCTATGCCATCCCTGTGAAAGTGATAATAGCCCTTTATGCTGCAGCCCCTATAGAAGATCAGGTGAGTGGAACTCAGCTCTGCCAGGCTCTCCACTGCACACAACATACCCCAAAAGAAATCCATCACTGCCTTATGTTCTTCACTAGTTCTCTGTGTTCTCAAATTTGTTCTCAAATTATTCATTGGCTTTCTCCAGCATTTTGATGTCATTTTGTGCTGTGGTTGGGCTAGAAATTCAGCTGGTAGGCAGGAGCACAGGAAAATGTTCTGTGTCTCTAAGTCAATTAGAGTTGGAGATTTTGATGGTTTATTTTCCAAGAGGTTAATATCGTAGATACTTTTCACTAGACCAAATCAGCCCATTCCTTGAGCTAACAATTTTTCAAAAGTTCAGACAGCATGGACCCCATTCTGCAAATTAAGGTATGACTCCGTGAGTGATTTGGCCAAAGGTCACCCTGACAGCAACCTGTAGTCATGTAGTGAAACCTGTCTGTGTCCCTTGAAGGTCCAGAAGAATGTACCGTCTGAAGTTTTTGGTTAGCACATACTATCTCACTTGAGGATTTATTGTCATGCCTCACAGTCAGCAGTAGTGGCTATAATATATGTGATGCTGAATCAGCCACCTAGTTGAGGAGGTGTAAAACTCCTGTTTGTTATAACTCACTGAAAAGATAACACTAGCAGTACAGTATGCACTTTAATGCATACCAAACCCATGAAATCTTCCTGTTCATCTCGTGCTAAAAAAAAACAACCATTGATTTCAAGGGAAGTACTGTGTCAGCAAAACTACTAGGGTTTGGTCTAAATATATTTGGCTCTAGAACTCTGCACAATACAGGACTTCTCTAAGGAAGTGGTCATCTAAACTACATGGCCACATCCCCAGCAAGGTCAATAGCGTTGGTCATGGCACTTCCACTCACTTCAGTGAGGGCCCAAATTTCACCCAGAAAAAAGAAACAAATGGCTTAGATGGTGGAGCCAGGAGAACTAATATCTGCTTTTGGCTGACTAACCGCATCACCTTAGTGACACTATGTCTCTGTGGCTGAGGTATAAAGCTTATCTTCCTTTGCATATGCTCATTAGTATGCCAATGAGATCTGTAATATAGGAGATTGTTGTTATCATTATAATAACAATATAGCAACGAAGAGGAAAATTTTTGCCAAAAAAAAGTAGAAGCAGGACACAAGTAACACATGATATAATGCTAATGGTGTATGCCAGACCTGCTATCCTTTCTCTTCAAGCAAGGACTGCCTATGTCCTGCTGGCAAAAAGTGTCTGGAATGTATTCTGTTTTACAGATGAAATAAAAGTAACCCAAACAACTGAATAAAAATTACAACTATTCACCATCAGGCAAAGAAACAGTACCCTTTGTAGCAGGGAACCATCTGGAGACGTGAGCCGAGTAACAACCGGACACCGATACGGTTAAAGTTGTTCTCCCTTTATTGCCCAAATAGCGTGCTTATATACCTTGTCAAGCTAAACATCAGCTGTCCACGCGCCAAAAGCTAAAATATAATTGGTTATACTATCTCTGTCCACGCGCATAAACATAGGACACAATTGGCTATACTAACTCTGTACACACGCCTAAACATAGGACACAATTGGTTATACTAACTAAAACATGCGAAACTTGTCTCAGCCTAATTGGTTAAGATAAACTGCCGAATTGAGGTTCTTCGTGCCAAGTTTCCTTTATCTTGGAATGTGCACCTGTGTTCTTCTAATTGGCATCTTTCTTTTTTTGTCTTCTTGTTTATTCTGTTCAAGGCCTTCTAAAAGCATCTGGAATACTTTTGCGACCGTTAGCTAAATATGTGTCCACAACAACCCTTCACTATGTCCTGATCTCAGCTGAGGTCAGTCTCTAGCAAAGAAAATCTAGAGAATTATACCTAAATTACTGGGCAGTGCCTTCACATCAGCCAATCAGCACAAGGCCATCTATGGGATCATGACATGGCCATGACATGGATCATGAGAAGCCAAAGGTAGATCTAATAAATCATGAGAATGATGGCATTAGAAAAAATGTCTTTTGAGTAAGTACATCAGCAGCACATGTTTTAACACAGACCATACCTGCTGCAAACTTGGCAGAGTTCCCTTTTTTGACAGCTCCTCCAGCTGCTGTATTTTAATCCAGTCCTGTGGGTCAAATATCCATGTCTTACAGATCTCAGTTGAATCTCTTAGTTTTTTCTTCCCTTGACTTTTCTGGTGAGTTTCATGTGAACAGACTGTTCACTGCGATCCCTTAATGGAAATCCAGACCACTGCCTTAAGCCCCCACAGCTAGTGATGAACCATGACCCTTCTTCACCAAAATGCCTGCATAGCTTAGGCAATTCTTGTCATCCCCAGAACCCAACCACTATGGTCGCTTTGTGTTAACAGTTCAAGTCACTGAAGACGCATGATAAATGTAGCATATATTGCTGCCATTCAGGATTCATACAGGATTCCAAGATAGTATTACTCCGCTTGGCAGGACAAGAGATGCATAAATATAGACACGGTAATAAAATGTAGAATGAAGTGCATTTTTGCAGCCTTTTCCATTTCATTTTCTCTATTGTGTTGACTGGCTGGTCTCTGTTTTGAAGCCTATTTTTCTTTTCCAAAGCTCCTTTTAAACTCCTGTTGTATAACTTCTGCCCTCTTGCTCTTTTTGCTTCTACCCACACACACACTTCTGCAACGCAGGCAGGGTAGTATGACTGGCTCCTCTCAGCTCCAGCTAATTTCTTTACCATAGTCACTATCCAAAGTACAGTCTTCAGTGTTAATAACTGCTATACTGGATCTGATAGCTGTTCCTTGGGTTGTAGTTTCATAAGATGATAGACTTCTCACCTTGCTAACCCAGCAAATCCTGCACAAATGTTCATATAGGCACAGGAGGCACAGGAGTATATAGCAAGGGACACTTGGGGGATAGAACTTCCCTTATAAATGGCAGCTAACAATTTTGTCAGGCAAAAGTGAATCTGGAACCATGAGGGCACAAGGAACTCTTGAGGGGACAACGAACAGTGTGGCATAAGGGTAAAAGTAGGGCAGCTTGACCACAAAAGCCATCTTCTTGTGAAACTGCACCTTAGGGATGTTATTAATGCAAGTCACATAAAAATACTGACAATCATGGCGATTTTCATAGCAGCATTACATCAACCTAATTTTACAGGTATGAGTGTCATGAACAGGTTTCCCTAGTGCTCATAACAACTCTGTTTGGGTGAATTTAATGGAACTCTATTGCTACAGCAGGAAAAGTAAAAGTTTCCAAAATGCCAGAAGTCACACTCTCTGACATCTGCCAGGAGGGAAGCAAAACAACATCTCAGCAACTCCAGTGTGGAGCTACCTGTTATATCTGGATTTGATTCCCTCTGTAAAGTTGACTCAGAAGTGTTCTTCTGGCTTGCCTCAACCATTCATCTTTGTGTGTCAGCTCATGCAGCCCTTCCAAAGCCTTGGTGAGATGCCATCACCCTCAGAGATGCTGGAGAGCTGCAGCGGATAAAAATAACTTATTAGTTAGTGGCTGACACTGGTCGCAGTCACTGCAGATGAGTTGCAAACAATTTCTCTGCAAAGATCTGCTCACCTCCAGAAGAAATATGTTTAAGCCTGCAGATTCTTGCTACAATTATCTGCCAATCCTTTCTGGTGGTCATTTCTGCTTTCATGGCATTATTACAGGACTGGCATTGTCATGACTGACGCACTGGAAGCCAATAACTATGTCCCCAAGGGAAGGCAAAGGTCGTAGGAAGCAACCTTGTTTCTAAACTTTGGCATCTCTGGTGAATATTTATCCATTTGCAATCTGAAATAGTGAGGCCGGAATGAGTCTGGGCAGCTTTGCCAAGAACGGGCAGGGTGGCAGTGACCTAGTCTGTCCCAGGCCTGCCGGCTGGCTGCAGGACAACAGGCAGGAGCACGGTGATGGGCTTTGAAATGCAGGGGGAGGACAGCTCAGCCTTGCCACCCTGGGTGATGGAGCTGTCAGGTGGCTGGATAGTACTGATGTCATCACTCTGTGATTACATTGGAAGGAAAAAGCGTTGTGCATTTTCCTGCTCAGATGAGGGTTTTGCCAATGCAGGAGTTCAGTATCAGCATCTACTGCAGCCGAGTAGGTCGGTTCGGCTGGCGTACAGCACGGCGTCAACAGCTTTGCGAAGCACTCGCATTCCCTGGCAGGAGCTCAAGGAGCATTTCCAGCAGCCTCCAATTACAGTATTAATTACAAGAGACTATCAAGTTCCCCAGAATAGGCCCAAGCTTCCTTTTGCATGCAAACTAGCAAGGACTTTCTTGTCCATGCAGGTAGGGCTGTCTTCAGAATATCATCAGCCTGTTTATACATCACCCATCACTGTCAACTTCCTTAAACAATGACACCTTAAAACATTGTTGTGCATGCAGAGCACATGCCTTTCAAAAAGCAAATGTCAAGTTGAATGAACTGCCAATCTGGAGGTTTTGAAAGGGTATTTTAATGTTAATTTTGGTGATTAGTGGCTTCTTTCTACTTCTGTCCCATACATGGCCTTTTATGTGATAAAGTCTAGAGTTCTAATAATACAGGCACAATAACACCTTGAAGAGAAGCATCAGGTGCCTTACCCAGATTGCAGATTGCAGCACTAACTGGCAGAAATTAGCAGATTGTCTTCAAGCGATATTTGTGCCTCACTGCGAGAAAGATTATGGCAAGAAATGCCCATGCTGACATGGAGCTAGGCTTTCCTTTCACTAGTCAAAAAGCAGGTTATTTTGCTGCTTTACTAGTGGTGTGATTGCTGATCCACTGCTGATACAGGAAGCTCTGAATATTAAGTGGCCTGAATCTCTTCTTACTCTCTTCAACTTTGGTACCTGAAGACTTGAAGACAAAATTAAGTACTTATGGTGGGATACAGCTTACCGGTCTTCTACTATCTCAAAGTCAGAGGTGAAGTCCAGAGCTAACCATGCTATCAGAGGAGTGAAAGAAAGGCACTTTCAGAAGGCAATTCATCCTGAGATTTCTACCTAGTCCTCTCCACTGGCTGCATAGAAAACTTGTGTGATGGACCATTGGCTAGACAGTGAATGTTTTTTTACCCCTGTTGGTCTGACTGTGACTTTTGATTCTCCGCAAATAATACTAAGAATGTGCCCCAGCTTCAGTCCTGCGGAAACGAAATAACTGTGTCTGAATGCTGGTGTAAGCCCAGACTCTCCTTATACTCATGGGTAAGGGGGTAAAAAACCCAGGATGTTTGATTTTACAATTAATTAAATAAAATGTTTTATTTTCACAGTAAAACAATCCACTTGTTGCCTGTAGGCATGTGACATATCATCCAGACGCATATCATTTTGGGTGACATATCATGGACTTGCCAGTTGCAAAGGTAGAACTGCCCAAGGGCTAGTTTAATTTTTGCACCTGAATCAGAAAAACTTTTAGGTTTTCATTCATAAATCAATGGTGCAGTCTAGTTCATAGCTGCTTCTTCTGTCTCCTCTTCTTCTGCGTCTCCTTTCTTTATTCATTTTGTCACCTCCTCTCCATCTTCCCATGCAAATCCATCTCTCAGAGGTACGTGTTTCACTCTATCAGACATACGCCTACTTGGGATGCATTACTCACCTCCTCAGATACCAATATTAATCAAATTTTCTTTTAGCATGATGGGGTTTGTACAATTTCTATTATCAGTAGCAGAGATATTATGCCAGCACACCACCACGGGGATATCGGCTTGGGTCCGATTCATTGAAATGAATAGTTGTTTTACGAGAAACTTGAGCGTGAGCAGGAATATGTGTATTAAGCTCCATTCTCCAAAGTGTCGGGCACTGGCTCGAAGATGTGCTGAAGTGCTTGGTGATTCATGGCCAGAGTTTCTGTGTTTTACAAGGTTGAGCCAAAGTTCCTTTCTTTTTTCAGTCACTGAAGTTAACAGAAGCACACACGGATGGGTATTGCAGCGTATATTAATTTCAGCTGAAGAAACAAGATGGTTGCGAAGAAAGAGGAAAGACAACTCTCACTGCCTCAATCAGAGAGGAAGGATGCATTGACTTCCTGAATTTGGAAGGAGAGAATAAGAATTAATTCCCTCCTCATCGCTGTCGCAGCCCCATTCTGCCTTGTTTTCCTCCAGATGGTTAAAGGGCCGAGCGATGGGCAGTTCTTTAATATGCAGAGCCACCACGGCCCTGTCTTCTCAAAGGTGAAAGTGGCTTAGCAAATATCTAGCTTCTCTAAGAACAGCTTATGGTGTATATTTGAGTGAAGGATTTTTTGGAAAAAAAAAAAAAAAGAGTCCTTGGTTTAATGGGTAATTTCCTTTGAAAATGGTAAACTGCAAATTAAATGGCAAAAAGCAATTAATTATTGAAATTATAATATCCTTGTAAAGGTTAAGAGGTAATATAAATGAAGTTCCTGTGAGCACATTAATGAAATTACTATCTTCCCCCTTAAAAGTGGCAACTGTAACGACCTTGCTAATTAGCTTTTTCATCGCGAAAAGGAATATTGAAATATGTAGTTATATTGCAGAAGCACAATCTATGACTAGGTTATTTTGCTACAACATAATATAGAGAGAACCCTTTTACATGCAGTTGAGAGCTCTTCCCAGAGCACGCAGCTTTTGGTGGAAGCAGGAAACAATGCATCTGAATGACATAGGAAGAACAACTTGTAATTTGGAAGGATAACACGGGCCAAAGCAAAAGGTTAACACAGACACAGAGACCAAGATACACCTCTCTTCAGCTTGCTGCAGCTTCGTTGTGAGCACAACGCATGGCCAGAACATGATTCAACCCACTGTGGCTGAATAGGTGCCTATCGCTCCCCACTCACAGTGCAGGGCAGGTAGCTTGGGCTCTGCAGTCCAATCTGGGTCTCAGGTACTCCCTGCCACAGTATTTTTAATATGTGGAGGTATAGGTATCTATGTATAATACATAAATGCATACCCATGTAGGTATATGAATGCTAGATATGTACTGGATTTCCTACGGACAAGCCTTTTAGAGAGCTTTAAAAAAATGAGCTTGGTTCTTCCCCTACTGAGAACATGTTTCAGATAGACCGGGAAGTGGGTACTGTTTGGGTTTCAGCTGACAAGAGTTGGCATTACAGTTTTTCCGTGAATGAATCTGTGAGTTATTTCAGAGGTTCCAGCTTCATGGAGTGCCTGAGATCTGTACGAACCTCAGGGTATGATGGGGAGGATATGAGCTTCCACTTGTAAAATGAATTGGCCTTTGTCCCCAACAAGAGGATTTTCAGCTTTCCCTTCTAAAAACCCCAGAAATCATTAGCCTCATCCTTGGGAATGTGATCAGATACGGTGACCTAGATGCAAACAATTGCTAGAGCTCAGGGAGAGGCAGCTCAGCTCCAGTTCTGCAGCAAAAGGCCGGGGGGAGGAACACGACGGTGCCTTGCATCCCGTTCACAGATACACACGGTTTACGCAATCTGTGCCGCTAAAGTCAACATCGCATGTTCTGCAAATGCACCTCATGAACCTCAAGATAGCGGCACAGGGTGGTTACGAATCGCACAGGTTTTGCGGAGAACAGAAGCAAGCTCTGCTCTCCGCCCCCACTTCTCACACACGCGCCCTTCTCCCTCTGCAGCCCGCATCAAACGCTTCAGGGGGGGCAAGGACTAAACCTGTCCCTGCTCCCCGCCGCCACGGCGTGCCCCTGCCGCCACGCCAGCCAGCCTCACCGCCGAGCAGCACAGAGCTCTGCTCCCCCTCTGCCGCGACGAGCGCACCACGGGCCTGCCACCTCTCTGACCACCTGGGACTCGCACGCTGCTGGCCCCGATTTTAAAACGTGACTCTCAGCTGAAAGCCAGTCCCCAACTGAGGCTCTAAATCAAAAAGAAAAATCTTCTTACTGTTGCATGCGTTGTTCAACAATCTCGTTTCTCCAAACAGGCATGCCACGAAGCACAAGAAAACACCATGGCAAGGCCTGCTCTTTGTACATTCCCCACATCTTTCTTTAACAGCATCTAGGGAAGATAGACAGATGTTCCCCTGGTAAACAAGATGCCACGATTAAATTATTTGCTTTGGGGGTCTACATGCACAGAAAACACTCTGCCAGTAGGCGAGCATTTCTTACTGGGAAATTCCTCGTTCATCATCCAGACATTCCTTACTTTTCAAAGTCCACTTGGGAACAGTGGAAATTTAGCATGGAAATCATCCACGTTTTTCCTGAGTTTGTGCAGGACTAAGCCAGCTTCCTGTCGAAGGAGGACAGGTCTGGGACCTGTCATCCCCGAGCTAGCTTGATTTGCTGTGGCTGCTATTTTAGAGCCTTGCAAAATGCAGACTACCTGGTGGCTTTTATGTAATAGATGATAAGTAATAACTTTGTAAAGATGAAACAACATAAGGACGGTTTATGGCAAATAAGAAAGGATGCTTCCCTTTTTTGTTTTACATGTTATTTGTATGTGCGTCCAGAAATTGAAAGACTGATGTTAGCAACAACAGCATTCTATCTAGTAAGACAACTGTCCTTCAGAAATGTGTTCTGTTCATGAACTGCCAGTAATAGGATTTATAAAGTTTCCCACCATGAGAACCAGCATAAAAATAAGTACTAATCATAATATAGTATTGGAATGGAAGTGGAGAGAGGATCTTTTGTTTAGGGCTGTTTTTAGGCCAGGATTCAGGTTTAGATGTGACAGCCCAAAATCTCAGGAGTCTAGCTCCACCCACAGTAGAAAACATGCAATGTGTTTGACTTGGAAGAGACACCATATGGATGTGTTAGGATCTAGTGACTTGAATTGGTTTTCTTACCTTCCTCTGAGAAATTTGAGGGTATTAGACTTGGGGTTCTCTTTTTATGCCTGTTTAGTTGATGTTTTTTTCCCAGCTGCTGGGGACTGGACATAATTTCAGGCAAATATATTAATTATCAGATAATTTCCCTAACAGTACTTGTCTGTTTGGTTGTTAGTGACTGTATTTGAATAATTGGGTTGACTTTCTGTTGCTCCCAGTACATAACCTCAAGTCTATTGTTGTGCCTACACCTTTCTTTTTCATTTAAAATCAAGTACAGACACGACCTGAAGATCCAGTTTTGTAAGATGCTCGGAACCATGTCGGCATGATCACTCTCCTGCAGACCACACAAGAGAAAACCAGATGGTGGCCTGCAAGATAAAAACGCCTTGTTTCTTTTTCTTGTCAAAGACTTAAGAATGAGATGGAGGTTCGCTAGCTGCTTCATTTTCTTCGGGGTTCAGGAACATATGTACTCCCCTATGGCATTTTATATGACAGTGGATTGTCTTACAGGATACGCTGTAATGAAAGAGTCTGTGACCAAGCCTGTGATGTGTATATTAGCTGGGATTGATTTAGGTACAGTGACAGGATTTTCTCTCTTTTTTCTGCTGTGCTGATTAGCTCCATTGAGTCTGTAGGGCCCCAGCTGTAACAGCAGCTTAATCAATGGATCGGGGAGAAGAGAAATGGTAAAATCTATAAGCATATTTTCCCATCTCCCTGCTAGGGTAGTTTTCTTGGCAGCGTATTTGTGGGTGTTTGATCCAGTCTGACTTCCAGTTGTTCCAGCAGTGGGGAATCCGCGGCTCAGGTTCCCTTGACCAACTCTGAAGCTTTCTCAAAAGCGGATTCTCTTAAATTTCAAAACACCAGAACCAATTTTAAAACCAGCTGCTATTTCAGTATAGACAAGACCCTGGGGACCACAACTTTTGTTATCGCTCTGCTCTGAGGAGGTCTCTCTGCTTTTGTGGTTACAGGAGAGACTGCGGATCCTGAAGCACCATGTAATAACTCCCTTTTTCTTTCAGACAGGTTAGATGTGGATTGAAATCTTTCAGCTAACTTTCCCAGTAAAAATACTTCTAAGCACAATGTTCCCTGAAAGGGGCAGCAAATGTTGATACAGTTGAAGCATGTTGAGTTGTAAACACTAGGAAACAAATTGAATAAGAATTTGGATGTTAACTTATACACACAATGTGTTTAATTTGTTTCTAATCAAAACAAAACTTCTTCTCTGACAGAAAATGGATTGAGAAATGAAGCTTATTTCCCTACGAGTGACTAAGTCATGCATCCAGCTTGCAGGGGCATTCAGAGACAGTTGGCAAGATAAGATGCTTCAGGAGAGATGCAGAATTCAGCGTACAGTTTACATGAGGGAATGCAGAATGGCAGCAGCTCAGGGAGTGAATGTAAAGGCCATATAAGGGAAGTAAATGAACTGCTGTAGAGATGCCATCAGCAAAGCAAACACTGACTTGGGGACCTTGGCATATACCACGGAAGAGATAAATTGCATGAATAAATGCATACTTCTTTGCTTCTCCCTAGGTTTACAAAGCCAGTTTTAACTGAGAAACTGTTTACATGTGTGAAACAGAAGTTTTCCACAGCCATTTTAATGCCAAGCAATTTCTACCCATGCCTGATCCCAACGCATGCGTAATTTAGACACATTTATCACAGTTTCATTTTAACTGTGAGTCCCTTGGCTAAGGAAAGAGTGTCAGACCGGGTCTTTAAACAATTGTAGATTTAGTAACAGTACTCAATTCTTCTCTTTTTTTACGCCAAGAACGCAGTTCAAATGTCACAATGTTACCTTAGTATCCCTGTCATTTCAGGTGTTGGTAAAATGAATAGGAGGAGGCAAAACACCTGACTGAGCCAAGTGAAGGCATGAGAGTGGTAAATGAAGAGTGTCTACAATCATCAAGAAGTGCACAGCTCCTTGCAGAAGTGGAGACCTGAGAGCTGGTGCACTCTCGAGGGCGCAGGCTTGGCACCAGGCAGAAAGCTGATTTGAGGGGAGGGTGCTAGAATGGTATGCTGCAGAGCAGGCTCCAGCTCTCAGCCTTGGGAAAGTCACACCAGCTCCCTTTCCGTCAGCCAGCCTGTGGGCACCTCCACATTCACGTTTTGGTGTGAATCAAGGGCACGCTTTTGGAGTGAATCTCCAGATCATCCTCACTTACCACGTTTTGTTTTACCCAGCAGTGGCGAGTACACAAAGCAGGTGCAGATGGGACTAAAGCAGAAGACAGGCACCAGGAGTGCATCTGCCGCCTTCCGAGCACTCATGGGACCCTCAGTCCACAGGCCCAGGCTGGAGTGAATCTGCAGAAAAACCTATGGAAAAGTGTGAACATCATTCAGGTCCTGAGCACCAACTGATCGGATCAGATTGATCCACATTACTTGCTAGTATAGATGTATACTAGGTGGATGTAGCCTTGAGGTAGTCGGGGGGCACGACTGGTTTGGGGGTATGCCTCCATTGTCTTCCTTGTGAAGTACATTATTGCATACATTCTAGCACTCAGCCTATATTTAACCTATTTCTTCGACTTGAAGCACTTTTCCTTAAAGAATGCACTTGAAATGTTAGGATGGAAAACTCGATCTTGCTAGATACTTTCCAATCCATTTTTTATCCCTTGAGAAAACAGGCATTTTCAGTAGCGTTCTGATTTTAAAACTTTGCATTATGGGGAAAAAATTGAAAGTCTTATTTAAAAATCCAATAAGGTGGCTTTGTAATTTAATTCTGAACATGGCTGTTGTTACTATTAAGTGGTGTAAACACAGACTGAGTGCAATAAACGTCACTTCCATTTAGCATTAATAATATTAATGATCAGTACTTAAATCCCATGCCATGTTCCAGGACTGTAAAAGAAACATTACCAAAGAGATTTTGCATGTCTGGTGCTGACATAATTTAAACCTGGCATAAAATTGTCTTCTGTCTGAAGGAATTTATTCAAGCTGCAGGGCGGAGAGGAAAAAGCAGAATAGGAAATCTCTCATCTCCCAGCGGCTGTGTGTGCACCATCCCTCCTTGCCCCCAGAAGGCAACCCCTCCCCAAAACTTTCCTGCTGAAGACACTCTGGGAAAGGACTGGAGCTCCCGTCTCTCCGCTTGACCTAACCCAGCCGGGGTGAGCTGCTTGGTACTCTGGTCACATTGACTCTCGCTGTAGACCAGCTCCCGAACTGGTGCGATCAAAATGCTGGATCAGCAGCTCGCGTGCAGACAGACACAGACACACTTATCGCAGGCACACCATCAGGAGATTAGCCCGTATTTTCCCATGTAAGGGCTCACTCCGTCCCCCTTTCCTTCTAACTCTCCTTCCCCGCCGGCTTTTCCCCCCTCTCCTGCCCTTGCCTCCCCTCCGTCCCCGGCTCCACCGCCCCACGCACCCCGCAGGCAGCCGCCGAGCCGCGGCGGGCGGAGCGGAGCCCGGCGGCGCCGCAGCGCTCCCCAGGCGGGCTCGGGGAGCCGGGCCCCACCGCCCCGGGCCCCGGGAGCCGAGACCCACTGCCCCGGGACCCACCGCCCCGGACCCCGGGCGAGCTCGGGGAGCCGGCACCCACCCTCCGCTCCGACCCCTCGGAGCCGGGACCCCCGCCCCGCCCCGGGCGGGCTCGGGGAGGCGCCCCTCTGCCCCCGTCCGCCGCTCCCACATCCCCCGGTCGCCGCCGCCGCCGCCCGGCCCCTCACCCCCGGCCCTCTCCGCGGCCCCGCAACTGCGCCGTCCGCGGCGGGTCCCGCCCGGGGAGGCGGCGGCGGGGGAAGGGGGAGGAGAGGCGGCGGAGTGCGTTGCCTCCCGAGGAATCAAACGGGGAGGGGAGAGAGGAACGTGCAGAGGAAGGGAGGGAAGGACGGGCCGGGCTGGGGAGGGTCCCGGTCCCGGTCCCGCCCGCCTCGGAGCGCCCGCGTCGCCGCCGCGCCGGGACCGCGGGGAGAGTCGCTTGGGGCGGCCGCCACCCGCCGGCCCCGCGCCCATGTGCTCCCGGCAGCCGCGGCGGGCAGCCCCCGCGCCCGGCGTGACAGTAAGTAGCCCTTCGCCTCCCCGGCACCTTGCCCGGGCCCATCCCGGCACCCCCCCCCCCGGAGCCCTCGTCCCTCCTGCTCCTCCCTGACCCCGGCCCTCCCGCACTCCCCGCGCGGCTGCATCCCCTGTCCCCTCCCCCCCCCGGACCCCCTTCCTCTCCCGGACCCCCGCCCTTCCGCACATCCCCTGCACGACTCCGGATCCCCCAGCCCGCAGAACCTCCTTCCCCTCCCCGACCCCTACCCACCCTGCACGGCCACATCCCCTGCACCCCCGGACCCTCTTCCCCTCCCGGATCCCCTTCCCCGCTCCCACACCCTGCCCGGCCGCATCCGTTGCCCGTTCCACTGGACCCTCCGGACTCCCTTCCCCTCCCGGATCCCCAGCCCTCCCATCCCCGTCCCTTCCCGCATCCTACCCCTCCCGGGCCCCCGTCCTTCCCGGATCTCCCTGCCACCCCGGACCGCTCTCCCTTCCCGGCCCCCCTGTCTTCCCGGCTCTCCGTCCTCCTGCCCCCGCCCCCCCCCCGGATCCCCTGCCCTCCCGGCGCCTCTGCCTTTCCAGCCCTTCCCCGCCCGCATCCCCCCTTTCCCTCCCGGACCCCATTCTCCTCCGAGCCTGCCCCTCCCGGACCCCCTGTCCTGCCAGCCCCCGCCCCTCCCGGACCCCCTGCACCCCCGCCCGCCTCTCCCCGCTCCCCCTCGCACCCCACCGCCCCCGCGGGCGCCCTCTCTCCCAGCAGCCTTCCCCTCGCACCACCCCGGCCACTTTTGGTTCCCGGCCGCCGCCTTCCCTCGGGGGGGAGCCGGATCTCTCCGCCGCCCCCTCCTACCCCCGGAGCGGGGAAGCGGGGTTTCGGGGCCGGAGGGGCGAGTCCGCCTCCCCGGAGAGCACCCCGGCTTTGCCGGGGAGGCAGAGCTGCTGCCCGGCCGGAGCCGGCGGGTTTGCGGGGTCCTACCCCTGGAAGCCTCCATGTTGTCCCCCATTTCCAGCCGTGCCTCTTCCCCCGATTCAGGGAATGATCTGCCTCAGACGTTTGGTGCCAGGCCAAGACCCAGGCAGATCCTTCTCCAGAAGATGCATCTGGAGGGATGGAGGCACGCTGTGCCCCTCTCCCAAGTTTTTCTCCCCGGGGCTTTGGTGTTTTGCAGGTTGAAAGGCATTTCAGTGGATAGGCTACGAGTAGATAGGTGTATACTCCTTAAGTAGCGGCATAGGCCTTTTTCAGCATTACAGAAGAGACTTCTTTTTCTTAGTGTTTTAAAAGTAAACAAAACTTCTGTGTGGTGCACATGCTTAATTTCACTTACAGACTCTTTCTCTACATTCCCTCCTTGTGCTGAAGTAGTTTTAATTTTATTGCCTCTACATGAATTGGATTCACTGATTGGCGTCTAATCATGCTTAGAAAGAAAAGCCCCTGTAAATAGCTATCGGAATTAATTTGGCAGCAACTGTGAGAAATGATCATGAATTTACAAATGCAGCTGGAGTAATGATCCAGTGTGGATTTAAAAAGAAATACACCCCCAGCCTCTGGGAAGCAGCGTTTGAGTTTCTATGACAGTCAAACGCACTTGGTCACACTGGTACTGAGCTTAGAGGCTGGGAGTTGTCTGAGAAGGATGCAGAGGGGTTAAGGCTCCTGGGTTTGAGCTGGGAAGAGGCAAAGGAGAGAAGGAGCTGGGCTGAGAGCGAGCAGGAATACTGAGAGAGACCCCTGTTTAATCATGTGCTGCTTGAGGTTATGTGGGAGTGAATCCGAAAGATGTGGCAACGTCTTCATCGACAACAGCCCACCTGGAGTTGGGGCTCCTGGCACTTCTGGGCGTCAAGTGATAAAAGGCTCCTTTTGTGCAGGGACGCCAACAACTTAAGGGAGTGCTGGAAAACAGGCCACCTCGTAACACTTCTCTTAGGGTGTGTTAATGAGGCTTACCTCTGCCACAAGGGTCCGATTTTGAAAAGCCTTGGGCACTGCGAGTGGTTTTGCACTGAAGCTGCGGGGCCATGTATAACGTGGAGTACGTTCTCCGGGCGTCGCAGGACGAAGGGCCGACTAGCTAAGGATAAACAAGACCTTGCCTTTTTTCTCCATTGGTACAGGAGACATCAAGATGTTCGGTGGAGAAAAGTGAGTAGGCAAGTACACGGGGAGCCCCTGAAGGTGGCTGCAGAGCGTTCCTGGATGCGCACAGCAGCCTGTGCCCGCCTGCTCCCTCCCACCGCCGCCGTCCCACCATCCCTGGCAGCTGGTATCGCTGACAGCAATTCTGGCGGCTGCTTGCAAGGATGGGACGGAAAAGTGAGATGTCTTAATGAAAAGTCCTGTAGGAAGGAAAAGCACTCTGGCAGATAAACATTTTTTTCTAATGTCAGTATTACTGAACTTGTATCTTTCTCCTTTTTTTGTGTGTTGCTACTTTATTAGGGATCTTTGACTTCATGATGGGAGGAAACATCCCCCTGGCTGTCAGGATCCGAGCTTCCCCCAGTGCGAGGATTTGTCAAGGCTGAGAGACTCCGGATTATCCATAAACCTTCTCTAAAATACACAGCTGCTTTTCCGTCTCCCCATCGCGAGGGGTCCTGGAGCAGATACAAAGATGGCCTCCAGCCTCACCTGTGCCGGTGTCATCTGGGCCTTCCTCTCCTTCCTCTGCGCCGCCGCCTCCTGTGTGGGCTTCTTCATGCCCTACTGGCTCTTGGGGTCTCAGCTGGAGAAGTCGGTTTCCTTCGGCACTTTCCGGAGATGTTCCTACCCAGTGCGGGACGAGAGCCACCAGACGACGGTGATGGTGGAGCAGTGTGGCCGCTATGCCTCCTTCCAGGCCATCCCGAGCGCCGAGTGGAGGATCTGCACGGTGGTGACGGGCCTGGGCTGTGGGCTGCTCCTCTTGGTGGCCCTGACGGCGCTCATGGGCTGCTGTGTGTCCGAGCTCATCTCCAGGACTGTGGGCAGGGTGGCAGGAGGCATCCAGTTCCTGGGGGGTAAGTGCTCATGGCGGGAGGGGATGGGGGCATTCAGGCTGTCGATTTACATGTGTGGAGACTCCCCTGGTGCGTTGGGATGAGGAGGGGATGAGTCAAACTTTCTGCTAGCGCAGGAGACCGCTTGGCTCCCTTGACGGTTGAGCTGGTTGTCTGGACGCCTGAAAGTGGCCCAGAGGCGCAGCCGCCTGTGGTCCCTCTCCTGTGCTTAAGTCCCTGCCCAGCTGTTGTGCAGCCTTTGGGAGCTGCACAGCAAGTCGACTTCTGCGAGCCAGCGTCTTTGCAGCAGTTTTGTGGGCTGAAGTTTCCAGCAGAGCTCAGCTGGGATGGAGGTACCTGGGGAAGCGTGGGGGCTGCAGAGCCCCGTGGAGCATCGCGGTTTTGCAGAGGAGAGGTCGTGTTATGTGGGAACAACCTCTCTTCCTTCTGCCTCCTACCCCCATCCCTGGCACAGCTCCCTCCGCCTCTGCTCTCTGCAGCTGCATGGATCTGGCAACAAGTCTGTGGCCCAGGTTTGAAGTGGGGATTGTTTATCCCTGGTGGAGGTGGCTCACCATCTCCCAGGAGGAGCCCCGCTGGGCTGTCTGACCCACGCTGCCCGCTGATGGTGCCGCAGGTTTGTTGAGTCCATGGGCCAGACAGCGTGTGGGAGAATTACCTCCACTCCTTTTTTTAGCTTGTAATTGTATGGAGGATTTATAATTGTGGAGTATTTGAAGGGTATGAGACAAGAAACAGGATCCTCAAGCGTGTTTTTTATAGGGCAGTTTTCCCAGTAAATCGTCACTCTCTCGTCATCGGTGACACGCCGCTCAGTGGCACTCACTTTCGCCTGCTGCGCGCCCGCCCCAGTAAGGGGACGTGTTTCCCCAAGCTTTCGGTGCCCGGCCAGCGCAGGCACCAGCATTTCGGGTGTCCTGCAGCGTCCAGTCCCAGTCAGGTGCCCCGGCTCATGCCCCAGTGGAGCAGGCTGCAGTGGGACCCCCACCTCTCCCCTCTCCAAACAGAGACTTGCCCCGCAAGGGCAGTCTGGATACATCCCAAGTCTGCAGCCTAAGGAAGCACAAGACAAAAACTCTGCTACCGTCTAGCTCGGGGCAGACAGCCGAGGCAAGGAAAGGGCCCTGTGCCAAGCCTCCATCCAGGCGATGCCAGTGTAGCTCCCTCCTGGCCGCGGGGAGCCCTGCCACCAGCTTTTTGAGTAGTTTCTGCACTTCAGAGCAAGCCGACCCCATCACATCACCCTTCCCTCAGCTTTGCGACCCACAGGCATTCTTGTGTTTAATCTGGCTGACAATTCGAAAGTGCAGCAGCTGCTGGAGAGTTAACTCTGCTGCGAGCCTCAGCTTCATGAAGACTGCTCCGTTATACAATTCCAGCTGGGTGGCCTGGGGGTGGAGGGGATTTTTGGTTTCATGACACTCTGCACGCCCGCTCGGTCTGGCTACTTTCACTTAGAGCTGTCACAGGCTTGTGCTTTGACCACCCCCCTCTTTCCAACTGCTGGCTCTGCTCGTCTGGTTTTAATTTGCCTTTGGCCCCTTTCTCGCGGCCGTGCTCCCCTGCCTGCCCACGGAGCAGGGCCAGCTGTGCCCGCGTCTGCTTACAGCCACCCCAGCAAAGGCAGCAGCTCCGGCAGTGGGCGGGCGGGTGGGGGATGTGGGAGGGACCCCGCTCCCCATGACGCTGGTGTGGGCTGAAGGAGTGTGCCTTTCTCCGAGGCGGATGGTGACTCCGGTGCAAGGAGGTGAGAAGTCCCTTCAGACCACACCATGGCCTCCCCTGGAGCTTGTCCCAGCTGCTTGTCCCAGGCAGCGAGCATCCCATCCCGCCTGGAAGGGCCTGAGCAGGTAGTGCTTGTCCTCGGTAGGGGACAATTCAGAGAAATGTAAACTTGTGATATGCAACGAAAATTGCCAACAACTTTGCTTACCGTTCAGAAATTAGTTACACAGC
The DNA here is from genome assembly GCF_026419915.1 of Harpia harpyja. Lineage (NCBI taxonomy): Eukaryota > Metazoa > Chordata > Aves > Accipitriformes > Accipitridae > Harpia > Harpia harpyja. Next base: position 34,614,246 of record NC_068943.1, read on the forward strand.
GTGTCTAATTTTCCCCTCTACTGGCTTTTATGGTTGTCTCTCATTTCACTGCACACTGCTGGAAGTGTGTAAGAAATGAACAAAGTGACAATCCGTCATTTCTTAACCTGCTGAAAACCCAACTGTGGGGACACAAGGGAGAGGCCAGGTGGTGACAGCCAATAATTTGGATGAACTGAAGGGACATATTAGGGTAAAGATCAGATCCTTACATCCTTAATCAGATCCTTAGCTGCTATAAATCAGTATAGCTTCATTGTTTAAATGACATGACTACATTTATTCAGATGTCTAACTTAGGCACTGTAATTATTAGGTTGTTTTATGTCAAGATAGCCACGAGCTGTTCACTTTATTTACTAACCGGGAATGTCAGCTCTTCGTTCCCTGTGCCACAGTTGTAGGTTTAGTTATATACCACGATGTGTGCTTTGAATATGACTCAGTGGCACTACAGTGATTGTCATTTTAATTGGCCTCCACTTGGAGATCTAACCAAATAAAACCCTCACAATTTCTTTTTGACTGGGGAGAAGAACCCCCTCCTATCTTTATATGAAGAAAAAGCCTGGGGAAGTAAGCAGCTCACTGAGTGATGCTATTAATTCACCCTCCGTGTTAGGGCAAGGAGATGGCTAGGCAGTTTCACTTTCTTTTTGTGAGTCACCTGCCCCAACACCCTGCTGTGGCTCCTGCTCCAGTGGTGGAGGGCGAATGTTGGAATAAACCATACTTCTCCTGAAGTGAGAAACCAGCATAAAGACATGCTCAGTGTAGCTAGTTTATGGCTTTAGTGGTGTTCCATTAGTCTAGGATCCAAGTAATTTTCTCAACATGATTTAAAAACATGGACTTGATGAGGAACTAAGCCAACTGACAATGGAGTATTATGGGAGGTCCAGGAGTGGGTGAGATGTACAAGCCCCTGAAGCTGTGGTGAGCCAAACCACTAAGGTTGCTAAAACTAACTTAGTCCAACACTGGAAGCATTTTTACTGCTGTGAAGAGGTGGCAGAGAGGTTTGCTTACCAGAGGTTGTAAGCAAACAGCCCGATCCTCCTCTTCTAGCAGCGTGAAGGAGGAGTAGCTCCAAGTAGGTCAGTGGAATAACACCTGTATAAAAGTACTGCAGCTTGCACTAGCTAAACGGTGCCAAGGTTTTACAGCTGGGATTTCCCCAAGTTGTATGTGGCAACTCATGGGAGTGAATTATTCATGAGTGCTTATACCATAAATCTGCTCTTCTCATAAAAATTGAGTGGCAGAACCTGCAAGAAACTGTAGATCCACGCAGAGTTAGAAGGGCTCTTTAGATATGGTTGATCTTACATACTTGGTCTATATTTGCTATTTCAGATGATCCTGGCTACAGAGCATACATGTATTTTAAGATGACTCTGGGATAATACATGCCAAGTTTCTGTTCCTAGTAGGAAGATCGCATCGTAGACTTTTCCTCCCATTTGCAGTTGCAGGAACTGCTTCCTTTCTCATGCACGATCACGTGGCAGCTCTGTAGCCATTACAGCAGTTGCTTACATGAAAAACAATGCTATTTTTAGCTTTTTGTAAGGAAATTTGGTGGTGGGCCACAAGAAGTAGCCAACAGCCCAAGGCCAGCCATTTCTGCAGTGGCTGTCAGTGGTCTGCAGCGCACCGCTGGCAAACTGCTGCTTCGGTGTCTCAGAACACGCTTCAGGGACGTTTCTGTTGGATTGCTTCGAAGAACTGACAACTGAGGTGAAAGTTATGCTGTCTGTAACCTCTTGAGGGCACAGTTATGTAGATGGATACCGTCTTCACTGATAACAGTAAGTGCAGTGTTTCCAGCTGGTTCCCTCTGAATGTTTGGAAAACTGAGGCATATATAAGGTAGCTAGAACAGGTTGCAAGGATGTATCTTTGACCATAACTATTGAGGGCATGACAGCAGGAAGCGAAGTTTAACAAATCTCTGGCAAATTGGAGTCTGTAATTATTGATCTTCTTTTTGCTGTGCTGTGGCAAGTCAATTCCACTTTAACAGGGAGACTAGAAATTTGCAGGTAAGTAGCTCAGATATGACATACTAATTTGGTGAATAGTTTCACTCTCTGAATGCAGAGCAATGATTTTAAGAACATAGCAATAATTTTAAGAACATAATGAACTTAAAGGTTAGCCAGTTTTATGAGAGGCAGTGGATCAAAAGACACAAGTATTGCAAGGATGGTCAATTTAAAGAGTGTTATGCTGGCAAGGTGAAGCATTTCATTAAAATGGTCAGTGCGCAGGAATTATAGATGAAAACTGCACTAGCTCAGAACTCCCTTTGGCTGCGTAGGACAGCTAAGCCAAGCTCAGAGGGGATAAATCCAAGGGAACAGAGCATGAAACAACCTGCCGACTTAGACACCTCTGAACCTGACGCTTTGGCTCTGATTCTGAGTGGCATGTGAGAAGTGAGCCCTCTCTATGGTTACGGGGTATCCATGCCATTTGTACTGTCATCTTTAGTACTGATCCCTCATTGATGGTACTCAAGTAAAGCACAAGTTTTGCTACTCCCTTCAGTAAATGAGTAAAGTTTTCAGCAGCACCTTCTCTTCCTCCCCTCATTTCTCTATCTTGTTTCCCTTGTGTCTCATGGGAGTGCTGCAACTCCTGAAATGATGGTCCCTGAACTGCTGGTTAGAAAATCTGGAGAGCTCTTGAAGAAGGAGGTGATGAAAGGAGCATTTGGTTATTTGAGAAAAAGGAGACACAGTTCCTAACAACTTCTGATTTTGTCTCAGAAAAAAAATGTCGCCTTCTGAAAAAAGCTCTCGGCACCACGTGAAATCGCTGCAGAATCCTTCTCCAAGTGTCCTATGCCAATAGCGGCCATAGTAGTTTCCATCACCCGTAGGGTGCTCAGGACAAGTGTTTGCTGGGTGCAGAGGACAGAAGAATAAGCTAGTGCTCCATCAAGATGAGGAGAAAGTTGAGTGTGGGGTGATGGCTCTGTGTTGTCTGTGATGAAATCTTAGAGAAAGCCTTTGAGATTTGGGGCTGGAGATTTTAAAGAGACAGATCGAAAGGACATCTGCAAGTTGTTAGCATATTAATGGCTGAATCTGACTTTGCAGGTGAGACGATCAAGGTCTAAAATGTAGAGGGCAACGAAGGGAAGAGCACTAGGTCATAGCACTGTGGGACCATGTAGAGAAGCAGCTCTCCCTCAAAGGAAATGCTTGGGGAAACAGCTAAAGAAGTAAGAGGAGACTCTTGGGAGGGAGAGAGTCACTGAACCTAAGTCATGTTTCAAGAAAAGTGGCTGGCAAAGACAACCTGTGGATCAAGGAGAATGAAGGCCATCTCAGTTCTGAGACTGGCTAAGAAAAAGTCATTAGGGGCTTTGGTGAGGGTAGTTCCAGTTGACTACAGGGACTAGAAACTCCCGGGAAAGGTTTGTGTGGAGCCAGAGGAAAAGAACTGCAGGCAGTGACCAGTAGCCATTATTTTGTCTGACAGCTGAAGTGAGACTCTCTGCTTTCTGCCTGGAAGACTATGGTCAGGATCATTTTCTGCCTATAGGGAGAAATTGTAACTGAGAAGAGCCTTGCTGCAGACAGGGAGGATCTGAGATGGTCAAGAGACTTCCAGGAAGGGAACGATTACCCCAGACTCTTCTGCAGTTCTCCCAAGCCTATCTATCTCAACCATTTCCCCCATCTATACATATTCTTCCCAACTCCTCCTGATATTTGTACCTGAAAAAAAAACGGGCATAAAAACATGCAAAAATGGCCTTTTCATTCTTTCATCCTCTTTAGCCTAAAAATATTTTTCAGAAGGCTAACTTTTGGGGAGAGGCTAGGGAGGGGCATCTGCTTCTCTCAAACACCAAGTCCCCTTCTTCACCTGCAAGTTAGCTGCGCAGGGCTGGTTTGCCACATCTTCCTCTCTCTTTCCTCTTGTCAGATGCAAAGCTTCAGTGACTTTGCTGTGCTCATGTAGGCATGTGACAGGGCAATCCTCATCCTAGACAACGACAAGCTGCAGGCTGGGTAGTAATCCAGTGTATACATGCACATAGAAAGACACTGCAAGAGGGGCATATGAAAGGAACAGATGCCTCACCAGAAGGTAACGGAAGAAGAGCAAACAAGGAACACGGCACTGTTAAATGTTGCGAGTGAGTGATTGCATGTCATGTCATAGCTCATAGATTCAGCAATAATAAGGTCAGCAGAGAACACTGTGACTATTTAGTCTGAGGTCTGCTGTAGCACAGGTCATAGGACAGCCTTCATATAATTTCGGTTTGAAAAAGAGGATATCTTGGAGAAAAAAGCTTCCGGTCTGAATTTAATTAACTTTGAGAAAAGCAGGATCTTCCTAAGTTGCTCCAGTGGTGAATTACCCCGACTGCTTTTCTTCCAGATCATTAATGCAAATATTAAAAATGTAGCACCAAGAATATATCATTGCAAAATTACATTTTCTTGAGGATCTTTTTTTTTTTTTTTTTTAAGAGCCAACAGTTAGGTTGCTTTTAATCCATTTAAGCTGTGCTGTGGTTTCTTTACCAGAACAACCTGTATAGAAGCTGCTTCATAGCTGCTATGTTTCACAACAGTTCTCTCTCCAGTTTTCTATAGGCATCCACCAAAAGATTAAGTGCAGTGTGTAGTTTTGCAGCTTCATCCCTTCTCAGCTTGACTTTGACTTGCTAAACTGCATCCAGTGACTGCTACTGCCTATGTTCAGTATCTGCTTCCCAGCACCACAAGATACCTTCACATGCTGTGGTACAGCACAGAGTCAAATTCTTGGATTTAGGTTTGGAGTCCAGATGAGTAAGGCAGGGAAGTGTTATTGTTTGGGAAGACGTTCAGAACAAGGAAATTTAGACAGGGATGTTATCTTAACAGATTTTGTAGCATATGTTTTATTGAAGATTAGCCAGCTCGCTCTCTGCTGTATTCAGACGGGAGTTAAAATATAAGACAAATTCAGGACTGAAGCCAAAGTGATGCAATATATGTCCTCTGTCACTCTCAGTTTATAAATGACATTACTTAGATTCCTACTCTCTTAATCAGATGTAGCCTGTATTGCTTGAATCTTTCCTCTATGTGTGGGCCACCAAATCTGACTGGAGGGGAATCAAAGTTAGCATGTACTTATCTGAAATAGGTAAAGAAAAGGTGCAGATTTAGATTCTGTATATTCTTAAGAGAGGATCCTTTTTCCCATGGTTGCCTTCACCTTGCTCACAGAAGTTCCTACTGCAGCCTTGCTAAAGGCTGTTGCCCTGACAGATCTAACAGCACAGCTTTTTGTGCAATTGTTCCCTAAGGAGTCCCGCTGAAGGAGACCTGAGTTAGCAAAGATTTGCTATTTAAGCTAACACCAACCATTTTAATGAAGCAGGTTAGCAAGGAAGCATCAGTAATAAACATTACTGGTCATAAAGTGCAGAATCGGTAGCTCTGAGAAGGCCATCCCTGCCAGCAAGGTCACGAGTGGTGCAGAGCAAGCAGGGAGTTGCAATGCTGCTGGAATAGTGGAGATGCAACTTGAAGAAGAGGAATGATGCAGAGAGTAGCCTTCATACTTAGCTGTCTGTCTTTGTTTTTTTCTTTCTGTCCCCAACCACTTCAGATACCTTGACTCTTTGGTGTTTCAAAATCTTACTAAAAAAGCAGCAGGGCCCTTACAGGCTGCGAATTTTTGTGTGTCCTCTGAAGTCAGTGACACTTAGTACAAATGACATCAGTATTTCTATCCTAGAGGTAAGATTATTTGATCGTGACATTAGCCTAAAATGGGTGTGGTTCCGAGGCTGAGTTTATTCTTGAAGAGCTACCTCAGTGAATTAGCTTGTTTATATTGAATTGTGCTTTGAAACATACATTCATTTTGGGGTTTTGTTTTTGTTTTTTTTTTCAATTATATTTACTCCTAATGTAAATTTTGCCTAAATACAGGGGAAGAAAAACCATTGTAGAGTTTCAGCCTGGAGCGAATTCTGCGAGTAAGATTTTAAGTGCTTCGGAAGCACATTTAAAATGGAAATGCTGATGTTTTAGAAAAAATAAAAGATGCTGCTAAAATATTGGGAAGAATCTCTTTACTTCTCTTTGTTTTCCTATTGATGTTGAATATAAAAGTGATGTTTTGAATATTGCTGCAACTGTGTTGGGTTTAAGCAGAATTTTGCATTAAGAATAGAATTTTTGATCTAAAGAAGTCCCAGAGTGCTGTTTTATTTATCTGTAGAATGAAGTTCAGGCTTCTTGCTTTTTTCCCCCTCTTTTATTAGAAAGGAACAATGATGCTCAGCACTTCTGTGACACTTTTCATTTCAAAAGGCTTTGCTTGCATAACCTAATGAAACTTCAGAAAATGTGAGACAGGGGAGCAAATAACCTATTTTGCTGGTGTAGAGTCAAAGTAAATTCAGAGTTACTTCACTTCAGATCCTCTGCATTTGTGTTGATTAGAGCAGAATCTGGGTTGGAGTTAGCAATTTTGTTTCTGCATTGAAAGATCCGGCTTGTTTTGCTTCCTGAGCTCCATGAGATACTCAAATATCACTGGGAACTTCATTTAGGCATCAAAATGTTTCAATATTTTCCAGTGTGGATGAGGTCATATGCCCTACAGACAGGACAGGATTGTTCCCAATGGTGTATTTTCCAGGATTTTCTCCAGTCTGGTGTTAAATGTCTATGTGGTTTTTTTCTTGTTTCTCTCAGGAAACTCAGCTTACTAGGTATTCCACTCAGAACTCTCTCACAATATTCGACCGGCATTTTCCTTTCCTTGCTCACTGTCGTGGTTTAACCCCAGCCAGCAACTAAACACCACGCAGCCGCCCACTCACTCCCCCCCACCCAGTGGGATGGGGGAGAAAATCGGGAAAAGAAGCAAAACCCATGGGTTGAGATAAGAACGGTTTAATAGAACAGAAAAGAAGAAACTAATAATGATAATGATAACACTAATAAAATGACAACAGCAATAATGAAAGCATTGGAATGTACAAATGATGCGCAGTGCAATTGCTCACCACCCGCCGACTGACACCCAGCCAGTCCCCGAGCGGTGAATCCCTGCCCCCCACTTCCCTGTTCCTATACTGGATGGGACGTCACATGGTATGGAATACACGGTTGGCCAGTTTGGGTCAGGTGCCCTGGCTGTGTCCTGTGCCAACTTCTTGTGCCCCTCCAGCTTTCTCACTGGCTGGGCATGAGAAGCTGAAAAATCCTTGACATTAGTCTAAACACTACTGAGCAACAACTGAAAACATCAGTGTTATCAATATTCTTCGCTCTGAACTCAAAACATAGCACTGTACCAGCTACTAGGAAGACAGTTAACTCTATCCCAGCTGAAACCAGGACATCCTTAAAATACCCTCTCCTGAGATAGTCTATGCCAAGGATGCACGGAGCCTCTGGACCAGTCACAATGGGGTGTTTCTGCCATTCATTCCCAGTTAGGCTTCCTTCAGCTTCCAATACAGTTAACTCTTGGGATCCCCCTGTCACACCAGAAATAGAAATGGCTTCTGCCCCTTCATAACTTGATGGCATTAAAGTACACTGTGCGCCGGTGTCTACTAGAGCCTTATACTCCTGTGGGTCTAACGTGCCAGGCCATCGAATCCACACAGTCCAATAGACCCGGTTATCCCTTTCCTCCACCTGGCTGGAGGCAGGGCCCCTCTAATTCTGGTCAGAGTATCCAGTATTCACTTCTCGTAAAATTGGCTCAGAAGTCCCTTCAAGAGGATCAGAAATAAGATCAGCCCTTCTACTCTGTTTGGAAACCGGAGCGGCGTTTTTCCTGGTAGAATCCCCTTTTGTGGTGTTTTTTCCTCGCAGCTCACGTACCCGTGCATTTAGGACCGAGGTAGGTTTTCCATCCCATTTCCTCATGTCCTCTCCATGATCACATAAGTAAAATCACAGGGCACCTCGCGGTGTGTACCTTCTATATTCTCTCTCTTGGGCAGAGGAGCGCTCACTCCTAATAGCTGAGACATTGGTCCTTACAGGTGGGCAACAGGACATCTCCTCTTTGAATTGCTGGAAATCCTCGGACAGCTTCTCCACAGCCGAAATGCAGGCTTGTAGGGAGGAGGAGAGATTTTCTTCGTATTGATGGAGTTGGCGAGCCACTTCATCCACTGTCGGTGCCTCTTCGTCTTTCCAGGTCATTATTGCCAGTGAGTTGGCATAGGACGATGGTGCACTCCGTACAAGCTTCCGCCACATGGGTCGTGTGCATTGGACTTTGTCTGGATCTTTGGGTAATTGTGGGTTGTCCAGATCATGATGAATTGTCTCTAGCACAGCTAATTCCCTCAGATATTGGATACCTTTTTCCATGGTTGTCCACTTGCTTGATTGACATATAACATCTTCCTTAAAGGGGTACCTTTCCTTCACACTTGACAGGAGTCGCCTCCAGAGGCTGATGGCTTGTGTCCCTCTTCCAATTGCCTTGTCAATGCCACCTTCCCTGGCAAGCGATCCCAGCTGCTTGGCTTCCCTACCTTCTAATTCCAAGCTATTAGCCCCATTGTCCCAGCATCGGAGGAGCCAGGTGATAATATGCTCACCTATACGGCGGCCAAAATCTTTTCGCATATCCCGCAGCTCACTCAAGGATAGGGACCGGGTTATTACCTCTGGTTCTGCCTCTTCCTCCTGTTCCCGTGATGACCCTGGTTCGCCTTCATCCTTCGCTAAGCTGATTTTTTTGTATATTTCTTTTTCTGTACGGGGGCAACTGATACTGGTGCAGGTCGGTCCGCTGGTTCAGCTGCAGTACCGCTCGCCGGGTCTTGGATAACCGCAGTGTCTGTTGCCAAGGTTTGGGTAGCCACAGTGCTCGTCGCCGGGGCTGGAGGGGCCGCAGTGCCTGTTGCCGAGGTTTGAGTGACCGCAGTGCTCATCGTTTTGTTGTTAGGTCCAGAGACCTTCTCTTCCCCTTGAGGGTACTGAGTGGTGTCGAACAGGGCTCGATAGGCATGGGCCAGGCCCCAGCACGTTGCAGTAATTTGTATCTCTCTGGAGCTGCCGGGGTGACAGCATACCTTTTCCAAATATTTTACTAGTTCTTCTGGATTCTGCACTTGTTCAGGGGTGAATTTCCAAAACATTGGAGGTGCCCACTTTTCTAGGTACTTGCCCATACTACCCCACACACCCTGCCACTCATAATTATCCAGCCTTGGGGCAGATCTCTGGGTGATTTTCTTAAATAGTTGTTTAACCTTAAACGAGAGCTGAACCACATTCAGAAGCATGCTAATTCCTAGCAGTAGGGCTAGGACCGTGCTGGTCCCAACATCCCAAGAGTATTCAAATTTTTCAAAATTCTCAAACACCATTGTAACTGGACTGCAGGAGAAAGGAGAGGGGAAGAAAGGTATCCCACCCATAGACTGGTTTTCCAAGGAGGAAAGGTAAATGGTATAATTATTAATAGTTTCCCACAGATGGCTTCCACAGTATAAAGGTGACAATGCTGGGTGCAAGTACCGGATTAATCCCACAGCCGACGACTTTATCATACCATAAACCAGTGTTATACAATACATCAAAGCGAAAACCTTAATCCACCTCCCACGGATGATAAGCAGCAGAAGAGGGACTACATACAGCAAGCGAGGTGATACATAACAGAACTTTAAAAACCAGAGCAACAACTCTAAGAACACATAAATCAACATAATGACCAGCGACTATTAGACCGATATAACGAATGCTTATAACAAATTTGTTTTAACAAGCTCTGGTCAGGTTTGTCGTTATCTCAACCCTTCGTGCCCCACGTTGGGTGCCAAAAAAGGACTGTCGTGGTTTAACCCCAGCCAGCAAGTAAACACCACGCAGCCGCCCACTCACTCCCCCCCACCCAGTGGGATGGGGGAGAAAATCGGGAAAAGAAGCAAAACCCGTGGGTTGAGATAAGAATGGTTTAATAGAACAGAAAAGAAGAAACTAATAATGATAATGATAACACTAATAAAATGACAACAGCAATAATGAAAGCATTGGAATGTACAAATGATGCGCAGTGCAATTGCTCACCACCCGCCGACCGGCACCCAGCCAGTCCCCGAGCGGCGAATCCCTGCCCCCCACTTCCCTGTTCCTATACTGGATGGGACGTCCCATGGTATGGAATACACCGTTGGCCAGTTTGGGTCAGGTGCCCTGGCTGTGTCCTGTGCCAACTTCTTGTGCCCCTCCAGCTTTCTCACTGGCTGGGCATGAGAAGCTGAAAAATCCTTGACATTAGTCTAAACACTACTGAGCAACAACTGAAAACATCAGTGTTATCAATATTCTTCGCTCTGAACTCAAAACATAGCACTGTACCAGCTACTAGGAAGACAGTTAACTCTATCCCAGCTGAAACCAGGACACTCACATCCTTTTACCTCTCCAATACACATTTTTACCTTCTAAGGTCTTTAACTTTGGCTTTATAAAGTACAAGAAGACAGTTTTCAATCTCCATCATTTCAATGAAGTCGGGTGTAGACCTTGAGGGCAACCAATGTATCATTTCCACGCAGTGAGGAGTTAGGAAGGAGCACTATGTAATTAAGAAACATGGGATGTATTTGTACAACCAAAACTCCACCCAGAGCTGCATGCCTTGCAGTGCCCATCGTGTTGGCTGGCTCCCTGCTCAGGAGTTTCCTTTGGATCTGTGGAATACCTTTGTTGACTTCAGCGATGTTAAGCTTTTTATATTGCCTAAGTGCAAGGTCCTAAGTGGCATTCAGACCATGTGGAGATGGCCTTAAGTCACACAGGACCAAGAAGGGCATCCTCTCCTTGGTCTTGGGATGGCTCTGCCACCACAAGACATCACAGGTCAGAGGGGCAATATTGCATTTGACAGATCCCTTCTAGTAGCTGTCCTGTATCTTCTCAGGCATGAAAAATTGGGCATGGTCAATGCACCCTGACAATGCTGGTGGTAAGGCTGATTCACTAGGCTTGATTAGATCTCATTCACATTGTTTGTTCCACTGTCAGTCCCCTGATGTCACAGGTACATCTGAGAACAGAGGCAGACTTTTTTTCCCTCCAGACTGGCTTTTCCTTAGAGTCCAACCTGCTGAAATCAACAGCAATATTCCTCCATGGGACCCAGGGGAGGGCAGGATCTGGAGCTCAGCGCCGTTGCTTCTCATTGTGGCTAGCGAGATTTGGAGGAGGTTGCTGCTGTGTAGGAGTGCAGAGACCTTCACGGGATGCCAGATCCTACCTAATTCCCCAGATATGGAATATTAATTGCAGCAGGACTAATGCCTTAGAACAAAACTCTTTCTTGAGAGGGTTGCTGTACCATGAGCTGAGTCTACATTTTCCTGCATAAGCCTGGTAAACCTCAGTTTTTCATGAGGACTGACCATTTTGAATTGATTTGCAGGTACAATTCTTTACTGGGCTAACAGACTTTTAAGTAAGCTTGGCAGTAGTTTGTGGGAATATAAAGAAAATGTTAATGAAAGAAAGCCTAAGCAATTACCTATTAGAAATCATTGTTATTTTTATCTTGTAGCATGATCCAAAAGGCTCCAGAGAGAATGAAGCAGAAAATGCAGAGTTCTGATAAACACCATATCATTTCTGTAGTAATGTAAAGATTTGACCCTTTCCTTTGCAATCTGACAGTTCAGTTGTCTTGCATTGTCTCCCAATAAAGATGCCTTTGTAATATAAAGTGGTACTGTTGGTTTGAGAAGAATGGTTTTCTAATAAATGTGAAGGGATATGGAGTTTGTCCCTTGCATTGAGGAGAAAAGATTTGAGATAAAGCCATGAATGATCAATCTGGAATAACAAAAGCTGCTTCTGAAATACAGCGCCCTGTGAAAGGATATGAAACCCGCTAACATAGTGGAGTGTAAGAAATAGCCTTACGACTTCTAAGGAGCGCACTGCCTGACTTCTTCACAAGTTCATGCTTTTGTCTGAGTCTGCAGCTAGCTGAAAGCCTATTGATGATGTATTTTTTTTAAATTTTTTTTCTTTTAAATCAGCATGAACTTGATATTCAGAGCATCACAAGCAATTCACGTCAGGCACAATATAGCTGAATGCCAGTTACTGGGAAGGGTTACCAGGACATGCCAAAAAGTGCTTAGGTTTGGGAATCTATAGAAACTGGGGTAGCGTGATGTTGAGGGACCTTTGTGAGTGTATGTGTGAGAGGAAGTTTCTTTGTACTTCATTTCAAACTTTGCTCTGACTCAGCCCAGGTACTGCTGCACGACTACGAGCTTTAAATGTTGTTTGGAGATTAGTACATCTGCCTGGCAAATTTGTACAAACACCCTCAGCTGTGCAGTGTTGCTTCTGTTATGGTGGTGGTAGTTGTAATGTAGGAAATTCTAGAAATCCATTGTGCTGGGGGAAGAGACAGAGACAGTTGCTGCTCCAAAGAAGTCCTATCTGAGAGAAAGGCAGACCAGGAACTTGAGGGTGCTTTCAATTTACTGCATTTTTAATATGATAAGAACTGATGCTGACGAATTTCTTGTGCGCTTTGTAGAGGAGTAAGTGAAAGGAGACCTCTAAATGTTGGCTTAGTAACAAATGACAGATGTATTACTTTCATGGGTAGAGTTTCCTCTTCAGATAACCTGCATCCCTCAAAAAGCTCTTTTACTTCAACTCCATCCTCAGAACAGTGGGAGCAGTCAGAGGCCCAGGTTACAGTAAGCAAAGCTGGGCAAGGGGAGCAGGGTGCTTTGGGGGAAGGAGGCAGGTGGAGGGGGACAGGAGGGGGCTGGAGGAGCTCCAGCCCCTGGTAAAGCTCCATTTGCCATACCTGCAGACATATGTATCTGCTGCTACTGCTGGCTCGCAGAGGGTCTTTCAGATGCTGTAGGGGTTACATGCAGGAAAATACAAAACTTAAGACTTCTGTGCTGTAGCATGTTTCAGATTTCAAGGAATTCTGTTAGTTTTCAAGTCCTTTTTCTGGCACAGCAGTAAAACCATGATGAATGGCACTAAATACTGGGATAAAGCTCTTTACAGCCAAGACAAACCCCCAAACCATTACAGGCTCATTCTGCAAAATCAAGAGATTGTTATAAAAGTCAGGACATTTTTATGAGAAGTCCTTTTACAAGAAACCCAATGGCTGGCTTTGGAGAGCTTTGTTCAGTCCTGCAAATCTCTCTAACTAGAAACTTTCTCTCTGGAAAGTGTTCCAGGATCACTGGCAGACCAGCAAGAGCAGAATCCGGGCGTTCAGGCCAGGCTGCAAGTTTGAGCAGGTTGTGGTGATGAAACCCATCAGTGAGGCAAAGACGCAGACCCTGAGCCCCTCTGTGTGGCCCAGGGCCAAGGCAAATACCAATGTGCCCTTCCCATCTGTCCCCCAAACTACGGATAACGCCCCAAGCCACTGAAATAATGAATGTAGCTGAAGCTATTTCCAACAAAGATGGGTTGCACAGCTTTTTTGTCCCTTGTCCTCAGCCAGAGTTTGAGGGATTACTCCCATAAATGAATGCAAGCACAGTTCTGTTTGTGAGATCAGGCTTTTCTTAACACTATTGCAAAATAACACTCTGTTATGGGTTTGTGTGGTGGGGTTTTTTGGTAGCAGGGGAGGGGCTAGAGGGGTGGCTCCTGTGAGAAGCTGCTAGAAGCTTCCCTGGCTCCAAGTCGGACCCGCAGCTGGCCCAGGCCAAGCCCATCAGTGATGGTGGTAACACCTGTGGGAGAACAGATTTAAGAGGGGAAAGCTGCAGGGAGTGGGGGATTGGGATGGGAGAGGAACCCCTCTGCAGGCAGTAAGGCCAGTGAGGGAGGAGGTGTGCTGGAGGAGGGGGTGTCCCCGCAGCCCGTGGTGAGATGGAAGGCTGTCCCCCCCAGCCCATGGAGGGGAGCAGAGGCCCCCCAAGATGGCTGTGACTGTGTGGGAAAGCCCGTGCTGGGGCAGTCTGTGACTGAAGATCGGCCCGTGGGAAGGACCCATTCCAGGGAAGTTGGTGAGGAACTGCAGCCCGTGGGAAGGACCCATTCCAGGGAAGTTTGTGAGGAACTGCAGCCTGTGGGAAGGACCCATTCCAGGGAAGTTTGTGAGGAACTGCAGCCCGTGGGAAGGACCCATTCCAGGGAAGTTTGTGGGGAACTGCAGCCCGTGGGAAGGACCCATTCCAGGGAAGTTGGGGAAGGGCTGTCTCCCGTGGGAGGGACCCCATGGCGGAGCAGGGGCTGAGTGAGGAGGAGTCCTCCTCCCCCTGAGGAGGAAGGAGCAGCAGAGACCAGGTATGACAGACCGACCCCAACCCCCATCCCTGTTCCCCTGCGCCACCAGCAGGAGGAGGTGGAGAGAACCGGGAGGGCTGGGGGGAAGGTGTTCTCAGGTTGGGTTTTGCTTCCTAATATCCTTGTTTTGATTGGATTGGTAGTAAGTTAGATTGATTTTGTTTCTTCCCCAAGTTGAGCCTGTCTTTTGCCTGTGACCATAAGTGGGGAGCGATCCCTCCCAGTCCTTGTCTTGACCCACGAGCCTGCCTTTATATTTTCTCCTTGTCCCACCATGGCTGGGGTGGGGGGGCAGTAAGCGAGCAGCTGTGTGGTGCTTTGTTGGTGGTGGCTTTGTGGTGGCTGGGCTGAAACCATGACACACTGTTATAATAAGTGAGGAGTAAAATGATTTCTTAACAGGCTACAGTGGAACGATGCTTTGGAAACCATTCTCCTTGTGAGCACGGAGCTATCTGTTGAACAGAGTCCGTTGCTTCCTTCTTCTCCTATGTTAGCATTATGTTCTATTTCCTACTCTCTTCCATTGACTCCAATTCATTCCCCAGGCTGTGGAAGGGGACACCATGGCTGAAGATAGCTTATGCTGAGCCATTCGCTATTCTCTTTAGCTTCTTCCTCTTTTCCATAACAATTTGCAATAAAAAACTGTGTCAGGAAAAAGCTTGATGACCTGCGAGGGCTGGGACAGGCCTTATGCTGGAGATGGCAAATTCCATTTCAGGCCACTAAGCTGGAGATCCGGTGCTAAGAACACAGGAAGCTGGGAGGATAAATATTGTAACTTTTCATCTCATGCATAAGAATTGCAGTCTGTTTTGATCTCGTGATAGAGAAAAGTCATTCTGCTTATCTCATCTAACATAGTGGCTAGTCTGATTACAAGCTTCCCTGCTTGGCACCTTTTTAAATTCAATTTGCCTGCCTGTGCCCTTGGCACACAGTGGGTTTCATTAAATTTCACAGCAGTTAGTTTTCATTCCCTCTGTGACACCTTTTTATCAATATTTGACTCTAGTGTAATTTCAAGCAATTGTGCTTTTTTTGTGAAGCGCTTGTACCATAATAATTTGGCAGAGCAGGTGGGGGAAGACGATTCAGACACCATGGCAAATCTGTGTAGAAAAGTAATACATGGGAAGCCAGGTGAGCTTGCAAGTGTTTTTCATGTGTGATAATAACGAAAAGGAGGTGCTTCCTGTCCTTGTCTGGTGGTATAGTTGAAGACTGTCAAAAGTGCAGTTAAACAGCTTGCTGTAAGAGACAAACTTTATTTCCTTCAGGCTAATCACAGCTTTATTTTAAAAGCAGAGCTAGTGGACTGCTGCTGGATTGACAACCCAAGGTTGTGAGACAAGCCTTCTGCAACCTGGGCTGCTCAGCAAGTCTATGTGAGTTTTCTTTTCAAAAACAGATCAGGAAGCTGGTTTGTTAGGGAAGTGTGTGTGTTTGTGTATGAGTGCAGGAATGCAGAGAGCAAACGTGGTTGTTTTGCTTTTAGTATCTGATACTCAGTCCCTGGTAGGTGGGGTGAGGGAATGTGAGCACCCCAGCATGGACCTGGTGTCTCTTGTTCACATCACTGCTACCTCCTTCCTGGTGCAGAGCAGCATTTTCTCAAGTCTGTGTCTAAGGCAGGTGCTGGGCAGATCTGTGTAAGTATAAGTGGTTTTGTGTAAGTATAAGTGGTTTTGTGTAAGTATAAGTGGTTTTGTGTAAGTATAAGTGGTTTTGAGGTGTGCTCTAAAAGGCCTATATTTGCAGAATGCCAGCCCTTCTGAAATGCCAGCCCTTTTTCAGTCTGCCAAACCGAACATCCAAAAATAATGTGTTATGGTTTCTCACTAAAATTTGTAAAAGTATCTAATTAAAAATTAATTCAAAGTGAAGCTTAAAAGTGAGCTCCGCATTCAGAGGTAACTCAGACTGACAGACCTGTGCCTCACTGCAAGCCAAGAGCAGCCAAGTTTGGGAGACCATAAATCACTTTCAGAATGAGACTTCTGACTGAGGAAACTTTTCCTTATGCCCTTTAGAAGGTATTAGTTCAAGCCCTTTCAGTTTAACCAATGGAGCATCTTGCTTTCCTCTACCCTAAGGTCTCCATAGTCCCTTCATAGACAAAATACTTCCACATGCACATAGTCTTGAGCCTCCTTAAACACCTCAGGTTTTCCTGAAACACCTCAGGAAAGCTGGAGGTTACGGGCAGCTCCCCACCTCCTTCGCAGGAGAGACCTTTGTGCTCTGTAGCTCCTGGTGGGAGAAGACCTGCTGAGGCTTTTCCTCAAGGACCCCTTCTTCCTTGGAGGTTTCCTGTGGGATAGGACTAGTCGGCGTACGCATACACATATGTAACATCTCTTTGGTGTATAGGCTGACTGTAGTTTACATCTCAGGCAGTGGCTTGAGTTTACTGGGAAGGAGGAGGCTTAGTTGTGCCGAGAAGGGAAGGGTGTCTTCCTAGCGGTGTCTCCAAGCATCCCCCATGTCTCTGGAGTGCAGTGGCTGCTCCAAGAGCTGTGTGCTCCAGGTGCCACTTCAGAACAGCGAGCTGGGTACGCAGCCAGTGAAAACTGGCACAGTGCTGCCGAAATCAGCCTTGGCTTGGATCTGGCTGGAAAAGGGGGCCTCACCCTTTCTTCTGGGGATGGAAAACATCTTTCCAGAGCACGGGTTCAGTGCATGGACCTCTGGCTGTGGACTGAAATCTTGCTTGTTTTTCCAGGTTGGCTGAGAACATTGGTTTATGGATGAAGGCATAACTAATAGTTTCTGTGAGCTTTTTTTCCTACTAAGCTGAATGTAAGAATACAGATTATTCTTTTAGTATGAGGCCATGAAGTTTGGGATCCTTAATTGGTGTTTCCAGCACAAAATGCTCCAGTGTAAGTAGCAGGCCTAATATAGCAGACTGTTAAGCAATAAAACTGCTCTGGGGGAAGTTTCTTCCTCTTCAACAAAATTAATGATTGGTTTATATCCTTAAGGCTGGAGATTCCTATAAATTGTATACCTAGTGTAATTGTAGAGGTTTAAACCACAAAAATCATGTTATGTTGATAATCTAATTATGCAGATCTGATACACAGGATTACCTTAGACATCAATATTTACAGAAATGTTTAACCAATGTGGCCAGTGGCAGCTCTTAAAGAGTAAATAATCAAAAGATTATTTGAGAATGCGAGTAAACGTAAATCCTAGAAGAGCTATATTTTCACATTTTATAACTTAGAAGACTTTAATACAAGACTGTTTTGTTTCAAGATGACATATTTCATTATCAGTGTTGATGAACACCTGACTTGGTGGGCCTTCAGCTGGAAAGAAACAAGACTGTTAATGCCATGTGGAACCTGACAGACATCTCTGAGTATTTATGGGCCTTGATATATATGCAATCCATAGATATTTCAAAACTGATTAACATTTCTGAACCTGAGTTAAAGTTTATACTTGGCATTTTGGTAGTGTCGAGGCAAAATTAATCAGAGCTCAAAAGATATGCAGTCTTACTGACTTGCTAGTGACAGTGAAAATATAAACCACTGAGAAATAGCCTGCTGAAAGACAGAATCTAACCTGGATTTTGGAACAGGATCTGCAAAACTGGCGTACTGCCACGGATGGGCTCTGAGGTGGTGTGCAATGGTGTAGCTGGCATTTACTGACTAAGGTACCAACTTAAATGACTGAGGGCTCTGCTGAGTTATATGTCCTGTAATAAGTCACTTGGAAATCTTCTTACTTGTGAAACATTAACATATTAAATATGCAAACTAATCTCTTGAAACAGTTCAGATAAGCAGCATTTTTAAATGTACCCAGTCAAGATGTTTTTCAGTCAATGAAGCTCAGCAAGCAAATGCTTTCATTTCAATGGCCCTCATGAGAACAGTCAAAATTTATACTTGGTTGTGATTTTAGGCTGTATGACTGTCTGTCTTTGTAGTAAAAATAAGAGTGTGGAATGAATTTGTCATGGAGAGGGTTTTTTGTTGTTGTTGTTTATCTTTGTTTTAAATAGGTCAGCAATAGTCTTTACACATTTTAAAAGACTCTTAATTCAGCCTCAATGAAAGCTGTTAGGATCCAGTTGGAAAAGCGTAAGATAAAATACTATGCCTTTTAAGAAGTCATGCTTTTTATTTGTTCTGTAAAATAAAACCCTAAATGAGGGATAGGCAGTACTTTTGTTTTAATAACACCTAGTATCTGTAGAAAGACATGATGGACTGTGTGTCTGTAGATGGGTCTCCACGTTTCCCAACAGAAGGGCAGTGTAGCCTATCTGGGTGTGGTGGAGCTGGCCAGCATTTTTAGGTGAAGAGGGAGCATAAGCTAATTGTTAAATCAGTTTTGAAACTGCAGATCTTTTGCTGTATTTTCAGTCTGGAAGGAACCACCCAGTAAATAGGGCAAAAGTAGATAAAGAGGATCTGCATAGAACCAGCTGCCACTCCAAACACTAAAGGCAAGGTAGCTAGAGAAGACCTAGGAGGTGAAGAAGTTTGGGGTGGAAGAGGGGTTGGACTGTACTAGTTTCTTTCCCCTAACTTTTTATATTTTTATGCTTACTCATTGTGAAAGTTGTCTTAATTTTGACTTTGGCAAGAGTATAACAGCCCCCACTACTTCCATTTAGCTCTGAATTTGGTACATGGTGATCTGTGTTCTGATCCATTGACAGAGCAACCTGGATTTGATCTTACATCTGGAAACCGTTCATATGTCATGAAATATTTTTGATTCCTTTTCACGTTTTTCCCCTTTCCTCCCAGGATGCTCTTTGAAGTACTTTATGCCATATCCAGCAAGCATTCCTTAGTCATGGTAGTGGTTGCTCCCATTTAAATCCAGACTGATTAGATTCTCTTCAAAATATCAGATATTTTTCTTAACCTCTAAAGATACAAGGACAATGGAGAACCTTCCGTCTTGCAAACAGATGGTGCAAGGTGCTGCTTTTGGATCGGCAATACAAGTTCACTTTGAAAATAGAGTGGGACTGCTGTAAACCAAAGGGAGAGGTGGCGTGGTTTTCAGTGATCTTGAACAGTACATAAACAAGAGTGGAAAGCAAATGTTGACACGTCTATGGTCTCAACAGGTTTAAATGTGAATTCACAAGTTACAATCAGATTTTTCATTGCAGGCTATCTCCAAATACTCACAAATAAAACTGAGAAGGCAGGTGCATCTTTAACAAAACTACTCAGTCTTTGAGATGGATAATGAGGGCAAAACAGGATGGCAGAAGAAGGAAGATTTGAGGGAGCTTAAACTGCATAATTGTTTGGGTTTGGTTTTGGGTTTTTTCCCCTTCACTATTTGAGTACACAATTTGATGACATCTCTGGCAAAGTTGATTGACAGAATTCAATAATCTAAGTTATAAAAGTACATTTCTGTAAAATCTTTATCTTCACAGTGTCTCTTAGCACAGGCAAGGAATATTTTCATTTTACAGATAGGTGGCTAGAAACTTATTGAAAGTTGCATATAAAAATTATATTTAAAGAAGTGTTGAGTAGAGGCCTTTCAAGTCGTAGGTTCATGAGCAGGCACTGAACCAGCTGTCATGTGGAAACACTACTAAAATATACAGGTATAATGATGTGCCTCTTCCTTATGCTAAGCTATGACTACAGGGTTATCTGCCTGGCATTTTTGAGGCAGACAGAAATTTATACTGTGTGCAGCCTGAGCTGATGGGTGACTGTGCAAACAGTTGGTCACAAGCTAACACACACTGTTTTTCAAGGTAATTTACCCTGTTGAGCTCCTTGCTGCCATAATTAAATGTCTTTTTTTAGTCTAGTTGTGCATAAGGCATGTCCTGACTGAAAGACGCAGTTAACTTTCTTCTCTTTGTGAAGCTTTTCTTGTAATAAGAAATGGTATCCCATGGTTCAAAAGAGGTCATAGCTTCTTTTATGTACAAAGATTATATATGCTTGTTTAGATGACTGGTTTTCAACCTTTCCTGACTGGTTGACTCCCTAGACTGCTGAAGGGCATGGCTAAGCTTGCTGTGCTTAGTTACCTTTTGTGGACCCCTCACAGAAGTCCATGACACGTCCTATGGTCTTGGGTCACAGGATGAAACCCACTGAAAGACCGTTGTAAAAAAATGTAAAACTTTCCGTTGATAGATTTGTAGGTTAGAGCTGCTTTGTTGTGTTTAATGAGTTTTGTTAAGGACATTCTGTTCTCCCTGTGTACAGAGGCAAGAATCTGTATGCTTCTGGCCAGAAAAGCAAACAAACAAACAAGCAAGGAATAGATCTGCCACACAGATCAGAAAGGGGATTTTAGATCAAAGATCTCATGGAACCATTATGTGGTCATCTTTTGTATATGTAAAATATATAATTCCTGTACTTTTAATATGTTGTGCAAATATGTATTTAGAAGATTAATGAAACATGGATTATATATTCTTTCAAGTTATTAGGGTGTTTCACCACACTTTCTAACTGGATCTTTCCCATGAGCAATTAATAGCTCTGCAGATTACGTGGCACTGAACAAACAGTACTTTGCAGCAGGCTGCACAACATCATATTCACAAGGAAGGAAACATTTAAGACCAGTGATGGACTGAACATGATTTTTAGGTTGGCACTGCACCTACTTCAAACCCTATGTGTTCTTAACTAGTCTTGAGATATGCCTGTGTTAGGGCAACATAGGTAGGAAACATCACATAAAAGCTCCCCGCCCTGGCTGTCCTCCTGCATTTTAACCTTCAAGCTGCAGGAATCTGAGAAGTTTTTCTTTCTTTCATATCTTCTGATTTCAGAAGGGGTGCTCAGCTGGCTACCTCAGCTGGGGGTGAACAATCTCATTGAAATATGCCCCTTCATCTCCCTGCCAGGCCAAAGAGAAACAAACTTTCTCCCTCACAGCATTTTGGGGGTCAGCGGGAAAGTGCAGGTGCCCACAGTCAGGCTGACTGCCCCTGCACCACCCAAGAGTTTCTAGTGCGAGGAGCATAGCAGCCTGATCAACTGCCATAGTTTGGTGTCAGCATCTGGTGGGGAACAGCTGTGCTTGAATGTTGATGGAAATATTACTGTTGGTAGGAGTGGGACCCCGATATGCTGTGCCAAACAGTGGCTTGGGGTCCACACCTGAAGAAGAACCAAGGCATTGGTACACCTCACCGCAAAACTTGCAGGAAATCCTGTATAGCTGAGCCTGTCAGGCAGGGTCTAGCACAGCCGAAGTGACCCCCTGGCATGTCCCAGTGATGGGGTCTCTATGTAGAGTTGTGCCTGTGAAGAACTGGGGCAGCTCCTTTATATGCTGTGAAATAAGAAAAAGTGCCAAACAGAGTTTTGTGATAATGTGATTGCAAGATTAATTGGCACATGCAGTTAACAGAGGACACGGAGAGAATTTGCATTTGCATGTGGGAAGAGTGAGTCAGAATGACTTTGTACCTGTTGCCTATTATGCGTCATGTACATTTGATATTTTTAGTTTAATACTTCACTTTATTGTTTTCTTGATTATTTTAATTTTCTGAACTACCTCAGTGTGAAAACATATCACAGAAGATGCTGATACTTTTTATTTATGTAAGATGCTTAAATTACACTTCTGAAGTTACTTACCCAGCATTTTATTTATCTTGCAATCATAATTATTCAGTGTCTCCTCCATCTGCTTTTATTTAATTATGACTATATAGACAGCAGCCACAAAGATAGGTCTCTTCAGGTTGATTGGTTGCACAGAGCACCTTCCATGCACTGTAATGAGTTTGCCTGACACCTGGCAATTAAATGGAATGGACTTTCTTGTTGCTATTCATGAGGGTTGGTATGATACTAGGCATCCAGTGATATGGCTTGGTTCTCACGTGTGGCAGACTGTCCCTGGCAGTATGAAGAGGACAGGTGAAATAAATTACAGAGTTGCCAGCTAGTTTAAACCATCCTGTTCAGCTTCATAACCCAGTCTTATCCAGTTCTGGGATTTGATGCATTTTTGTGTGAATGTCTTCTTCAGCCTTTTCAACTGTTGCCAGAGAGAACGTCCTACTGAAGTTATTGCTGCTTAAAATTCAAGACTGCTTTCAACTTCCTCTCTAAGGCAGGGTTTTCAACAGAATAAAGGTATTCCTTATCATGCTACTGTATTTATATCATGCTACTGTATTTAATACATCCTTTTTGATGCCATAAACAGTGGTGGAGTGACTGGAGTCTGTGTATGCCTGTCAGCTAAAATTATACTCTTAAGCACCTGTTTACTGCTGGGACAATGCCATTGATTCCTGTGGGATTTCTCCAGGTTCGGTCCTTATGTAACTGAAATCCAGATATGCACCTGCCTGCTTTCTGGGGTGCACAGGCACAACCCCAGTTGCCTTTACAAGGAAAGGAATTTGACCCATGTGGGGTTTTTTCCCTCAGACTTGTGTGTATCCTAAGTCTTCATGGACATGACTTGGATCTACAGCTACTAAGCTCAATGGAAATAAAATATTAAATTATGATTTTATTGACAGTTTTATCACTGAAAAAATCTGTATTGCTTGCCACAAAGGTAATAGTTTGCCTTTTCTTTTTATTATTATACCTTTTTTCTGTGAGCAATGTACTTGAAATCAGTGTTATGACTTTGAGCCACTAACCATTTCCAAAAGTGTGTTTAGTTTGTCATTGAAAGAAGCAAACATTTTCATTAATTTAACCGTAGGCTATAATCTGTTCAATTTGATCAAAACATTGGAAAAACTCCTTAAGCTTACCTTAAAACAGTGATGAACCAGCCTTATTTCTCAGTGGTTTCTAATGTGACTTGAATCTGCCCTGCCTTAATCCTCATCATACCACTCAGTTACCCACTGGGAAATAAAAAAAGCAGCTCCCAGAGGGAAAGACAGCAAAAATTGCTTTCAAAACATGCTTTTTTTTAATAATTTAGAAGAAATTATAAGATTTTTTTGAATGTTAAAGCTCCTTTCTTCTTGGTCACATTCTTCTGGTGCTTTTATTAACAAACGAATGCTGCCTCACTCATCCCGGTATTAACAGTATTTTGGCCCCGAGTCACAGGCAGCCGTACACACTGTCCAAGGACTTGCGCAAGCTGGTTGATGAAGGGGTGTGCTCCTTTGGCAGTTTTTTTGCAGGTTGGCGGTTTTTCTGCTGCACTTGTGAGTTGCTTTTGAGGGAGCTCTGTGCTGGCTCTTACGTTTTCCTGGACCCACATGGCTTTGTCTGGCTCCTCCATTACTCTTGTAGTTACCCTGTTGCTAAAAGGTTACTGAGAAACCCACCTCTTTGAGGAGTCGGGCGAGGAGACCTTTGGGTTAGCCAGTGGGCTGGCCAGTCTGTGACATGAACTGGTTTCAAGCCCCGCTGAAATGACAAACCCGTGGCTATGAGGAGCGCAGGCAGAAGCATGGCTTTGTGCTTCTGTGTCTTCAGAGAAGCATGCTCATAGGAAGGGAGGTGAAGGGAACTGTTGGAAAGTGAATGAAGCCTGGATACCCCAATGATGGGTCGCAGAGCGGCTGTGTTGGCCAGCAGGCTCTTTGGGTCTGCAGGGGAGGGACAGCCAGGTGTCTTATGCCGATCACTTCAGTCCATATTTTGAGAGAAGAGAAAAGAACTTGTTTTCACTGTGGGTAATTTTATATTCCAGACTTGCTCGGGGGCTTAATTACACATCTCCCCAAGTGAAAAGCTTAATTTTGGTCGAGAGGAGTAATAATTCCAGGAGGAGTAGTCTGAACAATTAGATGAAACCGAGGAAGTGTACAAGTAGCGAAAGGGCTCCCAAAATGACATGTTGATATTCCTCTCTGTGTGAGACAAAGCATTGTTCTGTGAATGATCCCTATCCTGTTGAAGCACTCATGCTGACGTTTTTGTCTTG
This sequence comes from Harpia harpyja, assembly GCF_026419915.1. NCBI lineage: Eukaryota > Metazoa > Chordata > Aves > Accipitriformes > Accipitridae > Harpia > Harpia harpyja. The sequence continues at coordinate 34,638,437 of NC_068943.1, forward strand.
CTCCTTTGCTTCGGAGTACTTCTGCTGTCAAGTTTGTTTCGCATTTCCACACTGCAGACAACTTTTTTACCCAGACACCTACCTCTCCTCTTCTTGAGCCAGTGGACCACCACTGATCTGGCATGTCACCTGCTTTATTTGTACCTCTGTGCTCCAGGTTATAGCGTATGCTTCATTATTTTCTGTTTCTTCTTAAAGAGGTAAGCACCCCAGGCCGTGCCTGTATTTCCTAGTACACTTTGTAGTGCTTTGGAAAATGATCTAGTAGTTCTAATGCTCTGTTTTTTTATTCAAGCCATTTATTGCTTGAAGGACCAGTGCAATAAATAGCAAGCATAAGAATTCAGTCTAGCAAGGAGTGGTTGTGTGAGGATGCCTGTGTTCCTGGCAAGGGAGAGAAACCATAGGTATCACCGCATCACGATGGGGCATTGTACTACGCAGCAAGGTCCACACTCCTGGAAGTCTGCAGGAGGGTCCTGTCTCGGATGGTAACTTGCTCCTGAGCCCTTATGCTCACTTGGTAAGACTAGGTGCTGGATGTAGCTTTGTCCTGTGAAGGCATTTGAGATGCCTGTGCCAGGTCTGAGTACTTCTTCCAGTTTTGAGGTTTGTCTGTGTTCTGTGAGTGTGGTTAATAACTGTGTTTGGCTGGAGCAGGGCACAAAAGAGTCCCTGGAGATGAGGCTTGAGAACCATGCTAGTATTCTTACAGCAGTGACAGTCTTGAAAACTCTACCTTACGTCCCAGTCAACTTAAGCCAGCATAACCAGATGCTGGGGTGCCAGGAAGGGGTCCTGCTCTCCCAGCCCCACTTCTGATACTGCTGCCCACCAGCTTTCCACCACCCTGCCACATCAGCAGCTGCCCTGCCTGAAAATTGGCTTGGGGCGGGGGAAGTTATTTTTAGCCGGATCAATTCCCCTATCTGATTCCCAGCACAGCTACACAAATGTTTGTGCTGGCACAATTGAAAGGATGCTGTGAGAGTGGGAATGAGCAGTCACACATAGGAGGAGGAGGAAGCCAGGAACTGTATGCATCACCAAAAAAGGGTCCATGCACTCCTAGCCATAAGGCCTGACCCTGCCACTGAACTCAGTGGGAATATCTGTGGAGTCCTAAAAGGACTAATACTTAAGAGTAATAGTAGATATAAGTGCAGGTGATGATGAATGTGGGAAGTGAACATTTTCATGTAAGTGAGGCAGCCAGAACAGTCTGAGAAGCAGTGGCTGGAGTTGCAGAGCAAGAAGTTTTAACAGAGCCTTGCTGAACCTGTGAGGGCTTTTTTTCAATGAGCATTAATGCTATCATCACAAAAACAGCAGGTTGTCTCTTGTAGCCAGATTTTTCTGAGTACACACTGCAAGTGAGAAGTACATATGATAAACAAGGTTGGGTGCTTAATTGTTTAGAAAGGAAATAACTTCTATTATAATGCATTTTTGCAATCACAGCCTCTAGGTTCCATACCTTGTAGCATCTATGACCAAATCCTTAGTCACAGCTTGAGGCTGCAGAACATTGTCATTATCCAGAGATAATGGATTATTATCCATTATGCATTATAATGCAGAGATTTCAGTAATCCTCAAAGGGGGGGGGAGAAAGAAGCCTCCTGCCAATGAGATTTCCAAAGCTGGAGTTTATGCACTGTGTATTTAATGAGCACAAGTGAAGCAATTGTATTGTTTCTTTCCAGGATAGTATGAAGCTTGTAGTCAGGAGTGCTTGTCAGTGGGATTTCTGTACCTAACATTTAAATGGTACTTTCTGGAGGGAAGAAAATAGATCTGAAATTCAAAGTCATGGATATTTCTAACGCAGTTTTTCAGGTTTAATTTTGCATGTAATCATGATACAGTCTGTCTTCCTCAGCAAGACCTAATGCTGTAATACATCACAGCACTTTTCTCTGAGAGCTGATTGTTACTTAATGCCTGCAGCTAGGTTGTGAAAATTTGAGGCTTTTTTTCTGCAAAGTGTACACTCATAAGAAAGGTGTTTTTCAGAGCTGTGTCAGCTGAAGTGTTTTTGTTATTATGCTTGGTTGCTTTATGATGCTGTTAGCATCCTCCTTACATACTACACCAAACTGATCCATCATGTCATGTTAGTAGCTTCACTATTTAATCTGCCTTGCATTCATTGTCTTGCATTTTAAACTTAAGACATGGTCCTCCAAATGTAACTGTCTTCTCTTTGTGGCTGTAAAACTCACAAAGAACAAGTTTACCAAGGACTGCAATATTGAAGATTTTTTTATTTACAAAAGGGAGAATGGCAGAGGTGTCTGTGTTCCCAGGGACTTTGATCCCATGGAAGCTTTCTGTTTCCAAATAATGGAGAGGCTCCAGAAATCTTACCAGCTATAAAGAATTGCACTGGTATCCCAGAGTGAGCTGAATCCATCGAGTGTATGTTACTAAGCACCACCACTTAGAACCACTGCTTTCCGAGTGTCTGCAAATGCGAGACCCCCTTCCAGAGACCCAGTGGATTTCAAATCTCTCCCTTAAAGCACATTGTAATATTATTTCTTTACACAGCTCTCCCTTTGGTCTGCTGTATATTTGCTTGCTTAAAGTCCAGTCTGATGTCTGACAGTGCCAGGTCACTGTAATTTTCAGAAGAACATAAATATCAAAACCACAATACCAAAATTACAGCTGAAGTTCAGTGTGCTCTATTTCAGCCTTCTCCTCCCATCTCTAATTTGCAATGGGCTGCTGAAGTTAGCTTCTACCGCATGGCTGCCCATTGTGAAACTGGTGCCCATGATCACTTGCTTTTTCTATGGAAGCAGTGGGGCACGAGGGGAAACTCGTGATCTCGGTGACAGTGATAACAATGCAGAATTGGATCCTGACATGCAGGGAAGCTGGGGTTGAAACTTGGCAGCCAAACAGAGAGCCCAGTTTTAAACTTCCATGCTAAATTATCCTAACACTTAGAATTAAATGTGGAGTTGTTTTTGACACGTGCACGGTCTCTCACATTGGAGCGGGTCATTTTTTGGTGCAGAATAGTTATCTGATATTTATGTATCCTGTACTTCAAGAAGGGTTACACAAGCAGTTTTAAATGCTTCATGATAATATCTTAAAGGCTGCCATAAACATAGCAGAGCAGCTTCTCTAAAAGCAATTGCATTCAAAAAATAGGAGATCTCACTACTCTGAAAGGCTGTTCCAGACCCTCAGTCCTTTGATGGTTAGAAGTCGTCTTCTAATCTGCAGGATGAATTTATGTATTGTTAGTACATGCTTATTTGCTCTTGGGCCAGTGTTGACCCTTAGCTTAAATAGCTGTTTTCCCTCTCTGCTGTAAGTTGCTTTGATGTATTTATATAGACAGCAATCTCAACTCAGACTTAACTTTCATTGCTTTTTTTTTTTTTTTAAATCTTGAATTGTTTTAATTTTGGCATCCCTCAGTTCTTCAGGTGTATGGTTTCTCTGTGTTCCGTGAAGGGAGACAGGCACCTGCAGTAGGAGCCTGATCCCACTTGTGTTAGATCCCACCTATATCAAGAGAGAATAAATAGTCTGCTGGAGGTGCTGCTGGAGAGAGCCTGGACAATTAGCTCATAGAAGATGCTTCACTATTAGGTGGCTGAAGTTTGGTGAGATGAATCCTGCCCCCTCTGAACAACCTTACTTGGTAGCAGTCAGTCTCTTGTAAGACTAGGGGATGGTCTATGAGTATGCCCATGCCACATATTGATGTGGTTCTCCTCCTTCAAGCTGGCTCTGTAGGGCATGAAAACACCTCACAATCTTTTTTAGAATCAGTTCAATGACACCACGGCATAATCCTTTATCATCTGTTATGCTCCACTGTGCTGAGTACATCCCATAGGACAACTCTGGAAGGAAGTGGTTGCCTGCTGTCCGTGTGGAAGGCCCGTTTCCCTGATTGATTATCTGGCTGCATTTCACACTTCAGATCACCCCTGCATAAGAGAGCTCTGCCCGATGAATGCTAACATTGGCACTACGGGTTGTGCCTTACTTAACATCAGGGCTCCCATTACTAATTTTCTTGCTTTGGTTTCAAGATCTTCACTGGATGACCCCATGTCTGTATATTTAAATGATGGGATACTCTGTGCATTTGCTTGCATGGATAGTGACAGCATCCTTTGTTCGCTAATTAAGCTTGGCAATTAAATGTGAAACTTGTGTCTGCACAGCAGACCAGTCAGGACACCATGCAGCATGTAAGTCCCGTATCCTGGATTAAGTAGACCCTTTTTGGGACTCACTCCATAGACACGAAATTGTGCCATGAGTGAAAGGATGTGCTTGAAAAAGACTCAAGTGTGATGCCTTGCCAATGTAGGTTCTTAACGCCTTGAACAACTGTAGTTGAGTTTCAGTTATTTATGATAATATCTTCTAGCCTGCCAATAAACATACTGTAATAGGTTTTTTAAAAGTAATGAATTCCTAGAAATATGAGATCTTGCTACTAACATAAATTAAAGCTCTGCTGAGAAGTGTGATGAGTCCCCTTGGAGCTAAAGGGGTTGGTGAGTTCTTTAAATGTGTGGATTAGCAAAGTGAGAATTAATGAGCATTATTATTTATAGAAGCAACATCTGATCAGTGTTTCCTCATAATTTATACTTCCCCAAACCTGGATTTACTTTGCTTTTCCTCAGCTAGAGGCTTTAGACTCAGTGATATTTCTTCTACAGAACCAAGATTCATCAGTATTTTAAATGGGGTCTCCATTTTGTGCTAGAATAATTATTCCTGATTTATGTTCTGTCTGTTTTGCATACAATGGGCCAAGTTCCTACTTAAAATTCATGTAGCCCCATTCATATGAAAGAGGCTTGTAACAGTTCAGAGGCAGAATAAGACAGCTGTGGAGATGCCCGAGAGCACAGCTCAGACCAGGGATTTCCGTTGTGATCCTGACCAAGTCACTCGGTGGGATTTATCCACCTCCAGACAAGATAGCTGCCTTGAGCTGCTCACCTAGTCTCTCTATACAGTCAAAGGGGAGAGCAGCTCATCAATCAGAGGTTATTAATTCTACCCTAAAATGGTTATCCTAGATGACAGAGGCTCGATCATTTGTCTGTGCTCCAGTATTTGGTGCTCCTGCATGAACATCAGGGACTCGCCTGAAGGCCACCCTACTTTAGTGGTGATTCCCCGGTGACAATTACTTCTCAAGTCTTAGAGCCATTTTAAAATGCACTATTTCTGTAAGTCAATGACATTCATGTTGTGGTAACTCCTACCACAGCTGTAGTTCCATCTTACCTGTATTGCTATATCTGTATTGCTATTCCTATATAAAGGAACAATGAGCAGTAAATGCCAGTAAGCTTGGCACCAGGAAGAAGTGGAAGGTGGTATACCGTGACATGATTTCATGTATGATGTCTGTCTGTCTGCAGCATCAGTGCTATCCCAGCACCTCTGGTGCTGTTTCATACTGTCTGAGCCAGCGGAGTATCTGAATTGCTGGGATTCACCTCTTGAGAGTCCCCCCTTTAATACTGATTTGTAAGCTTTAGCCTCTGTGATTATTTCTCGTCCATAATCTCATTACCTAAACACTCCTGTATTGAACAGTGTGAGTCACTTATGCTGTAAACTGATTTACTCCAGTCTCTTCTGAACGTGTTTGCTTTTGTCTTCTGATGGATGGAAATACCTTTGTGCCTTCTGCCTCAGGCTGCTGGCATCCCTTCTGTTTCTGCCCCTTCCCCAGTCTTCCTGGTACTCTTGCAGATAGCTGCTGTTTCCTTAGGTGAAAACACCCCTGATTTCTCTGCTGTCTTTGCTGGCTTGTTCCAAGTCCTGCTTTTCCTCCCCTCTTTATTTTCTCTTTAGTCTTGAGTATATCTTCTTGCTGTCTCCTCAAAATTATATTTAGTGGTTTCCTTGATAGTTTCGTTCTCTGTACGTATGCCATATTACAATAACCCTAACTCAGATATGTAGGTGTCTTTTCCTGTTATTACCATTATTATGCCTGCCACATTTATTACCAACTGGCAGCCACAAGCTTTACATATTAAATATTTTCCCCTTGAATACCCTCTATTTCTGCACTCTCAAGTTTATTTTCCTCTCAGTGCATGGGACAAATTGTACACATAACTACCATTAATGGTAATGGAAACTGTGTGTGTATATCTCCCTTGCGTGGAGAGGAGAATGGGCCTCTGTGTTTCTTGTCATCTAAGATGTCATCCTGGTGGGCTTTCTCGGTGCTTCTCCTTTGGGGTTCCCCCTGCCCTCACCCTCTGGCACAGAACATGCAGCCTGTGGGGAGAATGTGGCACAAGTCACAGTACATTAAACAGATACCAAAATCCATACTGAAGAATGGGTAAGCTACAGTGGGGAAGTGCAGAATACAGACAGTCACTAAGGAGGATGAATGCGAGCTGTGCCTTGAATAATTAGATGAAGCGTAAATAAAACAGTGACATGATTTGCTTCCCCTCTTACCTCATGAATAGGAGGCACCAGCCCTGGCTCTTCCTTACCAGAGGGGAGGCATTGAGTTTAGTGCTGTTACTCCTGATTCGCACTGATGAAAGTGAAGAAAAATTGGCTTTATTTTGAGAGATGATATTGTGGGAGTTGTTGGAAAATAATGAAGCTATTGGACTGACTGTTTAAAGTCTCCTGTTACAGCCTTGTGTATGTCAGGGCAGAACTCACACTTCCCCTGTATGATAAATTAGTATTTATCCTGGAGCAGATATATATATTATGGTATCAATGTGTCTTATGAGTGAGATGGGAGACTGAACCATGACAGAAAGGAAACCACAAGGGAATTAAGCCATTTGGCATGGTAAAGGAGGCTATATTGTGAGGGATAACAGATTTTAATATAAGAAATAGCAGTGCCACGTGATGACTAGAGTAGGGTGCTTCAGCATATTGAACAAAGCTACTTCACTGAAACAAAAAAACCAGACCATGTTAAAAGATATCTTGAAGGGGTTTTCTATGTGTTTTTCTTCAGAGGTTATAAACAAACCACATACTGAGTATTGCTTTTTGCACATAATGGAAGGCTCTAAGTTGTCCCATTGGTTTCAGTGGAATGAGATCGATTTGTAAGGGCTGGCTTTTCAAGCAGGCACCACTGTTATTATTCTTTATTAATTTGTACAGCACCCAAAACAGGCACTTTGCAGACAGAGTAATGTTTTTTCCCTGAGGAGCATAAGAGTGTAATTAGTCCTAGCAGTGATTTTAACCGGACATTTCAGGCACTTAAAATTAAATACATGTTTTTTCTAGAATCAGATCTAGAGGGGAGGTAGGGACCACTTCTGCAAAGCTGTGGCATCTCCCCCACAAAGCCCATGCTCCTTCCTTCCCCTGTCAGCACCTCGGGTACTCTATGGTACTCTATTGACCCTTTGTGTTTGGGCTTTGACGTGTAGGAAGGAAGAAGTCCTGGAGCTGCACAGCTACAGTTGTGCACTCCCAAACACCCCAGTAGGGAATACACAGGAGTTGGATGCTCATGATGGAGCTGGTCCCTCCTGGTGCTTGTTGTGACCGAGATGCTGCTGTTGTGTAGGTCACGTACTCACAGGTGATCTCCATCCTCAGCCAAGGATAGGAGAAAGCTACCTCATGCTACATCTGGGCAGCAGAACACCACAATTTCGTAAATATTTTGCTTGTTTTCCAATGAGACATAGTGGACTATTATTGTCATGTATGTCTTATTTTTAATAGTGCCGTGGTTTTGATTTTTATTTATTCAGGACAAATTCAGTCCTGGAATAAGCAAGAGCAACTCCAAGACAAACCTTAGGATCAAATATGAAGTAAGGCTCTAAAGGTACACGTTTGATCTCATTTGGCAAGGAGATGGGTGCACTGGTATGTGAAAAGAGGGCATGACTCTGTTTTTTGCACCCTTTTTTGGCTTTGTTGTTATTCTCTTGGTGTCAGTGCTTGTAGTTATATGTCCGTGTAAGGATTTACATCCTTTTAAGTGGATGGGGACTTAGCCTAGAAAGTACCTTTTACAAGTCAAGGGTTGTTCACAGCTGATGCACCATTTATATTTTACTTGCATGAAGCAATTCTGAACAGAGAATTAGAGAAATGAAGACTTTGCTCAACCTGAAACTAGTTTAACTGGGGTTTTTTTGAGTCTTTAAATTCTTCTAATTGAAAAGTAACACTAGAATCTGCATTAAAATTAGAAGTAATAATCATAATAATGATATCCAGATTTTATGTAGCATTTATATTTCTTATTAGTGGTAGTTTCCACCTATGATGATAACGTGTGAAATAATTTCCATGGGCTCATGTTCTTATGAAAACGTGAGTTCAACCCGTAGTCTTTAGTGAACACTTGGTTATAAAGAATCTTTACAAAAAAATGGTCACTTGGGAAGCAATTACTAATAATTACAGAATCCTTCATCACTGCTTTTGATCTTTCGCATGCATGGATCTAAACCCCTAACATTCACGTTGCTGACAGTACAGCACAGTTCAACAATAGCTTTGATGCCAATAAGAACAAAAGGGCTTTTTAAAAATATTCAATTCAGCAATTACTGTCACAGCTCTACTCCTTGAATGCAACTGTGTGTGTTCTTTGCAGTTAATGAATTCACACTACCTTTTAAAATTTACAATATTTTTTCCAGCCCATATAGTTTTTAGATGCGAATTATATCAATAGTGATATCCATCATCACTAGGTGTTTGCTTTGTGAGCGTGTGTTGCTCTGTGTGCAATGTGTACAATTACTTGTGCACAATAGACAAGTTAATAGTCAGGCCATTTCGTGCCTTAGGCAGGGGACATCTGCCAAGCATATATTGTGCTCTACCAATAGGTCTTCAGTCTTTCGCATCCCCATGAAATTAATTTTTCCTGGGGCTCTAGATAATTTGTTGTGTCTAATGAAAGTACAGTCATGTCACAAACGACAGACAGAATGATTCTGGAAACTTGTATTAGAAAAAATACTTGCCTTTTTAAATGTGAAAAGCTGATTTGCTCAGTGAGAACGGTTTTCTATGTAATTTTCTTGTGAATTACGAAAAGAAAATGTAGGATGAGACAAACAGGTTATTATGCTAAGGCAAAGGTATTCAGAATAGGTCTGGAATGCAAAATGTATCTGTGAAATATGAGACATATCTATATGACTCATGTCATACATATCTCATATCTCATATAAATCGTGTAAGGTGAAATATAGCCAACATCGTTCACTCAGTTGTAAGCTACAACCCATCATTGTTTGTCAGTTTAGACTGTGCAGTCTTTGGGACCAGGGACCATCCCACCATTCAGCATCTCAGCAGCATCTCGGGGCGCTCCCAGGTCTGTTAGCGGTTGCTGCTGCCTTGTGCCCGGTCACTGAAGGGTCTTCAGCCACACAAAGAAGGGCCACCCTGGGTCATGCTGCAGCAAGACAGCCTTTGCCTCTGCCACCACGAGGCAGGAGATGCGTGGTTCTGTGTCCTGCGAGCAGGCATCACCAAGAGCTGGGTCGTGGCTGGTGCGCATGCCATCTAGCAGAGCTCCTCTGAGCATGGGCCTGGGTTTGATCGCTTCTCCCTTGCAGGAGCCCGGCATTGAGGCCTTTCTCCATCTTTAAGCTCACCTGTACCTATCTGGCAGATGCCAGGACAAAATAACTGGCTCTGCCTGGCTGTGGGGCCAAGGAATAGGAGAGAAGCTCTTAGACTAGGACCCTTCAGCCTGGAAAAGTCAACATAGGTGGGATACACTGAGGAACTACAAAATCCTGGATAAGGAGAGGGTGGGTAAGGGCTAAATGTTCACTCCTTCATCCCAGGCAAGGATCAATGTCCATCAGATGGAGCTACTTGGGAGACAGGTTCAAAAGTAACAGAGAAGGCGGTTCTCTGTGTGGGGCTCCCTGCCAAAGGACGTTACGAATGCAAAAGTTCAAGGAGAGACTGGGAAAGTACTTGGAAGAGAGATTTACAAAGGATTATTAAACAGGCAAAGCACATGAGACTTTGAAAATCTGCTCAGCTGAAAATAGTTGGAGGCTGAGATAGTATGCGGGGGAAATATTGTAAATGTTTGCCCATTTCTTATATTTCACTGGATATGGGCTTATGGCCACTGCTGGAGGCTGGAACTGGGCTAGCCAGACCTGTTGTTTGAACCAAAACATCCACGCATACATCCTCATGAAAACCACAGCACTGGGGTAGAAGGCAGCAGTCATGGTCATCCCCTGCACATAGGCAGCAGTCTCTTAATGCCTGTCCTGGGAAGATGACACGATTGGAAATCAGCTGAAGTTATGTATGTCTGGGGCCTTCAGGAACAGGCCCTGAGATCTGTCTGGCTTGGCTGTCCTTTCTTAACCTTTTAAATCCTTGAAGTAATTTATTTCCAGAGGATTTTGAATGCTTGCTATGGCAGGCTGGAAGTTTGCCACTGTTGTTCTGTATCTGTATCTCTGGGGATTTGCTGAATGTTTTGCTTGAGTCAATACCAGTTTAAATACACTTCAAATTTTAAATGGTGATCCCAGCAGCAGATTCAATCAGCAACAACATAAATAGCTTGCCTTCCTCTCTGCCCTGACTCCTGTGCCACAACGCCCAATATGCTCCCAGAGCATGAAGTAGCTGTGGAGTTTCAATGACCTGCCTTATCTCCTTCTGACAACTTAAACAAGAAAAAACTCCTTAATAAATCATGTAATTACAAGTTACATAGAGATAGGAGTCTGAAACCTGCTGGATTAGGGAGTTCTACCTATCGTTTGCTTCCCTTGAAGCAAAAAAAATTACCCCTGGCATCCCCCCTGCTCCCCCACCTTGTTTTTTGTCATTCCCATCCCTGAATGACTTTACAGTGGGCTTCCTTCTGCATTAATCAGCATAGGTTTTCACTCTCAAATAAATCAACTGTTTACCATGTAGCATTTCCACTGCTGGGCTAACCACTTTGCTTCTCTCTGGAAATGACTTGAAGAAAGGCTGGGATACTCAAAAGCCTGCCTGTATCCCCAACTGTATCAGTTGGTTTAATAAAAAAATTTGTTTCTTCCTTCAGTGGCCTTTACAGTAAAAGACAGATTTCTATATTTTGCATTTTCCTTGTTGTACAGAATGCTGATAGATAGTCTTCTCTAAGAAAATAATTTGAGATCATAATATAGATCATACTTTCTGAGTAAAAGTGTCTAGGAGCAAAGATGATTACAGATAAGGCAATACCTACATACTACTTGCATTTATTTAATACACATATTTTAGACCTGACCCTCTGTGCTTTGCAGAAGGGAGCTCTAACTTTGCAGGGAGGCAGGGCCACATCCTGACTTGATGATGGAGTAAGTGCGGGACCGGGTGCTGCCACAGGATCTGCAAGGTGACATGGAGTCAGTGCAGCCCTGAGACCCCCGGTATGGAACAGCCTGGTGAGAGGCTTCCTGGGCTGTGAAGACATGAGACCTCCTTTGCCTTCATCCTACTCATATGCTAGTATGTAACATCTGACTGTTTTTGCTACGCTCATCACCACGCTGAGTACCTACAGGAGTTACGCTTGTCTTTTTTTTCCCACAAACTCAGCAAAGAGTAGATTAATGGCACTTTCTGTTCCTCCTACTTTTCCTCCTACTCATTCATTTGCTTCGGGCAGCAATAAGCTGAGCAATTATAGCAGCAGCAGCAGCTGCCAGCTTCCAAACAACGAATTTGGCCAAGAAGAAAGGCATTCTTCAAACCTGTACTGTACTGCCCAGCCCACAGTCAGAACAAAGTCTGCACCTCCCAACAGCAAGGAAGGCAAATGCGTTAAAACAGAGGCTTGCAAACACTCTTCCCTTCCTCCCTTGCCAAAGGTAAACACTGAACTGGTTTGCAAACCTGGCTGAGGATGAGGAACTGTTTTCCCCCATGTGCTTAAGAAAAGAGCTTCCCCTTCCTTTGCCTGGGACAGCACCTCCAAATGGATAAATCTCCAACATACTCCATTTTGCAGCAAAAGTCCTGGAAAAAGTTATCAAGCAATGAGGACATGGGGACATAAAGTGACTTGGGGGGGATCCTTACCTGCCCATACAGGGGCCCCTATATTTTACATTGCATTGGGGGTATTTCATCCCCAGCCTCACTTTTTAGAGCATCACTCTTGGTAGCGTTCTGTTAGCTACAATGGGGGGAATGCTGCAAGAAGTGACACGTTATACTAAGCCAAAGCTTTTTTATTTGCCTGAGTAAATTAGGGTTTTCACTGGCTTACCTTTTATTACAATGTACGTACTCTTTGAATGGTTATTACCCTTCTTATGGGTAATCAATGAGATTGATTCAATCAATCAATGTCAGAAGACGTCAAAACTGAGGTCTGCAATAAGTATAGGCAATGATGAGCATGGAGCAAAGTCTGCTGGATCTCACCATTAGGGGCAAGAGGATCTGCAATGACCAGCAGCCCTTATTCCTTTTCCAAGGCTAAGGGGAAAATGGTGTTTTCCTTTCATAATAAATTATATGCCAGTTTAGGACCTGCCAAGATTTATAAGGTCAGATTCTGGCCTCTGTTGACTTCAGTGGCAGCACTTCACGTGCATCTAAGGACAGAGCATACTCCACCTTTCAGTGACTCTCTTTCCCTATCTGTTGACAGGCAGCGTTTTGAATTTAAAGTGAAGTTGATAAAGCCAGAGTGAAGTCCTTAATGAACGTTTCTTCTTGTTTGTTGGGTTGGGGTTTTTTTCCCCCCTTAATCAGGGCCAAACCCAATAAATATCACTCACACTAAAAATTTATATATTTTTGCCTCCTGGGTGGGAACCTGTGGGACCCTTTGCTCTGATAGTCTCTCCTGCGTCTGAGTCAGAGTTTGAGTTTCTCTACCAACAGGTCTGTTCATTTACTATTGCTTTTTCTGAAGGACTAGCTTGGGGAATCCCTCTTGGCAGTCATTAACAGAGGTTGCCCTGTGGACTGTAGTTCCTTTGTGTCTGCAAAAATGCCTCAGTACAGATGAGAGGTGTGCCTTCTGCAGTTAAAAATAATTAAATAAAATAGCATTGGCAGTTGAGAAGCCAGTGAGGCCTTTGACCATTAGAATAAGCACTGCCAGAAATAAAGTGTTAGGGTGTTGTAAGAATTAAGTGTATTACTGAGTCTAGTGGGAAGAAAGCCAATGTCTTAAATGGAGGGCACTGGAATCTCTTGTTGATTGCAACTGATGCTGCAATGCAAATCATGAGCCTACATTTCAGGCTATTCTGTTTGCCTCTCCCCACTCCAGGGATCTGTCTGTGCTCACTTAACCAAGAGAAGGAATCAGATCTCCCAGACATGCACAGGGGCCCAAACAGACAAGCCAGATGCAAACCCACAGACTCCTGAATAGCTGAAATCTGCTGTTGAGCAACAGGAAGAGAGAAAATCCGGAGGAATCTAATACTTCAGTGTAGGGCATTGCTTTTTAAGGCAACCCTCTGTAGGCTGGCAGTGGGGGAAGCAGAATAATAATTGGAAAAGGAATATATCAGGGGTGTTTTTTCTGTCTTAACATTCCCCTCCTTCTGCCTCTCAGAAGACTTTGGAGGTGGTGCAGTGCCTCTGCTCCATTCCTTGTATAGACAGGATGAAGGATTTGTTATTTTAAGAGCATGGACAAATTTCAGCCCCTGTCTAACTCCACATTATACATGGTGAGGATCAGCTATCTTTCTCTGTTTATACCAGGCCATGAAATGCAACATTAGCTGATGTATGCTCCCTGGCCATCCTAAGGCTGATAGCTGATGTTCCAAGAGTACATGAAGAACAAAATAGGATATAAATCCCCTCTTCTTCATAAACAAATGTACAAGGTATTGTAACTCTTCTGTAGGAGAGGAATTTTCATTTCACCCGTGTGTGACAGAAGGTCTGTTAAATAACCAACATGCTTAGAGCTTTAGAAAGGAGTATAGCATGATCTCTGTGGACAATTATATTACACTTTAAACAAATGAATTACCAGCAGAATAGGAAGGAGAATATACCTGAGGCCAAATGTCTCCATAAACCATTGTAATAACAAGAAGACTGATCCTCCCTGCTTCCCATTTGGGCTCTCTGCAGCTGCCCATTCTGCATTGCAATGTTCATTATAAGCAGAAAAGCGACCCTGAATTTTACTTTTAAACCACCAACAACTGTTTTGCTATAAAGCTGAGCCATTTATATTTTCTAAGCCTTTCCTCACAGATATGAGAACAATACTGTGAAGAATAAAAAGAGCAATTGCCACCACTCTTCTTTGAGAGTGGTGAGTATTAACAACCTGTTTGCCCCAGGGGCTCAGCCGCAGCTGGAACTCGGGCTCAGTGGTTGGGCAGTCCTCTGATTTCTACAAGGCCACATGGCAGAGGCAGGAGCTGGGATCAGGAGTTCATGGCTCTCCAGACAGACCTCCTTCCACCCTGACCTTGAAATTTAGAATTCCAAATCCCTCTCCTCATATGCGTTATTTAATAAAGAAGAACCTTTTCTTAAATATTCAAGAAGCCAGACACCTTGCATTTCTTCTCTCTGTTCTACTGTCTGTGAGTCTCACTCAAGAGCTAAGCCTATTTAAGTTTCCTATAATGATGCACATTGTAAAAGTTTATTACAACAGAATTTAATGGCTGGGAAGCAAAAGTCTGCAGGCTGAAGCATTATATGAAAGGTAACCTTTTAATAGAAAATTTTGCAGACATGGTAAATTTAATCCGACCCAACTATTTTACTCTTCATGGTGTCTTTCTCATATCTCTCTGAGGCGGGGAGAAAACAGGCCTGATTTCCCCCCTGCCTTGCATAATTATTTATGCTTCTGCAAAGTGGATATAAAGTTCTTCCAAATCCCAATGGCAGGATTTTCCATGCGATTGGCAGAGGAGCTGAGAAGTGCAAAAGGGATCAAGCAACAGAGAACTTGAGACTGTGGCTCAGCCTCATCCCTCCCAGCTTTAGGCACCTATAAAACTGAATTTTTGCATGTGGTTGCCATAGGTGTCCTCTCTAGTCAGTGATGAGAAATAGGCCACCTGCAATGGGAAATTCTCATCTAAAATGTGCTGAATCAAAATCTGCAGGTAACTCTGCCTAGCTCCAGCCTAAAAAGCTCTATTCAGTTGCCTTAACGCAGGTGTTTAGCATCATTTAGGATGCCCAAAGGAATCTTACCTGGCCTCCAGCTGCCACTCCAGAATTGTATGGGTTTCCCTTAGATCTTATGTCATACATGCCAGGCCTGTGCAGACATCTGAGATACCCTAGGGAATCTCAGATGGCACTAAATGCTTATGTTTAGGCAACTGACTCAAGCTCTAATTAACTGGACTCCCTGATTCTGGGTGGGTAAACTGAAATGAGGGAAATCTGAAGTTTCTTATAGGCATCTGAATATAGCATTTAGTTCTTGCACAGAGGAAGAGCAACAGATTTCCGCCACCATAGGCTAACCCATTTAGCTAATAATACCACTTTGGGTATGTCTTGGATGCTCACACTGAATTATATGTGAGCTCAGAGGAGGACAAGAACACAGGCTTAAGTGAGATGTTCAAAAACCTACTGTAGACTGCCTTGCCTTGCCTTGCCTTGCCTTCTCTTTCCCTATCCTCTATATCATCAGGTGCTTGGGATACAAGCCCAAGAGTTGGAGAAAGGATTGCCTGGAAATCAGGATTTCTTGCTTTTCTAATCAGCTCCTGGATGTTCCTGATCAAATCTTTTCACAGCTCTGTACCTCAGCTTCCTTTTCCATAGCTGGGGGTTATGACACTGACATCCCTTCTCAGGAGCTTTGGCAGGTTATGGAAAAGACTGCGTGATCATTTGATTTTTGGGAGTACTTGTCATCTCCCATACGTTGAAGAGGCAGTGTGTTAACTATGCTGGGATATTTCATGGAAGAAGTAGATCCTGTACATACTTTACCAGCTTCAGTATGGTGCTGTGGATGCATGATCTTCTCTAGCAAGATAATACTGCATTCTGTTATTCTGAGAAACGAATCACAGCATCTGACTGTAAGTAAAACCAGAAGAGAAACACTGAAATTCTCTGAGATATGATTGTTACAGATCCCCATCGCAGTTGGCATAAAGCTTGATCTAGCATATATGATAATCTGACATTGATCTAGCGAAGTCCTTGCCCATCTTGAATAAGAATTTAATTTTCTCTGTTGCTTCTGCTGTGGTTCAATCCTTTACTACTTCTGTCTTCTGATTACCTAGGAAACCTATCGTGTTCCTTGTATTACTCAGAAATTCTTCCACTGCAAGCAGTCATGATCTATAGTATGCATCCTGAGCTCCAGGTGACAAATGGCCTAGAGAGTGAGCCTAAGATTTCCCATGGCCAAGTGATTGCAGATTATCTAGTCCTCGAGCAATCAGTTTGTCTATCAAAAAGGACATTGACCCCCACCACTGTCAGGAATACTCACTGTATTAATGTAGAGCCAAGCTCAGTTTCCACACAACATTTGACCTTGCCTCCTTATGGAGACGTACATAACTTTCCATAGGGATGAAGTTAACAGCCTCCCAGGCTCTCTAATAGGGTTCTACAAAAAATATTCTGAAATTGGGAGGCTATTCTAAGGAATGGAAGTACCCTTTGTAAAGGTAATTTGAACCATTTTGCATCATGCCATGAGACTGACATCAATCTCAGTTCAGTGCAGGGAGATTATTGAAAAATCCCCAGGAAAATGTTGCTGTTTCCTATTATGTAATATGTTTAGGAGGTGAGTTGGAGCAACACTGCATAGGTTTCATTAGTCCAGCTCTTCAGTGGATTTATTTTCTGAGTGGAAATCCCCTGTTTAGTCCTTTAAAACCTTTCTAAGTGTAATGTTCTCTGGACTCTTGGTTCCCTTGGTGTGTTGGTGGTAGATGGCCCTCACAGCTAATTCTCCTTTAAGTGGAAAGAAGGCCATTTCCAGTCTTAAGGGGAGCTCCTACGTATATGTTTGATTTGGTTTAACAACTTCAATTTCAATAATCGGTTTTGGATACTTGTGTTAATGTTCTTAATTGCTTCCTGTGAGTAGGAATCATATGGATTTGTCTACATTTGATTCCAGAAAAAGTCTGCATAAAGCCTTGTTCAGACTTAGTGGCATGCGTCTTTGTAGTGTGAAAGTGAAAGAAGGACTGGATCAGGTTAAATATCTGGAGAGAAAGAAAATAGTAGGAGGCATACACCAGTAAAGCATACAGCAGCATGTACATAGTGTGCATGCACGCATGTTCTGCGTTTGCGTGGCACCCTACCTCAAATTCCTGGGTGCTACTAACATAAATAATTGATCTCAGCATTGTGATGGAGGCTATGAAGGACATCTAATGAAGCTTTCCTAGGGGATAACTCATTTGTCAAAAAAGATAGAAGAAGTATCACTTTGTTATAGGGAACTCATTACACAGGATGATAGGCAATGGATTGATAGCCACCTCCTACGGTGCAGTAATCTTTTGTCTTTATGATATATAGGCATGCCATTATTACAGGCTCTCGTAACAGAGGTGATATTCAGCAAGTGAATGGGGCTCAACTGAGCTACTGGAAAGCTTCCTTTGATGTGCAAATGAAAGGTCCTGTTCAATAGACTACACATGTCCCAAATGTGTGTACATGAGGCTCCACTTAATTTCTGCCAGAGCCTGCAAAGAACACAGTGTATCAGATAAGGACTGGGACCCCTTGAGGGACTGCTTATCTTAACGTCACTGGCAGGGGTAGATTGAGTTTTCAGTCTGGAAAAGCTTTTCATTCAAAGTGAACAGCTTGACATGTGCTGTAGCCCTGATTAGGGAATGAACTCATGAACTAAAGGTTGAAAATTGTCATACCTAACCAGAATGAGCAGGAAGAAGCTTTTAGGCATATCCTAAATGCCTGTATCCTTGAAAACAAAGCTTTTAGCAAAAAATCCAAAAAAATATTCCTTGATAAACTTTTCTTCCCAAAGGTGCATTAAAAATATCTTTGCACTTGCCCAGCTTTGTAGAGAAAAGAGAAAGAAGTGAGATCACATGCTACTAAAAGAAAGACAAATATCCTATTTGTGTCTGTTTCTCTTGCCAAACCGTGAAACTCAGAGAAGCTGCTACTCTTTTCAGAGATGCTTTGTACCTGCCAAAGATCCACTCAGAACATTCTAAAACTAAGTCAGGGTGGCAGATCTTGTTTCCAGCAAAGAGCATAACACTTAAGATGATGTATCTTGAATGCCAGTATGACATAAACGGGCCTAGGTGAAGTGGTTTAGTACAATGGGAAGAATCAGATTATGCCATTAGAAGGAACAGCTGTATGTGAAACCTAAATAATTCAGATTATGCAGCGTGCTTCTGTTTAAGCTAGAGTAAAGACAAACAACCTTTGTTTGATTTTAACTGAGCTACTTGGAAAATGAAGGACTACTCAGTCTGAATAGAAGTGAAGAAATCTGGCCCTACAACATAAAACTAAATAAAACCAATCTTTCTCCCCTGAATACAGGAACTAAAAGAATCTGTTCTTGAAAACATCTGTTTTTCTGTACTCGGAGGTTAGGTTAAATAATTTCCTAGTGATAGGCAGATCAAATTCTAGCTATGTTAGGGGGTACTTGAAACAGTAGAAACATTTCAAGTGAAATATTTAAAGTTAGATCCAGGAGGGTCAGGACTAATTTGTGAATCATCAAATGGCCTAAAGGCAACCTGCATATAAATGCTCAATTTTGTGCTTTAGTTTGTCATCATCATAAAAATTGATTCTTCTGTGCTGTGTGACTAATATTTATAGGCAAGACTTACTGGTGGAACGGAGGTTATAATAAAAGCTTTTGTCTGCCTGGGTAAGATAAGGCTCAGGCACAAATTTACAGTGCTCTCACTACTCTGTACTAACTCTCCACAGGGTCTTTTTACTAGTGGGGTGTATTACACATCTTGCTTAAGCTGACTGGTATAGACTCCCTTGTCAGCCAACAAGGAGAAATGCGTACCTCCATGACAGGAGAGAGGAGATAATTGCCCTGCGATGCTACACACTTTCCTCCCTACATAGGGGGGTCTACAAAGGGCTTTTTAGGCAAAACTTTTTGCTGGCTAGGTGTAGGAGAAATGAATTTCACCTTCTGTACAGGGTAGTTACTTCTACACTGCATCTAAGAAAACTATTTCACACCAGAGCATCTTCAGACATGCCCAGTCTAGGGGCTACATTTTGCTTATTGTTGGATTATTTTGGATTTGTGTAGGAGTAACGGAAAAGAGTTTTTTGGCCTATAATGGTTGAAGGTTACTCATTATAAAGATAAAATTTTGGCATCCACAGAGATATAGAAGATGCAGCCTGAAAATTAGACAGTTAGATTTATATATAAAAACCTCCAATAAAATAAAAGGTAAAATAGAAATTAATTTACTAGGATAGTGACAGAGAAGAATATATATGTAATAAGAGGCAATAAAAGTGTGACATGCAGGAATCCTGGCAAAAGATGGTTTTTATTTTATGGACACAGTCACCTAACATGAATAAATCTGGCTTCCTAGTCAGAGGTCAGTCTTCGTTCATCCCACCATCACAGAGGTGATGAAATGATTTCCCTAGGGAATGTGTTGCAATTGACAGCAGAAAACATTAAAAATCATTATAAGATATGCAACCACTGCACTATCTTACACTATGATTTAACCCATTCCTGTACACCTGACTATAAGCTGTGCTGCTTTGAACTATTCTTGCTCTCTCTTCTCTCTGAGGATACAGACCAAGCCAAAAGCCAGCAGGTGCGGTGGGCCAGATGGCTTTTCTTTGAGCCACATCTCATCGTTTTGTGGTAAGACGTGAGGATTATACAGAATCTTGATGCTGCAGGGCTAGCTACTATTTATTTCACTAATTTCTTCTTCCTTTTTTTTTTTTTTTTTTTTCCTGCACCGCTGTTGTGAGCACTAGTGGACAGGAGGCAAAAAGCAGGGCAGTGTAGAAAGTCCCCATTGTGCTCATTCTTCTGGAGACATGTGTTCGTTCTGTAGTGTGTATCGGAGCTTGCTGTTTCAAAGTTGGGCTTCTCTGTGGCATGCTGAGTGCTCATATCCACTACCCCAGGACATGCCTTGAGTCAGCTGGAATGCAAAATATGCTTTTTGGGGTTGCAAGAAGACTGTGTCAACACTGCAGGGTTTATGATTTAGCTCTCCAGTTAATGTTCTTTGGTTGAAATTCTCCAGTTCTCTTCTACAATGATTTGGTGGGGATTGCTGGGAAAATAATTATTTTCCATGTCAAGTGTTGCTGCTCCATGCTAAGCTGATAGCACATGTCACAAGAGACAGACTCAAAGCCTCTTGGGTGAGGCTCTTTTTTACTGGACTGCCTGGGCCTCTGAAGGATGAAGGTGCTGTGGTTTCATGTTCAGGTTTCAAGAGATTTGCCCTTCTCTCTTATTACTCCTGTCTATTTATTACCTGTCCTCATAATTATATCTGGCACTTGACAGAGATGGAAGAAGATGAGTAGCTAGATGCCGTAGCCTCACTCACACCTTGCTGGGCTATTTACAACCTCACTCGCATTTTAAGCCCCCATGGCACTCATTTTACACAGAAAAAATGGACCACACCACAGACAGTGTGGTGGGAATCTGGCCCCTAAGATCTGTGCGCTCATGGGGTGATACAGGAAAATACCAAGCCCCTGTGACAGCCTTTGCAGATCGTGAGACCTTTGGGTACTCGTTGCCTCTCTCGGGGGTGAGGTTGTCCCCGCCAGCAGCCTTGCCCACCAGAGAGGTCTCCTGGGTAAGCGTTCCCTTGCCTTGCGCCTCCTTGCCTGTCCCCTCCGAGGACGTGACCTGCTGTGCAGCGGTGTGGGACTCGGTGAGAAGATGGAGATGCAGTTTTTAGGGGCACAGCTGGGGGGCACGTCTACTGAGCTGCCCCTTTAGGGCTGGATGGTGGCTGGACAGCTGAAAGCTCTATCTTGAAGGCTCCTGCCTTAAAAATGCTGCCATTAACTAGCACTGCCTTGCATTAAGGTTATGCCTGTGCTCTCATGAGCATTATGGCCCCTGTGCCCCAGGTTTCAAAGGTGCTGAGTGTGCTCAGGTTACCAATTCATTCTCACAAGTTGGTAGGTCATGGGACATGTTTTCTCACACCTTTCCAGCCTGTGTTTGCACCTGTCAGAAGGTCTGAATCATGATATGGCATTTGGGAAAATGCTATTTGCAGAGCTGAAGTTATTTACCCAGCAGTGGAATATTTTGCTTGACTGAGGCAGTCTTTGATCTTTTGTTCTGGGGCTTTAAGAGTCACACAGCCAGTCTCTGGCAGATTGGTAGCCAGAGCCTTTTGTAAGTAATCTCCTTTAAAAGCCAAGTCACTTTGACTACCTCAAGGTCTGAAGATTCCTTGTTTATAAATTAGATGATTTTCTGGGAAGTGTATTCACATTTTAATCTCCATTTGAGCATCCACCTTGCAAATCCATTTAAGCAGCTTGAATTATTTGGCATGGCAGCAGAACCCCAACGTGCGAGTTAGCTTTCCCGAGGAAGATTTTCACCCATGCAAATTTAGGTTTCGAGTACGGCCAGTGAAAAAGCAGAACAAAGAAGAAACTCAACCACCTAAACAGGGACTCCTCATTACACCTGGTCGGCTTTGCTTTTCAGATTGTGAATGAACGACTGAATGAATGCACAGAAATACTTCCATGCTTGTAGCGACCTATTGTATAATGAATATACTATAACTCATTTAGAAAAATGAAAATACTGGAGGGCCCCAGGCAGCCAATGAAACATTTTTCCCAAGTTCAGATAATGCCTCAAGAAGATCTATTTTTATACCTGCTGACAAATTATGCCTACACTTTTTTCCTTCCTGAATATAATTCTTGGGCAGTTAAGCACACAGTAACTTTCCTTTGCTTTGCTCTGATGTTTTACAATTTCATGAGTTAAAATACTGTAATTCACAAAGAAATGGACCGATGAGACAGGTAGCCAGGTAGGTGCATTATTCTTCTGTAGTCGGATGCCTCATGAATCACTGCCCTTGCAACAATTTTTAATGAACTTAGTATATTTCCTATCAGCAATTCAAAACAAACAACTGTCTCAGAGGAAGTTACTGACTTTGTGGACCCCTCACAAACTGCAGTATGCATATGGAAGAAGAAAGAGTTTAGGGAAACTGCTTTAAGAAGCGTGTCACTAGAGCTGCCTCTTTCACGGCTCCCTTTCTACCTCCAGCTTCTGCTTATGCAGTGTTACTAATTTACCTTGACAATTGACACTCATCGTGTTTCCAGTAACAAAATCTGTAGTGACACAGTGACTTAGCGTTTCTGTGTTTGCTGGGAGAGCAAAGGGAATTACGCTGTGCATTGCTGTCTGACCCTCATTATGTATTGCATCTGTTCTGGCTGGGTGCTGCAAGAAGTGCTAATTCCTATCTTGCCATCTGCCTGGAATCGTCACAGTCCTTCAAAGCCACAGATGCATTTTGCATTGTTCCATACAATTTATGCATTTAATTAGGACTCTGACAATCTTTTGGAGCCTGTGTCCTGACTGTAGGGTAGCAGGCAACGCGAGAGGGTATGCAGCCTCTTGCCTGCCCCGTGGGTAGCTGGTGCCGAGTCCCTCGGATGTCTCTTGGGTGGGAGAGAGGCTTCGGGTCCATGCTATGCATACATGGCAGACATGGTCCTGCTCGTGGAGGGGTGCAGATGGACAGCACCTGCAGGAGTCCTGAAGCCAGCCCGTGCGATTGGGCGGCTCAGCAACACCATCAGTTCTGTCCTACTGCCTTTGTGCTTTGTTTAATAAACTCAGGGAAGGGAACCTGCCCTTTTATCTCTGCTCTGGGAACATGGTCCTGGGCTTAGGCTGGAGGGGAGGGTGAGAGGAGGAGGAGGAATCCCTCTGCTTCAAAATCCAGCCTTAATTACTGCCTGTCTCCTGCACGGCTTCCACCCCCGCGGCTGGCACAGGCTTCAAACACGGGCCATGGGTGAAGCCTCCAAAATTAAATCTACGTTCATCCTCACCCTTGTGAATGAGAAGCCCTGCTGAGAGCAGCTCTCGCGCTGATGGCAGTGGTGGGGTGCGCACGAGCCGGCAGCCCCTCTCTCCTTGCTGCTGCTTCTGCTGCCTCTGGGATCTCCCTGCTCCTAGGCCGGCTCATCCGTGGAGGCACCACGCAGAAACAGCTGCCAGCAGACAGTGTTTTTATTTTAGATCACCCCTGGAGAATGTCCCCCAGCACCGGACGGCACTGCACGGGGCCAAGCTGTCAGCAGCTCGGTGGGGCACAGGCGCGGCGCAGGGAGCCCTGATCTGCCTTAGTTTGTCCCAGGAGAAATCCCATTTATCTTCCCTCTGGCCTGCTCCGTCACACGGGGTCTGATCTTACCTGGCACCTGCTTCTCTGGGCAGCTGCTGACAGTGCGGGGGTGCCCAGAGGCCGCAGCTGCCTGGGCCAGGGGTGGGGGGAAGGCAATGCTGCAAAAAGTAATCATAAACCTTCATGACGACACCCTCTCTGACTCAGGAAATCCCTGAGCTGCAAACTCCTGTTACAGGATAAGGAGATGCTTTCTGCCCAAATATCTCTGTATGTTTCCTCTTAAGTCATCCTAGTCTGTCAGCACCCTCCTTTGGCCCATCTGACGGGCTCCTTGGGCTAGATGAACCTTCGCTTTGCATCCTGGCTTGGCAAGAATAACAACCTGCTCGTCACCTGGCATTTTCTGGCAAAGCAAATAATGGCTAGTGAGCTCACCACTGACATTAAATATTTCAAAAGGTATTTTAAAAAAATTATATAATTATATTTGTATACAAGTATATATAAAAAATTGTATTTTCTTCAAAAGGAAACAAAACCGTGAAAGCAACTGCATGCACTTTACATAGGAAACTCTGAGAGAATGAATTTGTAGGCTGCAAATTCGTAGACGGGTTTTTATTGCTTTTGTCAGTTAGGTTACAAAGAAGAGCTTTGACATGGGCAAACACAAGCATGCACATGTAAAATTAGTGAGAAAATTCTCAGAAGTCTAATAATTAACAAGTGTGCTAGGTCACACTTGTATAGCTGAATTACTACAATGTACATTGTAGTTTATATTAAGCATAGTGTATTACTGAATTAGGAAAAGAACAATGGACACACGAGGTCGTTCGGGTTTTTCCTGATGGGGAACGGGTGGAAGGCGTAAGTCCCTGCCCCTCTGAAGGATGCAGGGTGAGAGGGGCCCTCCATGGGGAGCAGCTCCCTGCCGCTGGGACTGCCTGGTTTGCTGTCACGGGGACCACCAGGCATGGAGAGATAGACACGTAGCCCTCAGTGGGATGTGCCGGCACGGACACCGCCCTGCACAGCACAGCTGCTGCCGTTGCTCCTGCCCAGCTGTCCAGCTGAACACCAGGAAGCTCTTACCCCTTCCCTCCAGGAATAATTAAGATTTTTCCTAAAGCAGGCCTTGTGAGGAGGTGGGATTGCCACAGGTCATTTGGAAACATTTGCTAATGACCTCCTTGGTCACAGTGCTGAATGCTAATTTACGTTATGAATTTCACTTGACCGTCGTGCTTGCTGCCAGAAATGCTGACTCAAGATGCCATGAGGTGAAGATGTTGGAGCTAGCAGAGGTGCTTAGTAAATCTGCACAGGCTGCACTAATCGGGAAAGAAAGGGATAAAAATTCTGATTAGAAGTGACATCATTTAGCTTAATGTAATTTTTTTAATGCTTTTAAGGACACCATCGCACTGAAGGTTCATATACTATCTGCATCTTAAACCTAAGCTGTTAAAAAAACCCTTGCATATAATATCCAGATCTAATCTTACTCTGCCAACCAGCAAGTTTCCAGGAAAAGCAGTGAGGATTTGTAATTTAATAGCATTTAGTATAATGTGCAATTGATGCCAAGAGAAGAAAATGTAGAATTAGCTGTACTAACTTTGAAGGGCCTGAAACAAAGGGGGAATATGCATGAGTAGCTGAAGATTCCTCAGATAATAGTAATGTCATAAATTTAGAATATTATAACATACTTTGTAAAGCTAAGTAATTTTATATTCCAAGTAGAGAACAAATATAAAGACCTTTCCTAGAGCATGCTGTAGATTAATGAATTTCAAGCAAACAGGCACATCAAAGTAAATCTAACACAATAACACTGCCACAAATAAAAAATATGATGGGAAGAAGTCAAAATATAAAGGCAAAGGGCCAATTTTTTGCTCTCATTATCCCGGTGTAAATCCAGTGTAACTTTGTTGATCTCTTCCATGACTCAGGGTCTAGAGATGGGAGTGACAAAGAACAGAATTTGACTCAGGCTTACATTAAAAGTGGGGAGATTATAGAGCTATGAGCGAAAAAAGCCCTGGGGTTTTTAGGAGATGAGAGATCTTGAAAGCAGGGAAAGGAAAGCCCTGGAGGATGTGCTCGGAAAGGCAGAGCTGTCTTTTGCTGCAGCGTGGTGTTACCCTGGCTGTAGGATCCCCATCCGGGCTAATGCTGATCTGCAAAGCGCAGGACGAGTTGCTCCCGAAACCCGGCACATCATGGCTTTGCTCTGAGAGAAAGCAAGAGGAGGAAGAGGAGGGACACCCAAGGCAAGCGGTCCCCTGGGTTGTCTGTGTGTGTGCTGCCCGTGCCAGCACGCAGCACTGAACTGGAGGGACTTGGGCTGGCAGTGGGGCTGCCATGGGGGACAGCCTGTCTGGCTGCGGCAGCCCTGGGAGGCGAGAAAACTGCAGCCACGTGGTGGGTGGGCGCAGGGACCTCCAAGGCAGGACTCTCATGTCAAGGGAAGCAGACTGGGGAGGTTACTGGACCCATGGCAGTCAAGGCGCCTGCATGGGTCTCCTTCTGTTTCCAGTGTTGACTGCTTTGGACCAGCTGCAGCTTTGCCCCGAGATGGCTGAGTCTCTGATCCTCCCCTGCTGCAGGGCTGATTCGAGGGGGATCACTGGGGTGTGTGCTGCTGCCGCTGCTTCCCAGGCTCCGCTCCTACCTTTGCCCAGGCAGTGGAAAGGAAAGGAAGGAGGTGGTTTTTGCATCCTCAGGGTCATCAGTAGTGCTTGAGACTCCTGAACACTTCAGCTGAAATGAATAAATATGCAGATGTATCCACTTACTGGGGTGACTAGCAAATGTGTGGAGATGATAAGGCACTGAAGCCTGCACACAATGAACGTAACTAAATGTTTTTGCTGGAAGCTGTTCAGTTGTTACAGTCAGGGAAAGCGCGGTTAAGGTTGACACGTCCTCTCCGTTCTGTTAGCTTTATTCTCCCTTCTAGTGCCTCTGTCATAACAAGCACACATACACATACATAAAAAAGAAGGCTGGGTAATGACGGGACTTGGCATGACATGCTATTTTGGTTCTGCAGCAACCTACTGAAGTGCCACTTGCCAGGTTGCTATTCAACCTGAAGGGATCAGGCAGTCAGTGTATCACATAGCAAAGGATTGCTTAAAAATAGAGAGGACTTGTGTCAAACTTGGAGGAAGTATTGATTGAAGCCAGAAGAGGAGTTAGTGCTTCCTTCAGTGTTTCTAATCTGTCTAAATGCCCTGTACAAAGAAACCAGCTGCAGACTTCTTACGTTTGCTCTTACCTGTAAGTGCAGAGCAGGCAGCAAAAAGAAATCAAAGGGATGTCAGATGTACTGTGAAACTGGGTCACTGCACAGCAAATGGAATTTAATGTGAAAGTATAAAGAAAAGGTAGGTAAAAACATGAAATAAATGAAGGTAATGAGAACAGCTCACAAAGAAAGCCTTTGGAATAGCAGTTGCCTGGTTTACTAAAAGGACTGAACATTTGAGGAATCGGTGTCCAGGAAATAAATCAAAACCTGAGAAACTGCTAAGATGCCTGACCACAGCAGTGGGCTTTTCGGTGTGGGAGCATTGTTTTCATCATATGGGCTATGGCCAGGGAGCAGAGAAGCAGGATGTGGCGCCTGCTCTGATTTTCTCAGATTTCCTCATTTTCAGCTGTTGCAACCAGTCTTCTGAAGGTGTGAGGAAAACTGAATTTAGTCCTTCTGGGGAGAGCTGCAGAAGCTTGTGTCCATTAGGGCAAGGGGAAAGGACCCTGGGAGGCCTTGGTAGAAACCCTGTTACAAAGTCCTTGGGGAATTTTAAAACATCCGTTTTTAAAGTTCTAGTAATATCCAGCATAGTGATTGATAGAACAAAGAGCTACTTGTTAAAAGCTGTTGGCTGCTCCAGGGGACCTAGAGGAGGAAACAGGGAAGATCTTAAGCAGGCAGATTTCCCTGGTATGCTGTGGGAGGCTTGCAGATGCTGCATGCACACATATGAATAGGCAGTTGCAGGTCAAGAAGCTCTTTGGGATTTGACAGAGGAAAGTAGGAATGGAAAATGGGAAATTAATTTTAAATGGAAAATTGTGAAAACTTTTTTTCTCCTTCTTACTTCCAGATCATGGCATTTAAGTTCAGAAGTAACCTCAGGACACTTCTTCCAAGTGGGTGGGACACTGCATGATAAGTTTCAGCAGTAATGAGGAGGCTGAGCCCGGAACGCACCTGTGCATTCCTCTCCTTTAGCCCGGTGCCAAAGGATTTTTGGGGTGGGATGTAGTCTCGGGCCAGAGGGTGACAAGGGTGGTAAAAGAAAGAATCTGTATTACCTAAATTGGTGGTAGCCCCCGACAGGGACAGGTAGAGAATAGAAGGAGAGGTGGTGTGTGCTGGGTGTCTTCACCACGAAACTAGATATCTATGTATGTGCAAACAGAGTAAAACATATTTTCAGTTGGCTTTCCAAGCTAAAGCCATCAAGGTAGAAGCATACCAGTGTTATTCGGCAAATCATAAGCTGCCTTCTTGGAGGAAATAGAGCGTTAAGTAGAAAAGCTAAGTGAACTTCGATGAACCAAATGGCCTATGCTTGTTCCATCATTTTTTATTAATTGCACCAGGTGGCTCACTCTGGGTCTCTGATTGTCTATCTGAATGCTCTGCTGTTTCTCTGAATTGTCACCTGGACTCTCATTACTGGAAGCCTAAGGTGATGTGGACAAACTGTCCTCCCCACGTGTTCTCCGGTAGAGAGATTTAGAAGAAGGACCATACAGATACAGAATATGCAGAAGCCCCCAGAGTGATGTACAGATAGGGACTCTAGAGGACATGGGGTTTGCTGCCCCCCAGGGACTGATGAGGCTGTTGGGTTGTAAACCAGCCCCTCCGATAAACCACTGTGCCAGACATTACTCTTCCCTGCCAGCTTTTTCCCTATTGCTTCCTCCTGAGGACAAGATGGCTTTCATGCAGATTCTTACCTGGGCATGGGGGTAAGTGGGGTGGGGGGCAGATAGCAAATGCCCTTCTGCAGCAAGCCCTAGCCCAGCACTCCCCTGCCTTTATTTAAGAAGAGGCTTATTGGCAGCAATTGTAGACAAACACATTTTTCTTTATGCCTTTAGCTTCTTTGTTGCTGTCACCTCAGATGCCACTGAGCCACCACGGCGATGACAGTTTGTTCTTTAGATAGAGGATGTCAGTTGCCAATGCAGAGTATTGATTTCTGCTGATTGCTAATGAGTAGGTTGAACTGTAACTTTGTGTGGAGAAATTGAGCTGATTCAGGCTATTGGAAGTGTCACTCGGGCTGATGGAAATTTCCTAGCTAGCGTTTAGCTGTGTACTTCTTCGGCAAAGGCAGTTGCCTAGGGAAAACTTCTCACCCTCTCTTTCCCTTGGTCTCTGAAACTGGTTTTCACGAGACTGGTGCCTCACCTTAGCCTAGGGCAGAGAATTCAAGGGAGGGGATTAGCACTCATATCAGAAAATGAAACAACGTGATATATTCATACTTTTAAAGCAACTACTTCTGCTCTGTTGAAGTTCATCTGCCTTCAGAGTAGTGTTTACCATGGATAATGTAGTGCACCTCCAAGGGTAGGTAATCAGCCACCTCCCATCCCTACTGGATATGCAACTCCCTAACCTTATTTTTATGGCTGTTTTATCTTCACCAACTGTTAGCTTCAAGTCCCAGCTCCTGGTCTGTACGGAATAATTTCTGATGGGTCTTGAAAATACCTGTTCACACTTTGTTGGACTAGGACTCAACTGCACCAAAAAAAAAAAAAAAAGAAGAAGAAGAAGAAAGACTGCTTAATGCAAGCAGGACAAGAAATCCTTCCATATGAGTTCTAAGTGAAGGATCCTCTGTCATCCCTTGAGATTTATTCAGCTGAATTTTGATATTTTGATGTATCTCCTCTGTGCTTTGATATATTTTTCTCCCTGTCAGCAAGTCACATCTTAAGCAGTGGCAGATTCTTTGCAATTAACCAGCATTTTGAAGACTCACAGTTCCCTTTCCCCCCTCCTTCTCTCCCTCCAGTCCTCATCTGCTATTATTCTCGCAAAGTCAGTGGCAACTGGAAAACTAATGCTGTTAACCTCACTGTAGGATTTCTGAAATTAACTTTCTAGAAAGGAAAGTTACTTCTTACTGCATGTTGAGACTTCAGAATTACTCACTTCCCTTGAGGTATACTGTTTTGATATCCCCATGATGGATGCTGTATAAAACTTAAGACAGGTATTCATGTTAACAGCATTAGTCAAAAATTGTATTAGGATGCCAGTATGGTCATATGGGGTAAGACTAGTGCTTCAGCTGGTCAGGATCCACCTTCAGCTGCTACAAAGGAACTTTTCAATTGATTATTTGTGTAACCATCAAATTTTTCTCCTCTTCAACTTGATAACAAAAATGAAGGGTGGTCTAGCACCATATTAATCTTTCAGGTCTCTTCTGAAGGGGGGGGCAGCTCAAAAAGGTGTCCTCTGTTTAGTCTAGGTGTTTTTCCACCCAGCTATGTTATTCTGCGTCTTGTGTGGAAAAAATTATTAAGTTCCGCAAGAAAGCTTGTTTGGATTAATTTAGGAATCATGTCTATTTTTTGTAAAGGACCTTCTGTCAGCTCATTTTGTGGCTTGGTTTACTAAGTTTTAAGGAGGTCAGATGACTTTGCCAAGAGCATACAGAGACCTAATGTGTCAGCTTTGATGAGATCTCTGGTCCCACTGGGTACAGGGGCATTATGGATGCTTCAGTCTGTGAAAGAGCACCTGAGCTGCCCTCTCTGTGCTGAGAAGGCAGGGTCACCTGTAGAAAAACTCTGTCTCAACACGCTGTAGCTTTGTGCTTTGTCTTATCCAAAGGTGAGAAACATTTACGAGTCATGTGGCTCATAAACATGGCAGATGTACAGCCAAGGGCTGCATAACCTCGTGCTGGTAAGGAGGAGTCCTTGCATGAAGCATGTTGGTGGGCTGGTACCTCCTTGTCTGCAGCCTGCTATCTGGAGCAGGAGCAAAGGAATGCAAGGTGGATTGTAAATAAATTACATCATTTGGATGGTATGAAAGCTGGCTGGAAATGTTTTGTATTCCTTTCCTGGAGGCTCCTAGATGTGCAGAACAGCTGTTCAGGGTCCTTGTTGTTGTTGTTGCTGCAGGGCCCTAACTTTGCTGATAACATATGTTAAGTGTGACTTACAAGAAGATGCACCAAAGGGGTTTGGCAGCGTGAAACTGTAATTAAGCCTCCACAGAATTTGGGCTTTTGGGGCTTGTAAGTTAACACAGGGAAAACTTGGTGCAACTTTAATGGAAAAATACCTACGGTGAACAAAGAAGAGCTTGTAATTAGTTCCCCAGGAACCCCTGCATTGTGGAACTTCTTAGATTTATTTATGTATTTTGAAAGCAAGAGTTTAACCAGGCAGAACAGGCTTCTCAGTCAGTGACAGCATTCAACATTCACGGAGAAGACGGCTTTGCTCTTGAACATCTTCCACACCTAAATGCATTCATCTCTTATACGAGGGCAAAAGGGGACCTGGGTCATCAAATCCAGCCATCCAATATCTCAAGCAGCTGTATGGTGTGATGATACTGGCACCAACGGAACCTGTTCTCTTAACATCTCTGTAGCATTCATTAGTGGTATTGGTTCTTCAGCGTGGCACAGGAGAGGAAAGGACTCGGTGTGTGGAGGGCTTGCTGGGGCAGGGCGGCTGCTCACTGGGACCCAGATGCATCCCTGGCAGCCCCTCCAACCCTGCCAGGTAGTGAAGGAGTCTGGGGCAGAGCCCTGGAGCATGGTAACTTCTCACAGATGGAGGAGGAAAAAGGTGTAAACTGCTGAATCACACCAACTGCTGCAATTTATGTGCAAGGCAGATGTGGGGAAAGAGCTTGCTCTTGCCATCAGATATGCAATCCATCTATTACTGAATTTGCCCTTAATAACCTATGTATGATCAACTCATTTTTTTCTCCACTTCTGTATATAGCATGGCACTGAGAAACTATCACAGATCTGATGTTAATACACAGATAATCAGCAAGCTAGTTAATCACAGCATTCAGATGGCTCTGAGCCTGCCTTGCTGCCTAGCAGAGATAAATTAGGGAATGAGAGTGATATAAAACAGTATTTTAAAACTATTAAAACCTAAGCCCACATTTCAGAAGTTATTCTACCAATTACAGTTCTGATAGAAGGCGGAGGTCTCTTTTCCATTCTTTGTACAGAATATGCATACGTACGAGTATGAATAATTGACACTGCTGGCAGTTTTTCTATTAATAAAGCTCCTGTTTATCAATAAAAGTGATTAATAGGTGCTTTGTCCCCAAATTACATTAGGTCATTCAGTGCAGAGCATATAGCTCCTTCCTCTGTATCTGAGGAAGCAGAAACCTCCCGGTCTCTTCAAAAAAGGACAAAGCTGTCCAGGAGGATGCAGCTTGTGGGGCTGCTGGGCACCTGAATCTGCGGGAGGGGTTGCAGCAGATCTCGTATCTCTGCAGCTCTGCCATCAGTATTTTTGCAAACTTCCCTGCAAAGTTTTCTGGGAAAGGCCTCTGTCTTCGTAGCCCCCAAATCTTGTGAGTATGGTGGCAGAATGAAATGCTGGATCTTGTAGAGAAGCTTGATGGAGTCTGAATTGCACTTTTCAAGGACGACCAGTGCTACATGACTGGTTCAATCTCCTTCAAAGTCCCCGCACAACCCTTTGCGAACTGCTTTGCGAAGAGGGTTTTGTGACAAAGGTCACAAAATGAAACCCTTTTCACAACCCCATTATACACTGATGAAGTGTGCTTTAGTAAATAAATCTTCCAGGAGATCTTTGGTTTCTTTCAAAAGCAACCATGCTAAAAGTTGATATTTAGACATTCAAAAAGGGGTCCTCACTGGGAGTAATTCAGCATTCAAGCCAGCACAAAACCTGTGTATACTCAAAGTCCTACACACGCACCTAGCATTTAATTCCAAACACATGGCCAAGACCCAGATAGACATCAGGTAAGAACCATTCAAGGTCTTTAGTGCACTTAGGCTTCAAGCTGGCCTTTTGCCTGACATGAGTTGCCTGAAGAGTATATGGGAATTCAAAGGATGCAACTGCATATCTATATTAAATCATTTTCTTATCAGGGTACTAGTACAAAAGCTGCTATATCTCAGCATACTGAATTCTTTACGTTCCTCATTTTCAAAGCATTTGCTCTGAAAAAGGCTTGTTTGTTCCAGTGGAGTTGGTGGAAGGCATTGTGGTCTAATCCCATTGGATGAAAAGACTTGCTTCTTCCTTAACTAAGAAGCAAAGGGGACCTACTAGTGAAAGAGCTTTGCTGAGCTTTTGGATGATGCTGGGATGAATTAGCTTTTGCCTCTTACAGCATACATCTTGTCATGCAGTTGTGAAGAGAATTGCATATCTGAAAGGACCGCTAGCTTTGAAAGATCAAGCTCTTCTGAGTAGGATCTGGGGGCACTGGCAGAATCACTTTTGCAACAGCACCGTCCTGCCTTCTTATCTCCATGGCTGGTCAGCCAGAACGAAAAGCTGGTCCCAGTCCCAGACTTGTGCTGGCAGACTTGTGTTTACTGCTGTGCCTGACCGTGACACTGAGGTAGCTTGGTTTTTTCCCTGAGGACAGAGATACTCTGATGCACCTCAGGGCATTGCCATAGAGAGAAGAGCATATGCAGAGCCAGCTACAGTGGGAGAAGTGGCTTGGGACCTACAGTAGCTTGTTCTTTAATCCACACCCCAGGTAACCATTATAAACCCTGAGCTATGTTCTCTGTTCGGCAGCCATCAGGCCTTTTTTACTGCAGCACTGAATAACAAAGTGTTTAAAAATACCTAAGCATAAATTCATGACCTCTGAGAGTTTTTTTCAAAGCAGTGCACTTACTACATTGCAATTTTGGGAGATGGCCCAAAAATCTCCCTGAGGAGAGACTAGAATAGCATCCTTAGAAATGTGTGTGAGTTGGAAAGGTTTATAAGGATTAAAGAATGCTCATAGCACTCCTTAGGTAGAGGCGGACGTGCAAACCTGAACCAAACCCCAGTTTTTAAAGTGAGTAATTTTGAAACCTTAATGTTGCGTTCCAAACAGCATCCCTCCAGTGATGTTGTTAATTAGTTGATAATCTTCTGTAAGGCTTTATGCTTGGGAACACCTCTCCAGGAGAGCCCAAACCGCAGTCCTTACTAGTTATAATAGCAGTTGTGCCATTGATGTCAGCTGGCTTTAGATCAGGCCCTAAATGCATATAATATCGAATTATGTGGCAATGGTGCATTTTCCATTGAACTCGGCAACAACAAAGCAGACTCCCACTGCGTATTATCAGAAGGGTGGGCTCCATAGAAAAGTGAGTGAGGAAAAGCCTCCCAACAGCATTTGTGCAATTGTTGGCCACTGCTGCAGCTACTTTCATTAGAGGAAATGTTTTCTTAAAATTGCTATGCTGCCGGTGTCGACCATTCTCCGGTCACTGCCTGCCAATATTAATAAGCCAGTGACAAAGTTCTGTCAGAAGGTTCCAGCTCTGACTTTATTTACCCTTGAGGGCAGATACAAACTCGGGAGGAGCTTTGAATCCTATTACGGCAAACCGTGGCTGCAGCAGCAGGCTGATGAGATAGAGAAACCCACACTTCCTCGTCTGAAAGCGTTATTAATAATGTTCCTGAGGGTTGTTTAGTTATTTCCTAGTTTTTCTAAAATGTAAGGCCACCTGCCATAAGTCCTATTTAATATAAATGCCGTGCTTGGGATGTCCTTCATGGTGTGTAAGAGAGATTACTATGAATGATGGAAAGGGATTACTTACTGCTGTCTCTGGACCCAAACAAACCCTGCGACTCCCAGGTTCACAGGCCAGAAATGCAGCGGATTTGCCACCTAAGGTCACCCCAAGATGTGGCAGGGACTGCTGACTGTGCTCCACATTGACATGAATGGAAGCTGCTTAGATCAGACCACAATGATGGATACTGGGACCTCAGCGGGGCCACTGCGGGCCACACTGGACAATGATGCTTTTGACAAACAGGCAGCAATGAAGTAGTTTCCAACGAGGGCAACCCACACATAACTGGATAATGAGATTTTTCCATGCAGTCCCCACAAGAGATTTGTTTGCTCAGGAAACAAAGACGCATAACAGGACTTTTAAGTCTATAAATGAGACCGTATCTCTCCACCTCATATTTACAACATAGCTAGCTCTGTCATCTTTGATAACAACACCAAAGGGGCTGTTTGCTCAGAAAATGAGCCCTCATTGTTCAGGAAATTAACATTTAAATTTATTTTATTTTATTAAACCTCTACCGTTTGGCTACCCATGGTGTGGGAGCACTGGAACATATACAAAGCAGTGAGACTGCTGACATCTAAATCAGACTTTAATAAGGGAATGTCATGTTTCATTTAAAAGCTTCTCCTCACCTTCCTTTTTTGTGCCGTCAAGTGAAAATAAAACTAGGATTATAATTACATCGCTGCCTCCACTCCACATTATCTGTGAGATCTCTCACATTTCTTTCCACACCTTTTCCACTCCTCCCTAGCTTTGCCGCTCGCTTAAAAGGCTGTCAGGATCCCAGTGCTCCCTCGAATAAACAGATGCCTAGCTGTGGTCCTTGTTCATTATGGGGTGACAAGCTCAAGGAATGAATGCCTACAACATGGAAAGTTTCATGCCGCAGGGTGTCAGCCTGACTTGGTTGGGTGGAAAATGAGGTGGCCTGAGCTTCCCCACTCTCTCTGGAGCGTGAAATTGGACAGAGACTGACTGACAGACGCTCACCCTCTTTGGGATCTTATTGCTGCTCTCAGATCCACCCTGTCACATTGCTGCATTATGCTCTTACAAACTACTGTCAAGTCTTGCTTCTCCTTAGAGTGCTTGACAAATGTTTTGGCCCAAATCCTTTTTCTTATTCTCCCTAAGCCTTTTCTTTTTTCATTCCTGTATGTTACACCCTTTCTTCTTGCCTCTTCATTTTTTGCTTCTTGGCACTTTTTCCCCTTCTGTTCTCTCCCATATTTCTTAATTCCTTTTTCTTTTAAATTTTCCTTGTGAACAAGCCTGTCAGTCCTCAAAGATTTACAGGCCATTCGTTTCCTGGCCTGCCCTGAGTTCCTAGTTTCCAGTTTTGGTCCAAACCCCACACTTCATGGCACACCCATAGGGCTTCCAGGACTTCAGAGAGGCTCCGTGTACCCACTGAGCCATGCCAGGCTCTCAAGTAACAGGGACCCCAGACCATAGTTTCTTCAGACAGGGATTTTCTGGCTCTGTGTCTGCTAAATCCCTGGCCCCCAGGATAAATGGTGTTGAGCAGTTGCATCTGTGATACTTGGGACTTCTAGAGTAGGTTTATTTTAGAGAAAGCTCACTGGAGGTGGGAAAAATGGAGCTGGGAGGTGTGTTAGCTTTAGCAGTGGGGACAACCAGTGGCCCAGAGCTTCGGCTCTGTCCCTACCCCTGTTTTATTTAGTGGGTTGCAATTATGTTTGGTCTTTGGGAAACTGTACAGTCATGACTAGAATTAAACACCAATCCTGAAGTCAATAATGGTATATTATTAATAGGAAATAATAAGATTGTAAAGCTGAAATGAAACTCCTGGGTCACTGAGTTTGGTCTTCTCTTGCCACAGATTATCACGTCATACAAAACCTTACCTAAAAGCTA
The DNA here is from genome assembly GCF_026419915.1 of Harpia harpyja. NCBI lineage: Eukaryota > Metazoa > Chordata > Aves > Accipitriformes > Accipitridae > Harpia > Harpia harpyja. The sequence continues at coordinate 34,674,558 of NC_068943.1, forward strand.
GGTATTTTCTTTGGAGATAGCCGATTGCCTCCTTAAATTAGGAAAGTACGTTACTGAGACTGCTACATTTATTATGGGATTTTGCCTTTTGAACGTTAAGCTGTGGTTATACAGGCTCTCTCATCCCAGAGACATCAGCGCTGCCTCCAAGAGTGGCGGGCCCACCTTCTTTGAGGTGGCTCATTCTTGCCATCTCCCATGAGCAGCATAAGCTGTCATAGCCTTGCATTGCTAGACGTACTAGGTAAGTGATGCAGCTGGAAGCTAACTTGGCCAGAGGAGAAAAAAAAAAGAACGAAGAATATTATCTGACTTGGTCAGATGAGCCCGACCAGCCCTATGCAGCTATATGAACACTAGAGCTAGAACCTTGATGCAGCTGGAAAGAAGAGCCAGAGGAGTGCCAGAAGACCTCTTCTGAGCAGTCTGGATTTAAGCCAGGTCAAAGTGGCTCTTTAATGCAGCCTTAAAATTGCCTCTTTTGCTAGTCTTCACAAGAGACAAGAATGAACCAGCTGCACTTTCACTATGCTTTATCTGATGAAGTGTCTCTCAAGCTTTTCATAAAAGTAGGTGGCATTGTTCCGAGTAAAAGAGAAACGCAGTTTAATGGGAAAAATAGTGGCTGAGCACTTGATAGTTAAAGTGCCAGCCATTGGCATGGACAGGCGCACAATGAATGCTGTGCATTTGTCTTTAGCCCAGACAGCAGGCAGGAGCGCAGAGGTTATGTGACATAACTGGTTGTTCTCTGATTCTGAAGCTCTCTGATTATGCAGGTCTCTTCATCTGGAATAGCTGCTTGAATATATCACTGTGACAAGAAGCCATATTCTGCTTAAACTGCTTTAAGCTAGTGCACTTAGTAATTTACCATGCTCCAGCTTTTAATAAACACTTATAAGAAATATTTCATGGTAATTTTCGATCAGATACATGCAAACATTCAGTAGCAGCATTCAATGGAAATTTCATGAGCTTCACCACTAAAGCCTCTCAGTGGGTCTGAATTCATTTGTAGGCAGACTGATCAAAAGGAAACCACTGTTGGAGTCTAAATATAATAGATTCAGTTTGTAACTGATCACAGTCCTTTGTAAAGCCCAATGAATGGGAATTATTTTAAAGCCTTTAAACATCTTTTTTTTCTTATCTTGTTTATAAGTATTATCTATGGCAAGATGCTCAAGCAAAGCACAGGATTAATCTTACTGATTTATCATTTACTGCTATGATGCTTATTTATTGTACATGGAACTCCATGGATGTGCCAAACAACATATTATTTACTGAATATAAACCCCATTATTAGTCTCCTGGGGTGCACAGCCAATGGGCTGATCTTCAGGAAACAGTATAAGCCAACAAAGCCCACTGCTTGATCCAACATGAAGTATACAGCAGCTAATGCAGCTCCATAATAGTAGACCCTAATAATGATCCTTGAAATGGAATGATCCCAATAAGGATTGACATCCATTATGATTATTTGTATTTAAAGAAAAAAGCACATATTGGACCTGCCATATGTAAAAGGATGGAGTCAAAGTTCAGCCCAGAAGTTACTTGCCAATCCAAAGTTTCCTGGATTTAGCACAAATTATAAAATATGTTTGATCCTGCTGCGGAACAAGGGCTGGATCGCATCTTTGGTACCTTCCAACCCAATGTTTTATGATTCTGAGGAGTCAATGGAAAAATATTATGGCGCAGATGAGAATTTCACCTTGCAGATCAAAAAGGGCAGAAAGATAAACTGACACCAGGAAATGGTATCAACAGAAGAATGTGAGATATAGGCAAAAGCAGTTTCTGTTTTATTGTCCTTTATCTCCTGGTGGGAATTTTTCCTGCTCTATAATTCCCTCCTGTTCTGTGCTTCACATATACTATACTGATTTGCTGATTTGTAGTTGTGGCACTTTTATTACCCTTAACATCACCGATGAGTGTAGCTCACAAAGGTGTCACTTTTCAACCAAACACAATTGTGGAAATGCAATAATGCAGCGGACAAGTACTTGCTGCTTCTTATTTTCGTCTTTAAAGAAGTATGGCTGTTGCATGTCGCTTTCACTCTTTTGAGTTAGTCTTTCTCGCTTATTAGTCGTGTTCTGTGCAATGTCTTCTGCTTTGTTTTCCAGGTCATTTCTGAGTTTTATGCTTCTTAATTGCAAAGCACCCTGTATTTGTTGGTTTCTTGTGGGCAAACAAATGGAAAGTCAAAACACATTCACCTGGTAGTGCCAAGCACGAAACTTATCACTCCTGAATTTTAATGTAACACTCTTTGCAGAAACAAAATACTGCTACCAGTGCAGCTGAGGCGTGCAAATAATCAGCTTGTAAACATGCAATCAAAAGAACTATAATGCATTTTCCTTTTCTCCCTCCTTCTATGAATATATACATTTTGTATTTAATGTCTTTGCCCATAGAATGAGCATCTCATACTGTTTTCTCCCTCATCACATCCTTGAATAATAAATACAAGTTGTACTAGCATAAACCCTACTTGCTAGCTTTGTTTATAAAACAACAGCTTTTCTAATACACTGTCCATATGTTGACAGACCTCAGTGTGTTAAAATTCTGTTCTTTCATTTCAAAGTTTTTTCCTGGGTGCTTTGGGTTAGTGTTACAGCCCTATGCCTGTGCCTGCAATAGGTGCTTTTGTTCCTGCTGTGGAGTTGCTAGTGCTGGTGCTTACTCTGCTGTCTCCTGTTTCTGGTGAAATCAATGGTTTCAGGTCCTCTTTGATCTGCATTAATTACAGAGGGGCATGAAAGCAATGTTAATTGCTTAGCTTCTGACTCCAGTTCTTGTCCTCAGAAATACATTTCTCCTCCCATATTGACTTTGTGGATGCAAACACATGGGTTTTATCCACTCATGGGCCATGCCCTTGCCAGTTCTCTGTGACCAGACTTGGAGCAGCAACTCGTTCTGCTCAGTCATGTGGTGACCAGTGCAAAAGCAGGCTCCTTGCTTCAGAATTGCTTCCTGTTGGCTGTGACACCTGAGCAAATAATTCTCTTTCCAAAGAGAAAGCTTATATTGTTTTCTGGATGTTTATCCCCCACTGTGTAGGTATTCATCTCTCTATTATGGGCCATATTAATAATTGACAGAGGGCAGGAAATACAAACAGTTTTAATCTGAGCTTCATACATTTATTTAACAACAATATATTCATTTTTAATGGCATTATGGATTTTTAAGTAGGGAAAAAAAAGTGCATTCTCTCACTGGGGTGTGATTGAGGTCTTAACATTCCTACATGGGAGAAAAAGTTCAGACCTGACCTTGAGGCATTTAAACACAATCTTAAATAGTTGTGATAATATTGAAACCTACTAATTCTTGTAAAAGTATCTTCAAAGGAAACTGTGATAGGGTGCAATCACTGGAATGTATTTATTGTAGGTCTCTGAATTGCTACCTAAACCCATAACAAGCAAGATAGCACCTCAGACAACCTTCATTAAGCACCCCATTCTTTGAGGGGCAGCTCATAGACTCTACCACAATTTACTAGATTTAATGGCTTTTGGGGGTTGTGCTAACAAAAACCTCCAAGCTAACTCCCAAAGCCAAACATGATGCTAGTCTACTGTATTGTAGAGTGTACTCTGCTATTCAGAAATAATCAATCTTGTATCTCTAAGTGCCTCAAACACATTTGAAAATATAGGCCATAGAAGGTTTTTCCTATCAGGCTTGAACATCCCCTTCTTGCGCTAAATGCTCTCCAGCCCAAACTGTTTCACATAAGTCTTTTTCACTGGCATCGAGCAGTCCCCATCCACAGTTCTTGGCAGCCCCAACCTTGTGCTGGTGTTTGTGAGACTGCATAGTGAACTGAGCCAGGGAGCTGGTCTGGCTGAAAAAAATAACAGGGGAGGAGGGAAAAAATAAAGGTCATTGGATTCCCTACATTTGCTCTCTGTGTGGCAGACACAAGTCACTGGAGGTGGAGGAAAGGAGCTGCCCATTGGCTTAGATGACATTGCTACAGGTTGTCTAACCCCATCCTCAGGGTGAAGCCCTTCAATGATGGCACAGTTTTCATTGGTCATGTTAGAACGTGAATTCCCAGATCTGAGCTTGCTAAAATGGCCTTCAACAGAGCTTCTGCAGTCATAGAGACCTAGTCAAACTGTGCTTGACGGCAGATCAGTGGGAGGTCACTGTCATACAATGCTCACCAGAAGCAATTGTCTCTAAAAGGGTCATAAAGTCATGCTTAGCATCTTTCTAGCTGAGAAGACTCCTTAGCATTATCTTCCAAGATGACCCTAGAGAAGTTAAACCTTGAATCTTGCATCTTGGCTGATTCATTCATAAAACAGATGTAAAAACACTTGCCTGCCTCTGTGATGACATGAGAGGCATAGCAAGCAGGGGTGGCTGGGCGCTTTCTGAGGAAACACACATTCATTTCATCAGAATCAGATGTGAGAAGCTCTGGCTCAGGTCTTTAATCTGAATCAGTTGATTTTGGGACATCGGTTGCAACCTTCTAACCAAGACAGAAGCTCTAACCAACCTGCCTGCTGCCTACTTCAGGGAAAGAGTGTTCAGGGGTTTGGTGTTGGCCTTTCATGATTTTTCAGGGAACAATACTGAGATAATTTTAAAGGAGAACAGGAAGCATTTTTTAAATCACAGGAATTTTTGAGGATGGGAAAACACATTTCCAGATCAGCCTGATCCTGAACAGTCAAACGCATGGGGAGGGATAGGAATTTTAGGTGCCGTGAGGAATGTAAGTGATGATGAGTGGTAACACACACACACTGATTTTATTTTCCCCCTCTTTGATTATCTTTGGCCAAGAGACAGAACAAAAAAGTCTACTGCATCATTTGGCATGGTAATACTTCTATAAATGTGGGCAGAACCTGAAGTTGCCTGCAACTGACTACAGGTGGTAGCTTGTGTTTGTTTTGTGGTGGTTGTCTTAGACAAAGTCATTTGGGGATCAGGGGCTTTCCCAGCTGGACGTAGACTGTCAGGGCCAGGGTGGAAATTATTCCATGCGATGGAGATGCTGCCATCTCAGCTTCACAAGGCCTGTTTCTGCCAAGCTTTACTCCTGCGAATAAGCCTTCCTTGGACTAATTGTCTCATTGGATTTCAGTGGATAAGAAGAGCATTTTCGTGTAAGTGAGAGCAGGCTGGGACGAGGTCTTGTGCCTTCACTCTGGTTTTGCCAGATGCAGAATAGCAGCATGGCTTTAGGATCTGTAGAGCTGCCCTAGTGCCAGGTTGTGTTTGAGTTTAACGTGCCTTCTTTCATAGCATATTAACTCAAAGGCCTGCAAGAAGATTGAGCTTAAGCACATTACTTCAGTAATGTGGCTGTAAAGGCTTCCAGATCAGAGCAGATAGTAGACTGCTCAGCTCATAACATGAGTAGTGGAGCTCAGGGGTATGCCTACTTGGCTGTTAGATATGCACTAAACATCTCTCTCTGTTGCAAGATTGGACAAGATTGCAGCTAACATCATTGCCTTGGAAGATGCATGCCCCTGCAGTAACAAAATACTCTTACTCAGCCAGCTGGGATCCCAGAGACCGAAAGCAGAAATCCTATCCCCACTAAACTCCACCACTCCCCGTCACAACTGTCTCTACCTAAGCAGGATCGTCAGTATAATTTACAAACCAGGATAAAGAACAAACTGAGGCACCTTCTGAATTAGTGGAGAGCTGGCTAACAAATAAAGAACAAACTGAGGCACCTTCTGAATTAGTGGAGAGCTGGCTAACAATAGAGAACTATCTCCAAAGTCCTGCCATTGTTCCTGAGAATAATGATTTTGTCCAGTTCCAGTTTTGCTTAAGGAGAGATATCAAAAGGAGTGAAAGAAAGAAGAGCTATTGTAAGCATGAACACCTTCATTTCCCCTTATCCCGAACGCTGAAATCTGTAGGAGTCTTGTGCAGGTATCTGGCAGCAGAATTGGGTCTCATCATTTGTGGCTTCTCTGTTGGTTTTGGTTTTTGTGGTTTTGGTTTTTTTTTTTCATTTTGAACTCCTCGAGTCATTTCAAGCTTTTAAATAGATGTGGTGACACAATGGCTTTCTCTGCCCCCTGCTACTGCCATGATCCCTCCAATAATTTTGTCTCCTGAACCCCATCTGTACCCTCAGTCCAAAGTTTAAATGGGGCATTGACTAGAGCCCTTTCAGCTGCATTTGGTGGGACTTTACTGCTTTGGAGTCATGTTAAAGCTGATATATAGCTCAATCTACACTGCCCACAAAAGGTAATTGTTCAATTTTATTTTTATAGTGCTTCAATTTACAGCAGGTAGTTAGATTTTGTATAGGCTTATGCATTTCAGATGGCAAAGCCCTATCATTTTAGTGCAAAGGTTTCATGTAGCCACCTGCAGACTGTATTTTAAAAAGCCTGGCAATTTTTTGTTCTGGATTGTGGGACAACTTTGTTACACCTGTGGTTTAATATGATGTAGGATTAATTATACCCTATAGGCAACTCTGCAGCTTTTGTCTTTGCCTCTGAAAGGAATGCTTCAGAGGTGTCCAACCACATTAAGGGAGGAAAACATTCTCTACATTATTACTTTGCCATTTTCCAGCAATAGACTGGCCATTGCTATGTCGTGATGGTTCTGCAGCTTCAGGAATTGCATGTGAATTTTTCCTTGTGATGGGCTATTTCATCTGTAAAAATTGCATTCCTGGGGTCCCAGGCATATTATGAGCTTTAGAGACTAGCCCAGCCTATGAACACCAGCACATGCCACGCTTAATTATTTCCCCCAGAGCAGATAAACCTTATGAGACACTAAAAGGAAAAGAAGATGCTGGGTGTAGTGGAAGACTTGGATGACAGTCACCTAGATTAGATGGCAAACCAGCAGAAGGCAAAACAGTTTGGCTTTCACGGGAGACTTCACAATGTTACTTAGTTTAATGGTACTCCATTAAATAATAAATACTACAATGAGAGTCTATGGGGTGTTTCTTGGTATCTTCCCCATGCCAAAGTCTTATGTCTTTGTCTAGAGGTCCACTTCAACATTACGCAGGGGCAAACAACTGTCTGTTCTGATGCTGTAAGTGAATTTAATCTAATATCTTCTCACCAGTAATGGTCAGTGCATCTGAAAACAGTTCTGGATGCTCCATATTGGTGCTAATGGGAAGATCACTTTCAAAACTGTACCAGTTGGGAACATGTATGTGATACAAAATCCCTTATGCTTTTTCTTCCCATACCTTGGTTGCTGCTGAAAGGTTAAGGATAAATAATTTTGTCAATGCTCACTGTTGCTTTTGCCTCTGTATCATTAATAAATTCAATAACTAACAGCTCTAGCTGTGGGCATCCTGCTGTTAATCTTTTGCCACAGTAAAAGAAAGCTGACTATCTTTGATCTCAGTCTCTCAGCCACTTTACAATGCATGACAAAATGTTACCTCTCATCCCATGACTACTCATTTTTCATAACAGTCTCTAGTGAGGAACTTGGTCAAAAGCTTTTGCAAGTTTAAATAAATGGCCTCTGGTGGTTGCTAAGGGACAGGGTATTTCAGCTCTCCATGTAAAATGTGTGAAATGCAAAAGTATTTGAAGGCCAAGCTTTCTTACCAGCAAGATATGACCACAGGAGGGGGATTCATCTCAGCTGCCTTTAGCTGTCTACACGCCAACTGTCTAATCCAAGTTACTTATCTAGGCTATGTCTTTAGTGACTGCAGAGGGAAAGAAGTACCTCCAAAAGGCAATTCATTTCATCCTAAAAAGGTGTGTTTAAAGGTTTCATTTGCTGAGATGCCAGCTTCAGTGGTAAATCTGGCTTAAGTAGCTTCCACTCCTGAATTTGCAATTCCCCTCCCTTTGGATGTGCTGGTATAGCTGTTGCTGGGACCACACTAGAAGAGGGAAACTGAACAGATTTGGCTTATTTTTAACCTCACAAGAGACTCATGGAAATTAAGGATATGGTTTCACAGGCAGCAGCTGAGCTGATTTAATGGCTAATTAACACTGAAAGGTGAAGGTCTGGGTCATCTTCCCTCCTCCTCTCTGACAAGATGGTCTGGTCCTCCCTTACATGCCCAGCCATGTGTTTCCCTCCTCTCTCTGCATCAGCACGATGCTCCTGTACTTGCATGATAAACTCGTCAGGGAAATCATCAAACAGAAAATGAGCACTACCAAGCATAACAATTTTTTTAGCTACATTATGTCCTTGATTTTGCTGTTGTTGCACCTACCAGAATGGTAGCGCTGGTGCTGAGGGAAAAGAGTGTGGAGGAGGTTGGACCAGACCACTTGGCAGTAGTGTGTATTTCCATGGATGCAAAAATGACTCATGAAACCAGACACTGCATAGTCACTGAGTGAGAGGTAAGGTTACGTCATGCTTTAAAGCAGGTTGCCCAAGACCGTGTCCAGATATTCAAAACCTGACAGGACACGGTCCTGGGCAACTTGGTCTAGCTGACCCTGATTGAACAAAGCGTGTGAACTACATGATCTCAAGAGGTCCCTTCCAACCTCAACAGTACTGTGATTCCATGGTTAGGGACTGTCTCCCACAAAGGCTCTTTTTATGTTCGTCAGATCAGCGGTAGGCTTTAAAGCCTGGTCACATGAACAGCTGTAATGGCACAATTGAGAAGTGACAAACTGGACCACGAGAGTGTGAAAACTTGACTGAGGGTGGTAGGGAACAGAGATTTTATAAACCATTTTTCCTGCTGCAGTCAGCATCTTGTTGAGCAACCTTTATATAGTTTGGAGCAATTTTGTTCACTCCAGGCACCTATTTCACTTCACTGATTATAGGGGGAGACTTGATGAGTAGTTTAGATTAAATGGTTAACTTTCAGATTACTAAAGTTTGGCAAGATGAGTGTTACTGTAAGCTGCTACCTATCGGTGCTACTAGAGGCCCAGAATGCAGTGGCTGTGAAGGCCTCGCTAGTGTAGTCTCAGAGGGCTCAGGAAAAGGCTTTCATAATATGGTAAATTCATTTCACTCCTGGGCCTGGTTTTTTGATGTTAATGTTATGCTTGGAAACCTCAGCTGATCACTGCACTTTCCTATTTCCTGTCTCTAACTGCTTTAAGTGGGGACTCCACTAGGACATCACAAATGATGTGGTAATTTGGTATGCTCAGAGCCTCTTCACTTATTTAAAAAGAATTAAGGCAATGGGTAAGTCATCCATTATTTATTGATAGCACTTAAGAAAGCACTGTGGTAGATGGTATTGCAAACGGACATACCATGTGATTGAGAAATTAAAGTCTGTGGATGACACTTTCTAAAGATTATTTCAAAAGGTCTTTCAAAAGGAAGTTTCCAAGCTTTGAAAGGATTGCTTTGAAAGGCTTGCTTTGGAAGCTCTAAGTTGCATGAATGGCTATTTTCAGATGGCACCAAAGCGCCACATAAATTCCTCTACATCCTCAGGTGCCCGGATGTTATACATACTTCTTGAATGAGGAAGGCCAGAAGGTAGCTAACCTACCTTCTCTATAACCTACATGTCATTACCTCTTTAGGGAGGAAATGTATCCCTAGATTAGTGTCTAGGAGAGAACAGGACCTAGAGCCTAGCTTCTCCACACCGCCTTCAAGACTTGCTGATCTTCGGGGTATTTCCAAAAAGCAGAACCTCCTTAGAGAGGCTGCAAATGTGGTGAGTCACAGTAAAGAAGGGATCCAAGAAGAGGTACCCTTCCCTTCTCTATCTGTAGAGGCCTCGATCACAATTTTTCTTGCCAAACCAGAGGTGTATTAGAATTTGACCCATGCGTTGCTGTCTAATGATATAAACATACTCACAACTTTCCTTTCTTACCCTCAGTGTATCTAGTATCAGAAAGAGGTAGAATGTATCATGTATTTATGAGGTGGAGTCAAACTGATAACCAATGGCCCTAGAAACAGTCTAAGTAAGTTACAAACATATAGGCATAAAATATTAGCGTTGGGACTCATCATTCCAGCTTTGAATGCTTACACCGTAATGATTGTGTCTGAAATAGTTGTCTAGACACCCTTTATACTCAAGGGGAAGAAGCAGGCTCTTCTGGGCTGTGATTCATCTGGCTGATTTTAATCATCTTGCTTTGGTGCAGAAATTTCTCTTTCTCTCAGCTGACTATAGAGGAAGACTAGGTGAGCAGATCAGATGAGAACATCCATGTGGAGGTAAGACGTGTGTGTGTCTTAGGCTATACCAACCACAGGACACACGTGTGTGTGTAGTCTACCTTTCTATGTGGGGGGGAAAAGTCAGTCTCTTCTATAGAAATTGGACTGCTGCAATCCAGCAAACGCAATAAAAACTTGAATTCAGCTGGCTTTCAGGAAATGAGAAAATCAGTGTGTGGCTGGAGGAAGAACATTAAGGAGGAGACTTTACTGATTTAAAAGCACCAAGACAAATATAAAACTGCTGGTCTGTTCTTTAGACTCCTGGAAAATAGGTCCAGTCTGTTGTTCCTATGAGCATTTCACTAAAAAATGCAATCCCCTTGCCAGGTGAGATATTTGCTTTTAAGTTTCTGCACAATGTGGAGCCATTCAAACTCATACTCCTCTCTGCTATTTGTATATGTTGCAACGCTTTGCACCTTTTCTAAGTATCTTACCAATGGGCAGAAGGGTCAGTAGGCGCAGCCTTGAGCCAACCGAAGATTCTCCATCTGTACTTGGAAACTGCAAAACTGCCATGTCTCTGTACATAATTAGTTCAAGCACTGTGCCAGACTAATAGGACTACATAGCTTCCAGATTGTATCTGACTGGCTCGGAGAGATGGAGACATCAGAAATGTAGGCATCTACTCCACTGGACTGAGAAATGTGTTTGTCATATCAAACACAATTATTTTTTCTGTGGAGTGTTGTGTAAAAGAACTAAATGAAAATCGTCATTACTGTGATGAGGTCTACCTTCTCTGTAATTGCTAGAGTCCTATGCTTACTCTTTAGAGGAGAATTGAACTTTGCTACTGGGTTCTTTTCTGCTGTAAATATCATTGTATCTATTTCGTGCAAACAGTCTTCATTGTTATGCTGCATTGGTATCTGAGTAAAACTGAACACCTGTAATAAACAGGAAATCAGAGATAAACTCAAGGTACCTTTTCAGTTTCTGTGGGATTTTGAAGAACCAGTTGTTCTGCACCAGTGCTGGAAATGTTGCAGTTTGTCTTAATACATAGCAATATCAAAAACAGTCAACCTCAGAAAGTATCTGGTTTCCATTGGCAGAAAAAAATAAAATCAAGTAACTGTTGTGGTTTTTTAATACTGGTCTTTTGTGCTTTCACAAAACCTGGATATTTTCAGGCAAGGCTTTCTGCTTTCAGCCATCCATAACAAACAAAAGAATATGTTTAGCTACTCTCCATGTATTTTTACTGTTGATGCTGGGAGCCCAGAGGGTCCTTATCTCCTGACTTTTCCTGTGGCAGAGGAGCTGGTGACCAAAAAAAACCCCCAATCTCAGACTCCTGTGCAGAGTTCCTTGGACCTTTCTGAAGCTTTGCCTAGGTGAAGCATTTTTTAAATGATGAATCGGCAAATTCTACAGAAAAGTTTAGTGGGATTTTCTTATCACCTTCTTTTCTGCTGAACTCACTGGCAGTGCTCCCATTTATATAAATGGAATCAAGGTTTCATCTACAACTGTGATGGTAATATTGTGCCTATAGTTTTGCTGTGTGTAAACTTTCTATGAAAAACATTATTGTGAGAAATCTAATTTTAATTTCCCATCATTAGCCTATGTAGGAGAACAACCCATAAGCACTGTGGACTGTGGTACAGCAGGTTAACAAAATCATTTGCATTTTATCAAAGACTAAGGAAGTGTACTCAAAAAAGTTCCAAGCCTGTCAGTACCTACTGATGTAATTTTGTTAATTTATGATAAAACATTAGGTCCCGGACACCCTGCTTATGCACATTTGCAGTGACCCCTTATGGAGTGGGAAGAGAAGGGTATACTGTTAGGAAGCAAAGTAGGTAGGCTCCAAGGTGACACGGTCAGACTGCATCAGCATCTTTGGAGCTGCAGGAACTGGGATTTCTGAGGAAATCACTGAAGGGAAGCTCATGTTTTCATTGATAAATAGCAATATAGCCCAAGTGCTGCCGTTCAGTGCTCAGGTGACAAACGACACTAGAAACCCACCTGTCCAGAACAACCACCTAAATGGCTTGGAAAGCCTCAGCTCCCATCGCTGCCGCAGGAAGAGCTGTGCTTTGTACACATCCTTTAACAGGAAAGCCCTCACTGTGAGTGGTAAAGCAATGATTATATGGTCCGAAGTGTGGATGAGTGAGGCTCCCTGACAAGAGGGACGGGCTTTGCCTCAGGTGACTTCAGCTCCCTGAACGTCAAACATCTACCATAAAGCTGTGGTTCCTTGAATATTTCTCTTGGCAGCAGTGCTGCTTTAAAGCAGTTCCTGCTCTGGCTGCTTGTTCCTGCTCCCATGTTTCTCCTTTTGATGGGTCCATACTGCTCTTCAGGTGGCTATGCATTGAAATGCATTAACCTAATTTGAGGGCAGAGGGGAAACAACTATACAGAACAACCTTTACATTTCTTTTTTTTTCCCATTGCTTTTCAGCTGGACTAGTTCTTTCATCTGATTCACAGAATGTCCTCTCAAAAAGCTGGGCCCACATCTCTGAGGAGCAGTGAAGTCTGGGGAGAAAAGAGAGGGGATGGGAATATTGCGTGCTGTCAGTGCCAAAACTGTAAACTGATATTTGAGATACGTATCTCACAGCATGGGATGAATCACATTCCAGAGGTGCCTGTCTCTATCTGTTGACCATACATACAGGCTAAGCAGCTAACTTAGATGAAGGAAGCCGTTCAGGTGCCAAAACATAGGTGCCTCCTAGCCATTGTGCACTTTAGGGTTTTCTTGGCCTCTGGCTGATGCTCTGAAGGGTAAATAACTGCCAGGCCTGTGCAGATGTCTTGACTCTGCAAAGATGTCTGAAAGGGCACTAGATGTGTGTCTTTGGCACCTGAATTGCTCTAAAAGTTCAACTTCAGACAGTTACAGCTAACTTCAGTTAACTTAAGTGTGTGAAGATCTCTTGTCACTGTATATATGCAAAGACCACACATGTGGGCCTCCTCTCCCAGCCTTTATCACCTAGTCTGGAGCAGTGCACAGGAGGACTCATCACATCTGTGTCCTAGTCAGTGATGGGGAGCAGAATCCAAAAAACAAATGTGAAACCAGTGCAGCCAGGGGTAATTGATAATCCACCCCTATTTTTTGTTCTAGTGGCTGGAAAAAAGGGAAAATAGCTTAAATTATCCTTGAATGAAGTTAACTTTTTTAGTGGCTATGCAATGAAATAAAGGAACAACTTCCAAGGGAGGCATAGACTCCAAAAGACGGTGCAGAGGAGGACTCATGGCCTTGCACCTCTCTCTCTCTTTGCTACTCTCGATATGGACATAATCTGTGGTGGTATGAGCATGTGTCCATGGCTTCCAGCGGCATCCGCTAGAAAGAGCAATTATTCTGCTTGTGCACCTGGGAAGCAATTTGCTGCTGCCCTGAACTAGCAGTAAAACATCTCATGTTACTGGCCAGTAGGCTTGAAGGCTTCGCCTGTTCCCATTCTTGGCTGTCTACCAGCCCTGTAAAGGGAGGGATTATCTTTTATTCTGTGCCTACTACGTAAGCCACAGGAGGGAAACACGGAGTGGAGGAGTTTCTTATTCCCTTGCAAGAGCGTGTGGTCCAAACTGTAGTCTCAGCCCATGCACATACATTTTAATTCTTTTGTAAAAGGTCATTTTTACTAATGAACTTTCTCAGAAATTTCCCTCTTGCTTCACAGTGTATCCATGGAAGACCCATGTGATTAAAATCCTTGGGCATGCCATGGAAGATGGGACCTGCTTTAATTATAATGTGTTGTTTGCTGACCATTAAATAAAGATGAAATAAATTGTCCCATTTTCTGTCTCCGAGGCTAGTTGTTTGAGCATATTACTCATCTGGGGAGAGTGCATTGTATTGCCAAGGCTGAGAGCACACACATTTATCATTAGTTACAGCACAGGGATGAGTTGCTTTCCTGTAGCCTTGTCTTTTGTTTGTGAGATTAACTTGTTTTCAACATTGCAAATTCAGTGTTACGGAACAATTCCATACTCAGTCATTTGAGAGCTGAATATAGTTTTCCCTCCTGTAGAAGTGCAGGGTTTTCCAATCTTGAGCAGTATGCTTCTGAGATATTGCAGTTGTTATTTACTACTGGAATGGTGTATCAAGCTTTAAATATAGGGGAAGGCAAGGTCTTTTCACTATGCAAGTAGATGCATGCTCTCTTTGCTCTTTTTCATTGGATCTATTTTGTTTGCCAGCGAGAGTATTTCATCTGCAGAGTTTGGACCTTCAACCCCAAATCTGACATTGCCTCAAAGCCATTTGATATTTAGAGCTGTGGAGCCTGCTTAACCCCCTCTGATTCTTGCCCCTACTGCAAAGTCAAGTCTCTTCATTTGGGTGTCAAATATGGATTTAAATGCATGATGTTGTTAACCCTTTGGCTTCTAACAGTGATAGGTTTGTTGACTTCAAATTTGTTTCAATGACAGGCTGGAGAGATGGGACGAAGGACTGATGTAAATGAAAGTGATCATTTATTCTGCCCTGCCTGGTATGATGGAGGCCTTACTTTGTTTTGTGCTTAAAGAGATTCCATTGAGGCAGGGGCAGGAGCATGTGAAAAAGAGGGGGAAGAGCTTCACTACTGTCTTCAGGCATTTGGGTCAGAACTTGCCATGTAACTTCCAGCTGGAGCCCGTCCAGAAGTCAGGCTCCAAAGACATCGGTGGGTTTGTTCCCTGTTCCCTTACGAGCCATGCTGCTGTGAATCCACAGCAGCAGGAGGTAATTTTTAGGCTCAGATCTCCAAAGAGGCCCCCAGGGAGCACGCTGCCTTTCCCTCAGCTGCTGCAAAGAAGAGGGCTTCTAGCTTCTTGATGCCTGCACCCATCCACCATGGGTTCCCGGCTCCTGCAAATGAATTAATAACAGGGCAGCAACTTACTAGTGGTCCCAGGGCACTTCCCAGCACCTCCTGGTTTCTCTGTGAAAGAGGAGAGAGCAGTCCCTTTGAGGCAGGGATGATTTTATTCCCGGTCTCATGGAGGACAGCGCAAACTGCAGGTGACACAGGCGAGGAAACCTGTCTACAGAGTGAGGAGGGAAGGCAGCAGCTGCCTCACGTCCAAACGCCCTCCCGCCAGTTAGCACACCACTGGACAATAAATATTACGTTTATTCCCCTGGAACAAAGGATCTGAATTCTTAGTGCTTATGGGGAAAAGGTTGGAGGCAGCTCCAGGGCACTGTGTGAAAGGAAATAAAAAAGCAGTTGTAAATCATTACAGCCCAGTGGGAGGGAAAAAAAAAAAGCAGCCCATTGTCTTTTATTACAGTGCTAAATCAACAAGAAAGGAGGTGGGTGATTTATCAAGGTGGAATCCACATTGCTTGCAACACCCAAATTCGCTTTCATTAGAATGTCAGTTTTCTGATCAAATGATTTTGCTTTCATTAATTAGCCTTTGTGTAAATGCAGCCCCCAAAAGTGCTAGTTCCTGCTCACATGTAAGAAATCCCATCTGCATGGAAGTGGAGTGGTTATGTAACTCTCCTTTTCAAGGTGAACACAATTAAATGTAAAAGCCCTAACAAACCCAGGGCCCCCAGATCTCTTTAAATAGCCATAGTGATAACTAATAATACTTAATGCTTTGACTGGCTTTTATCCCTGTTGTTGAAAGCCAGCACTAAGGCAAACACAAGCATAAATAGCTGATAACAAACAGCAAAAAGAAAGTTGAACTAAGATATTCAACAAAAGCTTTGTTCAAAATTAGGTGATGGGTAATTCCAAGCATAGAAAGAACATAGTTTTAAAATATTTTAACCTCAGGTGCATAATCAATATTCCCTTTTCATATGCTATCTATTCTGTTTTATTGCACTTTCTGTTTTCATTAATCCCCGATTTTCGGTAATGCTGTGGAACAGCTTCAGCAGACATTCACACATTCATAAGGAAGATTGCCTCAGCTATTCCACCTGTATGGATTGAAGGCGAGAGGGGGACAATGTGTGGGCAGCAATGGGAATCTCTTTACAGCCGAGTAGATTTTTCGAGCAGAGGGAGGAAAGATTTCTTGGAAGCTATCATGTTGTTGCTTGGTTATGAAACATCCTGAAATGTAATATTGGTATGATATGATATGATACGATTTTTTTTAAGTGTTTGCAAAACGAGAGGGGACAGGTCCTGTGTATGGGCTCATAGACACTCTGCAGTAGCAGGTGTGTTTGTCTGCCTCTGCTCAGAGGGTCTGGCCTGCTTCTGTGCTGGGCATGCTCCAGCAGCTTCCAGCTTCCCTAGGTGATGTTTATGAGAAGTGATGTGCTCGTGACAGCTGCGGTGTTACGTTCTTGTGCAGAGAGACAGGAAACACTCTTTGGAGGTGATTTTCCCTTTTTACTTTTAATTCTGTGTTTATGAGGAACTCTGGCTTCCTTGTCATGCTTACTGATAAATTGACCTGGAAGTCAAAAGACACAGCTCCTTCTTTCTGTTTCATGCTGCTCACCCCTTAAGCACTGCAAACGTGCCTGCGTGGTAGATGTGTATGGAGGGGACATGGACTGGGTGGTTGGTATCTGGAGGAGAGACAGCTCGACTGCACATAGGGGTAACCCAGCAAGTGACATGGAGCCTGGAGAAGTATTAAGGCTTCCTGGAGGTCCAGTCAGAGCTTTGCTCAGGACCACAACCAGTGGAAGAACCAAAGGCCTGTGGGGAAGGGGTACTAAAAGATTGTTTGGAGCCAAGAGGGAGATGGATTAAACCTCTGCAAGAGCTGGGTGTATTCTTTTTCATTAAGAACCATTGACTGTTGAGGTCCTGGGAGCGTAGTTACAATGCAGGGGCTGGGGTGGCCCTGTCCAAATTTTGTCTAGGAGCAAGACTCCAGGGCGTACCAGACCCTCACTTACACTGTGGTTTCCACAGGTTGTGGATATTGTGTTTAATACTGGTTCTCTTTCCCCTCCTTCCCTAAAAAGATGTAATAGTAGGAGAAAAAAAAAGAGTTTAATAAAAATTGTAACATTTGCTAAAAGTTACAGAATAGCTTCTACATAAGGGCTAAGTAGGTAGGACTATTCAGCCTGGAAAAGAGGTTACTGAAAAGGTTATGTGAAAGACTTATAAAATAGTGAGTTATAAGGAAAAGTGAATAGCTGACTCTCCTATTCATTATAAAAACTAAAGGGCATCAAAGAATATTAACAGGCAGTGAGTTCAAAACAAACAAAAGGAGGTGTTTCTTCACATAGGTAGTGAGCAACATCCCTAGCAATTGGTGAAAATGCTGAACTGCCTCTTTTATAAGAGTAATTTGTGGCAGAAAAATTCCCCAAGGGCTGTTGAGTATAAGGACATTGCCTCTGGCTGGGAAAGTCCTTGAGCTGCAAAGTCTGCAAGCCTGGAGGGATGATCTGGCGAAGTGTCTGTACATGCTTGCTCCATTCTTCTTCAGATGGCCAGATAGGGAACTAGAAGGATCTTTGATCTGACCCAGTAAATCCATAATTGTGGTCTTAAAGTTCAGGAAGAGTTTCTGTCCCTCTGCATCTGTTTCGAAGACCCATCTGTAGGAGGGTCAGCTTGAAACCTTTTGAAAGATTTTCTTGTTCTTCCACATGCACATTGCTGCTTGCTGGTTTAACCATACAGATGCATGCTACTGTTGCTATGGTTTGAGAGAGTGGTGTGCAGAAAGGAACAAAATCCTGTACCTATTCTGTTAAAGTATGTTTGGAGTGCTTTTTAAAGCATTTTTTTTCTTTATTCTCTTCCCCCCCCCAATCATAAAAACACAGCTGTACACTGATGAGCTAAGTGCACTGGGCTTAATTGTCTGTTTCTGTGCTAGGGAGAGACAAGGGAAGGTAAAGATAGCAGAAGCTACCATGGGGAATTCTTGGGTCCAGTGTTTTCCAGGGTATTTTGCAAGGCCTGCCAGCTCCTGATATGAAGATAGCTACTTCAGAGCTGCTCTAATTTATGCTTATCTTTCTACAGGCTTTGGGAAACAAGTAACAGGAGAGCAGCATGCTGCAATTATGCCCTTGATACACTCCTTATCCTGAGGACCATAAGCGTGACAGCCTTTATTCTGTCTGCTCCTTGAGGAGGCACAGCAAAAGGGAGAGGGAGAGAGGGGAGTCCTGCATAGGTAGCAGGAGGGTCATTTCTCCTGGTTTTAAATACCTTTGGGATTTTTTTTTCTTCTTGGATTTTCCTATTTATGAAAATGCAGTGTCTTGCTGGTGAGCTAAGCTCACTTTAGTTTGTCAGAGTAGGATGAAATTTCTAGCATAATGGAGAATCAAGCCTGCTAGGCTGCTGCAGGCAAATTGAACATCGGTCCAGAGATTTCCAGAGCTGCTTTGTCTCTGTCGCTTGGAATTCCTCCATCCTTATCATCATCAGCTCACCCTCTGCATCCCACATCCACTTCCCTAATTCACATCAGCAAAATGAACAAGACAAAGCATCCTTCCAAAAATAAAATATCAACTGGGAACCCATTGATACGTGATTTCCCTCCTCACCACCTTCTCTCTCACTCTCAGAAATGTTTATGCTTTCATTCCTTCCCAGCCTGCCAGGAACAGCCACTAAGGCATTTGACTTTAAATAATGAGTCTGTAGCTGGGGAGGGCCAAGAGGGTGGTCTCCTAAGCATGGCTGGGAGTTATTAGTCCAGGTTAATTACTAGGGGAATTTATGCGGTGAGCATCAATCAAGGTTTAGGCACATCAGATTCTGCTGTATAAACTGGCCTGTGCCCAAACTGCATAAGATTACTTTTGTCTTATTATTATTGCTGTATTTGTCAGCTGAATCTGTAGCCCAAACATATTCTGAAAACGGGAAACTCAGGCAAAAAACATCAAATATCCCAGGACTGTGAATGTCAGTCTGCATAGCAAATGGAATAAACTTGGACTGCCTGGAGTGATAAATTATAACAATTTGGCATTGATGGGAAAAGGGCTAGTAATGGATTATAACATGTTGCCCTTGCTTAGGGTTACTGAATCATGTTAAGGAACTATGGAGTGAAGGATAATATGTATGAGCCAGTTTTGCTAGTGGGATTGAGGCAATGCGCTAGACAAAAGCATGCTTGTGGCACAGGTATTACCTTCATCAAATGAGAGGCTCTTTTAAACACTTGGGAACAACTGAGTATTACTCCCTCCTGGGACTGACTTCTTGAGAAGGCAAAATTTGTCAAATAAAAGTGATCAGGTGATCCATGGTAATAAATAGTATTTTTAACTTTTCCATACAGGATACAAAAGAAACAGAGGGGAAGAAAACTGCAAAAAATAAAATGTTTGGAAAAAAATCAGTTGTCCCCTTAAAGCTGGTGCCCAGGCCAAAGATACAACCTTGCCTCATCCTCCCCCATTGTGACACTTTCATTGTCTCCCAGTTCACCATAAGAAGTGGCTCCCAGTTGTTCCCCAGCATTTCCTTTTGGGCCCTGTGGAACGCATCTTGTTTGACCCAAGCTTAGGAGAGGGGTAGGGTGACAGTAGGATGGCTCTCAACCCATCCCGGCTTCATAGGGATGACTCAGAGAAAGGTGCATGAGATGTGAGCTGGACTTTCCTCTCCATTTCTTTAAGCACCTGCCCAGGTGCAGTGGCTTTGGATGCCCATCCCCACTGAGGCCATCACAGAAGAGACACTGGGCCAGCGGGGATTGCAGGTGGGCTTCAGCCCTCCGGTGATGTGCTCATTGAACTGGGTGCAAACTTTGGCTGAGGGAAGGCCTGAATCCGAAATTAAGTAAAATGAATTAAATGACAGCCAAAGGCTTTTACGAAACTCAGTGATCTGCAGGTTAACAGTTATAGTGACCAAATGTATTTTAAGAAAAAGCCTGAAGAAAATCAGTAAGGGCATAAAAAAGTACGCAAACTCACCTCTTACTTTGTAAAACCATGCTGTTTAAACTCATTATAGCACTTCCACGGCCACAAGATGCAGAGTGCACAGCAGCGGGCTGGTAGAAGAGCCCTGGGGCACACATACAGCACCTGCGAGCAGCGGCCGGGCGGCAGCGATCGCTGCCTGCCACGGTGTGCCCACGGAGGAAGATAAAACATGCCGCGTTTAGGCTGCCCAGCGATCAGTGAGCCCCAGTCGACAGCCCACGCTCCTATGGCTCTGTGTTCAGCCCTGCCAGCAGCACAGAATGGAAAATCTGCTAAATGTCTGCCTGGTTCAGTCGGGTTTTCCTATTAACATTCCTCCGTTGTAAACCTTGGGCTAGTGCCACGTAGCTGGGGGTGGGTGGGAAGGGGGGGGGGAACCCAGGCATTATTTCTGTGACGGGACAGCAGCACATGGTGGCGGGGACATCATCTGCTGCTGGTGGGGGAGGAGAGCAAAGGCAGGAGTAGGAAATTGGGTGGAGGGGAAAAGCAGGGAGAGGGAATCCTAGGGAGACACAGTTCGCTGCTGGCTTGTATATGTTTTCTATCGCTGTATTCCCCCCCTGCTATTGCAGATACAGTCACTCAGGAGGATGATACGCTGCACCACGTCCTGGTGCTGCAGCCTGAGGAAGACTACAGCCAGAAGGGCCAAAGGTGTTTGAAACAGCCCTGTGTGGGGACAGGCACCATGGGGCACTTGGGGCGGCACATGCACGGGGACAGCAGTGGCTCCCTTCCCCTGAAGCCAGTTCCCCTGTCTCGTCTCTGTCTTCCTTTCAATGGGAAACAAAAGCCAAGATTTCAAAATGTAAAAAGACTCAGAGGCTATTTTGTTGGGGGTTTTTTTAGCTTGAGGTTGTGAAGTGTTACAGGGAGAAGGAACTGGGGCTGGTAACTTGGAAGAGGATGGGGAATTTTGGGACCCATCTCCCCAGGACTTTCCCATTTGGCACTTCTTGTTGTGAAAATTCCAGCTTTCATGGTGAAAAGTCTGGTTATGGCCACAGCTCGGCAGTGAAGTGAGGCTGAGTTTGGGTGGATGTGCCGTGCAGAGATGGACCAGGGGCAATGTCTACTGTTCCTCCTCAGAAACCCTCTTCTCCAGGAGTGAAAAGTGGTAGATATCTGGGTAGATATCAGAGAAAACGTCATTCCTTCAGTGACAGCAGCTCTCCTGTGGGTGGAGGTGGAAGTTTATAGCGTATGAATACTATGTAGTAAGGTTGAAGGTTGCAGATACGCTGATAGCTAAAACGTTTACAGGTGAAACCCTCCCCAGCACCCTACAGTTTTCTAGTGGAAGGATGAGTCCCTCTGCTCTTGCTGGGGCAATGCAGAGGGAGCTCTGTGCATCAATACTGACGTTCCCAAGTGGGCCATAATGTGCTCTCACATACATAAACAGCATGCAGCTGTCACAAAAGCTTTCATGGATTCAGGGCAGAAAAAAGAGAGGACAGAGTTATGTGGCAATTAAAATATTTAATATTCAAATAAGCCTGATGTCCTATGGAGCTGACCCAGAGTGTTTTCTTGTTAGGAAAACTAAAGCCAGCCGGCTGGATGCTTTCCTTTCAAGAAAGTAAGGGACAGCTGTAGCTGAACTTATGCTCTCTGGTGCCCTATGCCTGCCATGCTGAAGGTGAATCAGGCACTGTCTAGAATGTCATTGTAACAAAAAACTTCAATCCTTGTCCTCAGACCATGAATCTAATCACCTTCCTTAAGCCAACGAACTGACTGATTCCTTATCATCCTGCTTTCCTCTGTGATGCCCAGGCAAAAACGGCTTTTTCTATGCTCTTCATGAAGTCTGTAAAGTGCCCTAGTGGGTAAGAAGCACACACCTCCAATTTATTGATCAGCTTTTAAAATATTTTAAAACTGGTAAACAGACAAATAAGCCTAAGTGGCTAATCTAAAGACAAATGGAGTGCTCCAGAATGCATTTATTTCAGGGTTTTGGCCAGTTTGCAGTGGTAATGGTAATTTTGCTGGCTGTGGTTTTAGGCAGAATAAGTGGGGATGCTAGCCTGGTTAACATACAATACAATACTAATGTCATGCCAATTATAGATAAGCATCTTAATTAAAAACTGAGGAAAGCATGCTTACATATTTTCTAGAAAGTAAGATTGGAATGTAATCTGAATCTTCATGAATGCAATGGGGTATAACAGATGATCTTGATGTTCTGAGGCTTTTCGCTTGGAAACAGCATTTATTTTGAAACAGTGAAGGCCGCCTGCACAGAAGTAGTCCTGTTTTCAGAAAAACTGCCTACCATGTTGACAAAAGAAATCAGTGTTTGTACTCAAACACAAGACATAGGACTATTTTGTATTTCTCGAAATGAAGAGCATGTTTTCCATAAAAGGCTAATAGGCTGGCCTATGTAATTATTGAAATTTGAGGCATTTTTGGCAAATGCTTTACATAATAAGGCTGTTCTGGTCACACAGTCATCTTATTTTTGCTTGCCTCTCACAGATGCCTGTTAATAAAATGCGACAGCTGAATTCGGAGCTGATCCAGGCAGAGTTTCTAAGTTCCCTGCTGCTGTGAGGGTCGGGTGGTTAAAAGCAGGAGGATCCTTATGAAGTTCTGCTGAAGACAGTCGAGATCAAACAGCAGTTGGGTGTAACATTTGGCCAGGTATTTCCTAAGTAACACTGGCCATGTCCTCAGGTGCAGCAGATCGGTGGGGCTCCACTGGGCTCTGCTGGTTTCTTGTGGGACATTCAGGTGCTGCTTTTCTGCCACTTTCTAAAGTGGCTTTTTATGCATCAAAAGGCTCTGTATCAAGCCTCTAAGGCATATGTAGGATGAAAAGTACAATGAATTTAGGAGCAGCTACCCAGGAAGCTAGCTTGGCGATAAGAACTTGCTAATAAAGTGCTCGATGAGGAAGGGAACTGGTATTAGAGAGTAACAGGCCAACAATGGAGCTCAAAGGAAATGTTTGAGGCTCTCAGATGTCCCAGC
Organism: Harpia harpyja; assembly: GCF_026419915.1. Taxonomy (NCBI): domain Eukaryota; kingdom Metazoa; phylum Chordata; class Aves; order Accipitriformes; family Accipitridae; genus Harpia; species Harpia harpyja. The sequence goes on from NC_068943.1 coordinate 34,697,644, forward strand.
TGATTTTTGATGCTGAAAAGATATCAGATAGTCAGAGCTAGCTGCACACCGGAGACTAGTGCGAAACATGCTGCGAAGTCTGTCTTCCAGCTGACAAAACAGCCAAGCCATTACAAGGCAATCTGGCTAGCGTTATATCTTTTAATATATTTCCAGACTTTAGTTTCTGAAATCTCCAGAGGATCATGAGCGTCCAAGGTCATCAGGGTTTTGACCTTTCTTTTATTGCCATAGCAACCAAAGCTGTCTTTAGTGTTTAAATTAGTTAATCAGTTGCAGTCCTTGATTTATGCTGGTTGGCAGCAGCCATCCTTGAAAGCTATTTCTTGACTAATATGTGCTTTTATCACAGGAGGGTATTCCCACACCTCAGTTGAATAAGACCCTTTGATAGAGGAACTCACTTCATCATCTGAACTCAGTACCTCATCTGGGGCCAACTAGTATGAATTACTCTTATAGATTTTTTTTTTTCCCCCTAGAATCATCTAATTCTGGTTTACAACCCCTTAGAAGAAGACGGGGGGTCACTTAATTGGAAAAAAGCACAGGCTCTAATTGCTCCATAAAAAAGGAGAATGCTCCACCTTTGAACTGTGTGTAAATGAAATTACAATGCACAAACAAATTGATCACTTCAAAGAACTCTTTTGAATGAGGTCAAAATATGAACCGTTTTCTGTTCAACTAGCATATTCTGATAATCCCTGATTCTTCTGAGAAATAGCATGGAATAAAGGATTAAGGGCAAGGTCACCGACTGAAATGCCCCGAGACCCAGAACTGCACATTGATTTCCTGTGTGGGTTTGGGTATGTTAGTCCAGCCCTCCGCAACTCAGTTCCCTGGATTGTAGAGTGCAGCTAATACCTACCTTGCTCGCGTGGAATCAGAAAGGCTAAGCAGTGAGCGTTTTCCTGTTTGAAACAGCACCTTCTTCTCTATTTCTTCTGTTAAACAGATGTATCTGCACAAGTGCAGGTGCTTACAGCCAGTTCTGCCCATGCTCCAAGCTGGTTTAAGAGAGTCACAGGCTCACATGGATGCGGAGGGACTCCCGGAGGTCTCTAGTCCAAGCCCCTGCTCAAAGCAGACCCTGCAAGTTGTTCAGGCTGTGTCCAGGTTAGTTTTGAATACCTCCATGAATGGAGATCCCACAACCTCTGTGGGCAGCCCGCAGCTTGACCTGACACTGCTTCATCTCTGCAGAGATGTATTTCTAAGGACTGTGCTCTCCCAGCAATACTTCTTTGTACAGTAACATATTTTGCACTTAAACCTGCTTTGTCTCCTTGGACAATCAGTGCAGTCAGGCTTTGGCTGTCTCGTGCCTGTGCACATCCTAAGAAATTACTGATGCATGCTCTCTATGGCAGCTCTGTATTAAAAGTAATTTCCAAATACTAGTCAAGCTCTCATCTGTGAGTAGGGTTTTCTTTCTCTTCCAGTCATTGGTAGCAGCTTTAAGAATGACAAGCATGGAGCAAGCTGGGAATTTCTTCATGAACTACTAGAAAACAAAGATAATGTCTTCTCTGTTTTGGGATGTGTTCTCAGCTAGAGTCCTGGAACTCAAACCCAACCATATTTGGTTGAAATAGTGTACATGTACTTCTCGTAATGCCTATCGATACCTATTATTCATTGGGCTTTAGAGAAGGACATGGATTCTGCAATGCCAAAGCCCATGTGCTGCTGAATGGTGAAAAAATGCTCTGTATCTTAGTTTTCACTAATGCAGAGTGAAGTGTGCTGTTTGCAGAGTAAAAAATAATCCCTGCAGTCCAGCATGGTGATTCCTTCTGTTGCCTTAAACCAGTGGCCCCCGGGGATGCGTTCGCCTGGGCTGGCTTCTGACAACATGACTTCATCATTATGCTAAACCCATGTTCTTCCTGTCTTTACACAAATAGTTTTGCAATCCAAATGAGCACACTCTTTGTTATTTTAAAGAGTGGCTGGTACCAAAGCGAATAGTTTTTCTTTTGATTAGCATTTTCAAAGGATAACCTTCGTGAATTTTCCACAGAGGCTGCTGCTGCTGCACAGTGCATCTGGTTGAGTTTTAATCATTTAGCAATTTTTGGCCTCAAAATGCTGTTGTTCCTGGGACTTCTTGAAAGTTGTGACATGACGGCAGGTGGGGACAATGCCTTTTCCTGATGTGCATTCACTGTGATAGGATTCGTGTTTTACATCCTCTGTTTACTGCCAAGAAGGCTGTTGTTGAGGGGAAGGTGAAACCGAAGAAGTGGCATCTTCGTAATGTGCAATGGCAGCGTATCTGTGAAAGATGTGGGACTGGGTGCCAGCTTGGAAAATCAATAAAATCAGAGTAATTTTCATATGCTTGTTTATAGCCTTGGACATATTTCCCTGGTAGCTCTAAGAAGGCTTTAATTTGGATAAGTGTTGATGCAACTTTGATCATGAAGTTGAGGCTTTGCCACATATATCGAGCACTATCAAATGAACTGACAAGCACCATATTTGCAGTTCCTCTGGAACAACACTATCCAATTGCAGAGGGATTAATTAGTTATGGTGCTCAGAGAAACGATTTCAGTAGTAACTTAAGGAATGTATTGCTTAATGTGAAATAAATGAAGTGGAAGAGGGGATGGAGATTAGGATACAGCTTGCTGTTTTATAATATTTAAGCTGATTGCAGATATTCAGAATAGTTTGAATATCACTTTGGCACCAGTCCTGAGCCTTTTAATCTGATCTTACTTTCTGATGTCTCTGTGGCCGAGAAGCACCCATGCACTTTGTGAAGTTAACAAAACAAGACAAACGGTGCTGGTGCTGTGCCAGACATCGCGTGGTCAGCGGCTGTCCATGATCCTCACTGCTGCGATCTGCGCTGGGAGCAGTGGCAGCATGGTTTTGGTTGGAGTCGGGATTCTTCAGAGCTGCTAGACACTGTTTAAAAAATACTATAAAAACAAGAGGCTATGGCGGTCTGTCTCTGAAGAAGAGGTAAACCAACAACATTTAAGAAGATAAGGTCGTGGCACTTCAGAGGAGGTTTGTGTTGGACTTCTGAACTCCTCCTTGGCTTTTTGGTCTGACATGGACTGCATCTCCTTCTGGGGCAACACCATAGCAGTGCTAGTGTGTGTGGGATAATATACTCAGGCCTCGGTCATATAGGAAACCCTTTAAATCATTTGGCAGCAGCACCCCTTGTGGGAGTGAAAACTGCCTAGCCAGGAAAGCAGGGTGAGAGGAACCTTAGAAGTAAAAAGTAGGATTTAGTGTTTTCTCATTTCAGGTATCTGGTACTAAAGCCATAGGATGTCATCTGAAGAGTCAAACTGAGGAAAAGTTGCTGAATGAAGAAACCTGTGTTAATAAGCACATGTAAACTGCAAAAGCAGAGTATGCCTGTGATGTCCATGTTATCTGTAGGGAATGTTTTCATTGTGTGCGGATCAGGAGGAGTTGCCTTATGTTGATTTCAAGTTGCATACCCTTTTATTCTCCACCAGGCTTAGCTCTCTTTTTTTTTTTCTTTTTTTGCTCTGCACTTTGCCTTTTCCTAGCTTTCTCTGCTTTCCCCCCAGTTGTTCTTTATTTTAAAAAAAGACTGCAGAAACTTCCTATTTCTGTCTTACCATCTGGTCTCACTCCGCAGTGGCTTTCCTGCTAGATTGCTGCCACTGGAACTGCATAGCAGGTATATGCCATTCCAGGCATATAAATTTTCCAGAAGCAGCTGTTACAACAGTGGTTTTTGCTTGGAAAATGCAATTTCAAAGTCAATTGGGATGATAGTGGTTTGGACCCAGGATATTTAAAAGCAAGGCACTTGCTCTTAAAACCAAGATCTTTTTTTTAAAAGGAGAGGAATCTAATTTTTATAGCTATTATTTCCTCTTCGTTTTAAGTACCAGAATTTTATCATATAATTTTCTCCTTTTCTTTTTTACATACAAGCTCTGCTTTCCCTTATAGACCATCTTCCCTTCCCTTCCCAACACAGTATTCATCATGGTAGTATCCAAGTGTATTCTTCCATGTGACTAATCATTGTCATGTGTTTTCATTTTCACCCTTTCCCTAAGAGCAGTGGGATGTTCAGTGACATCATTTTGGAAGTAGTAGGAAGAGGTTCTGTTTGGGTTGTGGTTCTGTTTTTTTCTTAATCCTGTTTTTTTGTTGTTTCTTCCCCCCCCCCCCCCCCCCCCCGCTTCTAGTTAGTGCATGTTAATTTTCTCTCTTTTTCAGTTTGCTGTAATAGCCTTCAATGTCTTCAGTCACTTTCAGTGCAGCTCCACCTCACAAATATATCTGGATCTGAGATGATTAATCATGGCATAGCAGTTTATTTTTTCTAAGGTATACATAGCTGAGTAAGATTTAATGGGCTTCAAGGGACAAACTCTTAGAAGAACAGCAGGACATTTAAATTCTCTTTTTGGATAGCTAGAGGAATTGTCGGGAAAACAATAATAGTGATGTAGATAGATATTACAGCGAGGGCAGTGTGGGGAGAGGATTTACTTGTAACGCGCATTAGCAGGGGACTCCTCTGCTCTCTGACACCTGACAACACAGGTTACTGCTGAAAGCCTGTTTTTCAGACTCACTCTAGCCACGCTGATCTCTTCATCCAGGATAATTTCTAGCAGGTAAAAGTTCATAACAGGTTGACTTTTCCATATTAGCCGAGGACAGTTTTTCCTATTGATTAATGAAACCCCAGCAGCCAGTGAACCAGATGACAACGACAAAACAGGGCTCGTAAAGCACTTGCTCCTGTTTGTGCAAGCCTCTACACCGAGCAGCATTCCTCCTAGTCCTTCCCCTTTGCCGAGTAGTTACCCTGTTGAAAAGTATGGCTTTTAGTCATCCAGAAAGTATTTGGGAGCTCGCCCTGAGATTGCTGGAGACGTTTTGGGGACGAGGGTCACCAAGGGGGGTGGTGAGGAGCTGGAGGTCTCTGAAAGGACCTGAGAGTTGGAGCAGGGTGCTGCCCTTGCTGCCAGAGGGGTGCGAGCCCCTGTCCCTGGGGGAGCTAAGCGGCTCCCCAGGGGGCTGCTTTCAGCCCTACTTCTGGAAGCTGTTTTATTAAGTATAAAGTACTTAACTAGTCATTGCACTGGGATGGAAAAATAGGAGTTTCCCCTCCCAAGCAGACTCGAGGCTCTTCCACTCTGTCTCACTGAATAGTTATTTCTTCCATGCAAAGGGGGCATGTCCAAGCCCTGGGACTCGGCTGGGCTGACCCTGACGTGGGGCAGGGGAGGCCGGGAGGGAACAAAATCTGCTGCTGAGGTGCCCTGCGTGGATGTGTGAACCGATGGGCTATTGGCACTGCCCTGGTGCGAATGTGCCAAAAATGAGCTTTTCAGGGCCTTTGCTGTTGTTCAAAGTGCTGACACAGAAATTAATCTGTTTGGGATTTTTGTTTCCTTGACAAATACTAAAAAAAATGAAGCATATTTTTTGGCTTTATCTGATTTTTTTTTTTTTTTGCAAGCCAATGCTGTTTTCATTTTCAATGCAGGGGCCAATTATGACATAACCCTGCTAGAAATAATATAGGGGATTACTCAATAATTGTTTCTCTCTGCATTTTCATTGCTGAACTGTTTCAGTTTCAACTCCAGTGTTTTGCTCACTTGACAAGCAGCCTTCATTTTATAGCTTAATGCTGTTAAACAATGCTATCATCTGCTTTCTCATTTTGTAAATGCTGTTTAGCACTAATGATTCATGCAGATAATGTATACACTGTGTAACAGAAAATAAATTCCATGGGGTTTGCTAGAAGAAAGGTAATACAATATTTGAGAGCCTTGTTCCCTGGAGAAAGGAAACTGTAAATTGTTCCTTAATGCGTCTGCCTGATGACTTTTGAGCTTCACAGTCTGTGGGACTAAGCCCCTTCTCTCCGCTGCCTTCCTGCAGCAGGCTGAGTTCAGCCCCGAGGAAGGTCTGGAGCAAACGCCACGTCTGCAGCGGGGAAGGAGGAGTGTAGCTCAGCCCTGGAGCCGCTGAGCGGCTGCACCCACCGGGACGGGCTGTGAGTTTACAGGTGGGTGGTGGAAGCTCCCTGGGTCTCTCTTTGGGGCAGCAACTTTGATTGCCTCAGAACCCTGCAGTGGGTCATGCAGAGTGGTGAATGTCAGCGGTTTGGGATGTCGTCTTCGTGGCTTTCCTCCAGTCTGGGGGAAGTCGTGCCCCACCTCTGCAGTCCCTCCTCTGCTACTCCAAGTGTTAGTGGCTGCTGGAGTTTGGTGGATGTGACTCAACACCGTGCTGTAGTCACAAGAATACGCTCTATCTATCAAATACCTCGAGGGTGAATTGCTGAGTTTCTGAGGCATGCTGTTTTAATCTTTATGGCCTGCAATGTTTTTGGTGAAGAAAGCTCACCACAAATCACAGTCACAGGTGGTTTTTTCTGAAATCCAGAGGGCATAACCCATGGCCAATAATTTCAAAAGTAACCAGTGATTATGTTGCCTCACCACTGGTGGGGATCTTCTTACAGAGGGCTGAATTTCAGAGGCTGAGCGCTTAATGCCAGGGATAGACTCAGCTGAAGCGTGTTAAGCCCCCCTCATTTCATTATTGATGCCTGCTGCAGTGTGGATTTCTGGACACACTCTGGGGGAACAGCTCTGCTCGTCACTAATTAGTTATCGGGACAGAAATCAGGCCATCGTTCCGTGTTCATTAATTCTGGATCTTTGCAGTGCAAAATCACCTGGCTGTACCAGAGGGATCCAGGACAGGCACTAAGCCATGGTCATATTCCTACTGAATTTGCCAAGGTGCACACCGAGTTTTGTGCTGGCTGTTGTGTGACAGATGACATGTGGTCCAGCCTGAAGTTAGAATGCTTTAGGTCCTTTGAAACAAAGTCATCAAGGAAAAAGTAATGCTTTCAAAGTTTTTATCAAATTTGAATAACTGTAGTGAATTTTTACCTGTTCAGTACTTTATATCATGCGGCTCTTGCAATTTTTGCTCCAATACAAGGCACCCTAACACTGGATACAGAGTCTTGTGGACCCATGCCCACATTTAATCCCACAGAATACTTCAAATTCTGAATATACAAGTTGCACCCCATAGCCGCGATTCACACTCTTTGTGGAAAATTCCCTCCTGCTCTCCTTTCTCCCAACTTCATGTTTTTGTCATTTGCTAAACAGATTGTAGCTTCAGAAAAATAGCTTTCCAATAATAACTAGAGGTGGTAGCAGCCATGTCAAGGATATTATAAAATCCTGCTGTCTGTGCTGTTTTGCTTAATCTTGACAACACAGCCAAGAGAACCAAGCACTGAACAGAAGGGATGTAAAATCTCTTAATTCAGTATAATGACAGATAGCATACTTTGCCCTTTTGCAGATCTCTATGAACGGTTAAAGTTATAGCTAGGCTTGGATTAAGCAGTGTTTCAACCAAAATATTGCATTTGGGTATTTCAGACATTGAGTCATTTGAAAGATGGGGGAACATTTAATCTTACGCCCACACAGACACCTTCATTTCCAAAACAGGATCTCTCCTGACGTTTAATGACTCTCCAGCCTGTGTTGAAACTGAATGCTGAAAGGAAAATATATCAGTCAGCAAGGGAATGCTAAAACTCTCTCAGTGCTCATTCAAACATAATTGTCAGCATCTCTGGCTTTTGGGGGTTTATACATGCTAAATATTCTGGACAATACTCTTTACAGCCTGGAAAATCTTTATTCTGTGTATTTCATGTAGCAACTCCTTTTTATCATGAATCCCACATCAATATTTCACTAGTCAGTTCTTCTTTACTGACCAGAGTAAAATACTCTGATTCTCCAGGAGCTGTTTCTCAGCCTTGCCTGGGTTACTGATTTCCTTCATGTCTGATCCCTTTTGACAAGTCATTTGTACCTCTTGAACTTGACTCGGACCAGCTGGAAAATGGAAACTCTGGAAATGGCTTACCGTGTCTCATTTGAGCTCTCCTTCATAGATGCAGTTCATCTGTCATAGATGAAATATCAGATGATTCTAACCTCTTTCCTGTTTTAATGGCAAACTTTTCTCAGTTAGATTTTTCATGAATGATGGAGATTTTGTGTGAATGCTGTAGTGTCACTCAGTCACTACTAGGGCAGAGAGTGGTCAGCGAAGTAAAGGGAAGGTTTTAGATGAACTCTAATTATAGGTGATTTTGAGCCTGGTTAATTCTGTCACTTCTTTAATGGACTCAGCAGTGTCTGAAGGTGTCAGTAGCCCTCATGAGGATCAGAATATCCTCAGCGGCATTTGGCATTGCTGGGACCGGACTCTCCTGAAACTGCCCCCAAATAAACAGCTCACTTTCACATGGCAGTAGACCAGGAAGCCGAGAGCTACGCAGAGTCACAAGGAGACGTAGTTTAAACAGACAGCCATCAGCTGGGAAGTTCGCAAGATGTTATTTTACCTTCCGTGTTATATCCTGTCCATGCCTAAGAGATATGGGGATATCTGGGGGAAAAAACAAGGTCCAAGGCTTAGAGGTGGCAGCTGCGGGGCAGCAACACGTGTTGTGGGCTTAAGGTGTTTGCTCCAGAGTCCTACTTGAACATCTGCCAGCAGAATGAGCCACCTTAGGAGGTTTTGTAATGTTTATTTACCTACCCTGGCAAGCCTGCCAGTGAAATCAGCCAGGAGGGTCAGCTCTCTACTTATGCCACGGACATTTGTTGATTTGAGATCCTCCGAGGTGAGTGAAGCTGCAGAGTCTGCAACCCAATCCTGAGAAATTACCACTAAATCCACCCCCTCTGGAACCCTAAAAACCCCTGCCCGTGGCTGCAGGGCGGCTCAGCCCAGGTCGTTCTGCTGCAAACCTCGCTCCAGGTGTCTTACTGTCACTGGGGAGGGTAACACAACCCTTATTGCCAAGTGAAATAATGCAGTGACTCTCTGCTTTCCTCTAACCATTATTTGTGTCTCACCGAGTCCTGGTGGAAGGAGTTTAACTTTTCCTGTGGGGAGAAATGTCAACATGAAACCTAGCAGCAGATGTTTTTTCCCAGCAGCTTGATCTCTGCTATTTTTTCTGAAAAGGGACACTTTCTCTTTATTTTCTTTACATTAGTTTTCATCACGTGTTTTTTTCTTTTGTATGTGAAGAGATAAGAAAAACTGATAGGAATTTAGAGCAGAGGGTGAAATGGTAAATGTGATCTTTTCACTAGTTGCAAGTCATTTTGAAATATGGTTTGTAAGACTAACAGTGTCCGTGTGTATAGAAGACCACTGAACAGTTCTGTTCTTTCCACTCTTTGGCACTGACCCACTATAGCTTCATTCAAAACCACTTTTTTAAAGACAGAAGGCCTTCTTGGGAGAACAGCCTTGGTTCAGTGGCATAGACATAGGCACCTGTGTTACACCAGGAGATGCTGGTTCATTATGACCCTGGTAAGAAACACACTCAGGCTCTGCAAAGTATCAGTTCAGGTGCCATTTGTTGGATCCAACACTATAAAGAGAAAGGCAATAGCATAAATAGTCTTGCCTGCTGTGAGATGCTGGGGACGCAGAGTTGTGCGGTGCGGTGTGGAACTCCAGTCTGGGCGCAACACTCCATGCAGACCCTGTCTCTGCAGTTGTTACCCCATGTTGGTCATTCAAGCTCTTATAGGGTTTTCTTACAAGAAAACAACTCCATTCATCATTTCTACTGCCAAACAGAGAGGACGTCCACATGAGAACTTGTTGCTGCACTGTTAGATAAAGGCAAGGTGTCGCAGGTGGTGTAATTGTTGGTGCCAAGTGGGAGCTGCCTGTGGACTCCTCCGTCACCATCGCCCGGCTGAGTCTGTCCTGTGCCGAGGGAGAGGTGCAGCATGGCACAGGCTGGAAATAAGTCTGCACTCCACATGCGTGGCTTTGTCAAAAAGTTCTCATTCAGAATAGGTGCCTTAATTTTATTTCAGCAGAAGCAGTGCTCTCTGCACTATAATGTGTTAGCAAATGCCCTTGTAAAGCTCAGTAGCAATTTCTTGTTGTGGATTAGCTGTAGTTTCTTCTGTTCCTTGGGAAGGGTATATTGTTGTCAATATGTTTAGTCCTCCTGTAAAATTAAATCATTTAGTATGCAAAAGATAATCATTATCATTTGTGTCTTGAAACAAAATCAGGGATGAAAAATACTGAGATAAAACAATCCAAAATTTCAGATTTTTTAATCCTATAAAATTTGAATACATTGAAACTCACAGATTTTTAATAGATTCAAATTCTACTAAATCAATAACAAAAACTATCGAACTTATTATTGATATAGTTTTGGCATGGTAGTTTCTTTTGTTCAGTTGCTCCTTTTGTACAATTTCTTAGCAAAAGGGATTTTTGAGAAAGATGGGATGGGGGGGAGAGAGAGGGAGAACAAGAGATGAGGAGGGAGGGAGAGAGGCAGGAGAAGAAGGAAGAAAGAAAGAAAAAAGAAAGAAAAGAGAAAGAAAGAATTAGCAAGAAAGTAAGAAGGAAAAAAATTTTTTAAGTCTTTTAGCTATAGATCTATTGCAGTTCCTCTTGCTGGCATATGGTGCCTACTTTAATTTTCCTCAAATTAAAAAAATGGCAGAAGAATTGCTGTGCTGAAGCTGCAGACTCATCTTTCTGATTTTAATCGTCTTCAACACATTATGTCTGTAACTGCTTGTCCCTGCTGCTCAGTACTTGCATTATTCAAACCTGAAATTTACATCTGACTTTCCTTCTAAAGTTTGTCAGAAACTATCAAATTCACAATTTCAAGTATAAATTCATTTTTACTAAAATGTCAATTAAAAAGACTGGTCTAGTTTCCAAGTTAAAATACGAAAAGTGTTCAGAGATTTTTTTGCTCTATACAGGGCCAATACAGAAAAAAAACCCCCCTTAAAAGGATTTACAAGAGTGATAGGTCTCATTTTTTAATTGGTTCCACTTGTTTCTTCCCACATCTTTTCCCAACTATCAGGAGTGTTTTCTTCACATCTTTCACCCATGGAAGTAGCTCACCAGTCCACAGCTCTCGTCTCCTCCAGTGTCTCCTCAATACTTACTTCTTTCACACTGCTCATGGGGAGGTAGTTCAGCAATAGTGACCTAAAACAATGTTCAGGTGGATATTCTTCCTGTCTGAGTGAGGGTAAGACAACATTATAACTATTTTCTTACCTCTCCACTGGCTTGTTTTTTATTGATGTATGACCCTTGGTTCAGTTGCTTAAATAGTTCAAGGCAGGATAAATGAACGTAAATGAACTATAGGCTCATTTTAGTCAGTGTATGAACGCTGTTAATATTGGAGCCTAAACTCTGGCCGGTTTAAAGCACAAGAAGTTGAATGTTCAAAAATCAAGGATAAGTTCTCCTTTCTACATTTTTTATAAGCCTTTATAATCTCTTGAATTCTCTTCCTTTTTTGATAAGATTAGTTCTGATCTCTGAAAGAAGAAATAAGATGACCTGTCACCGGTATTTCTTGTGCCTGGAGCATCCATCATGACATACAAGCAAAAATGGTTTGTCTTTTCTGAAAACTACTGGCTACAACAGAAACCTGAGTATGTCAGGTTCATAGCAGGAGCTCCACCAGGCCCCAAGTAATTAGTGGAGGTTTTAAAAAGTTAAGTCTAGATGGTCTGACAGTGTTTGAAGTAAGGTTAGTTCTTTCCTAAAGTTGTTCTTGCTTTTCCTTTCACATTTGGAATTATAGAAATTGTGGGGTTGGGGAGGCAGGGCATCTAAAAGCCTTCTTCACTTTTAAAGGATTAAGGCATCCTCCACCTGCACTGCTCCTTGTGATGCCGGTAGAAATTTTATATTTGGTGCAAAGATAGAGCTGTGGCCCAAAGACTTTGGTGTATTAGGAAAATAGAGGCTCCCCGCTTGCTCATTAAGGGTATTCTTTTCTTATCTACAAATATATGCAGATAAGATGCTAATTATGTGGATCCATCTGTTGTATTTAAAGTGTCATAAATGTAGATTCTAAGTTTAAAGCTGTTCATAGAAGCTTATTATATTTCAAGTCCTTCTTTTTAGAGTATGATTTTTTAGAGTACTATTTGCATCTGGAACAAAGTTTAAGAGGCTGGGAAGGCCTGCAGGTTGCCTGTGGGATAATCGTGAACCATATTTTCCCTCTCTTTTGGGAACGTCCATGACAAAGCATTTTACTTTCCTTGGACACAGCTCCTACCATTTTTGTGCCATCTGCTCCCAGCACATGGACTATACATCCATTAAACACTGGGGTGGGGGGGAGGAGATGCTTTCCTTCTTTCTTCAGCAGCAACCCGTTAACCTGCTAGAGAAGAACTTTTATCTGAGCATTTCTACAAATTTATTTGCCATGTCTGATTTGCAGGTGTTTTGTGACATTCTCTGGCATGAAAAAAGCCTTGGAAAGGGGAGGGAAAAGGAAAGAAGCTTAGTTTTGAAGTACCTGACGGTCAGGTGGTAGAACTGGGAGCTCTTCTGATGCAGCTGGATTGTCAGAAACATACTGGAACTTTTCTTTCAGATTTTGCAGCAAAATTAAAATAAAAAGAATGAGGGAAAGATCCAGGCAATGCATTGCTACATCAGTGGGAGAGTCCCAGATGTCCAGCACCCTATTTTTCTTTTCCAGTTCAAAGCAAACCCACATAACGCATGTATTGCTTAAGGAACAGAGCTAAGCATTCACATCAGTCTCTTGAGCGTGCACTTGACGTTGGGGATAGCTTGTATGACAGGTCTGACAAGAAGACCCCTGAGGTAGCACAGTGGGTTTTCCCTGCTCCTTCCCTCACCTCCCAGCACAGGTCCAGGCCATGGCAGGCTTCTCGCCTTCACAGTCCCCCTCAGATGTATCCTTGGAGGCAGAGTGACAAGAAGACAGGGATATTTACAGGTTTGTAGTTTCCTCTTGTGGTCCAGCAAGGTGTGCTGCTTTATGGAGATGCCAAATATATTACAGCAGTTGATAAGAACTTCCATTAGATGATACTAGAAAACACTAGGCACCTTTCAAAGAAGGGAAGCGGCCATGTTTCAAGCAAGGTGAACCAACAATAAATAAGGACATGAGAAATGAATCTGTGTACAGCTGGCTTCAGTCAGAAAAAGGAGGATGGAAGTACTGGAGCATTGCAGTAAAGCAGACTGGTGCCATCCTGTTCAATTGCTATCTCTTGGAGGGACCTGGTATGAGATCAGGGGGCTACAAACCAGCAGTGAGACAGTTTCCATATAATTGCTCAGCATGTGAGGAGGCCTTTCGATGTGGATGCTGAAGGGGTCTCTGCATGGCTCTGTCCTCAGTTTTACTTCAGATCGGTATCTGTGTCAGGTACAGACACAAACTGAGATCAGTCAGCATGAGTTGAGATCTACTACTTCAGAGGGATGTTTTCTTAATAATATGATGAACTCTACTTTAGCTTTTTGAGGAAAAAGTGTTAAGGGCAATATCCTTGTGTCTCATATTGCATTCTTGCTTGTAAATAATAACATCTATTGGTATTAGCCAGAAAGCTGTCTGAGGGTATCTTAGAAATGTATATGTACTAAAAAGTAAGAATCGGTAGGATTTGGTTGGGAAATCAGCATAACCTTCCTTTTAATTTTCTCAGTCCAATTGTAGTGGTGGAAACTACTGTTTGCTTTGATTTTTACTAGTTTGCTATCTTTTTCCTGAAAATATTTGAATGGTGAAGCAACTCCCAACACATCACAGCTCCCACTCCACAAGGAAAACGTGGCTGAGTTAAAGCTTAGTTCAGATTCAGGATCTGAGGCCCTTGAACATTTGCAATGCACAAACTTCAAAAAAAATGCAAACCTCACCCAACAGTGAGTCATCAGACGTGAGAGAGGTCTAAGGAGCATTCTGGGAATCTTTCAGTATTCTCAGTTGTTGACATTGCATTGGGTACTACATAACTGGTCATGGAGAAATCTTTCTTGTTGGAAGTCAGCCTGCAACAAGGTAGTCTGCTTCCTCACAAAGGCTTGTGGCTACTGGAAATGAAGCTGTGTGAACAGCTTCACAGACAGTTTAAGAAAGATTTGACAGAAGATAGGTAACGTCTATTGAAAGCAAGTCCTACTACATCATCCAAGTGCTGTCAGGAATGTGTAACGAAGCCTGAACAGCTTCAGCCTGGCAGGCAATAGCTATTAAAGCTACAAAGAAATGTAATCGATTTATATTTTGCATATTGACTGCTGCACTTTCCAAGATACACCTTCCTATACTGATGCTGTCACAGTCCATATGCCATCAGCAGTAACACCCTCAGCTTCCCTTCTCGTGGATTGAGCATTGGAAGGGTTGCTAATACAATTTGACACCCAGCCTGAGACACTCCAGGGTCTGCAGCAAAAGCTGGCTCACATATTTTGAAAAGGTTTAGCAGAGGTTCTCCCCTCACTCCCTGACTGGGGGAGTTATATAAAAGACTTTTTAATATTAAAATATTTCCTTTTTTCTATGTGGTCTTTAAAATAAAGCCTCTGGGGCTGTTAATATCTCTGATGTTATTGCTTTGAGGTCCGCATAAAATGATTTTAAAGGAGAAGTTTTTAAAGGACTCATCCATTTCTAACATTGGCAATCAATCTGACTTTGTAGCTCTAGATATAAGTGGAAACTTTGATATAACAGAAGTTAAAGGCAAAAGATTTTACATGACAGTTTGAACAGATGCATATTTCTAAGTGCTGAACTTTCATTTGTTAGAATTTCATTTAGTGATTTCATTTAGTTTTCTATAAAACTGCAACTATCTCATTGCATTTGACTGTAGATTGTTAAGTGTAAAAGATCTTCTTCTGCCTTTTATGTAGCTAATTCAATAAAGAGAAAAATGAGCCTTTTCTACCTAATAACAAGGAATCCACAAGAATTTTAGCACATTAGCCCCTGCATCAGCCTGGAAAGAAAAACTAGGCACATTAAGAAAGAAATGTCTGATAAAAAATGTAAAAGGTGTTTAAATTGACTTCAGTCTTTTGGGACTTATTCTTACGTGTTGCTGTGTGGAAGAGTTTAGGGAAAAAAGCTTCCTGTTTTGCAACATGGTTTCCCCATTTCCATTTCTGAGAATTCAAAATAATTTTCATACTTTGAATGATAAGATTTTTTTCAAGATTTTGCAAAAACAGAAAGACCATGGGTTAAATGAAAGATGGGTGAGCTGTGAGCATTCAGTGGTGGTGCGAGACTTTGACATTGTCGATCAGAAAGATCAAATGATGCTAAAAAGAGAGGAATCAGTCTGGTAAGAGTCCCTAATCTGACTGATGGGACACTCATCCCTGGGAAAGAAAATTTAAACTTTTGTTATGAGATCCTGGAGTTCAAGTGTCCTATGAATTTACTGTGGGGCATGACCTTGCAGAGGAAGGCCTTTCACCCTCGTTTTAGGACAGTGGTTCCATCTCCAGTCTAAGAAACATTTTAGAATGAAAGGGGGAAAAAAAGTTTCTTCTTTGATAAATGACAGGTTCCAGTATAAAACCATTTCATTCAATCTATTTTATTCCACCATCTATAATTGAGTTCCATGCCTTGGTTGCTCCAAGGTTATTGTAGCAGCAAGAGCACCATCACCATAGAAGGACCGGATGATGGACTTCTTATTTCCAGATCAATGTGAATCTTCTGATATTGTTGAACTAAACTCAGTCTGCTATTCTAGCTTCTTTTCTGTCCTTCCCCATCACTTCTTCAACCATTTCCTTATTTACTTTTCACCTAAGGTGATAATATTTAAGTACTACTTTTCCTTAGAGACATATTTGAGGGGGGGGTTCACTTTCATTATTCTAAAGAAAGAAATATGACATAAGTTGACTACATCTTTCCAAGTGGAAAGGACATTATTATATGAATTCCATATCTCTACATCTTTATATCTACACAGCTGTATAACTATCACTGGGGGCCATGTTTCTCTTATGTCTGAAATTATTTTTTGCATTTGTGATACTACAGCTGTTTAGATTACTTATTTCCTTCCATGTCTTTGAATCATTTCCTCCATTTATATTTTTCCTTAGAATCTTTTCTTTCTTTTTAGTTCACAAGAGACTTGGGGTTTTTATATGACTTTGTAACATCATGTAGAAAGAAGGCTATATACCCTTGAAATGTGAAAATTAATGCATTACAAATATCCACATTGACTGAACAAGTTTTCTGGCTTCACACCTGAAGTATATGGCACTTACGTGATGTCTCAAAATTTCAAGCTCATCATTTACGGAGAAACAATATGAGTATAACATTTGAGCCATTATTCAATTCTTTGACAATCAGATTTTAAGAAAGAAATACTAATCTGCCTGATACTGTACCTAACCTCTTAGGAAAACAAGCAGTCTTCCTCTAAATGCAATCTATTGCAATTCTTACATCTGTTTATATTTGATCCATTTATACTTAGTTGATTTGTATTTGTGTAATATGGAATTATTCCTATTCGTCTATTACAAAAACTCTGCTTTGCAATCATTGCCAGAGAAGCAGTATTCAGCTAGCCAAATCAGGTGTAGTGAGAACACCTGAAAAACATGTGTTTCTCAGCTGAAGTTGCAATCCCTGGTCCATGGTTACATCTGGTCTAACTTTGCAATTCAAAACAACATTCATTTCAAAGTGCATACTGCATGTAAGACAAAATGCTTACCATTGAGAAGGGGACTGAGTCCTTCCCCTTCCCCACACTCAAGCCTGCATGCGTTTCTGAATGTGGTTGGGAAAATGTGAGAAAACAATAAAGGTCAGTGAAACAATAAAAATCTCACCCCCCGCACCCCCACTGTCCCCCCAGTTCTCTGGGATTAGCCTCTCTGACGAGCAGACCAGCAGTGTTTCCAATGCACTGTGGGGTCCTGGTCCCACAGCTAACCCTCCCCACTTGTGTCCCCGGGTTAAGCAAGGGGATGCTCATACCCATCCTCATCCCAGCATATAATCAGGACACAGCAAAAGTCACACGCAGAGGAGGGGAAAGCCGGAAGGTCCTCACGGTCCCGTGGTCAAAGTGTGGATCTGCAGACAGACGTGAATGAGGTCGCTTGTTGGTTCGGCTGGTGATGGACACATGTCGCAGCACAAAAGACAGCTGTCTCAGCAGGTTTGATTTACCTGAGCTGCTAAGCACCGGTCTAGTATCCCTCATAGTGTGGAAGACCGAAGAAGACAGCTGAGACACATTAGCAGGGCACCGTAGCAAAGGTTGCTGTCACACATTAGAGACATTGAAATCATATTTTCACGGTGCTGATTAGCTCGATGGCCTCGTAGCTCTCGCACTGAACAAGCACGGCGAGGCAGGGAAGGGGCGTTTCTCCCGCGCTTCTCTCCCCTTGCCTTCAGGAGCCAGCCGCTGTCTGGTGGCAGCTCGTGGAATGTAGATTTGATTCATGGCACCCAATGTGTCCCCCAGGATTTATGCTACATCAAGGGGACTGTAATCCTCTGTTTAAAGTGCCTGTGAAGAAAGGCTTCATGAAAGTCAGGCACTCTGTTGCATTAGTGAATGTTTATTGCTATTCTGGTAGACTACTTTCAGGTATCATAACTTTTGTCAGACCTGAGCTCCAAGCAGGGAAGCATAGATATCCAGGGGAAGGCTGCTGATGCTGCACACGCTCTCTTCAGCGGGATTTGGCTGCACGTATGCATAGCATTGGTGAGCATCCTCCCCCCTGGGACTTCTGGGGTGAGATAAGAATGCAGAGAGATTTGCCAACACAAGCATTCATCTCAGTGCACCAGTAGGAAAGATACAGGAAGGAAAAGGAGGAAAATGGGGAAGACCTGCCCGGCTGTAGAGGAAGCTCTAGAATGACAGAGATGTTGATTTAACCTTGTGTTGTCATTCCTCACAGTTGCTCCAGCTGCCCCAGATTCTGACCGTTCACCTAGAAAAACCCAATTTACAATCAATACTGAGGAAGCCATACTTCAGAGATTAAGAAAGGCTTTTTTTTCCTCAGCTCTGCATGTACTAAAGTCACATCAGACTGAGGAGAGAGCAGAAATAGAAAATATAACGTGTCCCTCAGCACTGAATAGTTCGCATGATTTATTTAGCATCTTCTTTGCCAAGTGACAAAATAACACATTATTACCCTTTTTCCTTTGAAATACTGGTGCTTGCCCTGCTATCTCGAAGTAGCTGTTCAGGGTGCACCAAATATAACAACAACTATTTTACCAGATGTTTTCAGCTTAACATGAAACAGACACTGGCTCGTTGTTTTCCTAATGTGCTGGCGTGCACTCTGCTCTCCGAGGGGAATGAACTTGGAGCCAGGTTAGTCACTCACCCATAGATGGAGCAGGGTTAATGTTCAGATGAAAAGAATTATGATTTGAGTAGATCAAATTTCTCAGAGTATAAAATAATATACTGGGCAAAAGCTATAATTCACATGGCACAGTCACCCACTAATGACATTTCTAGGTTGTTTCTGAGTGATTTCAAGACACTGTGCCATAAAATCTTAACGCGTTTTATTAGAATAAGCATGTGTTTTATATGTAATGATCAGCAAGCTCCAGGGCATGAATGAAGCAGTAAGGGGCTTTCTTAGAGCATTTTTGTTGCATGATTTATGTGCCTTAGAATTATTTTTCAGAACTGACATTTGTGAATGATAAGTATTTTTTCTGCCTGGTAATGTGGCCAGAAACAAAACCATGCAGAAAATAATGTACTTCTGTACTGTACAAATGCAGTTAATACTCTATTACAAGAAAAAGGCGTTCTCAGAAAATTTTTTCGTGTCACAATATGTAACTGCTCAATACACCAAGTGATCTTGCACAAAGGGAATCCTGTGATGAAGGTTGTGATTGTTCTTAGATAAACAAAAAACAGTCCTACAGATTTCAGAATGACTCATAACAGGGTGATTCACAGCAACTGAGCTGTTGGGGTCTTTGAAGAAGCTCAGGGCCTGAATTTTATGTGCATTAGAAATATTTTCCTCCACTTTGATAGAGTTAAGAAGTACTGAGTTAGGCATAAAGGGCCTCTATGATGAATTAAAAGTACTCCTGAACCAACAGAGTTGTAAGGAGTTGTTGAGCAGGCTTCTGGATAGATGGTTCCCCCCAGGACTGTGCAGAGTTGGTGCTAAGGGGAGCAACATGGCCCAGGTGGAAAGGTTGAAAGCTTCGGAGTGGTGGACAGTGAGGACACCCGCCGTGCAGTGCCCCTGCGCCCTGACATGGGGTTTATTAAACAGCACGATTAAGCCTGTGAATACTCCTGTGGAACAACTGCGTTTTACTTATCCCTCTGAGCAAAAAAACATCCTTTGCTTTTTACTTTCTTGATTCTTCATTAATCTACTGAATAGACACTTTGTGCTCATCCCTTGTTCCCATGTACCCACTGCAAGTTCTCATACAAACTCTCCATCACTCCATGTCCTTGCTATCTCAGTCCAGTTATCTCACATCTCATTGCTATTCAGCTCACAAAAGTTGCATTTCCTAGTTTACAAGCATTCCTATTTCAGCCACCCCTTTGGCTTTTGTCCCCATTGCTCCTTCTCAAACTGTATCTGTTTTTTCTGACTTTTGATATGTTTGATTAAGGCTATTCTGAAGAGCAGCTTGCTTCTTTAAATTACCCAGCAAGCCCACCCAGCTCTTGGGCTGGCCTGACTGACCCGCCCCAGCAACAGGTTGCAGCAGCCTGCAATCCTCAAGAGATGGAGAAAGTAAGATTAAGCTTGTTGCCCATCAGCCACTGATCACAGCCCCAGATGGACTTCATGGATAATGATTACTGAGGCCCAGATCCAGTGTAAACAGATCTGATTTAGGACTGGATCACTGTGGTGATGTTCAGGTGTGTTTCTCTCTCTCTCCTGTCTCAAAACACTAGCTCTTACTTTAGCTAAATTATTTCTACTCAGTGCTTTTGAGTGCTGGAAATGTAAAACAGGGGTGCTTTGCTGCTTAAGTGATCACACTGGATCTGTAATAATGTAATAATAATTATTACTGAATAGAAATTATTACTGAACTTGATATTACATGGGAATATCATCTCTCTACCAAAATAAGCATAGTCCAGGACTTTAATAAAGCTGAATCTTCATAATCCATGTGCTGGTCATTGTGGAATATAATGATCTAATTAAACTGTGCTTTGCACCTTTCTGCTCTTTTGTGTTAATCTCTCACTGAGCTCTGGATTAATTTGACTGTTTACATGGTATAAATCCCACAGTGGGTTTTGCCTTTGTGGGACTTTGACGTTAATGCAAAGGAGCCAGTGAGTCCTGAAAAGTCAAGGCTGTTTAATTTTATTGAGATACCACAACACTGAGGTTTTGGTGGTTAAACCAGTTGTTTTATTTGGAAAACTTAGGAAAACTCACAGCTGTGACATGGTAGCTCAAAGACTCCTGCTTTAATGAGGCATACAGATGTCTGTTATTCAAAGCACGAGATAATCATCAGTGTCTGAACAAATTCAAACTGATATCAGCTTCTGCTCATTTTATTATGCAATTTCCACTTACTCCATCTGTCACTCATATTATAAAAAGGAGATGTGTTGATAAAATAGAGGATTTACATGCTTTCTGGAAATAAAACCTCAATAACGAAACAGTGGCATCTGGTTTCTACAACCATTGATGAGAACCATTGTGATCTCTTTTTTAATGCAGGCATGATCCAAAGCACATTGAAATTTGACAAAAGCTTCTCCATCCTTGTAGTCCAGCTCATTGCTACTGAACCCTTGAAGCTACCGCAGCATAAGAACTGGCCCCACAGTGTGTTCCCCTTACAGCTTTAATAAACTGCATTTTGATTCTTCTGACTTGTATCCGAAAATGTGCCTGTAAATTAGACTTCACAGATGCATTAGTAGTGTAATTGGGTTGCATAGCCGGTACCCCTCACAGCATTTCTCACGTCTAGAAAAGGAAATTAGGATCCAATGCAATTTTTTAATGTCCTTAAGAAGATCAGGGGGAAAAAATAAACTCCATTAATGAGACACTTCAGTGTCACCAAGGCTGCTTCTTCCCACATTTTCGTTGCCAGTGTATCACCTAGGCTGGGCTGCATATGATGGAGAGAGAGCCTAGAAATGAAGGAACATCCGTTAAACCCATTCCTCTCCTAGTAATGCTTTAAATCCTCTGATGATACCATCTCAATGGCTGCAAATCCCCAGTCCGTTTCTGTGCTGAAGAGCCCTGAAACATATCCAGACACAGGCACGGGCCAGCCCTGGGTCCTGATGCTGCTGGTGGGACGGAGGGGGGCTGTTGTCACCCACCGCTGGACTGGAGCGGGGTCCATGGGGACACATGAGGCTGCTGGAGGGGGTTATAGTTCACCAACGGCCTGAGTGATAACAAAGGCTCAATTCTCTGCTGGAAGTTCAAGATGGGAAAGGGGGAAGGCAGGGAAAAAAGAGAGAGCAAGCTGTTGGGAGCAATTCATTCGCTAATGAACTTCTGGAGGAGGACAAGCGGGACCTGGCTGTACTTGGGTGTTCTGCTTGAGACCAAGCAAATGTCTTTCTCTTCCGTTACAAAGATCTTAGGCTTATTGTTTAATGCAGTAATAAATATTGCATTAAAATAATTGGCAAAATAATGCAAATAAATAATGCATTTCTCCCAAGAGTTTAGGCAAAAATCTAACCCCACACCACAACATCCCCTAAAACTGGTCACACAACTATTGCTTCTCATCTGCACTGTTTTTTTCTTGCCTGGCTTTGACCTAATTTGGCTCTGTCCGTCAAATGGCTACCCACAGTTCCACAAGGCAGAGAGCAGGGCTGCTCACCAAGCCTGTCCCATCCCCGGCACTGCCTGCAGACTGCTGCCTTTTAGGAAAGGTGCTGCTGTGCTCCACATCCATAAGAGGATCATAATAATCTCCTTGACTATGAAGTTGATGCCAAGCAGCAGCATTAACTCTTTTTTTGCTGGTGAGATGAGGAAGGAGACCCACAAATAAATTCTTTGGATCTTTTTTTTTCTAACATAAGCATTTCATTTGCTCCCTGGAGAAAGCAATATTCTTCCCAGGAGCTGGAATAGGATTTACTGTATATTAATGTCTTATTTTTTCTACTCTTTATCCCTAGCTTCTTCCATCTGTATTAAATCAGTCACACTGGCTGGCCTGAAATGTGTCAGCTAAGATATTCCTGCACTGAAACTCAGGAAAAGCTAGTCTTATAAAAATGACAAGTTAAGGCAAGAAATCTTGTGATTATTTTCTTGATCTTTTACTGTGCGCAGAATTGGAGTTTTTCATGACTCTCTGCTAAGCAAGTATCTTAAGTGTTTCATTTCTTGCTGAAGAATAGCAGCCACCAGTGCCTGATACCAGCGTCCTCATGCAAGGACTGAGTCAGCCTGTTTCTGGACACCTCCACCTTGAAATTTCATCTGGAAGAGGCTGTTATATAGATCATCCAGTTTCCCATCTCCCCTTTAATAGCTGGGGAGGATGAGTGAAAACTGTGCAGGTACAAGGGGACATAGAAATTGCTCTTGTCTTCCACACGATCTGCGTGTAGTCAGCCCCTCTCTAATGACCCTAGAGGCTGTAGAATGGACTTGCTGGAACTACCGATGAAATGCAGGAATCACATCGACCATTAAATATGCAGGGCTTTAGCTCCCCCATATCAACTGAGCTGCGATAGCCCCATGGCGAGCACTTCACCTGCCACAAATGCAGAACAGTTTGACTTACCTTGACCTTCTCTCATTGTCTCTCCCGTTGGTATGAGGCAGATTGTTCCTGCAGGCAGCTCACTCCTACCTTCTGATTCAAACTGGTATTTTAGTAAAATACCTTTCTCTCTTTCCACTCCCATCAAAAAGCATCAGTATTATGGCTCTGCCTGTAAAATCATAGAATCACAGAATGGTTCGGGTTGGAAGGGACCTTAAAGATCATGTAGTTCCAACCCCCCTGCCACGGGCAGGGACACCTTCCACTAGACCAGGTTGCTCAGAGCCCCATCCAACCTGGCCTTAAACAATTCCAGGGATGGGGCATCCACAGCCTCTCTGGGCAGCCTGTGCCAGTGCCTCACCACCCTCACAGTGAAGAATTTCTTCCTTGTATCTAGTGTAAATCTACCCTCTTTCAGTTTAACCAAGTTACCCCTTGTCCTATCACTACACTCCCCATCTTTCCTGTAGGCCCCCTGTAAGTACTGCAAGGCCACTGTAAGGTCTCCCCGGAGCCTTCTCTTCTCCAGGCTGAACAACCCCAAGCCTGTCCTCGTAGGGGAGGTGCTCCAGCCCTCTAATCATCTTTGTGGCCTCCTCTGGACCAGCTCGAGCAGGTCCATGTCTTTCTTACACAGGGCAGGCCCAGAGCTGAACACAGTATTCCAGGTGGGGTCAAAAAAAAAAAAAAAGCATCATCTGTCTGAGGAAGGAGGTCTGTCTGGGGGATTTCCTCTTGGTACTGATAACAGACCAAGGGGTGTCCCTGATTTCAAATGCTGGTGGAAAATCATTGCATAGAATAGCATTCACCAAAGCAAGCTGCAAACCAAGGCAATTCCATCCCGGAGAACCCTTCAGAAGAGAATACAAATCCAAATTTCTCTGTCCTCACTTTTCATGGATGCTGCTGGCAGGAGAATTTTACCGACATTCATCATCATCATTCATTTGCAGCATTCACCTTCTGCATTCACAAGACATTTTGACTGACAGAGAAAAGCAAGAAGAGACAGATGTAGTCACTGGGGAAGGCTTATATATAATTGAACATGTAAACATTTGCAAGCCACTGTTATTTTTACAATTATATGAATAACATTGTCTTGACTTCTGCTCACAGGCCTGTCAAAAGCTATATAAAGCTGGGTACAAAGCAGCTCCCTGCTAATTCATTGCACCACAGGCTCTGGGCATGCAGCGAGTACTGGCGTTGTGTGGTGCTTTGTGCACTCCTTCTTCAAGGCACCACGTCACAGCGAGCACTGGAAGATGGGTGTCAAAGACACATTTTACCATGGCTCTGCAAGGGAAAGACAAGCTGTACCTACCGCAGGGACTTTATGTTGCAAACTGTCCACCCAACTCCTTTTTATGGTGTGAAGGGTCAATAAAGTAAGTTGTTTATGTTCCTGCGCCATTCTGCCTGTGGGAAATCCCCCAAATCAGCTGAATTAATGTCAACTGAGCAGCAGGGTAATGACAGGGGAGTCCTCAGAAGGCCCGTCTTGTGACAGTTCATAAGAAATTAGAAAACGTTGCCCTTGCACAGCTTTGCAGAGGACTTTTTTAATGCATGATACAGTAAATCTATTTGATGATTGTCAGCAGCATGTTTTCAGTACTGCCAGTCGCTGGGAGGAGCTTCCACCCAAATGAGATTTGGAGGGATCTTCACCCCCAGTCAGAGTAAAGAGTTCTGATGATGCTTTTTGTGAGTACAGTGCCTGTGCTCAAAAGGAATATTGCAGGGAGACCACCCTTCTTAGCCTGGGAGTTAAGCTCTTTTCAGTGGTATACATCGCTCACCATGGCAATGAGAATTGAATTTTCCGCTCCCTGAGCTCTCCTGGATACTTAAACCAGCCTCATGTAACACTATTGTGGCCAGTGTCATTGCACCACTGAAAACTAAATGAATGAATAAATTAGAGCCGTGGCGTTTTGGATTGCTGAATTGCATCCAAGCTTTTTATTGCAGTCATGAACTCCTTTTCTGATGACAGACGGAATGATGCTTATTAGGCAGTTAGGCCGATCATTGTAACAAATGAATGCAAGAAGTACAGTAGCAAGGCTGTATATCAGAGAACTGAGAAGGGATTATCTCTTAAGACACCTCTTTCCAACACCAATTGCCTTTTGACTGCAGGGCCCCTTCATATTACACAACAGTTTAGTCTCCCTTATTGATGCAAGTAATCTAAGTTTATGGCTCCTATCACAATCTTTTCCTCCTTGGCCTTTTAACTGCCTTTAATATAGAAGCTATTCCCATCTTCTTGAAAGTTTGTGCTCTTTCAGCTTTTGGCTCCTATTTTATATGTCTCTGAATATCCCTCAGTGTCACATTTGCAGTGCTCAGTTCCCTCTTTGTCTCATTTCTGTGCAGTTGTCTCCAAGGCTTTTTCCTCAGCCCCACTTACCACGTTGCTCCACAGCCACTCTCAGCTATGGGCAGCACTCCAGGTCCCTTTGGCTCTGCCCACCTCTACAGGACTTGGTCAGGTGCCAGACCACTGTGTGGATGCCCCTTGTTCCCTTGATGTATCTAGACTGGACTCCTGACCTGTTTGGGTCGTTGCATGGAGGGCTCGAAACAAACTGACCTGGACAAGGGTTTCATAATTTGCCCGAGCTGATTTACTGGCTACTTGGGAGGAGGTGGCCCTTTGCCCTTGGCATGGCACTTATGTTACCCATCAGTATGCCAATTTGGAGAGTTAATGCTAGCAGAATAATAACCCTACAAAAAGCAGTGATTTTTTTTTTTTTTTTTTTTTTTTTGCCAGTGTAACTCGCTGAACTGGTTCATGTTAGCCTGAAATTGCACGAGGGAAGGGGCAAGATGTGGGCAAGAAGATGTAGCTGGGAATGTATAGCATGTCCAACTATCCCTTTCAGAGATGGCACAGCATTAGATCTGCTCAGCTGTGTCATGAAATTCACCCCAAAGTCATATTTTGTGGCCCATTAACCAGCGTAAGAGCAGGCTGCTTTGGGACGGAGCGGTCCTGTTGGATGCCCCTTGTATTGCCACCTCTGGCTGTTAGTACAGCTGATCACACACTGCGCATGGTGAGCTGGAGCACCTGGAAATCAACCCGAGGGAAAGAGAAGCCCCACTGCTCAGGTCTCCATGTGGCCATAGCAAGTGGCACTGAATATTTCCTGAAGGCAGTGATGAGCTGTTGTGCTCCAGAGGAGGCTGCTGTGCCTGGGGATGCCGTTGGTGTTTTGTGCTGCTAGTCCTCACAGTGTGGTGTTTGGTGAACGTGAGGATAGGGGCAAGCTGAGTCTTCGTCACCTCAATGGGAATGAAAGGTTAACGTGATGGGACAGAAGATTGTCATGTAGCATTGGGAAGCAACATTGTCTTCGTGTGTATATATATATATATATATATATATGTAAAATCGTTCTAGGAGAGCTCTTCAGTGCAGATGTGTTTTCGTGGTGAGACATAGATATAAGCCTCCATTTAACTGCTCCCCTGAAGTGAGACCAGAGCGATCCATTTGGCTGTGGAACAGTTGCCCCAGGAAAGCCATAAACCTTTATTGCTTGGAGACCTTTCACTGGACACACCATGGTGTTCAGCACAGATGAAAGCAATGTGCTTCAGTGAGCAAAGCACAACAGACTACCTCAGGGAATAAACCACCCCTTGTGAGGGGGGGACTGGATGCAAATTGCTCTTTTCCATCTCCAATTTGTGCAGCTCTGCTGGATCTGTTAGACTCAGAGACCTGGAACAGAGTGATCTGCTGCAGGGTACAGTGGCACATTTTTGTTATTTTTATTTTTTGATAGCTTAAGCTGGTTTAAGTATTTATCACTTGCCAACCTCTCATTCGTGACTCTATGTTGCCCCTTGTCCTCAGGAAGAAAAAAATGCTTATTTTCTACTGTATCAGTTCCCAAGCAGCCATGTAAATGCTTGTGGCAATATCTTGCTGGGGCAGTTGAAGAAGAGGTGATGATGGGAGAGTTGTGAGCAGAAGGGTGCAGAGAGGGACAAGGAAGCCTTTCAAACCATCCCTCAGTGACAGCCAGGCAGGAAGATGACCTTATTCTGGTTCCTCTTGCTGACCTTGTTGAAGTTACCCTGACACTGCTAACATGTTTTTCAGGGGGCAGATTCAGACCCAGACTGTAGACACCAAAACCTTGTCTTGATCAGTTTTTATGTAAAAGCTGATTTCCAGGGACATTTTAACCAAAAATAGCACATGTTTACACTACCAAGTTTTGTTATTGTTGCTGCCTGCAAACTGCAAAAAGTATCTCATATTTAATTTACGCTTATTTCACTTATTTAAAAGCAAACAAAAGATGCATTCATAAACTGAGAGGTAGAGCATCATACCTTTAACTGACACTTTTGCATTGTTTCCCAGGGACTTGTTTTTCCCAACAGAGGTAGGTAGCTGCTGAGATTATCATAAATGGAGGAGTGTACAAAATGGAAAAGATACTGTGGATTTTTTTCATTCCTGGAAATGTAGGATTTGTCAGCCTGTTGGATTATACCTGCTTATCTCACCCTCTGGCCAGTCCCTATGGCTTCTGCAAGAAGAACACTTACCCGTAACACTTACCTGTATCTCAGCCTCTTCAGATCACAGCTTGATCTGCTAGGTTAAATGGCTAATTGAAGGTGAGTACTTCAGTGTACATTAGTCAAAGACTGTAGTTAAAATGGCAGATAATTTCTTTGTAGCTGCACACAAAGGCAGATGTCTGTTTCTTTTGTTCCTTGCCATCCCCACAGCCAGCTATGATGGGCTGCTGATTCAATTGCATAATCTAGCAGGACTCAGTGGCAGGGCTTTAACTTAACCATATCTAAGGTATCTATGTTATACAGACACCCTTTCTTCTGCCTTCTTTCCATGCACTCGTTCCACATCTGTGTTAAGCCACATGGAGATATTGGAGGATGCTGTAGACCCAGATGTCTGCTGGAATCTCAGACTGTGTAATTAGCTATGACCATCTAGACACTAGCTGGAGACATGTGTCATTTAGTGAATAATGCTTAGTTTTGGTGCCAAGAGTTGTACGTTCAGACTTCTGCAGACCATATCACAGGCTGTGAAAGTAGCTGTGTCCACTCCTTCTGGAGCAAGGGCTGTGGTGAGCTCTGCCCTTGGAAAAGTTGGGCTTGTTTATTTGCTTGTTGATTTGACTTTTTAAAGTGTTCCCCTTCCCTGTTAAATAGAAGGATAGAAGGAAAGAAAGTTGAATGAGTTTGAGTCCAGCCTAAGTCCGCCAATAAAATTACATGATTCACCCAGTTATTTGTTTTACTTTTGTTCTGGGTTGGAATAGTTCAAACCTTGGTGAACACCTTCCCTCCTCCTACCCTTTCTCCCTCAAGGTCTCCAACCACCACACAGAGGCAAGAAATCACTGTGCCTTTTGAAACTGTTATCCCCTCTTCTTCATGTAGGGAAAAGAAGGCTTCAAGGGACAATATGAGTAATCTAATGGTTGCACAGAATTCCCCAGTGGGGACAGAAGTCGGCTGTAGCTTTCATGACTCCCCAGGTCTCTGTAGTGATCTTGGTAACATTTCTCAGTCATTATAGTTGCAGCTTTTTTGCTTCAAAAAGCAGCATCATGTCAATTAAAGAAAAAAATAAAGCAGTCCACCGGGACCTTATATGTGTATATTCAACCCCATGTCTTTGCTGAGTTGCTCACTCTGCTCTTTGAATCCTACCAGCTGAGGGACAGCCTTAGCTGCTTTGCTTTCCTCCAGAGCCTCGACCTGAGCACTAGCAGTGTCTGGAAGTGGCACCAGGAAGGCAGGGCAGGCAGGGTGAATGTGCTTTTGGGGCCTTGGCTCTTTCTGCTTCATTACCGTGAAAAGCCTACAACTGAATATCGGTTTATTTGTATTCAACCTGGCTGTTCTGCTTCCAGACCTCCTTTCTTGTCTGCAGCTGACAGGATGTCACGAGGAAGCAACAGGGCAGTGACAGTTTGTGTGTCATGGTCCACTTCTATTTCAACTTGATTTTTATCTAGTAATGAATCAAGCCACAGGAGTCCAGTCTGGGAAAAAAAGAAAATGTCCTAAGGAAGCAAGCTGAAGCTAGAAAGTTTTTCAGTCCATTAGGAAATAAGAATGCATTACAATGTGCTTTTTCCCTCTATACCAGACCCCGGTATTCTCACAAGGTAGACTGGGTATAAAAGGGGTTTTGCATTATTTATTAGTGTGCCTCTGTCACACATAATGAGGGCTATAAAGTATGTAAGAGTTTATAATTGGCTATCTGCAAGAAGAAATCCTAAGGGGGCTGTGTAAGGATCAAATAAATTATGCTTCATTATAGTAGTTATGCCAAAGATATTAGAAAATTGTTTTTAGTTGGAGGAAGAGAAAGAAGGAGAAGCAGAAAAAGAAAAAACCCTCATTACTTCCCAGACCCACTTCTGTCAAAGCCTTTACAGGTTGAGGCAAGATTTCAGTCCTCCTTTTTAAAATTCCTGATGTGTTCAAGATGCTAAATAAGCAGTTGCCAAGATACTTGGACAAATAATGCATAAATGGAGTTTATCTATATTGTTTTATTAATAAACTTTACTGAACTCTCCCATGCAGTTAAGAAGGAATCCCAATTCCCCACTATCCACTGTTGGTACATCAGCTTTCAGAAATGAAAGTTTTATCTCTTCTTCTCAGGGGGATATGAATGCCTCCCCACCCCCCACCCCCCCTTTCCCGAATCTAATTATTGTTCTGATAATTCAGAACAAGGATTCAGTGACAATAAAATACAAAGAGAAAAAGGATGAACAGCTGGTCCTGGAAGCTGTGATGGTATCATTTTAAAATGAACATTTACATTTCAGAAAAGCCAGGACGAAAGGGATCTCCATGTTATAGGGCTCTTCTGATGCTTCTGGATATAATCTCGGCTACAATGGAGGTGCCCCTGGAGTACGTAAGTTAGACAAGGAAAAGTCTTGGCAGATCCAGGAGGAAGGGAATGTCCCTTCCCTTAAAGCAGTTATTGGGTATTATTCTAGTTTTAAATAGAAAGCCAAGGAAGGACAGAGTTTCTCTCATGGTACAATATAATTGGTTTTGAACAATTTCCAGCAGTGAAAATTACCTGTAGAAATAGTGAGCTAAAGACTGTGGCTAAAGCTCTGGCTTCACTGAAATCAGTGGCAAAACTGATTGATTTTCACATGGGCCAGTTGTCCCCCATTAGATCTGCTTGAATGGGTAAGGTTACGACACTGGGCCTGCAAGGTCACATGTGCTTTTGTATGTTAAATGCAATAACTTTCACAAGTCTAAAAACATATCCCATAGCCCTTATGGTGCCATAGTTGTGCTGGCCCCTGTCCAAGCCATAAAGTGAACTCATGTTCTGGAATACATTAGTAAAACAGCATTTTGTATGGACGGAGTTCTGTGGAAACTATAGAAAGCAGGAGCCAACTGCAGGGACCAAGAGCGGTGGAGGGATTGCAGCCTCTGTAAGCAGCTCGGGTCAGCCTGCACACCAGAAACCTCACCCCAGCTCCAGTCTTGGGCTATTTGCTGAATGCATGATTCCGTCAAACAACTTTGGCTTGGGAACACTTGCAGGTGGTTTTATTTGCATCACAGGAAACATAGGTCGCTGATTTCATATCTGAAGTGTAAGTTGAGGGGATTCAAGCAAGGATCAGCAGCACAAGTGGCCAGTGAGGACCTGGATGTGCCACAGGAGTCAGCGGCTTCTGAACGAAGAATGCAAGTAATGGTTAGTATACAAAGAGAGTTGAAAATGAGGCACTTTTCCTCTTCCTCCTTGAAGACTTTATAAATAGTCTAAGTGCCATCGTTAGTTGCTTCTGCAGCCATCTAACATTCATCTCATAGCTTGTTTATGTTCTGTTTGTTTCCATTTTTTTCTTACATTCTCTCTTAGTCCTTGTAGGAGGTCCAGCCAATGCTACTACTGCTCCTTAACACTCACTACTCCTAGGTCCGAATAAGAATCCATTCTTGTATCTAGCAATTGCATGCTCCAGTCACCAAGTATTAATCTGTTAAGCCAATAATCTTGTAAATTGGAGCAGATATATTAAGTGCTGGGGATGGCATCAAGGCGCTGATAGGCTTTTATCAAGGACAGTCTTTATAGCAAAGATGTACTTGAAGAGTCTTCTGCTGCTCATAAAGCATAATTTCTGAAAAGTTTTTAGGAAGAGAGAACAGTAATGAGCTCCAAGATTCACACAGTTCATTTTAGGGTTTTGCTAGTTAGCATTGCCATCACCTTCAAGGTCTTCATTTAACTTGATTTAACTCTCCTTTTGGTTTCTCTCAGTTGAAAGCAATGAGTTTGGTTCATTATTCAGCTGCTCTGATAGTATTCTGGCATTGCTTTTTGTTTTTTGAAGGAAAAATTCCAACAGATTGTCAAAGCCAGCAGCCGCAGAAATCCTCTGGATAGAGAAGGCTGTATGGAATGGCCAATTCTAGCAGGAAAAACTGAATAAATAGGGACTGCTTAATCCATTGGAGAGAAAGGTGCTGCAAAGGGGAAGAAAATAAACTGCTCTCTCAGAGCCCTAGTAGGGGTTTAGCTAAGTCCATGGATTAAGGAGTGAACTTAAATTGCCACAAGGAAGACACAGGTGAGACAACATGAAAAGCTTCTGTTGCAGACACAGAGCCACAAGAACAGATTTTCTTAGAAGGTGGTGGGATCTCCATTGTGAGAAGCTTTTTAAGAACAGATTAAACAAATATTTATCTTGGAAGGTGCAAGTAGAGCTTATCCTGACTTTGAGGCCGAAGGATGGATTAGATGACTGCTTGATATCCCTTCCAACCCAAGTTTCCAAGACTTTTTTTGTGTTTCAAGTGTGCTCTCTGGATAAAAGTATTTACTAAATGATACAGGAGATGGGAAGCAAAAAACTCTCAACATAAAGAGCTGGACAGTGCTGAGGCATTACTCCATTGCCTTGGGGTAACTCACAGGTGGGTTAGGAGAAGAGGATTTCAGAATGAGATCAAAGGTGGGCTCATGAGTTCATCATGGGAGAAGCATACCCTTCTACTCAGTTCTTCCCTCTCACACACTGGTCTTTATTACCAGAAAGAGTTAAGTATGTTTGAGATGTTGGTAAGGTTGTCCATATGGATTCTCTCTGGAGAGGATACGCGGCAGAGCCAAATTTTTCTGAGCTGCAGATGTGCAATGTATTTGTAACAAACTGCAGCTCCTATCGAAAATTATGATTTATCACATTTTGTGGCAAACTGAAAAATGGGACCTATTTGAGGTAAATTGACTTGATAGAGTATTTTTTTCCTCTGCAAATTAGGTCAGTTATTGAGTTTGAAAGCCTTCATATAGAAAGCACAGAAAATTACGTATTTGTCATTTGTTTTTAAAAATAAAAAATATCCTTTTCTTGGGTGTGTCACATGAAGTGAATTTTAGAGCATGTAAAAATCATGCAAAACAAAACAGGCAGTCTGACAGTATGGAAACAGTATTTTGACTGTCACACAGTTCTCATTGGAGCTAGGCTGAACCTTATTATCTCTCTTACTGAAAACAAAGTAGCTGAGAGTGGGGTAATGGTGGGTTTTAGTTCAACTGAGGAAGCCATATGAACAATCGATCTCACATGGAGTCTGTTATTGCTTAGACGTTACTCCATTTCTTTTGATTTTACACCGTAATTCAGCACAAAGGCAAACTGCACTAAGTATACCTTTGTTTGTGCATAGATTAATTCATGTGCTTAGCTGCATGCTCTGCAAGTAGCCTTGTGGATGCGGAGGGTATTTAAAAAGCTGCTAAAAAGTGCTGCAGCTACAGCAGCAAACAATAAATTAAACTGACCTCTCCTTCACCAGTTCCCATGTATTTCACAACACTTAGCTGTCTATGACTTATCCATCAGAGAGCTCTACACTGTACGGAGAGAGATGCATTTGATGGCTGCAGGCCTGTTTATCAACTAAGCTGGTGTGTACATTTTTGCAGAGTAGAGGGAGGCTTAAACCTGTGAAGCACCATTGAGGATAGTATAAAGGGGAAAGTGATTCTCAGCTGTGTTTGGTGACTGCCACTGGCTTTTACAGCATTATAGCAGTTTATCTTACTATATTTCATACCTAGAGAAATGGTTTCCAAATTCATTTGATTTGAGGGGTCTTACAGACTCTCCAATAGAAATGTGGACCCATTCAATCTTTTTTCCAGGTTTAGATTGCCTATAACAACCTTAGTCTTCCCAGTTTGTATTGAAAAGGTATGGCAATGCCTGTCCATTTATCCATTTTTCTGCTTAGGCATCTTCACTGACACAGGATATATTTCCTTCGTTCCCTCCTCATGGTCCTTCATGAGATCAGCTCACGTACTGGGAAATCCTTCGAGCATGGAGCTTCTGCAAAGGCTCTGGCTAGTTTTGTCTGGTCTCCAGTTGCTATTGAAATTCATATTAATGAAAAAGAATATGCCTTATCTCCCATGGCTACATAGAGAATTATGTATTTTGGGAAGTTAGTTATTGAACTACCTTTTATTAATTACAGTAGGCAGCCTTGTGTTTCTAATGGAGTGATTTCTATTTAAATACACTATGTCATATGCCATATGCTGCTCTAGACTCTTTGAACTGTCAAGCATTTGATTCTGAGCCACAAAACGATGGGGTGAGCACACAGATGGGTTGTCACGTAAAGAAGTCTGATGGCATGTGATAACGCTTAGGCTTCCCCCCCTCCATAAAGCTTATAATGTACAAGTAGTGATTATGGCTTGCCAAACAAAAATGAGCTGAAACTCCAGAGTGTTTTCTGGAGTTCTTCAAGCATTTCAGTTCCACTCTGCAGATTCACTCTGCCTTTAATTGGACCATGTCACAGCCTTTTCAGAAGAAGTGGTGTCAATCATTTTTTTGTGCAACAAACTCTGGGAGGAATGACACAGAGACTTACCAAAGCTAGTCCTGAGTGGTCTAGCTCTGGTGGTAGCAATTGAGGCAGATCAAGGCCATTTTGAAGCAGCAACTTGTTTCCATAGAAATAATTTCCTTTTAAGGTAGAGCATACAGGTTTACACTCGGGAGCAAGACAATTTTTCCTTTAATCTCTTCTTCCCTGAAATTCACGTCATTTCCCATAAAGGAAGGCAGAATTCATGACAGGAATTGAGATATTTGCATCTTAAGGGCAGAATGAGGGCAGAAGGATGGAAGATAAGGGATAAACTAAAGTGTAAGTAACTTTGGGACGGATTCAATTATGGATTCAGACACTTCTTAAAGGTGTTTACAATACAGATATTTTTCCCTTGAGGTAGGTTTCTAAGCTGACATTAAGATCAATAGATATCTACGGTGAAACTCCTTAGCCTAAGTCTAGATGCTTTGCACCATACCCTAGGGTATGCAAGACCTCTGTGTGGGCTGGCAGGTGTGACAGAGGGCTTAAGGGAAACTTGCACTGCTCTGGAGAGGCAGCTGGAGGCCAAGCAAGGTACTGAACATCACTTAAACTGACAGAAGGTGATGTATTTGGGCGGCTAAATCCCACTTTGACTCGATACTGCCAGTGGAGCACAATTCTGTCATTGACCTACAAGTGCCATTCAGGATGCCCTTGGCTATCCCACCTCCAGCTGCTGTAGTCCAGGAGTGTCTGGCTTTCCCTATTGGCTCTGTGTCATGTCTGCCAGTCCCATGTGAATGTCTTTGCCGTCTTAGGTGAACTTAGATGTGTCCTAGTCATAGACCTATGTTTATGTATTCTTTAGGATGAAAAAATATCTTCTAGACTACATTGATTGTACTGACAAGGTTGTCAATTCAATTGCTGCTGCAGAGGCATCTCCATAGGTTTGATATGATCTGTGCCATCTGAGGCACCTAGAAAGGAAGACCCATGCTGTTCTGGAGCAGGAGCTGGTCTCCAGGTGGGCTACCCAGCTGAAATGCAAGTAGTCCTATGTGCATGCACGTGACTTGAGCCCCATCTGCCTTAAGCTGAGGTGTCTGAATGATGGAAAAATGGATTCCTAAAGTCTTTCATGCTGGAAGCGATGTCGAGAGGTCATGTCGTCCAGCCTGCTGCTTAAAGCAGGACCAACCCTGAGTCATGACTATGATAATTACTTTCATGCCTCCAAGTATCCCCTTAGACAAACAAAAGCAGCCAAGTCTGGGCTTATCCAGATCGCTTACTGCTGTGCCTTGTGTCTAAACACTAGAGAATTCACAATCTTGATACTCCCCCCACTTACCACATCCATGGGCAAATAACCAGTACATATTGCAGAAAGCCCAAAGGAGAAAACCTGGTGATGCTGGAATCTCTCATATCCAATTGTCTGTACCCAGCACTCATGGTTGGGAGAAATAGCCAGGGTGAAAGCCGCCTTTTTTTTTTGCCTTTTTTTTTCCCTGATTTGAATCTTGGTCTCTCATCCCCTGGGATCTGTGGAGTTTCTGTCTGAAGGATGTTCTACTTGATACCAAATACTTGTATCGTCATTGGCCGAGAGAATGAAAATGTAAGAGGAACTGTGTGTTTTGGTGGTAAGGGAATCAGCCTAGAGTCTCTGCTTCAGTGAATATTCATTCTTTAATCAATTGGTACGTCCTCCAGATACCCTCCACCTTGACTCTGTGGCCAGCCTTAGCCTCACTTAACCATAACCAATAAGATATAAATTGCACAGGCAGGTACCTGTTTCCTTGGATCTCTCTAAATCCCCCTGCACGTGAATGGTGCTGTATAATAAATGGTAATAAAGGAGTTTTCAATGAAATATCCAGCTACACACCGTAATTCAACTATTTCTCAAAGATCATATTACTCCTCCTACTGCATACATAAAATAGGATTAAACTCTTAATGTGTAGTGCTAACCTGCGCAGACTGTGGACCCTGCTTACTGCTGCTTTGTAAAACCTAGTTACAACAAGTACTTCCAGGGGTGATTTTCAGGGGTTGGAACTGTTGGGAGCTGCAGCCCCCTGAGGCCCCCCGCACTAGCACCTATTTTGGAGGGCTTTAAAATTGGTGCTGGATCTTTCCTTTCCACGGCAGCAGCTGCCACAGCCCGGTCACTTGTCATTTTCCCAAATGGTTGTTATTAATTCAATTCCATTTAGTAGCATCCCTGTGTTTGATTTCTCTGCTCTTCCTACTTCACTGTTTCTTTTGGGTTTCTGCCGGCCCCCAGCCCCATTTTCTGAAGCCTTCGGTATTGCTTTAAAAATGCCCAGGGCCAAATAGAGCAGACAAAGCCATTAGCTTTTGGGTAGCCATGTAGCATCTCTCGGTGGGGAGATTTCCCCCTCTGTGCCTGAAGCACCTCTGTCATAATGAGCACACCACCTTTGATCAAATGAAAACCAAAGTGATGCTTCATCTCTCAGAAGACTCCCATCTGTACCCTCCACTGCCCCGTGCCCGCAGTCAGGGAGAAAGTGAGGGCTGTGACTCTCCCATGACACAGCACTTTGCCGTGCTGGATGCTGGCAGGCATTTGGAATGCCTTTTTTAGGCTTCCTCTGCCACCGGCCCTGCTTTCCGAGAGCTCTGGGAAGTGGTAGCAGGCAGGTGGCAGCTCTTCGCTGTGGCTGTTTTCTGAGATTCAGAGCTGAGCAGCTGCCAGGCAGTGAGTGCTCATGGTGTGGAGTAACCCAAATAACAGAAAAAGTCTCATTTGAGGGATGGGGCTTGACGGTCAGAGGAAGGGGAGCTAAGCAAAGCCAAATACATTGAATTAAAACCTGGAGATCAGAACCAGAAGGGAAAGGGTGGTGGGGTTTTGCCCTTGGCTGAAAACCCATGAGTACTATTTCCATCACACACAAGATGAAGCAGTGTTACTGGAGGCAGGATGCACAAAGCTGAAGGTTGTAGCATTTTATTCTCTCTGGTTTTTGTTGTTGTTCTTATGTTTCATTTTGCTTTGCATCTAGAATCCCTCTAATATCCTGCTGTAGCAAAGTCAGTGGCAGAAACACCTTGACCTTGAGTGAAGCCCTGAACTGACTTGCTGTCTCCCATGCTGTGACCCTTGTGAGGAGGAGTGGGAGGAGATTTGGCACAGCATAAATGTAATTTCTATCTGTGTGTCCCTGGGAACCCCTGCCTGGACACTCAGACGAGGGAGTCCCTTATTACGTTCATTCAGATTGTAGGCAATTGTACCCTCTCTCAAATGATGCACTTTCAGTTCGGGCTCAATAAGGAACCAGTCAAATGCCCCATGTTCAGTGACTACTAACTCAACAGAGAACTTTTGCCCAAGTGTTGAGCTCATGTTTAAGCCTAATAAAAGCCCAAGTCAGGTGCATGCCTGGATTTCCTGAGGGACAGGTACTAACAACAATAGAAGGGACTGGTGTGATAATGTTTCTCTAACAGAAGAACAACAGAGAAACCAAAGAACAGAGCGGTGATGCCAAAAGAAGCAGTAGGAGTGTGACCTCAAAGAATAGATGCTTCTGGGTGAAGAGCTGGGAGCTGCCAGTATAAAGACATCGTCCCTCGTGAACTGAATGGAGGCTGGACGCCCGTGGGCATGGGAGCCAGGCTGCCTGCAGCCAGCACGGCCCTGCTCTCCCCGTTTCCCTCTTTGCTCCATTGGGTCCTGCTGCTTTGCCCGGGCTCTGGAGTTTATTTGAACCTGCTCTGACCCACTTCTATCACTCTGCAGTTGCTGTTTGGTTGCAGCTCCTGGAGAGTTTCTTGAGCAGGGACTTCAGAAGCTGTGTCTGCTGAAGTATTTCACATCATAGTTTTTAACCAGTTCTTCTTTAACCTCATTGTTTGTTGGCTAAGGTATGTCTGAAAGCAGCAGACAACTTCATGTGCCAGCTCAATTTTACTTTCACACTGCAGGCTTGGTTTTATAGCACGGTAAATGCTTTAAAACTATTACAGCGAGGAGAGTTTTTAAGTCAGAACTGGAGAGTCAAAGTCCGTGCTGCATCTAAAAATTGGTTTTGTTTTGCTTGTAGAGATTACTGTACCTTCAAGTGACAGATGGGAATGTGAAAACTTTCTATCATCCTTGAAGATTCAGATGGGCTAATAGAGAAAAAATGTGAAAGGAAAAATCATCATTAAAATGGTCTTGAAAGGGATGACTTTCAAATTATTGTCTGTCAGCTTCTCCAGATGGCCTGAATATCTGTTAGATGAGCAGTATTCCTTAGAAATGCCTAGCAAAAAAAAATGGCAAGGTTTCTTTTTGGTCAGGTCCGAAAATGAAAGGGGAAAAAGTAGAAGATGGGGGGGAAGGAAAGGCGGAAGATATTTTGAAGAATATTTTTCTCACTAAAAAAGTGACTGTACAGAAGGTATCATTCGGTTCTGGTTTTATTTTCTCTGTGCAGTACATATATCAAGCCTGACCCATTCCTTTTATTTTTCTAGGTGGAAAGACAAACTGGGTTGTCACAATGACACTGGGCTTCTTCCTACTTGAGAGGCTTCCCAGGCCCCCCCGCTACAGCAGTGCAGACCCCCTCTAACTGATGGCCAAGGAGGCCCTTTACAGTGCCTGGGCAGTCCCTTTCACTGCATTCATAGGGTATAACTGTGACTGGAGCTGAGGATATACAAAAAAGGAATACAATTCCCAGTGCCCATGTAGAAAGCTCTTAAAAAGCCCACAATCAAGGAAAGCCACCATTGGTTTAGTTACCATTTGAAAATGCATTTTCTAGCAGCAAGGCTCTGAGGCTGAATCCAAAGCTAAGTGCCTCATTTACTGCCATCACTACCTCTCTTTACTGATCAAACTGATGGTTTCCCCCATCAGATTTATGTGAATCACGTGCTTAGGTTTACCCTATGCAAGGGAGAAGGAAGGACACTGGGGAAGGTTTGGCTTTTCAACAGGCTTTTGAGGATGCAATGATCAAATGGGCTGACAACAAAACAAGAATGACCCATATAGCAATCATGGGCATGCTGTGACCTCAACAAGTGAGAGGAATAGCTGAGTCTGTAAAACAGGACTTGCTAGCTATGAACTGTCAGGACAGTTACAGACAATTAATTTATGGTGTGATGTCTACATGGGTTATTTAAGGCACATCAGATCTTTGGGTGGAGGCTCCCATTAAAGCCACAGCAGCAGTCTGAGGACTGACCACCACAGGGACTTGCAAGCTTCCTTTTTTGTGCATTGACTTTTGCCGATCAGTCTTTGTCTTTCTGAGTGCAGTCATTTTGCCCATGGCAAAATCTGGTTAATGTCTCTTGCTTTATTAATCCTTCTGTATTTATTGTTTCAGACTTGCCTATATCCAAGCTTTCTTGGAGATATTAATAGTGGTTAATATTTTACCTCTTGGAGTAAGCTGATTGCTGCATGCCACAAATCATTTCTTTATCACTTCAAAGATGAAACCTAGATCTGTGCCAAGCCACTAATGTAATTACTGTCCCTTCCCTGCCACATCCACCATATGTAGAACCTGTTATATGCAATTATTTTCAATCACAAGCTCCACTCCAGACAGACAAGATCATCTTTCAAGTGCTAAGTGTTACCAAAATATGATCACACGTTATACCCGCAGCAAGAGTGACAGGGAAGGCAGTCTGGGATGGACAAGGATTACTTTGGGCAGTTTACTATTGAGGCATCCACCCTCTGACCCCCTGGTTTGTAGTTTTGCAACTTGTAGGTCTAGGCAGCTCCTCACTTAGCACATAGGCAGGTTTTAGCTCACTTTTTGAAGATATCCAGCTCTCTGCATAGACTACGCAAAGAGCCTAGTGGCTAAATGGGACCCTGTTAAACATTGAAGCCAAGCGCTTAATCCCAGCTTTGCATTGCCAAAGCTGGCTGCATTAAGGCAGCCCTGCGGCGCTCTCCCATGTGCCTCGCTAGCACATTGAGCCAGCTGCAGCACTTGCAATAGCAGTGTTTCACGGATCAGGGAAAGGAGCCCGCTTCATTTCCGAATGCAGAACTGCTGCAGAAGAGCTGGTCTCTGACAGTGCCAACACCTCCACTGGTGCATGGCACGTCATCCAAAAACAGCAGCCAAGTGCCACCAGTGCCTCTGCTGCCATCTGACCCCATCCCACTGACTGGCTTCCCCACACCTCGAAGCTGCAGCCCCCTTTGTGAAGGTGCTGTTTATGGACCTGCACATTTCCTTCCCCTTTCTATTTCTTCTAATGACTGTAGTGGATAATGAAAGATGACAGGTGATGGTAATTACAGCACGGTGGGTTTGTGGGTTTTTTCACTTTCCTAAGAAATCTTATAGGCGTCCTAAGCATTTTAAGCAGCTGTAAAGATGGGTCTGGTGTCCCGGGTAGCATAGCTGGCTAAGTACAAGAACTATAGGGCAGGCCAGGATGTGACTCTGGAGCTAAACCAGTAACTGCTCTCCACTGAAGCTGCAAAATTACCTTAAGGATTTCTGTTGGGTTTGCAGGCCTTGGATTTAACTTAGATCTTTAAATGGAGGTTGCAGCTGTTCAGCAGGATCTACATGTTTCTGTGATTAAAAAAATTGGCTGTGAGCATGTATGGCTTAATAGCGGTAATAGTATGCAGCCTTTTTGCTTTTGCAGGGTCTGATCCACACATTTAGTTGCTTACAAACAGGGGTGGATTGATTAGAAGGGAAAGAACGGGCTGAGGGGCTTTTGTCCAAGTCCTATTAACACCATGGGCTTTGAGGCACGCTCCACACTTTTAGTGCATAAAATAAGGGAGCTGAAACGCCATTTCCCAGCTTTCCTGCCCATGCAGACCAAGGCAGTATCAGCCCTGTTGAAGTCATGCACAGTCCTGCTGAAAGCAATGGGACATTACACACGCTTTTATACATATATGCCTACCTGTCGTAGTTTCAGCCCAGCTGGTAACAAAGCACCACGCAGCCACTCGCTCACTCCTCCCCCCCCCAGCCCTGGTGGGATGGGGAGGAGAAAATATAAAGAAAAACTAGTGGGTTGAGACAAGGACAGGGAGGGATCACTCACCACTCGTGGTCATGGGCAAAAGACAGGCTCAACTTGGGGAAGAAACAAAATCAATTTAATTTCCTACAAATCAAATCAAAACAAGGATGAGAAGTAAAAGCAAACCTTAGAACACCTTTCCCCCAAGGAATGTAGCCCCATGCTCCTGGCAGCACCTTTGGTCTCTGGCAGGTTTTGTGTTAGCTAAATGAAGCATGTGAGCTCGCCCGTGGCTTTATACCTTGTCCTTTGAATGTAAACGTGCTGCCACTCATGCTTTGGGGCCATGCAGCGGCACTGGCGTTAGGCGGCAGTTTCCCATTTGATCTCATCGTCACCGTCAGTGCAGGCTGCAAGCAGAAAAGAAGCCACAGTGCTCGATGGCTGGTACTCCACAAATGAAACTCAGCACTGCTAAAGCCCAGCTGTCACTGGGGTAGGGAGGTTTTCTGACATAGCACAGTAGTTTTCCCTTATTTGGTTTATTTATTTCTAGGAGGCACAGCTAATGGTGAGGCTAAGTGGTGGGTGCTCTGAGCTGGTTATTGGACAGTGTGGACTGGCTTTATGGGCAAGCATCCATGTATGAGTGAGGCAGTTGCTCCTTTGGAGCAATTTAACATTACAGTATATTGCATTGCTAAAGAATTTTTGACTGAAGGCCAGAATTTATTCTCACTGAAACTGGGCTTTGGACTTACAGAGATGGACATACAGAAATGGGAAAGAGGGTGTGACAGGGTAATGAAGAGGTCTGCCTAAGGAAGGAAATAAGTTGCCAAGGCTTGTGGCCACTGTATTCCGGGTAGCATCGGAGGCAGAAAGAGTGAACAGGTACATGTGTTTGGAAGAGCATGAGCTGTGTTTGGAGGGTGGCAGTGGAAAGTGCTGTGAGCAATGGTCGTGGGAAAAAACCCAAACAACAACCTGTAACTGCAACAAAACCTAAAGAGAACTGAAAACAAACAGTCCTCTGTGAATGCAATGGTCACTAGACACTCTTGCCACCTGAGGAGAGTAATTGGCAAGTGCTGAGTAAGAGCTTGTTCTGGGTTTGGAGGGGCAGCATTGTTATGCTAATAGTGCTTTCACTTGCCTGCAGTGCTGCTGTTGTGCTCTCCTGGAAGAACTGGGCGGGAGGCTTTCCCAGGACCTATTTGTGAGGAAGGGCTGGCTGCCATTTCATCTGGTCCAACGCAGGCGGCTGCCAGCCTGCCTTTCCTCCTACCCGCTGGACACATCTCCCTGCCCCTCACAATGGAGCCTTTGAGCATTTGTGAGGTCTCCCAGAGAGTCTGTTCAAGGACACAAGTGGATTGAAACCAGCCTAGCCAGGGCGGTTCACTTTTGGCCAGAGCAGCTGCAGTCTGCCTCTGCCTGGGCTGGCACCAGGCAGGTCGTGGGCATCACAGCCAGTGTGGGAAGGGGTCAGAACCACAGCAGGACTGGCCGGGGCTGCCATGGTCCACCGGTCTGTGAGGCTGTCTCTGGCATCTAGGTGCTCTTCCTCCCTTCCCCAGCCATTCTCATCATCAGTGGTGATGTTCCTCCTTGCCCCACTGGGTCATAGAATCATAGAATCATTTTGGTTGGAAAAGACCTTCGAGATCATCGAGTCCAACCATTAACCATGCCCCCTAAACCATGCCCTGGAGTACCCTGTCCACTCGCTTTTTGAATACCTCCAGGGATGGTGACTCAACCACTTCCCTGGGCAGCCCATTCCAATGTTTGACAACCCTCTCAGTAAAAAAATTTTTCCTAATATCTAACCTAAATCTCCCTTGCCTCAACTTGAGGCCATTTCCTCTTGTCCTATCTCCAGACACCTGACAGAAGAGACCAACACCCACCTCACTACAACCCCCTTTCAGGTAGTTGTAGAGAGCGATAAGGTCTCCCCTCAGCCTCCTCTTTTCTAGACTGAACAACCCCAGATCCCTCAGCCGCTCCTCATAAGACTTGTGCTCAAGGCCCCTCACCAACTTGGTTGCCCTTCTCTGGACACGCTCAAGCAGCTCAATGTCTTTCCTGTAGTGAGGGGCCCAAAACTGAACACAGTACTCGAGGTGCGGCCTCACCAGTGCCGAGTACAGGGGAACAACCACCTCCCTGTTCCTGCTGGCCACACTGTTCCTGATACAGGCCAGGATGCGATTGGCCTTCTTGGCCACCTGGGCACACTGCTGGCTCATATTCAGCCGGCTGTCAACCAGCACCCCCAGGTCTTTCTCTGCCGGGCAGCTTTCCAGCCACTCTTCCCCAAGCCTGTAGCGCTGCATGGGGTTGCTGTGACCAAAGTGCAGGACCCGGCACTTGGCCTTGTTAAACTTCATACGATTGGCCTCAGCCCATCGATCCAGCCTGTCCAGATCTCTTTGTAGAGCCTCCCTACCCTCAAGCAGATCAACCCTGCCTCCCAACTTGGTGTCGTCTGCAAACTTGCTGAGGGTGCACTCAATCCCCTCATCCAAATCATCAATAAAGATATTAAACAGAACAGGGCCCAACACCGAGCCCTGGGGAACACCACTTGTGACCCGCCGCCAACTGGATTTCACCCCATTCACCACTACCCTCTGGGCTCGGCCATCCAGCCAGTTTTTCACCCAGTGAGGAGTGCACTTATCCAGGCCACGAGACGCCAGCTTCTCAAGGAGTATGCCATGAGAGACAGTGTCAAAGGCCTTGCTGAAGTCTAGGAAAATAACATCCACAGCCTTTCCCTCATCCACTAGGCGGGTCACCTGGTCATAGAAGGAGACCATTCCTAGCACTTCAGCCATGCTGTCAGCACTTCACAATGCCATTCTTGCTTTAACAATTTAAGTGAGAACCAGTCAGGTTTTTTCAGAGTCTTAAGCTGTCTTTAACAAATGTAGACCCAGTTTTGGCCTAAGTTCTCTTGTCTGAGAAACATCATTTCTGAGAATTTAATTAGAAGTGACTATCATTTAAATGGATTTTACCAGCTGCCATTGGCTCTGCAGCCCTGAAGGAAAAAAACAGATGATACTGTGAAAGCCATTAGCAAGGACATTAGAAGCAACTACATCCAGGTGAGGCAAAGTTCTGACAATACCTAGCATTCATGTGTCCTTAATTGCTTTTCTCCCTTTACAGCTGTTGGGTGAACCACCATCTGAGAGGGGGCTGCCTCAGGGATTTCTTTTCCATTATGTGATGTAGATATGGAGAGAGGAGCAGGCAATGACTGCTCAACAGGGAAAGGAAGAAGTAGACTTGAGCAGCAAGAAATTTGAACTTAGTGGAGGAAGATCTAAGGAGCTAATATTGGGCCTAAATAGGGGCAGATGTGCTTGGAGGAGCAGCAAAGGAGTTGCTGAGCTACTTTGCTAACAGTTGAGATGTTAAAAGCATTAAACATCTTTTGGAGAAAGATGAGATACCACTTCTGGACTTCAGTGGCTTGTTCAGGTGTGTCTCCGAGCAAGTCAAGAAAATAATAAGGTGATTTCTGTATCTTGCAGGAGCATCAGAAATATGAG
This sequence comes from Harpia harpyja, assembly GCF_026419915.1. NCBI lineage: Eukaryota > Metazoa > Chordata > Aves > Accipitriformes > Accipitridae > Harpia > Harpia harpyja. The sequence continues at coordinate 34,741,867 of NC_068943.1, forward strand.
AAGCTGAGGCATCTTGAGGATGGAGACAGTAGAAATACACAGCTAGCTCCAGGCCCTGAGTCAGAATCACTCTCAGGACTCCTGTTAGACTGGTGTGATGTCCACAGTGCCTCTGTCACCACACCCAGGGCTTTTCTGCACTAGGAGCACGGCAGCAAAAGTGCTTTGCCAGGGAGCACATTGTCTTTATTCTCATTGTCAAGAGAGGAAAAAGCAAGGTGGTGCGAGGTCGAGGGACTTGCCCGTGGTCAGCCAGTGACAGCTGTAGGGCTTGAAACCTTGTCCCAGTCCTGCGCTCTGCCTAACAGCTAAAAGGCACTACTGCAAACCCACACTGCAAACTTTTTGAGGACTTGCTTGCCTTTACAGCCTGTAAAGTGTGAGGTGTGCCCAGCCCATTATCTACACAGTGATTCATTTCCAATCGTATAAATAAGATCTGACACAAAGGAGGTAACATTTAAATGCTGCAGCATACATTGAAATGTTCTCTCTAGGCTCTCTGTGTAAGAAGCTTTGCCAGCTACACCCGCTTTTTGGCAGCTGCTGCAGTGACAGCTGAGAATGCAATATGATCAAAATGCCACTTCTAGCATCCTAGCAAGATCTTGTGAAGGGAAAGACTTAGCCAAAACACATCTGTTTGGGGCAGCATGAGGGCTGGAGAAAGCAAAGCATGTTGTGAATGTTAAGCCAAGCATGATAATAGGTAAATGGCTCAAGACCTCACTTGTTTTAGCTGAAATTATTTGAGAAAACTTTGTGGAGTCGGTACCTGTGTTATGAATTGATTCAGGTGACATGAAACCATTCTTCCCTGCTGTTGTGGTTTAACCCCAGCCAGCAACTAAGTACCATGCAGCCGCTCACTCACTGCCCCCCACCCAGTGGGATGGGGGAGAGAATCGGGGAAAAAAAAAGTAAAACTCTTGGGTTGAGATAAGAACAGTTTAATAGAACAGAAAAGAAGAAACTCATAATGATAACAATAATAAAATGACAATAATAATAATAAAAGGATTGGAATATACAAGTGATGTACGATGCAATTGCTCACCACTCGCTGACCAATGCCCAGTTAGTTCCCGAGCGGCGATCCCGCCCCAGGCCAACTCCCCCCAGTTTATATACTAGACATGATGTCACACGGTATGGAATATCCCTTTGGCCACTTTGGGTCAGCTGTCCTGGCTGTGTCCCCTCCCAAGTTCTTGTGCCCCTCCAGCCTTCTTGCTGGCTGGGCGTGAGAAGCTGAAAAATCCTTGACTTTACACTAACCATTACTTAGCAACAACTGAAAACATCAGTGTGTTATCAACATTATTCTCATACCAAACTCAAAACATAGCACTGTACCAGCTACTAGAAAGACAATTAACTCTATCCTAGCCGAAAGCAGGACACCTGCCTTTTGAAAAGGTGAAAAACAAAGGAAAATGACAACAGATTAGCACGACTGTCACTTTTCCTGCTAGAACCTTGATAGACCCTGGTTGATTGTTGTTTTAATTAATCAGAAGCAATCAGCTTGTAAATGCTGTGATTAACACAGCTTCTATTTAACCCCACGTTGAGTTTTCCATACAGTACATGTAGCAGTTCTGCAGAGTAGAAGGGGAGTCTAAAAGCTCTCAGGTAGAAGCTCCAGAAGCTGAGGATGGCTTCTGGTGCTGAACCGCCAATGCTGCCTCCAGCCCACAGACCAGCTGCAAAACAATGTAGCAGAATGCAGCAGTAGAAGTCCAAATGATTTTTTACTGTTTTTAGGAGAAAAAGAGATTTTTTTTTTCCTCTGAGATTCCCAAATGGCACTTTGACACTTTGATTCCCAAGTGGCAGCCTGTGTTTAAGCTAATGGCAGTTGCTTGTATAAACTTGTTTCCTTTCTCTCCATAGGTTTGTTGATCGGCTCTGGTTGTGCCCTCTATCCTCTTGGCTGGGACAGTGAAGAAGTCAGACAAACCTGTGGTAACCTTTCCAACCAGTTTGAATTGGGTGAGTCATCATCAGAGCATCTCAGCCACATTAGACTCTTCTATGTGTTGTCCATAAAAGCAAACGAGGACATGAGCACAGGCTTGGAGAAGCAACCCAGTTGCGTGTGGTAGGGTATTCATATTGCATCATTCTGGTATGATGCTAAGGCAGGGGATTTCAGATAGATTTGCTGGAAATATTTTCCAGAAGAACATTATAGAAGAAAATGAAGGAATGTATGCATGTATATTTATATTTAAGACATCAGATTTAATGGTCTTGCATTATGGTAGCTAACACTCCTGGAGATCTTGACAGGGTAGGCAGAGGCATCATGTCACAGCGCAGGTCAGGGTGATTGATGATGAGTGAAATTAGCTGTCTTTGAAGTCTGGCATGTTTATGGCCTTCTAACCCAAGCCTAAAGAGTATGGTTTTGGTTACTCACATCCTTGGTAAGCTGGTAAATAACATTTGATCTCTATGTCAGCCTTCTCCCAAACAAGCCACTGGTCTTATTGTTGATGACTGCACTGAGCACTGAATGACAGCCAGGGATGTGGCCAAGCTGGGCTCACGTTCATGCGGTATGGGGCGAGCCGCTTCTAGAGAGGGCTCTAGAACACAAGGGCCCAGCAGCAACCTCAGGATTAAGCAATGTGGATGATCAGGATCTGATGTTTGAATGCACATCCAGGTCCTTGTTTAGCTAGAAGGATCGATGCAGCTGCTGATACCCTACTGTATAAGTGGTCTCTGATCCTGTGTCACTTGAGGACAAGGGGGATCTGCAATCCTCCTGAAGGAGCAGGAGAGACTGAGCACCCTGACCCTCCGCAGGCTTGAGAGCTCCCAATCCCAAGCATAGACACACACAGCTCCCCATTTCCAGCCTCTGCAAGTTAAACCTTATGGTTAGTGTTGGAAACCTTTTCCATAGCTGTGTGTGCAGGGCTTGTGGTAGGCTGGCAGTAATCCCAGTGCAAATGACAGTGGACAAAAATGGTCTCCTAGGGTTAAACAGAAACCTGCTGCATTATCTTTTAATTTTACACTGATATTTCTGTCAAGCTTCAGGAGTAAGGAATTTTGTTTCCATCTCCAAGGTGTTTCTTGTGAAGATATGCAAATGAATTGAGGTTGAAAGATAAAAAAATATTGCTTTGGGAGAGATGCTCCAGGTCACCCTCCCTCACACCATTCTTGTGGTGTTGCAGAGTGCATTCGATCTGGCACGGGACCAGAAATTCTCATTACCAATATCAGCACCCGTCTCTACCACCCCACTGATGCTGTTATCAGCAGCCACTAATGGTGTTGCCCAAGGGATGAGTAACATGCTTTAGAAGCTTTACCTTGTTATTCTGAACTCTAATATCCTTCTCTGCTATTGATATTAAATTTTTTTTTCAGTAAAGTATAAACAGTTCCTGCAACTTTTTTATTCACCTAATAATTGAAAGATATGAACATGAAGGAGAGCTAGCAATGAGAACAGAAATGTACAGTTAACTAGCAAAAAAAAAGTCTCAGAACAAAAAATGTCCCTAAGATTCCCAGCTCCATGGAAAGGTGTCTCAAAGGATGTAGCAGAAAGACTAGGCAAAACACTGCAGTAACTGTTGCAGGGAACAGTCGGGTTCATTGCTGCCCATGGTCAATCCTGTGCAGAAGCCTGAAGTAGTTCCTAGCCAGCCCATTTAGCAGCACCACCACTTGCAAGGCCGGCTAGCCCCTCGCTGGTGCATGCTGATGCCTGCTCTTCCATGCCAAGCATGTGAGCAACTCTGCTCCTGTGATTCCTGCTTGTGTCTCCTGACAGCCTGCTTGTTCCCAGGCTTCAGTCATTCCTTTCCCCAGAGTGCAGAAAAGTTACCTTTCCAGGTTTTTTCTCTGCAAACTCACAAGAAGGTAGGTGTCGTGCCAGTCTGAGCTCCTTGAAGACAGCACTTAGGCAGTTACAAACTGTGACCTTAAACACAGTCGTGCCCACAGTCTGAGCAGAGTCTCCGAGACCACCTTCCCGTCTCAGTCTTGACTCATGAGTCAGATATTTGCATAAATTTAATCACTCTGCCATTAGAGTCAGTGAAGAAACTCATGTGAAAAATTTCAGCTGACAGCTTTCCTTCCAGGTACACATAAGGACCATGAGATGTATTACATTAACTGTGAAAGCATGTACTCTTACTGTATTTTCTGGACCCAGAGCATGCAGGGCATGTGTTATGCATGCCTAAACTTGACAGGAGTGCTGGTCTCGCCAATCTGCTGCAATCATATGTTTAATGCATTAATTAACAGATTATAATGAGAGCTGAAATTTGCTGTAGTGATTTCCACCAGGCAGCTCTGCAACTAAACATCTCTTTTCCACATACACTGGCAGTGAATTTAAAGCTTAGCTAGGATTTTTTTACTTAATATCTGTGCCCGGTTGATTCTGTGTTGGCAAAGTACTCTGTAAAGAAGAGGTACTGTCTGAGGGCCATTTAATAACCACACTGCCCATCGTCTTTCACAAATACCTCTTGGTTGGTGATAACCCAAACCCTCTAGGCTTTTCTGAATCATTAGAGATTGGCTTACTCATTATAGCCTACAGGCCAAAAATGATGTTTCAAAGACTTAATCTCACTAAGTCTCAAGACAAATTTAGGTAAGTATTGGTTTCATTTGAATATTTAATTTGATTAGGCCACAATGATATGTTTTCTGTTCCTGAGTCTGTGAAATGAGTTGTCTCAAGAACCACACATATACAGGCTGCATTCAAAATCTGCCCTCAAAAAAGCTGAGCTGCTGTGAGCCCTGCACTGGTTTGCTGATGGGAGAAATGGTGGTGGTAGGAGTGCTGGTCCTGCACCTCCTGCTGCTGTGGGTGCTAGCAAGGATGACACTGAAAGCCTAATTCAGCGGGTTACTCTCAAAGGAGAGGGTGTTCAAAGGGACACTGATCAGTAGACAGCATTGAGCCTCCTCTTCGAGGATAGCAGAGCAACTGCTGCAGCTTGGGCCACAGGGAACATGTGCATGCGGTTAGGAAAGGAGAGTTAAAGCACACCAGCTTTGACCACAGAGCCAGCAAAGGTGGAGGTTCAGCACTGAGATTCATTCTGGACTTACAAAAGGCGAGGGGAAAAAATGTTTGAGATTGGACGTAGAAAAGATAAGCCAGGAGCTGCAGTCTACATTATAGGAGGATGAGAAGGACAAGAGGCAGGTACAGAGGAGGGACTGCAAGAATTCGCTTGAGAAGCGGCTGAATTTTGCACTGTGAAATGTCATGTTAACCCTAAATATTCCAGAATTAGCAATTAAATGAAGATTTTTGCTTTACCAAAACAAGACAAACCCCCACTCACTGTAACATGCTCAAAACTAGATAGAATAAATAAATAGCAATGCTAGGAACCCATAAAAAAGCTTAATCCTTAATGGGTGTGCTAGATAAGAAGTGCTTCTCCATGTCTTCAGGCACTCTGAAAAGGCATTGGAATAATAGGCACTCCAAATGGTGCTGAGATAGCCCATATTGTGAAGAGGGGACCCACTCCCTCCACCCCCACCAAACACAAACATTTCTGTGTACATTCCAAAGCAACATTTAAAAAGGCTGCAGGAAAAATAACCGTGCCTTTAATTTACATAAGTGGAATTGGGTACTCTTTTCTAGAAAACCTGAGCTGACATTGTGAAATGCCCAGCAGTTTGCTGCTCTCTTTAAAATTGGATATTTATTTGGTTTTTTATTAAGCGAACGATGTCCAAAGGGTTTACTTAAACATTTATGTATTTAATTGGGCTAATTTTTTTCAAGCAAATTAATCCCTACAAAGAGTCATTCTTCAACTGAAGATACCCTGCCAAGGACAACCCCATTTGTTGATTAAATTACATTGAATAGATGTAGCTGTTTTGCTAATGGGGATGGGGAGTAACCTCCATAAATACACAGAGAGACTGGTGCACCTGTAGAGGGGTCTGCTCTCTGCTCTGTTCTAGCAATCTGTTTTTGCCATCATGAAAAAAAGCACAGTGATAGATTAGGGCTTTGACAAATGACCTCTGGCAAATCTTGTTGGGGGGTTAAGGCCATGATGGGTCTCTGTCATGTTCCTCTGCTTGTGGTTCCCAGCTCCCTGATAGTTAGGGCCTGAATGGAGCTCTGTGTTGCAGCATGCCATCTCAGATCACAGATGGAGCAGAGTTCCCACCGAAACACCAGACTATGAACTGGAGCAGTCGTCTGCCACTGTTCTTAGGGTGGTAACCCCTAGCAGTAGGGCAATATAAGCAAATGGGGGCAAGAGAAAAAGAGGTATTTATGTTTTAAACCAACACAGTTGTTTGCTCAGTGACCAAGTCAAAGTCCTTAGTCTAATTTGGCCACAGGCTAATGCCCAAGGCAGAGACTGAAGTTACAAACTAGCAGTGCTCAAAGTGACTGCCTTTTGCTTTTACCAAATGTCTGAGAGTGGATCAAAATCATCTTAATCTCTTGTCACCATGGAAGCTGTTATTGTTATGCTGCATTTTTTACACCCTGGAGTTGCCTGTGGGCCCATTCAGGACAGCACTGATGTGGCACAGCAGTACAGACCTGCTGACTGAAGAGTGTGGAAGCGAGTCAGATCTACACAATCCAATGGTCTGCAAGAGGAATTATCAGGCAATTTCCTAAAAGCAAGCATCTTTATAGCATATCGTATAGCACACATTCAGTTTTTCTGGGCTAGAGGCACTAATACCATTTTGTTTTCCTTACTAAATGTACCACACAAGAATAACAGCTGAAAAATGAGGGGTTTAGCAGGAAATTCATTAAAGTGAGGGACCCTGCATTAAGGTGAGAGTATGCATTAAAGTGAAGACTACACCAGACATTTGCAAAAACTTCCACATTTTGCAAAACTTAAATTGTGTGGAGAAATCTTCTGAACTTGCATGCCTTTTTTAAAGGGCAATGCAAGTGTACACATGTGAATACATTAGTATTGGTTTTGAATGTCTAAAATCAATATGAGACTTCATTTTAGGCCATTGATTTCCCTAGATGTGCATGTGGAGAATGCTCAGTTGTTGCATGCTTATTTCTGTTGTGATGGGTGCAGAGGCAGCTAAATCCCACAGAAGGTCCCAGAGAGGACAGGGCATGCTCAGTTTAACTCACAAAATCAAGCCTCAGTTGGCATCTGGTGAAACAGCACTACAAGACCAATACCTAAGAGCCCAAACAGCAAAATGGTTATCTAGAGTAAGATTAAATTATCTAAACACAGATGACTCAAGCCATTGTAGGTGCCCTAGGAAATTTCACCTGGTCTCCAGCTGCCACTTCCCTACCACCAGATGTATGAAATGATATTATGTACTTACCTTATTAACCTGAAAGAATGAAGACACTAAATTCAAGATAAATTTTTAAGTTTAACTACTTGGAAAAAATTTTTGTCTTCCTTTGAGGAAATATGGTGTGTTTGGGCAGTCAGGACTCAGCCTAGATGATGAATGCCTCAGAATTTTTTTTGTCCTACCCCGTTTTGTGAGAGATTACTTTTTATGTTGTACATTTCCTACCTGGGACCTACATTTTTTTATTCTGCTGGTGATCATTTGTGCTAAAATGCATCCTACAAACATGGCTTGGTGTTTGCTGTATGTAACTACCTTCAGAGCTCATCTTTGAGTTTCATGATGCTTTTCTTTGCTATTCAAGGCAGTGAAAATCATAGGTCTGGCAGCAAGGGCTCACATGGCTCAGGTGTGGCTGTCAGCACACCATGGCCTGCCTACCCACCTGGCAGCTGCTGCCACAGCCTGCCTGAAATGCATTCTATGCTTGATTGAGTTCATGCCATCCTTATGAGGTTGGGAGCTGTCTCCTGCTCTGTTTCTTCTGAAAGTCCTTCTAGATCCTCTCCAGTTGTTTCATGTACTCTGGCAGTCACGCTCCATTGCTACCTGTCACGCACAGAGATATCCTAGATCTGGGGGCTCAGCTGCATCAGCAACCAAAGCAGATGGCTCCAAATGCACACCTTTGCTTGCCCTCTGTGGCAGTCCATCCCTCTGAACTGCTGTGAAAGGGCTCTCTTGGCCAAAGTGGCTGGCTGGAGAGCAACTTAAAAGGCTGGCTCCCATCCTGAACTAAACAAGCAGTTGAACTGCCCTCAAAAGAAAACTCAGAAACTTCTCTGTTGAGGGATATTTGTTTCCAAAGTTCATTATTATTAAGGTTCCCCTTTGCCACTTTTAGAGGGCTTGAAATATCTTAAAGAGAACTCTTGACTTGATAATTACTTTTGCTGTAGAAATATTAGAGTGAACTATCTTTAAAGCACTTTAAAAGCAAACAGTGCAGTTACTAAAACAACATAAAAAGCCCACAGAAAGCAGTGAATATAAAAAAAAAAAAAACCCACACTAACTTTATCTACTAGTTAATTTGCCTTAGGTGGCATCATTTCAGCATCTGGCTGAGTGCTGACATACAGTGCCAAAACAATCAAGGAAAGGATTTAGAAGGTAGGACAATTTATTAGAATCCTATTAAAGGCAAAGGCTTCAAAGCTGTATTTTTCTGAGCAATCTATCTGAAAAAGCCAGTTTTCTTGTTCGCAGATTCTCTGCAAACAGCTCAGAGATTTTACCAGTTCATTTTTTTGACTGGAGCTGAGCACAATCTTTACAAGCATACCTGAGCTGCAGCTGCTGAGTTCTTAGATAAATGAATGAATCAGTCTGCATGCTAGTAAAGAAAGTGTTTCATCAAGAAACATTTCCTCTTCAGTGCTACCTGGATAACTTCCATTCTTAAATCTTTGTAAGCCTTTGGTGACTATATCAAGGTCCACATATATTCTATCTAACATAAGGCACTTACCTTTGTTGACAGAGTTAGAACATGGTGTTGTGGTTTAACCCCAGCCAGCAACTAAGCACCACACAGCTGCTTGCTCGCTCACTCCCCTCCCTGAGTGCAATGGGGAAGAGAATCGGGGGGGGGGGGGGGGGGAGAAAAAAAAAAAAACGGTAAAACTCATGCGTTGAGATAAAGACAGTTGAATAGGACAGAAAAGGAAGGGAAAATAATAAGACAATATACGAAACAAGTGATGCCCAATACAATTGCTTACTGACCAATGGCCAGCCAGTCCTCAAGGCACAGCATCCCCCAGCTAACTCCTCCCATTTTATATACTGGGCATGACATCATATGGTATGGAATACCCCTTTGGCTCATTTGGGCCAGCTGTCCTGGCTGTGTCACCTCCGAACTTCTTGTGCACTCCTAGCCTCTGCTGGCAGGGCAGTATGAGAAGCTGAAAAGTCCTTGACTTGGTATAAACACTGCTTAGCAACAACTAAAACATCAATGTGTTATCAACATTCTTCTCATCCTAAATCCAAAACACAACACTATACCAGCTACTAGGAGGAAAACTGACTTTATTCCAGCCAAAACCAGGAGACATGGTCATCCAAGGACCCCTCTGCAGTCAATAGAGATAAGCAGGAGCATCTAGAAGGGGACTCAGACCACCTGGGAGCAAGTACCTGGTGCTCTTTATTAATTGAAAAGGGCAGCTAAGCTGGTTGTTTGGAATCCCTTCATAGTTAAAGGGAGAAAAATAGGTGCTACTAGAGCAGGGTTCATCTGCTGTACTTTAAATGTCTACCTTACGATGAAATGCAGCACACTTCTATAGGTGACTTTTTCTCCTTGTTGTCTCCAGAGGGAGTCTGGGGGACTAGCCCAGTGTGAATCTCTGCACTGTGGCTGTCCAAAGAGAGGTGAAATTAATTTCACTTCCTGTAATATGTGAGCTTTCTGCTGGCTTCTTCCAGGAGGCTCGAGAGCTCCTCATTAGCAGGACATAAGCTATTTGCTCTTGGGAATTTGAGCATTGTAATTGACACAAAGTATTGGTTTCTCCTTCATTGCTCCATGATAAATGCACACCTACAGCAAACTTGAGGTTTGATTAAACAAAATTATGTGATCCTCCAAAGAAAGGAGGATTTGCTCATATGAGTGAGTGTCTGCATACAGCAGAACTGAAGAATTTCAAGTTGGTACTTCTTTTTACACTTTTTTACACTTCTGAACTTTAAGCGATTTTATGCATTTAATTACAAACCAAAATATCCATACTATTTCTTTGACCAATTATAAGTAACCAAAATAGCTTGATCTGTGCATGCATAAGAAATCATATATTTATAAAAAAGATAAATCCATTGAGAAAGTCATATCCATGCAACAGACAAAGAAACCAGCTTCACTAAATTCATTATTTTGTATCAAGCTATTTGTTTGGCTGCAGTTTTACCTTATACAGCTTCTTTCTTTGTTTCACATAACTACTTTAATCCTTTCTGGATGCATTCCAAGTTTTAACTTCTTTTCCTGCTTTTGTAGCTGATTTCACATGACGGTTTTTCATTGTAACTGTGTCAAGAAAAAAATCTTCAGCTGTTTAATTTATCTTGGCTTTGTTTCAAAATAATCGTGCCTTCTTATTAATTAGCTGATTATCTTTTACATTCATTTGTGGCTTTCATATCTCCAAATCCCTGTATATTCCTTAAGATCACACTCCTTACTTTTTTCTCTGATTACTTTTCCAACACCCTGATTGATTACATGAATTCACATTCCCTGTAGTACTGGACTCTCATGTGAAGCTGTTAATTAGAGTTCCTGCACATCTTTTTTCAAGTAGGAATTGTAGTTTTTATTTTTGAAGGTATATTATTTGTATTCTTCAGCCTGGCTAATTCTGAAACCTTTTTTCCTTCATCTTGGAAAATAGGCTGTACTTAAGGTTAAATGATTAGTGTTTGCCAAATACTCCAGGCTGCAAGCCCAGGGTAGTCCTTAACATTAACGGCAGAGAAGGTACAAATATTTAAGATGCTAAGTCTTGCAATCAACAGGTTTGCATCCAAGACACTTTCGTGTTCTGGGTATTTTTTTGTAAGTGTCAATTATCGGTTATTTTAGATGAAAATCATATGTTATTTCCAGGACCTTGATAACTATACATGATAACTATTTATAAGACATCATGAGTAGAAATTCTGGTAAAATTCTGTTTTGGCAGCTGGATCCTGGCACAGCTCCACGGTAGATCAAGTATCTGCAGATTTTCTGTTGCCAAATTTCGCTCACTCCCAAATTTGTCTTAATCTTTGTTTGCTTTGTATATTGAAGAGGAGGGGGGAGCTAGGGGACACGTATCATGGCCTCGAAGATCATGTTAGAAATCAGGAAAAGGCATGGAAGTGTTTTTTTAATGAGCCCATCCATCACTGCAAAACTACCCTTCCACATTCTTTGATTTCTTTTGATTTAGCAAATATTGTCTTATGTTCTATGGGACTTTTTTCTGCTGAATCTTCTTTTGATAGTGTCCTCACTCACCTTGCTTTTGTCCTTTATCCTCAGGAACTGCAATTCCTTTCAAGCATTTTACAAAAGAGAGGAGTGTAATGTTTCCACTCTTTCCTTCTTTTATTTGCTTGGAAAATGGCCATCCATCCCTATAGCTGCAAGGTCTGTTATTCTATGATTTCAGGGTTCATCCCGACACTCTCTTGTTGCCAATCCCAGTAAAACAAATGTGAAAACGAAGTTCTTAATGGCTGGCTAGAAATTTACATGAGCCGACTTGGGACAGCCCTGCTTCACTGAGCAACCAAGAGCTCCAATTATTTATGCTCTCCTTTACCAAAAGAACCCAAAACAACCAAACCAAGGATCCAGAACTAACCAAACGCTGAAGCTACAGCTTCTCCCTCCATACTGACCTGTCAGGTAAAGACTTATTTGTTAAATGCAACACCATTTCTGTGCAGAGAAGGAAACTGCTGTGATGCATGTCATCTCTATCAGCTAGAAGGGTACTTCAGCTGCTGGGGAATTTACTTTGGCATGAAATCAGATCCAGCCCATCTTATGAGCAAGAACATGTACACATTCTTACATGCATCTCCATGCCCTCAATAGACTGGCATCCTTCTACCTGTATATATGTATTCCTATGCATCCTTAAGGAAAACAACAGCTTCTGTGTCTTCGTGTGTGTGAAAATTGACATGGTTTCAATAGTTGTTTTAATTCTATCAAGTAATTAGGTGGTCTTGCTCTTCATTTTAGAGTTTTGACATTAAAAATATGGGAAACTGCAATGCAGCGTTTCTAATCTTTAATATGATGGGCTCCATGAAGCCAAACTGCTCTACTTGATGGTTGAATTTAAGCCCCAGTTCTGCAAAGATCTTAACTGTTTGCTTATCTCTGAATACATGACTAGTCCCACTGATGTCAGTGCAATAAAATTTGAACATGACAAAGGGTCCTTCTATGGTATGTATTATTATAATATAAAAATACAAAGCTAGAAAGCAAAGTCTATCTTCTCTAACATATAACATTTCTATGGGTGTATTTTGTTTCATTTGATGTTACATTTAATTACTCATCAACCCTGCTTTTTACGAAGTTTCCTGTTCTTTTTAAAATGAATGTTTAATATCAAAGCAAAGCAGAAGTCATTTTACAATTTAAAGTGCAACTAAATTACCCAATTATTGACAACCAATAATCTTTCTTTAGGGTGCAGTGGATTAAAATAGGTCATACATGTAGTAAAATGAGAACACCAGAGCAGAAACATAAACTCCAAAATATTTTCTCTCGTTGTGCAATACACGATTATAAAAGGGGTAGCATTGTTTCATTGTGACACGTGGCTATGCAGTGTAGGCAATCATTCATTGCAACAGGTACCTTTGAGATGGATTATCTCTGGCCTTATAGCTATACTTAGCTATGGACCTAGGACTTACCTATACTTACAATGAAAAGTATAGCCAAGTCCTATACCCTCGGACACCTTCCCTGCTGCAGGCTCTTCTTCAGCACAGTAGCTTGAAATGCTGTTCTGCTCAGCATCATCCAAGTACAGATCAAGCTATTTTATCTGAGGCCTCCCATTGCTCCTGGCACAGGCTGGAAATAATGGCCATGTTTATTGCTGTGTTATTATTGCTCTAAGGTCAGGCTCCTGGCTCTTTCATCCGTTCTCCTGCACTCTCCCTTTCTTTCATTTTTTCATCTTGACCCAACACAGACTTGTGAACTACATTGCATTTGTTAGATCAAGAGGCTGCCTGTCATGCCTCAGAGCATTAAGTAGGGCAGTGGTCCTTAGGGTAAATGGAGCATGGTATGGAGAAATAAACATGATTCTCTTTAGCCAAGGCTGAATGTGCATGTTGTATGTGTTGAGCACATCTCTGACACTGATTTAACAGCTCTTTCTTCTTAATATGTATTACGTACACACTCCCCCTCTCCCACTGTCAAGGCACAAAAGTTGAAATCACACCATGCAAAAGTTCAAATTTACTTCATTCTGTCCCACTTAGGTCACACCTTTGGGCAGTGCTGCCAGGTGATTCTTTAAACTCTTTTTAAAGTAGCATTTTAACATTTATTTTCTCTACCTGGAAGCATCATGATGAGAAAGTTTTACTTTTTCAAGCTGCAACTACAATTCCCTAGTATTTTTAGGAATACTTAGCAATTTAAAAAGACCTATCAGATGGAGTCTGTCTTATCACAAGAAATGCTTTAGCACGCCCCACCCTGGTATAAACGTGATCATTTTCAAAGCAATCCAATGGATTTAGACATATGGTTTATGCTTAGGTCTGGCTTTGAAATTCCCAGTGGAAGCTGTAGGCAGTGGCAAAGCAATAGATGGTCCAGAAACAGGTCTCTCCAGGGACTGCTGTGCAATTGGGCAAGGATCAGCATCAGTGACATTGCCAGGCACTTGGAGGCTCTCCATGGTTTCTGATGGTCTTCTCTTTAGGAAGTCAGACTCTCTGTGTGGTCTTCTGCAAGGAAGCCAAGAATGGCGTTAATCTACAGAGCATAACCAGATTACAAAACCAAGTAAATCTCTCCATCTGCTCCAGCACATTAAGGAGAGAGGCTCATGAGCTCAAGCCAAGGCCACAGATCCTCAATTCCTCTGGTCACATCAGGATCTTTGTTTCACTGGACACTTTTTTAAATAAAAAGTTTTGAGGGTTATGAATTCAAAATGAAACAAGTACTATGCTTCCCACTGTGGTGTCAACCTGAGATCTTCAGAGTGGCCAAGACCATAAGTGTTGCCTCCTACTAACATCTTACAAAGCTGGCCTGACAATATCCTGCAGACAGTCAATGGACATGCTGTCTGCCTTGAGGCATGCTAATGTTTTGGACACGTTGAGATGTACAGACAGACGTCCTGTGTGTCTCGTGCCTAAGGCAGGATTAGCGGAGTTGATAATTGCCTGAACCTCAAGCCTTGCCCTGTAGGATGCCATTGGAACAGAGTATGGACATGCCACCTGTTTCAGCTCTGTCTTTCTAGATGGAACCTCTGTTACCTTCTGTTCTCTGGAGGGAAGAATGGTTTCTGCTGCTTTTTCCAGAGGGTGGGAAGGAACTGTTGTATTGCTGTTTGTGCCTTACTGAGAGCACTCGCTGCTCAAAGCAGGGCAATATCACCCAAGATGGCAACACAGGGAGAACCTCAGTTGTAATGAGTCCCAAGCACTCAAGATCAAAATGACCAAGATGTTGTCCTGAGGAGTAATAGCAGCCGTCTCCTCACTTTTTGGAGATCTCTGAGGAGGCTTCCTCCCTGTTGCAGCTGCTGTTTTCCTGATTTCCTCTTATGGTCCACCGCGGGATTCCCCAGCACCATTCGCTGGTGATGAGTTTGGCTGTATAAAGATACTGAGGCCGTTAAATATATTCCAGGCCATATTGTGACACTGCTAAACACATGAAACAAAAGATCAGTGAAGTTTTCAGCAATGAGTTGTGGCCTTGGGTGAGGATAGGGAAATTTCTCTATTTTTGTATTTCTGGTCTCCATTCCCACAGCAGCCCCCATGCAGGTAGTCCCCTGACACCACGCTCCGTCGCAGATGGTCAGGATTGGTACCTGTGTGAGGGAGACATGAACAGGTTCCCCACAGCCGTGTCCTGGGTTATTGTCACCCAGCAGCTTGCAGCCGGGTCCAGTTTCGAGCCCTGTCACTGCAATGGCGGAGCTGGACCCACTCAGCTGCTTCTGAAGGGAGCAGGCCCTGGCCCAAGTTACCTGCAAACCCTCAAAATCTCAGTCAAAAATAACCAAAATATCCTCAAATGCTGCCTGGAGGAGGAGAAGAAAGACAAGGGTGGGAAAAGTCCTCTTCCGACTGCAGCTGCTGCGGAGAGCAGTGCCGCGGGCGCTCCCTGGGCCGGGCGGGCAGGGGGACGGCTGCCTTGTGGCTGGAGCGCTCGTGGTGCCGGCAGCCTCAGCTTCCCCCGTCTGTCAAACAGCAGCTGGCCACGCTAGCGAGCTCAGAGGCCTGTCTGCTGAACCCGTACGGAAAATGAAGGGGAGCCATTTAAACAGCCTGGCTTCTCTAATTGCTTGAATTACGCCCTGCGCTCCCCGCCTGAGGCGGACATACAAGCGGGCAGGAACCTCGAAAAGCGCTTTTTCCTGGGTGGGCAGAAAGGAGGGTTGCGGCAGCGCTTCCTCCCCCGGCTAACGCTGTGCCGTGTCGCTTTGTTTCCCTTGCAGGGACCTGCCACATCGGCTGGGCCTATTACTGCACAGGCGGGGGTGCGGCGGCGGCCATGCTGGTGTGCACCTGGCTGGCCTGCTTCTCGGGCAAGAAGCAGAAGCAGTACCCCTACTGAGCCAGCCCTGGGGCGCCGCCACTGCCAGACGCCCGAGGGGCTTGCCGATCTCTTCTGGAAAACAACGACGAACAAGACATTTTTAAGTGCTTTCTGGAGTGGGAGTGGGAGTGGGGCGGGACGGCAGGTGGCCCCGGGGAGGGCAGGGAGGTGAACAGCAGCGCAAAGCCACCCGGCCGGGCCGGAGAGGGACAGGCTTTCTCACCTGAGCCCGCTGGTGGTCGGCTCCGCAAAAATATAAGCAAGGATGACTCTGCTTTGGCAAATGGTGAAATTCTGCGTGCAGCAATTAATTGAGAGGTTGGTGAGGGGATGGCAGTGCCAGGGACTGGGGTAGCGCCCGGCAGCCCCTTGGCATGGCACTCCCAAAAGCACACACGCGCGCACAGATGTTGACCATGGCACAAGGTGAGTAGAGAGGAAACCTTTTTTGGTGCGATTCTTCTTTCTTTTCTTTTTTTTTTTTACTTCTCTCTGATGGTTTAAAATTCAGTGTTGCAACACTTTTTAATCTATACATTAAACTTAATAAAAGGACCAATAAGCCACTTTATCAGTATTTTGTATATTCTCTACACACTTTTCTTCCCCAAACATTTAGCCACTGCTTATTCAGCCCTATATAACTTTTATTAAGCCTCTGTGTTTTCAGCATTATTACAAAAATGCAACATAATTACTTGGCATATGTAGCCTTTCCCTATAGTACTTTTATGAAGTGCAGTAAATGGACGTTTTTCTGTCCATTGGAAATTCCACTCACAGTACTGTAGAGTTCTGTTGGTTATGTACAACTAACAGGAAACTTCTTCCAGACATAGATTTCTGTTGCTGTTACATTTAGCTCATTGATGTCGTATTGTGCTGTACCATGTTTATTATTTCAATATTCATTTTTGTAAAAAAAAAATATATGTGCTATTTTATGTTTGTATTTGCAAAATCTCTGTAAATAAATTTTTCCTTGATCAATACTTGCAATGCATGGTCGTGTCAATAGATGAAAAAGTTCCTTTCCAGATCCCCATTGGAAAAAAACTCAGAAATAATCATGACTTTTATAACCATGCTGTATCCTTTTTCCTTGTAAAACACATACATTTAGGGTTCAGTTACATTGCCTGAGGATAGACATCTGTTGCCACTGGAGGCATTCTGGCATATCCCACATTTTTCCCTAATGCTGTCAGGTGTCCTGCAGGACTTCTGTGAGACCTTCCCCTTTTTGTCCTGGCTGCTGCTGTGGACTCAGCATTTCACACAGCATTGCATATCCCTGTTTAGGTGGTTGAAACAAGCCCTTACTTTCTTAATCGCATCACTACTGATCAAATATCTACCAGGTGATATTCCCTGCACAAGACACTGGCACTGTACACACAAAACTCAAAACCAATCTTTTATTTTCTTTAAGAAAAACAATGTGAACTTAGAGCATGGGAACTTGTAGGGCGGTTTCAATCATGATATTAAATGATGTTATTCCCTTTCAAATTTGTTTTTCTGCTTGTTTTCCCAATATGATATTTCTGTTGTGTATTTCTAAGTTACCTTCTATGTTCTAGCTGCAGTTCTGCTGGTTAATAACACTTGTAGTTGTTGCAGCTCTGAAAACGTGCAGTTGCTTTGTACATTATGCTGGGCAGCTTTTTGGAGGTATGTGGAAATAGCAATGTCAGCTTACAGTGATCAATCCTGATATCACTGAACTAAATTTTATTGAGTTTCGTTATAGGCTAAGCACTATTTATTCGCTTTGTGGTGCTGTGCAGTGAAAACAAAATTGTACTTTACCCCTCCCAGATTAGCCCATAATACCCTATCGCATCCGACTGCACTTCTGCTGAGAAGCACACCAACTGTGCTGTGGGGGCTTGCCTCCCTGCACACTTTTCCACTGGCACCAGCAGCAGTGGGACATGGAGCTCTTCCCTGCTGCTTCAGGGTTTCAGGGCTTGTCC
Organism: Harpia harpyja; assembly: GCF_026419915.1. Taxonomy (NCBI): domain Eukaryota; kingdom Metazoa; phylum Chordata; class Aves; order Accipitriformes; family Accipitridae; genus Harpia; species Harpia harpyja. Next base: position 34,759,573 of record NC_068943.1, read on the forward strand.
CTTCTCGTGAGCACTCGGGACCATACCCAAATCTGCTGCGGAAGGTCAGTGGCGTTCCATATACCCTCACAGTAAGTCCGAATATGCCTGTTAGGGTTGTGGATTGCTGCTTTATTGAAACCAAAGGAGATATAAACACAACTTTGGCTGTGGTTCCCCTGGCTCTGGTAAGATTTTTGGCAGGATCTCAACAGAAAAATGCTGCATTTGTACAGTATGCTACTGCGGAAACATGCCTTTCCTTCCACTGAAACTGCAGTTTGCTATACAAAGTTTCAGTGACTTGGCTATAAAAATATAAGTCTTATTCTAAATTTGGCCCTCTCTAGATTATATCCTGGACCATGCATCATTGACTTTTTTAGATCTTCCTGTGCTCAGGTTTGGGCTTGATTTATCATGACAAACTGGAACTATGCAGTTACTTCATGAAGAAAATTAGGGTTTTGTTACAATGCAATACAATTATAGCATGACTGACTTTCTCTGAATTTGTATACAATCTCCTTTTTTCAATTTAAGATTGAATAAAATGCCAATTTTTAATAATCAAGCCAATGATATATGCTGCACCTGCTTTATAGCTGTTTATCGTATAGCCTTCAGCTGCTGTGATATGACTAAACCAATCACAGCTTAACTAGGTTTGTCCATATTTGTGCATTTTGATTCTGATATCCATTTTGCACTAGAATACAAATACCATTTATTATCATGGTTACCAAGCCTCACAGCTACAAACTCTAATAACTTCGAACTGGGCAAAAGATTGCTTTCAATTTCACAGTATGAAATGTCAATGAAATATTTACAATATTTACTATGTTTAATTTTCCATTTATTTATTCTTCAAGATGAGGAGCTTGGCCTTGCATTTGTCAAAACGAAAGCCGTAAGCTTGCACAGGCTCTCAGGTCACTGAATTCTGTCCTTGCCATTGCTGGCAATCGTATCACATAATCCTGTTCATAAATTTATCAAGCTGTATTTTAAAACTATTTAAGCAGCTTTCCCCTGACAACTACATTGGGAAATTTATTCCGAAATCTCACTCTTTGGGTGATTAGACACTTCGTAAGTTCCAGACTACCCTGTGTTCTGGAGCTCACTGTCAACACAGATGTCAGAGGTCACAGTCCGCTTCCAACAAATAACTTTGGGAGCAGTAAGTTTCACCCATCACTCCTAACTATACAGGAGCTCAATAGAAACAAAACGTATGGTCACAGACTACTGTTCATTGTCAGAAGCTATCTTAGGACCACAGGATAATTCAGGTGGGAAGGGACCTCGGGAGGTCTGTAGTCCAGCCTCCTGCCCAAGGCAGGGTCAGTCATGAGGCCACAACAGGTTGCTTGGGGGTTTAGCTCATCTGGTCTTGAAAACTTCCAAGGATGGAGATGCACAACATCTCTGGGCAGCCTGTGCCACTGCCGCACTGTCCTCATGGGGAAACAGTTTTCCTTATAACTGATCTCTTGTTTCAACTAATGACTGCTGTCTCATCCTCCCACCAAGAATCACTGAGAAGAGCTCATCTCCATCTTCTGTCACCTCCGCATAGGAACTGGGTGGCTGCTGCTGGGTTATCGTTCCCCCACCCCAAGCCATCTTTTCACCAGGCTGAATAAACCCCTGTTTTGGGTTTGTGTGGTGGGTTTTTTTTGGTAGCGGGGGAGGGGGCCGCAGGGGTGGCTCCTGTGAGAAGCTGCTAGAAGCTTCCCTGGCTCCAAGTCGGACCCGCAGCTGGCCCAGGCCGAGCCCATCAGTGATGGTGGTAACACCTGTGGGAGAACAGATTTAAGAGGGGAAACCTGCAGGGAGTGGGGGATTGGGATGGGAGAGGAACCCTTCTGCAGGCAGTAAGGCCAGTGAGGAAGGAGGGGAGGAGGTGTGCTGGAGGAGGGGGTGTCCCCACAGCCCGTGGTGAGATGGAAGGCTGTCCCCCCCAGCCCATGGAGGGGAGCAGAGGCCCCCCAAGATGGCTGTGACTGTGTGGGAAAGCCCGTGCTGGGGCAGTCTGTGACTGAAGATCGGCCCGTGGGAAGGACCCATTCCAGGGAAGTTGGTGAGGAACTGCAGCCCGCGGGAAGGACCCATTCCAGGGAAGTTGGTGAGGAACTGCAGCCCGCGGGAAGGACCCATTCCAGGGAAGCTGGTGAAGGGCTGTCTCCCGCGGGAGGGGCCCCACAGCGGAACAGGGGCCGAGTGAGGAGGAGTCCTCCTCCCCCTGAGGAGGAAGGAGCAGCAGAGACCAGGTATGACAGACCGACCCCAACCCCCATCCCTGTTCCCCTGCGCCGCCAGCGGGAGGAGGTGGAGAGAACCGGGAGGGCTGGGGGGAAGGTGTTCTCAGGTTGGGTTTTGCTTCCTAATATCCTTGTTTTGATTGGATTGGTAGTAAGTTAGATTGATTTTGTTTCTTCCCCAAGTTGAGCCTGTCTTTTGCCCGTGACCATAAGTGGGGAGCGATCCCTCCCAGTCCTTGTCTCGACCCACGAGCCTGCCTTTATATTTTCTCCTCCGCATCCCACTGGGGCTGGGGAGGACAAGTGAGCGAGTGGCTGCGTGGTGCTTTGTTGCCGGCTGGGCTGAAACCATGGCAGCCCTGACCCCTGTCTTCCCTGCACAGGTTGAGCACTCCAGCCCCCAGGTCCTTTCCACAGAGCTGCTCCCTGGCCAGGCAGCCCCTGGCCTGTGTCACTGCAGGGGCTTCTTCCTTCACAGGTGCAGGACTTGGCGTTTGTCCTTATTGAATTTCATGAGGTTCCTGTTGTCCTGTTCCTCCAGCCTGTCTCAGTCCCTCTGAATGGCAGCCCTACTCTTCAGTATATTGACTGGTCCCCCCAACTTGGTGTCATCTGCAAACTTGAGAGCACACTCCTCCAGCTTTTCCAGGTCACTGAACAGGACAGGTTCCAGGATACACCTGCGATACCCCACACACTACAGGCATCCAGGTAGGGTCCGGCCAGGAGCCATGACCTCTGATCCTTGTCATCCAACCAGGCTTTTACCCATCTGGTTGCCTATCCATCCAGACTGTAAAGTCCCAACCCGGGTACAAAAAACTGTGGGAGCCTGTGTCAAAAGCCTTGCTAAAATCCATGCAAATGACAACCGCTGCTCTTCTCTCAATCACAAATGCAGTCACTTTACTGTGGAAGGCCACTGGGTAGGCCAGGCAGAGTTTGTTTTTGATAGATGCATGCTGACTGCTCCCAGTCAGTGAAATGAGGTCATAAGGGGCTACCAGTGGAAATAAGGTATTGGGATCCTGTTGCCTTTGTGTGCTTGACTTTCAGTTTGCATTGCTAAATACAGAAAAAAGTCATCAATAAATCTAGAAATATGAAGGGTAGGAAGAATATTGACCTCTGGAAGTTGGAAATTTACTTCATATATAAGTTTGAATGAGGCAGTTGGTGGTGGAAGAACTTGATGCAATACTTTATTTATTGTAAGTTTGGTCTTCAGGAATGACTTCAGGAGAACACATTTTGAGTAGGAAATTCTCCTACCCAAACTCCAGAGAGCTGGGGACTTTCTTTGCCTATGCAGCATAGTGTGCAGTGCCAAGGCTCTTGTCCTGAGCACTAACACAGTATTTACTGAAAGGGAAAATGCAAATTCTGTCATTCAAGCAGGGAGAAGCTTTTCTGCATATATATAAGGCATGTGAAGGCCCTGTCTGGAGTTTGAGAGGACATTATTCTCCTTCTATAAAAAAAAAAAAAAAAAAAAAAATTACTTTTCAAGACTTACATGTTAACAAATGACTCAAATTTTCACTACATGCTATAAAGTTTGCTCCCTCCCCAAAATATAAATACATGTCTATGGAAAAAAAAAAACAAACCACCACTTTACAAATGTTTTGAAATGAGAGTTAGATTAACTCCTGAGGTGGTTTAACCCCTCTATTTCCTTTTTCTTGACAGAAAATTCAGAAATCAGTTGCAACTGCAATTTATCTGTCATTCTAGAGTTTGAAATAGTCTATGAAAAATATCAAACTGAATGACAAGACAGATAATCTGTACATCAACATAAGCATTAATTCTACTCTACATACTTAACCTTTCAGAGAGACAATGGTGAAATTAGATATGTCTTTTTTTAGAAGTGACATTTTAGTGTAATCCCTTAAGCAGACAGGATTTTAAATATATGCTTTCAAGTAAGTATTAAGTGTGTTTATTATTATTATTCAAATAATGATGGATCAGAGAAAATGAGGAGAATTTTGAAACAGTTTCAAGTTCAGTTGTCTTAGTAGCAGGAAGGATGGTTATTAGGTTAAATAAAAATAGGTGGCCTTTTTTCATGTTCCTCACCAGGAAACAGAATATTCATTGAAATTTATATGGATATTTTAGCTGAGTAAAGACAGACTCTGACTGCTTTCATGGACAATTTTATGACCTTTTAGTCTGCTAAAAGTATCTAAGAATATCAGTATGTTAGGGATATTCTACGTTATGCTGAGCATATTAAATTAAGCCATCACAGGGGAAATGATAATCTGAAAGGAACATAAGGCACAACTTCATTATACATATCTACATCATCAGGGCCCAGCACATTGTTGCCTGCTTTCCTGGCTGCCTAAGAGCAAATGAACTATATGTTACTCTGCTTTAACCATCCTCCATCACACAGGGATATCTTGTGGCCTTCAAGTATCTCCTCAACAGGCACTGCGGACCATACCGAGCATCACTAGAAGTATGATCGTCTCCAAACATGCCTCAAGCATGATTGTCATGCCAGTGGTTATAGATCAGTTTGGCTTCTCAGAGTGAAAATGGTAAAGCAATGCTAGAGCACAGAAAAGCCACCTATCACCTGAAGTCTAAGCCAAATGCAAGTCTACGTTAGCAGGCAGAATGCTGCTAACTATCCATGGGGATGGGAGGAAAGTTTGCTGTCACCATGGAAAGCAGCTGTTAGCTCCTGTCTGCAGCAAGACTGAGCAGCCCCAAGAGTGGGCATGTGAGTCTGTAACTACTCAGGTAACTTTCCAGCTATTTTTCTTATAGGACATGCATGGAGGCCACTGCTTGAGTTCCCAAGAGAACACATTAAAGACAAAAGAGTGCTCCCATCTTGCTTGTCCCCCTCAGAGGCAGTCCCACCTGGGGCAGAGCAAAATGCTTGTGTACAGCTCCTGCAGCAGCCAGCTCCTGCAGCAGCCCTGGTGTGTGAGACCCCCGCACCAAGCCTCAGCTCCAGGACCAGATGATAAAGACAACAGCAGCAGCCAAGGTGTTCCATGTGTTCCATATGCTTCTGAAAACTGCATGCAGCCCTGCTCTGCATACATGAATGTCTTCATCCTCTTTTCATTCTCCAGGAGCTATAGGTAGCTTTGACCCTCTTCACACCAGACAGCAAAATCAGTATCTAAGTACACTTAATAAATAAAGGTTGTTGGGCTGTATAGACAGAGTCATGCTGCAAAGCCCTTTTGCTCCAGCTCACACCAAAGAACTGAGTGTTTCATCAAGTAATGGATGGCAGCTTCCTACACAGGGCTACTGATTGGGTTGTTTTCTACAAATTCCTGTGCCCCTCAGCCCAATAATTTTATCCTGTTCCCTGAATCTTTGCCAGATCTAACTGCTTTTTAAAACCTGGGGCTTTTGAAAGCATGGTAGGTGCTAAAGGGAAAGCAAGCAGTTCATGTGAATACTTTGTTTTCTGTTAAGGATTCCAGTCATTTCAGTGGGCTTGGACCAAACTCCATGACTCTGATCCAAAAACTATAGGAGCCAATGTCAAATAGTCCACTGGCTTAGCTCAGGCACAGATTCAATGGGCAAAATGCCATAACTATTCTATATATGGCTTTGTATTATGTTCCGGTAAACTGTCCATCTTTTTTTCCTATGGAAAAAATATGCACACACACATTTTATAAGCAAAAAAATCCCTATATCTTTCTTGGTTTTGTACTTATCTGAATGTTCCTTGTCATCTGAGAATTAACTAAAACAAGATGCTACAAATGCAAAAATCTATGTGGCACATAATTTGGGCAGTTAGTATTTATTTAGGAGTTATATCTTCAAAGATCAGAAATGTAAAAAAAAAAAAATGGTTTGGAATGATTTTGTAGACAAACAAGCTGCCAGATTTGGATAATAAAGCACCTTTTTTGCAAAGCAAGCCAGCTGTGCATCCTTATCTTGCCTGTTCCAGAGGAAGAAAATGAAAAGTGGATTAACTAACATAATGAACATTTCAAAGGATGTAAAGTAAAATCTGTTATATGATGTAAGGCTGCAGTTCTTAGCTGATATTACAAGGCTGGGTGAGTCCGAAGAGACTTTTGCTACTGCCAAATAGAAAGACAAAGAACAAAAAGTAGAAGCATAGCCATACACTGGGGGGTTTACTGAGGACCCCACTACAGGGTGGTAGTAGATGCTCCACACCTATGACTCACTGTGGCTCAGTAACTCTCCATATGAAGAATTTGGGTTATTCTCCTCTATGCTATACCTCCAAAAGTATCAGTAAGCTTTCTATTTGTATAGCACCTAGGACAAATATTTCCCAGTCTATCAGTAGGCCCCCTGGGTCCTATCCTAAAGTAAAGTAAATCCACTTCACAGCAAGAGTAAGGGTTAGTAAAGGACTTTATTTTACTGAATGGTAGTATCTTTTGGAAGAGAAATAGAGGAAGGAAATCTCAGTTAAAACACAAGCTATAATTAGGATAACACATTTGAAATGATGAAATACTTCTTGCCTTGAGCTCAGTGGCCATATTAAGAATTGCAGTGTGAGATATTTGTTTTCAAGTAGCTGTCAACGTATCATTGGTTTTCTACACTTCTGGGATTAATAGGTAATTATGGTGCATACAGGAATTAAAAAGATTGAGTGCATTACTACACCTACCTTTCTCTCTGGCTAAAATCAGAACTCCTTTTCACAAAAACTGTTTCACTCTGCTCCTGCGTGTTGAGTTCAGCAAGCCTGTGTGCCTTACAGCCACCTGAGGAAGTGCCTGATCCTTCCTCTTTTCAAAAGCCTGTTGTGAGCAGGATATCTGCTGCTGTTTTCCACATCACACTTCCCAGCCCTTTGCTACAACTTGCTGCTGGAGACCATGGCTGTCACTTCTGGAAGGTTTCAAGCTGTTTCTCACTAACTGATCAGAGTATCTCGTTTTGGGATAATCCATTACCGAAAGATGCCACAGTACACCGCAGCAAATTAAGTGTTTCATTTCCAAAGTTGTTGTTACATCCCACTGTCTTGCAGACCATTCAACAACATTAACGTAGTAGTAGTCATTGCTAATACCTTTTCTTTTTTTTTTTTTCAGGTCCTGGGGACAACAATACCAGGAGAAGTCACACCACAGGCAACAGACCCCTCTGTGGTAAGAGGGAAGAATTTAACTTTTTACAAGGCAGCAGCATGTAGACAATAAAGCCAGCCATGCCCAGATGTGCAGTGACATTTCAAAGAGGAAGCACATTAAATGTTTAGATCTTCAATGAAATATTAAGCAATCTGCATTTGTTGTCAATGTGTAGAAGTGGTATTCACCTCTCTCCAAAGAGAGTCCCAAACTACGGTTTTGTCATGTACTGGTGAGCAGTTTCACAGCTCCTCATTCTGTAGGTTGTTATGCCTGCGCATACTGTCAACATCAAGGAATGTGAATTATAGGGCAGCTTTCTGGGCCAGTCTGTCTCACAAGGGGAATCTGAAAGAGATGGTGTCAGATCACTGAGGCGTACCTTTTCAGGAGCTGATTTTGCGTGACCTGCGGCCTGTAGTGTAGCTGTGCTTAACTTGCAGCTATCAAACAAGCAATCAGAGAGACCTAACAGATGACTAGATAGAAACTGATGAAAAATGATAGGGGTCTGCAAATAAGATAAGCTGAAAACTTGTTTTTAAGCACTATTGATAACACACTTGAATTAAAATAATTGGTATTGAAATTCCCAATGCTGCATCAGAAGACTTATGTACATAAGCAGAAGATGGTTGCTGCTCAGTTTTCAGTAGCTTCTGTTCCAGGCAATGGAGCTGGTTTTGTCTCCAGCTTATCCAATATTAGCAAGATTGAGGTCTAATTAGATGTTTATTAAGCCTCGCACTTCTCCCTTCTTCCCTCCTCCCCTACTTCTACTCCTACAAGGTACTGATCTTCCTGGTGGAAGCCATCGTATTCACTGGTATAAATACTCTCCATATGCGGACATTTCAGGACTATATTTTTGAAATAGGCAAATGTTCTTCACAAAAGACTCAGCAGTCTAGTTCATATGCAGTTTCCTTTGGGAGCCACAGTAAAACTCCTGAACGCAGTACTCAGTGAATGGTATTTCACTGGCCTTCATAATTAGGAAACATTGCTGCCTGAGCCTCTTTCATACAGATGATTTCAACAGTCAAGAAGTAAATGTACTTAGCAGCAAAGCATGCTGTTCCTTTTTCATTGCCGCTAAGACAGCAGGACCATTCAGAGCTGCCTTCAGCACAATTATAAAATGTTCTCAGCTGCTTGGAGCCATTTCAGTCAATCTGAACATTTATTTCCTTTCATAGCAATGCAGAGTGAAGGCGCTGACAGTCCTTAAATGCATTGCTCAAGATGTACAGCAATTAACAACCCAGCTTCTGGGGCAGATGGTTTTAAGCTGTCCAGTGTTTTAGGTAGCACAGGTGTTGCTCCCTTGTGCTGATGCTTTAACCAGCTGCAACACTGTAGATGAGGAGAGATCTCAGGATCAATGGTAAATTAGAGATCTTTTTCTTCTTTACATCACAGGCTTGAAGAGAGGCCAAGTACCTGGCACCTGATGACTGTAGACCATTGAACCCTGGCACATATGAGATAAGCAAATAAAAAGAGGTGATTGAGAACTTTTCTGCACATCTTGGACAGTGCCAGCAGCTAAGCTGCTAAGGCAATAGGCTCGGACCCTGACTGCCACCCTAACTGTCCTGACTACCAGCTGATCTTCAGGACACAGCAAGAAGAGGTCATCCTCCAAATAAGGAGGTAACATTTTCCATATTAGCACTATTTTTTTCCAGTCTACTTACCTCTAGCTTTGCACCTGTTCAGTTGTCTGAATCCACACCAGTATCTACAGCCACCTATGTTTTCTTAATGGGTTAAAAAAGGAAAAAGAAACACATCTCTGTTGCTCAGTGTATTCCATGAAGTTAGGCTTATTTGCATAAAAAAGGCTCCCCCCAAAAATCAAGTGAGACTGACTAATGTCCTCAAGATCCTTTTAGCGCCTAAGAGGCATGCATTGTGGAAACTGTTTACTGTCTCCTGAGTAATGGAGTCTGTGATAAGCAATTTGTTTTGTAGGAAAATAATGTCACCTCGAGTAGCTGAAGGATATCGTAATGACTTTCCACATTGTCAGCATTCCATTGTATCTCTTGGCTTCTGAGTACACTGGTGTATCGAAAATTAATACAAGGGAAACAGAAAATTGCTGCAAACGTTAAACATGCTACCACATTTCAAGGATGTAGCTGTTGACTTTACCAATATTAAAACCAGAATCCAGTAGAAACCTACACTTTTTGCACAGAATATGAGAGCTGGCTTTAGGATGATGGTCCCCAAAACATTACTATTCCTTAGGTCTAAGGATGTTTCTTTTCTGGGACCTGACAGCATTTGGGGTTTCTTAAGAAGGCTTTGGATTACAGGCACAGCATGAGCTCCCTCTTGTGAGCCATGCCTAATGAAAAAAAGTCAAGGAATTCTCAACTGTCGTCTGATCTCAGTTCAGGACTAAACCTCCTAAAATCTCCATAACACTGGGAGACTCCATAGCTTGCTTTGATTTGTGGATCAACTGCCTGTGGAGAAGGGGCATCTAAAAATAGCTGAACATGATGAAGGGACACGCTGAGGAGCTTCAGCAATGGAGGAGCAACCTGAGGGAGGCAAGAAGAAAATTGGACTGCCTTCCGCAGTATTACTGCTGGTGACAAAGTACCCACTTATTCTTAGCATCCTACAGTTCAGCACAATGACAACATTTTCGTTCTCAATGTGAAAGGGCTGAACTTAAAGGGAAGCAACCAGATTTCTCATAAGAATATATCTTATACACTCAGGTATGCTAAATTAAAGGCACTAAATGAACAATACTGAGACATCTCTGAACAGTGACTCATGGCCTTGGGCATGTGCACTCTGAGAAGTGAGATAAACTAGTGTCGTGGTTTAACCCCAGCCAGCAACTAAACACCACGCAGCCGCTCACTCGCTCCCCCCCCACCCAGTGGGATAGGGTTGAAAATCGGGGAAAATAAGCAAAACCCGTGGGTTGAGATAAGAACGGTTTAATAGAACAGAAAAGAGGAAACTAATAATGATAATGATAACGATAACACTAATAAAATGACAACAGCAATAATAAAAGGATTGGAATGTACAAATGATGCGCAGTGCAATTGCTCACCACCCGCCAACTGACACCCAGCCAGTCCCCGAGCAGCGATTCCCCGCCACCCCTCCCCAGTTCCTATACTAGATGGGACGTCCCATGGTATGGAATACCCCGTTGGCCAGTTTGGGTCAGCTGCCCTGGCTGTGTCCTGTGCCAACTTCTTGTGCCCCTCCAGCTTTCTTGCTGGCTGGGCATGAGAAGCTGAAAAATCCTTGACTTTAGCCTAAACACTACTGAGCAACAACTGAAAACATCAGTGTTATCAACATTCTTCGCATGCTGAACTCAAAACATAGCACTGTACCAGCTACTAGGAAGACAGTTAACTCTATCCCAGCTGAAACCAGGACAACTAGCCTGGACAAAGTACCATTCAGATATGTATTTCTCATTTGGCACTGCAAGAGGACCAGAGCATGCAAATTGAAAGCGAGCACAGGCTGATACAACCCACAGCAGTATCAGGATCTACACGCCACTACAAGCATAGCCAGGGCAGCATGCACAAATGTGAGATCTTGCATGGCTGGAGCTAGAGAGGCAGGCTGATTTGGGGCTGGTTTTGTTCCCAGGGTAGCCAGAAGTGCCTAGTGGATGCTGTCCCCCACCTGGTGAGCACAATGCCAGCCTCTCTTGCCATGAGGAAAGCTTCACTACTGCGTGTGTCACCAGAGCCACCCAGCTCCTGCCCTGCTCCTTTCCAGCAGATAGGACTCTGGTGGGTTTTGTGCAGACAGGTGCTGGGGAGTGGTGTCCAGCTCGTGGCTTTCCTTCTGTCTCAGCCCAGGCAGTCCATGCTGAAAGCAGCTCTGCTGAAGCTCTAGAAATGCCCTATGCCATTAGACATAGAACAGAGGGTGTGCAGCAAGGCAACCTACTTTGCAGTCACTGCTGAGCAGCTCTTAGCATTGCTGCACTGTGGAACTGTGCAAAAGCCACCTCACGAGGAAGGCAAAGGAGCCTGCTGAATATATGTCTGTGTATGCATCTTCTAGAAAACCAGAAGTCATTAATTGAAGCTTGAGCATCCTTCCTGGTGCTTGCGTCAGCATATACAGCATTTTTCTGTTGGCACGTCTCAATGGACTTTGCAAAGGTGGTGAATGGCTCTCCCCATTTGAGAGACAGGGAAAATGAAGCAGACATTCATGTAGTGTTGCTGAGAGCTGCCTGTGCAAGCCAAAGGCAGAACCAGGCCTATGAGCCAGGTCTCTGTCTCAAACCATTGCCCTTCCCATGAAGCATCACTGCCTTCTGGTAGGGACTTCTTCACCTGCATCTTCCAGGTTTTATGAAGGTGCCTTAGCCAACAGCTTTCAAAGTTTTCCTTCAATAACAATGTTCCTCTGAGCAGGGAAATTTCCTTCCAGGTGACATCTGACTTGATAGCAGTTCTCTGCCTGGATGTGGTTGCTATGACGGCTGCTCCCAGTTCGGCAAATCCTCATCCTGCCAATCCTCCGCAAACGCAACTCTTGCATATCTTATATTCTCTGGGAAATCAAACTATGCTTCTGTTTTTAGTCTTTTAATCTTCTCATGTCTGTGTCTCCTTTTGTTTGGAATCAGTGATGTTAAAGCAGCCTTGTGCTGCCAATATTTTAACAACAGGTTTTCAGAAAAAATATCCCCACCTCAGTCTATGATAGATTTGGAGTACTGTATTGCTTGGGCTGCTGAGAAGAGAGACTGGGGAATCTACTTTTCTGGCTTGCCTTTGAAATAAAAACCCTTTCACATAAAAATCAGGAAGTCAACACTACTTGGCAAATAAATGCAGCTTAAGTGCTCTTAACTGGAAGTAGTTACAATAAACCTTCCTCCTAAAAAATCTGCTGGGTAATTTTCTGATTATGTGAACTGGGGTGCTGGATGGGCTGGGAAAGTGCATGCATGTGCAGGAGTGGGCGCTCAAAGGTGTTGAGAAAAGTCATTTTAGCAAATGTTATAGCCCACAGGGATATATATTCTTTCACTGTCCCCTGTTACCATTTTGAAGCACACAAACACACATAATACTCACATAGGCATTATCTCTCTGTTAAAATTCTTGTCAGATCTGGTCCTCACATCTCCACTTTGTTAAATGAATTAAACTCAGATTCCCATTGCCCCCTGAGTTATCTACACTGATTTGCATGTTAATAACTTTCCTTCCCTCAGTCAGTTTGTTCTACCCTCTTCTTGATTTGCTCTCCATAGTAATTTTGACTGAGTTCCATGCCCTCAATTCACAGCAAGGGGAGGAAACTGATGCCAGGTAGATGCAGGGGAGCAGGGAGTCCATCTTGGTGACTGTTTGCTTTCATTACCATTGATTGCCATTTCTCTGGGGAAAGCCATGCTGGGCAAAGCTGACTATCTCCTTGGAGGCTTTGGATGCCCGCCAGGGTGCAATGGACACTGCTCTGCTCATTTTCCCTTCACAGGTCTCTGGTTTTGGATATCTGACTCAGGTACCTTCCCTCCTCATTTATGTTTTGCTGATCCCTGAACTCCCATGGTTCCCCCAGTTCTGTAGCTCCCCTCCCCATTCTCAACAGAGGTTAGCTTTCAGGGTCGATCTCCGCCTATCTTTACTGAAGATGCCAGCTGAGTTAATGGCCAATAGTAGAAATAGCCATTCACCCACTTCTATCCCTTCCAGAAGCTGTAAAACAAAACTGGCCCCTCTGAACCAACAGCTTTGCCCTGCAAGCAACCAGAGTCAGCTGTGCAAAGATCATTCTGCCTAACTGCTGGCAACTTGGGTGGATGGTCTAAGTCTTGGAAAAAACAAAAGTCTCTCCCACGACTCTATCATTTTTGGACTCTGACTTCCTCGTATCACAGTGAGCAGAGCTCCTCACAGGAAGAAGCTTTCCAGTGCCAAGGAGAGGGCTGGCTGCCCACCACAGCTCCCAGCAAGTTCTGTGAGCAACACGCAGCTACTGGTCCACTGAGTCTGGTCCCTTGCATCTCTGCACACTGCTGCATTGGCTTGGGGCACGACTTCAGAGCGTGCATGTGTAGGGGGAAGCTGCTGCTGTTGTCATACAGTTTCAACTGAGTTTTCTCAACTGGTTGACTGCCAAAGACCATGAGGATTAATTTCCCACCTTTGAGTTTCTCTCCCCCTCAGGATCTTCCCATCTGCTGCATTTTGTCTTGCCCAGGTAAAGCTATGCTTGCCAGCCTCCCCCTTCCAAAAACACTGCAGTGTTTGTTTTGGTTCCTCCAGATTGTGCTGGCTCTGACTCGAATATGTACTGTGACTACTGACTCATGGTCCCGCTGGTCACCTCTATCTGATTCCAAAGTTTTCATTATCTTTTTCTCTTTGCAGCTCTGCACAGACACTTTTGCCTCATAATGCTTAGCAATCTGTTAATGTGGCCACTGTAGAGATCTGCTTTATTTAGTAACATTACTCACCAGTGCAGGATTTTTTTCAGTAAAGGAAGTCTAAAAAAAAGATCATCAGCTGTTCCTATGTTTTTTGTCTGCATAGACTGCAGAGAAAAACATTTTACTGAGGTTTCATAAGCAAGTGAATTGAACTACACGATTTTTTTTGTTTTGATTTTGCATACATTTTCCAGACTCTCAGATTAAAAAATATCTGACACATTCTGACACATTATTTGCTGAATGCTTTTAAATGAGCATAGGATTGTGTGCAGTGGAACTGAGAAGTTGAACACAGGACAGAGTGGAATTAGCTTTATCCTGAGGTCCCCTTGCAGGGTGTAAAAGAAAGTCAAGTCTTATTGTAGTTTTACAGCAAAGTAAACTGCATTGTCTTCATGTCTTCCTGGGAGTCCTTACACCTGTAAAAGGCTAAGGTAGCTGGTAGAACCTTAGCGGATCAGCTGTATCTGACCAGCTTATAATAGAGACACTTTGACAAGCCTCATGTTGTGGTTACAACCCAGTGACATCCCAGTTTAGGGCAAGCACAGCTCCAGCTCTCACTTCAAAGCCTCTTCGCTCCATTGGTGGGCAGCAGGGACCAAGCCTGCTGAGCCCAGCAGCTGGGCTGGATGGACTGACAACTTGCTCCATGTGCATAGCACCTGTGGGAAACCTTGCAGTCCCCTTATCTGTTTCCCACCAGAGGATCGAAGCCCTTTGAATAAAGCAAAAGCCCCAGATTAAAACTTGGAAGGTCACCAGCCCCCATTCTGCTCTCCCATTCCTCTTTTACCTTCAGGCTGGCCTTTTTGCATATGTTCATTGTTCAGCCCCTCTCTCCCAGCGCTGCATGCAGCTGGTGAGGCTTAGCAGCCACCTGGGCCAAACCTGAACCATGGCTTCCCCTGCCTGCTCCATAGCCCCTGCACCACATCCACATCCCGGTGCTGACTTTGCTCCCCCTGCGTGAGGCAGGATGGTCGCCACATACTCTTGCCCTCCTGCCCTCCTGACTCTCTCTGGCTACCCCTCAGGTACCTGCCTATCAACTGTACCTAAGCACAGATTGAACACGGCAGGCGCCAGAGCTTTTGGTAATTGCACCCCGAGGCTATGAAATTCTCTGACAGCAAATCACCCTGCCAAACGCAGACTGCAGCATTTCTCCCTGCTGAAGCATGTCAGGCAGCGCAATCGGCGTTTGTGCCCTTTGGATCCGACAGCACTGTGTCAACCCAGGAGGGGGAAAGCTGTTCTGTGAAGGTGTCTGCTGCCTTTTCAGCTGCCAGCAAATACAAGGATTGGGATTCACTGTTCCCTCCGTCCACTGTCAGCTCTCTCTTGGATCATGTTTTTGCTCAGAATGCACTGCAATTCAGGTGTCACTGGCAACTATTTCTCATGTCTGGTCTAGCCAGGTTTCAAACAGAGCAAAACTTTATTGCTGAATGTTATGGACTTGTTTATCTTCACGTGGGAGAAAAAGGGAGAGTAAGAGAGAGGTCCCTGGAGTTCTGGCTCCTGGTGACTGGCTCCCAAGTGAAGACAAGTCTCTGATCAACGCTCAGCTGATACGTTTAATTAACTCTGTTTCATCACTGTTGATCATGTTTCTTTGCCTCTGGGTCTGGTAGGGATCAGAGCCAACATACTATCTTTATGAAGAGTGAATGCTATGCCTGTAGCGTGACCCCGATTGCCAACAACGGATTTGTGGGTATTTTCCCAAATATTTTCTGTGTCCCTGGTTGAGGTGAGTGCTCCCAGGTCAGCAGAGTTTCATTGTCAGACTGGATCTCCCGGTATTTCTTCCCTGTCAGAAACGGTCTGGACAACCAGGAGGGAAAGATACTGGAAGAGGCCTGGTGAGGAGAAGGGAACAGAGAGGTGAGCTGAGGACCTGAAAAGAGCATGGGGATGTAGCTACAAACAGAGAGCTTTTGGTGTCTGCTCTGGGGATAGTGTCCACGGGACTGAAAAATGAAACCTCTTCAACAATGGCTGGAATAGGCACTGTCATTCTTTAGGGCTTTTTTAGGACACAGGCAATATTTCAGACAATGGCAGCATTGCCAAGGCCTCACAAAGAAACCAGAAGGACGTGACAAATGTTTGTCAAACATTTCCAATATACCAGCTAGACACTGGGCTGTGCCCTAAATATTTTCTCTGCATTTGTCAGGAAACACGTCTGTGTCCCCAGCTCCAACGTGCATTTGCTGAAGCTGTGTGAGGAGCATGTCGTTAAAAAACTCCTATGGACAATTCTTGTTATTTCTCCATTTTTTGTTTTCCTTTCTGCCCCTGGTCACCCAAGAAAGCAGCAACAGCTCCTTTTATGATCATGCCTGGGTTTGTGCTCAGAGAGGACCGCGTGCTCTCCACTGTGCTTTGAAGTAAGGTGAACCCAGGTTTGCGTGGCCATGACGGGACACATCCTGCAGGGCACCTGCAGATGCGGGTGGGATTCACCTCGAGGGCGGGCTGGTCTCCAGCCTTGGCAAGTCAGCAAGGGTCTTTCAGGGTTTGCTGCAGTGTCTGGGAGCTCATTCCCTTCCACATAGCTGTCTAAGCTGTGTCTTGACCCCATACTGGGCCCAGCAAGGACAGGCACACTCCTCCCTTTTCCCTGCTCCAGTGCATTTTTAACTACTCACACACCCCCTTCAAACAGGAGCCACGGCAGACGCTGACGGGGTGCCAGCCTAGACTGAGACAGCAGGACTCAGGTGCATGTGGCAGCAGCCCATGTTGGAAGACATATCTTTGTGAAAGGGGATTTCACAGCCAGTACAAAAAAGAGATAAGCCCTTGAGAAGACCCTGCACTCAATGAAATCCCAGGTACTAATATCTTGGTGTGTGTTCAGGCAGGCAGAGAAGATTTCTATTTTTCCACCTTAGTACAAGTCTACAATAAACACAGCCTTTTTAATGACTGAAAAACTTCAGAAGAAACTGTTGCCCGACAAGCTGTCCCACGTGGCCCCTGTGCAGCCACAGAGGTGTGCCATGGGAGCAGGAGGCTTGCTCACACTTTATTCCTGGGACCTCTTCCATAATCCTTTGAGAAAACATTCACTGAGAAAAGCGTCCCCCTTCATGCAAACTCTAATGTATTGCAGTAACAGTAATCTAATATGTAGATTTTATGGATCACTTATACAAATTACAGTGAAATCTCAGTCCTGACTGTGGTTTAAAATAGACACAGGAATAACAATACAGCAGTAGCAGCAATAAAAACAACAACAGCAATAATAATAATAATGAATTGATAAAAGAATATATCCATTAAGGTTCCTCCTCTCTGTAAGTACTTGATAATAAAAAGGTATTTTCAGCCTGAAAATTATTTAATATAATGTTGTCTTTATTCTTTATGGCTTCAGAAATATCAGGAAGGTTTACAGGGTCCTACAGTATTTTAAGACACAGAAAAATCACATTTGCTTCCGAGCCATCAGATTGCTCTTATATGAAAAGAGGTAGTTAGATTTGTGTTTTTCATTCTGTTGAAGATTCTGTACATTAACACATCATCCTGCAGGGGAAAACATCTCTTTTTAATAATGCAGTGTATTAGAAGTCTCTTAGGAGGAAATTCTTGGTACAGAAGTTTCACTGGAAATGTAAGCAACCTATGGAAGTACATATCCATATTGTGGTGACTATAGTTAGGACTCTCCTTTTTCTGGACAAGCTGAAGCTCCTGGAAAGTTATGCCTAACTGATCCATGCTCAAAACAAAGCATCAAATCTTGTTTTTTCAACTTCTTTAGCCAGTGCTGCTAAAAAGACTTTTACAAATGATTTAAAGTGCAAAGTGTTTTTCCTGTATGGCCTTTAAAACAGCAGCTGTCTGTCTGTCTTCTGCCTTTCCCCAGTGAAGCCTTTCCAAAAATTTTATTCAGTTTACAACAGGCCCATTTCTCCTCTGCTTTCTGACTGAGGCTCTTTTCTGAAAAGGCAGGCAAATCCTCACAGGACAAGTGGCAGCATTCTGCGAATAGTCACGAGCGAATGCCTTCCCAAATCCAAGCAACTAGATCTTTCAGAGGACTTGAAAAATGCAATGCCTCTGCCACTCCTCCCAACTGTTATCACCTTTTTCATGCTTATGGGCCCCGTGTGGCAGGAGGCACACAAGGATGGTTTCCTGCCTCCTCCCAAACAGAAATATTCCATAAATTTCTCTCAAAGATTACTCAATTTTTCCACTTCCCAAAAATGTTTTAGAATAATTCTTAACTGGAACTATAATAAGAATATAAAATACCATTTTTACCCAAAGATGTAAAAAATTGGAGATATCACTGACTGCATATGTACATTTCCTTTTCCTCTGGTTCTTTTGTAAAATTAGCTGGGTATTTATTAGCTCAGCAAAGATATCCTAGTGCTTTGAAATCACTCCTAAATGTTTTAAAGACCTTTCCTTTCCTCCCACTCAAAGAACTGACATGTTACATGTTTGAATTGTCACCAAGCAAAGATGTATGGGTTCATTAGGAAGAGCCAACAAGTACTTGGATGGGGGAGGTCAGGTTAAAAAGAGTGGATGTCTTCACTTAGAGGCAGGAGCCTGAACCTTGGCAATCCAATACTGGTGACAATGTAAACCTCTAGAACAAGGGTACATGTTAGGGGTGGAGACAGCCACAATAACGTGGATGCCACGGCATGTAGAGCAAACGTGTACTGGTAGTTGCTGATGGCATGTCTGCAGCTTCCCTACCTTTTGTTACTTGATGTGCTTTCCTATAGTTAAAGCACAATAGAGAGACCTGATTTAAGTATCAGACTTGATTAGTAACTCCTTTTCTCTGCAAAACTATTGTTAGCCACATGCACTAACTAATCTTTATTCTGGTTCAATGCTGCAGAAGAATGTAATCATTCCTAACTACAACTGCAGGTAGGTAAACTGAGGAAGCAATGCATAGTGATCAGCATTGGAGCCAGTTCTGGAAATTACAAGCTTTTGATTCAGTCAGATTCAGATGCCTCCTAGTAAGATTCATGTCACTTAATAGTAAGTGTCTGAGTTATAGATGTTTACCCCTTAGCTTATTTTCTTCGATGCAAGTGAAGAGAAATAGGGTTTTCAAGGGCTTGATCCTAATTTAGGTCCTTACCTTAGGCTGAGATTAAATGACCCCTGATCTATGCTCCTTGGGAATGCTTGTTTCTAAAAAAGACTGATGGTGTTTATCAGATTAACTCTGTACCTGGTCACAGCCCCTCCATCTGCACACATGAAAAAACCTAGGCCAGGCCATGTCCCCAGGTGCTGACATGTGGTTGCCCATACCCTTTGTCAGCAGGCTGCTTGGCATGGTTTTGGTTTGTGCCAGCCTGCAATCTCCCACACCTTGCCCAGGCATGGTTCTGGGACTAGACACGGGAGAGGCGATGTTGTCGCTGGGAGGACTGAAATGGTGATAAGAGAGGCTTAGTGAAGCAAAGAGTGTGTACCTGTATGGACATGGGCATACCAGGCCACTTGGACTTGCGGCCTATGTATACTTCTAGCCAGTTTCACTTATGGGCCTAGAACTGGCTTTTTATGTGCTTGGATTTCTTGAAGACACAGCTAAAATTGTAGCAGCCCTCCATCTGATTGGGTTGGATAAGCTGAAGTCTACTTCCCTGTGTCTGGGTCTTTCAGACCATGCCACATGCTTGTCCAAGAAAAATGGTGACCCATCATCTTTTCCTGAACTCCCCATCACCTGAGTGATGTGGAGCACAGATGCTGCCAGGTGGCATCCTGTGGCTGTGCTGTGTGTTTATGGCAGACAGACACAGCAGTGCAGTGGATCTGACCATTGCCCTCCCTTGGTCAGTCTCTAGCCCTAGATTTGACACGGCAACAATTTGATGCCTTCAGCAGATGGCATTAAATCCTTGAAACAGGCAAATGGGCACTGTCTGCCTCCATAAGTCTCATTTGTACTTGTCTCTCAAGAACAGCCATCAGCTTTAGTTCTGAAGGATGACACTCAATACACCTTACAAATACTGCAGTGCTGTTAATTTGGACGGCTCCGGCTGTTCCTGCTCTCTGAGTACGCTGGATCCTCTCAGGAGTCCTGGCCTTAGAAAATTCCCTGGGCAGTCTTTTCTAAGATGTGCAAAGAAGCATATTTGAATTTCTTACCTGTTACTTTCCTTGACCCCCTTGTCCTTACGTCGTGAGGCAGTAGCAATAGAAGCTCTGGCACTGTGTTATTCATTATATTATACCTCTTTTATCCAGTGCTGGGACACTATTTGGGGGTCAACAAGAGCTGCAAACCATGATCTGCTGCTGCCTTTTGCATTGCCAGTGAGGGACTGTGGGCCAAGTGCATGGCTTATGGCCTTCTATCCTTCATGATCAGCTCAACCAAATTCCCACATCTAAATCATTAACTGTAGTTCCTTGGATGACTTCTAGAATCAATTTTAAAATGTATGCAATGTCTACTACTTTCCAGTCCTCTGGAAAAGTGGCTGCTCCTTTTGTGACACAATCAGCAGCTCAGCTACTTCATGCGTGAGCATCTGTAGAAGGGGTCTAAGGGGTAAATCACCAGGACCTACTGGTGTAGGGCACGTTAAGTATTAAGTTTATTCCAGCACTTGTTCTTCTGTCATCTCCTTCTTTGGGAGCACCTCATCGTGGCTATCAGGGAGGAGAGGCAGGGAACCACTCACTGTTCTGGTGGTGAAAATTGAGGCAGACAACCATCCTGATTCTCATCAATCTCCTCCTTTTAATTAGTTGCTCCTTCATAGCCACTAGGCTTACGGATTCTACATGGGCTTCTTGCTTCACTTATACTTAATTTGTCTCCTATTGATGTTTACTCTTTGCTGTTACAAGGTGTTTGTCCTTTGAACACCACCTTGGATCTCACACTCTAATTTATGCTTCTGTTTGCTGGCTTTATTGGGATTAGATTCCTACATTTTCAAGGATTTTTATTGGGCTTGTGTTGCAGCTACAACCCTCATGTGGAAAGCACTTTGCATCCTCCAGGATGAAAAGTGCTGTGTAAAATGAAGTGTTGTATGTAAAGATTTCAATTAAATAATGTGCCTAAGGTTTGGTGTTACAAGAACATACTCCTCTGAAGATTTTAAAGTCTTTTTTCCTTGCTTTTGTTCCTGCATAATTGTGCATTCTTAATGGCAATAGGAGTCACTAGGGAACACAAATCTGGTATTCCCTTCTCAAGCTATATATACTTCTAACAGCTCCCATGATACAGCAAGAGATTTCTCATTCATTACTTTGCAGCGCATGATTTGCAGTGCCATGATGTAACTAATTAGCTGTTGACGTATTCAGAGTCCACATCTGCAGCTTTATTACCAGAATGAAAGCCACATGAATCTTCATTTTTCTGGTGGTTTTTGTTGTTTTTCTTCTAATCTAAGACCTTTGGACCTTCCAGATTTTCTTTTTTATCATATTTTCCACAGCTCTATGTGAGCAATTATTGCCTGATGTCTGGAAAGTTCAAATGTATACCACTTGCCATAGTATCCATTAGTCATCACTGTTGCTCTGTCACAAGTTTCTTGGTGCTAAATGACTATAGCCAAAGTAGATAGAAAACGTAACTGGAGAAATAGAACACACTGTAGTATTTGTTGGTTTCGTCTTTTTTGGAGATTACTCTGTCAGCAGTCGTGCCAAGTAAGGGCATTTTGTTCTTTTCTTCTTTTTTTTTTTTTTTTGGCTTACCAGTCCTGATGTTATAAAGGACTTAAACATTTACATTTCAGCTAGTTATGGTTGTTTTCAGTTGTTTTCAAGCTAGCGGACACAATGAACTGCTTGGCAGAAAGACTGTACAATAAGCTTATTTCAAATAAGTGTTTTACACTTGTATGTTTTTAGACAATAGTGCTCCTTGCTGTCTTATCTGTGCCAGAATACCACGTAAAAAGCTGTATCATGATGCATTCCTTGTTGCTTCTGTCCTCTGAGATTATTCCAGATATGAGGCTTGAGCTTATGCTAACTCAAGATAGAAGAAAAATGTGTGCCATCTTGAAGTTGATGGCAAAGTTCCTGTTGATGTCAAGAGGGCCAGGATTTCACCCAGAGAGATTTGGCATCGGCTTCACTGGGGAAGCGTCAACATGGACTGCTCTGATAACATTCTTATTTTGTCAATGCCAAAGCATCCACTCACTTTATGTCCAAACAGGAGAAAAACCCAGATGGTGTCAGATCACATTGCCATCCAGATCCATTTCAAAAGAGTTTTAGAGCCAAATCTGATCAATAAATTTAAAATGTTTGACTCTAAATTTTCTGTAACGCTCCAGTAGACAGTTCCTAGGATAGATGCCATAGTTAACAAGATATGCAGAACAATTATCCTCAGATGAAGCAACTGGCCAAGGGCTCAGTAGGATCCCTCTCTCCGGGTCTGGGTGTCAGTCATCACAAATAAGCAGAACAGGAGAGAATAGTGTCCATATCTGAGAAGGAAAGTCTTCCCCTCTTCCCTCCATCACCTTGCACAATTCAAGAGTGTATCCTATAAGTGTCTGGTTTTCTGAACAGGAGAAATTCTGCTCCTAAGGAAGCCAGGGCTTGCCCGAGCCTCTCCCTGGGCAGAAGGAGAAAGAAGAGCTTAGGGAAGTCACTGGCTGGCAATAAGTAGCTTTGCATCCTTCAGCTTCTTCTGACAAGGCCTAAAAGTGGACCCAGGTGATTTTAATCAGAAGCTAAAGGCTGAGAAATTCTAGGGCTGCAGGGACGCAGGTTTGGCTTTCTCCCACTGTCCTTGTTGTCTCTGGGCAAAAATGGATATTTACCTGAGTAGAAGGATAAGTCTGGAGAGCTTTTAGACAAGTGTTGGTTTTGCTTTGTTGCTTAATGAAACCTAAAAAGTAATTACAGTTAAATCAAAATTGATTGTATTTGAACATGGGATTCTAAAACATACAAATGAACAGCCTTTCTCTTAAAATCTGTAGTCCTTAATGAAAACCTAGCTGTATCTTTTTTCAATCTCATATAATTTTACAATAAAATAGAAGAAAATGCAGAGATCTTCCTGGAGCTTTATTTTAACTTGTATAACTGACCGTAACGAACTTCATGGACCAGATTCTGCTTTAACTGAATCTGAGGCAAATCCAAAGCAGTTCCATTTATTCTGATAGATTTCTTTAAAAGAAGACCAGATCCCAACCTTTCAGCATCAGTGTTTAAACTGTTTACAGTCAAAGCGAATTCAAATTCCACTTAAAGCTATTGTGTTAGTGGAAATTTTCCATATCTTTTATTGTCTGTGTGCAAAATAGATCACCGCGTTCCCAACAGTTAATAATTTTTGTTTTGTAAGTATCATCTGCACATAATTAAATACTTCAATCACTTTTTGAAAGTAAACCATAATATTTACTGTTAAGACTGGGTGTGCACTATGGGTGTTCATGTTTATATGTTAAATCTATTATAGCCATGTTGCTTTTAATACTCTTAGAACCATTCTCAGCATCTTTTTGTAGCATTCATGGCCAGGGGAGGCGGAGAATCCCCTATTGGCTAAAGAAACACATCTTCCATCCTTGGATCCTGGCCAAAGGCTACGTAGCCTTGTGATTAATATGTTAGCTGCACATTTAGAAGGCAGAAAATTCCCCTTCTCCTGAGCTCCTGTACTCTTGCTGACATTAATATTTTCCATCTCTTGCTGTTGATTATGGTTTTCCATTTTTCTGTAACAAAAACGTGACAAAAAAATGCACAGACATATCACCACATATTTAATACAGCCAAATTATTGCAAATAGAAAGATAGGTCTGACATTTTATCACATTATGGAAACACAGAAGCCCTGTTATACACAAGAGAGGCATTCCACTTACATCTTTGAAGTAAGATTTTCAGAAACAAGCAATGATTTTTCCATGTTTTATCTCTCAGGTTTTTGCTAATGAGCAAAAACTCTTTAAAATTCCCACTCCTGTAAAATCAAAAATTGGACACTAAAGGAGTGAGGGAACCAAAATCATGATTGCAGATATCTGGCCTGATTTCTTGTAGGCCTGCTTTTACCCTATTTTATTAGCAACATACACTCAGATCTGCAGCTGAGCATGTAATACCATGTAATTTTTACCAGTAGTCCCAGTTACCACTAGAGCCTAACCTGACCTTGCTTTACAACTATCTGCAGACACTCTATGGACAGAAGTGTGACCCACATAAACTTGTGCTCCATATCAATCATGCAGATACTCTTTTTTTTGTTTTTATCCTGAGGACTTAGGAAATGGTTATTACCTTGTGAAAAATTTACTGTCAAACTGTTCATGGCCTGCCAGGGCTCTCTTTTTGGTAGGGAGAAGGCTCAATATCTTTGGGACACTGGGTTATTTTAGAATAAGCTTGCTTACCGTTGTGTGTATTTCTTGCTTTGGTGAAATATAGAGTAACACTTACTATGGGTTAAAATCTCGGAAGAGACATTTTTCTATAATCGTGATTTTTCCATATTTTGGAAACAAGCTATCAGAAATATCCCTTTCTCATTTTTTAATTTTTGATCTCTTGGGGTTGGAGTCATATCACCTACCTTCAGGCGCACACCTACTTATCTGAGCTAGTTGTCTAGAGCCCCGTATGCTCTGTAAAGAGAAATGGCTACATCAAGACCATTATTCATCTGACCACCTGGCCACAGCACGTCTGTTCCTCTTTGACTATGAAGGGAACACTGAAGGACCAACACAAAGGTAGACATCTGCATTATACCTCTGCAATATAGTGAGATAGGTCTCACATGTGACCTTCTCTTCACTTGTACCCTTGTAGGTCTTTTGCACCCACAGTTTTTACTGGATAGCAATGCAGACATCAGTGGCCAACTCTGGCCTTGATTCTGGCTTCAATATTAAGTTTAACAGCTCAGGAACATCTGCACATGGACATCTGTGCTGTTAATGGGTATCAGACTCCCTGGCTCATCTTCAGCCCTACAAACTCACACTCTCCCAAGCAGTGTTGAGGCACATCTCGGGAAACAGCACAGACCAAGGATTGTTCCCAACAGGTGGAGTGGATGAGACCTTCTGGCTTGGGAGAGGAAGAGATTGTAGTGATATGAACACTAAGCCTTTCATCCCCTTTGTCCCCATGA
This sequence comes from Harpia harpyja, assembly GCF_026419915.1. Taxonomy (NCBI): domain Eukaryota; kingdom Metazoa; phylum Chordata; class Aves; order Accipitriformes; family Accipitridae; genus Harpia; species Harpia harpyja. The sequence goes on from NC_068943.1 coordinate 34,784,576, forward strand.
CCACGTCTTCCTGCCCTATTGTTTTGGGTTTGTGTGGTGGGTTTTTTTGGTAGCGGGGGAGGGGGCCGTAGGGGTGGCTCCTGTGAGAAGCTGCTAGAAGCTTCCCTGGCTCCAAGTCGGACCCGCAGCTGGCCCAGGCCGAGCCCATCAGTGATGGTGGTAACACCTGTGGGAGAACAGATTTAAGAGGGGAAACCTGCAGGGAGTGGGGGATTGGGATGGGAGAGGAACCCTTCTGCAGGCAGTAAGGCCAGTGAGGAAGGAGGGGAGGAGGTGTGCTGGAGGAGGGGGTGTCCCTGCAGCCTGTGGTGAGATGGAAGGCTGTCCCCCCCAGCCCATGGAGGGGAGCAGAGGCCCCCCAAGATGGCTGTGACTGTGTGGGAAAGCCCGTGCTGGGGCAGTCTGTGACTGAAGATCGGCCCGTGGGAAGGACCCATTCCAGGGAGGTTTTGTGAGGAACTGCAGCTTGCAGGAAGGACCCATTCCAGGGAAGTTTGTGAGGAACTGCAGCCTGTGGGAAAGACCCATTCCAGGGAAGTTTGTGAGGAACTGCAGCCTGTGGGAAAGACCCATTCCAGGGAAGTTTGTGAGGAACTGCAGCCTGCGGGAAGGACCCCACGGCGGAGCAGGGGCCGAGTGAGGAGGAGTCCTCCTCCCCCTGAGGAGGAAGGAGCAGCAGAGACCAGGTATGGCGGACCGACCCCAACCCCCATCCCTGTTCCCCTGCGCTGCCGGCGGGAGGAGGCGGAGAGAACCGGGAGGGCTGGGGGGAAGATGTTCTCAGGTTGGGTTTTGCTTCCTAATATCCTTGTTTTGATTGGATTGGCAGTAAGTTAGATTGATTTTGTTTCTTCCCCAAGTTGAGCCTGTCTTTTGCCCGTGACCATAAGTGGGGAGCGATCCCTCCCAGTCCTTGTCTCGACCCATGAGCCTGCCTTTATATTTTCTCCTCCGCATCCCACTGGGGCTGGGGCGGGGGGAGAGGAGTGAGCGAGTGGCTGCGTGGTGCTTTTTTGCTGGCTGGGCTGAAACCACGACACCTATTTTATTTGCTAGCATAGACGTAGCCCATGCACCTCATCCTGCAATTATAAATATAGTTGTTTGGTTCAACAGCAACTCTTTTCTAACACACTGTTTTATCCATTACGCTTCATCTGGCTAAATACTTCTTTTTGGAACTTGGCTTTTTGTTTTCATATGTAAAATATTTTGGATTAGGTATGTGTTTGCTGACATCACTGTAGGAGGTGGTAAACTGTTGACATTAAATATCAAGACAATTATTTTTGCTTATGGAACGCTGTCTAATGTCTGTTGCAGCAGAGCAGCAATATTCTTCTGTAGGAGTATGGTCACTTTTGAGAAGCACTCTAGTGGTTTATTTTTCAGTATGGCACCTGTCTCTTTTCTTCCATTGAGTTTACATAACATATGCACAAGAATGATTAGTCTATATTCTATGTTTTGAGGGAAGGCAAGTGATTGATTATTCTTTTTCTTACTTGTTTTTTACTTCTACCTTTCTGAAAATTTACTCATTCATAAAAGGGAGTTCTTTAGCATCTCACTTCTTATTGGTTGCCATTTATCCTTTTTTTTTCTGTCTGCTGATATAATTCAGGAATAGAAAAGCAAATTGAAAGACCATAACTAGGTTTGCTGTCTATCAGCATGTTAAAACCCTAGATCTGGACCACTATATAATTTTTTCAAAAATCTCAGAGCTCCTTCTGGGGCCTTGAAGGTGAACTGAAAGAGTCTGAAATCCTTGGAATGAATGACAGAGGGTCAGAGAAATACTGAGCTGAATCCAAATCCTTGTCAAACTATGTGGGTTTATGCTAGATCTGGGTCATATTAACAACGTTTGACAAGCTAGACATGCTCGGAATAGTTAATTTCCCAGCTATTTTAGTCCAAACCAGTTGCTGTCTTGGGTACAAGATCCAGTGTTAGTACTTCACATTTGATCCCTCAACTCCCATGAGGATAGTTTCAAGCTCTCAGTAATGTGTCTCAGTATGAAACCTGTGCTGTAATTGCAGGCTCTCATTTCTTGGTACACATCTTGACCTGCAGGATAGCTGGGTATCCTCCACATTTCTCTCTCTGACTGTTTGTTAGAGCAATTTAATAAAATGCTGCAAGCATTACCTGGATATACAATTTAAGTAGGTCAACTTCTCTGAAAAAGCTGCTGAGTTCTTTAGTGGTTGGAAGCAAAAATCACTATTCATGAGCCTTGCAGCATCACTCAAAGGCCTTGTTTAGATCAGACAGATCTATTGTGCCAGCTACTCTACAAAGACATAAAAACCACCTCTCCCAAAGACTTTGCAACCAGAATTTAGAGTCGGCAAAGTAAGGGAAGGAGCAAGGGAAAGGCAGGGAAAAAGCAAGAGTGAGCACCTTGAGACACCACTTAGTAGAATATTTTAGATGTATTGCCTTTATTCACTTTTTGTGATGTAATGTGTGAAGCCAAATTGTGCTGATAAAATCCACTTTTTGTAGAGTGCAGTACCTGGAAAACAGGCATTATTGTCTGTGATTTCTTGATCTAGGTGGGTACTGTTTTTTCCTGATGGTGGTTTATGACTCTCTACCCTTTAGGCATGGCAGCTAATCTCCTTACCAGCTGGGGCAGGGATCCAAAGCTCTTTCCTTCATGAGGAAAGGGCAGAGAGTAGGGGGAAATGCGTCAGTGGCTAATTTCTTTCTATGTCCCTGATGTGTTGGAGCAGGAAGATGATAGAGACCTATGGAAGGATATCCTTGTCCCTCCTAATGCTTCTGGACAGTCCATAAAGCCTAGATGCATGAAGTCTGCAAACTAATTTATGACCTACTCCTTAATAGTTAGTATTGTCTTCAGTTGACAACAATGAGGGATGGTGGTGATGACAGTGAATGTGAAACATTGCTTGAGTTGAGAACAATGCTTCTCAAAAGCAAATAGCCATATAAGTAGCTCATACATTAAAGAAGCTGTGAAAACTTAGAAACAATGCAGAGAATAGTGACAACAACTTTTGAAGAATAGAGAAATGCCTTATAATGAGAGATGCAAGGACATCCCTTTGCTCATTGCATACAACACCAAGAGGCAACATACATTCTAATATGACAAGAAAATATTCAAGTTATTATTATTTTTCTTAACCTGTCAGAGAAAAACATGATAAAAAATAATGTAAGGCTGTTAATGCCAATCAAATTCAAGTTAGGAGTAAAACATGAATTTTCAGCAGCAAAGATTATTAACTGCTAGAACAAACTAACATGGGAACATCTGCCTTTGACTTCATCAAGGGTGTTTTGGTCTAAAGCAAGCCTCAGTAAGACTGTGTGGTGGACTTCACATGGGAGGGGATGCAGGGAGACAATCTGTGCCTTATTCAGAAGGTTTAGCCACATTATCTACCAGGTTCCCTCCAACCTCACAGTCTAAGGCTCTGGTAAGGTTTTCTGCCACAGAGAAGAGTTGGGTTTGAGAGGAAGGAGTTCCAATCTGTACCAAAACTGTTCTCAAGTGCCCATGATATTCAGGGTGATGTTACGTACAACGTGCCCTCTTGATCCTCAGTGAGGCAAAGGGAGCAGGAAGGAATAGGATGGCAAGTTCTTTTGTGTGGGTGATAGCTGTGCTAAAGGATCAGGTATAATTTCACTGGTTTTATTCCTGATTTACAAGAGGGTGAGGACTTAAAGAATGTTTCCTTATGTGTATGAAAACTGTAATCTATACAGTAGATATTTTGGGGGGTATCAGATGTTTATAGGATACATCTGATCCCATTCTGAGTCACACCAGTCTAAGACTGGAGTACTGAGGAGTAATGCCAGACCTCTGCTTTGAAAAGCATGATTGTCTTTTTTCATTTTGAGTCCCAAGCCCATGCAAAGCAACAAGTACAAATCATGTGTGCTGCAGCCTGATTGCTGAACCAAAAAAAAACCCAAACCCCACCAAACCAGAATCATTGCCAAAAGCAATTTTCCAGTATATGTCTGATGCATTGTACAAAGGACCCTCTGCCAATAATACCCAGCATACAAGGAAAGTGATATAAATGTCTGATAACAGCTATAAAGATGAAGCACTATGCAATAAAGACCAGAACTGTGGTGAGCAAGGCAGCTGAGAACAGCCCCCACAGGAAACGAGAGAGGTCATCTCTTGTCATTCATGAAGTTACACTCTAAATCAGAGACAGAGGGTGGCAGAGGAGTCCAGTGCAAGGTGTTTGCAAGTGCACTGAGGGGGAGTATCTTAAAATTGTGTGAGATAAAATTGATAAAGAAGTGGTATTTTGAGGCAAAGGAAAGCATTTAGAGTTCCTGCAAACTCAGCAATTGAACTGAGTTGTGGCTGGTAAGGAGGGGATGAATATTGCCTTGATTTAAGAATTTCCTTAGTGTTTGTTTTCTTGCTGGTATTCCCTGAAGTAATGAAATTAAATAGTTCAGCTTGCATAGGAGATGAAAGTTGAATCATGTTCTTTCCCTCTGTGTAGAAGGATGCTCTCCACTAGGACTCATATAAATTTGAAGCCCTTACTGCCAAAGTTCTTCTTTTCAGAGCATCTCACATTCAGGTGATGAAGCCCTGCAGCACAACTGTGAGGCACAGGAGAAAATAGCATTACCCACATTTCTCTGACAATGGGTGAGACAGAGGAAAAGGCTTTATCATGGCCACAAGATCAGGAAAAAAAAAAGGGGGGGGGGGGGGATGGGACTGGGATATCAGAGCTCCCTCTTCTCAACCCTAGAAGAAAAGCTAATGAATGTATCCCAGAAGATCCTTCTATGGGTTGGGAGCAAAGCTGTACAATGAACTGTGGACAGTATTTTTAATGGTACACTATCAGGAAGGATGATCGGGGCTCTGCAGTGAACCATCTCAGGATCTGCTCAAAGGTGTCACTGGTGACCTGTATAATGGTCTATAAAACAGGACTGTGACATTTTGTAGATGAGCTGAGAAGGGCTGCAAAATTTTTGGAAGAGAAGATTAACATTCAAGCATTCAAAAAATCTTGACAGATGGGTTCAAAGAGATAAAATAAATAGAATGGATGGATTGCAATAAGGACAAGCTTCACTCAAGCAATAAAAGGGGCAAATCCTGGAACAGGAACAGTAGGCAGCTGTCCTTGCAGAAGAATCTGAGTCCTAGAGAAATGAGGCTGAATCTGAATCAACAACAGGTTGGCTACTACAAAAAAAACCAACCACAACCTTAGGAGCTCCAAAGTGGAGAGGGGCCTGGAAGGGAGATGGAAAGGAAGTACAACTGGAACTTAGTTTGTGTCCACACTTGAATTAAATTCAAAGTTATTCTTAGAGTAGAGAAACTATTTACATTTCTCAGGCAATGGGGCTGAAAACACAGCCAGTATCATGTTAAGGAAAGATTAGTTTACTTGGGCCTACTGTGGGTGAAGCATAGGAGAGCCTTGGATCTGCTGGTGAATGCAAGAGCAGCCCTCAGGACTGAGATACCCATCTGTGCCATATCCCACCCTGTCATGCTAGCCCCTGGTTTTAATTTTTTTTCCTGCTTAAAAGTATCTGTTTGTTTATTTTTCATTCCTGTAGGAAAAACATGGTTTCCCTGGAAGGACCTTCTCTGGAATTTAGTACTGAAGGAATTAGATTCAATACACTTTTAATGACTGTTTTGAATCTTTTTTGTATACCAAAACCCAACTCTACAGTAAGCCCCCCTATTGCAGAACGTGCATAGAACTGCACACATTTTAATGGACTGTCTTCTCTGACATCATGCCAGAACAGAGGAGACCTTTGAAACTTCATGTCAGAAGCTTCTTCCAAACTGTATGGAATCAGGATCTCAGTCTACAGGAGGCATAAGTTTCAGTAAGGCTTCAGCCTCTGGGCTGAGCCTCTGCTGTCTAAAGCATGAGAATTGTGTCCTCTCAAAGACTTCAGCTGAATCTGCTGCAGTGCAGTGTAATTAAAACCTTTGTTTGGGAGAGCGGTAGACTGATTTTTGCTACAGCTAGGAGCATGGTTCTATTCCAAAACCTACTGTAGATCCACTTGAAAACTTGTCTTGTATTGCCTGAGGTACTCGCATTCCTTGTGGTTATTTCTGACACATGTATGGTACAGTCATCAAAAATGTGAGAAGCATGTGGTAGAACTGGCAATACCTTGCTTTTCAAGACATTCACTGGACTTTCTGCCTGCAGCCAAATGAAGAAGAATATGCCATATTCGAATTACCATCAAGGAAATAAAGTGTTTTTTTAATGGCTTTTCTCTATGCTTAAAACAGGTTGCAGCCTAGAGTGATATAGGCAAGACACAGGGTCAAGTATTGATCGACAAGACATAAAAAGTAGGTTTGTTTTCCTCCATTTTAGCAGTGCTAAAACTTGAGCCAACCTGTTTGTGAGAATGTGATAGTGGCAGGAGGCCCAGTTCTCATATTCAGCTAAGCAAAGCAGACTTCTGCCCGTATCTTGAACACCACATATGTGAATTGTCTAAAACATACTTTAAGGGGAAACAATTCCCCAGCTTTCACGCCTCCTGGCTTCACTGGATGGAGAAAATTGCTGGAGTTGCCAACTCCAGTCTGGCAAAGTTAACCAACTTTGCATTGGAGTGAGAAAATCTGACAGCATGAATTTTCAAAAGCATGGGTGTATATATACGAAAGCCTAGGAGAAGTCCTTGTTTTCCAAAAATTAACTTCTGAGGCTTGTTTAGTGGTAATTCTTCTCAATAATATGCTGGATTCTGCCTTCAGGAACTTTTATTCATTGCTCTTAGTATTCATCCCAGGCTACTGAAGCATTTGTTAAATCAAATGAAGTCAGAATATTGGGATCTGAAAGAGCAGTACAGAGCTATCGGGTTTTCGCATTCTGTTGTATATGAGTGGCAAGTAATTTCCAAAATACCCTGAAGTCAAGAGGCAAATTTTAGTGGCACTGGATTGCCCTGCAGGTACTTTTATGTTTTGCTGACTACAGCACCCAAATCCTGGCTTAGCATGCAAAGGGAAGTTGATTGTAAAAAGTCAGATAGTTCTCTGAAAGAGACCAATTCCTTTTAGTCTTGTCCTGGTTTTGGCTGCGATAGAGTTAATTTTCTTTCTAGTAGCTGGTATAGTGTTGTGTTTTGGGTTCAGTATGAGAAGAATGTTGATAACACACTGATGTTTTCAGTTGTTGCTAAGTAATGGTTAGTGTAAAGTCAAGGATTTTTCAGCTTCTCACGCCCAGCCAGCAAGAAGGCTGGAGGGGCACAAGAACTTGGGAGGGGACACAGCCAGGACAGCTGACCCAAAGCGGCCAAAGGGATGTTCCATACCATTTGATTTCATGCCTAGTATATAAACTGGGGGGAGTTGGCCTGGAGGGGATCACTGCTCAGGAATTAACTGGGCATCGGTCGGCGAGTGGTGAACAATTGCATTGTGCATCGCTTGTTTTGTGTACTCTAATCCTTTTACTATTATTGTCATTTTATTATTGTTATTATTATCATTATCAGTTTCTTCCTTTATGTTCTGTTAAACTCTCAACCCATGAGTTTTACTTGTTTTCTCCTGATTCTCTCCCCCATCCCACTGGGTGGGGGGGAAGTGAGTGAGCGGCTGTGTGGTGCTTAGCTCCTGGCTGGGGTTAAACAATGACAAGTCTGTTCAAATTTATAGTCAGGAAGCTGAAGTTGATATCAAAGGGCTAGAAAAAAGAGCTCAGCCATTTCAAATTTGGGACCGAAAGCAGGCTTTGGCTATCTGGATGGATTGGTGACTGGAATATAGCATCTTAGAATCTGAAGAAAACATCTTGAAGGCAGCAGATGAAAATTACAGTGAAATAGCTGCATGCATGTGACCAAACTTGCTTGTTAGTTAATGCAACTTTGCACTTCTATAACAGCCAGTTTCAGAAATGCAGTAAGTGTGCCCTGCAAAAGCAGAGCTGTTATGTCATGTAATTAAGTGTAATACTTCTGCAGAGTTGGAAAGTTTTCTCAAAGAGACTCCCAGAATTCTGCAACGCAAATCATACCAGGTACAGTCTGACCCTGTTTGCTTCAATAGAAAAATGAGCATGGAATTTCTCTCAGGTTATTTGAATAGCACCGTCCAAAGATGTATTTGTAACACAGAGAAGATTCTTTCTGATAGTTGCTCTTTTTGATAACTGATTCATAATTTTATAAATGTGTACGTTTTACTAGCTGCTAAGATCATCATAAAATACGAAGTACTGTCTTGGCGACAGTTTCCTGCTTCCTTATTGTAAAGTAACATGTTTAGTATTCTCTAAGGCCTAGTCAGAAACTAGTGTTCTTGTACACAAAAATCTCTACACTAATGTTATGTGGAGAACACTATTATAATGAAAAACCTGAATTCTCCAATATTGGGGAAAAAACTTATATTTCTATGTCTCTCTCAGGATAAACTGCCCTTTATAACTTTCTGACTCTGCAAAGGAGCCCTGTACTGCCGGAGAGGTCTGAAGGGAACACAAGTTAATTAAGAGTCAGAGTCCAAGCCTGCAAGACTTTGGAAGTAAAGTTGTGCTTGACAAACACTTTAAGCCAGCATAGATGCATCCAGCCCAGAAAAGCAGCCTTTTGCGCTCACCAGCCCCTCGCTGCTCATTCCCAGCCCTGCAACAGCCAGGGTCTGAGGGAGGTGGGAGGACCTGCTCCAACTTAAAATTAACATGGCAAAAAGGAAAGGAAAAAAATTAGATTAATTTGGTACGAGGAGCTGCAGGAAGGGGAATAAGGGGCTTGGTAGGTGAGATGAGACTGCAGCTTTTAGTGACAGTGCCCTTGGAAAGTGTGTGTGGGCTCTTACTTCAGCTACTGACAATTTACATTGCCTGTCGGCTCTGTCTCTTTGGCAGTCATTTCTCTATGATTTTAATAATAGGGGAGATTCAACCTCTATAGAAGAAGCCATTTCCATTCTTCCTGAGAGAAATGCCTTTCCTTTATTTTTTCCTTTAGTATTTTTTTCCTGTAACTTATAAACTGTAAGTCAGACCAAGACAAGAAGCAGCACAGTAGCACTGAGCCCTAGTTTCTTTCTACTGTTGCACACAACCAGTATTGATTGCTAGGAACAATCTCTATTGCTTTGCTCATTTTTGAGATATTCCTCCCCATGCAGTTTTTATTTCATTTCCTGTGAGCATGTGTTGGCCAAGGTAAACTCACCCCACAGCATGGCAAACATGAACAAAATAAATGTACGAAGCTTATAGCTGCTTTTTTTTTTTTTTGAAGTTGGGTGCTATTCATCTTGCTGAAACAAATAAACAGAAACCCCTGCTTGGCAAAACACGTTTTCAAGCTGAAATATAGTTCTTATTTCTCTAATGTAAAATCTGCAAACGAGCCATCAGTGTTGTGGAGGAGAGTTTCTGTAATAACTAAGTAGACCTGCAGTGTTTTCACAGCTGACAAGAAGAACTAAAGTGAAGGAAATTCTGCCCCATTTCCTTTTTCTCTGTCACATGGGTGCCTTGGCTATTTCCTCATTGTTCATGAAGGTCTGCCTCCAGGTTGGCTTTTCCTCTGGAGTGCTCTGAGACCTTCTGTGCCCTGCGGACAGCCCCAGTGTGCTCCCAGTGCCTGGGTACAGGCACAGGGCTTGGGCACAGCCAGTCTTGACAGCAGTCTCAAAGACACCCTTATCAAATGTTCTGGTTTGTCCAATGCACTTTTGGGGTATGTGGGACTTTTCCACACAGACTGGGAAGAGGATTTCCCAGCTCAACTGACTCAGTGTTCATCTGAAGTTTGTCACATGGCCTTTTCTTCACCAATACTTCTCTGAAAACAGCTTTCCATCATAATGCACTATCTCACTTCTGCCTGTTCTTGGTGAGGAAAGGCTAACATCAGAACTACAAGCTGGTAATCCCAGGCAGATGCAGTTTGACTGTATTACTGGATGCAGCTCATCAGAAACTTTTCATTTTCCCTCTGGAGATAGTCCCCTGCTCCCCCACAGCACAGCAGGCTCAAAAGAAATCTTGAATTTATCAGCAAAACAACTAGCAACTTCCTCACAGCAAAAGAATCTATCTGCAAATGGGAATAGTTGAATTGAACCAGCTGCACGCCACCTGGAACATTTTAACTGCAGCAATTTGAAGCAGAGGAGAAAATTATCTTTTTTTAATCTCTCTTAAAATATCACAATAATAGTCCCACTAGCTGAATTCAGGGGTTTGTACCAGTGTTTCTCTGGAGGCCTTGGTTTTTTCCTGAGTTTTGTTGGTTTTGTTTTTGTTTTGTTTTGTTTTTTCCTGTAAGGCAACAGTGAACTCCAGTGTCCTCAGAGAAGAAACTGGGGTAGAGCGCCCTTTCTTGTCCACGTACTCTTGAACAACAGGTCTCTGGGGGAATCCAGCCAGCTCTGATTTGGACCATTGGGAGAGCAGTCATGGCGTGAATATAGTTTTCCGAGCTCATCTTGTTCCATGATCTTTTTAATTTACGTAGTCAAAATATGTTCTTTACCCCAAAGCAGAAAGCCCACTCCAGTCTCAGACTGCAGTTAGTTATACCTCGATTGGTTCAAACAGAAAAAGCAAAGACCGGCATTTCTCTTTGTAGCATGCTTCACTACCAAGTGGGATTTCCTTCATTATAGTCTTCCCATTGGTGACATTAGGATGTCTAGGAATCAAGAGACGTTGACATTGTGAATGTTCCCCTGGAGAGTTATGTGGCATTTTCTTTCCAAATTAGGATGCTTAGCAAGCCTGGGACAGAGAAACTAGAACTGCACCCATTGGTACTGCAGATGTTATAAATACAAATGGGTAGTCAAAGGTTGTTAATTTTTATGTGCATAAAATGCACACACAAGAGAAGAATATAAACTAACTATAAAACAGATGCATGGTTTTTCTAATGCTGTGCTCATAATATTATACTGAATACTGTCAAGTTCTCGTCTCCCCCCCCTTATTTGTTTATTTGCTTTCTAAATGTTTGTGTATAAATTCAGCTCTTATTAAAGCTATTGGTTGAAAGCACTGGCTGTAACAAGCTCTTGAAGAGGCTGGCTCTGCAAAAGCTTTCCTCTTGACATCTTTTGGAATGCATCTTTATTCACGTCTGAGATGTTCTTTCAGTTCCAATGGGACTGAATATACATCGTCCTTTAAAAACAAAACAAATAACAAATCCCTCCAGTTCTCTTGGGAATGAATTGGTATCTCATTTCTTTGTGGAAAGGGAGCATCAAAAAATTCTATGTCATTCTGACTATTGTGAATTTTCCACTAAAATTATTTTTCTAGAGATAATGCTGTTTCAGCAAAATAAATAATTTCCTGAGGAAGTCTGGCTTTCCTTGCTACACCCTTCTGCCTTCCTAATTTTCTTCTGAAAAAAAATACATCCCAGATATATTGGATTTAGTCAAAACTGATTTTACTCAAAAATAAAACACTGTCATCCACTGAAATGTTTTGATGTGAGAAGTTTGAGGTTAAAACACAGTGTAAATCTTCTTTTTTCACTGAGCTCTGTGTCTCATTTTAGTACATAGGGGTATCATAATCTGCCAGGTAGCCTCATCCAAGGTGTCCTGGTTTCAGCTGGGATAGAGTTAACTGTCTTCCTAGTAGCTGGTACAGTGCTATGTTTTGAGTTCAGAGCGAAGAATATTGATAACACTGATGTTTTCAGTTGTTGCTCAGTAGTGTTTAGGCTAAAGTCAAGGATTTTTCAGCTTCTCATGCCCAGCCAGTGAGAAAGCTGGAGGGGCACAAGAAGTTGGCACAGGACACAGCCAGGGCACCTGACCCAAAGTGGCAAACGGTGTATTCCATACCATGTGACGTCCCATTCAGTATAGGAACTGGGGAAGTGGGGGGCAGGGATTCGCCGCTCGGGGACTGGCTGGGTGTCGGTCGGCGGGTGGTGAGCAATTGCACTGTGCATCATTTGTACATTCCAATGCTTTCATTATTGCTGTTGTCATTTTATTAGTGTTATCATTATCATTATTAGTTTCTTCTTTTCTGTTCTATTAAACCGTTCTTATCTCAACCCACGGGTTTTGCTTCTTTTCCCGATTTTCTCCCCCATCCCACTGGGTGGGGGGGAGTGAGTGGGCGGCTGCGTGGTGTTTAGTTGCTGGCTGGGGTTAAACCACGACACAAGGGTAGAATGAGGATCGCAGGCATTGCAATTGTAATGTGTGCCATGGCTCCTTGGGCAGATGGACTTCAATGTCACCTTAATTTTAAATAAAACCTTTCAATTTGGGAACAGCAGAACCTTTCATTTCTATCTATCAAAAAAAATACTTTATAGAGTTTTCAGATCTTTTTTCAGAGCTTATTCTGCTCTTTCAGCTTTTTGACCTGATTTAAAAGGGAAGAAAGTGTCAGAACTGGTGGAAAAGGAATTCTGATTTTTGTTCAAGCTCAAGTTCAGTGTCTGCTGTGCAGTGCCATTGCTCACCAGCCTCACTGTCCTTATCCTAACAAAATTTGCACAGCCATTTTTGGGAGTTTTGCTGAAGAAGAGGCTGTAGGACTTTGACCATGTGAGAACAGATGAAAATGTAAGATAAAATCCCACTGATATGCTATGTTGGACTGCAGTTGTTTTATACATAAGGCAGGACACTCACGCAGGGAATGGAAAAAGTCTTGATATTTCCCATAGGTGGCTTTCTGAAAAACAGTCGTTAGCTGAAGTGTGAACTCTAGGGCTCAATAATATTCACCTCATCTTTTTGAGAAGAATAATTCTCTCTACTGTCAGAGTAAAGGAGGTCAAATCTGTGCCCTACAAACCTATGCTGTTGGATAGGCTGCAGAGATGTATTTTTTTCTTCCTATGTACCTATGGATGAAATTTCAGTAGCTGGCCCAGTGAGGTATTAGTTACCTGAACAGAACTCTGAGATTTCAAAATTAAAGGGCAAGAGGTCTGGTCTGATCTCTAATGCATAGATTAATTACACTGTGAAGACCACAACAGAAGAGCACAGCTGTTAAGTTATTTTGTTACTGAATGTAAGAGTGTAATAATGAGGCACGCTGTTACTTGTCATTTGTGTTATACAATATTTAGCGCCATACCCTACAATATTAAATTTTTACTTGGGCAAAGTATGTTTAATAATCTGGAGGTGAATAATACCTTTAACTCATTTAAAAGAGAATAAGATTTGCACAGTTCTTACCACCTCTGTCTTTATACCTGACTAAAGGCTTCAGGTGTTCTCTTTACTGCAAGGGATATGAATTAACATGGAAAAGAAAATCCAAATCTATGGTTTGTGTATCAGGAGAATCTACGACATTTTGCACATAGCCTGTCCTTAGTCATTTCTCATGTGAATTTCGGCAGAAATTTCTTCTGAACTGCACTAATAGGGTTTGACTGAGTTTGTCATGATTTGCCTTGCAGTATCACAGGCAAGTTTTGTTTCCTTGATCATATGTGGAATATTATAATAACATGAAAGGAACACAGTTTTGGAAAGCAGCACAGAGGAGGGGTCCAGCTGGTTTGCCAGTGCATGACAGTGTTCTGGGAATGGCTCTCAGCACTTTCTGTGACCATAAGCTTTTACATTTTCCTTAGGGTCCCTGTCATTATAAAGCTTAAGCATGTGAATTATTGTTTCCACAGATATCCATGCAGATCAGCCTGGTCACCCACATTAGCAGTTGTTGTATATTCAAAATGTCTATCTGGAAGTACCTATTTCTCTCCATTGACTATAGATAAGATAAATTGCCCAACCTTTAAGCTGCTAAAGCTGAGTGAGATAAACTTGACACTTAATTCAAAAGTGGGGGGTGTGGTGGGTTGATATAACCTAGAACAAAGAGTATAAAAACAGACCAAAGGGCTTCCTGGAGTTAATTCTTGTTTCAGGTTAAAAAAAACAAACCCCCCAAAAAACAAAAAACAAAAAACCAAAAAAACCCAAACCAAAACCACACAAAACAAAGAAAGAAAAACCCCAGGTAGGATTCAATCTAAAATGCCAGTAGTAAAGAACTGGTCACCACCCTTGATAAGTCATTCCATTCCTTAATTACTCACAGTTAGAAACTGTACCTCAGCTTCACCCTCCAGCCATTAGATGCTTGCCTGACAGGCATAATCAAAGGTTACATCCCCTAAGAGCCCATATAAACCCTGTCTGTATCACTGTTTGCCGCTTTTTCAATAGACTATGTAGACATAAGTCCCGGACCCTTCCTCTATGTCATGACCCAGACTGGACAGACCAGGGAGTCATGTTTAACTTGAAATTCCCTCGGGCTAAATTAAGGTGAAACGACACCAAACGATCAGTTAAAGTTTTATTCATGACAGAAGCAAACTGAACTGGGGGAGGCATGGTAGTAGGTGGCAGGGTTTCTCACAACAGGAATTGGCATAGGACTGCTGCTGTAAACCGTGTAACCCAGGGTAACCATATACATCAATTCAGGCAATAAGGAGATCCCTCCCGTTGAGTCACGAGGTTCAGAGCAGACTCCCTTGCTTTCTAGACTCCTCCTCAGAGAATGATCTAGGGGTGGCTGGATCCACTCTTAGTCTCAGACTTGGTCAGTGGTTTATGTCTTGAAATGGATGAGATGTAGGGATTGTGGAAAAGGAAAGGGAGAAGACAGAGAGAAAAAGGAAGAGAGAAAGATTTCACCAGTCCTGGGTCCAGTGTTGGTTCAGTCAGCCGAGGGGTCCAGGTCCAGTGGGCTTGCGCCACCTGGGGCTTCAGTTTGTGTCTTTTTATCATTCTTGCGCCTCCTTCGGGCAGGCTAATGAGCAGTTTGTGAGCCTTTGGGCTTGGGGTCATTTGTGGAGTAACTTCTCCTTCCCTGCAGACATGGCCATTGTTTGATCTTTGTATCAGAACAGGGAGCTGCCCACCCTCCAGCACGCCCTCCCCCTCCTGTTGCTGATGTCTGAGCTGATGGGCTTTTCACCTTGATTCCTTGCTGTGCAGGGTTTGTCTTTAAGCAGAACTTGCCCCACCACAATGTTTGAGACATTAACTCTTTCAGTCTCTCACACCCTACAAGTTAAAAGCAAAGCCATTCTTTAAATTCTGGGTGGAATTCATCTCATCTAATTCAAACTATCCATTAAGTCACCAGCTCATCCAAGCTCAACACTGAGACTTCAAAAGTGAACGGAAAATAGGTGTCATCATGGGTGAAGAGAATTGTCCTCGTAGGCTTTCTATCAGTCACTAGTGATAGAGCTACATGATGAGCTTAAACTACATGCCTAATTAAAGCTAGGTGAAAACAAATTTATATGGTATAACAAGACCACAAAATTATTCCCTAATGGATGACTTTACAGTTATGGGGTGATTTCTCAGTCCTTCTCTTTGGTATTAAGCAACTGAGAAAGAGGTTGCAGACTTTTAACAAATTAACACCCAAATGTGCCTGCAGGTTTAGATAAAGCCTGGGAAAATTCTGCTTCAGAAAATTATAAGCATCAAAATAATCTTAAAAAATAGCTTTATAATGCAAGTTTCTGCTCAGCCATAACCAGAGCATCTCCACTATGATACTGTGAAGTTAAATATTCCATTTCCACCTCTGGAGTTTTGTTTTATTTATTTATTGGATAATGCTGGGATGCTGATAACCAAGTTTATAGGTGGATATAAAATCTTTCTGCAGCAGTTAATTTTCTTTTAATGTTACAAATAATAATAATAAAAAAGGACAGACTACTTCATGAATCAGCAAGATTCTTCCCTCTCATTTCCATGAAAAAAAACCCAATTCAAATGATAACGTCATGCCAGCTAGACTTCCACTGGAAGGGGCATCTTTCATGATGAGATAAAAGTGTCATTTCAGTCACTGGCAAAGCTTTTGCTGTTGTCTCTACAAAAGAACCTCTTATCTTATCTCTGAACACAGCTGTATGCTTTATAAATGTATGCTGCAGCTGCCCAACTCTAGCTCCTATTGTAGAAGCCATTGGTAGAAAATTGATATGCAAATGTCTGTACAGTTTTTTGTCCTTGGGCTGAGTATGGCAGCTTATCAGGAATTTAGTGATATTAGAGATTACTTGCCAAGCAGTTCTTCATAATGTGAATGAGGGGAACTCACATGCCCTATCGCAGTTCTTGAATGTTCAGTGTAAGGCTTGTTTAAGCACAGTGATGTGGAAAAATTTGGGGTTAGAAGGAGCACAGAGATAAATATGAAGCCATAGCTTAAGGCTCCTATACAGAGATAAGATTGTCTTCCTGTGCTTACTAGCCAGTCCTGAAGTTATGCACTGAAGGACTGCATTAATTTTGTTTTCCCTTAGTTTTGGAGACTGATGTTGTTTGCCCTCTATGACCCCACTTCTTCAGAGTCTCTGTTGTCCAGGAGACAGTCCCTTGGAGATATGGCTTGCACTCCTTGTTTGTGGAAGTATGATGAATGCCACCTTTGCAAGAAAAGCCAAGCAGTCCATGCCTTTGCCCTGTCCCTTTCTTTGTTTCCTATTCCTCTCCTAGCATCTAAACACACCCCTGTTACCTCCATGCTGGACCCCAGCTTGTCCACAAAGACACAGCTTGTCCTCGGTTTCCCAGGTACGAAGGAACACCTATTCATAGAATTATAAATCACAGAATATCTCAAGTTGGGAGGGACCCATAAGGATCATCGAGCCCAACTCCCTGCTCCTCACAGGACTACCTAAAACTAAACCATAGGACTAAGAGCATTGTCCAGACACTCCTTGAACTCTGGCAGGCTTGGTGCTTCCCTGGGGAGTCTGTTCCAGGGAGTGACCACCCCCTCAGTGAAGAATCTTTTCCTAATGTCCAATCTGAACTTCCTCTGATGCAGCTTCATTCAATTTCCTCATGTTCTATCACGGGTCACCAGCGAGATCAGGACCTCCCCCTCCGCTGCCCCCCTTGAGGAAGTTGTAGACTGCGATGAGGTCCCCCCTCAGCCTTCTCTTCTCCAAGCGGAACAAACCAAGTGACTGCAGCCACTCCTCATAAGTCTTGCCCTCAAGACATTTCACCATCTTGGTGTCGTGGTTTAACCCCAGCCAGCAACTAAACACCACGCAGCCACTCACTCACTCCCCCCCACCCAGTGGGATGGGGGAGAAAATCGGGAAAAGAAGCAAAACCCGTGGGTTGAGATAAGAATGGTTTAACAGGACAGAAAAGAAGAAACTAATAATGATAATGATAACACTAATAAAATGACAACAGCAATAATGAAAGCATTGGAATGTACAAATGATGTGCAGTGCAATTGCTCACCACCCGCCGACTGACACCCAGCCAGTCCCCCGAGCGGTGATTCCCCGCCCCCCCTTCCCCGTTCCTATACTAGATGGGACGTCCCATGGTATGGAATACACCGTTTGCCACTTTGGGTCAGGTGCCCTGGCTGTGTCCTGTGCCAACTTCTTGTGCCCCTCCAGCTTTCTCGCTGGCTGGGCATGAGAAGCTGAAAAATCCTTGACTTTAGCCTAAACACTACTGAGCAACAACTGAAAACATCAGTGTTATCAATATTCTTCGCTCTGAACTCAAAACATAGCACTGTACCAGCTACTAGGAAGACAGTTAACTCTATCCCAGCTGAAACCAGGACACTTGGTCGTCCTGCTCTGGATACACTCTTAACAGTTTGATGTCCTTCTTATATTGAGGCGCACAAAACTGCACACAGTGCTCGAGGTGGGGCCGTACCAGCGCAGTGTAGGGTGGTACAATCACCTCTCTCGACAGGCTAGCTATGCTGTCCTTGATGCACCCCAGGACACAGTTGGCCCTTTTGGCTGCCAGGGCACACTGTTGACTCCTGTTCAGCTTGCCATCAACCCAAACCCCCAGATCTCTTTCCATGGGGCTGCTCTCCAGCCTCTCATCCCCTGGTTTGTATGTGTAACCAGGATTGCCCCATCCCAGGTGGAGAATCCGGCACTGGCTCTTGTTAAATTTCATGTGGTTGGTGACTGCCCAGGTCTCTAGTCTATCCAGATCTCTCTGTAAAGCCTCTCTACTCTTGAGGGAGTCCACAGCTCCTTCTAGTTTAGTATCGTCGGCAAACTTACTTAATGTACGTTTGATTCCTGTGTCCAGATAATTTATAAAAACATTAAAGAGCACTGGCCCTAAAATTGTGTAGCTTCTCTTCAGAAGAGAAAGTGATCCTCTCCCACTACTGTTTGTATCATTTTAAGTCCAAGGCATAACAGATCTCCTTGATAAACATACAACAATACCCAAACTTCAGTAGTGATTTGTAAGGAGATAGGAATTCCCATATGGAAAATACATCTTTCACGATCTGAATGGTACATAATCTTACCCTGAATATTCAGCTGGCTGCTGACCTAATTTGAATTGTATAACAGAGCTGTCTTTTAGGGAGATTCATCTCATTTCAGTTTAGTCATGGAAAAGTTGTGCATCTGATCTGTGGTAGTCACCTGGGTGTTTTTTCCATGTGATGTAGAGAAATAGGTATTTTCAGAGAGCTGGGCATCCCACTAACTCAAAGACACTTTTCAAGCATGGGATAAGTCTGCCTGCGCAGTGCTTATATGTTTGTTTGTTATGGAAGAACCTCAGTTACTTGTAGGGGATAGTGCTGAATATTTCCACACTGCCTAACTTTAAGTGCCTAACTATAAAGCCTAGAAGGCTAGACTCCAATTCTCTGAATGGTGGTGTACAATACCAGTCTCTTCTGAATTGCCCTCTGGAGAAACCCATCTCTCCCCCTTGATAATACAGAAAATTACTTATTTAGTTTTGTGTCTTAAGTGTCTCAGTTATATGGCAACCAGGACACTGTACCAGTTGTCAGACTGTATGGATGAAAACTTGTTTGGGTGGCAACTGAAGACACAAGTGCTGCCCAGAGTTTAGCTGTGTGTTTTGCTCTTTGACTTTACTCTGCCACAAGACAAGACTGGTTTCTCAGACATGCAGGAGAGCTCACTGTAGAGCCTCTGCTATGGGTAATTAAGTACAAGTGGGAAGGAATCCAGCCTGAGGGTAGCCTTCATGCTGCATTACAGGGCTAACAGTTTGAAAAATCTTGTAGTAACACCATGTGCCTAAATGGAACCTGGCAGCCAGAGATACTATGACTCCAGACTGCCATAGCGCTCAGTAAAAACCCCCAAACATGTCATTTTGAGCAGAAAGCCTTTTTGTAGGCAGGATAGTCTGAGAGGGAGCAGTTTTCGTGGAATGCATAAAGTGCTATTTCTTCCTGTCGAGAGTAAAACCTCCACCACTGAGTAACTCTTACATTTTTGTAAGGCAGAAAGATTCAGTGGTAACTTTGTCCTCCCACTCTCAAGATAGCATTGGGCAGTGAAGTCCTGCGATCTTCTGTTGGGGGCTCCAGGCTTGCAACCTCAGTTTGTGCATTGTTCCCTTGACATTACGTGTTACAATTCATATGTCTAAGGTGAACAGAAGAAGGCTTTAGTGTACTATCTAGTGATTGGATTCAAGTGGAGATAACAATAACTATGAAGACTGGTAGACTAGAGAGGCCTGAAGCGAGTCCCAGTATTTCAGACTGTTCAAGTGGTCATGTTTACTTGTTATTTCAGCTCACAATGTTAGGAGATGGAAATAGAAAACATGCTGTGAAGTACATCCTTTTTGCATGTGCATAACTTAGCACTTCTAAAGCAACCATTATATCTAAAGTAAGATCTTTTCAGGTTCCAAGTTCAGAAAGTAGCTATTTTTATAAGCGTCTGTGAGCTTCAAAAGCCATTAGAGAACAGCTGTATTGCAAGAAATGTAGAAAGCAAATTTCATACCTCGTTAATATTTTCCTGGTTTGGATTTTTTCCCACCCTGCAGAGGGACTCCTGATGTGTTTTGGACTTATTTCACTTTGCATAACCAATTAAATATTCACTGACATAAGGACATTTCCCTCAACCCATATGTGTGCTCCAACCTCCAGGTTCTAGAGACAGCTGCTTTCTAACCTAGTAAATATTACTTATTTCTCTATTTATAGAAAGTGGAACTGCTCCAGGTGGAGAGAATGAAATGAATATCAGAGATGAATGGCTGTTTCTGAAGAGGAACTATTTTACTGAATAATTTCTGCCTATCCTTACTCAGTTTCAAACTATACTCTCCAAGTTCTGTGTGTAGAAAAAATATCATCCAAAAAAGACATTTCTCATAAAATGATGAGTTTATGAAAACAAAGATTGCCACCAAATTCTAGTAGACAGAGTATATGTATACTAGCTTGATATAATATTTAATCTGGATTTTATGGTAGGTGGAAACAGATCAGCTTAAATATAAGAACAGGAAAAAGATGAGACAGCAGGAAGCTGTTCCTTAATGACTGAGTTCCCTCTTTAAATGACACCATTACCTTCAGATTGAGCTACACCTTCACCTCCAGATTTTGCTTTTAGTTGAAATCTCTGTGTAAGTACACAAACTGACTAAAGAAGGTTGAGACCAAACTGTCTGGGTCTGTTATTCCCCAGTTATATGCTAGGAATATTTCTTGCACCACCTGCTGAAATGTCATATACAGACATCATATATCGTCCTGAGTCCTGTTTGAGATGTAGGCTCTTTCTACATGATAATTCTGTGCTACCTACAGGGAGTAAATGAAATGAAACAAACTGTTATATGCTAATACGAAATATCCGTATTGTATCAAATGCCATTTAGATTGGAATCCAAGTTTTACTACATATAATATACTTTCCAGGCCCAGGGGGTAGAGAGGAACAATGAAGCAAAGATAGGCATATCAAGACTAAAGAATTTCCAGGCTGGAAGTTCCCACATTGGTGATTGTCCTCCCTGCAGTGAGCAGCAATTTGGTGTCCACCTTTGACAAGTTAAATCAAGACTATTTGTTGGTACAGTATGTACGCACCTTCTGGTGTCTTGCAGAGGTGTAAGGGGGAGTTGTGTGGCCCATACTCATGAGAAACTTAATCAGAGACTAGTAAGGTCCTGTAGCAATTACACATTTCCTTTGGACTTGACCCAGGAATGACTATACAAGCTAAAAGTAGGAAGCAGTTGACTCCCCTCCAGTTGCCTCTTTCCTAATTATTTTAAGAAAGCAATCTTTAAAAAAAAAAAAAAGGGCAGAATAAAAGAGCACAGTCTAATAAACTCATGCAAAAAGAGGGGAACCAGGCTTGGTTACAGGTATCAGGCTGTCTCTGGAAGCAGAGAAACTGGTGACTCCAATCATATCGGGGAGATGGGTTGTCCTTGTCTGTCTCAACCTTTCATTTCCCAGGAGTTTTTCAAGATAGAGCAAGAGGTATATCTTCTCTGATGTGCATTTTAGTATCAGCTGAAGCTATGTTTAAGCACCTACTATAGATATATACATGCCAACTTAGATAACGAAGGTGTTTCTTAACTTACCAGTGAAACTTCTGTTTCTTTCTATGGCTTCACTTGCACTGTAAATGTAGTACTAGATACAGCCAAACTCTGTGCAGAATCTCTCCTTTGAACAACTAGGCATGAGAAGGAAGAAAGCCATCTTGACTACTTTCACAATTCATTTGCAGGAGTAGTGGTATGTATGGCATTGCCTCTGTGCTTTCAAGTGGCCTGTCTCAACCTTTGGATGGTCTCTACATGCCTCTCAGACACGTGCAGCTGGGTATGCAAAACAGTGGATCATTGAAAGCTACTCTGCTGTGTGTACTGCATCATGTTGAGTAAAACTGTGAGCCTCTGCTGTTAGAAAAAACATTAAAACCAGGGAGAAACTAGACAGCAGCTAGTACTGTCTGCTACTGTTGTACTCCCATGTCCTGGTGTTCCAAGGAGCCAAAGCAATAGCGTAGTTAATACAGAACAAAAGTGATCGTAAACACTTCCCGCCCCCCCCCAGGAGTAGGTATTGATAATAGATAAAATGAATAAATGTTAACTGTTCAAAGGCTCCTGTCTTCCTATCTTTCTGCAGATAATTTTATGACTGTGGTGGTGTGGAATGACCCATAGAAGTCATGTAACTGTAAACCTGATCAACAGTCTGAACAATATTTATTTCGTATTTCCCAGGAAGATCCTTGGTTCTAAGAAAAGTAGTTTTTCAGAGCTGCTCTACTCAGTTATGCTTGGAAGCATATGGATAAATTATGCTAAGGTTATTTCATGCCTGAAATGCTACAGCAGCTCTTACAATACCCTTATGATCTACCATATCAGTAGACCTGCCATACATTTACTTTTTGACTGATTGCCTACAGTGAAGATGGAGAAAGTTTCTGCACATCTGTGTGCTAAACCAAATACCTGCTGTTGCTATTACATGTACTAATGCACATTACAGAATAGCCCAGATCCCTTCCATTAATACATATGTGTGCATGTGTATATGTGTACATACACATAAATATATATGTGTATATAAAGGAACATAAAAAGAAATAATCATCTTAGGTTTTCTTTCTTCATTATCATTTAGCAGCTGCCTGTTTTTGAGGCAAACTAGAAATTAATCATCTGGCTCTGACACCATGGGAAATTCATATGTCTTTGAATGTGTACCCAAGCTCACACACCTGTGATAAATGCTTGGTTTTATTTCTCTCATTTATACATATTTTCTTGCATCTCTGCCTCCCAGCCAGGGATAGAAACACAGTTGAGATTGTTGAAAAACTTAGGGACTATCTCCTGTTATGTCCACCTAAATGGGCCCTACTTTGGGAAATGTCCTCAAGACGTTTCCAAAACCCTTTGACAATTACATGAATCAGATTAACATAAAAATGTGCACTTTAAGGGAAGCATCTGCTTCAAAGCCCACCTAAACATTTAGCTTTTCAATTAAGCATTAGCTGCTTGAAGTTGTGCTATAGGTGCTACCTTTAAGTTTATAGAAGGCTTTGAACACAGGCCACAGTGTCATGCAGAGAAGGAAAATACCACACAAGGACGGGGAAACAGGAATGCAGGCTCCAGGATACTGCCAGGATTTCTTCCCTTCTCATTATCCCTGGCAAGGCATACGGTGCCCAGTATTGGGTGCCACACATCGTGAAGGTTGGGATCCAAAAGAAGACTGTCAAGGGGAAAACACTGGGAATGATCAAGGGTGAATGAAAAGAAGACCTACAAGCAAAGTCTTCTGGGGTGAATCAAATTGTTAAGTCCAAAGAAGACAAGATAGAGGAATAGGAATAGCTTGCAGAATCAGCATTGCTAGTGGAAGTAGAGTACTTAAATATCAGCTAGATAAACTGTCAGGAAACAGGTACCTATGGATGACATCACTCTCAGGTGAAGAAAGGACGAGATAACTTCCATCCTGGTGATTTTGTAACCATATTAACAGATCTGTACCCGCAGTTACCTGGATATATCGTTTTCTGGAATAGCTGCTCCCATGCATATGGGTGTAGGATCTTTCCTTTCCCCTAGGATCTTCCATTTCTTATGGTGCAATCGCATATTCTCTGCCTGGAGCAAGATCTTGGCTATAGCCCTGTCCCTATATTTTAAAGTGGAAAACTGCAAGATACCAGGGCTCTGGATCTTGCAAAAAGGCTGGGCAATAGGTAGAATCATAGAATCATTTAGGTTGGAAAAGACCTTTAGGATCATCGAGTCCAACCGTCAACCATGCCCAATAACCCATGTCCTGAAGTGTCTTGTCTACGTGCTTTTTGAATACCTCCAGGGATGGTGACTCAACCACTTCCCTGGGCAGCCTGTTCCAATGCCTGACAACCCTTTCAGTAAAGAAATTTTTCCTAATGTCCAATGAGATGAGCGTGTGGGTGCAAGGATGCAGAGCCTATCAAGCACTTCCTTCAACCCTGATCTACAGATTTCCATCATACAGTAGTGGGAAAGAAGAGGGAACAGAGTGAATAGTTTAACCACTGAAACAAAACCATTTAGGTTTTTAAACTCTTTTTAAATGGAGATGAAATCACCAAGGAATCCAGAATTAATTATAAAACCAAAACAAAAGAACCTCCCTCAACATATTGGAAGTATTAGAAGACCTGTTTTAGCCATTTCCAGGTTGTTTTTGATAGTCCCATGTCCAAGATCTTTGCCTGAAGATCCAAGTGCAGTTCTTTTCTGTGCCTGAGTCTAAGTAGGTCTTGCCACCAAGGGCTCCTGTTTCTCAACATTTTGCCTTCCCTGTTTGAGATCAAATAAATACCTGTTTGCAATGCAAAAAGGAGCAGCCTCAACAAGAAAGACTGAGAATGGTTCACCCCACAATAAGGATTTGGGCATTTTCTGATTAACTAGGATATATCAAATCCTTGCTCTCAAGCAGTTAGCAAAATAATTTAAATATAGCCCAGGTAAGCATATTGAATATAAGGCTTCAAATGGAAGCAAGGTAACAATGGTGGCTATATCTATACTGCCAAATAAAATAAGATCAGGGAAAGAGCCTGAGCCCTGATCATCCACAATGCTAAATAGTTATCTCGATCCCTGGGTTTCTTTTGTCTCTAATGGTGTCTCTCCAAGACGAATCTGCTACAGAAAGGACCAACCCCAAACAGTGTGGACTGAGGCCAGTTGGTGCCACTAGACTTTAGTGATAAGGATCAGTTCTGGCCTTTTTCTCTTCATCACTATTGACAGCCGCTGTGACCTCCTTGCTTGTTTTATGCACGACAGCTAAATTCCTTTTGAATTTAGTCCTTTGCTTTTATTTTTAAAAGTTGAAAATGAACAAAAGCCAACTTCCAATAACTAGTTCCAGTTTTGGAATATACATCCTCAAACTGGCTTGGCCCAGTATTTCAGAATCAAGTTTTTTATATATATATACACACACACATACACACACGGGGTTTTTTTTTGTTTAGTTGTCAAACTCCAAAAATAAAAACAATTTAAAGAAACCACTAATTTACATAGTCCTTTCCTTCAAAGACCTTTCCGTCAAGAACCTGTGGATGTCTCTTTGTGGAAATGTAGAGTCCATGTCTTCAAAACAACACATTACTTATTTTTTCCTCAAAGCATTTAAAGTGAAGTTTAAATCAATAGCAGAGTTTTCTTAAATGTGTGCTGCTCTGGGCCACTCTAAGCTCAGCTGTCACAAGTGGAAGTGGCTCATAGTGCCTGTAGTGTCTGTGCTCTGCAGACTGTGATGCCCTACAAGGCCCTGAGCTGACACCACGCTGGTAATCTTTGATACAGATATCTATTTCCATTTCTAGACTGCCTCTTTTAAGTGTCCACTAAGCCCTTTAAAGTTAACTCTGGTATCCCCGCATCACACTGAAGCCATTCTTGCAAGCCCCTGCTGTCCTGTGTTTCAGGCTCTCCAACATCTAGCCTGGACAGCCCCTCTTGGCCTACCTCAAAACTCTCCCTTTTCATGGCAATTTCAGTTTTAGCTGGCTATGTCTAGCCTTGGGAGGAATAATGCCTTCTAGGCTGACTGAGGCTAGCTCGGTGGGTGGATAGCTTCTCCCCTGAAGAAGAGATGGGAAAAAGATGACAAAATCTTCCTCAAACCTATGCAATTAATGCTGCCTTATCTATATAATAGATCACTTGTCCTTAGCTGTTTAGTTCTTTAAAAAGCCACTTATAGCCTCCTTTTATTTAACCCTTTGCATTCAGACAAGCAATTCAAAGCTGAGCAGAGAAACCATGCCATCTCTAATATCATTCCTGTTCAATAACATCAACATTTTTCTTGCTGATCATAACAAACTCTGCCATATCATGTGTAACAGCAACCATTCTGCACATCTTTTTCAATTGCCCAGCCTTCTGGTGTACTGATGCTGCAAATACCTAATCAGCTCAGATCTTGTCCCATTTTCCATGAGCCTGAAAACTGTTTGTGAAAGAGAGACTCTTCCCCATCTCTTTCAAGTCAAGGCTAGGACTTGAAATTGGTACTAATGGTTTCCAAAGGAAACTGCATGCAGCTCTGTGAAACTGGAAACATTCCAGCCAGGAACTGGAACGAGGAAGAAATGAGAAGGAAGAAGATGAAACATTCATTAATGATAACCTGGGAAAAAAAAAAAAGGAAAAATTCTTGCTCCTCAGGGGTATGGTCCTTTGGGAAAAATATAAGCACAGCTACATGCTCTTCCAGCAAACATCATCTTTATTAGTACATGCTCTGAGATTGCTTTCAAGTCAGCTGCTTCCCAGGAGCTAATCATTGAGTCAAGTCCCCTTGATGTGTGGGGATGTTTCGACAGGCGTGGGCACTCCCAGGGGGAATTAGGCAGGACCCTCTGGGCTGCCAGGGCTGTGTTCTGCAACCGCTGACGGCAGAGAGAGGGAGCTGGTTGTGCAAGGGACCCCCAGCCAGGCTGTGGGCACCCATGTGCCACATGGTGGACACAAGCACCCCGAGAACCTCACCTCAGCACCCCTGGAACACTGAAACTGAGAGGGTGCTCGGGAGCCCTTTATTTATTGACTCCACTTCTGGACAAAGGATGATGGGATGATTCGGCACATCAGTTCGTCTGTTTTTCTGATCACAGGGGGTGTTAGATGAAATACAGAGTGGAGCGTGGACCCGTGATGCTTTGGCGGATGAGTTAATATGCAGAAACAATGCCTTTGTGAATCTTGGGCACCAAAGGAAGAAAAAAAATCTATGCAACAGAGCATCTTTCAGAGGCTCCTTATGAAAACAGGCCATCTGCCTTCACTGCAGTGCATTTGTTAACTCTCCAGCCTACTACTGTTTCCCTGCTGGGTGACACATGCTGAATCTGTCACACATCTAGAACAAAATTATAAATAAACAATGGTGTATTCAAATAAAACAGAACTTTCCTGCAGTAGGCTTATAGGAAGCAAAAAAGAAGCAGTGAGGCAAATCCTTGTTCTTTTGTGTACAGGAAAGTAGGTCCCTTGTTAAGCACTGGAAAGGGGACGCAGATCTGCCTGGAGGAAGATGCCTTCTTCTGAGTGATGCTCCTCATAAGTGTTGCAGATGCAGATCTAAAGGCATTATTGCTAGCAACTATTTGGGCTAGTTGGTATCTCAACCACAGTCATGGCCCTATTTTGCTGTTCACTGGCACGTGGTTGTAGTACTCCAGGTTTCAAGAGAAACGAGGGCAATGGGGAAGCAGAGAGGTGAAGTACAATAACAAATTAGTAGGAAGAACAGGAAAGAGAGCCCAAGTTTCCAGTAAAGCAACTGGAGCATGGGATTGCACTTGCACCACCATTTGTGGGGATTTTGTATGCTGTTGCGGACACCGAGCAGTCCTCTCCTTTTCTCATAAATAATCGGAGATCTTCTCTAGTGTAGAGAGGCTGTTGGATCTGAGAAACCCAGCTGAACTGCAAATCCATGTAAGCCAAGATGCAAGGTAAATATTTAGGACTTCTCGTCTCTCAGTCATGCCCTCGTTCTTTGAGCATCAGAAAGCAAGTTGGAGAAAAATTACATGCCAGATCCCTGGCAGTCAGTTTCATCCATAAGCCAGGCCTTGTATGCCTGTGAACTGTATGGCAGTAAAGTGATACGTTGTAGTGACACCTCCTGGGAAAGACAGAAGAGGATTTCCATAGGCTTGCAAGTCAAAAGGTCATGTTAACGCTGGCAACAGGCCATGCTAACTGGGATACTCTGCTTTTCTTTTTTTCATTCCCTAAGTCTATATCATTCAATGCGTGAACAAATAATATTGGGAAACAGTGCAAAATTATTGCAAGTTATATTTCCCAGTGGAGGTGGTGCATTTGCACAGTCTGCAGTGCTCAAAGGCCAAAAGCTAGGCTGTTAAAAGATTAAAGAGTTATTCTATTTCAGACAACCTTCAAAAAACAAACACCCGCTGGGTCTGGGTTTGCCCAGTTCAACTTTCTGCAGCTTA
Organism: Harpia harpyja; assembly: GCF_026419915.1. NCBI lineage: Eukaryota > Metazoa > Chordata > Aves > Accipitriformes > Accipitridae > Harpia > Harpia harpyja. The sequence continues at coordinate 34,812,458 of NC_068943.1, forward strand.
TTTGAAGTCACATTATATGAGTGGAATTGCTTTGGATTCGTGCTCGTGGGAGTAAGAGATAAGCTGGGCTCATAGGGGTGAATGGATGTATCCTGAGGTATAATTAGGGTCAGGTGTGTCTGTATGTGTGTGTGTATTTGTGTGTGCACAAACTATACAGCTAGAACACCCCTCGTCCACACCCCCACCCCCACAGACAGGTACACACACACAAAATGTTGTATTGGTGATTTAAAAATAGAAAATTAACAGGAAGAAAGCCATAGGAGCTATTGAGACTGCTGTGCCGTTCCATGGAAAATTTAAGCTGCTTTCGGAGCAGTTTGCCATCAAAAGAGGTGGCCTACCACTCTGCCCAGCTGCTGGCTCCAGGTTTCTGCTCCCCCTCCCCAGTGCTGGGAGTCACAGCAGCTCACTAAAGGCTAATCACAAGGTCACAGTGGCCACAGAAGAGCCATGATTGTACAAGCAGTCTTGGGAAAGTCAGGCGAGAGAGGCAGGACTGGTACTGTTGGCAGCAGGAGGGCCTTTGGTTGGCACAAGGCTGCTGTAGGACATCACCTTCATCTTGACCTCCTTTACACCCCTTTGTTCCATGAGAAACTCCCCTGGGGTCACTGGAGTTCCAGCACTGACACATTAATCCAAGCTCCCCAGCAAAGCCAGGCTGGGTTAACCACACCACACCCATGCCCAAGTTTCAGATGACCATTTTTTAATACTAGCCACTATTTTCAATGTTAAATTCAGACTTGGAAACATCACAAGCTCCCTCCACAGCTGAAAATCTCCCAAAGACCATAATAAAGAAGGTGGTGAGAAGCATCCATCTCCCCATTGACGTTGTGAGGAGTCAAATACCTCTTTTAAGGCAATGTAGTGCACTCACATATTGAGGGTGAAGCAAGCTAGAGCCAGGAAATGAAAATAAAATCAAGGAAGTGGGTAGAGGAACAGGCATCTCTGGGCTTGCCTCGAGGCATCTCCATTGACATGATGCTGTTAGTGCCACCCTCGTTTTTGTTGCTTGTGCACTCACGGTGGCTGTGGGAGGTTTGGGTCTGGGGCCGTTCACAGCCTGCAGAGATTTCCCAATTTTCACAGGCCAGGAAAATGTTCAGACCTGCAGGCAATGAGGCACACTGCTGGGGAGGGAGCTGCTTTTGTCCTGGGAACAAAGCAGAGAGGTCAAAGGGGAGCCCGGGTGGGAACACAGCTGGAGCACCAGGCCCTACAGTACAGGACAATAAATACATTTTTCTTTTGACCAGGTAATGACAGAAAAAAATCTCCATTCTGCTCCACTTTAAGCACACAGAAGAGTCTTGCAAAAGCCAAGAGTGACCATGGTCTTCCAAAATGTGGCTGTCAAGTGGCTCATGCTGCCACAACCACCGTCAGGTACTGGAGAAATGGCAGTGTGAGCTAGTCTTTATAGCTGGTCTTTATGTGTGCTCACATCCCAAAAAGGGTTTTTGAATACAGCCCTTTGAACTGTGATTTACTTGTCACTTGGGCCGACAAGAGGATTTACCCCACTGAGCCCTTGAGACTGTCCCTGTTAACTGGAGTAACATTTGAGCACAACACCAAGTAGAGGCCCAGATGCAGCAAAGTGTGTTCAGGGATGTACGTACACGCATAATCCCACGCTCTGACCAAGGCTCCCTGCATGCCTTGCGATGCTGCCGGGGGCAGTCCCTGGCAGGAATTAATTCAGTCTTCCCACGAGGAGCTGGGACACAAACTTGCCCTGAACGGTCACGAGTGCAGCCATGCTTGCTTCCCTCTCGCATACCAGACAAGCCAGGCAGCAGCTCTTGTCAGGACTGAAGTTTTATATTTTTACCACACCAGAGGCTCCTCACATGCAGCGGGGCTGCTGAAAGCAGAGGTTCCTTTCTATTATTCAGGTCAGAGTGTGCTTTCTGGTCTGTGGGGATCAGACTCCAGGATCAAATGCTTGTCTATGTTCAGCATTCCTCCAAGAGACATGCAAGGGAGTTTTGCTTGTGTAGACAGATTTGTCCCCAGGTTCCCCTGGGGAGTACTGCACAGCATGCTCTGGAAACCACGAGCAACGGGTATTCTTGTTGGAGTGAATTACATTTGCCAGAATTAATTTATTCAAATAAGAAACATATTCATCCATTTCCTACTATATATTGTTTATAAAATCAGTGGTGCAGCATCTCCAGAGAGTCATGAGCCAACTGCTGCACATGACCTGCTCTGGGATTCAGGCTGCAACAGGAAACTCAGCTTGGAACATGAATTCTCTCTTAAATGAACTTTTGAAACTGGATCTCCATTGTGAAATATTTGGATATTGAGCAATGGAAGAATGTGGAATATAAACACTAGCAACTGCTTCCTTTGAGCATTAGCAAGCTTCAGCAAGCAGGCTGGGTGCTGCTGTGGTACAGAGCACACAAGGAGGCTGGTGAGAAAGCAAGTCTTGTAGGAGTGCATTCATAATGTGCTGATTAAATTGCACTACTTGCTTCCAGATAGCTATTTATTCTAGTTACTAGTGTGGGTGAAGCATTTGTAAGTGAAAATTAATAGTGCCTTTTGCCTCTCAAGTCTCTATGAGAGTCCTTTGTTTACTGCCTATGATTCTGCTAAGAAGTAGTATTAGACTGTTCAGAGGGTAGGTTTGTGTCATCTGCTACATCCTGAACATTCTGCTCAGAGAAATCTAATTTAATCAGGGATTACTTGGGTGTCCTACTGAGCCACGCTAGGATTTGACTTGCAGGCAAAGAAAAGAGGGCACGCTCTTTATTGGCTCTAATTCAGTAATGGTCCAAAGCTGCAGGGAGTCAGCTCAGACCTCAACAAAATATATTGCTGCTTCAGCAAAGTGAGCAGAAGAACACCATGCCCTTCTGGAAGCAATTCTGAGCCAGCAGCTCAACAATAAAGAAAACACTTCTTTTTCCTTTTTTTTTTTTTCAAGTAGTATCTCAAAACTTTTATCTGTGTAATGATGCAGATTTCTAAATTACACAAATTATACCTGTCAGCAGTAGCTTTGATCTGTTCAAGGGCAGCCTGACAAGCAAAACCTCAAGCAAGAGTAGGACACTGCATTGCTTGGAAGGGGAGACTGAGTTAGAAGTTTTCTTTTCAGCCAGGCTCAGTGCCAGAGCTTGAAACCAGCTGTGAGCTTTAGAGTCATCACAGCGCTGCAGTGAAATTTTAAATAGCACACTGACCTTCAGGGTGGCCTTCCCAAGGACCCCCCCAGACACCTGTCTTCATGGCCATTCTGGCCCACAAGCCTGCTTACTGCATCCACATCATCCCTAGGAGTAAAAAACCAGCAATGGTGAAGAGGCAAAAACCAGGAGATGAGAGACTACATATTGTGCGTGGGTCAAACACTCAGCCCTGACTCTTTTCTCTTGTGGGGGTGCAGTGGTATCTGTATTTGTTGAATGCCTGAGAGATTACTTAGTTTGACTCAGGCTGCACTTATTCTTTTATTACTGGAACAGAAATATCACCAGAATGTACTCCTAAATAATGCCCTCCTGCCTTGTGATTATTTCCTTATGTTCTGTTCTCACTTTTAATTCCCACTGAAATATTACATTCCGGATTCACAAAAAACACATAGAAAATGCCACGTAGCAGAAGAGTGGTGATTTCTCCCAGGCCATAGGAACAGGGTTCAAACACTTTCTTTTTTTCCTTTTCCCTTCCTCACATTACCTCCCCAGTCTTGTTCAAAACACTGGCATGTAAATTGGGCAGCACAGATCCCACTGCAGACGAGCCACCCCCAGAGGTGCCCAAGGTCCCATGAGGGTTATGGCTATACTGAAGCCCCTTCACAATTAATCTGTTGTTTTTGCCATTATGAGCTAAGTGAAAGCTGGTGTGGGGAGACCACTGAGGTAGAGCCTCCGGGTATATATCCAAGATGTATGTTTGTGAGAAGTATGCATATATCTAGAGGCAAGGATAGAAGAAACTCTTCTCCCTCCTTTCCCTAAGAAATCATGCATCTTTGCTATCCTGCTGACTCCTGATTTTTTCTTAATAAAGCACTTAGATATTTGTCTAGGTTTAAAGCATCATCTTAAACAAGCCCAGGAACAGACTGACCATGACTCTTCACTGATTCACTTTGTACAGTCACCTAGGCTTAAGCTTAACAAGGCACTCATTCCATTGCTTTTCTTGCGTTTGAGCTTCAAGGAGCTCTAATCCTCGCTGGGTGTTGTTCTCCAGCAGCTGTCTCCCAGCGAGCTTGCATGCAAGTGTAAAACGGGAGACAAAGGGGTGAGGACACGTAAGCAATGAACCATACAAGGGACTCCAAGGAGCAATGGCCTCAGCAGCACCTTCACAGCCCGTCTCTGAGACACCACAGTGCACAGTCTGAAGGAGATAGTAAGGGAACGTTTGCAGATACATGGGGAGAAATCCTTATCAGCCAAAAGGCAGCATGAAAACACATGGCTGCGCGCTTCACGGAAGCATGCATAGTTGGGAAAACGAAGATGCTGACAGTTAAGCCTGAGGTCAATGCAACTCTCGGCATGCCTGAAGTCAGGCAGTGGCTGAAGAGCTTTGGCAAGGCAATTGCCTAGGGCTGTACAAACTGGAGCAAAAAGTATCATGGAGATCTCACAACATTTTAGCTTTCAGCTTCCAAGCACACTCATTCTGATCTCTGTTTTTACACAGTTGAGGAGTCTCACTGACTTTGGTTCTCCTGTCTGCACTGACCATGGTTTTGGCTCTGCTGGGCCTGAGCACTCTGCCCTGGACTAGCAAAGCACTTCTTCATGTTTGTTTGTAAGCAGGTGAGCAGCCCCATTACCTTCATAATTCTTGCATGATACATTCTTTAATGGGTCTACTGTTACCACAGTTATCACTGTTACTTTTCACCTCATTTATTTTCCCTCCACTTCCTGGCCTTTTCCCCTAACCCTCTCAGTTTTCTGGTAACATATGTACTTGTAAGTATTATGTCTTTTTGCTTCTCCAAGTTTGAGTTTGCATAGACCTTTCATTCACAGTGAAAGGGTATCCAGTAATTAACCGGTATTACAGTATTGTTTCCTTCTTTCTTATTAAGGGAGGATAGATCGCTGTTTCATAAACCTACACCATCATTATGGTACTCCAGAATGTACTCATTAGGAAGAATTACACAGACAATTAAAGATTCTCATTTAATTTCTCCCTTTTATTCATGGTTAAGAATGTGAATGAACTAAACACATAAGTTACTGACACTTTTCTGTATGGATGTTTTGTCTGGCATATTTTGCCAGACAGCTTCCCTGTTGCAAGAAAATACTGAAATTAATTATCTTATTTTCCTCATTAGTTATCACAGATGAATAATTTCTCGGTATTTAACAAATCCGGTATGGATATAGCACCGAAAATTCATATCCAGCATGAGAATATTCAGCAGAGATACTGTTTGGTGAGAAGACGTTTACATTTGTGCATTTAGCCTTGCCTTAACTGATCTAAAATTAGACCTTCTCTGGACTTCAGTGCCACTGCTGTATAAAACCTGGGCTCAAAATAGGAACTAGTGTCTCTCTGGTGCCTAGCGACTGCTCTTGGGCCAGGTGTTCTGATAACATGTTGGCGCTCCCTTCCTATCACAGACCCAGCTGCCCACATCCATCCTTCTCTCTCGTATTTATTTCTAACCCTGAGCTGTGCCAGATGCTTCATAGGTCCCTGAATGCATCATAACAATGTAAGAACAGCCCTGCTTTGTCAGACCACGGGCTCACCTCACCTAACATCTGGCCTCCTGACAGCAATGGCCCAGGAAAAACTAGAATGATGCACTTTTTCAGCATACCTGCACAAGACTGCGGCTGAGAAACTTTTGTTGGTGACAGTCACCAAAAGCAATGACTTTGCAGATCGTTACCCCAGTATATTCTTCTTCCATGTAGTTGTTCAGTCAGCTTTTTGAAACCTTGCAAACTTTTAGCAACTGCAACACTGAAGTTTGTAAACTCTTCTAGTGCACCGCAGCATGCAAAGAAATCTCTTTCCCTCCCCTCCTGATTTAACAGGTGCTTACACTTGTCCACTAAAAAGAACTGAAAGAACAGGTTTGCTTATAACAGCAAATAATCAGACCTGCTACATATAGGAGTAACGGTGGGATGGTTTGTGCCTATGAGCCCGTGGATGGCAGCCATCAACCTGGCTAACGACAGGATGTAAGTGGTTGCTGGGGTCCAAACTGTTGAAAAGCTCTGTAGTTTGGCCATATATCAAACATGCACACTTTGTGAATCAGGAACAGAAGTGACAGTAATAAATTCCCTAAAAACATTGTGTGTCAAATCTGGTGGCTGTTTTGTTTTTTTATTTTAAATTAGATCTTCATTTCCTTGCCAAAGCAATGCCAATTTTTTGTTCTATAAAAGCTCAGTTTCTTTTAGGTAGCACTGTGTAGATGAATGATGGGAACCCTGGAGCGTGGATTTTCTGGCATTATATTTTACAACAAAGTACTAATGACTGGATTGGTTTCTAGACTGATATCATTATTTACTTGAATCATACACCATTTCTGCATTCAGATATTGTCCTGCCCACACACTTTTATGAATATTCCGTCAGTGTAAGTATAAGTAACTCACAGCTGAACTTGGACCTTTGTAAGTGCCTCCACAGCACAGCATGTCAGGAGTGTCATGCAGATGAGCATCCTTCAGTTTTGACTGTAGTCACCACCATAGTAGTAACATTTAACACAGGCAATCATAGTAGATGGTGTAGGGACGGTCAAAAGCTATTCTGAAGCTATGGATTATTGCAGCCTTCAAGCCAGGTGGTGACAAAGACGGAGGTGAAGTTTGTATCTGGAAATGACTCCATTAGTGCGGGCAGTAACAAGCCAGAGCTGGATGCAGGCACAACAGGGGTTAGCAAGAAATTGGTCCCTAGCCGTGCCGTATGAAGCAGGCATACAGGTCAAGAAGTGTTAGTTGGGGGGGAAATATGTGCCTTTCTCAGCCCACTCATTAAATCTACCCTTCTAAAATTGCTTATGGACAGCTTTTCAAGGAGCACCCAGTGTGAGGTCTGGAATAGATGGTGTTTGCTCAGTCAGTCCTTCCTGCCTGGTACTCAGCTGTGATGAGAAGCAGCATAGGTGACTCAGAGATTTGGACATGCCTTGTGGTTTCAATTCACGCAAGCCACAGACACATGACTTTTTTTCCACATTATTACTGGGTTATGCTACAGTGAATGTTAATGACCCACAATGAAATGATTCCCTACACCAAGCAAGGCAGACCGCTATCCACAAATTCCCCATTTTCTTTCTCTTGCCTCTATTAAAATAATTAATCACACTGGGGGAAAGCACACACAGCCTTGCTGTGAGGTCGTAGTGAAATGATACATCACAAAGGCTATAAAAACATTATAAACACAAAATTACCAGCAGCATTTAAAAAGAAAAAAAAGAAACCACTCTGGAAAATAAACCAGAGAAGAAGTGAGAAGCTCATTGCCCAGCTTTAAAATCAGGAGAACCCCCACTGACACACAGTATTAATATTTGCCAAATGAGGGACTTCAGCAGGGAACACAAGGGCCGTGCAGGAGGGTTTTTGATGGTCAGGAGGCAAGCAGCAGGTGATACTGGAGAGAGGGAAAGGCTGTGTCCCGACACACGTTGAGAGAAGGCATGTTGCAGCCTCACCACGGCTGGCACGGTTACTGACGTCCTCCACCAAATGGTGGGTGGCAGTGCAAGTGACTGCTGTGCACATCCCGTCTCAGCCAGGACAGTCCTCAAGGACATAACCAGGAAAGCTGATGCCTGCTGCTCACCTTATTTCTCCGCTTAAAGTTACCATGCACTAGTAAGCAAACATTTCTGCTAGGCTAGCAAAGAATTACAGCACCCAGGCTTCATGAGTACAAGTGCCCGTTGTTGATGAAGTAGGTCAGCAAAGAGCAAGCAGCCAGGCTGGACATGCTGTGCCAGCGCGGGTGAAATCTGTTTTGCTCCCAGCTCCGGCTGTTCCAAGGAAAAGCACAGAGGGGACTCACAAGTGAGCTTTTGATGGTGCTGCGCTGCTGCCAAATGATCTCCCTCTGCAAGCGCAGACAAGTGACAAATCCCTTCCCAGGAGCCAGGGAAGGCAGCGGTGGTGGTTGCCAGGAGCAGAGGTGCTCACAGATGCTGACCTGGGGCTCTAAAAGAGGACGCTGAGACTGGGGGCTTGACACTGCACTGCGCAGTGGGGGAAGGATTTGTCCGTTGGTCTGCAATCAATGCCACATTCACTTTCTGGTGATGGGGTACCAGTGCGGAAGCAGACCTGTTGCCCCATCTGCCTGCTGAGCTCCTGCCACTCCACGTGTGGCACAGCTCTGGTGTGGAAGCTGCCTGCATTAGCACCGCGGTGAAACTGGACCGGGCAGTCTGCAAAAAAAAAAAAGTGTGGTACACCACTGCAGTGAGAGCGTGTTCAAACATCCACAATGAGATAGGAAAACATTTTGTTTGCTGATGGAAGTACCTTTTTCTCCCACACTAGGCCTGTCTCATGTAATTCAGAGGTTAAAATGGGAATAATCCAGGGGACTGGCATAGCCTAATACTACCAGAGCCAGAGACAGGATTTCATGCATGGAAAAGAAAATTGATTTTATCTAAATGTATTTCTCCAAATAAACCTGATTCTTCTCTAGTGGGCCTTAAGGAAAGCAGGAATACTACTGGAGCAAATCTATCTGTTGCAAGTGCTAACTCAATGTGCCAGGTCAGAAATATTTACTAAGATAATCTTTAAAGAATGAAAGTCCACAGCAACTTAAAAATCTATTGTAAGCAACAGGACACCATGTTTGCAATCATTTCTTTGTAATATCATGTTTCATCATTTGCTCTAATTGAGTTCTGCTGAGAAACAATGCTTTTGATCATGTCTGCTTTCTAATTTCCCCCCTCTAGTCAGTCAAGAAAAAAGGATGATATGGTTTCAAGAATAAAATTAAGATTCTGTGGCTATGCAAATAGCTAGAAATTAGCATGGACTAAGTTACAAATAAATACATATATGTATGATTTACAGGAAGGAGAAAATGTGCTCAGAATGCAAAATGCAGCATAATTTCTGTTCGTAGTATAACCCTGGAGTGTTATCAAAGTAACTGTAGTGCTCTTTAACATGAAAAGGCAACAAAGTTCACTCTGTAGTCAGAATTTTAATAGAAGAAATACAGAAGCAGAAGAGAAACCGCTGATGAAAAGATGGTGCATCCCCAAAGGAACCTCTACTGGGGATAAACTAAAAGGAGTTAACTGTTTGGATAGAATCCAAATAAACTTTATGTTTCATATTACTTGTTTCTTTTTGAACTAGGAAAAAAAACCCCACCAACCTACATTTGCACCTTATTAATGGAAATCAATTAGAAACAGTCCAAAAATCAAATAGAAGCCAAGTGAAATGCAGAGCTGACTAGAGGCTCTGAAGGAAATGTGCTTTGTGTTAACTAGGCTATTAGAGAAAACAAAATATAAAAGCAGTAAGAGCTTCAAAGAAATGCAATGGACCAGGTCCAAATTCCCAGCAACACACTGGGCTGGAAAAGATTCACTGGACCGTCTAATTTATTTAACACTTTCAATTCCTAAAAGTGCATCAGTTATAAAAAATACAGCATATATTAAAAACCACATTACATTTCTTTGAAATTAATGAATGGCTGCTGGATTTGAGCTCCTATTTTCCACTTAAAAAACACTTAATATAACCAGAAGCTAAATAGTTTGGGATGCTCAAAGCAGAGGAATGCAAACAAAAGAAATCTTGGGCAGTGGAAGATTATGAGGAATAAAGGCTATTGAAAAAAAATTACTCATACAATATCATGTTTTAATTCTGCTAGAGATTTCTTTGTTTCTTGTAAATGCAAGTTCTGCCCTAGTTTTGAGGGCATGATGCTGAAGTTAAAGTACACTCCCTCTGCATGACAGTGCTACAGTCGCTCTGTGCCCCACACCACGAGAGACAGCTTCACTAAGCGAGCTAGCAGTGTGAATCCTGACGTAGGGGTGTGAAAAGGAACGAAGAAACACTTCAGCTTTCCTGCAAAGCCCCCACATGTCCAAAGGCGATAGGGAAGATGTCGTCTCCCCTCCCATCCCTCAGTGACTTTTCCTGCCTCCCTCCTGTTGCGTCCTCTGCACCTACAGGCACGTGCCTTCTGGCCTCTCGAGGCTCAAAGCCGTATTCCCCTAAGAAGGAAATCAAGAGCAAATTCTCCATCGTGGTAAACTGGCTTGGGTGCATTGGCTTCACTGGAGTTACACTAACTAAACCCACAAACTACAGGGGATTCAGAGCATTTAAAATCCTAGAAGAATATTTTGAGAAGGTAGTAAACCGTAGGCACATGTGATGCATGTGAAGAGGGTGAAGTCTTGGGTGAATCAATGGGAAAAAAGCTCAGAGACCAGTGAGGTCGAGGACACACACCTTGTGCATATGCACAGTGATGTACCCCCATGTCCACACACGCCTGCTTTCTGTGTTACTGACAGCGCCGGGTCTGCTTCGAGCTCAGGTTGGGGTGTGAGCTTGAGTGACCTTAATTCCCCCAAGGGAAGAAAACTTTGTACCACGATCCCCAAACCAGCTAGATGGCTTTTGAACCTGCACACTGGGCTTCACCCAGCAACCTGGAAATCTGTGACGGGCTCTCATGGCTTTGAAGGCCAGTGGGGCAGAGGGAAGGGGGAACTTGTACTGCCTGCAGATGAACAGGAGACATTCCTCTCTATTGCTGCCAAGCCAGCGCTTCTCATCAGCATCCAATCACGGCCAGAAATGCCTTAAAAGAAAGAAAGAAGCTCTTTGGAACAGAGTCCTTCAGTGTATCATCCCAGAGCACAAAGGAGCCCCTAGCTCTAAGGAGGGCCTCTTAGGTACTGACTCAGTATAACAAATTGTAATAATAAAAATAATATATACTATTATTTTCGTAGGTAGGGATTTTCCCCGTCTTTCTCTCCCTCTGAAACTTGCCAAGCTAGAGATGAAGACAATGGCTTCTTTGTTACCACTGGAAAAGCAGGGAAAGAGAAAAGATTTTTTTGTTGCTATTGGAGGAGATATCAAAGAAATGAAAAAGAATGTTTATATTCCCATAGGCTTTTGTGTAGCTGTGAGCATCTCAAAGGCAGGACAAGAGCTTGGAGAATACACAAAGATTTAAAAAATCCAGGCTCAGCTTTAGCCTCTCTGCTGTGCACAGAGACAAGGCACCAGTCAAAATATCTGTGTCAGTGAGTGTTTGCATGTACAGGTGAAAGCAAGAGAGATAAGAAGATGCAGGGAAATAGTAAAAGAGAGAAGGTGAAAATGGATGGCTGGTTAGGGAGGGACCAGAAAAGGGAAAAAAAGATAAGATATATTTAGTCACCATAAATAGTAACAAATTTTGTTACAACTGGTACAAATATTTCAGTTAAAGTACTTTGGTTGAAAAATGATATTAAAATAAATGTTTAGAAAAATGGAATTTCAGTATTTTCCTTCTTTTTAATGAAGCCTAAACCCCAAAATCTATCTTGGAACTTGAATTTTACCCCTTTCACAGGTTAGAGAAGAAAGCAGGAAAAAATCTAACAGAGAGAGAATGAAATGAAGGAGAAAAGAAACAGTGAAATAAATGAAGGGGGGAAATTGCAAATCTGAACATTCTGATAATTGTTATTTCTGACAAAACGTATATACATATCATTGAGCAAAAAAAGTGTTCCTCTTAAAAACTAACATTATTCTCAATTATTCTGCACAGCAAGCAGGCTCATTTTTCAATGGCATCTTGTTATTATTATGTATTACATTCATTACAGGAGAGCCCAGAGGTTTTCAAGCTTCTGTCATGCTGAGTAAGTACAATATTTAGGAAAGATTATCCTCATCTTAAAGAACTGACAAGTTAACTAGGGACAAGATGCAACAAGTGGGCAAAGAACATAAGAAGAGAAGATGGAGAGGAGGAGTAAGGTGAGGGACCATGGTGAGAACACAAGGAGCCCAGCTGGAGGGATTCACTACATATTTCACTAGTGCCTTCTCCTTTGACTTGTATACAAAGCCATGGGCTCTGGTGTCTCTCCCAGAAGTCACCTTTTCCATGATCAGTGAGTACAGTAGGACTGAAAAGGGAGCTGATGGGCTGGGTGCTAGGCTCTCAGTTGATGCAAGAAGTGTGGTGGAGGCACGTCAAATAGCACACAAGCCACTGCCAGGAAACAGGTCAACACTGAAGCGATCACACACTGGAGAAAGGCAGGAGGATGGATTAAGCAGAGCTACTGCGTAATTTCTCCTTGCATGTGAGTACATTTCTAAAGCATCCAATGAATCAGGGAATGTAGCAGCTCGTAGGCACAAGAGTGACACCTCTAAGGCCACAGGAGGTCCAGAATTGCCATCCATTAGCCACAGTCTTCTGCTTCCCTGCTCATGCATGCCTGTCGCTTATGTTAGAAGCACAGCTATCGTGGACAGAAGGGCCCTAAAGTCTGTCCTCATGGTTGTGCCAAGCTCTCAGTTCATCTGTGGTAGGTGGTTCAATGGCCCCAATGTGGGTGGTGGGAGACTTTTACTCCATTTCCTCTATATAACTTTGCATGGTGGGAGAAAGCGAGACTCAGTTTCCCTGTCTACACCAGGGCTTTTTTAATCCAAATGTTCACAAACTGAGGCGATCCATTTGTGTCCATTTTCCTTGTATTGACCTTTGAAGTATCACCTATTGAGTACGAAACTGCTACTTGTTGCTCCCTAAGATTGGGGCCATGCTTTGCTCATTTATCGAAATCCATGCCTGCTCCTCATCCCAAGTGCCATGAAAGGCTGAGGACTCTTCTTTCTGCAGCCTCAGACCAGCAGTGCCCCTGCACCACCAGTCACTGCCATGCCTAGTGCATGTCAGTGACCATCATCTCATGCGCTGAGAAAGAATAATGGTGGGAGGTCTCATCACCATTTATCAAGATTGAACACTTGCTATGTCCCTATGGGTAGAGGACAACCACTGCCAGCTACTTTGGAAGCAATACTGTGTTTCTTGTCTGCTAACAGCAAAGAACTGCAGCTGCAAATAGCACTGCATTGTTATCCTCCATGCAGAGACAGCTCTTTTACAGAAGGGAAAATCTATTACTTACTGCTCTGGGCTATTTGCAGGAAAATATCTGCTGAGGAACTTTCCACCATGAGTAAAAGGTCTCAAAAATGTCTTCCCAACCTCTTTTATTTGTATTAAACTATGCTAATACATGCTCTTGTGACATTCCCAAGACTTGAGAAAGACAAAATTAGAAAAAAAAAAAGGAATGAAACTTTTTTTTTTTAGCCATGACTCAGAGAATGTGTGAAACAGAGAGTTTTATGGCATTTGTTTGAGATTTCCCATGGTTGGTGAAACACCCCCAGTAACAACTGCTTAGAGTATCATTGGCCAGAAACTTCAGCATTAGCAGATTTATGCCTTTTCTATTACCTGCAGCAATAAACTGCCTTAAAAAACCCCTCTTGTTCCCTAACTACAAATTGAACTTCGATAAATGTATCTAATATAGCCACAGGAAAGCACAAGGCAGAGTTGTGTGCAGTCTTAAAATTTTACACGCAGGTCTTATTGCCTCAGAAGTTTGGATCAGATATTGTCCAACCTTAATCTATCTGCACTCCCTGGGCAGGGCAAAGCAAAATACACCCGAGTCAAAACCTTCTGCTGCAGCCAAATTAAAGGCATAAAAAAATAGGGTGCCTTTTGCAGACAAGGGGAAGCACTACAATGGGCTTCTGACCTTCAAATTCCCTGGCTGACTAGTTATAGGAGAACCTTGGCCTAAACTGGAGCATCTTAAGGGGTGTCATAAATTGGAAGAAGGATCTCTGGGAGCCTTGTGCTACACTGACGTAGCTGGCACATTGCTAATTTCTTCAGCCTTGCATCATGAGGTTATACAACCTCGTCTGGTGACAACCCGTATCTCCTGTATCTGGAGAATTTGCTGCTCCAAAGAAAAGATGATTCGGTGGCTTTCTGCTCCCTTTATGCCTGCAGTGTAGTATAAAGCAACCCCAAGGAATAAGGCTTTTATTTTTAATGCCTGTTTTGGGTTTGTGTGGTGGGGTTTTTTTGGTAGCGGGGGAGGGGGCCGCAGGGGTGGCTCCTGTGAGAAGCTGCTAGAAGCTTCCCTGGCTCCAAGTCGGACCTGCAGCTGGCCCAGGCCGAGCCCATCAGTGATGGTGGTAACACCTGTGGGAGAACAGATTTAAGAGGGGAAACCTGCAGGGAGTGGGGGATTGGGATGGGAGAGGAACCCCTCTGCAGGCAGTAAGGAAGGAGGGGAGGAGGTGTGCTGGAGGAGGGGGTGTCCCTGCAGCCTGTGGTGAGATGGAAGGCTGTCCCCCCCAGCCCATGGAGGGGAGCAGAGGCCCCCCAAGATGGCTGTGACTGTGTGGGAAAGCCCGTGCTGGGGCAGTCTGTGACTGAAGATCGGCCCGTGGGAAGGACCCATTCCAGGGAAGTTGGTGAGGAACTGCAGCCCGCGGGAAGGACCCATTCCAGGGAAGTTGGTGAGGAACTGCAGCCTGTGGGAAGGACCCATTCCAGGGAAGTTGGCGAAGGGCTGTCTCCCGTGGGAGGGACCCCACAGCGGAACAGGGGCCGAGTGAGGAGGAGTCTTCCTCCCCCTGAGGAGGAAGGAGCAGCAGAGACCAGGTATGACAGACCGACCCCAACCCCCATCCCTGTTCCCCTGCGCTGCCGGCGGGAGGAGGTGGAGAGAACCGGGAGGGCTGGGGGGAAGGTGTTCTCAGGTTGGGTTTTGCTTCCTAATATCCTTGTTTTGATTGGATTGGCAGTAAGTTAGATTGATTTTGTTTCTTCCCCAAGTTGAGCCTGTCTTTTGCCTGTGACCATAAGTGGGGAGCGATCTCTCCCAGTCCTTGTCTTGACCCACAAGCCTGCCTTTATATTTTCTCCTCATCCCACCGGGGCCTGGGAGGGGGGAGAAGTGAGCAAGCGGCCTCATGGTGCTTTGTTACTGGTTGGGTTTAAACCACGACAATGCCCAATGCTTGAATGCCATTTAGATCAGCTACATTGTGGCTGTGCCCATTAAACTCCCTACCTTACCTTTGGCAATTTCTCACCTTTGAAAGGTTACTGTTATTCTCATTATTATCTGTATCCTGGTAGTGCCTGAATAACCACATAGCTTTAGCATTTTTTTAGCACAGATCAATCTTTAGGGTGTAACAGAGAGCTCTAGCAAAATTGCTCTAAAGGGTCAGTGAAGGCCCGCTTATAGGCACAGTCCTACTGATATCTGTGAGTCTATGGTGGTTAAGTAAGAGAAGGATATGTGTGTCCACCATCAATACTTCAGAGGTGTAGGCTCAGCTCTGTCCCACCGTCATCTTGTTTCTCTCTTCTGCCTGTACTGGCATGTTACTATGGAGCATATTCTCAGTAAAGCTTAGTCAAGAGGTTCCCAACCTGTGGTTCTGCGGAGGGGTTGTCAGCTGGTCTGTGAAATAATATTACACAGTAAAATATTTTAAACTTATGAACTCCCTCTGTGAAAAAGAAGGCTGAGACTGTCTGCGACATTTGGGAACCAGTGGTTTAGGCACTGAACTCCCACTGATGTCACAACAGGCTGCAGTTAGGAACCAAGCACAAGTACAGCCATGCACAAAGGTCCTGTGAATACGCTCAGCTTTGATTTTGTCAAGACTCATTATCCTGCTACTAAAATGGAGATCACAGTCCTGCCATGCATCATGCAGAAAATATACAAGCAATATCCACAGACAGTGCAGTTTTCTGCACCTCTACGTATTTCCAGTCACAGCTCTTCTGGGGATTTGGCTGTGCCAGAGGCAGCACTAAAGTCCACAGGACAAGCAAACTAACCACTTCTCATGCTGAATACAATGGTAAACCACAGTGGCTGTGATCACTTTTCTTGCCAAAAGTGAGCATGCAAACAGTTGTCTCTGCCTGCAGCCATGTTTGTGTACAAGGCTCATTCGCTTCAATGTCAGCAACATCATGTCCATCTTGGAAATAGTAAGTTGGCAGCGACTGGCAGCAGAAGGTGCTTATGGCAGCCCCAACTTCTTCACTGGATGGCATTTCACCGGCTCCTGGGAAGCAGGAATAACAATGCCACCATTGTCACCATGGGTTGACATAAAGAGAATCAGTACTGAAGGTAACATTTAGCACTTCAGGACTAGCTTTTTACTGGTGGCCATGAAATCATCAGTGTCAGCCTATAGTACTGAGATAGTCCAGCATTCCTACTTTAGAAAAAGTAGTGCAGTATCTCAGACTCCACAACTGTAGGTAAATAGTGACTTTTAATGGCTGCTATTACATATAGCACTTCCAAAATGATTTAGAGACAATAACCCAAAAAGTTCCCCATTGGATTTTCAAAGGATTTGATGACAACTTTTCCCCTTGATTCACACCTCCTTCTGGTATTTCTTTGGCCAAAGAAAGATAAATTTGCCTCAGTTGTGACTAACCAACTTGAGTTTCTCAAATAATAGGAGCTCATGCAGTAAACCCCAAAGGTCACAGGTTCAGTCCCCACTGGCTGAATCTCTCTTGACACATGGTCTTAAATTTTCTTATATGTACAAGGCAAGGATATTAAGTAACTTGTCAAGCTAGAGTAGATGCCACTACTGAAGCTAGGGTCATAACTCAAGAGCTTCTAGGTGGCAGGATGTCTTCATGACATAACTGAGAACAAAAGAGACTGACCTAGGAATGTGAAATAAATGAGATGTCCCTGCTCACATTATCGCACAAAGCAGCCAGTAATGACTAGAAACATAAATGGAGATTCACCTTGGAGAAATACACAGTTTAATACAACAAACACATTTTTAGTAGAAAATATAATGCTGAAAATGACTCAGGGTGGAGAGGGAATAATAAATTAGGCAAATCTATAGCATGATAGAGTAATGCTAAATATCATAGAAAATATCAGTACCATGTATGAAAATAGCTCCAATATGCAATGGTGGGTTAGGAAAACCCTGTAGACAAAAGAAAGTTCTGGCAGGCCAGGCGATTTCCCATTTAGCAGACAAGGTGGCCAAAGCAGATCATACTGTATGACTGTACTCGATAAAACCCAAAGCATTGCCATAGTGTAAGGTACTGAAGAGGGCATGTTCCCCCAGATGGAGGACCATGTGGTGGCAGCTGTGCTGCTTTGAAACCAGAACGCCACAACAAGACACCTCAAGTAGGTACAAAATGCAGTGTAGACATAAATTCAATAGAGGAAGGGGATTGGAGAAAAGGCATGCATTAACCCATGGTATGTTTCCTTCAGTGCCCAGGTTGCTCGTGCTGTACCTGCTTAGGTGCTAATCCACACCACAGCCTAAACTCAGCCCCAGGGCTTCAGGCAGGCACAGCTCTTGGCTGACAGCTGGTAACTGTGGTGATGAGATCAAGTGCTGCTTTCAATAGCCCTCCTCAGCTATGACTGCCTGCCTGAAGAGTGCCTCAGGCCCCTTCCATTGCAGCCATGTGTCAGCCCCCACCACCTCTGGCAACACCACATGGTCACCCAGTTGGCACTGCCTTGCGGTGGACTGGAAGCACCTGCTGGTCCCTTACAGAGGCAGTAATGCTCCCTGGGCACCACATCTCTGCTCTCTGTGGCACGAGGGGTGAGCGCAGATGCAAGGGGAGACCTGGGCTTGCTCTTCTCCTGTCCCTGGCAAGGTGGGGAGCAGGAAGGACCCTCACTCA
The DNA here is from genome assembly GCF_026419915.1 of Harpia harpyja. Taxonomy (NCBI): domain Eukaryota; kingdom Metazoa; phylum Chordata; class Aves; order Accipitriformes; family Accipitridae; genus Harpia; species Harpia harpyja. The sequence continues at coordinate 34,830,305 of NC_068943.1, forward strand.
CAGCAGCAGCTCTTGCCCCAAGCACTCTGATCCATCCTTCAGGCACAGCACCGACCCGCTATGGTGTAGGCAAAGTTGCCAACATGGCCACAGGTTTTTGTGGCCTCCAAGAGCCTACTGCCCTGGGGAACTTCTGTCTGCAGCTGTCCCTAGCGCAAGCATGGCAGACAGAAAAGCAAATGAGACTATTTAAAAGCTTTTCAGCTAGGGCTAAACTTTAGTGCATTGCAATTTAAAACAAAATAATCTAGGTCTGTAAGTGACAGTTTGGTCTGATTTTTAAGAGGGGCAAATTAAGATTTGTGAACCCTTGGTTGTATTCAGGTAGTTTTCACAAACAGTTTTATGTTCAGAAACGCAAATAACTTCCCAACCAAGTCAGGGCAGGCTTTGTAGTAAAATAAACTACACTTTGACTATTGCTGATGATGAAAATACAGCTTGCTTTGGTTTTAGTGAGGAGATGGATCTTTAATACATTCTTACAGTCTTTTGCAATTACTGCTGCTTCTGCCAGGGCCAGGCAATTAAAACTGCAGCCCAGCCTTTGCCTTGCTAAGCATTGTCATGTTTTCTAGAGGCTCTGGGGAAAGGAGCCTGCAAAGAGGAATTCCAGACTTCTGCTAGTCAATCCTGCATAGAATTACTCTGCCCAGGGTCCTCCCGATTCTATAAAATGAAAAGCATTTATCCCGTCCTTAATTTGTTGCCTGTAGACAGACATGTTTCTGAGTTGCAACCACGTACTACATGAAATTATGATTTCATTAAGGAAGAGCTGATAGATATGAGTCCCATCAGCCGCATTGTTTACTCTGTTCTGAAGTCATTGCAGATTCACAGTTGAGATTTACACTTGGCTTCCCCTGTATTATCTATGGCAGCCTTAACTATCTGTCAACAGAAATTTCGTGACCATGGTGGGGGAAAAAAAAGGCATAGCCTAGCACAGTAATACATCAGATATCTAGTAGTAGCAAACAACAATAGCTGTTGTGCAATAACTAATGACTAGTCAACTTGGCTGTGTTGTGCATTCCTTAATATGTTGCCACAGCCCCCACTTTCTGAGATGGACTATAAAACAGCTATTTAGGATCATGCTCAAGGAGGTTGAGTTTGCACCTTTTTCTTGTTCTCGTTATTGCTTAGTGTCATTAGATGAGATTCATTTGATGCCATTACTTGTGCTCATTACAATCTTTGTGACTAGAATATGGTACAGTATCCAAATTTTAATGCCTCATATATTCTCTGAGAGATGATGGCAATAAATGCTACTCCTTTGACCTTCCCTGTGTTTTATCATTTGATTCACTGGTCCTCTCCATTTGTTCATCTCTATTTGTGCCCATATATAGACTGAAGAGCCAGAAAAGAAAAGCTACAGCTACCAACAGATAAGAATATTTACAGAATTGAATGTCTCCTATTTGTAAGCATATTAACAGTTTATAACCTTTCATCATCTGCATTAAGCACTAGTATTCTGCCTTTTCCTTGAGACAGGGATTGCTGTGAACAGGGAAAATGGCAATGTGTGGATCCTTTAGCATTACAGGAACACTACAAACAAGCCCAGTAACTTGACATGCTTGTGACAATACTTGGGGTGGGGAATGGTAAAAAGGGCTTTTTGTTTGGTACTAGTTCCAAGAGTGACCTTATAAGAATTCCTAGGGAGCTATATTTTGGGTAATGTGAATAACAGGTGTAGCAGTGACCAATTAACCCCTTCACTGCCAAGCTTTCCTGCTTTCCTCAAGCTTTCTTTATGGCTGGCACCCTATTACTGTACCTAGTCAATAGGATATAAACAGGCCCTCAGAGTAGGGATATCCAGGTGTAGCAGAGGTGTTATACATACTGCCAAACCTCAGCCACCAAACACAGGAGCCTATCTTAGGAGCCTAGATTGGATTCATCTCCCCACAGCTCCCTGGACAGTCGATAAGAGAAACAGAAAATGTTAGGTCTCATCTGGCCTGTTTTAGACATCATCCTAAGTTTTCCTTATAGGCAATGGGCAGAAGGAGCTCTTTCTGAGGATGATCTATAGCACTTTAATTAGACATCGACTCTTGATTGCTGGCTGGAAGAAACTCTTCTCTCTCCTTTGGCTGTTGAGGGAGAGCAACCCTTCAATTTAAGCTCTTAAATTGGGTGCTTAAAAGTAGGTAACATGATTGCCTCCCCTCCTCAAAACCCTTGACCTGGATGCTCCTGAGTGGTGAAAACAGAGTGCTGTCTGGTGCACATTCCCTGCAACAGCAGCTCATGATTTGATGGGGTGTTTCTTTCACATGCTTACTGACTTGAGGGAGCTCACCTGATTTATAGCACAGATTGGGGTGTGGTGCTTTGAAACCTAATTGCTTGAGCTTGTCCATAAAGAACAGGAATGTTTCAGTGGGAAGTGTGACAGAACCATTTATTTTTTACCTATTTCCTTTCACAAACATCTACTTTTCAACAGGCAGATTATGAAATAAGGCCACATTTGCTCCTGCGCTGTGCCTTGGTACAGGGGAAGGACTATACAAGGGGGTTCATTACTCCATGAAGCTCCAATGACTTCCAGCACTATATATAAAGCTGCCATGAAAGACCAATTTTTTTTTTTTTAACCTGTCACAAGGATTTACTCATCTAGCTTTGGGCAGAAATTTTTACAGAGATTCCAGCTCCTCTGCATACCCCCCTGCCCCACTCCCCTTCTTCCTGCCTTTCTCTTCAGGTAGGGGGTATGCCCCAACCAGCCTCCAGCCTCTGAGCTGTGGGGTGGCAATGCTCACTTCTGAGCCTTTGTAAGCTCTGGCCACAGCTTTAGAGAAAGCATTTAGAGATGGCCTATTAATGGCATTTAGCAGCCCTCATGTTATACTCAGCAGGGGACCTGGTACAGAGGCAGTCAGAGCATCCCAGACATGTACATCACTACGGTGCATTAGGCAACATGGTGGCTCAAAAGCAGACCACAGGTTTTGCTTGTCTGGTTTTTACCTCTGCAGCCAGGTGATGCAGGCTGTGGAGGTGCTTAATTGTGGGTGCACCACAGAATCACTGCTGTGGTCTCCAACACTCCAAAATCTCCCCAGAGCACAAGGGAGCTCACCTGCAATTGCAACAGGCTGGCAAGGATGTGGGCTGGCTGGCACCAAAAGGGTTAAACTGCTTGGTCTGAAACAAAGTAAATGGGGGAGAGGGTGTAAGAACACATGTAATCAAAAATGATTGCTAAGAAGGGATAATTAGAGAAACTCCTCCTCCTCTCTAGAAGAGCAGCAGTGAAACCAAGGATTCAGTGGCATGTTCCTTGCATCCACTGCAGACTGATCGGAGTGAGACAGATTCACAGACAGGTTAGGAAGGACTAGGCAGTGGGATACTCTCTGCAAGCAAATGCCAGCTGTGGCAGAAGCAGATCTGTCCCTAAGCAATTTCAAGGTGATGTGACAGGTCGAAGCACCAATGTGGAGATAAATGTGATTTCACACTCAAAGATATTTACCAGCTATTGTCCAGAAAGATACCTAATTTAACATCCTTGTGAAGTAGCCAGAGCACAGTCATGGTTTACTTTCCATGAAGACATAGTCATATCCTAATTCGGCCAAACCTAGGCTAAGCAAGGTTGAGAGAAGATTAAAACCTTGCAGGGACAGGAAATAAAGCAAGGGGTACTCTGTCCAGTCAGTGATGCAAAATCTCCTGTATCTGAGCCAAATATATGAGGTTGTTGAAAATATTTTGATAAAGAAATTAAAATCCAATTATATATATATAAGAGTTTGGTTTGATTAAGAAGTAGAAAATTGTGAAGCATAGGTATGGGAGTGTTAAGTTTGAAATGTAGTCATAGGAACTTAGAAACTTTAGGAACTGTGTTATGTGTGACTATAGGAACCTTAGTATAGTTAAGTTTGAAATAAGCAAACCATAGAAACCTCACCAGGAAGATACTGGTCTTTCTATGTTTTGTTTCAAAAACTAAGGAAACCGTCATGGACACCAGTTTGCTGCTTGGAAACCCCCTTACCCTTCCCATCTCGTAGAGTTAAGTGAAATTGACCAATGATTGTTTTAACATAGGAATATTAATAAGGTGGTAGGATTAAAAGACCAATCATTGAAAAGGAATTAACATTTTGCTTGGAAATCTAGTGAATATGTATAACAGGTGTGTATTTAACTGTATTGTTAGACAAGACAGGTGCACACGATAGGTGGAGCGATCCCCCGTGTGCCCAGCGCTGCAATAAAGGAGTGCCTGCTTCTTAACTTCTCATTGCTGTTAAGGAGTTTTATTCCGGATTTCGGCAACAAGGTTAGGCATTTTCCTACTGTTTGTTTTTTTTTTTTTTAATTCTGTATGTGCACAAGCAACTACAAAAACAGGTGTTGCCTTGTTTTACTGCAATATCTCAAAATTACAATTCTTTACATGTTTACGTTACCTAAATACCTTCTTGTTTAGCAGGAGAGATCTGAGATTCTTTTTCTCCCTCCTGTTGGAAAGGAGATATTGAATGAGATGGCATTTCAGTAACTTCTCTGGTTGTGTTTCCTAAGTGCAAATTTATTCATATGTCAATGGCAATATTTAATTTCCTATATATCTTAGACTACATATATAGTGTATGCCAGACATTATTCCACTTCTGAGCGGTAGGTGGGGAGCTCTGAAGTCAGATGGGTTTTTTGACTCATTAGTTGGAGGAAAGCAAGGATGTGAGAGGTCCTCAAGCAAGCACTCCTGCTTCAGCCTGAGGTATGAGACTAGAGGACCTGACAAAAAGAGAAAACATCTCAGCTTTAATTCTGGGCAACGGGTGAAGTCAAAGAGGACAGAATTTTGACCTTTCTTGCCTGGGAGGTGTTGAGCTGACTTGGCTGGCAGTGAGTGATCATTCAGCACAGAAGTAGTAAACTTGAGTAGCCTGCAGAAAGATTATTTGAGAACAACTATCTGTAAAAGCCTGAAAAGCAAGGTCAAACTCTCTTCACACATACACTGGTGTGAAATCAGAGCAGCTCTACTTGAAGCAAACTGAATTATGCACTGATGTAAATGAGATCAGACATAACTTGCTGTCAACACAGTCAAATTTTAAGTTGATCAAAGAACAAAATCTTCCCTTGTGTATATTCAGAATTCATCTGATGACTGTAGACAGATTTAGATGGAAATATTTTCTCCAAAGAACTCAGTAAGTCCAAGTAACTTCTCAGTGTGAGAAAGAACAAGTCAGTTTTTTATAAAGGGAACGCTAAGTCAGAAAATATGTGGGCTTTTTATAAATCATAGAACAGATTCCTTGCAGCCTGTTGTGTATCACCTCCGGTGACTACATTTTCAGTCACCAGTGACATATTGAATGCACCATGGCTACAGCATAGATTGTTTTAAAAGAGCTGGAACGCTGGACAGGATGGAGGAGAATTTTGTGCCAACACTGGCTAGAAAAGGAGCTGTCAAAAACCGCCTTTTTATTCTCCCTTGATCTCATTCAAATACATCAACTCCATTTATATCACATTAAAGGCTGCAGTATTCTCATTAAACATTGGCATTAATACTGGAAATCCAATCTGCTGCCATGGCTGGCAGTGCCAACACAAGCTAATCATTTAATGCCTTTGTGGTGTTTTACTTCCAGCTTTTCCTTTTGAACTCCAGAGAGCTGCTTTCAGATCCTGGCATTCCAGTGGTCTTGTTCAAACTCAGGTGAAAACACAGCACAAGTACTTCCTCCCTGCCATAAGAGTACTGAAATGCTATATGGCATTCATGGTGCTTCCCCACACTGGTTTGCCATTGTTCTGCAGTTCTTCTGAGGGGGCTCATCTATGGAGGTGAGAAGGTTATCTGGTTTTCAAATCCAGCTGATGCTGTTTGCTAGGCAGGAGTATGGGTGATTACCACATCTACCAGCTGTCTTGACAGCAAACCCTGCTGGTGACGGTTGTCTCAAGTTGGCCCAGTTCTCCTATTGGAAGACACCAGTCTATAACAGGGGAACACAGTTGTTGCCTAGGCAAGATCTGGATGAAACAGTGCTACTGTAGACCCTATACATTGTGGCCGGTATCCAAATAGCATTGCCAAAGGCCAATTCCAGAACATCTCACTCTCCCTATCCCAACCATCTCATAAATGGTGCCTCAACACTACCAAGCCTCTGTAACCTTGTGCTTTTAATCAAAATTTCACCTCACCGCAGCACTTCAAATTTCTTGATTAGCTCTTCTGAGGGCCATCAGGGCAATAAGCCAGGAGCACAAGCTTAGTGAAAGAATTTCTTTACTGTACATACATCTGTTCTCAAGCAGTAGATATGTGTACAGTTTTCCAGCACAACACAGTCTTTGAGCATGTCCCACATATTTAGTCTGATCTCACCTATTCGGTGAGTCAGAGGTCTAGGGGTACCTTAAGTTATCCTGTCTCTTCCTTCTGCAGCTTCCTCTTCTGTAATATGGTCCCCAGAAGCCCTTGCTTAGAGATGCACATTAGTTATATATTAGTTACTAGAACAAAGTCCAGGAACAGCTGTAAGAACATAAAGCAGAAACCAGGACCCTCCTTTTCAGCCAAGCGCCCGAACTACAGAGTCATTCTTGCACCCCTTCTCTCTTAACTTGGCTTAGTGATTCTCAAATACATCTTGAGACAGTTACTTAGCCCCAAGGAAGTATTTAGGGAGTGCTGGCACTAAGCTAAGTTAGAAACCTGGTAAAATAAATCATACTGGTAGTAGGATAGAAGTTGTGCATGTGAATCTGTGCACACAAAAATTGAGCCTAGGTCTGCCATTTCCTGAGGAGGACTCTGGCTCCTACCTAAACCACCCACAGGTTAAGTAATAATATAAAAAAAACCTTATCCCTAAAAATGCGAGACTTGCATTTGAGACTTTGGAAGATGAGACCTGCATTTGGGACATTACAGAAGGTGCCTGGGACTATTTTCAGGACACCATCTTTAAATGCTTATTTTAGCAGCTTCTCAGAGTAACAGTGAAGAGAGCGATGAGCAACTTGGAGAGCTTGTTGTGAGAACATGATATCCCTTTCAGTCAATTTGGAAAGAAGTTATAATGCCTAAATTAAGTGTCTGTAAGAAATTACCTACTTAGCAGGCTGTGTAGAGACTACCTACTGTAATGTGTGAGGGCATACCCTTGGGTCATGGTGCTCCTTGCACCTCTTGCACCTTGGTTTCCTTTGCATGGAAAGCGGGTCATGTAGGGTTTGGGGAGATAGCATATACCCAGTTCTTGCTCCAAAATTGAACTGGGATATGATTAGGATAAATAAAACCCGAGAGCTAGGAAATTCTTCCCCTGTTCTAGAAATGAAGCCTTTGACTATCATGTCTATTTATATTCATAGTTTATATAGCAAAGGAGGCTGGTCTGAGTAGCTCATCAGAATTAATTACAGTTATGTCACTGCAACTGTTAGTCTTCATATAGCCCACAGGTCCTAGGCTGAGGGGCAACATACAACCCTTGCAGAAAATACAGATTTCTACAGGAGGTATTGTATTTACATTTTTCCATTCATTAGCCTTTGCCTTCTTCACTGGCTGAAATGCTGCAATACCAAAATCACACATTCACGATTGATTTGGGTGATCAGGGAATATGTTGGAAAGGAGATCGAATGCCTGTTGTGGCATGTCTAGTAGATTTGATAGTAATTGGAATGGTTTTTGCAACAGAGGCTGAGAGCATCTTGTGGCTGCTGTGGGCTGTGCCTACAAGGCATGATTAGATGTGTTATGGTGTGTGGGTGTGACTAATTGTTCACAGCTGCATGCATAACAAACACCAACCTTTGGCAGGCTTCATTTCTCTATCATCCCTTTCTGCTAGATTTTTTTTTTTTCACTTCTGGCAACTCTTTCTACTTTTAAGAACAAGAAAAGGGGCTCAGGGTGCTCTCAGCTGCTCTCAGGAGCAGGGGGTGAAAGCTCTGCACCCCAGGGAAGGGCACGGAGCTCTACTGAATAGCTCCCAAACTGCAGAAGAGCCCTATCAGGAGATGGGACAGGATTTGAGTGAGGTCCATGTCTCCTGTCCTTTGCCAGCAGAGAAACAGAAAACCACAGCTATGGCTACTCTGCAATCCAGGAAGACTATGCTCTTCTGGCTTAACAGACACCTAGTGTCTTCAAATGACCTCATGGATGTGCACCATCCTTCATCTGGAAAGATGACATGAAGCATAAAGGCTACAGCTGAGCTTTCCCCAGCTGCTCAGACTTCAGCCTTTCTGAGAAGATCATGTAGCATATTGCCAGCTTATGCTAACCCTTATCAGCATTAGTACATGATCTGGAAACCTCTCCTTTTAGGACTGACCTGGCAGGCATGCCCACAGAGCACCATATGGTCCTCACCTCATAATAATTACCAGCTTTCTCTACTCATTTTTCAAGAAATGAATAATTCTGTATCCCATTATAAAGCCCACCAACAATCTCTTCCCTTCAGCCTGCCTTCAGCCCTGTCACATCCCTACCCATATTCATGTAGTGCATCTCACCTGCTCCTCTGTGAGCTGCCCTTCTGGGTGAGAAGGAACCCTGCATGAAGGCCATCAGGAGATGTCTCTGAAAACTAATGCAATGTATTGGTACTTTTCAATACAGAAAAATCAGAGAATGGCAGCATGTCCTCACCTGACACATCAAGAATTCAAAGATTCTCAGAAATGTTGGTTAAAAGGGACATTTGGAGGCCATCTAGTCCAAAGCCCTGTCTACAGCAGGACTGTTGCTAACACTAGATAGTCAGTTGTGACTATTGATCTGCTGCTCCATTTCCCCATAGTCTGCAGTAAGCTCCAGTTAAAGCTTTTTTTTTTTTTTTTTCCTCCTCCATACCTTCAACTTTTCTAATACAACCACCACCATTGCCACTCTATATTCCCCAGGCTTCTGCTTCTGTGCTGCTTCTGCAGTTTCCTTTTATGTTGTCCTGCTGCTATCAGCTTTTTTTCCCATGACAGTAAGGACTGCATTTCAACTGATGCACATCTTTGTTTCTTGAAAAACAGCGTGGTGTTTTCTGCCCTCTTACAGACCACAGGACAGTGTAAAAGTGTGCCCTGACTGTATTCACTGAATCTTTGGTGAAAGCATTTTTGGACAGACATATATGACTTAATGGAAAGGTTTCTTCTTTTGTTCTGCTTTCTTTAATGAACAGGGTTAAGGGAAGAAAAAACAGTTGGTTGTAACTTGCCCAGAACCTTAGAGGCTAGATTCTTCCCCAGTACCTGTAAATAGTTTCTAGAGAACATAAACACATGAATAACATGTTAACCACTACTCAGACTGATTCTGCTTCCGGGAAATCATTGGGAATACAAGCAGCAGAAGACACACCTATATTATCTCCAAAACTAAATTTAGACAGAGCTGCATCTCTGCCTAATTGTTCAACCCATTTTCCCCTCTTGCAGTGGAACAAGGATTGCCTCTGGAGCAGATGGATGTTACTCAGTGTTCTCTGTTTAATGAAATTCCTATGAAATCCAGCTTTTACTATCACCAGCCTTCTGCCTGAGTACACCTATAGATAGGACTGTCAGAACTGGCTCCCTTTACAGCAGAGAGTTTTGCTGTGTTACACTGCAGTCCATGACACCCAGTTGTTCAGTTTTACATTGGAGGGATCCCAAGAACGACCAGTCTGTCTGTACCATCTCAAACCAAGCCTGGCTTTTTAACAGGGCTTCAAAAGGGGCCTGAGGGATTCCCTCTTAGGTGAAATAGGATGCAAAACAGAGGAAGATTTCAGGTGCAATATCCTAACTGGACAGCCTGTGAGTTCTTTTGGGATGATTTTTCTCATAAAGAGTTGCAGTATCCAGCATGCCTGACCAAGATCCTTGGTCCCACCATCAGCATACTGATAGGAGAAGTAACAATAAACTTCTGATTGATGAGTAGCAGGCTTTTGAACATGAAAATCACTCCACTTAAATAACTAACCAAAGTTTGCAATTTAGGTTGAAATAGTGCTGCTGATAAGGTAGCTTATTAACCCTGTTAATAAGGAATGGGGTTAGACTATACAGCTGAGCTGAGTTAACCTGATGGCTGCTTGTCCCTGAAAGGAGCAGTCCAGCTCACTCATCTCTCTTCCTTTCTTCCTTTTTGCCCTCACCATGACTGCTTAATCTGCTCCCTTCCTTATATTGGCCCTAATGCTCCTTTGACTGCATGCTGAGCAAGTTCAGCTCACTGATCTAGCTGAAAACTAATTCAAGGAAAAAAAACAAACAAACCCCAAACCAAGCACAGTTTTCTGACCATTTTCAAGTTGAAAGGACTCAGTACTGGGTCAGAAGAAAGTGACAGCCGCATCAACAGAAAGGAAGTATAGCAAAGCTGGAAGGACACATATAGGGAGAGATGCAAGTGGAAGGGAAAAAGGGGGGCAAGACAATCCCTGTAGCTTGCAGTGAGATGTTAGATTGGTTCAGCTGCTTCATTTAGTCCTATCACTGGTGGGCAGCTCAGCTACAGCTTTTAACCCCCCAGTAGGCTTTGTACAATGTTATTAAATACGGTTATCAAATTGCTTAATCCTCATTATAATAAAAAAAATGTTGAACCTACATTAAATTTAGTGAACTTATATTGCTTTCACCTTTTCCGCTGTTACGGCTGTGTAGCTCTATCCTCAAAACTGCTCCATACCTCTGTAGGAAGAAGACATTACTAACACTGGGGATCCCTGTGAAGACCCAGTAGAGCAATCTGAGAAGGAAACTCTAGATCCCACCAGGCCATTGCTCCTCCCAGTATCAAAGCAGCTCAAAGATCTGCCAAGGAAGGCAGAATTGAAGATCCAGACAAAGTGGAAGATTGTTTTAAGTTTTTTCTTTTAATCTGCAAATTAATCTAGAAACATTTTTCACCAGCTTTCCTTAAGAAATACTAACATGCTTGAGGTCCTCTTTTGATAATTATTCTCCCTGGTACCATAACAGATAGCATTAGGGTGTTGACTGCATGCACAGGACATAAGCTGTGGGCTAGTTCTGTGTGCCGCAGTGATATTAGCTATCCAAGCTAATTTTGAACTAGTACAGCTATTTAGTCTAATATAATCCAGTAGTAACAAAGCTATACTGCTTCCAGTACTCTGGTGAATTTATTTAAATATACACAGTGTTGCTGATGTCTTATTCTGAATAATGAGTACTGCTATCTCATTTTGATAAATAAGTGCTCATTCTGGTAAGTAAGAATGACAAACACTTTTCTCTCTTGGGACTGGAAGCATTTTCATTGGATTTTTTCAGCACGATGGTTGTAGAAAGCTAGTATTAACTGCTGGCAAAGATTTCTGAGAAAAAACTATGTACAAAATTCTCATCTAATACACTCACAGGCCATGTACAAAAAAATGTAAGAAAAATAGGGTGGAAGATGATCAGTTAGTCTTTTATGGCATCACACACATTCCCAGAAATTCTTCAGTCCCTCCCATGCCTACTGAAGTGATACAAGGACTTGAAACATAATTAAATGATACTCCTGTAAAAGTGTGCAAATTATTTCTTATCATCTTTTCTGATCCCCAAATATGCATCTGCATAAGTATTTTTAGGTAAAAGGAAATGGCAAAAACAATGACAATTTTATTTTCTTTTGATTTGAAGTTTTTATTTATTTTGTCTGTTGTACGATAGCCTGAATTTGGATGTAAACAGCTATGTGCCACTTACCATACACAGCTGTGTTTATATTAGCAGACAACCTATTCTCTCTTCTCTTACTGAGTTTCTTGCATACAACATATATATGAATTTGGCTCCTAGGGCAACTGAGCCACGAATCTCAAAAACTGAAAGCTGCAAGTGAGATGAAAAATGCTAGGAGCAGAACAGCCACCTCACAGGACAGAGAGGGCTAATCCTCTTTGATTGAGTTTGGATTTGCTTTCAGGGAGGATACTAGTAAATGGCTTTAGAAGCCAGAATATTCACTGAGGTGACTGCCTGTGTAAGCAAATACTGAAATAAAGTGAATTTTCCAATACTGAAATTATGCCTTGAACACTTGATACTTGCTGAAATGTTCTAAGCCAGGAAACAGAAACGATACTGCTGGATCTGCGTGAACAACTGTGGTAAAGCAACATGCCTCAGATTTCAAAAAGATTAAGTCCTTTCAGCAAACTCATCTTAAAGAATCCCCAGAACCAATAATTAGGAAGATTTGCACCAGATTAATTTTAATTTTAAACTGCTAAAATTAAGCCAGAGAAAACTCTTTTTAAAGATATCTCCAAAAGTAGAAAGTGCAGGTACATGTCGCTGTCTTTACTTAAATTATAGCTGTGTATAGATGAGGTAAAAATGCAGGCTGGATACCCATGAAAGAAAATCTGAATGAACAGACATAGCTGATCACATGTTCAGAAATTACTTGTATGGAAAGTGTCCCTGGAGAGAGCTGTGATTATCAGACAATGGAGAAGTGCATGATTTTCTATGAGCAAAACATTAGCATTGAAGCATTTTTGAGTGAAGGAAATCCAGAAGTGTTTCCTATACAAACAGTGAGCAAAAATGTTCACTGTTTCCCAATTATCTCTGTAGTGAATGGTCCTGAATGGCTCTTAAAACAGGGTATTTAACCCAGATTATCTAGAACAGATATCCTTCTTAAGGTACCTTTCTGTCTCCATTAACTACAAGGGAAGCTTGCACGACCAGCTTAGCCTAAGTGTCTTAGTAAACCACTGCCAGACCAAGTCTCTGGGATTTTTAAGAATCAATAATCATTTAAATTCTTGCATTTTTCATCTCACTAAGAAGTATGATTGACTTGGTCTACAAATACTTCCCATTGCCATGACCCTGAAGACAGATCCTAAATCCTTTGTTTAGTATTTACCATATCCTTGTTTCAGTGAGTTCCTTCTAAAATAGAGTCAACAATATACCTGGAAATTCATAGAAATTTGCTTAGAACTGGGGAAAAAAAAAAACCCCACAACAAACGCCCTCCCCCAAACAGTGAAGGAGGCATGGATTTTGTTGATGGGTATCATTCAGGTTTTCCAAGGCTAGCTGAAAAATTTCTCTCCAATCTCAAAATTAAAGATCCCCCCCTTTTTTTTTTCCTGAAAGGGCAAGTTTTCCCATACATAATACATATTTTTCTTTGGAAAAGTGAGAGCCTAAGAATGAAAGCTTGGAATGAAGAGTTGGCCAAGAACCCAGTGTTTCAGGGTATGTGTAACTAGTGTGCCCCAGTAGTGCTGCAGAACAGATGCCCCATGTCCTTACACTTTTCCATTTCCAGGGTATGCAGGTACACTTTACGTTTCCTGAAATGTGCCTGTGGCCATACAATCCTTCCCAAGTTTCTTGAGCCATTTTTCTCTCCAAAATGAGACACCATGGGAAATATGACCCAGTGCAAAGAAAAAAACTGAGTGCATATGGCCACTGAACCACAACTCACATAAATGATTACTGTAACATTTAACAACAGTTTTTTTCTCTCAGTTAAAATATTTGAGACATTCTTTTCTTTTGAAAACTCAAGATTTTTCATGTGACACAGAAAGCCATTTCCCACCACTGGTGACATTTATCCCATTCCCCATACTGCAGTTTTATTGCAACTTAATCATTTCTAGGTGTCAACTTTGCTATTTTACTTATGCTATAAATGACTTCTCAGGCACCTGCCTGCTGGAACCACGTGAATACCTCAGCATTTTAGCTCTTATGTATGAAAAAGGAAGTTTCTGAATCACGTATTATTGGAGAAAAATATGAAATCAAGCTCTGAAAGACAGAAGATAAAGAGGAAATTTTGTAGAACTCTGGAAAGTGATGGAAGAATGCTGGCTCATGTATTTCTGCAGTTTCTTCAGTGGGATTTCTGACCAAGAACAATATTTCAGTATTAGCCTAAGATAGCTAAGAATTAATTTTATCAGTGGAAACGAAGAAGTTACCTACATGAGCAATGACCCATTGCTGGAGCTATTGGACAAGATAAGTCAAACCCTGTGGTGGGTACTTCACTAATGGGTATAACATTCCCTTTTTAAAAGAGACAGTTCCCAGATTGTTGGGTGCTTAATGACATCTGTGAAAGGTGTTTTTCTAATTAGTAACTAAATTTAGACTATCATTCCTCAGATGCTCTGCAGCATGCCTGCTGCATAAAAATATCCCTTTAAATGATGTCTTTGTCCCATGCCTATTTGTGCTGTGATTATCAAGAATAAAACTCTTCCGGCAGGTGTTTTTGCTTCATGACAAAGAGCTGATAGCCTTGTGAATTGAAGTATTTTTTTATGGTCCCATAACTCATTCAAACCTACACTGCAGGATGACTCTGTGGTTGAATACATACAGAAAAACGCAGATGAATTCTTGCGATGCCCTTGCTTCACCAATTCTGCAATTAAACCACATGGTGTTGAGAAACAGGAACACACTGAAACTAATAGACCCACCTGCAAGGTTCTCAGCACTGTGCTATGCCGTCAGCACCTCAGTATCAGGGATCTGAAGGAACACACATTAAATATGACACCTGAAAGTAATACAATCCATTACAGCAGTGCTGGCTTTGGAGAGGACTTGACAGACAATGAAGTGATCAAAGGTGCTTTGATATGTCTAATTTTGGCTTACACAGCTGAGTTCTTCTATAGCCAACAGAGGTGATGAGAATAGCGGTCTCTCTTGTGTCTTCCTAAGGGTCGGACCAACAAATAGCATGGCTTATGCAAGTGACAGTGATGCAGCATTTCTTTTTTTCTCTATTATAAATTTAACTGAATGTCCTTTTTTTTTTGGTTCTAAACACTGAGATTTTCTAGGAATTGTGAGAGAATTAGTATTACTTTGCAAAAGTTAACCCTTCAGCAGACTAATTGCCAGTATGTCTTTCGGTAGACTATGCAGTTTTTCTATTTGCTACCAGGGAAATGTGTGCCTTTCTGTATTCTCACAGCACAGGTGTACTTAACTGGGAAGGGATTTTTACATCAATAAGAAGTAATTTATGAATGTGTTATATTTGCAGTGTTTCTATGAAGCATCGTAACAGTTATATTGTCTCTGCCAACTACACAGGGTAATAATACATCAAATCTATTACATGAATGTTTTGTACAAAATACGTAATAGAATTATGAATTAAGTTGGACTGAGACACAGATGTTTAAAAGCAACAGTTGAAATTTAAAATCTCAATGAAAAAACAAGCCATTTTCTACTACACAGAGACTTAATACCTAGTGTTCTACCAATGTTTAATAACCTAAATATCTATCACAACTTCCATCACTCAGCACTAGACATTTGCAAATTAAACAGCACATTTGAAACCTTATTACCCACCACGGCAATGATTAGTGTAAGGCAATAGGGTATGGCACACACATCAGCCCAGATTCCCTAAGAGCGTTTTCGAAAATTTTTCATATAATTTCAGATATTCCAAATGCTAACCAGATTTTTTTTTTTCCATGACTTCTAGTGTGTTCTTCACAATGACACAGGAGATAACTGATGATGTTATTAATAACTGTCACTGTTCAGATGAATAGTGCCATGAGTATGCAAACTAGTTGGTTACCCCTGGATCTACCAACAGGACCCTGAAGCCATCCCAGGGACAGGGGCAGGGACAGAGGGAGAGATAAAACAAGGCAAGGCTGAGGGAGCCACACCGAGGGACTCTTGGCTGCAGCCCACACAGTTCACATCCCAGGCTCTGTGAGCATCGTCTTTGCCAAAATACTTCACTGAGGAAACCGGGGTTGTGAGAGAGTCCTGGAAGGGTGGAAAGCCAGAAATAAAAATTTTACAGTCGTTTCTTGGTTCTATTCCTGTGTCCTAGTTCCTTCCCTGACCTAACTTAAGACAAGCCTGCTTTTAGCAGATTAATACCTGGTCTACTGGGACCTGGGTTGGTGGAGACCTAGACCTCTGACTGTTAAGTGGCATAGCTCATTCTGTGAAAGTATATTCACCCAGCCAGCTGTTTCCCATTTTTTTTTCTTTTTTTTTTTGGTGAAGAGCCAAAGAGTGAAATGACTTGGCTCACATAATTTTTTCTCTTCCTACTCTCCATATGTTTTCTCTGTGGAAAGACTAAGGATGGGAGAGCATCAGATACTTCCTTTCCGGTACTTTTTGGTCTATGCTACGGCACATGGAGGACAGGGAGTTGATTCGAGACAGCCAGCATGGCTTCACCAAGGGCAAGTCCTGCCTGACCAACCTAGTGGCCTTCTATGATGGAGCGACTACCCCAGTGGACAAGGGAAGAGCTATGGATGTCATCTATCTGGACTTCTGTAAGGCTTTTGACACGGTCACCCCCAACATCCTTCTCTAAATTGGAGAGAGATGGATGGACTATTCAGTGGATAAGAAATTGGCTGGATGGTCGCATCCAGAGCGTAGTAGTGGTCAACAGCTCAATGTCTGGATGGAGATTGGTGACGAGCGGTGTCCCTCAGGGGTCCGTATTGGGACCAGTACTGTTTAATATCTTTATCAATTACATAGTGGCATCGAGTTGTTGTGGAAGGTGGCAAAGCTGAGCTACATGAGCATGCAGAGCACACCTGAACAAGATGTAAACAGCACGTGGCAATAATGGCTAAGATTGTGTGGCTATAATAGCACAGGAATGTATATAAATTACAGAGACTGTTAATATGTTTTGGAGGGCTTTAAGGACTTTGTTTAGCTGCTTAAAAGTAGTTGTTCATGATAAAACAGAACTCATAGCTTGCATAATGCTTTTGCTTTATGTTGACCTATTCTCTCACTGGAGGAATAGGAAGATTTGGAAAGCCCCAGAGACAGTTTGAGCCAGGCAAAGGAGAAAAGTAGCAGCTAGCCTAAAAACAGGAAAGAGAAAGAAGCCGCCTAGAGATGAGAGAAAGGATTCGAGAGAGAAGATGACCCCAGCCCCAAGTATTACTATTGACCAGACTATGGTGTGAGGGTTGGGAATTTGGATTGTAAAAGGGTGTAATTGCCCAGGGATGTTAGTGTTAGGGGTCCCTCTCTGGAGGCACCCAGGTGGAGCTGTCTAAATTTTTACACCATAGATAGAATAAATTACACTTTTTATTTTGAAGGCCTTGATTAGAGATTCTGCTTTGGGAAACCTAGGGTTGAGCCTGAGGGAAGAAGCTGCGCTTCAGGGTGCGTGTGTTTGAGGAGTCAAAAGGCACACCTGTCAGCTGACTGGAGTTGCCCGCTGCGACGGGACTCCAGTCCTAACAGTTAAAGTCTTGGATGGTGTGTGTGCGACTCCTTGATTGGTGTGTGAATGCTTGGGCAGCAGCTTCTCCCTTAACAGAGTGCACCCTCAGCAAAGTTGCAGATGACACCAAGCTGAGTGGTGCGGTTGATGTTCCTGAGGGACGGGATGTCATTCAGAGGGACCCAGACAAGCTCAAGAAATGGGTCCATGTGAACCTCATGAGGTTCAACAAGGCCAAGTGCAAGGTTCTGCACATGGGTTGTTGCAACCACCGGTATCAATACAGGCTGGGCAATGAAGGGACTGAGAGCAGCCCTGCAGAGAAGGACTTGCGGGTACTGGTGGATGAAAAGCTGGACATGAGCTGGCAACATGCACTTGCAACCCAGAAAGCCAACCGTATCTGGGCTGCATCAAAAGAAACTTGGCCAGCAGGTCAAGGGAGGTGATTCTGCCCCTCTACTCCACTCTTGTGAGACCCCACCTGGAGTACTGCATCCAGCTCTGGAGTCCTCAGCACAGGAAAGACATGGACCTGTTGGAGCAAGTCCAGAAGGGGGACACAAAAATGATCAGAGGGATGAACACCCTCTTCTGTAAGGAAAGGCTGAGAGAGTTGGGGTTGTTCAGCTGGGAGAAGAGAAGGCTCCATGAAGACCTTATTGTGGCCTTCCAGTACTTAGACGGGGCTTACAAGAAAGATGGGGACGCACTTTTTAATAGGGCCTGTAGCAATATGACAAGGGGTAATGGTTTTAAACTAAAAAGGGTAGAATCAGACTAGATGTAAGGAAGAAATTTTTACGATGAGGGTGAAACACTGGAACACGTTTCCCAGAGAGGTTGTAGATGCCTCATCCCTGGAAACATTCAAGCTCAAGTTGGACGTGGCTCTAAGCAACCTGATCTAGTTGAAGATGTCCTTGCTCATTGCAGGAGTGTTGGACTAGATGACCTTTAAAGGTCCCTTCCAACCCAAACCATTCTATGATTCCATGATACTCTGTCTTAAAAGCATAGCTAGGATCTTGAAACAAATCCACCTTTGGCCAGCACCAAAGCATACACAGCAAAACTCTCATAATACTTTATGTTCATGCATCTGCTGCTGTTTAATTCAGGATACTTAGCACAATGCAGCTTACCTGCCTCGTACACTTTAGTTTTCCCATATGCTTCAAAACCTTCCAAAGGCGGTCTCACTCAAGCTGCTCATCCAATTCTCCTCCCTCCTTCAAGACTGGCTAAAGCACAGCAGAAAGATTAAAGAAAGACACAGCATGCTCAGCATTTACAGTTCTTCTCATAGGGAATTCACTACTCAACACACTACTGAAGGAAAGCTCCTAAAATAATTCAATGTCTGCAACTTATGATTTTACAGAAGTGTAGCTAATACAATGATCACTGTCTATATCCCAGAACAACTGACTTATCTTTAAAAGGAGTAAACTGCCTGAAAACCACTTTGCAGATAAGAGTTTTAACATTTAGATAGCTATCTATGAACAAAACCTTGATAAGAAATGGTTCCAAGCTATAGCTGCTGGGAAGGACAAGGGTATGTATTTCCATAATTACTTTCCTCCCCTTCTGCCTGTGTAAAGTACTTACTCATCTGTCATGCATCTTTAACATTTACTGGTCCTACTATTTCCACTTAGCCTAACTAAAGCTAAGCAGACTAACTGCCTGTAACGGTTATTCATCTATGCTAAAGTACAGCTCCAGTTCTTCTCTATTCTCTCTCTGACGGTTATCGTATATTATTTCCTACACTACCTTATAATAATATTACACCTAGACTGAATAAAAAGTTAGAACTGAGTGACAGACCTATTCCTCAGGGGCAGAACATGATCCCTGCCCTATTTCATTTACTAGTACAGCTGTAGGTTCAGAAACCACAGTACTGGGAACTATGTAAAAAATAACAGTAATGAATTATCTAAACCTTACCCAAACTTCCGAATGACCTTTTCAAAGTTCTAATTCTTCACAACTACAACAGGAGACATTGCCTTCCGTAAACTAATAGCAAAGAGGAAAAGCAGATTGTATCGTTAGTATCTTTACAGTAAATAGAGACAAGAACTGAACTGCTGCTTTTGCTTTTTTACCTTTGACCTTGCAAAGAACTGAAATCTAGTCTGCTCTGGATGTAGAAAAACTCCTACTTTTTAGCAAAAGACTGAAAATTGCAGCCTAATGAGCAATCACTTTTTTTCTGATTGAGAATGCCTTTTATGTGTGACATATAACCAGCCTAAACAGAAATTCATCCCCTCTTTCTAAGATGTAGCATGCCTACCATCTCTGGTAACATTCTACTGTTTTTTCAGATGTCAAATTTCACAGGAAAAATAATAGATAGACAAGATTTGAACAGCTACAACATTTGAAAAAAAACACACCATGTTCTGTTTCTGTGTGCACCAGGGAAGGAACAAAAGACTGTCTTGCCTGTAGGATTTTTAGATGCACAGTAGTTGTGTTACCTGATTGTTACGGTCTGCTATGACATGGTATTTCATCCCTCCTAAAGACTTCAGCTGCTTCCCACAGTGATGACGTGAATATTTCCTAGAAATAAACAAGGACATGGGGTGTGTAACTGTAAATTAACCAAAGCAGTGGGAAACTCTTTGGGAGAAAGGAGCAGGAGAGCAGACACATTTTATTTGGGCCCGGTAACTGTCCATTAAGAACTAAAGAGATTTTATGGACCCTAAAATTTAGGGGAATAATGAAATAGCTACACCTTTGTTCACTACCCCAAACCTCCAGCAAAAGGCTAAGCAAGAAGCACCAAGCACAGCCTCTTACAGATGTATAAAGGATTCTTGCTTAGAGACATGATGATATGAAACTGGTTTTAAATGCAACACAAAACAGTGTGCAGGCCTTTCTATCAGTAAGCTGAAGAGGAGTAAAGAAAACGTTGCTCATCGCTTGTGTTCTTACCTGCCCACAATTTACCAGGTATTTCTTCAGTACTTCTACAGTCTTTCTCACCATAGCCCAGCATGTTGGACAGGTAACTCGGCCTTTGTCCTGAATTTCCAAGGACCGTTGCTCTACCTGTCAAAACAAGAGGTTTGGAATAGAACTGCAAACATAGTATCTTTTTTTCCTTCCATGTGCACAATGAATCCCAGAAGGAAACAGGTCACATGCTACCAAACTTGTGTCCAGCTACACTTCAATAGGTTTAACTCATCTGCAGCTTTAAATGTGTCATGTGACAAGGCACGTATCACTCCTTTTGGGAGATCATTTTATAAACCCTCTTTAATCCCACCATCCCCTTGCGAAAAGTGTTCTTCCACTTGTTCAGTAGAGGTTTTTCCTTCATTCATTTTTATTGCACAATTACTTTAGCATGCAGAGTAAACCCTTCTTTCAGCAAAAGGGTTTTCACAGTAGAAGTATTCATAGATGTGACTGAACAGTTTCAGACAAAGTCCATGGCTCAGTTCTACTAACCAAATCTTTAGAACTCCACTTATGTTAGCCAGCAGTTTTGGCACTGAAAGTGAACAAAGCTGCACCACCAGGCCAAGTTACTCAACAGCCAGGCAAAAGTACCCTGTGTAGCATGGTTTCCAGTTCCTGGCCTCTTTTTGAAATGCCAAGCAAACGCTTGGCATAATCCACAATGATTATAAATTACTGAAATGGGTTCTGGGAAGAAAGTGGCTTAGCAGCCATCTGCTTGAATTCTTATCATAAAAAGATCTAAAGGCTTTCCTCTTTGCCCAGTAATAACAGGCAGGGATTGTCCCTCCCCAGGTGGCTGGGGGAAAAGTCTGTGAATCAAAAAGCACTTGGCAGAAAACTGGAGTATTTAATAAGTGCTGTGAGCTACACATACCAAGTCACTCCACTTGCTGAGTCAAGGCTAATGTTATTCTTCTAGGATGGACTGCTTGGGTCTCTGGCTACCACGTTACCAGTAGAGGTGATTTGGCAGCAACAGCTACAGAATTTTTCCTGCAAACATATTCTGCTGAGTAAAAAAGTATAAATATTTTATGAGTTTTATAGTGAAACTATTTTAACAGGCTTTTGCTCAGTTCAAAAAGTGATTCCTCCTTCACCGTTCCATTATGCAGTGGTAAAATCATGTAGAACTACACTATTAGGCAGTATGTTGTCCCTCCAATCTTGCTCTGCAGTACTGACAGTGCCAAAAGGACAGCAGCCAATTCTTCCTTGTCAACAGTAAAGTGAACAACAAAATGGAAACAACAGAAACACAGCTGTTGCTCAGATACAAACCCTAGAATCACATTTATCTTTTAGCTGCTTTACAAATAATTCGGAGCAATTGCTTCTTCTTCTTCTTCTTACCTGTGCCATAGGTTTCCGGTTCTTTCTGAACACAGTGGCCTTTCATTTTGGAGTTTTATTGTGTTCCAGCTTGCTGTTTTTTTCCTGTTATAACACAAACAAGAAAGACCAGAAGACTTAATTCTGCGAGCCTCGTTACAAAAAAGCAGAGATTTTTTTGCTAGGAGGCTGCTATTTAGTCTGCTGTTTCAAAGCTACTCATTCAGAAATGTTCAATGTGTTTTGGTTTTTTTTTAAAGGAATTTCAGGATCATGTTCCCTAGTCCCTTTCAAAATGCATAGCTATTTACAGCTGCAGGCATTAGTCCCATCCAGATATTTGTAATCTGTATGGTTGTTCTTACACAAAGCTCAGGGGATGGGTACTCTTCACACAGTATGGCTGAGCCAATTTAATGACTTCTTGAGAACCAAATGGACGGTCCCATTCCTCTACTCATTCCTGTCTTCTTTAGACTAAACAACTCTTATTGTTTCAGTGTTTTCTCATGGGTTATGCTTTTTGTTCTCTTCTCCCTGTTCTTTTCAGTTGGTCCACACATTTCCTGAACTGCAGTGCCCACTGCTGGAAACAGCACTCCAAGTGGGATCCTGCATTAGAGCAAAAGAATTACTTCATGTCTGAAAGTCCACATTCCTGCTTGAACACCTACCTTCCAAGCAGATCAACACTCCTGCCCAGCTTGGTGTCATCTGCAAACTTACTGAGGGTGCACTCGATCCCCTTGTCCAGATCACTGACAAAGATATTAAACAGAAATGGCTCCAGTACTGAGCCCTGGGGAACACCACTTGTGACTGGCTGCCAACTGGATTTAACTCCATTCAACACAAGTCTTTGGGCCCGGCCATCCAGCCAGTTTTTTACCCAGCAAAGAGTACACCCATCCAAGCCATGAGCAGCCAGTTTCTCCAGGAGAATGTTGTGGGAAACGGTGTCAAAGGCTTTACTAAAGTCTAGGTAGACAACATCCACAGCCTTTCCCTCATCCTCTAAGTGGGTCATCTTGTCATAGGAGGAGATCAGGTTAGTCAAGCAGGACCTGCCTTTCACAAACCCATGCTGACTGGGCCTGATCACCTGGTTGTCCTGTACATGCTGCTTGATGACACTGAAGATGATCTGCTCCATAACCTTCCCCAGCACCGAGGTCAGACTGACAGGCCTGTAGTTCCCCGGATCCTCCTTCTGGCCCCTCTTGTAGATGGGTGTCACATTTGCTAACCTCCAGTCAACTGGGACCTCCCCGGTTAGCTAGGACTGCTGATAAATGATTACGTATGTCCAGTTCGTTTAAGCACTTTAACCTTGTCCTCCTTCACTGAGTGTAAGGCTTCCTTGCTCCAGACTTCCCTTCTGGTCTCAGGCACCTGAGATTCCTGGATTCCTTTAACTGATAAAGATCCGAGGCACAGAAAGCAATTGAGTACCTCAGCCTTTTCCATATCATTTGTCACCAGTTCCCCTGCCCTGTTCAGCAGTGCACTCACGCTTTCCCTAGTTTTCCCTGTGTTGCTCATGTACTTGTAGAATCCTTTCTTGTTGCGTTTCACATCCCTTCCTAGATTCAACTCCAGGTTGGCCTTGGCTTTCCTAATCTCATCCTTGCAAGATTGGATAGCAAATGTATACTTCTCCTGTGTCACCTGCTCCTCCTTTCACCACTTGTACACTTCCTTTTGCACCTAACCACTGATTAACAACCCTTTGAAGGCATGAAAGACCTATGATGTCAAGCATTCCATCTCTGTGGTAAAATTAAAGTGGTTGGGTTTGATTTCTCCTTAACAAACCCATATTGCTGTTATCATCTACTCATTAATCTCCAGATGTTTACAAGTAATTTGTCTGATTATTTAGTCCAGAATCTCTTGGGAAACTGAAATGAAGCAGACTAGCTTATACTTCCCCTACTTCCTCTCCTCCCTCCCTTCATTGGACTTTTAAGAGAGACTGAAATTAGAACAATGATCTCCCAATGTAAACCAGAAACTAGTCAACAGTCTCCTATAACAAAATACTCAAAATCAGAAATAGAGTTGACTACAGCAGAGGATAGCATTTGGGCAGAGAGGAAGTCTGAAGTACCTGGAAGTTTGTAACTAGGAATCACAAGTTATTTGTATTACCCGAAATCTTCTGCTGCTTCTTGGGAGAGTCTTTAAGATCTTCACCTTCCCCTTGCTCAGATTTCCTCTTGCCTTTCAACAGTACTTCTCCTGCTAATACGTAAGAACAGAAATGCTTCAGTCTCATAATTTAGTCTGGATAACGGCTTTGACTCTGCTGCTGCCTCAGCTTATCCTCGTACTCAATACTTTAAAAAAAAAAAAAAAATTTTTTTTTGTAAGGCACCCGGACACCAGTGAGCTAGACACAGCCTTTTGACTCAGTAACATTTAGGCACACCACAGCCTGCAATCCTCCGACGCAGAAGATATGGAAGAAACAGTGCCACAGCGTGGTCTGGGAAAATAATATTCCTTAGGAAGAGAGCCAGAAGGTGCTACGTTATGTCATAAAAAGCTCATCTGCACACACACAAAAAGGAGCATAGAGAAACAACAGCCAGTGGGGAAACCCAAACAATATCCTGCCTCCCCTCACTATTTCCAGGCCTATCAAAGGCTCATCTCCGTGAACACAGAGAAGTACAGAAGCACAATGGCAGGCAGGGGAACACAAATTATGGACTCAAAGAAACAGATGCCTTCCTCCCACGTCTGTCCCAGGAGACCCACCAGGATGAGTCAATGGGAGCTGCCCTCTGGAGCACCCTTTGGAAGGGGGAAACCGTGAGAAGGGAGAGTGTGGCATTAATGCCTAGGGTTATGTGACACGTGGGATGCTAGTGAAGAACAATTCAGGATTACACAAGACTGGATGTTTAGGAGTGGTATCAAAGGAAGGGAAAGGCAGAGAATTAGCTGATTTGGGGAGGATCAAGTGTGGAAAAATAGAGGTGTAAGAGGATAAAAAGGGCCACTTGTTTGTAAACAGGTGGTTGGTCAGCGTACAAGTCAGAGGAACCAGGGAGAGTAGTGTCTGTGAGCATGAGCCTGTCTGTAAGGAGGTCTACACCAGCAACTGGCATGGCTCTGCGGGCCTCAGAGCCTATTACGTCCACGTACCAGCAATTGAGGAGACCGGGATCCAAAGGCCAGATACTGAATAGATTGAATGTTTAAGTCCAACTACAGGAGAGATCCACGTTGCACATATGCGTGCAGATGCAAACATACACATACATATATATGTACCTCTTATATATATACTTTTTATATATGCTTCTTTTCTCTCACTAACACATCCTCATCCTGATCAGCCAGAGGGAAACAGGATGGAGGCCATTGGTGCCATTTGTGTGAGTGCTGAGCGTGCCTCTTCATGTTGAGCTGTATGGCTGGCTGTGTATACGCGTTGTATATGTGTGTTTATACCTACAGGAATACACATTTAGTCTCGCTACTGGTTGGACCTGGGGGCGTGGAGCTGCAGCAACTTTGCTTCTATCAAACTACCAGATTCGGCTCTCCCCACAACAGGATGGAATACAGATTCTGACTTAGAGATAAGAAGAAAGTGCATTAAAGAGCAGCAACGTTTTGGCTCTCCACCACATTAGAAGTTTGGAAAACAGCTCCTAGGCCAGGAAATTTGAATGTTCCTACAACAACCTAAGACCCAAACCACTTCAAATCGGAAAATCAAAGTGACAGAAGCAAGAAAATAAAAGAAATAAAAACATCCTTAAAAAAATAATAATAATTTACCAACCACAAAAGCTACGTCTAATCCAGAATACTGCTGACCAGTCCCCTTTTCTAAACCTTTAGTGTTGTTTGTTCTACTTTTAAAGCTCTCAAAGCATATTCCTGATATGATTGGCAGAACCCTTATACATATCTCTTCTACAGACAAAACTGAGTTCAGTCACAGAATCATTAATTTTAATAGACAAGTCACTCAAAAGGAACCGCGTAACATCAGAGAATTTGACCTATGTTTCTGCAGTGGAGGAAGTTTATTTCTCCTAATACATAAGCAGCATTACCAAGCTCGTAATTTGTGGCTGAACTGCAGCATGTCTTTCAGAAGTCATCTAATCCCTCATAAAAGAACCAGAGAGAAAACCACTTTTGCATCAAGCCAAGAGCGATGAGTACCTTTTTCTTGCTGAAGATTTGTTAATGCTGGTTTTTATTCCCCTCATTTCCAACGGTAAGCAGGCCTGCGAATGGTTCGCTTGCTTCTGGACTCTGCGCTTCCGTTCGGTGAGGCAGAAGAAAGGTTGCCGACTGTCTCATCAGAGTTACTGCTCAGTCCTCGGACAGTAGTTTCCTCACGGCGGCAGCCGGCCCCGAGCCCCGCGGGGGGATGCCGCCAGCTGCCCCCGGGCCCCGACCGGGCCCATCCGGCGCGGGTAAGCCGCGCGAACCCGGCCGGCGGCGGCGGCGGCAGGGCGACGGCCGAGTCCCCCGCGCGTCACGGCGGGGTGCTGTGGGGAAGGCCGCCCCCGCGCCGTGCTCCTCGCGCCCCGGAAGGACAAGCGGGTGCTGGGAAGATGGCGGCGGCGAGCGCGCTGGTGACGACGGCCCCGGTGTGCGTGCTGGTGCTGGGCATGGCCGGCTCCGGGAAAACCACCTTCGTGCAGGTGAGGGGCGGCTGGGGGGCTGTGGGGAGCTGCCGGTAGGTTTCCCCCAGCGCTGCCCCCGTGTCCAGCAGGGCTGACGCCTCCTCGTGTCCCCTTAGCGACTCGCGGCCCACCTGCATGGGCAGCGCTGCCCCCCGTACGTGATCAACCTGGACCCCGCCGTGCACGACCTGCCCTTCCCGGCTAACATCGGTGAGTCCTGCCGCCCTGGCTTAGCCGCGGGCCGTGGCGGGTGGCGGGCGGTGTGAGGGAGGGGGTGGTCCCGGGCCAGAGGTGTGGCGTGTTTGTGGAGTCCGCCGGAAGAAAGCCAGTATGTTTTGCCATGAATAAATAAAACCATTTTTGGTATACTGCTTTTCCTGTCTTTCGCGGAAGCGGGGGGGAGGGGTACGTGAGGGGTTTGGCTAGGTTGCTTGCATTCTCTTTAAGAGATTCCAAGTCCTAACACAAGGAAGGCCTTTAAGGTGGGGGGTTTTTTTTGGTTTTGTTTTGTTTTTTTTTTTTTTTTTGTAAATTTAACTCCTTTCTCCTGCCAGTCTTTAACATGTGAACTTTTAGGACCAAAGGTATTCTTCCATCGCGTTTGTACGTTTTTTTACATCATCTGGTGTGATTTGATGTGTTTGGGTTCTTGTGGGTTTTTTTCTTTGTCAGCGATGACCATATTAACAGATTCGATCTGGTTCCCTACATCCACAACAGGGGTAGCCATATGCGCTACCAAATAACTTCTTTAAAGCAATTCAAGAGACATGAATTTTAGAGAACAGACCTTAACAATAAAACAGACTTTATGTGTAGCTGTTCCAAAGGGCTTACCAATCATTAGGTTTGTGAGGGTCCTGTCTCTTAAACTTCCTAAAGTTTGTCAGCCTGCCTCTCCGGAGGATAAGAAAGGCAGTGTGGATACCAAAGTTGGTTTACTGATGTCAGATGAATAATTAGAGTACCTGTTCCAGTGCTGGATCTCTAATAATACAATTACATATAGGTACTTTGTTAACTGATGTTGATCAGATGAGAATAAAATTCAACTGAAACGGTTACTGCTAAATACCTAAATTAGTGGTGTTTCACATGAGTTACGTTGGGTTTCACATGTATGTTGAGAGCATAGCTAATCTGTTAGATTTTATTTATTCTGTTTGGGAGATTTTTTCTGTTGGTGCTAGATCTGTTACTGAGACAAAAGGAGACTTGCTGGAAAAAGAAGGGCTTTCACCTATCAGCAAATTGATGAAGAAGGATATTTTAAAAGTGATGTTCTAAAACTATTTATATGTCTTCCTCCTCTAGATATCAGGGACACTGTGAAGTACAAAGAAGTCATGAAACAGTATCCTTTTTTTGTCTAAATAATGATATTTGGAATCTCAGATTTTGTGAAAAGAGTCTGTCACTTCCACACACTACAATGAAGGGGGCAGGAGGTGTTGGAGATTGCAGTAAGGCAGTGTGTTGTGTGAAGATCAGAAGTTTTTGACTATGTATTTCTTGCATGTGAGGTTAGAAACATATCTTCTACAAGATTTGATACTCCTTAGGTCATTTTCTCCTGTGCTAAGTAGTACTTTTTTACAAATAATAGGCACTCTGCCCACACCTTTTTTTTTTTTTTTTTACTGTTGTTCTTTCAAAGAGCTTGTATCTTTTTTTGTGGAAGCCAGCAGCCTCTTCTCCATGTTTTAAGAAGTCTAGTTTTATTTGTTACAAACAAATACGCGAATTCCTATTTGCCTGTGGTAGGTGGAGAAAACTATTTCCACTTTGTTTGACCATAATCAAAGCACTGTTGTCTTTCTGAATCTCAAAGACATTGGACAGTTGGCTCTTGCTGCACAGTAGTTTGATGACTAGTTCAGTAACATTACACTAAAATGACTGCACTTCCAGAGGGGTATGGAGGTCCTTTATCTCTTAAGTAATAGCTGGTGCAGATGGAGATAATATACAGTGTTTGGATTTGACTTGCTAGTGTGACTCTTAAATTTAATATTTTAGACAAAAATAAAGATGGTGGGGGATAGGATTCTTGATTTTGGCTGTTGTTTGATTTGGAGTTACCAGAAAAACATCCAAGTATTAAGTTTCAGTTTGGTATGTAGGTGCATTATTTGCTTTACTGTGTCTGTTAGCCATTACTGGAGTTTAAGCATCTCATTAAATAGTGCTTAAGGAGGGTGTCTGGCCTCATGTTTGGATATTGAGAGTAGTGGCCCTAGAAAATGGTATGTACTGATGAAAATCAGTGCTGGTTCTTATGCAGTTAAAAAAAAAAGATTCTTTGTTTCTTTGAACGTAATTAGTATACAGATATGTATGTGTGAAAAAGGATTTTGAAATCCTCATATTCAAGCTGACACTTTGAGTATCTTTACAACATTCGTTTGCATTATAATTTAAATTCTGCTAAAAATTTATTTGTGTGAGAAACCTTTTAATTATCTTTTGAAGTATAAATTTTCAAAATTAAGTGCATTCAGGGCATTGTTAAATTCTGAGTTACTGGCTGTGTTGTAAATCTTTTTGGAAAGACAAAGATGGCTTTGATATATACACATACGTATATTTTGTCTTTGTACAGAATGGTAATGCTTGAATAATGGCAAGGAGAAGCCACGGCATAGCCCCTTTTCCTTTTGTCAATCACAGTGTTTGGGCAAGAGAGAGATCACTTTGTATTTGTTATGCTACTGCATCACTTAAAAGACTTAACTGTATATATATTAGGGGCATTGTCTTTTGCTGCAAGGTATCCAATGTGCATTGTACATGGCCAACTAATACCAGAATTGAAGCAGCAGCCCTCTGAGGTCTGCATAATCATCTGCTTTCCTAAATGAAGTGTCTAGATATGGGCTGGGCCCAAATGGTGGAATAGTGACCTCTCTCAATCTCTTTGCTACAAGATTTGATCAGGTATGAGGTTGTTCCTACGTGATACTGTGCTGGGAGGCTGTGGGATTTTTTGTGTATTTGGAGCCTCAGAGAGCACTGTGTTTGGTTCCGAAGCAACGGCAAAAAAGGAACTCTTTATTGTCTCTTACAGCATACTTAAATGTTACTAACACAGGAGCGCATATCTGGCTCGGCTGGGCTGTTTGCCAGTCCTCAGAACAGTTAAAGATAAAAACATTCCATACGCATACTCGTGACTGTCTTCAGCCACATCTTCCCAGGCATACACCAGGCCATCCTCCAACCCGACCTTGTAAAACTAGTTCTTCAAAGGCTTGGCAAACATGCAGCACAACAAATTCTAACATTCACTCTTGAAAACAAATGCCAGGTGTTCCGAGCTGCTCCCACATTTGCTATAAAATCTTTCATATGAATGCTCTGATTTTGAAGTAGGGAAGCTCACTTCTGGAAATGGGTTAAGTTTTCGTAGGGTTATTTGATAACTGACTGCTCTCTTAAATCATAATGCTAAGTCAGTGCTGGGGTGGGAACTTGGGCAAGAGATTGAGACAGTGCACAATCTCTTAGTAAAAAGGCAGGGAACAACTGCATTTGTTATACCATTTCTTTAGCCAGGTACCATTTCTTTAGCCAGAACACAGACAAAATCAAGGTTGTCTTTGACCTATGCAGTGTCTAAGCATTTTCACTCTTCCTTAGGAGGGCATTTTCACACACTGAGAAGCTTAGAGACTTTAATCTTCTTTTGATACATACATGCAGCTGTGCAAGTTAATGTAGTTTCTGTTACGAAATGATCATGAGAGTTTCCTGTTGTGAGCCTAAATACAAAGTATACTCCTTTTTCAATCAGGTGATGAAGTTTATTGAAAAAAGGCAAAATGCATCCAAGTGAGTACATTCTATCAAGTTCTACTTTTCTGGGATCACTGTGGGAAAACCATATGAAATCCTAAAAAGGCTCTCTGCATGTTTTCTACTTGTTTTTCAGCCTTGGTGTAAATTTTATGTGGAAAAGGGCATAGAATTAGAACAGATAAACAAGGATATATCAAGGAAATGTCTGCTGATTCCAGTTCTGCTTTTCTTGTCTTCCATTAGACTGTAACTTTTTCTCGCGCGCTGTTCAAATAGGCAACAATTAATTCTTCTTCTGAAGAGTTTGCAGTACTAAGTGTCAAATGGATTGCTTTCAACTTTAATAGAATCTGAAGAGAGTACGTGCTGCTTAGTTACAAAACTCACACAGGAAATTTTCAGGCATGTCCATAAATCTTATCACTGTTTGGGAGAAGCTTTTCTGATCTGTAACAGAATAATCATGTGATTATGTGCTTGTGGTAATCTAGTCAGAACAGGACCTTGTGCTTAACTAATTTTCCCTTATTTTTTGCCGGTGATGACTTCTTACCAGGTATGTTATTATTGACACACCAGGGCAAATTGAGGTATTCACCTGGTCAGCATCAGGAACCATCATAACTGAGGCCTTGGTAAGTGTTTTCTACATGACTTGTCAGTGAGGCTGTGTGAACGAAGTTGCTGTTGAACAGCATGTACTTCTAATTAAAATATCTTTTACTTTGTGTTTCCAGGCTTCCTCTTTTCCTTCAGTTGTTGTTTATGTGATGGACACCTCTCGCAGTACTAACCCTATCACCTTTATGTCCAACATGCTGTATGCTTGCAGGTAAGAAAAGCTGAAAATGCAGTCTATCTGCTTTGATTGCTGTGTCTCTGATACTTATTTTAGAGGGGAATCATAGAACGGTTTGGGTTGGAAGGGACCTTTGAAGACCATCTAGTCCACCCCCCCTTCCGTGGGCAGGGACATTTTTCACTACATCAGGTTGCTCAAAGCCCTGTCCAACCTGACCTTGAACACTTCCAATGGTTGGGCATCCACAGCTTCTCTGGGCAACCTGCTCCAGTGTCTTGCCACCCTCATCATAAAAATTTCTTCCTTATGTCCAGTCTAAACCTACCTTCTTTCAGTTTAAAACTGTTGCCCCTTTTCCCATTGCTACAGGCCCTATCAAAAACTGTCTCTCTGTCTCTCTTATAAGCCCCCTTCATATACTGAAAGGCCGCAATAAGGTCTCCCTGGAGCCTTCCCTTCTCCAGGCTGAACAACCCCAACTCTCTCAGCCTTTCTTCATAGGAGAGGTGTTCCAGTCCTCTGTTTTCGTGGTCCTCCTTTGGACCCACTCTAACAGGTCCATGTCCTTCTTGTACCGTGGGCCCCAGAGCTGAATGCAGTGCTCCAGGTGGGGTCTCACGAGAGTGGGGTAGAGGGGCAGAATCCCCTCCCTCGATCTGCTGGCCACGCTTCTTTTGATGCAGACCGGGATACAGTGGGCTTTCTGGGCTGCAACTGCACATTGATGATGCCTCATATCCATGTAATGCTGTTTTGGTTATTCTCTTAGTGGTTTTCTCATTGGATAAGCAAAATAGTTTAGGAGTCAGTGGGCGTCTTTCAAAAAACCTATCAATCCTTGTACCAAGGTCAAAAGCTATATCACTGTGATAGGAGTACGCAAAACGTGTCTTATTACATGCTGCATTTTCTGACACTCGTGTTGAGCAAAAGATGCTAGAATATATACAGTGAAATGAATATGTAAGCTCATGTTTCAATGAAGTTTTGCTTTATAGATGTTTTGAGTTGTTTGAATTCATTGCTCAGTTCACAAATACCTCAGAACCTAAGGTTTGAGTCAAAATAACTAGAAAATGTGGAGAGAGTTAAAAACTTGGATCTGAGAGTCATAGGAAATAGTAATCAGAATCAACTGGGTGCGTAGAAGGAGATTTTATATCTTACAGATGTGCGCTTACATCTTGGCGGAGCATATTTTGTTCAACTATGGTAAGCAGGATTTGGGTGAAAATTACATTCTAGTTGATGTGGAGGAAAATACTTATCTTTGAAGTCAAATGTATTCAGTTTCGCACAAGTCTTGTCTGCCTTATGCT
The DNA here is from genome assembly GCF_026419915.1 of Harpia harpyja. Lineage (NCBI taxonomy): Eukaryota > Metazoa > Chordata > Aves > Accipitriformes > Accipitridae > Harpia > Harpia harpyja. The sequence goes on from NC_068943.1 coordinate 34,862,498, forward strand.
TGTTTTCTATTCTAGTGAGATTTAAATTAATTTTTAATGTTTTTTTGTGATGTGTTTTTTTTTTGTCCCCCACCTCCTGCCCCAGTATCCTGTACAAGACAAAGCTACCTTTCATTGTTGTCATGAACAAAGTAAGTTAAAGCTATGGTTTCTATGTCCTAGTGGAACATTGTTCTGTTTAGCTTGCTTTGCTGTACTGTTTTTGTCTTATCACAATAACAGATTTTCTAGAAAAGAGAGGCTGGGAGGGAGCTGCAGGCTGAAAACCGAATCTAAAAGTGGTCTTTAATCTGGTATATAAATGCACAAGAAGAATCAGGGATGGACAGTTACACCCAAACATTCAAGTTGGAGATGATACTAACAGTTTGAAAAATGTTTTGCACGTTAACCCTAGGCTATAAGGGAACTTTGTAACATAAGGGTAAGTTCATTACTGAATCTGGTCTTACAGTCCCCTGCTTCCTCAGAACAATTGTCTTAATCATTAATTATTTCTACTCAGCAGCAGACTGATGACTCACAGTGGGAATTGTGTAACACCTGCCTGTTTTGAGGAAAGAATCCCATGTATTGTAGCAAGCAAAACTTAATAAAAAGTGTTTGGTCCTGATCTGTGACACTAAAAATACACCAGTATTTGCCAGAACGCAGATACTTACTAGCCTAAGGATACACCTTCACTGTTGTGTAAGGTACTTGTAGCCTTAAAGGAGTGCTTTTGAACTTAACAGCTAGCTGACTCTTTAAACATAACAATTTCCCATATTAAAAGAATCCCATTAGATTTTTGGTGCGAGTACTCTTCATTTTCCCCACAGACATTCTTTGTATTCAAGGAATTGCTCCCCAGCATAGCAAGCTTTGCGTGTGCACACACGTATATCCCATACACTTTCTCTAGAAAACCCATGCTTTGAATGTGAAATTTTACCTCACACCAGCCGAGTAGGATTAGTGTCTGATGTACTCCAACTACACACATCTTCCCAGTGACCCAAATCATGCATGTCTTTGATATCTGCTTGCTTACTTAGCAAGTTTTTGTACACTGTTTTCTTTCTAACTCAAGACAGTAATTTTAGAATAAGCTGTTAAGCTTTTTCTCTATAAAAAGGCATGAGATAGGAAAATCATTCTCTCTTAAGACTGAAAGAAATAGGACTTCCTTAGTATATGTAAGGAGAGGTGGGCCCAAGGCTTAGGATTCATAACTTTAAACTTCATTTTGATCTGATGTTCAGCCTTCGGTAAAAATTAAGGGCAACAGCATTTGAGGAATTTTTGACAAGCATTTTAAAATTGACTCTTGATAAGAATGGAAGAATCCCAAGGAACTGATATATGTGCAGTGAGAAACACATAGATTTAAGGAATGTTAACATTTGCAGAGGAAAAAAAATGTAATTTCTAGAGTTGATTTAATTTTATTTTTAGAACTTAATCAAGCTAACTCTAAATAGTCAGGCTTTGACCCTTGATGGAGTCAGTTCTGTCTCAAATCTCTTGAGTAATGCTAAGCAATACTTTCTTCATCTATTTTCTTCCTTCCCATGGGTGCTGGCAAATGAAATATATCAGAGTTCTAGACACCTCATGTTGTGATAATAGTGGATATACATGTGGTAAGCTATGTTTATAAAACTATTTAATCGACTGTTTACATACTCATCCATGTAAAATTATGGAACCGTCTCACCTGTTTGTGTCCATCGTCTTGCACTGAGTTTAGATTATAACTTCTTCAGGTCAGAGCACAGCTCACTTTTTATAAAGATCCTGTAGGCTGTTATCCAATGTGGAAATGGCTCCCTCTCCCCCCTGGCCCCCAAGCCAGTCAAGAAAGGATGGGATCTTCAATGAGGACTGTTCGTGTCTGGCCACAATCATACGATCTAATATTTACAACTTAAACTTTCTTGTACAGTATGCAGTTTTTGGATGCCCCTTTCCAGTAAACCATAGAAGCCTTTAGATTTGCAATTGTTTCCTTAAACACCCCTTCTTAAAACTGGGATAGTGGTTGCTTGTCTTCTCTTCCTGTATTCAAGTAGTTGGTTTGATAAAAACAGAGCTTGGAAATCTTCAGAGCAGGGCTGAATATTTTGAAAAGATCAGCATTTTGAAAGTAAGTTTAAAATGGAAATTTTTTATTTGTCCGCTTAACAGCCTAAGGCTAAGAATTCATCATTATTACTTATGAAAATTTTTTCTTCTCCTTCCAGACTGACATAATTGACCACAGTTTTGCAGTAGAATGGATGCAGGACTTTGAGACTTTTCAGGATGCCTTGAATCAAGAGACATCCTATGTCAGTAACCTGACTCGTTCTATGAGTTTAGTGTTGGATGAATTTTACAGTTCACTGAAGGTAAGAATCTTCCTTTTTTTACTAGCTCTCATAAAAGCCTGGAGAAGAGAAAGTTGAAGGAGCATATTATTGATGTGTATAAACACCTGATAGGAGGATGTAAGGAAGACAAAGGCAGGCTGTTTTCAGTGGTGCCCAATGAAAGGACAAGAGGCAGTAGACATGAAGTGAAATACAGGAAACTATGTTTAAACAGAAGAGGAAAAAAGAATTAACTGTAATTTTACTGATTGAGCACTGGAATGGATGGTCCAGAGAAACTGTGGAGTCTCCATCCTTGGAGATACTCAAAACACACTCAGACAGGATCTTGAGCAACCTGTTCTAGTTAATCCTGCTTTTTGAGCAGGAGAGGTTGGACTAGATGATCTCCAGAGGTGTCTTCCAACCTCAGCCATTCTGTCCTGTAAAAGGCCTTTGCACTGCCCTGTTGAACTGGAATCTGTTGATGAGCCTTGCACTGGGGGTGAGGATTTGCTGGTTTGAACATAAAATAACTTTAGCTGCTTGTCACACTGAATGGCAGCCTGAATCATTTAACACTGAATTGTGATTAATCATCAGAAGAAAGCTAAGATAGGCTGGTAAGAGGTAATGTTCTGTGTTGCAGTGTTTCCCATGTGAGATAATTTTCCTTGTTCTGAAAGTGTCAAGTACAGTTGGGCAATTTACTATGTAGGAAGAAGGGAAAGAATCTCAAAAACAAACAAACAAAATCCTGCATATTTGCTGATGCAAGAAAAAGTGTTGGGTTTTTTCCCCACTTACCAGAGGACAAACCCATTCAGTTTCTCTGAAAACACTATACATTGGAGGATGTTAATGGTCCCATAGTCTGTGCTAAAAGGGTTCAGCTAATTGTGTTTTTCATCAGCTTTTACTTAAGAAAAAGCAAGCAAATGGCTTTATGGATATTACAAGAAAGGCAATGAAAATAAATAAGTGATTCCATTCATATAGATAATGGTAACTTAGCCAAAACAAAAATGTTATAAGTGCCCTATGTGGAACAATATACAGTCTTTGTAATGGTGCCGTATACAGGACTAAAGTATTTCCTAGTCCTTATTTGCTAATCAACTGTTTATATGCACGTCATATATATTAGAATAGTAGAGTGGAGAGCAGGACATATGCAGAGGATTATACAGTAGAAGGCAGCTTGTATTTCAGTGCAATGAAAGTATAAATATTAATATATATCAGCACAGTACCTAGACTAATGCTTAAAATGCTTTGGAATGCTTGATTGTCTGCATATTTACTGGACTATTGATAAAATGCAAGGCTCTGTTGGAAAAAGTCTTCCATTTGAAAGTGAGTACTTAAGACTGTCTTGCTTATGAAAAAGAGGGAGAATTTTCATTAGAGGATGTAAGATTCTTAAGGGTCACCAAGTACTGGCTGGTAATAATAGTCTTAATTAAACGTATTTTTAGATAATTGGTTTAATAAAAGCAGAACAAATGGCCAAAAGTGTAATGACAGACAAGTTCAAATTAGAAAGCAGATGTGCAGTTTGAATGTATTGCCATAGTAACTGATTAAATTCTCCATCTTTTTGCTGTTCTGGGGGTTGGATTGGGTACCTTTTAAAATGTGCTTCAGCTAAATACAAATACAAGTAGGCAGAACTTCAGAGGCAAAATGTCAGTTCTTGTGGTCTATTTTGCTCTTTAATTCTAGTCCACTGATATTGCAGCAGTCATAGTAACCACTTATAATACTAGGTTCAGAATGAGAACTTGGATTATTAACAATAACCAAGTAAACAGAAGAAGGACTTGATCTTTCTTTTGATTTGCCCTCTCTTGTTCATTACGTTTAGGCATTGTAATGTCTTAACTATGTTTTTTGTGGCGTATTGAGATCGGAAGTACAAAGATGGGTGCAGAGTCAGTTTTTTTTTTTTTTTTTAATGGTTGCTCCCCGCCCCCCCCCGCCTCCCCCAGTAAAATTTTTAAAACAGACAGGAAAACCCAGGTTCCTGAGTTAAACAAGAGAGAGAAAGAAAGGAATAAAAAAACCTGAAACAAACAAAAAAAAACCCCAACCAAAAACCAGAGGTAGCAAACATTAACAGGTGGAGAAAGAGGTTGAAAGTAGGAATGACAGAAACGGGAGTTTTACTGCATACTCTTATGCCACTGTGATGATTAAATGGGTATCATCAGATCCCTCTTTCTTTTTCCAGTTTAGGTGGTTTCTTGTTTTTGTTTTTTTAAAGATACTGCTTAGTCTTTCCAGCTCTGATCATCCATCAGTTACCTAAAAACTTGGTTCAGTTACTCTTCAGTTCTGGTGTATGGTTTTCTTTTATAGGTGGTTGGTGTTTCTGCTGTGCTCGGCACAGGACTGGATGATTTTTTTGTTCAGCTTTCTAAAGCTGTAGATGAATATGAGAGGTAAGGTGATAACCTTTGGTCCCTGACCCAGTGAATACTTGAAGTTACTGATTCATGAGCCCACTCCTTTGATTTGAAGGACTGCACACTTTTCACAGCCAAGGTGGTCTAGGGTTTCTAATAAACTTAAGTGCAAGAGTCAGCATAAGAAGCAGCAGTCAAAAGGAACTATTCAGTGGTGAATTTTTGTGCTAACTGTTCAGTGAAAAAGTAAAAGCTATCTGTGCCAGTGTTACGGATGCACGACTAACCAAATCCAACAGGTGTTAAAACTCAGATTTATTCTTCAGCAGAAGTTAGTTAGAAGTCCGATAACATTCTATAAAACCACAGGCTCAATGATGTAAAGAGAATTAATACTACACGGCTGACTTAAGAATTCCCAAGATTTAAAGTGATGGCTCAAAATGCGCGTATCACTCACCTAAAAGCTGAGGGCTCTCTCCCTTGAGGAGTTACCTCGGGCAGTGCCCTGGCCCGAGGGGGAGTCCCCAACTGCAGACCCGCTGCTCCGAGGAGGACTGCCAACGTGTCCTCCAGCGGGACCCCGTTTATACCCCTGTCGAATCTGACCTGTGGTCATTTAATTCTATTGGCCAGGAGGGTCACCTCGGTGTACCTGGCGCATCTCGATTGGCCAGTTCAAATTTCAACCTGCAGCCTCCAGGGTTTCCTTCCCCTTCTCCCTTCCTGGAGAAGTTTCATTTCCTGCTGGCAGGATGGGGGGGGCGGGATGTACTGCCACAGCCAGCAAATCCGTGAAGTCATTTTTTTTCCTCTGATTCCATACAATGGTCAAGGTTTGAATTGTCCTCAGGAAGCTAACAGATCGGTTTGGCAGACTGAATAGATGAGCAAGTTGAAATTCAGTAATTCTTTGAGAATTTGCTCCTTACTGGATTCCTCCCCATGAAATACTGCCAGGCTGCTCTATAACATTAGAAAGCAAACCTGGTTGACTTGGATTACTTGGAAATACCTAAACCAGACCATAGATTATTGTTAGAGGAAAATATATCATGCTGGATTGGATAGCTGGAGAGGGGCTGCTACAGCTTCATGCTCCCAGGTCTGATTAGTCTGGCCTGGTCATGCCCCCAGGTCTGCATACTACCTTGTCTCTGCTTACATGCAAATAGACACTTCTATTCCCTTATCCCTTTATTTCCCGTGCTTGTTCCTCCCCAAATCTCCTAAATCCCTCCCTTTTCCCACCTTTGGTTCCTCCCCTGAACATCCTGTAATAAATCCTGTACTATCCTGAAATGCTCTTTCCCTGCATCCCATAATGTGTCCCGCACCCCTAGGCAGCCACCCTTCTGTGCTCACAAGGTGATCCAGAGAGCTCCCAATGAGGCATGGTGATGGGTTTCACGCCTGGACCATGGGGCTGATGGCTCTCCTGGGACAGCCCTGGGAGTAGCTGGGATAAGGTATCCCTTCTTCCGAGTCCTTAATTTGGATTCCCTGCCTGCCACTGTGCCCTTGTGTTCTTCTGGGCTTGTTGGGATGTGTCTTTGATGGTTCGATGGCTCTCTGTGATGGGCCTGGGAGTATCTGGGCAGGGTATTATTTGTGCTTTCCCCTCCCTCCCAAATGTCTCTTTGTGCTCTTTGGAGGTGCTGAGGAGTTTTATACATAACCTAACAATTATTCTGGGATACACTGCCTACATAATGAAACCCTAGTTAAGGGTTTCACGTAAGCCGCCAGTGTGCTATTGCAGCCCAGAAAGGCAATCATAGCATGTGCCGCATCAAAAGAAGTGTGGCCAGCAAGTCGAGGGAGGGGATTCTCCCTTTCTACTCTCCTCTCATGGTACTCCACCTGGAGCACTGCGTTCAGCTCTGGGGGCCATGGTACAAGAAGGACATGGACCTGTTGGAGTGGGTCCAAAGGATGGCCACGAAAACAATCAGAGGACTGGAACGCCCCTCCTATGAAAAAAGGCTGAGAGAGTTGGGGTTGTTCAGCCTGGAGAAGGGAAGGCTCTGGGGAGACCTTATTGCAGCCTTTCAGTATGTGAAAGGGGGCTTATAAGAGAGACAGAGAGACAGTTTTTGATAGGGCCTGTAGTGACAGGACAAGGGGTGATGGTTTTAAACTGAAAGAGGGTAGGTTTAGATTGGGCATAAGGAAGAAATTTTTATGATGAGGGTGGTGAGACACTGGAGCAGGTTGCCCAGAGAAGCTGTGGATGCCCAACCATTGGAAGTGTTCAAGGTCAAGTTGGACGGGACTTTGAGCAACCTGATGTAGTGAAAAATGTCTCTTCCTGTGGCAAGGGAGGTTAGACCAGATGATGTTTGAAGGTCCCTTCCAACCCAGACCATTCTATGATTCTAAGAAGTGGGTATCCACATCCACTTTATCCTTACTTCATTAAAGAAATATTTCAAAGATCCCATAGTACAATAGTTTGGAAGTCTGTGAACAGTCTTTTTGTATGAGATCCCATTGAACTGTCTTAGGAGGCACAAGTACTGGCAGAGAAAGTCATGTCTGTGATAAGAGAGTGATAGATGAGCTGATTAGGTATAGCAGTGAAATGACTACCTCAGTCAAGCTGGTTTAATTTCTTATCCAATGAGACAGTGTGAGAAGGGTTTGCTATTTCAATGACATGTTCACTTACTTTGCATCCATTGGTTTCAGAATCCAAATCTGGGTAAAAAGTACCATTAAGTGTTTCTGAAATGTCTCTCAAACATGAAAGCCTAGAGAAAACTCTTTCTGGGGTAGAAACAAGCCTCCAAGATGATCCTTACTTCATTTTAGTTAAGACTGAATGCAGTCTCTTTATTTATCTTTTCAGAGAATACCGTCCAGAATATGAGCGCCTGAGAAAAACACTGGTAAGTATTTTTAACTATTGTATACCTGGGCAGTATATCTTGGGGTCACTTTTATGCACACAATTGCCTCTGTGATGGGAGGGTCTAACATTTAATTTACTGATCATACTTAGTGTGGAAAAACTCCTGTCCTGAAGCTCGCCATCTGTCTTTTTTTACTAGATTTGGTGGAGCATATCTTCACAAAAATAAAGATGTTTTGTAAAACAGATGTTGCTCAGTGTTTTAGTGCTAATAATTTATTTGGGCAAATTGTGAGAAAATGATTGGGAAAGATTTTTATATCTTCCATTCAGAAGGATAGAGACTTTTTTAAACATAACTTTCCAAAGTGATTTGTTGAGAATATCGCTGTACCTTTCCACGCCAGTGACGTGTACTGTTTTGACTTAGACAATTAAAAATGAAGACTGAATTGCAGTACCAAAATCAGTAGCTCTGCTCACCTTCAGTTCTGGCTGTCCAAAGGAAAGTTCTCTGCAGGCACAACTCCACTGAGTTTGGCTTCCTGATGCTGCTGAAAATGTTTTGGAAGTCCATCGTGCTGGAGGTTGCTTTCCATGTTTATCCCTAAGTTCTCTGTAACCTTAGTTGTAATGTAAGACCTGCTTATTGACGTCCTCTTTCTGGCTGGAGGACAGACTGCCAGTACTGGGTGAGATTACTCTTCTGATGTTTTAAATATACGCAGAATTCACATGTAACTTTGTACCTACAGGAGAAAGCTCAAAATAAACAAAAGAAAGAGCAGCTGGAACACTTGTGGAAGGACATGGGCAGCGTTTGTGTGCAGGGCAACACACTCGCAGGTACCTTACTAGGAAGGTTAAGTTTACTGCAGTTGTCTGAAGACTCTGCCTTGAGAAGTCATACAGTACTTTTCTGTCTTCACAGCAAAAGCTTGAAAGCAGCTTCATGTTAGTGAAGAGGAGTGGGGTTTTAGTTCCTGTGGGATGTGTCAGACTTAGCTCTTCTGTGTGTCAGTCACAGCCATGAGGAGAAAAAACCCTGCTGTGTAGATAAAGCAGTGGACATACTAGAAGTAATGAAATACTTTAGAAAAGGTGAAACAGTCAAATTAGAATATGAGAAAGCTCTGCTCTTGTTTGAACTGTTGCTTATATGAGGTTGAGCATGGTGCTGATGCAGTCTGTCCTATATCTTTGGAATCCAGAAGCAGCTTTCTGCCCCTTTAGAGTAGGTATTAATTGCTGTGTTTATGTACAAATAGAAATTGTCAGGGCACACACTAACTTACTTGTTAGCATGCTGTTTGGTGTATAGCCGTTTCTGTTCCCTTGAAGGGTCTGATGATGCTTCTGCAATGGGTCCCTCCGAGCTGATCCTAACACGAGGAACTCTTGACGAAGAAGAAGAGAGGCAGAGTGATACTGATGACATTGACCATGAAGGTAAGGGAATGAGGGATCTGATCCGGTCTAAAAGCTGCCTGTCGAGTCAGGAAATACCCTCTGTATTTTATTAACAGGATTGACTGTAATGAGAGCCTAGAAGACAAGCAAACATTCAGTCATTAGGTGTCTGAATCTGTAGCAGAAGCCCAGCTGCAATGCTTCGTCCAGTGATATCACTCTCTAACTTTTGTGAAATTTCAATTGTAAATTTCTATTCAAGTAATTATTTTTAATAGGTGTATAACATGCATAAACCAGACCACTTGTTATGCTTGGAGCATGCAGTGACCTCTGAACTTCATTAATGCACAATATGTTTCATCATCTTTTTGGCCTTACAGTTTCTGGCCCTGGCTCTCTTCCCTTTTCCTGTGACTCCTGGTCTTGGAGCAATATTCTAAGTTCTTACAGTGTGTGATTTTTCTCTTATATAGCATGCAGACTTAATCTTCATTCTTTCCCTGTTCCATTGATTTTTAGGATCACGTATTTATTTTGCCTTGTAATGAAGTTGAAGATCAGACAGACTTTATGTGTTGGCCTGACTAGCCTTACTCTAGCTTTCTTCAGTAACACAAGTAGAACAAGTCCTGAAATAGTGCTGAACTGTGGATTTCTCCCCGCAGTTACTGAGGAGAGTCATGAAGAACCAGCTTTCAGAAACTTTATGCAAGAGACGCGGATGAAATACCAGAGAAGCATCAAACCGAGTGAACGAGACCTTCAGAAATAGAGGGTTTGGAATCCCTTGTAATGGAGTTAAAAGTAAAGGAACAGCATAAAGAAACTTGCATGGAACCATGCATGAAATCTTATATCTGTGAACAAATTCCTCTGACATATTTATATCTTTCTTCCTGCAGCAACTGTTGGCTATATGAGTTGAAGGTCTTGTATCCAACTGACTGCACGTTTGGCTGTCTGCCACTGTGACTTCCTGAAGCTGAAGGAACCAGATAGGACTTTCTTTTGCTCCAAATTCTTTAGATGTGCCTGTTGAGAGCTCAGATTTTGAGCTCTGACAGTATTAGCATCTAGAGTATTTCTTGGTCTCCAGAAGTGTGTTCTGTTCACCTTGTGCAGACAGGTGTCTGTTGCAGCCAGGACACGAGTGAAATCTCTGCTGCATGAAACTTCATCAATCTAGTGTTTGATGTTTTGGTTTTAATTAAATATATTTTATGTACTAACAAATGCATGATGGTTAATAGCAGCAGATTTCATTTCACCTTTCTAATGTGAGACTTTTTTTCTATGCTTACAGCCCACCCATATGGATGCACAGCAAGTGCATCTTAATTACATTACATAGACACAATACAGATGCCTCCTAGGAAAAACCTGAGTAAAGAAAGTTCCCAGGAGGGAAAGTAATTAAAAGAATCTGGCTTGATTCCACTGAGAACCAAAGTATGCACGGCTGTGCACCGGCTGCACATATCTGCAGGTAACGTAAAATAAAGGCGTTTCTATAGATGAGTGCTTACATGGAAGGTAGACAAGGGCTTGGAGATTGGCTAATACTTACTTCCCTGGCAGGTACCACAGGCACAGATGTTCACTTGCTGTTTACCATTCTGAACTCTGGAATCTTTTTCTTTCCCTCCACACAATGCTGTGGCCTCATTTGAGAGATTTCTCAGTGGGAATCTGGCAGCAGTCTGCTAGCACAAGTTCTATAGGTTTGTGGAAAAACAATTTCTGTGAATTGTAAAAGTATAGCTGGCAGGGAAGGGAAATTGACAACCAACTGTTACCTGTTAGCTCTGGAATGCTTACTGCATTATTAATGCAGAGCTTACCAACAGTACAACAATTTCAAATATAGATAAACTAGACCGATGCTAGTAAGAAGTATTAGCAGAAGCAAAGCTGAAACAAAGATGTCACAGCATACTGGTAAGTTTAAAATAATACATTTGTTGTTAATCATAGAATGTTTTGGGTTGGAAGGGACCTTTAAAGGTCATCTAGTCCAACCTCCCTGCAGTGAGGGCATCTTCAACTAGATCAGGTTGCTCAGAGCCACATCCAACCTGAGCTTGAATGTTTCCAGGGATGAGGCATCTACAACCTCTCTGGGAAACCTGTTCCAGTGTTTCACCACCCTAACTGTAAAAAAATTTCTTCCTTGTATCTAGTCTAAATCTACCCTCTTTTAGCTTAAACCTGTTGTCCTATTGCTACAGGCCCTACTAAAAAGTCTGTCCCCATCTTTTTTGTAAGCCCCCTTTAAGTACTGGAAGGCCGCAATAAGGACTCCCTGGAGCCTTCTCTTCTCCCAGCTGAACAACCCCAACTCTCTCAGCCTTTCCTTGTAGAAGAGGACATTCATCCCTCTGATCATTTTTGTGTCCTCCCTCTGGACTTGCTCCAACAGGTCCATGTCTTTCCTATGCTGAGGACAACAGAGATGGATGCAGGACTCCGGGTGGGGTCTCACAAGAGCGGAGCAGAGGAGCAGAATCACCTCCCTTGACCTGCTGGCCAAGTTTCTTTTGATGCAGCCCAGATACGGTTGGCTTTCTGGGTTGCAAGTGCACGTTGCCAGCTCATGTCCAGCTTTTCATCCATCAGTACCCGCAAGTCCTTCTCTGCAGGGCTGCTCTCAGTCCCTTCATCCCCTAGACTGTATTGATACTGCGGGTTGCCCCAACCCAGATGCAGGACCCTGCACTTGGCCTTGTTGAACCTCATGAGGTTCACATGGGCCCATTTCTTGAGGTTGTCCAGGTCCCTCTGTTCTGCCAGTTTGTTGCCATGCTCAATGTGGATCCCTTCAGTGGCTTGGCTTAGAGACTTGGTCTACCTCATAGCTGGCCCCTGTCTCGGTTTCCTCTGTTACTAGCACGTGGACATAATAAGCCCCTGAGGCCTGCAGCCCCAGTCTACTTGCTGATACAGACCTCACTTGTATGCATGCATGCACATGCTCCCACATGTGCACACAAAATCCTCTGCCGTGTGTCCTGGACTCCCCTGTTTCCTCTGGTAACGAACTCCCCCTGTTGCTTCGCCCTTAGAGATGCACACACATGCACACCACCCACCCCCTCCCCCGTCCCAGTCCCTCGATCAGGGACAAGGGTGGCCAGACAACCCTCTGACCAGCAACCTGTTTACATGTGAATGGAGCCCTTTATCCCCTTATTCTTCTATTTTCCGAGGCTTGTTCCTCCCCAAGCCACTCTTACACTGCACTGTCCCCATCTTTAGTTCCTCCAGTAAACATACCATAGTAAGTTCTGTTTGATCCCTGTGCTCTTCCCCTGCATCCCATATTGAGTCCCATAGCCCTTCAGCAGTAACCCCCCCCCAGCAGTCTGTAAGGTGATCTGGAGAACATCTGCTGCTGGCTTGCTGTGATGGGAGTTGCCCTGGACTGTGGGGCTGGAGGTCCTCTGGAACAGCCCCGGGAGGAGCCAATGCAGACACTCCATTCAGTTCATGGGGATGAGCTTTTTATCACATAACCTACCAGGGAACCACAGTTAAAGCTTTGGAAAAATGCTCTAAAACTAAGAATAATCCAAAGAGATTTTGGTAGTTGGATTCATTTGCAGGATAATCTTTTGAGGGGCAGCAACTTGAAGAGAAATCACTCTGCCCATTTTGTTGATTTCAGTCATGTTTTAAGGAAGCATGTGCAGAAGGGGGCTAAGGGGAGTAGCAGCCCCGTGCGCCCCACCCCCCTTTGCAGCCTGGAGCTTTTGAAATTTTCTTTCTGCATCACTCTGGCCAGCTCCTGTTTTTTAATTCCTCCCTCTCTGGCCTGTTGCCCATGTGATCTTTTGCCTTTCTCTGTCTCTGGGCAGCTCTCTGTGCTTATTCATTAATTCCTCCCTTTCCACCCTGTAGCCTGTTGCTTTTGTCCTTTCTCCATGTCACTGTCTCTGGCTCCCCAATGACCCTATTTAAGAATTCCCCCTCCCCCTTCTTTCTGTATGCGTTGCTATTCGTTTTGCTTTCCAGCGCTCTTTTTTTCTGGCTCCGTGTCCCTATTTCTTAATTTTTCCCTCTCTGCCCTGTAGCGTGTAGCTATGCGGTTTGGTTTGTGTTGTTCCACCCCGCCACCACCCCCCTCGCCCCAGCCCTTCCCTCCGTCGTTTGCTGTCTGGGCTCCCTGACCCTGTTGTTTCATTCTTCCCTCTCTGCCCTGTTCTTTGACACTTTTTTGTCTCTCTCCATCTCTCTCGGTCCAACTCCCTGCCCCTGTTCTGCTTTCCTCCCTCTCTGTCATGCTGCCCATCCCAGGTTTTTCCTGCATCTCCATCCTGCTCCCCGGCCGGCCTTTGTCGGTCTCTGTGCCGCTCCTCCTCCCTCTTTGAGCTGCCTCTCTTCCTCTCTCCCTGCCGCTTCTTTCTCCATCCCTGTCGGGCTCCCTGTCCCCGTCCTTCTCTCTGGGACCCGCTCCCTGCTTTGTCGTGCTTTCTCGCTACACCCCCACTGCCGCTTTTCTCCTCTCTTCTAGTGTCCTGCTCCTCGTTTTTGGCAGCCTTCGCCTCTGCCCAGCAGCCCATCGATCTAGGAGCCAGCCGACCGACCGTGTGTTCTCCGACGGACCGACGAGCGTGGCTCTGGGACCGAGTGCCGAGGTGTCCCGGGGCAGGGGGAGCGTCGGGGGGTCCCGAGCCCCGGAGCGGACTCGCTGGCAGGACTCATTACGGGCGCGACTGACTGAACGGACACCGGCCGGCTGGCCCCGTTGCCCTCCGGGCTGCGTTTGCGCTCCCTTTGCACGGGGCGAGGGGCCGTGAGGGAGCCCAGGGGAGGAGGAGGTGAGGCGCTGGGGGGGTCAGGCCGTGCCCCCCCTGCTCCTGCTAGGCTCCAGCTGCGGGCAGTGAGGCTGATGGCTGTTACAAGTTTGGACAAAGGTCCAGGAGCCGACTGTGGTGAATAATTAGAAGTAATTTATTAAGCAAGCGGTAAATAGGCAAAACAGCGCTGGGCGGCCGGGGAGCCACTGCTCTACCAACGGCTCGCAACCCCCCTTCCCGTAGCCACAGTTCTTATAGTCCTCTTATTTCCGGTATATGTGTCATTTTCGGTATACGTATCTTCCTTAGCGTACTCCGCGTCTGCGCCGATCTGTTGCTAGGGGGGTCTTTTTCTGCCTCCTGGTGATTGCTGGGATGAAGGCCCCCAAGTCTTCCTCCTGCGACTGCCCTGTGCCACTCACTTGACACATGCGTGTTTTATTACCTTTTATAGGCCCTAAGTCTTCCTCCTGTGACCACCCTGGGCCCCTCACTTGACACATACATGTTTTATTACCTTTTGTATAAACACAAGGCTTGCACAAACATTGTTTACATTACCAGTTATCTGTAGCTAATGCAAGACCCCCTCCTTCCTGTTTTAAGGCCGACATCTGGTTTTTCTACTAACATAAGCAAGATTTGATTAACAAACGCTTATCTATTATCACAATGGCGACGGCCCCTCCCTGGAAAGAGGGGGCTGCCGGGGGAGGGGCCGCGGCGGGGCCGGTGGGAGCCCAGGCAGGAGCGGAGCGGAGCAGAGCAGAGCAGAGCGGTGGCCGGGCTGCGGCTGCCCCTCGGGAGAAGGTGAGCGGGGCCGGGCGCCCCTCGGACCGCGAACGTCCCAGGCGGAGGTGGCCCGGGGGAGGTGGGGGCCGCCTGTGCCGAGGCCGGGGGGGGGGGCAGGGCCCTGGGGGCTCACGGGGGGCCGGGAGCACGTGGGCCGGGGGCGGCCCGGGCCCCGTGGCGGGGCTGCGCTATCGCCCGGCGGGTCCCGGGGAAAGCCCCGAGGAGGACGGCGGGGTCCGTGTCGGACGCGCGGAGCGGCAGCGGGGCGGGGCCGCGCCGTGCCGGAGCGGCGGCGGGCGCTGCCCGGAGCCGGAGCCGGGCGGGGGGTGCCGCGCCGTGCCGGAGCCGGCGGCGGGAGCGCGCCGGAGCTGCCCGGAGCGGCGCTGGGGGCTCGGCGGGGACTGCGGCTGCGCCGGCGTGGGGGTGGGCGGAAACGGAAGCGGCGTCCCCTCGGGGCTTGCCGGGAGCTGTAGTTTCCGCGGACTCGGCGGCAGGGCAGCCGCGTGGCTCTCGGGCGCGGCGTAGTCCTCGCTGCTGCTGCCGCCGCGGCCCCCGGAGTGCGACCAGGTCGGACTCAGGAGCGCTGCCGGTTTCGCGTGGTTTTCCGCGGGCTTCCCGCTGCGCCCGCTCCCCGACCAGCCCTCCCGGGCGCATGCGCCGTCCTGCGCGTGGGGCAGCCCGGTGTTCGCGCGCCGGCTCCGGCCCCGTCCGGCGCATGCGCGGTCCCCGGGAGCAGCATGACGGCGCGGGGGTCTCGGCGGCAGCGGGCGAGCGCCGGGACCGCGGGTGAGGCGAGCGATCCCCTCCGGCGGGGGCGGGGGCGGGGGCGAGGGGTGCCTCCTGCCCGCTGGCCGCCCGGGGCTGGCGGGACGGGAAGCTGCGAAGCGGCCGCCGCGGCAGGCTGCCGGTCCGCCGGAGGCGAGCCGGGCCAGGGCAGCGCCGGGGAGTTCCCCGAGAGAGAGCCGGTAGAAGGGAAGAGGGGACGGAGGCGGGCACCCCCCAGGCGCGGCCAGCGGGCGCCTGCCCGAGTCGCCAGAGCTCCCCCGGCCCCGCTCGGCCCGTGCGGCTGCCCCCAGCTCCAGCCCCTCCCCTGAAGCCTGCGCTGTAGCCGCAGGCAGCCCCCGAGCTCTGTCGCGAG
The DNA here is from genome assembly GCF_026419915.1 of Harpia harpyja. Taxonomy (NCBI): domain Eukaryota; kingdom Metazoa; phylum Chordata; class Aves; order Accipitriformes; family Accipitridae; genus Harpia; species Harpia harpyja. The sequence continues at coordinate 34,878,232 of NC_068943.1, forward strand.
GGCAGCAAGCTGGCCCTGCGGTGGTCTCGAGTCTCCCTTAACGGGGGTGCCGTTAGCAGCGGCGCGGGGAACGAGCGGCGTCTGCGGAAGCCCCTGCGGAAGGAGGGGCTCCGGCCAGGGTCGAGCTGCGGTAATAACGGTCACTGCTGCCTCTTTCCCTCTCCCAGAAGCCACACTGTGGGTGCGGTTGTCCGTTCGTCCCCTGGGGATGCCGTTGACTGCAGCAGCCTCAGGCTTGCGAGGCTACGTGTCTAGGAGGCCTCATCTCGTAAGAGCTGTGAGACGCTCGCGTGTTCCGTTACGTGGAGGACAGCCAAGCGACGGGAGTTCCAGAAGAGGAAGGGAGGAGAGAAGGAGAAAGAAGCGTCTGAGCTGACAAGGTCTCCTGGCAGCTCCAAGAGCGAGAGCTGTGGTGAGTCCTGGGCCCTCGAGGCCCTGTTGCTCCTCTTGTGCGTCCTGGGCCCTCCCTCCCCCTCTCCTGGCCCCCTCGCTTTCCCATGCTGCTGTGACATTTGGGTTTTTTTGGGTGGTGTTTGTGGTTTTTTTTTTTTTTGTCTTCCCTGTACCTCTCCTCTTCTGTCTATTCTCTTGTCCTGCTCCCTCTTCCTCTCCCCCTTTCTCTCTCTTGTTCGACTGCCCCCCTTCCTTTTTCTCTCTGCGTTCTTGTCCTGCTCCCTCTCCCTCTTCCCCCCCCCGCCGCCCCCCATCTTTCTCCTGCAGCCAGTCGCTGTTTTTTCCTTTTCCATCTCCTTGTCCTGATCTGCATCCACCTCTTTCCCCACCTCCCAATTTCTCTGGCCTGTTCCCTGGCGTTCTTTTCCTCTCTGCGCCTGTACGTGCCGCTCTGTGTCCCTGCCTTCCTGTCTCTCTTCTTTCTACTTTCTCTTTCTCTCTCTATCCCTTTGTCTTGCTCGCTGTTGCTGTTTATTTTTGTCATTCTGGATCTCACTGTCCCCGTCCTCCTTCCTGTTCATCTCTTACTCTCTCTGACCCTTTGTGCTGCTTCCTGCCCCTTTTTTATTCACCCTCCCTCTCTCTGCAGGGCTCCTGATACTTCTCTTTCTAAATTTCCCAACCCCCTGTGCTTCTCATGGTCTCTGTCTCTGTCTCTCTCTCTCTCTCGTTCTCATTGTTCTTGTCTGTTGCTCTGTCTTGCTTCCTGTCCCGTCGTTTCTCGCTGTATCCCTTTGTCCCGCTCCCTGCTCGTATTTGTATTCCTCTCTGTCCTGAGGACCGTCCCAGTTTTTTATCTCCGTCCTGCCGCTGTCCTGATTTGTCCTTCTCTGCCATGTTCCCTGTCCCTCTTTCTGTCTCTTTTCCTCTGTCCCTGCTACTTATTTCTCCATCTCTGTCCAGACCCCTGTCCCTTCCCCCCTGCCCCGCCTTGCTGTCCCTCTGCCTTGCTTTCTTTCGCTACCTTTTCTGTCTGTCTCTCTCTGCCCCGTTCCCTCTCCCGTCCTTTCTAACTGTGTGCCCCTGTCCAGCTAGCTGTCTCTTCTTTCTTTTTTCTGTTCCTCAGTATTTTTTTCTTTTTCTGTATCTCTCTCCCACTGCCCATCGCAGTTGGTTTTCTCCCCTCCGATGCTGGCCTGCTCTTTGTCCCTTTTGTCTCTCTCTGTCCTTCTGTCGTGCTCCCTGTGTCTATTTAATCCCTTCACCTCTGTCCTGCAGCCCATCGCTGTTTTTTTTTTCTCTTCCGTCCCTTTGTCCTGCTCCCTGTCCTTGTGTCTCTTTCCCTTGGTTCTGCCTCCCATCCCTTTTTCCTTTCTTGCTCCATCTCTCTGTCCTGCTCCCTATCCCTCTCACGCTCTCTCTGTTTCTGTGTCCGTCTCCTTGCCTTTCCCCACGTTCTCTGTCTTGTTCCCTCTTTGGTTTTCTTGTTTTCCGGGTGGCTGGGCCCGGCTACCCGCGGGGGTGCTTCGGCTTGGGGGTTTGGGGTGGGGGCCTGGCCGTGCCGGCCATGGCCGGGAAATAAAGCCTGAAACGGCAATCGTGAAGCGACGCCCTGCCTGTGCTGGGGCTGCCCCGCAGAGGCGTGGGGCCAGGCCCTCCGCAGGTCCTGAGCACTCCCCAAAACTGCGCGTGGGGCCCTGGGGGTGCAGGGCTGTGGGGTGGCTACGCTCGGCGTCGCCCGTGGGCGCTGCAGGGTCAGAAATGGAGAACAAGTTTTCTGTTCCTGGGGCTTGACAACAGGCCCGCCTGGCTGATTTTGGGGCTCGGAAACAGACCGAGCTGCTGCGCGGCTTTGGGCCCAGAAACAGAGGTCCGGCCCTGCGTTTTTGGGCCTTGAGAACAGGCTCGGCAGCCGGGTTTTTTGGCTCCCAAATGGGCCCCGAGTCAGCCGGCGTGGGGGCCAAAAGCGGGAGCCGGCTTGGCTGGTTTGGCAGGCGGGTGGGAGGGTGTGGGGAGCTGCGGGGGGAAGCAGGGGGTGGGCAGGGTGCGTGGACCCTCCCCGGAGATGGGGGTCTGGTTGTGTCGGACGCCGAAGTTCGGGAGGCCGGCACGCAGCAGGCTGAACTCAACATCTGCGATGGTCTGTGGGGGGGAAAGGCGCTTTTCAGACCCCACGTGCCCTCTTTGAGTGCAGCTCTTCTTTCTGCGCTGCTCAGAATAGTTGTTCAGTAATTAATCGCCCAAACTAACGCATATTTATACGGCGTGTAACTCTGATGTTTAATCCTAATGCTCCGGTTTTGACAGCAGTTGATATACAAGCTTATGGAAAGCCCAGGCCGTTGCACATAGCTGGAGCTTGTAAGGAGAAGCAGCTGAAATCAGCCGGAGCTTCAGTGCGGATCTGGGGCTTCAGTGAGCCAGAACTGTAGCAAGCGGGAGCTGGAACGAGGCGGGGTGTCCGCTGTCTGGAGCATGTGTTAGCCAGAGGCAAAAGTACCTGCGGCTGTAACGAGCAGGAGTCGCGATGAGCTGGAGCGTCTTTTCGATGGAGCGTCCGTCGGCCGGACCGCGCTCCCAGCACGGCCGAAGAGCGGCCGGGCGCAGGCAGGGCTGTCTGCAGCGAGCGGCTCCGAGCAGCAGGGAGGTGAGTTGTCCTTCTGCCAGCAGGGAGCCCGGCCTCTTCCCTCGGGGATGCGATCCACGCCACGCTCCTCTCTCTGCGTGGAGGGTCTCGCCTGGTCCGTTCCCGCGGGCAGAAGCGAGGTGGGGGTCCCCCGGCTCTCCTGGGGCAGCCCCCCCCTGCGAGGGGGCGCGGGCGAGGTGTCGTCGTCCCCTCGGTACCGGGCAAAGGGGAGAGAAACCGGCCGGTGGGAGCTCCTGGGGTGCAGAGCCCTTCCGGCAGAATCCTCCCCTGTCTTTTCACCGTTGGCTGGGTGTGACAAGCAGGTTCATTTCTTTGTCTCCTCTTTTCCCAGTGTCACCTTCCGCATCACACGAAGAAAATCCTGTGTGGTTAATTCCGCTTGCTGCTCAGGTAATCGCATGTATCGGGCTGGGGGAGCGGAGAGAAACACTTGTGAGTTCGAGGGCACTACAGATGCTCCACGTTAAACCCACAGAAAAGGCAAATTTGCTGCTAGTGCAGAAGAGCTGATGGAAAAATTGCTGTTAACAGATCGTGCCCTGTTCCTGAACTGGTCCCTTGATATGTTTGTGTTTCAGGTGAAAGAACGAAAATTCATGTCTGGTAAATTCAGAGCTGCCTGTTAGCTTCTTTAGGGTCGAGTGTTTCTCTTCTCTCTGTTCATACTGATTTTATGGGCAAGCTGGAGATAGCCTTTTATTTTTTTATGTATAACTGAATTTTTAGGAATATGTGGTGTCCCTGTAGTTCACTTTTGAGCACCTAGATGCCAGTAGAAATGTAATGGGTGAAACATGATGGAAACTGGTACTTAAACTTGATTTTTATTTGTATTTTTTTTTTTTCTTCCCCATTAAGAGTGGTGATGGCGTGTTGTCCCGTGGCACAATCCCCATTCCGTTCAGTGGAGTCTTCAGTCTAGGCCTTTTAAGTAAAAAAGTTTGTCCTTCCAAAAAAGGACTAGTCGTTCATCGGACCGAGGCGTAGACTTGGAGAGTCGCTTAAGTACGTGATCGGAATTAAAGCCAACTTTCAGTTAATGTTGCTGCTGTTGGTCTTTGCTTTCATTGCTTTTTCCACCACTCTGTCATGGTTGGGAGCTCTGAATCGTAATTTTTTTCAGTCTCTAGCACATTCCACCCCCCCCAAAAAAAGGAGAGGCAGTGTCTAAAAGTGAATTAGTTTCCTCACAAATGCGTGAGTAAATAAAATCTGAGTTATGATGATTAAAACCATAAAAATGACACCAGTCCTGCAGATCTGGACTATTTCTGAACAGGCATTCATCACACGCAAAAGTCGTCAGGGTACGGGTCACCTGCGCTTCATGCTCTGACGAGACAAAATGCTGAGGCAGGGATGAGCTCTGAAAGAAAAAAAAAAAAAAGGATACAGGGTCACGGTTTTGTTTTGTTGTTGTTTGTTTTTAAAGAGTGCATTATTGACTGGTGCCAGCCTGCAGAGCTCTTCTGCTGCCTGACCTCTCCTTCTCTTTCATGGCTGTAATTGTCATTTGGATAATCGTAGAAGAGCAATTAAGTTACTTGCCTCTGTGAATGTGCTGGTAATACCAGGAAGGCAAATGCTTGAACCAGTAGTGAATAACTTGGCTACAAGTAGAATTCCTGAAGGAAGAACAGCAGCAGCAACAGGAAGCAAATAGCAAGTGACCAAAAATTTGCATGTGTCAAACGCATCAAAGCTTTATTGCCAAATGTTGTTTGGCAATATGTTCCAAATGGCTTTTTTTTGGTAAACGTAAATTTTCAGGAAGTTCAGGGTTGTGTGTGGCAAAACGCGTCCCTCTGCATACGCATCCTGCTACGTAAATAGCATGGGTCAATGGCAAGTCCAGCGGCAGGGCTGTTGTTCCCTACTCTCGACGTTGCCGTAGTAGCGTTGCGGTATTGAGACCTTAACGGACGGGCTGAGGAATGGAAGGAGAATGCCCGTTTTCTGTAAGGGCTCAGAATGCCGACCCTTTTCTCTGCCTGCCGCTCCCCTGCGCGTGAGATGAAGCTGTTTTATTTTTCTCCCTTGTTCCTGGTCTAAATATTTCTGGAGCTGTTGCTGCTGTGGGTTTGCAATTTGTGTTACTGCGTTTTTGTAGCATTCTAGCGATGGGTCGTTTCTACTGTGGCGAAGCATCGAGATACGGTTTTCGGTTTAAAGCGTCAGAAACTACATTCACCGAAACCGGTAACTGGCGGCGTAGGTGAAACCGATCTGGCGCGTGCAGCTGTGCTCGCAGGGATCCTCGGTGGCTCCTCATCAAAACGGCAAGGGGTGTGTGTGTGGACATCCGTAGGGTTGCGCTCTGGGTCCGAGAGCGTTAACGTGTTTTTGCTGTTGGAAGATGGAATGGAGCGTGTGCCTGTTAAATCTCAGGGCAGTCAAAAGCTGGGAGGGACCCTGAGCGGGTTTGGTGGCACAACTGCGGTTTTAAAAGATCTTGACCGTTTGGAGCAACGGCCTGGAAAAAATCATTCCTTTTTTGCAACGAGGCAGTTCACAAGGACAGATGTGTTGCTGTGCTCTTTAGCAAAAATACTCGACTTAGGACATATAGGGTGATGAAGTCTTGGCTATACTAAGGCTTGAGAAAATGTATGTAGGTCTCTATGTCTGTCACCTGTGTTTATCTCGGAAAGTGAGTTCTAGTGAAACTAAAGTTACCAATGAGTCCAAAAAAAAAAAAAAAAAAAAGGCACGGTTGTCTGAAAAATGCAAAAGCTTTAGTGGCCTGTGTCAACAGCTGTACTGAAGATGATGCAAAAATACTTTTTGCTCTGCTCAGTCGTACTGTCTTCACAAACCTTCACAAAAAAAGGCAGCTTTGGATTCCTACCCAGTTTTATGCTAAAGTTTTGTTTTGTTTTGTTTTTTTGTTTGTTGGGGTTTTTTTTCCCCCCTCTCTCAGGTGGATGTCAGCTGCCACCATTTCACCGTGGTTGCCCTTTCTTCTGCCGTGAAAGTACAAGACAGATGGAAAGATTCCGTAGTGGTCTGCAAGTACAAGGTACGCCTACGATGTGTGTCTGCATTTTTCCAAAGGTACTTGTAGTATGGACTTTAAAGTTAACATTAAGAATGTGCCAACTCTCCTTCCACATTTTTTCTGTGAAATATTTTAATACGAATACTAAAACTAAGGTCTGTTCTGGAGCACGTTACGCCTACGCCAAGTTGACTTCCCTCTGTCTATTTCCTCTTCCTGAAAGCATGTAATCTTCTGTTTCCGTGCGCTTACTAGTAAATGATACCGTGAAAATAATTTTGTACTAAAAGAGGGGAGAAACTGTTCGTAAGAGTTCAGCTGTTCAGAAGAAACGGGCTTTGTTTTCACGATAAAAGCTTTATGCTTCTGCAGTCAATGAGTTTTTTTAAATATCTTATAGGAGTACTCGACAACCTTACTGAGATAACTAGCACCTGTACTAAAAGCAATCAAGGTCAAAGAAGAGACGCGGACAAAACAGGACAAACTGGCGTCGCTTCCGTGTGTTTTCCAGGTTTTCCCAGGAAGCATCAGCAGCCTTGTAACTAGTGACAGTGAGTCCTGAGGTGGTTTTGGTGAGTTACTGCTTCAATAATGTATTTTTATTTGATGTATATAAACATGGGCACACCCTTTTAGTGTAAAGTGAATTATTGAGATTTATTCTTTATTTTTCATTTTGCTTTTTGAAGTTTTCCACTTCACTTTCAGCTTTATTCACCAAACAAGCAAGATGCAAAGCAGCAGCAGCAGCGCGAGGGCTGTAGCTGTTGCGGTGGATCCGTAAGCGTAGATTCTGATTGCGTACGACCTCGTCCCGCAGCCTCCCAGGGTTATCTCCCTGCAGCAGTGCTGTAAGGAAGGGAGGAGACATTTTCCGACACTGGCAAGAATGTTTACTTGTATGCTAAGAAGGTGTTCAAAATGGTATCAATTAGCCTAAACACTGATTTTAAGCGTTCAAATCGCTCTTAACTTTTAAAGGAGGTGGTGTATTTCGAGCTGACCTGTTTACCTGGAATCCTCCTTTAGATCAGCGACTCTCCTTGTGCACCCCCAGCCTCCGCTGGCAGGGCGGTATGAGAAGCTGGAAGGTTCTTGACTTAGTATAAACACTGCTTAGCAACAACTAAAGCGTCGGTGTGTTGTCAACATTGTTCTCATCCTAAATCCAAAATGGCCCTGTACCAGCTACTCAGAAGAAAATTAACTTTATTCCAGCCAAAACCAGGACAACCCCAAACCCCCTGGAGTACCGGTGGGCGTACCGGTACTACACCGGATTACCGGCGCGGGTTATCGCTACCACCCCGGAGTACCGGGCGGGGGGCGGGGGTGGGGTACCAGTACTAGCCTGGAGTACCGGCGGGCGGTACCAGTACTAGACCGGATTACCGGTATGGGTACAAGTACTACACCGCAGGATCAGGTATGGGATGCCAGGCCTACCCTGGAGCATCAGGTAAGGATACCAGGTCTACCCCGCCGGCGCCAGCTAGGGAGGCCAGGTATACCCCACCGGCGTCGGATAGGGAGGCCAGGTCTACCCCGCCGGCGCCGGCTTGAAAGGCCAGGTATACTCCCCCGGTGCTAGCTTGGCAGGCACGGTCTGCCCCGCCGGCGCCGGGTAGGGAGGCCAGGTCTACCCCGTCGGCGCCGGCAGGGAAACCAGGTCTACCCCGCCGGCGCCGGCTAGGGAGGTCCGGTCTTCCCCGCCGGCGCCGGGTATTGAGGCCAGGTCTACCCCGGCCGTGCCGGCTAGGGACACCAGGCCTACCCCCGAGCATCAGGTAGGGATAGCCGGCATATCCCAGAGGCTCAGGTAGGGAGGTCGGGCCTACCTCCGATAGCCCGTAGGGATAGCAAGTGTACCCCGGAGTACCCGTGGCGGTACCGGTGCTACCCCGGAGTACCGGTGGGGGGGTACCGGTACTACCCTGGAGTACCGGTGGGCGTACCGGTACTACACCAGATTACCGGCGCGGGTTATCGCTACCACCCCGGAGTACCGGGCAGGGGTGGGGGTACCGGTACTAGCCCGGAGTACCGGCGGGCGGTACCGGTACTAGACCGGATTACGGGTGTGGGTACAGGTACTACACTGCAGGATCAGGTATGGGATGCCAGGCCTACCCTGGAGCATCAGGTAAGGATACCAGGTCTAACCCGCCCGCGCCGGCAGTGAGGCCAGTTCTACCCTACCGGCGCCGGCAGGGAGGCCAGGTCTACCCCGCCGGCGCCAGCTAGGGAGGCCAGGTCTACCCCGCTGGCGCCGGGTAGGGAGGTGTCCTGGTTTCAGCTGGGATAGAGTATAACTGTCTTCCTAGTAGCTGGTACAGTGCTATGTTTTGAGTTCAGAACAAAGAATGTTGATAACACTGATGTTTTCAGTTGTTGCTCAGTAGTGTTTAGACTAATGTCAAGGATTTTTCAGCTTCTCATGCCCAGCCAGTGAGAAAGCTGGAGGGGCACAAGAAGTTGGCACAGGACACAGCCAGGGCACCTGACCCAAACTGGCCAACGGTGTATTCCATACCATGTGACGTCCCATCCAGTATAGGAACGGGGAAGTGGGGGGCAGGGATTCGCCGCTCGGGGACTGGCTGGGTGCCGGTCGGCGGGTGGTGAGCAATTGCACTGCGCATCATTTGTATGTTCCAATGCTTTCATTATTGCTGTTGTCATTTTATTAGTGTTATCATTATCATTATTAGTTTCTTCTTTTCTGTTCTATTAAACCGCTCTTATCTCAACCCACGGGTTTTGCTTCTTTTCCCGATTTTCTCCGCCATCCCACTGGGTGGGGGGGAGTGAGTGAGCGGCTGCGTGGTGTTTAGTTGCTGGCTGGGGTTAAACCACGACAGGAGGCCCGGTCTACCCCGCCGGCGCCGGCTTGGGAGGCCCGGTCTACCCCGCTGGCGCCGGGTAGGGAGGCCAGGTCTACCCCGCCAGCGCTGGCAGGGAGGCCAGGTCTACCCCGCCCATTTGGTTTTGGAGACCAGGTTTACCCCATCTGCACGGGTAGGGAGACCAGGTCTATTCCACCCGCGTGGGTAGGTAAGACAGGTCTACCCCGCCCGCGCCGGATAGGAGGTAAGGTCTACCACGCCTGCGCGGGTAGGGAGGCCAGGTCTACAACGCCCGCGCAGTTAGGGAGGCCAGGTTTACCCCGCTAGCGCGAGTATGGAGGCCAGGTCTATCCTGCCGCTGCCGGCAGGGTGGCCAGGTCTACCCCGCCGGAGCCGGCAGGGGGGCTAGGTCTATCCCACCAACGGAAATAGGGAAGCCAGGTCTAACCCGCCCGCGTGGGTAGGAAGCCCATGTCTACCTCGCCGGGGCCTGCAGGGAGGCAAGGTCTACATCGCCGGCGCGGTTAAGGAGGCCAGGACTACCCCGCCCGTGAGGGTAGGGAGGAGAGGTCTGTGCCCGCGGGGTAGGGAGGCCAGGTCTGCCCCACTGGCGCTGGCAGGGAGACCAGGTTTACCTCGCCCGCAGGGGTAGTGAGGCCAGGTCTAGCCCTATCGCAGGGTAAGGGAGGCCAGGTCTGCCCCACTGCAGGGGCAGGGAGGCCAGATCTATCCTGCCCGTGCAGGTAGGGAGGTAAGGTCTACCCTGCTGGCGCCAGCAGTGAGGCCAGGTCTATACCGATGGCGCTGGAAGGGAGGCCAGGTCTACCCGATCTGCTTGGGTAGGGAGGCCAGGACTACCCCGCGGGTGCCGGCAGGGAGGCCAGTTCTACCCCACCGGCGCAGGTAGGGAGGCCAGGTCTACACCACCGGCGCTGTCAGGGAGGCCAGGTCTACCCCGCCCGCGCGGTCAAGAAGGCCTGGTCTACCCCGCTGGCACCAGCAGGGAGGCAAGGTCTTCCCTGCCTGTGCAGGTAGGGAGGCCAGGTCTACCCAACTGGCGCTGGCAGGGAGGCCAGGTCTACACCGCCCGCGCGGGTAGGCAGGCCAGGTCTACCACGCCGGCGCCGGCAGGGAAGCCATGTCTACATCACCCGCGAGGGTAAGGAGGCCAGGACTACCCCGCCAACGACGGCAAGGAGGCCAGGTCTATACCGTAGGCGCCAGCAGGGAGGCCACGTCTACCCCGCCAGTGGGGACAGGGAGGACAGGTCTACCGTGGAGGTGCTCGCAGGAAGGCCAGGTCTACCCCGCACCCGGGGGTGTTGAGGCCAGGTCTACCTGGACCGCGCAGGTAGGGATGCCAGGTCTACCCCACCCGTGCAGGTATGGAGTCCAGGTCTACCCCGCTGGCGCCGGCAAGGAGGCCAAATCTACCCAGCCAGGGCGGGTAGGGAGCCCAGCTCTATTCCGCCCGCGCAGATGTGGAGGCCATGTCTACCCCGCCCGCGCAGAAAGGGAGGCCAGGTCTACCCCGCAGCCCCAGCAGGGAGGCCAGGTCCACACAGCCCACGCGTGTAGTAGGCCAGGTCTACCCCGCCGGTGCCGGCAGGGAGGGCAGGTCTACGCTGCCCGCACGGGTTGGGAGGCCAGGTCTACCATGTCCGCATGGGTAAGGAGGCCAGGTCTATCCCGCCTGTGCAGATAGGAAGGCCAGGTCTACCCTGCCTGCGCAGTTAGGGAAGCCAGGTCTACCCCTCCCGCGCGGGTAGCGGGGCCAGTTCTACCCTAGCGCCGCCAGCAAGGAGGCCAGGTCTACACAGCCTACATGGGTAGGGAAGCCAGGTCTACCCCGCCCGCGCGGGCAGGGAGGCCAGGTCTACCCCGCCCGCACGGCTAGGGAGGACAGGTCTACCCCGCCGGCGGGCATGGATGCCAGGTCTACCCCGCGGGCGCTGGCAGGGAGGGCAGGTCAACCCTGCCTGCGCAGATCAGGACAGGTCTACACCGCCGGCGCCGGAAGGGAGGCTTGGCCTACCCCGCCTGCGTGGTTAGGAAGGCCAGGTCTACCCCTCCCGCGCGGTTAGGGAGGCCAGGTCTACCCTGCCCCTGCAGATAGGGAGGCCAGGTCTACCCCGCCAGCGCTGGCAGGGAGGCCAGGTCTACCCCGCCCGCGAGAGTATGGAGGCCAGGTCTACCCCGCCGGACCAGGCAGGGAGGCCAGGTCTACCCCGCCCGCGAGAGTATGGAGGCCAGGTCTACCCCGCCGGACCAGGCAGGGAGGCCAGGTCTACCCCGCCGGACCAGGCAGGGAGGCCAGGTCTACCCCGACGGAGCCGGCAGGGAGGCCAGGTCTACCGCGCCAGCGCCGGCAGGGAGGCCAGGTCTTCCCCACCCACGCGGGTAGGGAGGCCAGGTCTACCCTGCCGGCGCCAGCAGCGAGGCCAGGTCTACCCCGCCCGTGGGAATAGGGAGCACAGGTCTACCCAGCCGGAGCCGGCAGGGAGGCTAGGTCTTCCCCACCCATGCGGGTAGGGAGGCCAGGTCTACCCTGCCGGTGCCGGCAGCGAGGCCAGGTCTACCCCGCCCGTGGGAATAGGGAGCACAGGTCTACCCAGCCGGAGCTGGCAGGGAGGCTAGGTCTACCCCGCCCGCGCAGGTAGGGAGGCCAGGTCTACCTCGCCCACATGGGTAGGGAGGCCAGGTCTTTCCCGCCTGTGCAGGTAGGGAGGCCACGTCTACCCAGCCCGCGCGAATAGGGAGGCCAGGCATACCCCGCTGGCAGGGGCAGGGAGGCCAGGTCTAGCCTGCCGCCGCCAGCAGGGAGGCCAGGTCTACCCTGCCGCGGGGGTAGGGTGGCCAGGTCTAGCCCGCTGCCGCCAGCAGGGAGGCCAGGTCTACCCTGCCGCGGGAGTAGGGTGGCCAGGTCTAGCCCGCCGCCGCCAGCAGTGAGGCCAGATCTACCCTGCTCGTGTGGGTAAGGAGGCCAGGTCTACCCTACCTGCACCAGCAGGGAGGCCTGGTCCACCCTACCCGCGCAGGTAAGGAGGCCAGGTATACCCCACCAGCGCTGGATGGGAGGGCAGGTCTACCCTCCCGACGCCGGCAGCGAGACCATTTCTACCCCACCCACGAGGGTAGGGAGGCCCACGGTTACACTGGCAGCGCTGGCAGGGAGGCCAGGTCTACACCTCCGACCCCGGCAGGGAGGCCATGTCTACCCCGCCCACGCGGGTAGGGAGGCCAGGTCTACCCAGCCTGCACTTGAATGGATTGCAATCTACCCTGTTCGTGCAGGTAGGGAGGCCAGGTGAACCTCGCTGGCGGGTGCAGGGAGGCCAGGTCTACCCCGCCAGCGCTGGCAGGGAGGGCAGGTCTACCCCGCCGGCACCGGCAGGGAGGCCAGGTCTACCCCGCCTGCGGGTGTAGGGAGGCCAGGTCTACCCTGCCTGCGCTGATAGGGAGCCAGTTCTACCTAGCCAGCGCGTGTAGGGTGGCCAGGTCTACCCCACCCACGTGTGTAGGGAGGCCAGGTCTACCCCACTGGCGCCGGCAGGGAGGACAGGTCTACCCCACTGGCGATGGCAGGGAGGCAAGGTCTAACCCGCCTGCGCTGGTTGGGCGGCCAGTTCTACCCCACCCACTCAGATAGGAAGGTCTGTTCTACCACGCCCGCGTGGGTAGGGAGGCCAGGTCTACCCCGCCGGAGCCGGCAGGGGGGCTAGGTCTATCCCGCCAACGGAAATAGGGAAGCCAGGTCTAACCCGCCCGTGCGGGTAGGGAGCCCATGTCTACCTCACTGGGGCCGGCAGGGAGGCAAGGTCTACATCGCCGGCGCGGTTAAGGAGGCCAGGACTACCCCGCTGTCACCGGCAGGGAGGCCAGGTCTACCCCACCGGTGCAGGCAGGGAGGTCAGGTGTACCCTGCCCGCGCGGGTAGGGAGGCCAGGTCTACCCCGCCGGCGCGGGTAGGGAGGCCAGGTCTACTCTGACGGCGCAAGCACGGAGGCCAGGTCTATCCTGCAGGCGCTGGCAGGGAGGCAAGGTCTACCCCTCCCGCGCAGATAAGGAGGCCAGGTCTACCCCGCCTATGCCAAAGAGGACACCAGGTCTACCCCGCCCGCGCTGGTAGGGAGGCCAGGTCTACCCCATATGCGTGGCTAGGGAGGCCAGTTCTAACCCACTGGCGCCAGCAGGGATTTCTGGTCTACCCCGCTGGCGCCGGCAGGGAGGCCAGGTCTACCATGCCCGCGAGGTTAGGGAGGCCAGGTTTACCCCGCTGGCGCTGGCAGGGAGGCCAGGTCTACCCCGCCTCTAGGAGTCAGTCAGAAAACCAGCATTGTCTCAACATCGTCATCAGGAACATGAACAGTACCTTATCTGACAACGGCCTCTTTGGAGCGCAGTGGCCGATCCCAAGAACGGAACGCGCAGTACAAGGCTCCGTTAGAGGTAACCGCACAGCTACTGTCAAAAGGGATGGATTGCAACTGTTACCATAACATCGATGAAGAAATCATGAACTTTAGATGAACTTTGCTTCCTTATAATACCAAAACACACTTCCTGGTCGAAGGCTACCCGCCTCCAAGACTTACCACACCTTGGACACTGACCCAGTGCCTGCGTGATAGTCTCGCTCGAGAAGGGCGGAGACTCCTGAGGCAGAGGTGGAGCAAGGTGTGATACTAAGCATAAAAGATGACTTCTGAACAACGGAAATTTGAAGCTTCCCCACCAAGGACCACGATGATCGACGACGCAGCATTAGCTGGACCCGGGACCGTTAGGACGTATTGAGATCAGCGGTGGTAGCTATAACTTCTCTTTCTCCTCTCTCTAAACTTAACTTTACTTTTCTCCTTTCTTTCACCCATCTCTAACTATTGCGTGCCTCTTCACAGGCAATACAATAAAGTTTTACTGTGTGATTATTGCTATCCCCTTTGGTGTTGGTCACCTTAATTTTGCACTTTTGAGATTGTAGCAAACGAACCATCACGAGTCCACCGAGTGGACCGTGACATTAAACTGGCGTCACGGACAGGATCCTGAGAGACAGAGGGGTGCAGATTTTGTGTGGTTTGTAGCAGGGGAAGAACGTTTCGTTCCAGCCGCACCTGGCCCTACACCTGAAAGGGTGAGAGGTGTCCAGAAAGCAAGGGGGGTGATTCGGGATTCCCGCACACACCTCAGTGTATTTTACCCCAAACTCGAATTGAGGGCTCTGTCTATCAGGATCAAGTGCAAGGATCTCTTAGTGCAAAAGGGGGAACTGTCCTCATTAGATGAGGTTGACTACCAGGGGAAGTTGAAGGGACAAGCAGAGAAAGTCTGCACTTGTGAGCAACTAATCTTTGACTCCCCGAAGTGAGATTTTAGTCCCTTCAGCCACTCGGGGAAGAGGAGGGCGACGCAGCAATTGTTGCGTGTGTGGTGTAACTAAGTCTGACCTCCCTGAAGTGAGTTTGGCCCTTTGCCGCAAAAATGACCGAAAAGAATGGTTATCAAAACTCTCCATCAGTAAAAAATCTTGACTTGTTTTATGCACTCTTGGCAAAGTATGGAGCTCGACCCTCCCCACCTGGGGAAGAGTGGGCTCAAGACAATTGGGCAAATTTACAGAGTGTAACAGACCGAGTGATTTCTATACATAATGAGGCTAGATCACGGTCAGGCAAAGGCAAAGCAATAATCTGTGCAGTTCTTGGAGCCAGCCCGGTCGCAGCAATTGAAGACCCCTATAAGCGGCGTAGCCAGGAAAAACAAATCATAGGATCCCTTGAAAATTTGGTACAACTTTTGCAGAAAACAACCTCCAACCTGGAAGAGCAGGTAGCAGAGAAAAAAAGAGTAATTAGCTTGTACAAACAGCGAGCAGAGGAAAAGGAGGAAGAAAATCGCTGTCTAAAAGATGCCTTGAAAGAAGGACTTTCCAAGTCTGCTGAATCATTGAATGAGATAGAAATGAAGATGGAAAAGATAGGTATTCGGCAAATAAGTCAGGTATACCCCCAAAAGGAACTAGAGGAAGCAAGGAGACACTTCAGGGAAAACCCCCAAGTGAGGCCTTTGATTAAAGCAGAATATGCTTATATAAATGATGAGGATAATGACCCACATATTACAACTAAAGAGATACCATACATTCCCACTGAATTGGCCAAAATGAAAAGAGAATATGGGCGCCTTCCCAAAGAATCCGAAACAGAGTATGTGTGGCGTGTATCTTTAACTGGAGGGGACCAAATTCAGTTAAATGAAAGGGAAGCTAGTGGTTACTGGGGCCACGGTGTCTTTTTAACAACAGGGGATAGACGTGCCCCATGGTCCCTAACCCAGCGGGCTGCCTATTGGGCCGGAGGGCTGAACCCCTTAGACAGGGGAGATCCCCTAGCAATCACAGGCGCAGCTGATCAATTGCTAGAAAGTGTGCACAAAGCAGCCTGCCTGCAGATGATACATGAAAGGAAGTTAGTTCCCGGATGTGAATCCCCAATGATGTTGCCGGTGAATCCTGAAATCATGACTCCTTTGATAAGGGGACTCCCAGAATCACTCAAATCTACCGGGATTATTCTCCAAAGGACCATAGCATCTTTAGACCCTGTAGAAAAGTTGGAGAGCTTTACTAAAGGTAAAGGAGATGAAATTGATGTTGGCACAGGTTCATCTCTTAAATATGGCCCGTCTCCTTCCCACTCAAAGCATAAAAGGATCTGGACATGGGGAGATGTAGCACAGGAATTGATAGATTATAGCAGAAAATACGGTCCTGTGAGAACTTTGGAGGAGAAATCTAAAGCAATCCATCAAGTGGGAGCTAAAAATCTACCCCTATCTGTTAGTAAAACTGTAACCGCTCTCACTGACCCCGCCACTGTTGCTGACTACTCCTACTCTAAAACTGGGGGAGGAGGAAGACAGCCCCTGACTCGACAACAATGGTGGGCCTTGGGAATTAAAAAGGGAGTTCCCAGAGATGTGATGGATGGTTTACCCCTTAATAAACTGAGTAAACTGATATCAAAGTGGTATGGTCCAAAACAACACCCGCAGCACTTAGGGTCAAATAGAGAAATCTCTCCTGTCATGCCCACAGCCCCCGGCCCCGCGGAAGGCACGGGCAACGGGGAAAGTCAGCAGGGAAACTAGAACCTCCGTTCCTTAGCAGTGGGTGGGGGAACAGAGGATGGATTTATATCCGACAGCTCACTAAAACTAACAGAGGAGATTTATTGATTACAGCTATTGTAGGTCCTAAGCATGCACCTGTAACCTTTTTAATTGACACCGGTGCACAGATCTCCGCCCTGACTGAGGAAGACGCACAGAGGTGTGGGGTGATTCCCTCTAAGCGAAACGTTTGTGTCCTGAATGCTTTAGGGTCAACAGAAGTTATGAAGGTTGTTCCGGTAAAGCTGATGCTGCCGGGAGAGGAAGGCACGATCACTATTGACATGGTGGTTGGGAACATTCCGACTAACCTATTAGGAATAGATGCCCTTAAAGGAAGGGGGTGGGAGGATTCAGAAGGATTGTTGTGGACTTTCGGGACACCGCAGCTGAACATCAGGCTACTTCAAACTGCACTCCCTCTACCATTTAGCAAAGTAACTAGTGTTAAACAATATCCCCTCCCCCTGGGAGCAAAGGAAGGTATCAAACCAGTCATGCAGGAGATGCGGGAACAAGGAGTGGTGGTAAATACCCATTCTCCTTTTAACTTGCCGGTATGGCCGGTGAAAAAACCTAATGGGAAGTGGAGGCTCACAGTAGATTTTCGAAGACTGAATGCTAACACAGGGCCTCTAACTGCCGCAGTCCCTAATATGGCTGAACTGGTAATAACAATTCAGGAGAAAGCTCATCCGATCATGGCAACCATAGATGTTAAAGATATGTTTTTCATGATACCTTTGCGACCAGAAGACAGAGATCACTTCGCTTTTGCTTGGGAGGGACAACAATTTACCTTCACCTGGCTGCCTCAGGGATACCAACATTCCCCTACACTAGCTCACCACGCTTTGGCCCAAGAACTGGAGAAAATACCAAAAGCCGACAGCATAGCTGTCTATCAGTATATTGATGATATTCTCGTGGGTGGAGATAAAGAAAAGGAGGTGGAGGCAACTCAACAGAACATAATGTCTCATTTGGAGAACTTGGGTTTGCGAATTCCCCCAGAAAAGATCCAAAAACCCTCACAAGAAGTAAAGTTTTTGGGAATTTGGTGGAAGGGGGGAATGACATGTATCCCACCAGACACCCTCACTTCTCTAGATCAGATTAAAATGCCTGAATCAAAAAAGGATTTGCAGCATGCTTTAAGGTTATTGGTATTCTGGAGAAAACATATCCCAGACTTTTCTATCATTGCCAGACCTCTTTACGATTTACTGAGAAAAGGGGCCAAATGGGAATGTACTGCTTCTCAGGAAGAAGCAATGCAATTGTTAATTTTTGAAGCAACAGCTCATCAGGTTCTTGGCCCTATCCACCCTACAGACCCTTTTCAGGTAGAATGGGGGTTTGCCACAACAGGATTGTCAGTACACATTTGGCAATGTGGTCCTGAGGGTCCAACCCGTCCTGTAGGATTTTACTCCTGTGGCTTTAAGGATGCTGAGAAGAGATATACTGCCTGGGAGAAAGGTTTGTTTGTGGTTAGCATGGCTCTCATAGAAGTGGAGAAAATTACACGTCAGCAACCAATCGTGCTAAGAGGCCCGTTCAAAGTTATAAAAGCAGTCACTATCGGGACCCCCCCCCTCCTGATGGGGTGGCCCAGAAAGCCTCGGTACGAAAGTGGTATGCCCAGATTGAACACTATTGTAACCTTTTCTCAGTGACTGAAGGAGCTTTAAAAAACATAGCTATCCAAGAAACAGAAAGCCTGGACGGCAGCCAAGACAAACCTATCTCAGCTATTCGGGTAGCCCCTCCATTCTCCCATGATCCGTTAGTGAATGCTTGGTTTACTGACGCTTCTGCAAAGTGAGAAGGAAAAGTGTGGAAATACCGGGCAGTAGCCCTCCACACTACTACTAATGAACAGATAATAACAGAGGGAGAAGGGAGTGCCCAGGTAGGAGAATTAATTGCAGTATGGAGCGTTTTCAAGCATGAAGGACAAACCGCTTCCCCCGTCCACATATATACCGATTCCTATGCAGTGTTTAAAGGATGTACTGAATGGCTCACTTTCTGGGAGCAAAATGAATGGGAGGTTAACAGAATTCCAGTGTGGCAAAAGGACAAGTGGCAAGAAATCCTGAGCATTGCTAGCCAAGGGAACTTTGCTGTGGGATGGGTAGCTTCTCATCAAGTAGATGGGGGCTCAGCAGGAGAATGGAACAACAAAGCTGATGAATTAGCAAGACTAGCTCCTGTACAAAAGGACCAGATCACAGAAGATTGGGATCGTTTGCTAGAATGGTTGCATATAAAACGTAAACATACGGGAGCTAAAGATCTGTATCGTGAAGCCCTTGCCCGAGGTTGGCCTGTCACTAGGGAAATGTGTAAAACCTGCATATCAGCCTGTGAACAGTGCCGTACACGGCTCGAAAGACACCCCTTAGAGGATGACCCTCTGCATTTAAGAGAGGGTAAAGGCTTGTGGGATGCTTGGCAGGTAGATTATATAGGCCCCTTTAAGAGATCAGGAGGAAAACGCTTTGTGCTGGTAGGAGTGGAAATAACATCAGGGCTAGTCCAAGCCAAAGCTTTTAACAAAGCTACGGGAGAAAAAACTGTGAAAGCACTTCGTGAATGGTTTGGAACTTTTCCAAAACCACAAGAAATACAATCTGACAATGGCTCCCACTTCACCGCCAAAATCGTACAGGATTGGGCACGAAGCGAAGGGATTAAATGGGTCTTCCACACTCCATACTATCCCCAGGCAAATGAATTGTAGAGAGAACAAATGGTCTCTTAAAACGACTCTTGAAACCACAGGAGGGAAATTGGGATGCCCGCCTATGGGAAGCTGTCAAAGGTGTAAATGACAGATGGGGGATAACTGGATGCCCCAAAATTACTGCCTTTTGCCCGAAGGCTCCCCCTCTAGTTCCCTCATTAAAGGGACCAGATGATTCTAAGAATGCAGCACATTTCCCTGGACAACCTGTCCTGGTAGAACTTCCCACTGTAGGAAGTGTGCCACTGGTACTAAAAACCCCACTGAATGCATACTCATGGGTAGCATCTGATGCCCTAGGGAAGGAGCATCGGATAAATACTCGCTGGATAATTCCATCATTTTAATTTTCTGTATAGTATTAATCTCTTTTGCCTCAGAGAGGCAAGTTTTGTCTTTTGTTTTACAGAAGAACTCCGAGGGACGCCAAAAACGGCATGAAGTATGAATCACTTAATTAGATTGGTAGTACTTTTTTGTATCTCACCACTAATCTGTAGCCAAAGGAATACAGAATGGCCATGGTCCCAAGCTATTGTCCAGTATACTCGGAGTATGGGACAGTATCCCAAAGACCGTTTCCCAAGCGTAGCCACTGTAGTAATGCATGATTCTGAAGTATACCACCCACTTGAGTGGGGGGAATGGGACAGAAAAGACTGGGTCCGTGTCCTGACTGGAACGGTTGGAGAAAAAATCCAAGTGGGATGCAGAAAAGTGGAAGGATCTCTTTATGAGAAAGCCTCTTCAATTACAATCTCTGGAAATCTATTGGACCCTAGTTCCAACATCACTACGAAACTCTGTCCTACTACAGAATGGGGATGTAACAAACAGGATTCTCTCATTATGTGTTGCCGTCAAAAGAATGTCGGTAACTACTCCCTAGAGCCAAGTACCAACAATGTTGAAATCACCAAATCCTGTATTAAGGAACAAGGAGACTGTTGGTATAATTTCACTTTGACCAAACCAGTCTATGTGGTGTGCGATTGGCGATCTGATCCACCGACAGGAAGGCTATCAGGCCTAACATTTAAATTCAAAATGAATGCTGTAACTAGGCCTCTAGTGATGCTTGTTGCAGTAGTCACACACGATGGCATAGATACCCTCTTCCCGCTAACTGACAAAGATGAAGTTATACCCTCTTTCACGGTGATACAAGGAAATAACGTCACAATAAGATGTAGACTGATCACTGAATCTCACATTGAATCCACAAATAGTTATGGAATTGGACCATATGGCCCTATTTTGTCGTGTAAAAATCAAAATCTAGACTGTTGGTTAAATTTGACTGCTGTACAATACTCATAAAGTTATGTGTGGTAAAAATAATACTAAATACTGGGGAGGATTTAAAATAGACATTGTAATACCTACTACCCAACCAATTGTTGTGCTTAACCCAAAAATCTTTGAAATTGGACCGTATGTGATCAGAAATACAGGCCTACAACAAATGTTGCTTAACCCGGCATGGTCTCTCAAATGAGTTGAATTGTCGATGCAGAACAATGTTTCAGGCATTCAGCCAGCTTGCTCACCTTTCCTAAAGACTTCTTACGAGGGATGGACAACCTGGCTGCAAAAACGAACTCTTCCCATGAGAAGAACACGGAGACACCTAACCGGTGTTTTGGGAACAGGATTGGGAGTTTTAAATAGCATCGATTCAGAAGTAATAATGAACAAGTTGGCTACTTCAATTAGTGATTTGGCTAAATTACAACAGCCTTTGCAATCTTCGTTATTGGCTTTGGGGACTAACCAGTGGCTGTTGTCAAATATATTACCAAAATGGGAAAAGGTAAATATAAGGCACCACGAGTTGATTACTGACACACTTGGGGTGATCCAAAATAACCTCTCTTTGGCTCTCAGTTGTATCCAGGCTCAAATATGGATGCAGTCGGTAGCCGCCTCAATTATAAGAGAAGGTGAAGAAGGTATTCTCCCCACTGAAATTCGGAAAATAATTTGGGACAGTGCCACTGATTTTGAGAAGGAACTCCAATCCTGGTGGAACCTGGTAAACTTTACTTATGATCCTGTTACAAACATAGCTGCAGCTTTTGTGCTTACTATATATAATGCTACCATATACCCAATTTATCCCGTTACTGCATTAGGGTTGAACCACAACGGAACTATACTCTATCCTTTTGAGCATAGAGTATGGGCCCGAAAGGTGAATGAAAAATGGCAAACTGTTAATTTGGAATCTTGCATTGTACGGGAACAACAAGGATTTGTTTGTGAAGGTAATGCAATTGAGGCACAAGATATTTGTTTAGATACTGAACAAAATATTTGCCATTTTGAGATTCATCCTAATGAAAACCCTGAAACAGTACTCATATATATCGGCAAAGGCTGTGTATGTTTGAGGACTGTTTGTGACTTTTTATCTGTAGACAAGGTAGTTGTAGAGACTAAAAATCATTCAAATTTTTGTGTTTGCAATTTTACTAAGATTGTCGGATGTGACTTTTCCTATTCGGCCCCGGTCACGTCTCACCAACTTTTGCAATTTAACTACATGTTGATTCATGAATTGCTGCCTATACCCATCGGAATGAATCTCGCTTTGCTAAAACAGTTATTACAACACAAGGATTTAGTTGAGATTTTGGAAAAAATTAGGGAAAATGGACAGAAAACCTTAATAACTGTTCATCACAATGTGAAAGAAATACACCAAGTTTTAGAAAGAGTGCAAAAGGATGCAGAACATAGATGGTGGGACACACTTTTTGGATGGTCGCCTACTGCTACAAACATCCTGAACAAGTTGTGTCACCCCATCGTGGTTCTCTTGATATTGGTTTTGATCAGTTTGGCTTTGTCAGCAGTATTGTATGTCATAGCCTGGAGAATGATGAATCGGTTAACACATTTGATGTCTGTATTGAACACATACAATATGCTTGATGTCCCATCCAATGTGGATATCCCCAAATCAATTGATGTTTTGGAACCTCATTAATTCTTCTCTTATATAAACAGCTTTGATTGTAATTGATATGATTGTAGTTGCCTTTCTATCTTCTCTCCCCCCCTCCCTCTCTCTCTCTCTCTCTCTCTCTTCTTTTCCTTTTCTTCTTCCTCTTCTTTATAATGCTACCACCAAGCGGTCCTGACGTCCTGATGACCATGTTGAGCCATGGGGTGGTGTAGGAGTCAGTCAGAAAACCAGCATTGTCTCAACATCATCATCAGGAACATGAACAGTATGTTATCTGACAACAGCCTCCTTGGAGCGCAGTGGCCGATCCCAAGAATGGAACGCGCAGTTCGAGATAACCGCATAGCTACTGTCAAAAGGGATGGATTGCAACTGTTACCATAACATCGATGAAGAAATCATGAACTTTAGATGAACTTTGCTTCATTATAATACCAAAACACACCTCCTGGTCGAAGGCTACCCGCCTCCAAGACTTACCACCTCGGACACTGACCCTGAGCCTGCGTAATAGCCTCGCTCGAGAAGGGCGGAGACTCCTGAGGCAGAGGTGGAGCAAGGTGTGATACTAAGCATAAAAGATGACTTCTGAACAACGGAAATTTGAAGCTTCCCCACCAAGGACCACGATGATCGATGACACAGCATTAGCTGGACCCGGGACCGTTAGGACGTCTTGAGAACAGTGGTGGTAGCTATAACTTCTCTTTCTCCTCTCTCTAAACTTTACTTTACTTTTCTCCTTTCTTTCACCCATCTCTAACTATTGTGTGCCTCTTCACAGGCAATACAATAAAGTTTTACTGTGTGATTATTGCTATCCCCTTTGGTGTTGGTCACCTTAATTTTGCACTTTTGAGATCGTAGCAAATGAAACATCACGAGTCCATCGAGTGGACCGTGACACCCGCCCGCGCAGGTAGGGGGGCCAGGTCCACCCCGCCAGTGCCGGTAGGGAGGCCAGGTCTACCCCGCCCGCACGGGTAGGGAGGCCAGGTCTACCCCGCCCGCGTGGGTAGGGAGGTGTATTGGGTCTGGCTGAGATGGAGTTAATACTCCCCATAGCAGCCCTCATAGCACTGTGCTCTGCATCAGTAGCTAGGAAGGTGTTGATGACACACCAGTGTTTTGACTACTGCTTAGCAGTGCTGGCACAGCATCAAGGCTGTCTCTCCAACACTTTTGCGCCCCCCTCAATGGCAGGCTGGGGCAGGGCAAGATCTCGGGGGGGGACATAACCAGGACAGCTGATATAAACTAAGCAAACAGATATTCCATACCGTATGACGTCAGCTCGGATATAAAAGCTAAGTAAAGGGAGACGGAGGGGGGGCATTTTTGTCTTCCGCAGCAACCACTACGTGTACTGAAGCCCTGCTTCCCAGGAAGTGGCTAGACATCGCCTGCTGATGGGAAGTAGAGAATAATATCATTTGATTTTCTTTGTTTTGCGCGCGACATTTGCTTTCACTTTACTGAACTGTCCTTATCTTGACCCACAAGCCTTTTGTTCTATTTTCTCCCCCCTGTCCAGCTGAGAAGGGGGAGTGATAGAGCGGCTTTGGTGGGCACCTGGCATCCAGCCAGGGTTAACCAACTACAGGAGGCCAGGTCTAGCCCGCCAGCAGGGGCAGGGAGGCTAGGTCTACCCTGCCCGCACGGGTAGGGAGGAAGTTCTACCCCGCCGGTGCCCGCACTGAGGCCAGCTCTAGCCCGCCCGCTCGGGTAGGAAGGCAAGGTCTACCACGCCCGCGCTGGATGGGATTCCACGTCTACCCCGCCCACACGGGTAAGGAAACCATGTCTACCCCGACTGTGGTGGTAGGGAGACCAGGTCTACCCCTCGACGCCGGTAGGGAGGCCAGGCCAGGTCTACCCTCCCCGCACAGGTAGGGAGGCCATGTCTACCCCGCACGCGCAGGTAGGGAGGCCAGGTCTACCCCGCCGGCATCGCAGGGAGACCAGGTCTACCCCGTCCGCGCAGTTAGGGAGATCAGGTCTAACCAGCCAGCACGGGTAGGGAAGCCAGGTCAACCCTGCCGACGAGTATAGAGAGGACAGGTCTACCCCGCCCACTCGGGTAGGGAGGCCCTGTCTACCCCGTCTGCACGAGTAGGGAGCCCATGTCTGCCCCACCTGTGGTGTTAGGGAGACCAGGTCTACCACACCGGCACCGGCAAGGAGGCCAGGTCTACCCCGCCCACGCAGGAACGTATGCCAAGTCTACCACGCCCGTGCGGCTAGGGAGGCCAGGTCTATCATGCCCGCGTAAATAGGGATGCCAGGTCTACCACGCCCGCGCACACAGGGAGGACAGATCTAACCTGCCCGCGTGGGTAGCGAGGCCAGGTCTACCCCGCCCGCACAGTTATGGAGGCCAGGTCTACCCCGGCTGCGCCGCCAGGGAGATCTGGTCTATCCAGCCCACGCGGGTAGGGAGGCCAGGTCTGCCCCACCCGCCAGGGTAAGGAGGCCATGTCTACCCTGCCCGCACGTGAAGGGAGGCCAGGTCTACCCCGCCCACGTGGGTAGGGAGGACAGGCCTACCCCGCCAGCGTGAGTAGGGATACCAGGTCTACACCACCCGTGCAGTTAGGGAGGCAAGGTCTACCCCACCCGCACGGGTAGGGAGGCCAGGACTACTCCGCCCGAGCAGGTAGGGAGGCCAGAAATACGGTGCCCGCGTGGACAGGGAAGCCAGGTCTACCCCGACTGCGCAGGCAGGGAGGCCAGATCTTGCCCGCCCGCGCAGTTAGGGAGGTCAGGTCTCCCCGCTGGTGGAGAAAGGGAGGCCATGTCTACCCCACCCGCGGGAATAGGGAGGACAGGTCTACCCCGCCCGTGCGGGTAGAGAGGCCATGTCTACCCAGCCTGTAGTGGTAGGGAGGCCAGGACTACCACACCCGCACGGGTAGGGAGGCAAGGTTTACCCCGCTGGCGCCGGCAGGGAGGCCAGGTCCACCCCGTTGGCGCCGGCAGGGAGGCCAGGTCTACTAAGCCTGCAGGGAGGCCAGGTCTATCCCGCCCGTGCGGGTACAGAGGCCAGGTCTATCTTGCTGGCGCAGATAGGGAGGCCAGGTCTACCCCGAGCGGGCTGGTAGGGAGGCCAGGTCTACCCCGCCAGCGCCAGCAGGGAGGCCATGTCTACCCCACCTGCAGGAATAGGGAGGCCAGATCTACCCCGGCCACGCAGTTAGGGAGGCCAGGACTACCCTGCCGACGCCGGCAGGGAGGCCAGATCTACCCCGCACACGCGAGTATTGAGGCCAGGTCTACCCCGCCGGCGCCCACAGGGAGACCAGGTCCACCACACCCACGGGAATACGGAGGCCAGGTCTACCCCGCCGGCGCCGGCAGGGATGCCAGGACTACCCCGCCCGTGCGGGTAGGGATGCCAGGTCTACAGCGCCTGCAGAGGTAAAGACACCAGGTCTACACCACCGGCACTGGCAGGGAGGGAAGGTCTACCCCATCTGCGCAGGTATCAACTGCAGGTCTACCCCGCTGGAGACGGCAGGGAGTCCAGGTCTACCCTACCATCACTGGCAGGGAGGCCCGGTCTACCCCGCCCGCTGGAATAGGGAGGCCAGGTCTACCCCACCCGCGCGGGTAGGGATGCCATATCTACCCCGCCGGCGCCGGTCAGGGAGGCCAGGTCTACCCCGCCAGCGCGGGTAGGGAGGCCAGGTCTACCCCACCCGCGCAGGTATGGAGTCCAGGGCTACCCCGCCCGTGGTGGTAGGGAGGGCAGGCCTACACCAGCGGTGCTGGCAAAGAGGGCATTTCTAGCCCGCCCGTGCAGGTAGGTAGGCCAGGTCTACAACACCTGAGCGGTCAGCGAGGCCAGGTCTACACCGCCCGTGAAGGTAGCTAGGCGAGGTCTACCCCATCGGCGCCGGTATGGAGGCCATGTCAACCCCTCCGGCGCCGGACAGGGAGGCCAGGTCTACCCCGCCCGCGCTGGCAGGG